>NW_026555299.1:0-2400000 GCF_021234165.1 Pteronotus mesoamericanus | reverse complement strand
AGCGGTAACATCTTCCAAAACGATAACACAATTTTACATCCTGGACAGCAGCTTCGATACAGCACATGCCGTCACCCCAGGGAGCCCCCTCCCCCTCTCTACCTACCCCTGCCGGTCTCCTTCTCCATTTCTTTCCTCTCTGTGTTATGACCTGCACGTTCTGGTAGCCTCAGCCTCCATAAACTGCCGTCTCTGTCTCTTCGAGGCAGTCAGGCGGCTGAGCCCCAGTCCGATTGTCTCTCCTGGATTTCATGGCCCGCCCTGGAGGCCACCTCCTGGCCGTGAGCAGGGCCAGTCCTGGGCTCACCTTGTCTGTCACCCCTCTCTAAGGGTTCATACCACTGCGCTGCATGTTGTCCCCAGTTTGAAGAGCAGTTCTTTTGCCTATTTTGTCTGGGTTTTTTTTTTTTTTTTATGTTTTCAGCCCAAGAATAACTCTGGACTCTCTTACTTTCATTTGGCTAGAAGTGGAAGTCTCCCACTATCTTAGGATGTTAAAATAAGAAACCAAATCAACCTAAAAGAGGGTGCCATCGGCACGAGGACTCCAGTTCTTGGAGAGCTGGAGAAGACACTGTCCCATGCTTCCCTCTGGTCCAGCCTTTCCCTGACGTGAGGAAGCAAGAGCAGCATCGGTTAGACAGGTACAATTAAGGGTGCCCACTAAGTTCCAGGGACAGGGAGCGGGAAGATGCCTGACTGGCAGGACCTTTGAGGAGGACAACAGGACTGCCAGCAGCCCCCCTTGGCCTGTGCTCTGTTAGGACCTGTCTACAAGGGGACAAAAGGACATCACCAAGAAAAGAAAACTACACATATAAATATTTTAACAAAACCCTTTTCCAGCTGGGATTTGTGGAGGGGTTTTTTTTCCCCTTCAAACAAGTGGCAGTGAAACCCTTATTGCACCCACGATCTCCCAGACTCTTTTTTTATGCTACACAATGTGTTTGCAAGTTTCTGTCCGTTGCTCAGCCTCCCTGTACTTCATTTTGTGTGAAACCACTGGTTTCCATGGGAACTAGACTGCCAGCTCAGGAAGTCACATGGAGGGACAGAGGTTCTGTAGTGCACATCTGGGGGCTGTCAGGGGCCTGGGCCACAGGTAGGACAGGGACATGGAGTAACTATGCAAATGTCACTCCGTGAGCCACTGCTGCCCTATCTGCTTTGCGCCCTGGGCGGCTGTCCTATGCATCAGCAGCCTGGGGCTCCTGGGCGGGCCTTGCCCATCGATATTACAGACGCCTGGGACCTGCGCCAGCCTCTGGGCCAGGTGCCGGGTTCCAGAGACAAACAGGACTCAAACTCTGTCCCAAAGGGCAAGCAGTCTGTCTAGCGACAGAAAAAATGATGGTAAAGAATGTCCAGGAGGAACCTTTATTAAATGCCGGCGATATGCCACTCTCTGTTCGGGAATTACATACATTAGATTTTAATCTTCACAAAAACCCTATGGTTTGGGTACATCCAAGTTTAAACAACTAGCAGAAGGTGAAGCCAAGATTCACACCCAAGTTGCCTCCGCTTCTACTGCTGTGCACAACCTCGCTCAGACCGGTCTCTCTACCCGTCTCTGTCGGTCTCTTGTCCAGTTGCCTCCGAGTTTAGAGAACTCTCTCAGAGTCTCTCTCTCTCTCTCTCTCTCTCCCCCCCCCTCCTTTTTCTCTCTCCCCATCTTGCCCCTCTCAACCCTGTAAACAGCGGGCTTCAAGTTTCTTCTTTTATTCTGGAGATAAATGTATCTTTGAACTGAACCCTTGGAACATGAATTAAACATTCGAATAAATCCCAGTGTGACCTCTGAGCCCCATCCTGTGTGGCGACGACATTAATGAAGGGTCACACATCCACATTTCTGCTTAATTCTCTGAAATCCTGCCACTTTGTCCAGACAGCAGGAGGAAACAGCCAACATCAAAAACATGGAAGACCCTCAGGGAGAAAGAAGCTCTTTAAAAATAGCTACTGTGGAGGGTGGGCTCCCCAGGCTAAGCCTTCCCGGGCCCCAGGAGCCAGCAACGGCAACCCTTGCAGCTCCATGGGGCACTGCCTGGATGGCCTCAAAGGCTGCTCCCAGGGGGCTCAGACAACAGGAACACGCTTATGAAGCCAACCTCTGCACGGTGGCCGAGGCCAGGGCCGGCTCACGGAGCCAGCTGACATTGAATGAATCAGGCCACACAGCCTTGGCCGGAGCTTGGCCCTTCTGACGGGCTGCAGGCACTGGCCTTCTCTCCCTGTGTCCCTGCCCCTGTGCTGTCCATGCTTGGGGTCCACATGGTATCAGAGGCCACAGGAAGCTTTGAGCGCACCATCTGACCCCTTGTTTTAGAAATGGGAATCCAAGGCTGAGAGAAGGGTAGTGGTGACCAATGGGTCATGTCTCAACTCAGAAACAGGGCCAGTACTCAGATCGGGCCAGCGCTCCAATCAGGGCCACGGGGCAGTCATCACCCCAAGCCAGACACTGGCTGCCCATCATGCGGAGAAGAGCACCAGCTCCTGGGGGCCCTGGAGACTCTGCAACAGGCTCTCTGCCGCAGGTGGCGGGGGGCAGGCAATGCTGCCCTAGGACCTGGAAAGAGCACGCAAGATCTGAGAGGTGGGTCCCAGCACAGACGGAGGCCCAGGGAGATGGGAGGCCTTCTGGGTACCAGGATCATCTAGGCCCCCAGCACCTGTCGTGGGCACAATGGGTTGGCAGCCCAGCTGTGGGTCTTGGACAAGGCACCTAACCCCCTGTTACCTCCTTTGCGATGTGGGGGAGCAGAAGCACCCAGCTCTTGGCATGACTGAGTACATTATGCAATGAGATAATTTAATAAAAAGCGCCTCCCTGGGTCCTGGCTGACGGTACAGCCTCGACAGACTGCACGAACGCACACAGTCCTCTCGCATGCATGGCATCCCCGCAGGTGCCAGGACCCGCATGGAAACTCCCTGTGGCTCGTGGAGCTTCTGGCAGCATCCTGACAGCTGTCCTCTGCAGGTATTTCCCGTCCAAGTGATTCTTGGGTCCCTCCTGATCCCAACAGCAGGTGTGGGGCCCTTGCCTTGTATTCTGAGTTGCTGCCATGGCTCATGTACCAGCATCCTGGTGCCAACCACCCCGGACACTTCACATCTGTAAAGGTTCAGTGGAGGCCTGGGCCCCTTGGGCCAGTTGTTTAACCTGCCCGTGCCACATATTCTCAGTTTCTTCATCTGAAAAGGAAGATAACAACAGAAACTACTACTACTACTACTACTACTACACACACACACACACACACACACACTCACACGAATCTTCATTCAACTTTATTGAGGTACAATTTGTAGCCAACAAAATGCACTCATTTTTTTTCAGCTTTATTGAGGGGTAATTTACTTATAAAATGGTAATACTTTCAAAGTGCGCATTGTAGTGATTTGACGCACAAACACGTTGGGAATGATTCTCGCCATCGAGCTGATTATCATCACATCCATCATCTCATATATTTGTCTTTTTTTTTTTTTTTGATGAGAAGACTAAGTTCTACTTTCTTAGCAAATTTCAGTTATGCAATACAGGGTTATCAACCATAGCCACCATGGTATACATTAGATCCTCAGACCTTATTTGTCTTAAAGCTGAAAGTTTGTGCCCCTCCGCCATCCTTCCCCTATGTTTCCCACCCCCGAGGTCTTGGTAACTGCTGTTCTACCTGTTTCTACGAGTCTGACTTTTTTCCGGATTCCACATAGAAGTGATATCATGTAATATTTACTTTTCTCTGGCTGATTTCATTTAACATAATGCCCTCAAGGTGCATCCACGCTGTTGCAGATGGCAGGGTTTCTTTCCTTCTTTCTCATGACTGAATAATATTCCATTGTATATATGCACTATACCTTTTTTTTTTTAGATTATTTATTTTAGAGATGGGAAGGGAGGGACAAAGAGAGGGAGAGAAACATCCATGTGTGGTTGTCTCTTGCACGCCCCCTACTGGGGACCTGGCCCGCAACCCAGGCTCATGCCCTGACTGGGAATCGACCTGGAGACACTTTGGTTCGCAGGCCAGTGATCAATTCTCTGAGCCACACCAGCCAGGGCTACACCACACTTTCTTTAAGCATTCATCTGTGACAGACATTTAGGTTGTTTCCACATCATGGCTACTGTGAATTACGTTGCAATGAACATATAAGTGCAGATTATCTCTTTGAAATTCTGTTTTCATTTCCTTCCGGGAAATACCCAGAAGTGGGACTGCTGGGTCATATCGTAGTTCTGTTTTTATTTTTTTGAGGAACTCCCATACTGTTTTCCACATTAGCTGCACCAATTTATATGCCTATCAATAGTGCACCAAAGTTCCCTTTTCTCTACATCCTCACCAGCACTTGTCTCTTGTCTTTCTGATAATAGCCAATCTAACAGGTGTGAGAGGATTTTTCATTGTGGTTTCAGTTTGCGGTTCCCTGATGATTAGTGGAAGCAATCTATAGGTTAAAATGCAGTCCCTGTCAAAATTCTGTTTAAAAAATTTCATTTTTTACACAAATAGAAAAAACAATCTTTAAATGTGTATGGGATCACAGAAGACCCCAAAGAGCCAAAACGATCCTGAAAGAGAACAAAGCTGGAGGCATCACAATTCCTAATTTCAAACTATAGTACAAAACTATAGTTCAAAACTATAGTAATCGGTATGGAACTGGCATAAACACAGACACAGAGGCTAATTGAGCAGAATAGAGAGCCCATAAATATACACATGCATATATGGTCAATAATTTACTACAAAGGGGACAAGATTATACCACTGTCTTTTTCATCAATGGTGCTGGAAAACCTGGATATCCATTTGCAAAAGAATGGAACTGGACCCCTATATTACACCATACACAAAAGTAAACTCAAAATGGGTTAAAGACTTAAATTCAAGACCCGTAACTGTAAAACTCCCAGGAAAAAACCTAGGGGGATAAGCTCCTCGACATCAGTCTGGACAATGATTTAGAAGATTTAACATCAAAAGCAAAGGCAACCAAAGGAAAAAAAAAATAAGTAAGTGGGAACGTATCAAACTAAAAATCTTCTGCAAAGCAAAGCGTCAACAAAATTAAAAGACAACCTATGAAATGAGAGAAAATATTTTCAAGGCATATATCTGATAAGCGGTTAATATCCAAAATATATCAAGTCATACAACTCAGTGAAAAAACAACTCAATTAAAAAATGGGAAGAGGAAATTAACCAGTTTGTTTTTTTTTTTAAAGAAGACATACAAATGGCCAACAGGTACATGAAAAGGTGCTCAGCGTCACTAATTGGCAGGGAAAATGTACTCATTTTTTAATAGCTGTATATACTTCAGTGTTTATATACTCCACTATACAATTCACTTACTTAAAGTATAGAATTTAATGGCTTTTAATATATTCACATAGTTGTGCAAGCATCACCACAATTTTAGATCATTTCATCGCCCTTCCCCCCAAAAATCCACAGCCATTAGCAGTCATACCTCACTTATTCCAACCCCCACCCCTCCCACTTAGGAAACCAACTTCCTACCTCATAGGTAGGCCTTTTCTGGACATTTCCTATGTGTGGAATCATATAACATGTGACCTTTTGTGTCTGGCTTCCTTCACCCAGCATAATATTTCTAAGGTTCGTCTATGTTGTAGCATGTATCAGTATTTCATTTCTTTGTATTGTCAAATAATAATCTATTGTATACATGTACCACATTTTATTTATCCATTCATTCTCTGAGTTTTTTTTCATGTTTGGCTATTGTGAACAATAGTGCTATAAACATTTGTGTACAGATTTTCGTGTAGAGATATGCTTTAATTTCTCTGGGGATATACCTAGATGTGGGATTTCTAAATTATATAGTAACTTCATGTTTGACCTTTGAGGAATTACCAGACTTTTTTCCAAGGCAGATGTCCCACTGGAGATGTATGAAGGTTCAAACTAGTGTCGTGTTCAATAAGTGTTGGTGAGGATGTGGAAGGATTTCTCCACATCCTCACCAACACTTTTTATTATGGGCCTTTTTAATCATACCCATCCTGGCAGATGTAAAGTGGAATCTCCCTGTGGTGTTGATTTGCACTTCCCTAATGATTAACAACATCAAGCATCTTTTCACGTGTTTCTTGTCCATTTGTAAGTATTCTTCGGGGAAGTATCTAGTGAGATTCTTCGTGCATTTTAATTAGATTATTTGTCTTTTCATTATTAAGCTGCAGTGGTTCTTTGCATGTCTGAAGCTCAGAGAGGCCAAGTGATAGGTCCTAAGAAGAGACTCAGCGCTGTTCCTGCGTCCACATGGTCACCCGTCCCCAGCTCTCATCCATTAGTGGATCAAGAAGGATTTGCAATGTCTGTATATGATTGTCCGTCTATGATTGTATTTTCAGCCCTGAAGCTCTGGGGTTTCCATTACCAGATCTGACTTTTCTGTGCTCCCTTTCCCTTGTCATGGATCATGATGTAGGCAAAGGAGGACGCTTACAGGGCTCAGCATGACCTTCCTCCCTCCCCCAACCGGTCCACTAGTTTTTGTGCTCAGAGAGTCTCTTTCTTCCTCTGGCCACCAGACCTGCCTTCCCACATGCTCCTCGCAGTGCCTGCCTCCTCTTCAGGACTGAGGTCCCTCAACTGCAAAGAGAAGCGAGGCCCTCCCTCCCACCTCAGGTGACCTGAGTCCCTCCCCAGACTCTGATGTGCTATCTCTCTTTATTTTCTTCCCAGTGGGTAGCATCTTCTCCCTTCATCCCTCCTGGCTTCCTGCCTGGCTGCCATCTCACTGTCCTTTTTATAATTCAGCTGGAAAAAAATCTATATATTGTTATATTTTCAAGTTCAGAGACCTGGAAAGGAACAAGTAAAATGAATTTCTTACCGACTTTTTTTTTTTAATTTTCAGATCAAGCCTGAAAAGGAAGCTTCAGGAAAGTTCCAAAGGCTTCCAGAAGCAAGTGAAAATTACCAGGCCCCTTAGGAGACTCCCTGAGTGACTAATGAAAACAGGTCCCCTCCCCCCATATTTAGGAAACAAAATCCCATGACCAGGTCAGTGCTGGGATCCTCTGATCAGACCCCTTTGCTTTAGTTGATACCAGACCATTTTGGATTTAGACTTCATGTAATCTGGATAAACATAAAGTCTCCTCCTTCCTGCAAAGAGCCAACTGTGTGAGTTTAGAAAAGACTAGGGTCTCAGCCTAGGTTCCCCCAAAGCAGAACCCAAAACGAAAGCATGTGCTGTTAGTTTATTTGGGAAGGTGTTCCAAAGGATCTTAAAAAATAGGACGGGAGAGTGAAACGGGAGGGAGGGGAATCCAAGTACAAGAAGGCATCACGGAGTTGACTTTCCAGTGGGGTTTTAGGAAATGCATCTCAGAATTGTCCGGGGAAGCGTCTGTCAGCCGCCCACCCCCATGACCCAGAGTGGCTCCTCAGACATTGACTCCCTCACACTTGGAGTTGACCACACATCCGAGCGCTCCCACAGACACTTCCTGCAGGAAGGGCAGAGACGTCTCAGGACAGGAGGTGAGAGGCACGTGCTCCGGCTGGAGGACAGGACTGTGATGACACCTGCACAAAGCCTGCACGGAGCCAGTCACGGCAAATTTCCCCTCCCCCTCCAGTCTCTTTCCGGCTGAGTAATACGTGAGGTCAAGAGAATGTTAAAGTCATGTCCAAGAAGACACCAGGGATTGGAGGGAGGATGTATCTTAGCAGGGGAACACAAGTGAAAAAAAAACAACCCTGAACCTTGGTAACAACACTCTCCAAATGACTCAAGAGTGCCGTGCATTTGTCAACCAAGCCGGTGCAAACTCTGCACAACCCACAGAATAAACGAGCCGGAAACCTGAGCATCCACTTGAGTCCCCTTAGTCATCTGTCCCATCCACTCCACCTCATAAATCGTCTTGAATCTCTTGCTGCTCCCTCCACCCCTGCTGCTGCTGCTGCTGCTGCTGCTGCTCTGGTTTTGGACCTTCCTCTCCATCTGCACCGTTCTGATCTGTCTCTCTGCATCTCTTCCATGCAGATTAAATAAAATACTTCTTGCAGTTAGTTTGAAGCATAGAAGATGCCCTGCAAGTGGGGTTATTTTTGTGTGTGTGTCTTTCAGGACAGGCCTGATGATGCTGCAGTAACAAACAACCCCCAAATCTTAGTGGCTTACAACCACAGACGCTAATTTTTCTTTCTTTTTGACTTGAGAGAAACATTGATTTGTTGTCCTACCTATTTATACATTCATTGATTGATTCTTGTATGTGCCCTGAGTGGGAACTGGACCCCACAATCTTGGTGTACGGGAAGATGCTGTAACCCACTGAGCTACCCTGCCAGGCCCAGAGACTAATTTCTTAGTAACACTACATGTTCATCACAGGTTGGTCAGGAGCTCTGCTGGTGTGATTCTCACTTATGAATCCAGGCTAATGGAGCAGCCATCACCTCACATATTGCTGGTTCCAAGGGCAGAGGGAAAGAATGTTCTAGAAAGTCTGGTATCTTCAACTAAATGCTTTAGCATGGAAGAGACCCACATCACTTCAGCTCCCAATTCATTGGTCGGAGTAGCCACATGACCCCATCCAACAGCAGGGGTTCCAGGAAGTACAATCCTACCACGTGCTCAGAAAAGAGAGCCAGACATGTTTGGCAAATAGCACCTGTGTCCACCACTATTACCTGTCTCCCCCCTGATTTCTTTAGCAGCAAAGCAGATTCATTGCTCCTGCCCTGCATGTAACTAGGAGTTGGGGGGATCAAGTCCACGCAGCCTGCTGACGGTTGAGTTCTTCCAGGGTCCCTGAGCTCAGACCTGCTCTTTGAAAGCCTGCTGGGTCCTCTGCAGCGCTGGGACAGCTGGGGCTCAGGGAGAGGACAGCATGGGTCTCTGGTGGGACTGGGAGGGGGCGAAGGCCTCATTCTCCAGCCTTCGGCCCCAGGGAGATTTGGCCTGAACCTCCAAGGCATCCTTGCGATGAGGCCCACCAGACATTAAAAATGAACAAGATGGCAAAGCACGGTTACAGAACCCATGGCCCATTTTAAATGTTGGCTTTTAACTAATTAATGCTTTTGCCCTCTGCCCACAGTCCAGTGGCTGATAGAAAAACCACTGGGAAATAACCCTCTAAAAGTCTACATGTAACGCCCTTCATGAGCGGGAGACCTCCTCTGAGGACAAGGGAGGGGGCGGTGTTGAGATTTCTTGGAAGATTTCCACACCCCCCCCCCCCCCCCAGCTTTGTCTTTCAGAAAGCTTGCTGTGACTTCAATCTTGTGGTTATGGGGTCAGTTCAGCCCTCAAGGCAAAAACCATTTTATGGTCAAAGTCTGAAACTATTCAATCTGAACAGAGCACACAGCTGTGGCTGAAACTGCCCTGAAATCTCCCGGCTGAGTCCCTCACCGGGTGTCATTTCCCTTCCTTAGACAGTCAGTCATTCCTTTGGGGTAGGGCTCCTGATTTCAGTACTGGGCAGGAGGCTGCTGACAGAGAGGGGCAGAAAGAGGGACGGGCTGGGACCTGCCTGGGCCGCTGAAGTCTTCGACACTTTAGGTGGAATTAGCGCATTATAAAAGCTCCTGGCCACCCTCCAGGGTCTGGAGCCAGGTGGGGAGGCATCTTCACGGGGACCCAAACTGAGTGTGTCTCCGTGGGCTGTCTCGTTCTTCCATCTTCTGCTTCTCCCCTTCATTCTAGACTCTACCTGCCCCTCTCTGGTGGCTTTTGCTGGTTCTCCTGACCTTGCTCCAGGCATATAGCTGATCAACTCCAGCCATACCCCAAAATGCCATTTGTTCACTAATTTATTCAAATGTATTCAAAATGTATCAAACATGTATTGAGTGCTGACTGTCCTGGCACTGCACTGCATCCTGGAGCCTCATTCACAGCCATGAACATAGTAGACATAGTCTCCACCTTCATAGGCTTTTCAGCCTTGTGATGAGGAAAGATCTTAAAATCACAGCTAGGACAACCCAGTTTTTAAAATAATAATAATGGGTAAAACATTTGAGCAGATGCTTCACCAAAGAAGATACATGGAAGGTGGCATATAGGCAAATGAAAAGATGCTCGACATCAGTAACTATTAGGGAAATAAAAATTAAAACTGCCCTGAGATACCACTGCATGCCTGTTCCAGTGGCTGCCCATCCTGGGTGTCGGAGCAGGAGCGGCTGCTGGCAGGACCGGGAAGTGGTTCGGCCACTTTGGCAAATAGTTTGGCTGTTCTTAAAAAGTGAAATATGCACCTATTATATGATCCAACCATTCCACTCCTAGGTATTTACTCATGAGAAATAGAAACACATGTCCATACAAAGACCTGTACAAATCCTTTTTTTCATTTTTAAAGTTTATTTTTATTCAATTTTTTAAATGTATTGGGGTGACATGGGTTAATAAAATTATATAGGATTCAGGTGTACAATTTTATAATACAAGACACATATACAGTGTGTTCACCATCCCAAGTCAAGTCTCCTTCCATCACCATTTATCCCCTTATATCTTCTTCTACCTTCCCTACACTCCTTTCCTTCTGGTAATCACTGTACATACTCAAATCTTAATTGCAGCTTTATATGTAATAGCCAAAACCTGAAATCAACCCAGGTAACTATCAACAGATGACTGGATATACATAAAGACAACAAAACACTATTCTGCGCTAAAAAGGAATGACTGATACACACAACAATGCAAATGAATCTCAAAAGCATTATGCTGACTTAAAGAAGCAAAACAAAAGGTATATATTCCACAGGATAGTCCAGTTATTCTAGAAAGTTCTAGAAAATATAAACCAAAAAGCAGATCCATTGTTGACTAGACAGAGGCAGGGAGGTTGGTTGGGAGGAAGGAATCACAGAGGGTTGAGAGGTACCTTTTAGGGAAAACAGGTATGCTTATTAACTTCCTTCCAGAGATGGTTTAGCAAGTGAAAACTTACCCAATTTTACACTTTAAATTGACATAAGCCAATAAAGCTATGCGTATATGTGTGTGGCATGTATGTGTGGTGTGTATGGCATGTAGTATATGTATATGTGGTATGTAGTGTGGTGAGTGTGATATGTGTGAGGTGTGCATGGCTTCTGTGGCATGTGATGTGCATGTCTGCTGTGTTATATGTATGTGAGTATGTGGTGTAGTGCATGTGTTGAGTATGTGTACATACATGCACATGCAGACGTGCATGATGAAAGCATCAAGTGTTTACCAGATCTTGGTAGTCAGAGTATAGTCCGTGAAATCAGACAATCTAGGATAGTATCGTGTTTCCATTACTTTTAACCAGTTGACCATAGGTACTTGGCAAAACGACCCTGTGCCTCAGTTTTTCCCTCACTAAGAAGGGATAAAAATAGTGCCTATTTGAGGCATTGCTGTGAGGTTTTTATTAGGTAATCTATGGAAACTCCCTTCTAAGAGCAGTTGGCATATAGTGAACTCTCAATATACAGTAACTGTTATTTTGCTAATGCTGACAGAACTCCCCAAACCCATCCCTCAAAGGACTTCTGAGAACTTGAGCTGGGAAAGAATCACAAGGTCATTTGGCTCAGGGTGCTGCCTATCATACTTGCTCTACAAATAAAACAAGAGCAGGGGATGACCTCAGACTGGAAAGTGACCTCAGAAGGTAGAGGGCACAGGGAAAGAAAGAGAAAGAGCAAAGGCTAGAGGGGAGGAAAATACATTCAGGGCGTATTCAAGACACAGCAAGTCTAGAGGTCTTTATTTAGGGGAAGGGCTATTATGTGAAAGAAGACAAAGTTACTCCCTCTGACTCTTGTTCCAGAGGGGATAAAAGGGCAAGATTGACTAATGGAGAGTTTTCCATTTAAATATAACAATGGAGTGGGCTTCATTACAGGTAGTGAGCTCCTAGTCACTTGTGCTTCCTCTTTTGAGGGATGTCAAGCAAAGGCTGGAGAGCCATCTTTCTTACCTTGCATACTGAGGCCAGGATCACCTCTGAAATCCCAGAGAGCCACCAAGCTATCTAGTCTGGTGGAACCAGAAATGTACAAGATGGGAAAAGGAGAAGGAGCAAAAAGATGAGTACCAGGAGATGAGGGTGGCAAGGCGCACTGAACTGCCTGTGGTTGGCCATTAAGTTTCATCCTTTTGGATTACAGATTGTCCATTACAGAACTATAAAGAATGACAGATAGTCCTATCAGTCCTTTTCATTTTAGTATAAATTAGATACACAGATCATTTCCTCCATGACAGTTGACTGATGATAGAAGAAGGCAGAAGATACCAAGTGAAGAGAGAGAAGGACATGGAGAGTAAAGTGGGCAGGGCTCTGAGACAAACTTCATTAATCTCAATTTGGTCAAGAAGTAGCCTTGACAACAACCTGAAATGAAAAATATAAATACCCAGTGGCAAACATTTGCCAATATTTATTCATTTCAGTAACCAACTGCAGAATACCAATGATATATCATGCTCTGTGCAGGGCACCGGGAACACTAATGAATCAGACCCAGCTCCAGCCTTCTTGGTCATCCAGACTGGTGGGAGACAGACATGAAACTCATAAGCCAGTGTGACCAGCACTATGGTAGAAAAGTGTGCTCAAGCCTTGGAAGAACTTTCCCATTAGCTGCATCCCAGGCCTTTCTCTCAGAGCCACCCTCCGCCTGGGAAAAAAAGAGTAATATAACACCCATTTCACAGAGATCAAAACAGAGGCCCAGCAAACTTAAGCAACCTCTTTGGAGCACAGCAGAATCAGAACAAGAACAACTGACTCTAAAGCTGGGCTCCTTCTCCCAAACAAATGTACATTCCTTGGAGTCAGTTCCTAGAACATCCCCCAGCCTATAGGCTACCCTGCTGGGTGGGCTGGCTTGCTTGCCTGTTGCCCTACTTCCTTCCTCTGTTGCCTTTTCCAGACATGGAAGACAGAGGATGACTGTTGCAGCGAGGGTCTGTGTGGGGTTTTGGGTAGTTGGATTATTAGACTCTGAGAGAAGCCATCTGCTTCAGGCCCCCGGGGGTCCTGGGCATGCTTGGGCAGCACAGCTGCTCCCCACTGGGTGTGCAGGCAGCTCTCACAGTGAAGTCCCTACGTGCAAAGGGTTTCAACATCTCTGGCCATCTCCCAGCAGCAGGGCCTTGGGTGAAGAGCTGGGGACTTGGTCAGGTCTTTATGTCCTTGCCACTGCGTTCTACTTTCTTGGGGCCCTGGGCTAGGGCTGCAGGGAAGGGGCAGGTGGATGGGGAATGTAGGTGAAGGTTACCAAGGTCAATCATTAAACTTAAGAGCGGGGAGAGACCTAGGCCAGCACCACACGGGCCCTTCCTCTATCCAGAAGGATAAACTGAAGCCTGGGGAAAGGGAGGGAGTGGACAAAAATTCCACAGTGAAACACCATCTTCAAAGGTCATCTCATCCTTCATGGGAACAGGAGAGGGAGTTGGGGTTTGGGGGTGGTCAGGCTGAGCAGCTAAGACCTCAGCTCATAAAGAAATCCTACCAGAACACACAGAGAATTTTACCCCCATGGTCTGTCTTATGTTGGCAACCTCTAAGGTTGGTATTTTAACCCCAAGTACAGATGGGGACACTAGGACACAGAGAGGTTGAGTAATTTGCCCAGGGCCACCCAGCTATCAAATGGAAGAAGGCTTTGCATTTAGGTCTATCCGAATTCACAGCCTTGCTCCGACCCACCCAGGAGGCAGCGTAGAGCAGGGAGTGCAGGGCTGGACTGCTGGCTGGGTTTGACCCAGCTCTGTCACCTACACGCTCTGTGAACTTGGGCAAACTGCTTTTCTGAGCCTCACTTATCCCCCTCTTTAAAATTGGGATAACAGTCCCTGCCACATGATGCTGTGAAGAGTAAGTGAGTTGAAATGGATACAGAACTTGGAGTTGCGCCTGGGACAGGGCAAGCTCTTGAAAAAGGTTAGCTGTTGTTACGACCACAGCCTGTTTTCAACACAACAGTCAGGGGGAAATGTAAGTTGGATCACTTCTCTCACTGTTGAAAACGCGCCAATGGCTTCTTCTCCATCCCGAACAAAAGCTCATCTCTAACCATGGCCTCTGACTGGCCTCTGTCACCTCCCTGGCCTCACCTCCCACCCTGACATTCCAGGCTCCTGCCTCAGGGCCTTTGCACTTATTCTTCCCTCTGCCTGAACACTACGCCCCGACCCCAAGATTAGCATGGCTCCTCCTTCAAGTGTCTGTCCAATGGTATCCTCTTTGTGAGGTCTGCCCAGACACCCTCTTCAAAATTGTCACCACCACCCTTTTCCTGCTGGGTTTTCTCTGTGACACTCATTGCCAGCAGACACACCAGAAAAACAGTTTGCTTATTCAGTTAGTTATTATTACTACTATGCCATCTTTCTCCCACACTAGAAAACAGCTCAGGAAGGCAAGGATCCTTGTTTGTCTTGCTCTCCAGCCTGGAACATTGCCTGGCACAAGTGGTACCCCAGGAGATATGAGTTGAATGAATGAATGAATGAATGAATGAATGAATGCATGGATGGATGAATAAACGAACGAAAGAACGAACGAACGAACGAATGAATGAATAACAACATCCATCTGCCTTGGAGTCAAACACCAAGTAAGCCAAGTCCCAAGGGCCAGAGGCAGGCCTGGAGGGGAACAGGGCCAGGGACACTCATGTGCGTGGAAGAAGAGGGTGTAGAGCCAGGCAGACCCAGCTGGTATCGCTGGATCAAGGCAGGGACAGGGCAGAGTGAGGAAGAGCAGTGCCCCATTGCAGCCTTTCTTCCACAGCCTGAACCCCACACCAACAGCCAGCACATGGAGACACCCAAGAAAAGCTGTGTTGGAAGAACGGCAGGCAAGAGGGAGGGAGGGCCATTTGCTGAACACATACCAACACTAGAAAAAGGAACAACCAAGATATTCATTCATTCACCCACCCACCCACCCACCCACCCATCCATCCATCTATCCATTCATAGATGAGCCATTGAACAGAGGCCTAGGTCTTCAGGACTTACACTCCGAAGCGGGCAGGGAGGTGTATAGTCCATGATCCCTGCACTCTCAGACATCACAGTCTTGTGCACAAGGAAGACACTAACTTGCTCTTTATGTTACATATTGATACCACACCTTTTTCACGTCTGAGGAAACTGAAGCTCAGGGTGTTTCGGTGTCTAGAATGCTAGGTAGCAGAGCCCGGTCTAGAACCAGCTGGGTCTGCCTGGCTCCATACTCCCCTCTTCCTCTCAGGTGACTGTTCCTGGTGTCGGGGCTCAGAGGAGGGTGAATCATCAGGACTGGGGCGGTGGGAAGGCTGCCCCAGTAGAAGTAATGCCCCTGGCAAAGGTGCAGGGGTAGAACAGAGGTCATCAGCTTCAGGGCCAGGGAGAAAGCCATTTGAAGGTTCAGCAGTAAAATCAAAGAGTGGAAGGAAACCACCTGCAGAGCCTGCAGGCCAGTGTCTTTGGCTGTCGCCTTCAGGCTTTGCTGGGCAGCCAGCGAAGGATCAGAGTGCAGCCCAGGAGCTCCGGCAGGATAATGAGAAAGGGGCAGAACCCCAGGGCGAGGAGGGTGCCTGGCCAGGGACTGTCACAATGGTCTGGGAAAGATGTAGTAAGTGTCAGGGGTGGAGGAGGCCACAGGGGGAGGCCGGCGCCAGGCCCTTCAAGAGAAAGGATTTATAGGACTCAGAAGCCCATGGAGTCTGGACAGGTAAGGTTCAGCCATTTAAACAGTGTCCTTAAGGCAATGCCGTGGATGGAAACCAGAAATCACAAGCTGTTTTGCTGCGATCACCAACGCCACCCTGAGTCACAGGCAGCTCTAATGGTGGAAAATTGCAGAACTAACCTTTATGAAGCACCTGGCAATGCCCAGCACTGAGCTGGGCACCACGTGTGCCATCGCATGTGCATTTCTCCACCACTCTGTGCAGAAAGTGATTTTTTACAACTTTATGGAGGAATATTTTACATATCATAAAACCTACCCACTTCAAGTTTACAACGCAATGATTTTTTGTAAACTTATCAAGTAGTGCAGCCACCATTGTTGGTTTCAGAACATTTTCATCACCCCCAAAACATCCCTGCGCTCATTCATGTCAATCCCTGTCTTACCCGCTTCCTGCCCCAGGCGGTCGCTAACCTACTTTCTGCATCTATAGACTTGCTTTTTCTAGACCTTCTGTATGGAGAGAATCATGCCTTTGTGTCTGGCTTCTCTCACACAGCATGTTTCTGAGCTTCATCCATGTTCTAGTTAGTACATATTAACTTGTTTCTTTCAAAGGCTGAATAGTATTGTGTGGTATGGATCTACCATATTTTGTTTACCCCTTTACCAGTTGATGGACAGTTACATTTTCAATTTTTGGCCATTATGAATAATGAATAATGCTGCTATGAACATTCATGTACAAGTCTTTCTGTGGACATATGGTTTCATTTCTCTTGGATATATATCCAGGGATGGAATTGCTGGGTCATGTGGAAAATTTTACTTTTTAAGAAACAGTCAGGGGGTATTTGTTTTGCATCAGCCTTTGCCTTTGGATGGTGATACTGTCAGCTGAGGATGCCTGGGGGCACTCACCTGGGCCTGTACCCTTGCCGCAGCCCCCACAGAGGTTTCCCCAGCCAGAGCCCGCGCTGTGGCTGGACAGACCCTTGCAGTTTTTATTATGAGTGCAGACACACCTCAGCAGCAACCACTGGGGACTTTGAAAAAACAAGGTTTATTTCTCACAGGCCCTGGCAAGTACACAGCATGCTCAGAGCCACACAGAAATGTTCAGAGGCACACACAGAAAGAGAGAGAGAGAGAGAAAGAGAGAGAGAGAGAGAGAGAGACAAAGAGAAAGAGAGAGAGAGCGCGCGCGCAAGTGCAGACCTGGGGTTCTGCCTTTAGTGAGGCTGAAGGTGGGGGCCTAAGGTTTTGCAATTCACTATTTATTGGTGGATTGCAAACATAAGAATTAAAGTGTGGGAAGCGACACAAAAGGCCATTGTAGCAGTCCATCCTGTAAGTCACCCAAGGCTTTCCAAAAGGGGAGCTTCACGTGGTGCAGGTCGGGGGTAGCCTGGCTCTTCATCTAGTTGTTAATTCCAGATGGGTGTCTTTGACACGGAGCCCTCTGCAATCAAAAACTTAATGTCAGGCACTTACATTACAATCCAAAAAAGCTAATTGTCAGGCATTTACACTACAATATTATTATCATTTTTCACATGAGGACCCTGAGGTTCAGACAAGTCAAGTGAGTTACCCGTGACACTGAATCATAGCTGGGTGAGGGAACTAGCTGGACTACAACCCAAATTATGGCCTGTGTATGTCCCCTGGTAAACCTCTTTCCAAGAAGATCTCCCGCATGGAAGTTTCTACTTTCATGTGCCTACAATCCCACCATTAATGCATGTGTTAAACAACAGGTGAGTTTCTGTTTACAGAAATTCCCTTTCTGTAAATAATCTCCTCCAGCCTGGAGCCCGAGGCCTGAAAAAGAAGAAGAAAAGGGAGACATGAGAAATGTAAAGAGGGCCTGGAAAAGAGGCAACGGTGGCCTTGGTCACTCCCTGTGTTTGCCCAACCTGGTACTGCTCTGGATGTGCTCAGTTCCCTTCAATTCACACTCACTGGGTGCCTACCCTGGGCCAGGCCCCGCGCTGGGAACTTGGAGGGAGCCAATGCAAATCAGACCTGACCCTGCTCTTAGAAAACCCACAGCCCATTGGGGCGAGGAGATACACCATCCCACACCAGAGAGGTAGACACTGAGTACCGTAAAAGCCAGAGCAAAGAGAGACACAAAAGCCTGTTGAGGAGATGGGAGGCTCCTCTTGGATGAGGTGGCATTTGAATGGAGCCTTGAAGGATGCTTGGGATTCCATGTGAAGATGGGCTTTCCAGGCAGAGAGTTCAGCATAAGCAAAGGTGGTGGGGCGGGGCGGGGGTGGGGGGTGGTTTGGCGGAAAGGAGATTCAGAGTGGACCCTTAGGCATCTCCTTCACCTGGAGATGGAAGACCTAAGTCAGAGCTCACACACCCGAATGTCTCCAGGGCTGACTGGCCACATTGATATGTGAATCAGGAAATTGCAGACATCAGAGCGGGGGCACAAGCATCCTGTCTGAATGGCGGTTGCTATTCGGCCTGAGCCAATGGCCACTGTGTGAGAATACATACAGGCCCACTATTGCCAGATCTATGATGTTTCAAAAGAAACAGAAAATTCAAATATTTATGTGAAATATCCAGATTTGGTGGTGCTAAAAATGCATTTCAAATTCTTTCAATTCACATATGGGCCAGACTTGGTCTTGCGGCCTCCAGTTTACAACCTCTGACCAATCTGCCATGTCCAGATAAGCCCTCCTGTCTGAACCTCCTCTTGATCCTTGAAGAAGGACCACCAGAGGGATGCCCTCTCCTGCCTCGGCATTCCTCCTGCTCAAAAGGGATTGGCTGATGACAAGAGCCAATCAGAACTCAGAAGCTGGGAGGGGGCGGGAGCTCCTGACAAAGGAGAAAGTAGGCGAGCAGTCGCCAAACCCCATCCGTAGCGAGTATATGGGATTGATGGATTTTAATTACATCTCATTCTAATCCTTAACATTTATCTAAAAAGTGACAGAGGCGGGCAGGAGGGCGGGTCACGAGCATGCTCAGGCCCAGGATTGCCATGTGTCTAATTAGAAGTTTTCTCTCTTGATCACCTAAAGTCAAATTCATTTACTCTGCTCGAATTGAGGGTTTAATTGGATTCTTGTTTTTCCTCCTCCTGTCTTCTCCCCAGTCTCCCCTGCCTTCCAAAAGGCCTCTCTCCGTGTAGGAAGCAGGCCTCAGAATCTCATTATGAGAGAACATCCCTTTAAGGACCCACGTTTATGACTGTTCATGTCAGCCTGAGGCAGCAGCGACAACATTCACCCAGGGTCACAATTATTATTAAAGCCACCTTGGTTTAGACCCTTGTGATGATGTTTGATGGGCACTAGGGTGTCCCTGGACAACGGTGGGTTTCTTTGTCCAGGCGGGCCCCTGCCCCCACCCCTCTCCACTAGGCCAGGAGGACACCTGTCCTTTCAATCCGTTGTATACCTGTGTGGGCTTAATATCCCCGTTCTGGAAGAAAAGTCGTGGAGTACAGCAATTAGAGGCTGAACCAGCTATATCTGGGGACCATGGAGGCACTAAAACCACTAATTCTTTTGCCAAGTAATGAACTTTCTTTCTTTTTTTGTCACCGCTCTCCCCGCCCCTCCCCGCCGCCCTTGTTAATTAAGGCCAATCGCAGCAGTTTCTCTCTGGCTGATGGGTGGGTAATCAGGAGGTGGGGAAGGCAGGAAGCAGCTACTCACTTGCTGGGAAAGGCCTCTGCTCCGGGTCAGACACGCTGGGTGCCAGAGGAGGAGGAGGCACAGACAAAGGTACAAAGATCTGGACGCCCGTCCCAGCGGCGCACCAGCTGGAGACAGCGTAATTCAGAGCAGAACTGGATTGGAACCCAGCTCAGCCACATACAAGGGACCTGGGGAATGTGACCCAGCCACTCTGAACCTCAGTGCCCCTCCCCATTCTAACACATGGTTAACATAAGATTGCTGTGAAGAGTCACTGTGCCTCACATGGACTGAGAACCCGTCACACAGCAGATGACAGACCACTGTTAGGTTGTTTTAAGCACTTAGCAAGGAACCTCGCACACAGTAAATGCTCAATAAATGATAATCACTATTATTATCGTCTGACCCTGAGCAAGCTGGCTAACCTCTCTGGGCCTTGGGCTTCCCCATCTGTGAAATGGGGACAGTCACCAGCCCCTTCCTACCTTCAGTTTTGAGAAGCAAATGTGTTAATTTCCATTTGGAGAACAGCACCTGGCCCAGCTGGGGTTCCCTCTCCATTGGTGATGATTGCGCTGGTAGCTCTTGGAGTCTGGGCAAGCCTCTTAGCTGCTCTGGACGGTAGTTCCCTCATCTGCAAAGAAAAATAAATAAATAAATAAAAGATTAAAAATTAACACCATCTGTCCTGTCTACATCCCAGGGTTGTTGTGATAATTAAATGGGATGGTGTTGATAAAAACATTTGGTGATCTGTAAGTGCTCTACAAATGTTAATTGTTAGCATTACTCCATTGGAAGGTAATTAGTTGGGGGGAAAAAGGGAAAGACTCAAGTCTTTCCCATACAAACTGTACTGCTGGGCACCCAAACTGTAGATGAGGGACACTTCTCTTTGTAGAAGTATTCCAGCTAGTAAATAAGAAAGGGATGATAGGATTAGAATCTCATCATTTTGCAGCCCCCAAGGGATTAATGGATCTAGATGCTGAACATCCACAGCTGCTAACATCCCCAGACTGGAGACATTAAGGACGGACATTATGTTGCTTCCTGATGGAAACACGAAGCGCCATGAGGTTGTCTTGCTAAAAAAAAAAACAAAAACAAAGGCCAAACTTGAATCTGGTCAAGCTTCAAAAGCTAATTGTCGATTTACCAGAAATACAGAGGACAGAGGAATGAATTAGAAGATATCATGAAGTCCATGCTGAGATAACATGGGTCAAACATCTGGTTTCTTCTTCTTCTTCTTCTTTTTTTTTTTTTAAGAGAAAGGTATAGCCACTTTGGAAGACAGTCTGGGAGTTTCTTACAACACTAAACATTGCCGGATCATATGCTCCTTCATAGGATCCAAAGGTAGTTGAAAACATTTCCACACAAAATATGGAGATTGCAGGCCAAGAGGACTTCCCCTCTCACTGCCCCAGAACAGCACAGGGCTGTTGGCCTCAAGGATTCCACGTCTGCGATGCTGGCTCGGACTTGGTGCTCAGTTAAAAGCCTTTGCCCTTGATCCTGGGGGGAGGGGAAGATGGTGAAGGGTGCGGAGGAAAAGACGGCCCTCTCTTCCTCCAGCCCAGGCTCCATGGCGGACGTACGTGGTATAATCCAGGCCACACTATCCCATCTACATGCCAACACGCAGCCTGGCTGACTGGGAGGAGAGCGAAGACCGATCTTGCCCCTTTGCTAGACTAGAGCTGCAGGCCTAAGGGTGAGAGGACTCTGTCGGGGGAGACCCAGCCAGCCACTCATTCACTTCCTAGGCTCTGGGGAGACAGCACTGAGCCAACTCAGGAAAAGAGCCCTGCCCTCGTGGGGCTCCCTTCCCAGCACCAGGAAACGAACCAGGAGGACAAGGGAGGGGTTGCAGAAAGTAACTTTAAACATAAGTAAATAATGTATATAGAACGTTTAGAAGGACAGAAGTTCTATGAAATACAAGGGAAGTCAAGCAGGAAAAGGAGATGGCAGCGGGGTGGGGGCGGGGTGGGGGAGATGCCTGCAATCCCCCTCGCCCCTTCTCCACAGCGCTTACCATCATCTGACCACGCAGCTCGCTCTTCAGGTCTCTGGTGTCTCTCTCCCTCCACTCAGAGGGACACTCAGAGGAGTCAGGAGTTTTGTCTGTTTTGTTCACAGCTGTTCTCATGTAAATGCTCAGTAAGTATTTATCACATGAATGAAACAGTCTGTGTGCCTGGCATCCCTCCCCCT
Organism: Pteronotus mesoamericanus; assembly: GCF_021234165.1. Lineage (NCBI taxonomy): Eukaryota > Metazoa > Chordata > Mammalia > Chiroptera > Mormoopidae > Pteronotus > Pteronotus mesoamericanus. The sequence goes on along the minus strand of NW_026555299.1, from coordinate 2,378,397 downwards.
GTCCCCTGGCCTCCCTCTGGGGAGGAAGTTTATTTTGGCAGCAGCTGCCGCTGTGCCCTGACCACCCCAGGCACCCGCCAGGAGCCAGACTGGCTCCCGCTCACCACCGCCCACCCTCCCACGGAGAAGGTAAGCGCAGGCTCATCCCTGTTGGCTGTGGAGGCCAGTGAGGGGGAAGGGCCCTGAGTGCTCAGCTGCAACTCCCGGCGCAGCTAGAATCCAACCTCTTCTCACTGCCCCCACCAGCCCTGTGGTCCAGCGGTCACCACGTCGCCCTACGGATTATTACAGCAGCCACTTCCCGGTGGCTCCACCCTGCCAGGGCCAGCTGTTAAACATCAGTCAGGTCTCAACACTTCTTCGCTGCAAACCCTCTGGAGGATCCCACCTCGCTCAGGAAAAAAAACGAACAAACCAGTCCCCTCTTATCTTAGCCCTCAAGGTTGATGTGATCTGGCCCCTCCCATCCCGTACCGTCTGTCCCTTTCTAGCCTCACTGCCCCTCCTTCCTCAACCTCAAGTATCACTCATGCCCCAGGCCTTTGCACTTTCTGCTTTCTTGTCCTGGGCCTCTCTGCTCCTGGTACCGCCATGGCTGGTACCTTCTCAGTGTTCAGCTGGCTGATCAATACCCCTCCTCAGGGAGTCCTTCCCTCACCGGCCCACCCCAAAGAGCACCCTCCCCCCATCCCTCTGCATCTCTCCTGGCTTCATCTTTTATTGCGTGGTTCTTTTCGCTTGATGTTGTGCTATATATTTATTCAATTGCTCATTGTTTATGCCATAAGAATATAAAGATGAAGACAATCGTTGCTATTTTGTTGACTGTTATATTCCCAGCACCTAGAACCATGACGGGCACATAATAGGTGCTCAGTAAATTTTTATTGAATGAATATATGATGAAGCCAGATTGTCAGTGGGCACTGCAAAAAGACAGGTTCCCCAGGGGATGTGGATGGTGGTTCTGCTTCCCACTTTAGGCTGGGTGGGCCATGCTGGGGCTGGGGGCTTAGTCTGTAGTCTGGGAAGACAATTATGACACTGGCTGAGTTCAGAGGACCCTGAAAGGGGCGTGGACACACCCTGCCTCCTTCAGTTGCATAAGTAGCCTCTCTACCTCCTGGCAATTGGCCAGCTGGCCAGGTGATCAGATTACAAGAGCCATATATTCTTAGTAAATTTGGGAGCTACAAGAAAGCACCAAAAGCAAACAACCAAAAAAAAAGTAGAAATAAACCATAACCCCATATACATACTACTCTCTTTTTTAAAACAAAATTTAGATCAGATGGTATCTCCTATATGGTAACTTACTTTATTCTTAACTTTACATGCTGGGAACATATTCCTATGCCATTAGATACTTTTCCTATAATGCTATTTTTAATGGTTGTTGTTGTTGTATTTTAGGATCAAACAAACCACATGAGTATATTTAACTGGTAGGTTATTTCCTCCCTGCCACCAAATACATGGGGTCTTTTCCACCACCACCTGGCCGTCCGACTAACTGGCTATAAATCAGACTCCTAGGAGCCTCTCCTCAGGTTTGATCATTTTCTAGAATGGCTCACAGAGCTTAGGAAAACAGTTTACTTATATTTCCTGGTTAATTATAAAGGGTACAACTCAGGAACAGATAAATGAAAGAGATGTGTAGGACAAGGCGCTGGGATCGGGGGTGGGCGGCATGCAGAATTCCACACCCTCTCTAGGAGGCAAGAACCTTCTGTGTTCACCAGCTGCAAAGCCCTCCAAACCCCATGGTCTAGGGGGTTGTTACAGAGGCATGATTGATTAGATCATTAGCCATTGGGGATTAGCCCCTCTCCCTTCCTCCTAGCCCTTCTCCCCTCCACAGACATTGGGGGTATGTCTAAAAGTTCCAGATTTCCAATCAAGGCTTGGTCCTTCAGGTGACCCGCCCCCATCCTGAAGCTATCTAGGGGCCTGCCAAGAAGTTGCCTCATTAGAATAAAAGATGTTCCAATCAACTTATCACTCAGGAAATTACAAGGGATTTCAGAGCTCTGTGTCAGGAAGCAAGGAAAAAGACTAAATGTCCTTCTAAGATGCTACTATAAACCAACCCCCACTGTTGGACATTTAGGTGGCTCTCGATGCTTCGTTCTTGGAAACCATGCTGCAGCGAGCATCCTGAGGCCTGCACCCCAGTGCCCACTCCAAGTTTCCACAGGATGACGTCCCTCTCCACACCAAGCCTGGGTTCAAGTCCCAAGGCAGGGAAAGGAGGTGGTGGCCTCACATGGTTCCTTTTGCTCCAGGCAGTTTTGAGGAGTCCTCCAAGGCCCAGTATGTGTCCCTCTCCTCTCTACCGGCCTCCCCCAGGACCAGCACTTTCTAGAGTCAGGTTATTCCATTTGGGGGGAGTTTTGACATCCCCCAAAAGCCCTTTTTATGGATTCATATACATGATGTCTTACACACATCTCTGTGGTGTCTAGGTTGCTATGAGATCTTAAGCAAGTCCATTCCCCATTCTGAGCTTCAGTCTCCTCTATACAATGAGAGGACGAGATGGCCTCTGAGACCCTTTGGGCCCCCATCTCCGGACAAAGCTCTGTAAGTGCCCTACAGTATGGAAGAGGGTGTGCAGCGCGGGCTCTGACATCCAACAGCCTGGACTGGAATCCCAACTTGGCCAGATACTAACTAACTGTGGGACCTTCAGCATCTTCCTTGAACTCCAAAGGGGTTCAGAATACATCTCTCCAGAATGTGCCACTTTGGCCTGTGGACTATTTTGAGCTGAAGATCCAAGGCCCTAAAGACTCAGGAAGAGCTTTTTTACCTCCCATTGTGTTGTCTAAAAGAATTTAGATAGTGGGTCTGTCACAGCAAGAGGACAATCACGAGAGGTACCTACAAAGAATGCGGGCTAGGGGTGGTAAGCGTGTGAAGAGCTCAGCAGGGCCTGGAGGTCAAGGTTTTTTTCTCTGTGCCATTGTCTCTGCATGACATGGCAAACATTCATTTACCAAACAGTTGCTCTTCTTATATTCTTGTAAATCATCTTTCTTCCCTTTGAAGCCCTGGACCCCTACCCCTTCTCCTTAGTTCAGGATGGTATATAAGCCTTTTTCTCCTGATAGCCTGTGGATCTCATATTCTTATGGGGCCCCCATATATATATGTAATTAAATTTGGTGTTTTTTTCCCCTCCTGTTAATCTGTCTTGTGCTAATTTGGTTATTAGATCAGCCAAAGAACTGAGAAATATAGAAGGAAAATTTTTCCTCCCCAATAGTTCTCTGTGCCTCAGTTTCCTCATCCATACAATGAGGATAATGGTAATACCCGCCTCAGGGAGGAAAACCAGGAGATAACCCAGGCCAACTCCTAACACAGTGCCTGGCTCACAGCACAGGAAGTGCTTAGAATCTACTGTTGCCCTGGCCTCTGTGGCTCAGTTAGATGGAGCATCATTCTGTAACCAAGAGATTGTGGGCTCAATTCCCAATCAGGACACATGCCTAGGTTTTGGGTTTGATCCCTGGTCCTGGCAAGTATGGAAAACAACCAATCAGTGCCTCTCTTTCACATTGATATTTCTCTCTCTCTCTTCCTGTCTCTAAAAACAATGGAAAAATGTCCTCAGGTGAGGGCTAAAAGAAAAAAAGTCTATTGTTGTGATGAGAAGATTGGTTTTTCAGTCTTTATTTTGTGAACTCATTGACATTGTCCCTGCTTTACCAATGAAGAAAGTGGTTCAGAGAGAGAGCTTGACTTGTGCAGATCCCATGGCCAGCTCAGAGGTGCGGTCAGGGTCATCCATGCCTCCCATGCGAGGGCTCTCTGCATCTGGAAAGCAGTGGCTTAGGGGACAGTGGAGGGCCCGTTGTGGAGAGTCAAGCCAGTGGTTCCTCCGCCCCCCTACCTGACAGAGGCACCTCTTTCACGGGGCGGGCATGGGCTGGCAGAGCTGGGGCAGCAGCGGCCCAGGGCATGTCAGGTTGTCAAAGCCAATGCCAGGTGCTACTGAGCTCAAGGAGCCAGGGCAACTAATATGCTCATGTAAAAAAAAAAGGTGACAGTCGGAGGAACATTTCCTCTCCCAAACAAAAACGACACAGCCTCCCTGGTAGTCAAAATGCGGCCAACAGCAGGGGGAGTTGGGAGGACCGGCGACGCCTGCCTGCACCGAGCCTCAGCTCTTGGGCGGAGGAGCTGGCCAGGCCCCAGGAGACTCAGGCTCCCTTTCAGACTCTGGTCTGAGTCTCCGTATGGTCAGCGCTACCGTGGCTAGGGAAATAGTCTAGGGCTTTCCACCTCCTCAAGCTTTGCCCTGGGGGTGGGAACACAGGTCCTGTCTGTTTGGGTGGGGAGCAGGGAGCTGTGGAGGCAGCATGTGGCTCATCTCCAATGCCTCCCCAGCAACGCTCCCCATCTCTCTGCCCTCACCCAGCAGGGGGAACAGGGAGTATCATCTGGTCTGAGGCCTTGGAGCATCCTGCATCTACCAAATCTTTGGTTCCTTCCACTCCCCCAACCTCCACACACACACAGGCTTCAGTTTTTGACACTTAGTAGGCAAGAACATCTACTGGTTGTCCTTCCCCTGCAGCAGTGAATGTTCTGAGTCTAACTGTCCTATAGAGGAAGAAGAAATGCCAGGGAAAGATGGAAGATTAATATTCTAAAAAGAAAACCATCTGGCCATATAATTTTATATTTATTCTTATGATCAATTAATCCCTGTCTCCCTTGGACCATAAATTCCATGAGGACAGGATCCACCTCTGATTGGGCTCACTGTGGTGTTTCCTGGTGTCTGGGAAGGGACCCGGCACACGGGAACAATGAAGAGTAACTGAATGCAGCAACGTCCATCCGCCTTCCTCGGGCTCTCTGGGTGAAAGGACCCCTGGAACCATGGAAATGAGGGGGCTGGACTGGATCTGCGGTTGCGAAGCTGGGGTTTGTGAAGGCAGTTGTGTGGATCCTGTTAGACTTTAAAAAGTCTAATTAAGTCATCACCCCACTTCGTCCCCTGTGGGTGGCTTGCACAAGATCACCAAGGTGGCAGCCCCTTTGGTTTTACCCAGAGTCATAACATCTGTCAGGGATTGCAGTTGGCTGTTGGTGACATTATAGACCTCAACCCCAATTCCAGATCACCTGCCCAGTACTTCCAGTCCCTACATTGCACTCAGTGGGCACATAAAGGTCATTTGCCACCCTGCAAATATGAGTTGTGGCAGACAAAATACAGAGTGGGGCAAAAGCTGGTTTACAGTTGTGAGTACGTGAAACACATAGTTTATTCTTGTATTATTACTAATTAATTATTGTATTATTTTCAGTACAAATAACTGTCAGCCTACTTTTGCCCCATCCTGTGCTGTAGAAGCACAAGGCACAGGGTTACCTGATGGTCCACATGAGCTTTGATGGGGGAAGATTTAGAACCTCAGCTCCACAGCTGCTTGAAGACCCTCCCAGAACAAAGCACGTCAGGTGAACGCAAGCCCAGACCACCTTCTTCTCAACCAAAAGTGCCTGAGCCCAGGCGGCGGGAGATAAGGGAAGTGAGAGGAAGAAAGGCATCCCTTCAGGTCCTGGGAAGGACCCCAGGACCAGCTGTGGAGGGGTACAAAGACTAAATCTCCATCAGAAGATGGACACCCTTTTCCTGCAGCCAGAGATTGAGGGGAGGGCCCTCCACAGGGCCAGCCTTCCCTGGCACCATCCATTCCCAGAGTGAAAAAGCAGGCCCACACCTGTCTTCCAAGGGCTATGCCCCTATCACTACCCCAGAGCCTTCTGTGCGGGGTTTTCATTCTCTTTCTCAAAACACTGCTCATAACGAATGAACATTCACCTTATGGATTGCCCACTCCTCCCCGGTGCATTTTACATGCATAGGATCATTCCATTTCAGTCCTTCCAACAACCCCTTGAGGAAGGTACAAAACTATGCTCATTTTACAGATGAGGACACTGAGGCCCAGCAAGGCAGTGATAGATTACTGCAGTAATGGCCCCCAGTTTGTTCCTGTACATCCTTGGAAGGGGCCCTCCCACCCTTGCTCAGGGCTTGGCCATGTGGCTTGCTTTGGCCAGTAAGACAGAAGCAAGGATAATGCTCACAGAGACCAGAGCGGTGCTTGCATGTTGGGGCTTGCTCTCTTGCTGCCTTTGAAGCCCGTTAAACACCCTGGAAATGGCCCAGGCTCACCCACTGGAGGCTGAGAGACCACGTGGAGAGGTCCGGTAGTTCCAGATAAGGCCAAATTAAGCAACCAGTCCCTGAGGATCTACCAATTGACAGCAGACACATGAGCGAGCCCCGCCAAGATGGGCCAAGCCCTGCCCAGACAAGAACGACCACTCAGCTGATCCCTACAGAGAGTGCTGAGCTGAAGAAGTGGTTGTTGCACTGAACCAGTGAGTTGTGGGATGTTTGTTGTATAGCAAGAACACCTGATACAGACGTGAAGTCATTTGTCCAAGGCCCCACAGCAGGGCTGGGTTCGAAACCCAGACTTTCTGGCCATGGGGTACATGCTCTTAACCACTAACATTTTAGTGCTTACCAAGTACATTCAGTTTCATTGCAAGCCCCCAGTGAGTCCATGAACCAATCAAAACAAAAGCTGAGATGTCAAGGAACCTACCTAAGTTCATGCAGCTAGTCAGAGCTGGAAGAGGGCATCCAACCCAGTTCATGTGATTTCACAGTCATGCTGTTCCCATCGCTCCATGAAGGCCGGAACAGCCAGAGCCTGGGACCCTGGGTTATGAAACAGCCTCTCCTTCAGCTCCTCTAAGGTCTCCCATGTGCCTCCTTACATTTCATGAAAGCCCAGTTTTCTCCCTCCCACCATGAAATTCTCAAACAGAACAGGTGGCTGCTCAGCCTGGGAGCTATGACTGCTGAACTGACCCTTCCTGCCCGCTGGTCCTCCCCTCACTGCCCAGTAGGAGCTGTCGGTTGTCTTAAATACAGCACGTAATGGGAAAGGGTGGTAGCTGATGTCACAGCAGGAACTGGGCAGGCTGTGGACAGGGAGAAATGGCTTCCCAGGCAGACTCATGCCCTTTCGCCCACCCTGGAGTGAGAGAGGAGAGTGTGGCTGGTCTGGCCATGCCAAGCCAGTGTCAGAGCCTAGAAGTCTCGGTAAGATTCCCAGGAGGAAGGAAGTTGGGCTTGGAGTAGAAGGGGCAAGTCAATCACTCAAGCCCTTTGGGTCTAATTATAAGGCAGTGGGGATGGAATGTCATCGACCCATCTGGAGGGTCCAGCCAAAGCCCTGCCCTGGCTGAGCACCTACAGGGTGAGGTTCTAGAGAGGAGGCCTGCTGCCCAGAAGCAGGTGTGGTGAGGCTGCTCTCTGTGCCACCATAAAAATAAAACAGACATGAAAGAGAGAGAGCTGTGGCAGGAGGGAGACAGAACCTTGAAACCATTCAGTCCTAGATCTGACCGCCACATGCCCATCCTCCTAGTGCAGGACTTCGGTAGGTCTTCTAGTCTCTGAGCCTGCTTCTCATCTGGAAAGCAGGGCTAACCATCATGTGTCTCACGGGCTGCTGTGAGGCTTAAGTGAGAAAATGCTGTGAGGGCATCTTGTAAACCACAAATGTCGTGTTGGCTGAGGTGACGAGGGGACACCAGGGCCCGCCTGTCCATCTGGCTCCTCCAGCCCCAGAGCTCTTCCATGTCCTGGATGAAGCCCCACAAGCTCCATTCCTCAAAGCTCAAAGGGCCATTAGAAACCATTTGGCCCAAATGGCCTGATTTTACAGATGGGGAAATTAAAACCCAGAGAGAAGGGCTCTGCCCAGTTTCCAACAGGCAGCGAGTGCAGGGCTGGCCCTGGAACCAGGTCTCCTCACTCAGGTTCTTCCTGCTGCAGCGTGTGTGCCATCAAAGCTCACCCCTCCTGGGTCCCGTTCCTCTCTGGCCTTTGTGGATGGAGGTGAATTGGGTCCACGGCTGTCTGCCCTCACTGGGTAATCCATTCCCCCTTCTGAGCCAACTGATGGCAGCCAGATCACATTAGGAGGCCGGGCCTTCCCCAGATGCTGTGATCGCATCTGTGTTAAAAGGAATTGGAAGTCCTGGGGCAGCCCCTGTGGGAGACATCAGATATTGAAAAGCCTTTGGTCCCTCCAATCGCATCAGTAACTGCCCTTGTCCTGATAGGGGTCACCATTGGCCTAGCCACACCCTGAAGGGACTCCCTCACCCCCACAAGCCATCAGAAAAATAATAAATTCTTTCCTGTTCTAGACAAAACCCAAAGTCCACCCTCTTGTTACGAGGCCTGGGAGGAGCTTCAGTCACTTGCAGAGAACTCAAAAGCACACTCCCCACCGCCCACCCCCCTGTGGGGTGTGCCAGCCTCCAGCCCCTTCAGCCTGAGTGTGCAGAGCCCATGCAGCCCTCCGCTCCCGATGGGGAAGAGTAGAGGGGTCGGTCTGGCTCAGGGCCCCTCGTTGGAGCTGCCTTGGATGTTCCCCTCCCCAACCACCCTCTCCCCAAAAGAAGACGCAAGCTTCTCTCTCACTCTTTGTTCTCAGGGTTCCACAGCCTAGGCCGGCTCAGCATCCACACCCCAAGCTGCCGATGGAGCAGCCAGCCAGGCCCAGAATTCCACTCCAGCCTCATCCTCAGGATCAGCAGGTGATGGCAGTCAGGGTAATTATGTCCTCCACACCTGTTTCTGGGCCTCACTCGGAGCCTCAGTTTCCTCCTTTGTAAGGTGGGGTTAACTGTACCTTTCTCTGAGCTGCCCCAGGATGAAATGTAGGAGGCAGTGTACCTACACACCTTGTTTAAGGTGGCTCCCAGAGGGTTGCAGTCCGCCCCAACCCCAGAGGTCAGCTCGATGAGGCCCTTTCCTACCTTCCATGGGCCTGAAAATCACCTTGGCCTTGACCTCTCCCTGCATCTCCTACTCTGGCTTTGTCATAACCCAGCATGCCAGTGCCTGCTTGGGTTAATTTTTTTTATTGTGATTTTATTTATTCTTTTAAATATAAAACACATATACTTGGTATACAATTCTAAAGCATAAAAGAGTAAATACAGGAAAAAATAAGTCCTTCCCTTTCTTATCTGGCTCCCCTCCCCAGAGGGGCAGCAGCTGCTCACAGACTCGAGTGATCTAGCAAGCCCCGGACAGCCCACAGCTTTATAAGCAAAAATAAATGCACGTGTATTTGTGCAGCCTTTCTACTATACTCAGATAGCAGCATCCTATGCCCATTTGTGTGGACTTTGCTTTTTCCCCCCACTCAATAGCCTGTCTTGGTGACCTTCCCTCATCAAGACGTGGAGAGCTGCTTCTTTCTTTTTTTGTGGTTATATAGTATTCCATCACCTGGCTAGTGCATCATTTATTCACCAGCCTCCCAGTCATGGGCTCTTCTACCATTTCCCATCAAGCTATCAGAGTGCTGTAATAAATGGTCATGTTCCCTGTAGGATAAATTTGAAGAAGCTGAATATCTAGGTCAAAGAATACATATGTGTGGTTATAATCTTGATAGGTGTCAAATTGCCCTCCCTAGAGGTAATACCAGGATTGTTGGAGAGACCTATTTCTCCACATCAATATCAATTCAATATATTGTATTTTTTTAACCTCGTTCAATCTTCTGGATAAAAAATACTATATCTGCTTACCTTTAATTTGCATTTTTGTTATTATGGGAGAGAATGAGCAACTTTGCATATGTTTTGTAGTTCCTGCACTAGAAACTGTCTGTACCTAAACTTTCCCCACCTTTCTTTTTTTGTTTTTAATTTCATTTATTTATTTTCAGAGAAAGGGGGAGGGAGAGAGAAAGAGAGAGAGAAAACATCGATGTGCGAGAGACACATCAACCAGTTGTCTCTCACTCACCCCCAACTGGGAACCCAGCCTGCAATCCTGGCATGTGCCCTGACTGGACTCGAACCAGCAGCCTTTGTCTTGCAGGCTAGCGCTCCATCCACTGATCCACACCAGCCGGGACCCCACCTTTTTTATGTTTTTCTTTTTCTAATTAATTTCTAAAAGGTTTTCATATATTAAAGAACTTCTTCATTTGTCCTTTGACTCTGTTTATAATGTTTATTTCCATTCAAATTTTTAACACGTCATTGAATGTACTGATCTGGATTTTGTAGAGTCTCTGACATTTGTGTCATACTTGGACAACCTTTGGATGTTAAACACTGACTCCCCATGTTGGTGTCTGGCCTACCGTTCCTTCCTGTTTTGGCCCACAGCCAATGCTGACACCTGTTATCTGCATCCAGGCTCTGCTGTGCAGCTCCTGGCTTTGCTAGTCATTCCCTTCCCCCTTCCCTGTCCTCTGCCCCTGCAGTTTGGCCCTCAGCTTCCTGCTGCTTCCCCAGCTTCCCCTCCACCCCGTCCCCAAGGAGGCCTCTGTGCCTGTCCAGCTTCCTGCCAGCTTGCTCCAAGCTCTCTGGCCCCTACTCAGCACCCCACCCCCTCCAGGTGAAGCAATGCCTTAATCACTCCTTCCTCATTTCTACCTCTTCCCCATGGACCACACTAGCCAGCCACCCCAGCCTTCTGGTTCCGTCTAGAACACAACCACACACAGGGTCTTGACCATGAAACTCTGGCTCCCCGTTCCAAGCTGGTGTGGTGAGGGATCCATGGACAATATGTTGGGTAACTGGGGGCAGGAATAGCAGAGCAGGAGACAGAGAGGAGTCTCCCCAAACCTTTGTTAGCCTACAAATTTATCCTACAGGGAACAAATCCTGATGTGGCTCCTCCTTCACAACAACCTAGCTGAATTTCTATCTTTATTAATCAAATAACAAATTTAATTACCTTAAATTGCTCTAATTGAATCTAAAATGGGAGCGTGGACAAAATCCTGGGAAGTAATGAACCCAGGCATTTCGAGCTTCTGGAATTGAACTGATCTCTTATTTCAATTTGGGTGCAAAAATAATACGACTAAAGTCATCTGCTTCCCTCCCAGCCTTCCTTAAGGGAGCTCTAAGGGGCAGAGGTTGCCCAGGGCTGTAGGGAAGTTCAGAGCAATCAACAACAGTCGGGAAGTTATATTTAGGGAGCCCACTAGGCATTGAGCACCCGCCTCTCTCCTCCCTTAGCCTAAGCCTGGCCCTATGACCCCTGCTTCTTATGGCAGGAAGGGTGCCGTAGTCAGAGCCCACCACCAGGCCAGCTCTCAGCCAACTGCCTGCTTATCACCCCTGTGTTAGTTCCCTGGGCTTGCTGTGATAATGCCACCAGAAGTGGGTTCTCTCATAGTTCTGGGGCTCAGAAGTCCAAACTCTGATTCCCTGAAGGCTCTGGGAGAGAATCCTGCCTTGCCTCCTCCAGCTTCTGGTGTCTCCTGGCATTCCTTGGCTTGCGATGGCATCATTCCCACCCCCCGCCCCATCTCTGAGATGCCCATCTTGGGGCATGGGCAGCGCAGAGAGAGGGTGCTGGCGGAGCTCACTGGGAGCTGGTGGTTCTGGGGCCTTTGGGTCTCCTCCAAGCAGGGTGATAAGGCTGGGAGGTGGCTGGTGAGTGCCAGCCACCCCGGCAGAGAGAGCAGATGTCTCAGCCTCTCCCTGTTCCCTGGCAGGCCTCATCTTTTATAAATAGTTGTACTTGCTGGGAGCCAGAGTGGGTTGAGGCTTCAGCATCTCTGACTGACAGCCCAGCAGAGCCAGGCAGGCCCATCTGCCTGGGGCTATGCACGCTCTCATAACACCCCCTCCCCACCAGCAGCCCAGCACCCAAGAGGGTGTCATTACACCCAGGATGCACAGCATCCTGGCATGTGCTGGCTCCACGTGGCTGGTGACATGTGGGTTGTGTGGGCTCTTGGGAAAAGTAGCCAAATAATCAGAAAGGACTTTGGAACAGGATGATCCTGGAGACAGTGAGCTCCTCCTCCCTGGAAGGGTTCCAGGGGGAGCTGGACGGCCGTATGACAAGCTTGCAACAGCTGAGTGCTGAGCTCTGAAGCATGATGAGGGCAGAGGGAGAAGGCTAGGCCAGGTGACCCCAAAGTTCTTTGGGTACCAGCATACATCTGGGGTGTCATATCCTGGGAGCTCTCAGGACCATGGTGGCTTAGCAAGACCTCAGCCTCCTTCCCCAAGCTCTCAGTTGCCAGGAAGCTTACCTGCGTGGGCTCCAGGATCCCTCCTGTTCCTTCCTGAGCCCACCAACGTCTCTGGATGCAAGGCGCAGCCAACAGAGGCTATGCCCACAGCGTGGAATGCGTTACTCATAACTGTTTGCTCCTCGCTGAGCACTTAGGTGGTTCCTGCAAGATGTACCACTGAGGCTGACAACTCCCCAGGCTTCCCATGAAGTTCAGTTGCTGGGACGGTGCCACTGAACCCTTCTGATGCTTGGGGAACCTTGGTTACAGTGGGGACTCTAAGAGCCTCCTCAGTCATAGAAACTCCCCCCATTCTAAAGTTGGAGGTTGATGAAATTTTCAAACTTTGGGATCAGATGTGGGTGTCCCAAACCATAAAGCTCCTATAGGACAGGGACCTGGTCTGTCTTGTTCTCTGCTCTTTTTGCCCATGGTGAAATTTAAATGATTATGGGTCAAATGACTAAGTGAACTAATGTTGTATAGGTCACCCCATCCACCTCCTGACAGGAAGCCAGAGTCTCCCGCGGAGACCAGAATGTTACCCATGATGCATCACTTCTGGTCTCGTTTCATTGACCAAAGCAAATCATATGACCACACTCTTTTTTCATGCTTTGGTTATCATGGCAGCACTAAGATAGAGCCATGACTAGCCGTGTTCCTAGAAGGAGGAAGGCATGGAGCTGATTCCTGAAGCTGACCAAAATGGAGCAGCCTGTGGTATAATGTAAAGGTGCCTGCAGTATTCCCACCGTTGTATGTACTCCATGTGGCCGCATGACTTCACAACTCCCCCCATCCACTCCAGAGGTGGATGGAGTCCAGCCCTTGAACCTGTGTGGCCACATGACTTGCTTTGTCCGCTGGGATATTCGAAGATGTGATGCAAGCAGAGACTTGGAAAGCGCTTGCGCATTGGAGTTTGTCCTCTTTTGTGGCTGGGAACCTTTCTGCCATCATGTGAATGAGGCAGGGCTAGCCTCCTGAAGGAAGAGGGACACACACAGAAAGCTCCCAACTGTCCCAAGCATGTGAATAAGGCTACCTTAAAGCATCTAGCCCTACCTGAACTAGCACACACCAGAAGAACCGTGCAGACAATCCACCACATCAAGGGGAATATCAATAGTTTTGAGCCACTAACTTTTGGAATGGTTTGCTACTTAGCAAAGGCTTACTGATACAAGATAACATGAAAGAGAAATAAACCTCAGAGTATGAAGACTTTTCGGGATGTTCATTACTGCAGCACAACCCAGCCAATTCTGATTGATATACTTCCTTCTTCTTTTTCTATGAAATGGAAAGAACATCCCAATTAAAGTTGCAAAGGACCTTATTTACCATTCCCCTCCTGTTCTGCCATTTGCCTCCACTCAGCCCCTCCCACCACGCCACCTCTTGACCCAGATAGGCTCCTCTGCCATTGTCCATGCCTCTACAATGAGTTATTCACGGGGCCCATCATGAAGGCTTCCCCTCACCCCACACTGCTGGGACCAAACTCTAAGGCTCCAGACTGGACCTTAGAGACAATATGTGAAAGGTGCCCATGTTGTGACACTGGTCTTAACAACAGACCCTTAACGCAAGGCAGACCAGCCTCAGCCCACACTCAGCATTCCCCTACCCCCTTCACCCTTGGGTATATTACCTGGCTGCAAAGTGCTTCAGCATCAGACATACCAGCTTTGCCACTTGGCTTTTAATCCTAGCTCTGTCACCTCTCAACTGTGTGACCTTGGGAGAAGGTGAGGTTAACCTCACTGAGCCTCAGTTTCCTTCTCTGTGAACTGGAGGTAAAAATTCCCTGTTCACAGAGTTGTAAAACTTATAAATATATTAAGTGTCCAGCACAGTGCTTGGTGCATAGTAGACACTGAATAAACGGTAACTTATCGTTATCATTTGGAGCCAGACTGCCCAATTCTCAAATCCAGTTCTGCCATTGACTGGCAGTGTGTCCTTGGAACAGTCACTTGGCTTCCCTGAGCCTTAGTTTTTTACTCTGTAAAATGGGAGTAAAAGTGCCTTTTTTTTTTTTTTTTGACAGGGTCGATACTGGGATGTAAAAAGAAATATATGGTGAAGTCCATAGTATGTGGTAAGTTCTGGAGAAATATCAATTCTTTCTCCCTCTGTACTTTGCACATTCCTTTGAGGAAAGGGCTCATGTTTTCTCTCTGTACCCCTCCCCTCACTCTCTTATACACACAGAGCCTGCACATGCACACACAGTCAATGCTCAGTAAGGGCGGTGGGCTCGTTGCGGGGAAGGTGAATAGGTTCCCAGTGACTCCAGACCCCTTGGTCCATGGATGGTTCTGTACACACTGACCTCCAAGGAAAACTTCTTAGCCCAGATAGCTTGGTTTTACCATGCATCAACTAAACCAAAACAACTAACTGAGCTGAGTTGGTAGGGAGACCCCTCTGAGCATCACACACCAACATCATCCTCAAACTCCCCTCCCCTTCCTTTCCTTTGCCTCACCCTCTCCCACAAGCATGCTCCATGACAGCTCGAGAGCAGTTTCCATGGTGATAGCATTTTAAAGTTTTCTAGGAGCAGAAAGGGAATAATTTTCTACCTTCTCCTCCTCCTCTGTGGCAATCTGGGAAAGAGAGCTTATTACAGATAAAGGGTGGGGTGAGGGATAAGGAGGGGAGAAGCAGCTCTTTCTTTTATTACCTAATTGCGTGAGAAAGTCATGCTGAAATTCCTCACTCCCAGTTTTCCCCCAGGCGCCCCCATTATCCCCTGGGGTCCTGGGTTCCGTGGTCCCCACCTCTGCTTGGATGAAGAGTTGGTATGGGTAAAGGTAAGAGGAGAAAGATATAAAAGAAAGACAGAAAGGGAGGGCTGATATATGCCCAATCACACACATGCACACACATCATAAACACACAGTAGTTATAGGAAATTTCCACTAATCCCCTTCTGGGAAGTGATACTCATTAATGAAGAAGAGCAGAGTATTAGAACCAGAGACATCTGTGTATCCTGGTTGGGGCCCATGATTGAGAGTCAATCTATATGCTACAACCACCTAGCAAGACATCTCCCTAATCCTCCAGCCCAAGAGGATCCACACACACCGTGAAAGGGTGTGTGGTCATGATGCCCTCTGATGACAATGAATTTCACACTGAATGAAGTGTGGGTAGGTACTAATCTTTCATTCTGATTCTATCTGCCTTTATTGCCTTCTTTCCTGAGCCCCCAGCTAAGTTCGTTCAGGCTCATTCTCCAGTCTTTGAAGGGTACTTTGTTCTAGATTGTGAAACCCTATCCTGTTTGTCTATGAATTCCTGGCCAGTGTCCCTGAAGCTGACACCATCCAGGATAAATGGGAGGTGAAAATGGGCTCTGATGGCCTACCTCCCTTTCCTTCCTGGCATGGCTGTGAAGAAAAGGCATCTGTTCAAGGCCAGGTAAGCAAGATCCCCTACAGGTGCTAAGAAGTATGCTGCAGCATGGGGTGGGGGTACAGGTTTAGGTGGAGGTATATCCAATCAAGGAAAGTTCTGAAACCAACAAGGTCTCTTCCAGGGTCAAACTTGGCCGAACAAGTCACATTGTGAATTATTCAGGGAAAATTAGGATAACTAGACAGAAGAGGCAGGTTCAGATCCTGATTCTACCACTTACTAGCTGGGTGACCTTAAGAAAATCACAAAATCTCTCAACCTCCTCTATTTCATCTCTACTTTTCAATCTGTCTTCCTCAAAAGTTTATTAATATTTAAAAATTTCAAAAGGAAATCACCTTGATAATTAGCAAATACCACACACTTGTAAAGTATTTCTTTCTATTACTTTGGCAGAGCTAGTGACCAAGATAAGCTTAAAGTCTGGTTTCAAACAGCATTTGAGGTGAACTAAGGAGACACGAAAAGTTCAAGTATTAATCTAGAAATACAAAGCCCACAGGCAAACTGGTAGGTAACTCTAATGACAAAGGGATCTGCTACATGGCCTTTGATGATGTTCTCTTAGATCTTTGTCTTCTTCTACCAAAAGAGACACTTAAGGGTCCTCTAGGGCAGGAAGCCAGGCCAGATAAGGGACCAAGTCAAGCCAGGTAGCGTGGATCTGGGATCAGCACCAGGGACAGCTCCCTTGAGCCCAGAAAACTAGGGGAACTCTTGGGTTAAGGTAGATATGCATTTCAGGTCTAATTCTGCCTCAAAGGGTTACCTTGAGCTGGTATCTAAGCCTCTCTGAGCCTCAGTGTCCCCATCTGTACATTTAGCCCCATGGGCTCACTAAGATAAACATTGCCCGATGCCACGAGTGAGTCTCAGCTTGGGGAAGGGTGTGGGGGTGAAATCCAAAATACCAGTGAAAGAAGGGTGTCTAATTCTCTTAGTTTCTCATGTTCCTTCTCCTCCAAGGCTCAGGCCTTAACGTATGTCACCAAACTTCTTGTCACACCAGGGGGAATTCTCCCACACTCTTTGATTCCTTGAAAGGACAACTAGCTATGATGAAAATCTTCAGAGATGAACAGCTTTGAGTGTGACTCTGGACTCTTGTGCCTACTACCTGTGTGTCCTAGGGCAGGTAAATTTCTCTCTCTGAACCTCAGCAGTCTCTTCCATAATATGTGAATTAAGTTAATACCTGCCTTGCACTGCTCGTAATGAGATTTAAACAAGAATATGCATATAGAGCTTTCAGTACATGCCTGTCCTATAGTAAGTGCCCAATTAAAGCTAGTTCCTCAGCCATTTCTCCCTTTCTGGACTGTTGTCTCTTTTGTTTTAAGAAACATCTCTAGCTGACACATCTATGGCTGAGTCACTTGGCACAAGAAAGACAGTGGGCAGGGGACCATGTGCCATTTAGTTGTATGCTGTTTTTAAAAGGGAAATGGCTTGTATGCCTCCATAAAGCTGACTCCTAATTAAGACCTCCCTGAAGAGGTCTTGGGTCAACCTCTCAAGCCTGGAGCTCTGGGTGGTTGGGCAGTGCAATGCTAAAAAATAGAGGCCATGGAGGGGAGGTAGGGCCCAGAGATAATGACAATCTCCCTTCCTCCAGCTCCAAAGTTCTGTCCTACTTGCCTTTAGTTGTTGATTGGAGTGGAGAGCAGGTGTGCAGAGGTGCAGCCTAGAGAGTTTTCAAAGATCTAGTCTCAACTTTACAACCAACTTGCTGTACAACTTTGCCAACTCCCTTTCCCTCTATGGACTGCAATTTCTGTTTCTGAAAGGTGAGAGGCTTGGGGCTGATGCTCTGCCGTGTTGCTAGAAGTGCACATGCCTCCCCCTTAGGCTCGTACTATGGCTGCAGTGGAGACTGAGGATACCATCTGCTTCTCTCTGCCCCCTGCCCAGCCTGTGGCTGGTTGGACCCTTACCTGGACTCATCCTGAATTCTGCATGGGCTGTCTCCCCCAGGCACCAAGGCCACCCTCACTGAGTTCTTTCACAGGGCATTGGGAAGGTGACTCAGAAGCCTCTGGGGCTGTGTGGTCCTGAGACCAGGGTCTTGGAGGCTTCATAGGAGAAGGGATGCACCATTTTTGTCATGGGGTCCACCAGAATTTCCAGCATGATTCCTCCAGTGCCCAGGAGAATAAAGCTGTTTGGTAGGAAATTAAATCGAAAGGTCAATGCATGAGGAGAGAGCAATCCACCAGGCTGGAGCCCAGAGCGTGGCTCTTCTACCCAGACATCTCACAAAGTCCCACATTTTTGCTTCAGGGTAGCACCGGGAAGGACGACAACACTGTCAGCTGCTCATGGGCTCTGGAACCTTATTTGGGAATAAGATCTCCTGAAAGAGCTGAGCCATTAATACATGCTCATCGTTCAGAAGGCCTAGGATACTTTGGGTCACCGTTTTAAATGCTCATGACCCTTCTAGAGAGGCAGCGAGGTACAATTGGTCAAGCACAGAGATTGGAACCAGGCTGCTTGGGCTGTATAACCTCAGACAAGCTACTCAGCTTCTTTGTACTCAGTCTCTTTTGTTTTGTCTCTGTTTTCTCATCTGTGAAATGGAAGTAATACTGTTTGCCTCTTAACAAGCCCTCTGCAAATCCCAGTTCTTACTTGTTATTCTTGTCTGGTGGTATACAGTTTCTATTGTTCAGAAGGAAGGCTTCTCAATCATCCTTATAACACCCTATGAGAATGGCATGAAAGGCTTATTATCTTCATGACACCTTTCCATAAACCACTTCTGCTAATACCCATTATAAACCCCAGCTCAGGCATTGTTATCCCCACTTTTCAAATGAGTCTAAGAGAGGAGCACCACCAAGCCCATTGCCTCATGCATTCTTTAGTGTCTCACTCATGGATGACATGCCTCTAGCCCTGCCCTCCCTGAAAGCAGCAAGACCTCTGGGTTGGACTGCTCCAAGCTCTGCACTTCTTTACTTCCATTCCACAGACAGGTGTGGGACCTTGACCTTGAAGCCCCAGACTTAGAACCAGGAACTTCTGAGAGCCTAGGTCCATCCCAGCCCCAGGTCTCTAAGGACCAATAGGTAGATTCCCTGTTTGGAGCTTGTTCTGCACCAGTTCTCCCTTGTAGAGTGCTGGATGATTTGGCTGTGTTACTTTAGCAAGAACCTTTCTTTTTTTAGTGAAAAACTTATTTTGACAAAGCATCTTTATAAGTCATGGATGTCAGCCTGACTGTAGAAAAGTGTCAGCATGCAGTCAATGTAAGACTTGGTGTTTTAATTATAGCAACACCCTCTAGCTCTGTCACAGTGCCACCCCACCCACCCTGTTCTCATGGTAGGGGATGGGAAGGGGCCTGTGTGACCTGGAGCTGTCGCCTAGGGTTCCAGGCCAGACTTTCATCATCAGGATGAGTGGGGTCCCAAGTGGACCCAAAATGATTTCCCAAGGTCAAGGTCTCACAGCCCCCAAAAAGTTTAACATTCAGAAAAGTCTGAGATGGAACATAGCTCAGATGCCACCATATCCAATACATTCATTTTAGGTGGGAAAACCAAGGGACTCTAATTATACTGCATATAGCAGGCCTATTCTGTCTTATTATATGACCTACCCTCCAGAGAAGGGGCAAGAAGAGGTGTGACAACCCAGGCAAGGTGTGTGAGAGAAGACCCAGAGACACAGGCTGGGGGAGGGAAGACAGAGGAGGAGTTGGCATGTACTAAGCATCTTTTATGTGCCAGTTACTGGGCTCATCATTTTTAATACTGTCATTTTGGGTAATATCCCCATTTTATATATGTGAAAACTATGGCTCTGAAGAGATTAGTTGATTTATCCAGGCCAAACAGCCAGGATATGGACCCAGATCTCCCAGACCCCAAATCTTGGGCTTTTCCTATTGAAGGCTATAGTGGGCTCCTTTCTTAAGCAGCAAAAGTCGAAGTCAAATCCTCTTTGTTCCCTACTCTTCTTGACCTGTTCTCCAGGATCAAGCATTCAGTTGCCCTATATTGTCTTAATGAATAAAAGTGGCCTCCTGGAAATAACCTTCTCTCCATTGACTTAGAGGTCTCACCTTTCCCCTTGGTGACAGATACACTTTCTGTCATTTTGGGTGTGTATGATCTACTGACATAAAATGGCCCAAGCAATATCCTTATTTTCAAGATGCCAAGTCAACCCCAGATACACTCAGGAATGCTTCCAGACATGGGAGCCAGTCACCAGAGGGAGATAAAATTACTGGGTGAGACCCAACTGGCAAACATCTCCAAATCAAGGATGGAAGTGGCACTGGAGGGCTTGCAGCGGGGGAGGGGTTTTTGGCTTACAGAAGCCTCAATCTAAATTTTAGATTCTATAAAAAAAAAAAAAAATCTTTGCATTACATTTGAAACACCCTTGGCCTGATCCCAAGATGCTGGCACCATCCTGCCATCAATCAAATTTCTGCAAATGCCATGAGCTGAATCAGTCTCTATCTATACTTCATCACTCTGGAATCCCAAATAATAGGTTATGAAAGTGGGGGAGCCCACCTTCCATTGCACTTGATGCCATGTGGGGGCTGCCTCCCATCCAGCTGAAACATCCCCCACCAGACCACACAGGGCGCTTGAAATCCTACATGAGCTAATGGCTACTGTTACAAGCTGAATTGTGCCCCCCAAATTCATATGTTGAAGTCCTAACCCCCCATGCCTCAGAATGTGACTATTATTTGAACATGGGGTCTTTAAAGAGCTAATTAACATAAAATGAGGTCAATAGGGTGGACCCTAATCCCATATGATCGGAGTCCTTATAAAAAGGGGAGATTAGGACACACACATGTAAAAAGGAAGGACCACATGAAGACACAACAAGAAGGCAGCCATCTGTAAGTCAAAGAGAGAGGTGTCAGGAGGAACCAACCCTGCCCACACCTGGATCTTGGACTTCTAGTCTCAAGAACTAAGAGAAAATAAATTTCTGTTGTTTAAGCCTCCCAGCATGTGACATTTGTTGTGGCAGCCCTAGCAAACTAAGACAACTGCCATCTTCCTTCCTTCCCTCCAACACATCTGGCTGTCTCCTTCCTGCTTCCCCACCCCTTCTCTCTCTGGATAATTAACTGGCATTAAAAAATACATAATGGGATGAAGAGGTTGGGGGCTGACTTTTAAGGTGTTGAGAGCTAAAGCGGGAAAGACTGAGGTCAAGAAGGGCTTTTCTTTGGCCCCACGCAGCCCAGCCCTCCAATGCCGAAGACGTTTTGAGATGACAAGCAACTAGGCAGATAAGCTTTGTCCACCCCAGTCACTGGGTGAGCCAGGTTTCTAGGCCCCAGCTGGCATTTTCCAAAGAAATAATATTTGTAAAGGCAGATTGGTTCCCAAGCTAGCTCACAGAAAACCTCTTTGGTCTATCACAGAGCTCTAATACACTCTCTCTTTCTGCCCTGGAGAACATGGTGTGAGATACTGTCTCAAAACTCATCTTTAAACTCTACAGAAAAAAAAACCCAATAATGTCCACCATGAAGTGAGTGGAGAAGGATTTCCACGCTTCGAGGAAAGCAGATTATGTTGGAGGAGGTCCGAGGAGGTAAGTGGAGCCCGTGGCGGCGATTCTGAAGGGGGCTTCTGGGATTTCTCAAGGGCTTTTGAGACTGAGCACTCTTGTTCTTTATTATGTCTAATTTCACTTCAGCACACAAGGTCTCCTTTGTATTCTCACAAGACAACTGAGCTGATCTCCATGATTGGGCCATTTGAAGGGAAAGAGAGAGCCAGAGAGAGGAAGTGTGACTGGATAGCAGCAGAAAGAGGGCTACGGGGCAGCAGCTGGGGGGGGGCGGCAATTATTGGGAGAGAGGGGCTGGTTGGTGGGTTGGAACTCAGAGTATAAGCTGTCTTTCCTCCCTGTCCTAGCGAGGGGCTAGGGCACAGGGAAGGGCTCCAGAGCCACAAGTCCTGGCTTGAATCCTGGTTCTATCACTGGCCAGCTATGTGACACTAAGTGAATGCCACAACTTCCCTGTGCCTCACTTGCCTTCTCTGTAAAATGAAATTATTATGGTACCCAGCTTGCTGCATTGTTGTGAAAATTCAATATTCACTTAAAGTTCTTCGATTACCCCTGATACTTCGTAAGGTACACTCAATAGGGTTAGTTACGATGGTGGTTGTTAGCAGCCATGTCCCAACTTTACTATTGGCCTAACCTTGAAGAACAGAACTGGGAGTAGGAAAGGAGAGGGAAAGAGGGAGAAAGGCAAGCTGGGCTAGGGAAGATGGGGCCACCCAAGTGCCCATGGTCCTTGCCCCTTGGAGTGGATCAGGCCAACTCCTCCACCACCACCAACATCGTCGTTGGCCTCTTTTCCTGACTTTTCCCCTGACCTTGACCTGCTTGTGGCCACCCAGTAAGAAGCCCTCAATGCCACAGCCTCTTCCAAAGGGGGACAGGCAGCAAGGAACGTCCCTCTGCAGCTAAAATGCTGAAGAAGTTTGCAGAGAGCCTGAAGGCGCCGCGGTGAGGGGGGTGGGGGGGGGGGGCGCGGTGCCAGAGGAAGCGAATTGTGAATTCTCCAAGAGGAGCCAGAGCGGTGTTTTCATTCCAATTAATTATCCTTTTAGAGCAGTTCGCGTTGCTGGAGAGCAAGGAGGAGAGATTCATTTATATTAAAATCAGCCCCAGCCCTTCTCACCAAGATTCTAGCCTGTGTGTAGATACTGTGGTCATAAACTGTGGAGGAAGAAGGGGGGATGGGGTGGCCTTGCTGCCTAGCCCGCTCCCCACCCGCGGCAAAAAGGCAGACCCACCCCAGTGCGCAGTCTGTCTACTGTTCTCTAAGAAGGCCTCTGCCCTACAGGTGCTGATAAATCAAATGCCACTGACAGAGATCCGTGCTTTGCAAAACGGTTTCTTCATGGAGAAACTACTCAGGGAGGTCGGTGGCTTGTCTCCATTCACTGCCTCATGGAGCCCAGGTCTAACCAGACCTGCCTTCTCTTCCCACACAGACCCCCTGATCCCCTCCCCAAAGTCATGCTTCACTCGTGTATTTTCTGAGTACGAACCCAGCCCAGCCCTGCACTTGATGGTCAAGGAAGTCTTCCAGGAGGAGATGGGGAGTCAAATCTTAGGGCCAGCGAGGGAGCCCCTGAAATACTCCAGGTGGTTCTCCACCCATGCAGGGGGGAGAAGTGGTCAGATGCTGGATGCATATAGAGTCACAAGATTTCCAGATGGATTTGGGTGTGGAGTATGGAAGGAAGAGCAGAGTCAATGGGAGGCTGAGGTTTTTGACTTGAGCACGTGGGAGAGCGGACTTGCCTTCACCTGAGCTGAGGACAGCTATTGGAAGAAGAGGCAGGGGCTGGAGGAGAACCAGGAGTTTGGTTTTGGATATGTCAGCTTCGAGATACCTGTTAGGGGGCCCTAGAATCCTTGCCCCTGAGCTCAGGAGCCAGGTCAGTCACTTCCATGTCTGTTCATTTTGCCAGGCCTTTGGGGTGTTGGGCGTCACACAGCAGAGTCAGATTTGCTGACTCAGTCTAGTGCTTCTGCTTCTCCCCGCGTAGCTTCTCCAAAGGGCCAGGTATGAGATGGGGCCAATAGCCTTCAGCGTCCTCTCCTTCTGGACGCCATGCCCTCAATATCTCTCCCGATCACTCCCCCTTTAGCCTGCGCTCATGACTAATCTACTGGAAAATATTCTATCCTATAAATCATACTAGAGTGCAAATGGCTGATGAAAAGGGAACAGCCTTAAGTAACAGGCAATCATGTTGGCACAACAGTGCCTGATCCTCATATGTCCCTTACTATGTGTCAGGCGCTACGATGAGAACTTTTGTCTGCATTATATACTTAATCCTGCCCACAACTCTTTGGGAAAAGTGTTATTATCAATTTTTTTTTTAAACAGATGAGGAAACTGAGACACACACCCAGGGTTACGTGGCAGTGTTAGGACTAGAACTCAAGCAGTCTGGCTCTAGAGCTCACAGTCGGAGCCACTACAGCCTATGACCCGTGCACACAATCTTGCCAGTCCCCACCCACAGCGACCCTGTGAGAGCAGCAGTTTACCCCACCGTACAGGAGAGGACACAGATCAGAGAGGGACATCTGCCCAAGGTCACATAGCGGGTACCAGTGGGGACTAGACAGAGCTAGCAGATAAAACGGAGGGTGCCAGTTCAGATTGTCATTTCAGATACACAGAATTTTTGTGTAAGTAGGTCTCATTCACTATTTGGAATATTCTCATACTTAAAAAGTATGTTTTTGTTTATCTCAGATTCAAGCTGAACTGGGCATTCTGTTTTATTAGCTGAATATGGCAACCCTAAGACCCATGGAAGGACCTACCCCAGCCAGCACCAGCTTTCCCAGTCTCCGGGGTGAGCCCAGCTTCCCAACCTCCAAGTCCCAGAAGGAAGAGGGAGCCGAGGTGTCCCCTGGCTGCTCTCAGTCATGACACCCCATCTCCCAACAGCCATCACCAGGAAACACTGGGATTATGCTCCAGTCTTCTCTCCCAGAGCCTTTGGCTTAGGCGCCAGGCCCCACAGAGCCATTGGGGACACACCCGAGGCACCCTGCTTAGGAGCCGGTAGCCGCAGCACTCGCCCGCATATCGCAGGCGGCTGGAAATCAAAACTCAGATTCTGAAGATATTGTGCTGGCAGCCTCTGTCGCCTGATTTGGGCGAAGTTGCATTGCGCATCCAGCATTTGCCGGTCGTGCACCCGCTAAGACATGCACCACGCATGCGCTGGAACAGCACCGTTCCCAAATTCCCGCCTCAAGGTAAAATAGAGCCAAGTTCACACTGTTGCCTGTAAGGTTGTGAATTCCCAGCCCCTTGGGCAACAGCCAGTTGTTTTTTAGAGTACCGACTGTATGCAAGGCCTGTGCCAGGCTGTGGGCCATTCAGACAAATCTGATAATAGCTGTTTTTGCCCAAAGAATAATTGCTACTGTGTTTTGAGTGGGCGTTTACTACCTCCGGACAAAGTTAAGAACTTTCCATGCAGCAGTGCATTTAATCTACAGAAAACGGAGGCAAAGTATGGTTGAATGGCATAAGGCCACGCAGCCAGAAGTTGCTGTTAAGGATAGAAACCAAGCCTCGGCCTCCAGGCTCAGGGGGTCTCCCTCCTCCATTGGCTGGTGTAACAAAAATCCTCGTAGGCGACATGGCTCCGAACGGAAGGAGCTGACAGAACATCAGGATGCAGTTAGGGGCAGCCCCCTGTTCCAGCATGAAACGCGGCCACTCAGAGGGCCTGAGCAGACAGAGAGGGGTCAGGGGCCACCGCCGCCTGGGAAGGTCTGTCAGGGGGACCTCTATTTCTGCGTTGGGAAGGAAGGACGGTCTGCTGACCACAGACCCCAAGTGAGTGGCCCTGCTGCCACTACCTGAGGCACCCCAGGGGGTATGTGGTGAATGTCCCCAAGACCTGGATTCTAGTCTCAGATCGACTGGGGCCTCTCTGTGTAACCATAACTGTGTAACTCTTGTCCCTTCTCTGAGCTTCAATTTCCCCCATGTAATAACAGATCTCTGACTTGCTCGGTCAGCCTGGTATTCACACCTAATCTTGATATCTGAGGTCCCCTTTCCCAGACTTCTCCAGGCCAGACGGGGAGCCTGGCATGGTTAAAGGAAAAGGATCAAGGCCCAGGGCAGCCTGAAGCAAACTCGCCTTAGGGGCCATTTCTAAGACTCAGCCACTCCCTACCCCCAGGAGGCAACCCACTTCAATCACCCACATCCACGGGGGATTAGCTGAGCCCCATTGTAAGCTCCTCAGAGGAGCCCCCGAGCTCCAGCCTCTCAGGGGGGCTCTAAACGCACCCTTCCTCAACCCAGGAGGCATCAGGAGAGGTTGCTGGTGATGATGCCACTCTGCCAACAAGCTTGCCTGTGTAGGTTGAGGGAAGCAGGGGCACAGGGGATGGGCCAGAGTCCCACCAGACAGCTGGACCTAATCTGTCTCCAGACCCTTCTGGCTTCACGCAAAGCTAGATAGCAGCAGAAAGAACGCACAGGAGGTAAGAGGCTTGCCCTTTAACCTTGGCCATGGCTATGCCTTGCCCTGCTGTGCAGCCTCAGTAGAGCCCCTGCCTCCTCTGAGACAGGAGAACTGGGTGACTCCAAAGGCTGCCCTTCGGGACATCCCGTTTGCTGACTCACACTACCCACAGTGGGTAGGACGAGGTCTGAGTCCAGGCTCTGATGGACACAAACACCGAGGAGGACAAGAAACTAGGTCAGAGGGTTTCTATAAAAGAATGAGGCGTTCATGCCGGGGCCCGGCCCAAAGCGCAGGGGGCTGCCTTGTGAGTGCTCGGGCTGCTTCCTCTGCCTCTGTGCCCTCTCCACCCACAGAGACATTTCTCACATCTCTTAATTTAAAACAATCACACTTAATAGTGGATAATACAGAACACAAAATCTTACAAGCAGTGAGGTTCTGGCTTTGTATGCCTGTGTCTAGCCTAACCCTGCCCCCCACCCCCATCCCTCAGACCATGTCTGTCTTGTTCTCTCACTGTTCCCAGAGCCCAGAACAAGGGTCTGGCTCATGGGAGGCATGCAATAAACATTTGCTGAGCAAATAAATTAAAGGCACTGAACTGCCAACAGTGGATATTCAGGGTAGGAAAATTTGAGATCATTTTAATTTCTGTATACTTTTAAGTCATTTTCATGTTTTTTTTAAATGAGCGTGTCTTGATTTCATAACCAGAAGCTCCCCCCTCCACCACCACCGTTAAAGGCTTCTAAAAACAGAACAAAGCAGAACTTCTCTCTTGCCTCAAGGCCCTGCTCCCCAGGCCCCCTGGCTTCTCTGTTCTCACCCAGTCCCGGGAGGCTTTCAGGGCAGAAATACTCACCCATTCGACAGACAAAGCTGAGGCTCAGCCCATGTGTGCATTCGTGTGAAGGTGGAAACTCTCTCCAGGAGCAGGAGGAGACTCCGGCTTTCTGTGGGGAGCTCCAGGAGAGCTCAGGGATTATCCCAGGCTCGGGGTGGAAGGAAGCAGAAGATGGGAACCTTTTATCGCCTGGTTGTTGTGGGCGTGTCCACAGTGCTTGGGCAGAGAGGCGAGGAGGCAGACCCTGCCGGGAGCCTGGGGAAAGCTTCGGACAGCCCGTGACGGCAATGCCCAGGGTTGGCTGGAAGACAGCCTTAGTCCACAGAGACAAGAGAGGGCCCTAGATCCAGCCTACATACGCTGCTCTCATCACAGCAAGGTTCCAGCAAGAATGGTGTCCCAGCTTGAATGTCACCTCCTCAGGGAGGCCTGCCGTGATCTTCCTACCTGAACTGCACCCCTATTGTGAGTTCCCCTAGCTTGCTGCTTCTTCACACACTTGCCACAGTTTATACAATGATAACAATGATACCTTTATTTGCGGGGTGGTTGGGCTAACTCCTGCCTCTTCCACTAAACTACAGATTCAACACCAGAGTCTCCATGTTTGCTCCAGCAAGCTTTCATCACCAGGCACAAGTGGCAGTTTAATGTGTATTTGTTGAATGAACCATGGATACATGTGGACACATGAGACTAGCTGGCACCCAGTGAGACCTTTGGCAAGCAGAGAGCAGCAAGGAAAGATTGAGACAAAGAGCTTCAACAGAAGGGACCCAAGCAGGAAAGAACTGACCAGCCCTGACTAGTGTGGCTCACTTGGTAGGACATCGTCTTGCAAAGTGAAAGGTTGCTGGTTCAATTCCCAGTCAGGGCCTGTGTCTGGGTTGCAAGTTCGGTCTCCAGTCGAGGCATGGACAGGAGGTGGCCAATCGATGTTTCTCTCCTGCACCAATGTCTCTCTTTCTCCTTCCCTTCCCCTCTCTCTAAAAATAAATTAATAAAATTTTTAAAAAGGAACCAGTCCACAAGAGATTGGTATGACACTGCATATCTGAGGAGCACTTTCATTGGCATTATCTCATTTAATCCTCAACACAACCCTGGACGGTCAACATTTGCAGATGAAGACACTAAAAAATAAGAGAGCTAAAGTGACTTGCCCAGGGTTATACAGCTCATAAATCTTGCAGCTAGAATTTAAGCTCAGTTCTATCTGGCTTCATATAACAGCTATTATTTACTGAGCATGGACTAGTTGTATATATACTCCTATCTCCATACATTATCTCTAGTTCTCATAACACCCCTTTGATGTAGACATCTCAGATTCCTCTTTTGAACCCAAGAAACGGGTGCTCAGAGAAGCCCAGGGCCCTTCCACACAGCTCATTAGACGTCTAAGACTCCATCTAGCCCAGAAAGTCTGTGATTCAGGGACCTGCACTGAGGGCACAGAGGCAGGACTAGGAGGAAGGTTAGGCTGTACTTGAGAGGAAAGATTCTGGAGCTATACTACCTGGTCCACACCCAGGTGCCACCAAGTCCTAGCCATAGGGCTGCCACTTCTCCACTCCCTGGCCTAACAGATGAGGGTAGTAATGGAGTTATTTCTACAGCTGTAAAGAATGATCAACTTATGTGAGGATTTCAGGACGGAGCCCGGTAAATACAATCGAGCTGTTAGCAGGATCGAGCTCAGTCCTGGGTTGGGGCTGGGGGAGCTCTGAGATCAGCAGTCCAAGCAGGGATTTGCAGGCTGGAGAGTGACAAGGTCCTGAGTTTGCCCAGAGCTCGGGCCCACAGTGGGCCTTCTGTCTCAGAGCTCTGATACTTGCCTGTCCTTGGCTGACCAGAGGGGAGGCACCTGGGCGTGGTGGGTGTTGGGAGAGGCTCTCTAGTGGCTGACGCCCAGCATGGGATGGGGAGGGATAAGAAAGCAGACAAGGCAGCATAGAGCTTCCTTGCTAACAGAACCCAGTGTTGTTCAGAGGCCAAGAATAGCTGAGCCCCTCCTGGCTCCCGGGAGTGAATCATCATTGGTCTAAGACAGTCCCAGTAACCCCAGTAACAGTGCTTTGTTGGGGACAGAGAGCATGTGCCACAATTCTGGCTAGCAAAACAAAAGAGAAATTTTGCCAGCGAACTTCTGGGAAAGGTCTCCATGCTCTTAAGAAGAATTGAACAACAGGAAGCAAGTCATTTGCTGCCTCTGGTTGCAGTTACATGAGGCTGTGATGCACGGCACAGTCGCAGCCACCTCATGACCATGAGGGAATGGTTCACTCGGAGGGTGCCAGAGTAAGAAAAAGGAGAGAATCATGGCCTTGGGTGATTCATGGCCTTGGGGAACATTGAGTTACAAATTAAGTAACTCACCCTTGCAACATCTTATCTCATGAGATAACACATTTTCTTTCATTTATGTTCGTCATAGTTGGCTCTTCTGCTGCCTGCTAATTGACAGCACCTTAGCCTGACTTCATCCCCCAGGCTTGGGTCGAAATAGGTCAGGAATGCGGCTGAGCCAAACCAGTGCCTTCCCCTTCACATCCAAGGAGTTCCAGGCAGGTGGGAAGACCACTCCCCAAAAACACACCCTCCAAGACCCCAGGTCCCTCAAATGAATGCCGCAGAAGTGTAAATTCCAGGAAACTCACTCCCCTGAGCCATAGAGGGGCTATAGATGCCTCTTCTGTCAAGTAGCCTAGAAGATTCTGATTCTCACCCTTGAATCTTTGGAGACTTAAGGCTTAGAAACCAACCCACTCCAACCTTCCTGGTCGTGCTGTGCCTAAATGAACCTCACCATGACCCAATACATGGGGACAAAACAGGCTAAGGGAGGGGGCCGCAAACCAGGCTCACCACCCTTAGCTGCTGGCCTTGGTGAGCCTGAATGGCCTTGGGAGCTGCTTCTGCTGAGGTTTGAGCATAAATGTACACAAGGGGATCCTTTGTAAACTGCAAGGTATGGTTCACAGGTCAAGGGTTCATGGTAATGTGATCCTGGCACCTGCTATATGGTGAGTGCTTAATAGATAGTTGTTGGTTCAGTGAATGAATGAATGAGTGGATGGATGGATGGATGAACAATGACTAAGGTCTTGAGTGAATGAATGAATAAGCCCTGTTATTACTATTATGGGATATATTAGGGATTACCCCCAAAACTTAACTGCTTAAAACAGCCCACGTTTAATATCTCACAGTTGTTAATGCTTCTCTAGTTCAGGCGCAGCTTACCGGAGTCCTCTGGCTTGGAGTCTCTCCCTGGCTATAATCATAGCACATCACCTGGGCTGCAACCTTCTTAACCCTCAACTAGACCAGGGGCCCAGGTCACCCAGAGATACCTTGGCCCTGCCGGAACTCAGAGACAGACCTGGGGCAGACAAAGCAGTGGGGTATTTCCGGGGATCTGCGGAGACTCTGGGCTTGTGCTGATGCATGCACCATCTCCTCTTTCCTCAGCCCTTTTCAGCTCTGCACCCCCAAAGCACTCATAGTTCCCTCCAACCCCTGCCCCACTCAGAAATCAGCACTGAAGGCTACACCTGCCTGGTGTGGACAAAAAGAGGGTGCTGTAATAAATCTAACCAAAAGTAGCCTCTCAAGTGATCTGATCATAAGTTCCTAAGTGGGCAGGCCAGGGTAGGTGGTCATATTTCCAGCCTATAACTTCCTTAGTAAAAGGTTTCTCTTTGCCTTAAGCAAGCTCTGTCCACTGTTTTTGTGCATCTAGGTTAACACACCTCTGAAAAGCCTCTTTTTCAGACCCCTAGGAAGGTAACCATCCTCAAGAGAGCACAGAATCAGGAAACTATCCTGTAATCCAGTCCCCACCTTGCTTTCTGCCACCTTCATGTAATCCTCCTCAAATTCCTCCTGTATTCCAAGGGCATAAAAGAAACTGCAAAGCTGCCATTCTCCAGAGGATCTGAGCTCTTGCTTCCCAGCATTGTCATCTGTTTGGCTCAAATAAACTCATAAAAATCCTTTACAGGGTTGGACGTTCTTCAGTGACACTGGTCTCCGTGGTCTCCACCACAAGCCCACGTGGAGCCAGCCCTGTGCCCAGGCATCAGGTGAGCATAGGATCCTCCTGCTCTGCCGCACCTTTCTAAGCGGAGCCAGCTTCATAGTCATGTGACCTGTGCAGTCACCAAGGCCGGTGCTTGGATTAACACTCTCCTGTTGCTGTCTTGAAATTCTTGAACAGTTTTCCTTTTTTTAACCAGGATTCTTATATTTTCATTTTGCACTGAGTCCTTCAAATTATGTAGCTGGTGTTGCTTCCACCATCACCTCCTGGGGGTCCTCACAGTTATCCTTTGGGGCCAAGTGAGCAGAGCCCATAAGCCCCATTTGCAGATGAGAAAATGGAGGCCCCAGATTGCAAGGCGGAAAAGGCCAGGATCGCGCCCCAGCCTCTCCTTCAATGCTTGACCACACTGTGGGGCACCTGCCTCAAACCCAAGGTCCAAACGTGGGGGGCCATGGACAGGCTGCCTGGAGAAGGAGGTTGCTCCCAGGAGTCCCTCCATATTTCCAAAAGGGTGAAGGAGAGACCGCCCTGCGTTCACTTGACCCCTAGCTTCAGAGCCTCTTTTTTTATATCTTCCCTTCGTTCTGGGAATTAACTAGATGGGGTGAGACCTCCAACTCAGAGGGACCGCACGGGGTGGCCCTTTGGACTCTCAGAGGCATTGCCCTGCTTTCCCTCCCCCTCCTGCTCCCACACAGCCTCACATAGCAATCCCCCCACCCCCCCCCATACTCCCCCGCCCGCCCGATGTGCCTCTGCTCTGGTGTCTTTTTCCAGCAGTGTGAAGTTCCAAATCTGCTCCCTTCTTACATCTGGGTCTGGGGACAGAGGGAATCTGGGGGCAGAGAACAAGGGCTGGGGAGACCCCTTGGTAAGTGTTGCCCATCTTCCCTGGGACTGAGTATAAGGAAAAAATCAGAATCTAGAGTCAAGCAATATGGGGTTGAATCCTGACTCAGCCACCCGTCAACTGTGTGACCCTGAATATATCTTGTAAACCCCTCAGGGCCTCCATATGCACATCTGTAAAATGGGAGCAATAAAACCTGGCTCTGGTTTTACTGTGTTCCTGTGACAAGCACAGGGGACACTAGAGGGGAAATTGCTTTGTAAGCTGCCTGCTAAGTTGGAAGATAGATTCAGAAACCTCTTCTGCCCATACTAACTGGGCAGTGCCCCCTCACTGTGCCCGGGCATGGCTTTATCCTTGTCCTTAGCAGGTTGCCTGGCTCTGGGTCTGGCCCCCCTCCCCGCCGTCAGTCCGCGAACCTCTGAAGGGCAGGGTGAATAGTGTGCAGCCCCAGGGCCGGTCTCTGAGTTGGCAGCTTAACACATGGTTAAAAGGCCACCTTTAAAGCAGATGACCCAGGTGAGCATCTCAGATAGCCTGTTTGTCACCTGCAGGTTGACCTTCACAAGGGGTTTAACCTCGCTGAGCCTCAGTTTCCTCACCATGTCAGGATGTGCTCTGTAGAGGAGCCAAGAAGGCACGATGAGGTAGATGAGGCATGGGAAGCATACCTTCAGCCGATCGCTTGCTCCCTGGTGTGTGAACACACACACACACACACACACACACACACACACACACACACACACACATCCTCATAAAGGCCAGCCCCTTCCTGGGCCAGGACCCCAAGTGTGTTCCCACCCCCACCTGAAACCAAACTCTCACCAACAGCAGCTTTCACATCCCAAGGCCTCTGCTCACCCTTGCCAGAACATCTGGAACATTCTGCCAAAGTTGCCGCTGGGGGACTCAGCGGCCTCCCTCCTGTGCGTCCTGGCTGTGGGAAAGAGTACAGAGAACTCCCTCACTTCCTGGATGTCGCCCCTGCCGAAGACCCCTCTCCCCGCAGGCCAGCCGGCCAGCCCAGCTCCCCTCTGCCCTCTGCCCTCTGCCCCTCGCCTCTCCTCCCGCCTTCCCCCACTGCCCGTCCCTCCTTCTCATCCCCTGGCCCTTTCTTTTCTCTTACCCTTTCACCTCATCCGTCCCTTTAGAATCCATTCCACTTCATATTTCACTCTGCATGTGGGGAGACTGAGGCTGAGGAAAGGCTTCATCACAGTTCCTGTCTCAAAAGATCGATGCGCCAGTCAGTAAGACAAGGAACACAGGAGCTTGAGTTGGGTACCTGCTGGGCACTCAGCTTCCCTTTTCTCCGGTTACTCCTTTTTCCTTTGCTCCCCTCACTCTCTTTCTCTCTTTGCTGTTTGCCGCCCCCCCCCCACCTCTCCACCCTGCTGAGTTCCCCCAGCTCTTCTCCTGAATCCCCACCCGGCCTCCTGCTTCCCAGGGGCTCAAGCTGCCTGGGGACGCGAGGAGAGCCCGCGGGCCCGGACACAGCCCAGCGACACAGCTCAGGCCTGGGGGTGGGCGGCAAAGTGGGCAGTGGGGAGTTGGCAGCCAGCCCCTCCCGGCCCCCAAACCTTCCCCCAAACCCAGCCCGGGACACTATCAACCACCAGCCTGTCACTTGGCCATGGCGCCTCCTCTATGAATAACAGCCCTTTAATTAGGATATTATAGGAAGTGGGTACGTGGCGCTTCTTGCTGGAAACGCCAGCAGCAATTCCAGAGCCGCACGGAGATGGACAGATCCTGTATTACACCTGGCACCTCCGTCTCCCCGCCGTGGAACGTGCCTCCAAATGAGATTTCTTTCTCCCTGAAGAAAACAATTTGGTCTCCCTCTCTTTTCTTTCTCTCCTTCTTTACCCTCCCCTGATTGTCAGACTGAAAACACTTACTGGAGCTGGTTCATTGTTTTCAGATTCAATTGGACCCAAGGAGATGGGGGAGCGGGGGCGGGCAGGGAGTGGCGGGGAGGGGGGCAGAGACTTGGCTGGGCGGTCTTCGCCGACAGGACTCTGCTCTGACACCGCAGCCAGCCGTCCTGACAATGTTGACAAGAGCTAGCATTTCTTGTGCATTTATGTCTATTAGCTCATTTGATCCACACACAAGCCCACGAAGTGGCTATAGTAGTATCCCCATTATAAAGATAAGGAAACTGAGGCCCAGAGAAGCTGGGGGAGCCAGGATAAAAATCAGGGAGTGTGGGCTTATTCATCTATTACTCACCTCTGTTTGGGCTCCCAGAAGGAGGCCAGAGCATTCTCAAGAAAGGGCAAGCCCTGGACCTCAGTTTCCTCACCTTTAAAATGGGAATAATAAAGAGTATTTCACCTCCCGTGACACCAGCCGTTGTGAGCATGCCCGGGAGAGAAAAAAAAGGGAAAATATTCTGTAAAATTCTCAAGCCAGGAGCATGAGAGTGACAGGTAACTGTAGGAGCCCCAGCCCCTAAATGCCACCAGCCAGTGCCTGGAGGCTGAATCAGGCCCAGCGCACTGGGGTGTTGTGCTTTTTCCCCCCAAGTGTTGTAGATGCAATTAGGACAAATAAATCCAAATTTCTATTAAAACATGGCTGAATTCCTAGAGGCCTTTCGTCGCTGGATGTTTTCTCAATTGATGGATTTTAAATTGTAATCACTGTCCGGGTGGGGAAGGCAAGCGTGGGACAGCAGGTACCACTAAGGAGCCTGTGTTCCTGGGCAGGCTGTGACCGTGGACCTCGCCAAGTCCAAGGCCTTCTGTTAAGGGAGTTTTATGACCCAAACTGATTTTTCCAACACTGATGGTCTATCTGGCTGGAGAGCCACTCGCATAATGCACAGCCCCAAAAGCCTTTGGAGGGGGCCGTGGGGGCAGGGGCTCCCTGCCTGCTGCAACTAACCCACAGGAAACGTGAGCTTGATGTCAGGCTTGTGATCTGGTCAACAGCAAAAGAGAGAAAAATCCAGCGCAACAGAGGCGATCCCCACAGGCCCTCCTCTCCAACACTAGGTGCTCCCACCCTGTGTCAGCAGCGCACCCCTGGGGCGGGAAAGGGAGGGGAGGTGCTGGGGCAGAGCTGAGGCAATGGCCTCACTCACGCCCCATCCAACCCCGCCAAGACCCCCATCTCACCGGGACTTTGTCTGCCAGCCAGGAGCAGATGGGTGATTAGTGGCCCTTCTTCTTCCTCAGCCCCTCTAACGGGTGCTGATGGTGCCCCGCCCCAAGCCCCCATCCTGTGTCCTCTCTCACTCCCACTTCCAGTGCCCTGAGCTCCACCACACTGACCTGCCCACAGCTGCTCATCCCATACCTCTGGGTGCTGTCCCCCCATCTGGGGTCCCCTCCCCACCAGCTCCTTCAAAGGATTCAGAGGGAACGAAGGAGGTGGCATCCTCCAGGAGCTGGGGATCTCGCTTCTCACCCCCGACATGCCAGGCGGCCTTGGCCAGCCCTGCTTCTCGCGGGACCTCGGTTCCTCATCTGTAAATTGGGGTCTGTGGGGCTCATGATGTCTAAGCTTCTTCCTTGATCTGATTTCTTAGTGCAGCCTGCACCCCTAGGCCTGGTCCCAAAGACTGGAAACAGACCCTTGGAGGGCTGACAATGGAGACCTCGTTCTTCTTCACAGAGTGAGGTTAAGGAGGCCGAAAGTCACGTGGCCGTGGTAGGAGGAGCCTGGGTTTCAGTCCAGCCTCTGCCTCGACTTGCTGGGTGACCTCAGCCGAATCTCTCACTTTCTCTGGTCTCTGGGTTCCAACTGTAAAATGAAGGATCTCTATGATCCCTTCCTGCTCTAAAACTCTAAGATCCTGGGCTTCCAGCTCCAAGCCCTGCTTAGCTGGGTAGGAGGTGAGAGTCTGGTGGGAGGAGACATGGAAATCTCAGAGGAGGGGTCCAGAATGTGCTCCCCAAAACCCTCCATACTCTCACCCACTGCATCCAAAGGGCCACATCGGCTGGTCCCACACCAGGGCTGCTGGGTTTAAGGAGCAGCAGCCTCATCACAGACCTCCACGTAATGGCTGATCCCTGGGGAGCCAGACCATGCACAGACTCATTATCACTGTGTCTATGAAGCAACATGACATACGCTTTGAAATCTAAATGAAAGAAACACAGCAGAGACTCCCTTCCTTCACAGCTCACCGTGACACCAGGATTTATCGCGTTCATTTTAATAGATTAATTACTTAGACAGGTAGGTGTTCGAGAGGCTTCCTTCTCAGCACAGAGCAATTACAGGGTGACCAGGCTTCCCGGGGCAACCTCACAGTGAGTGCGGGGGAAGGCGGGGGCCAGCCGGCTTTATTTACTGGGAGTGTGCGCTGGTACCTCTGCGAGGCTCCTCTCAGAGCAGAGGGCTTTGTTACGGGCTGTGAAACACAAACTGTCATTGGGCAGCCAGGCTGGACTTAGAGCAAACCAACTGCACTCTGCCTCTCCTGCTCCATCAGCATTTCCCCCTTGTCATTTACAGATGGGGCGTTATCTCTCCTGACCAACAGGGGGCTCCTGGAGGGTAAGGCTGTACTGATGCCGGTGCGTGCCATTCATTTGTTCAACCAGCATTTATTGAGTGTCTACTATTCAGCAGGCACTGTGCTAATCACTGAGGATATAACAGCCAACTAACCAGGTTAAAATCTCTGCCCCCTGGAGCTCATTATTTCTAGCAGAAGAGAAAGATGATAAACAGAAGAAATATGTAGCTTGCTGTATTCCTTTTCTCTTACTGCCTAACACATTCCCACAAACTTAGTGGCTTCAAACAACCGGCACTAATTACCTCCCAATTTCCATGGGGTGAGAGTCCGCGCATAGGTTAGCAACATCCTCTGCTCAGAGCCTCATGTGGCTGAAATCAAGGAGGTGGCTGGGCTGCTTTCCCCCCTGGAGTTCAGGGTCCTCTCTCAAGTTCACGGGGATGTGGGAGGAATTAGCTCCTCGCTGGCTGCCAGTGGGGATTACTCTTAGCTCTTAGGGGTCCCTCTCAGGTCCTAGCTGCGTGGCCCCTCCGTCTTCTAAGCCAGCAATGGAGACCTTCTTGCACATCAAAACCCCTTAAGCTTTGAATCTCTCGCCAAGCAAAGCCCAGTGCCTCTGAAGGGCTCATCTAATCAGGTTGTGCCCTCGAGGATAATCTTCCTTTTGTGAAGTCAACTAATGATTCGGGACTTTAATTCCATCTGCAAAATCCCTTCACAGCAGCATCTAGATTCGTGTCAGGTGGATGTGAACTGGGAGAAGGTGTGCGTATGCTGGAGGAGCCGGAGTCGGCAGGCATCCTGAACTCCGTCCACCGCAACATGTTAGAAGTTACGAGGTGACTCGAAGAGAAGCTGAGCAGGAAAGGGGGACACAGAGGGATGGGGGTGTAATTTCCAATAAGTGGTCAAGGAAAGCGCCACCTCAGAGCAGCACGCAAGCTGACCGAGGGACGATGGGGGCGTGATGCAGGGTGCAGGTGATGTTTCATTGAGTTGTACACTTGAAAGCTGTATGGTTCTGTGAACCGATGTCACCTCAATAAATTCAATTTTTAAAAAAAGACGAGGGAGTTAGCTATGTGGCTCTCTGGGGAGTGGGCAGCAGCTGAGGGAACAGCAAGTGCAAAGCCCCTGAGGCAACGTGTGGGAGGAACACGAGTGCTGTCGGGAGTCATGAGGATGAGTCACAGGTTCAGACAGTGTAGGTTGTAGACCGCGGTGAGGACACAGGATTTTGAGCAGAGAAGTGCCATGATTTGACTTACATCTTTTAAAAAGTCTCTTGGGCTGTGGGGTTGAGAACAGACTGCAGGGGACAAGGGCTGAGCAGGGAAACCAATTAGGAGGCCTTTGCAATTAATGGCCCGGGTGAAGAGCCGTGGTGCCCCGGCCCTGGCCATGTTCTGAAGCCTGAGCCGACGGGATTTCCTGACATGATTTCCTGACAGATTGGAGTGTGCTTGAGAGAAAGGGAAAAGCCAAGCAGGGTTCATCCTCGAGGCTCCTGGTGCAGCATCGGCCCCCAGATACCCTCAGGAGGCATCTCTGGCGGCTGTAGGAAAAGCAGTAGGAACCTTCTAAATAGACAGGAGGTCTCCGTGGGGGGAAATTGAGCCAAGCTTTCAACAGTACCCGAGCGTCCTAATTAAATTATCCTATTTTCAGGCACCAAAATCAGTGCCGTTCTTGCAG
Organism: Pteronotus mesoamericanus; assembly: GCF_021234165.1. Taxonomy (NCBI): domain Eukaryota; kingdom Metazoa; phylum Chordata; class Mammalia; order Chiroptera; family Mormoopidae; genus Pteronotus; species Pteronotus mesoamericanus. Next base: position 2,340,895 of record NW_026555299.1, on the reverse strand, counting down.
ACCTGTCAATGGGAGCCTTAGTAGGGGTGGAAAATCCAGATTTCAAGCTTCTAACACCTACCTGGCACCCCCCACCCAACCAATCCACTCACATGGCTGTAGGAATGGTCACTCTAAAACACAAGTCTCAGTATGTCCCTCCTTTCTTTAAAAGCAGCTTCCATAGATAATTACTTCTTCAAGATATGGCCATACGGCATCAATTCTAAGATGTGGCCAGTTGTAAGAAGCCCTACTGATTAGATAACCAGCTTTCAGAAACTTTAAAGAAACTCTATGTTACATGTGAATATCGATTGTAAGACACTCCTCTGTCTCATAAATATGGAAATACTCATCTTACAACTGCAACTTCTGGGTTGGGGGTAGGGGGGCGGGGTGGGTTTTGTGGTCAACACTTAGTTAACCTTAAGAGTCTGCCCCTGCAGGACTTGTCAGAGCCTTGGACTGATCACATGCCCTGTGCCTCTCCCAGACGGTCTTAGAGCATCTATCTGTTTTCAAGCTTATTTAACCTCCAACGCCCTTGGCCTCTTCCTTTGGTAGCACATCTTGTAGGACTGGTCTTCCCCAGAGAACACTTCGAAAATTGCTGACTTACAAACCGAATGTCAAATGTCTCAACTGGGGCTCCAGGTAGCTGCGGCCTGGCCCTAGCTCATCTTTCCTCCTCTAGCCTCTGCTCTAGGGTCTTGCTCTTCCTCCACTACACACGGCCTGTGCAGACCCTGAACTTCTTCTCCTGGTATAATTTCAGGCAGATCATTCAACCCCACCCAATCTCACCTATTCTTCACTCTGGCAGCCAAATTGTACACATTGAGCCTCTAGATGAACCAAGAACTGTTCCAGGCATAAGTGAGAGCATGGTGAACAAGACAGGCATGGCTCCAAGCCTCAGGGAGTGTACAAACATCCACGTCCACATCCACACACGCACATGTGCACGCACCTAACTGAAAATTGGGTTAGCTGCTATGAAGAATAAAAGCAGGATGCTATGAGAGGGTGTAACAGGGGCCTAACGGCATTCAGAGCAGGCCTCTTGGAGCTGAGAGCGGGGGGATGAGTAGGAGCCCATCAGGTAGAGAGTGAGGACAGAGAGTTCCAGGCTGAGGTTATGATGTATGGGTAGGCTCTGAACTGGAAAAAATGCTGGTATATTTGCAAAACTGAGAGGAATTCAGCATGACTGGATTGTAGTGAATGAGAGTATGAAAGAGTCTGGGTTTAGATATGCTGAATTCATGGGCCATGTTAAGGATTTGGAGATCTTATTCTTAGGGAAATGGTCAGTCACTAAAAGAGTTTTACAGTCAATAGCATGAGAAGCATTTGTGGGGAGGGACAGAAGAGACGGTGAGGCGATTCTAAGAAGCTGCATCATTCTCTTGATTGTAAATGTCAGAACATCCAACCTGAAATAGTTCAAGTCAAAACAGACTTTATTAACAAATAGAGCTGAAAGCCAGTGTATAAGGAAGGGATTCAGGCAAGTCTTGATCAATGTTCAAACAGTGTTGCCTCACCCCCAGTCTCTTCCCCTACGTCTCTTGTCTCTCCTTCCTCTTGGTGGCTCCATTTTCCCCCAGGATCATGCTGCAGGGGGACAAGGTGGCTGGCAGAGCTCCTGTCCCACACCTGCTCTTGTCCAGGCACAGTCAGGAAAGAGTTGAGTCTACTTCCCTAATGACACAATCAAGCCCTGAAATTGAGGCTCATTGGCTCTGATTGGTCTGACCTCAGTCTTGTGCCCTTCCCTGAACCAATCACTGTGGCCAGAGGAGCCAGTTGGCTGACCTGTGTCCCATGTTCTACCCCCGGGGCCAAGCATGGACACAGCTTCCTCAGAACTACATTGAAGGGGAAGAGGTCCACCCCTCCCCCAGATTAAAACAAGGGTCTGTTACAGAAAATAAGGGAGAGGAAGCGGGGTGGCCTCACACAACAAACAATCTACTAAAGAAGATACTGCAATGTCTAGGCAAGAGATGATGGTAATTTGGGCCAGGGCAGTGGCAGTGGAAGTGAAGAAAAGGGCACGGATTTGACATACATTTTAATGGGAGGACCAACAGCACATGGTGACAGGTGAGATGTTGGTGTTGAATCTCAGGTTTTTGGCATAAAGGCCTAAGGTGGCAGAGCCACAGAGTTAAGGTGAGGAAGGTATAAGGTGAAGCAAGTTGCAGCCTCAGAGGGAGACCAGCTAAAACCTTTGCATTCTTCAGGGCCTTACTCTTATGCCATAGTCACTGTGATACCCTCCCAGAGGCTCCCTTGGCAGGGTTCTCTCCTTTTTCCCTACACGGCCACCCCCTGCGACCTTTTCACACTATGCCTGTGTCCAACATTATTATTCATTGTTTCCCAGCTCATCCCCCGACTCCCGACTGAGCTACGTGTGGACAAGGATGGTGTCCTAATCATCTCAGTCCCTCTGCAGGCTCAGCACATAGTAGATGCTCAGTCAAAAGATGCAGGACTAAACCAAAATAAACCTCAAAAAGGAGGGGACCCTCCCAGACACCCCCTGAGGTTCCAAATGTGAAAGAACTTTTCAGAAAGGCACTCCCAGTTACCTGTATGATCCAACAGATTAGCCAAGTCCTGGTGCCCCCCACACTATCCGTCAGCGAGGGAGGCCACGCCTTCCCAGGGGGTCTCATGTGGTCTCCTCTTGCACTTCTGCCTTACTAGCTTCTCTCCTTTATCAGGCTGTGCACTTGTTTAAAGGAAGACATCAAGGCCTGCAATAAAGTCTATATTGCATTGCCAAACTATAAAAAAATGGTAAGATTTGTTGGGTCTCTTAATGTCTCCAGGAGTGGAAATCACTCTCACCTACCAATAAAATGCCAGCGCCCTAATTAAAGTCTCCAAGGCTGAGGGCTCGGGACCCAGCTTCCCTCCTCAGAGCAGCTTCTTCTTTCACTTGGGGCTGGCAGGCATGAGAGGCCACCACGTTGGCCTCCATGTTGGCCACTACTTTAAGCCACAGGCCCTGAGGACCCTGGAGAGGAGATGATTCCAAGAGGACCCACCCACTCTGGGTCCAGTTTGATCTCCATTTGGAGCCTACAGGACCCCCTTTAGCCTTCCTGGTTCCCAGACTTACTCTTCTAGGTGGGGCTCAGGTCAGGCTAATTCTGGTTATTTTTTCCACAACTGCTCCTGTCCTAGGGTTTAGAAAAAAGGGTTAGTGTGGGGTAAAGTGAGGAATTGCATAAGGAATCCAGCCCAGGGTGGGAGGAGCCTCGGCCCATCCCCTTCAAAGGAGAGCAAACATCAGAAGGAGCTTCAAGTGAGATTTTTCAGAAACTGAAAATGTCAGAGTGAAAATAGCGATGTCGTCAGTCTCACCCCATCTCTGCTCTGTGGAGCCTGTGCTCATGCCCAGCGGATGAGGGTGGGAAGAGAAGATTGCTGGGTCCTCAAAGTAGTAGGCCGCTCCCTTCAGCGTGGCCCGGTGAGGGAGAAGGGAAGGGCCCAAGTGGGCAGGAGGGAGAGCACTGCGGTTGCAAGAGCTCCTAGCAAGATGACTGTCAGCAAGTGGAGAGCCACAGGGTACTACGCTCTTCACCCTGCCCAGGCTGCAGCATTGGACAACCCAACAGACAACTGCAATGGGTTATAGCTGAGGGAAGGGGAGCTGGAGTGGGCAGAAAATGTGGCTCACGATCAAGGGACATTAGGTGTCTTATGGTTTTTAGTTAACATTAAGTACAAATGGAGTCAACAGGATTGAGCAGCTACTAAAATGCTTATGTGTCCTTGGGTCGCATTATAAGAAGTATGAGTTTCTAAAGAGAGGAGGGGATTGTCTCCTCCTGCTCCCACTAGAATAAACCTGGCAGAGTGTGTTCAGCTCCGACCCCTGCCACTTTTCCTATCACAAAAGAGAGACTGGTCTATCCTTACCTGCCAGTCAGTCAAATACAAGAACATAAAGATGTGTACACATATACTGGTACCAGTCCTGACGCATGTTCAAACTGCCTGTTCTCTACCCTAACCCCTAACTACCACCTCCCTTCCAACCTCTCCACCTCCTCATAGAGGCTTTCCCGCAGTTTGACAGTTACTCACACTGCATCTGGTTCCACTGCTGGGGCCAGGATGAAGTTTAGGGGGAAGGAGGAGAAAGGGAGGGGTGGAAAACTCTGTCCATGCGGTCTGGCTTCAGAGAGAATCAATCATCTAAAGCCAGCGGATCCTTCTCACTGACAGTCAGCCTCCTGCTAGTCCTCGCTGGCTGTCACCTTGCTGCAAGAGCACTTTGCCTCCTTCCCTACTTTGAGCCCAGTGCTCATGTAGCTTCAGGATATACCAGCCCAGGAAGGGGAGGGAGGTCAGGAGGAAAACCCCAGCCACCCCACCCTGGAGCTCTTCAAACTAGAGTGATGAGAGGGGAGGGTGGGGGGCGCCGGGGAAGGGCGCCAACCCTGTCAAGTGGAGAAATGAAGGGCCTGTGGCCGCTCTGTCCGGAGACCAGACAGGGGTGAGACGGGTATGACAGCTGTCTGCAGGCAGCTGCAGGTCTGTCAGAAGAATCTGATTGTGTGACTCAGGAGATGATACCTACTCCATGGCAGAGGAGACAGAGGATGCTTGTGAGTCCACAGAAGGACAGGTTCTGTCAGGGTCCAAACTAGCCCAAGAAGGAGCTACCCCAGAAAGCAGTTCCGGTCACAGAAGGTGTTCAAGGCACAGAACGGATGACCTTGCTGGCATTCAAAGTGAGGCGCAAAGGCTGGACTTGACTTTGTCCCGTTCCAAACAAGTTTTCTAGAACTTGTTCATTAAGCCATAAGCTCACAGTGACCTTAGGCAAGTCCCCCTGCCCATTTGGGCATGTGTCCCAAGAAGCACAATGAAGGGGTCACTTTTGCCTCTGGGAGTGTGCATAGTCCTGGGACAGAGGCTACAAAGATGGCCTCTCTGGAGGACTCTCTAGGCATTGACGGGCTCAGTACTGAGTCCAGAGACAGGGCAGGAGGTTGTGTGCACACAGGAGGGAGTGAGCGCACCGTGCGGAGATGAAGCACAAGCCCAGGCAGCCTGCGCCTGGCCCAGCTGCGTGACTCGGGGCAGGTGACCACGCTTGTCTTCACCTCAGCTCTCACCACCTGCAAATAGAGATACCAGCGATGACCAGTCATAGAGGCATTTGAAGGCTAAATGAGGGGCTGCATGGAAGGTGCTGAGGATAGGACCCAGCGCTCAGTACCTGCTCGATCAATGTGAGCTATGACTGTAATTATTTGCCCCCCTCATGGGTAGCTCCGCACCTGCTGCTTTCTGGAGCCCGAGAGAAGCCTGGGAGGCAGACAGGGGGGTCCTGCTTCACAAGGAGGAAACCAAGGCCCAGGGAGACCGAGTGACTCAGCTGCAAGAAGGTCCATTCTGATGGTCGCCCTGCCATTCCCAGAGCCACAAACCACCACAGAGAGCCCCCAGGAACCTGAGGCAAGTTCGATTCTCTCCATCCTGAGCTGGCCTTCTCAGGTGGGTGGGCCACCTTAAGGGAGCCTGCCAGGGGCTGTAGAAAGGAACAGCCCACAGGAGTTCAGGCCTCCGGGACCTCCAGTCCCACCTCACCTGGGAACTCTGCTGACTCGGTCAAGGCCAGAGCCTTGGGGACTGCATCTGCCTCAATGTCCCACCCCTCAGGCTCTGGTCACACTGAACAGCCTGGTACTATTTCTACATGGCCCAGTTTCCTTTTCCCAGGACTTTGCTGAAGCTGTTCCTTCACCTGGAATGCCCTGCCCCATCCCTTCCTTTCCAAATCTCACCTATCCTAGCTGTACAGCCACACTGGGCTATGTGTTCTCTCCGGGGCTCTGTCTCCTTGTCTGTAACAAGGGAGAGTTGGACTTGCTGATCTCTAAGTTCTCTTCTGAGGCCTAATGTAAATGCCACCTCCTTCAGGAAGCCCCTGCTCACTCCCCAGGATGGAAGTGGTCATACCAACTTCTGAAAGCCCGCAGTGCTCTGTGTGAACCTTCCTATGGCACAGATCGCTTACCACCCCGCTCACGTTCACATCTGATCTCCCCTTCTAGATGCTAAGTTTCTTGAGGGCAACTGGGTTCCATATTGCCTTCATTTCTGTTTCTGTCCAGTGGGTGGTGGATGGACAGGTCGATGGACCCATGGGCAAGCAGAAAGGAGCATTCGTGGCTTCAAACAGACCCCTGGAGCCCAGAAAAGACTCCTTCACCCACAAGGAATGAAAGGTTGACGACTGGACAGCAGCACCTTTGAGCAGGGGAGACTGGAGCCGAGAACAAAGAGCGGTCCCAAAGTCAGGCTGCCTGGATAGGGTCCTCCTGAGCCCCTGCCCATTTGCCAGGGACCATGGAGACACCCTTCTCCGGCTCTCCTTCCTACCCCCTCCCACTCCTGCTCAGCACTTTCTCAGGCCTTCTTGCCGCTTCACCTCCCAGCAAGTTCCCTCTGCCCTCACACCATTTGCAAGAGCCTTAGCATTGAGGAAGCGGGGTGACCTGCCCCCTCTACCAGTGAGAAGACCAGAACCCAAGACTTTGGGGGCCCATCTCAGCTCTCTTTACTGCCCATCACCGTCCCACTGGATCTTCCAGGCGGTCCCATTCTTGCATCACTGACAACCTGTTGATTCAGAGAGGAGGGTGTTCAAGCCAGACATCGTGAGCTAAACACTCCCCTCACTCATGACCCTCGCCAAATTCTCCTCCCGTGTCCCTTTCCCTTCCCAGCTGGCTCTAAGATTTTGATCTGGAGCCTCAGAGGGAGAGGTTTGCTGTGACTTTGTTGTTTCAATTCTTCTCTGCCCTACATCTACAGCCCGACTTCCCCAAGCAAAGCCACTAAATCACTTTTATAGGATTTGAGGTGCTTTCTACCCGGCCAGTTTCCTGCCAATACAAGATGTCTTCCAGGGTCTGGGGAAGACAGGTTGGCTTGAACGGCTGTTCATTAGAGGAAGATTAATGGGGCCACCGATCCCATTAACGTTATTGACCCTTCCCTTACTATAACCAGCCAAACAGCTCAGGCTCTGGCTCAAAGCGGAGTTTACTTAGAACTCAGTTCCTACATGAGGGGAGAGCAGGCTCCTTGGGCTTGGCCCCACCTGCACCTCCTGAGGGGTAACAGGTGAGCCCCCCTCCCACCTTGGAGGGTGGGAACCCTCACCTCTGGTCCCACAGGTCAACAATATGACAGCTAAATTCATTGAGTGCTTCCTAGGTGCTAGGGGTTCTACCGAACACTTTACAAGCATGATTTTATTTAATCCCATTTGTCCCATTTTACAGGGAGGAAAACCGAGGTTTCGAGCAGTTCATTAACCTTCATAAGATCATACAGGAAGTTGTAAATCTAGTATCCAACCCAAATAACTAATTATAATTCTAGCAAATGTTGACAGGGTGCCTACTAAATGCCCAGCAGTGCTCCAGATCAGTTCTGACAAACAGAAACGCAATGCAAGCCACAAGTACAACCTCCAGTTTTCTAGTAGAAACATTAAAGAAAGTGAGAAGACACAGGTGGAATTCATTTTAGCAATATATTTAATATAACCCAATACACTCACAATATTACTTCAACATGTAATCAATATAAAAATTATTAGAGAGCTGCTTTACTATTTTGTTTGTACTAACCTTCAGGGGTGTCTGACTTTTTGGCGTCTCTGGGCCACCCTGGAAGAAGAGTTATCTTGGGCCACACATTCAATACCCAAACACTAATGAAAACCAAAAAAAAAAAAAAAAAAAAATCATAATGTTTTAAGTAAATTTACAACTTTGTTTTTGGCTGCATTCATAGCCATCCTGGGCCACATGCGGCCTGCTGGGCACAGGGTGGAACGCCAAATTGAGTGGCTATTTTCCTCTTATATCACATCTCAGTTTGGTTGAGACACATTTCAAGTGCTCAGTAGCCACAGGTACCAAGTGTTTGCCCTCTTAATGCAGGTCTAGATGCTTTATGAATATTTATTCATTCCATTTTTGTTAACATCGTATAAAGTGGCAATAATTATTATTATCATCACCTCCATTTTAGTCTCAGAGAGGTAAGTGGCAGGCCTGGGATTTGAACTCGGCAGGCTGGCTGCAGAACCTGTGCTCTTATGCCCTATGCTGTGCTGTAACATCCTATCAGGCAGGCAGGGAAGCCCTCCTCACACTGGAGTGCAGGGGGCTGCAGGAGGGTCTTCAACTCTAAAAGCACCTCCCCGCTCTAGGGTGCCAGGCCCTGAGGGGCCTTTACACACAAGGGCTGTAGCTGCTGTCCTTGCAGAGCTCTGGAACCAACCTCCAGATAAAGTGCCCTCCTTGATACAATGACAAGGAACACAACTGCCACCACTTGCTGGGGCTCACAGTGGTTAGGGCGTGTGCCAGGCATTTCACGTCGGTTACTTCACTGACTCCTCATGGCAACCCTGTGAGGGGGTTGGTTATCCCCATTATACCTCAAGGACAGTGAGCCTCAGAGAGGTTAAGTAATTTATCCAAAGTCACACAGCCCATCAGTGGCCAAGTGGGGGTAAAACCCACTCCAGTGAGACTTGAAACCCCAGGTTCTGCCCCTTTAATAGTTAAGCAGCCCCCAAGACGGACCTGTGAGCGTTACCCACAGATGGAACCCAACCCACTCTCCCAGGCTGCAATCTCAGCTTTTAGCCTGGACAGTGGTACTCCGTGCACCTTCCAGCACCTTCTGCAGAGACTGTGCTCATCTCCGTCACCTTCTGTCGCTGTCCTTGTTCCACACCCAGGGCTGCTGCGGACCTTGTCTGCAGGGCCCTGCTTCTCCTCCCTCCATGCCCCCCTCCACTCCCCTGCACCTGAAATTCTTCACTTCACCCACTGCCTGAAGTCCCACTGCTAGCCCTTGGGTTAACAAGTCCCCTTTCTTAAATGAAACTGAACAAACACCCCTGGAAGAAGCAGCCAGTGAAACAGTCCTCCATGAGAATTCCTTTGTCCAGTCCATTCCTCCTAGAGGTCTACTTACAGGAATTGGAAGTTTAGCGTGGAAGGAAATAGGCATTTAACTTCAATCAGAGTTGGAATGGTCCATAAAGATTGTCAAGTCCAGCCCCTTGATTTCATGTTCTGGGGAAGAGACACGAAGCAGTGGGTGACCCAAGATTACACAATGAGTTGGAGGACATGCACCCAAGTTTGACCCCTACAACAGCGCTCGTCACCCTGCACCACGCTCCCTCCTAGGGCTGGTGAAACGGGTTCACTGGGAAGAGGGATCTGATCGTTCTACCCTCAGGCTCTTCCTCTAAGTAGAGGCCCCAGGGCTCCAAGGGCTTGACAGCCCCCCAAGGACAGACGACAAAAACCCCAGGAAGGCAGCTGACCCTGCCCACCTCCCCCTCCAGGTCTGACGGCTCCCCTGACCAGCCTCATCTCCCCTCTGCTTGTAACAAAGGGTACAGGCGTGATACCCACAGAAAAGCAACATACTCTCCTTCCTCACGACCCCAGGAGCAAGGCGTGATGACCATTCCCATTTTAGAGATGCGGCAACTGAGCCTCAGAAGAATGAACAGCCACACAGAGAGGCTGTCTCGAACCCCAAAGCCTGGATTCCTGCCACTACCCCAGGTGGGGACTAAGGACTCCCAGCTCAGTGCTCCCTCTACAACCCCATGCTGCTCTGATACGGCTGGCTTCCCACCACCCTGACAGAAGCTCTTTCCTTGATACCAGCTGCTGCCTGGGCCCCCCTGAGCTGAGCCAGGCAGCACAGCCTGCCCTCTCCACATAATTTGGTGCCAATTAGCAATGAGTGGGAACCATCAGTGCATTGAATTTGCAACCTGGAAAGAGGCCCTGGGAAGCCAAGCTTCAACCAGCTGGGTTACCTCCCCCAAAGCTGCCCCCGCTGTTCCTTCTTTCTCACCACTGAGACCCCCACCACTGACAGGAGCCGTCCATCACCCACCTCTGGAACTGCTCCCACGAATCCAAAGATCTGATGGGAATTAAATGCGGCCCCTGCCCTTGAGGGGTTCCTGGGAAACGGGCCTGCAAATAGAGCACTGAGGTAGCTGCCAAGGCCTCAGTTTCCCCATCTGTAGAACAGGAATAAGGATGGTCAGCACCTCACGGGTTGTTGTAAAGGGTCATTCCTTATTCCACACACCCTTTTGATCTTCTACACATGCCAGCCCTGCCTCTGGATACTGAGGACACAGGAAAATCAAGTCCTGCCCTCGTGGAGCCTTCACTCTGATGAGGGAGATAGATAAAAGAGACCAAAGTCCTAACGAGAAAATGCTATTTCAGATACTATGAAAATAAAGCAGCGTAATGAGCTAGAGGGGGATTCGAGGGGATGGCCAGTAAATGTAGTCCTATTGCTTTCATTGCTGTTCTATTGTTTGTTCATCTGGGTCTTCAAAGCCGAGCGGGAGTTTCTTGGGCAGATAAACGCAGAGGAAGAGAACTCCAGGCGGAGAAGACAGCAGGCGCAAAGGCAGGAAGGGGCTCCATGAGTCCCTGCAGCCAGAGGTTCAGAGGTGCTGGAGTAGGGGCCTCAGGTACACAGGGACCCCCATGAGGCTGGAGAAGTAGGGATTCAGGTTTTGAAGGGCTTTAAACACAATGCTCAGGAACCAGAGCCCTATCCCGGGACATCAGGGAGTCATCGAAGGGACCTCAACAAGGGAATCAGACCAATGCTCCCATCCTGGCTGCCGCACAGTGGGCTGGGAGTGGGAGGGAGACTGTCCACAGAGGCTGTGGCACAATCCCGTGGGGAAGGCGAGGCCCAGCCCCAAGGGTAGCTGTGGGCAGAGAGAAAGAAGAACATCAAGGAGAGGCGTTCACGAGGCGGGTGAGAACAGGGCTCTGTGACTGACAGGGTGTGGGAGGCAAGTGATGGCTTGAGGACCATGAATAATAGCATCTTCTCGCAGGCTGCAGGGTGCAGCCCGCCATGCAGGCAACCCAGTTCCTTGATGGAAAGTGTCTTTAGAGACCACTGGGAAGACACCAGCTCCCCTGGGGTACACAGCATTTTCCAAGCCTCCAATAAGCATGGCTTCTTAGACTCCAGGCCTTTGCAATCCCTCTTTCTGCCTGGACCAGGCCCAGTTCAGTAATGATTCTCCCGGGAAGCCTGCCTGCTCCCCGCAGAGTTAGTCCCTGCCTGCTCTGGGCTTCATCAGCACACTATCTGCATATGTATTAGTTTCACCCGGGTTGGGAGCCTTGTCCCTTGCTTGGTTTGTCTCCCCAAATAGTCAACAAGCTGCCCGAGAGCAGGAGGCCCCCTCCCTTGTTGTTATCCTGGTACCTGGTACAGTGCCTGGAACTCTGTATGTGTTTGTTGAATGAATGGGTGCAGGAGGGTAGGGCCTCCCACCAAGGCATGGAATCTGGGGGGAGGAGGTGGTAAGTTAGTCTGGGCTCCTTGGGTTTGAGGAGCCTGAGGTGCATCCATGTGCAGCTCAAGGCAGCTGCACCTAAGAATCAGAAGCAGTGGGAGGTGACCTGCCAGGCCCTCTGGCCCCCATGCCCCTGCCTGACCTCACCCACTCCCAGCCCTGAGAGCCAAGAGGTCTCCTCTGTAGCAGTGGCCCATGAGCCACTCATGAGAGGCAGGGGAAGACAGTGCCTGAATCTGGCACCGTCTCCCTTCGTACAAACTCCTCTGGGGGCCGTTCGGGATTACTTTCCATAAGTGAGTGAGGTTTGGGGTTAACTGCACCTTTACTGGCATGGGGAGAGACAAGAAGCGAGCCCTTCCTTCCTCCCTGTTCATCCTCACCAGGAAAACTTGAGCAGAGCCATTACCAGCCACCCACCTTCCACCACTCTTGGGGGAAAAAGAAATGACATTTTCCCTTTACATTGGAAATACTTAAAAGTCCCAGGAATAGATTTATAGGAATATTTTAACCTTTTCTTTGATCCTTGAAATGTCATTGTTCTGTGGGCTGAATCGCCAAATGTGACCTTTTCCAGTAGCTACGGGGCGGGGGAACCCCCTCTGACTCTGAAAGGAGCTTCGGATGTTCTGGCTGCAGCTTCCCCAGCACCCACCCCCACGCTGACACTCCGAGCCAGTGCAAGGGTTGATGCGTGGGAGGGGCGAGCACGTGCTAGCCAAGGAGGGCCGAGCAGCTCTCTCCTCACCCTATCAAACAAAGATGAGCAACGTGTGAGTCCGTCACTAGTTACCTCACTCTGTGGCCTTGGGTTTGGCATTTTCTCTTTAGGCCTCAGTTTCCTGTAAACTGGAGGAAATTATGGTACTGACTTCAAAGAGTTGTTGCAAAGACTAAATGAGACAATGTATGCTGTATTTGGTCAGTTCTTGCAGAACAATGCAGAAAAACAGTTGACCCCAAAATTCAGTGGCTGACAACGATGACATTTGTTCTTGGACTCACAGGTCTGCAGGGTTCCATAATCTAGACTGGGTTCAAAGGGGTGGCCCAGCCTCAGGCTGAGTTGGGCTCTACGTGTTCATACTGAGGCCCAAGCTGAAGGGGCCTCCTCTTCCCCTGGTAGGTCTACTACTTCTTAAGGCCTTGGCTTGAAATTGAATCGCTGTCACTTCTGCCCACCTTTTGTTGGTTACACCAAATCATGTGATCAAGCCCGGCATCACAGTGTGAGAGAAAGACCCTGCCTCAAGGGAGAGGGGAGTGAATATTTGCTGAGCAATAATCCAACCTATCACAGCATGTAAACCTCCTGACACTGTGCCTGTCAGGTGATGGAAACTCAGAATATTAATTCCCTTTCATAGCACACTGCATCATTATTATATTTTACAGCCCAGATTAATTCATTATAATTCATTATAATAGCATGAATCTTTTTGGCTAAGAGTACAAACCTTATTGTCCAACATAAGTGGGCAGGGAAGTATTACATACAAAGTGGATTCTCCAGACAACAGAAACTTAAGCTGTTTTATTTTAATTATTTTGATAGGAATGTTTCTAGAGTATGTTTCATATTTTCCCACCTTCTTAAATGGAGGCTATCAAATGCCATTTTATCCATAAGATTGATGTACTGGGACCGCTGCAAGGAGCACCAGGCACAGCTCCAAGTTGATCTTGAAGGCCAACCCTGTGATAGGCTGTTACCATGGTTCTCATCAGAGCAGAGCTGCTGAAGCTTTAAGTATAATGAGAAGTTGAAGAACTTCGAAAAGTGGCGAGTCTAGTCATTACATTCAAGAGGAACTCCTACCAAGCAGCCTCGCTGGGGTCCCTGCAAATGTCAGAATATGGAGGAGAAATGTAATCATACATGCTAGAACCTATAGAACCTCCTTCTATCCTGGTGTTCTAAGCTCTCATCCCACTTTCTCTGTATATTTCAACTTCCTCTCCTTGCCTCTTCCCCCTCCCCCACCTCCTTCCCCTACCAGAGGGGAGTGGGAATGAACGGTCAGTGCTCAAGCATCTTCCAAAAATCATTTCACCTCTCCAAGTGTTACTATGCTTCTTTCTCAATCTCAACGTTTCAGTTTCTAAAAGCTCAAAAGCCACAAAATTCTATGAAATTAAATCACATCATGTTTCTGTGAATGCTTGGATTCTTTTTTTTTTTTTTTTTTTTTTCCAGAAAATCAGCACCCCTCCATTTAAAAAAAAAATCACTGCCTACCCTACTGAGGACGAGGTTTCTGATCATGAAGTTCTGTGGATCCCAGCTCTGGTGGATGAGCAGTAACTGCCCTCATGGAACTGTCCCAAGTGCTGAAATGGTGTCTCATTCAGCCCATGTCCTGGGTTCCCTGTTCTTCCCTTGAGAGTTCTGCCCCAGCACTGTCATATTTGTCTTTTTTTTCCCAGCCCAGGTGTTCTGAGCTGTTTCTAAGTGGCATGCCTGATGAGCGAGTCCCATGGCCTCCTCGTTATAGCCAATGACAGGTGCCCGTCTTCTCGGCTGGTCAGAATTTTTTGGAAAGTGTTTAGGTCAAGAACATAACAGTTGGCCACGAAAATAACCTCCAGACTATGACGCTGAACTTTTTTGTGATAAGTCCCAGACTGGCCACCTGAGAGTGCCAATTGCTGTGAACTCACCCTCTCCAGGACCTGGCTGAGAGCCAAGCAATCACGAGGAATTGGGCAGGTGCCTCTCCCTTTCTGGGCCTCAGTTTTCCTATCTGTGCAATATGGTCTCTAAGGCTTTCTGAGATTTCAGGACTTGGTGGCCCAGGAGATGGTAATGTGGAATGAAGGGGAAAGAGCCATCAGCAAGGAGAGTCCTGGTTCTCAGCTCTTCTACAGTAAGCTGTGTTACCCTAGGCCAATTCCTTAACCTCTCTGAGCCTCACTTATAAAACTGGAATGATACCACTGTCCTTCCCATCTCCTGGTGTCATGGGAAGGCTTGGGTGAGATGGGGAAGCCCTTGGTAAGGCAGAGAGAACTACGCGTCACTGGGGTTGGTGTATGGCAAGGGAGCACCAAACAGCTACATCCTTTAGAGCAACTCAGGTATCAGCACCCACAGAAGGCAAATAACACCCACAGTCTCCTTCTCTTTCTTATCTATAGTTTCTCAGTCTGAAGGAGTCAGTGAACTAGGATGATATCAGTCTTTACTGCTGACCAAACACCCCAAATCCCAGGTCTATTCATTCCTTCATTCAATAAATAACTACTGCAAACTTTCTATGGGCTGAGCAGGGAATCAGAGACAGACTCAGCCCTGTCCTCAAGGACTGGAGGGGGTGGTTGTTAGCATGTGAAGAATTTAGCCTGGTTCTGGGCACATGGTAGGTGCCCATGGCATTCCTACAATGTGGCAGTCAGTGCTGAAGGGCGCCCTAGGTGCTGAGGGAGTACACAGGAAGGGGACATGGGAACCAGAGTGTGATGTCAGAGGCCTAAGGAGAAGCGAGCCAGAAGAAGACCGGAGAGAGACTATTCCAGACAAAGAGAGCAGCACAAGCCGATGACTGGGGCAGGTGGCAGGGATGAAGGACACCTTACCCCAGGCAATTCCTGCCCCTCCACCATCTCAGCATCTGCAAACCAGACTCTAGGGCCCAGTCATGTGTCTCAGCAGGAACATCAGCTAGGGAGTAGGGGACAGAGGTAGGGTAGGGTAGCCTCCTGCTGCCACCTATCTCCAGTTGTCCGGGCTACAGGGCACTGAGGCTTTCTAGGGAGCAGGAGGGAGGTTCACTGGGCCTTGCACAGGGAGGGGCTTAGCCCCGTATTGTGAAATCCTGTCTTTGTCTTCATTATCATCATCACCACCACCATTATTACTTAGTGAGCACTTACATAGGCGAGGAGCTTTATATTGAACCGCTACCATTCTTACATCTATAAGGTAGATATGCTTAGACCCATTTTTCAGATGAGGAAACAGGCTCAGAGAGCTTTTATGGTTTGCTCAAGGACACACAGCTAACCAGTGGTAGGCCTTGAGCCAGAACATTGTCACACTGTCACGATAGCTGACCTTCCCTGAGCACCGGTGGTGTGCCAGGCACCCTGCAAGGCATTTCAGATGCATTTGCCCACTTTATCATCCTATAACCCTATGAGTTGAGCCCTATTATTAGTTCCATTTTGTGATTGAAGAAGCTGAGTCCAAAGAAGGTAGCCTGGCCAAGGTCACATAGGCAGGCAGTTCCAGTGCCAAGCATCTCACCCAGGTCTGCCCCATGCTGGTAACTGTGACACTCTCAGCCCCTTCTCCTTTAACAAGGCCCAGGAGGCTGAAGCAGGTGCTTCCTGCCCCTCCCACTCAGGGCTGCTCTCTGCTCCTTCCAGCCCCACAGCGGCAGGCAGCCCCGCGGTGCCAGGATGGCACGCAGGCGCGCCTGGGGCAGGGTGAGGAGCCTCGGCCAGGATGACCTTGGACTCCCACGTCTCCACCAGGCAGTTAATATCCCCATGCTAAGTGTTTAAGCTCTTCCAGAAAAAGCTCCATCCAAGGGGCTCCTGTGTCTCAGGCTGGAAAGTACCTCTGGGCAGATTTATCCCCCTAAGAGGTCAGACAGCCACTGTATTTCACCATCAGGCCAACAGGGCCCCTCATTGTCTGGAATTATATTTCTGTCAAATATTCATTTGCCTGGTTTATGGACTACAGAAGACCTGGGCCCACCAGATCTTGCCGGCCACATGCTCGCCTGCCTATGCCAGTGCCGACCTTCCACCCTTGGCTCACAGCCCACCATGTGGCAGGATGCCAACCAGATAGTCCCCACGGAGGAACGGCTCAGGTCCCCTGAGCCCTCCCTTGAGTCTATTTCTTCACCAGGCCAACCCAGCACATGAGATTAGAAGCTACAGCACTGGGAGAAAATTGCTACTATTTCCCCAAAGTAGAGGGGCCCTAGCAGATGCTGTTGGCGCCCTACTCAGAAGTGTTGGCTGTGCACACCTCACCCTTCTCTGAAGGATTGTCCTAGGTTCAGGGGAGCTGCTCGCTCAGAGATGGCTAGGAGCTTACCTCCCCTTCCCCGGGGCAGCCCATGGTCTGGGACCAACTAATGTGAGCGTGTAACGGGAAAGTCCTGTTGCCACTGGATGGGGCAAACTCTGGAAGGCAGTTCCTGCTCCAGAGCTCCCAGTGGGATCAGGCTAATGGACTTCTCCTGAAACCTCATCTTTGCCTGTCTTATCCTTCCCCTGTCCTGATTCTCTCTTGTTCTTACAGGTTCCTCCTAAGAGCTCCCCTTTAATAAACCACGTACAAAAGAATCTTCATCTCCGGCTTGAGTTCTGGCAAATCTACCCAAAACAAGGCCGTAAGCCCAGTGGCTTCTAACGCTACAACTTGGAACTGACCCCTGGAAAAGCTTCTCACTCACTGCGGGGAAATGGGAGGACTCTCGTCAGTCAGACCCTGGGGAGAGTCTGCCCCTGAGGCCTGCCAGAGGCAGCGAGACGGCCCCTGCCTCACTGCCAGCACACAGACGAGGACACAAAGCGGGAGCGACTCATCCAAGGTCACGTAGCTGGTCTGGGAGAAAGCCCAGAATCAAGCCCAGGTCTGTGCCCCCGCAAACCCCGGGCTTTTCCCGGGGCGTTCAGGGAATGCCCTGAGTCGCGTGCTTTACCCATCTCACCTTTTAATGTGCTGTTCCAAGGCCACCTCATCCAGGCAGCCTTCTCTGCTTTTTTGTCAGAATTCATGATGCTTTCTTCTGAGCATGTCCCATGTGCTTTGGTCTAGGTTCCATTTCATTCCACCCTCAGTGAGATTCAGGGGTTTCTTCACTTCCTCCCCAACTTGCATGGGAGCCCCTGGATCCCACAACCACACTTTTATTCAGGGCCACTGAGGGACCAGGAAGGCCGATTTTCTTAATAAAGACAGACCCGCAGCTTCCAAGAGTCAGCTGGAGGAAGCTGTCCCCGTGGAGGTGAGCCCCACCTGACCTTACGGTGCCCCAGGTCGCACCTTCCCTTGGAGGACTCTGTCTTTTCACTGCTGCCATTGCCATGTTGACATGGAAGGACACTCACATATCTTAACACTTTGGTCCAGCCACGAACAAATGTCCCTCCCAACCCACCTTGGCAACTAAGAACTGAGACTTTCAGACCTGAGGTCGGGAATGGCATCTGGGAAACAAAAGCTGAAAGAATGTGAACCGGACCGTTTTTTCACAGTCTTTCGTCACTGGGGCACTTTCGCCCTCAGAATTGTGTCGTCTGGGTATCACCTGTATAACTATTTACTTAATATGTTTCTTTACATTGCCTCACTTTCTTTAATGTAGCTCTAAAAGAAAGCTTCTCTCTCTCTCTCTCCCGCACAGGAAAACGAGAATCACTCTCCACAAATACAATAGAGCTGTAAAAATAAATACAGTAATGGCAAAGCGATGGCCGGGGAAGCCTGTGAGTTTGAGCTCTGCTCTCTGCGTTAAAGCGGGGGCTCGAGAGGGGCCAGAAAAGCATTAAGGACAAGCCAGCCCCTAAGAAAGTCTCCTGCCAGGACCAGGGTTGAAAATGATTTCGGAAGAGATTGACCTTGTCACAATTCGGTGAGACTTGATGCCAGGTCTCTGAGCACCTGAAGTCATTAGGGAACCCACACTTGGAGGCACGCTTATCCCAAGGAGCTGGTTTACAGGGCCTGGGTCTCGCTTACGCACCTCAGCCCACATGCACTGAAGAGGTCAGCTGTCCCTCCTGGAGGGCAGCCCCGTGCCTCCTCATCCCTGATCTCCTGCCCCGTGTCCAGTCAGCACTCGGGAGTGCTCGCCAGTGGCAGCGGGGCTGAGGGATGCAGAGGGAGGGAGGGGCCGCGGTTGACCACTCTGGCATCTGACTCGAAATC
Source organism: Pteronotus mesoamericanus (assembly GCF_021234165.1). Taxonomy (NCBI): domain Eukaryota; kingdom Metazoa; phylum Chordata; class Mammalia; order Chiroptera; family Mormoopidae; genus Pteronotus; species Pteronotus mesoamericanus. Next base: position 2,322,590 of record NW_026555299.1, on the reverse strand, counting down.
TGTGAATGCCTAGTACAACAAAGGCTGATTTTTAGTTCCTTCTTTCTTTTATTTACTTTATTATTTTTTTTTAGAAACTTGAGTGGGCTTTCTTTGTGTTTGAATGGAAAGCACATACCCTCAGAATCCTATTGAGGAAAAAATCAGGCTTTATTGTAAAAACAATTGTGCCAAATTTAAAGCAGGGATTAAAATTGAGGCATGTTAAGTGCGGTTATTAATACATCAGGCTTTTTCTTCCACTCGGGAAGAAAGCTATTCTGGTCTGCCCTCTGCTTGCTTCCCCTGGGCTGAGGTGGTGGGGGGTGGGGGCTGCGGGGAGGGTGCTCAGTGAGGCATAAAGAGGTCTCTGAATCCCAGGACTCACAGCATCCTGGGCACGGCAATGGGAAAAACACTGGAACCAACTTGTAAATAAAAAAGAGAGCATATGATCTGATGGAGGATCTTTTTATTCTTATCTGTAAACATGGTTACAGGCAAAGGCTCACAGATTTATATATTTTACATCATCCTTACTTACAGAATTAGCAAATCCCCTCTATTTGAAATGAATGCCTTAAATTGAGGTTCACATAGATTTCCACCCCTGCCCCTAACTTTGTTTTTTCTTCTCCAACCAATTATGGAGGCTGCAGCGATCACAGTCACATTTCTCAAGCACTAGCATCTCCTGTGATCCTCACAATGGTCCTCCGAGCTTGAGCTCATCAGCCCCACTTACAGGGGCAGAGAGGGTAGGTCAGCTGCCCCAGGCTGCAGAGCGAGGAAGCATTGGGGAAAGAAGTTGAACCCTGCTCTGATTCCAAAACCTATATTCCTGATGTGACATTCTCCTGTCTCCTTGGAAGTTGCTCTGGGAGAGAAGGCCAGACCTTGGGTGACCCAGGAATGGGAGGGAAGGGGACTGAAGGGAAAAGGGGACCAAGAAAATTCATGTTCTTGAGTAAGCCTTATGTTCTTGGTGGACTGGACTCTAAAGGGTGGAAATTTTGAGGTAAAATGTAGCCCTCATCCATCAGAAACCCTCAGGCCATCTTCAGAAAGGCTGACACTGATTTCTAAACCCACATGAGGCCACATGTTATATTCATCAGGGCCAGGGTAGGGGTGGGCCACACTCAGAAGGAAGCCAAGGAAGGAGGAAAACAGAGAGAGAGGATCGGGGCATATCAAAAAGGCGCAGGAGTCCACCGAGAAGGCTCTTAATGGCCCAAGTTCAAAGAAGTTGACCAAAACAATAAATCACAAAGCACTGAATTTTGACCCAAAGAATAAAATACATATCCATGAGTCCATACAGCTATAAATAAAGAAGAAAGATACCACTCTTCCTTACAGAAGAATTCCAAGTTATACATATAGAAGGCAAAAGAGACATGGAAAACCACAGTAGCAATTGCTGCAGATGAGATCCACTGATGGAAAATTGGTGGGCAAAAGATTAAGCAGGAACAGGATACTTGCATAGTCTCAAAGTATCCCCCCCTCCCCCGCCCAAATAATGAGTAACCAAAAAGGGAAAATGATGAATTTATAGCAGGGAAGCCAGCAATACCACCTTAACCAAGTGATGAAGGTTTATATCACTAGCTACATGTCACTAACATGCGCCAACACCATGTACCTTGACACAATGCACTGATGACGCCCATCCTTCTGAGGGACCCATCCTAACAAGGCATAACCCCAATATAACCATGAGAAATCATCAGAAAAACCCACATGGAAGACTAGTCCACAAAATAACTGACAAGGACACTTCAAAAAAGTCAAGGTCATAAAATAGAATGAAAGACTGAAAGAAATGGGGACTAGAGGAGACTAAGGAGATGTAACAACTAAATGCAATGTGGCATCCGGGACTGGTTCCTGAACCAGAAAAAAAGGCATTGGTGGAAAAACTGGTCAAATTCTAGTAAGTTCTGAAATTTAGCTAATAATCCCATAACAAAATGAGTCTCTTAATTTTGATAAATGTTCTATGTTTATGTCAGATAATCATAAAGGGAAACTGGCCGAAGGGTATATGGGAACTCTTTGTACTAGTCTTACAACTTTACTATAAAGCTAAAATTATCTCCAAAACAATGTTTGATGGTATGGTGGGCTAAATAATTCTCCCCCCAAAATATTCACACCCTTATCCCTAGAACATGTGAATATTACCTTATATGGCAAAACAGGGGGAAAGAAATTTGTAGATATGATTAAGAATCTTGACCTGGAGAGATTATCCTAAGTTATCCAGGTGGACTCTCAGTGCAAACACATGTATCCTTGTAAGACGAAGCCAGAGGGCAAGAGGAGGCAATGTGGCCACAAAGGCAGGGACTGAAGTGGTGCAGCCACAAGCCAATGACAGCCAGCAGCCCCAGAACCTGGAAGAGGCTAGGACAAGACTGACCCTCTTGTGCCTCTGGAGAAAGCACAGCCCTGTTTATACCTTGATTTCTGCCGCTGATACTGATTTTGGACCTCTGGCATTCAAAACCATGAGAGAACAACTTTGGGTTGTTATAAGACTCCAAGTTTGCGGTCATTTGTAACAGCAATGAAAAAGTAATATAAATGGTTAAAAAAAACCACAACTGATGGAGTTGGTCTGAATGGCCCCCAAGACTCCTGCCTGCTGTGACATTCTTGACACTTCAGTTCTGCATGGCAGCACCACATGACCCTGAAGCCCTGAGAGGGTCTGTGTCTATCTGCCCCAGAGCACGCCGGGAGCTGCCCTGTGGCCACAGCTCTCTGTGGAGGCTGCATTTCTCCTTCTCAGCTGGCAGGCTCCGTAACGCCCCAGAGTCTCCTCTCCAACATCCCCTGGATCTGTCCAGCCTGAGGCCAAAGAGCAGAGAGGCCACGCTCCAGCGACTGAACAGCTCAGCTGTCCACCAGCTGAGGACCCCACGAGGCTAGTCCCGAAATAACAGTAACAGCAATTATAGCTCTGTTTCCCTTTGGCAGGCTCATTGCCGAGCATTTTACAGGCATCAGCTCCCTTAGTCCCCACAACCACCTCATGTGTGGCTCGGAGAGGTTGTAGGGTTTGCTCAAGGTCACACGGCTATCCAGCAGCTGACTCAGAGTTCCCATCCAGGTGTCTGTGACTCAGAAAGCCCATGTTCCCAGTAACCACCTCACACTGTCCCTCTAACGCCTGCTACTCCCGCCTCCTCAGCTGGGTCCTCTTCCTGGCAAACCTCAGCTGCAGAGGAAAACCCAAAGTTGCCCTTCCTGGACCTCCAGGCTTCACCTGTTTTTGAGAACACAGAGATTTGTAGGTGAGAAAAATCCTCAGGCTTAAGATCGGCTGAGAGCATCTAGGGAATTGACTTCTCACAGGTGTGTATTAGTGGCCCCATTCTCTACCCACAGGCATTCAGAGAGAGCCTGTGGAGAGGAGGGGCAGGGGCAGGCTTGGCGCTCCTGGGTAGGCAGAAAAGGGCTCCGGGTCACTTTGGACTACAGAGGCTGGCACATGAACTGGGCCATCCATCAGCCAGCCATTCCCTTTCCTTAAGGAGGGGAGTCTAGGCATTTTGGCAAAGTGGGTCTGAGAATTACGAGAAACAGCATCCTCAGTGGTGGGGAGGGGAGAGAGAAGGGTCACCTCCCCATCTCTTTGGTAAACCCCTGTGAACACAGCTCCTCCAGGGCCCAGACTCTCAGGGATATTTCTAGAATCTTTAAAGCTAAACAGTTCAGCCTTCACCTGGGGCTTGAATCCCCATGAAAAGTGAAGGTTCTCTCTGGCTGCAGAGGTCAAGCAGGTAACCTCAGAGTGAAAACTGAACCTGGTGTGCTATGATAAGGAACAATGAAGCCTGTAGCAAAGGAAAAAACCACACATGCCCCTGAAAATTTTTCATACTTTCAAATTTAAACACTGAGCCAACTGAACAAATCATGGCCTGCTTCCTCTGGGCATCCTGAAAAGTGTGGGTATTTCCTAGCTCACTGTCCCTATTGATTCACCCTCCACCCTCCAGCCTTTTCCCAGGCCTTTGTCCCCACTGTGCCTGCCTCCTAAATCACTTTGCCTTTTCTCTCTTCACATTTCTTTCTCCTGTTCTCAGAAGCCCAGCTCCAGTCAAGTCCCACCCCCTCCAGGGAGCCCTCCCTGGCAGCTCCAGCCCCCAGAGATCTCCCCTCCCACACCTCCTACCACCCTTCCCCCAAAGGACCCACCTTGCCCATTATCACAGGGTGTGTTAGGGCGCCTTTGACCCACGGCAGACTTCCCAGTTTCCCAGTTTTTCCAGTTGTCTTCCCAGTTTCCCATTGTCTTCCCAGTTTCAGTTCTAGCTCCAGGAGGGTGGGGCCTGAGTCTTGTACCTCAAGTCATCAAATTTCAGACCTAGGGGAAACTCCAACTCCCTGACTTCACCGATTTTGATCACCTTTCATCCAGGACCTGGATTTTTCTCATTTACACCGAGGTTGCCCCAGAGGCTAATGAGTGTGGGCCTGATGCCACACAGCCACCCTCTCAGAGTGCCTGCCAAGTGCCCTGGCTTTACAACAAGTAGCTCCAGAGCTAATGAAGGCCTGCGTGCACTCAGACAGAGCCAGGCTCCTCCGCGCACACTGAGCTTGTTCCTACAACGTAGAAACTGAGGCTCAGTTAAAGAATGTTAAAGCCGGGAGCCACCCTGGAGCTCTCTGAATAAATAATAATTATATCAGCTATCCTTCCATATTGATTCCTATGTGTCAAGCACCACTTAATCTTCATACAAAATCTAGGAAGAAGGTGCCATTATTATTCCAAGTTTACAGATGGGCTGTAGCACAGAGAAGTAAAAAGATGTGGCCAAGGCCATGCAGCTAGCAAGTGCTAGAAAGTAGCTCCTTCGGTTTCAGGGCAGAGCTGGGAATGACTCTAGCCTCTCGGCTCCCCACCCACCTTTCCCATATTCTGTTTCCTGTTTCCAGATATTGCTAAGCCCTGTCTGATTTGACTGCGCCTCTCTGGAGGCCAAAGCATCTTGGGCTTTCCTCTCCATAGCATCTGCCATGGGGCAATTGTCTGTAAGTAACAGCTTTCTCCCAAACACCCAGAGAACCTCCGGAGGGAAGAAGCAGGTCACGGTCACACCCATATCCCAGCCCCCAGCCCCGAGCCCCGGGCCTGGCACAAGGGAAACAGAAAACACTTGGTGATTCTTTTGTTCAATAAATGAAAGTCCAAGCGAACGAAAGAAAGAATTGATGAAGTGCTGTTTCTGGGAGGAGAGGCAGCCCACCCACACCAGCCTCTCTGCTCTGGCCGCCCCAGCTACTCCATTTCCACTCCTTAATAGGATGCCTGGCTCAGCCTGATCTGCTCCTGGCCCAGGCTCCTCCATGGGCTTGTCTCAGCAGTGGGGTTTGCAAAGTCATATTGGATTAAGACCTGCTCCAGCTGTCACCCGTGGTGGAAAGCTCGCCTATCAGGCAGCCCAGAAGGGCCGGGTATCTAATGGAGATTTGCTAATAAGATCTGAGTTGGTGAGCTTTGCATCCTATTAACACGGGGGAGTGCGGGCCTGTCTGTCTGCTGGAAAATTGCAAACACAATAGAAAAGTCACTTATGAATATTAATACGACTGGAAACAATGCCGAGAGAAATTGTTGATGTGATTGGGAAGCTGGGAGGGGGCTGTGGAGTGGAGGAGGCCTCCCTTCTCTCTTGCCCATGCCTGTCCCTCCAGAGCTGCCTGGAAACGAGAAGTCTGCATGGCTATCACAGCTAGATCAAGGGTGACCAGCATGGTAGCCCCAGAAGGAAGCCTTGAGACTCATTTCAAGGCCCAGGCTCCCCACCCCAGGTCTGTGTAGGCTGGTCCCATGTCAGTTTGTAGGGGCACATGGTGAGGTGTTTGAGCAGGAACGTGGACACCCCTCTTCTCCTCCGGGACTTCTCAAGCGAGACAAGCATCCCTCTTGAACTCTTTCCTGAAACCAAGGCTTGTCTACAGCAGCTTCCAGCATGGAAGGTCACGAGCCCCAAATTCAGAGGCAGACCAGAGTGCGAAGTCAACCAGCAGAACTCTCAGCACAGCCCAAAGAATGTTAAAGGACCCTTATTAAGCACCCCATTCCCTCCCAGCCATTCCAAAACTGTGTACTGAGGTTGGCGCCTCAGGTGGCCCAGGAGACAGCGAGGAAGCCAAAAATGTGGGCTTTGGGTTACAGATTCAAGACTGGAATTCAGACCTCCTGACCCTAACCCCCAGCCCAATCCAAATCTGAGATAGAACCCAAGGAACCCAACAATGAGTAAGACACAATCCCTGCACAGCTAAGAATTTGGTCAGATGGGGAGGGCAGACAGCCAGTAATGAGCACTTCTCATTACAGCCCCCTCTACAGCTGACTTTGGCATTGTATTTTTTATTCTACTAGTCAGTAAGAAAAGCCACAGACCCCAATAGAAAAATGGATAACTGCCCAGAGCAGCTGGTCTGAGGAGCAGAGCAAACACAGAGGGACACAGCACAGTGCGCAGTGGCTTGCACACCGAAGCCAGACACCCTTTTGTTCAATGCCAACTACAAAGCACAGCCTTTTCTCCATCCATTGGGCAATCTTAGATGAGTGACTTGAAGGATGAACTCCTCAGAGCTCCAGTTTCCTCATCTGTAACCCGGCCGGACAATACCTCCCTCCTGGGGTTATGAAATAAGATCATTTATGCGCCGTGCGCACACCACTCTGGCACATAGGAGGCACTCAATACTTCCTTATTTCCTTCCTTTTCTTCCTCTGTGGGATGAAGTCTGCCCTGCATCCATTCACCCCTTTTCTGGCCATCCATTCCCAAGGATCAAATTTTCTGCCCTCTTTCAGTCCTTCTGATCTAGGTGTGACTGACCCCTCCCCTGGGGTGGGTCTGTGAGCCAGCCTAGCCAATCAGAGTGTGGTATCGCCAGGCCACAGTGATTGGTTCAGATCAGAAGTGTGCCCTGAGAGGTCCAATCAGAGCCAAAGAGATTCAACTCTAGGATTTGGTTGGTACTTTCAGAAGCACCCTGCACCTTCTGCTAAGGTTTCTGAGAAGAGTAGGTATTCACCTGTAGTTTCTGGCAACCAGCCTGTCCCCCAGAGGCAGATGCATCATAGAGGAAAGGTAAGCTAGGCGATGGGTAAGAATAAGATTTCTGAAGGGCATCATTTGTGCCCCTGGATATAACTGTGCCTGGACTCAGAACTACCTCCTAGATATTTTTGTTGCACAAGCCAAAATACTCCTTTTTTGCTTTAAGCCAATTGAATGTCTATCCTTTGAAACCGACTAACTCATTCAACTACTTGGGGCTGGGGTCACTGCCCAACTTGAGCTTGACTAACAGACAGCCTATCCCTCCTCCTCACTTCTACCACCTCCCCAATGCCAACATCCAATTGCCTTGAAAGGCTCAGGATTTGGGAAGCCTCGGGCTCTGTTTCAAAGATCCCTTCATCAACTACCTGTCCCCCCAGTTCCAGCCTGATATTGCCTCCATCTGCTTCTCAGACCTCCACTGGGATGCAGAGGTGCAGACCATCCAGGCTCTGGGGAGGGGGTCCCTGTACATCTCTCTGTATATGAAGTCTGAGAGAGTGTGGAGACAACCGAGTTCTCCCCTGGCTACCAAAGGTTAACGTTGTTGGGGGTAAGTAAGTGGGGAGAGGAACTTCTTCCAATGGCAGTATGTGGCTGGCCCCCAAAGCCGTTTGAGTCTGTAACCCCTGATTGAACCCTCCAGCTGCCTCCCCTGCAGGGCCATGGCAAGGAAGTGGTTGGTGTGGTCCACGGATTTCGGTTCACACGATTACATGAGCGAAGCTGGGGAAATGCCAGTGATGATCATTAATACTATTAAGCCCCTGGTAGAATACATTATCTCAGCTGTCCCTTCCTGCTCTTCACCTCCAGGCTAGAGCCCTTTCCAGACCTTCTGCGGATCTGCCAGCTGCTGGTCTTTGTATGAATTCCAGGGGCCCGCCCTCTGCAGACTCACCTGTTCTCCCACGGCGCTGGGCCCGGGGCTGCTCCAGGCAGCAGGGACCCCTGCAGGCCTCTCTGCTAGTTTGCATTGTATTTGTGGAATAAGTACTAATGGCACAGACCATTTTTATTAGCGGAGCTCTCTGAGTTCAAATGATAGATTTTTTTTTTTTTTATTAAAAACATCCAAAGAAGCTGCCATCACAGTAGAAGGATAATTTTCCATTTAGTTTAAGAGCAGATGGTTACCAAAATGTTCAATGTAAATAAATGGAGATTCAGCCTAAGTTTTGGATAAACATATTGGAAATTTCCTGATCTGCCTCAAGCCTCCTGCCCTCCCTGGCTCTTGCAGCCCCTCCTTCAAGCCTGAACAAACTTCTACCAAGGAAGGGAATTCTCCGCCAACAAAACAGACAAATCCAGGCCACCAGATGTGGGGGGTGAGAGAGGAGCAAGGATCACCTAAGGCTCACCCCAGAGCTCAGAGCGCTGCTGATGTTGTTACAGAAACTGGAGCTTAAGAGGGCAAGAGCAGGGCAGGGAACAGTGTATCCTGCCACAGAGCAATGGTCTGGGTGGGTAAACATGCCTGGGTGCCAGATCTTGGTGAAGTCCCCTCCCCTCTCTGGGCCTCACCCTCCCATCAGAACAACGAAGGCCTTGGATCAGCCATAGTTCTCAAAATGGACTGAAGTGGGGAAAGTTTCCATTAAGAAAAAAAAAATTAGCAACCAAAGTGATTGGGAACCATTGAGATAAACAGGTTTCTTTATTGAAGGATTTCTCAGAATACTTACTGTGTTAATGTGGATTGTATTTCTCCAAAAGGGTACAGAGTAAACAAGAGGCCCCAAACCTAATGTTCATGGAGCCCTTCTTCCCAAGGTGCACTGCACAGTTCAGGGAATGCTGGGTGTCCGGTTTTCCTAAGGGCTCACTCAGCTCCAGCATGCTTTGCCCTGTGGACCGATGTCATCTGAAGACAGTCACTGAGTCATTCCACAAGCATTCACAGACTGCTGACCACATCCATGGCATGGGGCTATGAGCTGAGTATACACAGATGCTGGAAGTCCCGCACCCATACACCCTCAGCCTACCCTAGAGGCTGCCTATGGAAGTTCCCACCCATCTACCTATTTCTGCATCACTTTGCCTGCATGCATTTTCCAGTGGTGGGAGCAGATTCTCCCCAAGCATCGACATCTCAGGAGTAACTCTCAAACAACAAGGGATGGGAGTTAATGAATAAACATCTGAGGCAGGTCCTACAAACTCTCAGAGGCTCCCCAACAAGACTCAGTCCTAGCTACCCACAGCAGTAGACCCCTGGTAAGCAGAGTGCTTGCTGGATTTCTCCCCTCCCCATTTGTCTTCCCCATTCCCTCACAGTGCATTTGGTGATCATCTCCCAAATAAAATATTTACACTGAAGTCTTTGTCGCAGGGCCTGCTTTGGTGGGAACCCAAACTAAGACAGGCCCTGCTCTCACAGACCTTACAGTCTGGTGGCAGAGGCCACAGGATATATGATCACAAATTGTAATGAGAGATGTGAAGTAGAAAAATCATGATGCAGCACAATGTGAGGTGAGGCATTAGTTCAGGGAGGTTTTCTTATGCATACTTTGGCCCTGGGGAGTCAAGACTTGGCAACTCAATCTCACGAAGGTGACAGGCACTCAAATTCTAATGTATCTTGGAAGAAACAATAATGGAGAATGGTACAGAGGACAGAGAAGGGACCAACCTTCTGGGACATGGGGTAGCCTGCTGTTTGAGAATTTATCCCACCACAATGAAGATCTGGTCTAAGAGCCTTATTCACACTAAAGTGTAAAAGGCTAACGTCCTCTGGGATGTTAACTTTCTTCAAGGATGAGTGGCTTCTTCTGCATTAGCCCTTGGAGAAGACTGAATTTTTCCTCCCTTGAAGGTATTTTATCTTGGCAGTTGCTCACTCACCAAGGTGGATGTCCTGTCCTATCCCCAGCAACTCCCCCCCAACACTGGGATCAGTTATGGTGTTGAAGGGAGTTGCCCCTCTTAGCCTGAGATTTCAGGCCCATGGTTCTGCAGAAAGAGGACTGTGCTAGCTCTACTGCCCGTGCTCTGAAACACTGAAAGTGGCTTCCACCAGAACTGAGGAGTAATTCGAAGATGTTTCCCTGTTAATAAGCTGAGTCTGTCTCTCTTCAGAAAATTGGAAGGAGCAGAGGACCAAGGACAAAAATAGGGTCCAAATTAAAAGCTGGGCTTGCAGACAGAAACACTGAGAGAGAGGCAGGAGGAAGAGAGAGAGGAGAATGACTCTCGTTAACATTGCCAACATGATGTTGAACGTTACAGGATTATCCATGAATTTTACTTATTTCTTAGTGACTTTCTGGTTTCCAAGTGTTCTTTGTTGAGCATGTTTTAAGTGTTCTTTTTAAACAAGTGTACTGTTTTAGACAGACTCAACTGGCCTAGCACAGCAGGTACTCAATAAATACTTGTTAGTCTTTTATGAAAATGGAGGCATGCAGACCAAAAATGCCCCAGATTCTCAGTTCCTCAGGGTGGGAGAAGCTTGTGAGGCCTCCTTTTCAGATGCAAAGACCTTTCTTCAAACCAAACCAGCCTCAGAAGCTCAGGAAAAGGAAGAGTAGGTCTGGGTAAAGTAGGCAATAGGGGATGGCTAAGTACCTTTTAGACCCGGAGACACCTCCTTAGAGTCCTTCGTATTCCACGGACCTCACTGTGAAAATTGTGATCTTGTCTCCCACCCCTTTTCAAAGCACATACATTTTTCAAAGTTGGACACAGGAGGTTCAGAGAAAAACAAAAGATCATACAGTAACTTGGTGGCCAAACCAGATTACAGCCAGAACTTGCTCCACATTGGCATCTCCTCACCGTCACCGATCTAACTGACTGATCATGAACAAACTGCTGTGGCCATGGGTTGGGGCGAGGGGCTACACCGATTGTCTGGAGTCCATCAGGGCTCAGTGAACCTCACATGGACCAGATTGTCAGCTATTGCGGGTAAGAGGGCACTAGAAGGAGAGGCGGCAGGGCCAGGGCTACAATCTAGGAAGCCCCTGTTAATTCTATCGGATCAACATCCCTGCGTCTCCGTGGCTCTGTGTGGAATGTGGAGATCACATATTTTTCTTCCCAGAAGCAGACCCTCTCTCAGGGCTCTCCCTTCCCTGGAGTTCACAGGGAGCAGCGGAAAGCCAGGAGACCAGGCTAGGCCACTTTTTAGCTGTGTGCCCTTGGACAAGTCACCTCCCTTTTCTCAGCCTCAATTTGCTCCATCTGAGGAGGTAAGACAGATCAGGGATGGTAGAAAGATTTGCTCCCCTGACAACTCTGGGCAGTTGGTAGAGACTGCCTGGACGGGTTGCTGAAAACGGTGCTGAGGTAGCATCTGAGCTCCATGGGGAGACACCATGGATGTTCTTTTCCCCTGACCAAGGAGCCCAGCCTGGTAGCATGACTCTCTGTGGCTCGCATTGTACTATGGGAATAAGCTGCACTAGGTCTGGGGATCCACATGAAGCCCCTGAAATTCCAGGACCTCCCCAAGGACCTCCTTCCCTGCAGGCTTGTCCCCTACATTGCTGGACCCACAGTTTAGGGGCCGTCCAATCTGAGAGTGAGGATAATGAGCTCTTAATTGGAGGGGACTCGAGCAGTCACCCCTGGATGATCCCCCAGAGCTGCTCCAGTCCCTGTGCCAGGATGCAGGAGAGAGTCTGGAAGAGAGTTACTCACAGGTTAACCGTACTCTGTACAGTAAGTGTGTGTTCCTGAGAAAATTGCACTCAAATTGAATTTTTATAAATGGAATCCTATTTCAGCAATGATTTACAACACAATTTCCAAGATACTTTATCTTCATTTTGAAGTAATGTTCCTAACGTTGTAGCTTTAGAACTCTCCTTCCTTTTATAAGCACCAAGAATGTTCCAGTCAGATGAGGCCAAAGAAACCACCGAGTCCTACCCTTTCAATTTCTGGGAAATTGAGGCCCAGAGAGGGAAGAAGAGTAACATTTGTCAAGTAGCTGCAAGGTCCCATTTGAGTTCTTTACGGGCATCACGTTGTCCAGGTTTCTAACAACATAAAATGGGATTGGTGTCATCCCCACTTTACTGATGAAGAAACTGAAGTTCAAGTAGATTACGTCACTGGCACAGAGACACCCAACTGGCAAGTGGCTCCCGCGGGTCTTCTTCCAAGGACGTCCGTTGCCCACCCCATTATGACCCACGAGGCTCTACATGACTGAGCCCCTCCCCCATACCCCTCCAACCTCACTAGCTCACACAACACTCCAGGGTCTTTGCATTTGCTGTTCCCTCTGCCTGGAAGCCTCTTCTCACTCATTTCTGGCTGGATTCTCCTTCATTCAGGAATTACCATTCACTCATATCAACAAGGGGTCTCAACCACCCAACATCACGCACACACACCCCTGTTACTTTACTTTCTTTATAACACATCGTTATGTGAACTTATTGGAGTTTATTCATTTATCTGTTTTATTGTTTCCCCTGTTAGAATATAAGCTCCATGAAGACAGGAACATACCTTCTGTTTCTCACTGTATCTATTTTTAGAGAGAGGGAGAAAGAGAGGGAGAAAAACATGGATGTATGATCAGTTGCCTCTCACACACTCCCAACTGGGAACCCTGTTCACAACCCAGGCATGTGCTCTGACTGGGAATCGAACCTGTGACCTTTTGGTTCATAGGCTGGTGCTCAGTCCACTGAGCCACACCAGCCAGGGAGGTCTTATAACTTTTATTTTTTAATTTTTAAAATTTTATTTTTAAATCATGTTTATTCTATTATAGTTGTCTCAATTTTTCCCCCTTTGCCCTCCTCCACCCATCCCACCCCACCCCCCTCTCCCACAGTCAATTCCTACTCTGTTGGGAGGTCTATATAACTTTTTAAAAATCATTATTATTGGCAAGTAATTTCTCAATAGAAAAGTTCTTTGAAATTTGGGATTTGTTTCTTAAAGTGTATCTGGGCTATCACAGATGAGAATTTTTTGTTTCAATTTTTTTTAAATCCAAGTTCAGAGATAACCATTGGTCTTGAAGACCAAGGAGACCCCACAACCCTGGCAAGAACCTCAGAGAGTAAACAACTTATCCTCAAAGGTTCTCCTGTGACCAGCTACTCATGAGTCCAGCCCACACTACAGGAATTGGCTAGATCAGAACTCCCAAGCCTGGGCTTCCAATAGCTAATGAAGAGAGGACCCCTTCCGCAGCATACAGTCCCCTGTCTCCACCTGCCTCCCATCCCAGGCTGCTTGACAATTAGTTCTGCCAGCAATTACCCTCTGGGCACTTAACAAAGGGCCACTGACTTGACTATTGACTCTATAAGGAGGCAAACCCCTGCCTCAGGCTCACAAGGGTCCGGAGGGAAACGGGAAAGATCACCAGCCCAGGGAGGAAGCAAGGCCTCTCTTCAGATGAGAGTGGAATCCATCCCTCCCAGCTCCCCAGAAAACAAAGGACATCTGGTGATGGCCTCAGGACAACCAGGGCTAGAGGCAGAGATGAAAGGGGACAGACAGCTCTTGAAAGAAAAGGGGCCTCAGAATGAGCCCTTTGTGGAGGTAGGGCAGGGGCATCTGGCAGAGACAAAGGGGCGGTGGTGGTCAGTGGAAGGAGTGCAGACAGCCCTGGGGCAGGAAGGAGAGGAGCTGAGAGCCAGAGCCGAGCTTCAGGGAGGGTCCCAGATGGCACAGAGCACTGGGCGCTGCTTCCTCCAGGCCAGGGGCAATGGGGCGCATGAGCCTGGATTCAGAGAAGTTTCTGGTCCATGCAGCTGAGTGTCCCACCCCAGGACTCTCCAGGCCAGTCTGCAGTGCTTTCTCCAGGTGGCCAGGCCGTTTCCTGGGGGACACTAAGACAGTCAAAGGGGAGAGGCTGGCTGGAGAGATGCGAAAACGTAGCATAAGACGAAGCTCTCTCTCCCTCTATCTCCCGCTCCCGCCCCTTAGAACTGAGGACAGAGATCCCAGATCTCTGGGAGGCTGAGTCATCCCTGAGCACTTTGCCTCCCCCTCCAGCCCCATCCCCACTGGGGATCCTAACTGAGCAGTAAACCAACGACAGCACTGCCTTGGAAACTCAGGCTCCCCATCCACAATCAGGCCCACCCTGCTCCTCCTGGTGCAGTGTTGCCAAGGCAACCATTAGAGGTTGCTGAGATTCTTGCTGAGGCTGCAGAACTGCACTGATTCTGTCTGAGCCCAGGGTGGGAGTACCTCTTGGTATCACTCATAGGTGGAGTGGCTCTGGACCCTCTAACTTCTCAAGACAAGGCCCAGGAGCCTTATGGGATAGGGGTTGGGGTGCAAAGGACAAGCTCTGTAGAGTCCACAGCCCTGCCCCTTCTCTAGGCCACAGGCAATCTCCTAACCATGACTGTCTGCTAAGAGGGATAGATTTGTTGTGACCCTTCTCAAGGGCCACAAATAACTTGACAGCCCTCCTTCTGTGGATAGTCCTCGAGCAATAATAAAAATGCCCTAGGTGTACTGAGCACTCACTGAGCACTGTGCTTGGTGCTTCACATGCAGTCTCACTGAACACTGATGACAGGGCTAAGAAGTACACACTTCCTTATCATCATTGTACAGTTGTGGAAACTGAGGCTTCAAGAAGGCAAGTCATTGCCCCAGGTCACAGAGTCAGCAAATTGTGCATCCAAGGAGGGTCCCCCTCAGTGTAAGCATTCTCTTTAAGGGAAGCTCATGGATGCTTTTCCAACCGCTACCTACTAGACACTTCCTCTAATAGGGAGCTCACTACCTAAAAGATCAGCCCTTTGCGTTGTGGGGGAGCCTAGAGACACAGTCCTTCCTGATAGTGAGCAGAAGTCAGCATCCCTGAGCATGCCTCCCCGGGACCTAGGTGTGCTGCCTGGACTTCTGGAGCCTGGTACTGTGCCTGCTGGCTGCGGCTCTCAAGGAGGTAACTTCATCCCCCAGCATCCTGGAACAGCCCTTAGCAGTTCAAGAAGTTCTTCCATAAAGAGCTATCAGATGGTTGATTAATTGATTGATTTGTGTCTGGGGCTCATTGTGTAGCGAAATACAGGGCTCACACTGTGATCAGGGTCAAGACTCAGTCAATGGCAGGGGCCAGGGGCTGTGTACCTAGCCAAGGTCAAAGTTACCATCTGTGACTGGGTCAGAGATCTGTAAACCAAATTTCTGTATGTAAAGCTTGCAGGTCTTTCCAGGGATCATGCTGCAACCTTGGCCTCATTAGCACATGACTCTTACCAACCAGCTGGGCCCATCTGGCTTCCTTATTAACCCAAAAGTGAGGTAGAGGAAGCAACCTTCTGGGGAACAAGGAGCCTTGGGGTAAAACAGCCTGCTAAGCATACCATCACCTTCTCTTCCCTGCATCCTGCCCTCCTCTAGGCTATGGCTTCCAGACTCTTCCCCCATGACCAGACCACAAAGCTTTGGCTGGTGACCAAGTTGTACTTCCTGTGGGGACAGAGAAGAAGCAGGTGGGAGAAAGAGCTGGGAGCAAAGGAAAGTCTCTGTTGGGGAGGGGAGTCGTGGGGGGCAAAGGAAGAGGAAGTCATGAAATCATCCAAGGTCCAGCTCCACTGAGATGTCACACCGGCCTCTTCCCTTCAGGTAGATAATTCTCATTTCACACTCTACATAGTAAGAATAGCCTTTGCACAGGGTATTCTTATTACATAAAAGGCCACCTCCTTCCCAATTTCACATAACCAAATTGAGTTCCTCCTCCTCCATCCTTCATGGCCCATCTCCAGGGCTACTGCCTCCATGGAGCTCTCCCTGTTCCCCTCAGCCTGAATTGACCACTCTCCATTCTGACCTCTTCATGGGAGCTACTGGTGGGCAAATCTAATCATTCCTATTAGACTGTGAGCTCCTCTAAGGCAGGACCCATGTTTGATTTATGTCTGTATCCTTTATAGTGCCCAACTCTTGTACAAATAGCAAGTTTAAGGTGAATGTTTATTTGTTGGATGAAAGGACACATGAATAGAGGAATGCATTTAAGAATGGAAGGATGGGATCAGGGTCATAGGTTGAATTCCCCAGGAAGCAAACCTTGAGGCAGAGTTATTGTGCAGGATGTTTATTAAGGGGTGCCCTTGAAATCACACCTGAGGGAGGAAGAGGATGGAAGCAGGATTGGGCAGAAGGGAAGTCAAGCTGAAATGCAGGCCCAACAATAGCCTTGGCCAACACCATGGAGAGCTCTGAAGCAAGAACAGACTTTCAAAGTTGTCCTGATGGGCCAAGATGGTTAGGCCTTATACCCACGTATTCATCAGTCACTGGGTGTGGGCTGCCCTGGGAAGAGACATGAAGACAAGACCTTGGGCAAGACAACTGTCTGCAGCTGAGAATATCCTTAAAGGAACTGACCTCTAAAGAATATTGACACAAGCACTCCTAGAAGTCAGGGCAACAAGTCCTTCATTGCAAAGGGATCTGGGCAACAAATCGCAGTGTTCACCACAGGAGGACATGATGGGTGATGGATGATGGATAAATGCATAGTTGACTAGATGGACAGTTGGATGGATAGAGAATAGATTCATAGATGACACATGAATGGGTGATTGGATGAATGGACACCTGGATGATGGATGGATGGATGGATGGATGGATGGGCGGGCAAATGGGTACCTGGATAATGGATGACGGATAAGTGGATGCCTGGATGCACAGATGCATGGATGATGAATGGATAAATTCATAGATACATGAATTTGTAAATGATGAGTGGACTGGTGGGTGATTGGCAATAGATGCATGGATGCATGAATAGATGATATTTTCTGAACATTTTGTGCTATTCAAGTAAATGGACCCACCTGCCTCTCCCTTTTCCTCTTGGGCAGATTCAAGGAAGGAACCCAAATAACAATCTTAGCAAGTAAAATGATCTAGAGGGTGAAGAACTCTCCAGCTCACTATATAACATGTGGAGGGCTCTTGAGGACTATCACCTGGATTTACAGCCAGTGCCTGTAACTCATTAAGACAGATGTGACCCCTGGTCCATAACAAGCCTGTGGGTGGCGAGATGAGCCAGCAAGCAGTCAGCAGAGACATGGACTCCACGGGTCTGCTGTGGCTGGCAAGCATTCCAGTGCTACCAAGAGGAAGGGAAAGTCTGATTAACTTAAGGGGGTGTTCTTTCCCCTTACACTGAATACCAATCCCAAGTACCCCCTCAGGCCATGACACCCTTCCACCTAGAGGAACAAGACTGGTTTTGTCAATGGCAGCACAAAGCCCTTCTTTATATTATGGGTTTTTGCAACTAATCCCCACCTGCTGCCCTTGTCTTGTGACCCAGTCACTGTCACAGTAGGTTCAGGCCTCAGAACAGCAATTGGGGCCACAAAGGTAAGGGGCGCTCATGGTTTGTGACAAGCCATTGACCAAAGGAGATTGTTTCTTCAAGTCTGGGGTGGGGTGGGGAGCTTTCACTCACAGCAGGACTGGGCCCACAGAGTGTTGAACTAGGGGAGAGGTCCATGTCTGGATATGGGGAACCCCAAGGATGGTCATCTTCCCCTGTCTCCTTGGGCCATGCTCCACTAGCTTAAGACTCTTTTCTCCCTCTGTTGCATACCCTTCCAAAGCTAGAGGTCCTCCCTTGTGAGACTGTGAGGCTGGGTCTACTCTGGTCTCAAGAGGAATATGAAGGTCAGAAGGAAGCATACAAGCCATCCTACCTAGTTCTCCATGCATGTGTGAGCCCACTGCACAGCTCCCAGCCTCAGCTCATACCACTCCCAGTCACTAAACACCCATGACTTCCCTGGGCAAGCTTTTCCATCCTGGAATTGCTTTAACTCTTTAACAATTAAATCAATTGCTTACCCCACCTTCCTCTTGGGCAGATTCAAGGAAGTATCTTGGGAAGATTCAAGGGAAGTATAGCATCTCTGGGGCTTATGGTCAGAAAGAACAAGGTGGATGCCTCTTAAAAGCAGAAGCAGCTCTGGTATCCCCAATGACCTCTTCTCTAAGCCACACACCTCGTCCTGCCTCTCTCACTCCTCAGGACAACGTTTCCTGCCTCAGGAGCAACCTAGGCATCTCCCTTTGAATATGTCCTAGTTCTTCTCCCTTTTGGCACCCAGTAGAACTCAGTACTCTCAGAGTGGCAGACCAGAGTGGAGTCAAACAGAACTCTCTCCTCCTTATTCTTCTATCAATCAGGGCCCAGTCCACAGCAGCAGTTTTGGCAGCCACATCTTATTGTTGATTCATTGGACCGAATGACAACTAAAACCCCAGGTCGTTGTTATATTTGCTACTGAAGGTCTGTCTATCCTCTGATTTAGCACTGCTATGAGTGCTTCTCTGGGGATGGGATGACCAGACCCCTCGTTATTTCTGTTAAGTTTCATCTTTTTAGGTTTGACCCATCACTCGATACTATAGAGATCTTCCTAGATCTTCATTCTGTCATGAGAGGCATTGACATCCCTTCCAGGACACTGTCTTCTGTAATTAGATGGGTCTGTCCTATCCTATTAGGGCTCTAGAGGAGGGGTGTTTTCTCCCCATCAGCCTACTGACCATCTGTTATATCCAGTCTCCAAAGTGGGCCCCTATGATTCCCTCCTTTTCGCATCTACTCCCTTCTGTTGTCTTCTTCCATATTGTACCAGGATTGGTCTGTGTGACCCAAGTAATAATATTTCACTTCTCTCTCTCTCTCTGTTCCTCTCTCTCTCTTTCTCTCTCTCATCACTCTGAGTGAAAGAAAAAAAAATCCATGTCATGAGCAGCCCCATGGAAAAGCCCACATGGCAAGGTACTAAAACCTTTACCAACAGTCAAGTGGGTGAATATGGAAGTGGGTTCTCCAAGCCTACGATGACAGCAGCTCCAGCCGACATCTTGATCATGGCCTCATGAGAGAACCAGAACCACCCTCAGAAACTGTGAGATCACAAATGTTGGGGGTGGTTTGTTAGTAGCAATGGGTAACGAATGGCCTCACACACATATATCCAGAGACGAGGAGTTGATCATCAGGTTGCAGGTCCCAAGACAACAATGGTTACATGTACTGTGGGCAGGGGTGCAGTGCACTTTAAAATGTCATTCACACAGGATTAGCTCTTTTCTCTTCCATTTCAGTCCATGTTGCACAATCAGTCACCCTAAGGTCTGCCTGCCTACCTGTGCCCCCCGGACCCCACCATAGGAGGAGGCCAGACCCTATGCTTTCTCTTTGGGCCTGTCCTCTCCTCTCACTTGTGCTGCAAAAACAAGAGGTTATGCCCTCTCTTGCCTGGGCTTAGTTTCTCAATATGTCTTGGAACCAGGCACACTTTGTCTCTGGTTTTAGGTGACTGCTAACTTTGGGGCTTAAAAGGAGGCAGCTCCTTCTCCACCCCACCTAAGCCTCAGGCTTACTCCACTTGGTCCAGTTCAGGTTATCAGAGAGTTCATTACTGGGAGTTCAGACACCAACACAGCCAATAACAAAGCAGTAATTTGACTTCTCGTTTGCTCCCCTCCCTTAGGACCTTCATGGGGAAGGCTGGCTATGATGTGAGGTAGAATTCTAGCCAGGCCCACCTCTTCAGACCAAAGATTCCAAGCTAGTTAGCTGTGGTAAGTTTGGGTGTGGCCCACATATTGATCCCTTAGGTTTTGAGGTATTGATCCCCTTGGTCTTTGGAGGAGAGTCTAAGGTGACAGATTCCAGGCCAGTTGCCTCAGGCTGATTTCGTCTCTTCATTTTCCCCAGTGGACTGTACAATATTAACAATTTCCATGAATATCACAATGTGAAAAAAGGAAGTCCGCGATACTGCCCTCAGCAAATATCTCTGAATGACCCCTATATACCCTTTGTCTTCATTCAAGTCATTGATAAAATGCTTAACAATGTAAGGTCAAGGACAAAAAAGCAACCACCAGAAACCTTCCTCCAGGAGGCACCTTCATCACCACTGCATGCATTCATCTAAATACTACTCCGCCCAGAGAGCTTTCCATCTGCTCCTTATCTCGCCCTCTGGTCCGCGTGGATATCATGACGTATCTTGTCAAATATTTTGTTGACTTCGTAATCCCAAATGAATTAATTGATTGAGGTAATCATCATCAACAGCTGATAGTAACATATAAAAAGAATCATCTAAGTATCATGAACCTCCTGATGAATACATAGCACTATCCGTGCAAAGGGATGTTGGTCGTTCAGCTCTCATCTCTCAGCTCCAAGCCCCCTCCCCTCCCTGCCCTGAGAAGCTGGGGCTGGCTCTCTGAGAAACACCCTTCTCCTTTTCAAGTTGACTTCATGCTCAGCTCTGCCCACAGGGACACTAAGGGAAGACTGGAAGACAGGAGAAGGGAGAAGGGACTTACTAATTCTTTTTTGGATTCTGACACCATCGCTCCAGCCCTGACCCTTCATTGTGCCCCTTCAAAGGATCCAGCAACAGCAGCTGGGTGGTGACGGCCATGCTCTGCAGTTCTGTCCTCCCAATCTTGTCCCCTTGTCCCCATCCCTAAGGCTGGTTGACTGCCTCCTGTAGTTATTACTTCTGCTAAAAGGCCTAGTGTGATGTGGTTTGTGTTTTCCCTACTAGACTCCTAAATGATACAGGACTTTGCCAAAAGAAAAAAAGAAATTGAACCTGAAACTGATCAGACCTCTAGATGTTATCATTCATTTAGATGGCTAAATTTTGCTATGATTTGTTACGCATCAACAAACAACTAATACAGGTGTGGTAATGGTATTGTGGTTATTGTATTTTCACTGAGGGACAGTGTAATATTTATATAGTTTCTAAGATTTACTTCAAAATAATGGGAGGAAGGTAGATGGAGAGAGTGTGGTTGGAAGTGAAACAAAATGTTTAAATTGAGTTGAAAATTGTCCAAGCTGGGAGATGGATGGATTGGGGGTCATTATGCTATTTTTTTTCTATATTACATTTTTCTTAATTATTGAAATCAAAGTTTAAGAAAAACTTGCTCAAGTCCTGTAGAGTTGTCAAAGAGAGAACTTATGTTATTTGACAAGAATAGTTCTGAGCAAACCCATGCTTGGGGCCTAATAACATCCACTTCTTTTTCTAGATACAAATCAAATATCTAATAATCCATCTTGATATCTTCCATGGAGAAAGGGTGCAGGTCTACAGTTTCAGAGCCCACGTTCTTCCCTCTTTGGAGAAGAGTAAGGGCATCCACCGCTCACGCATCTTCAGGAACACTTCCTTCTCCACGATTTCTCAGTGGTCACTGCCAAGTGTTCTAGGACCAAGGGTTCTCTCTTCAGCTGGGAGCACGGAGCCAGGGCAGCCAGGTGAGTAAGGTAACTCCCCGTCCATCACATGCTTCCTTTTCATGTTTGTATTGCCAAAGAGAAGGGACAGGAGCAACACAGGAGATGAAGAACTCTGTTCCGCTCATCCCTAAAGACATTATGTCATGTTCCCCAAGCTCTGTTGGACCTAAAGTATAAATATATAAGGAAAATGGGAACCAAAAGAAAGAGAAAGGCAATGTGGAAAATGAACAGTTTAAAACTCAAGGCGAAGTGCATTAAATAGGGCAAAGAGAGTCATTTGATATTGATGAAAGTTATGATCAATAGTGAAATCGTAGCTTGGTCCATGAACTTTAATGGACCAGAGAACGTAGCTTTGAAATACATTAAGCGCAAACTCTCAGAAGTGTGAGTAGAAATGGACAGAAATTCAATTACAGTGGAAGACTTCAGCATAGTTGCCTCAACTCATGTAAGATCAAGAAGGCAAACTTAATAAAGCAAAAGAGATTCAAACTGTATCATTAATACATAAATTAATAGATATTGAACTTATATCCTGCAAAGACTCTTTCTTAAGTGTCTGTGACTTTTACAAAACTGATCATATACCAAGACCCAAATCAAACTCTAGTGAATTCCAAATAGTAGGAAGTATACAAGTCACTGTCTCTGACCAAGTCTTATAAAACTAGAAACAAATGATAAAAGTTAAAAATAAATAAATAAATTTTAAATGTCACTATTTGAAAAAAATTTTAAATTCGTTATTTAAACCTAAGTACTGGATCTTTTATACCTGAGTTTCTTTTTGCTATAAATTTTACAAAAGGCAAAAAAAACAAACAAACCCTTTCTGTTATCCTTGATGTTTTAGAAAGATGCGGCTTGTTGGCCCTTTGTTTTCTGCAAATGTCTATTCACGCCTACTAGAGTGGACATTTGTTTTTTGGACAATCCAGTATCCTTTTTTTTTTTTCCTCCTTTCTTCTCCTTTGTATTTTTAGTGCTTAATTTAATTTCCTTCAAAGAAGAAAATTAACATTTCCTTCAAAGTTTCCAACTCTCAGTTCAGGGACAGGGCTGGTGTTGACTTCAGCCTGTACCCACCCCCACTGGAGGGCACGAGATGCAAACTGGGCCAATAAAAGCATTGAATTCCTTGATTACTTCAGCAACGGCCACGTGAACCAATCCATCCCATGAGATATTTCTTAGGACTGCTGGCCTCTGTCTCTGGCTGGACTTAGATCTGGGAGCATGTAAGTCAGGAACTGGCTATCACGGGAGGAGCTCCTATGTGAGATCAGAGCCAGCAAGGGCTCCTGTGCTGTGTCCCATAACTGCATCTGAGCTCCTGAATCAAACCATACCTGAAACGAGACTTACCCCTATGCTTTTCGATGAAGTCCCTTTTAGTTTAATCCAGCTTGAAAGGGGTTTTCTATTACTTCTGTCTTTTCTTCCCTCTTTGAACCTGCCCTTTTTAAGCCTGATGTCTTTAGACACCATTCTTTTAACCCTCATTGAATCATTTAGAATCGAGTGATCGAAATTACATTTTTCTGGAATTTCCTAACCCTTTCTTGAGCAGCTTTTCCCTCTAGAGTCGCACAACATGAATCATTTATATCATTCCTCAAGTTTGTCTATTATTCCCATCTTTTATCAGGACATTTCAAATCTCTGCCTTTCTAAGTCACTGCTTTTCACCTGGGGACGGACTCAGATGGACTACTTTGCAACTGCTCCGCTTCTCCGAGAGAGAGAGAGAGAGAAAGAGAACAGGTTAGGATACAAATGTTTGTCCAACCTACTCTGAGGTAGGAAATTCTACCAAGCACATAAGTTATCACATTTGATGTTACAGTAGACTTCATGGAAGGAGTATTTAAATGTCCAGCACACAGGTTAGGACAGAAGTCACTTTCCCCAGATCACTCCAAAGGTAGGAAGAACTAGCAGTCAAAAGCGAGTCTGCCAGACTCCAAAGCCTTTCCATTCTTCCTACTACCCTAAACTGTCCCCTCTGGGCTACTGTTTCCTAAGGAGAGGATCTGGGGCACTGTTTTGAGTCCTGTCTCCACACCCAAGACCTACCATTCAAGAAACTGCCTGCTCTGGATGCTCTGGACAGGTACCACTCCCTCACCTCCTGTGCCCACCAGCAGGACGTCCCTGCTGAAGGACGGGAGCTTGCCTCCTGGCCAGTGACTCAGAACCCCAAGCCTGCTCTTCACTGCTTGCATGAAGACTCTGGGAAGAGCACCCAGAACACACTTTTGGGAGAAGGGGTGTGTTCTTGAGTTAGAGGGAGAGGGCTGTTTTTGGTATTTTTATCTAATGACAATCAAAGTTGAAGCTTGACAAGTGGAAGTTCGTTCTCATTAGTCCCGAGGATGCCTTTGTCCGCAAAAGGTAACACCTCCCAGAATCTCCAAGGCAGGTAGGCTCTGGATCCTCCTGTCTCTTCCAATTCCTCCTCTACTTCTTAAAAGCACTGTATCCAGGCCCCTGCCAAAAGAACCCTTTCATCATGCTCACGCTGATAACTATAAAATAACTACCTTTGACTGGACATCTAGTACACCCGGCAGTTTACATACATTATTTTTAATGTGAACACTGGCTCTTATATGGCAGGTGTGACTGTCACTATTTTACATATGAAGAAACTGATGCTCAAAGAAATTAAGAAATCCAAAATCAAAAGGGTGGCCAGTGGGAGAGTTGTGACTTGACCCCAAGCTAGCTGACCATCTTCTTTCCGCTGTTCTGCATCACCAGTAGAAAGTAAGTCACATCTCTTTCCAACTAGACCACCGGAGCCAGGGATAGCATTCAGTGGATGGCAGATGGTCCATGCCCCTGTAGGCCCTTCCATTCATCTGCACTGTTACTTATGTGGATACCTGTCTCCCTACTAGACAATGAGCAGCTCTCAGAGTTGGTCCAGCCCCTTAATGTGCCCCCATGTTCCACACTTGGTACTTTGAGGAGGGGCACAAGGACATGGCCATATCGGTGGCTGCATATCATCTATCCTTTGATAGTCTCTTCATTTTGAGAAATTCCCTCTGAGTTCTGCCTTCCCAAGTACAACGTGGGGCAAAAGTAGGTTTACAGTTGTCCATATGGAAAATAATACAAGAATTAATAAATAATAATGCAAAATTAAACCCTGTTCCATGTACTCACAACTGTAAACCTACTTTTGCCCCACCGCGTATATGTCGAAGCTCAATTCCCAGGCTCCACAGCAGCAAGGACATGGGCACGTGTGACTTGGGCTCTGCCCTGAGAATCCCTAATTCAGAGCTGAACTCCAGAAACAGGCACAGACTTCTGCCACGTGGTCCGGCTTTCAGGGTGGCCTCAGTCACAAGGTCAGCCTCTCGGGGCAGAAGAGACCATGGTTGCAGTGTGGCTCTGGCATCCAGCTCCTTGGCCACAGTGAGTTTCCCCATCAAGCTGCCGCTGCGCTGAGGTTCTGAGTTTCTCCTGGAAGCCTCCCCTCCAGTCTGTTTCTCTCGCCCTCCCGACGAGCCTGTGCATTATCTCCTAGGAGTTTAATAAATCCTTTTTCTGCTTAAACGAGCTACAGTGGTCTCTAATATTTGCATCTCTGTAAATAAACATTTTAAAGTCACTTCTCACACTGGAGGCTGGAGAGGAGACCCCATTGCCCAGCCTGTCTAAGCCCGTCCCCTCATCCTCATCCTCATCCTCTCTGGATGCCCGAGTCCCTCAGCAGCTCCACGGAAGCAGGACATGGCCCATGGTGTTGCAGGATCTGCCACAGTGCCTAGCACACCATAGGCCCAAAGAAGTACTGACCAATTGTAAGTACTGTATTTCTCTAAACTCACCTGCGTCCTAAGATCCCCTGGGCTGCTTTTTGACATTCCACCCATTAACTTCCTGTTGTGTGCCAAGCACCAGCTAGATGGCTTGACAACTATTAGCTCTTCTAATCTTCAAATGGGTGATATCATCAGCATCTTGCAGATGAGGAAACTCAGGCTTGAAAACGTGATGTGGCTTGTCCAAGGTCACAGCCTATGAACAGCGGATCGGGTGTGTGCACAGGACTGTCTGACTCCAAAGCCTGAACATCCTCATCCTTTCCCTCTGCTGTACAAAGGGTGGCCTGGGAGGTGGACTTCTGGCCTTAGGAGGTCCAGCTGCCATCAGGGGCATGTGGCCAACTTTGGCAAACCCTACTGGGGATTTGGGAATCAATGGCTGGATGGGCTGAAACCCCAGAAACTCAGATTTCAAACAGGAAGATTTAAAGCTATTATACTTTTGTCATTTAAAAACAAATGGTATAAAGGCTATCTGGACACCTGTGGCTATTGTCTGAGACCACACAATGTTTGGGACATTGCCCACTGTCCAGGGCTCTCCCCAACTCATGAGGAAAAGAACAACAACCACCTTTGTTTTTGCTAGAGGAGCCGCAGCCAGCACCAGAGTGTCCTGTTACAAGCTGAGTGTCTGTGTCCCACCAGAAGAGCATGTACAGAAATCTCATCTCCAGTGTGAACGTGTCTGGAGTTGGGGTCTTTGGGAGGTAAGCAGCTCACGAGAGCAGAGCCCTGGTGGATAGGATTAGTGCTCTTTCAAGAAGAGGTCAGAAGTCACTCACCTTCTCTTTCTGCCATGTGAGGACCAGACTAGAAGCCAGCCGTCTGCAACCCAGAAGAGGATCCTCAGCCGACCCCAACTGTGCTGGCGCCCCGAACAGAAATAGATTTCTGTTATGTATAAGCCACCTCAGCCCGAATTAAGACAGCCCCCACCCCCAGGCTTCTTCCTGTCCACCTCAGCTGCCAGGGAGGGGCTGCCAGCTAAAGCTGGAGCCAGCATGGGGGTGCTCAGCCAGGCGAATCTCCTCGGCTCTGACAGGTGATGGTCTCGAAAGACCGGGGCTGCAAAGGGAAGGTCGGCCAGGCCGCGAATGCTCTCCTCACAACACACAGATGTGCTGACAAGCGTGTTGGGGGCTCTGACCCAGAGTCCTTTTGAAGGGTGCTCCCACGTTGCCTGAGGCTCGTTAGTGTGAACCAGACCCTGCCCTGAAGAAACAACGCGCACGCGAGATGTCAAGAACGCATGACTTCTGAGTGCAAACTCCAAGATAAAGGCAAGCTCAGGCCTGGGCGTTCAACTCGAAGTGTGTAAACTGAATTCCAGTGGCCTAAATTCATCTTCTGTGTTCTGTTTGACTGGAAAATTGCTTCAAAAGAAAAAAAAAAATCTTAGGACATTTTCTAGCATCTTCTAGTTGTGAAATTTCACCGTCTAGCGAGCCCTAGGGCCTGATGAGTGCAGAGTCCTTTAAGAAGGGAAAGTGAAAGTATATTTAGCCAAATTAAGTGTGCGTATACACCTCTAGCAGAAATTCCCTCCTAGACTTAGACCCATAGATCCAAGAGAAATTGTCACACAGATCTGAGAGGAGAGGGTGAGGACATCCACCATAGGGCTGTTCAAGGCCAGGAGGCGGGGACAAGGAGGTTCAGATGTAGTCTAGGCTGCTATTGCTGGGAGAGGAATAAACGTGGAAGATCCAGTAATTGGCAGCCACAGCCCGGAGCTGCACACAGTGAAATGGGTAAGCCTGTAAAAACATAATGCTGAGAAAGGGAAAAAATAGAATCAGGGTTTTAGCACACTACTATTTACATAAATTAAAATACATACACATGAAATAATTTAGGTTTCATAAAATCATAGGGATAAAAGCAAGTTTATCGAGCGCGTCAGGTGCAGAGAAAGGAGCTGGAAGCAGAAACCTCGCTGACAGACGTTCCGCACACTCAGCTCATCTCAGAGCCGCTTCCCAGGGAACCCAACCCTGAAACACTATTGGATATTTTTAAATTTGCTTTAAAAAAGCAGCCAAAACAACAATATGAGTGTTATTTGTTACTGACCATTTATTAATTATTCATTTACTGCCCAAAAATCACAAACTTTAAAACAAGCTAAGTTCCTCTCCAGCCACACATTGAATGAGAGCCACAGAGAGTCTGTCATCAAGCACCCTGACAGCGGAGCATGGCTCCAGAACGCTGAGCCGAGTATACAATCCTGAGTGTGCAGCTCTGAACGCTATTTTCTATAATAAGCTCTCTTGGGTATTGCTTAGTGGTTTCATTTATTAATTACCTTCACTTTGTGCAGAATTAGTGGTTTATGTGCACAAAGTGTGAGGGTTTCTTTTTCTGCTACAGGTTACTGTTTTCTCTGAGAGTCGGGTTTATAGAAAGGGCTAAAGTAGTCATAGCTACAAGAAAAGAAAAGAAGGATGATAAGAGAACAAAGGAATGACTTAGGGAGCAGAGGGGAAAACAATATCAAACTCCATTAATGCAGGTCTTATTGCATATGAGGGGTTGGGCTGAGAGCCTGACAAAGTATGAACTCATGCACAACCACACTGTGAAATGGATCTGGCATATCCATCGTACATATGCAAGACGGAGGCTCAGAGTGATTAAATGCCCTGCCCAAGATCCCAGAGCTAGTACGTGGCACAGCCAAGACTTGAACCCACATCTTTCTGGCTCCAAAGCCCTGACGCAAGGCCCACAGCACCTGTAACAGTCAAGTCCCACCACAAAACTCTGCAGGACAAAGTCAGGTTCAAGCTGCTAACAGCACAACAGCTGAGGCAAGAGGTACCTCATCTAAGGCTGGGGCCTTAGAGGAAAGGCCAGTTGAAACTAGTTGTGATCAGAGAGTGTAGCTGTAGGACGGATAACCCTTAGGCTGTCTGTGAAGTACAGCACCCAGGTATCTGGGAACCTGAGGCCAGGACATGTCCCTGGTAGCTCTGAGGCCCCTGAGTGTCCTGGCCCATCTACCCACTACCATAATTTTGCCCCACAAAAAGATGCAGCTTTGCCGTGAAAGCTCATCTGCAAGTCAGGCCACCCCTGCTCCTCCCAGCTCTAGGGTTGCCATAGCAACCATCTGAGGTAGCTGAGATTTTCTCTAAAGAAGGGGTCTGGCACAGAAAGGGAGGGAATGTCTTGAAGGGTATTGTGGGTCACCTCGTTCTCTGCCCCAGGGGGTAGAGGGGCCCGGGTGAGTTCAGAGAAGCGGAGAGCACAGGGGCTCCAGAAAACTTCCCCAGGCACCACACACCTCAGCACACAGAGAAGATGGTCAAAGTTGCACAATGCTTTAGGGTAAACTGGAGGCAATCTGGGAGCATCTACTGGGGACTGGGTGAAAAAAAAACTTCAGTATTACATTTTCTTTATATTATATAATTTTATAAGAAAAAGAAGTACAAAGAAATA
Organism: Pteronotus mesoamericanus; assembly: GCF_021234165.1. Taxonomy (NCBI): domain Eukaryota; kingdom Metazoa; phylum Chordata; class Mammalia; order Chiroptera; family Mormoopidae; genus Pteronotus; species Pteronotus mesoamericanus. The sequence goes on along the minus strand of NW_026555299.1, from coordinate 2,293,953 downwards.
GAGAGACTATTAAATATTGAATATGTATAAAACTCCCCAATAAAATCTTTTCAAAAAATTTAATAAGAAACTTGGGCATTCTTCCATGAACACAGTTTTTTTTAATATCAGTCTTTAGGTGTGAAATGGCCATACTCAATTCTTAATGGGAGCTTTTTAATGATGATCTCTTGAAATTCTTGAAAGTCACTATCGATAGGAAACTTGTTCACACAAGTACACAATAAAAAATGTAAGACCATTTCATAACCATTCAAAAATGTATAACACTTGAAATTATATGAAAAGAATCTAACAGCTCTTCTTTTTCTTTCCTTGACAAATGTTGAGATTTCCTGTTACAATATGAATAGATTGTGAATACAATCAAACATTTCATATCGAGTATTTCAAAATAATGGTGATGTTCTAATTTGCAGAGGGGGCACATGCATATTGTTGGAGCTCTCTCCCTGCAGAGCGCAGATGCCACTAACAGGACACTCCACCTGCAAGAGGGCTGAGGTTGCTGCCTTATGTGAAGTCAGTGGTATGGAGCTTCTCTTAGAGCTGCTTCCCCCTGGAGGTCCTGACCAACTTCTTGATCACCCCCTTCAAGACTTGGCCCACATTGGACTGGGCACTGTGCACCACCCCAGGACACCAGGAAGGTGAACTACAGCTGGCTGCTGACACAGGAGTCCAGGTGGCAAAGCATCCCCCTTGCCATGCCCAGCCAAACATGGTACCAGGGATGGTTGGTCATCCTGAAGCCTGCTGGAACCACGGGGCCTGCTCAGCTTCCCTCTTAGAGACCAGGGTGCCTGAGCTCTGTCTGGTAAGAGGACCCCAGTGTGCCTGGGACTGAGAGGTTCCCAGACATGTGGTTCTTTTGGTGCTAAAATTGGGAAAGTCCCAGGCAAGCTGAAATGAGTTGGTCATCCTACGTGGCTGCCTGAAGGTTATAAGAATGAGATTCTTGCTGCACACGCGTAGATCACAGCCCTGAAACCAGAGACAAGTCTCCATCACTGTGAAAGGAAATTTGCAGCCAACAGTCCCAGAGGAGCCAGGAAAAAAGCAAAAAAATGTCCCTGAATCCTGTCTCCACCATTTGAAAACCAATCACCCCCAAAGGCCCACAGATTTGGAAAGCTGTTCTCTGCAGTAGGACAAATGTCATCCATGAAGACAGATTTCCTGTTGCCTCTAGGCCACTCAATTTTGAGACCAGTTGACATCAGCTAGACCCCAACATGTGTCATTATAGAGAGTTTCAAGAAATGGTAAGCTCATCAGGCAGAGTCCCTGATTGTATAGTATTTTCTGGCTGGCTAGCAGTTCATGGAGCCACAACTCTGTGTGTATGTCTTCACTCATTCTCTTGGTCACTCGCTTATTTACCAAACAGTGTCTGAGAACCTACTATGTGTTAGGTACTGAAAAAGGATACCCCAGTACTGCAGTTTTTGGTAATAAAAAGTCCTAGACACCTGGGATGAACCTGTTATTTAAAACAACTAAAATATCTGGATAACATAAGAAAAAAATCTTCTTAAATGCCAGATAAGCTGGCAAGAAAGTAAATAATGCATGAGTTTAAAAAAAAAAAACCACAATGAATGAAAACAGGAACCAAAGAAGCAAGGACAGTGGCAGCTGTGTTTGCTGGGGGGACAGTCCCTGATCCCTGTGAAAGAGTTTTGTTTTTCCTGGTGTCCTAGGGCTGAGCTGATAAAACCAAGCAAGTCTGATAGGAGTTTCTTCCTTCAAATAGCTGAGACTTCAAAGGGCTATACTTCCAGGTTAAGGACAAAGGAAAAATACCAACCATTCCCTCTTTTATGGGGATTGCAAGAAAAATGGGTTGTCTTAAGTTAAAAATGGAAAAAGTAACTACCCAGAATTTTGAACCACTAGCTACCCCTTTCACAAGTTTGTAACCTGAATTTACATAACCTGGATGGTCCCAAACTCCACAAACCAAGAATTTAATTTATAGTGGTTGATGCCAGAAAGTGCCCCCAATGGCCTGGCAGATGAAAAAAATAAAAACAAATATTCTTTGGAAGAGTCCTCTGCAATCCCAGGTCTCACAAATTTCCATAAATAGAAATCCAAAGAAAATGAGCAAACCACAGCAAAAAACTAGCCAAATACATGAGGGAACAAGGCGTCATGACTGAGAATCAACAGAAACAACTGGCAGCAGGACAGACCTGCAAGGGTTTCAGGTACTGGACTTACCATACAACTTGGAAAATAATTATGTGTGATATTTTAAAATGAAGTTTTAAATGTCTTAAAATAGGTGAAGAGAATAAGAAACAGTAAAGAATAACCTAAGCAGATTTGAAAAAAAGATACAAAGGCAACATCTAGAAATGAAAAATATTATAACAATAATTAAATACTGGATGAGCATACTTAACTGCAAATCAGACAGAGCTAAAGAAGAAATTAGTGAGCTAGAAAATAATTACAAAGAAACTATCCAGCATTATGCACAAAATGCAAAAAGAGAGACTATTAAAGGGCAAAAAAGAATGAATAGCGTAAGTTGGTTTAATATATGGTTAATTAGAGTTCCAGAATGAAAATGCAAAAGAATAAATCAGATACAGTCATATAAAAACTAATAGCTGAGAACTTTTCAGAACTGATGAAAGGCATCAACCCTCAGGTTCAAAAGTCCAGTGAATCCAAACAGATTGAATAAAAAGGATCCCACACTCAGCCTGATAGTAAAACTTCAAACTCCAAAGTCAATAAGAAGTTTTTAAAAGCAGCCAGAAAGAAAATAGTCATTATTTTCAGAAGGAGTGACACTGGATAGTGGCTGATTCTCATCAACACTCATAGAAACCAGAAGAAAATGAAATGTTATTTTCAACATGCTGAGAAAATAAATAAATATCAAGCCATAATTTCATACCCAGAGAAGATATCTTGAAAGATCAAGAGTTTCATTACCAAAAAAAAAAAAAAAATTGGAACACTATCAGACCCTCTATGAAAGTTGTACAATAGGAAAAAACAAAACTCCAGAAAGAAGGTCTGAGATAGAAGAAGTGAAATGGTAACTATATGGGTAAATCCAATCAAATATCGACTACATGAAATTATATAAAAAGTAATGTATCAAGAAAATTTTTCTTTTAATTTTTTATTTTTATATCATGTTTATTCTATTACAGTTGTCTCAGTTTTTCCCCCTTTGCCCTCCTCCACCCATCCCACCCCGCCCCCTGCTTCCACAGTCAATTCCCACTCTCTTGTCCATGTCCATGGGTCATTCATACATGTTCTTTTTCTAGTCCCTTCTCCTGCTTTCCACCACTGTCCTCCTCCCTCATCCTCTCTGGTCACTTTCAGTCTGCTCCAGGTTTCCATGCCTGTGGTTTATTTTGTTCATTAATTTATTTTCTTGAATAGATTCCACTTACAGGTGAGATCATATGGTATTTGCCTTTCACCAACTGATTTATTTCACTTAGCATAATATTCTCCAGTTCCATCCATGTTGTCGCAAAAGATAGGAGTTCCTTCTTTCTTCCTTTTTTTATATGTGATTGATTTTATTTATTTATTTTTTTAAAATGTCAAAATCCATTATAAAATATTTAAAAATTTAAATCCATTATGAAGTCCTGGCAATGAAAACATTTTAAAATATAGAATTTAAATGCATGACAAGAGACATCTGCTTCTGCTGATGAAAGATTAAACTTCTACAGGATTTGCACTATCACCATAAACAATTTGGAAAATGTACAATAAAGGAAGGAACGGAGGGAGGGAGAGAGGGAGGGAGGGAAGGAAGGAGAGAGGGAGGGAGGAAACAAGGAAAGAAAGGGGGGAGGGAAAGGAAGAAAAAAATATCTGTTTTCAGATATTGGAAAATAAACAGCACAGGACTGTGCCCAAAAGAAGTGAAACAAGTGCAATGAGCCCTATGACTGTCCCAGCTAACTGCCTGGAGACAGTGTCTAGACTGCAGTGCAAGGACAAATATTGCAAACAAAGCCCAGTAGTCTCCAATGAGTTAAGCAGATGAATATCAGAGTTTGGGAAAATCAACGTGGCTAAAATTTGTGAGAGAGGTTCCCAGTGAAACAGGACATGCAAAGAGATAAATTGAGGGGTGGGGAGATTTGCAAAGGGGCCCCTTTGAGTCTTTGGCTGCCTACGGATCTAACATGCGTAGGCTACAAAGGTCAGGGGTCAGGAAAGAACCATCGGAAATTAGTAGCAGACAAAACAAATCCAGGAGTCCCCATAGAGGGGGGAATTGTTCATGCTTCCACAATCCAGAACGGTGACATCTCACAATACATGGGACATTTGATAGAGTCCTTAGAAGGGTCACAGTTTAGTAGTGACACTAAAGTAGCTCTGCTTTGGACACATCATTTAAAAAAAAACCAAAAACTTAAAATTAAGCCTTTAAAGAATCGTAAGGATCTCAAGTAACTTAACTGTGTGCTAGAACAAATTTCAACATCCTGGAAAGGAATCCAACAAAATCCAGTATTCAACAGCAGAAAATGCATAATGCCCATATGCTAGTATATTGCTTTTTATCTCTAAATGCACTCCTTTTTGCCCTGCTTTCTGACACTGGAGCTAGACTCGGGCACTGAGTGCTCTGTTAGAGTTTGTCTTTAAAATGTGCTGAGGTAGGTGAGTAGGTGTCACTACAAGACCTTTGCAAGAAGTTTCTCTTCCTGGTTCTGATGTATTTTATCTCCACAGCTGTCAATGGTATTTTGGAAGCCTAGTGGCACTCATTCTCCAACAAGTTCTCTAGAAACTCAATAGACCAGGGGTCTCCAACCCTCTGGGTCTGAACAGGCACCCCCCAAATCCCCCCTCGGCGTCCCCCCCCCCCGCCCCCGCTTCATTAGGAAGAGCAGGAGGTGAGCGGCAGGGGGTGAGTAGCAGGGGAGCTAGTGAAGCTCCGTCCGCATTACCACCTGAGATCCGCATCCTGTCCACCCCCAGGCCCCCACGCTCCCCTCCCCATCTATGGCAAAGTTGTCTTCTGCAAAACCGGCCCCTGGTGCCAAAAAGTTGGGGACTGCTGAAGTGGACCACTTCTTGGACCAGCTCTGGTCCACTGACACACTAGCTTCCTGGCTAGTTGATAGGCAGATCCTGTAAACCAGCTAGGGACCACCTATACCCTCTGATGAGATTTGCAGCCATCCAGTGAGCTGTTGCTCTGGTAATCTTCGGCCCATACCCTCTGGCAACTCTATTCTCCACTGGCAAGCTGGGTGCTCATATAGCAGCCACGCCCCCTGTAACAGGGTCGGAATCTAGGCATGGGTGGTCCCCTGGGTGGTGTGGCTCAATGGACTGAGTGCCCACCTGGGGACTGAAAGGTCACCAGTTCAGTTCCTGGTCAGGGCACATGCCTGGGTTGCGGGCCAGGTCCCGAGATGGGGGCATGCAAGAGGCAACCAAGTGATGTTTCCCCCTCTTTTCCTCGCTCTCTAAAAATAAATAAATGAATTATTTTTTAAAATTCACAAAATAATAGTAAGTAAGGGTGGAGATGAGAATGCTTCTTCCAAGTTCTTAGTTCCTTCCTTGTCTTCTCTCCCTCAGCCCTAGAGGAAACAGGGCTTCCTGCATTTGTTATACCTACATTCTTCAGAGCTCTCCATTACCCCTTTTAGTAATTAACCACATTTTACTAGATAATAATTATTTATATCAATGTTCCTGTTCAAATTACCCATGCGATTTCTGTTGTTGCCTGATCCTTGACTGGAACATCCAGCATCCAATCAAAAATTACTAGGCATGCAAAAAACAGCAGGTAAATATGACTTATAACCCAGAGGAATAGAAATCAATCAACAAAAACAGACCCAGAAATTACAGATGATAGAGTTAGTCATCAAGGACTTTAAAACATTATAAATCTTATTTAAAAATGCTCAAAAATACAAAGGCGAACATGAATACAATTAGGATAAAATGAAATATGCAAAATAAAAGGACCCAAGGGCCATGGAAAATGAAAAATACAAATCTGAACTGAAAAAAATATGCTGTCTGGGATTAACAGTAAATTAGAAATTGCAGAAGAAAAGATCAGACAACTTGAGAACATAGCATTAGAAACTATCCAAGTTAGATGCAAAAAGGAAAAAGAATGAAAAAAAAGAATAAACATCAGTCACTTGTGAAGCAAAGTTGGGGTGCCTTACATATATGTAATCTGAGTCTCAGGAAAGAGGGGGGACAGAGAAATATTTGAAGAAAAAAATGGCTGAAGTTTTCCCAAATTTGATGGAAACATAACAAATACAAGAAACTCGATGAGCCCCAAGCAGAATAAAGATAAACATATGAAAGCACATCATACTCAAAGCTGCTGAAAACCAGTGATAAGGAGGAAATCTTAAAAGCAGCCCGAAGAAAAAAAATCTTTTATATAAAGGGGAAAAAATTAAGAATTATGGCAGACTTCTCATCAGAAGCAGTCTAAGGCAGAAGACAATGAATCAAATCCTTAAATTGCTGAAAGAAAAACTACCAACTTAGAATTCTAAAGCCAATGAAAATATCTTTCAAAAATGAATGCAAAAAATAAAGACTTGTAGACAAACTCGGGAGAATTTATCTGCTCTCCAAGAAATATTACATACAGAACTCTTCAGGCAGAAGGAATTGGATATCAGGAGGAACTTTGGACGCACACAAAGGAATGAAGAGAAAGACTTGGGCCACTGACACATTCAACACAATGAATCCCAGCCATCATTTAAGTGAAAGAAGCCAGACACAAAAGGCTACATATCATCTGATTCCATTTACACAAAATCCTGGAAAAAGTAAAAAGTACAGTGACAGAAAGAATTCAATGGTTGCCAAGAGCTCGGTGCGGGGAAGGATATGGACAACAAGAGAGCACAAAGGGAACTTTGGGTGGACGGTGAGGTTCTAGATCTTGGTTGTGGTTGGGTGGCACAACTATATACATTTATCAAAACATATCAAACAGTTTTCTTAAAATGAGTGAAGTTCATCGTGTGTAAATGAAAACCTAATGAAGTTGATTTGGGGAGAAAAAAACAAAAGACCACATATAAGACTTTCATTTTAAAAATGCACCACCATAACACTGAAGTTTAGAAGAAGGCTAATGGAATTAAAATGTATTAAGGTATTAAGTGTGGTTTTCAAAAGAAGGGTAAAGATATTGATTACCTTTGGGTTAAGGTAAAACTTGGATACACTGAGAAAGGAATTTGTTATTTCTAAGATTACCACTAAAGGAATAGAAACAGATAATGTCATTTCCTAACCAGTGAAAGGAATAAGATGTAATAGACAAAAAAAAAAATACTGAATCAAAAGTGGGGTTAAAAAAAGAACATAATGTGTGAGACAAATAAGGAGCACAAAATAAGATGATAACTATAAATTGAAATTATCAGAAATTACAAAGCATTTTTATAGATTAAGAGACAGACAAATAATTCCCACAAGTTCTACCCAAGAAGGCTGATGTTGCTATATTGACATTACACAAAATGGACTTCAAAGCAAAAGTATTACAATGGTAAACAGGAACGTTTTATAATGGCAAAAGGCTCAGGTCATGAATCGAAATATATAACAATTTTAGAACTGTATGTAGGTGAAAACACAATCTCAAAATCAGAAGCAAAAAAGTGACAGACCTACATGGGGAAATAGATAAATCAATCTGTCCACAATCCCAGTGTGAAGGCTTTAACATGCCTTTCTCAGTGATCATTAGAATAAATAGATTTTTTTTTAAGACAGTAAAGATACTTAGCCAGCATGTTTAATTTGATGGGATGGACAGTGTAGCTCACTGTACCCAATGACTGCAGAAGACACATTCTCGTCCATTGTTGTCCCAGGTTATTGCTGAGACAATGAGGCTCAGGGAAGAATTCTGACTTGTCCAGCAAGATGCAGTGCAATGAGTTCTCAAGGTGAGGCTCCTGTCTTCTAAATCATTAATTTTCTATTCTTCCTGGATGGTTCTAAATGCTCCCCCAACCCACCCCTCCAGTACTAATGTCTTTGTCCCAAAGCCACATCTGGCTTCACAAAGCCAGCCCGAGGCCAGGGTGAAAATTGCCGAAGGCTGAGGTGTCTCCAAGGAAGGAAGAAAGCAGCGAGCAATGCCTGCGGCCCAGATGCTGCAATTTGCCAGAGGAGGAAGCCTCCAGCAGTGGGGTGTGGTTGGCTGGCCATTCCCAGACACACCCTGGGGAGATGGAAGATGCGGGCTTAAGAAAACTCAACATCCTTCACCCCTGGAGACAGCAGACTTCCCTGGGTCAACGAGAGGAAGAAGATATTCTGGGCATCCACGCTAAACACAGTCTTTTGTGAATAAAAAAGGAGCACAAATGCAGGTGCCTGAAAGGGGACAGAAAGGCCAAGTCCATCTGACCTAGAGGTGGTGGCTGAGCAGCTGGCTTGCGGCCACCGCAGGAAGCCATTTCCCCAGGATGTTAGACAATCTTGAGAATGTGTCCAGAAGATAGCAGCTCAACTCAGCCAACTTCTACTCCTCCAAGGTGTCCAGAGCCTACGGGACCTGCACTGTGGCTGGGCCAGTTTGCCCCTTGGTTAACCGGCCAGCCTGTGGGTATTTCTGGCAGTTCCCCACTTCTCTGACCCTACTTAGCCCTCAGTTCTAGACCTTGGCTGATAGGGGCTCTGTGCCATTTTATTCAGGTGTAACTTTGTGCATTTGACCCTTGGTATTTAGCTAGAAAAAAGGGAGGAAAAGGACTTAGACACTGAGCTTAATCATGGAGAAGCATAAACCTGCTTGCTAGCCTGGAAGCTACAGCTTCCTATTCGGAGGGATTACAACTTCTCTCCAAGGGGATTAGCACTCCTCCCTTCACTCCCTTTGGTGGGAGCAGGGGAGGAAGGCAACTGTGCCGTAGAAGTCAAAACGGTGCCGTGGGAGGTGCTGGATTAGAGAGGCCTGTCAGTCTAACTGGGGGAAAGAAGGGATTGGTTGGGAGGTTGGCCCATCCAAAACCCACAGAAGTTTGGGAAATTGATTGACTCTTTTGAAAGGGCACATTGTCCATCCCACCCCCAAGCTAATATAACCCCACGGGAACAAAGAAGCTCTCTCTCTCGAGGGGTGACCCACACTCTCCCCATGCGTTTGCACGCCCTCTCCCCTTGGCGATGCGGCCTTAGCAGACACATGGCCCATGGCCATGCAGCTCCACACACAGGCTCCAGGAAGGGGCCTCAAGTGGACCACCACTGGAAACCCCCGCTAGGCAAGCTGGATGCTGGACTGGACTGCATTTTCATGTGGGCAGTGGCCTTCACCCTGGCCCTGCTAAAGACGAGATTGGACTTCTTCCATGGTGAGATGAACAGAGACGGGACATTGGAAACCCAGGGAGCAGCTTTTATTCCCATATGAATAAACCACGCCACACCACAATCCCCCATGCATGGGTCCTTGAAATGCTTTTCTCGTGATCCTGTGGAAGAACCTTATTCCCACCTACAGATTAGAAGAGCTCACAAAAAAAAAAAAAAAAAAAAAAAGGTGTTCATTCAACAAATGTTCATTGAGCAGCTATCAAATTCTAGGCACCTTGCCAGGAACTGTGGACAAAATGGCAATGCTGCTGCTGCTGCTGATGGCAACATAATGACCAGCACTTAATGAGTACCCCCTATGTGCCAAGCACCATGCTCTGTGCCTTACGCAATCTTCTGAGTCACCCTCCAAGGGAGGTATTATAGTGATTATTTCTGTATAGTAAGATCATGGAGGCTCAGAAAGGTTGAGCGATGCACCCAAGGTCATGCAACAGGTAGCGGCAAAGATGGGACTGAAACTTAGAACCATGCTTTTTATCACAATTGTTGGAAGATGAATAGACCTGACTGCAATTACAAGTCATCAGGAGGTAGCAACTCCCAGAAGCGGAAAGCGCAACTTGAGGGAGGCAGGCAAGGTAGCAGAGCCAAGGTTTAGAGAGAGCATTTCTGAAGTCTTGGTAGCTACTCTGGCTAATTGCCCCAGGGTGGCAGGCTGCAGGCCCACAGCCCAGCCAGATCTTCAACTTGGGCGTCTGTCTCCCAGCCGCACCCACACACGCACACAAAGCCCATCCAGTGACCACGCGTTCCATGGCTGCGGCGATGTGAGCCCCAACCTCGGGTACCTACCTTCAAGGACTGAGTTCCAGCCTATTTCCCAGCCCTCAGGAAACAGAAGCCTGACTTCTCAGTGGGTTTGAGAAGGGGCGTCTCACATTTTCTCCTTCCCATCAAGGAAAGGCATTCCAGCAAGGAGAATTTCTTCCCCAAGGACAGGGTGAGCCAGGAAGGACAGGTTAGTTCTGGACAACACCCTGCGGGGATGATAGAAAGTAAAGTCCAAAATAGAGCCCCAGGGAACTGGGGCCTGGAGGCCAGAGTGTCTGCTGTTGACATGGAGTGAGCAGGTGAGGACACACAAACAGAGGAAGCCTGTGATGAGAAGAATTGAGAGGGCATGGCCCCCAGAACCAAGGGGTGAGAGGGGCCCTGAGTATGGGGACAAGACCAGGAAGTTACTTCTTAAGAATTTAAAACATCAAGGCACTGCACACAGAAGAGGTGGGGACAGGGCCCGTCCTGCTACGTGGGGCTCTGATCACTACTTCCTGGCAGAACAAATGCCTCTGGGTGAGCAGGAAACAGCCCTGTAGAGGTGTGACTAAGAGGAGGAGGAAATGTGCTTTGTAAACTGCAGAATTCTCTACAGGTGTTTGTTTGCTCTTTCTTCTTCCGGTGTTCAGTTGGTAAGACAGGTGCAACAAAGAAACAGAAAAGCCAGTGCTGAGGCCTGGAGTTAGAAAGAATTGTTGACTGTGGGGGTGGGGGAGTGTGGATGTGGATTCTTGGAACAAAACTCAGCTCAAACACCCCCAACCCCCACCCCATTTGTCGACAGACTCAGCGTGGGAGCCATTAATTGCCTCAGGCCTCATTTAGATCCCTACCAGGCCTTGCCTAGCCCCTAGGGAAGGCCTGGAACAAGGAAGTTATTTTATCAGGTGGGAAACACCTGTTTTATTCATTTTTTTATTCATTCAACTAGTGTTTATTGGATACCTATTGTGTGCCAGGTCCTGTAATAAAAAGTGTGATTATAACTGTGCTAAGCACCATAAAAGAGATGTACACAGTGCCAGGAGGGCCTATAATCGGGATGTATTAGATATGTAATCAGTAACTGTATACAAGGGCCTATCACCAGGATAACAGAACTGGTAAATCTGAGGAAGAGTCGATAACGAAGCTGAGCTCCGAAGGATGAGTGGACATGAATCAGGTAAACGGGAATCGGGGACAGTCTGTGCAAAGACCCTGCGAAGAGACCGAAAGGAGCTTGCCTGTTGCTCAGGTTTCACCGCATAACAAGTTACTACAAAGCTCAGGGGCTAAAAACAACAAATGCTTTTTTTAACCCACAATTTTGTGGGCCATACACTTGGCTGGGTTCAGCCAGGGAGTTCCAACAGGCGAGGCGACGTGCGGCTGAGCTCGGCAGAGGCTCCCTGTGCGTCCGGGCCTGCTGGCTGACCGGACCGCTGGCTGGGCTCTTTGGTTCTTCACCTCACGGCCTGTCGTCCTCCAGCAAACCACCCTGGCTTCCTTCCCATGGAAGTTAAAGGCTTCCGCAGAGCAGCCAGGAAAGCCAACTTCCAAAGCTCAGGTACTTTTCACGTGTCTGCATCCGTCCCACTTGCTATCATAGCATTGCCCAAAGCAGGGCCCATGGCTAAGCCCAGAGTCAAGTGTGAACAAATGGGGGGGGGGGGGGGTAGGGACGGGGGTTGTAACTGCAATAATCTACCTCTACGTGTTCAAGGAATTGAAAGAAAGCAGGGCCCTGTCTGGGTAGCTCAGTTGGTTAGAGCATCATCCTAATACACCAAGGTTTTGGGTTTGATCCCTGGTCAAAGAAATCAATCCGTGTATGCATAAATAAGTGAAACAAATTGATATCTCTCTCTCCCTTAAAATAAATAAATAGTTTAAGTTATTTAAAAAAAAGAAAGAAAGTGGGAAAACTAGAGAGTGGCGAGTAAAGGGGAGCATGGCGCAGGTGGAAGTAGAGGTGGGCAAGAGCCAGGATGTGCAGGCCTCTGAGGCCATGCTAAGAGTTTGTTCTTTATCCTAAGAGCAGGCAAGCTCTCTGGTTTCTGATTTTCTGTCTCGTGGGTTTGGTCAGCATTAATAAATCCCTTGAAGGCTGAACTGGGCAAACTAGTAAAATGGACTTTCTAAGCTTCAGAAGCTGAGGACAGGATGTGGGGCATGGCCTATCCCACACATCCCTGCCCACAGCCCACAGACGTAAGTGCCCCATACCTTCCCACCTCTGTGCCTTGGCACCTGCTTGTCCCTCGGCTGGGAACAATCTTCTCACACCCTATGTAGGGCCAGTTCCTACCTCCCCAGACTCAATTCAGGTGCTCCACCTCAGAGAAACCCTCCCTGACTTCTCTAAGCCCCAAGACCAGCGACATGTCAAATGATACCATGAGGCCTAGGAAATAAGCCTGTGACTCACAGTGGCCCTGTGGTTTGTAAAACCAAATTGGTGCAAGACCCAGCCCTGCCCGTGTGGCACATACCCGTGGGCACAGTGCTTTGCCCATCCTGTAACCATCTGTTTATGTTTACCCCCCAAGAGACTATCTTTCTTGAAGGAGTGCCCATGAACCCAGGGCCTGCACTCAGAAGCATCAGAAGTACTTGGATTTATTTATTTGTTTGTTTGTTTGTTTGTCACTAAACAGGACTTTCCTCTGAAAGCCCCAGTCAGTGTTATTAAAGTCTTTGGCCACGGCAGTTGAGGGTAGGGTTCTTTCCAATGAGGCCAGGAGCTCCAGTGTCTCCCAGGTTCCACACAAAGCCACCCACTCAGAGGAGAGAAGACTCCTGGCTCTGGGACAATCCAAGGCAGGGCAGTGGGAGAGTAAAGAGAAGGGAGCTCCTGGGGATACAGGTGCCACAACATCATTTACTTTTACGGGGTGAGAGCCAACCTGCAGTGGCCTCCGCCAGAGCAGGTGTTCCCTGGGTCCTAGAACAGCTGACCAGGGGCACTGATAGAGGCATTTATGCCATGAAGCCAATTTATAGGTTGACTCGCTCACTACAAGCTGGAGAAGCAGCCCCTGTGAACCAGGGGCTGAGAAGTGGGCACAAAAAGTGGGCCCTGCCCACAAGTCTTAACAGAGATGTTTCCACATGGCTTTCTGGTCTTAGACCTGAGGGTTTAAATCATACTGTCTCCCATTTACAGAAAAAAAAACCCCTGAAGCCCAGGGAGATAAGTGACCCATTGGCCACTTTAACAGTCATGACCACACAGATAAGACTACATTTCCCAGCTTTCCTTGCAGCTAAATGTGACATGACCAGGTTCTAGCCAATGAGACATGAGTGGATGTAACGTCTCTAACTCTGGGGTTTTGCTCACAAAAGACAGAGGCGGGCCTCGTTTTATTCCTTACCCCTGCCTGGTGAGCCATCTTGGACCAAATAGCCAAGGGCAACATGTAAGAACGATGAAGCAGCAACAGCATGGGAAGAACCAGGATCCCTGATATCTGGGCACACAACTTGGCACACACTGCCAACTGAGAATGAAACAAACTAGCCTACCTTGATTAAGCTCTTATTGAAGGTATTTGCTAGATTGGCTGAATCTGTATCCTTCTGACTCATAATATAGTCCAGGGCCAGGTTTCCTCAGGAAACTCTGGACCACTGGGGCTGCCTAATCCCAGGCACCCTTATTGTACAAGGACAACAGAGCTGTGACCTCCACCTCAGGAACCAGCTGTTTTCTTGGAATGAGAGTCGGGAAATCTGCTTGGAGGAAACTGCTAGATTGCCAAGGATGGGAAGGGAAATGAGCACATCTGATACCCCACCAATGTAGACCCCAGTCCACCTGCACTAGTTGAAGTACTGAAATATTTCCAGATGATAAGAAGTCACTGCCCTGACCCAACCCATCCCTCAAATGTTCCCCCTCCCCCACTATCTTTGTCCCAGGTCCAGCAATTAAAGGAGTAACGTGTGGCACAGGAAGGTCACCAGGACCTCCTTCCTGACCTCTGGACATTGTTTCAGCAAGCCATACTGCTTATTAAATGTTTTGAGTATCGCCCCTGGATGTAAGTTGCCTGACCTCAACTGCCTGAATGGAAACAGAACCCTGAACTCAGGGTGGAGGGCGGTAAGGACGACATGAGTTCTGAAAGCCATAGACTGGCTATTGAATCCCACCCTCCACCTCCTTTTCTCCTGCCCAAAGCCAGGAACGCCCAGACCCCGCTGAGGCCTGCCCTCGCCCGTGCAGAATGTCCCACAATCACACCCTGGTATTATTGCACTCTTTTATTTACAGAAAACACAGATAAAGCATTTCAATGTTCATTTAGCAAACTGATCAACTTTTTTTTTTCTTTTTGGCACAAAGAAGTATCACAGATGGACCCCTAAGATCAATCAGAAACCCATAAGATTTATCAGTCATTACTGGTCCAGGGGCAGCCACGAGACTCAGACAGAGAGACAGACAGCATCGCCACAGCCTGGAAAAAATAAACAAGGTCCACATTCACCTCACAGTAAAAACCTGCTCACCGACAGGCAAGGGTGGGCAGGAGGGGCAGTTTCTATGCTCCAAAGGGGGCAGAGGGCATTGGGGGCAGGAAGCAGGGTGAGGAGGGATAGACACCATTCATAAATTAGAGGGCGGTGGCCTTTTTTTTAACCTCTTACCTTGTAGAAGTCAGACAGGGCCAAAGCTACCATACCCTGACCACTCGTCCGTCCAAAGAGCTTCGCAAGTTGTGTGGTTGGAGGTGTCTCCCCTTGTGTGCGCCTGTGTGCGTGTGCACATAGGTGAATGTGTGAGTGTGGTGCCTGTAAACATTGTCACCATCCACACAGAGACCCAACGTCCGTGTGTCTGAATGGGGTGGGGTGGGGGCTGTGCCCCACTTCACTCCCCCTCTGCCCCAGTGATTCCTGTCCAAGACATAGTGCAAATTTCAGAGACAAAAGGGGCAGAAGGAAGTGTAGGGAGGGTGGGTGTGGGGGGTGGCAGAAGGACACAAAGACAGTGTGGGAGAGGGAGGGGGAAATAAGGCAACAGTTAAAAACGGTCCCTTTTATCAAAACCGACACCGTGTGCCCCTCACCCCACCCACGGAGCCCTCGTCACAAGAAAGGGCGGAAGTCTCGCTCCTCCACCAGGCTGACGGAGGGGTTCTTGAGCTCCTCCTCCGAGCTGGCCATCTTGTAGCCCAGCTGCGCCAGCACCCTCTGACAGGCGTTCTGGGCGAAGGCCACGATGTCATAGGAGAGGCGGAAGCGCCACTTCTCGGCTGTGGCCGCTGAGTTGCGCACGGTGCCGTATTTGTGCTTTCCCAAGGTGGGGTCACCCTGCGTGTTGTTCTGGATCCAGCGGGCCACGTGGCTGTCCAAGGGGATACCCAGGAACCCATAGATCTCCTCGGTCTTCTTCATGGGGTTCCTGGCCAAGTCCTCGTAGCGCACCAGCATGTACTTGCCTTTGAGCCACGGGGGCCGCATGAGGCCGGTGGACACGGAGTTGGAGAAGTCCTCACACACCGTGGTCAGCTGCGTCACATCCAGGTTGTAGGGTTTCCTCCCAGTGCCGTACCAGAGCCGCCAGAGCCGGTATGTGTCGCGGAAGGTCTCACTGCGGGAAGCCAGGATGCCACGGGGGTCTCGCACCAGCTGGATGACCTTGAGGTTTAACCGGGGGTCTTCAACCAGGGCCCGCAGGTCATTAACCTCAGGCACCCTCACTGTCTTGATGGCCACGTGGCTGCGCTCACGACAGGCCTCGGCAGCTACCGTCAGGTTCAGCAGGCCGCACTTGCGCACACAGTCCCCTTCCTCCAGCACCAGGTCAGCGGAGCCTGGAGGGTCGCACACGGGGCGCGAGCACAGCACCCTGCTAGCCCCGCGGCGGAAGATCCTGTCTGTGGTGTGGTTGACGGGCGGTGGCTTGATGTAGTTCTCCAGGAAGTGGAGGTCACAGTCATAGAGGCTCCTCAGGAGGTCACGGCTGGCGCCCAGCATGACCCGCCGATCCGCGGGGCTCTTGCCCTGGGTGAAGCGGGGGATGAGCGTGTTCTGGACGTGGTAGAGGGGCTCAAACAGGTAGAAGACGTCCAGGTGCTGGTTGAAGAGCTGGCCCACGAAGGAGGAGCCACTGCGTGTGGTGGCCAGGATGAGGATGTGGGTCTTGCGGGAGAGGTTGTAGGTGAACGTGGGGCCTTCGTCACACAGCCGCTCGGCCAGCCCCGTCTCGGCCAGCCCCGGGCAGGTGTGGAAGGACTTGGCGGTGAAGGTGCGGATGGCCGTGTACTGGATGGCGATGGAGGCCAGGGCAAGGAGGAGGACAGCCTTCCAGGAACATTGCATGGCTGGGCACCTTCATGGGGCTGCTTCTCCACCTTTCGAGGTCTGCGGGCAAGAGCGGGCAGCGGTCAGGGGCAGCCGGGCTTGGGGGTCTCACATGAAAGAAGAGTTGGTCTCCAGGTGGGGGGGTCCAGGGACGCATCCCCGGCTCCCGGCCCAGTGCTCGCTCACGTACCAAAGGCCTGAGCAGCTTCTACACTAGCTTCTCTGTTCTCGGGGGAGTTACGGGGGACTGAGCCAACTGATTCCCTGAGCCTTGCTCTGCAGGGTCGAACCTACAGAACTATGTAGGGGCTTCCCATCAGGAACTCTCAGTTCCTTAGTGGGGAACTCCTGGGCAAGAAACCAGCTCCTCCAACTCCCACGCCTAGGGGATGTCTCCAGCCATTCCCCCGCCACCGCCTGTCGCCCGTGCTGGCATCTCCTGGGCCCACCTGCTTCTTCTTCCACCCTCATGAACTGACCCATGTGGTCATCTTTTCTCCATGCCCTGTTCACCCCCACCATCAGGAGGAAGGAGAGTCTATGTCAGAGGCCCCATGCACAGAGGAGCCCGGCACTCTGTGGGCCATGAGCTGCGACATCGGCTCGCCCATGCCTTCCGGGCCAGGAAAGGTGGGCAACCGTGCCAAGCATCCCCGACCTGCCGATGCAGGTGACCAGCTTACTCCAGATGAAGGCTCCTGGAGCCCCTGGGGTTTCTAAGAGTCACCAGGCCCAGATCAGAGACAAGTCCAGGCGCTGCTGAGAAATACCCCTTCCCCGGCCCCGGTGTCCTCCCGGGTTTGTTCCCGGCTGGCTGCAGGGGGAAGAGGTCCAGGCCGTGGAGCAGGTGACCCCATGACAGCAGAGCGACTGACCCCTCCACCTCAGCCAGTCCTCAAGGGCCTCAACCCTTAGGCCCTTGGCCCCTTTTGTCCACAGGGTGAGCTCGGGGACCCACCTGCTACCCAGCGATGGCCCCAGAGAACCAGGCAGGACAGAGAGAAGAGGAAAGGCTGGAACAGAAGGAGCACCCCAAAGGAAGCATGGGGGATGAGGGGGGCCCCCGGGAGAGCTGGGTGTGCCTGGGGTTCAGGGCAAGGAGCCAACCTGAGCATCCAGAAGTGCCCAAAGAGAGGTCAGCTCAGCTACCAGGCCCTGGCGCAGGCCCAGGGCTGCTCTAAGAGCAAATGCAGGGAGGGATCCACCACTCACCAAAGAGGGGATGCTCCACGCTGGGGAGTCCACAGCCACCAGGTCTCCTGCACGGCAGCCCTGTGGCCAGCAGACTGCAGGGAGATGGGGGAGGGGGCTGAAAAAGGGGTCGGGCTCCCGTACCTCCCTCCTGACCCCGGCTCTCCTGCATCCTGGGCCCTACTGGCTGCCCCCAGGGCTGGGTGAGGAGGGCCCTGCCTGCTCTCCCACATCTGTCACCGACTCAGGGCTCCAAGTAGCCCAGCACCAGCTCTGATCCCTGCGTCCAGCCCTCTGAGTCCCGGGCTCCATCCCACCCCCTCCACCCATCTGCCCCGCCCACCCACCCACACCCTCCTAACAAGCCATAGTCCCTCTGCTCACACCAGAACCCAGTGAGCAAAGAGCTGGCAAGCCTGCACCCCCAGCTGGCCAAGAGTTGGTGCCCCACATGAGCACACACCCTAGGGAGGCAACCCCCCCCACACACACACCCACCACCCACGGGAACTGAAAAGAAATCCACTGGCCACAGACAGCCCCAGGCCTAGCTAGGTCTGGTCATTCAGCTCTAGTGACCAGGCTGACCCAGCCAGCCACAGCGCTCAGCCTCCAGCAACGGAACAGTGCCAGAGCCAAACTTATCCCCAGAAGTGGGCCGGCACACAACCCCAGCAGGTTCTGCATTTCAAATCAATAGAATAGCCTGAGCTTTCAAAATTCTACTAGTTCAGTGACTACCCAGGAGGTAAAATCAACAAGGGCAAGGGGTCTCACCTCACATGTCCAGGTGGAAACGGCAGCTCAGTCGCAACAGCTGAGACACCGAGACCCACGGGAAGGGACAGCTGGGGCCGGAGGTTCTTCTTCCAGCCACGCCAGAGAGAGAAAGTCTACCTGAAACTCAAAGCAAGAGTGGACCAGGGAGCATCCCTGACCTTCACGGTCTCCACGGATTCAGAGTTAAAACACCAAGAATCATAGCGTTATTTTGGTTAGCATCCACTGAGTGCGGCCTAAGTGCTTTACTGAGGAGCTCATTTATTCGTCCCAAGCACTTCATGTGGAAGCCAGTATAAGCTCCATTTCACAGGCGGGAAAGCTGAGGCGCAGAGATAAAGTGCCCTGCCTGCACTCACATGCCTGGCTTAGTCCACATCCAGCGGGGTTTCCGGAGCCAACACTCATTCCCCTCAAAGATTTGACTTTCTGTTCCTCCAGGTATGTACTTGGCCTTCAAGCATGCATTCAATTAACGTCGTCCCTAGCCCATTTGTGAACTGGTGTGAGGGGCTGGGCATTAGAAGGGGGAAGACAGGTGATTTCCAAGACACAGCATATTCCTTCCCTTTGCTGTCTGGTCTTGTTATTCAGTTGGCTCATGACTGAGGGACTGAACCCACGTGCTTTGTGAACTGTCTCCCCTCATTATGCTATTTCGTAAGACTCCTTGGGGGGTGTGGCAAAGGGGTCTTCATGTCCCAGTCTTGCAGCCAGCAACTCCTGGCTCTGCTCACCCGACTCTCAACACATTTTTCCTTACAACCCCCCTGTGGGAGGTCAGGGCCCTCACCCCCGCTGTTCAGATGGGGGAACTGAGCCTCAAAGACTAAGCATGCACGTGCAAGAAAATAAAAAGTAGCAGAGACTGACATCCCTCTGGGTCAGACTCACAGGCCAGTGCTCTGGCCCCTTCACCACCAGCTTAGGGAGAAGCACAAAGGCGGGGCTGAGATGGCAACAGGCCAGCTGAGGCTCCGAGACCTAGGACTCCTGTTTTAAGTATGAAACTCTGCTTAGTACCTTTAGAAAACAGTGCCATGTTACCAAGTGGCACTGAATAAGCGAAGGGCACAGTCTAGATTCTTGGGGACACCCCTGACCACCCCCCATCTGACCCCTGCTTCACCCTGCGGCAGCAGAGGCTGCTGGGCTGGATGAGGCCCCCAGAGAGAACAGCCGCCCTGCTTCCCGTGTCACTCCCCTGCGGAGTGCAGGCCTGCCCTCCCCAAGTGCCCCGAGACGAACACGAACACCTTTGAAGAACAGGTAGGAAATGCCATCAGTAATGGTGCTAGCTAGTATTTCAGGGCCCTAGTCTTCAGTTGCAACGCCATTTGTACCTGCTTCGTACTTTTTCACCATGTCTGTCAGCTGCCCAGCATGAGACAGGCACTACAGACAAAGTGGCACGAAGGAAGGGGCGCACAGACTGGGCATTCCCGATGTTTCTCCCGGGCGTGCACTCCCTTCACAGGCTTCGGCTCATCCTGCCCTCGTGCCAGCCCCAGAAGACTGATGCTGTCGTATCCCCATTTTACAGGTAAGGAGGCTGAGGCTCTGCCAGGTGAGCTAAATTTCCCAAGTTCACACCTGTAGTAAGGGGCAGAGCCAGGATTCCAGCCCAGGGGCTGTGCTCTGGAGTCCATGAGCAAATCCTCCTCCCTCATCCCTATTCCACTCACATTCCTCCCCCTTTGGTCCTCACCAAGACAAGAAACGGAACGCTTAAAGAGCCTTCATTTAACTATAGGATTCTGGTTCTAAAAACAGACTAAAGAGGAGCATGCTGCAGGGAGGGGGCCAGTTCAGTTTCTTCCCTCCAGTTTCCCTCCCCACCCCCACCCAGAGAAACTTAAGGCAGGATTGGAAGCTGCTGCCTGTGCTAATGAATCGGAAGTAACTGAAGCATTTGATGTTATAAATCCCTACAAAAGTGGGGCTCGGGTTCCTAAGGTAGGCGCAGCTTGGGTACCACAGAAGGGAGTGTGTTCCTGGCCATCCTCTGCCCCCTGAAAGGGCAAAGCTGGGGCATGGGAATGGGAGGATGGAGGACATCAGGTCCTCCCAGAAATGTCCCCGCTGTCCTGCCAGCCTGGCAGAGCCGGGGCCAGGGCTGGCCAAGCCTTCTTGGTATGCTAGAGGCATGTGCCCTGAAAACCAGAGGCCCTGAGGCCAGGTCCCATTGTTCCCAGGGGAGCTTTGGTCACTGTAAGGGACTTCTCAATGCCCTCGACCTCCTCCCAGCTAGACTGTGAGTCCCAAGTCCCCTCCCTGAGCTTCTAGCAGCCTCTGACAGTGGCTGTCCTCCACCTCCGGTTAGTTGAAAACCAGGCCAATCTGAGGCCCAGATCTGTAACTTCTGTTGGAAGGCCGGGGACTTGGTAAACTCCCACTCACAACAGAAAGCTCAGATTTCAGTGTCAGCCACATTAATATTAAGGCACAGACTACCACATGGGGAGGGGGATGGGACACCTTCACATTGGAGAACTATAATTTAGAGCTAAGAGCTCAAGCCGTGGAACCACACCCACTTGGATGTCACTTAGCAGGTGTGTGCACCTGGGTGACTCACAGTCTCTGAGCCTCCGTTTCCCCATATGTAAGGTGGGTATATCATAGAATTGAAGGACTTAACGCATTTAGTCAATACCAGGCATAGAATACGGCACAACCTCATATTTGAGACACGGGCTCTGACACTGGCCCCATTGATGGCCAGATTTCTTAATCTCTCCTGGCCTCTGTTTTTTCACCTGAAAAATGGAGATAATTTTAAGAAGGCTGTTGTGAGGACTAATGCGTTAATAGTGTCTAGCATAGAGTAAGCAATGAGTGTAACCTACTGTTACTATCATTAAATGTATTACTTGCTCTTTTGTCTCGGGAAGACGCCTCAGAACAAATCATTACTGGCTCTGGCACACACTCTCCCTCTCCATTGTGCCCAGACCTCTGCCCTGCTGGCCTCTGCCCGCTGCCCCTTCTTCCCCGGCTCCTCTCCCAACCAGGCAACTTTCTCATGCTGAGCTACCGCAGTGGCTTTCCCGCTGCCCTCTAGTGGCCATATGCTGTAGTGCAGCCTCTTAGCCCTGCGTCTCTGCTATGTTCAGAATTCCTGGCTGGTCGGTGGCTGCTGAATGTGAAGATGCAGCCAACGGGAGATGATGGTGCAGGATGCAGTGAGGTGTGATGATTACATGCCCACCCTGGCTGTGGCCTCTGCTCTGTGCACCCCCTCTTCCTTATCCACACACCACGAGGCAAGCAGCAACAGGCAGCCAAACCTCATCCTGAGGGCCTCTCCTCCCGGGTTCTCATTCTGTCCTGGCAGGGGAAGGAACACTGAACTGAATGTCACAGGCAGGAGCAGCCCACAGCTTCTGTCTTTCCCTGGCTTGATGATCTTGGACTCACCCCCTGGCTCTCTGTGCCTCGGTTTTTCCATAGACCCAGCCTCTAAGGGCCTCCCAGGTCTGACTACAGGGCAGCGGCGGGGCGGGGGGGTGCGGGTTCTGATCCCAGGAAGGCCCCATACTCCACTCTCAGAGTCAGGGCCACTCTCTCGGGAGGTGGGGGGAGGCCCCTTCTTTGGGAGTGGGAAGGCCCCAGTCATCTTTCGAGAAGATACCAGGGATGGCAGTTCTGCCCCCACCTCGGCCTGATCCCTGGCTGACCCAGTGGAGCCCAAGAAACAAGGAGCTGTGCCCTCTGCTGAGTCAGCGCCACCTGCCCCCAACCTCGTCCCTCCCCCTTCTATGAAATCCCATGCAACCCAGAGCTGTGACTCTGCCTTTTCTGGGCCACAGACCCTTTGGGGAGGCACAGTCCCTCCTCCCAGAAAGATCCCTTTGTGCTCCCAATTTTACACACACAATTGGAGAGGTTAAGCCTCTAGGGAAAAGAATGGGCACCCATGGGTGGACTTTAGGAGGTCCAGGAACCTACTAGTAGCACTCTCCCAACCCCAGGATTTTCTTTTCAATTAACGCTATCAGAGAAGGTTCCTCAGACATCACCCAAGATATATTATTAAGTAAAAAAGCTAGGGCCAGAAAACACACGCGCAGCAGTATACTGCCATTTCTGATCTGGGAACAGGGATGTGTGTTATGTGTGCACAAACAACCACTGAAAGAACCTGCGCTGAACCAGTAACTGTAGAAGCCCCAGCAGGGGAGCTAGGAGATGGGGATGCAAGGAAGGCACAGCTTACACAGAGCTTTTTGGTTCAGTTTGAATTTATTAACTTTTGGGGACAGAGTGAAGCCACCCATGCAAGAACTGGAAGACTAATGACAGGGTGGGGCCCCCAAAATCAGCACTGGCACCTCACTGCGCCAACGATTCTGTCCCCAGGGCACTGCCAGCCAGCTCTCTCCTCCCCCATTTCCACAGTACCAGGGTCAAAGTCACATCCTTTCCACCAGAATGGGGCTCTGTCTGCTCACGCAGGCCACTGAACCTGAGGACAGCAGTCAGCTGGGGCTGCTGAAAAAGCGCGAGACCTCAAAGGGGACCCGGGACTGTGGGGGCAGCAGGGGCCTCAATTGGGGAAACGCCTGCACTCCCGCTTTTCTCCCCAAAAACAGTTTGTGAAGTTCTAGGGACATAGGGAGAGCAAAGGGAAAAAAAAAAAACCTGAATATCATATTTCTAACCAGACCCAGGAGCAAGCATGGAGGGGCCCCAAGGCTCTGGGGCCCTAGGAACTGGAGCAAGGGGCAGGGGAAACTGAACAGGGAGGGAGGATTTGGCAAAGAGGCCTCCGGGATGGAGACTGCAGAAAGGAAATGCTTAATCCCTACAACTGCAGTGGCCAGCACTAATCCACCATAGATGTTTGTTTAGTTCAGGCTAAAACATGTAAAACAGCAAGGTCTTTTCTTCCTAAAAAAAAAAAAAAAAAAAAAAAAATGTGGTAATGAAATGAGGCAGGCGGAAAACAAGGATATGAAAGTCTGAAAGAACTAGAAGCCAGGTCAGTGTACAAGCACCAAGTCACTTCTGGGCTATACATATAGGTCAGAGCTACCTGGCAGCCAATGGGAAAAGGGAAACATTTCATGTATGTGTTTCATAGGATCCATAAGATGAAGATTAAAGCATCTCCTCAAGAGATACCCAGCTCCTTCAGATACTGACTTCAGCACCAGATTGCTCCTAGGGGTCTCCTAGAAAGCCCTGGGGTTGTATTCTAGAACATCCTTCAAGGCAAGCAGTATGCCAGCACACAACTCAACCAATGCAATCTTGACAGGTGAGGCGATATGATGGTGTCCCGACCTAGCCTCCGTGGTCTGGGGCGGCCCAAGGGGAGACCGGAGGCATGAGTACTTCTCATTGGAGTCATCCTGCTCAACTTGAAACACTGCTTGCACAGACTCACAGACTCACTCCCAGAATGTGCACCAACACAAATATGCTGTTTCTGTTCAATCTCTAGGGGCCCTGGGCCCCACGGCCTATCCACAGACCCCACAGGCAGAACCAGTGCACCCTTCCGTCACCCCCAGTGACGGCGAGTTCTCACAGTCCTGGTTCCAAAGACAAGTGCACAAGACAAAGACAAGACTGGTCCGCTGACTTTTCAGCAGCAGCAGATGCTCAGCTGCCTCTTAGGAGCTCTCCTATCTCCAGAGCAAGTCGCTCCAGTGTCTACACGTGATGGCTCTGGGGCCCCCCATGGTGTCTCAAGCCTCCTTGAGAACTTGCCCACAGGCGTGTGAAGAGGTGGGCTGGGTGGTGGCTGGGCCAGGCCTGGATCTGACTCCCACTGCTGCTCCTTTACAGCTATGAGACTTGACACTTAGCGTCCAAGACACTTACCGTCTGCAGGCCTCAGTTGTCCTTATCTATGAAATGAGAAAGATGGTCACAGAACCCTTCAGCTATCTGGGTTGTGAGACAGAAAGCTGGTAAATGCCAACAGCTTGCCACAGTGCTGGGCACGGAGCAGTCCCCGTGAAGGAGGAACCTGAGTGCGATTCGTAGGGGCTGCTCTAACCTACAAACAGGCAACAGTGGCCTGGAAATGTTTAAGGAAGTTAAAACAGATGTCACAGTGTCACAAGCTCCTCCACGGGAGCTCCCACAGCCTGTGTGCTTGGAGACCCTTGCTGTTTGGGCAGCAGAGACCACCCCATGGTCCCGCCCTGGCCCAGCTAGTCGGTAGGGTCCCAGCGGCCTGACCCCGGGGGGAAAGCTTTCCCCAGCAGTGGGGAGAGTGACTGACCTTCTGGCACAGGGCCCCAGTGTGCCCGGCACCTCTTGGGGAGGGATGAGTCAGAAGGGCCCGTTCCCTCAGGCGGTCCTTCAGCCCAGCCTGTGGGAGGCAGAACCCTTCTGCCCCGCCATTGGGCGGAAGGCCCGGTTTCCTGTCCTCCCTCCCCTCTCCTACAGCCACGGTCATAGTCAGAATAGTCCTGAGGCCCCACCCGCTGGACACCGGGGCTTGGGCCCATCCTCCCATCTTCAAGGATGGGAAACCACCAACAGCAGCTCAAGCACGGGCAGCTGCTGCCAGAGGAGTCAGCAGGAGATGGGGAGGGGGAATCTGTCCCTGGAGCCCGGGCTGCCAGGCTCTGAAGCACTTGCAAAGGCCCAGCTGGCCCCTGGGGACCAGGGAGGGCTTGGCATCTGGGAGGCTCATCTGACCTTTGGGGCTCTAATCCAGGATGGAGGAAGCTACAGGAGCGGATACCCAGAGACAATAGGGTCCTGGCTCCCATTAAGTGGGCCCTTCCCGCAGGTACCACTGCGAGCTTTCACAGATGAGGAACAGTGAAGCCCAGGTAAGTGAGGGGCTCCTGCAGGCATGCGCAGCTAGTCCGTGGTAGGGCCAGGACTCAGGCTCAGCTCCAAGCCCTGGCCCTGGCCTGAAGCACAAAGTTAAGCCCCCATACCACACCCAAGAGCAAGAGCAGCACCCAGCACCTGGAGACCAGAGGGGAGGGGCAGGGAGTGCAGGGCCAACGTGGCCACAGGTGTTCTGGGACACACTGGTGCAGACATTCCTGGCACAGTGTGGCACCTGATAGGCAGTAGCCAAAACACACTCTCATCCCCAGGCGGGGGCTCCAGGTCTGGCTCGGAAAGCCGAGGGAGGAGTGGGTGGTTTCATGGCAAAGGAGCCCAGGAAGGCTGAAATCCTTCGCAGCCAAGAGGACACCGAAAGATGTCTTTATTACCACCTGGCCTGAAATGGCCTGCAATGGGGCACAGGGTTTGGGCTCCAGGCGTGGAGTAGGACCCCCTGCTCCCTAAGCTCAGAACTTATCACAAGGATGCCAGCACAGTTCAACCTGTCGCTCCTCTGTCTCCTGGGCAAGAGGCGTCAGAGATCCACCCACTGGCAACATGATAATCGTTGAGTGTTTCTGCCCCTACATCAACAGGGACCTGCAGAAGTAGACACAATGGCAGCTGCTCAGCAGGGATCCATTTCACAGGTGGGGGCCCCAGGCTCACAGAAGCTAAACGACTTGCTCCCACAGCCGAGAAGTGGCAGCGTGGGGACTGGATTCAGACTATGGGGCGCTGTGTGTGAGGTGCACATGCAGCAAGGTCCTCACCTTTCTAAGGTTCTCCCTACAGGTTTCCCTTCCTTCCCCTTCTGACCTCCTAACACCCATGATCTGAACCTCCCCAAGGAGTTCCCCTGATCCCGTATTCACCCCGTGAGTGCTTACAAGATACCCAGGAAAGCGTGAACCCCAGGCCTTGGGTCTTGGGCAGCTGGGCCCTCTCTGAGTCCCACCCAGGTAGCCAGGGAGGGAGGACATGCCCATCTCCCAGGGCAGGGGAGGGGCTTAAATGAGATCTCCTCACCCATCATGCTCTTAGCATACTGCCTGGTACACAGCAATCACTCAGGTAGGGATACCTTCGAACGCTGGCATCACACTTGTCTGTCCTCATCATCTGCCTGCAGAATCCATTAGGAGGCGCACCAGCCCTCCCTCTACCCGCCACCCCCAACCTCTAATGCCCAGCCTGGGGCCCCAGATCACTGCAGGAATTGAGTGGGCACCGAACCACCCTCTGTCCCCAGCAGAGACCCCGACTAGAGAAGGGCTGTGCCCTGGTCCCCCATCCCCAAGGAGGAGACGAGCGTCCCGACAATTCCCGGCCCACAGCCTTGCAGCTCTAATCAAGGAGCAAACACAACGAGGGGCTCTCTAAACACTTAGAAAACGTGGGAACCCTGTGCCCCACGTGGCACCGTGGGGATTTATAAAGAACAAATCATGCCTGACAAACTTGATAGCTTTTTTGATAGAATTACAAGACTGGTAGATGAAGGAAATGCAGGCAGGGTAATATATCTTGATTTTTAGCAAAGCATTTGATACAGCGCCTCGAGTAATCTTACAAAATTAATTCAAACAGACTTGGCCCTAAGCACTTGCCATGTGGTCAAAGCAGGAGGGGCAAGTCCCAAAGGTCCCAGGTGGAGGAGGAGGGTGAAGCCCAGGGTGAAGGGGCTGAGGGACAGAGTCTGGGAGTGGGGGCAGGGCTGCCAAGACCCAGCGCTGGGTCAGATCTTATCTAACATCTTCATTAATGATCCTGAGAGAGGGAGTAAACAGTCCGTTAATGAAATTTGCAGAGGATATTAAATTGGAAGGTGTTGTGAACACCAATGAGGACAGCAAAACGGTCCAGAGAGACCCGGAGAGAAGAACCTTGGCAGGAAACGGAGAGCGTGGGGTGGGGGGTGCTGGCCAGCATTTGGGGCTACCTGGAGAGCCAGGGAGGAGGAAAGCGCATCCCAGGGTTTGCCTGGAGCTGGGAGCGGCCACAGCTAGCTTGGGTTCTGGCCAAAGAGGCAACCCCGGGAATCTCAGTTTTCCTATCTGTAAAACAGAAGGGCTGGCAGGAAGAATGGCTTGCAGCTCTAAGAGCTGGCAGGGGTGGGAGCCCGGAGCTGAAGCCCACCTTATGGGTGGGAGAGGAGAGGAACATGACACAAAGAGGAGGGCTTGTCCGCAGGCCACGGAGGGCCATGAGGGAGCCTCTCGCGGAGCCATCACTAGCACCAAATGCCCCCGAGCCACTGCCTGGAGGCAGGTGCCTGTAGGGGTGAGCTGCAGTGGGCGGGCCCCTCTCCCAGCCGCTGGCTGGCGGGACAGGCTGGGGCCCTGAGCCTGTCTAGACCTGTAGGGTAGGCTAGGAACTCTTAAGTGACAGAGGTTTAACGCAGACAGGGTAGAGTGAGGTGTGGGGGCGGGGGTGGGGGGAGGTCAGGATCTGTTGTCTTTCTGGAGAGTTCCTGATCCCTCTTGGGCAGATCATCAAGAAGGAGATGCCTCTCCAGCCAGGTGAAGCAGCCTCTCCCGGATCAAGGAGAGTTGCCCCAGGCCTGTCTCTCTGACCTCAGAGCAGGGACCTCTCCTGTCCCTCTCCCTCTCACCCAATACCAAGCAGGCTAAGGCAGAAAGCTGTCCGTTCATCTGGACTTGGATTTGTTCCCACAAGGCTCCTTGACTGGTGGGGTCTCAACAGGAGCCAGGGCTCCCTAGCATGGTGCCAGGCCCCCCGCAACCTAACTAAATGCTCCGTGGGAGGGAGAAATGGATGGCTGGTTCCCAGCTGAGGGTGGACCGGGACGCTGTGGACAAACACAGCTCTGCCAAAGCAGGAGGCCAGCCCTGCCAGATGTCAAGGCCACGTATCAGGACACAGAGGATGGATCCGGGTGAATATACTCTGGGGAGGGGGAGGGTATCTTCCAACCCTGTGGATTAGTGATAATGACACTTAACTGAACACTTACTATGGCTTCATTCAGAGCGTGTTCCTCACATTAACGCATTTGACCTTCACAACAGCCCTAGGAGGTAGGTGCTCTTATTTTCCCCATTTCACAGAGGGGGAAACTGAGGCATAGAGTAGTAGCCAGGAGCCCTTGACACCTAGCCAGAAGGCCCATGGGAGAAGCAGCAGCCTGCCAAGAGCCAGAGGAGGAGATGGGCAGCTCCTGATGGGTGACCCCGGTGGGTGGGAAGAGGCAGCCCCTCCTATGGGGCCCCCAGAGCCTTGCCCAGCGCCTTCCTGTCCCCCTTGACAGGAGTTGGTCCAACTCCTGCCACACTTGTGGAGCCTGATTTTACTATGTTTCCCTCTCCCGTACCACTGCCGAGCTACACCAAGTCCTCTGAACAAGTCTGTTTCCATGGAAACCATACAGTGACTCAGGGCTTCGGGACCTTCTCTGAACCAGATTATGAATATCAAATGCTCCCTCCCCACACCAGTGCAGGATGAGTTGGAAAAGTAGAGAGAGACACAGTGGGCAACGGAGGAAGACGGGGAAGTGAGCAAGGAGAAGGCGGGGATAGAGGCAGGGCACCAGCCTCCCCCCTCCCCCGGCCCAGTGACAGCCTGACATCTGGGGTCCCCTGCAGACTCAGTGGAGCACAGAGGTACACCTCCGGATGTGCAGAGCCAGCCCACACATGCCCCAACATCAGTTCCAGCCTTCCCATGGAGCTGGGCCCTGCGGGGGGAGGGGGCAGGGAGGTAAGCTGCTCCTTGTTTCTCCTAATGGGGACCTCGCATGGCAGAGGCAGCCCAAGGGCCAGGGAGGAGGGAAGCTCGTCTACAAGAGGAGTTTGACTTCAGGTGCCAAGGAGAAAACCTCTGGCCAAAAGCATTGCAATATTCAGCAAAGAGGGAAATTTGGAATTTCAGGGGGAAATGTGCTTCTGCATGGAGATGAGGAGGCTGGATGTTAGTAGCCTATGTGCCCTGAGGAAGCATCTGGCTATAATTTTAAAGCCCGCCCCCAACCCCTCTGCTGGCTGTAGGCACGGGAGGATCATTAGAAGAGCCTTCCTCTCACTTGCCCCCCTACCTTGGCCTGGCCAATGGTCATTCACCTGCTGCGACTGGGACAATAGCAAAGAAATGAAAGTTTGCAGTGCCAGGCTCCTTGTCTCCCACAGGGGACTAAAGCCCCAAAATCCTCCCCCTCCTTTTGCCAGCAGCTCCCTGAAGACACAGAAGGGAAAGGAAGAGAAGAGTTTGGAGGCTTGATACCTCCCTGGTGAATCCAATGTGTGAGTCATGACGGTGAGAGCACTTGGAAAAAGAAACAGGGTCATGCTGATGCCTGTCAATGTCCCCAGCTGCTGAGGACAGGAGTCTGGAAGCTGCCTGCCCAGGTAAGCTCTGCCCGAGACATCTGGCCCCACCTTGGGGGGCTGAGGAGCCCCTGAAGGCAGGAACCCAGTACCTCGGCCGCCACCTGCTCGCCTCTTACACTCACTGGTTCCTATGGCTTGCCAAAGCAGCTCCGTTGCCAGCCAGGGTGCCCACGTCCTGCCCCCGGCCCTAAGTCCACTGTGTCCCCACCCCACCCTTACCAGCCCTCAGCAAGATGCTAGGCTCAACGTTTATCCAAAGATGCTGGGCTCAACCTCCTGCCTTCCACCTCTGTGTCAACAGTACCCATCCTCTGGCACCTGGAATCCCCATCTGCCCTTCTTAGGAGTCTCCTGCTTAGGAGCAGCGTTTGAGTCCATGGGAGAAAACCTGCACCAGAGGTGAGGAACTTAATTTTGGGAAAAGGCAGGCCCTGGATGGGGAGAGGGGCCACCCTATGGCATCGCAAATCAGACCACCAAGATGCCTCCCTAGGAAGACCCTCAGGTCTTACCATTTAACCCCTAGCTTACCAACCAGGGCTATTCAGGGCTGGCTGTTACTGTAAATGAAGACAGTGGGTTCCCAGAGCCTGGGAAGAGGTGCTCCCGGCGTTCCACCCAGGGAAAAGCGGGAGGCTGGTTCTGGCTTCCCCTGGAGGGCTCTGCACCAGCCAGGGGCCCCGGCACCACGGAGAGCCAGCCAGTTCATCGCAAAGTGCGGGTTCGGTTCGGAGCCGGGATTGGGAGCAGCAAGCGCGGGGGCGGGGGGAGCCCCCTGACTCTAAGTGCAGCCCTGGTTTGGAAAGTTGATGCAGGTGTGGGGACGTCAGGCTCTCGAGGCGACTCAGCAACCCGGAGCCAGGCAGGGTGTGGGACAGTGAGCCCGGGCAGCCCCCGAGTCTCCGCAGCGGCGGGGAGCAGGGCGCCTCAGGGACGCAGCGCGTCTCAAGTTTTGCTGCCCTCTCTGAATGGGGGCGGGGACGGCTGGGCTGATCGCAGCGCTCACCCGCCAGTAGCCCGGAGAGCCCCGTCCTGCGCGCAACACGCTGCTCTCCTCCTCCGGCCCCACACCGCCAGCAGCGACTGTCCCCGATCGTAGGGGCGTCTCCCACCGCGCCCGAGACCCTCCTGGCTGCTGCAGCGAGTGTCCACTCCCGCCCGCCCCGGGGCCAGCCTGGCCCGGCCGATACCTGGTCGGGGGCGCACCGGGAGCCGCTGCAGCGCCCCGCACCGGCTCCATCCTCGGCTCTGGAGTCAGGCTCGCCCGGGCTCGGCGGGCGGCGGCGGCGGCGGCGGCGGCATATTCCGCCTCCCGCGCCCTCCTCCTCGGCCTCCCTCCTCCTCCGCCGCCTCCGCGCGCCCCTCACGGGCCCCTCTTCATGGCCCGGGGACCCGATCCCGGGGCGGCTCGGCCGGGGGAGAGCTTTCTCCGGGGCAGGGCGCGGGACGAGGACCGAGGGGCGCCGGGCCAGCGGCCGGAACCCAGAGCGCCGCAGCCTGGGCACCGGAGAAGAGCAGCAGCCGCGGGCGCCAGACCCTCACCGAGCGCCCTGCGCCCGGAGCCCAGAGCAGCGGCGGCGGCGGCGGCGGCTATAGCGCCGAGCGAGCGGCGGGTGCTGCGGTCCCGGCTCCACCCCCCAAAGCCGCCCGCCCCTCGGCGGCTGCCCGCCCCCTGCTCTTCCCCACCCAGCCAGCGCGCGCCCTCCGCTCCCCGCGCCGCCTTGCCGGTTCCTCTCCTTCCCCGCCCCGCGGGCCCGCGCTGCCCCAACCGCCGCGCTGCGGACACCCCTCGGCAGGCCGGCTCCGGTGCCAGCCCTAACCCACCCACGGAGGGGAGCCACACCCACACCCCGAGGTTTGGAAGGCCGGCGAGCGAGGACGCAGGCTGCCCACGGCACCTTTTCTCTTACCCTCTCACCCATCCTCCACCGTGGGCGCTCACCGAGGGCCTTCCGCCTCAGTGCTCCCTTCAAGTCCTGCTGGAACCCCAGCCTGGCCCGTGGCCCAGCTGTCCTCTACCCCTTCCCCATCCTGTGCAACGGAGGGACTCCAGAATCCAGAACAAGAGCCAACCACCTTTCAGTGCCAATACCCCAACACGCACCCCGGGCCCATCCCCCACCCTTTACTTCCCAGGTGTGGAAATGAATGCAGTTGTGCCTCTTGGGCAGGGTCAAGGAGGGGCTTAGTGCGTGTTGGAGTGGATTTGCTGGCAGAGGGCCTTCCAGGCTAGTCTTGCACTCCGCCCACCCCCTTCCTATCAGACGGCTGCCGTCCTGCTGGGATTCTGGGGCCACGGCTGCCCTTATGCAGGGACACTTGGTGGCCTCAGGCTGAGCACCTCAAATCCTGCAGTCTTTGCGTAAATATTGACTGAGCATGTCCCACAGGCCAGGCCTGTATGGACACCAGGGACTCGTTGGTGACAAGACAAACAAGACTCCTGGCTTCCCAGAGTGTAGTGGAGAAGCGTGGCAAACAGGCAGAGAACATCATGTGGTCAGTGACCCCTGGGCTGGAGAGGACACAGGGAGTCCCAGTTCTGTCATCACCTCTGGCTGTGTGGGGCTGGCTGCCTAAAAGGCTTGTTCCCTTATCTGGAAGATGGAGATGCTGGTCCTCACCGCATGAGGCTACTGTGAAACACCATATGGAAAAATGCATCTGCACAGTGTCTGGCACATGCTAAGTGCTTAATAGTCGTGCGGTGCTGTTACTGTTATTGGCCGGTTGGTGTTCAGGGTAGCCAGAACAAACATTCACTCATCCAGAGGAAAATGTGGCCTCTGTGCTCCCGTGGAGGACTGAGGACTCTGACCGTCAAGTTGCTCCGTGCTCCCAGAACCAGCTGGTGTGAAGGCCCCTGCCTCCAGGGTCCCGCCAGACCAAATGGTGGTGTATCTTGGTCACAATGGCAAATTCGCAACAATAAACTCCCACCACCACCCACCCTGCAGTGGATCCCCATCAAGCCAGAGCGTGACCAGTGTGATCCGAGATTGCCTTCCAGTGTTTTCCTGCAGCGGCGGCAGCAGCCCGGCCCCAGCCCTGCCCGCCCTTCACCCAGGGCCGCCCAGGTAGGAGTGCCAGTCCTCAGCCCTGACTTCAAGGCGACCAGATCTGTTTCCCTGCCTGTCCCCCAAGGAGCAGCCGTGCTCTGAGGTGCCTAATGACAGCGCTGACCTTCCGGAAGCAAGGACTTCGTGTTTCAAAATCCAGTTTGTCCCTCCATAGAAAACCGCCTTCTAAAAGCCCAGAGCTGAGCCATCAGAACCTTCCCTTTCACCCAGAGCTAATTCCTCCCCAAGTCTTCAGCCTGACAAGAATAGTCAGGGTTTAGAGAGCACTTTCTCTATCTCGCACTCTCAGATCCAGCACCTCATTTTTCAAACTCTCGCGCATTCTGGGCAGAGAAGAGGGAAGTATACATGTGGCTGACATGGAAAGCTCGGTGTGGTTGGAATGTAAAGACAGAGGGAATGTGGATATATATATATTTTTAAAAACATTTAAACTCTAAAAATAGACCAGGATTCTCAAGAACACCCGGATTCTGTTTCCAGTTTCCTGGAATCTCCCAGTTGACAAACATAAGTGTGTTGTGAGCGCCTACTGTGTGCACTACACTCTGGCAAGTGGTATAGGGAAAGAGAGGAGGGAGAGAGCAGAAGCAGCGGGCTTTGTGAAGGGAATTTTGATCCCACACAATGAAACTGGAAAGAACAGTTGCTGAACACGTGACTGAGTCCAAAATGTGTAGCCTTTGAAGTCAGAGGAAGATGGAGCCTCAGAGAGTTGTTCAGGGAAGGCTTCCTGGAGGAGGCAGGTAATCTGAGGCTTGAGCGATGGATAGGCTGTAAAAAGGCAGGAGAGCCTGTGAGAGAAAGGGAGCAGCAGCCAGAGGGAGCTCGTCGATGGGATAATAGGAAGATTAATATTAATGGCTAATCTTTGAGATCTTACCCTGTGCCTGGCACTGTGCTATTTGTTTTGTGTGGGTTATGGTGTTTAACTCTTAAACTTATGAAGTCGGTGTTACCATTCCCATTTTACAGACAAGGAAACTGAGAGCCCGAGAGATTAGGAAGCTCCCCCAGGTTTGCAGAGCTGGTGAGCCGTGGAGCCAAGATCTTAGTGAACAGTCTGGCTCCACACACCAACGGCTCCACTGGGCCAGGTGTTGCAGCCTGACTCCAGCGGGGGTGCCTGTAGGGAGGAACAGGAAGTAGAGAGGGCTAGGGAGGCCAATAGCTGGGCGTGGGGCCTTCAGAAGCCCCCAGACAGAGGGTTTTCCTGAAATGCAGCCTCCAAGCCCTCCTGGGAAATCTAAAATGAGGCATTCCCTCTTCTCTGCTCGCCCCCCCCCCCCCAAGCAGGTGGCTCTCTGGGGGATTTGGAAATTGGTTAAGGGATTTGGGGGCTCAAGATTTCGGCTTTTTAATATCTCTTGCCTGTTCATGCCGTGGCAGTCTGTGCCACCCACCTTGTTATTTCAGTCTGTTCGGGGAGATTGATGGCCTGGGCTTTGATTTAAGATCTGTGTCTACGATCCTCAATTTCCCCTGTCTCACAGGGGACAATGACAAGGCAGCCATCGCACAGAGGATGGCTTCTTCCGGAGCTTCAGGCCTGAGAGCTCGCAGCACCTGTGGAAAAACTTCCCATCAGAAAAGCCTGGGCAGAGGAGGCCAGGCCCAGTGGACCCATCTTCTAGAGCCTCCGTTTCCCCATAGATGATGTGCAAGGGGCGGCGCTGAGGAGGCCCATTCGGTAATAGGCTTGGAGGAGCCCTCGGGTGGTGGGGGGATGGTGCTAAACCAACCCCTCATTTCATAGGTGAGCAAACTGCAGTCCAGAGAGGTTAAGCCACTTACCCAAGGCCAACAAGAAGCGAGCTGAGTCTTCAGCTGGGTCTCCAGCTGTTTGAGAAACTGGACTTAGGCATCGTCCATCTCTCAGTCCTTCCCAGTTCTAGATGGATTCTTGTTCTTGTGAATCAAGGGACCTGAACTCCTCTGTGGTTGAAATAAAACAAATATTTGAGGACCTTCTCTCAGACCAGATATTAAACTGGTTCCTCAGATATGGATGATTCTATTTCTTCCTCATAAGCTCTCCAAGGGTCACTGGGCCCAGAGTCATCAGGCCTGAAGAATTTCTGGATTCAAAAGACAATATCCTTTTGTCCAAAACCCTACAATTCTTGTCCTTGCCCTTGAAAAGTCACCTTGCTACCCTATTGTCAAGGGATTCCGTGAGTTCTCCAAAGGGACATTGCATTGCTCCCAGGCCAGCCTTTCAGCCATCTGTCATGCTTGTCTGCTCCTGTTCTAGAACTTGCCAAAGGCCACAAGCCTACCTGAGGGAATACCCTTACCCCCTTCCATGCCTCCCGGGCTCCAGCCCTTGAGGAGAAGCTAATGCCCTGGCCAAGGGGACTCCTGATGCTCCCACAGCCCCAGCCCTTGAGCTGCCAGAGGCTAGGAGAGCAGCATCTTCCCTAACACAGGAGCCCTAGGTCCCCAAGGTCCCAAAGCTTAATTGCTCATTCCCCACTTAAGGAATGGCTTCTTTAAAAAGAGTGTGTCTTACTGGTGGCTTTAACTTCTAACCCCTGTCCTCAAATATAAGCCAAGGGGCCAAGGAGGAAGGGGAACTGTTCCTGCTTGGACTTCTTAGGACCACTCCCGATAAAGAGCCCCTCTCATCCTCCAGTTGCAGAGCACAATGCCCCAAGTAAATTGGAGGATGTGCCAACTAATCTTGGTGGATGGGAGGAAACAGGGAACCTAACAGATTTGCTTCTGGTAAGTAACTAATTCACAACACATCTGCTGCCCAGTCCATCACGGCCACCCCAGGGCTCTGGACCTTCTGGGCCTCATAGGTGAGAGGCAGGAGTGGGCTGTGTTGGCTCGCAGCCCACTGAACACGGCCCCATCCCAGCCTCCAGGCTCCATCTTCTTTCTTCTGAGCTCACGTGGCCCAGCCCCATCTTGCCAACGTGAGTCTCATGCAAGCCCCGAAGTTTCTGGGAGGAAGGAGCGGTCAGAGAGGCCAGCCTGCTCCAGCTGCCCTCTGAGGAAGATGTCCAGCAGGGGAGCTGGCCTTTCCTAAGCCACTCTGCTGGCATTGCCACAATCGCCCGCCCCCGCCCCCCGCGCCGGAGGCCCAGACTGAGGAAAATCAAGGGGTCCTCCAGGGCCCAGTGCTTGCCCAGCGCTTCCCAGAGCCAGCCTGCTGGGAAGGGGAGAGGTGGCCAC
Source organism: Pteronotus mesoamericanus (assembly GCF_021234165.1). Taxonomy (NCBI): domain Eukaryota; kingdom Metazoa; phylum Chordata; class Mammalia; order Chiroptera; family Mormoopidae; genus Pteronotus; species Pteronotus mesoamericanus. Next base: position 2,258,093 of record NW_026555299.1, on the reverse strand, counting down.
AGGGCCACTGTTCATCTGGAGGAGATTTCCGCCTCAGGCTCCCCACCCAGGCCAGACCCTGAAACACGCAGCCACAGAGCCACGAGGAGACGGACAGACTGACCAAAGGCAAACCAGGCCTAAGATGGCCACAGACCCTGCGTCTGATCTAAAAATAAGGTGCACTAGAAAGCTCACAAGCCCTGGGGCTGGGGAGGTGGTGGGAGTTGGGGGCGGACAGAACAGAATCATGGGCTGCAATTAAAACTCCCATCCTGGGTAATTCCCAGGCCTTTGTAGGGCTGTTTCCATGGCAAGGGAGGCTGGCCCGGAGAAAATAGGCTCCTGGCAGGGCTGTGCTCCCTCCTCTGCTCCTGCCCACAGAAGCCTCAGCCCCCGGGTTGGACAGTTCAGACCGGGGCGCATGGGCCAGCTGAGAACCTGGCGGAGGAGAAGTAGAGGCCCAGGCTCTGCGGGACAGGTGCCCAAGTTGGCAGCAATAGAGAAGGAGGGACAGCGCCTGGGCCCAGGGAGCAACTAATGGCCTGTCCTGGGACTAGGGGAGGCTGCCAGGGCCGCAGTCCAGACTCTTGGAGTAGCCAGGAGCTCCAGTCTGGTGTCCTCACTGAGGCAGGAGGAAATCGAGCCCCCAGGAAGTCTGGAGCCTGGCCTGGTACACCCAGCGCCCCCCGAGTCCCCTCATTTGCCTCCAGGCCAACCTCTCCTGGTCCTGTCTCCTGGCCTCACCCGCCCTCATCCCACATCCCTCGTAACCTCTTACTCGCAGGAGCTCACCTCATGCTGGCCCCCCAGGCAAACCCTTTCCCGACCCTGGCTGGAGCTGAAAGGGCAGGAAGCCGTCCTGGCACATTCCCTGTTGGAAGAGGGTGACGAGCAGGCCGAGACTGGGTCCGGCATCCGCAGGCAGGCATTGGAAGGCGTAGGGTCAGGACATAGGTGGCTGCCCCGAGGCCTCACCTCTGACCCACCTTCACGCCAGTACACAGAAGCCCTGCACTGAGGGTTGCGGCCCAGAGGCAACCTCGGTTCCTGAGTGAGAACTGCCTGGCAGGGAAGGCCTGCTTCTAGGAGGATCCCTGCAGGCCGGTTCCTCCCTCAGGCCACACAGTCATTCACCCCCAGCGGGGAGCAAGGATAAGTAAGCATTCAATGTCCACTTCCCTTTTCCCACTGGTTTCCATCCCTCTTCTGCCCCCCGCCTCTCAGCTCCTCGACACCAGCTCAGAGCGCACGATCTGCAGGACTCCGGCCCCTGGCACTTGGGGGCCAGGAGGCCATGCGGAGAAGAGCAGGTAACCCTCAGCTCCCTCTGCCCAGCCCCAGGCCAAACTTGGTCTCTTTCCTGCCTTCTTCTGGGGAAGGAGGGAAAGTGGGTGTCCTGCCAGGTATGGTCAGCCTTTGGTCAGGAGCCCATGGGCACCTCCCACTGGACAGCCCAGCCCTGGTCAACGCTGCACCGGCTGGCTCTGGGAACTCAGCCCAGGAACAATGGGGCTATTCATGTGCTTTGCACAATGACCCTCTTGGTCTATCTCCATGGCTAGACGGTGAGTGAGAGAGTGTGTGTGTGTGTGTGTGTGTCTGTGGGGGGGGGCGGGGAGGAGAGAGACAGAGAGAGAGAGAGGGTCTGGAGGTAATTGGAGAGCCCAGGCAAAGGCAGGACAAAGAGTACCAACCAGGGACTGACTTATAATAATCCTGATGTCCATCCTTTGTCAGACAATTACTATGTGCCAGGCACTGTACTGGGTGCTTGCATTATCCTCACAACAACCAAGTGAGTCTGTTCCAACAGGACCACTATTTTATTTCATTTTTATCAATACATGGCTTTGATTGCATCTTTCAAATATCACAAAGAAGTCTGAGGAACCATTGGGCATCTTGCTGTTTCCGTCGCTGGACAACTTAGATCTTATTCATCAACCTGCTGACCCATTCCTCTTTCAGAAACACAGATACCGCCCCAGAATTTTCTGATATGCTTGTTTTTAACTGTCGGGGCTTGCCGAATCAGAGCAGCTGCGTTTCGTACACATTCAATGCCGTTTCCTTGAAGAATTAACTCATCTGTCTGGGCTTGAGATACTGAACAATGCCTGACCTCATCCGAACCCTGTGGATATATTTTTTCACCCAAGATATTTCTGATTTCAACAAGAGAACCATCCTCCTGAACTCTGACGCTGATGGGGAAGTGAGCGTACACAGAGCTTGCCTTGTAACGAAGCCCAGTGTAACAGCCTCAATCAGGTTCGGTGCGTGACTGCAGACGGTGCGAAAGGCAGCGAGCTCCTTTCTCTTTCCTGACCATTTGTCAACCCACAGTCTCTTCTTGTTCTTTCTGAGGAGACTGAGCTCCACATCGATGTGATTGAAGTCCCTCCTCAAGGTGCCCCTGGGCCCTTCACAATAACTGTGCATGCCTTCGGAGCGATGTCGACATTTTCTAGAATGCCATTTTCTGGAATGTCGGCAGTCTGTTTGCTGAGACTGGTCTTCATCCTCGCAGTAGAGGTGAAAAAAGAGATTATCTCCATTTTAAAGATAAGAAAACTCACATGAGGTTATAGAAGTCAAAATAATGGCAACTTCTTGATAGGGAGATTGCCCAGGGAGGGGTGCAAGGGAACTTTCCGGGATAATGGAAAGCTCTCTGTTTGGGCGGTGTCCACATCAGTACACACATGGGCAGACATTCATTGTGCAGTCCGCTGCATTTTGCTGTATGTAAATTTTGTTTCATTCAAAAAAATGATGGTACATCCACAGGATGGAATATTACTCAGCCATAATTAAAGACTAAGAAAGCTCTTCATGTATTAATATAGATCACCAGCCTACACTGTTAAAGGGTGACTTGCAAAACAGTATTTTCCATGCCAACGCTGCCTGGGATACTTCCAGTTTAAAATGCTGCCTACGCATTCCTGCTTGGGTGTGTTTCGATTATGTCCAGACAGACGCACGCCAACCACGGCTGCCTCTACAAACAGGAGCTACGCTTCTGGGCACAGAGGCTGGACAAGACTTCCCACGCTCTACACCCTTTTCTTAACCCACAGAAGTGTATTACTTATTCAAAAAGTAAGTGAAATTAAAACAATGAGTATCTAGGTTGCCAATTCCTGAGCCACTACGCCCATTGTTTCTGTGCATTTAATTCCAAAATCAAAGGGCCTCTCTCCACTCTTCCCACTGTCTCCAGCCTGTCTCCCTTAAACGCAGCCAGAATGCATTGGGCTGTGGCTGCCCGACTGGGGCAAGATCATGGCGGGGCTCCAGCGTGGACCATTCAGAACCCATTGTGGCCTGAGGGTCAGGAGACTGGGCCGGGGCTAGAGCCTCAGAGGAGCTGCTGACCCGCCCTGAAGCGGGGAGGTGCTGCAGGGTTGCCAGCCACCTCCCCCGGGCCCTCCAGCTGACAGTGTCTGTCCAGGTCACTGTCTAGCTCACTGGCCCTCACTCTATACTGTCACTGCCTCATACACTCCCTTCCATGGTGTCTCCAAGCCAACCCAGGAGGGCCAAGGCCCCAGGAGCCCAACAAGTGTGGCCAGAACACATGCCAGCTTGGCTAGAGGAGGGCAGCGAGAGGCAGCCATCCTCAGAAGATTGCAAAGCTCACTGTTGCTGAGTGTGGGCTTCTTAATGAGTGCCAGCTTGCTTTGGGGTCCTGAGTTCAGATCCCAGCTCTGCCATTTCCTGGCCATAGGACCTGGGGCAAGTAACTTTGTCTCTTTGAGCTTCAGTTTTCTTATCTACACAATGAAAATGATGACATATCCTTGTCACAATTACTGTGAGGGAAAATGAGATACTGAGGAGCCTGAGCGCCGAGCCTGGAGCAGCGCAGGCACATCGTCCGGAGCACCACTCACCACCACTGGGCAACATCTCTGAAGCAGAGCTTTATGAAAGTTTGTAAAGTGCCTCACACAAGGGGGCCACCCTAAGGGAGGCTCTGCCCACACTGAAGCCTCGGGTCTCTTTTGGGTTTCTCCCCACGCAGTTGTCAAAAAAGTGAGGAGTGTCAACCTTGGTTCCTAGGTCTCAGGGTTGAGAGGAAGGCAGCCTCATGGGGCACTGGGGCCATCCCCAGGTCACCAAGAGCCACCACAAGGAAGGAAACCAAGACAAGGACGGCTGGAGTTCAAGCAGGACATCCTTATGTTACCAGATGCCCAGTCTTCACGCTGAGCCTAGGCAGGACCTGCACACATACCCCTGCACCCCGGGCTGACCTAGGCCAGTCTGTCCTGGAAGCTGAGTTGCTTTTAACAAGTCACTGAACCTCTGAGACCCATTTTTTCTATCAGTAAGGACATCATAGATGTCCCAGCCGGGGCGTTTCTAGCCTGTTAACAGCACTGATGGTCAGCAGCGCCCCTCTTCCCTCCCTCCAGGGTGGAAGCCCTGAAAGACGCAGTGTCTGTTGCCCTCTGCTGCCTGCACGCAGGGCCACGAAAGACCACCTTCATGTGCAGGCCTTGTGCTGAGCACAGGAGGGGCAAAGGAAACAGGGAGCAGCCCTGTCCTGAACGAGCTCACATTCCAGCATGGTGAGGGCACAGCAGGCACAGCCGGAGAGCCAGGGATCAGGACACACGGCGATACATGGCGGAACTAAGGGGGAGCCAGTGACCCTGGAGCACTGAGGGAGGGGTTACTCTGCTGGGAAAAGAGTGCCCTGCAGGCCCCAAGCTCCCCTGCACAGGTTTGCTCTGAGCATCCCAGCAATACCTCAAGCCATCCTCAGGGCAGCCAGTGGAAGGGGCCAGGAGGTGGGACAAATAGTAACAGCCCCGTTCCACAGGAGAGCATGCCAAGCCTCCGCGCTGGGAGGGGTGCCCAGAGCCCCACTCCCAGGGCAGGCTGCTCCCGAGCGCCCCTGCGGCCACTCAGTGCATCCCCACCCAAGCCGCCTCCCCAAGGCACTGGCTGCACCTGGCCAGGCCCCGCCTCCTTTGTGTAGGTGAGAAACTTCCTACCACCCAGTGTGGTTCCTTGGCAGGTGATAGCGGGAGGCAGTCCCTTCTGTGGGGTGAAAGTGTCTCCCAGACCCTAAAATGGTCCCACCCACTCACGTATACAGTTCCTCCTGCTCAAATCCATACCAGAAATGCTATCTCCAAAACACCCCATTATATTATCTATTCATCACTGAGTGCTAACCTCTGGGAGACCCTTGCTTTGCCTAAGCATCCCCCAGAGCCTGAGAGGCAGGTGGGAGAACACCTAGAGTTTTTGCAACCAGCCCATTTGGTTTTCTGGGCATTCCAGAAAAATCTGCCCTGGACACAAGTTATCTCTGTCCCTCTCCAAAGTGGTTCAGCCATTAATGCTCAGCTCTCATCCAAGCAGGCCCAGAAGACACCTGTCCTAGAAGGGTCTCTTCACATTAATAATGAGCTCCTCACCTTCTAAAAGAAAGACATCATTTTAAAGGGCAAAATCTTCCTATTGCAGCCTGCAGGGCCCTGAGCCAGGCAGCAGAAACAGCGAAGAGACGCATCCCAGATCGCAGAGCATCCTTGTGGCGCCGCGCTCTGTTCCTCGGGCCTGAGCGGTGCGGACTGTCGGAGAACGGGGGCCCACGGCGGGGATGTGAGAAGGTCCCAGGCCCAAGGCCCAGCTCCTGTGGCAGAGAGAGAATATTGGGTTCCTGGGACCCAAAGGAAGGGCATTGAAATAAAGTCCGAGGGAAAAGCTTTTAGGCTACAGACACCTGCTTCCAATCCACTGAGCAGGTGAGGACCTAAATCAAGGACCTGGTGACAAAGTAAATACTGTCCCCCACCTCCTTCCAATGCCCCGCTGCAGAAGAACAGCCCTGGCTGACACTCCCTATAACCGGGATGTGTTGGGGGCTTGAAGGGTTTCACTTAGGTTACAGGAACAGCCTTTCGACTGTGACCTAGAGCAAGACACCAAGGGCCTGCCAGAGAGGATTTTACCCAGGACCCTCCTCATCCGGCACGGCTGTCTGAGTCATTCCCGGCTGGAAGCCCTCCCCACGAGGAAGTGGCTCTCTTCACTATCTCTCTGGGCCTCCATGTCAGTGGGGACAGTGATAGTACCTATCTCCCTGGGTTGTTGACAGGAGTAAGGGAAATAAATGGATTAATTAACCATTTAACAAAGTAACAAGCACAAGGTAGACAATAAATGCCAGTTACTATTATTACCATGGCTTTAAGGCTGCCTGAAAAGAGTCTCCCCGCCACCTCTTTCCCCAAGCACCTCCCCCCCTCATTATTGACCCCCTTACCAACCATGTGTGTGTCTGCTCAACCTTGCAAAAAAACAAACAAACAAACAAACAGACAAAATTCTGGGATTCTGGCATGGGACTTCAGGCCTTGGTCAGAGATGTGCAAAGCCATTGGAGCCAGAAACACAGAGTGGAGGAAAAGTCGGGGAGGGGTCTGGGTCCCCAGGGACAGCTGCAGGCAGCAGATAAGGGCCGGAGTCCGCCACAGCAGGAGCTGAGCAAGCAGAGGGCTCCGGCAGGTGTGTGCCAGAGCGACTGAAAGAAACTAGGGGACTAGTCAAAGGAGGAAAAGATGGTGGTAGCACACAAGGCACCTTATGGAACCACAGTTGAGGCTCTTGTTTCGGATCTTTCTCATAAGGAGGAAGAAAGAAAATAAACAAACTTGACCCGTGAGGAAAATGTTAAGTTCATACAGAGAGAACGGTCGACGCCCTCTTCGCGGGGCCAGAGAACTAGAGGGCTTAGTCAAAGTCCTCTCTAGAAGGACCTTTCTGGAGCCTCTCAGTCAATCCCAGCTCTTACCTCTCCCTCAGCCACATCGGGCCCCTCGACTGCGAGCCCTTTCCTGCACAAGGCAGGGGGTGATCTCTCAAGGCACGCTCCTGAAGAGCAGGGCATAGCTGCCTCCCGTCTGGCTGGCCCCCGTTCCCACGCTGTGGGACAGCACAGTGACCTCAGAGGCTGCTGGGGGACTGGCAATTCCCCGGAAGGCCAAACCCAAAGTCCTATTTCACAAGCTAAACTGCGCAGGGATCTGCATGAACCAAGGCAAGCCCTCGCACACACCTCCAACCCCATCTGCCTTTTTTAAACACTGCCTTGAACGGGGGTTTTCAGCACCTGTGCCGGCCCTGGGTTATCTCTGACACAGCTCCCAGGCTGCCCCTCGGTAGGTGCTGAGTTCGTGCCCACTTCTCCTCCACACCGCCTCCTGTCCCGGCCACCCTGCCTCGGGCCACCACAAGCACGACGGTCTGGCCCGGCTGACACCGTCCCACTTTACAGAGGAGCCAGCTCAGGCCAGCTCTCCTTCCCTCGCCCTTGTCCCTCTGGAGAACAGCAACTCAGTGTTGATGTCTCACCCACAGTTACCTTCCCTGACAAGCCACTTTCCCCCGAGCTCCCTCCTATGAAAGTAGAATTCTTCATGCTTTTCATACCTCCATCCACTTCCACGTTGCCCCTTTCAATGTCTATGTGCCTGCCTCGCCCATTAGACCGGAAACACCTTGAGGTCAGGGCCCTGACCTACTCACCTCTAAATCCACAACCTGGCTCAGGGCCAGGTTCCTGGTATGTGGCCACTAAGTAGCCATCAGATGAATTACAGGCGTGACCATCAAGTGTGAGAGCGACATGACCATTTAAGTGAGGTCTTCTAACTGAGCCCAAAGCAGGGCACTGGGCATGTGAACTCTGTCTGGACCAGCAGCTCTTCCCATGCATCCATCCTTCGGTGCATAGAGAATTCCAGCCTGTGACTTGAATGGGGAGAGACCTTCCCATCCAGGGACAGAACTCTGCACACGGGACTGCAGACGTGCCTCTCTAAATATTCACACTGACCACCTCCCCCTTCATGTCAGGGAGCCAGGAGAGAAACAAACCCAAAGGTCAATATCTGTGTTACTTCCTCCAACCTCAGGCTCCAGCTAAACCACACAAGCTTCAGTCCTCCAAACAGCACTCACCCACGCACTCAGTCATCCTCCTTTCCAGGGACCCTGCTGCCCTGACCTCTGACCTGCCGGCAGAGGGGCTCTAGTTGCCCTGTGCTGACCTCAGGCACGTCTTTCACCCGGAAACAGGCAGGAAGGACGGGGCTGCTATAACACGGTCCCGAGGGCAGAATGTGGGGATGATGCTGAAGCTTTGAAACCTAGTAAAAACCCAACTGTATCCCACATGGTCACAGACTGCTCGCCTGCCCAGAGCCCCAGGGTGACAAATTGAGAAGGACCCTGTATCCGGCCAGGAAGGTTTTTCCAGACAGATCATTCACTGACTCCACATATAGAAAGTCCTCGGCAAGAGGCCGTGATGCCACACTCCGGAGGTCACTGTGCAAGGGGGCAGGCATTATCGTGGCGGTAACCGCTGTGCTTTGGGAGGCAGGAGGTGGGGCTTGAATCTGGCTCTACTTTCAGGCAACGAATACATAGAAGCTTGAGACTGACTCAGGTCAGGAAGATGTGGCATGGACCCAGGTTTTCCAGCGACTGACATCACATGGGAAGATTTTGTAAGAAAGATAGAAGATTGCTTTTACCAAACACCTATCATAACTAAACACCATCATTTAATTTGCAAGGACATTCCATAAGGTGGGCTTTTCTATTCTCCATGGGGGAAATTGACAAGGTGTCTTTATTTTATTAGAGTCTATGAAATACTTTTTTGTCTCTTATCATGGTATTTCACTCTTATTACCTAATGAGGAAGGTACTAGTTTCTCTTATATTCAAAATTAATAAATTGAGGTTTATTAATAAATAAGAAGCAAAAAGTGGCTTCTCCAAGCCACTCTTTGGGATTTGGCTTCTCCATACTGCCTGGCTTCACGTCCAGGACTCTCTGCTGCCCTCTTGCATGTTGTGATGAATGGCCAGGCTGAGGCTGCGGAGGCACTGGGCAGGGAGGAAACAGTGATCCAACCGTCATAAGTCACCAGGCGAGCGGGGACTCCTGCCCTTGCATCCAAAACACCAACTGCCTTGTTCCAGAGAGACTTTAAGTGCCGATGATTCAATAAGGGCTACAGCAGAGGGCTCCTTGGCCAATATGCTGCACTCAAAAAAGAGTATTAGGAAAAAATGGGAGACCCATTCTATGGTCTCCTCCAGGAGAAGCTCGCCTGGCCAGTGTTGGAATCCCTCCTAAGGGTCACAGACAAAGTGAGCACTGCCCCGCCATCCAGTAGGTGCCTGAAGAGGTCCTGCTCCAGGCCAGACACTGCAGATGTGCCCGCCAAACTAGCCTCAGAGAGGACACAGGAGTAAAATGGGCCAGGGCAGGTGGAAGGGACGGACAGTGTAATCAAAGGTAAGGAGGTGACAGGAAAGCTTGACTTTTCACGGCACCTCGGCCCAAGGTCCGGGGAAGAGGTGAAGGAATTCAAGCTATGGCTGAAGTAATGGGCACAAGGAGAGGCGGAGATGCGTCCAACAGCTCCAGAGAGAATGCCGGGCCATGACAGAGAACACTCAGCCAACAGGCAGTAGCCGGGAGGCCGTGGTTGGGATTGGGGGTGGGAGCAGCGGGGGAGACCAGGGGCCCCAGACAGACGCCCAGGGCCAGCAAGCTTGACCTCAGCCTTCCTGCAGTATGTTCCGCAATGGCTTGGTCTCACCTCCGTTAGCCTTCTGTCCCGCTTAGTTTACGGAGCTTTTTCGGGTCAGTCTGCCCAGACCCACCATGAGCCCTCCCTGCTCTCATCCCCTCTACTTAAGGAGCCAGAGAAGACAGCTACAACCTCTCTTGCCCTGAGGGCCACAGGGAGGCTGGGGATGCTCACGAGAAATAGGGACTGCAGCCCGGAGTAGGGACTGTGCAGTGGTCCTCACTTAAACCTAGGAGGTGAAAACCCCAGGTTAACACAAAAAATAGACTGACCAATGTCTCCCATCATGTGTTCCACAGAGCAGGTATTACCAGAACAAAAGGATTCTCTGGTCAAGTGAGGTTCAGAAAAGCAGAGATATAGCAGGTTTTAGAGCAGAGCCTTTGTTCCCAGAGCCGTTAAGGTGCTGATATGCATGGTCAATCTCCAAGATGGAGGAACAAAACACTTCATTTCTCAAACACATTGGACCCAGGAACCCTTTTATTGCAGCAGGTCTCTCAGGACCAATGTTCCGTGGAGTATGCATTGGAGAAGGCAGAACTAGATCTTACCAATCCAGTTTCCAAGCTCAGTATTTAATCAAACAAGGAATTCAGTTACCGAGTTGGACAGACAGAGACTTCCCACCAAGAGGCACAAGGTCCATCTCTGCCAACCTCTCTGAGGAGTCATTTCGCCACCCATCCTGCCATCAGCCAGGGCTCTTGTGAGAATCAAAGGAAATATGTAAAGCCCCTTTAAGACTACAGCACTACTGGCATTAGGGTCTAAAGAGCAAACCCCTGGGAGTGAGGACGCACTTTATGGTGTAATTTAATGTGTAAAAGCTCTCTTTATAAACAACGTTTATTTTTGTCCATATTCACATTCACTTATTTCACAAATGTTAACTGAGTATCCATTAGCTGCAATCACTCGTTTAAGCCCTAGGAAAACAGCAGCAGTAAAACAGACACAGCATAAAACAATTAATTCCAGAATTGCTATTTGTTATTGAAGATGATATAAAGAGTGTCAATAAAGTTGGAAATGGGGAAACCCAACTTAGACTGGGAATCGGTGGAGCTTCCCTGTAGAAGTCACATTTGTGCCCTGTAAAAAAGAGCTGACTAAACAAATAGAAGGGAAAGAGGGCATTTAAAGCAGAGAATACAGTATGTCCAAAGGCCCTGAGGTAGAAAGGAATAAGGAGCTAATAATGCGCTAATGGAGCTGAATGACAGAATGCAAGCTGAGCGTGATGTGATGGCTGGTCACACAGAACACTGCGAGTGTGTTAATCTGAACTTTATAGAGGGGACCTCATCCTGGATGCTGAGAACCAAAGCACATCTAAATACTGTCTACCTGAACACGACTTTGTGCTATTCCTTACAAACAACATTTCAAAGAACTTATCTGTCGTATAAAGCAAGATACACCTATGCAAGATAAAAACAAAACAATGTAAGAAAGCCACAGTGAGAAAGCCCGTGGCGTGTGCTGTGGAGAGCATCAGGAAAGAAGGCTGGTGGGAGCCAGGAGCACTGCGTCTGGGTCCAGTCTGTCCCTGACCTGCTGTGTGGCCATGAGCAAGTCCATCCTCTTCTTCTGTTCAGCAAGGGGTGGGGAGAGATGACCTCGGAGGCCGTCTCAGCTCTGAAGTCAGAACAGAAGGCCCCAATGCTGCTTTGGGGAGTCCATCTGCCCTGAGAATTGGTCCTGCTGAATACCTGCAAGGTATCAAGGGGAAGGACAAAACTGTGCCCAAAGAGAAGTCTCCCCTGGGCTAACCAGAGAAGCCAGCTCTGTCCCCAGATAGGAACCTGGCCATGAAACTGGAGGGGAAGCCACAAATCAGGAACCAGGTCGATGCAGACAGAACCATGCCCCTCTGCCCATCTCAAGAGCCCGTACCCCATCCGCTCAGGCCTCAGCATCTCCCTAAGGACAGAGATCCGACCTAAGGGAGAAGGGCAGACAGAGGCCCAGCTGCAGCCTGCTTTGCTACAGGAGCCCCATAAGGGAACCACGGCCTCGGACTAAGAGATGTCACAAAGCCAGGTCTGATGGATGAGTGAGCGAACAGTGTCCTCTTGGAGTCCTGCAGGGTAGAGGTACGTCACAGCCGTGCCTACTTCAAGGACTGCTTTTCCTGTTCTTCACAAGAAAGTTTATTTTCCACTTGCTGCAAAGTCTGCAAGTCATGCTCTGGAGGTTGAGGGACGGTCATAAAGCATACTCCACCTTTCCCCATTGCAAAGAGGCAGTCTGAACTTGAATTCTGTGCTGGGGCATGAGGGTGCGTGTGCCTGTGCACATGTGTCTGTCAGAGAGACTGTTTGCCCAGTTCGAGGCTTACACAAAGCGGTAAGTGTGTGGTGATGATGTCAGGAGACAGTCCGTGCGGTCTGGCACTTATTCACAATGTCTCAGAAGACAGGGGGCGCTGACAGCGCCTATTACTCTGACAGCGTGCAGACTCTGTGACAACACAGCATGAGGCAGGGTCTCCAGGGATGTGGGGAGGCTCTTGTCTGAACCAGAGGCTGGCTGGGTCTGCTTGTGATCCAAGGGTACTTTCTGTCCCCACAGGCCATGGAGTATCTAAGGGCTAACTGGAGGTGTGCAAGAGCCTTCTGTGACTCCATGAGTCCATGAAAACGGTGTGTGCACATGTGTGTGGTTAGGCACACATGCATTGGAGTGTGTGGGTGGCAGCAGCCTGGGATTCTGGGCCAACCTCTGTGCCAACTCACTCACTGTACGAGTTTGAACGTATTACTTCCCCCATGAACTGGGAAAGTGGACCAAGTGGTCTGAATTCTGGGTTCTGTTCCCCTGAAGTAGTGGGGGAATGCAGTGCCACCAGAGAAGGGCCTTGGCCCACCAGCCACATCAGCTTCTCCCAGTGGAGGGCAGAGCTCTGTGGGATTTCATCTGCACATGAAATGGTCAGTATGCCCATGGCCCTTGTCCGCTCAGCCCCAGCAAAGGAGACTGAGTTTGGGGGCAGGAGGGCTGGAAATGGGGGTTGGAATTTCAGAGCCAGAGTCCTGGCCCGAGGCTGGGGATCAGATTCCCCAGTACCTCACCCAGCTCCTAGCTGTGTCCATGGGCACTGGCCCAGCTCAGCTCGATGCCAGTTTCCTGGTTGCAGGGCACTCACCAACGCCACACCAGCCAGAAGAGCTGACCTGGCTCCCCGTGGGCAATACCCAACACCTCCCATAGGCTGAACTCCTGACTCAGGGGTGGGAGGGGGTTCCAAACTGTAAAGGAAGGAAAGGCTGAACTAAAAGCAGCCTGAGCTCCCCTCCAAGAAGCCCTAAGTTGAGGTCATGATGAAGGGGTGGTGTCCTCCAATGCACACCTTTCTTCGACCATCTTTTCTCTTTTATTTTTTTTTCAAGAAAAAGAGTTTAATTGAGTCTCCTTAGAAAGATGCAACTCCATCTAATTCAGCTCTTAATTAACCCAGCACACCCCCAAAGAGGCTGCAGATCTACTCGTAAATTAAATATGAAAAGCATTATTTATCTAGGCACAGCCCTCTAATGGCTCTGACTCTGACATTTATAGTTACTAATGAAGATGGATTTGGAGGGAGAGACGTTGTACAAGTGAGAGAGAGACACTGCCCTGGGGGAGCAGGAAGCCCTCAGGCGTCCTAAGGGTCTTGCAAGGCATGGAGGGGGGGTCATCTCAGTTCCAGGGAGTGTGCCCTCCCATCCTTGCTTCCCCAGGCCTCAGGGAGATGGGGGTGGAGGGAGTGGCAGCCAAGGGCCCGGAAGGCTATTGGACAAGCCTCTCTCCCACCAGCCGCCAGGCCACGCGAGCTGCCCCGTTCATCATGCCCAGCCCTAGTTCTGACCTTGGTCCTCCTTGATTCAACCTGAGTCGCCTCTCACCCACTCTATTCCTTGTCCCAACACTCTGTCCTGTCCCTCCAGACCCTTCAGTACAGGGTCACTGGAAATTGCTGGTGAAGGCCATACCTCCAGCATGTGAGTTCTTCCTCTCTCTCCAAATGGCCACAGTAGCCATCAGGAGACTCTCACCTTGCCTTGTAAGGAGCAAGAAGATTCCTCTTTTTTTCTATATACTTGCAGAGACCCAAAGAGGAACCAAAAAGCTATCTGGAGCCCAGAGGGTTCAGAATGGGAAGCAGATGGTTACCATTTCTCTGCCATAGGTCCCAGTCTCATAAATCACTGTGGGGTGAGCCTTGGGGATCATGCCTTACTCATCTTTATAACCCAATTCCAGGGCCTAGCATACAAGCACCATGAATGTTTATGGATTTGTTGAGAGGAGGGAAAAGAAGATGAAGGAAGGAAGAGCAACTGAAACCAAGATAAGCAGGTGAGAGAGAAATCATTGTAATTATTCTTGCCCTTATCACAAAAATTCTCCAGGAAAGGCAGCTCTGTGAGTTCCTTCTCCCTACAGAGAGCCCCCACCCCATGCAGCCTCCAGGGTCTCAATCGAGTCCGGGAGACAAGCTCAACTTTCCATTCTTGGAAAACAATGGGAAGGATCATTCTAGTTTGGGATTTGCTCTCTTTGGAGTGCTGTCTTCATCTTCTTTTCATCTTCCGTGTAGTCTGTCTCTGTCTACCTTTTGGCCTCTATGGCCAAAAGGGGAAAGAGGAGGAACTAGAATGTCTCAGCTCTACCAGCTCACAGGTTAAAATCCCTTCGGGCCTTACTCAGCTGGTAACTTAAATGGCATCTTCTAAGCCACCCACCCTGTATCGGGTGCAATACTAGACACAGCGAGGAACAACACCGCGCATTGGCTCCAGGCTCTGCCCTTTCAAAGCTTCCAGTAGAGTCAAAGGACATACGGGAAAGAAACATGTCTTCCCCATGGTTCTACTTGCTTACAGTGAGTCAAGAAACCCAACTTTGCCCAGGGATGTTTGAGAGAGGGAGTTAACAGAAAAGAAGATTCCAACAAGATTCAACCAAAGCTCTCACTGCTTTGGCCCAGGATCTTGGACTCCATAACAGGGCACATATCTGAGACTCTGGAGTCGCAACTTAGGTGAGGTTCCACTTAAGTGCCTCTGTATGATCTGCAAACCTGGAGGGTTCATGTTTTGGAATTCTGAAATAGCTACACAAGCAGCCTTTGTGCCTTGAAAACCTTATCGAGACCTGTTAACAACTCAACGGAATAAAACACCAAGGAGTTGTTCATGTTTCCCCGGTAAGCAGAGGCATCTCCAAACTACTGGAAGTCAATCCTGCTGGAGGACCTCAAACTGAGGATTCTTCTAAAACTTCAAGAAAAAGCTGCCTACAGAGAAGGAAAGCTTTTGCCTGAGACTAAAAGCAAGATGAATTTTGACTCCTCAGCACCATTTTCCTTTCTCTTTACCACTAATCTTGTCTATGACTACTCTCTACGACTTTGACACTCTCTATGAACTTACATAAGTTCAAGAAAATCTTTTAGTCGTATAAGATTTCTCAACACAACCTCCCTTATCTCAGTCCTATTATTTTTGACCGACTGAGGTCTTCTGCCCCTTAAGAAAAAAATAAAACTCTCTAGTATGTTTTCTTCAGACCATAAGCTACTGCTGACAGTTGATGACAGCCTTTTAATAACTGTTCCTTTAAATACTTAAGAGGGTGGATTTCCTTCTGGCCGTCCCTCTGATACATAAGTTCCCCTCATATAATTAATCCCAAACTTACATTTTTACAAAATTGGACCTTGACCCCATGTCGAGAATATGCTTCTGTTTAGGTCATTACAACCTGATCAGCAAAACTGAGCCCATCAGAAATGGAAACTAATATTGGGAGATTCTTGCTACAATAGCTTATTCTTTTTAGAAACACTCCATCTTGCTTTGCAGAAGCTGTTTAACTCCACTCAAGAAAGCTTCTCACCCCAAGGCAAAAAAAAAAAAAAAATGCAGGAGCTCACTCCTGTTGAGATAAGTGACATGGCCAATTCAGTCAGTGCCCTGCCGGGGTTACTTTTTACATGGACGGCAGACTCAGACCCCCTGCCACACGCTAACTTTCCATCCGTCTTCAGGACAAATTTTAGAGACTTTCAGAATTTAAAATGACCGCCCCTCTAGAGGATCATGTTTCCCTGAAAAGAATGTCCAGAAACTTCCAAGGAGAAGCAAAAACGGACTACCTGGGAAAATCATGGGCAACACTGGACCTTCATGCGTACTACGCACATGGCAATTCTCACGGTACGGAGGATTCAGTGGAAAAGATGTCTGAAATACCCCTCTGACCCCAGAAGACATCACGAGTTACCCAACTTCTACTCTGGAGGCTAAACCAACCAATTTAAATTTGGATGCATTAGCCAGAGTTGCTATGGAAGATCACATAGCCCTCAATTTCTTAGAAGCCCAAAGAAACCTACCCTAGAGCAAGCCCTTCTTATTGGACCTGTATAAACACTACAGGCAGAAGTGGAACCACCTCTGAAATGACTAAAAGAAAAAGTCACCTGAATTCCTAAAAGAACCAGTTGAATCTGGGACCCATTTTCATTGTCTGTATTTGATAACTCAGGCCCTTCTTCAGGACCAATTACAAGAACCAATAATACGTTGTGCTTCTGATCAGCTGCCTCCTGTACTTTGTTCAGAGCCTTCAAAGCTACTGTGCAGCCTTTGTCACATCAGAAGACTAGGAACCTCGGGCTGCCACAGGGGCCTAAGAGACAAACTCTTGTCCAGCCGCAGACTACATTCCCTACACAGCTTCCTAATCAGTAACACAGTGGCAATAGTGGAGACCTGAATATCACAGATGAATGCCTTGCAGTCTGACTTTGCCTTTGGCCAGAGGGACGACAAAAGAAGAGAAAAGCAGCCAGACAGGTCCTGACTTGGCAGTATCACTTAGTCCCTTGTATTCTCCACTCCACAATAATGACCAGACATCCTCCTATGCTGGCTCGGGCTGCTGGCTAATATACTAAGCTGGCTAATACTGCTGCTTTGTTAGCGACCCTGGCCTGAGTCTCACTTCATTCCCCGTGCCTTCTAGATAAGATTAAAGATACCAATGACGGAATTAATGCTTCTTCCTGACAGCATCCCACACAGAGCAAAGCCCTGCTTCCTTGACTCCTCCTCCCGAAGTTACTTAAACAAAAGCAAGTCCTTTCCAACAGCCTCTTGCTGAGACTGTCCATGTTCCCCATGAGCTGTGCTTCTCCTTTGTTGCAATGACCTAATAAACCAAGTTTGTGCAACTAGAGGTGTGTTTCTGGCAGCCTTTGGCTGGAAGACCTGGGCACATATATAAGCAAAGAGGCAGAAAGTGGTATGTGTGCCGAGACAGCTCCACTCAAGGTAGAAATTTTACTAATGTAGAGGAATCGTGAAGTACTGTGCATGGAAAAAGTATCCTGTAAGCATTTCTGGATATGATCATTCATGTTAGGGCAAAAGGGAATGGTTTTGTCTTTTTTTTTTTTTTTATAAGAAGTAGGAGACTAGACTGAGCTAAATGAGCACAATCCATACAGACAAGAAAACATGTCTTGATCGGCACGATAATTAGAGACCCAGATAGGAGGAGGAGGAAGACATTGCCAGGGTCGACAAACCTCTACCGGCCCCCGAGTTTGAGGGAAGTAGGGAAGAGCTTGGAAGGTGTGTGCGCAGAGAGCAATGCCTGGGACCCCTTGGGGAAGGCCCTGGGTCCTACATGAGAATGTGTTGAGCCCAGGAGCTCAGGGAGGTTAGTCCCAAGCAGGGCTGCCTGTGGCTTTTCTTACTCATTTGACCCATCTCCTCGTGGTACAAATGACTGGGGCAGGACATCTGCCGCCTCAGTTGCTCTTCTGCACCTTCCTTCTGCCACAGAGAAGACACTTCCCCGCTCACCCCCACTCCTGCCAGGCCCAGATGGAGACAGTGCTCACAAAACAGTAACAAAGTTACCACCCAAGTCATCGGAGGGCCCAGTGGAGAGAGCATATTTGAAAAGAAAGGAAAAAAACAATGTTATGGTGAAAAAAATGTTGAGCACATTTTGGGGGTATAACACTCTTCACAGTGTCAAAACAACACATCAAAATCAGCCAGGGAAACAGCTCTCCTCGTCACAAAGAGACAAACATCACAAGTCACTGAAAACACAGGGACACATGTACCCTTGAATTAGACTCATTTGCTGAGCTGTCCCCACCCAATGTTTCCTCCAGGTCTTCATCTTCACCCTATCAAATGCCAAGACCATACCAAAAGGCTTTGCATTTAATTAAAAGATAACCTTAAAGAGGAATCTGAGGCACAGCACTATGACACAGCTGAGGACACTGGAATGTCCAATTCAGGCTCTTTTCACTCCAGATCCATGGTTTGCTTATTTTTTCCAACAACATCAGCTAAACTTGGGCTTCTAAAATCTGCATGGCTTAGACTGGGACGAGCTTGCCTTCTCTTTGACATGTTATAGCATGGCTGGAACACCCTGGGTAAAGCATAGGTTAAGAGCCTAAATAAGCACCGTACAGTGTGTCCAAGGCCTTCGCTATTAAGATGCATGTCAGGGGCTGCACACGGCTTACACAGGCCTAGACTATTATTATAGCCCGCGAGCTGGCTACCTTTTTTCCTTTTCCTGCAATGTGCATTGTGGAGACCTAATTACGGTAATCAGGAAACTAAAGTGTCGGGTGGGCCAGAGCCCTTCCCCAGGAATTCTGCAAGGTCTGTTCATTCACACCTTGTAGGCATTTAAAATCCTCAGAGGCCACACGCTAGCCTGGAATTTTTTTCATGCCACAGCACTATGCCGGGCACCTTCCCATAGCCATTGACCGCCTGGCACGCAGAAATTATTTTCCAAAGCTCAGTCTGCCCATGGCAGGATGTTAAAATTCTTGACTCTTCTAGTTGTGGATAAGCTAGGGGGCCATCTGGTTTTAACTCCCAGATTGTTTTCCAAGAAGTATCTAACAGATCTCAGTTTGTACATCTAGGTGGTAGTTTCAAAAGCTCCAACTTAGACTTTTGCATTGCTATTCCTAATACTAGACAAAGCTAACGGGCTATAGGGACTTTCTATTAAAGTCGCCTTTTAAAATTAGGTTTTGGCCTCATTCTAAGCAGAACCAAGAGGGCACCTTCACAGCATTGCGAGGCGAGCAGCTTCACCACCATCTAACGCCCGCTCCCTGTGCCCAGGCCTTTCTTGGGTGGACTCCTATCCACCTAATAGGACGGGGCTTCCCTCTTTTTCAGGGACTGAAGAGGAAGTAGAGCTCAGATGCAAAGTTACCAGCAGGCAGATTTAACCTCCAGATCCAACCGGGGCTTGATTATGAGCCGCCTGCGTCTCCAGCAGCCCTTTCTCTTCTCAGCTTTGGCTGAGGCATGTCTTTGACCGAGCCTCAGGTTTCCCTATCTGCCTAATGGCAGAGGGGCTGGATCTCCTAATTCTAGGTTTTCTTCGGGCTCTCTGACAGCGTGGCTGGATTAAGAGAGGCAAGATGAGAGGTGCAAGAGAGGAAGAGTGGCTGGGGAGCCTTTCCATAAGGCTGTCTTCTGCCATCCAGGTCCATCGGGCCCTCCCTTCCCACGGCTGCGGGCAGGTCACACATTCAGCATGTCTTGCCTGGACTACTGCAGGGGACCCCTAGGAAGCCGACGCCTTACAGAAGCCCCACCCCAACACCACCACCCAATCGGAAGTAGGAGTTCCCTCAGCCTTCAGAACCTGAGCTCCCAGGGAGGAAGATACGCCCTGAAGGATGCAGCTCTCCCAAGCTCTTGGGGCTCACAGCTCACTGTGCTCACATAGACCCCATGTTCCACATATCTGCACGTCTCTTTTCTTTTTCTTTTATTAGTTTTTAAAATCTTCTCAATCACAGTTTGCATTCAATATTATTTTGTATTGGTTTCAGGTGTACAACCCAGTGATTAGACAGTCGTGTGCTTTACCAAGCAGTCCTCCTGATATTTCCAGTAGCCCCCTGGCACCATACACGGTCATTACAATATTACTGACTATATTCCTTATGCTGTATTTTACATCCCCGTGACTATTCTGCAACTACCAGTTTGCACTTCCTAATCCCTCCACCGTTTTCACCCGGCTCCCCCAACTCCCGTCTCCTCAGGCAACCACCAGTCCGCTCTCTGTGCTTATCGATCTGTTTCAATTGTGTTTGTTCACTTACTCTGTTCTTTAGATTCCACATATAAATGAAATCATATATTTGTCTTTCTCTGACTGACATATTTTATTTGGCTGAGCGTAATACCCCCACGTCATCCATGCTGTTGCAAATGATAAGACTTCATTCTTTTTTATGGCCAAGTAATATTCCATTGTATAGATGTACCACAACTCTTTTATCCACTTGTTTATTGATGGGCACTTAGGCTGCTTCCATATCTTGGCTACTGTAAATAACACTGCAATGAACATAAGGACACTTTTTTTTTTTTTCAAATTAGTGGTTTTGGGTTTCTTTGAATAAATCTCCAAAAGTGGAATTACTGGGTCATAAGGCAGTTCCATTTTTAACTTTTTTGAGGAACCTCAACACTTTTCCATAGTAGCTGCACCAATCTGCATTCCCACAAACAGTGCATGAGAGGTCCCTTCTCCCCACATCCAGGCAACACTTGTCATTTGTGAATTTATTGATGATAGCCATTCTGACAGGTGGTTTCAATGTGCATTTCCCTGGCAGATCTTTTTGATCCCTTCCCTCACCTCCTCCCTCAGGCCTTTGAATACAAGTATTTCCGTTAATCAACGAGAACCACCCCATCCCACAGACTGCTGCCCCGCCTGGTTAACCCCCGTGCGTTCTTCCGGGCAGGCTCAGCCAAATAGCTCCTCCCTTGTGAAGCTCGCCTCAGGACCACCACGCCAGGCCTCCTGCGCCATTCCTAGCGAATGCACTTCTTAGCAGAGCGTTAGTTAATTGCACTACTTCGTAATCTGCTGTCTTTGGGTCTGTCACAGTCTCCAGATGAGACATAACTCCTTGAACAAAAGGAAATGTTTTTCAGGGAGCACACCACTCTTGATACATATTTGTTAAGGCAACAAATAAGAAAGTAAACCAATAGGCTTCCAACTTAATCGGAAAACTTGAAAAGACAATTATAAATTACAGAGTAGAAAGGTGCCAAAGCAATGAGATAGAGTGTTTTACACATATAGTGTCAGGCAATAACGAGGACAGGTTGTTTTTATTTTGTTTTTGCAAGGGATTCACAGTGTTTGGGGTTATGTGGGAAGAGTGGGGGAGGTTCATCATAAAAGCAGTCCTTCAAGATTGATCTAGAGGTGTGTACACGAAATCCGGAAAGCAAATGGAAGATTAGTCTTTGTGCCAACCCATGTCCCAGGTAAGAAACAATTATTTTCTTTATTTATGAGCCTGTTGCAGGTGCTCCTTGTAGCTGACCACTTGGCATTACATCATAGTCCTTGAGAAATTTCTTAGTGGATTTCAAGCTTGCTCTTGCTGGTAACTGGCTGTGTGACCTTGGACAAGTTACTTGAGCTCTGTGGGGCTTAGTTTGACCTCACTGGGCCTCCTTTAGAGAAAAGCCTAACTCCTCAGCGTGGCAGCCCGGGCTGTCCCCAGGCAGGCACCATTCTCTCCAGCCCGCCCTCCCTGGTGCCCTCTGCCGTAAGCCCAGTCACTGTCTGTCCATCCCTCCCAACATCTGTCCCATTCTGAGTCACATTTGAGTAACTTTGTACTGGTCTATCTCCCACTCTCCTTGGGAGCAGAGCACCTCTGTAGCTCCTAGACTCCCTGGCACAGGGCATTGGAGTTGCATTGCTAGGGCAAATGTTGCATTGTTACTGAGATAGAGAATAAATACCCATCATTCCTTCCAAGCAGCAGCCTTCTGTCCCCCATCCCCCAAACTGGTCTGGCTCGACAGAGTACAGAATCAGGCTTCTCACATGTTGTCCAGGGACAACCACTGGCAGCACAAATACCCAGCAAACTTGTTTAAAATGCAGGTCCCCAGGCCCCACCCCCAACCTATGGAATCAGAGCCTCTGCAGAGTGCTAACTCCAGGGGGCTCTCCAGCCCCGGCCTGAGCTCCCGCAGGCTCTGGAGCAGGATTAACAAGAAGGGTGCCATGGATGCTCCCCTAAGCAGCTTGGGGTGGAAATGGGGGGATGACAGGGCTGAATGGAGGGATGGGGGACCAGGTGTACGTGAGGGAGGAGAGCTGCGATTCTGAACATGCTCACCATCGCTGCAAGATACTGGCACTGATCTCCATCTTCCTCTAACCAAAATGTGATGACAAAGAGCCACTTCCCAGTCCCATCCTGCACCGCCCCCGCCACCTGACATTTCTCCTCTTTTTGCCTCCCTCCTTCTTCCCATCAGCCCAGCAGGGCTGGAGGATGCTCTTGCCTCAGTCAGCCTCTCCCTTCTTCCCCAAGCCCCCATGTCTCTTCTCCCAAGGATTTAAACCACGTCTTTCTCCCCCAGACAAAGAAAGAAGTAACTGTTTTCCTCCTTTTTGCCCTGCCCTCCAGCATGCCAATGGGTTTTATAACACCAACACGAGGAGCATTTTCTGTCACACACTTTGTAATGTACCTAATTAAAGCTCCGTGGTTACTCCGGCGGCCTCCCCTCCATCCCGCGGCATCACACCGGCAGGGCCCCGCGACACCTCTGACGCCAAGCACCTGCGGCTGTGGGGGCACCGTCACAGGCCTGGACACACAGAGGCCTGCACTGGCCAAGCTCCAGGGCTGACCGGTGCCTCTGGGGAAGTCACATTCCCCATCTTAGTCTCTGAAGAACAAAGTATTTGGACAGGATGATCTCAGAGAACACTTTGGATCTAAGACTCCAGGATTAGAGCACTTTAATGCTCTAAGATATATTAGTCCAGAACAGAGAGCTGAAGGGTGAGAGGACCCGAGGGAAGAAGCTCAGCCACAGGGGCAGGGAAGCCAAGCCACCTTGACAGCGGCTGAGGTCTCAGCTTCACATTCGAGTGGGTGCCCCCCTGGGGAGAAGCCATACGTCCAGGACAACCCAAAGGTATTTACCAAGAAAAGCAAGTTCTCAACCATGGAAGGGAAATAGTAAATGCACACATGGCATTGACTCCAAAGAGGCAACAATCTGAGCACTTGTTACGCATTAACTCAGTTAATCTCAGCAACATACCCGATAAGCAGGCACTATTATTATCCCCATTTTACAGATGAGGAAATACATGCAGGGATGGAAAATAATTTGCCCAAGATCACAAAGATAGTGGGTAACAGAACCAGGATTTGAACCCAGGCTGAGTCCATGAATCCACGCTCCGTATCCAATCACTTCCAAAAAGATGCGCCCTCTCGGACAGCGTTGCTCACCCACGCTGCCTCACTCACGGGGCAGTGACGTGCAACACCATTGCCATGGAAGGCACGGATGATGCATCATAGAACTGTACTCCTGAAACCTATGTAATTTTATTAACAATGTCAACAGTAAATTTAGTACCAAAAAAGAGGAAATGAAAATAAAAGAGTCATGTCTTTGAGGTCTAGAATCAAATGACCTTCATCTGATGAGACCAAATGTTGACTTGTACATATTTCAAGAATGGATACACAGGGCCTTAGCCCTTGACAATATTGTCACCTCAGAAAATAAAAGCTCTTTGTTCTCTTCTCACCTCCTTACTACCACCCCTACCCTCTGGGTATGAAAAGCATGGACTTTAGAGACAAAAGGCCTCCAGTCACCTTCTGTGACCTGAATTCTCCTAGCCTCTTTCCTGTCAGTTTTTTCCCATGTAGTTGAAGAAGTAATACAGCAGAATGACAACCGTGGGCTCGAGAAAGCCACCTGGGTTCTCCTGCAAGTCTATGTCATACACCCAGGAGCCCCACGCCCCGACATGTGAGGTGGGGTTTCCTTGGGTTGTTAGGAGGACTTGAGTTGCTGCCCAGAAAGCCCCTGCTACAGAGCCTAGGACCAGAATAAGCACACTCTTTGAGTGCCCAACCGTTTCTGGAATGCTCTCATGAACATGACCTCGTTTCACACCAGGGATGAGGCAACCGCCGCCCAAGGTGGGACTTGGCGGCAAAAGTCTAAGGGGGCTCAGCCTGAGGAAGTGCTTCATAGGCAGTCCATGGGGTGGCCAGGAGCTGGCTGTCAGCTGCCAGGGACTCCTCACTAAGACTTGAAACCATTTTTCGCATTTCCTTCTGTCATCTTCCTCCCTTGCCCTTTTGATGCCAACTCCCCAGCATAATCCTGTATTACAGGACAGTACTTCCTCAGGTAAGCTGCAAACAACAACCTGGGACACAAGCTCCAGAAAGCCACCAGGCCCCCTCTGCTCCCACAGCACCTGCGTGTTCCATCGGTTATCTTTGTCCATAGCACCTGGAATGCCTATCCTCATATCTCTTCAACTCAAATCCCTGCCTCTCCTTCAAGGCCCTACTGGAGTCCTGCTGCTCGTCACGGGAAGAGTTCCCCTGAGGCTGGGAAGAAACCCAGGTCCTTTCAATTCCCATGGCTCTGTTGTGGTTCTATGTTAGGAGTCTATGTGCCTGCAAGTACTCCTTCAGAGTATATGCTTTTTTAAGAAGAAACATGTCATGTTTTTTGCATAAAGTAGCTCATAATCCAGCCTGGGCCCTGGACACATAGTAATCACTCAATGTAGGCTTGATAAAGAAATGACAGGGAGCAAGAGAACAAGAGCACACACCACTCACATGCTCTGGTCAAACAACGCAAACGGCAAACAGCAGAGGTTTATTTCCCTGACAAACCTGGACTGTGGTATTTCTCTGCACCAAGGACTCCTAGACCTTTTACAGTCACTTAACAGATTCATGTTCATCCTGCCCTTGAGCTCTGACCCTAAGCCTCTTACTAAAAATGTGCATCTGCATCCCCTATAGACCATGGGCCCCTTGGAAGCAGGGTCTACTTGGAGGCAAGTGTGGGGCTCTGTCACAGCAACTTGGTAGGACTGGGAAGGAGCCTCCCACAACAGCGTGGGTGAACGTAAAGAGTACCCCATTTTCCTCGCTGCATGCCATGTTATCAGCTAGACCGTAAGAGTTTTGTGTCTGGCCAGGTTCCTCAGGCAGATGGGTAAGAGAGCACATTAATCAATCCATGTTCAACAGAATGTGGCTCAGAGAAGCCCTCTCACCCAAAAGTTAGGTAGGTGATTTCCTTGCTACATTGACTTTTGGTTGTGTTGGGTTGGGAGTTTTTCTGACCTGGGAGAATAGTTGGTGTTGGGAAGACTCCCCCCAAAAAAAGTGTCCCCTGGCTCCTTGCTAAAGAAAGGATAGGCTTCGGGGAAGCACTGGATACCTCAGACAGAAAGGGTGGGTGAAGACTTTTTGTCCAGAGCTAGCCTTGTAGGTGGGTCACTAGATTGGGGTCCACGGTCAGTTTGTTAGAAAA
The DNA here is from genome assembly GCF_021234165.1 of Pteronotus mesoamericanus. Taxonomy (NCBI): domain Eukaryota; kingdom Metazoa; phylum Chordata; class Mammalia; order Chiroptera; family Mormoopidae; genus Pteronotus; species Pteronotus mesoamericanus. The sequence continues at coordinate 2,233,051 of NW_026555299.1, read as the reverse complement.
CATTTCCCAGGCAGAAGCAAATAGAAGGAAGTATCCAAAACACAGACAAAGAGTTATGCACTGAGAGGTTCATTGTATAAATTATAATGATGAAAAACTATAAAAATGTAATAACTGATAAAAGTTGAATGGTCAAATAAACAATGGCAATCCTTAAGATTATTATTGATAATCTATTTGAAGAATTTTTAATGGAAACAGTGAAATGAATTTGATAGAGAAAAAAACTTGACTATTACTATATATACAGTATATACTGGCTTAACTGTGTAAAGCACCAGATCAGAAAAAGAAACCAGAGACTGTATCATCTCTATGCAATGAGGTTCTAAGTTTATTCTCTTATGTACTTATCTGTGTGCACTTTTCCAAGTTTCCTATAATGAGCACCTATTCCTTTTATAATATAGGAATCATCTAAAAAGGAAGCATGAAAGAGAAGTAGAAAGGAAAGAATTAGAAGGAAAAAATGAGAAGAGAAGAGGGGGGCCGAACAGAGAACACACGATGAGGAAGAGTGAGTTGGGGGGCTGGGCAGACTAGTGTCCCCTCAGAGACTGCCAAGTTGGGGGCAGAGGAGGGTAGCCCAGGGCCTATTCCCAAGTCTAGAGTGGAGGTGAAGGGCAAGGACAACGGGATATTTGGGCCTCAACTTTCACCGCCTTTGTGCCCCGGCATCTATTCCTTTTTGTCACATGGTAGGACAAAAAGAATGCCATCTTTCACCTGAAGCTAGTTCCCAGCTGAGCAGAGCCAGTCCCTAAGGAGAAGCCCTGACTATACACATTTCATTCTCTCTCTCTCTCACTCACACACACACACACACACACACACACACACACACACACACACATCTTGGAGCCCTGTCATCTGATCTCTATCCCTCCCACTCAGGTTGCAAAAGGAAGAATAGCCAGGTAGCTAAGACACCCTACTGTCTGGCAAATACCCAGCCTCCTCTATCCAGGAAGCTCCCAGCCTCGCCTCTCCCTATTCTCCTCCCACCCCCAGGTTTCCACACTCGGGTCTTAGGTCTGGTTACTTTTTTTTTTCTACCCTGGGCCCAGATTCTCCAACGTGGCTCCCAGCTGCCCACTCCCTCCTGCTGCCCCCTCCAGTTCCCAACAGACCATTCCTGGCCCAGTGGATCTCCTATCTCTCAGCACCACCTGCTGCCCATTCTGGCCTCCATCCTTGACCTCTTTCAGTTTCTGGAGTCCCAGGGCCTGGCTCCTACTCACACTTTGGAAAGTATGAAGGAAGGCTCAGAGGGCACAGGTTTTGCCCTTCTCAGCAGACTCTTTTTATAGAACCAGAAAACGACAGAGCTGGAAGGCCCTCCGCAGGCTTCCAGGCCAGCACCCTGCCTACCCCTGCCTCGGCCCCGCTCCTTGAGACCCCGGAGCAAAGACAGCAGCCACAGGCCTCCGCCCGCCCCCTCAGGGTCATTTTGCTTTATCTGCACAAGATCCGAGATCCAGGGTGTGCTGGGAGTGTGAACAGAGGCATCTGAGCTGCACAAGTATGTCACGGGGATTTCCACAGAGAGTTAAAAAGTGTCCTAGAGACCAAAATGAAACTCGGGTTGCCAGCTTGAGTCATAAGACAATCCCCTCCCCAGGACCTCTTTCCATCCCTGAGTCACTGGGGCCAACCTGAGGCTCAATCCTTCTCTCCTCATTGCTCCCCTTCGAAGCCCATCGGCCCTCCCAAAGGAATGAAAGACCATAACTCAGACTCTTACCTAACTTTCTTGGCTGGCTCTAAAGGATACCTGGACTAGCAATGTTTTAGGGTCCTAGAAAAATACTCAAACTCAGAAACTAACGGTACAAGTGTAACTATTTTAGGACAAGGGAGGTACTACCTGGCCCCCTTCCATCCTTTCATTCGGGAGATACACATAGTCCCAGCCCAGGAGTAGGAGTCCCTGGAGAAGAGGGGGCTCAGGGTGTCATCTTTCCACCATTGCCTCTTGCATCCCGCCACCCCCATGAGGATGTCCACCTCTTTTCTCTTTTGTGCTCAGTTCGCCCCAGCAGAACAACACTGTTGCTGAAACCTTAGTCCAGCCAGAACAGTAAGCCCAATGAGAACACGTGTTCCTGCTTCCAGGTCTCTCCAGACAGTGTGTGGCCACCAGGAGGGGCTGCACTGGTATTGCTGAGAAAAACTCTCCCCACAGCTATTACCCAGGCCCTGCCATCTCTCACCAGCCAGCCAGGAGTTTAAAATTAATGCCTGAGAAGAGGCTTACAATCAGCTAGAATTTGAAATGCCTATCATAGAAAAACAGGAGTTTGAAGACCTTCCAAGGCTTGGAGAAGAGGAAAATTAGAGAGATGGAAGAGGATAAAGGGAAGGACGAGCAAGATAGAATATAAAAGGCTGGGCAGTTCCCCAGGCAGGGTCACCAGCTCCATCCCAGGGCTCAGAGTGCAGCTAGCTCTCCCCTACCCTCGGGGAGGCAGCAGCATAGAAAATGGAAAGATCTCTAGAGCCAGGCTGACCTCAGCCCCCATCCCGAACTCCCTTGCTTCCTAGTTGCATGATCTTGAGCAAACTACTTAAATTCTCTGAGCTTCAGTTGGCCATCTATAAATGGAAGGTACTCTTACCTCAAACTGTTTTGTGAATGCTAAATTAGAGACAACGTAAGTACAAGTCCTAAAATACTTTCTAGCCTATAGCACATGTCCAATCAAAGGTAGTCAGTTCTCCTTGAAGCTGCATAGAGTACAGGATCATCCCAGGCCACAGAACTATTTAGCCACTTGCTTCCCTTCAATTCAAAGTTTTCTGAGAGGGAAAGGGGCGATGAGAACAGTCAGTCAGTCATTTATTCGTTCGTTCATTCATTCACTCATTCAACAATTTGCACAGCACACCCCAGGAGTCATGCCACAAGAGTGTAGCAGAACAAAACGAGGGACTTGCTTCCCATTCTAACTGCAGAGGAGGAACAATAAACAGGTGAATATTTAAAACGCCAAGCAGAGTTACGTGCTCTAAGAAAACAATAAAGCATGATACAGAGGGAGAAATAGACAGGGAAGTCATCTCTGCAAAGGTGACATTTTACAGGTATCTGTAAGTCAAACAGCCAGTTTCATGGTTATCACCTCCCACAGGCTGAACAGTGAGTTCAAAGGGCCCCAGCAGTAGCATGGCCCAGGAAGGGCGCACATACCAACTACAGGTGGGTCTAGCTCATAAGGAGGGGACCCAGTCCACTGGGGAAAACAAAGACCAAGGCACTGAGCTTAACCCTCAAGAACGGGTAGTAATTTGACAAGCACAGATGGGGGAGAAAAAGAATTCCAGACAGACGGCTTCACTGTTTACATTTTTGGAATCTAGCTCAATCCCCATGCCCCACCCGCGTGTTAATAAGAGAGGAAACTGCTGCCCAAAGAAGGGCTTGCGAAAGCCACACCACAAGTTAGTAATGAGGTCAGAACAAGAACCTGTCCTCTTGATTCCCAAAGGCTTTTTATGACCGGACCATGTCCCTATTACTAAGAATATGTGCAAATCAGACCCCCAGAGGGGCTGCAAGCTCTCTGGGGACAGAAGCCCATTTCTCACCAACCTCGGCACTCTCATGCGCCTAGCATAGGCCATCAGGAGACTGCCCAGGGACTTGTAAGTGGCCCTTGCTCCTTCCTCATTGAGGTTTTCTGAATATATAGCTGCCTGGCAGCGGGCATTATGTTGCAATGCTACAAAAATGCGACACACAGTGATTAATACCCTATCTCCTAGCAAGTAATTATAATTAATGCAGAATATCAAATCGAGAAATTGGGCATTATTAGGAGGAATTAGCTATTTATTTTAATTTTACGCTCTGTTCGCCCACCCTACCTCTCACATCTCCCGCCCCTCTCTGGTTTCACTCTCCCAGGTTGGAGGTTAAGGAAAGGCAGAACTCAGCTAAAAGTTTCTTCACTCCATAAATGTGTAGTAACGCCTATGTTCCAGGTCCTGAACTAGGCAATGGAAATACAAGGATCGCCACAGTTCCTTGACCAGGTAAAGGAAGCATGTACCGACTACGTATAGGGGCCTAGCTCATAAGGAGGAGGACTCATCCGGGAAGCTTATTATAATCTAGTGGAAATCTCAGGCAGTTGTAGCAATTGCAGCAATGGAAGCCTACAGAAGCTGCAGCAGAAGCCTCAGCCAGGAAGAAGAAGCTTGTCACTGCCTCAGTCAAGGAAGACTTCCAGAGGAGGTAGCATTTGAGCTGGGCCTGGAAGGATGGGCAGCCAAACTCAAGGTGAGCAAGCAAGGCCAAGGCATTTCAGAAGCATCTCTGAGATATAGGAGAAAATGGCCAAAGAGCAAACGGTGTACAAAGGGGAAGGAGGAGTGAGAATGCTGAGGCGGGAGGCAGAAGCCAGAGCAGGCAAGGTCATGGGCTGCTTTCCCCAAGGGCACGGGTTTGTTGTTAAAAGAAGAAGAAGAAGGAGAAGGAGAAGGAGAAGGAGGAGAAGGAGAAGGAGAAGGAGAAGGAGAAGAAGAAGAAGAAGAAGAAGAAGAAGAAGAAGAAGAAGAAGAAGAAGAAGAAGAAGAAGAAGAAGAAGAAGAAGACGACTAGTGCAATATTCCCAAAAGCAAGTGAGGCAAAAGTGCAAAGACCCAAGTGGAGCCCCCTGCCTATGGCCAAACAATGCTGGAGTCATCGCTGAGGAGGAAAGGGTTTGAAGAAAGGACCAGGCGGCAAGCCCCACAAAACTAATCACACAGCCCCAGAATGTCCAGAGTCCTCATTCTCTGCTGCTTCGTCTCAGGAAGGTACATATGGGTGGTCCCCCACAAGGACCACCATTCACTTTCTGGAAGAGAACACAGTCTCAAATTCTCTAAGCCCGACCATGGCTGATTACAGTGGCGTGAAGCAGTAGGCCAGCTTCAGGCAGCTAGGCTCAGGAAGAAGCCATGTCTTGAGAATGAGGGAGTGTATGGGAAACCTAGAAGGTATTAGCAGATCCTACAGATTGGGGGTAGATGGGGCAGACGCCCCTAACATTTGCCTGCAGGCATGACATCCAGGGGTATCCTCCAAGTGGCTGCTGAGGGAGAGCTGCTATCTGGGCAGCCAGGCTAGATTAGGCTGTCTTACCTGACCGCCCTCTCTGGATCCAAATAGCCTCCTCTCAGCTCGGAGGGTCATCATATCCCCCGGGGTTCTGGACAAGGAATCCCGAGGCCTTCCTCACTGCTGATGTCATCCACTTAAGATGGGATGCAAGCAAGACCTGATTATAAGGATTCATGACATTAAGACCCCTTGGAATTCCCTCCCCAGGATATCATCCCAGGATACAGCCTTCAACACAGGCCTTGGAGTCAGAGTTGTTGCCTCTCATAAACCAATCTTCCTCCAGGGTCAACAGTAACTCAGGCCAGTCTATCTGAATGCAGCTTAACTCTTATAGCTCCATTCCTGGGTATCCAAGACCTTATTTCACAAACATCTAGCTCTAACCATGTGGGAAAAAAAATGGTATCCCTATTTTTCAAATGAGGAAGCAGGCTCAGGGAACTGAAATGACTCTGTCCAGTGTGACACAATGACACTGAGGGGTCAAACCCAGATCTGACCAACTCCAAAGTCAGACACTGGGTGTCTTTGTCTGATCCCACCTACTTTAGCTGAGATGTAAGGAGCAACAACAGCACCAGCTCTATTCTGAATGGAAAGTATACGGTCAATTTTGAATTAGCAATGGTTTTGACCCGCCAAAAAAGAAAATTAGCCTTTTCTTGAGTAGCTACCACACATCCAGTGTTATCCTAGCACTGTGATATGCTTTGCTTCTTTTGAGACCCTTTGAATTCTGGATGCCTCTGCCTAGCCTTGGCGTTCAGTCCGCTTTGGGTCACCCTCTCCAGATACGTGGAAGTCTGTTCTCTCAGATCCATTCTGCTCCTCCAACCAGATCAGCCTCAAACTGTCCAAGTCTGTTCTCTCAAATCCATTCTGTTCCTCCAACCAGATCAACCTGGAGCTGTCTGGAAGAACCACCTCACCACTTCCCAGTCCCAACTGCTCCTCAAGCTACCAAGAAAATAATGACACTCCCTCAGCAGATTCTGCTCCAGGTCCAAGCTGAGCTGCACAGCGAATCCCAGCAGAATGCTGAGCTCCTTTTACAATGGTATTCCTGCAGGAGATCCTGGTTTGTTTTCCTGTCTACAATCCTCTTACAAATTAACCCTGGCAATGGAGAAGAAGACCATTACTCAAGTGGCACAAGTCAGACTGAAATCAAAAATGAACAAACCAAAAAGAAAAGAAAAGAAAAGAAAGCTGTACAGGGAGTGGCCAGAAAGGAGAAGGCAAAAGGGTTAACTGGTCTAGAAGTCCCCCAGATGCTCACCCTCAGGAACCCCCTTGCCAGGACCAGTGTAACCAGCTGATTACAGAGCAACCATTCTTACAGAAAGTTGGCCTCCTGCCGAAAACCTCAGGCAATGAAGTCGCCCCAGAGAATGAATGACTTGGTTTGGCAACCAGAAGGGACACTATCCCCAAAATCCTGCTGTATACGTTGAGGCAGCTCATTTAGGTCAACTGAGCCTTCAATCCCTCACCTATACACTCAAAATAATATCCTCTGCCCTGCCTATCTTACAGGGTTATTTTGAAAATCCAGTGAGACCTTGGATATTTTAGAGCATTATGCTAAGTGAAATAAGCCAGTCAGAGGAAGACCAATACCATATGACTTCACTCATATGTGGAATCTAATGAACAAACTGAACAAGCAAGCAAAACAGAGACAGACTTACAGACGGAGAGCAGGAGGACAGCTAGTTGGGGGTGGCGGGGAAGGTAGGGAGTGGAGGGATTGAGCAAAAAGGAGGAAGGACTCATGGACATGGACAACAGTGTGGTGATTGCTGGGGGGAGGGAGTAAAAGAGGACAAAATGGTAATGGAAAAAATACAGTAAAAATTAATTTTTCAAAAAATGTTTTGGATATTGGGAGAACAACATGAAAAGGAGGAAAGCAATATGATATATAAATCAATGGGGGATATATTTGAGTTCAAGCCAGGCTCAAGATGGCCCTCCAGTCCTACCAGGTAATGTTCTTTCTAAAAACATATAGGTTCCTGGCTGCGCTTTAGGATAGAAGCTCCGGCCTGGGGAAGTGGCGTTTCAAAACTGATAGTTCCATAGCAGTAGGATTACATGCAAAGAGGGCGAGCACGTATTGTAATACTACTCAAAAAATAACGGTAGAACTTGAAAGAGCATGAGCTCTGAAGACATAAAGACTTTAGAGTCTTAGCTAAGCCATTTACTTCGTTTTTTGACTTCTCTGAGCCTCTCTTTCCTTGTGTGTAAAATGGGGACAAGATACCTAACTTATATGGTTATTGGCAATTTGTAAGGTGTATGTTAAATAATGTATTTAAAGTAACTGGCATAACAAGTAGCCTCTCATAGTAGTAGTAGTATTAATAATAATTCCCCTTTGCTATATACCGCATCCCTAAAAGTGAGGAGGCAGCACTGAATATCTACCAATGAAAAGTCCACAATCCGCCTTATACCAGCCAGCTGGGGGACCCTCAACAAGCTCACTAAGCATGAAATTGAGCAAGAATATTTATGTGTCTACATAAATGTCAATGGGGTTCTAGCTAAGACAAAAAATTGTCTGTGGCGTTCCCCTGTTGGTGGTAGGGATATCTGGTCAGAAGAGCAGGAAGAGAGTCAGGGTCGCAGGACATCTAAGACCCAAAAAGCCAGTGGCTTCTGCCTGGCAACGTCCCTACAGGCAAGTTCTTTGAGCCTATTGTACGTTCCGCTCCTTTCCAACCCAGGGTGAAGTAAATGCTCAACTAACTCAGCCTTGGCCATTTCTAAAACTGGAACTAACACAATCTTGGATTTCCAGGTTTAGAAGGGCAAAAAGAGTTAACTCCAGGAATCCTGAGAGACACTGGGGAGTGTCCAACCGGCGGGATGTCTAGGAAGCAGTAGCGACAACCTCAGCAGAGAACTAGCTTCAGGGCGCTCTGGAAGGGAGTCCCAAGACAGAACTTGATAATGAAAGGAAGTGAAGAAGAAACGGAAAACAGAAAAGGTTGGGATAGACTGGCCCAGCAGTTTTAAGGCACAGGAAAGCCTGAAAGAAAAGTACAACCGTAAAAGGCAAAATCCAATAGCTATCAAAAACCAAACAATAGCTGTGTTCCTGATTCCATACTTAAGGCAAACAGGAAAAGGAGGAAAACAGTGTTTCTTAAGCACTGGCATTACGCTGGCCACCGTGCCAGGTGCGTCACAAATATTATCTAATCCCCACACCATTCTCATCACGGCAGCAACTTTTATCGCCATCTCACCATTTCACAGATGAGGATCATGAGGTCTGAGCCCCTGAATAACTTGCTCCATTCACTTCTCTTTTTTTTGATTCTCCATTAACTCTTAAATAAGGCAGTAACACAAAGACAAGTATTTAGATACTCTGACACCTAGAGAAGAAAAAGATCTGTGGCTATGTGACCCAAGGTGGAGATTTTACTTCTGCTGTTGCACATACTGGGTCTTTCTTCTTCAGCCATTTTCTTTTGTGCACAATTTCCCATGTTCTGTGTGTTAAAGAGCCATTATTTCAATGCACATAAGTGCAAAAGCAGACATCACAGAACCCTGCTTTGTAAAAAACTGTATTAACACATGTTTTTAAAGAATAAATGCTGAGGTTACAAAATTCAGTACCTTTCTCAGGAGTCTTAAACTTTCATCAGTTCCCCCTGAATTTTTATTTGTCGAGAGGACTGGGTGCCACTGACTTGACCTTGACCTTCACAAAGCCACCGGCTCCTCCAGGCTCTTTCTCAGTGGCAGCTCCTCTCTCTCTCTCTCTCCCTCCCTCCCTCCCTCCTTCCTCCCTCTCTCTGCAGCCAACTGTCTAATCCCCTCTGCTGAGGTCGTTCAAGTCCACTGGAGAGTAAGCTCTCATTTACTTTTAAACCTCACTATTCTCAGAGCTGCGTTCTTTCCATCGTATAGCAGAAAACAGCAAACAAGCGTGTTAAACAGCCTGTAAACGCCCCTCCTCCACAAAGTTTGCCTCTATTTGCTGTTTGGAGATGATCTCTCTCGTGGAGCTAACCAGGCAGGGCTGCCCCATTCCAAATCCACCCCCACACGTTCACCTTAGTACAGGATTGAGCTTAACTAACACCACTCTGTCCAAAACGTTTCCCTAGGTCTTCCCAATGCCTCCACCCCACGTCTGAAGAGCCACTCCCCGCCTCGAGTTACTGACGCATTAGCAGACCTGTCAGCTCTCTCGTCTTACAGTGAGGCCATCACTTGTCTTTCCTTCCTCCCATACGCTCCTTGAGGGCAGGACCTTAATCTAATCTGGAAGCACTTTAGCTGCTCTCTCCAGGCTCTGTCTCAAAGGACCAGACTTACATCTAGGACTGGATTTCTAATGAGGCCTTTTTTTGCTCCTGGACTAGCCAGCCCCTTTGTATCTGCTATTTAGTGCTACTTACAACTAGAAGCAATGTTATTTGGGTATAACACCTGTCTACTTCTCTGATAGCCGGTCACTACCAAGATACCATCACACATGGAGGGGGGAGAATGATTTCTTTAGTAATTACCTTATTATTTTAATGGTTCTAGATCCTTTATGTGAGAACATTATGCGAAAACATTGCTCAACACGTAAAGGGCCCCTGAGAAAGGCTTGCTTTCCTGCCTTCCTCCACCAGAACTTACAAAATTCAAAGATTTCCCATGGAGATTTAAGGTCTTCCCCAGCCGTGCACCTACAGGCCGGTCTGGGTAGGGAGAGCTGCCTGTGAGGGCGAGGATACGCATAAGGACACGCGTGGGTAAAGTGATATATGTGAGTGAAGAAGCTGCCATTGCTGGTGTGAAAATTTAGGTTCTCAAAGGAGTTTGGTCTGAAGTGATACAGGCAGGAATAATCTCCCCTGGAAGCATGAAATCAGGGACCTCCTGAAAAAGCCACAAGTGTCATAAAAACCCCATAAACATGTAGTCCCAAGTCAGCCTGACCCATTGCGCAGCTAGGACATAGTAAGCCCTGTGATCCTCACAAACCTCATGACACTGATTTGAGCATCCTTCTGTATACTTTCCACCTCTGATCAAACCAGAGCCCAGAACAGACTCTAAAGGATTTCCAGCTTTTCTGCATCCTTAGTCTGTTATAATATGGCTAACATGTAAAAATCATTAAAGGCCTCAGAGCAAGAAGTAAAACTCCTGAGAGGCTACTGACAGTTAGCATGTTCAGCCGATGAGCGTGGGCCAGTTCAAAGCTAGCCTTTTCACTTAATGAGCGAGTTAATTCAACCCAAGAAGCAGAGATGGTGGTCACCTTAAGACTTTGATACTAAGAAAACAGAGGTGTTGCGTAACCACAAGTTGTGAAAGGAGACTACAACAAGACCTCTACACAGGCATGTTTGCATATGCATTCCCAATGTATTCAACTCTCACTCTACTTTGAACATCCAACTATTAACTGAGCACCTACTATGTGCCAGGTACTGGGGATATAATAGAATATATGAAAGGCAATGTTCCTGCTTTCACAGAGCCTACATGCCAGCGGGGAAAAATGGACAGTAACGAAGAAAACAAACAAGATAATTTCAGATAGCGATGCTTGTTATGAGGATAGCATAGAGGACCCAGCAACATGCTGCCGCAAAGGTGATGTTACATAGAGGACACGGGGAAAGCCTCTCTGAAGAGGTAATATTTGAACTAAGACCCTAAAGATGAGAAAGATGCAGGCCAAAGATCAGAGGAAAGAACACTCCAGACAGAAGAAACAGCTAGGCAAAGGCCCTAAGGAAACAATACGTTGGGAGTATTTGAAGGTTCAAATGGATGAGCCAAAGAGTGTAGGCAGTTGGTGAACCCAAAGCAACAGTCTGGGATAAGTGAACAGTGCATCTTTCAGGCCATGGCAAAGAGTTTGGATTTTAGTCCAAAAGCAAAGGAGAGCCAGAGAAGGGTTTTAAGCAAGGCAGAACTGTATTTATAATTTTAAAAGATCCTTCAGCTACTGTGTAGAAAGAAGGCCTAGAGAAGCCAGAGCAAAGGCAGTCAGATTATCCTGATGACCAATCAATTGCCTAGGCCAGCAAGGATGGTGGCCTCCCCAGAGGCTGAGGACAGCAGCCCTAACTAAGGGTGGGCAAGCTGAGAATATATTCCGGAGACAGCATTAGCAGGACTCATCATGAAATGGGTGTGGAGGTGTAAAGAAAGCAGACAAATCAAGTGTGAACCCAGTTTGGGGACTCTGAACAAATGGAGGTCCTGTTATTAAAAGGAGGGAGGACTGCAGTAGAAACAATTTGCAGGTAAAATTGGGAAAAATCAAGAGTTCTGTGTAGATATATATATGCAATGCCTGCTAGACACCCAAGCAGTCACAAGTTCAGTTTGGACCTCATGGGAAGGTCTGAGGTTGGAAATACAAATTTGTGGAGTCACTGGCACGTAATCTAAAATCAGGAGTCTGGCTGAGATCAGAGAAATATAGAAATAATTATTTTAAGTGCCCAGGACCTGACCTAGCCCTCCAGGGGGCACTGAGAAGTGGACCATGAAACAAAGAAACAAGGAGAGGGTTGTGTCAACCAAGTCAAGGAAGAGCGAGCATCAACCCACGTTTAATAGCCATCCAATTGCCAGGCACCGGGATCACAGTGGTGAACAAGTCACAGTCCTACCCTCAAGGAACTCACAGTCTAGTGAAATAAGTAGGGGCGGGGGGGGGTGGCGCTCAGGGACGGGATGGAAAATTTAAGTTTTCTTTCTTGCAAGACAGCTTCTGATTCAACTCCACAACACCCGGGAAAAAAAGCAGAACACAGACCAAGAGCTAAAGAAAGTTAAAGCTCTAAGACAATAGTTGGAATCCTTGTTTTATGTGCCACTCAAAAGATCTTTAAACGTAAGCTGTGGCACAACCTACCAGTTATTGAACTTGTATTCTTTCAACTTCTACAGTTTTCAAGTCTTGCAAGTCAGGCTTGCAAGAGGGATTTATCAGCTGCCCAGTGGCATTTAGTGTCCCCAGCAAAACAGTCTGAATGTTGAGAGTAGACAGAGAAGGGGGTCACACTTGATATTTCCTTGTTATGCCTCAACACAAGTGCACAAGGTTAAATCCTCTTAGGATAATGACATGAATAAGTGCTGAAGACAAGGCGTAGTCTGTCTCAAAGGAGACACCCCTGAGCTTCACTGGGATTGGATTGAGGCAGTCATTACTGAATTTTCTCCCTAATAATGGAGCCAGCGAAGTCCGCACCATGGATTTAGATATATTTCTGATACAGTTTAGAGACTGTCACTTTTGCCCTGCCTCTCCTGAAGCCCTGCCCAAGCTCCTGCAGATGCCACACCAGTCATCACGACACAAGGAACTGTAACTGTCCAAAGAAATGCCCCAACTTTGCTTACTAGTAGAGTTGCCTCTGGCAAAGCAGCTCACATGAAAAACGTGTACTAAATTATGTACACATTTAGTGCTAGTGCTTCCTGGGGGTCTCAGGCTCTAAAAGCAGCACCTCACCGTGGTAGAGGTGAGATAATCATTTGACCAACAACAAGCAAGGAAGGTGGATGCCGATAGGCGGCATTTTCTCTAATGTAGCTGTGCTGGAAAGATGGCGCACTTGTCAATAAAGAGCTTAGGAGAGTGGGACTCAGGGAGTGTATATCAGGGAACAGAAGAATAAAAAGTGGGAGGACAAAGGGACAAACCGTGGCATCAGAAACATACTTGTGCCAGGATCATTTTGTCAGGTATCAATTTTGTGTTGTGGCTTTTTAAAATTTTGCTCTCTCTCCCTCCAATTTCAACCTGGTAACCTTAGGCTTTTAAACCTCTGCTTCAGGGACACTGTCATGTTAGAAAACTGAAACAACCTAAAATGAACTCCTTGGTTTTGTGGAAAGCCCGAAGCATTGTCCACCTCGCTGGAGGAAGAGGCAAAGGGCGCCTGGAAGAAGCAGGGAAAAGAGGAAGAAGGTTTCCCAAGTGGAGGAAGAGGCAAGGTCTAATCACATGCCCTCAGGCAAATAAAGACCAGTCCGTGCTCCCTAGTAAGACACTAGGAAAGTGTCAAAAGCCAAGAAAGGAACAGAAGATTTCATTCCCTTTAGTTCTCAAACATGGAATGGAGGAAACACCACTGGTCCAGCCTACTAACCCAGACAACCTTGCAGCAGACAACCATATTGGCCTGCTAAGACCTTGGAACTATGCAGTAATAGAGAGCTGTAAGAATGACTGAGGTTGAAGGTCAGAAGTTAACCCTTGAATATAATCAGCTTTATCTAAGCAACTAGTTAAAAGTATCATGAATAGAAAGCACTCTTGCTGGACTTTACACATCTGTCATAACCTCGAGTAAAAGCCTCATGGCTTTCATATACCAACTGCCCATATACAGCAAGCTAACAAATGAACTATGCCAGTTCTCTTTATATATTCTTCCCTGGGAGATTAGGAGGGAAAGAAATAAATGGTTTAAAAAAAAAAAAAAACACCTTTTGACAACACAACTCTATTGGACACCCCTCTGGCCAGCTTTCCCTGATCCCAGTCATAGGATCTACAAGTGCTTTCTCTCTCATCAAATTCTGGTTGGCTGCTTTAGGCTGATTTTCCTTAGATAGCCACCCTTTGGTGAAGTCAAGGCATTTGGAGAATATGTATTGAAAACTTGATTTTGTCATTTCCTCAGTCAGGCTCCAGTGAACAGATTCACACTCACCCAGTTCCTAAGAAAAAGATTTTAAAGCTCAACTGCTACTCGATTCCTTTGCAATAAGCAATTTGCCAGCTTAAGTTTTCTACATAGGACGTGTCCTTCTTGGAAAGATAGCACAATGTAGAGGCCAGAATAGAATATTGTTTGGCAAACACAAAATCAGAAAAGAAAAACTATTGTCTTGCTCAAAGGATATTAATATCAAAAAAAAAAATAGAAATAGCTTGGTATTCTCTTTCTCTGGCCTGTCAGGACAAAACTGTTACATCATAGGTGCACTGATAACCACTCATGCTACACTAATCAAATTGCCTATTTTGATAGATAGGGTGGCTGAGATTAAGAATAGGAGGAAACAATAAACACATTATACACACACCTGGACCAGTGAAGTGTTTGACAAAGTGTCTCATCATATCCCCATCAACCAGGCAGAGATGAGTATACAGGATAACAGGACAACTAGACAAACCCCTCCCAGCATGATAAACTACAAGAATACTTTGCCTGGCTCCACTCCCCTCACATTTTTTTTCTAATTATGGAAAAGAGACATACAAGCAGTGGTCTCAATATATGCTAATATCACAAAATAAAGGTATAGTTAATATTGCCTGACTGAATTCAGACTCAGTACTATCTCAACAGATAGGACATGAGCCTCAAAAAATGAAATTTACTAAGGATAGTTGGAAAATGCTGCACATAAAAGAAATCAATTGCATTAAGTGTAAAATGGAGAACCTGGCCTAAGAACCCCACAGACTTCAAGAAAAATGGAAAAAATAACAGGCACTGAGGTTTTTATTGTCTGCAACCTCCTCAGTCTGCATTAATTGAACTATAGTATCCAGGTAATGATTTAACTACACCCTCTGTGCCCAGCTGTGTCCCACTGCAGTACTACATTTAAGAGGGACATTAATGGCCTAGAGCAATACCAGAGAAGGATAAAAGGACTTAAAATATATTCTGCGAAGAATGGTTGGGGAGGTAGGGGGAGAAAAGGAATGCTTGAGAAGCCAACAAGGATTACGGTAACCTGTGGGGACATTTGCTGGCTTTCTTCATATATTTATGTAGATGAGAGATTTTGGATTTTACAGGGTACTAAGGGCTGAACTAGAACCAATGGGCTCTAGTTATAAGGAAGGCAGATCTCCATTCAATAAAAATAACTTTTAAAAGTAATTAGAACCATCTGGCAATTAGATAAACTACCTCGTGAAGGTGAGTATTCTCCATCATAAGACTTTCAAACACAAATTGAGTGGTTATCTGACATGATCTGCTCCTTGCCAGGAAGCACACTAGTCAGTCCCCCATCTGCAACTCAGGGACCCAGGGGTCAGCTTTGTAACAAAACTATTAAAAACCACGTAGTGGAGTTGGATCAAGTTAAATTGCTGGTGGTCTTGCTCCAGCTCAGGAACCTGGGTCCTAGCGTCTGAGCCTTTGGCACTATTCCTGATGAACAGGTCATTTCCCCAAACAGGGTTGCAATAAAGGAAGCCATTGTTCTGTTACTTGGTCCTCAAGAGCAAGTTGACATCTTTCTTGTTTCTGAAACTGGAGTCTTATCTCTGAATCCCAGTTTCTACAGGTAGGTTTCCGAGACCACCCCCTAAAGGGAAAGGCTGTCAAATGCCCGAGGCATCGAACAGCTACCAACCTGAACCAATGCTCACTACCCAATGCCGAGACCTGATGCCAGAGCAACTAACAAAACTCCCTGCCATCAGCTCCTGATTCGTTGGACTTTGTCACCTCCCATATATTAGGCACTGTGGATACAAAAAGTAAACAGCCCTTGCCCTGCAAAGAGCCCCCAAGGTAAACAGGGAAGTCATCACCTTAACACATGGTTAATTCGACTAAGAGAACATACGAATGAAAACTTAGAACATACAGTGCTACTGAAACACAGAGAAGTAATCAAAAATTCTTTCCTGATAAAACAGTGGCAAAGGTTCTCAGGAATAGACCTCAGAGGACATAGCACTTAAGCTGGTTTTGAAGGGTGAATAGGATTTTGCCACTTGAAAAAATGTCAAGGGGGGAAGGCATTGCATTCCCTGCTGAAGAAAGAGCATGAAAAACAACGCTGAGGCATGAAGCACTCCTGCATACCCTGGAAATCGGGACTAACCAGTCCAGTGTGGTCGAGCAACAGTGGCTGCTGCTGGCATCTCTTCCAGCCACCCAGCCTCCAGGAGTCTGTTTTGGCTGCAGGTATGAGCCATTCGAGCCAGTCCATCCTGCTGCCAAAGCAAAGGCAGAGCAGCAGAGATGTAGATTTGACCAAGATTCCCCAGTACCAGTGCTGGCCAGCCTTCCCCAAAAAACGAGTCATAAAAACAATGTCTGTTCTGAGATTGTATCCTTCCTACTTTTGTGGAATTAAAATGCCAGTTCTTTGTAAAATGATAGTGATTATAGATCATGTTCAACTGTTTAATATACTGACCTTAAAAGCTTGGTTCCCTAAAATTTTAGAGAATTTTTTCTATTGGTAAATCCAAGTCTGGGAACCATTAGGAGAGAAAACCTTTGAGGTACCTTCCAACACATACATTTTTGCAAGAACAGGAACTTCATTCTAGGTTCCTGGCCCCGGCACTCTTCTCGGGGCCCCAGATCAGGGGTCTCCTTCCCACCCCCTCCTCCACCCCCGCTTTTCTTCAGTCGTGACTGCACTGTCTCACAGCAACATACATGCTGCATTTCCCAGATGACAGATTGCTGTGGAGTAACATTGGGACTGTTGGATTCCTGATGAACTTGAGATGCCTCTTAGTGACATTTACAACACCTAACAAATCAGCTCTAAGCAAGGAGGTCAATCTGAAGAGATTTGACAGATGGCAAATCTTATCTGTTGCCTGTACCAGCCATCTTTCATTTAGGTAGTAACTTTCCTGTTATGTCCCTATTTTAAGGTCCACCATTACACGCTCCCCCCAACACACAAGTCTTTAGAACTTTGATCCCCAACTCTTACACTACCCTAGGGAATCATCCTCTCCCTCTATCTCCTGAGTCCTAAGGAATAAGAGTGTCTGACAAGGCTGTGTTCTTTAGTGAGGGCTTAGGGATCCTACTTGCCAGAACTACAACCTAAAGGAAACACTCAACACTTAAGGACTTTCTGAAGAAGTGTGCACAAGTTCCAAGGCGACAGTCCTTGCATAGGCTACCTGTCTCTACGCTCTTTACGTTTCTTCTCTCTACTGCCCCACTTTGATTCCTCTCTGTTTCTCATATCCATTCTATCTATCCTCACTCCTAAGAGTGGTAATTTGGGATGTAGTCTGCTTCTCTCCTGTGTATTTCCAACTTCGGACCATCTCATGCTCTACCCTCTACCTTTTATGGTCTTTGTTCCACTACAGGAGTTAATTTTTTTGTATTTACCCACATGGAAATTCAACAAATAATTTAGTTCAATAAACACCTATTTACTGAGTTCCTACAATATGCTAGACATTCAGGGTACTGAGATAAAGAAAGCCTGCTTTTTGCCCTCAGGGAGTTCAAGGAAACAGGGAAGAAGCTGTCCTCGGTCAGTTCATGACTCTCAAAATCTCTCCATTTTCTATCCCTCTTCTCATACACAAACCCGAGTCCCATGGGTAATTAACAAGATGAGTAGTAGATTTTCACCAAGATGGTGCCTCTTGTAAGCTTGGAAAGTTTAGCAGAAGGCTCTGTATATAGTTCTGATTGATTTTCCCCCTTTTGTACCTTTTTAAAAGGCTCTGAAGGCCTGGTAAATGTAACGTCGAATCAGCAGAACCTTTTTGAGGGGCAGCTGGTCTAGGAAGGAGAGGTGACCTGGAGGATTTTACAAGTGGGCAGGTGCAGTCTTTTCTGGGTTTCTGCCTTTCTGTCATTATCTGGTTTTCTATCTCTTTCTGTGTCTTTCCTTCAGCTCATGTGATTCTTTTTTCCTATTATGGGAAGCTAGGAAAGGTGTGGACAATGGGAGGGAGATCCCCTGCCACCACCCAGCCGCAAAAGCAGATTGACGCAGCCAGAGGAGCCAGCTTGACCACGTGTTAGGCTTCATCTGAAGACCCTGCTTCTGAGTTTACACCTCTCAGGAGAAGCTGTTCCTCAGAAACTCTCCATGGCTCACCTGTCGGGGAATGACTGAGGCTCATCCATGTTACCCAATCTGCCATAATGTCCTCAAGCAATGATCTCACCTAACTAAGCCTACAGTTATCCTAGCTTGCTCACCCTGGGTTCTGGCCAGCCAAAGGGAAGCATTTGCCATCCTCCCTCCTACACTGTTATTCGCCTATAGAGTTATTAGATATAAACTCAAGTGGAATTGGAAGATTCACACCCAAAGCTCTTCTGTCCCGACAAAAAGCCACCTCAGCCTTTTGCTACCATTGGCATTTGTTTCACTCAGCTCCACAATTCTTCTAACCGCTAACCTGAGGAGGCAGATAAAGGAAGAAAAGCCAAGGTGGGATGGCAGAGAGCTCAGGAAGGAGCTGCAAAAGGAGGGGCGGTGGTGCCTACCTCCTCTCAAAACTGACAAGGAAACACACTATCCCTGGACACTGTTCAGGGGCAACTACCCTGGAGTTGCATCAACCATCCCCCCAGACATTGCATCTGGACGTTCTTTCAGGATCAAGGTACAGTGGAGAAACCTCATATAAAGAATGAGTTTTGAGTGGTATGGGAGTAACCTAACCCTCTCCTCCTTCTCACCTCCCAATCCTTCCCTTCCCCTCTCCAATCCCAGACCTCCCCCTACACTGCTGGAGTCTGATTAGGGCTGCCTAGAAGGGCCTAATTGGTCCCTTTCTTCCTTCTATTCCTTGACTCCTAGCCCCAGCTCTCCCACACTCAAGCCCTCTGGTCTTTCACAACTCTCTCTTCTGGGGACCACAAAAAGTGCAGGCAGGGGTGTCGTTATGTTAGACCCCAAGACGAGAAAAAAGAAAGCAGCTGGCAGGAAGGGGTTCTACCTCCATAGCTCCAATGACCCCACCACATTCCCAGGCAGACCGGAAAAACAGAAGCAATGAATCCCGCCCAAGTTCAGGCCCGCTCCTGTGAAAGCAAACACCTTCTCCAAGCTCAGAGGATTTATCTGAATTGCACAGTGGAAATAAATTTTTCCTGAGGCTTGCAGCACTTTAAAAATGCCATAACTGTGCTCTGTGAATTCGCTGAACTATTTCTGATGGAACCCAAGAACTTGGTTGTCATCTTTTTCTCAATTGTCTATCGTTCTTTATCTACTTTAACTTCTTTCCATGGCTCTCCCTCTCTCTCTCTCTCTTCAACTGTCCTTTATTCCCCTCAGGATTGCTGGGAGAGCCTAGGATGTAGAGATTAGCCTAGGAAGTGGATTCAGAAGAAGGTTTGCTATCACTAGCCTCAGGTGCCACCCACAGCACAGCCCCCAGGAGAGGAGCAAAGAGATGATCCCTAGTACTTCCTACCATTGCATCGTTCTACCTCACTAGATGCTTCTTTGCTTCTCCACAGGAAGGCCAGTGATGCCGCTCAGAGCCCCCCACCGTCTCTACTGGTGGGCCCCATCCCATACTTTCCTAACTCTAGAGATCATTAGGTCCCTCACAGCAGCCAAACATAGGCACCTTAGACTCCAGCCTGCTGAGGGCCACCATTTCTCCACTCTCCCCCGTGATTTTTTTAAGTGTTATCTAATCTGTCCACATTCTCAGGGGTTCCATTTGCAATCCTGGACTTGCAGCTTTCTTCGACCATCCCTCAGTGAAGCCATTCCTCTCTCCCCTGCCTGGCCACTTGACCTCACCTCACCCAACAATAGCGGACGAACCAGAAACTGGGAAGGAAGAGTGGGAAGCTCTGGAGAACTAGAAAAAACGAGGGGGTAGGAAGCTGGAAGTGTCTGCTCCCTGAAGCATTCCAAGAGAACAGTTACAGACGAGGGTCTTCTTGCTTGCTCATCCTCCCTAAGAAGATACCTTGTATCTAGGGACATGATGCGTTTCTTCAGTAAATTACCCCAAATCACCATCATGGCTCTTGTTCCTCCAAGATTCAGTGACATGACAAGAAACTGTCTTGACCTAGAAGTTTCTGTCCCCCAGTTATGCCGTAACACTGGGGACCACGGCCTTCCAGGGGTACCCAGGATTCCCCCTGGGACTCCTGCCATAGGCCAGGACACACTCGGGCTACTTGAAGAGGTTTGCCACTCTTCAGCTTTCTCCTCTCCCTTCCCAGGAAGTTTCCTTTGAAGTAAAATTACTCACATCAACTGAGACCCTGGCCTCAGCCTTTCACCGAGGCCTCCTCCAGTTACCTCTGTCACAGAGCACCTTGGCTACCCTAAAGCCACTCAGAACTTGGGCTCTGCTACCCACATCCCTCCCCTGTTTGCTCTGGAAGGGCGCCCTGAGGCCCAGGCCATGCACCCATAGCCCTACCAACGTCCAAGATGACACCCGATGACACTGGGCTCCAGGGTTTACTGGAGGCAGCTTCCTCCCCCTCCGCCGCACCCTTCTCTTCCTGCCTGCCCGCCTGCCATTTTAGCAGTTGCACAAGTTCATTCTTTTATTTGTATATATTAACACTAATAATAATACTTCTAAATGTTGAGTACATTCCTATTTTCTTCGAGGTTTAACGTGCATTACTCCAGGCTCCAAACCCATCTCCTCTGTGAAGAAATAACCCTTGTCTTCTGAGAAATTCTTGTCTTCTGAGAATTCCTTTGACGGTCCTCATATCTTTAGTATTAATTTCATAAAACTGTGAAGACTGGATTCTGTAACCATTGGGAGGATGAGACTGGGTGGCTGTGGGGGATCAGGGGACTCAGGAGTCTTCAAAAAGGGAACAAAGAAGGAAACGTGAGCTTTGGACAGCACTCTGGTCCTCTGCTAGTGACCTGACAATGCTGCTCCGCCTGACACAGTCAACGCTTAACACCCCTCCCCACTCTCAAAACAGCCCCTGCGCCGGTTAGAACTACAGGGTAACAGGGCTTTGCACCCTCACTAGTCAACAAAGGGAAGTTGAGGCTAGAGCCCAGGACCCTAAAACAGCGGGGCCACTCGGGGGATGAAGGAGACGGAAGCGAAATCTGTAAAGATGAGCTTCATGGGAAGACGGGGCAAAGGCCTGCCCCACCCACAGGGGGCGAAAGGGGCAAAGGAGGCACTGCTGTAAAGGAGACAGACAACCCCCCGAGCTGTCTGTTTCCCACAACACCAAGCTGAGAACAGATTCGGGACCCACAGAGCCACACAGCTAATAGCAGAGCTGAGGATCACAGCAGGTTCACAAGCCAGCCAGAAAAGCCTCTTAATTCCTATCTTTCACATGTTCTTCCTTGGGAGGTTTTCTTGTTTGGTCCTTTGTGTTTTGTTTTGTTTTGTTTTTTTTAATTGTGTACTTTCTTATCAAAGTTCCTCTTGAAAACGTCCAGCCTTGCCAGGGGCTGCCATGGAGCAAGGGCTGTGCCGTGGCTCCCGGAGGAGCGAGGGCTCTGCAGTCAACACGGGAACGCTCCTGCCTGTTGGCGTTTCTCATAAGAGGGGTTTCGGAGAAGGGGAGCTACGGTCAGAAAAAGACAATAGTGCAAAAATTCCTTCCAAGCATGAGGAGTTTTTACCTCCTGTAAATCTTACAACTCATTTGATGCAATTCCTCCCATCCTCAACTTAAGATGTTTTGGGTGAATTAGGAAAATAATTCACCCAAAACACCAGCCCTGAATGTGAAAAGCACCAAGTTCCAATTACACCGCAAGAATGGAAGGATACCCATCTCTATTTCTTGGGACCTGGGCACAGACTTGATACAAGTACCCGAAGAGCCGGTAACACTGAACAGCTCTTTGACTGTCCCCTCACACCACTCCCATCGGACTTTCTTCACCTGCTACCCAGTTCTGCCCACCTCCCTCAACACTCCTTCCCTCTCCCAACCGGTCTACTTCAGAGACTGAGGGGATAAGGACTCCCCACTCTACATTGTATCCCCTTGTCTTATTTGTCCCCATAACGGCCCATGTGAAAGGGAAAAGGGGGCAGCTGGCATGGTTTTTCTCCCAGAAACCCTCTTCGTTGTTTGGAAACTAGTACAAACCAGTGTCTCTGACTCACTGCAACTCTCTATAAGCCAAAGAACCATTATTTAGCAAAGTAGAGGCACCCCAGGCAAATTTAGCTCAGGAAGTATTGCGGTCAGAGCGGAGGGCTCTAAACTCCTGACTGAGCAGGTAAAGCCCCCTTAAGAATGAGTATAATCGCTAGCATGAAAAGCAGAAGAGGCACAGAGGGTCTGTCACTGTTTCAGTGAATCTATCTGTGCATGATGCCAGCTTGATGTGGTCTCTCCTAGTCCGTGTCTCTCTGGTCCTCTTATCCCTTCCCTCACTCCCTCCTTTTCATTTCACCCTAAGAAACATGACCAGTGACAGGCTTAGGAGGCTGAGAAAGGTGAGAAGTCCAGTCTCACAGATAGGCCAGCTGCGGGACATGGCCTAGGAGTGACAGAGGAAGGTAGGTGATTCACATGCCTACCGACTTTCCTCCTATGAGCTGTTTCTCCCTTCAGAGAAAACCCTCTCTGACTCCCTGACTTCCCATCAGCTCCTCAAAAGCTCCTCATGACCATCAGACCCCATCACTTCTCCCCAATGGCGTGAGGGATCGCCTCAAGTAAGACAGAAGCAGTCAGGTGTGATCAGCGGCTGGCCAGCCAAACCACCCCCCTTCTTCCTGGACATTTCCCAGATCTGGAGTCACCAAGATGAGGTCAGTGCACAGGGAAGGCGTTTGCCCTCCCATGCTGAATATCCAGTTTCCACCCTGGGCATGCTCGCCACACAACGAGAGAGTTTAGGCAAAGTGAGTAACGTAGGGTATCAAGGCCATTTTCTGCAGCCCCAGAAGACGCTGGGACCATTCTCAACACCCTTGGTGTTGTAGTAGGATCATCTCAGTTAGGAAGAATAGAAAGAGACCTCAGATGAACCGGAAGAAGAATCAGCTCCATGGGACCCCCTCTCTCGGTGTTCTCTAGCACATTCCTGTGTTTCTCTCATCTCTGTCTACTTCCTCTTCCTCTATCTCTGACTCAACCAGGAGTCTCTCTAGCCTGCTTGATCCCCCTCTGAGGGGGCAGGAAAAGTACCGTCCCATACTAGCAACAGTTGGCTTCAGTGTCCTGTTTAGCAGCTGTGTCCCTCTTGCCCAGGCCAGACTTCCCGCCAGCTTCTTGCCTGGGTATCTACTCAGTTTATCAGAAAGCATTTCTAATCACCGACCATGTGTGCGAAACTATCGAGATCATCAGAAGCTAGCCTTCACTGTGGGCCAGTCTAACCTTCATGCACCACCACAGCACTACATCAGACCCTCTCTCTTCCAGGCCAACAGCCCCTCTCAAGCCATTATATCATCACTGCTCTTGTGCCCCAACTGCAATGCCACTATCTTGCCACATCCCAGTAGGATAGAGGCAGCTGCTCCGAAGCAGCTCATTCCACTCCTACCCAACTGCTTGTTCAGCCCTTGATCCATGGAGGTAAAAAATGAGAGCAGCTTCCAGAGGCTGCCTGTCTAGATTTGGCTCTCACAAGGATCTCCTGGCCCCTGGTGTCTGTTTCACCCAGATCTGAACCCCATGATATGATCATCAGGAGTGGCCTGGGAGCTTCAATAAGATTCTGAAAGGTTTGTGTAAAATGGGTATGAGTTTGTAAATGCAATGTTTTCTGAAATCTTGGAAGGAAGACTCTTAAGAACTCTGTAAATCTTCTTTTTAAATTAGTAGAACCATATTCAGTGGAAATAGAGATAGGAAAGAGAAGACATGGCAACTAAGTTAACTAGCTCATTTCAAGGCTGTGTCTTTTAGCTTTCTCAGTCCAGCCCCAGTATCTCTTGTCTCCTCTAGACTCCATCTTGTCTCCTCAGTCTTTCTCATCCTTGTCTTCTCTGTATCTCCCCAGTATCTCCTACCTTATCTCCTTCCTACCCTCCCCCCACCCCAGGCACTGTGGACCAGAGCCCCTTGGGTAGGCTAGTCCAAGTAGCTTTACACTTTAGCTGTTGGCTTGTCGGTTCCCCACCCCTCACCAAATCCACAGTAATCTGGGGACCCAAAGCATTCTTCACTCTTCCTTCAACATCACCTTCTCTTAGCTACCTCAGCACTGCCCACTCTAAACTGGCCAGCAAATGCTTTTGATTCATTGGCTTGATAAAGGGGAAACACAGAAACTAGTGAGGATAGGAAAGACCAAGGGAAATGGACTAGGACAGTTTCTTTTTCTCTGTTCAGAAACTTTATGAACTGTACTATGTATTCTCATTCAGGAGCCTCCATCGACATACATCGTCCTTGTCAAATACGAAATGGTTCCTTGTCTCAGGGTCTCTTGGGGGGATCTTCCCCTCTCCATCCTCAAATGCCAGTGGCCCTTGAGTAAGTTGACACTTGTGACAATGGCTGATGGGAGTTTCCAGTGGAGCCTGAAGTCTTGCTCCCAGGAGGGACAGCTGGATGGCCTCCCTCCCTCAACATCACCTCAGCAACCGCATGGACTGTTAATGCCTAAGAGGACATAGCCAGCCCAAGGCCTACCCACATCAAGTGTCGTTCTCATTGTCACCCATACCTCTGTCACCCCACTTCCCAAAGGACTCATTTCAGAGAGATTTGAGGAGGACAATCTCTCCTCATTTTGACTTCCCATCCTTTGAGATCACAGTTCCAACACAGACCAAAACCCTTAATACTGGTTCAATTCTCCCTTCTCCGTGGAGGGAATGGCTTCTGCAATTCTCTCATCGCAGGGGAGACAGGGAGGCAGCTGGAATGGCCTGTTTTCCTAGCTCTCCCTTTTACTCCACGCAGGTCCTATCTTATTTTAACGACTGGATTCAAGCAGCCCCATCCCCACCCTCCGAAGAGGAGCAATAATAATGCCAGCCGGCACACACTGAGCAACGACCGTGTGCAAAGCTTGTGTTCGCTTTGCTCTTCTGGGCCTCCAACTCAAGGACCTACAGCTTCCTTTCTTGTGTGATACGCTGTATTTCTTATCTCCTTGTCTCGACTTTCTTCATCTCTAGCTCTTTGGGCCTCCAACTCAAGGACCTACAGCTTCCTTTCTTGTGTGATACGTTGTATTTCTTATCTCCTTGTCTCGACTTTCTTCATCTCTGACTTTCTCTTCTAAAAAGTTACGTGCTACCCCACGGCCATGGTTCCAGAGGCCACATCTTCTGTGGCTGCACCCTTAAAAGTTGAGCCACTCCATCTCTGTGCTTCAGCCCCCCCTACGTATTCTAGGAAGTCATCTCCTAGTCCAGGCCTCCCTTTTCGCCATCCAAGCCAGCTCTTACTTCGCGGCCTTTGCAGAGAGTCCATGGACAAAAACACCGCAACCGCGGCCCTACCTGCCGTCCTGCCAGTCTGCTCCTACCCTCTGGGCCATTAGGTTCCCTTGGGATTATCCCTTCATACCACCTCATTTTACGCACTCTACAAACGCTGCCATAAACACCTTAAACTCTGGCCTTCTGAGGGCTGCCTAAGTCCTCTGTGCCCATCCCTCGTCCTCTTCCTCCCTCCAGCCCACTCGTTTTCCCAGCAACTTCTTAACAAATCAAGCTCCACCACCCCCCACCACCTTTCATTAACTAACTCATTCCGTATGACAGTCCCATGCTCTTTTGGAGAATTTATTTTATACTTTTGACACGCCCCACCCCCATGTGTTCCTTTTTTGAGAGAGAGAACTGGCTTCCGCCCTCTCCCAAGACGACCCTGGACTTGACTGGGAAACCGCTGAACGGGATCTTGCCCCTACGGTTAGCCCAGGGTCTCGCGATGAGACAATAGGCTGGTAACGGCCAGTTGGCTTCCAAGACTCATCATTCATTGGGCTACTGACCTGTCAATCGCCTCTGCTGGGCCAATGAGCAGCAGCATCTCCAATAAATTGGAGGGCAGGCCAACGTTTTCCGGGCTATTTGAGCCTACGGAGGTGGCCTTGCTCCCATTTCGTACTCCTCTCACTTCTGCATAGTGTACATCTCAGGCAGGTGGGCGTGGGGAGGGAACGGTCGAGTCAGCCTAGGCCCACCCGCATGCTGCTAAGGGCCTTTAAAGGGGGAAAGGGGAAAGGCTTAGCACCACCTAAATGCCTGGGGTTAGTAACAGTGACAGAATTAGGAAGGCTGTACTGGCTGGGCGTTGCCCCACCCTGGCAGTTGCTATGCGACCGCGAGTCAGTCTCCCCCTTGTCTTGGGCTTCGGTTGCTTTTTCAAAAGGAGGAGGTTGGTTCCCCATAATCTCTCACCCCCTTTTTCTTTGTGTTGTTTTGGAAGACATCGTGTCTCGAGAAAGGGAGAACCCAGCCAGTTCACTGTGAACATAAGGGAAGGCAAAGAAGCACTCCCACCACCCAGAGCCAAGGGAGTGCTCCGAAAGAACAAGGAGGGGTGTCCTCCACGCTGGGGAGAACGCTAGGGCCACCACGGGGCGCGGGCGCGGGCCACAGCTGCTTCCCCGAGCAGCCTCCGAGGGCGGCTCAAAAGCAATGAAGCCTGTGGAGACCAGCCTGAAGAAGCTCCTCTAACCCCATTTATAGGTTGTTTCTTCCCTGTAGTTTCCTATAAAGGGTCCTTTTGAAAAGCTCTTTCTCACCAAGTTGAACAAGAATCTGTTCCCACAGTATTGAATGAGCCTTTAATTTGCTGGTTTCTCCATTTTCTTAACCAACACCACCTGCAGAAGCTGACAAGGACCGATGGGCTTTTTCAGTGGACACTGGAATGTCATTTCCCACAGCCTGGAGGGAAGGCAGAGTAACTGCTTGGCAACAAAAGGTGAGTGTGTGTAAGGAGTGGGGGGAACCCTTTTTCCTCTTCTCAGCCCTCCTTCTCTCTCCCTTTTTTCCCCCCTAAATCCTTCTCTCCAGCCCTTACCTCTTCCCACCTGCTGACTCTGGCTCAGGCCACTCCAGTTCCCACTTTTTCACCCCGTCCCCCAGAAATTCCGGGGGCCTTAAGGCTCGCTCAGGAAGGGCCAGCTGTTCCTGGCCCCGGCTCTTCATTGTCTGCCCCACTGGGAAGTAATCAGCTTCCAAAAACTTTGAGAAATTGCTTTTCTGCAAGAGGGTACCAAACCGATTTAGAGGGACGATGTGTAGAGAGTACAGTTGGCAGAGCCATTTCTCAGACCCGTGGCGCACCGGAGTACTTGACATGGGCTCCTCTGAGTCAGAGGGTGTCAGCTGAGGAGAGGTAATGAGTTTGTCCAGACCCGATATATCTGTTGCTGCTTAAGCTTCTTCCAAAAAAAACTCTAAAAAGTTTTTTACTTCTCAAACCATCAGCCTCCTCCACAGCTGTTTTTTTCTTTTCCTGTTTCGTTTTCCTCAATTTCATTCTATTCTCCTTACTGTCTTTTTTCCTGTGTTTTTCTCTCTGGTTTGATTTTTTTTTTTTTCCTTTTGTTTTCTGAGGCCAAACAGAAACCTGGAGAAGATGTGAAGATGGCAGTAGTCCTAAGGAGAAGCATTAACCTGACAACTCAACATAGGAGACAGACCCGCCCCCTGTTCTAGCAGGAGTGAATATTACCCCCCACCACACTCAGACATCCCCTTGGTACTGGGTATGTTCCTCAGACCTACTATGGATGGATACCTCCCCACTCTAACCCAACATCCCCGCTGATGTGGACCACGACTCGCGCCTCCCATGTCCCCCCACCCCCTGCCATGGGAGGCCCTACAGAAGCAAAACATAGTCACCTTAGACTCTGGCATACTGAGCCAGGCCCCTTCTCACACTGCTGCCAATTTATTATTTAATAAAAAAAAGTTAAATACTACTCATGTGTCAAAAGTATTATTTAAATATTTGTTTCAAATGTAATGTTACATTGCGTTTCCTCTTATTTTCCTCATTGTATCCTTCCTAGGGCCACAGTGATAGGCAGAGGCTGAGAATGAAGGTAAAGTGTAACTGCCCATTTCTCAGTAGAGCAGCAGCCCTGAGCCATGCTACACCTACGGGCAGGGGGGTTCAGGGGGGGCCCTCTCCCTGCACCTAAGAAACTGGTTTCCCTGAGCACGGGACACAGCACTCCGGTGGGAGGGCATTTCACGTACTCTCCTGGCATATTACATAACAGAGACTTGCAGGTAAGAAGGATGTATGTGTTATAAAAATAAAAGCCTTGTACGTTGGCGTGTAGTGATTATGCAGCTGTTAAAGAACTTATATGCATGACCCATGGACATGAACAAAGCGGGGTACCGCTGGAGGGAAGGGGGGTACCAGGCAGAGGGGAATAGAGGGGAAAAAGTTGGGACAACTATAGTAGCATAATCAGTAAAATACAATTTTAAAAATATTGGGATGTCCAGAAAGTTATTTGGTTTTTTCTGTAAGCTGGCTCTAGTAAGTAGCGCTTAAGTTGTCTTTAACTTCATTTGAGACAATTTTGTTTGTATTGTGACAGCTGCCATATCAGCATGCACTTAAAAAAAATTGAACTTGGTGAATTTTTATATAGCCATTTTGATATTGAAGATCGAAGAAAATACGCAACATTTTTGGCCCATTATCCTTTATTATTTCAAGAAAGGTAAAAACACAACTGAAACACACAAGATTTGTGCAGTATATGGAGAAGGCACTGTGATTGATCAAATGTGTTAAACGTGGTTTGCAAAGTTTCATCCTGGAGATTTCTCACTGGACGATGCTCCACAGTCAGGTAGACCAGTTGAAGTTACCAGCGATCAAACTGAGACATTGAGATCAACGTTATATATACCACACAGGAGAGCTGACATACTCAAAATATCCAAATTGATAAAATTATTGGTGAAAAATGAAAAAATGTGTCATTTTTATGGGGAAAAAAACTAACGACTTTTTGGCCAACCCAATACATTTGAAGATGTATTTGTTTTCATGACATAAGTAAAAAAGCATATCTCAAAACTGTATGTGCAGGATGTTCATAACCTTGTAAGGTATCTGTGTGCATACAGCCTTACCAGAAAGATAAACACCAAAAATCCAGAAAACTTTGAAATTATAGCTGATTTTTATTTTGTTACACATTTTTTTATTTTCTACCATGCACATGTATTATAATCAGAAAAAAAGAAATCCAAGTTGTAAAAGTAGTTGGTTCTTCCCTGTGATAAATGAAGAGGGAATTAGAACTGACCCATTGAGGGAGTTTTAGGGCTGGTGGTCCCCACATGGCAACTTGGGCTGGTGGTGTTGGAAGGTCCTCATGGGAGCCAGGGTCCCACAATCCTGCAAATAAATTGTCAGCAAGACACAGATCTGGTAGAGACAAGACAGTGTGCCCCGCCCTCACCTACATTCCCTTTTCCTTTCTGTCGCACCTCTGTGCCATAGCACCGAGCTCTCCATACTTGCGGGCGACGACCTGGGTTCAGATCCTAAGCCTGGCACATCCCAGCTGGGTAACTGGCAAATTGCTCAATACTACAGAATCGTAGCCCATGGGTCCCTGCTCACTCACACCTCAGGGCCTTTGCAGTCGCTGTCCCCTCCTCCTGGGATGCCCTGCCTCACACTTTCCTGTGCTCTGCCCCTGCCACTTGGGCCTCAAAGCAAATGGCATCTCTGCAAGGAGTTCCTCTCTCCAGTCACTTTCCATAACATTCTTTCTGTTTTCTCTGAGCACAAATCCATAACTAAAATTATATATTTGCTTTATTTCTTATTGTCTCCTAGAAATTAAATCTCTTAGGAGCTGGAGTCTTGTCCTGAGCATCACTGTATCCCCTTGTCTGAAACGCTGCCTGTCACTAGTCAAATGAGTCAAGTACCATGAGACATATTTTCTCCATGTTTCCTTATTTAATCTCCCAAAGAACCTCCTATGGTTTATATACGAGGAAAAGGTGAAGAACAGAGAGGTGTAAGTACAATGTGTAAGTGGCAGAGCCAGAATTAGAACTAATTCCAGAACGCTTTCCACTTCGCTACCTTCCCTCCCATGCGGCCGCCATGGGGCCTGCTTGGAGAGAGAGGACTGGGACAATTCAAGGGCAGGAAACATCAAGGGCCAAGTCTCTGAGTCCAGAAAGTTTAAAATAGTCCAGTAAGACTGAACTGGGCATGGTCATGGGAAATAAAGGGAGCAAAGGATGGAAAAAGCCAGAGGGGCCTGGTTACAGTTCAGCAGCTTGAGACCATTTTATATAAGTATCTGAGCAACACACAGTCTCTTTTATTCATTTTGTAAATAGAAACTGAACACTTCCTGTGGGTTTTCAGTGACTCAGAACATCCCTAGAATGGGTAGTCCCTGTCCTTAATTGAACACCTACTGTGTGTTCCACATGGCTCAGGACCCATCAGGACTGGGAAGTTCTTGTCCTTGTCCTCTCGGTGTCTGGGGTACTGCATCAAACCCGCTGGGTGTCTGGTTAGCAGGGGTTACTTGCCCTGAGCAGAGACAGATGGGAGATTTCAGTCATCATTAAGGTTTATTGACCAGCACGGCTGGAATTTCCCAGAGAGAGGAATTAATCTTGCTACCGACTGAGAGCAGACATCCTGCTGGGAGTAGTTACATAAATTCTGTTGCTCAAATTAATTAGGATTGTGATTCATTTGTTTAATGAGGAAGAATCTGGTGGTGGTAAAAAGCTAGCTGGCTGGACCTTTCAGAACGCAGACGATCCCAGGTGTCACTGAGGCAAGTAGAGGGACAAGGCTGGTCACACAGAACAGGGACCTGACTGGGGTGGACAAACGTGGTCAATCGATAAGAGAAATAAACTGAGGCAGGCAGAGGAAGCCCATGAGAACACAGCGCTAGTTTAGAAGGGAGGCTGAGGGTCTGCAGCCTCCCAAAGCGCACGCCTGTCCGGCTCCTGAGTGTGGAAGGATGTCTTAGCTTCATCCACAGTCTTCCATCCTCCTCTCTTTTCTGGTTGTGGAGAAAAATGCTGAAATCACCTCGGTAGCACTCCAGAGACTCCTCCAGCCATTTTTCCTCCCGTCCCCGCAAATGCCAGATTATATCATCCACAGAAGGAAGAATTCTTTCAATAAAGCACAGGCTTATTACCTGAAGCATAGAGAAATAGTTTTCTCTTATTCCATCCTCTACTTAAATAAAGGAGCCTCCTTTAGACCCAAAATGCCCCTTCTGCCTGTTTAAGGTAACTCCCAAGCTGCACAGTATCCTTCACTCTAGTTGGGAGGCCCCTCCTGGCCAGGGCCCTCCGTGGCATAAGATCTAGGTCTCAGCTGCAATAAGTCAGGTCAGAGAGAGAATGGTGGCTGGACAAGGGTGACAGCAGTGGGGATGGAGAGAAGCAGAACTTCCGCACAACTCCGGGGGCATCATTCACAGTATAGTCTACGTGGGAGGTGCCCTTCGGGATAAGATGGAAATGATACTTCCTGGTGGCCCTAGAGAGAAGTGGCCAGAGTCAGGAAATGGTTCAAAGAAGAGTCTAGCAGGGGTGTCCAACCTGCGGCCCACGGGCCACATGCGGCCCAGAATGGCTATGAATGTGGCCCAACACAAAATCGTAAATTTACTTAAAACCTTTTTTCCTTTTTTTTTTTTTTTTTTTGCTCAACAGTTTTCATTACTATTTGTGTATTTAATGCGTGACCCAAGACAACCCTTCTTCCGGTATAGCCCAGAGACGCCAAAACATTGGACACCCTGGAAAGGATTTGCTGATGAACCGGAAGAGAAAAAGAGAGGATGTAACTTTAGGACAGTCTTTCCATGCCAACACCTACAGCAATCCCGAAGGAGCCTTGTCTTTCTAGCCACCGCCACCCCACCCACCTCCTCTTGTGACAGACCAGAATGGCACAACATGAATAAACCAGAAGTTGGGCACAACCAGACATTTCATGACACAAGAACATTTTTCAAGAACATGCGTTTGGCTGCTCAAGGGGGTTCATCTTCTTCCTAGACTAGGCCAAGATGCTTTGCCCGAGGCTCAGTCAGTTCTGCCTCGCTTAGAGCTGGGAAGGAGCACTGCTCTGGGAACCTGAAGCCCAAAACCAGGTGACCCAGGACAAGTCTTGCAAGCTCTCTCAGTCTCAGGTTCTTCATTCTTGAAGGCTGCCTCCCCACTGCTCTGTAGAGAACCGCACCTCAGGTCTTGCACACGACAGATTGTCTGCTCCTCAGCAGCCAGGGGGATCTTTTTAAACTCTGAGTCAGATTTTGCCACTTCCAAAGGCTTTCCAACACATTCAGAGTTGTTTGTTTGTTTGTTTAAGTCTACGGCCCAGGGGTGTCCAATCTTTTGACATCTCTGTGCCACACTGGAAAAAAAGAATTGTGTTGGGCCACACATTAAATACATTGCAACACGGAATCACAAAAAAATTCTCATAATGTTTTAAGTAAATTTAAGATTTTGTGCTGGACCCCATTCCCAGCCATCCTGGGCTGCATGGGGCCCGCGGTCCGCGGCTTGGACACCCCCAGATGGCTAAGGAGGTCCCGACGGTGGAGCCTTGCCCTGCCTTGTCTGCCCTCATCCTCTGCGGCATGCTCCCTGCTCCACCCCCCATTCCTTCTGACCCTTGAATTCAACGAGCCAGCTCCCCCCATAGGCCTTTACGCTGGCTGGTCCCTTTCTCTGCAATATTCTTCCCCAGCTCTTTGCATGGACAAAAACTTACCATTTCTTTCTCTGCTGAAATGCCACCTTCTTGCAGAGCCCCGCCCTGACTATCCAGTTTAACGTGGTCCAGGCTCTCTCTATGACCCCGCCTTATTTTCCATTGAGAACTTTTTATTACGAGGCTCTAGATTGGTTTGTTGCCTATCTTCCCCAACTTGAACTTGAGGTCCACAAGATCAGGGACCTTCTCTGGTACATCCATCAGGGCCCCATCAGAAAAACAAGAATTGCACTGTATATTTCCACAGCGACAATCTAACAAAAGGAGTTTGTTTAAAACATACTAGAGGGAGACACACATTTTAGGGAGCACTGAAGTGAGACGGAGGTAAGGACCACAGAACACGGAGGGGCTGTGAGAATCTATGAACCCAGAGGAGGGGCCCAAGGAGCTGAGACCCAGCCCTCCGACAGGGCACGGTCCAGCGGCCGCTCACCTCCGAGGAGGCCCGGGAGGCAGTTCCGGGAGTGGCGAAAGGGGCTGGAAGCCCAAACCAGCCACTCTACCAGGACCAAGGGCCATTGCTGAGGCCACCTCAACAGGACCTAGTTAGAAGAATGGAAGGAGCGAGTCCCTCCTTCCTCCTCCTGCCTCCCAATCTCCTTCTAGAGCCACTGCTGGGGAAAACAGGGAGAGCCGCGACAAACGAGAAGGTCGTTTGTAGCACCCCCACCCAGCTGCACAAGCAGAGTATAAAAGGTGGATGTGGAGCTGGGAGACAGCAGCCAAATGACTAGAACACCTGTCTGTACAGTCCCTGAACCCCATACTGGAGGAGTGCTTGCTGTAGAGATAGCAGGCACTCAATAATCATCTTTGCTGAATGCGAATAAATGGTGCACCATGTAGAGTATCCACGGCTAGGGGTACAGAGATGAAAGACAGACTCCAACCTTAAGCTGATCACACTCAAATAAGAGAGACAGACATCCCTTATGGTTCAGGGTAAGTGTAATAACAGACACACCCACCAAATCATGAGGAAGCCCAGAGGAGGAGCTCTGCACATTGTGGGCACCGTCAGGGCGGAATCCTAGAGCAGATCATGCCTCAGCTTGACGATCAAGGGCAAAGAGGAATTCGTGAGGCACAGAGGGAGGCTCAGGGTCCAGAAGGGAGAGTGCAGGGCACTTTAGGTCTGGCAACATCTTGTGCAAAGGTGGGGAGCTTGGAGGGAGTGACTCAAGTCGTTCATGGTGGCTGGGGCCTCAGTGGGTGGTGGGGGCAGCTTCATTGCGGTCCGGCTCCTGAGGACCTCATAGGTTACTCCAAGGGGTTTGGGCTCTGACCTCAAGGCACAGGAGTGCCAGGCAAGGTTTTAGAGCAGGAGAGTGACATGTTCTAATGTGAGAAATGTGAATTTGCCGGGATGAGAAGGAAGACTGGAGGCCAATTAGGAAGCTGTTACAACAGACCTGGGCAAAAGGATGGACACTTACCCAGTGGTACTTCCAATGGACACAGTTTGCTGTACATAGGTTATGCCTCGATCCAGGTGTGTTAAAACAAAAACCAGCCCTGACTGGTGTGGCTCAGTGGATTGAGTGCCATCCTGTAAACCAAAGGGTCTCCAGTTCGCTTCCCAGTCTCGGACACATGCCTGGGTTGTAGGCCAGGTCCCCCGTAG
Source organism: Pteronotus mesoamericanus (assembly GCF_021234165.1). NCBI lineage: Eukaryota > Metazoa > Chordata > Mammalia > Chiroptera > Mormoopidae > Pteronotus > Pteronotus mesoamericanus. Next base: position 2,198,898 of record NW_026555299.1, on the reverse strand, counting down.
GGGGCACACGAGAGGCAACCACACATTGGTCTCTCTCCCTCTCTTTCTCCCTCCCTCCCCTTCTCTAAAAATAAATAAATAAAATCTTTTTTAAAAAATAATGGGGATCTGAGCTATGACTGGGGGTGGGGGTGGGGGCTAGAGGAAGAGAAGGAAAAGCTGCTGAAGAGCTGGGATCTCTGGGCTTGAACTCTATCACGGGATAACCCGAGATGGGGTCCCTGAGTGTCAGCCAGTTCCTTGAAGCTGGAAGGAGCCTGTAGAGGATGCATCAGCAAACCAGCAGGAAACAAAACCCACTCATAGAATCCCAGCTGAAGTGACTTTAGTGAGGACGGACTATTTACAGAGAGAATAACATGATTAAAGAAGCCAGGAAGGGGTATGAAACACCCTAAGACTACAAACAGATGGAAGCCACTCCCCTGCCCAAAGGACTGAGGGGAGGAAGGAGTGTTGCTGGAGCCCAGTGAGGGCTGGGACAGACGGGCAAGGATGCTTGGCAGGAGCTGCAGCCAAGCTGAGGGCACTTCCACAACCCCTGCAACACCAAGAGAAGTCAGGGGAAGAAATACTCCGGCCTCTCTGTCCTCCCGCCCTGCAGCCTCCTGCCAGTGTCTCCCACTGGCCAAGCCAAACTGGAGCCAACTGGCAAGGGCGCCCATTGATTCTTCTCACAGGGGTCGTCATGCTCCTGAGGCACAGAGCAGGGAGAAGAAGGGGACACACTAAATCAGAAGAACAAATGGAGAATAATGACCTAGTGAATTTCAATTTCCACCTCATTGTTTTCCCCAGAAGTTTCACAGAGAGGAGGCAACTTGCCCAAGGTCAGCTAGCAAGTTAGGACAAAGCCTTTGACCCCTCTCTCTTGGGGTCAAGGTTCACTGTGTACTGGGCCTGCACCAAAGGCAGTCAAATGAGAATGGCCCATCGTCCTGGAGCTGCAGCTGCAAATCCAGATGAACCAGAGGAAGGCAGCAAGGCAGGGCCAGGGAGGATGTGCACCCAGTGGCCGACCGTTCACCTTCTGCATCTGAAAGGTAATAGAAAGGTAATAGACACCTGCTTCCTTGTCTGTTTGCGACCTACTCCCTGTTCTGGCCCCCATCTTCCCCTGTTGGGTCCTCTCCAGGAGTGGGGACAGAGGCTCAGCCCTGGGATTGGCAGGGAACAAGGGGAGAGGCCTGCTTCCCTGGTAGCCAGCCCTGCTCATCGACTCCCTGGAGCTGCTCACTGATCCAGCACGAGATGGCAAGATGGTTTAATTGAAGTCATTACTATAAATCATGCAGAAAAGCAACACTCTTAGTTTGCCAGGAGCCTCAGAGAAGCGAGGGAGGGTGCTGGAAACCCCAGTGGGAGCAGCCAAAGTTAGATCAGGTGGCTATGGTGAAAAAGGGATGGGACAGAGAAGTCACATAGACCTGGGTTCAGAACCCAACTTGGCCGCTTACAAGCCATGTGACCTTAGTCAAGTCCCTTTATCTTCCTGAGCTTTTGTATCTGTGTCCATAAAAATGGAGGTGTTGGTGCCTGTGGCCTGTCCGCCAAGGCCATGCATGACCCTGGGCCCTGCCCTCATCTCCTGCGCCGGCTCCTACCACCTCCGCTCCTCCTACCTCCATCCTCCTCCCACCTCTCTCTTCAACAGCAGCCACCCCAGGTGGGTCGTTGTTCCCTAACCCACCACTGCTCATGCTTTACCCAGATGGGTCCCTCTTCCCGACACATGCTTCCCACTTCTTCCTGGGTAATTCCTACTCACCTTTCAAAATTCAGATCAAGGGTCACCTCTTCCAGGAAGGCTTCCTTCCCCTACTACTCCTTCCCCTGAATGCCTTTAGCACTCTCTAACTGTGACACCCATTCAACATTCACTTACTGTTGTGTATAGCAATATTTTTCTCTCCCTATAGCTTATCTTCTCATCCAGATAAAAAGTAGAAACTATATCTTATTTTTCTCACCCCCACATGCCTAACATCATAATTCTACTGGGGCGGGGGTAGAGTGGCAGGGTGGAGTAAGGGGCAGAGACGCAGAGCCCAGGGGTGGGCACAGAAAGAATGCAGCAGGCACTGGTAGATGACAATCTACGCTGAGCTCCCTTCCCAGATAATTAAGATGACGCATATATCCTACATTCACGTCTTTAGCATGAGACACAGCCTCCTCCATGCCCTGGCCCAGCTGCCTCTCTGCTCAGCTTCACAAACTTGTATCTGATTCAGTAGCAAAGAATAGAAGACCTAGGTCATGAAATTTTTAAATTTTAGCATCACAAGAAACCTAATCATGTAGCAAAAGTGATGTTCCAGTACCTCTGAGTCTAAGTCATAAGAAATCTTACAACTTCCACTTGGATGTCTTTGAACGCCTCCTCCTGAGACGTTCTACTCCCGGAACCCAGGCGCCACACTGCGAGAAGCCCGCATCGCATGGGGAACCCATGACAGTCCCAGCTGGGCACTCAGCTAACTGCCGGCACAGCAGCGGGCCTTCCGGGACATCCAGCCCATCGCGCCTTCAGGTGGTTCAGTCCCAACCACTACCTGAGGCAGCCATGTGAGAGATTCTGAGAAAGAATCCATCCCGACGGAGCCCAGTCAACACACAGAACCAAGAAATAATAAATTATTGTTTTATATTCTTTTTAAAAATCTGTAAAGAGATCTTTATAGAAATGTAGAAATTTACTGGTAAGAGTCTGAAGCTCAGAAATGCCATGTAATGGATCCAAGGTCACACGCAATGACTAAGAGAAGAGCCCATTGCATTTAACTGTTGTCACCCCACTGCCACCATCAAAGAAGATAAAGAGATGTGAACTATCCGGGGCAGGAGTGGAGAGGGAGAGAGAAAAAGAGCTGAAATTTTAAGAAAATAACCCAAGATAATTCTGTTCAGAAAGAAAACTATTCATGTATATGCGTTTTCTTTTTTTCTAATTTTCAAAGAACATCTCATACCTTTTTAGATCTTACAGAGTTAATTGCCTTGTATTTCAGCTTTGGGTTCATTTTATTTTTCCTTCCCCCTTGAGATAATTAGCCAGAGGCTTACCTGAGTACATTTGTCATGTCAAGAAGACAATGACTTCAGAGGAAGGGAAGGGCCCAGAAAAGAAGGCCAAGTGACAAAACAAAACCTCCCAGGGGAATATTCACATTTCCTAAATGATATATCACAAAAATGCATGCTCAGGCAGGAGGACAAAGGACAGGGCGTCAGAGCAAACCTTATCGGCCACTGCACCCAACAGAGCTTTGACTACCTTCATCTGAACCAAACCCATACTCGGGGCAAAAGCAACATCCTCTACTAGTTCACTACCATCTATGTGGCTAAACCACAGACCCAAAGGAAAACTGGATTTGGCTTTTTTTTAAATCTGCCTTCAATTTAAATGACATTGTTGTTGTTTTTTTATAAAGGTCTATGCTTGCTCCATATACTACAATGAAGGATTCGGGGAAGCTGCGTTTCATCGTAAGGACAGAACCTAGCCATCTGGCCTTCATTTCCGCCTTTGAGCAGATGGGAAAGGTATTGACTTCACATTGGGACAGTCCTCGGTCTGGCTCATCAGGGCCCCATTGTCCCATAGTTCTTTGTTGTGGAGCATTGTTGTGAGAAGCCACCATTTTTTGAACCTCACCTGTGATCTATACAGTGTCCCAAGACCTTTGTTTATTTCTCTTTGTGTTTAATCTTCCTAGCAACCCTATCAGGGAAGTATTATTACCTCATTTTAAAGATAAGAAAATGTAGTCCCAAAAAGAACACATTCCAAATAGCAGAGCTGGAATGCAAGCCTAGGCCAGCGCAATTCCAGAGACCTGTATTTTCTGGGTACTGATTCTATCTGCCACATGTACTACCACAATAATGCTGTGAAACAAATAACTGCAAAACCTCAGTGGAATACAACAGTAAGCATTTGTTGCTCACGCTTCTGGGATGATTAGCTAGGTGGCTCCGCAGATGACAATGGCTGGGCTCACCCACACACCGAGGGTTTGGTGAGCCAGTGAGTGGTCTAAGCTGTCTCAGCTGGGACAATTGGGATGACTCAGCTTCGCTCCACCTGTCCCTCATCCCCCCTTAGGCCAGCCCAGTCATGTTCTCACGGCAATGGCAGAGGTACAAGAAGGACAGCAAACCAAATTGATTGCAAAAGTGCTTTCCAAGCTTTTGCTTACCCCACGTTGGCCATTGTCCCACTGGCCAGAGCAAGTCACCTGGCCAGGCCCAGAGTCAGAGAAGGAGGGCATTGCAGAGGGCATGGCAAAAGGTGTGAGTGCGGGGCAGGATGGAGACTTGGGACCGCTTTTGCTGTCCACTACATTGGCCTTAGGCAAATCATGAGCCCCCCTTGGAACATCTTTTCCTGCATTTTTTTAACTGATCATATCTACTTTGTAGGGTGCCTGAGAGCATTCAATAAGATAAGCTCTGGGAAACACTGGCAAAGCCAAAACTGTTCCCTCTGCCGACGTAGGTTGAGGATGCCAGCCTGGGAGTGCACGTTCACGTTAATGGAGGGACGTTAAAAACTGAGTTCCTATTTCTATAGAATCCAGAAAGTTTACACAAGCCTCAGAGGTGATGGGCCAGTCACTGAGATGATAAACAAGAACTGTAGGAAGAGAATAAATCCAGGGGGGAAAAAACAAGTAAATGATGTAATTAAAGTTACTGTTGAAGAAACTATCAAGAAGAGAATGAGTCAGCGGCAAGTTTAAGCGATGAATCAGGCACACAATGTCATGTTTCTAGAATTCTTGTCTATTTCAAGAAAGCTTGATGTCCCAGCTAAAAGAGCACCTTGAGTCTGCAGCAACAACATCTGGAAGGAAACACGCTTGTAATTTTAATTTCTCCTCAGCACTGCCATTAACAACAGGGGCAGGGCCAAGCGCTGGGCGCGGAGTAGGCGCTGCATAAAATCTCATGTGGGAGGGACCCATCCCTGCAGCATTACTTCAAATGTATTCAAGGGGATTTTAAATTATTTTTGCAAAAGCACTCCATGTACAATATGCCATTTGATTGTCAAAACAAGGCTGTGAATTCAGTGCAGGACAATTTGAGTCACTCTACTCAACAGATGAGGAAACTGAGGCTTAAATGGCCCTCTAACTAGTGACAAGGCTAGGATTAGAAGACAGGCCTCATAGGTGTTCTTTCTCAAACTAACAGAGAACCATATTCCTACTAATGGTAACTGTGGTCAGGAGGAGGTTTAATCTGTGATAAATAGCATCTAACACTTACTGAATGCTCATAAGCATGGCAGCTTATTTAATCCTCACTACAAACTGAGAGGTTGGTATATAAATGGTTCCATTTTACAGATAAAGGAAAATTGGAGCTCTGAGATTTGAGCCCCTTGCCAAAGGTCACATAGCATATAGATTGTGAGCCATGACTCATATTCAGATCCACAGGACCCACCCCCCTCCCCCCTGCCCCGCACCATGTCTACACCGCCATCATATGTTAAAATCGGGCTTCCACCTGCACTAGAGCCTGGAGGACTGAAAGCAGTTCTATGAATACATCTGCCCCACCCCGTCCGCCCTGCGCACACACATCCACTTTCGCCTCCGTTATTCAGGGAATGTGTGTCCTGACCTGCATTTTCCACTTCACCTCGCCTGCTAGGCCGCTGCCTCTTACAGACACAACTCAAGACAAGGGGCAAGTGATATTGGTTCAGGAAACCAGAGCTGTGACCCTGAGCTGCTGACAGAGTGTCTAATATTTATAGCAATTTAGCGTCAAGCACTAAAGGAAGTGCGTTCCGTGTTGTTGCAGATGTCCTCAGGGGTAAAGAAAACATCTCTATGAAAAATTGTGAGGGATGCTTAACTGATGAAACATCACATGAAAGTACAGCTCAATGGGTTTGCATCCCAGTTAAAAACAAGAATAATAAGACAGAGGCGTGGGCAGTCTCTGCAGATAACATTCTTAAAACACTTAGAGCCACCAGGGAGGCCACGTCACTAGTGGAATTTATAAATTGCTCCTCTACATTTAACTTTTATGTGTGCATTTATTTTTTCATTCTGACCCTCTCAGTCCACATAAGATTTAAAGCTGATTATTTAACTGAGAAAACTATGGTAGACTGATTACATTAACAGCCAAAAATTTTAGGTGTCCCATATCCTTACCCTTGGGTAGACTTCTGCCCACTGACTTTGGAGGGGGGAGCCGCGTCCCCCAGCAAGGCCACCCTAGATCAGCCAGCCTCTGGATGACTTGCCAGTGACCACAGAACCCAACTGAAAACAGCCAGTCCTGGCCTAGATCAGATCAACACATAGACCTGAGAGAAAGAACAGATTGTTGTTTAAAGCCAGTGGGTTGTGGGATGGCTTGTTACACAGCAATAACTAACTGATACAGAAGCTTACATTTTAAAAAATATATCTACACTATTAATCAGTCAACAAGCACACATTGAGTGCCCATGCTCAGTCCTGTCATAGGTTCTGGGAAATACAAAAACATTTAAGACATGGTCCCTACCTGCATGGAAATTCATGTTTCCTTGGGTCAAGTCAGACAAAGGAAAAAGAAAAACAGCAAGATCTACTTAAACAATGTAGAAATTGTTTATATCCTACTCCCTCTCACAGCCAACCTCAATGCCGTCTTCCTCTTGAAATATCTTCCTTTCCCCATCTCCCTGCCAAGTTGAACTATTAACTTCTGCCCCCTCTGGATACTGCAGACCTTTGTTTAAAGTTCTCCCATGAGCTTTTCATGTTATATTTGGAGTTACAGTCAAGTGAAACTATGTCCACCTCTCCCATTGATTGTAAAACTGGATCTTGCTTATCGTTTTCTGAACCTCCAATATCAGGTACAATGGCTTGCATAAACATAAGCAATCTTGATAAACGAATGAATGTTGTAAGAGTTCAGCATGAGGGAAAACTCAAATAGAAGTGTGGTAGTCAAGGAGGGCTTCATGAGGGAAGCAGGCGTTAAGGTTCTCATCTGGGGCCATGGTAAGAACTGATGGAATCCATGGACAGAATTCAAGGGGGCTGTGGACTTGGATGAAGAAAAAAAATACATCCTTGTGTTTACTAATCTCTTACTGAAACAGCTTTCCCTTCCATTATAAAATAAATGGAGGCTACAAACCATGAGGTAGCTATGGAGATATTTCCCTATCACATATACTATTGCAGATAGCTCAGTAGTATCATTTATGTTCATCAGTACTTTAAAATGATAGTGTTACTTAATATGTTAATAAAAATGCATAATATTACAATACCTCAATTTGTTTTTTAAATACTTTAATAACCACATTACAATGTTTCCTCTGTATTTTTTAATGTATTTAAAATTCTATTTTTGAGAAGAGTTTTATAGGCTTCATCGACCTGCCACAGAGATCCATGACAAAAAGTGGCTAAGACCGCCTCCCCCACCCCTCCAGAGACTCTCTGGGTTGTGACTACCTAGACGGGAGAGAAGGAGATAGCTATCCCATAGAAATGACCGCCACAGAGACGTGGGTGGGGATGAATATGAGATGTGGCAAGATGGAATGTGCAGCGCACCCCCCCACCCTTGAGGAGAGAGTGTCCTTGGCAAGATTAAGTGAAAAACCAGAGACATTGTTAGCATAATAACGCATCAGACAAGTGAGAGAATAACTGATTTGTCTTAGACGTGCTCTAAGAATTTGGAGAAGTTAAATTGTTTTCTAAATGACTTATCCTTTTATTTATTGTTTATTCTATTACAGTTGTCCTCATTTCTTCCCCCCGTTTCGCCCCCCTCCACCCAGCCCACCCCTCTCACCCACAGTCAATCCCCTCTGCACTGTCCATGTCCATGAGTCATTCATACACATTCCCTGACTAGTCCCTAAATTCTTAAGGATCTCACACCTCCCCTGAGGGTAGGCCCAGGACTCCAAGGAGAGAGCTGAACTACGAACCTCACAGTGGCGGAGTCACTGGGGGCAAGGGGTGCTTTGCGCCGTCCTTGGGCTCTATATGTATTCGGCTGACACGAAGACTGTCTTAGAAAAATGCGACTGTGACACTGGGCCCCCCCAGACGGTGCAGACATAGCAGAGGAGTGACCACATGTTTGGAGACAATGTGGAGACCACCCTGATTAGATGACAGTGCTGGTCCAAGAAGTAACGCAGAGGGAACAGTGGGCAGGCTGCACTGAAGGAGAGAGTTGCAAAGAGGGACTTGAGGATTTCAAAAGCCTTAAACAAGACGGGGGAAGCGAGATGATGGGGGTTTGGGACAGATGGCAGGGTCTGTCACAGAGGCAAGGTCACTTCACGACATCGCAGGGAAAATGTCCAGGAGGGCCCTGCAGTCTCAACAGTAGGACCCCAGGGAGAGACTGGAATGGAATGGAGGGAGAGCCAACGGGACAGTCTGCATAAAGGAGCTCATTAAAGTCCCCAAGAATGAGGCAATGAAGTAAAAGAAAAGAAAGGACCGGACCTTAGGGAATAATTGCAGAATCAAGAGTGAAGACAAATGAGTTTAAAAATAATAAATAGGAGACTCGTTTTTGTGTCCCAAAGCCAAGGTAAAGGACATTTCTAAGAGGGGGTTAAATGCCGCCTGAAGAAGGAACATACGAAAGATCTCTTGATGTGGCCCGCGGGAGGTGCTTGGCGATTTATAATCAAGCATTTCCCATGGAGTGGTGGATGGAGGCCCAGGGCTGGTGAGTGGGTGGGTGGAGCAGGGAGGGAGGCAGGAGACGGCTGGAGCCAATGAAATGGGGAGGGGAAGCCAGGACGTACGCAGGGCAACAGCAAAAATTATGTTTCTGTGTTCCAAGACCATCCAGATTTTCAACAGAGAAAGAAGGGAACTGCAAAGCAAGGCTCTTCAAAGGTCGTGTGAAAATCATGGAAACCTCAAGTTGAAGCTGTTCCCACCTAAATAATTTTTGTTTAGAAACCAGGCAAAGCCACTGAAACCATGTCAGCAGAGCTCCCAAAATGGAATGACTCAGATGTCCCTGAAGTTGTGTAGATGCTCTGAGCCACTCTGCTAATAGACAGTCAGCCCACACAGAGCCAGTGTCCCCGGTGTCTGACGCAGAAGCCAGAGCTTCCCGGAGGTTCTGGAAGGACCAGCATTCAGGAAGTGGGGTCAAGGGGAACGCGGCTGTCACTAAATGTCCTGCAGCCTAACAAAGCCATCCACCATTTAACCAGTACCTACTGTGTGCTAGGCACTTTATCTATATTCTCCTAATCCTTAACAACAACCTGACAAAAGGTTTTTACCCTAATTAGTCTCCTGTCCAGATGAGGAAACCGAGTTTCGGGGAAGTGAAGTCGCTTGCCTCAAACCCACAGCTAGTGGGCAGTACAGGGAGTGTTGGGACTCGGGTGTGTCTGTCCCTCAATCCAAACCTGTTTCCCTCTGCCCTAGGACCTCAACCAACCCCACCCCACCCTCTAAAGGGAAAGGGAAAGAAAAATGTGTCATTACCACATGCGAGACAAAGCTCCCTTTTGCTAGTGTGACTTTTCCATTTCAACCTCTTCAAAAGTTTTTGTTGTTTTTGTTCTACTTAATTTAACCAATTAAAAAATTTTTTTAAAATGGACTTCATTCACTTATTTTCCAGGAACCCTTCCTGGGTCCCTGCTCTGTGTCAGCCCTGGGGACACAGGCCCCACATGGCTCCCAGAGGGAAGGGGCCAAGATGCCTGGGGAGGCCAAGCAAGTCTTCACAGCAGAAAAGTGTGACCAAACCTATTTTTAAATTTTTGTTTTAATCGGTATTACCTGTAAATCTTTTGAAAAGACAAGCAGTGCTAAAAGGCTTACAATTGAAAATACTGGAACAGAATCTCTTGTTCTCCATCCCTCACTCTGTCTTCCTAATCTTCTTCTCCTGAAGCTGTTTCTTCTGTTACTTACCTCCCTGTTTCTAAGTAACACGGCTGAGTCATCATCTTCGACATCGAACACCGTCTTAGTTTGGTAGACAAAGTTTTCATCCATTCCCTCTTCCCCTTCTCCCATCCTCCCAAAATACTTATAACTCAGTTGTTTTTTTTTAATTCTTATTTTACATTTTCACTACTAAGACCACATAGATAGATTTTATTTCTAGGCCAAGTAGTGGACTATGGGCCTATTTCCTTTCATTTTTGTTTTTTCTGTTAATAATTAGCTCATTTTTCATCAACTTAGATTTGTTTTTTTTTAAGAAACAATTGACTAAATCTTTCCGTGCCCTCAGTATAATTTTCCACATGACCAAACCTGTCGGCTAATGCGTCAGTCTTGCTTGTTTTCCTGGGAACAAACACCCTTACCCCTAGAGCCTTCTGACTTCCTGCCGGCCCAGACTGGTTGTCCTCTGGGCCAAGGCGCAGAGTCCTCCTTAGCCTTTACCCTTCCCCCCTGTCTCCTGGGTCCCTCATCTTCTTTCTTAGCTTGCTGGGTGTAACTGAGCCCATCTTTCAGTAGTTTCATAAGAAAAGGTACATGGAAGGCAAGTTATTTTAAGACATTTTATGTCTAGTAAGGTCTTTTTTTTTTACCCTCATATTTAATGGATAGTCTGGGTTGGTATACAATGACGCTAGGTGGTAAAACACTTTCAATCAGAATTTTAAGAGGCATTGGTTCCATTGTCTGCAAACTTCCAATGTTGCTGTCGAGAAGTTTGAAGCCATTGTTACTCCTGACCTTTTATGTGGAGGGCTGGGACCAGGGTGAGGTGAGCGTAGTACTCGCCTCTAGCGCAAAATGTAAGGGAGTGCCAAAAACCCGCTGATCAAAATGTATAATATTTTATGAATATTTTTAAAATAAAAATTAATGCAAAAAAGTCATGATAAATGAAATTTCAATCAAGACAGGAACCTCATTTGCCTCACTCTATTTCCATCCCCATCAGATCTCGTCTTTATTTTAAATTTTGCTGTTTTGTTCATCATGGATTATTTTGCATTTTTTTATTTTTTTTAAACAGTGCATTAATTTTTTCTATCTTGATCACTGAGTTTTTGGTGCCTCCTTAAATTTTGTGTACCAGGTAAGTGCCTCACTCACTGCATCCTAACTCCATCCCTTTCCAGAAACTTTGAAGAACTGCCCTTTCTATCTGCATATGAAATACAATGAGGAGCTTGGATGCAGGTATTGTTTTGATTCATTGAGTTGGATATTGAGTGAACCTTCCCATCTGGAAGTTCATGTTCTTTCATTCTGGAAAATTTTCTTGTATTATTTCTTTGACGGTTTAATTCCTTCCTCTCTCTATTTCTGGAACTCCTATTAACTAAATGTTAGAGCCCCTCAAGTGATCCCTTAATTTCTTAAGTTTTCTCTCAGTTTCTCCTCTAGCCCATCTGTGTGTGTGTGTGTGTGCATGTGTGTGTGTGTGTCTCTCTCTATATATATGTGTGTATATATGTATATATGTGTATGTATATATAAATATATATATATATATTTCCTGAGATGGTTCTTTGACTTCATCTTCCAGTTCTTCATACTTTTTAAACTTTTGCTAGCAGAGTTTTTACTTCCAAAAGTTCTTTCTTCTCTGATTATTTCTTTTTTTATTCCCCTCCATATTTTCTCATCTAAGAATATCAATTAAGGCTTCTTTGACCTTATGCCCCACTCAGTGAATAACCTCCATTTCCTCTTGTTCATATTTCCCTCAGAGAAGAATGAAGGAAACCTTCTCTCAGATGCCAGTGATCCTTGGCTTTGTGCTCACATCTAAGAGCAGGCCACCAAAAAGGCCAGCTGGAGACTTCAAAAGCCTGACCTTGGCACGTCGACTGGATCAACTGCACTGCAGAACAATCAGGTGTTCCTGCCAGCTCATCTGCTAGAACCTCCTAAACTTAAGCCTCTTTGGGTTATTTCTTTGAGGCTGTTTAGCTCCTCCCGAGAAGACATACTGCTGTCTCCTTGTGGGAGACAGATATAAGCATCTCTGAACTCTCAAGGGACTAAAAAGGGACAGAGAGCTGGCTGCACTGGACGAAGGTGAGCCCTGGGAAGTCTGCCTGCTCCTTTCCCTGACTTTCAGACTAACCCCCTGTTGTCACCCCTGCCTCCATCCCACCTCCTGGTGCCCCGATCCCTGACCTCTTTGGGTTACCGTAAAGGAAGTCAGCTTGCTTCTCCTCAGCACTGTCCCACCCATGAGTGTGGAGCTCTGAGCTCTCTCCTCTCTGGTAAGCCATTTATCCCTCCTCTAGCCTCTTTCCTCCCTCCATGCATTGAGATCAGGGAGTATGGGAGTCCCCTACTTCCATCAGAGACAGGATTCAGGCTGCTGGCGGCGAATATACAGTTTTCAGGAGGAGAATGGATTGGAAACACCTGTCTTCCTCCATCCTGTAAAGTCCTGAATCAAATCTCAAAGGTAGATAAGAGCTGACCAGGCAGTTGAGGCAGAGAGAGGTATTCCTGGCAGTGGGAGCTGTGTGTTCACAGCCGAGAGAAATGAAAGAGAAGTACCTACAGTTTCACACGGCTGGGAGCAAGGTTCAAGGAAGGAGCAGCTGGGTGGGAGCTGAGGCAGTGGGTCACGGACGGCCCTGAGCGCGCCAAGAAGTTTGGCCTTGATTCTGGAGCGAACAAGGAGCATGAGGGACAGGAGTCACGTGGCCAGATGTGCCCCTTGGGGAGCAGCACGGCACGTGTGCTGAGGCGGTTAGGAGGCAAACAAGCCTGGGAGGAAAGCGATCAACTGGCACGATGACAATGGTTTCCATGTGAGAAAAGGCGCAGAGGTGAACTCAAAGGCAGTTGCCCTGTGAGAGGAAATAAACATGAAAGCTACACGAAGGTAGGACCTAGGAACTTGTGACTATGAGGAATGGGGCATGAGGGCAGAGGGAGGAGTCTAGTTTGAATCCCAAGTTCCTCGTCTGGGCAACAGAGCAGGTGACAAGACTGTTCACAGAGACAGGGAAAGGAGGAGCAGGGATGGGGAAACTGGATTTGCACGCACACTGCATTCCTGCCGACTCCAGTCTCTGAGAAGTCCACGCTGGTATTACATAGTTGCAGTCAACATCCACATAGCAATTTGGGTCCTGCTTCTTTTTGTCTTAGCCATGCTTTCCAGGTGTCGACAAAATCCTCAAATGTCCTTCTGTAATTTGGCCACAGAGTACCCCCTCATGCTAATAAATAAAAAGGGTTCCACTCCTCAGACCTCTATTCCGGGTACTCTAAAGAGGGCTGCAATGAACTGCACGGTGGTCTTGGCAGGGCCTGTGAGCGGTCTCCATGGTCCAGGCTTCCTGCTTTCTCCAAGGCTGAGGACCCCTGCAGGGCAGGGTCCCTGGAGTCTGCTCCATCTGCTCTGCCACTTAAAAGGGGAGCACTGAGAAGCTTGCTCGGCCACGCAGCCCCTTGTAGCTTGTTGATCCCTCACACCAGCCTGAACCTCGTCTTCCTGTCCACAGTGACCGTGACCCACCTGGGCTTGGATGTGCAGCGCCGGTGGTAGAGCGGTGAGCACAGCTGCCTTCCAACAGAGCTTGGAAGGAGCGCGACCCTCACTCTCCCCTCACCTGAGCCCTCTCCCCTTCACAGTGGCCATGCTGCTTTCTGCCACCATGCGTCCCCACAGAGTGGCTCCCCACAGATCTCCTTTCAAGAGGATCCCCGGGTGCGGGAGTCCAGTGCCATCAAAGTCGCTGCACTCCTGAGAATAGTAGCGCCCCCACAGGGAAGCCAGAGACCTTGTGGCGGGGTTGGGGGGGGAAGGAGTGTACCAATAGTTGTTACGGCAACCGGGGCTCCCAAAATGGAGGAGGAGGAAAAGACGGCCCTGCTCAAGAGTTGCCATGGCAACCCAGATCCTTGAAGCCCGCTTTGAAGACAAAATCCACCCGCTCCCCACTTACAATGAAGTACCCGGGACTCCTCAGGATTCTTCGCGGTCCAGAAAGCCGAGTGGAATGGGTCATGTTCTCCTGGCCTCACAGTTGATTTCACAGACTTTTTAGGGACAAAAGGGCTTCCTAAACTTTTCTTTGGGAAGAGGGCTGGGGCTTGGCAACCAATTAATTCCCTACGATGTACCAGGGACACAGTGATAAATAAGACCCAGACCTGTTCTCCAGTGAAGGAGGCAGACATTTAAACATCGCTGCAGGAGTGTTGCTGGAGGAATAAATCGTTCAGCCTTTTCTGAAGATAGTTTGGCAGTGTCTGTTAAAATGTTAGGTGCGCAAACTCCGGGTCGCCGCAATCCCACCTCCTAGGCTCTGCCTGCAGAATCACCTGCATGCGGCGGTGGTTGTTGCAGCAGCATTAGCAGCAAAAAAAGGATGGGAAGCAACCTAAGTGCCCACCGTGGAGGCCAGTCAAGTTGGTTTGGGTACATCCACGTATGTTGAACATACACCTGAACATATGCAAAATAACACAAGAAATTGTTAGCAGGGATGCCGCAAGAGCAGTGGATTGGGATAGGGGAAGAAGGAACTTCACTTTTAGTCCTAAACCATTTGGCTATGTTACAGGATCACGTATTCTTTTTATATTTTCAAGAAAATACTAAATAGGCCCTGGCCGGGTAGCTCAGTGGGTTAGGGCATCATCCCGCTATGCCAAGGTTGTGGGTTTGATCCCAGGTCAGGGCACAAATAAGAATCAACGAATGAATGCATAAAAAGTTTCTTTTAATTTTAAAAAGAAAATGCTAAATATTAGGACAAACATAGAATGCTTGACACTACAATGACATTCATGGAGGTCAAAAGTGCACGCATTGCTGGTCCTCATGGAGTGCAAACCTCCACTCGAGAGACTTCCACCACAGGGACACTGACGGGGCAGGAAGGAAAGAGAGGGGAGGAAGAGTGAGGTCGCACTGGCAGTATAAGATGTCATCATAAGGAGAAGGAGGAAGTCATTTTAGGCCCAATGAGTAGCAAGAGCACAGGCTGGGAAGCGTACAGGTTTGGGCACTAAGGGAATTCCACGTGGTCCCTGCGCAGAGGTGGCAGAGATGGGGGTCATCCCACATCCATCCCAAGTGTGAACACAGGAGAGGGACATACAGAGAGCAGAACAGACAGAGCTTTCTGGCTGCAGCCTGGTGGTGGACTCGAGAGGACAAGGACCAGAGGCAGGATGACACCTGCAGCTGCCGGAATCCCGCCGGGGAGATGTGAGGAGAGCAGACGGGGAGCCGGGGTTACGGGAATAGTTCATAAGTAGGAAGGGCGGGACTTTATGAAGTTTATGAATCTATAGACATGCATTCTGTCAGACTAGGCGGAGCTCCTTGACTTCCAGATGGGGAAACGGAGGCTCCGTGGGAGAAATAAGGGGTTCCAGGCCACTGGTATCTTGACTTTGGGTTTTCTCTGGGCCTCTTGCAGGAGGTAGCTCGGTCCTTCCAGGCCTGGGCCTTTTTCAGTTCCTGATTCAGACATTCCACACTGCGGGGGATTGTCAAAGGCAAGGCCGCTGCCGAGGCAGGCCCTGCAGGAAGAAGAGCGGAAGATGAGGACCACACCCCTTAATGTCCTGGTGGCACGGGTCACATTCAGAGATCCAGAGCTCCTTAGGGGTAGTGTTCCAAGCGATGCCCTTGGGCGTGGCCCCATTTGAGGCGGTTGGCCAGGGCTGGGGCACCGGGAGGGGAGGCTGGTGGCAGGCATGGTGTTCCAAAGACCTGATCCAGGGAGAGCTTCTTTCACCTGCCTCTCTGGTGCCCTGCCCCATGCCAGGGGACAAAAAGATATCGCAGAAGCTCAGACAGAGCACTGAACTGGGGAGTCAGGCCCTGGAATCCAGTGACTTCTTGTCCTGCCACTCGTAAGGTGCCCTTGAGCTGGCCACGTACCAATCCCAGGTGAGAAGAGACGCACACCTCACACCGAGAAGGGCTGCATCAGACTTGACTGTGTTCCTGGAGCGCGGGGATGCCCCTGGGGGCGCATTATCACCCAGCTGCCAGCACGTCTACATTTATCAGACTAGTTTAAGGAAGGAACAGGGCCGATGGCCGTCATCCCTGAACTGCGGGCATGTACGCCGTTCGCAACGCACTCGACACGTGGTGTCCTCCCATTTGCCTTAAAAAATAAACAGGCGCCCAGGACCTGCGCAGCCGCTCCATTTTACAGATGCAGGAGACAGGTGCTGAGGAATTCTGATTCAGCCCAGATGCATGGAGTGCCTACCTCCTGCTAGCCGCTCGGCAGCAAGTACCAGCAGCAGCTGGGCTTGGGTGGGATCTATCAACACCGGTCCAAATCTCTGCGGAGGGAAGGCTTACCCATCAAACCAGTTCGGGGAATACTACCAACTCTCTCCCACTTTTGAACAATCACAATGCTGCTTATGTCAGCAAAGGCTTGGAGAGGTCCTGCAGTGACTCTGTCTAACGTGACATGTCCCAAACCTTACAGTCTCCCTTACAGTAAACGTCAGAGCAGCCTGCAGAGCTTGGGTTCCGTGAAACTCATTTTGACAAGTGCCGATCTGACCAATGGAAACATAGCACTCAAGGTGGACTTTCAGACACTTAAATGAAGGGTACGTCCTTGGGTGGGATTCCCTCCGTCCCTCAAATCACAACCGAAGCCTCTGCCTCCTCCTGGGCCTCAGGACAGGCAGCACTGACGAGGCGCAGGCCTGCTGGTCTCATAGCCGAGGCCTCGGCTGGCAAGTGGAGGCCCAAACCTTGGCTGTGGCAGAGTTTGGCTGTGGCAGAGTTTGTCTGTGGCTCTGGGGCCAGTCGTTTTCGGGTGGGCGGTAGGGTCAGGCATCTGGAACAGCCAAGACACAGATGTTCCAGCCACTCTTGGCTCCCCGCCTGGCTCCTGCTCTCCCTAATTCCAATATTTGGCTGCCGCTCTCACCTCATTCATATTCCAATGTCAACACTGCATAATCTCCCCCAAACACTGACAGCCTGGGAACACGGCAAGGGGAAGGGACAGCGGATGAGCGGGGGCACCGGGACGGAGGAGGAAGGGAAGTGGAGGTGAGCAGGAAGCAGGAAGCCGCTGGAAGCTCCGAGTAGGCAGCACTCCATCCGACCCCTCAGCTGGGCCAGCAGGAGCTGGGAGCCTCCCTGGAGGGATAAGATGGTGGCCCCAGAAGCCCCCAGCACCCACCTTGTGCTGTCATAGCCCCAAGGTGTGGCAGGCCTGGGACCATGGGTTTTGTATGATGCGCAGGAGGGAGCCGGCCCCAGTCCGGGAGACTCCAAGGTCTGGCTCCGGCTCTGCCTCTAACAGGCTGAATGGCCTGAGGCAAGTCACCCGACCTCTCTGGACTTCATTTCATTCATAAGATGAAGAGGTTGCCTATCTCTGTGACCCACCAGCTCTAACATTTGGGGAGGAGGCCACAGAGCATCGCAAGAGACAGCACAAGCCCGAGTGCAAAGCCAACTCTGTCCATGCTCTCGGCCACCCCGAGAGGGTGCTCTGAGCACCCTCATCTGTAAACCGCGGGCAATGCGGCGTCCACACACAGGGAGCCCATCGGGATTACAGGAGAGGGAGCGTGGGGAGCGTGGCGTCCTGAGCTGGGCCACGAAGGGTACGGGGAAGCTAGAATAAGCCCCGCTCGTCGCGCACCTTCCCCCCCACCCCCGCAGGCTCTTGAGGTGCCTCCTTGCACACAATCCTCCTGAGAGCTCTGTGGGGGAAGGACTGTCGCTATCCCATTCCAGAGGAGGAAACTGAGGCTCAGTAGCTGGCCCACGGTCACGCGGCTGGAGGTGACACACGGCTGAAGGAAACCGAGGTCTGTCTAAACACCAACGTCTGGGTGTCCCACGCCGTCTTTCTAAGCTTCGGGAACAGCCAGGGATTGGACCTGAGGTGCAGGAGTACCCCTCTCCTGACAGCAGACAGGGGTGCAGGATGTGGCCTGCAAGCCACCGCTTGGCACAGGGGGCACCCCCGGCGCCTTCACTCAGGCCTCCCTCCATCCACAGGACCCATCCTCATGGGTCCTCTCCCCGTCTCCGCCCACAAGAGCCCGGCCCGCGCGACTCCCCTGCCGTCTCTGCCCACCGACGTCCTTCCCCCAGCCCTCCCTCCACCACCTTCCCAGGGGACCGCTCGCTCGCCTAGGTCTGATTGCAAACCCCCAGGAATCCAGTGACCTCCATGACCTCCACCCAAATTTCCCCCAGAGCCACGTCCAGCCACACTTCCCGAGGAGGGCTGCTAATAAATATGTGTGAGATTTGCATGCTCTTTGCATACACTTACAAGGACCTGAAAGGCAATTTTCAAAAGAAGTATTATCAAGACTGCTTTCCCCTCCTTATCTCTCTATTTCTTCCTGTTCCTTTGAACCTACGCCCAGGCGCTGGCCCCGCTTCCCTCTTCTGAATGTGTAACTAAACAAGGGGAGTAATATTTATAAAAAGTAACAATTGCATTCCTTGAGCACCTACTATGTGCCAGGCACTGCCCCTCACAACAACCGTAGGAACTACTGTCTTAGAGAGTCCGAGGAGACTCAGGAAAGAGAACCTTTTTTCCCAGCCCCTGTTCAGAACCAACAGAGACACCGACTCAGTTGGGTGACTTTCAAAAATGGCCTCTTTATTCTAGGGAAAGCTGATTTGAGACAATAGGTCTAAGGTCAGGGGTTTCCTAATGCTGAACCCCGGGATCAGAAATACCCACTCTTTCTCAGGCTGCTAGACACCCCACCCCCAGCCTCCACTGACGAAGACTCCCCCGTAGAACTTGGAGCGCAGAAGCGCTTGGAGACGCCACAGCTCTCTGGGACAGACCCCAGAGAGAAGGAGCGAAAGGGGCTGGGCTGCTGAGGGGAGCGACTTAGTCCTGAGTTCGCCAGTTACCAGCGTCAACTCTCCCCGCCGGGGAAGGCTGGGCTGGCGGTAATGGGCGCTCCCCATTCTGCATTAATAAAGCGTAATATGCCGTGTAGAATGGGAGAAGACATCAGTAGTGGGTGAGAAGCAAGTGTCCCCCTATTTTACAGATGTGAAAACTGAGGTTACTTAACAGAGGGGCATCACACCTTGCCCAAGGTCAACTAGTAAGAAAGGGACGCGGTTAGCATTGAAACCCAAGGCTGTCTCACTATAGGGCCTGTGGGTTTTCCACGGCACCACAGTTGTCTCTCTGAAAGGCACACAGCCAAGGAGAGGGAACAAAGAGACGGCATGGGGAAGAAGACAGAGGGAAAGCAGCAGGGTGTCCCAATGTGGGTCAAGTGCAGCTGCGGACAATCTCCTGTCTCAGAGCCAGAGCAGGGAGGGCCTTTGGGCACCGAGGACTGCGGGCCCCCACTCTCACAGGCCCCCAGGAGTGAGCGGGCAGGGTGGAAGGCCACAGGGAGTGGCGGGAGCTGCGGTGAACGCGGCTGGGGGCGGGGGTGGGGGCGCCAGCGCAAGCCCGGCCCATCTTGGTCTTGCAACCGCACAAGCCCACGCTCAGTCAGGTCTGACTTTTCAAGAAATGCCAGAAATCAAAGTATTACCTGACATCCCCTTATCTGACTATGTTGGTTCAACGTTTAAGAGAATGAGCAAACACTGTTCTGGCAAAGAGAACATGACCGCCTCCCGGCTCCAGCCCACTGGCCACGCAGCCAGCAACCTCTAAAATTCCAGTCCGGGCCCTTCGCCGCTGTGCTCACTGGAATGTGAGCTCCTACGCTCCAGGACAGGCTGCGTGCTTGTCCCCTGCCAACCCCGCGGGCCTGCGCAGTGGGCGCTCCGTCAGCTGGAGAGCCCAGCCGTGGAGGCCGCCCGAGCGCCGACGTCGAGGGAAGAGCCAGGCCCGGTCATTCTGCGGTCCGTGCCCCTTCCACAAATGCACAGCGATCTCACGCTCATCTGCTCCAGGAGATGCTTCTTAGAAACGCAGTCGGGATCTCTGCGGGGAGAGGATGGAAACCTGCACTTTAAACAAGCCTCCCCAGGAATTCGCGCGCGCACTTATGTGTGGGAACCACCGCAGGGAGGCGGAGGGCAAAGACGGAAACGCACGGGCTCAGGCGGGCTTCCAGCCCTGCGCCAGACCAGCCCTGCATCAGCAAGTCGCCTAAGCCCTCTGAGCCTCCGTTTCCTCATCTGTAAAACAGGCAGGACATGGCCTGCTTCACACATTTGCCTTGAGGAGGGAATAAAGTCAGGGACACAAGAACCATTTGTGAACTCAAGCACTGGTTTTCAAACTGCAGGTCCCAGCCAATAAAATGGGTTGCGAGACCAGTTTAGTGAGTCTTCACCAGCATTATTTTTAATGAAATAGAAAGGAATAGAAAATAAGAAGAATATTGTTTCATGAAACTTTTTATTGAACATGAACTATACATACGTATATGGGAATAGATGCACATATGAGATGCTAGGGCCAATACATAGTTTTCTTCCCACGAGTGGTGGTTTAAAAAAAAAGTTTTATTTAAAAATGCACTGCTCTAAACATAGTTGTAAATCTTTATGACCTTGAATTAGGCAATAGTTTCTTAGATATGAGGCCAAAAACACAAGCAGCAAAAGAAAACAATAGATATACTGGAGTTCATCAAAATTTAAAACATTTGTGCTTCAAAGGGCATTTTAAGAAAGCCATAAAACTGGAGAAAGGATTTGCAAATCATATATCGGACTAACTTCGAGTTTCCAGGCTATAAATAAAGAACTTCTATAATTCAACAATAAAAAGGCAATCCAATTTAAAAATGGGCAAAGGGCTCAAGTAGATATTTCTCAAAAGACCTTCAAATGATCAGCAAATGCATAAAAAGGTGCTCAACATCATTAGCCACTAGGGAAATGCAAATCAAAACCACAGTGAGATCCCGCTTCATACCCACGAGGATGGCTATAATCAAAAAGACAATAACAAGTGCTGGCAAGGATGCGGAGAAACTGGAACCCGCATATACCACTGATGAAATGTAAAATGGTACGGTTGTTTTGGAAAACCAAATGCCCATCAACGGATGAATGGACGAGCAGAGTGTGATAGAGCCATGCACTGGAATATTACTCAGTCATAAAAAAAAAGAATGAAATTCGGGCCCATGTTACAATATGAATGAATCTCGAACACATTATACTAAATGAAAAAAGCCAGTCACCAAAGGCCATATATTATATGACCTCACCTATATGAAATGTTCAGAATAAGCAAATTCATAGAGGCAGAAAAATATTGGGTTGGCCAAAAAAATCCACTTAGTTTTTTCTATAAAATAAAAGACACATTTCTCATTTTCACAGATAACTTTATTAATTTGGATATTTTGAGTATGTCAGCTATTTCCCACGTGGCAGAACATTGATTGTTCTCAATTAATGTCTCGATTTGATCTCTATCAACTTTAACTGGTCTACCCGACTGGGGAGCATCATCTAGCAAAAAATCTTCAGCACGGAACTTTGCAAACCACTTTTGATGTGTTCAATCAATCGCAGTCTAATTAGAAGACAGTTTGTGCAGTGCCCTCCACACACCGCACAAATCTTTTTTGCACTTCATTTGCAGTTTTACCTTTCTTGAAATAATAAAGCATAACATGCTGAAAACGTTGCATATTTTCTTCCAAATTCAATAGTAAAATGGATACACACAAATTCACCAATTTTTATTATTTTTAAATGCATGTTGATATGACACTGTCACAATACAGTCTAACAACATTGTTTCAAATGAAGTTAAAGACAAGTAAGCGCTACTAGAGCCACTGTACAGAAAACAATCCAACTTTCTGGCCAACCCATAGATTCGTGTTCTCCGTGGACTAGAGGCGGGAGGTCGTGGAAGTGACTGTTGGCCGGGTTTCTTTTGGGGGTGGCACCAAATAATGGTGATGGTTGCACAACCTTGTCAATATACTAAAAACCACTAAATGGTACACTTTCAAACAGTGGATTTTATGTGAATTACATCTCAAAGACACTGTTCTGAAACACTGTGACATGGAATTTGTTCCTGCTAAAGAAAGTAAGACAGGAAACAAAAGAAAAAATGAAGAGAGTGCTAAGATTCTAAAGGGGCTGGGAGTCGCGGGGGTCAGGGTGGGGGATCCCGTTCCCACTGCATGCCCCCTGCCTGCCTGGCCAATGGCGAACCCACTTGAATGAATGAACCTTGTCCACACACTGTGGATGGTACTGTTTGCTGGTACAATGTCACCGAGGGGCAATTTTGCAATATCTATTAAAAACTAAAAAAAGACCTCAGACTTTTTATTTTAGGGATTGTAACCTCAAAAATACTCCCAGGAAGGGGTCACAATGAAGCCCATTCATAGCAGTATTGTTTGTAATTGGGGGGAAATGAGTAAATAATGTCTGGTAATTGAGAAATAATTAAGTAATGATCACGATGTAGTCATACGCGGGATACCGGGCAAATCTAGTTATCTGAGAATTAGTATTAAATGGGGAGTGGGGGTTATGAATGGGGAGGAAAGGACAGCTTTTTCATGACAGAAGAATTCTAATAAACTGGGTAATCTCAAAGTACCTCCCCCCACCAAGATATTTATTGATTACAAAGGAGAGAAGATGGTAAGATTCCAGGAGAGAAACCTAACAGACGCCACCCCACGCAGCAATGAAGGTTAATATCACCTGTGATTCGACTCATGGACATCGTGTACAGCCTGGGAAAGACACATTACTTCTGGGGAGTCCTTGCCTAAAACGCACCATCACAACTAATCGTGCAAAACACAGCAGACAAAACCAAACGGAGGAATAGTCTAGAAAATAAGTGGCCAGTACTCTTCAAAAGTGTGAAGGTCGTGA
Source organism: Pteronotus mesoamericanus (assembly GCF_021234165.1). NCBI lineage: Eukaryota > Metazoa > Chordata > Mammalia > Chiroptera > Mormoopidae > Pteronotus > Pteronotus mesoamericanus. The sequence continues at coordinate 2,176,107 of NW_026555299.1, read as the reverse complement.
GAGACAGAGATGGGCCAAGGCCGAGGCTGTGCCCGGCTGGGCGAGGCTAGACCTGACACCTAAATGCAGGGTGTACCCTGGATTGGACCCTGGAACAGAAAAAGGTTATTAATAGAAAAGCTGGTGAAGTCCGAATAAAGTGTGTAGGTAAATAGTATTGTGCCACTGTTAATTTCTTAGTTTAGATCATTGTGGTACGGTTATACGAGATGTTAACATTAGGGAAAGCTGAGTGAAGAATATAAAGGGTGCTCTACTAGTATTTTGGCAACTTTTCTGTATATCTAATTATTTCCAAGTTTAAACATAACGGCTCCTATAATCCTGGTTTTGTATAAAACAGTTACAAGTTTGTGAGTATTTGCTGATTGCCTTCTCTGTACTGGATTGAATAGTATTCCCCTAAAATGATGTCCATCTGGTATCTCAGAATGTGGCTTTGTTTGGAAGTAGGTTCTTTGCAGATATAATTAGTTCAGATGAGACCATGCTGCGGCCAGTGTGGCTCAGTTGGTTGGAGCGCCATTCTGTGATCAAAGGGTTGCAGGTTCAATTCTTGGTCCAGGAACATATGAAAAGCAACCAATCAATATTTCTGTCTCACATCGATGTCTCCTTCTCTCCCTTTCTCTCTTTCCTCTCTCTCTAAAAGCAGCGGGAAAAAATGCCTTGGGTGAGCATTTTAAGAAATTTTTTAAAAAAAAAGACGAGGTCACACTGGATTAAGATGTGTCCTAAATTCAATGGCAGGTGGGCAATAAGAAGGCCATATGAAAACACATACAGACACGGAGAGAATACCCTGCGGGGACAGAGGCAGGGACCGGAGTGACACACCTGCAAGCCAGAGAGCCCCAAGTGTTTGCCGCCAGCGCCAGAAGCTGGGAAGAGAAGAGGGGAACAGACTCACCCCCAGAAGCTCCGGAAGAAACCGACTTGGCTGACACCTTGACTTCAGACTTCCAGACACCAAAAGTGCAAGAAGAAAGTCCTGTTGTCTTAATTTCCCCCAAGTTCGTGGTGACCTGTTGTGGCAGCTCTATGAAACCAGCACATCTCCCTGGCCAGCACTGCCCGCCCCTTAGCCCAGTCCCAAAGTCCCAATTTTCTGTGAGGGTCCCTGGGCTTCGGTGAAGCTGATTTGCTCCCATCCCCACTGGCTTAGGCCAGAAAGCATGTTCCATGGCCCTGGCCTCAAAGATGGGTTCAGAGATGCGTGTGACCCAGTTTCAGGCAAGGGAACTTGAGGGCATGTCTGCTGCCAGCTCCCAGGAAGAAGCTTCCTCACTCCCAGAAGAAGGTCCTACTTGTTAGACTTGAATGAGGACGCCATCATGCTCTGTTATAAGGGGAACCAGCCTCCATAGGAAAAGAACAAAACAGGAGGCAGAACGGAGGGAGAAAAACATTGGTCCGTCAGCGGGTGGCTGGATCAAGCCTCACCTGAAACTGGTAAACTCTGGACTTTTGAGTTACGTCCCTTCTGGTTTTAAACCAGTGGATTAAAGATTCTCAACAAACTCGAATAAGGCCAGATCCATGAAACAAAGCTGTCATCATGATTAGGGTTCTCATGCTAGCTTAGCCCTGTCTTCCTCTGTGTTGTTTTCTCAGCTTAGTAGCCTCAATGGAAAGAAAGCATCTCTATTGTATCAGTTAGGTGTCTGCTGCAATGATGCTGTATAACAAGCAGTCTTGAAAATCTCAATTGCTTACAGTAGCAATTATTCATTTTATAGTTGTGGATATATGTGAGTTGGGGCTTGGCTGATATCAGTTGGGTTAGGCTGGTCTTGAGACTTCTGCTTGGGTTCGGTTTGCTCCACCCAGCCTCCTCCCTAGGGCTCCTGATTCTGTTGGTCCAGGGTGGGGCCTGGGATCCTGCCTTTCTAAAAGGTCCTGGATGATGCTGGTGAGGACCAGTGGTAATGATCAAGAATGAAATTGGGAGCCTCAACCTTCCTAAGCCACATTCTCATTTATAAAATGACAATTCCACCTGCTGAGGGGAGTTTTCCTGGCACCCTCCAGGCATAAGGGGATGTGCTATTGTGCCTTTTCTTACCGTGACTGCCCTTCCACTGCGCCCCTTCCCAGCCCCCAGGAAAGGGCTCACAGCCCCGCCAGCTGGGAGTAGAGAAGCAAATATCACAATGCAAGCACAGCTTCCCATTAGCTGCTTTAAACTGCTCCCTGCAATAATGTGGGTGTAATCCATAAGACTCAATTATGGCTATCAGGCAATTAGGCACACCACAGCGAGGTTATTGCGTAATTAATGCTCAGCCCCTTTCCAGCAGGTTCTGAGAGTGGCACAGGTAACACCACTGACCCACCCCCGCCTCTGGGAGAGGAACAGGGACCCAAAATGAGGGGTTGCCCTCCCTTCAGGTTCTGAGGAGAATGTTCTTAGGAAATGAGCCCTGGAGGGGTGGCAAGGGGTCAGACTGTGTGCAGCCAAAACAGCCTGAGCCACTGACCGCCAGGGAGCCCTCACACCTACCACGGTGCTGGAATAGTCAGGTTTATCCTCCAGGATAGAGTTCAAATCCTGCCTCTGCTAGCGATCAGCTGCACAGTATTAGGCACTCACCTAATGTTTTTAAAGCCCCAACTTCCTTGTCTATTAAAGAAGGGAATCGATAACAATCACCTCCTAGGCTGCTATGAAAACTGAATTGAAAAGCTTGCATAGTGCTTCCATAGTTCCTGCAGGGCCATCTTTATTATCTCCCTGTCCTCACCCATACAATGTGGGCAAGTCCCACCTGGCCTAAGCTTGAAGGGCCTTCATGCAAAGGTGTGAGGTGGTCCATGTGCACGGGAAGTTCAGAGCATGTCGCTAACGTGCCATTGTACCTTAGCTACCATGTGCCTGGCTTTCTGCTCAGCCCTCCAGGACACAGCCGGGTATAGTCCCCAGGCCTCTGGAGAGGCTGCCCCCCAACAGGGCAGTAGGTGATTAACCACACTCAAGGATGGAAATCTAATGGTTTAGGTGGATACAACAGAGAAGAATCATTTCTTGAGCCATGATCTGTGGTATTCAAATGAGCCTCAAGTGACACAAAAGAGAAAAAAGTAGCCCAAACAATTTTTGAAATGGTGCAGGTGAGAGAGGAGAGCGAGACCCCCAGGGGCAGTAGGAGTTGGTGGCTCAGGCTGGAGCAAGGGGCTGCAGAGTGAGGGCTCCGGCCATTGTCAGAGAGACGGGGATTCTCACATCATCCTCACGTGTCCCCGTTACCAAAGGACACATCCACATAGGCGTGTCCACACAGGCACATATAGACAGACACGCAGATGCAGGCACAGACAGACATACGCTGCACACGCGCATGTGTGCACCCATAAACAAGTAGAGGCATGCAGCTTTTGCACCAACAAACAAGCACAGACATGCACAGAGATGCATACATACATGATGCGTGCATGCACACGTAAATAAAGCACACTCAGATATACACATGCACGCTCACTTAGTGATTCGTTAGAATCCACCAGCCTCTCAGAAATTGACGCGGTCCATTTTCCCACGATCTCTTCCAGCGGAGTGTGTGATTCCAAAGCTGTCCACAAGAGGGAGCTCAGGAACTAGAATTCAAGAGCCCCTGGCCGGCTAATACTTAGAATCCAGAGCTCAGAGGTTCCCGGGACCCTGCGTTTTGTAACCGGGAAAGCTGACGTTCTGACGACGTTCCGAAAACGCCTGCCCTGTTTTGCTCCAGGGATTATGGTCAGGAAAGGAGGTGGGGAGGAAGGCATTGTCACTGTCTCTGTTGGAGAGGGAAAGTTGGGGATATGGGAGGTAAGTTCTCCTGAGGTTGTTAGACACTGTCCCTAACTTACTGTGACCCTGAGTAAGTGACCTGGCTCCTCAGTGTCTGTTTTCTCATCTGTGAGGAAGCTGCTCTCTGTTGTCACCTGTTTCCCCAAGTCCCTCTGGAGGCCCCTAGACTGACCCTTCCCTTATCCATAGGCACGCAGCTCTCTGGCTCTCTGCTCTTCCTACCCTTTCAGGTCTCATGCTGTCGCCTCTGCAGACCGGATATAAGTGTCTCACACCATCACAATTTTATTTACACCACATTATTGCTACTTGAAACTGCCTTGTTTATTAAGGTGCTTGCATGTTTATTTTGTCTCCTCCAGGAGAATGTAAACCTCCTAAGAGCAGAGCCCTATGGTGTCCTGTTCCCTCCCTGTCCCGCACACCATTACTAACACCTAGAACATGCCTGGCACCCAGTGGGCTGCAGTAAGCAGAAAGAAGCATTAACTTCCTGGCGGGTCTGGAAAGGAGTCCCAGCTGTGTACTGGTGCTGCCCTCTAGTGGCGCTGGGTCCCCATCGCACCTGGCTTCTTAACCTCCCATCCCACCGGCCACCAGCGCGCCGGGCACATCACTGTGGGACTCTGGGGATGGAGGTGAGGGAATCTGGTCCCCAACGTTCATCCCTGTATTCAGATGAGTGAGGGACCCTTTCTGGCATCTAGTACTACAATTAACAAAGACGAGTTTCGTGTATGATGCGTACTCTGTCCTGGAAAAGACACCTCAGGGCAGAAATACGATGATGTCTGTCTCTATGGAGTCTAACAGACAGAGCGAGATAAGCCAGCCCAACCATCCCACCTTACAGGTAACATTACTGAAGCCCAAGCCAGGAGGGACAGGTAAAATTATCTGGCCTAAAAACACCCTAGAGTAATTGTCACCCATTTCCCCACCCACTGATAAGCACAGAACAGTCACATTTTTATGCAAAGCATGTGTTCCTGAAGACCTTGCATAATTCAAAACGTGCATAATTCCAGGCTAATTTTGCCATAAAAATGAATGCAAAGCAAAAAGAATGTGTTGCATAAATCTACCCCCATTGTGGCATATTTTTGCTTTAATGCTGCTCTTTATTTTCCCGGCATTATCTCTAATATTTCACAGCGCACTTTCTGCTAAATTAACACTGCAGCATTTCCTGCTGGTGGTTTGGCCTTCTTCATAACGTTTTATCACATCTCACTTTCTTTCCAATGTTATTGATTTTTTCAGGTGCGTTTTTCAGCACCTCCACTTAAAGAACACTCAGATGACATTGTTACAGGATACAGATAAGAGATTTAAAGTTATAATAACTGTGGATGTTGAGGAAGTGGCACAATTGTCTCCAGAATTCCCCACCGTAATTAGAAACTTGGATGCATGCAAACCACAGTGCATGCATATAGAAGGCAGGTATTTCTACTTAATAACCAAAGCGACATCACCTTGTGGCAGGTTTACAATTCCCAGTTAACAACTCACTTAGCTCCTCCAACTCTAGGAAGTTGTGTAATTCTGACAATTTTTTTTAACTGCAGAGTTTTGCATTATTTCTAAGTTAGTGCATAAACGTGTATTAGCAGTTTTATGTGGCAGCTCCCTGAAGCCACATAATTGAGGTTCTCAGGAACCGTAACCACACCCTGGATGACCTCACTCGCTAGGCTCTTAGCCCCACAGGGGTGGGAGTGCACAACCACACCCAGCAGTCGCAGGTCCGGATTGGACTTCAGGAATTCCAGCCACTGCCTCTTACCCACACAGGGGCCCTTTTGGAGGCAGCATCAGCAGAGCCGCCCACCCCTCCTCCAGGCCCACTCCTCGCAGTCCTTCTGTCTCCTCCTGCCCCCTCTTCGCATCAGCATTTGGTTCCGCTTGCCTGTCATCCAGCTCCAGCTGCCCCTCCTCCGCGTGGAGCCGAAGGGGCCTGAGACCCAAGCTGGGGGAGAGGAGAGAGGAAGGAAGACTAGGTCTGAGTATCCAGCACTTCCAAGACTTTCCACGTTGCCAAGAACAACCTCTTGGCACACAATTCCTGTAAATTGTCTGCTTGGCCTTCCTCTGCCTGGAATTGCATGCTTGCTTGCTTTTTAATTTTTATTTATTGATTTTTTTAAGAGAAAAAATAGATAGAGAGAAACATTGATGTGTTGTTCCACTTATTGATACATTCATTGGTTGATTTTTGTATGTATGTGCCCTGACCAGGGATCAAACCTGCAACCTTGGTGTATCGGGACTTCATTCTAACCAACTGAGCTACCTGGCCAGGGCCTGTAATTGCTTCCCGAAAGGTCCCCTCTGCTTGATCAGAGCCTGGCCCCAGAAGAGGAAGGACCAGACCCTAGGAAGGAGAGGAGGGGCAGACTCTGACCCCGCCGCTGGGACCCCTGGGCTGCTTCCACTGCCACGTGACCTTGAGCAGATTCTTATCCAAGGCACAGCCCCTTTCTGGGTCTCAGTTTCCACCTCTGTAGAATCTGGGGGATACAAACACCACCTACTTCCCAGGATCACAGTGAGAAGGAAACGCGTACCTGAATTAAAGGGGTTTGTTTGCCTGCACACCTCTAAGCCCAATAAAATGCAAAGAGAAGTTTGCAGCCAAGAAAGTAAAGGTTTACTTTTAAGGAAACGGTGCCATGCCCGGAGTCACAGGTGAGCTTATGCTCAGAGATCTGGCCCCGCAGTGGCTTCTGGGGGATGATTCCTACAGGGGACTGAGCGAGTTAAGGCCATGGCTAGGTTCATGGTCTCTACTGATGGGCTGGAGCCTGGGTAGTAGGGCAGTTGGTCATTGCGTCTGGCCCTGATATCAGCCCTGGTGTCATTGTGCCTGGTTTTGCAAGAACGTGGTCAGTGGGGTGGTCCCTGAGCTGAAGCACAGCTGAAGCGTGGCTCTCTGATTTGACTGAAACTGTTTCTGTGCTCAACAGGCCCCAGGCTTTGTTCCTAAGATGGTTGGATGTGACCAGAACTTCATTGTCCTAAAGGCTTCGTGATTAAGGGAGTGGACATACAAGGAAGGAGGAGGTAGGTGATTTCATGGTGCTGGGTGAGGCCAGCTGGAATCAAAAGGAAAGAAAGGAGAAAATGTGACAACACGTAGCACCTCTGAGACAACACGTAGCTCCAATATGGTCTGAATCACATATGTACTGAGATGTGTGAGGGCCAGCGTCGGAATCTGGGGGACCCTATCTCTCAAAACGTGTGTGGCACCGTGTGCGATGGTGCCACAGCCAGGGAGGCTCTGCCCACTAACAAACAAATTCAAGAGGGGAAGCCTGGCGAGTCACGAGCCGAGGAAGGCAGGGCGTCCCCACTCTGGTTTTGCGCAAGTGTCTGTCAAGTCACCTTCTGATTTTAAGAGTTCAGGGGCGCGGACAGGAGCCAGGTGGCCTCTTTGCCATCCAGGTGATCCTGGATTCAGGCCAGCACCCCCACCTGGCCCTCCCCATCCTGTGCAGCTGGAGAATCTGCAGATTTGCCTAGGGAGAAGATGGGGCGGGCCCAAAGCCGCCTTCCTCCTTCCTGTCGGCAGAATCGCCCCAAAGGCCACGGCCACAGCCTGTACTGGATCTTCTTCAGGGGTGTCCAACCCTCGGCCTGGGGACCACGCGCGGCCCAGGGTGGCTGTGAATGTGGCCCAACACAAAATCGTAAATTTACTTAAAACAGTATGAGACTTTTTTTGTTTTCGTTAGTGTTTGTATATTTAATGTGTGGCCCAAGACAACTCTTCTTCTTCCAGTGTGGCCCAGAGACACCAAAAGATTGGGCACCCCTGTTAGACCCTGCCCGTCCCCACCAAGCTACGTTTACCTCCTTGGCACCCATTTGACACTCCTTGCTCTCTCTGGGCCTCGACTTTCCCTTCTGAAAAATGGGCGGCCTGGACTTCTCCAGCTGCTTCAGCTAAGCGTTCTCAGACGATAGGAATTCGGCCTCCACCTTCCACTCCCTACCCTGGCCAGTGCCTTGCCCCGCCCCCGATCCCTTCTCTCTCCTCTGAGGCACTGGGTGCCCCTTCTAGGCGGTAGGTCAGGGATGGACACTGAGGCTACTGTTTGCTGGGCTCCCAAGTACCAAAAGGGGGAACCCCACGGAAGGCAAGGGCTGGGGCCTTCTGAAGGAGGAAGGGGATGTCCGGCCCCAGGTTAAAAGCTCAGGGCACTGCCAGGCCACGCTTGCCCCTCTCCTGCTGTTGGGATCATCTCCTCCTTCACATCCCAGCAGGCGAGGGGGCTCCCGAGGGCTGGCAGATGCCCAGCCTTTCCTCTCTGTATCCCCAACACCTGGCTGCTGGGACCTATTTCCTGGCTAGACAGAGAAAGGACGGGCAGGGGCCAGGATGGTAACCCTGCCCGTGGCCTGTCCAGCCACATTCAGGACCGAACCTGCAGGTAGAAAGGAACAGGTCCAGACCCACCCTCAGCTCCACGCCTCCCTCCCTTCTCAGCCCCCAGAGCCCTGTGCCCTCTTAGGCCCCGCCCCCTCCCATCCCCATCCTGTCCCCGCTGCTGGCCTCTCCTGGAAAGCCTGTCACCTCCAGCTCTCTCTGGCTCGCTTTGGACTGGGGAAGGGATGGGGCGCAGAGGCTGTGGGTCCTGAGGGGAGAGGAAGGAAGTAGGGTCCGTCTGGCTCACGTTGTTCTAGCTTCAGGGCAGAGTGCCTAAAAAGCACTCAGAACCTTCTCCTGGGGAAACCCACCTAACTGCATCATTCCCAGATGCAACTGCGCTACTGCGAGACCGGCTGTGTCCTTCCACCTTGACTTACATTTCTGAAGACTCTTTTTCACTTGAGTCATGAAAGTGCCAGGTTCCAGTAAGCGCGCGGTGGGAGGGGAGAGGCAGCAGGGTCGGAGAGACACCTGCTGCCCCCATGAGAAAAGAATCCCTCAGTGCAGCTTCTTTGAACCCATATCGGGGTGTCCGCCCTGAAATTCCTCCTCCTCCAGGAAAGCTGCGTGGGCTGTGAGGGCAAGTCCGTGGCATGAAAAACAGTATTAAATGTTTGCCACAGCCTGGGCTTGGTGGTTCAGTTGGTTGGAGCATTATCTCATCACCAAAATGCTGTAGGTTCAATTCCCGGTCAGGGCACATACCTAGGTTGTGGGTTTGATCCCAGGTGAGGGTACGTATGGGGAGGCAAACAATCGATGTTTCCCTCTCACATCGATGTCTCTCTCTGTCTCCCTTTCTCTCTCTCTCTCTGTCCCATCCTCTCTCTCTAAAAGCAATAAACATATCCTCAGGTGAGGATTAAAACAAAAATGTTTGCCACATACATCTCTGGTTCTCCTGCCTCTGCACCTTGAAGCCTGGAGAACCCTCCCGCATACACGTCCAAATGTCCCCACCTGCCATTGCCAGGTGGCAGGGCCATCCATCCTTCCCAGGGAAAATGACTGTTCGCCTAGTAGGACTTCCTCCCCTGGGCCGCCACAAGCGCAGGTGCCAGGAGGAATCACTCAGCCGGGGGATCCGTGGCAGGTCCCAGCCTGGCTCTGCCTCGGTGCCTTTCGAGCCACTGTCAGCCTCCGGGCCTTCTCTTCCACCTGCGGAGCAGATGTAGCATAGGGGCCACGTCGGCCCACCCTCCCTGGGTGACATGCCCCCACTAGCCAGTGAGCAAGATCCCTGACCTGCTCATGGGACACTGAGGGATCAGTATGTTGGTTTGTGAACAAATTCCGAACCGCGGATACTGAGATCTAAAGCCCTTTCAGAATCAAGCCTCTGAGCTCCCAGGCCCTGTAGCTGCCCTTCCTTCTCCTTTCCCGGGCGCAGTGACAAAACCACCTTCCGAGCCACGAGCCAGCCAGCCAGCCCGGCCCCCTCAGCCTGACCCTGGGTGAAATGATCAAAAATGTTGACGATATGTCCACTCGCTTTTTTTTTTTCCTTCAATGTAATTATGTACAATGGAAGCAATAATAATAACTTCAAATACTTATTAAATACCTATTATATGCCAGGCACTGAGCTCTAGGTTTTTACATGAATTATCTCATTTAATCCTGGTGATAATCCATGAGGTAGTTTCCATTATTAGCTCCCACTTTTCAGGCCAGGAAATGAGGCTGAAAGAGGTTAAATTTGCCCAAGGTCACATAGCAAGCCAGTGACAGAATTTGAAAACCTTATAAAATCGGTTTTTATGCATTTATGTTGCAATGTTTTTGCATTCTTGTAGTCCTCTGTCAGGTTTTGTATTTTTGTTTTTTAACTTCATGTCCTAATCTATTTTCAGTCTATGATGCCTCGTTTGTTTGGCACTGTTTCTTGTCTTCCTCTCGAAGACAGTAGAAATATTCTGTGAAATTTGTGAAAACATAGCTAAATAGGTAAAGTGGACATGGATGACTGAGAATGAATTTTTAAAATGAAACAACCTAGGAAGCAGGAAAAAAATTGCTTTCAAAATGCATATGAAAATTGCAAAGTCTCCCCAGGGTGCAAGAATCTTCTCAAGACATAAATTAATGGCTGTAAACATTCATTTCCAACCAACTTCCCTTCAGTTGATTCACTTGAAACCTAGAGAAAAAAAAAGCTTTAAAATTTGTTACAACTTTGTCAGACAAGCTCATAGTTGCTGGAAATTTTTTTAGAAATTAAAAGCCCAGTCTTGGCTGGTGCAGCTCAGTGGGAATGCCAGCCAGCAAACCAAAGGGTCGAGGGTTCAATTCCCAGTCAGGGCACATGCCTGGGTTGCAGGCCAGGTCCCCAGTAGGGGGCGCATGAGAGGCAACCACACATCTATGTCTCTATCTCTCTCTCCCTTCCCCTCTGTCTAAAACAAAAGTAAATAAATAAATAAAAGAAAAAGAAATTAAAAGCCCATATTTTCCTGGCAGGGGAGACACTTTGATCCCGAAGGTGGTTTTCCCCGGGCGAGGCTCACCCATTGCGCTCCGGATGTGCTAAGCCCTATGATTTTCCCAAATGTGGGAAACACAACTGCATAATTTGCAGCAGTGGGTGACTGCGTTCGCGCTCTCCCCTCATTTGGGGGTTTTAAACATTAAACTGTGAGTTTTTCTTTTGTGCTGAGTACAAGCACTAACCTTCCCACCAGCTGACTCTTCTGTGTAGTTTCTTTTTCTTTCAGCTTTGGGGGGGGGCAGCCTAAGAATTTCTATCCAAGAACCCACGCTTGTTCTTGAAACACATCTTAAAACTCATTCTTTCTTCAATTCTAACAATCCTACCTATTAAAAAAAAGAAAGAAAGAAATTAAAAGCCCAGAAATCCAGAAGTGGACATGAAGAACAAAGAGATGCTTATAAAAGCTAAAATTTTTGAAGTTTCAAGGCCACCCTACAGTATATAAAAATAACATTCGAATTAACAGGGGTCAGAATTACTGTTTCAACCAACTTTTGTTGATGTCAGCCTTATTGACACATAATGGAATACAATAAAATGTACAGATTTTTAACCACAGAGTTTAAGTTCTGACAAATATATACCCATATAACAAATATACAATCAAAATATCTATTGACATTGATAAGAGACCAAGCATTTCCATCACCCCAAAAAGTTCCTTTGTACCTCTTTGTAATCAATCCGCTCCCCCCACCAAGTCAACCAATGACCAGCCCTCTATAATCAGAACCCGTTCTAGAATTTCACATCAATGGAGTCATGCAATATGTACCCTTTCGTGTCTGTCTTCTTTCACTCATTAAGATGTTTTTGAAAGTCTTCTATTTTGTTATTTGAACAAAGCAGTTCTTTCATTTTTATTGAGTAGTCTTCCATTGCATGAAAATATCACACCATGTTTATTCATTCACCTCTTGATAGACATTTGGATTGTCCCCAGTTTTTCACTAGTATGGATATGTCTCTGAATATTTTTGTCGAAGTCTTAGTTTGAATCCCTAACAATGAGATTGCTAGGTCATGTGGGAAATGTATGTTTCACTTTGTAAGAAACTGCCAAACTATTTTACAAAGTGACTCCACTATTTCACTTTCCCCCAGGAGTGTATGAGAATTCCAGTTACTCCCCATGCTGGAAAACATTTTATCGTGGCAGCTTTTCACATTTTTTTTTTAATTCTAGGAGGTAAGATATTGTATCTCGTTGTTCAACCAAATTGTTTTTTGTCCAACAGTCGGCTTGCCTCTCAACACCAATTCTACAATAATAGTTGGAGAGCGGACTTCACTATCCCACTATCAATAATAGATAGAGCAACTAGATAGAAGGTCAGTACGGAAATAGAGGAGTCAACACTATATATACCAGGTCCATATAACCGACTTGTATAGAACACTCCACCCCAAAGACTGCAGAAATTAAAACATGTTCACACTGAAATTTGAACATTCATTGAGCATCATTTAAAAAAGCATAAACAACACATTGTCTGTTAACTGATTAATGGATAAATGAAATAGTATAGCCAAACACTGGAATATTATTCAGCCTGTGATGGTTAACTTTATGTCAACTTGGCTGGCACCAGGTACCCAAGTTAAACATTATTTCTGGGCACGTGTGTGAGGGTATTTCCAGATGAGATTAGCGTTAGAACCCGTGGACTCCGGAATGTGAATTTGCCTCCCCCAGGTTCCCAGGACCCCTTCAATCCTTTGAAGGGCTGAAGAGAACAGCAGGTGGAGGAAGGAGGAATCCTGTGCCCTCACCGCTTTGTCCTGCGTAACTGCTGGAGCGGAGACACCTCAGTCTTCTCCGGCCCACAGGCTGGGATGTACCCCGTCAGCTCCTCTGATTCTCAGGACTTCAGACTCGGGCTGAATCACACCAGCAGCAGCCTTCATAATCACATGAGCCAATTTAGCGTAATAAATCTCCCTTCATGTGGATACACAAGTGTAGATAGGTGAAGAGCTATAGATATCTCCCACGGTCTCTGTTTTCCTGGAGAACTCTAATACACAGCCATTGAAAAGAAATTAAATACTGATACATGCTACAAAATGAGTGAATCTTAACACATCATGTTCAGTTTAAAAAACCAATCACAAAATCCGCATATATGACTCCATGTATGTGAAACGTCCAGAATAGGCAGAAGAAGGCAGAATAACAGAAGGAGGTAGGTTACTGCTCGCCTAGGACTGAGGGGTTGGGGAAAATGGGAAGCGACCATTTAGGGATATGAGGGGCTATTGCTGAAGTGATGAAAATGTTCTAACATGATTTTAATTGCACGACTCTGTGAATATATGAAAAACCATTGGATTGTATACTCTAAGTGGGTAAAGGTATACTTTAAGTGGGTGATTTATATCTTGATAAAGCTGTTGTAAATAGCTATTAGAGCTTATAAGTGAGTTAAGCAAGGTTGTGGAATATATGATCAATATACAAAAATCAATTGTATTCTATATACAGAAGAAACAAATGGATAGTAAGATTTTTAAGTACCACTTACAAGAGCAACAGACATCCTGAAAAAATTAGGGATGAACGTAACAAAATATATGCAAGGTTTGTATGCTAAAAACTACAAAACATTGATAAGACAAAGACCAAAATAAATGGAGAGGTGAGGTGCATGGATCAAAAGACTTAAAATTGTTAAGATGTCAGTTCTCCCCAAATTGACCTATATATTGAATGCAACTTCAATAAAACCCTGGAGAGGATTTTTGTACAAATTGGCAGGCTGATTCTAAAATATATACGGAAAAACAAAGGACAGAAGCCAGTCAAACATTGTTTAAAAAGAAGGCAAAGTTGGAGGACACACAGTATCTGATTTTAAGACTTAATATAAGCTACAGAAATAAAAAGGATATAGTACTGGTGAAAGAATAAATATACAGATCAATGGAGCAGTGTAGAGTTCAGAAATATGTGGTCAATTGGTTTTCAACAAAGGCACTAAGGTCATTCAAAGGAGAAAAAATATTATTTTCAACAAATGATGCTAGAACTTTTCAACATACCTATGTCTAAAAAAAAACCTAGACTCATACCTGTTGCTATATACAGAATTAACTCAAAATGGACCATAGATCTAAATGGAAAACTGTAAACCCTAAAACTTCTAGATGAAAACATAGGAGAAAATGTGTGATTTGGGTGAACCAAAGGTTTTTAAAATATGATCCAAAAGCATACATCATAAAAGAACAAATAATAAACTGGACTATCCAAATTTAAAACATGTGTACTTCCACAGATGCTGATAAGAGAGTGTAAACACAAGCCAAAGGCTGGGAGAAAATATTTGTTATGCATATTTCTCATAAAGGATTTTTATCCAAATATATAATGAAATATATATATCGTCATAACTTGACAATAAAAAACAAACATGAGAACAGACACTTCACCAGAGGAGAAATATGAATGGCACTTAGGCAAATAAAAAGATGATATCATTACCCATTAGAATAATGCAAATTAAAACCACAATAACAGATCACTCCACATTTATTAGAATGAATAAAAATTTTAAACCGACCATACCAAGTACTGGTAAGGACACAGAACAGGAGGAACTGGTGAGTACAACCATGTTGGAAAGCAACCTGTTAGTCCCTTAAAAGTTAAGCACACAGCCCACGATGGGTGTGGCTCACTTGGTTGAGCGTTGTCCCACACCGCGAAAGGTCACCAGGTTCGGTTCCTGGTCAGGGCACATGCCTGTGTTGCAGGTTCGGTCCCAGTCAGGCGACCGATCAATATTTCTGTCTCAAATTTATGTTTCTTTCCCTCTCTTTCTCCCCCCCCTTCCCCTCTCTCTAAAAATAAATAAATAAAATATTTAAATAAGGAAGTTAAATATACACACTTGCCATAAGACCTAACAATCCCACTGCTAGGCATTTAGGCAAAGGAAATAAAATGTCCAACTCAGACTTTTACATAAATGTTTACAGCAGCTTTGTTCAGAGTCCTGGCAAACTGGACACAGCCAGAAGCCCCCCACCTGGCGACGGGATAAACAAATGCTGGTGCCCACTGAAGGGGTCAAACTGACTGACACATGCAACAGGGAGGGATCCTCAAGGCGTTATGCTAAGTCAGACACAAAGGCTATACCCCGTGGGATTCCACTTACATGGAACTCTAGAAAAGCCAAAACTATAGGCACAGAAATCAGTTCACTGGTGACCATAGGGAGGTTGAGGGGTGATAGGGCTGTTCTCTCTTAAGTAGAGTGGTGGTTATCCAAATGTATACAGTTGTCAAAATTCACAGAGTAGGACACCCCAAAACAACAGGTTTTTCTGTATGTAAGGTACACCTTAATAAACCTAACTTTAAAGAAATGTAACATTATGTGCAGGAATTCTGCTTTCTCTGTGCTGTTGGCACTTACACTGCTCCCTCGGTTATGGCTGCACACTTGCCACATTAAGTAGTCTCTCAACGGAGGTTAGTGAGAAAAGCAAAGTATCTGTAAAAGAGAGGGATACCTCTTGATTATTAACTGCCTTTCTTTTTCCTTCATACTTTTTATATTCTTTATCATGGGTTAATTTATCATGGGTTTTGCTATACCTGATATCAGAATTTTTCTTCCTGGTAAAATTGTGAGGTGGCAGAACAGACATTTTGCTTTTAATTGGTCCCACAAGATAGGAATAATTCCCAAATAAATATTTTCACGAAAGATTAATAGTCTAGCCCTGACTAGTGTGGCTCAGCGAGTTGGGCATCAACCTGCTAAGAGCAAGGTCTCAAGTTTGGTTCCCAGTCAGGGCACACGCCTGGGCTGTGGGCCAGGCCCCCGGTTGCAGGGGTGTGACAGGCCACTGAGAGAGATCGATAGATGGTTGTTTCCCTCCATCTCGTCTCCCTCCCTGAGAGAAACATTGGTCTGGCTGGGTAGCTCAGTGGATTAGAGAGTCGTCAGTGGATTAGAGCATCATCCTGATGTGCCAAAGTTGTGGGTTCAATCCCCAGTCAGGGCTCATATAAGACTCAACCAATGAGTCACGAATAAGTGCAGCAACAAATCAATGTTTCTCTCTCTCTCACTCCCTTCCCCTCTCTAAAATCAATTTAATTTTTTAAAATGATTAATGGTCTAAATGGAATTAAATAATTCCAAGTTAAATACAGTTCTTAAAAGCTATTTTGTTTAATAATAAAAGTACTCTTCTGCCAAACAATTTTATAAAGATTGGAATTATAAAAGATAATTGAATCTCTATTATTCTGCCTAGTAGTCTTATTTAAATTTGTATAAACATTTACTGGTTCCAAAAGAATAAAATGTTCTTTCTAAAGTTATTTAGCTAATGCTCTCTTTTGCGTTCGCATGAACTATCAGCCTGTTTTCCTATTTATTTAAACATGTGAAACTTAGCAATTAACAGCTTTTAACTATCACTAATTATTGTACCATTTTAGCCTGGAACAGTAATATATGTATTCATCAACAGATTAAAATAATTTCAATATATAAAGCACAAAAGGAGGTTGTTCAGTTTGAGGTACTTCTAAAATGCTTCACTGGGTTTTAAAATGTTCAAAAAAAATAAGACGGTAATGAGAAATTCAAGTGGTCTGCTTTGTTTCTTGTCCTGATGTAATAACATTAGTTAAATATGATGTCCCTCCCTGATCACAGGATCTTGCACAATTTCAGGGATGTCAGAAATGACACCCCAAAATAGGCATTCAGCTATCTGACCTCCCAAAGGCTGAAGTCGAGGTTAGGTAGGAGAGCTAGGCTGAGTGGAAGGCTGAAACCAGACTTCCATGAACGGTGACCTGCGGTGGTTCTCATCCAGACTGGGATGTCTCGTACAGGAAGTCAGCTGGGCGGCTAGCTCCCCCAGCATGCCACAGCCTACAGCCCAGCTCTTCATTTACTCAGCCAATAAACTTTTATTGAACACCTACTCTGTGCCAAGCTCTATGCCTAGGCACCTGGACACAGTGGTGAATGAGAGTCTGGTTGGAGAGAGAGAGAGGAGTAGACAGTTATGCTGTAGTGTGCAACATAGATTTGATCGTATTAAGGGGCCCAATTATGGCCCCCACCTGAATCCACACCCTCTGCCCTGTAACTGTGTAGTCTCCTCCCAGCCTGCTTCTGGATTAGCCTAGGGACTTGCTTTGGCCAATAGAATAAAAAAGGCAGGAGCCATTTGCCAATTCTGAGCTTAGGTCTCCAGAGGCCTTGCTACTTGGCTCTTTCAGACGTCCGCCCACCACGAGAACAAGCCCAGGCTGGAGTGTTGACGGACGAGAGGCCCCGTGGAGGAGAGCTCGGTTCTCCCAGCTGAAACCATCCTAGACTAACCTGCAGGGGAGACCGCCAAACATGTGAGAAAGTCCAGCCAAGACCAGGTGAACCCCCCAAATGAGCCACAGACTTGTGAGCTAAATTCTGAAGGCTTTGCACATAGCAATAAACAACTGATACAGTTAGTGCAGTGATGAAGAATGTACCCAGGATATGTCGCAACCATTTAAAGAGCAGAGCTGGGGCGGGGTGGGGAACCACAAGGAATACTAATAATAGGTAACTACGGGACAGACACAACACAAACCAATATATTATCACCATTATCTTTCATGTTCCAAAGAGGTTAAGTGATTTGCCACGGTCACAGAACTTAAAAGTAGTGGACCCAGGACTTGAACCAAGGTCTTTCTGACTCTAGAGGATAAGGATTTTAATTGCTACGTTGTACCACAAAGGACAGAACAAAGCAAAAAGGTAGTGAGACAATTCTTCTTAGGGATTCTGTGGCTCCAGAATTGGAATTAGCTCATTTCTGCATTCAGTCATTCATTTAGATAATCTATATGTTAAACTCAGGTTCTTTATGTTTATTTCAGACCATTCAAAACCTACTAATAGCAAAAAGGTCATCAACATGCCAGTGGAAGGTGTCCCATAAATCAGCTAAACTGAACAGCAAACCCAGTAGAGAGGAGAGAGAGCAGAGATCAAGCATAAAGAGCATTCAGAAGATGTTTGTTAAATTAAACCAGTTTCAAATTCCCAGGTATCCACACCAGCGGCCTCACCGCTATCATGTTCCCTCAGCAAATACCCAAAGAAAGCCAACCTTGACCTACATCCGCCTGCTGGCCGCCCATCTGCAAACATACCAGGGTTTACATCCTGGTCTACACTTCCTGCTACCCTGCCCTTTCCATTTCTCCCACCCTGCTCCTCGGAACCTAGTGCCTGGGGAAGGAATGCGGTTGTAGTGGCTGCACTCGCCCTCTGGAATTGGCTGGCCGGTTACTGCTCTGACCCCTCTTCCTGGACTGATGGAAACCCCCGCAGTAGCATCTAGGGTTCTTGGACTGCAAGCAAAAAATACAGACTCCAGGCAACTTATGGAAAAAAAGAAGTCCATTGGATAAGTCCTAGGTTGCTTGGAGAACTGGGGGAAACGCTGAAGAACAAGGCTGGGAAGGAATAGCAAGCAGGGCAACTCCGCGGGGTCTCAGAGGCAGGAAATGGAGAATGGGTTTTCTGGGCATTGCTGCCACCGTGAATCAGCTGTAACCAATTTAGGTGGTGGTGGTGTTGTTTCCTCTCCAGATTCCATTTCAGAAAAAGAAAAAGTAATCAATGGGCTAATTGGCTGGGTTGGGGTCATGTACCCACCCCTTGGGCCAAAGGAAGGCAAGCACAAAGACTACAACAGCCGGGAGGGGGCGCTCCCAAAAGGAGGTGGGGACATTCGTATCTAAAGAGGGAGTAGATGCCCCCTGTGCATGCTCTTCACAGCTCATCAACAAAGGGAAACAGCAAGAACACTGCGCCAGGGAGACTTAATCTAATTGGAGAGTCTCCCTAAGGGAGCGATGTCTACCCTGAGTCCTAAAGGACAAGAAGCTAGCCAGACTGAGGGGGGGAATGTGGGAAAGCACTGAACAAAGTGGAGCCACAGGAGCAGAGGAGGGAGGAGCTCTGTGCAAACTTCCAGGTGCCCTGTCCCCAATCCAATGAAGGCCCCTCACTGTGGATACAGGTAGTTTGCCCATCTGGCATCTATCCCCTTATTCTGGCAACACCTCCTAAGTTTCATTTCCAGAGCTCCCCACCCCGCTCTCGGAACACTTTGTCTGGTCCAGGGGTGGAGCTAACCATGCAGGACTTAAACCAGAAGCTGAGTGTATCTGCCTGGCCACAATGATTGGTTAAGAGCGGCCACATGACCCAAACCAAACCAATCAAAGTAAACCTCAACACTTGTGAACGTGATCTTTTTTTCCCTACCAGCCTTTAAACTTGAATGGTGTTTTACAGCAGTGAAAATACTTTGCATTCTATAATGGTGAATACATGTCATTATACATTTGCCCGAGCCCACGGAACACTAAGAGAGTCCCCTAATATAAACTACGGACTCAGAGCGATGTGTTAGCACAGGTTCATCAATTCTAACAAATGTACCACCCAGAGGGCGGGGGGCGCTGTTGATAATGAGGGAGGCTATGCGTGCGTAGGGGCAGATGGGTTAAGGGACAATCTCTGTGCCTTATAAGGACATCAGTCATAGGATTTAGGGTCCACCTTAACCCAGCATGGACTTTTTTTAACTTAACTAATTACATCTGCAAAAATCTTATTTCCAAATAAGGCCACATAATGAATTTGTGGGAGGACTATTCAACCCAATATACCTATTACATACCAAGCATCATGCCACATGCTAGAAGGACTAACACTGTTACTCAGTCTCCACACATGAGCAATTAATCTGGAGACACACCCGTCCTGCTTGGTGATTACTCAGACGCCCATTACAGGAATTTGGGGGAGTGACACTTTTTGCTATTCTAGATCGGGGGTCGGCGGGGGCGGGGGCGGGGGAGCCTGCACCACCCAAACTACGTGCTTAACAGAAGCTGGACCAGGTCACAAAGGTGACAGGTGTGTCTGGTAACTGTTATTGCTAAAGCGGAGCCAGGCCTTCGCTGATCCTCTACAGCTTTCCCACTTTTGCCTGCAGAATCCTCTCCCCCACATTGGAACTTGTTTTTTTATTAACAGACCCTGGAATTGCCCGTCCCGTTGCTGGTTCTCCCAGTCCTAATCCCCATCTGGTCAAAGGGCCCCGCCTCTGTAATTCCCCACCCCACCTGCAGCTCTGCGGCTTTGCTTCCCTCCCTGATAATCGCATTCCCCGCACTCTGCTGCCTCAGACCCTGTGCCAGCCAACGGCAGGTCACCCAAGCTCAGAGGGACACAGGCTCTCTCCATGCTTTTGCTCTGTCATCTTTAGCCTTCCTTCTCATATCTTTTGTCTCCTATTTACAAAACAGCTGCTGTCCTTCCGGACCTCAGGCCTCCGTTAAAGACAGAACATATAATAAAAAGAAGCAACCAAAAGGGGGAAGGCCTAGCTACTCTAACAAAGTGCTCCCTTTATAACTACACGGGGACATAAACAACATAAGTTGATGTCCCTCTTACGAAACAGTCTCGAGGTAGGCAGGCCACGTGGACAGGTGGCTCAGCGCCACACAACCAGGGACCCTGGCTCCTTCTGTCCTATTGCTCCCAGGGCCCTAAGTCATCAACCTCACCTGCATGGTCACAGCTGGGATACAGACATATTTGGGTCCCAGGTTATGGGAAGGGGAGATGAGAGCATGGAGGAGCACACACCGCAAGTTTTAAGGCCTGCACTTGGAAAGCAGCACACACATCACCTCCCATCCCCATCCACTAAGTCACATGTTTTACCAACCCACAAGGGAGGCTGGGAAAGAGGGGCTCTGGCTGGGCAACCCATGTGACTACCTTCCCATTATTTGGGACTAATGGGAGAATGCCTTTAGTTAATTAGTAGTATCCACCACGTAGAGTAAGCTTTGGGGGCCTCGTGGAACTCAGGGGCAAGATAGTCAACATCTGTGTTTTTCCAGGAGCTCTCAGACCCTATTGATACAGATCACTGTCCCCTACGCCTGGGAGGTTGGTTCTGTCTAGTAGAAGTCATCTTCTGCCATCATTAGTGGTTCCCAGCCAAGGCAAGGCAATAGGACTACGCCCATAAAAGGCCGTTTCCCGGCCTATTACAGCCTTCCATCTCCCACGGTGGTGACCTCATGTACTGCCTCACACCGAGTATACATACTGGGTAATTACTCTGGATAAACCTCAGCTTCACCCTTTATGGATGAACATTCCTTAAGTTAAATTCAAAAGTAAACAGTTTGTGCACAACTCCTTGAGGCCTCAGACCCCTAAGAAACATCCCCACCTCCCCTTTCCTTCCTAGGGAACAAAAAAGATTGGAATCTGTGCAACTTACTGTATTGACCTATTACAACCTTAATGCAAAGGATTGAATTCAGCTAATGGTGAAGTTTCGGGTACAGTGTAAGGGGAGGGATTAGAGGCAAGCATCCATTTTTCTCTCTCTCCTGGCCGGCAGAGAGCCCGGCTGTGCCCCACACACCCAGCATAGACTGCCCGGGTCTCTCTCAGTGAAGTGCCTGTGGCCTATATACAGCATATATCTCTTCCCACTCCAGGTGACGGCACATTCATCAGATAAATCAATTCCTGTTAATGCGACAAGGAAAGGGGCCCTTCCAGGAAACCAGGGCCTCTCAGAGACAAGTTTCTCATGTCTGTCCCAGAGTTACTTGTTGTGGTGAAACACCAGGCCTAAGAGAGAAGAGACTGGAGCAGGCGTTGCTCTTACTGAAACCCTCAGCCTTCAAAGTTTGACCCTGGAACAAGACTGTCCAGGTAAGGTTCAGATGACCAGCTCAGTTTGTTTAAGACTCTCCTTCCCCAAAGGGATAATTGGATTCCAAAGGTGGCAAGGTAACCAGACGGCGTCCTCCACTTGCCCATAACTGGGAAGCAGAATGTTCCATCCCTACAGAAGGGAGGGTGTGGGTGTCACAGAATGAGGGTCACGGCGCTGGTGAAAGAGGACGGGGCCTGCGGCAGGGCTCACAGTGGGGAGTTTGCACCTGCCCTGCGGCTCCTGGGCAGTGCTTATTTCCCATAACCCTTCCCAGTTTCCTATGGCGAGCGGTTGTGCAGTTAGCATGTGAAACTGTAAATGTACTCCGTAGGTTTTACTTTTTATTATGGAACTTATCCTTATGGAGTAAAACCTTCTTATGCCAGTAACCCCCCAGGTACCCGGGCCCAGCTTCAACAATTATGCACACTTTGCCTATTTTGTTTCATCAACTTTTTCTTTTCTTTTTGGTGATTACTGTGGGTATTTTAAAGCAAATCTCAGGCATCTCACCAGCAAATTAAGTGGTACTAATTAAATGGTGTTTAAAATATAACAAACACCTGCTACTCCCTACTTTGAACCACACCAGCTAGAATTCTGAGTAAGGAGTCTGAGACCACCTGGCGTAGTCCAGCCCCGTAGTTTTACAATAATGAGAACTGAAGAGAAGTGAGCCGCCCAACGTTGGTGCTTGAGCGGGAACCAGGGAGAGAAGTCAGCCCTCGCACCTGCCTGGTAAGTGGTATTCCCGGGCTGGTGACCGACTTCCCAGGCCGGTCCCTGCGAGTGGAGGGGGGCCGGGGGCGGGGACCTTCCACTCCCTGCGAGCGGAGAGAATCCGAGCCGTTACCCGCACGCACTTCTGGAAGCGCAGGCCTGGGGCGCGACGGGTCCGGGATGCAGCCGGATCCTGGGACTTGCAAGCTGCGGTAACTGGAGCGGGGGATTCTGGGCGGCCGACCGGGGCGAGGTACCCGGAGCTGGGGTGGCCCTGGAAAAAGGAGGGAACCTGCTCCCGCCACCAGCGGGATAACCTGGGGCCGAGGGTGGACTGGGGCCTCGGTTGCCCCCGGGCCCGCAGCGGGGAGCCGGCAGCGCGGCTGGCGCGGTGCCCGCGCCCGGGGCTGGGAACAGGAAGTCGTCTCCCGCGGGCGCGGCACTGGGTGCGACGCTGCAGGTGCGTTGCTGCAGGTGCCGCGCCGGGAGGCGCGGACAGACAGCGCAGAGCGAGGTGAGCCGCAGGGTCGCTCTCGCTTCCCGGGAACGCCAGCCACGGGGCCTGAGCTTGCGGCTGGGCCCGGCGTGGAGAGGAGGGTGCTGCAAGGTGGAGAGAGCCCGGGGAGAGGGTGATGCGTTGAGCCTCGGATCCAACCGCCGAGGGGCGGGGGTCTGGAATTGGGGGGACGCAAAGACAAATTGAGGTTCTGTGGGGTCTGTTTGGCCTCCGGCGTCTCGGAACGCTGCTAGGAATTTGGGTTTGGGGGAGGGCTGGGGCGGTGAAAGTCGAGGGGAAGAGGGAACTGTAAAGAGGTTTGGGAAGAGTGAGCTGGGAGGCTGGCGGGGGTGAGGGTGTCTCTAGACGCGGAGCGACGCGGGACGGTGGCAAGAATGGGGAGCATGGGCAGCGCAGTCCCTCCCGGGGGTCGGGGCAGATGCACCTTTAGATGAGCCCCCTGGAGGGAGTCAGCCTTTGGAAAAGACGGAGCCGGCGGCGCTTGCAGGAAGGGGGCCGAGGCTCAACACCCAGAGGATCCTTTCTTGTCTGCTGAGATTCCCCCACCTTGATCCTCACTCACAAGGGCTGGGAGGTGGCCGGGGCCCCGACGCGAGCTAACTACGAAGACCGTCTCTCTAGGGCTATGGCTTTAAGAGTGACGCTGGGCGTGCGGGCTCTTTAAGAGGAGGTCCGGGGCGTGTCAGGAAATGAGTCCTGGGCCCGCCTCCCCGAGAGCGGCAGCGGACGTCGGGAAGCTCCCGGCTCCTCCGAAGCCGGAGCCGCGGCCCGGGAACGCGGCGCGCTGTGGGCAAGCGCCGGCCGGCCCCCCTCCTGCATCCTTCCGATCCCGGCCTGAGCCCTTCTGGCCACCCCTGCACCCCCTTTCCAGACACACCCGCACGCCCTCCCTCCATTCGACTCCCTGCAGGCAGGCCTCCCTCTCTCTGCCTACAAACCCCTCTCTTCCACAGCAGCCCATGCTTCCCTCTTTCTGCACGTCTTCCCCACCCTGTCCTCCGCAAGTGTCTAGCACCCTTGCCCTGCATTCCTCCTCCTCCTCCTCCTCCCACTTTTCCTTCCATTCCTTTCCCCTGGGCTCCAGCCCCTTCTTCCCTGAGAAGTCATCTGCCTGTCCACCAGCCCTTCCCTGTGTCTTGTCTCATGAGGCCCCTGGGGTGGGAGCAGGTTGTGAGGCTCACGCTGAAAGCGAACCTCTTCATGCAAAGTGACGGTGGGGAGGCCTCTAGGCCACCCCCCATGTGACAGTTGAGGGCTGCAGCCTGCAGAAAGCAGATTTGAGCTTACCGCCCTTCACTCGAGAAAATCAGTTCTGGCTGTGCAGTGACCCAGCTCCTCTGCTGCCATGAACAGGACCCCTCTGAAGCGCTCCAGGATCCTGCACATGGCACTGATGGGAGGCCCCGACCCCTACAGCGAGGCAGAGGCCAGCCAGGAGAAGCCGTTTCTGCTTCGGGCACTGCAGATCGCCTTGGTGGTCTCTCTCTACTGGGTCACCTCCATCTCCATGGTGTTTCTCAACAAGTACCTGCTGGACAGCCCCTCGCTGCAGCTGGACACCCCCATCTTCGTCACTTTCTACCAGTGCCTGGTGACCACACTGCTGTGCAAGGGTCTCAGTGCACTGGCCACCTGCTGTCCTGGTACACTGGACTTCCCCACTCTACGCCTGGATCTCAGGGTGGCCCGGAGTGTCCTGCCCCTGTCGGTGGTCTTTATCAGCATGATCACCTTTAATAACCTCTGCCTGAAGTACGTGGGTGTGGCCTTCTACAACGTGGGCCGCTCCCTCACCACGGTCTTCAATGTGCTGCTCTCCTACCTGCTGCTCAAGCAGACCACCTCCTTCTATGCCTTGCTCACCTGCGGCATCATCATTGGTGAGTGGCCAGCCAGGGCCATGGGAAATACGGGAGGCATGGCAGCCAGAACCCTAAGGAATAACCCTACCAAGCATCTTCAGACTTTATCTGCCCCAGCTCCTGGGATGCCACAGTCATATGAGGAAGATCGTCAAGTCCAGAGAGAGCAAATAACTTGCTTGAGGTCACCCAACAAGTTAAGGGCACAGGCAGGGCCCCTCATACAAGGTGAAATTATAATCTGTATTTCACTGAGGGGAAACCAGGGTACAGAGAGGTTAAGCAACTTGTCCAAGATGACATAGCCAGTAAGTGGCAGAGCTGGGATCTGATCTCGAGCAGTCAGGCTCTGCACACTTGACCACTGTGCTCGCTATGCTCTGTTGCTGCTGACTCCCCGACCTGACTCCCCATCCAGTTTCTTTTTTAGAAGACAACGCATCTTTTAAAAAATACACCATCACCCTGAGCTTGCAGGCTCACAATAACACCTGAGACAGTGGCAGGACATGTGCTTTGAGAGACGTTAGCTGTCTTCCCGTACTTGACCCTCAGAAAAATCACCATTGTTCATGGGGACATTGTTCTAATCATTTCACAAACAGCATCTCCATTGTTCCCCAGAGGTCCCTGGGTGGTAGCATCACAGTGACCATCTCCATCCAAGCAAGGAAACTGAGGCTCGGATATGTTAAGTTGCTTGCCCAGGGCCACACAGCTAGGAAGTGCCCAGGCTGGGATGCAAATGGATTGGCCAGACTGCCAGGCCTGTGCTTCTAAACACTCTGCTCTGTTCTTGCCTCCTACAGGTCAAGCTGCACTATCTGAAACAGTAATCACTGGCCACATGTCTATTTCAATTTAAATTATAGCAGGTCTTCCAATAACATCGTTTTGTTAAAATAATGATGAGATGCACAGGAACTTAACCTTCATTTAAATCAATTAGCCTATGGTAAAATTGGTTTAGTTATATGTTGTTTTAGTTGCAGAATCTATGGACGAAGACTTCCTGTAATTCACACTAAATGAAATTTTGAAAATTTAGCCTCTCAGTGACAGGTATAGTAACCTGATTATGTAGCCACTTTTCAAGCGCTCAGTAGCCATATGTGGCCAGCGGTGACTGTTGTGCACAGTCTAGATTATAGAACATTTATAGTGTTATTGCAGCACACTGGGTAAGAGCACCCCAGCATCCTGCCCCCCGGGCCTCTGTCACCCCGGAATCCGAGCCTTCTTTAAACCTATGCAGGCTTTTCTTGGTGCTGGAAAGTTCATCTTGGTTGACCTACATATTCTTTGCTGGTGTCTCAGAGTCCCAGGTCAAGGGGCACTGGTTGCCTGGGAGGGGCCCATCCCATGCCACCTGTCCTAGAAAATGTTCCCCTTGTTGAGCAACTGCCACATCCAGGGCTGCTCAGTCTAGCCCCAAGTTGCGGGTGGGGGCAGGGGAGGAGGGTGGAGGTTAGAGTGGGAGGAGCTGCTAACCCCCCCCAGGGCATATCTCTCTCATCTGCTCCCCCCGGCCCCGCCCCGCGAAGGGGAGGCCCCGCTGTCTTCCACACTTCCCCATCTGCCCCAGGGATCTCCACTTCAGTCCCACAGACCTTGTGTGTGTGCTTGGGGTGCTCTTGGTGGGAAAATTTGCCTGCAGGAAGGTGATGTCACTAGGGAAACTGGGCCCAGTTCCGAAAAGTAATAAAAGTAGCTGATGGTGAGATTGCTTCTGAGAGGTGCAGCCGCTGGCCAACCCAAGGGGGAGGGGCCGGGGAGGCTGGTGCTCTCTGCTGGCCTAGGACCTGTTTCCCTCTGCAGTGTCTCCTCTTCCTTCCCCCTTGTTGGGAAAGACAGGTTGGAGGCCACTACTCCAGACCCCTTCTCCTCCCCGCTCCCAGGTCACACAGTGCCTTTCAAAGCTCCTTCTAGCTGAGAGTCCCTCTGAGGTCTGGAACCTTGAGGTGACAGTCCCTTCTGGACTCAGAAGGTAACCGGCAGGAGGGCTGAAGATGCTCAGGCTAAGCACCTCCACCCCCAGCAGGTCCGTGGGTAACTTGTTTGCAAAGGCTCTGCCAGGAAAGAGAATGCTGGGAGCACGTGCCTACGATCCCATGGGTGCCTTGTCTCCTTTAATCCTCACAACCACCTCCAGAGCAACCTCATTCATTCAGTCAGTATATATTCATTGAGACCAGGCACATGCCAGGGACTGTGCCAAGCTTTGAGGAGACAAATTTGGAAAAGATTGACAGCGCCTACACTCCTGGAGATCATGGTGATGACACATGGCAGGCAGTGAGTTAAGATCGAGCAGTAAGAGCTATGGTGAGGACATAGAAGTTGCTGTGGGAATCCTGGCTGGGGCGGGGAGGGAGAGGTGGTTGGGGAGGGGGGACATCTGAGCAGCTGTCCCGGAGGAAGCACTAGAAGGGGGTAAGGAAGGAGGACAGAGCGTGTGCATTCTCCATGGCTGGGCCCAAGCAAGATGCACCCGATGCGAGGCTGCCCGAGTTAAGTGAGTGGGGGGGAGGCACCGGAGGAGCTTTAAGCCAGGACGTGACCCAGCACACCTGTGCTTTAGGAAGGTCATTCTGGCTGCAAGGTGCAGAGTGGACTGGCTCAAGAGAGTGACCCAGATCTTTGCAGTTCAAGGAAATGGGAGCTCAGAGAAGTTATGTGAATTTTCCCAGGCCACACAGCCTCTAAATGGCAGAGCCCAAATCTCTCTGACAGCAAAACTTTTTCTACTCCCCCACATTGCCTGAGGCTGTAGTAGGGGATGCAATGTATGTAAGATTCAGCCCTGCCTCTGGGAAGGTGGGGTCTAGCTAAAGTGGCCGCACTGTCCCGGTGGGCAGGTGCCTAGCAGCCTAGGTCAGGCCAGGGATCTTAAAGGGAAGTGGAGGCAGGAAGAGGTCTGAGGGCTGGGGGTACCAGGAAAGACTCGCTCCCTGGAGAGGCTAACTTTGACCTTGAACAATGAGTTGAAACTCTGAGAAGGAGGCATGTGTTTCTGGTGCAGGAGACAAACACGGACGCTGAGCCCCCGCTTGAGAAGCAGGGAGATCAGAGAATAAGCCAGGGTGATCACGTGACAGAGACAGCTGGCAGAGGTGCGGGGAGCCCGGTGCCCGGCCGGGGAGTACAGGCTGATGGTGGGCAGTGGGGAGCCATGGAGGCCCTGTGAGCAGGAGGTGACATAGGATAAGAGCCTAAGAAAGCGTGAAGTGTGACTGTCCCAAATGACCTCAAGCTGCAAGTGATTCTGACTCACTATAGGCTTCCGTTTTACAGACCAGGAAGCCTCCACTACCTTAGATCGCTTGCCCAAGGTCACTAACCATTAAGTACTCATCCTACAGAACTCATTCAAGTGCTACTTTCCAGATGCCTGAGGCCAGCACAGTCACCAAGTTACAGGTTCTCACAGCACCCAGTACTGTTTCATGGACCTCATTACAATTGTAATTAAAGAAGTAATTGGGCAGTGAATTGTTTTAATGTCTTTCTCCTTTGTTAGAGTGCGTGCTCTGTGCAGAGGCGTTCTTGCCTGGGGCCACGTCCCCAGCCCTTGTGTGGTGCTTTGAATACAATAGAGACTTTGGACGCATTTATTGCAGGGAGGGTGGGGAGGACCGGGTGGTAAGGGCAGCATTACAGTCTGTGCATTTTGGCAGCAAAACTCTGTCCTTCCTCCATCCTCATCTCCCTCCCTGTCTCCTCTCCCCACCACAGGTGGCTTCTGGCTTGGCGTGGACCAGGAGGGGGCAGAGG
The DNA here is from genome assembly GCF_021234165.1 of Pteronotus mesoamericanus. Classification (NCBI taxonomy): domain Eukaryota; kingdom Metazoa; phylum Chordata; class Mammalia; order Chiroptera; family Mormoopidae; genus Pteronotus; species Pteronotus mesoamericanus. Next base: position 2,147,724 of record NW_026555299.1, on the reverse strand, counting down.
GTACCCTGTCTTGGACAGGCACCCTCTTTGGCGTGCTAGCCAGCCTTTGCGTCTCGCTCAACGCCATCTACACCAAGAAGGTGCTCCCTGCGGTGGACGGCAGCATCTGGCGCCTGACCTTCTACAACAACGTCAATGCCTGCGTCCTCTTCCTGCCCCTGCTCCTGCTGCTGGGGGAGCTTCAGACCCTCCGCCACTTTGCCCAGCTGTACAGTGCCCACTTCTGGGGCATGATGACGCTGGGAGGACTGTTTGGCTTTGCCATCGGCTACGTGACAGGACTGCAGATCAAGGTCACCAGTCCCCTGACCCACAACGTGTCAGGCACAGCCAAGGCCTGTGCCCAGACGGTGCTGGCCGTCCTGTACTACGAGGAGACCAAGAGCTTCCTCTGGTGGACGAGCAACATGATGGTGCTGGGGGGCTCCTCGGCCTACACCTGGGTCAGGGGCTGGGAGATGAAGAAGGTTCAGGAGGAGCCCAGCCCCCAGGAGGACGGGAAGAGCAGCATGAGGGTGTGAGCAGCTGCGGGACCTCAGGCGGCCGGCCCAGGGGAATGGCGGCGCATGCAGTGAAGGCCTCTCTCACCCAGAAAGGGCGGCCTCAAGGGGACATTGTTTACAGACCCCTCGGACTCTGGTGGTCGAAATGGAACCAGTGTCTCAAGTAATGTCAGAAAGCTGCCAATCCTCTCTCAATCCCCTTTTTTACTTGAGGGGCTTTGTCCTCGCCTAAGGAGGAGGGACCCCTACAGGGAGAGCGCACTAGGTCTTGGGGAGCAGGAAAGTGACGCACCCCCTTCCTGCCCCCCTCCCCCGGCCTTTTACCTCCACATGACCTTTGGGGCAGAGGACAGGCCACAACCTTAAAGGAACAGTGTAGCAAAGCACTCAGGGAGATGAGGGTGTGACCCCACCACAGGCCCGTGGAAGGGGCCACCTCCCACGCCTGGGCTCCGGGGCAGGCAGCGCAACTTCGTCCCCACAAGCCCAGCTTCTGCAGGAGGGAAGCGGGGGCCGGGCTGAGGAGGGAAATGGGCCAATGTTCCCTCTCTGAGAGACCACCAGGCCCTGTGGAAGGGGGCGAAGGAACAGTTGTACCCGTGCCTGGCCCTGGCACCCCCAGAAGCCACTCGGAAGTGGCCTAGGAATGGCATACATCATGGGAAAGCACGCTTTCCCCACCACCTGCACCCTGTGTTTCCAGCTCTTGCACATGGGAGCGCAAACCTTTCACAGGTTAAGCAGGGCCATTAGCACCCTCCCTGATCCTTGATGCGGGTTGTAGCTGCCTCACTCCACATCCCAGCACCAGGTGGGTGCAGCTGCCTGGCCCAGGGGACAGAGTGGGTCCAGGAGCCCCTCCTGCTTCTCCCAACCCTGCCTCCCCCAGAGTTTGTCCCCAGAGGACCTGCATTTTTCTCTGAGGTTGGGGCAGAAAGAGCCTGATTGTGGCCTTACCACACCCTGCGGGCCTCTGGGCAGCTTTCACTCAGTCCCTCCGGGGCGGGGTGGGGGGGCAGGGGGGTGGCGTTGTGCCACCATCTCCTTGGGGCAGTTCCTGATGGGTTTGGTCCCTTTAGGGAAAAGCAGGGGAGAATGCATCTTCTTACCACCCCCTCTTCCTGTCCCCTCCACAATCCCAGGTGGTTTCTAATGACGTTGGTGGGGCCTGGTAGCCTCAATTGTATGTGACTTAATTAAAATTGGATAAGACATCCTGTGTGTTGGCGGGGCGGGGCGGGGCAGGGCGGGGGATGGGCGTGAGTGCAGGAAGGGCCCACGGTGCCTGGACCAGATTTCTGAACAGGGCTCGCCCCCGCCCTTACCAAGCCCAGGCATTAGCAGGGCAGCCCCTCTAGGAAGGGCCTGTTCTCTCTCTCACATCAGGCCTCCTCCCTAGGAGGTGGGGACCGGACCTCAGGCTTCACATCAGCAAGAGCTGCCGTTTCCGGGGCACTTGCTGGAGGCCAGGCACTGTGCGGCGCGCTCTGCATCCATCATTCGTCCTCGCAGCCCCCCGCCCCCCACACAAACCCTGTGAGGTGGCCGCCGTCACGGATGCCCCCTTCTACACATGAGGATACCGAGGCTCAGAGAGGAGCACGGGAAGGAAGAGGCAACAGCAGGATTCAAGCGGAGGCCTCCACCTTCAGAGCACAGATACCGAGCCACAGGGCCCTCAGCTGCACTCGGCATTTTTGAGCCCTTACAATGTGCCAGGCACTGTGTCGTGTTACTATAACGATCCTAATCTGCTGCTTCACAGGGTACATGTGTAAACATACATCAAAGCCCCATAACAGGCTCAATCATGGAAATAGTCACCTATTTCCTCAGTCACCTGAGGTCCCAGAAGATGGAGAGACCAAGTCTGGGGGGATCAGTCACATCTTCGTAAGGGCCGGGGTGTCTGAGCCAAGTCGAACGCAGTAGGGGGCTCCAGGAGGAAGGGCAGGCCAGCTGAGCGAACAAGCTTAAACCAGGGGAGAAGCACATTTGGGGAGTGGTGAGAGGTTTGGGGCGAGGGCTAGAATCGGAGTGTGGGCCGTGGAGGGAAGTGTTTTGAACGCAGCAGTCAATCCAGACTTGATCATTGATTTTTCAGCCATCACCAAGTTCCTTAAGCAGAAGAGACATCATCGCTGCATCCTTTGTATTACCAGAAAACTGAGGCAACATTCTTAACATTCCTTTCACTTTTTTGGACAAGATTCAAGGAAAAAACTCAATTTTAACTTCTTACCAAAAAATTTAAAATGCAAACAAAGATGTGTGTGCTCTGGCTTCACCTCAAATAGCAAACGAATTCATAAGTTTAAAAATATTCAGGGGTCCCAACTCACAGAAAGCAGTTGAGCAGCCCACCCCACTGTGCAACACCCCCCTCCCTGCCGTGCACACGCACAAAAATGCACTGTGTGTTTAGATGGGCTTGGAGCCACACGCTGCCTACAGACCCCAGTTCTGATGCAGATGAACCCCAGGGCGCAGCCGGGGCCAGGCTCCCAGCATCCCGGGCTCCCAGCATCCCAGGCTCCCAGCATCCCAGGCTGCTGCCCGAGTCAGGACCACGGCCCCCAGCTCATCTCTGTGGTATTTAAGGGGCCAGACCGCGCCAGCGGGAAGGCGGAAGTGGTGTTCCCCCTCCGACAGCACAGACCACCCCTCCTCTCTTTGTCCCTTTCTGAAGGCAGGAATGTGGAAGCCAGGCTTCCTGGTAAGAAACTAGGGGGTGAAGATGGAGAATTTAGGATCAGGGACCTGGCCTGGTGCTGCCACATGCCTCTCTAGCATGCGTCCCTTGTTACTTCTGCTGTTGAAAAGCGTTTGGCCAGAAGTGGGGAGACCTGGGTTCCACCTCTTAGAAGCGAGATGGCCTCAACCAGGTCCCCTAACCTCTCTGGGCCTCACTTTTCCTGTCCAAGACATGAGGATGACCCTTGTTCTTCCTGCCACACAACATGGCTGTGAATTAATGCTCAGTATAGTTCCAAGAATACCATGAGTTACTGCTATTATCCACATCAACAGACAACAGCCTCTTTATTGAGTGTTAACTATTCACCAAGCACTAGGGAGACAAACAGTGGACAAAATCTAAAAGCAAATAAATAAATGCAATGACAAGAACCATGAAGAAAAAGCCAAAATGGAGAATATCAGAGGGAAACTTCCGTGGAAGGGATAGTCGGAGAAGGCCTCTCTGAGCACGACATTCAACCTCAGACTCAAGTGATGGGAAGGAGCCGGCCAGGGGGCAGCTAGAGACAGGGCAGGCCAGGCAGAGGGTGCAGCCCATGCAAAGGGCCTGAGGCAAACATTTTGGGTGTGGTGAAGACCAGAGAGAAGACCAGGGTAGCAGGAGCAGAGTTGGGGGTCTCCTCCCAGGGGAGGGCAAAATCCCAGAAATAGGAAAGGGGATAGAGACTAATTTGGCAACTTTCTTACATTTCTTGGAAATCCTGATTCCTTTTGGTTCCACTCGCCATGGAGAAGAGTGGAAAGAAAGGAGCCAGAGGTCAAGTTCGAGCCAGGGAGCACTATACAGTAGACCCCGTTACCTGCGGGGGATGCATCCCAAGAGCCCCAATGGATGCCTGAAACTGTGGGTAGTACTGAACCCTCGTATACTGTTTCTCTTATCCAAACATATACTTCCAGCTTCTCTCTGGCATATCTGAATTCCCAGCATGGCTACTCTTGCACGTTGGGCTACTATTAAGGTAAAATAAGGGCTACTTGACCGCAAGCACTGCTAACGCCTGGGCCGCGATCTGATCACTGAGACGGCCAGCCAGTAACTAATGGGTAGGGAGCGTCTGCAGCGCGGAGAGCTGGGCAAAAGGGTGATCCACATAAAGGGTGGATCCGAGAGGGACGGCACAAGATTTCATCGCGCCACTCAGAGTGGCGCGCACTTTAAAATTTACGGTTTGTTTGTTTCCGGAATTGATCATTTAATATTTTCAGACCCCAGGTGACCATGGGTAACTGAAACCCCTGGAAACTGGAACCAGGGAAGGCACCACCGTGGGGAAGGAGGCAATGTGCTGACCGCAGCCAGGTTAGGTTTGTGCCCGGTGCCATGGGCAGCCACTGGAGGCGCCCTGGCTTGATTTCTATCCGGAGAAAATCCCACTGGCTATTGTGAGAAGAAAGGGCTGACGTGAAAGGCAAGGGCTGCAGGAGGCTGCAGTGGTGGCCAGACGACAGATGGCGGTGGCTTAGACGGTGGTGGTGGCAGTAGCGGTGGAGAGCGGATGGATTCGAGATGCATTTTGAAGGTAAAACCACCAGACCTCTCAGAGGGATTCGATGTGGGGCTGAGAATAAGGAAGAATTTAAGGACAATACCAGAATTCTTGATTACAAAACTGGGGGAGGAGGTGCCGTTCAACGGACAAGGACTACTAAGGGGTGAGAGGAGGGCTTGGGATCGTTTATTTTTCAACACATTAAGTTTGAGATGCTGATGGGTCAAGACAAGACATCATCCAGTGGTGATGTCCAGGAGACTCTGGGACGTTAGGATTCCGGAAGTCTCTGTGAAGGAGAAAGCGCTAAAAAAACAACCTATTCCTTTTGCTGTTGATGCCTAACGTGTTCCCCCGAAACTTGGCAGCTGAAAACGACCATTTCTTTTTGCTGGTGATTTTGTGGGTCAAGAAGGGCACAGCTGAGCAGTCGTTGCTCAGAGTCCCGCACGTGGTTGAAGTCAGACGCTGGCGGGGGCCGCGGCCGTCTCAAGGCTCGGCGGGTCTGAACGTCCCAGGCCGCTCACTCACCTGCTGGCAGCTGGTGCCTGCCACGCGCTGATAGCTTTGTGGAGCTGGCAGCTGGAGCATCTTCCTATGGCCTCTCTGGCACGAGGGTCTCAGGGTGGTCAGACCTCTTACCTGCTGTCTGCTTCCCATTGTGGTGTCCCAAGAGGAGTTGATGGAAGCTACCTGGCCTTTTCTGACCCAGCCTTGGAAGTCACATTGTATCACTTCTGCCTCTCTCTATTGGTTAAAGCAAAGACAAGCCCGCCCAGAATCAAGAATAGAAGACAGAGTCCCACATCCCATGGGAGGAGAGTAGAGAACATTGGGGACATGTATCAAAGCTGCCACACAGCCCTTCTCATGGCGGTCCACTGACAACAGCCCTCAGTAACTCACGACGCATGGGAAATAAAAATGGCGCACGTCTGGGTTTTCCTTGCAGTTCAGTGAGGAACCCCATTCGGTCTTGCCCGAGCCCCATACCGAACTCCCAGTATGCCCTCTCAGGAGTAACAGCGAGGTACTAGTACTGTGCCTTTAGATTTTCAGAGAGCTTTGAACAGTGCTCAGAGTCATGGACCAGCAGAATGACCACGCTCGCTGAGGTTCTCCAGCCGAGCTATGCGCTCCCTTCCTCAGTTCACGGGATCATCTGTGACGCCATTGAAGTTGCCTTTAATCCCAACTTTTTGAATATTAATATTACAATACCTAAAAAGCTTATTCTTTCACAAAATATTTATTGAATACCTACATGTGCCAGGCATATATCAGAGATCCAGGCAAACCACAGTCCCTGCATTCTTGGACTTACAGTAATTCTTGAAGCTTAGTGAGCAAAGACTAACAGTAAGCAAAAAGGCAAAGAATAAGCAATACATCGTATGTGCCAATAAGGCCTAATTAGGAAAGTATCAGGGCTGTATCAGGGCTGTGGCTTTAGTTCAGGGGATCAGAGACAACCTCTCCAAGTAAAAGGTGAGTAAAAGTCTAAATGGGACAAAGGAGCAGTCAGAAGAAGATCTGAAGTCAGACAATGTCACTCAGAGGGATCAGCAAGTGCAAAGGCACTGGGGTGGGAATGTGGTTGGTGTGAGTGAGGAAAGGCAAGGCTTGGGTGGCTGAGAGGCGAAGAGAGGTGACATCAGAGTGTGGCAGGTGGGAGTCTGTAAATCATAAAATATATTAGTTAAGTTTCTTTGGCTGCAACCAAGATATCAGCTGAAACCAGCTGCGATGCTTGCCTGCACACCCAGCCCCCTCCCAGTCCTCCCATCCCTGTGTGTGCAGATTGCACCTCCCGCCAGCAGGTGGCGTCTACCGAACCCTCGACTCCGGGCTGACCCAGTGACTTGCTCTGACCAATAGGATACAGAAAAAGCAACATTCTGAGGCTTTGGAGGCCAGGTTTCAAAGGGACTTCTGCCTCTCCCCCTGGCAATCCTGACACCACCCGCAGGAAGCCCAGGTCCGCCACATGGAAAGGCGACGTGGAGGGGAACCAAGGTGCCCGGCCAACAGCCCCGGCCCACCCACCCGGCGAGTGTGGACACAGGAGCGATCCAACAGAAGACCAGCAGGAGAGCCACCCAATCAGCCCACAGAATCTAGAGAAACAAGGAATTGGTTTTGAGCCTCTAAATTATGAAGTAATGATCATGCAGTAATAGATAGCTGATATGTGAACCTAAGTACATGAGTGGGGGAATATGTGAGGAAAACTGGGATTTCTTATGGAATTTCAGGAAGAGCAGAGAAGCCAAGCCTCAGAAAGGGCAGGAATCAGAATCCCGTGGCCATCCCTGACGGAGTTCCCGGCGCTCCCGCTGCAGTGCCGCCTTTAACACGCCCCACCTGCACGGTGGCTCAGTCTCACTTTCAGGTCACCTTCCCCAGTCCCTGGGAGGAGGGTGTGACTGGGTGAAGTACCCCAATCCCCAGGCATAGTCGCATATGTCACCCAGGCCATTGCTAAAGGGCCCGTGGGTGGACCCTACAACAGGCTGGAATATTCTCCCCTATAAATTCAAATAAGAAAATATGGCCAAAAAAGTTTTTCTTTTCTCCTGACTTGATTTTTGTTCAAAAAATGCTACTCATCAGTGAACATGCCTAAGTCCCTTATTTTTGCAGCCTAAGAAAGCTAAGACACAGAAAGTTTAAAGGAAGCTTCTAAGGTCACAGAGCCAATTAGCAGTGAGTCCAAGGTGGAACATGTGTCTACCGGTCCTAATCCAAAATGTTCCCTGCATGGTACACTTTTAATTAAAAAATTAATTAATGACGCCAATGACAACACAGAGGGTGGTACTCAGCTCTCCTGGCCCTCCCGTCTGATTCACTTGCCACAGTAGCACTTTGGTGGGGAAGCTGCCTCACCAGACACAGCCCTAGCCCAGCCCCTGCGCTGCCCCGCCCCTGCCCCCACCACACATCTCGGTTCCTGTGAAGGGGCTAAATTTAGGACCTGACACCAGCTGAAATGGGGACGGCAAAGCCTGCTGCGCCGGAGCACCTGGTCCCCGGTGCACTGAGGGATTAAATGGAGGGAGGCTGTTGCGGGGGCTGGGCACAGGAAGCAGAGTATTGGTGTGGCCTCACCCATGGGGGCGTTTCTAACATGAGAGCTGGGACTGAGTTTGGAAATCAGACGAGCCTGAGACCGGGAGAGATCACGACAGACTTGCCTGAGGTCACAATGCAATGGGACCGAACCCAGAGCCCTCCTCCCAGGCCAGCGCCCTTTTCCACTGAGAATCATCATCATCATTTCTTATGGAATGATATATAATAATAATAGTAATTACAATTATTATTATATATCATGTATAATTATTAATAGATTTATACTATTAAATATTAAATAATATTCTTATTGTTAACAGTTGTTGGCTACTCACCATGCAGTCTCCTGATTTTTAAACAATAGCTCAAATTTATAAAACACTGTGTGGGCTGCGAGGTGCCTACCTGCTCCAGATTCAGCCTCGGGCTGCCGTTTCACACTCCCTGTCTTCGCGCACCCCTCCTTCGCAGCCTCCTCGGGCCTGTGAGAGGTGGAGGAGGACACAGCAACCCTGCGGCAAAGGAGGCAGCATTTCTGAGAACCAGAGCTAATGGCATTGCCACTGTTGCTTCTCCCAATGACAGGGAACCATCTCTCCCCACCTGCCCGGAGGAGATTCCTGAAGGCGATCTCTCTCGATCTCTCGGGCTGTTTTCCCCATTTCCCAGCAGAGATGATAACAATCTCTGATGTAAAGAGACAGACCCTGAGAGTGTGTGAAAGGCTTACTGCTCTTCTCGACTGGGATTTTGCCAATGGACTGGGAAACAGGATAGGACCTAGAAAGCTTCTGTTGTTGCTTTTGCTACTGAGTATTACAAGAATAGTTAACATTAACAACAGCAGTGCCAGACCAGTAGTAACAGAGCCCTGGATGGAGCGGAGCGTATGAACTTTGAATGATGGACTGAGCATTATCTCCACCCTTGACACTTTTTTAAGTTAGTTAACCTAATATCTTTTGAAGAAATTTACTAATTACAAATTGAATAATGCATATTTTAAAACTTTAAATTGTATGGAAAGGCATAAGATCCATTTCTCCTCTACCCCATCCCTTTCCCACCAGTAATCCATCCCTGAAAATATAATCACATCGCCCTTCCCAATGTTAACTCCCATTACCCTTTGATGTGTTCTACATCATTATTTCTTTGTTTTTATATATTTAGAGACACCAGTAACCTTTTTCCAAAAAAAATTATATGTATATGTACTACATATACATATAGTAATGTACATAAAAGTATATATATGTACTATATATACATTATATGTACTCCTACCTTATATGTGGAAGAGATGGGATCATCCTCCACATATTATTTCATAGCTGGCCTTTTTTACAATTTAAATTTAAAATAGTTTTCTTCTATTTATTTTTATTGAGATATGATTGAAATATAAGCCCTTGGCATTTTGTAAAGTTTCCGTTGCCAGAGTGAGAAAACCATAGGCTTCCCGGACCTGCCTTTGATTCCCTGCTTCCCACTTCCTAGTCGGGTCACTTAGCAGGGCGCTCAGCCTCACCGAGCCTCAGTTTCCCCATCTGCAAAGGCAGATAACTGCTAAAATAAGGATGGCAATAATATAGTCCCTACTTCATAGGGCTATGTCAAGGGCTAAGTGAACAGTACCTGGCATATAGCAAAGCTCACCGAAGGTCATTGTTATTAATATTCCTCTGTGAGTTTATGGTCTTCGTTTGCACAAAACTACTATTGTACTTCGTATGAAGCATATAGCAAGATAAAAATGTTAATATGCCTCTTTCCTCCACCGTATTATGAGTTTCTTAAAGGACCAGAATCATGTCTAACTCAGCCCTGTATACCCAAGAGCCTCCTCAGAGCCTGACCCAGCAGGCACACGGTCCAGTTTGCCCAATGAATGATTAAAACCCTTGGAAGCAACTGTGTGTTTCCCAATCGTCACCACTGTCTGCTGAGCAGAGCAACCTCCATCTCTAAGCTCCACCTCACTCATGGTGGAGGAGGGACTGGCTCCCTGTCTAAATCACAGGGTCCCCGCCCCTGCCCACTGCTGACTGAACCAATGTCCCAACCCAACCACCATTCCCAAATCAGGATTTGAAGGACACCGGTCGGTCTTCTCCTAGAAGGAGTCTGGAGTTTATGGAGTAGCCATGTTTGGCCTTGAACACAGAGCAGGCAGAGAAAACTGGTTGATAGAGAAAGAAAATCGAGAAAAATCTGAAGAGACACAAACAGGAGAGCATGGAAACCCAGAGAATAAGGGAAAGGGAGAGAGGATGGCTGTCCTGTATCCAGTGGCTTTAGGATTTCTGGTTTCAGTTCTGGTGAAATAGGACCCACGCTGTCCCACCAGGTGCTCCTGTGTCTTCCCATTGTATGCTTGCTTTTCATTGAAGCCAGCCCCAAAAAGGCTTTGGTTACTTGACACCAGAAAGATCTTGACCAAAGTCATAAATGCACAGTTTCCCATTTTGACTCATGGGTCCGAGGAATCTGGGACACAGGGGCGGCAGCAATTTGCAGCTCCTTCCCCCACCCTGCACCCCACCTGCTCTGAGAGGCGTACCCTTCCCCCCACCCCCCCACACACGCAAGGCGAGCATTCGCGGGATGCAAGTCCCTCCATGTAAGGGAGCCAAACCTCCGAAGTCCTTGGACAGGAAAATAACATTTTCCAGCACTTCGTTCTTTAAAATAAAAGATCTGTTTACCAGAATGGAAGGGCAAATGAAAAGAGCAGTAGTACTGCAGAGAAGACTATGATTCTACATTAGGGGCCAATCGCCCACTCCTGAGGGTGACGGTGCTGGGGCTCCACTCCTCTAGCACAGGCCTGCAACAGAGGGCGGGCCAAGGCAAGTCCCTGGGCAGCCTGTCTCCTCCCACCGTCATCTCTCCCGGGGCCCTGGATTAGCAGAGAAAGGCTCAGGAATGAGGCCCTTTTTCTGGAGGCCCAGAGGCATATGCTGTGTGCTCTTTGTCCCTCCCACCAGCTGGCTCCTGCCACCCGAAGACCTGCAAACAACACACACATACCACTTCCTTCCCTAGAGCTTAGAGAGTAGTTGCCATTTTCTTGGGAAGGAATCTATGAAATCTCAGTTTTGAAATTGAACACGGTCACACGCCTTCCCCTGGTTCTGCGTTCATGTGTTTGTTCTTTGTTGCTGTGCAGTCTGGCTAGGCCCTTGTTTCTGAAGAGAGAGCTGGGTGCAGCCTTCTAGGTCTCCATCCCAGGGCATCTGGGCACCGCCACCAAACCCCCTCCCACCAGCCACTGGGCCCCCAGTCCTACGGCCACACCTGGTCTGGAAAGGAACATCGTGTACGCTCTCCTTCTGCTGTGGCAAAGATTAGAAAAGCACTCACTTGCCCATTTCTCAAGGTTGCCAGAATCTGTAAAGATTAGGCTCACCCCACCCAAACCTGCCTCCTCCCTGGATGTTTGACAGGTGGTGCAAGTCCTAGTAGGACTTAACAAAAATGGGATACTCCTTACTTCCTGCCTCAGAGGAAAAATCGGGAGTATCTGTAAAAGTTCCTGTCCCATAGGCCAAACTTCCTCAAACTCTTTGACCAGCAGAGCAGTCTGAGAAGGTTCCTAGGGCAACCCTCAGAGAACCACCATCCCCTAGGGTTGCCGGAAGACCGGGGGATGTCACACAGAACCCCGGCTATTGCAGGGGGGCCTCTCAGGAGCAAACACTCTGGGGAAAACGCCCCCAGAGAGGCCAGGGACAAATGGAAGGGATTCTGGGCTCCACACAATGGGCCCAATCGAAGCCACCACCTTATGATCCTACACTTGTAAACTAAAGTACGCAAACAAGGAGATGAATCATACAAGGGTACAGCCCATGGATTACCACAAAGTGAACATGTCTGCATAAGCATGGCCCAATTCAAGAAATAGAACATTACCAGCAGCCCCAGAAACTCCCTTCATTGCTTCGTCACTACCCTATTCCTCTTAGCCAATATTTACACCATCCTAACACCTGATGTCTAACACCCTATGTTAGCTGTTGTTCTAATTTATGAACTGAAGTACTTTTTAATATGAACACTAATAAATTCATCTGCTTAAAACGTTGTACATGCTAATCCAATGCACATATTCAGGTAAATAAAGGACCCATAATATCAATTTTTAAAAGTATCATATATGCAAATTTGATATAAATGGTGCTTTTTAACTATAGAATTTCTTAGTGCAAAACCTCTTTTAAAAGTCCTGTTTTGTTGCTGAGGCTTAGTTCACTTTTTATTTACAATGCTTTATTTTTTTTAACTTATAGCTTTATTGAAATATAATTCATTTATCATACAATTCACTCATTGAAAGTTTACAGCTCAGTGGTTTTTAGTGTATTTACAGTTGTATGACTAGCATCGCAATGAGTCCAAGGTTCATGCACCCAATGCTTCAGAGGCCAAAATTAAAAACATCAGTTTAGAGTAAAGAAAGGTTTATTGATCGAGAAGGAGCCAGCTGGACAAGATGGGAGTTGCCTTAAACCTTCCGCAAATCCATCTTAAGAGAGCCCAGAATTCAGGGGCCTTCTATGTCAAGGGAAGGGAGGAGGGGCGGGGAAGAGGTGAGCGATGACCTAGACAGCTAGGCTCCTACAGAGATCCAAGGGAGAGCAGGACATTTCTAAATCTCTTTGTTCCTGCTTGGTTTGTTGGCTCCCGCAGATCTGAGTCTGGTCTTGAAGCTCCCATAAATCTTTGATAAAGAGTCATTAATTTGTACACATTTCCTCACCTGTTCAGGAAAGGCACCTTCAGACAAGGGGCTCTTCTTGCAGAAACGCAAGCCTCCCACAGGCCCTGGGAGAAATGCAGGCTAGAATTTAGATGGAGTCCGAGAGAGAGAGCACTTCACTCTGGGGCACAACAAAAAGCTCACACCCATTAGCTGCTGTCACCCCCTCTACCCACCCCCTCAATCCCCAGCCCTCTCAGCGGTAGAAAGCCAATTTCTACTGATATACCTATTCTGGACATTTCATATATATGGAATTCTACAATATGGGCACATTGTCACTTAGCATAATGTTTTCAAGATTCATCACTGTTGAAATATACAAAAGAATCCAGCCGGTGTTAATATAACAAGAACAGTTTGTGTGATGTTGGGGTGGTCAGCAATGCAGGCTGGGAGAGAATTCACAAAGAGAAGAAAGTGCAGAGAGGAATGCACTCTTAGTGTCCCAAGGGAGGGAAAGGGCTGGGCAGGGAGACTGGCACCAGCACCAGCCCTGAGGGGCCGCGGCTGTGAGCTTTAATCGGGCAACGGGCTGGATGCACAGTGGGATGTTTCAGTTGGGCTACAACTTTGTTCTGATGTCATCTTTGGGTGCAGGTTGTGGTCATCCAGCCATTGTGGTCTGGTATGTCCTGTTTTGTGGGTTCCCAGAGCCTCTGAGCCTTCAGGGCGCTTCCAGTAATTTTCCAGTCCTGAGGATAAAGCCTCATAAAACAATTAGGATCGGTCATGCTTGAGGGTCTAGCCAGCTCTGGGAAAGGACGCCTGAGAAAGTGGCTTTTGTTCTATTACACGACAACGATGTAACCTGGCAGCCAAGAAGAATGGACTGGAATGCGCATGTGTAAACAGTGATGACTCCACTGTACTAGTCAGTGGGGGTCGGTAGACGCTGCCCAGTGAGCAAGTGAACTGTGTGGTCCTCGCATTCAAAATGACTGAGCAAGTAGAGCACTGAATCTGCATCAAATTTTGCATTAAGCTTGAACATTCCTCTGCAGACACTATTGGAATGACTCAGACGGCCACAGCTATGGGCAGCTGGTGACCGGCAGCTTTGACAAGGTAACCCGCTCGTGCATCATGTCTCATGTAGAATTTTTTGGCAAAACATCAAATCACCCAGGTGACCAGCCCAGATGTGGCACCTTGCAGCTTCTGGCTTTTCCCAAATCACCTTTGAAAGGGGAGGCATTTCAGACCATCAGTGAGATTCAAGAAAATACAACAGGGCAGCTGATGGCAATTGGGAGAACTGTGTGAGGTCCCAAGGTGCCTACTGTGAAGAGGACTGAGGTGTCATTGTCCTACATAGAATGTTTCTTGTATCTTGTATCTTCTTCAATAAATGTCTCTATTTTTCATATTACATGGCTGGATACCTTCTGGACAGACTTCATACATCAGTACTTTCTTCTTTATTATTACCAAATGATATCCCACTGTATGAATATACCACATTTTTTTAATCCATTCATCAGCTGATGGGCATTTGAGTTGTTTCTACTTCTTTGGCTGTTATCACTGTATATTAGTTTAGTCTGGCTATGAACTTCATGTAGTAGACTTATACATATAGGTTTTGTGTGTGTGTGTATGTCTGGCTTCTTTTGTTCAATATTAAATTAGTGAGATTCATCCATGTTGTGGAATGTAGCTATAGTCTGTTCATTTTTATTTTTAGATAGTATTCCCTTGTTTGACAACAGCACAATGTATTTATCCATTTTATTGTTTATGGACATTTAAGACTATTATTAATAATACTATTATGAGTATTTCTGTACATGTCTTTTGATATATATGTGCATAGATTTCTGTTAGGTATATGGTAGGGATAAAATTACCCATCAGCCCTGGCTGGTGTGGCTCAGTGGATTGAGCTCTGGACTGTGAACCAAAGGGTTGTGGGTTCAATTCCCAGTCAGGGCACATGCCTGGGTTGCAGGCCAGGTCCCCAGTTGGGGATGCTCAAGAGCCAACCACACATTGATGTTTTTCTCCCTCTCTCTCTCTCTTCCTCTCTCTAAAAATAAGTAAATAAAATCTTTTTAAAAAATTACTCCATCATAGCATGTATCGTGAATGATCCATGTGGTATTTGTTTTTTCAAATTTAGAATATAACACCAGAGAGTTTTCGAAAGCAGCTGTATCAGTTTATACTCCCAACAGCAGTATATGAGTGTTTCAGTTGCTCACATCTTCCCCAACACTGGTTTTCTCAGTTCTTTAACTTTATCCATTTTGGTGAGTCTATAGTGATATTTCATTGTGGTTTTTATTTGTGTTTCCCCAAGGTGAGCACCTTTTAGTGTGTTCATTGGCCATTTGCATGTCCTTTGTGGGGGAGAAAGTGTTTATTCAAGTCTGACCTTGAACAAGCTTCATATTGGGGTACTCTCTTCCTTTTCTTTTTTGCTTGTAAGTGTTCTTTAAATACTCTGGATTTGAGCTTTTCAAGAATTATGTGCTACAATTATCTTCTTCCTTTGTGTGGTTTTAATGTAATTCAATTTATCATCCTTTTCCTTCATGGTTAGCCTTTTCCATGTTTTATTTAAGTTTTGGGTTTTGGTTTGGGTTTTTGTTTGTTTGTTTCTTTTTTGGTCTACCCCAAGGTCATAAGGATATTTTTCCACATAATCTTCTCAAAGCTTTATTGCTTTACCTTTCACGTATACTCTGCCTGGAATTGATTGGTAGGTTCCGAGATATCTTATTGACTCATTCCACTATGGGAAAAACCACCTGTACCCACTTCTTTACACAGGCATTTTCGTCATGAATAAACTATCAGATATATGAGGATCTGTTTCTGGATTCTCAATTCTGAGACTTTATTTATCGTGCTCCAATCCCATGCTGCACTTGCATCATCATCATCCGCGTTTTACAAATGAGGAAACTGAGGCACAGAGAAGCTATGTAACTTGCCCAAGTAAGTAATTTGCTATTTAACGGCAGAGCTGGAAATGGAACCCAAGGAGTCTGGCTTTTAGGTCCATGTTCTCAGTTTTCTCGCCAGAAGCCTCGGAAACAGTACTGCCGCTGCCTCCCGCTGCTGAGTGTGCTGCCTAACTAAATAGAAAAGGGTGGAGGCCCTGATGCCACTGACGCAGCCCCGAAACTCAGCCACCACTTCTTTTCCAGTCCCACCACTAGGGGGCGCAGGTAACTTAGACCCGCCAAGACGTGCCGCGCACCCGCCCCTGGTTACCTTTCAACCAATCATCAAATATTTACCCAAAACGCACTTCAAAGGGAATGTAAAAGGTTGCCTAATCCAGCCTTTTTGCAGGACTGCAACTAAAAGCCGAACAGAACTGATCTCTGTGTTCTTCAACATCTTCAGCAAGGAAGGAAACCTGAAGGAAACCTCCCACTACCCGGCTAACTCGACTCATTCCTACACCACTTTACACTAAGTCCCTCCTTAAATCTTTTACTCTTCTCAGAATAAAGTAGATTCTTTGTTTGCTGGAAACAAGGAGCAACTGTTTGGCATCCTCATGGCAACAACTCTTCAGAGATGCTTGTAAATAGCGAGGTGTGTAGCTATGAAGTCAAGCCTCAGTTCTCTTTTTTCTCAAAGATATAAAAGCTCACAATTACATTTCACCTCCTTAGCAATTTACACATTTCTTTGGTCTCTCTCCAATTTCTCCATGTCTTTTTTAAAGTGTAAAGTCCAAAAGTTGAGTTTTCACTCCATTATTCTATCCAGTGCCAGATTCACTTCCTGCTTCTTGAATGTTATCCTGCTAACATACCCAAGCAATACTCAGTCATTCAATAAAATAACTTGTCTTTATTAACTTGATGAAGAATTATACAGTCATTAAAATAACAAACGTGAAGACAATGACAACAATATAGAACATGCTCAATATTTTGTTTAAAAATGCATGCAATACTGCATCTCTGCTTTGAATAAAGCTGTGAAGAGGCATTTGTGGACAAAGTCTAGGAGACAACATAAAGATAAAAAAATTGATTTGTTGGTTCTGAGGATTGATGGTGATTATTTCTCTTTATTTTTCATTATTGGTATCATTTTGAGGACTTCTTAAAAATGGGTAAAATCTTTCATTCACTCAACAACTTACGGAGCACTCATTACCTGTAAGACCAAAGGTGAGGTGTTGCAAGGAAGACAGAAGCAGACAGAACAGATTCTGCTGTTCAGAATAATAACAGCTGATGCCTATCAAATGCTTATGATACCCTAAATTACTAGTATCCCTATTGTATAGATTAAGAAAGAGGGGAACAGAGAAATTAACTAGTTTACCAAAGTCACGCAGAGTCAAAGTAGAACCAAAATTTGAACACAAGCATTCCAAATGTGCAAGACATTGGGCTTAACCACCATACACCACTGTCTCTCATAATAGCCTCATAAAATAGGGATAAGTGATATTCAGCAAATATTTGTTGAGTACCTACTACATGTCAAGTACAAAACTAGGTGCTGGGGAACACACTGATGTGCAAAATGGGCACAGTCCCTGCCCTTGTAGAGCCCTCTGTCTATAGAGAAAGTATCATGGGAGTTCAGAAGAGAAAAAGAGCACCCATCTTTGAGGCTGTAGGGGATAGCCATCTCCTTAAACTCCCTGTTCCATTTTTTTTACAGGACCATTGACCTTGTGGAGAGAAAAGGGGTAGGAGAGTGGGAAGAGAAAGTCTCAAAAGAAAAGCGACAGGAGATGGCATCTATTGGTTCAGCAAGCATTTGGAGGGGGTGTCCAAAAATAAGACCAGGGTCAGGACTGGGAGAGACCCTAGGGGTCCTGCCAGCCTGAGACTCTAGTCCCTGTTCAACTTTTACTCAATTAAGTGCCAAGCACTGAACTACACCCTGGAAATAAAACTGTAAATAAGCCTCAGCCCCTGCCCTACAGGAGTTTATAGTCTAATGGGGCAGAGAGACAAGTAAGAATTCTAACACCATGTACTTAGGCCAGTGATAAGAAGCAGCACAGAACAAGATGGTGCACTATGCAGGCTGGGACAAGACAGCAAGAAGGTGAAATTTATACCAAGCAGTGACACAGAGCAAACTGGAATTAAAAAAGGGGTGGGGTGGGGAGTGTGATCCAGGCTGGAGCAAACAGCTTGTGCAAAGCCCTGGAAATGAAAGAGAGCCTAGGATTAAAATGCCACTCTGATTTTTAGAGTGGTGCCAATGAATGCCACTAAATTGCTAAATTCCTTCATTGCTTATTCCTGAGTTCAGGAGGGGTTCCAAGCATAGGCACAACCTAGCGCCAAATTGAAACAGACTGTTCTCCACTTGATAGTCTCAGAGCTCCAATGTGACCCGACCATCTTAGCCTGCCATCAACACTTCATTGCAGGTGGTCACATGCTTCTCTTGCCACTCAGTCAATCAGCAAGCCCAGTGCTAGCTTCCAGAAGAATAAGCGGCGACAGTGTCCTTCATGTATGTAAATCCCACAGGTAATTCCAGGAGTGTTTGCACACAGTGGTGCTGTTGGGTCTACTAAACACAAAACTAGAAGAGAATAAATTCATCTGATGGAATAAATACTCCCTCACTCCACATCTTCCACAGTCCCAGTCTCCACTCTCGGGCCATCTACTGCTGCCCCATCAGGGCACTCCTCCCCCTCCTCAGACTCTGCCACCTCCAAATGTCAAATTGCTCAGCTGAAAGTATAGCTTTCTCGATAAAGGCAGAAGATTATGAATCACAATAATCTGGGTGGAGTCCTCTTGTGACAATGTGCAAGTCACTCACCCTAAGGCAGCCTCAAAGTTTACTTGTCTGTAAACTGAGAATAATAACAACTCTTTCACTGGGGTTTGTTGAATGAATTCAACTGGCCTGAGTTGAGAGTAATAGATGAGACAGTATATATAAGGAGATTATCACATTGTTTGGCATATACAATGTGCTTAATAAATAGTGGGCGTAGTAGAATGGTGTAGATGATGTAACAGATTGAGGTAGATGATGACGATGTTGATGACATGGTGCCGTAGGATGACCAAGATGGTCAGTTCTGTAGGTCAATGTCTGGAGCCACAGCAACCTTCCCCGCCAACCCCCAAGCCCAGGCAGCTTCTTTCTGCGGTAGGCCTTGAACAGGACGCATGTAAGAGATTCGCTGTCGCTCGAGATTCGTTCCGTGCCAGATTTCCGCGGAGAGCTCCAGCTAGCGTCACCGTACCTGCTCGCCAGCAGCTCCCCGGCTCGCAGACACATGGTGGGAACGTGAGGGGGCGGGGCCGAACTCCGTGCCGCTGGTCCAATCGCCCGACGGGAGGGTCTCAGCCAATGGCAGAGACGCTTCAGAGCCCCAGAGGCGGGGCCACAGGGAGGAGCGGCGTCGTCATAGGTCACTGGGGGCGGGGCGGGACCCATAGTGCTGACAGGGGCGGAGCGGCAGTGATCAGAGCAGTCTGGGCGGTGATGGCGGCGACTGCGGTGACGGCGGCAGCAGCGTCTCCGGAACCAGCGGCCGGCACGGATGGCGCCTCCTCAGTGCATTGGTTCCGCAAGGGACTTCGGCTCCACGACAACCCGGCGCTGCTGGCGGCAGTGCGCGGGGCGCGCTGTGTGCGCTGCGTTTACATCCTCGACCCTTGGTTCGCGGCCTCCTCTTCGGTCGGGATCAACCGATGGAGGTAAGGGGCCCCGGGGCGGGGTCGCCGGCTCGGAAGTGGGGGTGGGAGGGACGCAGCCTGGCCTCTGAGGCTCCCGGCAAATAGCTCCACCCCTCGTCCCGCCACGCCAACCAAAGGGGGGCGGTCCTGCTCCCCAGTCCCCATGGGGAATGTGGGTGAGCGAGACCGAGCCGCGTCTCCAGAGGAGAGTCCAGGACCAGGGAAGCAATTAGTCATCGAACCAATGGCTTGGGTGGCCCAGGGCTCGACCTCTGACAGCGTGCTTCGGCACTGTGTGTCGTTCACTTTGGGTCTCAGACATTCCTGTGGGACAGAGATCGTGGTCCCCATTGTACAGATGAAACTCTTAAGCCCTAGAGTCACAAAGTTGATCTGCCTAAGGTCTTGTAGTCAGTAAATGGCAGAATAGAGACTCCTGGTCTGGGGTGTGCCCAGGGCAGGGAGGAAAGGAGATACCATGGTGTGAGAGTAGGGTCAGGTTTCTGAATCTATTCCACAGGGATGATTGCGTTCTTCAAGTACAGAGCTCATTGCTGGGGTCCTGAAGGTCATTTCTAAGCCTATGATTTGGTTGAATTTGTCCTTTCACCCATCCTGGCTTTCCTCCCCGAAAACTGTCCTGCCTCTTAAGGTTTTTAGGGACTCTGGCTTAGCATTAAACAAGGCCAGTTCTGGTCTCCCCTTTCCTACAAATACCTTATGGGTATGTTCAGTTGGTGGCACAGTATGTTCTGACCTAGGGAACAGTACTTAACCCATTTTGGAGAATTACCTTAGCAGCTATGAGCTTGCTAAAAGAAAAAGAGAAAAGGAACCAAAGCGTCAGTTCCACAGCTCCTCATGAGGTTGATTTTAAAGGACAGTTGAGCCACTATTGATTAGGTTTTTATCAGCTGATGTGCTAAGATTACGGAGCAGGAAAGCTGTGATATCAAGGGCCTCTCTTTGATGACTCCCAGAAGATGGAGTCCAGAGGATCATGGGAAAAGAGTAACAAATAGGTTGATTATTTTCTCCATAACTGGTCTTGAAAACCATGGAATTTTGAAACATCGTGTCCCCATCTCTCTTTAAAGTGCCCCTCAGCAGCATCTGGCTTGTTTGCAGTGTTCTGGGGGATGTTTGTTTGTCATCTCGGTGCACTGATGGGCAGGGTTTTCCCAGGATACAGTGGCTCTCAGCACGTTCTTTCCTCTCCAGGGTGTGTGCCCATCCAGAAGAGTCAGTGCTCCTTGCAGCGGGACTATGAAATGCCCCCTCCTACCCATTTATATAGAGGGGATGACTAAAGATAGTCCTGTGGAGAGCCTGCCCACACAGTTTTCAGGCTGCTCTATTGCTCTGCCTCTGCTCCACTTTCCATAGATAGGAGCTTGGGTTTGACAAAGGTCTTCAAATGACCATCACTCCCATGGACGTTAAACCAAGCCTTAGACTTTGCCTCTCTACTTATGGCAGTGTGCCAATCAGAGCAGAGTCAATAGCATCTGCTTGTTACATTGTCACGAAGGAGTTTCTTCTTTTACTGGAATGTAGAGGAGATTGCCTAGGACTGCCTTCTCCTTTGTGGTAGTGAAGATTAAAAAATCAACAACAAAAACTGTTGCCAGTTAAACTCAGCTTTGCTAGGGACAAGGTGTTTATGGATTTTTGTG
The DNA here is from genome assembly GCF_021234165.1 of Pteronotus mesoamericanus. NCBI lineage: Eukaryota > Metazoa > Chordata > Mammalia > Chiroptera > Mormoopidae > Pteronotus > Pteronotus mesoamericanus. The sequence continues at coordinate 2,126,814 of NW_026555299.1, read as the reverse complement.
GGTCACCCTTTCCGGGTGTGCTTTCCAGCCAGCGAGAAAAGAGAAAAGGAACGTGACAGCTCATGCCTGAGTCAAATCCTGGAGTCAGAGGCTGTATAGGAATGCAAATTTTAACTGAGCAATTATTTAACGAGTGCCAGGCACTGCTCTGGATGCTGCTAGGGGCACGGCAGTGAACAAGCAGTTGTGATGTCCAGCGCTCTGGAGCCTAAGTTTAATAGAGGAAGACATGTAAACGACCATAATTTAGTAGAACTAAGTGTCATGAAATAAATTAAAATAGGGGGACAGACTAGAGCAGTGGTTCTCAATCTTGCTGCACATGGGAATCACAGAAGGATCTTTAAAAGCTGCCTGGGCTCCCTCCTCCCCCAACTCTGATTTAGTTGTTCTGGGTTATGGCCTGGGACTTAAGGTTTTTAAAGCCCCTGTGTGCAGCAAAGCCTGAGAAGCACTGGACTAGAGAACCACTGACCTGAGCCTGACAACTTGGGAAGCGTGTCACGGAAGGAAGCCTAATTAGTGTCGGCATTCAGAAGAAACAGGTGAAATAATACAAAATAGGTTGGACGTGATAAGTGCTCCCGGGCCTGGAAACACTTCTGCCACCCCCACCATTCTCTGCTCCCAGGATCAGATCGAGGGCAGAGCTGCAGGCTGTTCTGCGCACCCGGTTGGGGGTTGGGGGTTGGGGGTTGGGGGTTGGGGGTTGGGGAGTGATGGAGCCAGCAGTACTGCTGCATAACTTCCGCTGGCCGTTGAGGATCTGGGAGTGACCTGGGAGTGACCTGGGAGAATTGTGCTGCAGCATAACAGCTCTGCAGATACTTCAGCTGCTACCTCTGAGAAGCCTCCCGAGAAAGGGTAGGTCCTGAGCCATCTGCAAGAGGTGGGGAGAAGCCCAAGCTGTGATCTCTATTATCTCCCTGCACTTCCTACACTGCCTCCCGCACAGCATTTTTCTGCAGATGAATCAGATTCAAATAACCATGAATGGCACTTTCTGAGAGTAAAAGAAGACAGAGCAAGACAACCAAGAAATATGTATACTTATTAGTGTAAGGGAAGGGCTAGCATACTCCTGGCTTGGGTGGTAGTGGGAAAGTTATGAGCTAATTGTAGCTATATGAGCCTCAGGCCCCCCCCTTTTTTTTTTTTGGTCAAGCACTAGTTGGTTAAGCCCTTTGCTTTTTTTCCCCAGCCCCACCTTCCCCAAATATGCTGCATCTGGAAGGAGGTACTGCAGTGAGAACCAATGAAAAAAAAATTAGAGGGGGGAGTAAGCAGCTTCTAGATTTCAAGATGGGCACTCAAAATAGGCCCTTGCAGTTTTTCGTTACCTCTCTCCCTGCTGCAACTTAGGTGTAAGCAACAGCTCACTTCACCCTTGATTTATTGGGTTGGCCAAAAAGTCCATTTGGTTTTTTTCTGTACAATGGTTCTAGTAGTGCATAGCTGTCTTTAACTTCATTTGAAACAATGTGGTTAGATTGTATTGTGACAGCCATCATATCAGCATGCATATAAAAAAAACTTATCAAAATTGGTGAATTTGTGTGTAGCCATTTTAATATTGAAGATGGAAGAAAATAAGCAACATTTTCAGCATATTATGCTTTATTATTTCAAGAGAGGCAAAACGCAACTGAAACACACACATACACACACAAAAAGATCTGCAATGTATAGAGAAGGTGCTCCATACGTGTCAAAAGTGTTTTGCGAAGTTTCATGCTAGGGATTTCTCTCTGGACAATGCTCCATGGTTGGGTAGACAAGTTGAAGTTGATAGCAATCACCTTGAGACATTAATTGAGAACAATCAACATTATACAATCTACCATCTCCAGAGAAGGCCCTAAAGGTCTGCTTGTCTTATTCTCAACCAAAGATCTGCCTGCCTTATCTGTAGGGCTAGCTAGCCCCATGGGGTCATGAATTACAGGGTCTTCTCTGTATTTTTGAAAATCCCAATTTGGTTTTCTCCGGTGCTGTCTGCCTCTGGCCCCAGAGCACTTACGTAATGTAATTCAGTTGCATTTGTTGCCTGATCCAAAGGGTAAGCTTTAAAGGCTCACTCAGGACCATGTGCTCTGAATTTTGGCCATGTGAGCTCAGCTTGGAGCTGCCAAGAGTGAGCTACCAGCCCCAGACACTGCCCTCTCTGATGCCCAGGCCAGTTTTCTTTAGCGCACCCCCTCACTGAAATAAAGAGAAACTGGCTCTGTGGAGAGAAGCGCTGTAAGGAGGCATGGAAGTCCCAAACTTCAGCGCACACCTGCCCCAGTGACCATTTGTCCAGTAGCAGCACTGCTCTGCATTCCTTTGGTATTACGCAGAGCTATCACCTGGCAGGCGTGGAAGGTGGTGCTATAGTAGTGGCTCCTCTTTCTCTGGCTGCCTGAAGCCTGGGGCTCCTAGAGGCCCGTCGCCTCCTCTGGAGGCCATCCTAAGGCCTCCCTTTCTGGAGGAGCCCTGCAGAGCTTGATGAAAAGGGGAAGTTGGAAGTAAGAACATTTCTAGAGTGCTAGCGAGGAGGCAGAAACCAGTATCTCAAAGAGAGAAAGTTTATAGAAACAAGTTAGAAGCAAAGAAAGGCAACATATACACAGAGCTAGAAGTAAAGTTCTGTGTTCTAGAACAGTACTTCTGAAACTTTAACGTGCAAAGGATTCACCAGGGGATCTTGCTAAAATGCAGATTCTGACTCAGGAGGTCTGGGATGGAGCTCAAAGTTCCGCATTTCAACAGGCCCCTGGGCAAGTCACAGCTGTTGATCCTGAGGGGAGCACAGGTCTGGCAGCAAAGGTGCTCCCTGGGCCCTGGGCAGCATGGCATCAGTGCTCAGGCAGTGCGTCCTGGTCAAACAGCAGTGGAGCTTGCTGGTTAAGAATGTAGATACTGCCTGGCCGGGTGGCTCGGTTGGTTGGAGCATCATCCTGTACAACAAAAGGTTGGGGGTTCGAGTCCCAGTCAGGGCACCTACCTAGGTTCCAGGTTCACTCCCTAGTCGGGGCACATAGGAGAGGCAACCAATTGACGTTTCTCTTTCTCTCTCTAAAATCAATAAACATTTTTTTAAATTAAAAAATAAAAAAATGTAGATGCTGACCCACTCCACCTGGGTTTGAATTCTAGACATTTATTTAGGTGATGTTGTTGGTGCCTCAGTTTCCTCACCTGTAATATGGAAATAATAATAGTGTCTATGCCAAACAGCTATTTTAGAATTAAATGAGATAATATATGTAAAACAAGTAGAATAGTGCCTCATTTATTGTAAATGTTCATTAAACATTCATTGTTGCTATTATTATTATTATCATCATCATCATTTGGTTGCTGCTGCTCAGAGTTGGGCCTTCCAACATCACTTATCAAAGAAGAAAAGACTCATTGAGTTACTTGTATTTAAGAGATGGTGCAAGGAATCTCTCCTTTTAGCACAGAGAAATGAAATTCTATAGAGGGCAACTGGAAGCTAGTTTTCAAATGTGCAGACCAGCCTTATTTAGATTGAAGTCCTGTGCGGCCTTGTGGACTGTGAAGGGAGAGGCCCCAGAGTGCGTGGCAAGGACATTCCTGGGAGCTGCAGATGGAGGACCATCTGTCCTGGGGTTGTGTAATTTGTCACCAGTTATCTCTAGGCATTCTGTCTGGCAGGGCCCAGGTTTCAGGTGGCGTGAGGCTATTTACATGGTTCTTTCTTATTCTCCTCCCGGGAGGAGTGGTGAGGGCTGAGAGGAGGCCAACGGCAAGAGCAAATGCGTCACCCACCTCGCAGCTTTCCTCTTCTGAGGGCCGTCAGCTTTTCAAAAACAGACATTCACGGAGGCGGAGCTTTTGGTTTGCTTCACACCCATTCACCCGGTCTGTCTCCTCCAACCTAACCCCTTGGAGGTCAAGTCCCCCATCCCGACCCCTTGGAGAGCCCCTGCAGCTTTGGGCTGGGACTCGGCCTGCGCCGGAATGTGGGCCTGTGGCTTTCACCGCAGTGGGAGTGTCGTGTTGTGGACGTCAGAGGCAGCAGCGGGGGCTGGATCTAGTTGGCAGCCTCAAGCAGTCGCTGCTTCTGTACGCCTCCCATAGACCAGGAGCATGATGTGCTACGAGGAGACACAGCGTTTCACTGTGCTCAGAATAAGATTTGGTGATTCCCGCTGTCGACAGAGGCGGTTGGGCGGTGCTGAGGGGTGGATAGCAGGAGTCTGGCCTGGCAGGACTCAGTTTCTAGGGAAGATTAGAGTGTCAGTGATGACCTGTAGTCAGGTTTGTGTTTGTTGGGGAGAGGGACTCCAAACACAGGAGGGCCTGCCGAATCTCGGCCGCCAGAGCCGTGTTTAGCATGCCACTAAGGGGCCTTAGAGATGGGGGAAAGAGAAGAAAACAGTCTGACCCAGAGGTTCCTATCCCAGTTTCATCACTTAATTAATAAATGTGGTCTTAGGCAAATTAATTATCTTGTCTGTGCCTCATTTTCCTTATCTATAAAATGAGGATAATTTTTCCCTTCAAAATGTGTTAGAGTCCTGGCTGGTATGGTTCGGTGGATTGAGTGTCAGCCTGCAAACCAAAAGTCACTGGTTCAATTCCCGGTCAGAGCCCCTGCCTGGGTTGCGGGCCAGGTCCCCAGTTGGGGGTGTGCAAGAGGCAACTGATCAGTGTTTCTCTCCCTCTTTCTCTCTCCCTTCCCCTCTCTATAAAAAATAAATAAAAGCTTTCTTAAAATGTGTTGAAAGAATTAAAAAGATAACACATTTAAAATGTGAAACAGATATATAGTAACATTAATAACATAGGTCACCTTTGGGGAGGGGAATTAAATTCCTGAGGGACACAGGGGAAGGAAACTTTTTACTTTGTACTCTTCTGTAACTTGAATTTTGAATTATATTAATAGTTATCTATTTAAAATGTTAATTTTATTTCATTTAAAAATTAAACACATATCATAAAATGTACTGATGGAATTTCTTAGAATGGTGATTGTGCCTAGCTGAACAGCTAGTAAATTTTGGGGGTCATATAAAATAAATTTTTTAAAGAATTTATTTTACTTTTTAGAAAGAGGGGGAGGGAGGGAGAAAGAGAGAAAGAGAAACATAAATGTGCAAGAGATGCGTTGATCTGTTGCCTCTCCCATGCCTCCAACCAGGGGACCCAGCCTGCAACCAAGGCATGTGCCCTGACAGGGAACTGAACTCGGGACCTTCTGGTTCGCAGGCCGGCGCTCAATCCACTGAGCTACAGCAGCCAGGGCTAAAATAAATGTTTTTAAACCACTGGATGACATTCAACAAATGTTAATTACCTTTCCCCTTCCCATGATGATCAAGCCCTCAGGCTAGGTCACTTGAATATCTGGAGTCCCCCTAACTCAACCCAAGCCCCATCCCCCAACAGCATGGGAGGATATCCTGTAGAGAAGTACCTTCTAAGGCCTTCTCTCTCTTGGCATGAGAACCTGGTGGCCAGAGCCCCGGAGAGGCCTGGAGAATGAGCCCCCTGCCAAACAAAGCCCTGGGGAGTGGGGACCCCTCCCAGGCTGTGGGTCTGCGGCCGCAGACAGTCACGCAGCCCGACGTGTGACTGCCGAAAGGCAGGACGGCTGTTGCGCAGGGTAGGTAGCGTTCCCAGGGCTGCTGCAGACTCTGCTAACGGGGCCTCAGGCTTCCATGCGACACATTGCACTTGTTTCTCAGATAGCTCTCTCACCTGGTCTCCCTTTTGATCCTGCTATCGACCTTGTGACGGGTGGATATTTACACACAGGGCTAGGCTGGATGCGGAGAAGGGAGAAGTGACTTGCTTCCGATCACAGAGAAACAAGAGTAGGAGCAGCTCACATTTAACCCAGGTTTTCTTTATGCCAGGCATGGTACGAAAGGTCTTCCACGAATGATTTGATTTTTGTTTCTTAGCAGTTCTGTAGTTAATGTTAGATAGATACTAATATCAATTCCACATTACAAGTTAGGAAAAAAGCTAAAGAGGTTAAGCTACTGCCTAAAGTCACGTGGCTAATAAGTGGCAAAACCCAGATTTCAACTGATCCCCTGCCATGTCGCGCCTGGCCTAGACCCGGGGCCCCTCCAGTCCTGGTCCTAATGATACCACTTGTTTGACATAAATGGCGGGCCCGCTTCTCCCAGCTTTGTTAGGAAAGGGGGCAATTCTTCATGGTGTCACCACTAACAAGGCCTCTGTGGGCCCTGCAGGTTCCTACTTCAGTCTCTGGAAGATTTGGACACGAGTTTAAGGAAACTAAACTCCCGCCTGTTTGTAGTCCGGGGACAGCCAGCTGACGTGTTCCCAAGGCTCTTCAAGGTAAGTGTGCAGAGTCTGAGAGAGGACCCCGAGGCTCTGCCCCCAGGGTCTCCCGCAGACTGAACGAGATGACCGCCGCTGCTGGGGAGGCTGGGAGCAGACGCAGCCCTGTCCGCTTGCCGACAGACTGCAACTGTGCTGAGGAGAAAATTCTGTGAAACCAGCGTCTTGCTGGAAAGTTCCCGGCTCAGTCCAGACATGGGATGTGGCAAATTATTCCACCCTGGATACTTCCTTAAATATTCTCTTGGCTCAAGCCAGCAAGATTTATTAGGACTGTTCCCACGCCAGGAGTTTGAGGGTGAGGTTTCCTGTTCAGTAAGGGACGGTCCCTGTCTTTCTTTGCTCTGCTAATTGGGGGGAAAAAAGTCAGCCTTTGGTGCAGAAGAATCGTATTGAAGGAGAAGGTCAAGGAAGGCTTCTCAGAGAAGGTGTCATCTAATAGCATTTTGATTGTCATTCACAGGATAATGAGTATTTAACAATGTAATCTGCATGAACTGCTAAGCCTGGTACTTGGCTCATAGTAAGGGCTCCATAAACGTTAAGTGCTACTATCCTCTGGCAAGGGCCGGCCAGGACCCACACCCCAGGCGGGGCCGAGTCAGGACCAGGCCCGCCCGGGCATGGCCGGGACGTCCACCCCAAGGGGTTCAGAGTGCTAAGGGACCGTGGCCAGAGACTTTGGCTGAAATATGGTTTTCTTCTTGCTAGTTGCATGCTCTAGAGCTTTCTTTAGGTTATCTATGCAGTCTTTCACAGGGCAGCTTTCTTTCAACATTGCTAGGAGATCTAGAAATTTCTGTCAGAAAAATCTAAATACTTAGAAGAGAATCCTCCCCCCTCCCCGTTTTTTTAAAACACGTGGCCCCTCCGGTTTGATTGCTGTGACCTCTGGACTAAGGCTTGTCGCTCCTTCCCGACTCTCTGAGAGCTGGAGCCTATTAGCTCTGTTTGCTTCTGGCCTCTGGACTGTTGCTGTGGAAACCGTTAGGGCACTTCACGTAGTACAAGTCTGCCAAGAGAACTAGGCCAGAAGTTTGCAGGGCCGTGAGGAGCTCTGGGAAAGGCTTGCCGCGCGGCTGTGCGTGTGTGTGTGTGTGTGTGTGTGACAGTCCTGTCCACCGCTGTCTCCACCAGTGAGTCAGTGCCTCTTTCTGGGATGGGGGCTCCCCTGAGAGCACTGTGTTTATAGCCTCCTGCTGCACCTCCCTACCTCAAGGACACAGCAAGTGCACAGGGCTCCCCACCTCTCTCCTGACCCCACAGAGGCCGCTAGCCTCAGACTCTGCTGGTGCCCTGCTGCCGCCCTCACCTCAGAGGCCTGCCCTTCTCAAATCTGTGACCCCCGCTCCCCCCACCACCTCCACCTCTGGTGTTTACTTTGCAATTCAAATCACTGTCCCTGCTCTGTTCTGCAGCCTGTTCAGACAGTTCTCCAGGCTTGCTCTGTCTCCTCCAGGAAGGAGCTGAGTGCCCAGCTTCCGCCTCCCCGCTTCAAGCAGTGTTTAGCATAACAGATCCTCTCTCCACAGGAATGGGGGGTGACCCGCTTGACCTTTGAATATGACTCCGAACCCTTTGGGAAAGAACGGGATGCTGCCATCATGAAGATGGCCAAGGAGGCTGGTGTGGAGGTGGTGACCGAGAACTCACATACTCTCTATGACCTGGACAAGTAAGAGATGGGTCCCAGGGATCAGGTTACCAATTGTGGGAGTTGGTGCTTTGGGCCCCTGCTGAGTAGAACTTGGAGGTTTAGCAGTAGGGCTACCTGGGACATGAGGTATGGAATTTTCTAGAAGCATGGAACCGAGTTGGGCTTGTAAAACAAGTCACAGAGAGCTTTACCTGATTTGGGTGCAGAGAGGCTCATTGGGCCCAATGGATGGAAGCAGTGAGCACCCCCACTGAAGGTCTTCATAGATCTGCTCCTGATACGCTCCAGTCCCTTCCACTCCTCATACTCCCACCCCTGCCCTGCTCCCAAAAGGCTGCCCTCTGACCTCAGCAGACCTAAACGTTACCCCTCCCAAAGGATAGGACCTTCTCACAGGCTCGGCGTCTGTACCTGAGTTCCCTGGGCTCCCCTGGCTATCTGGGTTTCCAGGTCATGCATTTAGACGTTGCTCAGGAGGCTCTAGAGGTCCCTGCAGGGAGCTGTTAACTACAGAGTAGCCTCCTCCTCTGGGGACAGGCCTCTGGGCTTTCAGAGATTCTGGGAGGAAACCCTTCCCTCCCCTTCCCTGGCAGAGCCTTTATCCTCCTGCTGCTGCTCTCGCTGCCAAGCCGGCAGCCACTTCTCCCTGCCCCCCTCCCCCCCAGCCCAGGGTGGCTGCCAGGAGGCCGGGTCACACAGCTCTGCATGTGAGCTGAGCTCTCCTGCAGGCAGTGCTGGGTGTGGAACTCCTCCTCCTGCCACGTGCAGAGCTGGAGGAGGAACAAGGAGGCCCTGCAAGGGCAGCAGCCAGCCTCCAAACTCCCCTAGCGGAGGAGTCTAGGACAGAGAGTCGGGCTGAGAAATGAGCTCACCCAGCCACCCATTTGCGTAAGCTGCTGCTTTGCCAGGAGGGCCCCGGGAGTCTGGCTCCAACCCATCCCAGTCCATCCTTATGTAAACAGCCTCAATTCTCCACACTCTCCTACATCTTTTCTTCTTACCTGAGTGCCACTGTGTTTTCCCTTGTTCATGAAAAAAATACTTTATAAACTGCAAAATACCCTTAACATATTAGCTGTTGCTATTAATAGCTCCAGCCGCAGTCTCTGATTTAGGGAGGAGAGGCTGTCCTTGTCTCTCTGTTCTAGGAAATAGGGGCCAAGAAGGGAATAATTGTCCCACAAAGGAACAGTTTGCAGCCCTCATCAAACCAAGGCTTAGGCTGGGATAGAGAGAAAGCTCCATGGAGATTCCCCAGCTGGGGCAGCCACGCTGAGTACCAAGAAGGCTAGTGGGGGTTTTTCTGTGATTAGAGAGATCTGGTCAGTCTCTGTCTTTAGGCGGCACCACGTCGACACCAGGGAACCTGGAATTGAGTCCCAGATTTGGCCCTGCCTTGCTCCATTACCTGAGGCACCTGTTCCAGCTCTCTGGGCTTCATTTTCCCTCTCGGTAAAATGGAGGTGTAGTTTCTTTTGCCTCTCCTTTCACTTAGGGGTGGGGCCTGTGAGCAGATAAGAAAAGGTACCTCCAAGCCTTTGAAGTCTGGGCTCTTCTGGGTGGGTAGGGACCTGAAATGAAGGACCTCGTAAGTGACCTTAGGTTTGCTTTGGGATTTCCAGGATCATTGAACTAAACGGACAGAAGCCACCCCTTACCTACAAGCGCTTCCAGGCCATTATCAGCCGCATGGAGCTGCCCAGGAAGCCCGTGGGCTCCGTGACCAGCCAGCAGATGGAGCGCTGCCCGGCCGAGATCCAGGAGAACCACGACGAGACGTACGGCGTGCCCTCCCTGGAGGAGCTGGGTGTGTACTTCTGCCCCACGGCTCTTAGGCCGGCACCTCCTCTTTTGTAAAATACCTTATTGGGTTTTTTTCTTCTCTGTCAAAGTAATGCGTGTTGTTATAGACAGTTTGGAAAGTATAGAGAAATGAAAGTGGAAATAACAGTCACTATTACCTGCCACTCAGAGATAACCACTGCTAATTTTGGAATATGTCCTTCTGGTCTTTTTTCTGTTTATACTTATATATGTAACCTTATGTTTGTAGTTCATGCCTCTGTTTTTCTACTTTTCTCTCTCAAGTGATGTAGGCACGGCCTGGTGCCGGCACCAGCGGGCTTTGCAATACCAAGACAACTAATAGCACCTCTGTAGAAGCAGGGGGGTCTCTCAGTCTCTCGGGTCATTGGCTGCACTCTTTCTCCCTTTCCTTTTCCTCCCCTCATCCCCACTTTTTGATCTGAACAAAGTTTTCTCACCTGAAAACCACAGTTGTTGCCAGCTAACCTGGAAGGGCAACCAGTCCAGGATTGCCCTCATTTGCCTGGAAGGAAGGAGTGGCTGGGATGGGAAGGCAAGGGAAAGGGGAGGAAAAAGTCACAGTGGGAAGAGACGTGGAAAACACTGGAACGTTACAGATTATCTCAGCCCCAGTAGCACCGAGAACGCCCCAGTTCAGTTCTTGCAAAGCTCAAGGAACAGACCGACGCGCCAAGACTTGCTGAGCTGGTAGGGGAAGGGCTGACCCCGGTCCTGTGACCTGCTCCTCCTTTTGCAGGCTTCCCCACTGAAGGACTTGGCCCAGCTGTTTGGCAAGGAGGGGAGACGGAAGCTCTGGCCCGCTTGGATAAGCACTTGGAACGGAAGGTATGGCCCTCAGTTCCGAGCCACAGAACTTCAGATGTTGGCACCCGTGCGGCTGTGGCGGGGTTTGGGGGAGGGAGCACGGGGCCAGGTCATGTCCCCTACTGCCTCTTAGCTCAAAGTGGTTGAAAAATAAACATCTTCACCCTGACCAGTGTGGCTCAGTGGGGTGGGCATCGTCCTGCAAAATGAAAGGATGCCCAGTCAGGGCGCGTGCCTGGGTTGCGGGCCAGGTCCCCAGTTGGGGGAGAATGAGAAGCAACTGATCAATGTTTCTCTTGCACATCGATGTTTCTCTCCCTCTGTCTGAAAATAAATAAATAAAAGCTCTTTTAACAAAAGAAAAAGAACAGTTTCCCTGACGGCCATGACAGCAGCCGCAGCCCCAGTGGCTACTACCGTTTAGCGGGCGCGCACCCTCTGCGGGTCGCTGGGCTGAGCATTTCTGGGTCAAGTACCGGCTTGCTTGTTTTCTTTAATCTTTTCAACAGCCCTAGAAGGTAGGTATTCAGCTTCTCCACTGTGTAGATTAGGAAATTAAGGCTTAGAGAGGTTATGAAACTTGCCTAAGGTCACATAGTAAGTAGAGTAAGATCTCATTTTATGTGATTTTAACACTTACATTAGATTGCTCTCTTTCATCTGTGGGCATGTTCCCCTTAGGAAGAAGGTACCTGATCAGCAAAGTCCATAAGGTTGATTATTTTGTGTGTCTGTGTCCCCCCACCTTTTGCTGGGTCTCTTCCAAGGCACAGATTTCCATTTGCTTGGACCCAGAGAACAAATGGCCCATCTCCTAGTGAAGTGGGAATTGGCCGTCAGCACCCTGGGACTAGAGGAGCAGAAAAGTTTCTCACGCCTGAGGGCGGTCAGCCTCTAGTTTCCTGCTCCCTGCCACCAGCTAACAGACTTGGTCCCTAAAGTCACAACCTCTTGTATTCCTGCTCAGGTGGCTAGGAGATAACAGTGGCACAAGGGGACACGGACCTAAGGCAGGGCTACCTGGCGAGAAGGCTTCCTAGCCTGCAGGTGCCGAGAGCTGGCCTCCCTGAGGCTCGGCAGCCTTGATATCCCCCTTTGGCTGGGCTCTGGGGGATCCAGCTGTCTGTGTCCACATCAGGAGCTTTACGCAGAGATTCTTGGGATGTTTGAACTCAAGGTAGGCCAAGGGGGCAGAAGGGCAGAGATGACAAATGGGATGGCAGAAGCAGAGTAAGACTTAAAAATGCAAAGACCTAACGTAACGGCCCTGTAGGTTATTGTCACCTTAAAGGCGGCTGGTAGAGGAATGCCCCTTAGCTCATCAAGCCCAGGGCTCCCTTTCCACGCAGGCCTGAAGGGCCTCTTCTGTCACGGGGTCTGTGTCAGGACCCTTTAGACTCAGGAATGGCCAGAGGGAATACTATGCCCTGTACACCTGGGAGAGCAAAAGGTGCCTGGTGGGCAGGAGTTTAACCCGTTGCAGGAGGCTCATTTTAACTTCTTCAGTCTCCAAATCTGAAGTGAGCATCTCCTCTTGTCAAGAGGAGCCAGCTGTTAGAAAGACTGCCCCACAAGGCAGGCATGGGGCCTGTCTCCAGACGCACAGCCCACTGGAGATGACAGGCATGCGACAGGGAATTACAGGGTGTTGAGGGCGTCCGAGGATTATGGGAGCACAGGGTTATAGTACTCAGTTCTCGTTTGCAAGTCGGCTTTTAAAACAGGAGTTCTTTAACTCGCGTGACCAAGAGTCCGTCCGGCCCAGCTGGGTCAAGGTGTGCACGTAGCACTGCCAGGAATTCGTTCTCCAGCTTTCAGCTCCGCTTTCCTCTGTGTTAGTTCATTCTCAGACGGGCCTTCCATTACCAGTGGCAAAGGTAATCACCCTCAGCTTATTTTCAGTCTGCTTAATAGCACAAGAGGACATGGAGTGCCTCTTTTCCAAAAGCTCCAGAAGTCCGGGGGAGCATGTTCATTGGCCTGGCTTGGGTCATGTGACTGTTCCTGACGCAGTCACCCTGGCTGGGGACGGGTGCTTTCCCTGGCCAGACTTGCATCAGGAGCCCACTCTCAGAGTTAGAAGGCGAGCTTAGCTCCACTTTACCCACTTGGACTGAGATGAGGGAATGCCGGCCCATCGCAAGAAAATTAGGTGCTGTTACCAAAAAAGGAAGGTAGACTGTATGATCTTTACTGCTGGGCTACCCAATAGTAGGTGAGAACAAGCACCTCTCTATGAATGTAACCTATTATTAAATGAAAAAGGAATGATAGAATTAGAATACCACCATTTTGCAACCCCCAATGATGGCACATTATGCGTTAATGACCTGGTAGTACCATAAAGAGAGAAAATCAGGCATTATATTGTATTTCCTCTGCAGTCTTGCCAAAGAGATAAATCAGAGTCTAACCCAATCTCCAGTAACGATCACCAATTTGCAGGCACCCGCAGGACCGAGGGACGTGCTGAGCTGCACTCTGAGTGTGCAGTGAGCATCATCCAGACTGTGGCAATCAGTACAAGGCAAATGGCCCGGGTTCTTCCATAGAATAGCTGAAGGGAAAAGAAATGACAGGAAATACATAGAGTAAGAGAAACTTAAATAACACAACAAAGTTTCCTAAATGGCCAAGGCTAAACTGTAGTGCCTGTGGATGCACATTTGGATGAAAAAAAAAAACCCCAAAAATGCAAGGAATAGCTGATAAAGCTCTGCCTTCCAAATACGTGATACCAAAACCAAGTTCAGCTCCCTACCACCCAAAAAGCCAGTGATTTGAGAGGCAAGGTCTGGTGCAAGAAAGGGTGGTTTATTTAAGAACTGGCAGCCCGAGGAGACAGCAGACTATGTCGCAGAGACCATCTCACATCTCAGTGCAGGCAGGGGCTTTTATGAGCTGGCAGGGGAGGGGAGGTGTTGGCAGAGGCAGAGCAGTTGAAACGGTGGTGGAGGAGGAACGGGGGGGGGGGGGAGTGGGTCGTCGACTCCCCAAGGAGGGTGCTGTGTGCAATTCAGCACCATCTGCTCCGATAACCATCTTGGAGCCAGTCAAGCAATGGTCTGGTTTTCATTGTCTTGGTTTTATGGTTGAAGGTGAGCAAATCTTCTGGAACCAAAATGCCTGAGGGCTGGAGTCTACTTACTTTGAGATTAGTTCCCAGAGTCCTTTAAGCAAACAGGTTTTTATCCGTACATACATGTGAATTTACAAGTCATCATTTACAGAAACAATGTTAAAAGAATGATGGGGTGGGTTAATATGCTTTGCAAAAATAGAAAAATGCAAGCCTTTTCAATGCAAGGAAGGGATTATTACAGAAGCTGGGTGAGTGGTCACTCCCGGGGCAGGGAGGGACCGTGACAGGGGCGAGCATTTAGGTGGGCTTCTGGAGCAGCCGGCAAAGTTCTAATTCCTGGTGGAATTTTCCTTAGAATAATTCATTAAGCCGTGCATTGGTGCAGCCTCTGCAACTGTATTTTGCTTAACGTAAAAGAGGCTTGCAAAGCAAGGCCAGCAAGGATGTGAGTAGGCCAGTACACCTCGTGTCAGTTAGGGGTACACAGCCTAATACCTGCGGCATCACCTGCCCAGGACGCGGCCTTTAGGCTGAGACTTGAAGGAAGAGTCCAGGCTGACCGAGGGAAAGTGGGTAGAAAGGAGGACAGCCTTCCAGGCCAAGGGCGCTGCACGCGCAAAGGCTCATGGTGGGTGGGGGATCCTTCCAGAGGAAGGACGAGGTATGAAGCTAGAAAGACAGGCCCTCCCAGACTGTGGGGAGCTTAAAGGTCCTGTCGAAGATGTGGGACTTTATCTTGAGAACAACAGGAAACCCAGGGCACTCATCGTCCTGGGACAGGCATCGTAAATGATCATTCTGCTCCCAGTGTGGAGGACTGGATTAGAAGGGGACAAGAACAGGCGCAGGGAGGTCAGCTAGGAGGCCGCCACAGTTGTCCAATCTAGATATGACCTTAGCCCGAACCAGGTTGGTAGCAATAGAGAATGGAAAGGAAAGGACGATTTGAGAACTATTTGGACGGTAGAATTGACAGGACTGCGCGAGGGAGGAGTCCAAGCGGGGGAGCCTGGCCACGGGCTTGGGCAGCGAGGTGCCTTTGCTGCAGCGGGGAGTGCCAGTGGCGGGTGGTTTAAAGAAAAGAGCCTCTTACCCTTGAGGTGCCGAAAGCCCTCGGCAGGGAGCTGGATGGGGTGACCTGGGAGTCGAGGTGAGCGGCCTGGGCCAGCACACAGGCATGGTGAGGGTCTGCAGAGACAGTCTTAGGAGCCACGGGCCTGGCTGAGCTCCCCCAGGAGCGTGGCTGAGGGGCGGACTCAGGACAGAACCCTGTGATGCCAAGGATCGGGAGGGGCGGTGGCTGAGAGCGCCAGCCTGGTGGGAGGCACCGGGAGCATGTGGGGTCCCGAGGGCATGGAGTGGAGGGCACGGGCAGGGGAGGCGGTCCACAGGTCAAGGCGCTGCTGAGGGAGCCAGACACACAAGGACAGGGAACGTCTGCAGGACCCAAGGCATGGAAATCACAGAGATGATAGTGGGAGCCGCTTGGGGGAGGGGGTGCAAAGGCGAAGCCAGACTAGAAAGTGGAGGTGGGTGTGGGGGAAGGGAAAGAGGCTGGCTGCGAAGGGAGGAGAAAGGGCCCGGAGGGAGAGGTCCGCAGGGTTATTGGAAGTCCTTTATTTTTGTTTGGTTGCAAAGAAACAAGATCATATCCCCGATAATGTTGGTGTGGAAGCTGGGGGCAGAGAGATGGAGGGGGGGGGGCGCTGCCGAGCCCTTTGGGGGCCTGGCCTCGGGCAGGGTCACAGGAGGGGCGGGGTGGTATGGATGCAGGTGAGTTGGTAGATTTGGTGGCTGAGCGTTGAGGTGTTTCCCACCTACGGCTTCTGCTTCCTTATCACAAGGAATGAGGGCCATGTGCCCAAGCGTGGTGGGCAAGCGTGGGGCAGGCGGTCTAACAGGGGCGCAACCTTTGTGAAGAGTTTCATCACCGTGAAGAGAAGAAGAGCGTGAGGAGTTGAGAGAGAGAACGTAGTTATTAGATGTAGCGGGAAAAGACTGGAATTGGGGTCAGAAGCTAAATTCCCCCAGCCCTGCCTCTTACCTTCTCTGTAACCCCAGAAGGGTCACAGAACCCTTTGAGCTTCGTTTAGTCATTTTCGAAAGGAGGCGACGATACGCGCTGCCTCAGAGGGTTGTTAGGATCAAGTGAGAACGCCTGTTACAGTGCGTCGTGAAGTAGAGCGCGATGCCAGCAGCAACTGATGATAAAAACATGACTACTAACCCTGTATGACAAATGACCCGAGAAGTGAATGACACTGTGGGTCCCCAGGAACGGGTTGGGAGGCCCTCCTTCGGCAGCTGCTGTCGAACAATGGTGAGAAGTCCCTGGGGAGCTGCAGGGCGGCCGCAGCCTCAGCAGCCCGGTGATGAGAGTGGGGACTGAGACAGGGACATATTCTCTGTGAGGTAGAAGCCTTTTGTTCCTTCTTCCAACTAATCACAGGGCATTCAGCGCTCACAGAATTCTTTCCTACCTGCTATTTTATTTAACCCCTGGGAAGTGGGAAATTTGTTCTCATTTAATAGGTAAGTAGCTGAGAGACTAGACAGCTTGTTCACCATCCCACCCTAAGTTAAATAGCACAGTCAGGGCAAGAGCTTGGGCTCATTTTCGGTCTAATGGTCGTTCCATCGGAAATTTGACCAGCATGAAGGAGTGAAATGAGCGCAGTGTTCAAGCCCTGGCTCCTGCCTTTCTGCTCAGTGACCGTAGGTAGATTCCCAATGACCAAGGGCCTCAGTTTTTTCCTCTGTAACACCCTGGCCTTTCCTTTCTTCACCTCCTGTTTCGCTGCAGGCCTGGGTTGCCAACTACGAGAGACCCCGAATGAACGCCAACTCCCTCCTGGCCAGCCCCACGGGCCTCAGCCCCTACCTGCGCTTTGGTTGCCTCTCCTGCCGCCTCTTCTACTACCGCCTGTGGGACCTGTATAAAAAGGTGAGACACAGTTGGGGTGGCACGCCCCGCCTCCAGCTGCAGCAGGGGAGACGGGCCCTCCGGGCCTTCAGTCACCGTGAGAAGGGGCCTTCCCTCTGGCCCTGGGGGGGGACGACTGGGTTGTGGACCCCGGAGGTGCTTAAGGGTGCGTCTAGTCAGAGAAGGTGGACAGGAGTCCACATCCAGGAGCTGGCGGGGCGAGCACAGCCCAAACTGCTGGCGAACAGAGAATCCAGGTAACCAGGCAGGGCAGGACAGGCAGGAAAGCCGGCCTCAGGGTGTGTCCCCAGAGCTGGCGGACCTGCTGGCAGCCCGTGGACGGGGGTGGGACTCCGATGGGCAGCAGGGAGGGTGAGGCTGGCGCCAGCCCTCAGCAGAAGAGCGCGGCAGCCCTGTGGGGCTGTGTCCGGAGCATTAACAGGGGGAGCCCAGGCGTGGCAGGCCGCCACCCACCAGCGGTGAGGAGACCCGGAGGGCTGCGTGCGGGGCCGGGCCATGCAGACCGTAGGCGAATGTCCCTGTGGTGATGCCCTGGTCCCCAGACAGAGAGGGCAACACAGCCAGCTATTCAGTCATCAGATCATCTTTGCGTCTGTTGTTTCACGCTTCCCGATCCTCGCCAATACCGGGATTCTGTGGCATGAGGTGGCTTTGACGGATTTAGTGGGTAATCTTGTGACTTTAGGAAAGTCATTTGTTTGGGGGTCTGATCTCTTAACTCCCTCATGGCCCCAGATCCAGGCTATTGTATATAACTTACATAACCAGGATGTAGACTGAGCATTTTTATATGCATGGTGATGGGAAAAGTCCCTTGACGTTCTAGAAAGTGGAGATGAAAAGGGAAACCCTCGAGGATGAGGATTATCGTCCAACGCGGAGGGCTTGGTTCCCAGTGCAGAGTGCAGCAGCGACACCCTTTCCCCGGCCACCGCCCTACCTTTCCCAGCCGCGCCGCGGTGCCAGCTGCTTCCAGAGCCTAGTCCTTCCACATGCCCAGGGAGTGTGGGGCGACCAGGTTCGCGGCAGCTCCAGATTCCTTTGTGGGAGAGGCCTGGGGACACGCTGATGAGCGCAGGGCGAATGCTTGTATCCACGTCCTCCTCCTCCCCCCCCCCAGGTGAAGCGGAACAGCACGCCCCCCCTCTCCCTGTTTGGGCAACTCCTGTGGCGAGAGTTTTTCTACACGGCAGCCACCAACAACCCCAGGTTTGACCGCATGGAAGGGAACCCCATCTGCATCCAGATCCCCTGGGACCGCAACCCTGAGGCCCTGGCCAAGTGGGCCGAGGGCAAGACAGGCTTCCCTTGGATTGACGCCATCATGACCCAGCTGAGGCAGGAGGGCTGGATCCACCACCTGGCCCGGCACGCCGTGGCCTGCTTCCTCACCCGCGGGGACCTCTGGGTCAGCTGGGAGAGCGGGGTCCGGGTGAGTGCTCGCTCATCGGGGAGCTGGCCTGTGCCCTTTGTTGGGCCCAGCCAAGGGCGGCCCGCTCTGTGCTGGGGGATGGGGCGGGATCCCTGGGTCCAGGAGATCCCCTCCAAACCCTCCTTGCAGGCTTTGAGGGCGCAAGGAGGGTTTGCGGGGGGGGGGGGGGAGGTTCCAGCAGGAGGGCTTCGGCTCTCTTCTCCACGGGGCAGGTGGTGACGTGGGGAGAACCACGGCAGTGGGCGCCCGGGAGGCTCACACCCCGCCCCACACCACCTAGGTGTTCGACGAGCTGCTCCTGGATGCGGACTTCAGCGTGAACGCAGGCAGTTGGATGTGGCTCTCCTGCAGCGCTTTCTTCCAGCAGTTTTTCCACTGCTACTGCCCTGTGGGCTTTGGCCGCCGCACGGACCCCAGTGGGGACTACATCAGGTGAGGACGCAGACCAGGCTGTCTGCCTTCCAGCCACTGTGGCCTCCTCCTAGGACAGGTTACTCTTGACCCCTTGAAGGAGGGTCTCGGTGTGCTGATGGGTTGCCTGGCATGTATGTTTCAGGCGATACCTGCCCAAACTGAAAGGGTTCCCCTCTCGATACATCTACGAGCCCTGGAATGCCCCAGAGTCGATTCAGAAGGCCGCCAAGTGCATCATCGGCGTGGACTACCCACGGCCCATTGTCAACCATGCCGAGACCAGCCGGCTCAACATCGAGCGGATGAAGCAGATCTACCAGCAGCTCTCTCGCTACCGGGGACTCTGTAAGGAGCCATGGCTCCCCGCCAGCCCTAGCTCGCTGAAAGGAAGGGCGGCACCTGTGGGCTCGGGGTGTAGACGGGGATTTCCAGAGGTTTGCCCAGGGAGACTGAGCGCCGCTCTCCAGGTGGTTATGTTGACTTGCCTTCCCACTGCCCAGGACACTGCACGCGGGGCTGGATCGGGCTCCTGAGTAGTCGTGGGAACCTCGGGGTCATGGCCCGGGACCCCTCACCTTGTTTCACCTGCCCCGCAGCCCTCGGCAGTCCTGTGAGAGTGTATTCCAATTATCCCCTGCCTGTCTCCCAGGTCTGCTGGCGTCTGTCCCTTCCTGTGTGGAAGACCTCAGCAACCCGGTGGCAGAGCCCAGCGCGAGCCAGACGGGGGGCACGAGCAGTGCAGGTGAGCAGCGGCTGGCCTGCCGGGGCCTGCGCCCGTCCCGAGGGCACGGCAGAAGCACCCCCACTTCCGTCACTGAGGGCTGGTGACGAAGGCCAGAACCAGTTTGTGCCCCAGTGGGGCATAAGCAGTGCGGGAACCATGCGGATCACTTCTGATAACAGAGCTTCGGGGAAACAACATTGAGGGACCCGGTCAGAGGAGTGCTGGGCGGGGGTTGCTCGGGTTACCTCAGGCCGGCGTGGTCGGAGCGCCGCTGTGAGCAGGGGCCCGAGTAGTGAGCAGAGCCAGCCTTGCCAAGAACTGAGGGAATAGCATTTCTGCCAAAGGGAAAAGCAGGAAAAGCCCTAGAGACAGATCAAGCTTAGCGCATTCAGGGAACAAAAGCAGGGAGGCCAGCGCGCCGGCATGCCTCAGTGGGGAGCTGGAACGAGAGACGAGGACAAGGAGGAGCAGGAGCAGCATCCTGCAGGCTCAGTATCCACAAGGGGGACTCGGAGTCTGTCACCAGTACACTGGGAAGGCATTGACCGTCGGCCAGCGGGGGCCGGGGGGGGCTGATGGGATTGATGTTTTACAAAGCTCACTGTGCCTGCTGCGGAGCGGGGTCAGTGTGGGCAGCGGTGAGTGCAGGGAGGCTAGAAAGGAGGTGACCGCAGTTGTCTGGGCAGGCGATGGCAGCACAGCCCAGTGGGGGCAGGAAAGAGAAACAGATAGACTCGCCGCCGCCTTAGCCTCCTCTCTTGGGCTCTGGGAGGAAGGTCAGTAAGGTGGGACAGGCCAGGACTCTGGGGGCTTTTATGGTTTGCTCAGGTGAGGGCGCTGCTCCTTCCTGCCTCAGGAGGCCAACCCAGCATTGCGGAGGGAATGTCTCACCCTCAGAGAAAGGAGAGCAGACAGGCCGAGCCAGGCCTACAGCCCATGAGATGCGGGGCCCAAAGGCTGGCCCTGCTGTCCAGCAGTTCTGGTTGTGCTCTCCTGGCACATTTCAGGCGAGGTCACTGCTGAGAGGAAGGCCGGGGTCCGGTCCGAGGAGCAGCGAGCTGCCATTGCACTGATGAGTGGGCTCCCTGCCGCTGAGGAGCTGCCATTGCGCAGTCGCGGGTCATCTTGGCCCCACACAGTCTGTGACCATTTGACCTGCATCCCTACAGGCCCCAGACCGCTACCCAGTGGCCCAGCGTCCCCCAAACGCAAGCTGGAAGCAGCTGAGGAGCCACCTGGTGAAGAACTCAGCAAACGGGCCAGGGTGGCTGAAATGCCTGCCCCAGAGCTGCCGAGCAGGGACGTCTGAGAGTGAGTAACAGCAGCTTAGAGTCAGCGTCAGGAGCCGGGTGGGAGACAGGCGGGGGCCATTTGGAAAACTGCTTCTTTTCTAGCTGAGGGTTAAAACCCAGCAAACTAGATTTAAAATTGGTGGGGACTGCATGATTTATCAGGATTTCAGTTCAAAAATTCCACCATTCTGACTTATATACCTTCTGAATGTTAATTTAAAAGTAAAGCCCTTTGCCAGCAAAGGGGAAAAATTAGGGATGGATTGGGGCTCTTTCTACTTACCAAAGTGAGTCAAATCCAACAGAAAGAAAACAGGGACCCGGATGGGAAGCTGTGGGAGCAGTGGCCCTGCGACAGGCTCTGAGGATGCTCAAGGCGCCTCTGGCGCGCGCGCATGCGTGTGCACACGCATGCACACACGCAGACACACACACACCCCACCCCCACCCCCCGCCCGCCAGGGTGTGTTCTATAGACAGGCCAGGGGAGGGCAGCACTTCCGTTCAGAGGAGAGGCTCCTCAGCCCAGCCCAGCCTCAGGACCAGTGGGCGGGGCTCCCCATCATCTGTGCCTCTTAACAGCCACCGCTCCATTCTCACTTTTCTCACAGCTTTGGCTTTGTGCTTTCCTCTTAGCACTCATCTTTCTCGGAAACCCCCTGAAACTTGTTAAAGAAACAAACAAACAAAAAAAACCCTGACTCCTCCTTCCCTAGAGCAGGAATGGCCTCTTATGCCTTTCTTGGAGAAATAGAAATTATTATCCTCTTTGAGTCATCATTTCGGGCTGTTCCTTATGTGCCATGAATGCATCATGAGATAGGAGGGTGATTTTCTCCATGGAGCCAATTGATTGTTTTTTCCAAACCCCTCCCCTTCGGGGCCAGGCAGGGCCATCGGTTTGAACGTTCAGGCTGGAACGCAGTGAGATGGCAGGCGTTTGATGCTTGTGCCCTTTACCCCGCCGGGGTCTTTGTCATAGACAGAGCTGATGGACAGGTTTGTGCTATCTTGTTCTAGGAGCACCAGCCGCCTTAGATACTGATCTCTCAGTTATCTCTTAGTTCTGGAATACCAAGCAAAGTTCATTTTGTTCTACAAATCTGGAACTTGCCAGGCTGATATTCTGACTTCCAGGTGAGAACACCAAAGAACAGAAGTTAAATGTCCAGGTCAGGGTTGCTCAGTAAGCTAATGGCATACAGTTCAGCATGAGATTGTTGCCAACAGGTGTGTGAGAGACAGGGGAGCCCAAAGCATATAAAACAGCATGATGTATATCCACAAGTCTTAGCAGAAAAAGAAGAAAAGTAACCTAGGATTCCTAGACAAGTGATACGGACTCTATAAACTTATCACACAACAGCTATTGGTAGGCCAGAGTGATCAGGGAGTACAATGTAGAATTTTACACTCGGGGGCCTGATGAGGTGGATTTAGAGGGCATTTCACACAAGAAAAACAGCTTAATGATTAAGTGATCTTGTACAAATTACTTAACCACTTTGACACTCAGTTTCCTTACCTACAAATTAGGTTGCTATAGCAAAAGTTAAATGATTAAATAGAAGTGCCGGTTAGGAATATCTAAAACAAATAGGGAATTATTTTCTTACCTAACGAGAGGCCCGGAGTTGGGTGTTGCTGGTTTTGGTTTGGTGGTTTTACAGGGCCAGAGCCAGCTTTCCTCTTGCTTCATGGACTCAGCGTGGCTGCCACAGCTTCAGCCATCAATTTCTCATCCAAAGCAGGAAAGAGAAGGAATAGCAGGGACAGCTGTACTCATTCATTCAGTAAACATATATTAAGTGATCACAATTTGCCAGATGCTGGGATTGTAGGCATTGGGATATGAACAAGACTTACAAAGTTCCTTCCCTCTTGGGTACTCCTAGTGGGAGGAGCCAGGCAATAAACAAACAGATATGTAATATGTCAGGAAGGCCCTCAGCGGTATAAAGAAAAAGTAAAGTTGGTTAGGAAGATGGAAGATAGAAGGTAAAGGTTAGGGCACAGCGAAGGTTGCAGTTTTACATTATAAGGCTTGTCAGGGGATGCCTCTCCTCGTTTTATCAAGAAAATAAAAGTTTTTCCAGAATACCCTCCCCCAGCTTTTCACATTGGTCCCCTGAGCCAGAACTGAGCCATAAAGCCACCCCCAAGAAGGGAAGTAGGGATCCTGCTTGTCTAGATTGGTTTAGACCATTGGTTTTTCAACTTGAGTGAGCAATAGAATCCTCTAGAGAATTTAAGCCACAGACTGCTAGGCCCCACCCACAGAGCTTCTGATTCAGTAGGTCTGGAGTGAGACCTAAGAATTTGCATTTTCGCCCTGGATGGGTAACTTGGTTAGAGCACCATCCCCACACACCACGGTTGCAGGTTGGATCCCTGGCCAGGGCACATGCAAGAATCAACCAATGAATGCATAAGTAAGTGAACAACAAACTGATCTCTCTCTCTCCCCCGCTTCCTCTCTAAAAATCAATAAATAACAATTTTTTAAATAAGATTTGCATTTCTGACAAGCTCCCAGCAGTTGACAATGCTGATCTGGGACTGCACTTTGAGAATCACTGGCCTAGACCAATCATGACCCATTGTCAGGGCCAGGCCCATGGCCCGCTGAACAAAATCTAGGAAGCGTGGACAGCGAAGAGTACATGCTACACAAGGCACTTAGCCCAGTGTCTGGCTAAGTACCCAGGAAATAGTAGCTCTGATAGTGATGATGATGATGGCGGTGATAATGGATATTGTTATCATCATTATTTTGAAAGAACATAGGTTACACAGTTGGGTTTGATCGTGGAGTGCCGTAAATGGCAGGCGGACGGTCCTTGGTGTACTCTGCGGGAGCTCAGGGCTCTTGGAACAGGAGAGTGGAGTGATCGGACTGGCGCTTCCGGAAGATTAGCCAGACATTAGGCTGGGACCTGCAGAGGACACGGTGGCGGGAGGGAGCCAGCTAAGAGGCTGCAGCAGCGATTCCAGGTGTCATTACAAGGATGCAGACGTCAGGGCTTACGTCTTGCCTTGTAGTCCAGGAGATTGTCCATCAGCCTGTTGGGCTCTTAAGGACTAATTCTCAAGGTTTACTCTGACCTTGATCTTGGCTGACTGGTTGGAAGTAGGGGCCAGGAGGTCGGAGGACAAGCCAGACTGGGGAAGAACACCTGTGTTCTTTGGACAGCCTGAGAGAAAGGAGTGCTTTTGTGTTTCACTGCGTGCTGGGCACAGCCCCAGGCCTCAAGCGCTTCAGCACCCTGTCCGTTACATAGCATCACGTCACCTACCGTACCCACTGAGCAAACACGTCAGGAAAGAAGATGAAAACGCGTGCGTGAAAAGCCATGGAAAAAATATAATTCACCACGCAGATGAAATCACCTTACCATCTTGCACATGCTTGTCAGGGTGTCTTTGACTGTGTCTTCAGTCAGAGCCAGCACACTGAGCCAAGGGGATCCCACAGCAGTGGTCTAGTGGCTGAAGTGGTTGCAGTGTTACATCGAGAGGCAGGAGACTTGTTCCTTTCTCCACTCCTCCCTGTCCGTTTCTGTTGTGTGACTGGGTTAGGATAGTAACCTTTCTGAGATGCTTTAGACGTAAGGTGTGAGTAGTCACTCTGCACCAGCCGAGTCTCCATCCTGGACCTTTTGAGGCCGTGGTCAAGCTGTGTGCACTGTATTTTTGTGATTCTGCTGTTTCTAATACTGAGGGCCTGTGGCCGTTCACTGGACAGACAGTGGTTTACAGTTTAAACCGATCTTGTGGGAAAACATGCCCTCACAGCAGTAGGCTCCATGCTTACCTCAGACCCACACCAGTGTCCGTTCTGCCTTTGGTGCCATTGTACAATGTTCACCAAACTGAAAAATAAGCCAGTCCCCAAATAGCTATCATTTCAGCTGCTACCCCATCATCCCCGAAGCTGCTGATGGCTCAGGATTCCATTAGCCTCAATTGTGTGCAGATTTCTCTTACTGGTCCAACCATTTTACCACAGGGGGAACAGCACGCGATCCGTTTGCCTTTTTGCTGGTACAGCGATCTGTTGAGAGAAGCCCATTGAATACAAGAGGCGCAAGGCCAAGGATCAGCTCTTCCCCTCCCCTCGGGCAGTTTATCAGAACTTTGTTAGCTCTGGACCCTCACTGGGGAAACCCTGATTTCCGGAATCCTTTCCTAGAAATCTTTTTGACGCTTTTTTACTTGTAGATCCCTCCTCACATGAAATAAAGTATGTGAAAAGCACTGGGCAGCCTGTAAAATGGTACACAGAAGCCTGGGCGGTGTGGTATTCGGAAGAGAGCCCGGCTCAACACTCGCATTGACAAGTGTTTGCATCTGTCCCGCCGCTCAGGGCCTGGGAGCCTTCACACAAGCTGCCTCGCCCCTGTGGTTCAAGAGGAGAAGGTGGGACGCTGTCCCCTCGCACTGCTCCTGGCACCTACTCAGTAGCTGTTGGCTGATCAAGGCCCCTCCCTTTTGCAGTGTGATTTGTAGGGTGCAGGAAGGGTGCACGGGTGTGGCTGACTTGAGGAATGAGACCGAGCTTAAGAGCTCAGCATTGTGCCCGATCTAGCTAGGCCCAGCCGCCCTCTGCACCTCCCTGCTCCTGACTTGGGAGCTGGTAGCAAACTCTCCGCCCCTGTCAAGTTCTTGGGCACTGGGCCTCACCAAGTACCACGGGGAGAGGGTGGCAGCTGAGACTTGGTTCCAGGCTCCAAAGCCTCCTGCAGACCTGGAGCCAGCGCTGTGTCCTCTGCTGACAGCTCATGTGTGCACCCCCCGCCCCTGGACTTGGATGGGGGAGGGTCGGCCTTGCAGATATGGGTTTCTTGTTTGCATCCAATGGACAGGAAGGATGTGAGGGCACAGGCCCCCACGGGCTGCCCTAACCAACCACGGACCCACTGAAGGAGGTGGTCATTAGTTTGTTTTGTGTTCCAGCTGCTTCTGTGTTTCTTCTATTAATGACAGGGTGAGAGAGTTGGACAATCAAAAGATTGATTTTTTCAGTGCATGTTTTATGAGTCGATTTTTCCCCTGATGCCTCTCCCCTGGCTGTTCTTCCTTTTCCTTTTGTGCTGCTGTCTATCATTTTCCTGCAAGGTCTCATTTGATGTCCCAGCCCCTTTTTCTGTCCCTTAGCTTGAGAACAAGAGCAACAGGACCGCCTTGTTGTCTGCTGATTGAGTACCTTGAGTAGCTAGTCGAACAGGCCTCTGTTGTCATGCACCAGCTGGGACTCAGTTAACCACGCTCGTGTGTGTGAACCCATCATAGAGGGACTTGGGTCACTGGGGCTTGTCCCAGGCCAGGACACTGCCACCTCCCCTCACGAGCATTTCCCATTGCCAAGTCATGGCTGAGTCTATACAGGGCTGAATTGTTGCCATTATAGCCACTGGAGTGCACCTCACGCCCATATTGCCAAAGTTTAGGCATTGGCTCCTCAGCCCTTTTCAGATTACCCTGCTTTGGTGAGTCTAACGCAGGATGGAACCTCTCCCCAGAAAACCGTGCCTATTCACACGCAGAAAACGTGGGCAGAACTTCGGGGTCTTTGTAGGCTGCCTCTAAGCCTCTCCTTGGACCCCCTAAAGGGACCCCAGAGCAAGAGCCCTGTCCTAGGAATCTTGTAACACTCTCTGTTCTGCCCCATGCCTGAAGGTGAAGAAAGCACAGGAAACAGAGGCACTGGGTAGGAGCCCATGGTGGCGTTCGCGCTGGTGCCGCTTCTTGTTTCAGGAGAGGAACTGTCCCTGGCCCACCTAACACAGGAGCCAGAGGGACCCGCGCATGAATCGTACGTCATGGCCATGGGTTTTATAACACAGATACACCTCAGTAATATTTGTTTGCGGTGAAAACATACGGCTAGGCTGTTACAGTACAAGATTAACAGGAAGAGTTGTTGAAAATATTACGCACTCTAAGGAGTGAGGCACTCAGCGCTGACCTGCACAGGTGGCCACGCCTACATTTGCTCTTTAGTTCTCCCAGCTTCTAGCTAAATTCTCTGATGATAAAGTCAGATAAAATCAAGTAAAATCATCTTCAGATTTAACATTTGTCTTGAAAGGGTTTCGTGTGTTGGAAGACTGATTTTAAATCCCTAAGTCCGGTGTCTTTCTGTCTTTGACTCTTGACAGCGTTTTTCCTTTTCTGTAACATCCAAACACAAATTTATGTTGCTCAGCTGTTAGCCCTCCTGCCACCATGTTGAATTTCTTCTTGTTATATTCCCTAAAAGTCTTAATGAGCAATTCAATAATACAGAGATTATTTAGTGGTGAGCATACGGGTCTTGGAATCAGACAGGCCTGGGTTTCCTGTCTTAGCTCTGCTGCCTCTGAATGCTGTGGTCTTGGGCAATTTATTTGTCCTCTCTGGCTGCAGTTTTCTCATCTGTAGAAATGAAAGCCATAGCTCCAGGGCTAATGGGCTGTTTGCTCAGGCAGCCATAGTAAAGCACCACAGACCAGGCGCCTTGATCAACGGGAACTGACTCTCACAGTTCAGGAGGCTGGACGTCTCACGTCACGGTGATCCGCAGGCTTGGTCCTTCCGAGGTCGCTCCCTCGGCTCGTAGACGGCTGCCGTCTCCCTGGTCTTCATAGTCTCCCTCTGAGCTGCCTGTGTCCTAACCTGCTCTTCCTATAAGGGCAACAGTCCTGGTAGGATTCGGGCCCACCCCAATCACGTGACTGAGGCCCCCCTGCCCATTACGTATGATTTGTGTGGTGCAGGGAGGGTATACAGGGCAGTTAACTTAGTCACCTCTTAAGAGGCCCTGTCTCCAAAAACAGTCATATTTGAGGTTAGGACTTTCACATATGAATTTTGGGGAGACACAGTTCAGCTGTAACACCAGTATGCAGTGCCTGGTCCCTAGGCTCAGCAAGCCTTCTTGTTATCTGCCCCAGCATTGTGTCAGCTGACAAGCTGCCCACAGCACGCCGAGTGGCCGGGCTCACGCTCAACCCACGGGGCCTGCTGAAACGGGCGGCCCGGCCTCCTCACTGGCTTCCCTGGCCTGTTATTAGGCATGAGGCCTCTTCTTCCCTCTGGCCCAGATTCAGGGTGTTATAAATCTTTACAATGAGTCATCCTTGTGTTTCCTCTCTCCTCCCCTCAGTCCTCTAGCACAGGGCCATGGCTTTTTTATCTGTATGTGGAAATTTCTAAACTCAGTCATTGCCTTCGTCTTCAAAAATCACTGCTCCCGGCTGACTTCTCTTTCAGGCATTTTTTTCTGACTTTCCATTTCTGGCAGCAGCTGCTCTGCCGTGATTCAGAAACTGCCCTTGTTGTGTCTGAGCAGTGTCCCCCAAGGCTGCGTATGGGCCTCGTGGCCTTCTCCTCCCCCTCCACTGCCGCCTGGCCCTGAGCAGGGGAGGCCCGGAGAGTCTGCAGGGGCGAGCTGATCCCGCAGGCGCCCCGGAGCAGCTGCGCTCAGGCACCTGGTGGCATCCCAGCAACAACCTTGTCCCCAGGCGCGGCAACCCGTGTGGTTTGTGTTTCCCAGTTCCCGGCCTGAGCATCCCCAGAGCCTAGAGCAGCAGCTTGTGCCCCAGGCAACTGAGCAGCCTCCTGAATGTTCCTTTCAGCACTTGTTTTTCTCTTTCAGTGGCAGCGCTGTGGCTCCATGAGCAATGCCCGGGTGCCCGAGCAGCCACCACGGCAGCAGAGAGCAGCCTGCAGGAAAGCTGATCACCGACAGAGATCGAGCCAGCGTGTGTGTGTCTGTGCGCGCGTGTGCAGAGGAAGGAGTGGTGTGCCTATCTGCGTGTGCATGCATCCGTTTACACTCTTGTGATTCTGAATGCTGCCTGGGCTGGAGAAGTACCTGTAAGCAGCTTCACCTCAGCCTTCAGACACCAGGCTAGAGGTCAAGGCTGTGACTTTCAACCACGACCCGTCCCTGCGAACCAATGCCCTGTCTGAACAGAAGAGTGGTAGGACCCTGGCTGGGATTCTGGCATCTGCCCCTCCCCCAGCCCTTCCCATCTCCCTCCTCGCCTCAGACTGGGGAGCAGGAGGGCGATACTTCTGGTTCTCGTCCAGAGCCCTGCTGACTTCGTCCTGACCCTGGAGGCTGAGCAGCTGGAGTAGATGGGTGCTGTCCAGACACAGTCACCTGGTCTGGCGTCTTTCGTATTTTAAAACCCCCTGCCCCTGGGCCCTCTAGACCCTTCCTCAGGCATCTAGGCCGGAGCACAAGGCTATGGACAGATCTGAAAATTTCCGCCATCACATGGAAGCACAGCCATGCCTGTGTGCCTGGTACTGTAGACAGTGGCCTAGGAGGTACAGTTGGCTTTGGGGGGGCTGGCAACCTAAGGGTAGGAATAGCATCCCAGCTCCCGCTGTTGCTTCCCCAGAAGCTGAGAGCCAGCCTCAGAGCCGCTGTGGAGACCCAGTGCCTCCCCCAGGAGTAGGCCATGTTCCTGGTCCTCTGGCCACACTCCAGGGCCCCGCGGCACTGCCACTTAGCTCAGCTGACACCCCCCAGGGGAGCCATCCTGGCCTGGGCTCTGCAGGCCTCCAGGCCCGGGACCGGTCAGTATCCAGGCTGCCACTTCAGCTGTGCCAGAAGCTGGGTGCCGTGGACCCGGGCGGGTGGCCCAGGGTGGGCACTGCCAGGGACGGTCGGGAAAGGTCCAAGCCGAGAGCCCACCCAGCGCACCAGCCTTTCCGAAGCAGCAGGTGGGAGGTGTGACCCAGAGGAGCCAAGGCCTTACATTCCAGGAGTGGCCAGTGCCTCCCACTTCAACCCTCCCTCCGTCCCGTATCGAGAAAAACAGAGTGAAAAGGACTGTGGTCGGCTGCAGCAAGTCTTCCCTCCACCCCGTGGCCTGCCCTAGAGCCACAAAGTGTGTGTGTGCTTTGTGTGTGGGTGTGTGTACGTGTGTGTGTGTGAGCGCGCACTCGCGCACTCAGAGCTGAGAGGCTGATTCCTTTTTGGATTTTTGTCCTCACGTGTAACGTTAAGCTGGCCTCTGGGCCTTTTCCTCTCTACCTCCCTGTGACCTTTCCTAGCCTCATAGCTGTTAACTCCCTTGGCCCCCGCCCCGTCCCCCACTGCCCTCGGTCCTCGGACCAGCCCCCGGGGCCAGGCCCCGTCTCCTCAAGCTGTCCAGCGCGTCGACAGGCTTCTTCCTGAGATGTCCTCAGGCTTTCTCAGCCAGAGAGCTGCCTTTAGAGTCCAACTGTTGTATGTGTGTCACCCTCACTAGAAATGTCCCACAATCGTGTGGGGGGAGCAGGGGGCACAGGTGTGTGTATTTGAAGCCTGGGGTTGGGAACATCCCTATTCCATTAGCCCCGGCGGGGAGGAAAGAGAACTGGCGGCTGTCAGAAGGGGAGAAGAGCAAGCCTGGAAGGGCTGGTCTGAGAAGCGGGGCCAGAGGCACGATTTACTTAACAGCACCTTCAGGTGGCGGGATGAGTCCCTTTTCCTGCCTGTGTACCCCCACTTCCCCACCCCCGGCATGCTGGCCCATTCCCAGCGCAGTGGAGCAGCCCACTCCTGGAGCTAGGAGGAGTGGGGGAAGGGTGTGTCCGGTGGCCTGGAGTGCCGCAGTGGCTTTGTGCCTGCCCTGTCCTGGCCCCGGTGTCCCCGGGGGCTGCCCAAGAGCATTGCCCCAAATCCTGACCCAGGGGCCAGCATGGGGAAGAGATCGTCGCAGGCAAAATGCACTTTATACAGAGATTTCCTATTGCAGGGAAGGTGTGTTTCTCCCACAGTTTGTGAATATTCACTTATTTCATAAATGTCTGATCCTGTCTGAGCAAAGCTGTACTGTTGTCAATTTGTGGGCGGTCTGGGGACTGGGAATCGGTAGGGCTGCTGGGTCTGAGGGAAGCCTTAAGCCAGACCCTCTTGATTCTGCTGGAACCAGGAGCCTCTTACTCCTCCTTGAGGGTGGCAGGGAGGCGGGGCTGGGGAGGGATGGAGGAAGGGGATCCTCCTGGGTGAGCAACCGGAGCTCCAGGCCTTTGTCAGAGTTGGGGGTCAGTCAGCCAGAGTGGCACAGAACACTTCAGACCCAGAATGAGGTAGGATCCCAAGTGCTGTTCTGCATTTATACCCAGCCTTTGACCCACTTAAACCCCTTACGCTGGGGATCAGTCAGGCCCTCAATCCCTTTATCTCACCTCAGCCTCTTAAGGTACAGCAGTGTGGCACAGACGGGAGGCAAGGCCTCTGGCTTAGGGTAGGTGGTCAAGCTCCGCCCACAGCCAAGCCCAGGGCCTGGATGCTGGCTTCGTCTCCTGCCACCCGATCAGAGTGGTCCTCACCGTGCAGCGTGCACGGGCTTTCCCGTGGGAGTTTCTACCTGTGGGCCATTGAAAGTGAGAGCATTAGCCCACATCCAGCTTCCCATGGGAAGCGGCTCAGGCAAGGCCCAAGAATGTCATCAGTTCTCCTGCACGAGTGAGGGAGAAAAGGGGGAACTTGACCCTGGGGATCCTCTCATCCTTAGCTCTGCTCTGAAGCTCCTGATGGCCCTCTTCCTTCTCTTCCTTCTCCTGGCTTCTATCTGATGTGGCCTTGGCTTGGCCTCAGGGGCTAAGAACAAAGGGATACCTATGTTCCTGAGCAAAAGGCCCTGGAAGATGGAGCTGTCTCACACACACACACCCCCCCAACCTGAGGATGCTCTAGTTGAGACAAGCACCCATTCTAAGGAACAGTGAACCACCATGGCAAGGCTGCTTTCACGGGAGGAGAGCCAGGCGCCATGGCAGCACGTGGTTGCTGCTTGGCTGTAGTGAAAGGGGCCTGGACCACGGCAGCAGGGATGGTAAAGTGGCCATTCGGCTGGTCCCGGGGCAGGGAACCAGCTCCACTGTTGGGATATTTGTTCTCGGGGCTGGGGCTGGGGGTTTGCTGCAGGGCTGCTGCCTGCAGCTCCTTTCCGGATGCTCTGTTGAAGGAAAAGAGGGCAGCTCACCAGCTGGCCGTCCAGCTTTGCAAATACGGTCCCACACGCTGTGAAATGCCCCTTCTTCAGAGAGAGGTGACAGAACTGGTGCGGTCCCCCCCGTGGCCAGAGAAGCCAGTGAGGTTTGGCTAGAGAGGCTCCATGATCCACCAAAGCTGGGGCCCTAGCCTTGGCCAGCAGCCTGCGTGTCCAGCAATCTGTGTTCTGTGAAAGGATGCACAGACCTAGCCCTCTTGGAAGAGAGGAGCCTGGGAAGAGACCACAGCATGAACCTAATGGGGAGAGGTGCTGGGAGGGACAGGAAAATCACCAAAAGAATCCCAAGAAAGTAACTGTGGGGGTGGAAGGAAAGGTCCCAAGTCTCAGAACGTGAGAAGCCGGCCATGGGGTGTCTGTGGGTGCAGAGGAGGGAGGCTGCAGTTGAGATGCTGAGTGAGAAAAGGGGACAACCTGGGGAAGTTCTGACACGAAAAAGAAAAAGCCGAGAGCAGCCAAGAGGAAGGGTTCAGTTCATCATTAGTAGCTGTTTGGGGCTGAAAGGGGACTTGGGTCAATCTTGAGAGAGAAGACCCTCTAGGGAGAGTCCTTAGGAGGGTCCTCTTAAGGTCAGGGGACAGGATGGGCTGAGACCCGGGCCCCAGCAGGAGATGGGCTGTTCTCAGCCTCTGTGACAACGCATTTGTATTACGTTTTAGCCTCACAACCGTGAGAGGGACCATTCTTGTCTCCATTTCACAGATAGGAAAAGCAGACTTTAGGACTAAGGCAAGGCCACATCACTTGCAGAGCCAGGCTGTGACACGTTTGGAGTCACACCGCCCGACCTGAAACCTGTCTGCGCTAGGGGCCCACTCCGGGCACCTTCTCGCCTTTCTTCGTCTTCTTCCACTACCCTCCCTTCCAGTCCTCCTTCTTTGTCTGCTGTGGGGACTGATTGGGCCCGTAAGACCAGTGTCCGCAATTAGTTACCTGATACCTGGGCTCTAGGCCCACGCCCTCCAACTAGCAGGACCCGCAAGGGCATGGGGTTGGGCGGGCAGGCTTTGAGGGAGGGGCAGGGGCACAGGGGAGTCAGTGTGGAATTTAGGGTGGGACTGGGCCAAGCCGGGGGGGGGCTGTGGGGGCCGCGACTTCAGCACCTCGGAGAGCTCTGGCGGGCGGGGCTAGCGGGCCCAGAGGCGGGGCGGGGCGGGGCGCACGAGACCCCAGCCGGGACCCGGGGGCGCGCGCGGTGGCGCTCGCGCCAGTCCAGAGAGCGGTGTGCGATCCGGAGCCGCGCCCTGCCCTGCGCAGGTGCGCCCGCCGCGCAGGTCCAGCCCGCCGCGGCCTCTCGCCGCGCCCCCTCCTCCTTCTCTTCGGCCGCCTCCGCCGCCTCCGCCGCCTCCGCGCCGCGCTCCGCCCGGATGGCCAGGGCTGTGCCGGAGAATGGCGGAGCGAGAGAGCGGCGGCCTGGGCGGGGGGGCCGCGTCCCCGCCTGCCGCCTCCCCGTTCCTGGGGCTCCACATCGCGTCGCCGCCCAATTTCAGGTGAGAATCCCCGGCCTCCACGCCCCGCCCTTCAGCCTGGACTAATCTGCCCCGGCTCACCCCCTACCCCACCCGCTCCGCCCCCAGCACACTACACACCAGACCTCCGGGAACGAGAGGGCGGCCTGGGGATGGGGTCTCTTCCCTGGACAGAGCCTCAAAATTCCCCTCAGCCCTCAAGTCCAGACTGACAGCCGCTGCTTGTCCGTGGTGCAGGCAGCTCCCTCCGCCATTCCACGTCCTAGGCTAGGAGATTCTCAGCTGAAATTGGAGGAGGGGCGCAGAAACTGCCTTTTCTCCGACTTTGTGGTCCGGGATCTGGTATGAGATCCCAGGGAAGGCAGGCCGGCTTGCCTGTGCCGAGTCCGAAGGCTCCTATAAAGATGGGAGCAAGCTGGAATGTCCCGCGGGTCCCAGTTTCTTATGGCAGCGGACAACCTTGGTGCTGGGCGGAGGGAGTCGTGGGCCCCTCCCCCAGCCCTGCCTCGCCGGAGGTGCCTCACTCCCAGGCCTGCATGCCAGGACCCTCTGTGGATGTGGACAAGGACTGACCTTGTCAGCTCTGTGCAGGTGCGAAGGGCTCAGTCTCAGCCCAGACATCCTAGGGCCAGCTGTGGGAGGGGGAGTCTGGATTGGATGGGCCAGGAATAGCCAGGATCACTGGGGAAGGGGGAGTCCCTACTGGAGTAAGTACCCAGGGCCCTGACCTGTGCTCCCCTTCAGCCCTCTCCTTGCCCCCTATCTGGTGTCAGGCAGCGGAGAGGTGGATTTCAGAGAAGCAGACAGTGGATGTCATGGGGGAAGGGTTGATGTGCCTTCTCCATAATTCTGGCCCCGTTTGAAGAGGAGGAAGAGGAGGTGTCACTGCTCCAGAATCTAAGAGAAAAAGGCCTAGACATACCCCATTGTTCCTCCCCCTAATGAGCTGGCGCCTTCCCCTCTCCTGGGGCCCCCCAGCCAGGCCCCAGCTGGGCTCTGGCACCAGCCCCTCTTCTGACCAGGGGGTTGCTGGCTCCCTGGCCCTCAGGTGGGCAGGGACCCCTGTGGATTTCTAATGGCATCATCAGCACTAGAAAACTCCCCCGAGGCCCTGAGCTGAGCTGAGCTGGGAAGACCAGTGGGAGGGGACCAGATGGAAGAGGCCAAGCCTGAAGGCCCCAGAGCTGGGGCCTTTGTGATGGGCGCCTCAGAGGAGCCAGGCTGAGTTCTGACACGGACCCCTCCTGGCATGACACACGCTGCCTCAGGGCAAACGCTGCCTTCCTGCCAGCAGGCCCCTTGCGCTGGAAGCACAATGGGCTTAGAGGGACCTGGGTTCCAATCCTACTCCGCTACTTTCCAGCTGCAACACCCGGGCAGGTTTTTGTCCTCTCTGAGTCTCAGCTGTTAGGTGAGATCATTGATACTGATTCCTTAATATACATCAAGTCAGCCCTTAACAAGTGTCGGCCCCCACTCTGCACTTACAGGGGGCTTTCACATAGCTCCTTGCTGCTCAAAGCATTTTCCCAGTCTTGGCCTCATAACCATCCAGGGCGTGGGGGCCAGTCGGCCCTTTTCATGCTTGAGGAGGCTGAGCTGCAGGAAGGCAGGGAGGCTGGCCAAAGCACCTCGAGGAAGTCAGAGCCTGAGGCTGAACTGGAACCCAGGTCTGCGCGTTCAATGCACTCTACATCCAGGCCTTGCCTTTGACCTGGAGGATGGCTCTGACCCCCTCACCTGCCTCCTGATCCCCAGGCAACAGTGCTCTCCTCCCCTCCCTGCGTCGAGACAAGTTATCATGGACTCTTAAGTGAGAGGAGCTGGCAAGGTGGGTGCCAGGCACTGAGTGTGTGCAGTCCCAGGCCAGCCGGGCAAGGGTGGCAGCACACAAGGGCTGGGGCGTGGGCTGGCCCTCCAGGACACCACAGCCTGGCTGTGGAGACAAGGCTGGCTCGCGGGGATAATCAGAGCAGAGCCTCCGCCCCACAGAGCCTGCCCCGTGGGCTGCGCAGCCCCCGCTGCCCTTTCCCTTGTCCAGCCTCTCAGATCTCTTAGCCCAGGTTGGTTTAACCCTAGATGGTGACTGCTCTCTGGTGGATCTTTGGAGGGGTAGCCTGGGTTTGCGTCCTTGCTTAGCCTTCTTAGCTGTGTGCCCTGAGACTGAGCGCTTAACCTCCTGAGCCTCTGATCCTTCTCTGCGATGCCAATGTTGGTTTCTGCACAGGGCGGTCCTAAGACTTGCATGGGACAACACATGTTGAGCCTTTCAAGGGCTGTGGAGAGCTGCATTTGTGCAGGGCTATTGTTGTTGTTGCCATTATTATTTGTGTGCGGGTACATGCACCCCCAGCACCGCCATCAACTTCCAGAAGGCCTACGGAGTCAACCCCTAAACTTTAGTTTGCCCAATGCCCAGCACAGAGTAGGTGCTCAATAATGGCTTATTGGTGTAGACTTTAATTAAGGATAACATTGGGTGCTGCCCTACGGGAGTACAGAAAATGACACTGCGCATTGTCAGAGAGCGACCGCGGTGAGCACTGGCACCTGCGAGACACCCGCTTCGCCCGGGTGCCATTCTGAGCACGTGCTACACAAGGGTGTTGCCACCAGCACCCGATACACACTGTGCTATTATTATCTCCACGTTGCAGGTGAGGAACCTGAGGCATTAAGAGGTTAGGTAAGTGGGAGAGCTGGGGTTCGAACCCAGGCAGTCTGATTTGAGAGCCGCCCTGAAAAGAGCGCACCCTGCACTATTGGTAGGGAGCTGGTGGAGGGGTGAAGCATGTCGTGGAAGTGGAAGGATGGGGAGCATGTGGCTGTTGGTAGTTGGTTTAAATAGATATGTTGGGTGTTTTCTTTTTCCGGAGCATAGATATTCTCCAACCAGTTACTAGTAGTTGCCTCTGGACACAGTATAGGGGAAAGAATTTGCGCTTATAGTGCACACTGCTGTATTACTTGACTTCTTATTTTTATAACAAATATAGGCTGCTTCTGCAACTTACAAAATAATTTTTTAAATTTAATATGAAAGTGATACATGTTCATTACAGCATATCTCATATCATTGTGCTTTGCAGATAGAGCTTTTTTTTCCAAATTGAAGGTAAGACCTTCAGCAGCAAAAAGATTATGACCCGCTGAAGGCTGGAAATGATGGTTAGCATTTTTTAGCAATAAAGTATTTTTAAATTAAGTTATGTACATTGGGTTTTGTAGACATAATGCTTATTGCACACTCTATAGACTACAGCATAGTGTAAGCATAATTTTTATATGCACTAGGAAACCAAAAAAAATTGGCGATGTGCTTTACGGCAATACTCACTTTAATTGCAGTGGTCTGGAACCGAACCCGCGATGTCTCCAAGGTCTGCCTGTATAAAGAAAACTCAATAAGAGAATTTTGAAACTGACGCAATGGATACACTGAGCTGAGTGGGTGGGAGGAAGGGGAGGGACAGTGGGACATTCCGCGTGGAGGGGCGGAGGGTGCCCAGGGAGTAAAGTGAGCAGGCTACCCTGGGTTCGTGGGTGGGAGACACCAGAAATCAGCTCATCCAAACCCACCCGCTCCCCTTTTACTCTGGAGGAAACACAGGCTGAGTGGCTTCCCTGAGAACACACAGAAGTTGGTGGCAGAGCCGGAACAGAATCCTGGCCTCAGACTGCTTGGATCGTGGTGATTTTGCCCCATCACGCCGCCTTAGGGATGAGAGAGAGGCCACGGAGAGGTTCGGGGACCTCCTTACTTACCTCTTCACAAGGGCACACACTTGGCCAGTCCTTCGTTCACTCCACAAATATTCGCCCTTTGCCAGGCTCCCCAGGGTCACTCCAGAGGCGGAGGTGGGCCTGGCCATCATGAGGGCGGCGGGGACAGCCAGGCAGACTGACTAGACAGGCTGGTAGGTATAGGTGACTAAGACTGGGGCCCTGGGGGTCAGCGGGTCGGGAGAGGGCCCTCTCAGCTCAGGCCAGGAGGCTGTAAGTATCACCGCAAAGCGGGAGTGGTGATGAGGGAGGGGGCGGCGTGGCCGAAGGGCTTGAGATGAGAGAGAGCGGGCAGGGCGTCTGCCGCCCAGCCTGGCACAAGCGTGGCGAGCAGGGAGCGCAGAATTCAAAGGCTGGGTAGGGACCTGGCCTGTCCACTGACAAGCTGGCGGAGCAGCAGAGGTTGAGGCAGGGAACGGCCGCACCAGAGCGGTGCCGTGGGAGGATCACGCTGGCTGCCAGGTAGCGAGTGGACGCGGACGCAGGGAGACCGCTGGCTGTCCTGCAGGTGAAGGGGATGTAGAGGGCGAATTGTTGGTGAGGGATCCGGGGGAAGGAGTAGAGAGGCAGGAGTCCAGCAGGACTCTGAGCCCCTTGGGGGTGCGGTGTCCAGTGGGGAGAGGTTTGGGGAGCAGGGAGGTGAAATTACTAGATCTGGTGAATTTGAGGTTGGCGGTCACTGGGGGGGCCCAACTGGAGGAGGCAAGGAGGCGGTTGGTTTTAGGTCGGGGCCTGGAGAGGATGGGGCTGGGCCCAAACGCCCTAGGAGTCTCCTCTTAAGGAGGGGTGAGGGCCTCAGAGACCACCGCCATCCAGGGAGACAGCGGAGATGTCCGGCTGGCGGGGTGGAGGGAGTGGCCCAGGGCCAGGCTGGGCCATAGTTTACAAGCACGTTTGTTGGGGGGGGGGGTTTGTTGCTGCTGGAGGAGCTGCCCCACCCCCAGCCCCCAGGGCTGGGCAGCATCCCAGGTCCAGGTCCTGATGCCCTTCAATGTGGGGACAGCCTTGACTTGCCTCACACAGCCCAGACGTGCCTGGGGCAGGATTTCCACCCTGGCTCTTTGATGTCGGAGCTTTAAGGTCGGTCTCTGGATTGTTGGGACCCAGCCAGTTATGGCTAAGGGCCCCGGGGGCTTCCACAAATTGGGTCACTGCCACCCCCCCCACTAGGGGTTCTTCCCCATTCTGCAATGCCATCTCTGTGCCCTGGCCCTGCTCTCGTGTTCATTCAAAAAGCCTCCGGGAGCATGAGCCGTGGGCCCGGCCTCGTTCTGGCGCTGGAGATTTGCCTGATGCCGTCACGAGCTCCCAGTGCCCCGGTCAACCAGGACTTCCTTTACCGGGCATTTATTTAGTGTCTACGGTGTACAGGGTCTCAGGAAACACAGAGGAGAAGAGATCGCCAACCATGTTCATGTTAATGTTTCTTCCCCTTGTGTGATTCATCACATGAAACCATAAGGTCACATGAGGCCTTTTGTTCACTGTATTCGTTGCCATTGTCCACGGTAATACGCAGACTTCATAACGTTCATCCGAAGGGCTGCATAATGTTCCGTCCACTGGGCGGCCACGGTTTAACCAGCCCGCGGTGCAGGGTCTTCGGTTGTTTTCCGTTACTTTCCGGTTTGAGGAATACAATCCTGTGTACAAGGTTTTCCACGTCTGGGATTGTTTTCTCAGGGTAGTTTCCCAAAAGTCACATCCCCGGACCCCAGAGTTCTTGCTGCATGTGGGCACCATGGAACTCACACGGGTCAGACACGCTGTACCCCCAGTAGGGGCTGTCCCTTGGATTTTGTTTTTTGGATTGGATTTAGTTTTCCCCTGGAGACGACCCCAACATGGATATAGTCGGGAAAGGAATTCCAGACCAGAGAAGGAAACCCAGCCTGACCTGTGCCCCCCGAAGAGCTGGTGGGCGGGGCGGAGTGGAAAGAAGGTTCTGAGGATGTCGCTGGGCCTGGTCCCCCCGCCCCACCCCTCCAGCCAGCCCTGCCTTCCCAGAGGCCCCCACATCGCACCCCGTGCCTGCCATAGGCGGGCACACAGGGAGTTGAGTTGAAAGGAGAGTAGACTAAGACATTTCCAATGGGAAAATCTAGAAAGCACTGGGGACCTCCATGGTCCATTCGTTCAACAACATTTATTAAGTACCTGTTAGGCCCCACCCATGGTTCATCAAGAGACGTGATCCCACCCTGTGGACCATCTGCCTCTGAGGGGAGCCCACCGGTGTTCGGGGAACCCAAAGGCAAAGCTACCGTGACCTGGAATCACCAGCCAGAGGGACTGAGGGGGCCAGTAGGGGCGTTGCTGGCCTGGTCAGGGAGGCCAGAGAAGGATCTGTGGAGGGAGCCAGCGGGGCAGGAGTCTGGAGAGTTTGGAGGGAGAGACGTGGGGTGTGGGGGAGGAGTTAGCAACGCAGGCTACAGGGGGGAGGAGGCCTGCTGAGCCGCCAGGGCACCGGTGAGGGTTCGGGCCCCTTTCCCGAAGGGCCAGGGGAAGCTTTAAAGGATTCTGAGCGGCGAGGGGTGGCTGGACCAGGTGTGCCTTTCAATGTTGGGTCTGGTTGCCCAGTGGAGAAGGAACGGCCTACGGGGAAGCCAGAGGGAAATGGGGCACCTGCTCGGAGAGGAGCAGCCGCTCCACGGGTGTCCCGAGAACCCTCGGGAAGGCAGAGAGAGGCTGGACCCTTGGCCCGCTGGTGTGCTCTGTTGCGAGGGGGGCCCATGGGGCACTGTGGCCAGGACCCAAGGTCACTCAGCTGGCACCCTGACCTCACTCCCGGAGAGCCAGGCTCCGGAAGACAAGGGTGGCCTCTGAACACCCAAACGCCTGGCTCCGTCTGGCCTCGCTTGGCTAGACCCTCAGCGCTCTATCTCAGCGCTCACTTTGCACGCAGTTCTAACTCAGCCTCCCACTGGCTGAAACAGCAAATTAGAAAGGGCAAGGGCTGCTGCGGGTGGGAGGAGGATGGCAGGGCGGTGCGGCTGCAGAAAAGGCCACGAAGTAGGCGTCGGACACAAAAGGCGCGCTTGTTCACAGGGGACAGCTCGGCGCAGGGAGGGGTGCGGGATGCCGCGAGGGGCGGGCTGGGCGGGAAGGAGGGACGGGCCCTGGACTGGGGAGATAAGGTTAATGCGAGGAACGGGGGCCCACATACAAAGATAACTCCAGAGGTCAGGGCCATCTCGTCTCGAGAGACCATGTTCATGACACAGAGTCACCAAATGTTAATATGGATGAGACCCGGGGAACATCCTACTCGAATGGGCGAGCGGGCCTGATTGACGGGAGCGGCCACTCCGAAGGGAAGCTGCTGACACCTCCAGATCTAGAGGCCAGGGAAGGAGACCGGCCGAGGGTCGTGTGAGTCAGCTCGAGGCGGCCACCTGGTGCTCGGGGGTCCCAGAAAGTGGTTCATGGGGATGGGGAGGTGGCCCCCTTCCTTCTTCCCTCCCTCCCCTCCCGCCTCCCCTCTGTCTTTCTCCTCGCCCTCCCAGCCCACAGTTGCCTTCCATGAGCCTGGAGGAGCCAAGGGGCTGTTTAGCTTTCCCTCCACAAGGGGCCTTCCGGAGAAGTGAAGTACGCCAGTCAGAGAAAGACAATTGCCGTAGGATCTCACTTATACGTGGAATCTAATGAACAAAATAAATGGACAGACAAAATAGAAGCAGAGGCATGGACGCATGGGACAGACTCACAGCTGTCGGGGGAGGCGGTGGGGGGCCTGGGTGAAAGAAAGGGAGGGGTTCAGTTAAAGAACAGGCCTGCATAACCTGCACAGATAGCAGTGTGGTGGCGGCCAAGGGGAGGGGGTGCCGGCGCTGGGCGAGGCAGGCGGAGAGGGGAATGCGGACATCCGCAACAGTGTCAGCAATAAAAATAAAGAAAAAAAGGGGTCTTGTGGGTGATCCAGTGCCTGGAGAAGCAGGAGAATAGGGCAGGGGATGGGTGGCGTAGGGATGGGGGTGAGGAGGGCTGGCTTGCAAAGGGGGCTCCATCCCTTGATCCTTGGTCGAGACCTCCCCACACTTGGCAATTCACAGATGCTCCGCTCTCTGAGGTGGTGTGGGGGCAGGTGTGGGTGACCTCATTGTTGTAGGGGAAACCCCAGACTTCCAACACCTTATGTCTGAGCTCCAGTGCCCCCATCTGGAAAATGAGCAAATAACCCCCCTGCCAAGCTTGTGTTGAGGACTGAGGAATCTGCCGGAGTCAGGGTTTGCTCTCAGGTCTCTGGCCTCCAAGCCTGATATGGTGACCATTCCACCATCGGGCCTTGCTCATGAGAAAAAAGGAAGATAAGGAGCCCCTTTAGCCCGGCCCGCTGGAGCTGGGGGTCCAGGGCAGGTTTCTGAGCCCCAGCACAGCGCTCTTTCCTCTACTGCTCAGGTGACCTCAGCCCCCTCATCTGCACAGGATGCAAGAGCGGCCCCTGCCGCCCCCCCGCAGACCTGCCCTCCCAGGAAGCAGGGACACCCGCGACACCGGGGGAGTGGAGAGGAGCTGCGAAGCACGCTGAGGCTGTC
Organism: Pteronotus mesoamericanus; assembly: GCF_021234165.1. Taxonomy (NCBI): domain Eukaryota; kingdom Metazoa; phylum Chordata; class Mammalia; order Chiroptera; family Mormoopidae; genus Pteronotus; species Pteronotus mesoamericanus. Next base: position 2,085,524 of record NW_026555299.1, on the reverse strand, counting down.
ACTTGACAAACGTCCAGCAGGCTTGTGCTGAGTGCCTGGTGTGTGCAAGGTGGCTTCGCCAGCTCTGCCCTCCGGGAGGGTGCAGTCCAGACTGCTGCCAGGAGGGAGGGGGCCTGTGTCCATCACCTGGTGGGTGCAAGGTCGGGGGTGTGAGCCCCGTCCACCTCCGGAGCACAGGGGGTATCTGATGGAGCCTTGGTCCTGTCTGCTCCACCACGCTGCCTTGCGCCCATGCAGATGATGACGCCTACCACAAGCAGGAGGATGACAGGGGACAAGTGAATGTGGCCTGGAGGGCTGTAAGGCACTGGCACAGGGGGCGGGGAAGGGGGGCTTTCCAAGGAGCAGGCTTAACTGAGCCTTCGCCCAGCAGGCACAGGTGAGGGCTTGCCATAGCCTCCGCCCAAGTGCTGCGCCAGACCCTGGGGCGGCAGGGAGACGGGGAAGCTGGAGACCTAAGATGCCAGACCAAGGAGTTGGCTGCCAGCAGGGACTGCTGAGCAGGGGGCAGAGCGGTGGCATTTCAGCCCTGATAGTGGTCAGCAGGGTGGAGTGGTGCAGGCACGGGGAGACCGAGGCCGGCCAGCCAGCAGGGAGGTCTGTAGAGGCGGGAGCTGGGCCAGGGCTGGGCAGAGAGGAAGGGGAGACATGGACATGCACGGGGGTCCCCAGCAGAGCGGGGGTATCTGAGGGCATCGCTGGGTCAGACGCCCCGTGGTCCTGTGGCCAAGTCCAGGGGTGCCTTCTCAGTGACGGTCCAGGCAGTCAGTGTGCAGTAATTGTTAACTTAGTGCCAGCCACTCAGTTCGTACCCCAGGGCCAGCGACGCCACACTGTGCTAGCCAGGCTGAGCCGGGCTGCTCTGGCTTCCGGCTCGGCCGCCCTCCCCAACCTACCCCTCCCACACCACACCTTTGCCCACCTCGGCTCTGTCCAAACAGGCCTGAAAGAGCACGCTGCCTGTCCAGCCCCCTTGCCCCCGTGAGAACCCCTCTCTGCCATTCCCTCAGGGTCCTTCCAGCTCCCTGCCTATGCCACTGGCAGAGCATCGTCTGCCGGGCCACCCTTCCAGCCCTGCGACGAGGGGTCCAGGTGCCCTTTCCCTGGCTGTGGGGCCTCCTGTGCCCACAGACACTTCTGGGGTGCTGAAGGATGGGGCCCTAGGGAGGGGGCAAGGTTCTGTTCTGCACCAAGTGGGCAACAGAGGCAGCCCAGACCCGCCCCAGTAGCCCTGACTGTGAACCGCCTGGGCCCACAGAATCCTCCCTGGTGAGTCGTGGGGCTGAGCATGTAGCTGTGGGCCATCCATTCATGGAGAACTTCAGAGCCTCCACCCGCGCCTCTATCTGGTCATCAGGCACCCTGAGTGTGGCGCTGGCCCTTTAAAGCAGATAAGGGGCTGGCTCTGGGGGGGAAACAGCCCAGATTTCTGCTATCTGCTTACAAGCCTTGGCCAGGGAGGGGGGGCCACCCCAGCCCCTGACAGGGGCATTGGAAGGGCAGGTGGAGCTGGTAGCATCGATTGCAGTAACCTGATCCCACCGGGGAGGTGGCGGTGACAGCGGCAGCAGCGCGCAGGGGGCCGGGAGGAGGCTGCCTGCAGCTGAGGGCTGAGGGCTGGGCCGGGAAGGGCTGGGGCTGGGGCTGGGGCTGGGGCCCGGGTCGGTGGCTGCTGCCTCCTCTCCCGGCCCATGTATTTTTAATGAGCTCCCCGGGCTTCTGCAGCAGGCAGGACACAAGAAGGCAGGCCCCGGCGGTGGAGGCCTGTGGCCCCAGCCCTGCCCTGAGCCCTGGCCCCCCCGACCCTTCTGGGCATGAGAGGGCGGCCCTGGGGCCCCGAAGCCCCCTGGCCGGGCAGGGCTCTCCATGCAGCTCGTCCTGAAGATGGATTCAAGCCCAGACAATGACAGCTGGTTGGAGGATCAGTGGGAGCGCTGGTAGGGGTGAGGGGGCTGGTGGGGAAGGGGGAAGCTTGGGGGGGGGCAGCTCCACTGAGCTCTTGGTCCCTGAGTCTGACCGAGGTAGAAGCAGAGGGTTGTGGGCCTCCTAGGCTCCCCTGGGGGCTGGGCTACCACCTCTCCTGGGTGACCTTGGACTGTGGGTCTCTCTTGCTCTAAGCCTCAGCCTCTTGGTCTTATATGGGAAAAGGCTCAGAATTGTCCCCAACTTCCCCCACAGACTTCTCCCAAATATCGCATGCCCACCAGACCGGTGGAGCCTCAGGCTGGGGCGAGCAGGCAATACAGCGGGGCAGGGGCCTGGCAGCCTGGGGAGGGGAGAGGGCTCTAGGACAGCCAGTCAGTGTTCTGGTGCTGAAGTGAGCTGGTCTGCCTCCCCAGCTCCCTGCACCTCCAGCCCCTAACCCACGGCCTTCCTGGTCCCCATCTGTGCAGCCTCCTGTTCAGGGTCCATATCTGGGCAAGGTGATTCTATGGTTGAAGAGATGAAACCAAGAACACAGAATGGGGGCCTAGTCTGTCCTGGAATGGGCTGAAACTCCCCACACTGACACGAGATTTCCCTTCCCTTTTCTGTGGCTCAAGCAGCAAGGGGCTCCTAGGCTGGGGGAACAGAGCACCCCTCTGGGGCTGGGGAGCGCCTCTTTCGGCGCCTTGGGTTTGTGATGCAGGGACTGGACAGGGAGCCTCTGATTCTAGGCATCCTGCGGAGTCTTTTCTTAGCTCTTCCCATCCTGCATGTGTGAACCAGCCTTGTCACCTGCCTTGACCCTGGGAGGCCTTTCTCTGGCAGAGCTGAGGCTCCGACCAGCTGGGCCTTCCAGGCACTGCCTCTTGTTTGGCAACAGGATGGACAGCTCCCGGCCGGGAGGAGCAGCAGTAACATGGAGCCTCCCCTTCCGCTGCCACCACGGGAGGACTGCCTTTTGGCATGAGCCAAACGCCTTCCCTGCTTGTTAATTACCCCTCGCGCTGGCACAGGTGGACTCCAAGTCCCATCCTCCAGCAGCTGTGATCTGCCTTTGAGGGGCTGCCCCTTGGAAGATGTGCTAGGGAGACATCAGTGAGCTGAGCAATCCCCCTGTGTTATAACTTCAGCTTCCTGTCCCCACCAGGCTCACCCATGACATCAGCCTGGAGGAGTTTGAGGATGAAGACCTCTCAGAGATCACCGATGAGTGTGGCATCAGCCTGCAGTGCAAAGACGCCCTGTCCTTACGGGTAAGGGTGGGCTCCCAGGAGCCTGAGTGGGGTGGCAGGATGGGTAGGGACAGGATTGAGGGCATCCCCCAAATCTACAAAGGAACTTTCAGGGTCTGTGCAGCACCCTCATTAAATGAAATAGCAGGCAGGAAACAACCAGTACAATGCTTGGCACATCTTGGGCCTCAATCAGATTTTTTTTTTTTTTTTTGCCAGGAGTTAATGCAGGAGGTCTTGAGGTCCTGGGCAGTAGCAGTTAGGGCCTTAGTTAAGGGAAGGCTCATACTACCCAAAATCCTTTGGGGAGTGGCCTTGGCAGAGAGCCTGAGGCAGAGCGGGGTGGAGTCTGGTATAATCTGCAGTGCTTTGGGGCAGGAACAAAGAGCCAAGGCACTCCCTCTGCTGCCATTGCACCAAACCACACCACATGGCCTCCCAGGTCCTCTCTGGCCCACAAGGCAAAGGGGTCCTAAGGGCCCCTTTGGAGGGTTAACCCAGCATTGCTGCTGCTTTTGACCCCACGGCTTTGTCATAGGACAGATGGCTCTCTCTTGTCCCCAAAGTCCTGGATCCTGTCAGGAGGTCCTCAGCATCTGGGGAGTGTGGGTCAGATGGAGATCCCCTGTGTCTTTCCAGAACAGTAAGAAGGAGCCAATAGGAAATGGAAGCTAGAGCACGAGGCTAGGCTGCAGAGCCCAGAGCTTCTCTAGGCCCTCAGGAGGGTGGCTGGCCAAAGCAGACACGGTACTAGGAGGGTGGCTAGCAAAGGAGTGAGTTGGGGTGTGCTGCCTGTTTCTGTGTTGTGATCTCCTGTTGCCCCCAGATATTCTGTAAGCCCTGCCAGGCAGGAAGAAACCAAGGGCTGGTTGAGGGGAGGATAACCCTCCAGTACCTTGCACCCCAATCCTCCACTCTCTGGCCAAGCTGGGAAGGGATGGAAGTAGAGGACTTGGGGAATGGTCCCAGGGCCCCGGCATAACTTCTGTAATGTACATAGCCTCTTCCCCTACTGCCCTGTCCCGGAACATGCACAGGCAGAGCCTTGTAGAGAGTGGTCCTGCAATCAGCCAGGACCCTGAGGCCCCGGGGCATTATGTACCTTGGGAGGCCTTAGGCAAGCTCCAGGGGGCTTTTCACAATTGCCAGTGAGTCCTCGACTCTGGGAAACTGGGAGGCAATTAACTGGTGAGGGAGCAAGAGGGTCAGGAGATCTGTCCAAGGTGCCAGGGAGTTAGTGGCAGGCTGGAACTAGAGCAGAGCTGAGAACTCAAGGTTAGGCTGGTCCGAGAGAACGTCTCAGGCTTGCGGGGCCAAGGCCTGCGGACGTGAGGGCGGGGGACGCCACTGCCTGTGCAGGTGCCAGCACTTGCCCCTCCCCGTCAGCATCCCTCTTCCGGCCCGCGCTCTAGCGCGCTGCGGCCCTCTCGGAATCCCTCGCCTGGACTGTTTTCCCAGTTTTCTTCACTGCCCCTTTCAAGTACCACCCCATCCCCTGCGGGGCGCTAACACCTTGGCGACCTTAGTCCCCGTGGCAACAGCGGTACCCTCGGTACAGGCTCCGCTTACAACCCGGGTGAGGTCACCGGCCGTTGCCAAGGGAACGGGAAGTGCGTAGAGTCAGGAAGCGGGGACCGTGAGTGGGGGGAGAGGTGTGGACTTCCCAAGCTGTTGCCAAGGGAACGGGAGGATGCAAAGAGTCAGGAAGCGAGGGATCGTGAGGAGGGGAGAGGTATGGACTGCCCAAAGAGCCGACTGGAGTCGGGAGGAGGCAGCTTCGCGCATCTTCGCGCGGGGTGTGTGGGAGGGCGCGGTCCCCTGTCGCCCGGCACCCGTCCCGCTTATCTCTTCCCACCCCTTTGCGGCCGTTGAATGGATTCGCCTGCGCGGGGGACCGTGCGCGGGGGGCGGTGCGCGGCGGCCTTGGCCCCGCCCCAGCCCCGGCGCGGCCCCGCCCCCTGACGCCCCTCCGTCCGCGCCCCGCAGCCCCCGCGTGCCGGGCTGCTGGCTGGGGGCGGCGGCTGCGCGGGGAGTCGGCTGCAGGCCGAGATGCTGCAGATGGACCTGATCGACGCGGCGGGGGACACTCCCGGCGCCGAGGACGACGAGGAGGAGGACGAGGAGGAGCGCGCGGCGCGGCGACCGGGAGCGGGACCGCCCGAGGCCGAGGCTCGCCAGGAGCCGGCGCTCCGCGGCCAGGGCCAGGGCCAGGGCCAGGGCGGCGGGGACACGTACCGGCCCAAGCGGCCCACCACGCTCAACCTCTTCCCGCAGGTGCCGCGGTCTCAGGTGAGGCTCGAGCGGTGTGGGGCGGGGCTAAAGGGGCGGTGCCCCGGGTCAGGGCCCCGGAGGTGACAGCGCAGGGTGCTGTGGGGGAACTTGCCGGTCTGGGGCGGAGAGAAGTCGCCGGCCTGGTGAGACCGCCCGAGGCTTCCCAACGGGGAGGTCCCTGGGAAGGTGGTCTGGGAGGCGGGTAGGATCGGTCGTAATGGGAGGGGCCCTTAAGGAGGAGGATAAGGAGCGAAGGGACCCAGAGGGACAGTGGAGGGACCTGCGCAAGGAGAAGTGGGGCATTGAGAGAACAGGGCTTTAAGGGGTTGCAAGGGTTTGGAGCTTGGGACCTCTGGCTGCCTCAGGGTTTCCTTTTTAGGATGTAGGGTGCCTGGTAAGGTGGACAAGAAGCAAGGCCTGGTAAAGGGCTTCTGAAGGGGTCTGTGGGGTGGGAGACCGTGGGAAACAGTGAAAAGCTGGGGATGGGGAGCTCAGAGGCAGTGGCCAATTTGAAATGTGGGCAGCTGGGAATTCTCAGAAGGCAGGAAAGAGAAATGGGAGGTGGAGCTGCTTGGCTGAGTTGGGGGCCTAGGGCCTCCCCCCGGGTGGCTGGATGCCAAGGAGGGTTGAATAGGGTGGGGGAGAGTGACTATGGCCCTTTGTCTTCCAAGCCCAGTCAGGAGAGGTACTGAGGGGCCCAGGGAGGGGGGTTGTTGGTAGAGGGTCCAGGGGTCACATGGGGGGATTAGTTCCTTTCCCAGGATCCTCAGGGATGGATTTTGGCAGCCAGATTCATGAATGTGAGGGCCTGTGAGGGTGTTCCTGGGAAAGAGGCCCAGGTTGCATGTAGGGAGCCTTGTGTGAAGGCGCTGTGGAGCGGGTTCCAGGGGGCTGAGGATGTGGCATGGGCCGTCCAGGGGAGCCCACAAGAAGGGCCTCTGACAACTACATCTGTCACTCCTCAGTCATGTACTCCTGGGGCGTGACAGAATGGTCTTATGGAGTCATCATTTGGATGATTCATCCCAGTCCCAGGGCCAGCTGCTGGGAGACCCTTCCTGTGCTTTTTTCACGGGCTGCAGACTGCCTCTGCCCCTTTCCCCGATCTTCCTGAGCATCAGGGGCCTTGGGCTGGAAGGGAGAGTCTTCATGTTAACCCTCAATGTCTGGGTCTGGGGGCCCAGCTCTGTCCCCAGATGCCTCCTGCTGTGTCTCCCCCATCTCCTCCCCTACTCACCACCACGCACATTGGCCATCGCCGCCTTTGTGGAGGCGGATAAGAGCATGTCCTTAAGGCTTGGCCAGCTTCCCTTAGCCAGGAGGAAGGGCTGGCCAGTGCCGCTAGGCCCGGCTGGGAGGGCTGGGACTTGCCACCCTTGCTACCTGCTCCAGAGGGGGTTCAGGGACAAGTGGCAGGGTGGGGGTGCAGCACATGCCCTAAGGATGGCCTGATGGGGGAGGGCAGGGCCTCCCTGTGCCGGGCACTGTTGACCACTTCTGTCACAAAGGCCTTTTGTTCTCTGCACAGGACACACTGAATAATAATTCTCTGGGCAAGAAGCACAGTTGGCAGGACCGGGTGTCTCGATCATCCTCACCCCTCAAAACAGGTAAGTCAGCACCTTCTCCCAGACTCCCACCTGCCCTGACCCGGCCCCCTCTGCACAGAGCCCCCCAGGAGCCTCCAGTTTGAGAGTAGGGGTAACTGGCCTGTCCCACAGCCTTGGGTAGGCCCGTCCGAGGTGAGCTGTGGCGGGAGTGGGAGGGCCTGTGGCTGAGTGGAGGGGGCAGGTGGCCTGGGCACCAACGGTGAGGGCGCCTGCCTGCAGCACTGACCCGCCCGCTCTCCAGGGGAGCAGACACCTCCACATGAACACATCTGCCTGAGCGATGAGCTGCCACCGCAGAGCAGCCCTGCCCCCACGACGGACCGAGGCACCTCCACCGAGAGCCCGTGCCGCCGCAGCGCTGCCACCCAGATGGCACCTCCCAGTGGCCCTCAGGCTGCCCCACCTGGTGGCCGGGGCCACTCGCATCGAGACCGCATCCACTACCAGGCGGACGTGCGGCTAGAGGCCACTGAGGAGATCTACCTGACGCCGGTGCAGCGGCCTGCAGACCCTGCAGAGCCCACCTCCGCCTTCTTGCCACCAGCTGAGAGCCGGATGTCGGTCAGCTCCGATCCAGACCCTGCCGCCTACCCCTCATCGGCAGGGCGGCCGCACCCCTCCATCAGTGAGGAGGATGAGGGCTTCGACTGCTTGTCCTCTCCAGAGCGGGCCGAGCCGCCAGGTGGAGGGTGGCGGGGGAGCCTGGGGGAGCCGCCGCCACCTCCACGGGCCTCGCTGAGCTCGGACACCAGCGCGCTGTCCTATGACTCGGTCAAGTACACGCTGGTGGTAGATGAGCATGCACAGCTGGAGCTGGTGAGCCTGCGGCCGTGCTTCGGAGACTACAGTGACGAGAGTGACTCGGCCACTGTCTATGACAACTGCGCCTCTGCTTCCTCGCCCTACGAGTCGGCCATCGGGGAGGAATATGAGGAGGCGCCCCGGCCGCGGCCCTCTGCCTGCCTCTCTGAGGACTCCACACCTGATGAACCCGATGTCCACTTCTCCAAGAAGTTCCTGAACGTCTTCATGAGTGGCCGCTCTCGCTCCTCCAGTGAGTCCGCAGCAGGAGCTGGGGGGGTCCTGGGTGGGAAGAGCTGAAACGAGGGTGTTCCTGGGAGGTGGCCTCAGGCCCATCTGGTTCACGACGTAAGGACCGAGGGCTCTCTGCCTGCCCCTTCAACCTGGACCAGAGCTGGGGCCCCCCTCCTCCAGCTGGTCCCCTTCACCCACAGGTGCAGAGTCCTTTGGGCTCTTCTCCTGTGTCATCAACGGGGAGGAGCAGGAGCAGACCCACCGGGCCATATTCAGGTAAGAGCACCAGAGCGGAGCCATCAGGCAGCGGCCGGGGCCACCCCGCCCTGCCATCACCGCAAGGCCTAAACCCATCCCCAACGCTGGCGCGCATCCATCCGCGCAACCCCGGGGGACAGTGCCCACCCTCTCGGAACCCAGGGTACGGGGACAGAGGGATGGTTCCGGGCAGTGTGGCCTTTGCCGTGCTACCAGAGCACAGGAACAAGCGCCTGAGCTGGCCAGGACCAGGGCCCAGGAGGGCGCCCGGCAGATGCGGCACCTGACCCCACACCAAACCTACCCCTTTCTCCATGTGGAAGCGTTTGCTTCCCATCGCCTCTCACCATTTTATTAGTGCCTCTGGTCACTTCCTCTGTTGCTTTGTGAGTTGCTCTATGGCGGGGCCATGTCTGATAGGCTTTGGCCTCCCCCAGGAGCTCACACTGACAGGCTCACAGAATGCTTTTCAAATGTTTATTGAACTGACCGTGCTGGTGCAGCTCCCCGAGCAAGGCGTGGAGTCGACAGATGCCCTGGCTGGAGAGGCCCTGTGGTGAAGTCCTCACATGCCCTCTTTGGGGACAGGTTTGTGCCTCGACATGAAGACGAACTTGAGCTGGAAGTGGATGACCCCCTGCTGGTGGAACTGCAGGCTGAGGACTACTGGTATGAGGCCTACAACATGCGCACGGGGGCCCGGGGCATCTTTCCTGCCTACTACGCCATCGAGGTCACCAAGGAGCCTGAACACATGGCAGGTAGTGTTCCTTCCCCTGCCCCAGTGCCACCAGGCCCCACATCTTCCCTGCTCCAGCTGCTGCCACGCAAACCTGTGCTCCAGATCTCAGCCACCCAGGGAGGGGCCGGGCCGAGGGGGCTTTGGGTCAGTTTCACAGTTGATTACAGTGAGGCCCAGCCATGCTTGGGCATCCACGGACCGTGGCACCCTCTGCTGGCCCTGCCTCTCCTTACGTCGTGCTTGCTTTCCAGCCCTGGCCAAAAACAGCGACTGGGTGGACCAGTTTCGCGTGAAGTTCCTGGGCTCAGTCCAGGTTCCCTACCACAAAGGCAATGACGTCCTCTGTGCTGCTATGCAAAAGGTACCTGCTTTCTGCTCCCCTGCAGTGGGTGCCCAGCCCCAGCCCAGTCCCCGGCTGCTCCTGGGAGAGGGACACCCCATACCTGACGGTTTTGTCCCTCACCCACAGATTGCCACCACTCGCCGGCTCACCGTGCACTTTAACCCGCCCTCCAGCTGCGTCCTAGAGATCAGCGTGCGGGGCGTGAAGATAGGCGTCAAGGCGGATGACTCCCAGGAGGCCCAGGTGACTGCCCTGGCCCTCCCCCCAGGCTCTCCCAGCTAGTCTGCTTCCTCAGCCCCCTGCAGGCTGATGACCACCTTCCTCTCTTCCTCCTGTAGGGGAATAAATGTAGCCACTTTTTCCAGTTAAAAAATATCTCTTTCTGCGGATACCATCCGAAGAACAACAAGTAAGTGGCGTGGAGCAGCGGTCGAGGTGTGGGCCGGGGGCCTGCAGCCATTCTGGCAGGGCGGGGGCTGTGCATGTGTCTGAAGGGGTCTGAGCCCCCACCCCACCCACAGACAGACCGCGATCCTCCCACAGGTACTTTGGGTTCATCACTAAGCACCCCGCTGATCACCGGTTTGCCTGCCACGTCTTTGTGTCTGAAGAATCCACCAAAGCCTTGGCGGAATCTGTGGGGTATGTATGCGCGTACCCCAAGCGCCAGGCCCACCAGCCAGCCCCAGCCCCAGGCCCTCAAGCACAGGCCTCGTGCTCAGTGTCCCCCTTAGTCCTCTGCCCACTCTGCACACCGTGTCCAGGTCAGAGCACAGTGGCCTCGAGAGAGGCCTGGGCGGTCTTGAGGAGTAGCTTCCAAACACTTTAGTTACTGGACCCTTTCTTTAACTGCAGTCTTACTCAGGAAACATAGTTTGTACACAACAGAGTTGGGCAGCAGCTGGGGGAACTGGAGCCCAAGGCTCCCGCCTGGAAAGGGTTAGGCTCCTGTTCCCCGAGCCCAGTCAGCGTGCGTGTCTGCCTGTCTCCTAGGAGAGCGTTTCAGCAGTTCTACAAGCAGTTCGTGGAGTACACCTGCCCCACGGAGGATATCTACCTGGAGTAGCAGCGCTGCCCTGCCCTCTGCATCCCCCGGGCCTTCGGGCCAGTGCCAGGACAGCTGGCTGCCGACAGGACGTGGCACTGCTTGAGGGAGGGCACCGCCACCACCAGGGGATGGGGAAGTGGAGGCCGTTGGCCACGGGTGGGAGGGTGGGGGTTATGGGGAGAGGCAAATGCAGATTATTGTAACATAAGGGGTTAGACTCATCTATGGAGGACAGAGCGGGCTGCCCGGAAATTGTGGGGCAGGGCTGGTCAGGCCTCTGGCCAGGAAGGACGCCCCTCCCCAGGAGTAGAGGGTTCCGTCTCATCCTGGGCCTCACTTTCCCTGCTGGGGCCTCTGGCTCCCTGGCCGTTGGCCTCTGCCTTGATGAAGCCCACGCCACCTGAGAGTGCCCACCCCGCCCTCAGCTCCCAACCCCAGGCAAAGGCCCTGAGCGCAGGCTGAGCCCAGCCACCTCCCGAGGACTTCCCAGTAAGGAAACAGCAGTCGGTGGAGGTGCAGGCCCCGTTCCCAGCTGTCACCCGTGTGGCCTCTTGATGGCTCCACCACCGACCTCACCGGCATGCTGGCCCCTGGCAGGTGGGGGCCCCTCGAGGAAGGAGGGTGCCCGCAGCAGGGCCCCACGCTGGCAGGAGAAGGGGGGCTTCCCAACTGGCCCAGCCTCTCGGCTGCTTTGGCTGTAGCCCCACCTTGGTCCTGTCACCCTGGCCACAACTATTAAAGTGCCATTTCCTGTCTGGACCACAGTGGTGTATCTGCACGGACCCTGCCCACCCCCAGCTCACTTCCATCCCAGGAAAGGCCAACCCTTGCTGCACAGAATAGCTTTATAAGGGGGTCCCATCACAGACGTGTGTCGTAGTAGTACTCAGCCATGTCGGGGCCATCCCGCTTGCGCTGCTGGGCCTGGGAGAGGAGGGGTCGAGGCCCTCGTGGCCAGGGGTGCTTCGGTCGGATCCCATAGTCTGAAGGGAAAAGAGGGTATGGGTGGTAGGGAGAACCTGGTTTTGAATCTGCTGGAGTCACCCCTGAACAGATGCCATTTGGCATAAGAAGACCCTGTGGCTGGACCTGAGTGCCCTCCGTGCCCTCCCCAGGGCATGTCTCCCCGCTCAGGGGAGGCGGGGGAACGGGCAGGAAGAGACAGTACCATCCACCAGGCCGGACAGTGGCTGCGAGAGTTCCAGGGGGGCCGAAAATTCCTCAGAAACAGATCGCTGAGGCCTGCGGGAGATGGGGTGCTCAGCGCTGGCCCCAAAGGTCACCGTCACCTCCCTTTGAAGCAGGGAACAGCCCAGGATAATGGCACTGAGCCTCTCCTCCGGGGAGGGGGCAGCGTGGCAGAGCCACCCCCCCCCCGCCCCCACCTTCCAGGCCCTGCCCGTTGAGCCCTGACCCTGTGCTCCTGGGAGTTACCTCAGCGGGTGGGGGCGGAGCGCAGCCGCCAGGATGAGGTGGAGGAGGAGGCTCAGCCTGGCCCTGGGGTACAGCGCCATCTCCAAGCTCCGGTGCTGGATCCGGCTTCTGCTGGCCCCTCCCCCTGCGGAAGAACGGAACCCCGCCAACTCGCAGGGCCACCTCACAAAGGACATTCGTTCCAGGGCTCAGCACCAGCTCCTGGCTGGGCCAGACACCTCCACGGTGAGGTTTGCTTTCTGTTTCATCTTACTGCCACCGTAGGTTAGCAGGTGCCCAACCACAACCTGTTCTAGTGCCGCTGCCCAAGGGTTAAGGGCACAGCACGCTGGAGCCAGCTCTCCGTTCAAATCTCCGCCCGGCTTCTTGCTAGGTGGCCACGTCAATCTCTGTGGGCCTCGGTTTGCACATCAGCAATGTAAACACATGATGTCTCCAAGGCCTGGCGCACAGTAGGCCCTCAGCAGAGGTCATCATCACCAAAGTCACATCACCTAGAGCCCCGTCCATTCGCACTCAGCCTCCCACCGCCACCGTCGCTGTCCCTCGAACAGCTCAGTGAACCCACGAAGGTCCTGCCAGCTGAAGGGCCCAGAGCGCGCACTCAGCCTTGCCGGCTCGGAGATGCCCCTGGAGCGGGGGCAGGGCAGGTCGATAGGGGCCACGCTAAGGGACTCCCCCAGCTTAAAACAACCTGGCTCGGGGCCTCCGCAGGCCCTGTCACCACCCCCAGGGCTGGACAGAGGGCTTTCAAGTTCCGTGGCAAAGCCTAGGACCTGATGCCCCATCAGAGCATATGCTTCTGGAGGGCAGGAGCTCCGGGGCCCCAGCACTTGACACCTGGTGGGTGCGCAATAAATACTTGCTGGATGAGTAAGTGCAATGTGGCCATTTACTGCAGTCTCCTCTCAGGCCTGAGGCAGCTGTGGGGCCCTTTGGTTCCTGCCCAGCCCATTGACCAGGGCCGGCCCAGCTCACTGCGGGAGCCCCAGACCCAAGGCTCTAAAGATGGACCCTGGGCCCCACCTAGACCTGTGGGATTGGCGCCTGAGGGCTGAGCTGGGGGTCTGCACTTAGGAAACCCGGCTCCCCCTAAGACAGCAAATCTATTAGCAGGCCCACCCCCCTCCTTCAACTGCTGAGATGCCCCAGAGGGGGATGCCCTTGTTTCCAACCCTAGCTCCTGGCCCAGAGTAGCCCCCTGAGCCTGACCAACTCCGAGTCTCCTTCAGTGCACCTGCTTCCAGTGCTCAGAGCCCAAGCCCTGACTTCTCACTGACCACCTACCTCCCTGAACACAAGTCTCCTGCTTCTGTATCCCGTCTCCACCAAAGTTCGCCCCCGCTGGGAACTGAGTTCTGGGCACTCCGACTCCAAGCCCTTGACCTTCATCACCCCCACTCCCTTCAAGATGCCATCTCTTCCTCTCTCTTTTTTTAAAGATTTTATTTATTTAATTTTAGAGGGGGAGGGATAGAGAGGGAGAGAAACATACATGGATGTGTGAGAGACACATCCATCGGTTGTCTCTTGCCTGCTCCCAACTGGGGACCTGGCCCACAACCCAGACACGTGTCCTGACTGGGAATCGAAATGACCACCTTCCTGTTCATGGGTAGATGCTCAATCCACTGAGCCACGCCAGCCAGGGCCGCCGCTCCCTCCCTACCCGCAGCCAGTCTGAAGGCCTGCCTGGGTTCCTCCTAAATCTATCCCCGTGCCATGGCCCTAATTCTGCCCCGGCCATTGTTCCAAATCTCCGCCAGCAATGTCACCGCTCTATCCTCCATCTCTGCCCATCCGTCAGCCCGCCCCGCCCCACTGCCTCCCACAGGCAGGTCACCTGGTGTGGGATGGCCCGTTGGATCTGGCCCCAACCGCGTCCTCCAGCCTCCACCAGTCCCCACCCTCTGCTCCCTCCTGCCCCGGCACTGGCTTCATGCCACTGACACTGCCCATACTGTTTTCTGCACACATGGCCTCCGCGCCCAGTCCGCCCATCAAAGAACAGATGTTTTACCAGTCTGGAAGACTGCTTGGACGGAGGTTCCCTTGAACAATAAACCTTCCCCAGCTGTCAGCCTGAGCCGGAACGCGCCCACTCGCTCACCCCATCTAAACTACTCTCTGTACACACTTCTACCCGCATTTACATGCCTGTCTCCTCCCCCTGGACTGCTGGCTGCAAGGGCTGTGCTTTACTCATTTCTGAGCACTCAGCACAAGGCCCCGAGCTTGCTACAGAGCAAGTGCCCAGTGACGCTTGTTACACTCAGCACAAGATGGTGGGCCTTGAGTTGTGACCACTGAAGCTCAGTGCCTTCATCCCCCAGCCCAGCGCCTGGGATCAGTGGCTTCTCAGAAACGCCCAGGGAAAGCAGTGGGGAAAGGCCAGACCCTCGGGGGGTGAGGGGGGCCTCCCCAGGGGGTCTGGGCGGCAAAGTTCCATGGACAGCAGCGCAGATGGAGTTCTCTCGGAACCGAAAGGGCCACCTGTCCAGCTGGGACCGCCAGCAGAAGAGCGCTCCGTTCACAGGGTGAAGGGGACGGGGCAGAGGTTAGGAAAGGGAGACCAGGCAGAACCTGCACCCAGCTTTCTCCCAGCGCTGCTTGAGCCACCATTCCTTCCAGCCCAGCATCAAGTCCAGTGCTGGTGGGTGCCTAACAGTCTTTCCCAGAAGAGGAAAACCTTTTGCTCTCAACTAGGTCAGGGCTTGAGGTACCCCCTGCACAGAGCTGGGCCCACTGATCACCAGGCCCCTCACAGCGACGCTGGCAAGCAACAGGGCCCTGTGGGGAAGGCACAGACAGAGGCCCTGGCCAGGAGACACACAGGCAGCTGTCATCGCCGCCCAGTTCCGCCTCATCAACAGGATGTGCTGAGAGAGAGGCACTTTACTCCCGCAGCTGCCCCGAAAAGCAGCTTCCCGTGCTCGAGGTTAAATCCTAGCTTTCTGTGGCTGAGGAACAGGGTCCCGGTCCGAGCAGAGGCTTTAGTCCAGTGACAGTGGCTCCAACACCAGAGGGTGCAGTCCAAGTCAGGGTGTTGCAGAGGCTCCGGCGGCACCCGGGGCTGCGTGCAGAGCCTGGCCAGGGTGGGAGTGCCAGGCACCCCAGACCGCGGGCACGGAGAGGCCACAGGCTTGGGTACTGCCAGAGTCAGTTTTATTAGGGCAGAGGGGCCCGGAGAACTGAAAGGCTGAGGCACCCCTGCCCCTCCCCGCCCCCCACCCCTACGACGTCTGTCAGCCCCAACTGTAGAAATAAATTTTCTGCCAGGTGGGCAAGTAATCCATGAGTGGCCCTGCAATGGGAGCACGAGAGAGAGAGAACAAATGCAAGTTCAGGGCCGAGGGTCAGCCACTGCGCTCAAATCCAGCTGGTCACATCTGCAGAGCCAGGAGCCCGACTCCCTCGCCTCTTCCCCCCTAGGGAGGGAGCACGTGCCACAATCTTTGTCTCCACTTACAGACCAGGGTTCCCAGGTTCAGAGAGGCCACATGGCTTTCCAGCTGCAGAGGCTGACAGCCCAGCCCAGTGACTCTCTGCTGAGGTGGAATCCCCAACGGCCTAGCAGGCTCTGTCCCCGCCAGAGTCGGGCTCCACTCAGAGTCTCTGGTTCCCCCAGGACACAGAGGCAGGGGAAAGGCTGACACCCTGGTCAGGCTTAACTTTCCTCCCTCCACGGGCCAGCCAGCCCTTGTCCAGGAGCTCTCGCCCACCTAAGCTGACCTCTGTCTCCCTATGCAACAATCCAATGACAAGGAGACAGAGGAAAAAAGGCAGGGGGACCGGGCCATGCATGAGATCCATCACACTGTAATAATCGCACTGTGCCCCGTGCTCACTTGCGACCAGGCCGATGCCCGGGACGTGGTCTGCCAGCAGCTGGAGCAGGAAGAGGATCCTGGCCCTGCGAGGAGATAAATGGGGGGGCAGGCTGAGCGGGGTGCCTGGGTCCCTGGAAATGAGGGTGCTGACACACCTTCGCCGGCCACCTGACTACAAGCAGTGCACTGTAAGGCAGGAAGTAACTACGGCGCGAGGACAGACCCCAGCACAAAGGACGAGACCTCCGGGCATGGCGCTGGCCCTGCCCCGTCCCAGCCACCGGCAGGCCTGGGATGCTCACAGAGGCAAGGCAGCCTGGCTCCAGAGACGATGTTGTCTCTGTGACAATAAGAAAAAGGGAAGCAAGACTGTGCCTTCCTGGACTGCACCCTGCTCCTGTCCTCTGGGGCAACAAGGAATTTCTCTGACTGCTTTCCAGACCTTTCCAGTCTGGGCCACCGCCCTGAGGGTGCCAGGCCAGCCAGGTCAGTGGAGAGCGAGCCAAGCCAGAGGCCTGCAGCCTGGGAAGCCGCCTCTGCAACCACCGTCCAAAATCCTGCTGGTCAATGGGATCCTGGGGCTGTGGTGTTCCCTCTGGTAAAGGCATGCAGTTTGTGGGGATGTGGGGAGACTCGTGTAAGCCTCTAGAGTATGGAGCAGGGTTTGGCTCTAGTATCATATGAGTTTTTAAACTTATCTCAAAGTAGGGACTGCCAGACAAAGTTAGTTTTGCTGAGGTGGCATCAAAAATGACATAAGCTTGCTTTCTACTGCCTCAAACAAAAACAGAGGTGGTGTGGCCATAATATGAAGTACAGTTCCAATTAATGCTCCAGTCTTTAAGCAGCATAAGGTTAAAAACCTACACAGGGGGCTCCTGGGAGCCTCCAGTCTGTCTCACGGCCCCAGCTGCTACTCAGGGAGCCCTTCTCAGTTCTCGGCCTGACCTCCGGCGGCCATCCCTGGGAGACCTGTCCCTGAGCACCCCCCACAACAGGCCCCCCTCCGGCAGGCCTCTCTCTGTCTGGCGGAGACTAGGAGCTCTGGACTCTGCACTGGTTGGCTGGAGGGCTTTGTTTAAGCTGCCCCAACCTCTTTGAACCTCAAACGCCTCCCAAAAGAAGTGGGGGTAGTCCAAACTCTTTGACAGGACTGTGCAAATGAGCCAGAGGGTGTGGAAAGCCTGAAGCCCCCGCCATCCCTTGTAGCATGGCCCTGTGTGTGTCTCCTGTCAACAACTGCTTAAGCCCCTATTTGCATGGGCTTGTGGTCCCAAAAGCTTGGAGGTTGGGTCTAGGCTGGATCCAATAAATGAGTGACCACACTGCAGGACGGCACATGGCAGGTGCTCGTGAACCCGGGATGGAGGAAGGAGGGAGGAAGGAAGGGGATGGCACATCGGTGTCCCACTCCACACCGCTCTCCCTTGCTGAGGGTGGGCCCCGCATTTGCTGTAGGGCGCTTACTCGGAGAAGCGGTCGTAGAACGGGGAGCGCAGCAGGTAGTAGAGCAGCAGGATGGTCCGACGCCGCAGCTCCAAACGCTCCCTCCGGCTCAGGCCCTTCCTGTCGCTCAGGAGGCTCAGGCTGGGCAAAGGAGGTAACACAGTTAGGGCCAGCAACAGGAGAAGGGGCGTCTGCCTGCCGGGAGAGGCCAGGCCTGCAGCACGAAGCTCAGCAGAGGGAGTGGGGCCTCCAGACAGGCCCAGGCTCACCTGGTGACATCCACGACACCAGAAAGGAGCCAGGGCGTCCATGAGCGCTGACCCCATATGCCCAGGCTAAGCACTGATGGCCAAGGCGTCAAGGATGTCTCCAGCACAGGGCCCGCCCTGCGCATTCCCATCGTCCCTACCCCCGAGTGGCAGCAGCCCCACGCTAAGGATACAATGCAGCAGGGGCCGGGCAATATACAAGGACTCTGCAATGGTCTCCTGCAGCCCCAGTGGGGTGGGGGTGATGCTCAGTTCCTCCTCGTGCCGCTGCTGCCATCTTTCCTGCTGCTGGGGGGCTCCCCAGTGCCTTGAGTGCAGGGACGGAGCTAGAACACAAAGGCGGATGAGCAGCCAGGCCCAGGCTGGGGCAGGGGGAGGGCAGGTGGTGATGACAGCCAGACCCTTAGCCCCACAGTGACCTCAGATCTGAGATGCCCAGTCCAGCTGTGTCCTACACTTACTGTTCTGGAGGGTTCGTACCACTCGGTTTGACCGCTTCCCCACGTATGACTGCTCCTGGCTGCCATGGCTGTGCTCACCGTCTAGCAGAGAAAGACAGAGGGCCACGCTGTCAGAAGGACATGCCTCCAGCAGAGCCCGCACAGAGTGTGTGTTGCAAATGAATGCTCATGGGCTAAGGGGAGAACGGATGAACTTGTACTAAGAACAGCTGAGTCAAGGACACTGCATCAGGGACTGTGGCCCAACCTGGCACCTGCTTGTAGTGGGCAGCATTCTGCCACCTTCCCTGGCCTAAAAAGAGGTCAGCATCACCTGTGGCACATGAACCAGCCAAGAACCCAGGCTTCCAAGGGACTGGAACAAGGCAGGGACAGCCCAGCCACATCTGCAGAAACCCGGCACCAGAGGGGTTATATCTTCAGTCCTTGGCTCTCAACATGTTCGTGAGAAACTGCCCCCACTAAAGGCGAGGAGAGCAAGGCTCAGAGACCAACAGGAGATGGGCCCAAAGCTCTGAAGGGACAGATTTGTCCCGTGTCCTGCCTCATGATCCCGGGATGCTTAATATAGAGCCAGGCCCAGGAACAAAGTTGGTATGATCCCTGTCTCCTGCTGAAGCTCTGTCCCCTCTCCGTGCAGCCCACAAAAAAGGATGAGGACTCTGATGTCAGAAGTCCTGAGCTCAAATTCCGATTCTGCTCCAACCTAATCTTTATATTTTCTTCTCTGTAAAATACAGGGTGATGAGACCAAATGAGTCGATGGGGACAGATGCGCTCTGTAAGAGGACGATATTCATTTGGTCGCCTCTAAAGCCACAAACCAGTCCCGTGCTCAGTTCCACTCCAGAATGGGGAAGCCACTTACCCGGGGCCTGTGCCTGGGCCTCCCTGTCCAGGGGGGCGATGGGGGGTGAGGTCTGGAGGCCAGCCTTGAACCAGACGAGCAGGAACATTCGCAGGACCGCCCTGGATTGGGAGCACGGCAGGGCTGAGGGGAAGGTGACTAGCGGCACAGGTACCGGGGTGCTCTGCTGAACCCCATCTATACAACTGGCCTTGGTTACCCCGACCCGGGGCCCTCCACAGCCCCAACATACTTGGCCAGCTGGATGAGGGCAACGACGAGCCAACGGCCCGCTTCGCCCCACACCTTGGCGGCCCCCATCTCCATGAACACCTCCACGCATTCCAGCACACTCAGCCACGTCAACAGCTTCTGCTGGGACAGCGACTGCAAGAACCCCGGGCCAAGAGGTCAACGGGCATCCCCATATCCCCAGCTCTCCCCCAAGGGACTCCTCTGAGAAGAGAGGTAGCTTTTCCCCTTTCCAAATGTGGAGGTCTGAGCTCTCTACCTGGGGCAGGCTGCTGCATGTTTCTGAAACAGTCTCTTCATGTGAGATGGAGACATTGACACCTTGACACTTCACCTAATGAGACGCCTGAGGCTCACATGGATGTGGGCATGTCTCGTATTCTATGAGACCATACAGCGTGTGCTATACACACAGGCAGGCTGGTTGTTGCTGTTTCTTTCCCAAGTCCCTATGCTTTCCGCCCTCAGTTCCTGGCAGAATTCTCACCACGGGCAGCTTTTTCCGAAGCTCCTTCCGTAGGATCCCATCATTGAGCAACACAAGCAGGTTGGAGGCGGAGTACACTGAGGGGTAGAGTGTGGTTTTGAGAGGCTGGCTCTGCAGCCTCCACCCCATCACCTTCTCCCCAGAGCTGCATGGGTCAGCCACCCACAGATTATGTGGAAACCGACCTGCCTCCCTGTCCACTTCTTCAGAGCTCCACACTCCCCAATATGATCTCATGTGCATGGGTGGAATGAGAAAGAATGGTTTGATCTCAGTGACAAACTGGCCCAGAACTGCCCACTGTGCTTCAAATAGCCACAGGTGTGTGGCTTCACCTCCTGGCCTCTGCTTTCTCTGCAGCCTGTTCCTGAAAGTCTATTTCATTTCCACCTTTCAAAACCCAGCTCATCCTTTCAGGTATGTCACGTCCAGTATTCACTAAGCAAATACTACAGAGTGACTTACAGTCTGCGGATCCAGGAACTGGGAGCTCTGGATTTGAATCCTGGTTCCAGGATCATCAGTGCCTGTTCCCTAACCTCAACGAACTTCTGCTCTCTTAACTGAACACCGAGGGCAACGGTACCCACTTTATGTGACTGTAGGAAGGATTAACTGGGCAAAGGCAGGGAAAGCACTTGGCCCGGCCCTCTGACCCGCAGACTTGTTTCTCAACTATGGGGGCATAGAGTGCACAGGAAAGTGGACGCTGGACCTTTGTCCGACTCAGTAACAGCACAGGATGATCTAACGGGAAGTCCAGGACTGCGACCTGGGGTGACCACCCGCCCCTCTGAGAAGCCCTCCTGAGCCATCCCGCCCCCCACCCAGCCCTGAGCCCGGCTCACCCAGCTCTGACAGCTCGTGCGAATCGGCGAAACGACCTGAGAAGGCACAGAAGGAGGCATCTGTGAGCTTCCTCACCGTGCGTCTTTGGGTCCCTGGATGTCCCCTCCCAGCGCCCTACGGGAACCCGGAAGGAACTTCCCAAACACAGAGATCACTACCCTGACTCTGGAGGGAAAGGGACCAGTCGGGTCGGAGGTCAGAGCCCCGAAGGGATGGGTCAAAGGTCGGGGTGGCACCTGCCAGCAGGTAACTGAGGCCCCGCACTGCCGTCTCCAGCTGGGCCGTGGCGGCCGGGTGACGAGTCACGTACTCCTGGTAGCGCAGACCCAGGAGCCGCAGCTTCTCCATCCTGCCCTATGGGCCGACAGAGGTACTGACCGACAGTACGAGTGATTGCGGAGCCCTGCTTCCTGCGCCCTCCTTCCTGCTTCCGGTGCTAGGCCTGCCTCTCTGTTGCTTAACTTCCGCGGTCCAGGAGGACGGCGACGTGAAGGGCCATTGAACCCCACCATCACCCCATTTCTTATAACACCTCCCACCAGGGTAGCGCCTAGCAACTGCGGGACTAATCCCGCCCCCCTACTCCTTCAGATCATTGGTTAACACACTCTCCGCCCCCGCCCCCTATTCGCTCAACACTGTCGCGACCCTGCTTTTACGCCTTCCCGGTTGGCTGTCCTTGCGCCTGCGCAGTTACACCTCCGAGAACGCTCCCGGGCAGCCTGAGACGATCGTTCCAGGAAAGGGTTCGGGAGTCTAGAGTCTTTCCAATAGAACGCCGAGAGGTTCCAACGGGAGGACTGTATTTTAAAAGGCTGGGAGGCAGCGCGCGGAAGGAGCCGCCAGCAGACTTGAGGAGGCGCCCAGGGAGTCTAAAAACAGACGGAGTGTGTATCTCTGCAGGCGCGCCTGTGGCCAATTTCGTCGTCTCCCGTCCCCCACCACAAGTAGTGCTGGGGGAAACTGAGGCAGAGAGGGGTCCAGCATCCCACGCAGGCTCGATCCCCCTGCCAGCACCGTTAGTGCCCCGGCTTCGGCACCAGCTCCGGCAAGGACTTTGCCCATCAAGAGCGCGCACTTTCACTGCCACCTCTGTGGAGAAACCTTGGCCTGGACATCTGCTCTCGGCTCGGGAGTTTTTCTCTGGGCCTCGGATTTCCCCATCTGTAAAATGGTTTGAGGGCAGACTGGTCCTTGAACTTGGGATCAATTTCAAAGCGCTCTTTGGCCCTCGGATGCACCTCCCGATGTTCAGCTGCTCCCCAAGGGATGGGGGTGGGCCCTGGGGATTCCTTTCCAAACAGGGCAGCCTCCTTGGAAGAGGTAGCGACGGGAAACGAGGAGCGAGAGGCGGAGGGAAAAGAGACGCTCCTGTGAGGCAGCCATTAGCTGCGGAGAAAGGGGCGGGGCATGCGCGCTGCCGTGCAGATCCCGACTGTGCACAAGGGAAGGATCCGTTTAAGAACCCTGTCGAGATTTGAATCCTGGTCTAGTCTGACCACAGAATGTAGGTGTTTTAAGCAACACATCTCACCAGGGAGCCACAGTCCCTCCTTGCACTCCCTTTCCCGAGCCTTCTCCGCAGTATAGTTTTCTATATCCAGTGGGAAATCACAGCTTCCTGGCCTATGAAGGCCGAGGGAGATGTGCCCACGGCCCTCGGGAAAGGCAAAGGAATTGGAGGCTCAGGAGGTGGGCGAGGCATCACCAGCAACATTTCTCACCATCTCCAGTGCTAGGCTCGCTCACCACCGTCTTCTTAGCAACCTTGCCATGTTGCTAGAAATTCCTTTACACAGATGGAGAGTAAAAGGCCCAAGGAGGGGAAACGACTTACCCCCGGTCACAAAGCATGGCATTGCCAAAAGGACCATAATGCAGGTCTCCGGTGGCAGTGTTCTCTCCCCTACTGCCCACCACACAGAGCAGTGACACGTTGAGGCCGTTTGGTCATGAGTCAAGTTAGCAGCTGGGGTTAAATTAAGACCAGGGCTCAGGTTATTCAGGGATGTGGGCTGCTTTCTCCCTTCCTTCCTGCACCTCACCATCTAAATGAACTTGTTCCCCAACCCTCACCAGTGGGTACTCCTCTGCCCCTTTGCTCCGTGGCTGTGGCAGGAGTCAGGAGGAAGAGTGTGCGGTGTCTTGGGCACTGCCAGGCTGGTGATCCTCCACATTTGGGAAGGAGAGGCATGGAGAACAGAGGGGTAGGCTCCCCCAGACAGAATTTGAGAAGTTCTTGAGCCTGTTTCTCTTACTTCCTTTCAGGACTGGGAGGGGATTATGGGCCCAGCGAGGCTGACTACAGGAAGGTGGCCTGTTCCTCTCCAGACTCTGGGCCTGCTTAGGTCCCAGAGACAAAGAGTGGCATGTGCAGGAGGCGCCCAGGGCAGCTCCTCCCGCTTCTCCTTGCTGGGCCCCTGCCTGGATTTGATTGCCTGACTGGGCTGGAAGGGCCTCTGGGCAGGTTGGGCCAAATGTCCCCTCCTTAATTCTGCCCTGAGCCACAGGGGAAGAGAGCTAGACCAGTCTACTAGGGACAGATGAAGACGCTAAGGCCCAGAGAGGGGGCCTGATTGGTTCAAGGTCACACAGCAAAGTCCTGGGCAGAGCTGGGCCAAGCCAGGTCTCAGGCCCGGGAGACCAGCCACCTTTATATGCTCATATAAAGATGAGTCTCCCTTTCCCTTCCATACCCAGAACCTCTTGGACGCCCAGCAGGCACCTCACCACTTCAATTTCTCCTGAATGGCAAGGCTGAACAAGGGACAGGGCGAGCGCTGTGAGTGACCTCAGCCCCAGGTGCTGACCCAGCTCCCCCTGACACTCCCTTGCCAGGCCCCAACCGTGTGCCCTACACGTTCCCTCACGTTGAATCCCCACCGACAGCCTCTGTTGAGGGTCTTACAGAGGGATTGACCCACCCCCACCCAAGCTCCAGGCTAGAGATGAGGGTCGGGGACTGGAGGCTTAAAGCTCCAGATGCTTGGGTGGCCCTTACATCCCCTCATCTCCTCTCAATTCCAGGATATATAAGGAGATGCCATCAGTCTCCATGACAACCATTGCCTCTGACTTCCAAAGGCCCAAAGCTCAACTTTCCTTGCACTCCACCTCCTGAGAAAGGCATCCCAAACTCTCGGAGGAGGAGACCTGGGGGTCTCAGGCTGGGGTGCTTTGCCACAGATTTTTGGGAGCTGGGGGGCCTCTCAGGCCCTCACGTTTTATAGCTGGCTGTTAGACTAAAAGATCCAGCCTGAGCCCCCTTCCAGGTCAGGGTGAGGCCCACTGGGATCCGTCCACTTTAAGCACAAACCTATTTTTTTTTTTTTAGGGATAAAAAATATTCAATAAAGTGGAAAGAAACAAACAAACAAAAAGCTGGGGGAGCAATATTTCTAGACAAAATACCAGACAAAATAGACTTTAAAACAATAGCTATATTACAAGAGACAAAGAAGGACCAGCAATTTCACTTCTGGATATTTTATCTGAAGAAACCAAAATCACCAAATAGAGAAAACATATATATCCTTATGTTCATTGTGGCATTATGTACAATAGCCAGGATAGGGAAGCCAACCTTGAGTCCACCAACGGATGAATAAAGATGTGAAGCATATACGCCATGGTCTGTCTAGAAAGTATCCACCCATCAGCACAAACTTACTGAGTGCTTGGTATGTGCCAGGCCCTGACTGGGCACTGGGGACTCAGTTCCATGAGCAGCCACCTGCTAGAGGGGAGACCGGTCATTAACAAGTTGACAAGGTCAAATTTCAAGAGAGCTAGGAAGAAAATTAACCTAGGGATATGGAAGGAGGCGCAGGCCTTGTGAAAATCTGGCAGAAACCAGGCAGAAGGAACATCTAGGGCAAATCCTGGGGCAGGAAACCTTTAGGGAGGAACGGCAGGACACTGCCTGCAGGGTAGAGCCTGGGGAAGAAGCCCCAGAGTGTCCTAACTGGTCCCTTCAGCTCCCCTGGGGGAGGATAATGCCTGTGAAACGGGACTGATGCGAGGGTTAATTGCGATGGAGTTTGTGGACACACACAGCACAGGGCCTGGCACGGAGTTTATGTGCTCAGTCAACAGTGGCTGTCCTTCATGGTCCACAGCGCCCACCACCCTCTGCCGGCTGGAGTCCTGGCTGGTGCCTACAGTGGGTGCTGGGGCCGGGGAGCAAAGGAAGAGATCCAGGCCCGTGTCCGGCACAATCTACACTGTCTAGGCAAGGGTCGGGATCCCAGGCCTTACGCTGGGGGCGCAGGTCACCCGCGTCACTGAGGTCTCTCGCGGTTCCTAAGCAAGAGACAACCTTCACAAGGCCGTGTTGTCCCAGCCCCCGCTGAGCCAGGCCGGACCCCCAGGACTGGGCAGGGGAGGCTAGGTCAGGAGTGGGGGGTGGAGTGGGTAGGAAAGCAGGGGGAAACAGGGCTCAGGTGCTCCGCGATTCCAGGGCAGGTCTCGGCCAGCTCCGCGCTCTGTCCCCAGAGCAGGTGTCCCTGACCTCCGCGGCTGGCATTCCAGCCCCCTCACTTCGGCAGTCTCTTTCATCCTGGGCCCGGGGTCACGGCCCCTCCCGCAGAGGGAGGTTTAGAGGAGGAGCTGGGGCCCCAGGGCAATCTAGAGGGGGAGGGGCTCAGGGCAGGTAGCCGGGACTGGGCCTTCCCGGTTGGCGGCCTGCTTCCTCCAGGCATCTGGGGGGTTTTTGGGGTTCCTCCCCCGCTGGAGGGGAAGGTCGGGTGCCCGAGCAGGGACAGGGCCAGCCCTTCCACCACCGCCCCCCGACGCCGCCAGGACCGGGGGTGTCTCCCCGCCCGTTCAGGTTCAGCCAAGCAGAGATGAAACCTGAACCCAGGTTGGGGGCGGGGCTGCCTGCTGCTCAGACGGGTCTGGCCTACGCCTCCACCCCTTTTCCCCCACCTCCCGCACCCTGGCTGGCTTCTGGAAGAGTAAGGTCCGAGTCCCCAAGCGGCTGGAGTAGGTGAGGTGGCGACTCAGCGGGAGCGGACTGGGCGTCCGTCGGGCCCCGCCGCCCCAAGGCTGACCCTCCTCTCTCCTTCCCGGGTCGTAGGGCCCGCGATGGAGTCCGCAGCCTGGGGTGGCGCCCCGCCTTGAGAGCCCCCGCAGCCTGCCATGCTGCCCCGAGGGCGCCCCCGGGCGCTGGGGGCCGCCGCGCTGCTGCTGTTGCTGCTTCTTTTTGGATTCTTCCTGTTCCGCGAGGATCTGGAGTGTGAGCGCCGCGAGCGGGGAGGCCCGGGATCCTTCCCCTGTGCGCTAACGCCACGTAGTCCTCCAGACGGGCGGCCACGCGGGGCTGCTGGCCTCGACGGAGACCAGCAGGTGGACCACCAGGGCCACAACCGCTCGGACTGCGTCCCGCCACGGCCGCTGCCTCCCAAGTGCGAGGTAGGTGTGCGCGGCCTCTGGTGGCGGGAATCCCGGGAACACCGGGCCGGCCACCTGGGTCCCTCTGGGAATCTAACAGCTGGCGTTGGCTCTGGCACTGACCAGCCAGCTAGGAGCGCCTGGGGTTTGCGCCTCCTCTTGGATCAGTCTCGGTTTCCCCACTTGTGAAATGCCGGAGGTGGGCTATTGCTCCCCACCACTCTTCCCTAGCTCGGATGGCTGGAGGGGGGCTACACTGCCCTAGGCCAGGCCAGGCCAGCTCAGCCGCGGGTCCTCACCACCTAGTGCACAAGGGCGCTGCTGCTAACCTCAGCGTCTCTCCCCCAGCTCTTGCATGTGGCAATCGTGTGTGCAGGACATAAGAGCAGCCGCGATGTAATCACCCTGGTGAAGTCCATGCTCTTCTACAGGTACAGCCAGGTGTTGGGGGTGGGGGGGCCAGAAGTGGGGAACAGAACAAAGCCTTGAGCTTTGAGGATCACAAAGTTGGTGTTTCCACTTCTGAGTGTCTTGGGGTAGGGCTTGTCCCATGTTGTTCCTTCTGGGCCCTTCCAGCTTTCTTCCCCTGTCCCTCCCAAAGGAAAAACCCTTTGCACCTCCACCTGGTGACTGATGCCGTGGCCAGGGGCATTTTAGAGACGCTCTTCCGTACATGGATGGTGCCCGCCGTCTGGGTCAGCTTCTACGACGCTGATGCGCTCAAGGCAGGAGCCCTGGCCTCTGTGACTCCTCCCCAGCCCACCCAGCCCCTCCTTCCTCCCAGGGTGAGGGGGTGGAGTCGGGAGAGAGGTTAGGGTCAGCCGCCACGCCGCCACGCCCCTGAAGCTCAAATCCCTCACCCCTCCTGGGGCTCACCCCTCTGCCCCCTGTGTCGCCCTGAATGTGGGCTAGTACGCACAGGCCCTTCTTTGCCAGGCTCAGGCCCTGCCCTTCCCACCCACAGCCCCAGGTCTCCTGGATCCCCAACAAGCACTACTCTGGCCTCTACGGGCTAATGAAGCTAGTGCTGCCCGGTGCCCTGCCTCCTGACCTGGCCCGTGTAATTGTCCTAGACACAGATGTCACCTTCGCCTCCGACATTGCAGAGCTCTGGGCACTCTTTGCTCACTTTTCTGGTGAGAGGCCCGGACCTTGCCCCAGCCAACCCCCCCTCCCTGGCCTGACCAAGTCCCCCTGCAGCCTAGCCTGAAGCCAGGCCCTGTGGCAGCCTCAGGCAGCTCCCTTGTGCCCTCCCCTCCCAGACGAGCAGGTGATTGGTCTCGTGGAGAACCAGAGCAACTGGTACCTGGGCAACCTCTGGAGGAACCACAAGCCCTGGCCTGCCTTGGGCCGGGGGTTTAACACAGGTGGGGACAGTGGTGGCGGGTGGTGGTTCTAGGGACTGGGCCAGGCACAGAATGCTAGGAAGCCCCCCAGGAAGAATAGTGCTGTGGACAGACCACTGGGAGAAGAGCCAGAAAACAGTTCCAACCTTGGCTGATGACTTGGGCCAAACCACTTGGTCTTTCTGTGCCTCAGTGTTCTTATCCATTAAATGGGGATTTTACCAGCCCGGGGATTACCGAGTGTGAGGAGATGGATGTGCTCTGTAAGCTGGGGTTTGAGTGTTGACAGGGACTGTCCATGCTCATGGCTGACAGAAAATGCCGATAAGTCATAAAAAGTAAACACTCAAAAGACACCTTCATGACCCGTGGCCCCAGGAGCTGGGTCGTCCCAGGTGGGGATAACAACCTCTCCCCGCGGGCAGGTGTGATCCTCCTGCGGCTGGACCGGCTTCGGCAGGCTGGCTGGGAGCAGATGTGGAAGCTGACGGCTGCACAGGAGCTCCTCACCCTGCCCGCCACCTCGCTGGCTGACCAGGTCTGGGGGAGCCTTTCGGGGGGTGGGGCAGGCTCAGGGCTGAGGTGAGATGGCCGTCTCCGCCCAGGACATCTTCAATGCTGTAATCAAGGGGCACCCGGGGCTGGTGCTGCCCCTGCCCTGCGTCTGGAATGTGCAGCTGTCGGACCACACACTGGCTGAGCGCTGCTACTTGGAGGCGGCTGACATCAAGGTGAATGGGGGTGGGGAGCTGAGTGGTGGTTGTGGGCCAAGGATGGGGACCCCTGCTCCCATCCCCCCACTGACACCTTCCCGGGTCCCAGGTGATCCACTGGAACTCACCAAAGAAGCTACGTGTGAAGAACAAGCATGTGGAATTCTTCCGCGACCTCCACCTGACCTTCCTGGAGTACGATGGGAACCTGCTGCGGAGGGAGCTCTTTGGGTGTCCCAGCCCGCTGCCACCGGAGGCTGAGAAGGTGAGAGGGAGCCACCTTCCCTTGCGTTGGTCCCTCCTTGCTCTGGTGGGACCCAACCTGGTACGGGGGCTTGGCCTCCAGCCCAGCCCTGCTCCTTCCACCCTTGACCCCCTCAGCTGCAGCAGGCCCTGGCTCAGCTCAACGAGGAAGATGCCTGCTTTGAGTTCCGGCAGCAGCAGCTCACTGTGCACCGTGTGCACATCACTTTCCTGCCCCATGAGCCGCGCCCCCTCCGGCCCCACGATGTCACCCTTGTGGCCCAGCTCTCCGTGGACCGGTGAGGATGCTGGAGGCAGCCCCAGAGAGTGTGGCCTGGGCCGAGACTGGGCATTTGGAGAGGCAGGTTTCATTTGGTAGAAGGAAAAACTCTCAGTGCCTGATGCTTGAGGAATTCCAGAAGTTGGAGACACTGGATATGGTGGAAAGAGCAAGGGTTTGGGAATCATTCAGATGCCTGGAAATTCCCCTGTTAGTTGTGGGACCATGGGCAAGTCTTCCTCTCTCTGGCCCTCAGTTTTCTCATCTGTCAACTGAGAAAGTACTCAACTTGTGGGATGGTTGTGAAGATTGAATAAGACCAGCTCAAAAAGTGCTGGCGGGGGTGCCCCCAGCAGCTAACCTGGGAGGCATTCCGGCCCTCCCTGTGCTGACCACCCCCCTCACCCCAGGCTGCAGATGCTGGAAGCCCTGTGCAGGCACTGGCCGGGCCCCATGAGCCTGGCCTTGTATCTGACAGACGCAGAGGCCCAGCAGTTCCTGCGTTTCGTCGAGGCCTCCGTGGTGCTCTCTTCCCGGAAGGACGTGGCCTACCACGTGGTGTACCGTGAGGGGCCCCTCTACCCCATCAACCAGATTCGCAACGTGGCTTTGGCCCAGGCCCTCACGCCTTACGTCTTCCTCAGCGATATTGACTTCCTGCCGGCCCACTCCCTCTACGACTACCTCAGGTGGGCGGCCGAGTCAGAGGAATGGCGTAAGGGTGGGTGTCCCCAGGGCTGTGGCCACCTGCCAGACCCTAAGCGAGTTTGTCCCGGCTCCTTTCTGGGCCTCAGGGTCCGCTAAAATGCGGCTTGTATCAGGGCGGGGGGGCCGCACTTTCTCTGGGCTGCCATAGGGGAGGGTGGGGGGGCTGGGGCCTGCTACCCACAGCAGCTCCACTCATGTCTGCTGCTGGGCATGAGGGTGAGCTGGCCTTTGAAAGTAGGGTCCTATGGCTAATAAAGGCTAGAGAATCGCTGGGTCTGGTCCTGGGGGCGGAGCCTCCCGTTCACAGCACTCTCCCCCCAGGGCCTCCATTGAGCAGCTGCAGCTGGGCAGTGGGCGGAAGGCAGCTCTGGTGGTGCCCGCATTTGAGACCCTGCGCTACCATTTCAGCTTCCCCAGTTCCAAGGCGGAACTGCTGGCCTTGCTGGACACTGGCTCTCTCTACACCTTCAGGTAGGAGAGGCCACTGCTCTGTTCCCGTTCCCCACACCAGCCCCCACCACCCGTGGGCTCGTAGCCTCAGCCTGGCTTCCTGCCCTCAGGTACCATGAATGGCCTCGGGGTCACGCGCCCACAGACTATGCCCGCTGGCGGGAGGCTCAGGCCCCATACCACGTGCAGTGGGCCGCCGACTATGAACCCTACGTGGTGGTGCCGCGTGACTGTCCCCGTTATGACCCCCGCTTTGTGGGCTTTGGCTGGAACAAGGTGGCCCACATCGTGGAGCTGGATGCACAGGTGAGGGGGATCCTTGCTGCCTCCGGCTTTGATTTGAGGACCTCCGGGCCCAAGGAGTTCACTGTGTCTCAGTGCATTGCACTGCGCCATTGTACCATCCTTCTGTACAACTAAAACCATCTGCCCCTTGGCCTGGCTTTGGCTCCTCGAGGCTATTGGGTAAGCCTGTCCCCCATGCTCCGGCCCAGGCCCTGACCATCGGTCTGTCCCGCCCCTGCAGGAATATGAGTTCCTGGTGCTGCCAGAGGCCTTTGCCATCCACCTGCCACACACCCCGAGCCTGGACATCTCCCGCTTCCGCTCCAGCACCACCTATCGGGGCTGCCTGCAGGCCCTCAAGGACGAGTTCCACCAGGACTTGTCCCGCCACTATGGGGCTGCTGCCCTCAAATACCTCACTGCCCTGCAGCAGCCCTGAGGCCCCCCGACCTCCCAGGGCTGGGTCTGCGTGGCTCAACCCTGCCCTAGGCCGTGGCTCTCACACTCTCCGTTATTTAAATTATTTAAGGTCTCTGAGGGAAGGCCTGCAGTGGGGCACCTGGGGTCGGGTCTGGGAGCCTCCCTTTGCTGCCCTTGCTGCAGGGCTGGGGTCTAGTCTCCCTCTGCCCCAGCTGGTTTGGGGCCAGTTCCCCCATCCTCGATTCTGCATCCTTTTTTCATAAATAGTTTTAAAAGCTCTGTTTCATGTTTTTCTTGGTTTGAGGCTCGAGGGTATCCATGAACCCTGGGAGGTGCCTGGGGGCCCTGAGTCTTCCTGGAGTCATAGGAGAGCCCAGTCCCCCCACCCCCGGAGGCTGGGAGCCATGCGTCTTGCCCACCCTCCCCACACCCCAAACCCAACACCATGAGGCTGAGAGACTTTATTTGGCTTTATTTAGTAAAATGTTAAAATAAATAAATACAAATTGATCAGCTGCTCTGTATCCCCCCCACCCCCTCAAAACAAAAATCAAACAAACAAAAACAAAAACTTTGAAGCACAAAACTCCAAATACAAGTTCTACCAAGACTGAAATCACAAAGGGCGTGGACAAGAGACAGGTTGGGGGCTGGCTGGCTCTTTTCTGCTCAGAGCTTGCTGACCTCTGGCTGCCTGTCCTGTCCTGCCTGGCTGCAGCTTGCTCTGGGCTGAGGACCCAACGACACTGGAAGGAGGGACGGGGCCAAAGGCTGCAGTGGGGGACGGTGGAGTCCTCAGGGTTCAAGAAGGGCCTTGTGGCAAGAGGGAGCTCGTGGGATTTGTGAGCTCCGCTCTCCCTTTAAAAGGGCTCTAAGAGTTCCAGGCTGGCTCTCCGCAGGGGTAACTCCTGGCTTCCTCCCCTGCATCCCCGGGGAGGCTCCAGCCGCCTCAGGAGCCAGCCCCTCCCTTCTTGGCAAGGCGCTGACACTATGGACAGCTCTAAGTCAGGTGAGGACAGGTCTGTCTCCTGCCAAGGGTGCCCAGCCGAGGGCTGGGGGTGAGGCCCACAATCATTCACACAGAGCGAGGCTGCTTCCACCGAACGGAAGCCATGGTATCAAGAACCCAGGGCCACCATCCATCCTACCACCAGAAGACTTTCGCCCCGGGAGTAAAAGTCTCCTATGAAGCCCTTTGGATAAGTAAGAAAGACCACACCCTAGGAGGGAGTGAAGGGAGGAAACCACTTAGGGCGTGTTGCGGGAGCTGGGAGTGAGAACCCCAGGAAAAAAGTGTGGGGGATGGCAGAGAGGCAACTACACACAGAGACAGGTGAGTGGGAAACACGGTCACCCTTGTGGGAGGGGCGTGAGGCAAGCAGCTGTGCCTGTTCACACCACCTGCTGAGCTGGAGCCAAGCAGCAGCAGGGACAGAGCGGTGTCCCTAGAGGGAAACTGGGCACTCGGATGGTGCCAGCTGGAGGCTGCCTTGGTCCCATACACGGCTCCCTGCCAGGCACAACCAGTGGGTTTGCCCCAAAGGGCCTGATAAAGAAGGAAGGAAGCAGAACTGAGCCCTGCAGAAGCTAGACAAGACCCGGCAGGCTCCGTGAAAGAAAGAGGACCTGCAGGCCGCCTTGGCAAGAAAGCGAGCTGGGGGCGGGGGCGGGGGGGGAGCGGGGGAAGATGACAGCAGCATGACCTCACTGCCTCCAGGGCACAGCGCCTGAACCCCAGGACTGACAATGGGCCCCCTGATGAAGGGCCAGGGGGGCAGGCGCCTGGTCCCAGACCAGCAGATCCTGGCCTCTGAAGTGATGACAAAGCCAGCTGGTCTCAGATCTGTGGCCGCTAAACTCAGCTGTGGGGAGGGGACAAGAAGAGGAGGGAGGAGGAGGAGGCCGTTCAGATGGGCAGGGCTGCCGTGAGTGTGTGTCTCAGGTGGGCACAGGCACCACAAGTCTGGGGGACAGAGAGGGGGCTTCTCTTGTCAAGACAGGGAAGGAAAAGGAGGTGGGGCAACTATGGCCTTTTTTTTTTTGCAGTAAGGGGTGTTTTGAAATTTGAGTCCAGAACATGCGTTGGGGGCAGGCTTGCATTTTTGGACTCCATACTAGCTGACTCCCCACATGGCTCATATCTGAACTTCAGGAAAAATCTTCCCCCCAACCCTGGGCACAGTGAGAACGGGACTGCTCACAGCGGCAGGCAGAACGCGGTCCATTCCCAGCTCTGCCCCACCCGGAGATCGGCGGGCGGCTCCTTTCTGAGTGAAGGCCTCTAGTGATGGTTTCCCAACTTCTTTCCAGAAGGAAGGTTTGTTGGCAACCCCCAGCTGCTGGGCCCGGACAAGTCCAGCAGCCTCTGCCAGCTGTGCCTGACTAGACAAAGCTCCCTGACGAGACATAGCACCTTGGTTTCTGCGTGAGGAAAGGGAGCTCCTCTGTCCCCCTCAGGCAACTCCTCAGCCGGGCCTGACTCTGAGGTCCGCGCAGCCACTCTGAACCCCCTCATCATCTCTCTGCGGGGGTGAATGGAAATCGCTGGTAGAGGTGAGACTCATTTCACCTAAGAAGTTGAACTTGCTTTCGGGATCCATCTTCGTCTCTCTGGGACTGACTGGGTGGGGGAGAAACTAATGGGACCTTTCCTGCCCCTCCTGGACTCTGGCCATTGGGGGGCATGGGGCGGGCTGGGGACACTCGCTCTGGGAGGGTCTGGGAATGCACAGCCTCTGCCTCCTTCCTGCTGGCCGGGTGCACAACGGGCAGGAGATTCCGGTGGGAGCGCACACCTGACAAATTCATTTCCCACAAGGCAAGATGATAGAAATGGTCCGAGTCTTTCAGAACCCCGCTTTTTAAAAGAAGGAGACAGGCCAAGCCAAGGTATGCACAGAGAGTCTAGCCAAAGGTCACCCAGGAAGCTTGTGGGTGGGCAAAGTGGAGTGAGCTCTACCTCTGGCGCCAGGAGCCAGCAGGCAGAGAAGGGGGCTGGAAATTCAGACCTCTCTTCAAAGGCAAGACAGACACAAAGGCCACCCTGGGGCTCTCTGTCTCAGAAACACTGTGTAGCCTTAAGAAATCTCATTCCTTTGTTCCCTCTAAGCACCAAGGGCCAGTGTAGCCAGCGTGCCCCCTGCACCCTCCACTTGACACTAGGCGGGGGTGCGTAGACACCAATGAGCTTCACTGGCCATTTCCTTCCAGGTTGTCCCCCAGGCACTCAAAATGCTGGTGGCTGAAAGACCAAGAGCAGCACCAAAGGAAAGGATCTTATTTAGGCACCAGCCTTTTGCTCTAGCAAAATCCGAGGGGACAGAGGGTAGGGCCCTGATACCATCCACACTCCATTGGGGCTTCAGAGACAGAAGCCCAGATCCCTGCACCAAGAAGCGGGGGCAGTCCTTTCTGAGGAGGGGACGGCAGGAGAGCTCCGCCCCTGCCGGGCAGGGCTGCAGCCATCCGAGGTCAGAAATCCTGGAGACTAGCCCAACAGTCTCGAGATACAAACACAGCAAAATGTCATCATGATCAGCAGGTTCTGTGCTAAAAAATTATAACTACACAGCATTTTCTCCAGTTCTGACACCTTTTTAATAGAAATCACTGTTTTTAGGAAACAAATAGCACTTTTGTAATTTTTTTACAATGTTTCTTACCTTGATCTTAATTTAAGTAACACTAGGAAGACCTCAATATCTTTTATTTTTCTTTTTTAATTAAAAAAAAAGTTGTTGTTGTTTTTTCCCCAGATACAAAGATTTTGCCCTTGCATAAAAAAAACAGTGCCCCGAACGATGACACAAGGACTCACACGGACTCACTGGACCTCACTGACACTATGACTCCTACGCTACCATGCAAGGTCTCGACTACCCTTAACTGGACTGTCAGCCTGAAAAACAGCTTTTCTATTCCTTATTTTAGTTTTTGTTACCAAAAAAGTAAAATAAACAACAAAATAAAACTTTTTTTAAAAAAGGAAAAAAGAACAAAAAATAAAAAAAAAAAGAAATGTCTCCATTCAATTCACACACACCTGGGTCGCGTGCTGCTTCGCTCAGGATCTTCTCTTCTTTCTTATAAATATAGAAAAGGGATGGAGCTTGTTTTCAAGTAAAATCACTGATCCACCGTTTTTCCTTCCTCGACACACACCCCCTTCCTCCCTGCCCTGGGCAAGGGCCGCTGAGCCTGGCTCTGCTTGTTCTCTGAGAGGGAAGGAACCTGTCATCCACGGATGTGCGCCAATTTGCCGAAGCAGGGAAGGAACCTGGGGACTGGCGGGGGCGCCCACGGCAGGGGAGCGGAGCACACAGGAGGAGGCCCGGGGGCTGTTCTTGGTGTCCATTTCTCCGCACACTGTGCCCACCACAGACAATAAGAAATACTGCTCGTTTGATAGACTTTCCCACCCCGGCTCCCTCCCTTTCCCTCCCCATCCCTCCTCTGGGCACTGGGGTTGGTTAAATCTCGATTTTCTTTTTTTGGTTTTATAGTAGTGAAAGTTTAGAAACAGGAAAAGCCCACACACTCTTTGGACTTGTCTTCTCTACCTAAACAAACGGCTCGGCAAATAAGGATCTGAAACCTGCTCTCCTCCCTCCGCCCGTCCCTGCTCCCCACCCAACAGAACAAAAACAAACCCATGGTGGCTGTGGAGGCTGCTGCAGGCACACACTGGTGTATAATAGAGAGAGTAAATATATTATTTCACTTGGCATGGTGCTGGCAAAAAACCTCCAGCTGGCACTATTTCATGTAACATGGTCCAATCTTTGCATGTACACACAGAATAAGAAGGATCAATTGGCAAACTCTGGTGCCACCTGGCACAAGCATCTTCTCTCTCTCTGGAACCAAAGAACCAAAAGAACTCCGTACTTTCCAGAAGAAATCCGGCTTTGCTTTCCTAGAGTCTTCAGTGTTTTGCTCTCCTTGCCGCCGGGACCCCGCGGCTTCTCCTAGCAGGGCTCTGTTATTTAGTCTCTTCCCCCGGGTTACAGTTCGCTGTGCAGCTCTGAGAGGAGGGGGAGGGGGCCGGCGTGGAGGTGGCGGCACTGGCAGGGGGGGTGCAGTCCGGGCCATTGGAGACGGCCCCTACAGCGGCCTCAGAGTCTACGGGTCTGGAGAGGTCGATGCCGTGGATGAGGCGGATGAGCTGTTTTACCTTCTCCAGGGAGCTGTGCATCTCCTTCTGCCGGGCCAGGATGCTGTTCTTCATCTCCATGCATTTCTGCAGCAACGAGAAGGGCGGTGCACTGAGCCTGTGGGTGGCTGGCAGGCCGCCAGCCTCTGTGGGACAGAGGGTCGTCGCTGGCTAGTGTGTGGCCCCTAGACCTGTTCTGCTCCACCTCGGAGTGGGTGCTACCACCCAAGGAATGGGGAGGCCCGGAGGCCAGAGAGAAAGGGCAAGTGAGTGGTTTAAAAGCCAGCTGTACCGGACACTAGGACTTAAAACCAAAGGGGAATTACCACTCTAAAACTACAAAACAGAGGTCGTTTCAAAGACAAAGTTTCCACAGCTGAGCTGAAGCTGCTTTGGGCAGCTAGGTTTCCCCCGTGCGGATGGGCAATAACAGACTCAGGGCCAGGCCGAGCCTTCCAGGGTCGGAAGCAAGCCAGGGGTATCCAGATTCAACTGGAGGGCCTACCGAGGATCACTCGGTCAGCAAGAACTTAAAGAGGCAGAGCCTAGGGCAGGACAGCGATGATTAGAATCAGAATTCAGCCAACAGGACCCCTTCTGCTCGGTCACCTGTAGTCTTTTGCACTCAGCCTCTCACACCTGTTGGCTTCTGTTCTACAGCAGGTGAGTGGAACAGCTCAGCTGTCCCCAAATCCAGGACACCACATAGTGTCTGAGAGGGCTGAGGCCACCTCACTCCAAAGAGGGGCACCTACTCATTGGAAATGAACTTGCTCCTGTTGGGAGGAGACTCTGAATCCCTGTTACAAATACAACTCTCTTTCCCACCTGGACAGGGAAGGCAGGGCAGTGTTTATTTCCATACTTGTCTCTAGAAATCCCTCTTCCTCAGGCTGCTCAGGAAAACTTGGAAATGCAAACAGCATGGTGTGGAAGAGAGGGCGGAAGGGAAGGGTCATGGGGATGGACCAAGAAGCCCAGGGGACTGGAAAGACGGCACATGCAGGGACCTGGTTTGTATCTGCCCAGTGTCGGGTGAGGCTCCGCACCCCTCCCAAACATGCGCAGGAATACGCCAGCGTGGTGGCTACATCTACCTCTTCAGCTTGGAGACTGGAAATCTTTGCTCTTAGACCAAAACCAAGAGGATGTTCCAGGGCTCGGCGAAGGCACCATATACCAACTGACCACTTGGTGCCATATGGTATAAGGCACCATATACCAACTGAGAGCCAACTGTAACTAGAGGCAAACTTCACATCTGCCCAAGTTAATTGCGTTAATAAGCTGAAGAATCCGAACCAGCCCTTGCGAGCCACGTGAGCTGTTATTTACGCAGCAAGTTCTATATCTCTGTATTTATCACTGAAGGCATGAGGTTTACTTACACTTATAGAATTGCTGAGCTGTTTCACCTTCTGCTCTAGTTGTTCTCTTTCTTGTTTTAAATCTGAACTCCATTTAAGTAATTTCTGTTTCTCTTCTTCTTTTGCTGAAAAAAAAAAAAGGAACTGTTTCTAACAATAAATTCCTCGAAAAGGCCATTGTGTTCAGAATGATTGCCAAAAAAGGTATTTCCCCAAAGCCCCCCGGAGCCCCGCAGCCAGCGCACGGCCCCCGGCCCCCAGACTGTCCACGCTACCTGCACAGATACGCTAAGGGGCGTGCCAGGGACCTGGGCCTGGCTTTACATACACAGGATCCACTTCTCATTTTTGCTCCCCAAGAAAGTGCTACACAACTTTCCACTTCATTCACTAAAAGCTTTTCATTTTTAACTTTAAATTTCCTTCTGAAAACAAAGCAATACTTCCTTCTAATAATTTTTTTTTTTTAAACAAGGGACGATTACACAAAAGGGGGGATGGGCAATTCCTCACCTGCTTTGTAGGCGATATAGGAATGAACAATTGCTAAAGTTCCAGGCCATGGAATTGCTTCTTCCTTCTTCAGCATCTGAAAAGATTTTTAGAATTTTACCCTGAGAAGGAGGTATAAATGCAAATCTGCTGGGTAATTACAAGCGATGGTGTTGGTAAATTTTTGTAGCTACTGGCAGACAAAAATCCAGGAAGGATTACAGTGGCAGTGTTACAAAACCCTGGTCTACAGTTTCTGGACTACAAAATTGCAGGTATCAGCCTAAAAGAAAGAGGTATGAAGCAGGCAGAGCCAAGCTACCTGGCTCCTGACTTAGAAGTGGGCTGTGACTTGGCTGGGCATTCCTCTCTTTTCACACGTGCCACATGACCCCGACGACTCCCCACAACCAGAGCTACCAACATAAGCTGCAAGTCTGCACGATGTCCACAGCCACAGCACTTTCGTCCTTGACCTGGTATGTGCTGCCTGTCTCAGTTTTGGCTTTATATGTCCCCCAAAGACAGCCTGAGCAAGGAGATAAAGTATCAGCTCTGAATACTAAAGTATCATCTAGACCCCATGTGGAAAATGATCAGAGGGTCACTCAACAGCAACTGGAAGAGAACAGAGAGAGAACTTTCTCTGCTAACTACATCAGGGAGACAAAGGGAAGAGGACAAAAGCTAAAAGGGGAAACCCAGAGCCCTAGCTGGTGTTGCTCAGTGGGTTGTGTGCCAGCCTGCAAACTGAAGAGTTGCCAGTTTGATTCCCGGTATAGGGCACATGCTTAGGTTGCAGGCCAGGTCCCCAATAGGGGGCACATGAGATGCAACTGCACATTGATGTTTCTCTCCCTCTCTTTCTCTCTCCCTTCCCTTCTCTAAAAATAAACAAACAAACAAACAAACAAATAAATGGGAAACCCAGAATTCTCTCAAATCAGAATTCCAAAACACCAAACAGGATCCCAATGTCTGCTGAGCTACTGAGCCTATTTATTATTTATAATTTGCCTACTTCCAGAAAAGACTTGAGACCACTTATAATAAAAATATTAAGATATATGGATAATTGAAAAAAAGAAATCAGAAACTAAACAGAGAAGGAGGGAATAGGCTGGGACAGTTAATAATACAGTCATGTGCTGCATAACGCTCGGTCAATGATGGACCATATGTGCTACAGGGGCCCCAGAAGATTATAGCGGGGCCGAAAAATTCCTGTTGCCTAATGACATCGTAGCTGTTGCAACATTGTGGAACACACATTCCTCACGTGCTCGTGGTGCTGTTGGTGTACCCAACCTACTTACTGTATTGCCAGTCATACGAAAGTACAGCACATACACATACGTACAGTGTGTAATACTTGAAAATGATAACAGACAACTATGTTACTGTTTATGTATTTGCTATACTAGTCACTGTTATTTTAGAGTATGCATTTGTACTTATTAAAAACAAGAAGTTTGCTGTAAACAATGTGCCATGTTGCACCGACAGCAGCCTCATACATCTCGCGTTTACCTTGTCTATCGACTGCATCATTTTCTCTTGTGCTTGATTTACTCTCATGTTGCTTCACGCAGTGACATGCTGTACAGACGCGTAGCCTAGGAGCAACCGGCTGTACCACAGAGCCTGGGTGTGCGGCAGGCTGCGCCAGCTGGGTGTGTGGAAGCGCACTCTGTGATGTTCTTATGACAAAAATCACCTAATGACATTTCTCAGAATGGATCCCTTTGCTAAGCAGTGCATGATTCTACATTTGCCTTTCAAGTCCATGAAATGTTGAGATATCACTTTACAGTTAGTTCTCTGATCCTGATGACAGCACAGGTTAAAAGTGAAAACTGTTATTTGAATGAAACAATTAACTGAGCCTTTAAGAATTTTACTTTCAAAAGAGCTTCAAAATCATACACTGGGCTTAGACCATTCCTAAGAGAATGAAGCAGCCCTATGGACTTTTAAGGGTCAAGGCAGTGGGATGGTGAGTCAGTTCAAGTAAAAGGAAGCAGTTAGAGTGTCTCCACTTGTCCACAGAGTCACAGCCTCACTAACGACAGAAAACCTCCGAGGGGACAGATGCCGCGGGGGGTGGGGCGGCAGGGGGCGATGACTGTGCTGTGAACAGGGCAGCGGTGGCTTAGAGAACTACCGGGACAGGGAAGGCACACCCTCCCCCAGATCTGAGGGGAAGAAAGTCCTCCTGACCACACTGTCCTACTCCTCCTTGGCCCCACCCCCCTGTCCGACCCCCAAAGTACCTGGTCCTGACATCTGGGACAGATCCACATGCCCTTGGGAATCGTTTTCAGAGGAGGGTCTAAGCAGTCCAGATGATACACACGGGAACACGTGTCGCACATCAGCAACTGACCGCTTTTTCTGCAAACGCTGCAAAAATCCTCATGGATATCACCCTATGAAATTGAGAAGAAAGGTAAGAGAAAGGACAAAAAGGTAAAGTGTGAATGTTAACACATACGTTCTGGATACGTACACATGCTTTAGGACAATTTGCACTGCCCCCTCTAACATGTATCCAGGAAGAGCACCAATGGCTCAGGCCCCCTGCCCCAGACAGGGGAGGTTCCCTGGGCAGGGCCAGACTTCTTAATTTTAAGGTAGACTTTATAGGAAAGCTCTGCAGCCACCTAGACCACAATTAACCTAACAGGTGACAGCTCAGCATTTATTATGTTTTGGTGGAGTCCAACCCACAAATCAGAAAGTGTAAAGACACTAAACCCCATTTATCAAAGTGTTCAAAAAACAATGATACAAACAATTCTCATTACCTATCATTTTTGGAGGAAATTTAGAAGGACTGAGAATGACAACAGACAAGAAATGGAATTTTACTGAACTCTTTGCTTGCTCAGGGAGAAAAAATACCATGAAAGTTCAAATGGGAAAAGATTAAGTCAGGAGCCAATTAAACTTATGTAAGCTTTCTAATATGAAGGATTTAAAAACCAAGACAACAGCTGATGATGTTCTCTCTTAAAACCAGTATTTGGCATTTGCTGTTCAATGGACCGTTCTATTCTGGGCGGCTTTAGCCTTCCCTATAAACTGCTTCACCAGGTGAGAAGAGAACAGCACCTCTGTGCACCCTGCCTGTCCCCTAGACCGCCTCCCCACCCCCACCAGTGAGGGCTAGTACTCAGGCAAGTCTGCTGGAGCCGTCTCAACAGAAGGCAGCGTGAGGGGAAAAAAGAAGATCTATTTAAAATTTGGAGAGGAGAACACTGAAGAAGGAAGAAGGGGTATTAAATAGGTATTTTTCAGCAAGTCAATCCCCGACCTATTCTCTGAACGGAGTTCATGCTGCTGATGAAGACACTGGGGATGGGAAGGCTGAAGGGACACATCAGGGTGAGCCAGCAAAGGCGGCGCCGCCACAGCTGGGACCGGACTCCTTTTCACTTCCAAGGTGCTGTCTGCGATTTCCAGGCTACGCTGCCAAAAGGCCTAACTCAGAAACTGTGCACAAGAAGCAATGGCACAGACAGCAACACTCAGTTCTCCCTTTCCCTGCTTATAACCCCTCCTCCGCCACCGCGGGAGGAGCGTATCTTTCCAGGCCTGCCCTCTCTCTCCAGGAAAGGACACTTTCTCTGTAACTCACGAGGGTGTCCAGCAGCCTAGAAAACCAGCTAAGAAAGTCGTAGATAATCGGAGTGTGGTTGGATTTTAACTTTTCTTTGTAAGAAAATGTTACCTCTGGGCAGTGAAAAAGACACTCAGTGTATGTGCCCAAGTGCTGCCCGAGGACACAGCCCGACAGCGCCACTGCGGGCAACGCCAGCGGTGCGGTCTCACCCCGCGGCCAGCTCTGACCCCTGCTGCATTCTTAGAACTGGGCGCGGGGCGCGCTCCTCCAGAGACATAGTCTTTCTTGAACCTTAGCCCCATGTTGGGGGTCTGCATCTTTATGAAGACGATAAAAATTTTAGGGTTTCAGAGTGTTTTACATGAACCACAGATAAAATTATCGGTGATGAAGTAAATGAGACAAACTGGACATTCTATTCAGAGGGATTTGTTGGGTAAAGAGTTCTACTCATTTTCCTTTGCTCCTGAAAAAGGAAAACCTCAAGAAGTGGAGGGCGGAGAGTACATAAAATAAAAATTTAACAATTTCTTTCACATTGCTAAAGGGAAAAACAAACTTCTGTCCTCTTTACATAGCCCATAGCAGCAGCTCTTAATCTTTTTGGTGTCAGGATCCCCATTACACTCTTAAAATTACGCAGGACCTCAAGAGCTTTTGTTTATGGGAGTTACATATATTGGTATTTACTGTGTTAGAAGTTTTAAAACTTAGTTTTGAAGTAAGTGTAGAATCACAGGAAGTGATTCTGTATTATAAAACTAGTGCACTGAAAAAATCTGCAACCCCAGCACACGCAGGTGCACTCTCCACTGGCCATCGTCCTGGCACGTAATATCTGGAAAACTCCACTGTCCACTCTTGAGAGAATGAGAGTGAAACTGGAAAAGAATGGCTGAGTGTTATCATGAAAATAGTTTTGATTATATGGCCCCCTCCGAAAGAGTCTCAGCGTCCCCCAGACCATACTTGAGAACTACTGCCCATAGAAATGAATATAAAATGGTAAGATACGTATTTCATCTGCACAGAATTGGTTCTCTGCTTAAACAGAGCAGAGGAGGTCCCACAGAGGTGCTGTACCAAAAAGGCTTTGGATTTGGTGACTGACCAAATTATGACCATAAACCAAATGGTAAGTTGAAAGATGGCTGACTCATGATTCTTTGCTAGGAGCTGAGGACACATGTTTTTTAGAAGCACCCTGGTTGTATCAACAGCAACTTCATCATTTGTTTAAAAAAAAAATGTATAACTCTGTCAACATATCTTCCCTTCTGATAAAAATGATGATAGTGGCAAGAAGGCACAACCTGAGGATCAGTGCCCAGCTGTGTCTTGTATTACCAAGTCCTTCTAGATGGTTATTGATCTCCAGGAAGTGCCTGGCTCTAACCGTTACTGTTTAATGAATGTTGTTGGGGCTTATGCCAGCCTGCAGCCAATAGACAGAGCCTTGTGTGTCGATTTTAATAACGACCACTGTTGGGATACTGTAAAAGTAGAAGTCAATTATCTTTTTTAAAAAAATCCACTCCACTAGGTTTAACCTAGGAAGTTATCAACATATTTAGTGGTTTTAGAAAAGCTCCCTTCTGCCTTTAGATTTCTAAAAAGAATAGTATTTGCATTTTTACACAAAACCTGGCAGAAGCTTTTAGTTTGTGACTGGATTCTGAGTAGATCCTTTCAAGAAAACCATTTTATAAACCCCCTCAGCCAAAAAATAAAAACAACACTGTTTAAGAGAGAGACTCACATGCAGAACCACAGAATCATCAGTTCCCAGGATTGTGCGCCACCCTGGTGGGGAGCCCTACCACAAAGCTATGAGCTGTCAGTGC
The DNA here is from genome assembly GCF_021234165.1 of Pteronotus mesoamericanus. NCBI lineage: Eukaryota > Metazoa > Chordata > Mammalia > Chiroptera > Mormoopidae > Pteronotus > Pteronotus mesoamericanus. The sequence continues at coordinate 2,042,868 of NW_026555299.1, read as the reverse complement.
CTTGGCAATGCCTTAACTGAGAAAAGGCTGGAACAATCTTTTGTACCCTCAAACAAGGTTTCTCACAGGGGCTCCTGGTGCTGGTTAACAGGACAGGCAGAGAAAACCTGCATCAATTACTAACGCCAAAAGTCAAGAAAGCTGGACGCAACGCTGGATCTTGAGAGCTGGGGTGGGCCTATAGCCAACAACTACGTTCAAGGAAGGAAGTCTGTCAGAGAACAGACTCTTACGTGACCCTGGTCCTCCACAGAGGACACTTCCTTTGTTGCTTTTGGAATTTCAACTTAGGATGCACATGTGGTATTCTTTTGCTCTTTGGAGAGGGGCAGACCTTTAGTAAATCTAAGAACCTGCAAATTTAAGGGATATTTTACCTGAAGATGATCCTAAAGACAAGCTCCGTAATTCACAAAAGAAATGGAACATGTGAAACCTGCTCCTCTCATCATCACCAGTAAATGGCAGCTTCAGCCATTTACTGTTCACCCTTGACTGTTCTTTTTCTCATACCCCATTATCTCATCTTGCTGCCTTTTCAAAATAGATGCAGACTCGATCACTTTTCTCTACTGCTACCACCCTGTTAGGCCACACTAGCACTGGCTCTTGCTTGGGCGACTGCAAAGCCTCCTCACTGGTCTCCCTGCTTCCATCCTCTCTGCCTCACAGTCTCTTCTCCATATTTCACACAGTGATCCTTTAAAAATCCAAATCAGTTTTGCAAACACCTTAAAATAAATGCAGGCAAGAACTATCAAGGATACTACAGATACTACAACCACTGGGTAACAGTTTGTTGGGGAACTGGATATTTACACAGACTCAAAGCTGTCTCCATCAGCGGAAACAGGCACCCTTACAAGTGGAGGAATTTGATGGAATCTATTTTAAGAGATGAAACGTTAACATCCCCAACAATGGGACAGACTGACAACATATGCCTGCTGCTGTGACGCACTGAGAAGGACACATTACCACTTGTTTGGTGTTCCTACAAAAATGCACGCCTCGAATCTATTCCTGAGGGAATATCCAAATAGAGGGATGCTCCACGTATAGCAACTGGCCTAGCTTTTTAAAAATATCAACATCACAAAAGACAAAGAAAAGCTGAGAAACTGTCCCAGAGAAAGGAGACTACAGAGTCAACAAATATCAAGAGAAATCTTGGATTGGATCCTGGAGCAGGAAAAAGTGCCACTAAGGCAGTAATTGAAATAATTGAGCCAAATGGAGCAATCTGAATACAAATTGTATATTATATAATAATATTTTTATCAATATTAAAGTTTCTCAATTTGGTAACTGTACTGTGGCTGTATCAGAGAATATCTGTATTCTTAGGAGATATAAACTGAAGTATTTTGGGTGAAAATTCATGATGTCTGCAATTTCTTCTTAACTAGTTCAAAAAAAGTATGTATGTGTGTTTATGTATGTGTTTGTGTGTACGTGTGTACATGCTTCTGTGTGTGCATGTATATGTATGCATGTGTATATGTTATGTGGGGGGTGGGGGACAGCATATGTAGCAAAATAGTAACAACTGGTAAATTTAAGTGAAGGCTATACATTGGCTTGCAGATAATACTGCAACTCTTTTGTAGGTTTGAAGGTTTTCAAAATAAAGTTTAAAAATTACATTGCACTCTTACTCAAAACCCTCTAGCGATCTCCTGTTTCATGTACAGTAACAGCCACAGGCCTCACCTCCCAGCACTCCCGCCCGCCCACGGCTCCGTCTGCCTTTCTTCCACGCAGACGTTTCTACCTCAGGGCTTCGGCACTGCTCTTCCCTCTGGGGACGCTGATCCCCTGTGGGATGCTCCTCCCATGGACTCCCCTCCCTATCAGAGAGACTTCCTCAGCATTCTTCATAAAAGAGCAGCCTCTTGCCATAACTGCTTCTGCCCCTTCTCTGTCCCATTTTTTCACAGCACTTATCACTCCCTGACATACATGCTCATTGCCTATCACTTGCTTCTGGCCACGAAATATGAGCTCATTGAGGACAGGGAGCTGGCTTCGTTCTCTATTCTGTCCCCAGACCCCAAAACAGTGCTTGCTTGAGACAGTAATACTCGATGAATATGTGGTGACTGAATTGACGTAAATGCTCATTTAAAAATTCAGGGCACTAGCTGACATTCCTACAGTTTCCGGGTGAAGGACTTCTAACTGTTTGACACGTCTTCTGGAATCTGTTTCTAACCAACTCTGCCAAAGAGAGCTGCTTTAGAGAGAAGTCTTCCATTTCTTGAATTCTACTTGAAGCAGGAAGCGACAACCACTAGGGGAACATACAGCGTGTTCATCTTCCCTGGCTCCAAAACACGGATGGCAGAAGCCTGCATGCCTTCGGTGATACGAGCTGCCTGCCTGCCTGCCCCATCCTCCTTCCTGAGAACTCATTCCCAGCACAGGAATCCAGGCTCTGCACACTCCGACTGAGCCTCCTGATGTTGTATTTCACGTGCTCTCAAGGACACAGCAGGCCCTGGGGCCCCTGCAGTAGCGGCCATACCGGCGCACAGTGTCCTGTAGGGGTTACTGCTGTTCCAGGGTTAGTCAAGGAGGTGCAGCTGGTAAGGAGACAACACAGGATAACGGTTTCCCCGATTGAAGCTCTCAGAAAGACAGTGAGCTTTTCCCGAGTTACTTACGTCTGTGGAGGTGGGGCTGGGCAGGGACACAGGCTGAACAGGTGCAGGGAAAGTGAATGTGGTCTCTGTCTTTTCATTTTCAGGGGAGTCAGGATGACTGGATGGGGGGGATGTTGGGGTAAGGGCTCCAAACCCCAGCACTGCATTGTATTTTGGAGGACGACCTATATACCAAGAGAAGGGAACAAAAGGGAAAAAAGGGGGAGGGAAAGAAAGGGGGAAACATGATCTTACATACCTTTGGCCAGTGTTCCTCATTGGCTAGCATGGAAAAGGAAGTGAGGTAGCAGACAGAGGTTAATACAACAGTCCCAAAGAGAGGAAGAGAAGCAAAGATTTAAATGTCATTAGAAACAACTGCATGAGCCTCAAAAGAAGGGAGGATAAGAGAGAGCTTGGAGAATGACAGGAGGTGCTGGGTCATGTTGAAGGGCCTTGCCTTGGGCAGATAACAATGACATTCCTAGACTATTACAATTTGAGATTTCTCATGCGAGAACCAAAGCTCACTGGGAGCCAAGGCCAGGAATGAGATTTTCCCTTATCTTTTGCATATTATTCTCTAATGTTTCTCTGTAACCATCATTCTTACAATAATAATGATTCTCAGTTCCCTCAAATTCATTTATTTAGGATTTCTCCTTTTCCTTTTCTCTCCTGCCTGTATTTTGGCCATTTCACTGCTTATAAGGATGGAGAAAGGTGAAGCAAGGAGACAAAATTCAAATGAACTATTCTTATTCCTTGCTGGTGGAGCTAGTGAGAGATTATGTTCTAAGAGCTAAGAAGATGCCCTGAGCCTAAGTATGAATTTAAGTAGGTCTGGACTCAGGTGTCCTCCCCAGTTGATCAAGAACTGTCTCCCCGCTTTCTATCACATTCTGGTGAACGACGTGTCTACAAACTGGGGCTACTCCCAGTCTTAGGAAAAGCCGTCATCAGCAACACTGCTGACTGAGAGACCTGATTTGAGCAAGAGTATTTTGAATCAAACTTCATGGCTACAGCGTATCAATAAATGAATCCTAAAGGGTGTGGGAAGTCCAGGCCAACCACTCTTGCCTGAGAGGGTCCTGTCTTCTAAGGCCAGGGTCCCAGTTTATAAGCTGTGAGTGAACTAAAGCATATGACTGGAACATCAAAGGAAAAAAAGAGCCAGAGAAGTATACAACTGCCTACAAGCACTGGTGGAAGGTACGTAGGATCGTGACTTTGCCAGCAGTTATGATTTATACCAAAATTATGCACAGGAGTCCTGATTCTGTCAGACATAACACAAACATGACCTATCAGTGCTGAACTGGGAATGTCTGCAGTACAAAGGCAGATCGTGCTGGTTTGTCCTTTCTGGGGAATTTAGTGCTGCCAGAAGGAGAAGTGGAAGATGAATGCTCTTTGTTTACCCACAGAAGACATATCCTAGGCACTGGGAATGCAGGCTTTCGTCCTCTGACCTTGGCACAAGACGCCAAGGTCTTTCTGGCTCATTTAACCCCTGTCCTCGCAGCAGATACAGCCCACCAGCAGGCCAGTAAACTGTGGCTTCTGGCTGGGGGTTCCTTTCTGAGAACTGTGTCAGAGGTCACTCAAAATCGCTCAAAACAAAACAACACGAAATAACCTATGACACTGATGACTGTGGCCCAGGAACTGATATGAAGCAATGGCTTAGGGTTTCTCATCTAAACATTTTTGATCGCTTGAAGGACGGGGCTGATGCAACATGAGAACGGGTCACTAAGGGTGGGTACGCTAGCTCTCTGGGGGTGGAGGTGGCAGTGGTATAGCTGCAGCCCTCCCCAAGGCAGACAAAGGGTCGAGATGACCTCGTAAGCTTCCGGTAGCTCTGAGATTGTGTGTGCATATGCAAAAATTAGTATGCTACTCCACTCCCTTTGCAACCTTTCTAGCTTGAAACTATAATTCAGGGACACATTATCATGTGGAGAAAGGGACCTTGGGATGTATTACTGACATCGAAGAACAATTTCAGAACCTTGTTTATGAGCTCAAACTCCGAGCTATTGAGACCTATTTCGACCGGCACAGTGAGAGTTGCTGCTGCTGCGGTGTCTCTGCCCTCAGAGTGAGGTGGGGCGCCTGCCCTGGGGAGGTCCAATATGGGGGCGGGGCGCTTCAGGGATTTCTGCTTTTGGAAGCCTGTTCTGACAGTGACCTTTTCTCCTCGTAGACTCCAGGTTTTTGCTGTGGCTACCTCGCTCCTTCCTGGAAAGCCTGCAGCTCACGGAAACGTCAGAGCGACGGAGCTCTGGTCTCCCTGGCAGCAGGATGAGTTAGACACTGCTAAGAGCACCTTGGCGGCGGCAGCGCTACGTTCTGCTCGGTGAGGCTAAAATGCTTCCTTTCACACAGTGCTCTGTTCCCTGTGCTATATTCCTGGATGGCCTGGTGGGCTGGCGGCAGAAATGCTGCATTAAGCCATTCCCCTGAGTCAGCTTTGCTACCAGGAAAGGCAGCTTTTGATTCAGTATACAGAACTCTAATAAGAAATCTCACTCTCTTTTGCCCCCATTCTCAGAGAAAAAAAAACAACAAAACTATTTTCAAGGGGAGAGGGAAGAAACACAACACAGAAAGCAAAGGCAACAGCAAGGGCGAGATACAAAAAGGGACTCACCTCTCTTCCGGGTCCCAGGATGCATTGTACTATTCAGGTATGTGACTGCACTCTTCTTTCGCTTTGAGGGTTGAAGAAGGAAACATGACTGGTTGAATATCATGGTTACTACGAATAATGGCAAAAGCTAAAGACCAAGCACAGCATGCCTGTCAACATCCAATCAGTTAGTGCCAGTCACCTCAAGGTCTCAGCGCTAACATATTTTAATACATAAAGTTGGCTTGGAGCTAATATTCCAGAGAGGTCTTCCTCTGCTTCAGATGACAGTTAAGCTGAAGCCAGGATGAGTTAGATTTTTAAGGAAGGTTTGTATCTGTTCAAACTTAGGAAAAAACTAAAGGGAAAGCAGTGAATAATAAACATGAAATAATGGAATCAGTCAGGAAAAAAATCCATCATTTCAGAAAGCTGGGCAAGCACAATAAGGGTACTGCTTTTAAGCAGGTTTTCAAACGGGAGGTGCTGAACAAGTCATAAATAAAACTGGAACAGAGAGGGAAGGGCCAAGTGCTGGCCGGGAGTACCTCTGGCTCAAAGACTGCTCCACTGTACACTGGGTTTGCTGTTGTTCTTCTTTTTCGCTCTTGCCTCTTGCTTTGGATTTCTTGGGGAAGCAAAATGTTTGAATTAGAAGAGAGATATGGAGAACCTCAAAAAGTTAGCTTCATTGTTTTAACTATCGGTTTTCCCATGACAAATCAGAAATGGGAGACAATGTCTTTCACTGTAGTCTCAGCAGAGGCAAGCACACTGCTAGCAGCAAATACACAGGACAGTCTACTGTCACCTCTCGGAAGGCAGGACCACGCTGTCCTACAGGGAGGCTCTCTGTGATTGAGAGCTTAATGGCAGACAACACTTGTAAACAACGCGTCCCAATTTATTTTTAGATGGCTGTAATATAGGTGTGGGTGAACTTTATCCATGGACCTACATTGAATTAACCATAGTTCACCATTCTTCAATTTGAAAACCAAGATAGGTATTGCTTTGTAACTGTTCTTAAGACTCTGATAACCAAGAGTGATTAAAAATACAAAGTGAGAGGGGTATTTGCTACTTCATGCTGTTAGGGAAAAACACCTCTAAGTGAATGAAAGTGACCTTAATCCAGGCAAATGGGTGGTTTGCCCACAGGAGTAGTGTGGATACATGATGATAGGAAGGGAAGGGGCTGAACAATAGCAATTTTTACTCTAAAGGAAATAAAGTCCACAGTGCTTGAATTATACGCTGTGTTTCAGTTTTCTATTCCAGGGATACAATCAAACACCATTTTTAGGAGCACAGCTCTGAGCCAGAAGCAAGGCAACATCATGAATATCTTCTCTTACCTTCTAGATGGTCATGTGTTACCAACCCTAGAGACACCATGAAGGCAAGTTTCTGTGCCAAAGAAACAAAAGATGAATATGCTTCAGTTTGGGTTCTCACAAAGCCAATCGCATGCTCCTAGTTAGAATCCTAGGGAATGGCAGCCCAATAGGCTGGTGGCTATCAGAGGCCAAGTTCAGCTGAACAAACAGCGGGACAGCCTCCACTCTTAACAGCTATGGAGCCAAGATAGGCCCTGTGGCTCTCTTGTCTTACACCAAAAAAAGAAGGACGAGGGCCTACATCTACTTTCTCAATGACAGAAATCAGCGTCTTGAGTGATCCAAGTTTTCTTCCCCCCCACCAAAAAAAATCCTCTTAGAGAGGAGAGGATATCATATTTGAAAAACATGCAGATCCTCCCACACAACAAGCTCAAATTCTAAGTAGCTCACTTGTCATGATAAGTCAGTGTTTTTTACATTTTTGCTAGCACTGACTGGACATTGCTAACCCAAAGCTAATGAATTTTAGGAATGATAGCAGGTGGTTCTGCTTAATACCATGATTTTTCATTCAAATACAGGCCTAAAAATTAGGAGTGATTTTTCTCTGACTAGATTGATTAGGATACTGCACCCCAGGGCTGAAACATTAGCTTAAAGTTGGAGACAGCAACAGACTGCTGTCTATTTTGCTCTCTAGTTGAATGTGGTCTGGAAAACAGGTCTTCATTTTCCACTGCCCCACTGCACGCAGTTCCTATATATGCTAAATAATGCATCACCAATTTCTTATGCTGCTGAACAGAGAATATCATTAATTGCCAGGAGACAAACTCCTATAGAATTATTTATACCACAGTTTGGTCTTAAAAAATCCTGACATTTCATTCTCAACATTAAATATCATATTTTGGCCTGATGTGAGAGGTTTGGGCTACTCAAGATAGAGCTTTATGAAGATACAGTCTCTTGAATAAGCCACTAGAGAACATAAAGATGTCCTTTACTCATATCCTTAGAGTCCTGAAGAAATGTTATTATTTGACCTCTTATTCCAAACTTAGGTGGGCACCTCACCCCTGATAGCCAGAGTGTTTTGGCAAGGACAAGCAGTCTTGCATGCTGCCCATATTCTGCTCTGTACATGGAAATCGCATACATTTTACAGCTGCCAAATAACTACATTCCTAATTCTCACTAGTCATTCAAAACTTAATCATGATCAGAAGGCTATCTACCAACTGCTCTCTGTTAACGAAGCAGTGCGAGGACTGACACCCAGACACGCTTCCTTGTACTTGAGTGACAGCACCCCTCTTGGCTGCTCACATCCAGCTCATCGTTGCCAGTCTGGATCAGGAGCTCACAAAGAATCATTAAATGGAAAAAAGAAGTCCTTTTTTTGAAGCAGATTTTCAGTGATAAAGTAAAATGTTGTCAAGAACTTTTGTCTCATCTGTGTATCACACGTAGGCCAAGAACTAGTTTACTCTCATTCAGGCAGGGATTCTGACCAACGAGACGGTAACACACCTGCTACCGCATGTGGCGGCTGGTACTTGCTTGCCACTGAGCCACTGACCTAAGGTGTCCTTCAGTTTCTCCTCATGAGGAAATTTTGCTCAAAGCTTGCTCAATTTTTTTTCCCCCAAGCATAATACTTATTATTATTTTTATGGATGATTTTACAAGTTTCTCAGCAATTTGCATGACTAGTACTTCTTTATGGTTCAAGTTTTGGTCCCTTCCTTACGATAAATTAAAAATTAATCCATTTTATATCACAAAGAATTGTAATTTGTACTTGTTTTAGAAAAACAAGCTTAACTGGCTTAATAAGTCACTGTTTTGTTTTTAAGAAATGACATGAAGCTTTGATGGCTTCATGCCACTATACGATAGGGTTTCACTACAGAGAATGCACTGAGGATGGAAGGAAATGGATTACTGGTCTAATAAAATCTAACTATTGGAGAGTCTTCATCATATTACCTGTTCACTTTTCCTCATGCAAAATTATCAAACTTAAAAATTCTCTTGTCTAGGGACGTATGAATTCATATTCTACATTTATACTTGGAGTCTTGTTTGCTATTTAAGTTTATAATTCTACTCTAAGTTGTGGTACAGATGTTACTATTTTCATCCCTACTTTTATGCTTCCATGAACTACTTTTCAGCTACTGGTTCACCTGGGAGTTGGGAATCCAGTGCAATACAACCCTAATAACAAAAAGCACATGTAATAACTGTAATCGATAACATAATAGACGTTTGCTGAGTGAACTGAACACCTTATAAATGTTGGCTGAGACAAACAAAACAAATCATCATTAGAAATGCAACGGGGTACCTGGGAAAATAATCACTAATCTTACATTTCAAATTTGTAACACGTGTATGAAATGCCTGTGCATCAGCTCATGGACACTCAAGGCCATACTCTTAGTCTGCCCTAGACCTATCTGACTTGCCAATGACATTACAGAACAGTGAGAAGGCAAAAGACAAGATAAGTAAAGTGATTCAGGAGCAAGCGTCCGTCCCGGTGTGTGAGGGTGCGCCACATCTCCTAGGCCGAGCCCTGCCTCTGGGGGGTGCCTACCTGAGGGTTCTCCTCCCGTTTTGGTTTGGGGGCAGCAGGCGGAGTGATGGTGCGGCTCTCTGTTTGTTTCTCATCTGTTTCTGTGTGAGATTTAATTGTCTAGGAGAGGAAAAGTAAATGAAAATTCAGAATTCACTTTTCATTAAAAGACTAAAACCAGTTCGTCTGTAGTCAACAAGAAAAAGAACAAGAACATACTTAAAATGGAAACACAGTAAATAAAGTAGGAAAAGCCCTGTAAAATGTAAGGCCCTGGCTGAACTGGTTAAATTGTATTAACTAGAGTAAATATAAATCTATAAATAAATAGTTTAAATTATACAAAAAGAAAAATCTTTTCTTATATATAAGAAGTATAATTCCTATGTATAAAAGTAAAGTTTAATTCCTATGTATAAAAATCAAGTATAGGCCACTCTGATTTTAATGTCTTTAGAATGTAGGGGCAGTTTCCCAAAAGCAAGCCCACTCTGAGTGTTACATATGGGTCAAGCTCCAGTCCACAGTGTGCTTAAGATCTGAATAATGTTAAAAAAAAATCTTATGTACACACTCTTCTATGTCAGGACATTTCTAATCATAATCATCATCTAAAAAAGGCTGCAGAACTACCCTCACCTGGGATGTTTAAAACCTGCCTGCATCATCCATTAGAGCTACAATAGCCAAGGGAAGGTCATCCTGCAAGACGCTGACATCCTGACTGCCTGCAACCTTGTCTTCCAGATGCCAGTCAAACAAAAGCAACACCAGTAGCATTATCATCTTCAAACACAAATGGCAGCTAGGAAATTGGTAGACTGGGCTTGCATTACTAGTCTTATCATGACTCAATGGATAATTCATTTTATGAAGCCCTCTGTAAATACTGGAATGATGCTAGAACAGTGGATATAAAACTAAACACGAACCTAATTTACTTTTTCAAAATTAAAAAAGCAGATGCCAACGGTCTCTTTGTATGGCAACACAAGTGATTAAATAAGTGAGAATGAAACTGATTATTGATGAGCAGGAGCCAAATAAGAGACTTTGGTCCTACAGGCAAGACAGCAGAAGTTCTCAAAAATCATTATGCTGTGAAAAATTTTACAAGATCTGAAAAACTAAATCACAAAGATCTTTTACGTTCTTTCCTGGCTGCTTCTGTATTTTCCTTGTTTCTTGTGTTACTTTAGGAAAGCGTAAGTATCTGTTTCGGGGTACAAGTGCTACCTTGTTTTCTTTAAACCAGTGTCTTGTCCTGATTCCTCCTCTATACTGTAAGCTACTTGACAGCAGGGATCGTTCTATGCACCTGCGCAGCCCTGTGCGCCTCGTACAGTGCCTCTGGTAGAGCAGGTCTACTGTAAATACACTGTAAAGGGATGCTGATCTTCTGAGTGGGGAGCACCACCTATCAGGAGAATCATTCGTATCTCCTCTCACCCCACACAAGTTTTTGAACCAAAAAGGACACATTTACTTCATAAAACAAACCATCAAACACACCTATAAGGGAACACGTGGGAAAATAGTTTATAATGGCATTTTTAAGTTCTTGACAACTTTTTATCACTGAAAATAAAATACCTAAGGAATTTAGAGAGCTTATTTCCATAGCTCTCTTAATGTGGAAGGATAGGAACCTAAGGGAGGAGGGAGACGAGGAGGTTGGCCGTAAGGGTGTGCTGCTCCACTCCAGGGCTTCTTGGAGTTCCCTGAAGTCACTTCAATCTTTAAGGTTGAGTAAAGCACAGGGTGGTGGTTCTTCCAAGGAAGGACAAACCAATTCCTCTCTGCTAAGGCATTATCCAGGGTTCAAATTTTCTATTTCATGCAGAAGAATACAATTGTCTTGGGGTTGGATAAAAAATATCAAAAGCATTAAAAAAAAACCCCACTAGAGAGGCATTTTTCTCTCATGGACCTCTCATTCTAGGGGAGGCCAGCCGCCATGGTGGAAGCTGCACTGTGGAGGGGCCTACGTGCTGAGGAACTGGACCTCTTGTCAACAACCACATGGCCAAGTGTGGAAGTGGATTATCCAGCTCCAGTCAAGTCTTTGAGATAGATGACTGCAGCCTGGCCAACGAGTTTGAATGAAAACGTTTGGGGGACCTTGAACCAGAACCACCCAGCTAAGACGCAACCTGATTCCTGACCCCCAGGAACTGTGCAACACAACGAATGTTTGTTGTTTTAAGCTGTTTAAAACAAACAAAAGCCACTAGGGTCGGGGAGTGACATCACAGAAATGATAGAAGAAAGGACTTCAAGAACCGACCCTTTACTGAACCAACCATTAAGCTGGCAAAACCAGAATCAACTCTTTAGAATTCTGGAATCTAATTAAAAAACTTATTGCAACGAGGGAGGCACTTAAGAATGAGGCTGCTACGTTTCACTAAGAAAATGTTTTTCCTTACCTACCTACAAACCCCGTTCCCTAGCTGGGCCAAGGTTGTGGGGATGGCAGCCCGTGTTCCTGGTACAACTTGCTGGTGCAGGGGAAGAAATATGGACCTTGTTCTCAAAAATTTATGGTCGTGCATTTCAACCTGTCGGGTGATTCCCTGAGGACGGTACAGGGGCTGACTTTTGTGTTGCCGCCGACCTTAGGCTAGAGTGACTTGCCAGATGGTATCTGATGAAAGCATCTAAAGGGGTACAGTAAGGCCTCACTTAATGTCATCAATAGGTTCTTGGAAACCATGACTTTTACTATAGACTAATTGATATAAACAAGTTCCTGTGGTATATTATAACAACTAGCCTATGGTAAAACTGGTTTCATTTTATGTCATTTTGCTTAAAATTATTCACTTCCATATTGTTAGTTTTATGTGATGTGAATTTCACCTCAATTTAAAAAATTAAGTTGGGAAACAAACAAACAAAATGGATAAAGCTAAAAGTTTGGTCTCTATGTAGATTATAAACCTTTATCCAGAGGTGAAGCTTCCCTGCAGATATTTTTTGCCTACATAGTACTTAAACAGTTACTAGTATTTAAAAACCTAGGTGATTTCTCAAAATACCTGGATTTCTGGCTTTTCTTGCAAAAGTTTCCTTATGATAAAAATTGGCTATGGTCAAGTAGTAGTTACTTCCTGGAGATGGAATATATATATATTACTTTGCAGTTTACCACAGTCCCTTCCACTTTCTACTGTCTTCTTGACACCCACATGGTCAACTTTATCACGCTTATTTTACTATTTCAAAGGAAATTAAGAATAAAAGTGGAATATTTCCTGTACTTATATTCCCAATAAAGATTGAAAAATAGCAGGCTGTCTCCGAGACGCTTCCTGTCTGTAACAGAACTGCCGTGATTCTTCACAGGCTGTTCAGGTTCTCCTGTCACTTAGTCTGCAATCTCAGTGCATTTGTGGAGGAATATTGCTGTTAGAGCTGTGGCATCTAATAAGGAACCTGCACAGAAACTCTTTGTGGACAAGATTAGAGGATAGGGAATTAAGCGACTGTCATGTGGAAGACCTGTTGATACTGGCCTTGGGAATCAGCAAGAGCTGGAGAGGGAGCTTTTTTAAAAAAAAAAAACCTTTGTTGGGGACTAGCCTTTAATTTTTGTTTTTCATCCTCCCCTGAGAACATTTTTTTTTTTGCTTTGCTTTTCGAGAGGAAGAGAGAGAGAGAAACGTCAATGCGAGAGAAAAGCATCAACCATTTGCCTCCCAAATGCACCTGGACCAGGGATTGAACCCATGACCTAAGTATGTGCTCTGACCAGGAATCCTCTCAGCTATGGGATGATGCTCCAACGGAGCGACATCAGCCAGGATGAGAGGGAGCTTTCTATGCTTAAATGTATGGTAAAGCAGACATGAATGCATTCCCTGACTTCATAATTGAAGATTCCAAATTTGGAGTCATCAATAAACCCCAGTCTTGAAGAAATGTAAAATTTTATCTGGTAATTTGCACTAAATAAGTTGTACAACTGAATAGAAGTATCACAATATGTAATTTCAGCAACAACAAAAAACGGAAAAATAAAAATTCCAGCCTATTTTATTCATTTATATTTTTTGCTTCACACCCATGGCTATTTAAATTTGTAAATCCTGTTCTTTTTGGTATTATGAAGATAGAAATAGAAAACTCTGGACAAGAGTAGAACTAAGTTAACCATTTTATACCCTTAATTCCAAATTCACCTTCTGAGATTTGGCTGCATGAATAATCAAAGTCAGGAACTAGCAAATAAATAAATGTCCAAACAGTTCCATCAATTAAGGTTAAATAAATGTGAACTGAAGGCAAATCAAAATCCATTGCTTGGTCACTTGGATCTATTTTCCCTAAGACAGTATTAAAATGGAAGGTAGAGTCACCAGCTCAGGTTTACTAAGAGGGCAAGACTGGGATCTGAGGGTAACACATCAGATATCATTCTCATCTTGAAAGTATTTCTTTTTTCAGTGGATACTGTGTAGGTTCCTATGGAAGACATATGAGGTCTGTCCAGAAAAAGTCCAGCCATTGTTAATATAACAAGAACAGTTTGCACAACATCTATGTAGCCTGGCAGCCAGGAAAGTGGACTGGAATGCACATGCATGAACAGTAACGACTTCACTGTGGGGGTGGTAGACACCTTGAGCAAGCATGTGTACTGTGTGGCCGCTGCATTCAAAATGACTAAGCGACTAGAGCAAGGAATCTGCATCAAATTTTGCATTAAGCTTGAATATTCCCTGCGGAAACTATTCAGATGATTCAGAGAATCACAACTATGGGCAACTGGTGCTTGGCAGCTTCATCACGACAATGAGCCTACTTCATGCATCACACCTTGTACGGAGATTTTTCTGGCGAAAAATCAACTCACCATCAGCTCAGGTGACTCAGCCCCCTACAGTCCAGATTTGGTGCCCTGTGACTTATGGCTTTTCTCTTCCCAAAACTAAAATCACCTTTGAAAGGGAACGCCATTGATGAGATTCAGGAAAATACGACAGGGAAGCTGATGGTGACTGGGAGAACTGTGTGAGGTCCCAAGGTGCCTGCTTTGAAGAGGACTGAGGCATCATTGTCCTATGTACAATGTTTCTTGTATCTTTTCCAATAAATGTTTCTTTTTTTTCATATAACATGACTGGATACTTTCTGGACAGACCTTGTATATGGAAGTAGGGGAATGGTGGCAATCTGGCAGTTTTTGCCATAAAACCTGGGATTTTTTCAGTAGCTAAGTCTTTGAGCAGACATAGAGGTCTTTGTTGCACAGGGTGTGGTGAGTAAAAGGCGAACATAACTCTTGAGAACTGTGTCAGACATAGTCTAACGGACTTGAAACACTTTATCTCATTCCATCATCAACAGGTGTTTAGCCCCGTTTCCTAGGTTCTGGAAAGGACAAGGACATAAAAGGCGGTAGTGCAGGGCCTATGACGTAAGTTTGGCTTTGTCTATTTTTCTGCCTACAGTATATTACTAGTCTCAAAGCTCTTTAAACTCTACCACTCGTTTTTTTCAGAGCTACAAGGTACTGTGGCTTCCAATGAAGGCTAAGACAGGGGTGGATAAGGAATTTGGTGATACCTGGCAGAGGAAGAAATGAGACCATGATTGTGTAACAAACATTGCCTTCTCCCTTTCCTCTGACAAGTGGGAGGTCTTTGACTCTATACAACTAGCCAACTTGCCATGCTTCCTCCCTGGGGCAGGGCCTCAAAGCCTGCTCCAAATGCACTAGAGATTAAACTCTGTGAGGGCCAAGCCTTTGATTTATCTCCCTTTGTACTGAGACACCATGTGTGGCATAGCAGCTGGCACATAATCATACTTTTATGAAATGAATGTTATCACCCTAAAGTAGTGTTAGGAGGCAGAAAGGAACCCACCTAGCCTGGTCACACAGAGATTGTTAGGAACAGGTTTTGATAACTCTATGAGCAGGCTGTAAGTGGTACTTCATGGCTACATACAGGGTGGGGCAAAAGGAGGTTTATAGTTGTCCGTATGGAGAACAATACAATACTTAATAAATAATGAAAGAATGAACTGCAAGGGACATGTATAAAGGACCCATGGACAAAGCCGAAGTGTAGAAGGATTGAAGGTGGGGTGGGTGGAGCAGGGGAAAGTGGTGGTGGGAAAATGAAGACAAATATATTTGAACAATAAAAAAGATAAAATAAAATGAATGTGAATGCTAAAAATAACATTAAAAAAATAAACTGTTTCATGTACTTGCAACTATAATCCTACTTTTGCCCCACCCTGTAGAACATGAAGAAGGAGGAGAGCAGAAAAATCCAAAGACAATTCTGAGAACGGAGTCCGATCTACAGAGAATCCTTGCTGGTAACTTTGCTGCTCATCTTTACTGAGCTTGGTCACCTAACCTGTAAGACTGTTACGTCAGGGCGCCTACTAACCTAAAACAGCAATGACTGGATTCCTCTATTAGGTCAGTAAGAAGAGAGGCCATAGAATTTGGCACTAAAAAATACTATTTTAAGAATTCATGGATACTTTTCTATGATATTAAAATTAAAAGCTCTAATAATGTGTAAGGTTAGGACATAAAAGACATGTAAGCTCTAATAAGAAAAAGAGCAAGTTACAAAATTATATTATTATTATTATTATTTTGCTTTAAAAATGATAGTATGTGCATAGAAAATACGTGGAGGAATATAACCTACACTGCTAAAACAAGTTTTGGGCAGGTAAAATTATGTGGGAATTTTACTCTTTTCATACTTGTAGATTATGGGGGGGATGTACTTTCTATAACATATGTTTCTGTAATGTTTGAATTTTTATTTTACAATGAGTATGTATTATTTTTGTAATTAGAAAAAATAACAAGAAATATAAAAATAAAACTGAAAAAATTCTTGTCTCCTAAAAATATCTTCATTAAAAAAGAGGTCAAAGAGAAATGTTAGTGATCTAAGACAGTGTTTTGAAACCACATTCTTTATACTTCTAAGGGTCCTTATAGCAGTACTTGTGAGAGCTATCCCAGAACACAAGGGCAGATGATCTTTAAATGTGCCTCTACCCAAACTCCTAAAATTGAGCATTCTACATTCAATGTTTTAATACTGAAGTTCTGCTGACAGTAAGTGTGAAAACTTCTGATCTGAAATATGTGTAATTTATTTCTGAATGTTCCTCGGAGCATTTCCTGGGGTTTGAGTAGGCTCCCAAGGCACAGAGACATGTTCTCTTGTGTTGTCTGAGCACAAGATTTTGGTACCCAGCTTCTTAGTGAAAGGTCTGCTGCATTTATGAGCTGTCTGGGTACAAAGCCAGGCGTTCTGTGCATAAGGTTCCTCTGTTCAAGAAGGCTAAGGCAGCAGAAAGCCTCCTCATCCCCCACCATCTGGCCAGCCTCTTCGAATCACAGTCAGCCATCCAGAAGCAGAAGATTCAGGATCACCAGACTATTTTCAGATGAATGAGAACTCAAGCCTGAGCAATTAGAAGTAGGTCAATGACTTTTTAAAGCAACTCTGAAACAGGGTGCTTTTCTTTGCAAAATTCTTTTTCATTACTGGTTTTTCTTTAAATAGAATATATGGTGACTACCTATAAATCCTTTTTTATGTTTTTAGAAGTCTTTCTGTCATAGAGCCCTGAGGTATCTTGGGAGATTACTTGTATTTCTCTAGCCTTATGTTTTTAAAGGAACATCTGCTTTTAGAAATATAAATAAAAGGCTTCAATATTTGAGCTAAAATTGTCTATTCGCTAGAGTTAAAAGAATGATTTTTAGAAATTTTTTTTTCATTTGGCTTTTCATTATTTGTAATAACCAGGGAAAAATCTTTGAGGTGAAACCCCTCTCCTTCTTTTGTTTATTCGTCCTGCCTTTAAGAGTTCTATCCTCATCTGGACTGTTATTGGGCCAAAACTAGTATGGCATTTTCTGTTTACTACCTCATCTGTGCTTACTGACTGGGGGTAGCAGAACCCATCTGTGAATTTCTGCTTCAGAACCAGCAGGGGGAGCTCACTCACACAGACTCTGAATCCATCTACGCATAAGGGGATAATGGAAAAAGCAACCCAACTTTCTTTAGTAAGAATGCCCCCTTTGCATTTTGAATAAATTATTACACAATAAGCAACAGGTAATTGATAATGGTACTGAGATAAAGAGCCCCTGAGAAGATGTATTTAGAAACAGCCCAGCCACAATGGCAAGGCTACTGCTCAAAGCAGGTGCATACTCTTGCCTGTACCTGTTTTTCAAGGCTTGGCTTGCTAAGCTGTACAGTTTGAGGTCCAGCGAGTCTGGTCCCTGGAGTAGCTATCACAATGCTGGTGAGCTGGGCCATGGGGAACGTTTTGGCTATGGTTGCAGTCTGCCCATTGACGACACGGACGGGGTGGATGGAATTCTGGGAGGTAGGGAGGGTCGTGGGGGTAAACTTGGTCAGCATAACAGGCCTCTGGATAAGTTGAGGAGCTGCAAGCATGGGAGGAGGTGCTGGGGCAATAGGAATGTTATTCTGGGCCACAGGCTTGGGTCGAACCTATGGGGAAAGAGAGAACAATTATCGTATTACTTAAAGAAACTTCCTGTAAGTCTAAGTTATCGTCAGATCTTCCACACTACGTATGTGAAATGCTATTTAGTACAAATATTAATACTCACTTTGGTTTTATTATTTCTACAGATCTCAAGATAAATAATTTTATAAAATACTCAGCTCTTAAGAGGGTTCACATGCTACCCTGGAAGGAGGTTCTTCTGATTCTAAAGCTAGCTCCCTCTATCGTATCATGCCGCCTCTGCCGTATCATGCCGCCTCTTTCAGGCTGAGGCCAAACACCCAATCCAGAGATTGGTCCCACCCAGACTGTGTGCCCAGAGTGCGCTAACAACGCTGCCAATGGCCTTATTAATTCACATTCTAAATCCCTTCCTGTTCACAGCCTCAGTTCATTCACCCTCATCTGTGGCCCTTTATCTCCCCGTCTTGGCCGTTCCTTCTCTCAGTCTCCGTGTGGGGTGCCTGTTCCTCTGTCCTGTCCTGAATGTAGTATTTCCAGGACTCTGTCTTGGGACCCCTTTTCTTCCCAGTGTCCTCACTCCTCCTGGGACTCCCACCCACCTTATGGCTTCAATTACCATCTAGGTACTGAAGACTCCACACGCGGAGCTTAGGAGCAACATATCCTACACTTCAGAATCATATTCAACTGCCTGTTAGACATCTCTACTTGGAAATCTCAGAAGAAGTTCAAAATCAACATGTCTAAAACTCTTTAATTTCTCCTTCCAAGCTTCTTTTCTTCCTATAATCATCACCTCAGTGAATGGCCTTTCCTTTCCTAAATAAATTTCTTGAATGCTTCCTACTCCATCTCTACTTCCTAAATCCTGCTCAGATATGTCCTGCTTTCTGTCTGCGCTGCCACGACTTTACCCTATGTTCGGCTTACTGAAGCAATGGCAGAATATTGTGATTAAAAACATGGGGTTCGCCGTGCCTTAGTTCACATTCTGATTCTGCCACTTACTAGCTGTGTACCAGACGACATACCTGATCTCTCTAAGCCAGTGTTTCGCAAACTTTCTAAACTGTGACCCTGTGAGCAAACTCCTTTCCCCCTAGGCTTTAGAGTCTGACCTTCAGTTAACTCTCTAGCTCTGTTCTCCTGGAAACCTGATAAAAGTAACAATGTCAACTATGTTACCGGGCAACATTGCTTATGGTAAAAATGACCCTTTATTGTGAAAGGGGAGATTTATAATACTTGATGGGACACCATACTATGGGTTTCCTGAGGTGGGGTGACTCATAACTGGGCATGTCCATTGCGGGGGCTAGAAAGCCATGCCTAAGGATCTGTTATGGGGTCTGGCTTCTGTGAGGCATAAGGCTCCCATGCCGGAGTGGCTCTCCCTCTGTCCTGACCTCCCTGCGCCAGAGCTGTCCCTGGACAGCTGTAGAGACGCTCTCTGGGTTACTTCAGGGACTCACTCCCACGCAGGAAAAACGTCTGTGCTGAGCAAAAGCTGGCAAGTTCTGGTTTCTGTCCTGTATCATTCTAAGCAGACTAGTGCCAAGCGTGAGTCTGGCTGTTTAGCTAAACTTAAGGTGACCCTGCGGGGGGTGCTGCAGACACACAGTAGGAAATGCATTTCACACAGTAACCAGCACACACACAGACATATATCTCTACCTCTATAAAATAAAAACTTCATGAAACAATACTCATGTGCTATGTGCTGTAGTAGTTCCTACTATGTTTTGTTCATTTTATTTAAGAACTCTGCTTATAATTCACTAAACTGATTTCACAGCTGACTAATGAGTCATGACCCGCCATTTAAAAAAGCAGTACCTACTTTCATAGGATTGTTGAGAGAATTAAAATAGATAACCCATGTAAGTGCCTACCCAGCAAGTAGCACATAGCAAGATTCTCTGAACAGTAGCTATTATTACTGTTGACAATATCTTAACTGTTCTTCCTCCCCACAGTCTTGACAACCTCTAATCTATTCTCCACGCAGTAGCAAGAAGGGATTTTTCTAAAGCAAAAATCTGATCATGCCAAGTACTTGTCTGTAAGTGCTTCAATGGCTCCCGCCTGCTTCTGGGATAAGGCCCAGATTCCTACACAGCCCATAATGCCCCACAGGTCTGGCCCAGTGGGCTTCTCCAGCCTTATCTCCTCCTTTAGGCAGAGGTAGCCACATGGCCCACCGTGCTCAGCCACGCCAACCCCCTTCTGGCTCCTCAAGCTTCCAGGCATTTCTCCATCCCCCACTTAAGTATATGTTTTGCCCTCTGCCTGAAGCGTTTTCATTCTACCCCCAAAACTTTGTCAGACTAACTTTACTAGGATTTTAGGCCTCAGATAGAATGTCAAGTCTTCAAGGAAATGTTCTGTAATACTCTTGTGCACAGACGACCCTGTACTTCCCAGAACGGACAGTGTAATTGCCTGTACATGTGTCTGAAGCTCTCTGACGGCAGGGAATGGTCCGTCTTGAAAACTGCCATATCCAGAGTGCTTAGCGCCTTTTTTGAAACACAAAGTATTTATTAAGAATTTATCTGATAAATGATTAAAATCATATAGGCAGTTCAGAAATCACTTACGGCCACTGACCACAAAATTCCTTTCTTTTCTCTCTTTGCCTGAAACCTGAGGCCTTGGACAGGAATTACCAGCCTTTCTACCAAGCAAATCAACTCCCCTCAAGACCCGGACTGGGGCGATGCTGCCAGGAGAATGGTGAGCTTAGCCCAGTTGCTGGAAGAACACTCTCAGCAGGATGTGAGCAAGCTGAGTTGCTTGGGACTACATAGTAAGCCCCCTGTGTAAACCCCTAGTCTAAATCTTCATAAGCAAGTTTCTGTGTCTAAGTATGATGCTCAGTGCCATCACTTTCCAGAGCAGAAATGAATGGTTTCAGCTAGTTAGTTTGGCTGTTGTTTCCGTCCCTGCTCTCTCTGGCATATAGAAAAAAAAGAAAGTGGTATTTATATTCCTTCCCCACTGGCAGGCAGGTTTTGGCTAACTTCTTCCAGTAAGTTAACATTATAAGGTTTAAAATGGTGTTATCTTAATTTTTTTAAATTTAGGAAATTGTCCTGTCCCTACACCTTCCTGCTACTGCCATTGGTCATTGTTAAGAAACCCTGATGATAAAATAAGCTTCTTCATGGTATAGAAATCAGCAGCTGGAATCTTTAGCTGAGTGGGGTCTCAATACAGCTGAGCTGGTGAGAGCATTACAGGCTGCATCGAAAGGGCCCGTGAGGATTTCTGTCCCACCGAACCCTCGTGGAGTTTGTCATTGGCTTACCCACCTGTGGAAGAAAGTTTGGACGTGGAGTGAGTCTAGGAGGTGGGATAAACTGTGGTACTTTGATGGGTTGAGGAGGTGTTGCCTGAACCTGCTAAAAAATGAGAAAGATAAATAAACCAGAGAGGACAATAAATGTTCAATATCAAAGCTAGACATTCTTAAAGTATTTTCAGCATCATTGTTCTCTGGATCAGACAATATTTTCTCCAAGCTTTCATTACAGAATTAATTTGAATTAACACTGCCTTAAGAAACTGTATTATTCTCCCACCTGCATTACTTTATCCCACAGAGTAAACCAACCACGTGTTTCCTCACATCCCTGCAGGCTCACAACTTAGACAATTCCCTTTGATACTCAAGAACTCTTGCACTTATGGATTTTAAAAGTCAAGACTGGATCCAAAGTAAAATCAAACTTGCTGCCTGGCTAAATGGGCCCTTTCCTAACATTAGAGCTTAACCTAACAGTGAATGGCTTTATTCCTATAAAGAATTTTCTAACTCTTGGCATCTGGCTGAGTTATCTGGTTGCTTCTCTAAAGATTCCTGGGTTTATTTAAGCGGTGAAGCTTCACTTCATTGCTCTCTAGTTTTACTCATCACTGGTCATCATTCAAAAGCCACCAAGAACTCTTTGCTGCCATTTTAGAAGCAAAATTTTAAACAACTTTTTGAAAACCCTTTCCCAAGATTCTGAGAACATCAGTTTCTAAATGGTTTACCCTAAAAATCTCATGAATAATTTTGTTCAAGTACCTCTTCCTTCAAGGGATCTTTTTTTCTAAAAGAGGTTGAACGTGGATACTGTTAATTTGTGAGTTTCCTGAATATTTTTAAAGTGCCCAACTAACTCCTGCACTTCCTGGGTGCAGTCAATTTCAACGGACAGTGAACTAACGGAATTCAGCAGGGAGCTTCGCCAAAGCAGTAATAGAGCACCAAAGAGTCTAAGCACTCATGTTTCACAGGAAGGGCCACGGATAGGAGGGAGAGATACATGAAACAGTGTGTATGCCTCTGTGAAGGACATCTTCCCCCTCAAGTCAAGTCAAGCTTTGGCCTCAGATGACACACTGAATGGATTTTGGTCTTTGTTGTCAGGAATCCTCTACCGTTATCTGAGTAGACAGCAGGAAAGCTATATTCCCTACTCAGCCCCCAAGGGGAATTTGGTGTGGTAGAGTGATGGAGACTGAAAAATCCAGCAGGAGCATCAAATGGATATACTCTACAAACGCATATCCTGAACCCTCTCATGTGGGCACACATGAGTAGCAGCTGCTGGCTTACCAGAGTGACTGTGTTTTTTGCCACAATTTGGACAGCCTCTGCCCCAGGCCCAGTGACCTTACTAGACGTCTGGAGGTTGACTGGTGTGTTCTGCACATCAGTGCTGAGCACAGCCTTCTGACTGTTGATGGCGGTCACCATAGCAATGGTAGGTCTCTGGCCCACAACAGAGGCAGGCATGGTCGCAGTTGCTGCTTTCAAGACGAGAGGTAGTGTCTTTGTGGTAATCATAGAAGCTGTAGTTACAGTCTTCTAGGAGACATGGAGAACAGGAATTAGGACGCTGAAGTGTGATCCCACTAAACAATATGCTGCTAACCCCCAGCAGAAAACAAAGCAATCAATTCTCATAATCAGTCCAGTTTCTCGATATAACAACATTTCTTTTGTGCACGCAGAGCACATATCTTACTACAGAGAAAAACAATTTCTAGTTTGTCAGAGTTCTCAATTTAGTTTCAAGCTCCCAGTATTAACTGCAACTAATATGGGATGGGTACAAGGTTTTCAACAATGAATGGGGTGGGTTATTTTTTAAAAATTATTATCACATTTTAAAATAGAATTTATTTATTTATTTTTCAGAGAGAAGGGAAGGGAGGGAGAAACAGAGAGAGAGAAACACCAATCAGTTGCCTCTCGTAGGCACCCAACTGGGGACCTGGCCCGCAATCGAGGCATGTGCCCTGACCAGGAACTGAACTGGCAGTCTTTCAGTTTGCAAGCCGGTGCTCAATCCACTGAGCCACACCAACCAGGGCTGGGGTGGGTTTATAGATACAGAATATGAGTGTACCTATTTCTTCTGGTTTTTCCTATTCTTAGCTTGCTTTCAATTAATTTAAACTTTGTACAAGTTGCAAATCAATGAAGCAAGCACTATCTCTATCCTTAACTGCTACAACCTCATCAATAGGAAGAAAGCCATCATATAATTCTGATTATTTGCCTTCTGTGACACAAAGGTGTGGCTAAAAGGACAGTATCTTTTCATTCTTTTGAGTGTCACCCTGCAGAGGTGGAAGGGAACCTCATATGAGGATTAGTATAACTGTTGCCTCAGAGGCAGTAAATCCCAAACAATGGATAATAAAACCAACCGGTATAGTAAATACCAAAAAATATATAGTGATACCAAAGGGATATGAGTTACTACCTATAATCTTTACTCTGGAGAACAGCTGCAGTAGTGATCAAAGATCCAGTGAAACATGACAAGGTAGAAACAAACACCTGAGTTTCAAAAAGCCCTATAGATCAGAGGATGAACTGAGGTGAGAGGACTTGACTGATGCTCTGTAAGAGCTCTTGGAGCTTTGAAGCTTTAGTTCCCTGAACTATTTAGTAGAGTAATTAAAGGAGCCAGTTACACAGCATACACAACTATCTAGTGTTACTAGTTACTCACTCAAGATACAGACATTTCAGGAACATGAAAATTTATCTGGTCCAACTTATTGGTTCTGATTTGGATATTAGCCCACCTTTTCCTTCTTACTTTGCACTTGCACTGTCCATTTTGGTAGCTACTAGCCATTTAGAGCTGTTTAAATTAAGTTCATTAAAACAAAATTAAATGGAAACATCAGTTCATCAGTTACCTAGCCACACTGCAAATGGGGAACAGCCACGTGCGGCTAGTGACTACCGAATTGGATGGTGGAGATTTCCAACACTGCAGAAAGTTCCGTCGGACAACAGTGCTCTAGGCCAGTGAAAAGGACCCCACTCGCCCAGATCTGAACAAATTCCCTTGTGAATTTCTATTTCAGTGTCTACCTAAGTACCTGTGTACTAAGTTTGGTTACAGGCAATTCTTTATTTCCATTTTCTTCCTTAAAACACATACACACTTGCATACATCACCTAATCCTTTAACATCTTTTTTTTTTTTTCTTTTAACCAAAACATTAATGATCTGGCCTCATCAGCAATTCTGATTAATGCCTGTCATCAAAATCACCCAAATCTTTGTTTCCTCTGCTCTAAGTCAACAACATAGGAACGGCTTATTCTCCTTGCCACTGTCTCCTCAAATGTGAAATGGGAGTGAAAGGGGAATACTCATATTTATTTCAGGGGTTAGCAGGTCATCTACTCTCTATCAGTGATAAAGACCAAATAAAAGCTAAACGCTATTTATCATTAGAAACGTTAGTGTAGTACAGCAGCAAGGACTGGCTTTATACATTACCATCTAGCTACTTGTAGGAAGTGTTTTTAACCCAGGGTGATATTGGCTCTATCTTTCCATTTAAAATGCAGTCTAAACTTCTGAAGTGGTGAGCAAGCCACACCAGATGGCATTCAATTACTACCACAGGTTATTGAAGTAAAACTCTCATCAGCAGCATTCACTGATGTGGATTTTAAAAACAGTTGTGCATGTTGTCACCGATTTAGAAGAGGTTAATATACTTTTGTTTGAAACCTCCTTGGTTCTGGTAAGGTTATTTTAAATAACCCTAAAGGGATTAAGTAAAACCTCAAACTCACCTGAATTACATACTTACCATTAACTGCAACACTTAAAAAACACAAACCTAACAAGCTTGTTCATATCTTAGGTTAGTATTTTTATTCTATTTTATACACTCAGTTGTGGCTAATTTTACTACATGTATTCTAACATCTATATAATTATTTGTATACACAGGCACAAGACGTAGTATTATGTGCATCAAGGAAAACTTTTTTGGAGAATATATTTACTACTTATTGACACCAGGTATCGACACAGGTATCATCTGAATCTTCACTCCTGGTTTGGTGCTCATTCTATTCTAAATATTAGGAACATAAATCAATCTTGGAGTGTTAGACTTCACGTGACAAAGAAAATCTAGAATTTTGAGATTCCAACCTAATATAAACCTCTGAACTGTTCCAGCAGGAGGAAAAAAGACACAGAGAGGAAAGGTATCCAATGACAAAGAAAAAATTTTTTTTAAGGAAACTGTCCTCGGCTGGCCGATGCTATCCATGTCTGACTGCCTTGAAGAGCAGATAGCAGTTTCCCTACAATTTCATGAAGGGGTTCTTTAACTTTGACAAAACTCAAACTGCATGAACTAGAAGATAATACAGAAATACATGGCAAGAGGCACCAACTGCAAAATCCTTTTACTTATTTTTTATTTTTTGCTAAACTATTATTGTTGTATACCTACAAAGCACGAGGTATTGATTGAAAACATACTGACTCCAATGTACAAATCAGAACTTGGAGGGATCATTACTATGGGTCCTAATTAACTTCCACATCTATTTTAGACTATTTTCTTTGTTTAAGTTTGAATGGAAGATCACTGCTATACACTCAAACAACTACAAATAGACCCCTTCCTTTTTGTCTATAAGAGTTCATTTTCTGTTTGATTTTATTTTTCTTTCTTTACATTTGTGAATATAAGGTATGTCTGCATTCAACTGTTCTATTTTTTCATTTTTTTCCCTGTAGATTGAGAAAACTTCAAAATATACACACAAGCATGAGTTGAAGTTAACTAAGGGAACTGGCCCCCTACTCCCCCATACCTTGGTACCTGCTAACCTGGCTTAGAATGAAAAACCTTCTCCTCTCTGCCCATCTGTGACTGCTACCTAACAGTTACTGCTTTCTGAACTTAGTATTTTACATATGCCATATACAACTTCTCATTTGTCCTTGACCTCATGAACCTTTAGTGACTCCCTACAACTGCCAAAATTCCCTAAAGCTTTGTCATGCATTGGGGGCCTTCCAGAAGCTAGCCTCTTCCTACCTTTATGGTTTTACATCCCTCTCCATGATTTCCTGAAATCCACGCTCCAAGCCATGCCAGCCTCCTCTCTGTATCCCAGGCATGATCTGACTCCATACTCTTCTGACTCCATAATTTTGTTCACATTGTTCTCTACCCCTGTGATGCTCTTTTTCCCTCTGCTCATCACTGAGCTCTCACTTATCTGTCACGGCCTTGCTCCAATGCCACCTCCTTTATGAATTACTCTTGATCCCGCCACTCAAAATGACTCTGTCCTCTGGTATTTTCACAGCTCTTCACTGGTACTTTCACTTCATTCTTCTTTGTTAGCTGTTTACATCTTCCTCTCTTTTTCTAAAGCTTTTAAATTCTTGAAGACAGTAATTCTGTCTTATTTGTGAATCTATCCTCTACACTGTCTAGCACAGTGCTTGCATATAGTAAAAACTCAGTAACTATTTACAGGATGAATGAAAATAATTACAGTATACCAGATTCTAGGCAGGGGCCATTGTTACCTCTTTGTATACTAGCATCTAGCACATAGAGAGTACTCAATAAACAATGCTTGATTGTTTACTGTAAAAACAAAAACCAAAAACCTAGAGGATCTTTTGGCTTTTAACGGTAAGCATCTGCATTACAAAAAACAAAATAATATAAAACTAGCTCAACCAGATCAGTCAAATATATCAGGTGGGCTCCAGATGGAGAGGTGCCACACAACACTGTTTTGGGGATAGGCCTAGGGTCCTCACTGTCACCACCGCAAAGAAGTGCATAATTCAGATTATACCAGGAAGGGAACAGCTACTGTAAGTATTACTTAAGTATTTTCTCTGATTAGTATAACATGAGATTTTACTTGAACATAAAGTTTCCAAGGGTTAAGAGAGAAAATTCCTACGTACCAGAAAATAATAAAGTCTACCACACTCTTTCCATGTAAATACTTTCTGATCAAACTGTACTTTGGAAAGAGAACAGCCTAATCCAACTCTGTTTAAAAGTCCTACAAAGTAATCTGGTAAACAGTCTTTCAGAAGAAGTACAAGTTTTGGTCAGGGGATTACAAAAGTCAAATTTGCATACCAAATAACCTTGGGGTGAAGATTAGGATAAACATTTTGTAGGGTGCTCTATCTGATTCACAACAGGGATTTTTCATTTTTCCTTCTTTGGCATTTTATATAATGTTGGCATTTCTTTTTTTGGTATTGTGCGGCAGTGTAGAAGAGTAGTAAATTAATACCTTTTTCAGCCAGAACATCTAGGTTCAAATCTTGGCTCTACTACATACAACCTATATGATTTTGGGTAATTACTTAATCTCTCTGCGCCTTAGTTTTTTTCTTAAGAGATAATAATAATAATGGTAATAACAACAACAGCATTGTCCTTATTAGGGCTGTGGTGAGGATTATGTACATTATACACATAAAGCACTTAGGAGAGTAGCAGTCTATAGTAACTTCTATTAGATGTTAACTGTCTTTAGTATTTTTATAAGGAATGCATTCTTCACTTGCAGAATGTAGTTTAGGAACCAGCCCAATGTCCACAAACAGTTAGGAACCAAGTAAACGATAACTTTTCCTTAACCTATAAAGATACAGGGAAGACGTGGTGTTGGTGGGTCACATATATCCACACTCAGGTTTCAAAAGATCTAAGTCCTTAAATCATGTGCAAAGATGAGTGCATTAAGTGTGAATGGGTATTTTCCTGGGGAGGGGATCCAGAGCTTTCAAGAGAGTCTTAAAGGGGTCTGTGACCTCCAAGGATCAACAACCACTGCTTAATTGTCCCATTTTAAAAGCTTTGCCCATATTACATCTAAGTGTGTGAAGATCAAGCTTGAATAATTTTCTTAACTGAAGGTCATCCCCAAATATGTCCTTTTGTGTGTCTGGACTGCCTCACTGTCCTTACATTATATGCTCATTTCAATGCCCTTTGCAGTGAAATCATTTGCACAGCTACACCAAGTCAGAATCTTATTAAGCTTCTACCCCTTAGTGCTAGTTTTGACCTGCAGCTTCTGTTTCAGATTTCCTTCAGTGCATTAGAACAGATTCATATTCTCATGCATATGGACTTAGAAATGAATATTTTGTTTCTATGAATAATGGAAACATACCACCCTCCTAAATGCCTCTTTCTACCTGGTCCCGAGGGCACCAATCCTATAATATCTCCAAGCTTAATTGCTGAGAATTCCAGAAAAACAATTTCAGAAGAGATGAAGTTACACAGGCTCTTAGGACAAGCTCAAATAAATATTTCAAGGAATTCAAAATAAGACTTTACTTCTGTTCTTACACAGAGAAGCGATTTTTCTTTGTCACTATCTTTCCCTCCTTTTTGAACCGGGGGTAAATCATTTAATTTCTGCTCCTTAGCAATGTTATTTCCTTCTACAAATGAATTTGAAGTGATTCTTATCCTAGTTATAACATAATATATATAAAAAAAAGGAACCAAAATATCTTTTGTTTTAGAGCTAGTTGAGCTTAATGTAGTCTGAGACAAGGCCCAGTTCTGCGTGACCAGTAACGCACTGCTCTACAACAAGCAGCCTGCAGAGCTCCACCCACACTTTACCTGTGAAGCGGTCAGATTGGGAGAGGGTGCAGCTGACTGGGCGTGGTGGTGGTGGTACTGCTGTTGTTGCTGTAGCTGCTGTAGTGGTTGCTGCTGTGCTGTTTGTAGTTTGTTTTCAGATTGTGGCAATGGCTGTATTTGGAACTTGTCTGGTTGTTCTTGCTTGACCATCAGGTTCTTCCGTAGTTGTTCAACTACTCGTTTCTAGCAAATGAAAACAAAAAGAAATAAAACCTATCAGAATATTGTCCTACCAGCTGTAGAGAAATATGCAGCAATTATATGCCTCTTGACATCTTTAACCTAAAACTTGTTATACTGAAAATTTACAGATTAGACAAATGAGGAGAAACCCATGGCATAAGACACATTTTATATATAAAGGGAAACTGAGGCATGCACAAGAGAAAAGGTAATGGAGGTCACTTAGCAGAGCTCAGGTTCCTTGACTATCACTGGCTTAGAGTGCTAGGCTGGAAGGACAGGGTAGTATAGCACAGCAGTGAAGGCGCGGCTCTGGAAACATAGTGCCTAAATTCAAATTTCAGTTTTGCTATTTACCAGTTATATGATGTTGGTCAAGTTACTTAGCCTATCTATGACTCAATTTCCTGTCCTGTGAAATGAGGCAACTAACAATATCCTTAGGGTTCTTACAAGTGCCAAACCAGCTGCTAAATGTAAAGTACTCAAGAACTGAGATTGGCAAATTGTTGGTCATTCTTCCTCTTGCATTGTATGAGAGCATCGATACCAGCCATACTGATTTTTATTAATCAAAAAGTATCTTGTATCTATCCAAGATTCAAACATTAAATAGGCTTTTAAACAAAGAACAGTTGATCTCGTAAATATGCAACATAAACAATAAACATTCTATGTATTGATTTTTTGGGGGGGGAGACAGACAGACAGACACTGATTTGTTGTGGTGCCCATTTATGCACCCACTGGTTGATTGCTGTACGTGCCCTGACCAGGGGTCAGGACGATGCTCTAACCAGCTGAGCCGCCCCACCAGGGCCCAGACGTTCTAAACCACTGAAACGTGTAATTCATGAACTGGACTTCTTTGCTGGGCTAGGGTCTGTAGAAACACATTCATTTGTTTAGGCAGAGTAGGGACTTACCTACATGGATGAAAAATTTAAGGTTTGCTGAATTTTCTAGACCTTGTTCAAATCCAGGAAAATGGGTACCTGAATTACCTTCATTACTATATAATACATCTCAACAGAATGTACGTCCCATGAGGGAAAGGACTTTTCCTCACAACTACAGTTGTGGCTAAGTCAATGTTCTCATTCTCTTCACATGATATATAAAGTGATAGAACCAAAGACCAGCAAAAGGCTCAGAGAATATATAGTAACCATTTGGGGCCAGACTCGGATTCTGACTCTCCTGCTCCCAGGGCTGAAGAGGTGTAAGCAGCGCCCCTCTCATACACTTTCAAGCCAGTTCACCAACTGAGGTTTGTTATTTCTGGTAAAAATAGATTGCTATTTTCTAATACAGATTATGAATAGAGAAAAAGAAGTGAATAGAGATCTTTAAATAAAGAGTTAAGTGAAACTAGAGAGCCAGGTTGATTTTCAAATTCCTGCTTATGATTCTAACCAACTTCATAGCACGTATTCTCTAAAGAATCCAAACCTGCAGGCTACTTGCTTAACATATTTGAATATTAAAATACTTATAAAATGGATTTTTAAAAACTTTAAGTCACTGCAAAATACATTCTTGAGAGAATTTTTATTATTTTTATTATTGACTTTTTTAGGCAATGAAAATATATAAAGGCCAATTTGGGGGAGAAAAGTCTGTTATACTTTATGCTTTGCTAGCACTTCTTCCTTCAGTAGTTAAACATTAAGAAGAAAAAAAAGGACGCAGAGTCCAATGTCTCCACAGAAACCATCTGCAGAATAATAAAAATGCAAATTAATAAAAATATCAAATGCTTATAAAAATTAACTTTCACATCTTCAAAATCCTATTTCTCACGTATAAATGACAGAGTAATTGAACTGATACAGTTTAGGAGAAGGGAGAGTAATAGTAGGGGTGCTATGGATTAATGCTGTATATCACAGGTAGATTTTATCGCTTGGTGACTGCCATTTAACAATTTGTTAATTATTTAGAGGTGCTTTCAGTCCCCCTCTAAAACGTATTAATCAGCATTAATCAAACATAACAACAAACAAGCAAAAGTGTGACAGGACGGTGGCGGAAAAGGGACTCCAAGAACCTGTATTTAAAAAAAAAAACAAACCAGAATAAAAAAACAACCCCCCCCCCCGCCAAAAAAAAATCCCAGCTCAAATCAGGAGAGAAACCAAGAGGAAAACATACAATACAAATCTAACACCTGCCAAAAATAAACTTTGAACAAAAACAGCACAGGAAATTAAATAATTACTGTACAAGGCACAAAAGGAAAGGGTGTTTTTCTCCTCTACAGCCATCCTTAGGAAATACAGCGTTCTCTACTGACTGCCTAACTGGGGTAAACTACAAGCAAGAGACAAAGCCCGGAACCCACTCCCAGTGTTGTGTACAACAGAAGGGAACAGTGGGGGAAAGAGCGAGAAAGGGATGCAGACTAGAGTACTCTGCAGCCCTACGGCTGGAGCAAGGTGACGACCAATCAGAACCAGCATCAGGAAAGTGGGAGTAGTCAGTCACAACGCATTCACAACTGTTCCTCCCCGGGGCCTGAAACAAAGCCTGCGCAACTTGTAGGGGATAGGAGTGGGGGAGTCGGGTTCAAAATGCTTGCACACTTACATTAGTCCTTGAGAGGAAGGGAAAAAAGGGAAACAGAGGAGAAAGAGAGCTGTGTAGACTGGACATGGGTCAGAGCATATGAGCTGGGTAAAGTTTTCTTTGAAAGAAGGGTCTGGTATATTTCAGAGTGCTGCTCAGAAATGCACAGCCCCTGCACACCCTGCTGTGTTTACCAGAAGATGAAAGGAATATCAAGCTTGTTCTTGTGCATGTCTGTGAATTTTTTTTAAAATCAAGATTTGGGGTAAGTACTAATACCTCCTGCAACTTAAGTATCTATCACTGCATTTTGAAAATCAACCACCTGAAGTCAGGGGAGCCCTAGCTGGTGTGGCTCAGTGGATTGAGTACTGGCCTGTGAACCGAAAGGTCACCAGTTCGATTCCCAGTCAGGGCACATGCTTGGGTTGTGGGCCAGGTCCCTGGTTGGAGGTGTGTGGTAGGCAACCACGTGATGTTTCTCAGATTGATGTTTCTCCCCCCTCTTTCTCCCTCCTTTATTCTCTATCTCTGAAAATATATAAACATCTTTAAAAAAAATTAAGTCAGGGGAGCTCTGAGGCAGAGGTACTCCTTAGGTGTAGAGAGGCCCTGCACAATGAAGGTGAGTTACTGAGCAAATTTACTGGCCTTTCTAAGTCCCACAATCCAGTCTTGTTCTAGTTCATCCTTGCAGGCACAAAAGTCACATTAACTCCAGCAGGACCCTGATCTGAATCAGTACCAGTTCTGGGTGGCAGCAAGAAGATAAAGCTGTAATTTTTCATAAATCTTAGCTGCATAGTACCAGGCAATGTTCATAAGTACCATCTCATTTCCAGAGAAAGTGAGCCTATACTTTTACTATTATGTGTTTTAAACAAAGAAATCAACTTCTGCTAGTCATTAGTGAAGGTTGTGCTGGCATAAACAATTTGGTATTTTCAATGTCATTCATATATTAAGGAGAACTTTAAACTGAAGCTTTGTCATTTGTCATTCAGAGTAAGTTAATGAGAGTAAAAGAGGGGAGAAAATGAAAGAGAAAAAGCTAGAAAGAATGAACCCAGAAGCGAGGGAGAAAAGTTGAAAACTTACCGTCTTCTCTCCTTAATATATTTTCTATAAACAATGGGCCAATGTACCAGGCGTCTGAAATGGC
Organism: Pteronotus mesoamericanus; assembly: GCF_021234165.1. Lineage (NCBI taxonomy): Eukaryota > Metazoa > Chordata > Mammalia > Chiroptera > Mormoopidae > Pteronotus > Pteronotus mesoamericanus. Next base: position 2,010,263 of record NW_026555299.1, on the reverse strand, counting down.
TAGTGCCACCCCTTTCCACCCATCTGTCCAGAACTGCTCCATACACCCGGCGTGAAACTCCCAGCCTCAGAGTCCCTTGACATTTGTATCACTGGGCTTCATCAGGGCTTGTTCAGGCAGAAGAGTTCACAAAGCCTCTGACACTTCAAGTCACAGTTTCTGAGACAGGTAGTCACGATGATCAATATTGTGACATTCAGTGATACTATCAATATGTTCACATGACAACAAGACAGATCCCAAAGAAAAATACAGAACTTTATAGGTCCAATTCAACAGAAAATTAGCTTCTTTTTCTTTTAAGTCAATCACTCCAAGTTCCATGGCCTGGTCAGCACAGAAGAAAGAAGGAGAGATGGAAGGAGAGCCCCACCCCTCTGGTCAGGCCTTCAGTTTCTTCCTGTCAAACTCTCACACCGATTTTAGAAAGCTTCCCCTGAAAGGAACTCCAGGCACAAGGCCCTGCCCTCCTGGATGCCGGCACGTTAAGCCTCTGCTTTTCTACACAGCCAGTCACTAGTCACTCCATTTGTTTGTGTTCTAGTTGACATTATCTATTTTATATTAATTACGAGAGGGCCACACCCACTCAGACATCTTACACAGTATTGCCTTAAAATTCATCTCCCTCCCCCCGCCCCCATGAATCAACCATGCAATCTAAAAATACAACCCTCACCCTTCATACCAGACACTCATAGAGACTTATAACTTTTCACCAATCCAGAAAGTCAAGGACGAATCTTGCCCATCTTCATACCTAAAATGCAGTGAAAAACTTTTCCACGTCTTCCAACTCACCAACTGCTCAAAGGTAAACGGGGAAACTAAAATTTTTATATGCAGAAAAACTAACGTGAAGAAACTAACATTTGTTGACTAAGTCAGAATTTATTCAAAGCAACGAAAACTTTCTATTGTTTGACTGAAATTCAGTCACTGCCTTTGTAAATAACCCCAATATTCACCAACGCTGAAGACGCAGGAAGGAGACGTGATGAGTCTTCAGGAGGCTGCATGCAATTATCATCCTCCAAAGAGCAGGGTGTGTGTTACTGGCATGGCAATGACAAAATTACAACCCAAAGTAAAAGGTATGTGCTAGTAAATTAAGTGAAGATTCCACCATTTTATGAGGTAAAACACAGGGAAGAGCAATAAACTCAAAATAAGCTCCTTCTTAATGCAATAAGTGAAATTCAATGAGAGAATATGCACTGAAGTTACTAAAAGGAATGTTCCAACGGAGACACACAGGCTGGGATTCTGACAGAAGAGGAGGAGGAATATTGGTGGCAGCAGCTATAAAAATATACTTAGCTAAAAATAATTGTGCTTTATTCATTTTGTAAGGCACTAGAAGGTTTTCCCCAAACTCTCTAATATCCAGTTTCGGGGTGAGTATTAGTAAATAGCTTCTAACCTTTTAAAACCTTTTTAAAAGAGATATGCCCTTTAAAAATGCCACCTGTATGAAAGAAGTGGCATCTACAATCTCATCTTATACAGTGAGCTGCGTATGTTGTCTTCTGAAAAGGATCTGTTTAGTCTTGGTGAGTTGGGAACATAATTATTTTATAGCTCTGTAAGGTGTCATAGAATTTGTACAGTACAATATAAATGAATTAAGGAACAGCAGCAGTTGGAATTATCAGAGTTTATTTTCGATAAAGTTCAAAATTCTCTACATGGATGCTTAACAGATGGTGGAGAATGCATATGTCATGGTAGCGATTAGACTTTGGCTTACTTTTTTAATTAAAAAATATTCTTTAGGGTTTACTCTTCAAAACACACACACACATATATTTATATCAATAGGTTTTATTTCCCATCTCCACAGGAAAACAGACCTTTTATTTGTATGAATGGGATTTCTATTCCATCTCCAAAGGGGATTAGCCCCTTTATTTGATGGCCTGATTGAAATGCAGTTTACATTCTTCTTATTTAGTTCATTCACGCTCTAATAGGTAAACTCAACCCCACCTTCCCCCTACTCTTATGCATGACTCTAAAAGACTGCTAGGACTGCTATAGTCAAACTCCTGCCTAAACGTAGAGACTCTTTTAAGAAACTGGGGATTGCCTTTAACTTGCACCAAACAAGAAAAGGTATAGCTGTTGTACACAGAGATATGTGTAACATTCAACAGGTAACATATTCAGATGCTAGAGCAAAATAGTAAAAATGCACAGATAGGCTAAAACAAAAGAACTGCATGCTGGAATGGTAGTTGCAATACATGTCTCTACAATAAAAGACCAAGGGAGCCAAAGCAGAATCCAGTTGGCTTACAATTAAGTTCTCTACATCTCTTTGAAGAATTAACCTATACTGTCCTGCTTGCTTCAGAACAATTCTGAGGATCAAATGAACTAATGGTGAGGAAGGCTTAGGAAGCTGTTGAGGGCATCATGAAAATAAGGGCTGATAACCAATGAATAATACAATTTGTCTAGTGTGAATATTTAACTTAGAGCAACAGCTATTTAAATGTGACTTTTATTTCTAACGTCAATTGTATTTCAATCACTGGATTTTTAACATAATTAGTTCCAACTATTTTTTAAAGGAGAATTGCCCAAAATACAGGATTAAGAAAGAGAATGCTACCTGTTGCCTTTTTATCTCAGGAATCAAACACATTGAGGAATATTCCCCTGTGTAGAAATCTAGGTATAGCCCAGATTTCCTATACCTCTATAGTGTTTCAGGGCTATATTTCAAATGCATAAAAGAGATGTCCAATTTAAATGTAACCTAACCCAGCAAAGACCCCAGAAACAGTAATGAGGACAGCAGAAAAAACACAAGAACATTTACAATCTGTATAATTTACAATCTGTGTAATTTCGCTACTTGCTAATATAGAATAGTGCCTGAATCATTGTGTTTGTAGCACACAATGAGACATGACACAGAGGCTATTAATTTGTAAATTCAGGTGCAGTTCAGCAAAATGCATGCCCCTCTGTAACTACCTGTTAGAGACCTGCGTCCCCCACCAGCTTGTCATTCATCCGGCCATGGCTCTGCCCCACAACTTCAAAGGCGGCACTGCCTTGTTAATGTCAGTTGTCCCACACACTATTCTCTCGTTGCGCAGCCCTGAAGCTGCTGTGGTTTTCCTCACAAAAGAGTTATGATTGGAAATGGCTGCACAGTAGCTGTCTCTGACAAGTTTGATATGAAAATACAATTTAAGCACAGTAATGATCCTGAAGTAGGGGATGAGGGGAGAGGAACAAAACTAAAAACCCTGATCATTTATGGAACTCTGCTCAGATAAAACAGACTGTTTTGCCTCCTCCAGCCCTGGTCCAATGTGAGATAAAGTAGGAACCCTCTTTTCACAGAAACACAGCACAGAATCAGATGCTGAAAGAGGCAAATAAAATAGATAATTTAACCAAGTTCTACACAGAATACATATACTAAGACATGGATCAATCATTTCCAAAGGTGAAGCTACCTTTTAACAATCCTCAATTCTGCAGTTTTTCTTGAGAGAAAAAAAGACACACAATGGTATTAAAATAATATACCATATATATATATATATATATATATATATATATATATATATATATCAGGCTGGATAATTCAGGTAGAAAATATTCTATGGTGAAATGAAATATTTTCCTCACATTCAAACACACATAAGTTTTATAAATCACTAACACTGACATTTTGAATTGGGAAGTATTTAAACAAAATCCTGAAAAACACACTTTTGAGTCTTAGAAACAAAATTTTTTCATCTCCTACAAACACACAGATTTTTGAAAATTCCAAACCTACTGAATGAGTAACTCTTAATTTCACAAAGAATTCAGTATTTCAGCAGTTAATTATCACAGAAGGATTTGCTACAATCACTAGAAGAGAAAAATGAAGTGTTTTACACATACTTCCTGATGAGACCCCACACAAAACAACACAGAGGGGGAACAATTCTAGCACCTACATGGGCTGCCAAGATGAGGGATGGGTAACTTCATCCCTCCTAAAGGGACTGAATCTTCCAAGACACATGACAGAGGATGTATTTAGTCTGGATTTTCCCCATCAGAGACAGAAGAAACCTGAACTCATCTTTCAGAATTTCAGAGCAGGTTTGCTTTTTTGTTTTAAAGTGTCAGTACCAGAAATTTTATTAAAGAGATAGAATCAGCAAAATAGAAGAAAGCATGAATAATCTCTTAATGAATAGAAAAACATTTGGTTAAAAATTTTAGTGTTTTATTAAACCTCAAGTGTGAAAAATCTTTTTCACTATGAAAATCACTAAATAAAATTGGCAAAAAATTTTTTCACTATGAAAATCAGTAAATAAAATTTGCAAATCTCTAAATAAAATTGTTCAAGTCTTTACACACACGAATGTGCATACATATACACCATATACCCTCCAGATTTTAGAAAAAAAGGAATGGCCGCAGTAAAAATGATTTGTTGTTTTTATCTTTTTTCTTTTTTTTGTCTTTCCAGCTGTAGCTTTATTTTTTATTAATTAATTAATTAATTTTTAGACAGAGGGAAAGGGAGGAAGAGGAGAGAAACATCAATGTGTGGTTGCCTCTCACGCGCCCCTTACTGGGGACCTGGCCCACAACCCAGGCATGTGCCCTGGCTGGGAATCGAACCACGGACTCTCTGGTTCACAGGCTGGTGTTCAATCCACTGAGCCACACCAGTCAGGGCAGTCTCAGCTTCTTCACTCAGTCTCCAACATTTTCTGCTTAAAACTCTATGAATCTTTCAATGTCAAAAATACAGTCTCTTGATCCACACCTTCTACCTCTATAAATAAGCACTGTACACAGAAAACTAATGCTCATAATGATGATCCTAACACGTTACAAAGACGCTAAATCATTAAAGAATGGTTTCATTTAGGGATGGAAAATTCACATGAATGGGTTGGGCAGGCAATGCATGCGAGTAACGCTGGCCCGGACAGCTATGAGATATTAAGGGGTGATGAGGACTAAGGTCAACTGGAGAGGGAGTGCCCTGTATAAAGACACTAATGTGAAAATTGCTTTTAACATCTTGAGTCAAATAAAATATCTTTGCTAGTTAGACTAAGCCCATGGGCTACCAGTTTTCAATTCCTAGACAGTAATTACATTTGCTAAACTGTAGTTGCTAGGAGAGTAATCAACCATTACTTCGAAAAAATTTCAACAATAGGAGGTGAGTCAAAAGGATTTCAGATAACCAGAAAATTAAAATGGCTTTCTGGCTGATCAAAATTTTACCGCTGTAAAAAGACTGGGGTGTGACTTTTAGTGGGAAGAGGTACAGATATAAAAAACAATATTCAACAGGTACTGAGGAGAATATGGTAAGATAAAACATCTGAAGATACAGGGGAGACAGGTAACTATATAAATTAGAAAGGTAAGAATGAAAATTCCAGTATGTTCCATAATTGTGCCAACTTTATCAAGACAGTTTAAAGGACTTACAGATGATTCAAAGCCCTCCCTGCCGCGCGACACGGATGTAAGATCTGGAATCAGTTTCTCTATCACTGAACTGCAGCTGTCTCCAGGGCTGGAGAAGGCAGCTGTTTAAACAGCCGCACTGTAGAGGTCAGAAAAAGGAAAACTACCTTGTTGAAGCTGCCCAGGGAATTTTCGTAAGCAAAAATGTAATCATCAGATCTGGAGTTCAACCAGAACACTAGAAACCTGTCCTGCACTTCTCTGGTTCTTGTTCCTGAGTACTCAGATTTTTCAAAATCATCCATGTGATTAAGAAGAAAGGAATGCATGTTATAAACATATGGACTTTTTAATAATTTTTCAAGAATTCTATTTTCTGAGTGAACCCTAAATGGAACCCTAAAAGGAAACAAATATTTTCCTAATGGTGCATTTTTTTTTTTTTTTAGTTCAAGTACGGTTGCAAATTTTCACACCCTGTTATCAAATAAGATTCTCACAATTGTGTGGGGTGGATTAAGGTCACTGTCATGTCACTGATTCGGACAGAGAAATGAAGGCATGTGGTGGCTGCTGACCAATCAGAAGTTGCGCAGTTACCTAATAGTGAAATGGGCATTAGTATATGGAGTCCCTATACTCTAGAGAATGAGTCTGAATGAAGCTCTGTTCACTGGACAAAGGGCTGGAGCTCATTTGTCTGAGCCAACTCTTCTGGAGCTGACAGGAGGTTGGGTGGCATCCAAGTGGACTGACTGAATATAGAGTATGTGGGGGTGGGGAGCTGGGTAAAGGGAGAGAGGTGTCCTTTGCTGGACATCAGTCTCTAGATACAATAAACAGCTGGGAACTAAAGACAGGCTGTTGAGAGCCAAGAAGAAGAGTAACTTGTGCAACAAAATGAAGGCGCCAAGCAGGAGAGGAGCCAGAGGGTGCAGACAGGGCAGGAAACAGGATAGCCACAGAGGAGGCAGGGACACCTCAAGAGATGGGTCTGGAACAACTGACACCCATCATGTCCATTCCGAGACGAAGCTCCTATAAACTGCTCTGAGCACTTGGAAGCACTGGGAATGTTCTTCAAGGGACTGCGCAGAGCTGCGTAACTTGCTCCAAATGCCAGAGACTGTATTTCTGTCATCAAAGATACTCTCCCTGGCAGCTGAGCAGGGCTACACTCTGGAGCCAACCCAGCAGAATGATATGCTTCCTCCTCTATGAAGTGTGATGGACATTTTTAAGATTCTGTTTCTAACCTTCCAGCCTCAAGCCAAAAGCTTCAATTCTGGAACAATGGCTTCAATTTAATAAATGGAATAAAAGCTGGCAACATTTAAACTGATAAAACGTTGGGTTCCAGTGGATTTTTAAAGGGGGGAAACCACAGCAAACTTTACTTACCAGCCGCTAATATAAAGCTAGGTTTAAAATTTTTATTCACTAACAGACTTATCTTACTGCCATAAAAACTATACATTTTGCTTGTAAAATAGAGCACAGATGATCAAAACCCATATGAAAAGGGGCTGAGGAAATAACATTATAAACCACGCAGAGAGGCTTTAAAATCAGCCTCTCTGCTTTCAGAGCTGCTACTAGAAATCCCAGCTGCCCCTCCCCCACACATCACACAAGACCAGGGCTCAGTCAATAAGGATGCTGCGCAAGTGACACAGCTATCACTTCTGCTTAGCCTCCACAGGCCTAATGTATGTGATGCTGAATCTACTTATCGCAGTAGGCAGCACAGCCTCGCCAAGAGTGCTTATGTTTTAAACTTGGTAAGAACAAGATGTCAGGGGTTTTGTTGTTGGTGCATCACTCTGCAAACACCTTATTTCAACTCTGTGCTGAGCTGGCAAAAGCACTAAATCAACCCAGGTCTGCGATCCAGCTCTGCTTACCCTTTGAATGTTCCAGTGGCAGGACAACTGCTACATTCACTGGCAACATGACACACCCCCTAGCACACATTTGTCTAGTTACCACACCCTTCGAATGTCTCTTTGATCCTTGTCTGTCCTTGTTCCTCCCAGCTGCATTTTCCATACTAAGTATTTCCTGTGACATTTTCAACCAAAGGACATAGGAATCTGACTCCATCTTGAGACCATTAGAAATGTAATCTCCATGCTACACAGAGATCCTGAGAGAAAGACCTGGTAGGCAGTACCTGAGCTTCCTACAGCCTACTCTGCTTAGATGCTGATAATGAAGAGACGGTTACTTCCATCCCTTTTAAAAGAACCCAGCTGATTCAAGGAGGGCTGTGAGGGCCTGTGTGATGGACCTGCTTGGAGAAAGCAAGGATATTTGTCATCTGATGAATACAGTGGAATGGACCTACTCGTGTGCAGGCTGTCAGCCTGGCCACTCATCAGAGGGGAGAAAGCATCGTTAGGAAAAGAAAATGGAACAAACTGAGTGGAAAGAAAGAAGTGATGTGAAAGTACGAGGTTTAACAAGGAGCTTTTCTTGGTGGTTGAAGGTGGTCCTTTCCTAACAGAGAATCCCTGTAACAGGAAGGAATCATTCCTGCACAGGGGTGCACACCTATACTTCACAGGGTGTTTGTTTGTGTGACAGTTATACTGTCATAATTTCAGATGGTTAAACCTCTGCTCCAGGGTTTATAAAAGATCAGAACACTTGTCACTCTTGGTGCAGGTAGAGTGAAATAGAGTTGGTTGAGCAGTTCATTTTTCTTTATAATTACACTCCATTAACCTTCCACATGAGAGCTCCCCTGTGCTTTCATACCAGCAGCACCAACTGGCTGCATTTGATAAGGCTGTACAGAGTCTGCAACACCAGCACATGCAACAAAAAGAACACTTTAATACTGCAGACTTAAGCAGAAGCTGAACGCAGCTCCACCACTCCTCTACTTATTGGCACACATAGTCAGCTCAATTATACATGTGTAGACAAAAACAAATCAAACACGGAAAGCTGGAAACCAGCAAACGGATGATGGGAGCTTGCTTAACCCAAAAGTGATTCGAGAATCTTCTGATAATCTTTACAATAGTAAAACCAAATTTACTGTTATTTTTCTAACTTTTGATGATGCAGTATCACATAAGAAACGTATTCAGTTTACTAAAGCTTACAGAGTGATACAATTACAGGGTGATGTATATTACAATTAGGTCATCTCGGTGTCTGCAGGCTGCATGTTGTGAAGGCAGTTTACTTGCTACAGTATTTCTCCTTATGGATCTTTCAGTAACTCATTTTTTTGATAAGTGGTTAAGAACTAGCACTGAGTCTATCTCTATCCTTCCTGACAGTGGCCACGTAAGTAATTTCTCTTTTTGAGAGAGAGAGAGAAGACAGAGAGACCTATTCTGTTAATAATGCATTCTCCTGGAGCTTTTAATGCAGTGCCCGGAATGCTACTTTCCATATGCACAAAGGTAGATTAGTGCTTTCTCTACCCTGAGCAAAGGCTAGGTGTTACATGCTTGAGCAGATAAAATGAAAGCCAATTTGGGAAGTAGGTGCTGGCACAATTAATCTTGAATAAGATTATTTGGGAAACAAAAGGTAGCTATATTTATACTTCTGCGTTAACCAATGGCATTCACAGCCCTCACAACATCTTGGAGTAAGGTTTGAATGGTAGTTTGTGTTTCTGGGCACATCCCCAATCACAGTGACCTAAGAAAGGTCAACAGGTACTAAAACTTGCTTTCTTTGGCAAATGTATGCACTGAGATGTTTGTCTATGGTAAGTGTAATCTGACAATCAGAGAATTAAGGTATAGGAACTCAAGTGGCACAGCATTTCCTTCATTAAATGTTATATTTAAAACACTTTTCTAGAGATATGAAACTACAGCGAATCTTGTTTCTGAAAATTAATGAGATGCTTAGTACTTCTAAAAGTGTTTGGCAGAGAAATGACTGTTTACATTTACATTTTGAATATGGATGATTAAATCAGGGAATTCTACTAAACTCTTCCTTTTTTCTATGCTTTACGTATGAAACTGAAGGATTTTTCCATTAATATTTTTCTTAACACCGTAACAAACTTTGATTATTGTATGCCTTTATGATACCACCAGGGTAACCTCTTAAAAAATCTTTTTCTTAATGCAAATGTCAGATTTGTGCTTGCAACCAAATAATTCATAATTCTTTAAAACCCAGTATCAAAGGCACAATTTATTATTTTCTTGCTGCGTATTACCTGCTGAAGCATTCAGCATAATGATGTTGAATGATCACACACCAAAAGATAAGCCAGCCATGCCTATAGGAAGTAGCTCCCGAAAATGTTGGTTTTTCAATGTCTGGATCCAGTGACAGTCAGATTTCTCTTCTGCCTAATAATGCATATTTTTCATTTCCCAATGAATAGAATTTCTTTCACTAAGTACTTGTTTTTCAGTTTGAAAAGTGGCAGACATTAAAATTCTACTTTCTAACCACATAAAGAATCAGGCAAAAGCCAATCTACCTGCTCGGGATCTGTGGCTCTGACTCACTGTCGGGCCATCTGTTTACGTGCTGCTTGTCTCACGGTGCAGACCACCCTGCTGCTGGGCAGACCTGCCTCACACTGCAAACTCATTCTGCAGTTTCAACTTCCTCACCAACGATAGGTCCACTTACCAGAATCTAAACCTACTGCTTTAATCAGCTAGAGTCAGCCTTTATTCTACTGCCCTAGTACAAAAAAGCAAAATACTACAAGTCCTTGCACAAACAGGTAATCTCTGAACAGTGGGCTCGTGAGGAAGGTGGCAGCACAGTCTTGCTCCTATCAGAACATTTTAGTACGATCGGCAGTGATCGGCCTGCTACCCAGGCACATGCACGCACAACTGTGGGGAGAGGCTAAACAGACCACTGAATCCTGGAGGACACGAGCATAAACTCTAAATACAAACCATTCTGCTCTTCTTTGTTTTAAAGACTGGCAACTTACTCATAGATGAGTTTCCATCTCTGTGATTAGCACACAGATTTAAAGCAGTAGTAGAAAAGGTTCTCAGAACATCCTTTGAAATCACCCGCAACTATTAATTTGTTTGCTGTTTTGCATGTACTTTGCTAATCATGCATCTTAGATTTGGAAGGCTTTTAGGGTCATGAATAGCGTGATGGGCAGTATAAGGTTTGAAGACAGTATTTACAGAATATCCTTAGAGAGCAGATAGTATTGCATTAGATGTGGTATAACATTAAAGAGTTAAATTCTTTAAGCAGTTCATATAGCTATTTCAAGAGATAGAATATATGTATTCAAAAGAATTATAACATTTCTTATAGAGTATTAACAAGCAAAATTATTGGAAGATTAAAAATATGTACACAGGGCAGAGAGCAGTAAATACAGAAAGTGGAGTCACAAAGAGAAGACAATATCAAACCTGGAAGAGTGGACATTTTGAGTAATACTAAATCCAAGAAAAAATTTGAGACAAAACAAGTATGGGTGATCAGTAATAATTAAAAAATTATTACTTTGGAGAAAGGGAGTAAGGCAAATTTACATGCTAGTGGCTGATAATAGTCCCCTTAACAAATAAACAAATATGTGCCCAGTGAAAGGCATGTATATACTTCCACTGTGCTCTATTCTTTACACTTAAGAAGACTGTTTTTTGAGAATATATTAATAGAATGTAAAATTATCTTATTTCTAACAAATGCACTTGAAAATGCACATTTTTAGAAAGTGAATTTTAAAATATCTATAGAAGACTAAAAAAATGTATTATTTAAAAGGAGCTGCATAGTTACTAGACTGGTGGTTAGAAGAACTATGTTGATAATGTGCAGAAATATACCTGGAAACATATTTGAATGACTCAAACATTAGTTTGCTTTTTAGCAACAAATAACTGGTTATGACAAAGCACAAGGAAGAGAGGAATTGATACCTACATGATAATTTCTCTATCTTAGTGGGTGAGAAATTCATCATATTTCATTTTGTTCAAGGCCCTACTGTCTCCAATGTGCACAAACTTCTTAACTTTTGTAATAACGATGAGCCACAGCAGTGGTGAACAGAAATGCCTGTCCTATTTCTCTGTGCTAAGGCAAAGTCACAACCTCCAGCAAGGCTGGCAGTAATATTATGTTTACTAAACAACAAGCAGCACCTCTAGTCTTTTTTCTTTTTTCTTTTTAAAGATTTTACTTATTTATTTTTAGAAAAAGGGAAAGGGAGAAAGAGAGAGAGAGAATCAACAATGTGAGAAACACAACCCTCAACCCAAGCATGCTCCCTGACAAGTAATCGAACCAGCAACCTTTGTCTTTGCAGGATGATGTCCAACCAAGTGAGCCACACTGGCTAGGGCTCTAGTCTTTAACAGACACTGAGAAATGGACATAATGATCTAGGGAAGATTATAATTTTTAAATTGACTGAAGAATTGAAGGTAGACTGTTAACCCTCTCAACTACTTGACACTTGCAAAAACAAAACAAAACAAAAAACAAATAGCGCCAATCAAATTATAAGAGAAGGCAGTAAACTTTAATAAAGAAAACAATCTGTTTGGCATGAAGAAACTGCTATGTCATTTCCCACACTACACTATGAAAACAAATCATTCACTTCTACACTACATGACAAGGAATATAGTGTTATTTGGAAACTATTGTATATTCTCTCACAGCTGAACCCTACCTCTTACTTATACTCTCCTGGGAGTTGCAGAGTCTCCTTGATCAAGATACGATACTATTCACAGCACTTCTGAATTCATTGCTGAAAATGACTGTTAGTTGAGATGTGGGAGTAAAGAAACTATGTAATTACCAGTAACTAGCTAACAGTCAAATTGTAGATGCTATTTAAATACTTTAATGTATTCCTTTGAAAAAATAATAGACTTTTAAACTGACCAAGAATTCATCGAGTACAATTGTTTCATGATTTTAATCCAACCTTCTGAAACATTACTACTAGGATATAAACATTTATGCCAGTTTTTCATTATTTGTTTCAGTCAGAGATCACTATTAGTGTCATTTTCTAAATTCAAAACCTATGTTTAAATAAGAAATTGACACTTTGAGTAATGCCATATCAATAGTTCAACAGTTCTTAACCACAAAACCCAGACATTTTGCTAACACAAATTAAAGAACACGCCAGGACTTATTAATATGGCTGGTTTAGAAGAAGAAATATCACAGAAGTCATGCATTGTTTTGGTAGAGAAGCCAAAGGGTATGTGGAAGTTGAAAAACCACCAAGTTCAAGTCAAGGATTCTATTGCTAGCAGGGTGGTAGAAATGGGGCTCTAAGATGTTTTAGAATCAAGTCCAATGATGGGCCATGAAAATTTCTGTTCTAATAAATTACTGCAATGTATTATACTTAGCCAATGGGCCTATAGGTTCTAATGAAATAAATCCACATTCACCTGACCTGAGAAATACATGAGGAAACTAAGAATGAAAGCCACCATTGTAGTAACTTTGGTGTTCCTGCCACGTGTCCCACAGCTCCAACAGACTAGCTAATAACACAGCGGAGAAAACAAAAATATTGCTAGCTAACACTGCATTTTTATATAAGAAAAGCGTAGAAAGAGAATTAAATGCATTCTTTTTTTTTCTCCCTGATGTGTACATTTAAAAAATTCATTAGTATCTTGCCAGATTTTCAAGAGAAAAGCTGTGTGCATCAGAGTTAACTGGTACATAGGCCATGGGAGAATAAAACCAATAAGAAACCTTTCTGTTCTGCACTTCACAGGGCTGTCACTCGTACTAGAAAAACGTCACTTTGAAGCCCTGTTTGCATTCCATTTTTAACTAGAGGGAAGAGGATGGAGGTCTTTGGTTTCTATGGCAACCCAGATGGGCCATAATACAAGATACTTACAAATGTTCAATTGCAGGGATGCCAAATCAAATTAAGGCAGAGTTAGCACTACTTTATAAAAACTAGATGGGGGAGAAAACAAAATACTTATGGCAAAATGATGCCATTTCTAGAAGTGATTCTGAAAGATTTCATGAAGAAATATAAGGGAGTGACTATTTTTAGTAAAAACAAATAAAACACTAAAACTAATATATAAAAATAAAGCTCCTATTTACATGAGTAAATGTTTTCATTAAATTTGACTACTAGAAAATTACTACTTCACTTAATGTTTAAAAAAATCCCTCTCAAGTAACATGAATTCATTAGTGATTTAAATCATTACAATCTGGCACGCTGGCTGGATTTTAATGGTGAGTTGAACTCCTTTGAACGACTTTTTCCTTTGCTCCACCCTCAAGATTTGTTTCCATATTTGGCTTTCATAATTAGAGTACTTAGTCCTCAAGATCATTGTGGAATGGCTAATGTTTCAGAAAGGAACTAATTTATAACTTGTACCTACTATAACTTGTGAAATTTATTAACTTTCAACGGAATGCAAGCATGCAAGCATCATCTCCATATCTCTTTCCATGTATAAATTACGATATATTTGAGAACAATCCTCAGCAAATATTTCTAGTTTTCAAAATCACTGTTTTGAAAAAGGTGTTCATGTGTAGTCTTCTTCATTTGAGGGGAAAATAAAATGCTTTATACTCAAAGCTAACAAGGGAATTGATTTAGGTCATGGATCTTGCCATTGGAGAGAGTGGGTATCACATAGCCCTTTAAGATCATAATGAAGAACTATGGACCCTACCCGCCCCTTCAAATGCCATATGTGCATGAACATATACACACATATTCTGCACACATTTCAGGGTGTTTAGACACCGCTCACCTCTGCCCCCAGCCAGAAACCTTCCACTGAGCATCTAGCTCACTTATTTATTCAGGGGCTTTCTTCCCAAAAGCCAAAGTTCCATATTAGTAATAAGGAAGTCATCAAAACAAAACAAAACCTTAACATTTTCAACATTAAGTAGACTGATGTACTTTCTTACTACTTAAAGTGTAGCTCAAATTAAATAAATTCAAATGAAACAAATTAATTTAATAACATGTACCTGCTGCAGAAATTGTATGGAAGCTTGAACACTCTGCGTTCCAACTCTTTGGGACTCCCATCGTCAGTTTAAGTTTGTTTCTGTGACTTTTTGTTCTCCCCTAACTGGCATAAACCCACTTAAAATTATGAGACAGGAGCAGGTTATAAAAACAGGACTAAAATAATTCCCCTAGTAGAACCTTTTAAAAAGACTCACATGCGTCTTGTTTTGAAAAGAAAATCTGTATATGTAGAGTGCCATTTAAACAAAAACAGCCATGAGAATGTTGTACCTGGACTCAAGGAAAGAGACTGGGCCAAAGGCTAAAACACGTAACAAACCAGGATGCTAGTTTCCCTTTTACCCTTCTATGTGACTCTGCTCATCACCATTCATCCTCTCTTCAGTATTAGGTTTCCTCTTTTACAAAACGAGGGTAATACTGGGTTGGCCAAAAACTCCATTTAGTTCATAAAATAGAAGACACATTTTTCATTTTCACCAATAACTTTATTGATTTGGATATTTTGAGTAGGTCGGCTATATCCCGTTACTGGTTTCTAGTGGGTAGAGGCCAGAGGTGCTGCTAAACATCTTCCAATGCATAAGATGGCCCTGCAGCAAAGAATTACTTGGCCAAAATGTCATCAGTACCAAGAAACTTTGCCAACCACTTTCGACACGTTCGATCAGTCACAGCACCATCTCCATACAGGGCTCACATCTTTTTTGCATTTCAGTTGTGTTTTTACCTTTCTTGAAATAATAAAGCATAACATGTCGAAAATGTTACATATTGTCTTCCATCTTCTATATTAAAATCACTGCACAAAAATTAATGAATTTTGGTAGTTTTTTAAAAAATGCACGCTGATATGATGGCTGTCACAAAGCAATCTAACAAAACTGTTTCAAAGGAAGTTAAAGACAACTAAGCACCATCTGAGCCATTATATGGAAAAAAACTAAACAAACTTTTTGGCCAATCCAATACCTGTATATCCCTCACCCCTGCTCAAAGAAAAAAGGAAAAAACCTTCTTATGAAATTGGAATGATAAAATATTCAGTATTCCTAGTACTAATAAAGACTAAATAATAAACTGGTAGTCTAAAAATGCTGATGACCTTGGTTTTTAAGACACCACAAAGCTGCCCTGCTGCCCATTATTATGATGACATTTTCACAAAGGCAGAGTAAGAAAAGGCTGCAATTCTCACTGGGATGATGACTAGTACTTATAGAAGATTAAAAATAAGAATGATATATTATGTAAAACAGAAGCAAAGATGGAAGTGTAAGCATGGCTCAGCACACCACGGAGCATTCGGTGTTTAATTTGAGAGATACTGGTGAGGCTTTGCACTCAGGCCCACACAAGTGCCTTTAAAAGCTTCATTAGACTCTGTGGACATTTGCCCTTCATCAATTGCTTCCCATGCCGAGATTTCCTTTTTGAGTGCTGCAACCTAATATTCCTCACGCAGGCAACCACAAGCCTGTTTTGGAAAGGTTCCCTATGTCAGAAGCCTCCATGCTATTTCCATTTGGAAACACATCTATATGAAAATATGTATCATCCCCCAAACTAAAATGCTTAGCTATATTAAGTTTCAGCTGTGAGTGATATTTTTAGAAAAGTGGTAATTTCAGAATTCTGCTACAAAATTACAGAGTTGGCTTTTTTTAATTGAGTCACAAAGTAGGAAATTAAGAAGATATGCCAATAATTAAAGTCCTTTCTTTTTCTTATTCCATTTTACTTAAATTAAAAAAATTATTTTCCTTAAATTTTAAAAATCACCAAACTATGCATAATGGTAAGAAATTTCATCAGATGTTCATCTTCATAAAAATCAAATAACCCAATGCAGAAGAGGTCTTATCAAGAGTCCTTGTTCTCAGAAACGATCTGACATCCCGGATGGTGCTGCTTTACAGTGAGAACCAATCTGAAATGCCATAGGCACAGCACAAAATGTGTGCTTTTGACCAAAGGGAAAGGATTTCACTTTTAATTGGTAAAAAAAAAAAAGAAATTAATATAATGCCAATTATACCTCAATAAAAAATACAAACATTAAATCATTATGCTGCACACCTGAAACTAATATGATGTTGTATGTCAACTAAACCTCAATAAAAAGAAAAGAAGAGACATTGGATGGTGGAGGCAGAGAAGAAAAGGAAGTCCTTGTTTGAAGATTATATTTAAAGAAACATGTAAGTGATGATATTTCATGAACTAAAACATTGGATCAGTGGCTATAATGGAGCATCCTCTATCCTTTTCTTCAACAAAACAGTTTTAAAGAACTGTGTTCATTTGACCTCTTATCCAACAGAAACTCATTTTCCTTCCCATTGGTTTGCACAGCAAAGAAGCATTTATTTTGTTGTTGTATTTAAGTTTTACTGTGGAGGAATGCTATATTCTGTCAGGACTGGAGCATCCCATTAAAGTATCTACTCAAGACAAAGGAACTTATCACCCAAAGGTCTACGTGTAAAACAGAGCTCATGCCCCCTGAAAAGACAATCTCTCCCTCTCTCATTCACTATACTCATACACCTACATACACTCAAAATTATTTCTCTTCTTTCTTAGGTCTACTCCCAAGAAGAAACACAGGCAGGTAGATAAACTCAAGTGCTATGCAACAATATTTATTTTTTTCCTTTACAATAGTAGTTCTCTGTCATCAAAAATTTCTCTGAATATGGAAAATGAAATTAGGCAGTTAAACTTCTTTAATCCTCAACCGAGGACATTCTTTCATTGCTTTTTAGAGAGGGAGAAAGGGAATGAGATAAACACTGATGTGAGAGAAACACCAATGCAGATTGGTTGCCTCCTGTACACACCCAGACTGGGGACCGAACCTGCAACCCAGGATACACCCTGACCAGGCATTGAATCTGCAACATTCTGGTTTATGGGATGACACTACAACCAATCAAGCCACATTGGTTAGAGCTGCAGTTAAATTATAATACATGCTTATATGAAAATCGTAAGTAAAATATGTGTACAATGTGTTATTAGAATGAAGTGAACCAATTTTCGTAAGTCACAGAAAAAACCTGTCACAATATAGCTATGCTTTGTGTATACTAAATTACCTTAGGCAGTTGCTGGGGTTTTTTTTTGTTTTTGTTTTTTTGTTTGTTTGTTTTTTTGGTTAAGACTTTCTAAGATCATAAGAAAAAACAAAATCCTCCGTTGAGATATTAATTTGATTAATGGGTACCAAATATTTAGACCATCTTGTTTTGACTTATAAAACAGGTTATTTTGACTCTGTTGGCAAAAGCCCTCGATGTTTCTCAGCTTTTTATTACAACTAGTGAATGAAACTATTAACAATCTTCTTATGAAGAAATCTGAACTGCCTTACACTGGAATGGTTAAATAAACATTAAGGGAGCCATCAGCCCCAACCACTTACTCCCCATGAGCAATGAATAAAAGAATAATGTTTGTAGTGCAATTAAGCCTCTATGGCTCAAGATGGATCATCCCATCAATTTTGAAACAATTTTTCTAGGTGTATGAATCTGATTATAAAGAAAAAAAACACTTCTAATGAAATGTGGAATGACTTTTTTACATGTAAAGTATATTCATCATCATTTCTTTTTAAAATTTGCACTTCAGAACCCTTCAGAACAGAAAGAAAATAAAACATAAGTAGCTTATTTAGCGCCTACCAATAACTATGAAAAAACACAATTTTTAAACTTTGAAAATGGGCTAATCTGTATTATAAAAGTCTCTGCAAATAAATAATTCAAATTCAGACAAGAGAGAATTAAAGAATTGGGATGTTCATTTTATTTTACATTTATAACTAAAGAACCAGAATAAAATACAAATGTATCACTGTTGACTTAATTCCTATAAATAAGAACTAAATGATTTTAAAATCAAATTTGTTATAAACTATGTGCTTTAAGCAGTATCTGCTTCCCATTTTCAATTGTTTTACAATGTTTCCAGAAGCCATACAAGAATTATAATAATAGGGTAATAAACTATGAAAAAACAGTAAGTTCAGAATCTTTCAACTGGATATACAATAAGGGCAAAGGCTAAGTCAAAGCTAGAATTAATAAGCACCTAATGAAATACTGTAGCTTACTACAGGTTTTTAGTTTGAATAAATCATCCTCAGCATTTTTGGTCCCGCTAATATTTCCAAATAACCTCCACAAATTACTCTATATAAATAGCAAGGGATCTAAGAATGTACTGCTACACTCACCCTCTACAGATAGTCAAAATCAGTTCAACTCCATAGGAAGCTGTTGCTAAGAGAATCAAGTTATCACTTAATGAATTAACGCCATCTAGTGGGATCAGTAAGATTTCAGCCATAGCTTACTACAAGTTACTACAATCTATTCATTTAGACAAATATTTTATTTTTAAAAATACATTTGTATTAATAAGTGAACTATCTCGAATGGCTATGATAAGAATGTGGTAAACTTGCCTACAATGAAAATGGCACAACAATATTTTAAGATCAGCAATGCCCGCTTAGAAGGGAGTGACATTTCTATTCTTTCCCTCAAAGGAACAAAATATAAATCAATACATACTAACAATATGTATTTTCAAAGATTTCAGAAAAAGCAAAGTCACAACATTCAATAAAAATTTTTAAATAACAATAATAAATATTAAGTACCTATAATATTCCAGGAACTTCACAAAGTTTTAATCTTTAAAGCTATCTTGTATTTGTAGTTCTACACAGACAACTCTATTACAAAAACACTTAAATCCAGAGTGACTAATCAAAAAAGTAATCTTTCTTCCCTCCATCTATGATATGAATGTCCCCTCTACCAACACTAGCTCGCCGTGTATCTACCAAGTGCCCAGAAATGTGCCAAGTGATGATAAGGTTCTAAGAGATGAAGAAGCACCCTGGCTTTTCAAGAAGCCCAGGCACAGTGCTGAAGCCAGGAACTGGTGGCACCTTACAGAAGATATTTACAATGTTCTCTTATCACAGTTTTCTGTTAATTTTCTTCACATTAAAAATAAACTGCTAGCATGAATCTGAAATCCATCATGATTTTGATTTAGTTACATAATTTAAAGCAAAAATTGATGAGAAAAAGTGGGATATGTACCCTTCATATTAACTAACAACGGAAATATTCTTTCCTTAACTTCTATGAACACGATTTATTTTTATCATTTGCAAGTCTTAGGATAATGGGTTTCTCCACTTCACTCCTCGTGGACTGTCCAATTCTCACATAAGGTACAGGATCTATCACTATAGTCAGTGTTGTTATTTTATTTACATTCCAAACAGCATTCTGCTTCTACTTTTCTTTGTACTTTTTCAGATTACCATGCTCCAGGTAAGACTAGAAAGGAACTTCAAGCAAAATGTGTTCATTGTTTTTCTGTTCACTGGTAGGTGGATATTAACACAGTAAAGTTCAGAAAAGTAACCCACAAACTATTCTGTTTTCTATGTAGGAATATTAACTTTAACATTCCAGCATTTTCCTTTACACTGTGGATTTGTTTTCACATGCACCCCCTTAAAACTTCAGCATGTCGAATATTAGGCTAATAATGTATAATAATGTTCAGATGACCAGTCAATTAAATTTAGCAACATTTGTGGGATCTTCAAGGGTATCAAAGTTTTCCTTTGTGTGTGTTTGTGTCCTTATTAAAGAAACAATAGAATAGAGATCCATATTGTAAAGCATATCCAGGCCACTATGAACCATCTATAGCCTGGGTTCTGAAAAGATTAGCTCAATTTAATCCAAATGCCTCTTTTCCTTTCCTAAAGGAGTCAGGAATTGGGTGGCATACATCTCTTATCAACCCAGATTTGCCTCTCTAGAGAGTGCAAAGGGCCTGAAAGCTAGTCCATGAGTCAAGTGGGAAGAGAGTTTACCTTGACTGGCTGGGTTGACTGTCAAACCTACCTGTGTATCTAGTAAAAAAAGAGAAACAGCAAAATTTGGTGGAATGAGGCTGGGTTTGTACTGCGAAAACCTGATCTTTTTAGAGAAGTCACATCTCTGAGTTTTATTTTTAAAATGAAAATAAAAATAACAATAATCATAATAGTATGTATTTATCTTGCATAAATATATCTGAATAATAGATTTAAGTGATTAATGTGAATGCAAAGTGCAAAATGTTATTTTCAGCCTAGTAATCTTGTTTAAAGTACTTTTTTAAAAAAAAAGATTTTATTTGTTTATTTTTGGAAAAGCAGGAAGGAAGGGAGAAGGAAACCTCAATGTGTGGTTGCCTCTCCCGCACACCCCACCAGGACCTGGCCCACAACACACGCTTGTGCCCTGAGCAAGAATTGAACTGGCAACCCTTTGGTTCACAGGTCAGCATCCAATCCACGGAGCCACACCAGCCAGGGCCCAGCCTAAAAATCTTATATACCCTATCTACTCTCATTCTACCACTGATATGATCAATATTTATCCTCCTGTTAATCAGATTCTTTGGTAAGATTGGTCTCTTCCCTGCCCAGTGAACTTAACAAATTGGCTCCTGTTTTTTAGCTTTTGTTGATGATAGTCCCTTTCTTTCTCTCCTCTATTTCTGTTTGTCCATTTACCCTTGAGGGTTTTGATAAATCCCACCTCCTCTATAAAACTTTTCTTGACTTTATCTGTCTAGAATGCTCTGTGAAACTCTATTATATCAAATGTCTGATTCACAAAATTTAACATCTAAACATAAAACAGTAAAAGCAGCTGAGCCCTGGCTGGTGTGGCTTAGTGAACTGAGCACTGGCCTGCAAGTCAAAAGGTCTCTCGTTCGATTCCTGGCTAGGGCACATGCCTAGGCTATGAGTCAGGTCCCCTGTTGGGGGCCTGCAAGAGGCAACCAACTGATGTTTCTCTAGCACATCAATGTTTCTCTCCACCCCCCCCCCCGCTTCCTCCGTCTCTTAAATAAATAAATAAATAAATCTTTTTTAAAAGTTTAAAAAACAGCAGCTGAAACACTTATACAGTACATGCTATATGGCGAGCATAATTCTAAGCACATTAACTATATATTATGTAAGTCAGCCTTCAAAGCAATCCTATGAGAGAGACATCAATACTATTACTATCCCATTTTACAGAGGAAGAATTGAGGGACAGAAAAGTACTTTTCCAAGATTCCAAAGGTAGTATGTGGCAGAGCCTTGGCAGGATTCTAACTCAGTCTGGTTCCAGAACCCATGCTGTTACCCGCCATACACCATGGGTTCTGCCTGTTTCATGTGCACCCTTTTGGTTTTTGCCCCAGAATGTATAGTCCCTGAGGAAAGGGCATTTCATCTAGTGTAACTCTTTTCTCACCTTGCATTTTTCTGGGCTATACAACATACAAAGGTGTTCCGTGTTTCCTTCAAAGTAGAACTAGGCCACCAGTCGCTCTATAATTTGGGGAAAGAAGTTCAACTTTATAATGAATAATTCCAGACCGCTGTTTTCATTAAGTAAATATCCTAATTTGTCCACCTTCTAATAAAAGATTATTCCTACTTCTAGCCCAGAGTCAAATAACTCAGGGATGTCCGAGGAACATTCATTTAGTTACTTAACAATAAATCACTTTTTGAAATGGGGAGAGTGTGCCTACTTTGCGAGTCAGTTGCAGGAATATGAATAATCTTTTAAAGATAAAAATGAAAGCTTTCTCCTGATTTATACCCATGAAGCAGTCTCTTGAGCATTTGTAAGGAAAATTAATAATGGAGATTTAGTAATTCAATGATTAAGTCACCTGGGACCAGGTATGGTATCAGTCCAAGATATATACAATTACAGTAAGTCCTCTCTTAACGTTGTTGATAGGTTCTTGGAAACTGCAACTTGAAGCAAAATGACGTATAACAAAACCAATTTTATCAGAGGCTAACTGATAAAAACAAGAGTTAGGTTCCTACGGCATATTTCTGGTCACAAAAACATCACTAAACTTCTAAATGAAGACCCAAAACACCTAATATTGAACACTGAAATAAATGTGAGCTATACTTACATTTAAGATTAATTTAAAAAAACAAGTAAGCTCATTATTTTCCTGCCCACTTATTATCCCAACAGCTCAGGGCACGGGACCCCACTCTGGACAGGATGCCCTTTCATCACAGCGCACACCACACACACCCACGTTCACGCACACTGGCACAATTTAGACACGTCCATTCACCTAGTGTGCACATCTCTAGGATATGGGCAGAAGCCTGGGTACCTGGAGAAAACCCATGCAGACATGGGGAGAACATGCAAACTCCACATGCACAGTGACCCTGGCCAGGAATAGATTTTTTTTCATCAGTGTTATAATGAAACAATGCTGAATGAAGTGACATTATTCAAGGACTTGCTATATTTTTAATATGTCAGCATTCTGTAAATATAACTGACATTACAGTTTATAAAGTCTTTTCTTTTAAATACATTATGTTAGTTGTACCTTACAACAATCCTGTGAAAATACTTATTTTAGAGAAGAATAAAGTGAAGCTCGGGGAGATTCAGTGATTTGCCCAAAACTATAGTTGTGTGGCAGAACCAAGACTCAAATCTTTGTTTTCTGATTCCTTTCTGCTTTACAACACTGTTGGGAATAGTGGTGCGGATAACTCAAAATTAAATTATATCTGGCTTTGGAGTACTTTTTCTGGGTCTCATCTTTTGGTAATACATAATACCGCAAGTTAGTAATAGCCATAAAACAAAAATAAAACCAGTCTTGGCTCTGGAAGAAAGACCAGGTTTCCCAAGCCCGTGTGCACAGCTTTGGCTTATACAGAAGTTAGAGAAGAACAAGTCAAAATAAATATGTCTGTCTTTTCTTCTCCCTTTAATTTAGAAGTTTACTGTCCCTCTCCTCCCCTAACACACATCCCCACCCCAACCCCGTGGGCTGGGGGAACGATGAGTAGTTGCTCTGTAAGGCTGAGCTGCTGGGTGCCCTGCAGCAGTAACAGTGACCGGACAGTTGACAGTATCTCCCTCTTACTAGCTCCTTCCCCTCCAACTATAAATAAGCACGTCCAAGGCACCTCTGTATAAATCTCTCTCTGGCTGCTATTTTTTCTCCCCCTCTTTCCTGAAAGATGAAAATGAAGTATGTGATAAATAGAGTGCCCCCCACCAAAATATGCATTTTACATTTGGTTACTATATAACCAGTCACTTAATTTTAAAACTACGTGGCTTGAGAATATTAATTATAGTATGGATATTTCTATTCATTCAAACAAATATTTGAGCACCTTCACTAACTTCTAATGGAGTTACTGGACTTTTGATCTTCCCACTAGACTATGAGCTCCTTGAAGGCAAGAATAAACTGTTTTAATTGGTTAACTTCACTTTTTAGCCTGGCTAGTGGGAGGGTGTTTAAGAAGTGCTCAGTGAATCAGTTGTTGAAACAAGAAGACTGGTGATACTAAGATACATTCTGGCTCTTGAAGTCTAGGGTTTCATGACATCTTTCACTTGGTGCTAAGCATTGCTTTTTATTTCTAAATTTATGAAAGAGTTTTGGCTGAGATCCTTTTTTATTCTCTGACTTCTGCAGAACAGAGATGTTATTTCAGGCAATGTTTTTAGCTAACAAAATCCCCCAAAGCAAAAAATGTGGGATGCCCATGAGTTTGGCACAGGGGAGTTTTAGAGCAGTTTGTATTTACTGACTGAATTAAACAAAGGAATTACTATTAATTCTTGCCTCCATTTAATTTTAAAACTGTGTATGTAACACACCAAAACAAAAGGGAAAGACCGAAAGTTTCTTTAGTACAACATTAATTTTAAAACTTTATGCACAAAAATTAGAAGCAAAGTACACGCTTGAGCTTGCTCGCTCTGTCTTGACTTCCAGACTGCCAGCTAACCATGGCTTCTGTACTTCCTCCCTACCCCGGGGCCCCAGGTAAACCACTTCCACTTTGCTCGCCCTCCCACTGGAGCCCCTCTTCCTTCTGACCTTGACAACGCCTATTCCCGAGCTGCTCATTACTACTTGAAAGAACCCTTTACCAGGCCACAGGCTTTGCTTAAGTTCATGTCATATTTATTCACCCTCACCTTCTATTCACCCATATGTGATCTTTCATCGATTAGTTTTCCCTCAAAAGCTACTGAAATCTTTTGTCTTTCTTGACCTCTTTGTGCAACTGCACTGTTGACCACGCTCCTTCTGGGACAACACCCCTTTGTCATTGTCTTTCCCATAGCCCTAGAAGCTCCTTTAAGTTCAGATCCTCCTATATTCAAATGCTTCTTAGGTTTCTATCCCAGACCCTCTTTCCTCCCTCCCTACACTCCTTCCCTGGGGAACTACATTCAAACTCACTCCTGCAATTATCTCCTTCATGAAACAATGGCAGGCCACCCACCTTGATTAGAATTTTGGTCCTCACGGCTAGCTGTTTGACCTCAGGCAATTACCTTCAACTGCAGTTTATTTCTCTTAAATGGAAATAACAGTATCTACCTCACAGCTCACGGGGCTTCTGTGAAGATTAGATGCAGTAACGCATATAAAATACCTAGCACAATGCCTGGAACATAGCAGAGCTGACTGTTCCAGCCCTGGTCTCTCCTGGAACCCCATACCCATACTTCTGATTGCATGACAGACAAACTTATCATTGCCTTTCCCCTCTTGCAGTTTCCTATCTTAATAACACCCTAATAGCTCAAGCTGGGAATCCTAGGTGTGTTCACTCCATCATCCCCCTCACTCTTTACATCTAATTAGTCCTTGCACTGTCTTGTACTTCTATCCCACTGCTGTAATTCAGGCCTCTTACTAGGACAATTTATAACATCTTCCTTACTGTTATCTTTCCCACCTAGAGCAGACAGATCCCTTTGCTGATAAAATAGTATTTCTCAAAAAGGGATCTCACCATGTCATTTCTCTGCTTAAAATTTCCTGTGTCTTCTCTCCAGTAACTATGGAATAAAGCTTAAACTCCTAGGTGAGGCATTAGAGGCCCTTAACAATTGTACTTCATCTCCCACTATATCTATTCCTTCAACTGCTCTGAATTATTTGCTATTTCCAGAATTCAAAATGCTTTTTCTTGCCTCTGTACCTTTGCTTAATTATTCCCTCCCTCCCACCCAATACCCCTCCTAACTATCTAAACCTCACTCATTCTTCAAGATCCAGAACAAACACCATTTTTACATAAATCCTCCCCTAATCCTCTACTTAGAATTAATATCTCTCTCCTCTGTATTTGCAGCACATCCTGCTTATAAGTCTATAGTGGCATGTACCATAACCTATTTTATACTTCAATCTGTAGTTTAGTCACTTTCTCCTCTGTTATGCTGCCAGTGCCTTGGGAACAAGGGAAACTAGGTCTTATTCATTTTTGTAGTTCATCGCCTGGAACTTGGTAGCCCTCATAGATGGCTGTAAACTGAACACAATAATTATATGATTGTATCATCTAGAATGCAGACCTACAGCATTAAAAAACTAACCGAACAGACACGTCCTCAACCAATGATCAAATTTAACATCACAAAAAAATGGGGCAAATGGACATGATGTACCCATCTGTGATGAAGGCACAATGTACTCTAAGTGGTATTCTTACCAAAACATTTAGTGTGGATTTAATCGGGAGAAAATAGCAGATAAAACTGCAGGGCGTTCAGCACTGCACTGGCCTGGACTCTTGAAAATGTCAACAAGTGAAACACCCTCCCCTCTGCCCACCTCCAAAAGGCTATGAAACTGCTGCAGATTAAAGACCAAAGAGAAATGGCAACCAAATGCACTGTGTGATCCTTGACTGGATCCTGGATTAAAAATAAAAAGCTTTCTGAAGAACATAATGGTCACCTACCAGGGACATGTGAATAAGAGATTAGTGTTACCCTAAAGTATAGTCCATGGATTCACACCATATGTAAACTGTTACTGATGTTGTGACACAAGTACAAAAAGTGAAAGTAAACATTTAGTAATTTTTACAGAAACGTAACAAAGTAACTTTGTTTGTTAAATCTAATAATATATTTTGTATATATACCATTTATTTCATTTTTATAGTAATTAATTTTATTGTACTTTATAAATGTCAGCAGTGGACTGGAAATTTAAAAACAGAAGTTTACCACAGATAGTTTGAGAAGGATTCTATTAGAGACAACAGTATATCAATCTTACATTTCCCGAGTGTGATACTTCTACTGTGATTATGTGCAGAGAAATGCTCAAGTCTTTAGGGGGATATATCCTGATGTCTACAAAACTCAGAAAAAATAAAATTAAATAAACATGTATATGTAGAGAAAAAATTAACTAGATTTTTAAGTGCGTAAAATGTGTACTTGTTAATTTGTAACGGAAACATCTATCTTCTCATAACTCTATTATGATCAAAAAATGAGATTTTTATTAGCACTCAGAACGCGTAGATGTCAGAGGAGACTGAAAGCTAACGAGACTGAAGACCACTGCTTGTAGACAGTGCTTGGGCATGCTCTCTTCTTGTCCAATGGTGTGGACTGAGTATATTCTGTCTGCCTGCTGTGGTGAGCTCCAAAGAACCTATTTGGTAAGCTGAACATCCTGACCATGAAGAGCTCCAGACTTAAAACTAACACTTCAGGATTTGCTCTTAATTAAAAAAAAAAAAAAATACACACACACACACACACACACACACATATATATATATTATATATATAAGTGTATATATATATAATGTATATATATACTTATTACTTATTTTTAGAGAGAGGGGAAGGAAGGTAGAAGGTGAGAGAGAGAAACATCAATGTGCAAGAGATACAGTTGCCCCTTACATACTCCCAACTGGGGACTTAGCTGGCAACCCAGGCATGTGCCCTGACTGGGAATTGAACAGGCAACCTTTCAGTTCACAGGCTGGCACTCAATCCACTGAGCCACACCAGCAAGGGCAGGATTTGCTCTTTAAAAAAAGAAAAAAGAAAAAAATCTGAGAGATCATCATCATTATTCCCTATAATGTTTTCTTCCTAATTTTTACAAAATCAACAAAGATTACACAAATCAAAATGCAAATGGTTTTTCCCTGGAAACTGTTAATTATAAATATGCAGAATGATAGAAGAAACTAATCTTTTCCTTAAAAATAAACCGGGGTTTCACAAAAAAGACTATCAAATATTAAAGTACAATGCAATCAGCTGCCCAAATTGTATGTTGTTGTACTCTTCCTTTCCAATTCTGTAATTTCAATTGGTGCAAAAAAAATAAATAAATTTATTTTTGCAAATTTGGTTAGTTAAGTAAATTATTCTAACTAGCTGTAGGGGTTAATAAGAAATATGTCTTATGCTTTAAAGGTTTCCTTATAAAAGCATCAAAATGTACTTCCCCAGGATGCCCTAATGACCTGTAGTTGGGTATCCTGAAGGTCTGGGCTCAAACTCATCAGTGTCTTCAGAAAAATGCACACTACTACCATTTAACCTTTGCCAGTTGGGCAATCTGTAGGGGAGAAATAAGAGCCTTCCTAAAATTGGAAGAAAACTGTCTGAGAACTTCAACTCTTAATTCAGAGTAAACGGCTATCCTAAAATAGCTGTCTGTGCATAATTTAATTTATGTACCCATTCAAGTGCCTTTAAAAATCCCACTAACCTATTTGAGTCAATTTCTTATGGAAGGGATTCTGTACAATTACAAGTAT
Source organism: Pteronotus mesoamericanus (assembly GCF_021234165.1). Lineage (NCBI taxonomy): Eukaryota > Metazoa > Chordata > Mammalia > Chiroptera > Mormoopidae > Pteronotus > Pteronotus mesoamericanus. The sequence goes on along the minus strand of NW_026555299.1, from coordinate 1,982,127 downwards.
ATATCACATGACTTGGCAAAAGACAATTTGGTAAATAGGAACAAAATACTGAAATGGACACCAAATTAAAAAAAAAGAAAAGAAAACTGAGATAACAATTGACGTTTGCAGAAAAAATGATGATGCTGTACTGAGAATGACTGCAGGTAGGAGCAGATGGCACTAACTCGCTTAATGGCACTGCTTACTGCATACCATGACACACTCTCACAGATGCACATCACCAATTTCTAAAATAACATCTCAGAGTAATGCAACCTAGTGCAAGGCTTTTTATGACAAAATCAATGTATCATCACTGTAAGCAGCAAGAACACACAAATCATGTGGAAGGTAAAATGGTGTTTAAAGACAAACTCATTTGGTCAAAAATAAGGCAAGAAAAAAAAGGAGAATAAAATGAGCCTTTCCCATTCTAGAAGCTTAGCCTACTTAAAAAAAAATAATTTGGAGCCTTTGAAACTCACCTACTCCATTGCTGAACTTTTGTGGATGCTAATTTCTTAGCTGCTGGTTTTTGCTTTATCTTCTCTGAAGAGGAAAACAAAAGAACTGCTTTTTTGCTTTCCAGAAGATAGGAGAAAAGGCTGTCAGTTTTGGGGGGGGGGTGTTTTGTTTTTTTTTTAAACTTGGCAGTAAAGCTACTTTTTGATAAATTTGGGATCTGAGTTTCAAATAAAGTTATATCAAATTAAGCATCACAGCAAATCAATCTTAATTTTTTCCATTTGAGACCTAGATTAACCTAGAAGCTGACTTTTTTTAATGCATGCCACACCAAAAAATAAGATGACCTTTTATAAACTAAGTAGGAATAAACCAGGCCCATACAGCACTTGTATATGGCTAACACAGGCAAAGTCTGCTACAAGTAGGGAGCAGAGAAATGTAGTTGGAAGACACTGCTACCCTCCTGAAAAAGTTCTGGAGTTGGTATCACAGAATATCATGTTGTTATTGATGCTATAAACTATCTTCTATCAACTTGAAACAATTTTTTTCAAAACCTAAATGCTTTATTATGTATTAACTTAGGCAGACTACATTCCAATCTTAGCAATGAAATTGCATCCTATCAGTGTGTTCAGATTTGACTGGCTCCTTTGTTTTTGTTTTTGAATTTCTGCTTGAGAGTTAAACGGCAGCTCCGCTCCAGAAATGATAATACAACACTGAAAGATAAAGGCAAATGAAATCTACTTACCCAAATATAGGTAGAAAAGGACCACATGACCATTAAAAGCCGGAAAACCAGCATGCTCAACTCTCAGGGTGCCTAATAATCTCAACCAGCCTGTCACAGCATCTCAAATCCTTTTCCTTCAAGGGCATAGCCTTACTCTCTACATTTTAACTCCCTTTTTGGGGGGCCATAATTTTGAAGGGACTGATCGACCTGAATGATAGGAACTTAGGCCAACTCCGAGAAGCAAAGATACTCGAGTGAAAGCAGGTTTTCTGCTACTAATCTATTTTATTTTTCCTGGTTATTTACTACCAGGAAATAGGCAAGTATGCTACTCAAAAATACCCACGGAATGAGATTCCTTTTTCTTGGATTTGGTCCCTATATTTTGGCATCAGGGGTGCTATTTCCCAATGTCTTCTTTGTTCCCTGTTGACATTCTTAGACATGGCGTTTCATTCAACACACATTGCATCTGCAGAGTACGATCTGTGACATGTCTGGGGACAACACTAGAATTCCCTGAAGTGGCTGCTGATATCCTTCAGCAAACCAATTTTTCATGAGAACTGCCACCAAGAAACAGAAGAGCGGCTCTGACACTGCTGGACTGGTCTCCACGCGGCAGCAGGAGGAAGCGCCTCGCACACAGGAGGTGGGTGAGAGTACTCACTGGGCACGTGTCGGCTGCATCTTTTAAAGCAGGCTCTTGACACAACTGGCTTCCATGTTCACGTTTTCTGCTCCCCTTGTCTCTAATACCATCTGAGGATCTAGAATATAAAATATTATCCTCTTTGGCCCTATCTACCTCCAGAAGTTATAAAATTTCTCAAATATGAGCATGATTCCTGGCAGCCAATATTTTAAGTTATCTCTTGGGACCTGCACCAAGTATACTGACTCCAAATTCAAAAGTAACTTATTTTGAATGCTGATGTGCTAAACCCACAGTAGTTGTAATTGAAAAACATTATCTCCAAACTAAGCATTTCAAATACACAAAAGGGACCATTAGATAGATTTTTAAAGATACTTTCACCAAATTTTTAACTATTAACCACTCTACACCACCATCTCCATGAGTACAGTGCATCTTTGAACAGTATTGGTATTGTGCTGGGCTGAGCATCACAGAAGTTGCCACCAAAAAGAGTCAAGAGATGGAGAGTTACTTTCTTGGAGTTTACATTTCAAGAATTCCTGAGGAGGGGCAGAATAATTAACTTTGGAAAGAAAAAAATACTACAAGAGTAGAAAATGTAGGCATCAAATTAAGTGGGAATGGAAAAGATCGCTGTGTGTAGGGTTCTAGTGAAACACAGACAACTGTTAATTCAACAGTATCATCTTCAAAGAGATGCGATGATACAATGAGAGAAACAAATGAGAGAATGACATGAAACAAATAAAAGGTCATCATATGCATACATAATTCTGTAATTTCTGTTATATATTAAAAAAACAACCCTGTTCTGTTAGTTTCTATTGTAGTATATCTAGGCTGAGGCCTCACACCTTAAATGACATGTGGACAATCAGGAGAAATAACAAAAGTAATAAGAAAAAAAGATTAGAAAATAAACAGGAAAAAAGTAAAGGAATTTGTACTATTTAGTCTAAAAAAAGGACATATGACTTGGAAAAGGACATAGTGCAGTCCACACATTGGTTTCCTAGCCTTCCGTAAGGGAAGACAGCAGCTGGCAGAGAGGGGTTGCTGGATGACGACTCAGGTCCCTCCCTGTGTGTGTGTGTCTGTCATGCACAAGGCGATTTTGCAGGGTATGAAGACTGAAGCAGAAGAGATTTAGGCAACATGTTGAAACTAGATTGACATTTGGAAGTGCCAAAATCCATTTTCTAAAACAGGTAAGGAAATTAAGGAGGAAGACTGCTCTCTTTCTAGAAAGGGTTAGGTCAGCATTCCCAAAATTGTGTAATGAGAAATAGCAGTTGTCCCTTGAGCTATGAAAAGATGTGTTCCTGAAAAAGAGGTTAATAAGTTTGCCAAATATCAAGTTAAATACAGTTAAACACTTTATTATAGAATTTCAGTCTTTAATTGCTAATATGCATTAAGTATCAGTGAGAGGCAGAGTATGTAGCATTTCTGATCATATTCTAAATACAGAATTTTTTTCTTTTTTTTAGAGGGAGGAAGGAAGAGAGAAAGAGAGGGAGAAAAACATCAATGTGAGAAAGAAAACATCGATTGGTTGCCTCTTGTATGCACCCCTACTGGGGAACAAACATGCAACCCAGGTATGTGCCCTGCTTGGGAATCGAACCTGCGGCCTTTTGCTTTGAGGAACAGTGCCCAACCGACTGAGCCATGCAGGTCAGGGCTCAAAATGCATTGTTCATGGGACAACCTGTTAACAAGCTGATATGCTAATGTTCCAAGGAACAGTTCAGAAAATGCTCTTTAAGGTGCAACTGAATGTGAAAGCAAGGAAAAGACAAGGTAGTGTCTAGGAGTGTCTCCCAACTTTATGATTTTATGTATGGGGCCAGTTGGGATGCTAATCTTTCTTTTCCCTCCTCCTCATTCATGCCTTATCCAGGCATCAATCTACCTTCCATTAAATTATTGTTTTCTCTGAGTTTCCTAATTCTCCCATTTACTTGTCTAGGCTATCAAAACCTTCCCTCCCTCTCTCCCTACTTCCCTTTTTTCCTCTTTTCTTCTCCTTTTTATTGTTAGTAGTCCTCCATGAAAGTGCTTTCCTTTGCTTCCTACTTGTTAATAATTAACATTACTTTTCTTCCATTAAAAAATTCTTGTCATTGCCTTCTCTCCTATTTTTTCTTCCATTCCTTTACTTGTATAAGACTTGGGGACTTCCCTAAGACTAAACCTACTATTCTGATGATTATTTAATTTCCCTTTTTCCAGCATAATGATTCCCTCTCTCTAAACCAGTCTATAAAGGCTACGTCCCTTATTACTGAACATTCCTTCGGATAAGTAATTCCTCAAGGGAAGCTGTTCAAGATGAGCAATATGATATGCTGTTCCATTCTGGCTTCTTTTACTCTTGTCATTATTGGATATTACTCATCAGCCATGCTATGGTGGTCTATACACTATGAAAGTAGGTATATGTTGCCTATCTACAAGGAGTTTTCTCTGAAAGAGTTAACACTGATGTGGGTATGTTGCAGGGGAGGAACCTCTTCATGTCTTATCACCATTGACTTTCTTCTTTCCCAAACTTACTGTCTCACCTTCGCTCAGATATGGCCAATAGGGAGGTGAACAATTCTGTTGGTTTTAGGCAAAAATCAATTTTTTTCTGAGGAAGTAGCCCTTTCACCCTGTTTTGGCCTTGTCTAGACCTTCCATGATAGCAGATTAAGTCAGTCCTGATAAGACAGTAACAAAACCCAGATCATTTGTAGTTCTGGGCTATAAAAAAATCCTTCTACCCGAGGGAAACACTGATATCTGAGGACATTCTGATTTGATTAACTACGTTCTTCTTATAATCTCAAATTTTTTTAATTTTCATTTTGACATAATTCCCAAATTATAGAAAAGCTGTAATAATGGCACAGAATTCCCATATACTTTTCACGGAGAGTCCCCAAATGTTAACTCTGCCACATTTGTTTTATTCTTGTCTTTCTTCCTATGTGCGCATGTAACCACACACATTTTCCCCCCAAACTATTTGAGAGTAACTGAAAAACAATATGCCTTTACAACTATTTTGTAAATCAATCAATCAGATGGATTAGGAGGTAGATGTGTTGATAAAGCAAGTACAGGTAATGGGCATATGACTATCTGGGTGCTTATTAAAAAATTCTTTCAATTTTTACTGTATGTTTGAAATTTTTTCATAATAAAATGTTAGGGAAAAAAATCAGAAAATCAACATTAATACTATTATCTATAGACTTTATTCCAATATTATTTGCCAATGTCCCAATAATATTCTTTAGAAGAAATCCCAGATCATGCCTTGCAAGTTATTTAAATGTATCCTGTTTTCTTGTCTCTGATGGGGCATTGGAGGAAGTCTGCTTTGCAATGGTTCATGTTATTTGAGAGACCTGGTCTAAGGGTAAACCAAAATACCAAAATATCCAAAACTCTGTTAAGTTTGGCTTTTAAATTGTTAGTTCTTTTGGGGTTAGATATAGCTACATAGTTATGTCTTAATTGAGTTTTAAAATCAAAATTCCAACAGAATATTTGAAAACATTCAAGCTTGGTAGCACAGAAAGTGTTTTTTGGTCAAGTACACCTCGGGGAAAACTGCCCAGCATGGAAAATCCAGTTGCTGACAATCTATGACGTAGGCAGCATGCATGAGGCGTGCACGCTGACAATATGTGGGTTTAAGAATGCCATCCCAATGCTTTACGATCCTCTGCCGAAAGAGGTGTCAAGGTTCTTTTTATTAATATACCTCTTTTTGGCCCTTTAAAATAAACCTAAGAAAAATTATAGAGAAGGGCTGTTTTTTCCCTTCTCAATATAAAAATGCAGAAAAGCTTTATATACCCTGCTTGCCCCTCAAACAAGTTTATGTGGTAAACTGTCTCCATACTGAACGGCTGACTGCCTTTTATAATCTGAATTAGAAAATGCAAAAAAAAAAAAAAATCCTTTAAAGTCAAACAGTGGAATTAACATATGAGCAGAGCTCCTGTGGGCATTTAAATCCGTAATTAAAAAACCCGAGACACGTTGGCTTGGCAATCGTTATTGTCTAACGTGCACAGATAGCCAAAAGGTACTGAAATGCGACATTCTGTCCCACATGACTCACTCATTCAGCAGAGACAGGCTCACAAAGAATGCTGAGAAGGTCTCACATCTTTAAATGCCCGGCCCACCAAAGGTCTTTCCCCCAGCAATGATAAATGCCCAGAGGTCCTGGGGAGACACTGTTGGATGTTTAGAACCCGGGAAATCTGCTTTTGCTAGCATGCTCCATTTCTATGCAGGAAAAGGAATCCTTTTCTGAAAAATTAAAAGTCTGAGAGTAGTAACACACACATATGCACGCAAATCATCATTCCTATCTGATGTATGAGAGCACAGCACACAGCACAGCAATCTAGCTCCGAGCCTCCCTCCAGATTATAAATAGGCTGCCAATCCAAGCAGCAGCTGTCTCACATTGCTCTTCTTTTCCTCCCTGATTTTATTATATTTCAAAGATGATGCACAGATTTCTACCAAGTTTTCTCTGCGCTAACAGGTACAATATGCACAGGCCAAGGAAATTTGTTTTTAAGATTATTCATATCAAACAATATTCCATGCTAATCTGCCATTGTTTACCTTATTTATACATGTATAAGGGGTTTAACAGGTTTGCACTCCTGCATTTTCTGTTATAAATTAGGCCCTCAGTATTATAATTCTACACTCAATCGCAGTCAACCAAGAAATTGCCTTTATAAAGGCAACTGAGCACCCTGCCCTTTCTGGGCTTGGAAAACAGTACTACCTACACCTGAATGCAGATGCCTGCACAGGAAACACACAAAATACAATGCAATTTGATGAAGTCTTTAATGCATACAACTCTTTCAAGAATGAAGCAAACCAATCAACTAAATGTATTGCTTAAAATCTTTAAAACACCCGAATGCTAAAGACATAACTGATTCACCTTCCACCACATGAGGACTAACAGCCAAAACCATAAGGAGACACCCTTTGTCCACATATGAAAAAACTACCTCCTCAAAATCAGTATTCAGGGACGCCTTTTAAAGAATGATTCCTATCTTCTCTTTATCCTATTTTTAGCATATAATTCACATTGGGAAGATACTTAATAAGCAAAGTGGTGAATATTTTATTCTTGTTTATAATAAATACACTAAGAATTCTTACTTGGCTATAAGGAATTCATTTCACTTCAGCATCAAAATACAAACAGGATAATATTTATTTACTACAGTTGGAATTATTTAGTAGGCTGGTACATAATTTTCTAAATGACTGAGTTGGGAACTTTTGGGGGAAAAAATTTCTAAAAAATTTTTTAGAGGGTAAACTTTGGGGGATACACCATAAAAGGATTTGAAAAACTTCTCCAAAAACTACACTTGTATTCTTAGTTATCTTGGAAACTTAAAACTTTATAATGTTTATTTGGTGTCAGAATACAAAATTATTTTAATTTTCAAGTACATGCGTACACAGCTGTCTCTGAAGTTTTAACTGGAAAGTCCTGGTCCTTTTGGACCAATTTAACATTAACTTCTATAAAAATAATACTACTACACATCAAAATATTAACAGTTGAATGCTGAGCTTACCAGCAATTTCATCTTGCTGAATTAGTTGTAGGTTTTACAATAAAATACATTATTTTCATAATTAGAATAATAATTGTACTATCTACTATAGTTTGGGGAAAAATATTTTTCTCTCTTTATACTTTAAGTCTTCCTGACTCAGCTGTAATGATCCCATTAAAGTCTACAGGTTAAAATACTTCTTTACACTATAAAAGTTTGCCCTTTTAAAGGTGTATTTTAATTTTTTATTCGCTTTAAGCATGTATAGTAATACACCTCTGAAAGACACAAGAACACAGGATGACTGCTAGACGCACTTTCAATCCTTTTGGGTCTCCAAATTAAGCCAAAAATCCAATGCTGACACAATCATAGTATTATTTTATCAGAATTTTACTTTTTCAAAACAAAATGCCGCTTTTGAAGGAGTGATATCTGCCATCACAGACTACACTTGGTGAGTTAAGGAATTAACTCACAAAGTGAGTAACTTCTTGTCCCATAATTTTTGGTAATTTTTTTTGCACTTAATGTTCTGAGATGTCCTTTCGCTGATTAATCCTACTTGATACTTACTGAGTTTCACAAAATCTAACAATTACTTGAGTTGAATTTTTTTCTCATATAATAGGTTCTAGGGGTCCAACTAAGTAATTGTTCTGAAAACAGACTGTTTTTATCCTTCAGTTCTTTAAAATTCAAAAAATTCTCCACTGTCTTCATTGTTAAACTGTATTTTCTTAAATATAACCTAAAAACATGGCAATAAATTCCATGTCATTTCCAATAGTACACCTGAAATAAAAACATCAAATTTCCACTAGAATGCTTTTAGTTAAAAGTAGTGCAGCTTTACTCTACCTTACCTATCCTGCAGTTACATGGTAAAAATAACAACAAAGGCATAAAAGAAAATAAGAACATGAATCCCTAAATTAGGAGAGGGAGGCAGATAAAACATTCTTATTTATGAAAGTGTTTTAAAGACTTATTCTTTGGATGGCATTTTATTACTTGATTTGATAATTATCCTTCTCACTGAAATTTATTCTTGAAACTGAAATGTAATGCACTATCTTCTGCAAGAAGAAAGTCCTGACATATACAACTAATACAGTAGGTTGTTATTCATTACAGGCATTGGACAAAGAATCAACACTAAACAATAGAGCAAACTGCTGACTCTATCTGGAGAACATCTTGCTAATACATTAAAAGCTACTGCAGGTTTAGAATCCCAGCCTCTGAAAAGAAGTATCCAGAGAATATAACCAAGCTACATTTTTGGCTTCTATTCTCTGATTTAAGTGAGTGTCAAACAACCAAAAATTTTTTTTCTCTCCAGAGGCTCTCCTCCAATCAAGAATACTTCGTTATAAGAGGACACTGAACAATCTTTCATTCTAATCATCTGATTTTCCCAGGTTTTTAACACTTGTCTAACATTATGATCATGAGATTCTTCTTTAAACCAGTGAGGGCTACAATCTGATTTCAATAATAGGCATTTTTTAAAACAAAATGAAAACAGACAATGGGGAGAGTATTCTTTTTTTGGCCCAAAATGTATAATAAGTAAGCTACTTTTCATTAGTGTTCTATTCTCTGTTACTAAAATTTAACTTAAAAACAACTTTAAACACAAAATTCAAAAGATCTTTTAATCCTAAACTATGTATTTTTAGATCTTCTAAAGAAACAACTTGTATCATAAACAAAATAAAACCAATTTTCACTAAATATCAAATTTGTGCTAGTATTTTATGCTTTCATTCAATTATTTTTACTTCTTTTTAAATTTGCAATTTTCAGAAATTGAACGTCATTTTTCCTAAACCACCGTGCATGTGCGTGCGTGTGTGTGTGTGTGTGTGTGAGAGAGAGAGAGAGAGACAGAGACAGAGACAGAGAGACAGAGACAGAGACAGAGAGAGAGAGAGACAGAGACAGAGAGATTACTCCAGCAATTTCTCTATTTTGGGGAGGGCTGGGAGGACTGAACATAAAAACATTTCAGAACAGTAACATCTATCCATATTTGCTCACAAGTAAATAAACATTTCAAACAGCAAATAATGCAGTACCATAAGGAGCTACAGACTCTATCAGTGAGTGGAGTTCTATAAGAAATTCATGTATAAGGGAGCACTTAGTAAACAAGTGCTCTTATACCATAACACTTTCAGCCTCCCAAGTTCAAAGTCTCAAAATCACCTCTCATTCTTTCTCCTGACTTGTGGCTTCTTCAATCAATTCCTAATCCTGGTTATTCTTGTTCTGTATCTGCAGTACTATTCAGTTCAACCTCTCTTCCTCATACCTCTTGCCCCTTACTTGTGTCAGATAAAATCTCCTTACCCCTCAACTGTAACAGTATGATTCTAACGGTACTTCTGCACCCCATTTCTCCCTTCCGTACAGTGCTGCCAGATTAATTTCAAAAAATGCGTAACTGATATTCATTATGTCATTTCCTAGGCTAAAAAAACAACAACAAAATAGTAAAAAATCATAGACTATTACAGTTGGGAGGGGCCCTGGTGGTCCCTGAAACCATCGGCTGAGAGAGAGGGGGAAGGGAAGGTAATGGAGCTGAAGCCTAGAAACAAGAACCCAAAGTGCCCAGGACCCAATGAAGTAGGCAGGGATCTGGCAGGATTTAACCTAATTGTTCATGCAGACTGCACAAATTCATTATCTTCATAAAAAGTTCATAGTAAACATGCATAACAAGGCAGTATATATTTTAAACTGTTTAGTTAGCAGATTCTTTTCTTTTTGGATTTACAGGCATTCTGAGGCAGGTCAAATCAAAGGGTTTGGCTGGGACTCTTCCTCTGGTTTTGTCTGTAAGGGTTGCCAGTGTCTGGCAAAGAATGCAATAATCTTAGTTTTTCCAGAGACTTTGTTAACACTGTACTCAAGTCGAAATTATCCTTCAGTATTCAGGAGTGACACTTGCCCAGAGACTACGGAAGTGGTGTGAGACATAAATGCTTGATTAACGTTAGCAGAACCATTATAGGTCCATGGGTCCTAGATTGGTCGCAAAGTTACCCAATTTTCCCCAACGCACATCTTTCGCCCCCTCTTCCATACTAAAATGAAAACCATAGCTCTATTAGCTGATAGCTTAAGTCACAGTCAAAGCCCAAATCTTACTGAAGTAAGTACTGTTTTATACATAAAATTGTCCTAATCTGTAAATTTCTCAAAAGCAAAGTCACCAGAGTTTGGTTTCTATAAATCTAGAGCAACAACCAGCGTCCTTAGGATCCTATTACACAAAATGATGCCAATCTCATTTTAAAAGGGGAGAATATCTTTATATTTACTTTATAAAAAAATTTTTATTCCTTGCCCAAGGATGTTTATTGGTGAGAGAGGGAGAAAAACAGAGAGAGCGCGAGCGCGTGCAGGAAACATCAATAGGTTGCCTCCCATACGTGCCATGACTGGGGATCAGACGCACAGCCCAGGTATGTGCCCTGTCCAAGAATCAAACCCACAACCTTTTGTTGCACAAGACAATGTTACAACCAACTGGGCCACCCAACCAGGGCTCATTAAAATTTTTTTCAAAAATTAAAGTATTGTGTAATCATCCCTTCACCTCAGAGATAAGCACTGTTAATTGTTTATTATTTCTGATTTTTCCCCTTAGTTTTATATAACAACAATGGGATGCAATATTGCACATTTTCTGCCCTTATTTTGTTTACTTAACAATACGTCATGGACATGTTTTTTTCCATGACAATAATGTACCACTTCTTTTTTGTAACAACTGCACTCATGAATACACCATACTTCATTTAACAAATCTCCTATAATGAATATCATTTTCAATTTTCCACTATTACAAAAAAAGCTTTAATAATATCCTTGTAAATATATCTTTATTCAGTACATGAATCTTTCCTGAGAATAAATTCTTCAAAGTTACATTGCTGGGTCAAAGAAGGGGCCAATTTAAAACTTGGATTCCTATTCCAAAACTGCTCTCCAGAGAGGCTATGCAGGTAAATTGCCTGTTTGTCTATACCTTACAAGTATGCAGACTTGACACCTTTAAAGTTTTTTACTAGTTTGATAAGCAAAAAATGTTTCATTATTGTTCTAATTTATAGTTCTTTGATTAGGGAAATTTAGTATCACTTTATGTTTACTAGCCAGTAATAATTTTAAGATGGCCAATGATTTACACAAAGATGAATATATATATGTGCACATGTATCTCTAATAAGTAGGCTATTACAGTACATTTATTTGCATCTCTGTGAGCTCCTCTCCAAATGCACCACTATCCTCTACCCAAGAGGTAGTTACTATACTAAAATTTTTTATCATTCTTTTTTCCTTCATAACTTTATTACTTACATAACTTTCCATACACAATGTTTTATTAGTTTTTATGTATTCTTCTGTACCTCATATTTCTTTCTTTTTTGTCCAATATTGTGAAATTCTCCTTGTTGACACACATACTTGTAGTTTCACGTTTTTGAAAAGTACAAAACAGTATTCCACTGTGGGAATTTACCATAATTTATCTATTCTGTCAAAAGACATCTAGAGTGGTTCCATTTTCTGTTATGTTAAGGCGACTGCTATGAGTAGTTTGTCTAAGAGTGGCTCCAGAGCTGTGCTGTCCAGTACTGTGTCCACTAGTCACACATGTGGCTGCCGAGCACTTGAAATGCGGCTATGAACTGAGGTGTGTTGTAAGTGTAAAATGTAAGCATCAGATTTCAAAGGAAGGTAAGACATTTCATTGATAATTTTTAATACTGATATGTCTGGATAACATTTTAGATATATTTACACCTTAATAAAATTTATAGTTAAATTTAATAAAATATATAATTAAAATTATGATAGTACAATTATTTTGTGTTTATTTTTTTCTAATGTAGCTACTTTATGTAAATGTAAAACTACATATGCAGTATCTGTTCCACTTCTATTGGACAGTACTACTCTAGAGTATATATACCTAGGAGAAGAACTGGTGAGTCATAATAAATCCTCAAATTTTATAGAATACACAAAATTTTTTCCAAAGAAATACAACTATTTTTCATTCCATCCAGCAGTGTATAGTTTCTTTCTTGCTGCTCTATTCTCACCAATAGTTGTGTATTTTAATTTTTGTCTATCTGGCAGAAGCGAAGTGGCACCTCATTGTGGTTTTAAATCTCATTTCCCTCATTACTGATAAGGTTGGTCGACTTTCATATATTTGTCCATTCATGTTCCTTCTCTGTGACACGCACTAACATTTTTACTTCTTTTGTGACTTTCATATTAATATCCACTGCATACTTGTCTCTTGGGATACTCGTTTTCTTAGAGATTCATACTTTTTATATATGGCTAATAGCCCTTTGTCAGGCATGTGTTGAAAATATTTTTTGAGGTTCTTATTGTTGCTCTTGCAATTTTGTTTTTACTGCCTTTGCCTTAAATGTTTTTCTTCTTTTTTTTTCTCCCTATGTTAGCCTTTCCCTGTATGGCTTCTGGTTTTATCATGCTAAGAAAGGTCTTCCACACTCCAAGATTAAAAACAACAACAACAAAAAATATCAAAACTCTTTTCTTCAAGTATTGTTATAGTTTTATACTGTACCTCTAACCCACCTTAAATCTATTTTTAAAGTATGACATAAAATAGAGGCCAGAAGAGACAAAAATTAGGGTGACTATCAAGCTCTTCACAAGCCCCTTGGTGGCTAGCTATGGCTGTGCTATTCACCTCCTTTCTTCTCACCATCAGCCTCCCGCCAATGCACACACTCACACACATATGCACCCACAGAAACCAGCATGTAGTCCATGTAGGACTTTATATTACACAGCACCGCTCTAAACCTTAGATGAGGATGTTGGGCAAGTGCAAGACCCATACCACACAAATCAAAGTACTTCCTCAGGAATTTTCAACTGAGATAAGGCTGGGGTGAGTTTTTCTTAAAAAGGTGACTAAGTTTTGAGCCTGGAAACTACTAGAGGCTACACTGAGTGGCAGAGAATGAAGCGGAGGACATAGATGTAAGAGAAAGAGCAGCTTTCTAGTCTGTGAGGACTGAAGAGGTTTGCTGCTTGCATTCCTGAAGCTTATTCAGCTATTCCCTTCCTTCAATGGCTGATACCCTAAAATCCTTCCAATAAATCTTCTCTTTTGGCTTAAGCTAGTTAGAGTTGAGTTTGTAATTTGCAATCAAAACAGTCCTGACTAGTGTAGGGACTCACTTGATATTTTTCCTAAAGTGGGTCACCAACTGTTCTAATACCATTTATTAAATAAACCATCTTTCCCTACTTCCGAAATATACTAAATTCCAATTTAAACGAAAGGTTTTACTTTTGAGTTTGTTTTGTTCTGCTGATCTGTTTCTTCTTGCCAGGATGATACAATTTCACCTATTATAACTTTCTAGTATGTTTTGATTCTGGCAATTCATTTATTCACTACCCATATCTATATTGAATACATTACACTGTGATAGACACAGAGACGATACCCTTGAATAAACAGAAGACAGCCTGACTCTTGAGGGGTTTCAAACCTAGAACCAAGAAAAGATAAATAGTTATGATAAAATATAATGAAGTTGGGTTAAAGGCAATAGGATGAACTAGGTGAATGTCCATCAGTTGGACCACCCTGATCTAACGGTCAGGGAAGGCCTCCAAAAGAAAGTGATTTTTACACTGAGACTTGAAAGATCCATATAAGTTCATCAAGATGGGTAGGAAAATAGTGTCTACGAAGAAAGAAGGATAAGTTCAAAGACACAGAAGGATCAGAGTCCATTTAGTTAGTGAGAGAAACCCCTAAATGGTGTTTGGAGGGAAAGAGAAAGTGCAGGTGAGCATCATACAGGGATTTAAGTCATTTTGGGACTTTGGTCAGAAAAGCAGAGAAGACACTGAGAGGTCATTAAGCCATGATTCAGATATGCATGTCTGAAGACTCATTCTAGCTACAATACTGAGAAGGGAGGAAGACTAGAAGCAAGGCTATTCCCACAAAAGCTCTTTTAGTAAGCCAGGCAAGAAGAGATGATGATGGCATGGACTAAACCTGTGATTATGGAAAGAAGATAAACTTAAGAGCTATTTTAGAGGAATGCTGGTGGGACCTAATGACTAAATTTTGGAGATGAGTGAAAAGGAACAGTCCAGGAGGCCTTTCAGGTTTCTGTCTTGATAACAGTAGAGATTGGTATCATTCACGGCAATAAGAAACAAGCCGAAGAGAATGAGTTTTGTTTGGGACACCCTGAGTTTGAGGAGCCTGTGGGACAGTCAAGTGAAGTTGTTCAGTAGCAGCTGGATTACAGGTCTGGGCTAGAAATGCAGCAATTCCAATGACTGTTTTCCACCGTTTCCTTGGCGACATTTGGGTGAACTGTATGTAGAACAATCTGTCAAAGTTCCCAAGACATCCAGTGGAATTTTGAATGGAGTAATATTAAATTTATAGATTTCAGGAGAATTAACTTCTTTAAAATGCTGAATCTTTCCATCCAGAATGAAGGTACAGATTTTCATTTGTTCAAATCCTTTTGTATTCCTAAGTAAAGGTAAAGGTATTCTACAGTTCACATTAAATTTATTTCTGCTTTTTAGAAGATTGCAAAAGATTGCTTGCTTTTGCCCTGACTGGTATAGCTCAGTTGGTTGGGCGTCACTGTGCAAAAGTCTCTAGTTTGTCTCTAGTTTGATTCCTTGCCAGTTGGGTTACGACTTGGTCCCTGGCTGGGACGCATACAGGAAGCAACCCATCAGTGTTTCTCTCTCTCATCGGTGTTTCTTTCCCTTTCACTGTCCCTTCCCTTCTCGCTAAAAATAATCTTTAAAAAGATAAATAAAAGGTTGCTTATTTTTTTGACTAGATAATTTTTTCTTATTTTTATTTTCTCACAGGATACTATTGTTATAAAGGAAAAGTTCTTGGTTTTGATTTTTACCTTGTATAGGGCCACCTTACTAACTTATTAATTATAATAATGTTCATTGATTTTCTTGGTTTCTCTAAGTAGACAATTACATCATCTGCAAATAATGATAATCTACACCTATTGCTCCAATACTGTTTTATTTTTTATTGAACTTATTGGGGTGATAGTAATAAAATTATGTAGGTTTCACATGTACACTTCCGTAATATATCATCTGCCTATTGTATTGGATGCTCATCAGCCCAAGTCATTTACCCTCTTCCACCTCTCCCTACCCTCTTTCCCTCTGGTAATCACCATATTGTTTTCTGTCAACAAAGTTTTTTTTTTTACTTAATCATTTCATCTTTTTCACCCAGACTCTCTAACCCCCTCCCTAATAGTTGTCAGCCTATTCTCAGTATCGATGAGTCTGTTTGTACTGTTTGTTTTTCATTTCCTTTTCATGTGTCATTTTACTATCAAGAATATCCAAAATAATCTTTTTTTCCCTTGGTCAGTATAGCTAAGGGTTTGTTCATTTTGCTGATCTTTTCAAAGAATCAACTCTTAGTTTTAATTTACTGGTTCTTTATTTCTGACTAATTTGGTTGGAGCACATTCAGTCAAAATTTTTCAGAAAGTCTCTATGAATACTGTATTTTCCTGAGACCAAAATGTCTTCCTTTTACCCTCAAATCTAAGCGATTCTTTTCCTAAATCTAAAATTCTAGCATCATAATCCTGAAACCTCAGAATTCTATAAAATTCTACTATCTTTTAGCATTGAGTTGTTGATAAAAAAAAAAAAAGTAATGTATTCTTATTCCTTTGTAAGAAACTTTTCAGTTGTTATTAACTATTGAAAAGTTTGTGGGATTTTTCTCCTTATTTATGAACTTAACATTGTTAGCATTTATAATCAGTCTTTTTCTACCACATAATCTTGTGTGATGCTAAGAACTTTATATCAAGATCTGAGGCTTTTTTTTTTTTAATTCAGAAATTTTTTTTTCTTCTGTGATTTCTTTGATCACTGCTTTTCTTTTGACACTCCTATTACACAGATACTACATCTCTTAGGCCTAGTCTCCATGTTTATTTTCTCATATTTTCCATCTCTTTGACTCTTGGCTAAGTTATAGGAGAATTTCTTAATTTCCTTCTAATTTACAAATTCATCTTCTTGTAGAGTCCATTTTTTTAATTCAGTCCCTCTATGAGGTTACTTTTCAATACTCCTATTCATTTCATTCTTTCAACAACTTTATTGAGCATCTAATTGGTGTCATTCTGGGCTCTTGAAGGAGGTAAAGGAGTTAGCTGCATGACTATTTCAGAGCTCCAGGCTGAGAGAACAGCCATTATAAAGCCAGGAATTGGGAACAGCCCAGCTGTTCAAGAGCAGCAAGGAGCCCAGTGTAGCTCAAACAGGATGACTAGGCTGGAGAAGATGACAACAGGCCATGAGGCCTTATAGGACTTGACTTTTCTTCTGTGGGCAATAAAAATAGCCTGTTTTTGTTCTACTGATGAAATTAATATCCTCTGAAAGCTCACTGAGAATACTAATAAAAATGTAAAAAGTTATCCCCTATTTTCTTGCATGTGAGGTAGTGAATTTGTTTTGATTGCTCAGCTTCATATCCCATTTTCAAGCTGTTGATTCTCTTCACCTAGCTGGTGACTTTTTCTTGTCTGCTTATACTTATAAAGGTTTAGTTAAATCAATATATGTGTGGCCATAAAAGTCCAAAAAAAGGTTTTGTCCCAGGCAAAGTGTGTGGGGAAGTCTGAGAATGGACAAGTAGGGGGCCCACCTTGAAGGAAGCAGTTCACAATAGTTTTTATTATACTATTAATTCGCAGGAAGCACTCAAGGGTCAACAGGAAGAGCTCTAACTTAAACCTGGAGACCTATACTCTAAGTCTTACTCTTCATATGAGTCAATAATATCTTAAAAATCAGGATAGGTGTAGGCTCAATTGTAGCTCTATAAAGACTGACTTCAGTTCTGTATTTCACTCCACCCTTCTCAGCAGTAAAAACAAAAGGTCAGTATTACAGAGAGCAAACTGAAATTACAGATCACTATCAGGATCTCAGTCTAAACTGCACAATCTGCAGCTTCGATAGTCCTTGACTAAAGTCAGAGAAAATAATTTAAAATTTTTCCTATGATTAAATATTATCTGCATTAATGAAAAAGACTGAATGCTTATCCATCTGTTTCCCTTTCTACATCTTCTGAAAACTTCCAAGCAATATAGCTATGAAAAACCCTCAAATAAGTTTACTATTATTTGATACCAGCAGCATTTTTCGGGCAAAGAGATTAGGTCTTTTATAAGCCTAAAGTACATGTAACTGAAAATGTTCCAGTAGGAGAATTTAACCTTCCAGGTCTTTTTGTGCTGGCTTCTGAGTATGAACTGTGCCAGATATAACAGGGTTACTAGATGTGGTTCCTTCTGAACAACCTCTGGCAGTAATCCCAAGTGACTTTTCACTCTACTCTTGTATTTTAGCGGGTAGAACATAATACAAGTCACATAGGAAATGGAATTAAATTAAACAGAGTGGTCCCATCTCGGTGGAGAATGGAGGAAGGACAGAGAGAGGCAGGGTAGGGCAGTGTTAGAAGGAAATACCTATACTATAACTATAAAGTGATGATTCTACTAGTAGTTATAAACAAAGAAAATATTATGTTACACAGACTAATAAAGTTTCTTTAGGGATTCTTTAATTCTAAAATAATGTAGCAATTTAATTATAAGTAGAAGAGACAATGTTTGACTAGTGATTTTCAAAAGGTAGGAGGGGTGAGGGCTTGGAGCTCTGTAGCCCTTCTATAATCTAAGATGACTTTAAGAGCAAAATGGTTACTCATTGAGGTATATTAGAAAATTAGGGTATAAAGTATAGAAAATAAAGAGTATGTGCTGAAGGACTGACTGCATTAAGAGGTCCTGCTGGTAACAAACACTTGCTCACGGTTCAATCTTAAAGTCTCTTACACAAAACGGCATACTATGGTAGGGAGTGGAGGATTCTGTACATGTTCAAGTTTAAGCACCATTGTAATTTTTTCTCATAGTTCTGATTCTCTCTCATGAGTATTACTTAAGTAGTAAAAACTCAGGAATAGCTCCCCCTTTCCTCTTGGGTTAAATATAAATCTATTCACCCTCAGAACTACACTGAGAGAGCTCACAGTAGGATACTATACACACATATCCACATACACATTCCCCATGCACAATATTAAGGTTCTTGATCTAGACAGAGTAAGAATTTTCCAGGTTAGTCCCCTTCTTTGCCCGTGTACTAGATTTTGGCATGCTTTTACATAGTAAAAGGGTCATTCTCAGTGACTTTTCATGATGAAGATAACCCAGTAAGCACTAGATACATGTACTTATTTCTCTTTCTCTTCTTTAAAACACCTACTAAAAAAATCCAACCTCCTTTTCTCTTTCTCCCTCCTTCTCCATCACCTCCTTCCCCACTGCCCTCCAACGGTTTCAAACACAGGAGCAGAACTGGTCATATTTTTAAAAACTGAATTTTTCACAACACAAACACAAATGCTTTTTAGAATACACAGAAGTCACTTAAAAAGGTGAAAACACCAGGAGGATAGAAAAGACAAGGCACTTAAAAAAATGAGATCTTCAAAAAATTGGGGATGTATAGCGAAAGTACTATGTTGACAATGATTTGAATGTTGTGATTATTTATGTTAAGCAATAACATTTTATTTTTGCTGCACATTACTAAACACACTGAAAACTGATGGTTTTTTAGTAATTTAGTCAAATTTATCTCGGGAATATTAACCAAGGGTTTAATATGAAAGTTAGAAGTTTCTTCTCCTTGGTTTCAATCACAGGCAGGCCAAGATTACTTGCTTTTTTCTAGTAAGAGGGTACTTCTTTTCTAGGGTGGTATGATCTACTTAGTGAGGTATGCATGTCAGGATTCCAAAGGTCTGCCTATTTTGTTGCTTTATTATCATGTTCATGCCTAATATATAAAGACCCAGATTTAAAATAAATTGGGAAGCATTCCTTGGTTTTATTATTATGAATTTTTATTTTGTAAAATTTCAAATATACAGAAAAGTTCAAAGAATAGTACAATGATCTCTTGGATAAACCAAGTGTCTATATATCCTCCTACTCTGCTCCAAATCGTCTATCTTTTTTGCCCATGAACCACCTGAAAGTAAACAACATGGCATTTAATCCTTAAATATTATACTTCAGTAGTAGACATTTGTATTTCAGAATGATTCTGAGCCTTATAGTAAAGCTATACCCCAGAATTCCTTGAAATTCAACACTATGAGAACAGAATTCACCTATTTTTTAAAATCCAAGTCTGTTTAAAAATGGGAATTTCCCATACTATAATATAATCTGAGATTTACAGAATAATCTTCTGGAACTCAATGTCTAAAGGAAGGTAATAAATAATTCCTCAGAATTACTAATTCAATAGTATTATGGTTATTGTTCAGGAGGTGAGTTAACTAAATATAGTGCGCTTCATTTTGATAAAAGCAGACACATCTCACCTCTGTGGACATGAGCAATCGTCATCTTCAAAAGGGCATATGCCAGACCTGTAGGCATACCTGAACCAAACTTTTGGATCACTAAACAAGTTCTATTGGCCATTTTAAAGTGGAAGCTAGAATTTGACAATGATCAAGAAGATCCTAGGGGAAGCCAATTTATAGTCTGCGTGGTTCATGCAATTCTGGGAAAATCTGTCAATTCTTGAACTGGTCTGGCATAAGGTACAGGATGGGCCCGGGACACTTTATAAGACTGGACTGACACCATCAGCTCATTATTGCGAAAACTGGGCAACTGAAGGAAGAGGCCGGTGAAATGCGTAACATTTCTCATGGACAAGCAATTCGAACTCTGTCAATCTCACCTACGTCCTACAACTCCGCCATGCTAATCAGGGCCTCCGTAAGATTTCTTTCTAGTACCTCCTATTATTCTAACCCTCCCTTTCTCATCTCACTGTTCTACCCCTCCTTTCCATAGAAGAAATTTAAAATTTTAATTTTGTGAGGATTTTTTTTATCCTCACTTTTAAAATGCCACTGGGGTCCCTTAGATGTAAGAAACTCAATCGCTATAAAGTGTATGTTATATGATCCTTAAGCATGAATAAATGATATAGGAATAAGATTCACAACATAATGATGATCCTATTCTATCCAAAGACCTATTTCAAAAGTTATATTCAAGTAGAGAAAGAAAACAAGTGTATGTAATAGTGGAATTTATCAGAAATATCATGCATCTGAAGACACAGGCTACTGCTGTTTACTTACATGATCACCTTTATTATTCACCTACCCATAAAAGGTTTTACTCAAATTAATCCTTTCTGGTTAACACACTACATTCTACATCCAGAAAAACAACCAGAAAGGCAAGTAAAGCCTGTATCATGGTCTATTAGCTATTAACATCCGCAGTGTTCTCTCCTCCCACTGGCTAGCGAAGCCCTGGCCCCGAAGTGACAAAGATGAGCTCTGCCCAACTATTCCGCAGCTCTAAGGCAGTATTAACACGTTACAAAGTGCCAAAAGGGCCATTAAAAAAAAAAAAACTGACCCACTTTCAGAAGTCAGCAGCTTTTTCCTTCTGGTGAAGTATGAATATTTAAATCAGGCAGACACGTCAAGGAGCAAACATTCCGTCCTGAAAGCACTGTGCGCGTCTCCGGCTCAGAGCCGAAAGCAGCCTGCTGCCATACACCGACATGGAGAGGCGAGCTCGCTCAGGCCTCCACAAGGGCAGTTTTCTAATCATTGTGCTGCCTTTCATACTTGACGTTCCACATTTGGATGTGAGGGCAAAAAAACAGTAAAAGATGGATCACAGCAACTGCTTTAAATTATATACTTAATGATTTATATCAGGCATAATATAATTTAATTTGTAGTAAATCAAGCAAACTGAAGAAAGGTTAGGTTTGTGGTTAACAGCTGTAAATTTGTTTTTACCTTCATGATACAGAAACAATGCATTAGAGGAGTGCTACATTTGAGAAGATGGTAAACCTATCATAATAAAATTGACTAGAATCAAGTTCCAATCTAAGCACTACAGTTTAAATGAGATAAATAATAGCAACTGTCAATACAGCACAATATACAGGAAAAAACTGAAAAATAAATCAAACTAGTATTCAAAAGCCTACCTACATTCCAGCTATAGGCTCCCTTTGACTTCATTGAGAATGCACTATTAAATGAAAATGGGCCTTAAAAAGTGGAAAAATAGATATCAGAAAACTCATGTTAAGATAATATATATAATTGGAAATTTTAGGATCATCTGTTCCTACTCAAATTTATAATTTAAAACAGAAACTCCCAATCTTTACCTTGCCAGGGCCCCACCAGGATTACTGCCCTCCCAGCCCCTCACCACTCCCATTTGGAGCTCGTATTTTATCTTTCAAACAAACAGCACTTCTAAGTACATAAAATTACACAGCTGAAATTCACGGAGGGGGGCTGAGGTGGGTGGAGAAAGAAGAGAGCGCTTGCCTGCTTCAGCGCCTGATAGGTTTTAAGACTCCACTGCTACCCCAGCCTGATTACTTGCTATGTTGGACCCAAGTAAGCAAGCTGGGAATTAGAAAAAAATTATCAGAGCTTCTTAAATAAGCATTTTAGGTCCTAGTAAACCGAATCACAAGAAGGATCCAAGGCACTGCAAGGTATTTCAGAAAAAATGGTGGGAAATCAAGACTCTCTGCACATTTATTTAATGAGAAAGGGGCAGGGGCCTAACTTCAAAGGGGATCACCGTCCTCTAAAATGTGAAAGTTGCTAGACTTAGAAAATCCTACTGCCGCCTCTGGGAGTTCCTCTAATCCTTCCACCCTGCAATAAGGATATGGCAGCCACATGTCTTAGGGACACTCTGGTCAAGGTTTTCCTTCCTGGGATGTGGTCACCAGAGAAATAAGGAGAAACTCCCCTTTGGGTTGGACTCCGTGGCCTATGAGAGCACCAGTGGCTCTGTTTTCTTGCTCACTGAGATAAAGCACCACATTAAAACTCAATATATTTTGGGAAGAAAAGATAAAAACACAAAAAGGGCCTGTCTTATCTTCAAATATGCAATTCTCAGCTTTGTGAGCTCCGGCATTCAACTAGCCAGATTATTAAGCTTATTTAAAAGCTGAAGGCTTTCCTCCAAACTCCACCTTTTGCTATTTTCAGGGTTTGCTTCCGCGAGTGCGCCTGAGCTCGTGTCCATGTGCTTCACTCAACTCGCACACATCAGTGAGCAGTGGCAGAAACCCAGGTCCCCAGCAGGAGGTTTCATTGACTGTGCACAGGGCAGCACCAACAGCACTGGGGCCACCTCCCAGGAGGCGGCGCCCCGGCAAGGCTGCTATGCAAGGAAATCCACTTCCAGGAGGGAGAATGTGTCCCCATCAAGCAAAACTAGAGATTATTAAGACAAAAGAGAACAACCTCCCCCCCAAAAAAAATACCCCAAACAACAACAAAAACAAAAACACCCAAACCAAACCCTTGCCAGGGCAGCCTCGGCTAGAAACCAGAAAAAAGCCAGAATTTAATGTTTTCCAGTGGATGGATTAGGCTTCTCTGCTATTTAGTGGGTTATCAGAAGCCACTGTAAGGCAACATCATACTGGCGTTTCTAATTGTTTTAAATATTCCCCTCATATATATTCTCTGTCAGGAGAGATGGTAATGGGATTAAACCATAAGACCAAGATAATATCAAATGATGATGACCGTGGTGAAGATCTAGGTTGTAATCCCAATGGTAAATGAACTTTCTACATGTAAACAAACTGTAAAGCTCAATGACTAAGAAGGAGGTCTGCCTTCACTCTGTGAAGACTGTCTGGACAATTGAGAGTAGTTTCCAAAGATTCATCAAGGATCTCTCCACTCTATGCAGCAGGACACACACTGTGAATGTTCAAGTCAAAGGTACATAATCAGCTTTGAACTGTTTTCTGGTCTAGATCAAGGATGACATAGCCAGGTCAAAATAAACAGCTTTACCCTCAATAAAGTTTAAGCTGATCTAAAAGTGATTCAGGGGGGCTATTCAAGCATTTTTTCATGTTTAACAAGTGACAAACTCATAGAAAGTAAGTATTACTAACCAAATAAATATCATTAGGGGCAAATAAATCGGTATAGTACAGACACCGCCTGAGATAAAGGCTTCTGGGAAGTCACTGCTCTGCACTCCAGCTCTTCTGAAACCAGCCCCCTATGTAACTCACAGGGATGTGGGGAGGATTAGCCTGATGATGTCTGTAAAGTGCTTGGAGCTCCTTAGAGAAAAGTGATGTAAGTGGTTATTAATATATTCCACTGAGGTTGTGAGGTTGTACAACATTTTAAAGGAGTGAAACAATACTCTTTCATAGTTTATTATAAAGAATGTTTATAGTCTGGCAAAATGTTTTATAATTGTTTTTTCATTAGTTACTCCTTATTATCTACCCATTAGAAAGGGTTACAGTCCTAGCTCCCTCTTCTATATAAAGAACCCTGGAGAGGAAGGTAAGTGACTTTTCAAATAGAATGCATTCTTATCTCCCTTTCCAGATAAGACAGAGACTGTGAGCGACTTTTCGAGTCATACTCTAGAGGTGAAAGGGGTAAGCACAATTAAGGATCTGGAGATCATCACGGGTCAACAACAGCACTTTCTCTGCAATGTTCTGACACTGTTCAGACAAGAGTGCAGTGACCAGGAAGGAATCAGAGCACCTGAGATTAAGTGTTTGTTTTATCGTTTATTAGCTGTATAATCTTAAAGAAGTCACTTTTTCTTTATGTGTGTTTGTTACTTTCAAAAATCTGCACACTAGAGTTCAGTGGCGATCAAATTAAAGCATGTGACAACTATGGGCAAACAATGACGCACTGAGTAAATAAATTATTACCTTTATTAGATCTGTATTCTTATTGAGAATATGGGTTTTCCTAGCCTCTACAACTTTCGTAAAGACAGTTCGGTGCCCTCAGACAAAAATGAAATATGTAGTAATAATTTTTAAAATAGCTTTATTGAGATATAATTCACATACCATACACTTCAATAGCTTTCCGCATATTCACGGACTTGTACAACCATCACTACAATCAATTTTAGAACATTTCATCACCCTAAAAAGAAACTTCAAACACATTGGCAGTCACTCCCCACCGCTCATCTCTCTCTCTCTCTCTCTCTCTCTCTCTCTCTCTCTCTCACTTACACACACCCCCCCACCCCCCCCGTCCTGGGCAGTCATTAATCTACTTTCATTCTATATAGATTTGCATATTATAGACATTTAATATAAATGAAATCATACAATACGTGGCCTTTTGCGACTAACTGGTTTCTTGCACTTAGCATGCTTTCAAGATTCATGCACATGGTAGCATGTATCGGTACTTCATTCCTTTTACTGCCAAATAACACTGCATGGGTATACGACATTTTACTTAACTATCAGTTGATGGGTTGGCTCCACTTCTTAGGCTATCATAAATAGGCTGCTATGAACATTTGTGTACGAGTTTTGTTTAGGCATATGTTTTCCATTTCTTTTGGGTATATACCTAAGAATAAAATTGCTAAGTCACATGGTAACTCTATGTTTAACATTTTGAGTAACTGCCAGACTGTTTTCCAAAGTGTCTGCACCATTTTACATTCCCACCAGCAATGCCTGAGGAGAAGATAACTGACGGGAAACCACAGAAGGAAGGCCATTAACTGGGTGCCTGCTCTGCAGAATGACAACTTGTGTCACTGACAACAGAGAGGAAAATGCTTCACATCAAGTTTTAGAAAAAAGCGGTCCTGGCTGTTGGGGTATTTTCCTCTTTTCTCCCCCTTGCTGAGGCCCAGGCTATGGCTAAGGGAACTTATGTAGCTTTTTACAGACTAATGTTGCTCCTATCTCTAAGAGAAAGTAACTCAGAAAACCTTGCAGAGACAGGCTTTAAAAAGTTCTCTGTCACTTCCCAGATTTAGGCAGTGAGGTATGTTGTCCTTTTTTGAGTCTCCAGAACTGGTATGTAAAATGTAAGAGCTTTTATATGCCAGGCCCTCACCACTGCCTTCGGCGCATCAGGCTGAGCCCAGCCCAAATACATACGTTCAGTACAGGTCAGGCATATGCTAGCTCCGACACAGTGTACTCCTGCATAGTGGCATCTGCAAACCTAATAGAGGGAAACAGATGGCTTCTAAAGGGGGAAGAGAAGAAAAACAGAAGGTCAGGTAGGAAAGGGTGGGGGAAAGATGGGGATAGAAAGAGAAAGGAGAAGTGTATTTTCTGGTTTTGCTCTTCCCACCTGTCACAGCACTTTCCTTGCTGGCTGCCAGCATGCTCCCTTGCAAACACAGCTGCAAGTGACAAAGAGCAGCCACTGTCCTACTCAGGGGGTCCGTTCCATGTTCCATATTGCAAACCGTACTGAAATGTCAACTGCTTACAAGACAGGGAATTATACACCCATTAGAACCATGAGTAGCAAACTACCATCTATGTCCAAAAATTAGCATCGGGACCCATAG
This sequence comes from Pteronotus mesoamericanus, assembly GCF_021234165.1. Lineage (NCBI taxonomy): Eukaryota > Metazoa > Chordata > Mammalia > Chiroptera > Mormoopidae > Pteronotus > Pteronotus mesoamericanus. Next base: position 1,956,108 of record NW_026555299.1, on the reverse strand, counting down.
GTTCCTTACACAGTAACATAAAGACTACCCAGAAAACAGTAAAAAGGCAACAGAATCAAGAGATTAAGGACTAAGTGTGGCTTCTTTTAATTTTGTAGATTTGTCAGACCTGCGGATAACGAAATCGATGTAAGACTGTCTTCTGTTATGTATTTCATGTTCAATTTGCTGTGGGGCTCTGCTCTTGTACAGTTAAAAGAAAATTAGTAAGTCTTTCCCAAGCAGAATTAGGGATTGCCACTAGGGATTGCCAATGGAGGGAAATGCTTCACACCAAATTTTAGAAAGGAAAGGGACCGCTGTTGGGGTATTTTCCTCTTTTTCTCCGCCCTTGCCAAGGCCTAAGCCAAAGCCAAGGCAGAGGAACATAAGCAGCTTTTTCCACACAGGCTAATGCTGCCAGCAGTGTTGCACTGGCCTTGCTCACGGCAGGAGAAGGCGTAGTGACTAACACCGCTGGGTCTTGTTGAGGAAAAGTGGCTGGCTTCCTTTGATCAGCGGAGTAGTGTGCTGATCAGTGTGATTTCCCTGTTCTGCTGACTGTGAGCGTGTTGGGGAGAGCAGGAGAGCTGGCTTCTGAGAGGCCCATGCAGGGAAGCAAATTCCATAGCTGCTGGATCACAGAAAGCAAGGGCTGACCTGGAAGCAGACACCTTAATTCTGCCAGCATGTTGCTTACTGATAGAAGGATCTCTGGGAGGGGAATAAAGTAGGTGCTTCTGTAACTAATTCATCGATTGCAGTACTGTACATAACTGTTAACCACAATGTTTCAGACCTGAGTCCAAGTTCCTAACACTATCCTTTAGAGAAGTTTTCACTTTCGTTCGATGGGGAAGAGGAAAAACATGAGTGTTAGGATTTTTTAATTAAAATTGAAAGAACAGGAACTCGTAAGCATATGTGGCTCTTGGCACAGTTTTTGAGACAAAGAAGTATGTCCAGCACCTGAGTGCAGGACTACAGCAGCACACTCTTCTCTTTTATTTGCCAGAGAAGCAGCTGCTGGATTAACACAGTTAATCTGCTTGCATGCTATACAGATTTCTTCCCTAGTAAATTGCAAAATTTACCTAAAGATAAATATAGCAGTTTCCTAGTTCTCTGTTCCATTCAGCTGCTGCTGAGAAACACTTCTGTTATTTCCAATTTCATCAGCAGATTGTACTCCTTCCTGGGGAACAACAGTAAAAAGTAGCTTTCTAAAAGCATAGTCTCAGAGGTAAAATACACCATATTTAAATGACTTCTAAAAAGGATGACTTTCCACCTTTAAAGTTTTAATTCTTGATACAGTATGTGATTTCTTACACTAGATCTAATCATTGCTGCTTTAAAGAGTAAATAGTCAATTGCAAATTGAGCAAATTACTTTGGCTATCCTACTACCAGAAATGAAATGGATTAGGTCAGCAGGTGGCATGTCATTTCACTGCTGCCTAGGGGCCCAAAATACAGTTAGGTCATTTTTATTCTTGTGACAGCAGGAATGAAAACCAGAGCATTTAACATTACCTTCTGCCTCCATTCTCATAGCCATCTTGGACACAAAAGAGTTTACAGAAGCCCCTAAGCCTACTCTCCCTCCAGCATTTAGGCTGCTTCTGGCGCTCGAGAGATAGCCAAGCTGAAGCTACCCAAGGAAATCTGGGACAAAATATCTGACTCTGATCTTCAGAGACACAAAGCTTCTTGTCCACACCGTAAAGGGAGTTCTTCTTAGTCATCCTTAAGTATATCAACATGCCATTCCACTCTATAGTACTTTACTTGAAGGAAGAGTGTGATCATCATGTCTCTACTCAGCGGGGTGAGGAAACTTCCCAGTCTCTGCTCCCTGGGGGAGAGATACTGGAGGAAGAACCCGACTTAAGCCAAGAAACAAACAAGGAAGGTGACTGGGGAGTGAGCGGGGCGGGACACGCAGGAAAAGACAGACAGGGTAAAATGAGAGAAAAATCCTTCCATCCAGAAATCAAGAGCCTTTTGCAATGCTGGAACATTTAAATAACCCAACAACAGCTTTTCTGTCAAGCTTCCTTTCCCCCACATGTATTTCAAATTAGTACTGTAGTAGAATCAAAAACTACAGTAGCCTCCCAAAGCTTGTTCCTATGATAATAAGTCAAAATGAGATCAGATTATTTAATTGTGTCTAGACTCTGAGATATTATGAGGTGATAACACTCAACTTGCCAGGAAGAAGGAAAATGAGTTTTGATATTAATTTACAAATTTCGGGATTATATGTCCTGTCCTTAGACAACTATATCTTGTAGCTGCATTCTCTTGCCATTTTTAGCAGTATCTACATAGTAAAACAGAAAATAACATCAGCTTTAGAATCAGAAGTCTAGGCTCAATAACTTACTGGGGACTTTTTTGAGGGGTGGGGTCTACCTAGTATCTTTCTGGAGAACTATTCTCAATACATGGACTGATCAATCCTGCTACAGAGGAGGCATGCAACCCAGACCCGGTCAATGACAGGACTCCAGTTTCCTGGCCACAGTGAAGGATGACTGGTTCAAGAACAAACCTGAAAATCACATCCGTGTCTTATGCTGGTATTTTCAGAAAAAAACAAAACGAATGACAAAAAAGACAAAACAAAAAACCTTTCTCTCTTCCCTGGGGTTGATAAAATGCCAAGCTGTAAATCAAGAGCTGCCAGAGGCAACCAGTGCCAGTACAATACAACCTGTATCCAGATAAAGCCAAAAGAAGCAAGTGTCCTAAAACATAGTTTAAGCTCCTAAATCCAGCCATGCCTGAAACCAGCTACGTCCCTGAACTTACCAGTTACATATGTCAATGATTTCTCTTTTTTGCTCCAACAACTTTGAGTTTTTACCACGTGAAACAGAGTCCTCACTAACATACCAGCCAAATGACCTTGGACAAGTCAGTCAATGGCATGCATATCAGTTTCCTGAACTCTAAGGAGGGGGAAAAATCATGTTTGTTTACTTTACAGAATTGAAAACTGTTAAGTACTACACAGGAGGCATTGATATTTTAACTAAAACAGACTGTAGGGATAGAAGGAATAAGATATTCATGGGGCTAAATTGCTCCTAGCTGCTGGTGCTGATAAGATAACATTCTACTTCTATTAGTTTTCTCATCATTTGCCCTGGTGGGGCCTCTGAAATCTTTATCAAACCAGTTAATCACCTAGTAAATCTTTAAGTATTTTCCCTTTTATTTTCAGCTGACAAGACTTTCCACCTTCCTGGACATCTCTGAACGAGCTACCTAAGTAACATACCATGATGGATAAGCAATGGGACCACAGTCAGGGAAAATTAGCCATTCCATTTTCAAGGGGTGTATGTGTATCGCTCTCTCTCTCGCGCACGCTCTCTCTCTCTCTCAGGGTCCATGCATACACACATGTGCTGGGAGTTGAACTTGTAAAGGTATTAATTCTAGCATGAAGGCAATTCAGGGATGAAAAGAAGCTATTCCTATACAGATGAAAATCTAAGTGCCTCAACTAATGTACTAAAGTGCCGAAGCATTAGTAATCTAGGAGCAGAATTGAACTATTAGGATTATACTTTGAATTCAAAATTCATAACTAAATGTTATGTATATTTTGGAATTCGTTGTAGTATCCTGACAAATGCTTAGTGTAATAGATCACATCTCTCATGGATACCAGAAGGAATAAAAAACTTTCTGTAAAAATGTACCTGTTCTACAAAACATTAATATGAAAGGATTATTATTGGTGAAACAAATACCTAAAAGTAAAGGTACTCACTTCTAGTTCTCTTCTGAGTGATGAAATGGGCAAGTAAATAAACAAGAAAAGCACAGTTATATTTTGCAAGAGCTGAGGGGAAAAATAATAAATGCACTACACTTTGAACTTTTAAAGTTTCTGGGCCTAAAGATTAAAATATGAACTCATTCTTAATAGATTTTATTTCAAGATGTTTTCAATATCTTTGACATCAATTAATTTTGTTCATTATACATAAAATTTTAACTATATGCTATGACCAGTAAAAAGAACCCCATGGCTCAGCACTTCCTAATCTTAATCAGTGTTTCATATAAGCTAAACGTTAATATTTTAAAAGCAAGTAAAAGATAAGATGCTTTTCTAGAGGCTTCTGACTCACTAAAACATTTCTGAAAGCTAAAGTACATTGGTAAAAATTGCATTCTTTGTAACTATAGAGAAAAATCAAAGAATTTCAATTGTTATCCTTCTTGAAAATTTTTTTCTAAAAGGAAAAGCTGAAAGTCAGAGTATTAATATGATAGTCATTCTTACAAATTACATCATGTAGTTTCTTCTCTAGCAAGACTCAAACAAATCATTAGTTCTGACAAACCAATACCATATTAACTTGTTCCCAGATGATTCAAGAATAAAAATGCTACGTCAAATTGGCATGAGGTTATCGGTTTCAGTCTGGGCAATATCAAACAACTTTAACTAAAATCAACTTGCCTTCTCCTACACATCATTTTAGGCTGCGGCCCCCCTCCCAGAAATTCTAATTTAACTGGTTGAAGATGGAGCCTTAGATGCAGCATATTTCAAATGCTCTCCAGGTTCATCTAGGGTACAAGCTAGGGATGAGTACTACTAGTATACAGGCAGATGTGGCTTTGGCCTTCAATACAAAGATTAGTTTTTATTTTGATAATTATCCTACTAAGGTTGAGAAAATCATTACTATTTAAATCACTATACTTTTACTAATATGCCACTAGAAGGTAGTAAGCTCCTGAAGAAGAGAAACCCTATGAGCCAAGTTCAGCGCTGAGGCCAAGTTCAGTGCCTAGTACAAAACAGAGGCTTCGTAAATATCTGTGAATGAATGAGTTAAAAGCTGAAAAGCACATTTCAGTTTCAGTAGCCTGAAGCAATATAGTAGATGCTTTCTTAAACCAATGATGATAGAACCAGTGCTTAATGAGGTAACAACAAAAAAAGTCATATAAATCAGTAAACCAAAACATTTGCTATGCATACATTAAGCATTTTAACTTAAATGGACATTCATTTGTAATATAGGACCAGGCCCTTTGTATGGATCTGTGTGTTAAATAGCGTCAAAATATCTTTCTTTTCCTTCATAAATCACAACCATGATGCATCCTCTATCATTTTTCATCTTTGGTGAGAACTTAAGACATTGGAAGCAATCTGAATGTAGAATTTAGGACATTAATATTTTATTCCATTCTTTTATAGTTGTCTTACTCAAATGTATTAGAATTGGGCAGCAATTTTTTGCTAATCCACCTTTATCAACTCTTTCCAAAGCATTTAAGTTGGTTTTCGGGGGGGAGGGGGAGCTTTGTTTTTCATAAGTCACTAGTTTACATAATAGTTGAATCACATAATTACAATAGCAAGAACAAATGACCTAAATAAGTTTGCGAAAAAACACAACTCACTCTTGATAACCATTATACAACTGATGGAAGATGTGTGTGAGGACCCTAGACAGCAACCTACTGGCCACAGGCAAGTATAAGAAGTGAGAAGTAACAGTTAAGCCAGTGAGTCGGTTGAGACTTTTTTCTCCGCAGAGCTTTTACTGTTACACAAATGCTAGCCACAGGGTTCTTCGCATTGACCTTTCCAATGCTGTAGAGTGGACGACTCCTCTCTTCACCAGCAGATCATCTGAACAGAGATCCAACAAAAACTATCACCAGGGCTTACATACTGCATCATCAGGCACAGAGGCAGCAGGAGTTGAGGTATCTCTTAATATATAAAACACCCCAATGATGTACATCCAGACTCCCTAATTCACATGTAAGGCATTTATAAGTTAACTATTGTGGGACCCATTAAAATATAATAGATGAGCCTAAAAATCAGAATTTTAAAAGTGCTCATTATTTTACTTCGAATCTTTGTAGTGAAAGCCTCAAAAGGATACCAACAATAGGTCTGTTTTGCTTATTTAGAATCAACTCCCATTCAGCAGATGTCTCAAAAGAGGACATTCTGGCAACAAAGAACTACTGCCACCAGGAGGCTCTGCAAAGTACCTTTTATTGAAAGTCTTGAAATTAATATTCTTGCTTCTTTATAGCTAATGTGATACCTTTTCAAATACACAAATTTTCCATGGAAAGTTTTTTTCTAGTAAGTTACAGAATTCTTGCTTCTTACTCCCAGGTAATAAGACCGCAGATTTTGAATTTTGTCTTGTAAAAAGGAAAGAGAACTATTAAAATATTTTTTTTAAAATCAGGCATGAATTTTGTTTTTATTTAAACCTTTCCCAATAAAGCTTCTAATTCTAACCTTATCTCTACTTATGTCTACTGGACATCTGGAAGAAAATTCTGAGAGCAAAACAGACTCTGTATTTTCAGTATCTATAAAAAATGAACTCAAGTTATTTCCAGGTTAAATATGAAGGTGATAACAATGGTAAAATGAAAATTTTCACTTTAAAGGATCTGTAAGCCTTGATTGTTTTCAAATTAGTCTCAACTAGCATCACAGTCAAGATTTTTTTTTTAATCCCCACTGAAGGACATGCTTATTGATTTACAGAGAAGGGGAAGGGAGGGAGAAGGAAGGAGAGAAGCATCCACTGATTGCCTCTCCTATGTGCCAACTGGGGACCGAACACACAACCCAGGCATGTGCCCTGACTGGGAATCGAACCCGCGACCTTTTGGTTTATGGGATGATGCTCCAACCAGTTGAGCCACACTAGCCAGGGCCACAATCAAGATTTTTAAAACAAGGACCTGGACTTTTAAAGAACAGGTCTTTGTTAACGTACTTTTTAAAAAAGAGAGAGAGTGGAGAAATTTGTTAATAACTGTTAGTTTCTAGGAATCTAAACTTGTTCAAGATGGATACTTCACTTCTATTTTCCATGAAACTTTTTTAACCTGTGTATTTACTTCACCAGTAATGGCTCTCCCAATCAATGAATCAGGAGTTAGTTGCAAAAATGTAATGCAGATTTCATAGGTGCTCCTGTTTTAAAAGACCTTTAGACAGGGAAACATTAAGATCTGCTATAGAATCCTTATGTTTTCTGTTAGTAAACAAACCAAGTGCTGTCCTCCCCAGGGCTCAGTTCCATAAAACAGGTACATTATTTACAAGCACAAATAGTTAGCCTTTTGCTGAGCTGATGGGCTATTCACTTGCCTATTTTAAAAACTAATCAAGTGCTACATCTTATAAAGATAACTGATTTTATTTGCTCTAGACATAGTAGAAAAATCAAGATAAAGTACTGGGGAAAAATCCTAAAATGTTAGCACAAAAAATAATCAAAATATTATTGGTATTAGTATGTTTTGGTTTACAAGAAAACCATAACTGAGGGGTTTTTTCCCCTCCAACTTCATATTGTGTTTGATTAAAGGAAACAGAAGAACAGTTCTTTTCACTACATCATGTACAGTGGACTATTAATGCTTGAGACTTTTTGTTTCCCATCTTAGAACGACATAAGTAGTTATTATATCACTGCACACATTCACACAGCTACAATCTTTGGGTGTCTATGAGTTTTATGGGAAAGGGTTTCCTATCATTTTAGAATAGCCTTTCTCACCCAGGATTCTTCACTGGACTCACAGAACACAAACACTTACTTCAGTGATTATTTTCTCAATTATCACAAGGACAGTATATAAGTAATACCATTCTAGATCCACAGGAACATTATTTCAATACATATAAAAGACGCCAAGAGCTTTAGGGTTCAGTTCTCCCAGGGAACCCAGGCTGGTTTAGAAACTGCAGAAGATAACGAAATTCCTTGAATTACATAGGAAAACTTACACTTTTTCTTCGTCATGTTTTGCTTCCTGAATAGAGAAAAAAAGAGAGAACTGGTGTCTCTTTTAAAAATGTCATCTATCCTATGGCTTGAGCTAAAATAAGTAAAATCAACTAAAACCCTAACTCCAGCAGCAGTGAAGGGTCTCACAAGCGCAAACAGACAGTAGGCTGTTCTAGAGCTTGCCCTAGCTCACTTAAAGGTCTGCCCCATCCAAACTGAGATCAGGTCTCACGAGAAGGCACTACCCACTAACCCTGGCTTAAATGCAACGCAGATTTTCCAGGTGAAAGCCGACTCAGGGCAGAAAGTATAAAAATGATTCGTGGGGGAGTTTTCCTCTAAAACTTGCACAGCACATTTTCAAACGTGTCACTGTGTAGACTTAACTGTTAACCTTAGTGATAGGTACACAGCACTATCTGGAAAAAAGTCTAATCTGTTCTTGATGGAAATTCAAGACACACCTCCTTTCCTACTTTGCTAAGGTTTTTCTGTCAGTTAAATTTTCCAATTGGAGAGGAACTCTAGTCCTGTAACATCTTACCCACAAGAAAAGTCTCATCGAATGTGAAGGATCTCACTTATATCTGCAGAAAACAGAAACTTAAGAGAGCCACTGCATGAATACCTCCCTGGACTCTACTGCTGCCCACCACAAGGGTGAGGAAAGGGGAAAGTCAAACTGTTAATATGCTAGGATATCAAGTACCATAACCTCACAGCTTCCAATCACTTAAAAAAAAATGAATGGATATATCCAACAAAGGGAACATTATGTGTATGCATTATTTGCTTTTCACAGTAGGCTTAACTGTATGTATTATACAGTTGATACAATGAAATTTGATTAAGATTTTAAAAGCATATGTTAAATGTTAGTTCAAAATGTATCAAACTTCTAATACATGAATGAAAGAAAGGGTGTGACTTAGTCTTAGGTACTGACATGCTCTCAGCATCTAGAACCATACCTGGCATATAGAATGTGCTCCATAAATACTTGCCAAATAAATTAATCATTAAAACTTTTCATTGACATTCACGGACGGATTTCACTAAGCATGTTAAATAGCTTATCTTTTCCAAAAATAACCCTAAAAATGGACACAATCTTTTGAGAAAGCCAGCAGGTACTACATAAGGTTACAGAAGGTTTTGGGGATATTGCCTAAGTCACAGATCCCTTTCTCTGAGAGGTTCTCCCTGATTTAGCTATGCCTATATCGATGACATGGTCCCCTGGCCAAAAAGAACAAGCCAGTGAGTCTGGGATGGCCTTCTGAATAGAGAAGATACAAACTTAGAAACTGTGCAGTTGCCAGAACCCTTCTGCCTGCCATGTGTACAGAAAAACTGAGGATGCCCGTCTGTGGAGAGGGGAAATAAAGCAGATGCAGGGAAGGACAAAAAGAGACAAGAGACAGAGACTCTCCAGTTCCAGTCCCAAAAGATGCCTCTGGGTTCTTGAGATGCTCTAATATGGTTCCAATCAATTTTCCTTTATGCTTATGCTTAAGCTAGTTTGATTTAGATTCCTTTACATACAACAAAGTCTTCACAAAAACATGTTTAAAACATCATTTATTTACTCTGAATCCTGTCATTTTTTCACAGGCAATTATCAAATTATTGTCCAAATAATTTATGTCTAGGGATGTATACTGCAGAACTAGGCATAAAACTGGGAATAATTCAAATGTCTAAAAAGAGTGAACTGACTAAACTCCATGCCCACATGATAGCATACTATCTAGCCACTAAAAACTAATACTTTTTTTTTTAACAAACTTTTTTAAAAAGATTTATTTATTTTTAGAAAGGGGAAGAGAGGGAGAAAGAGAGGGAGAGAAACATCAATGTGTGGTTGCATTTTGTGCACCCCCTGCTGGGGACCTGACCTGCAACCCAGGCATATGGGGACCCTTTGGTTCACAGGCTGGCTCTCAATCCACTGAGCCACACCAGCTAGGGCTAAAAACTAATATTCTTGAAGAATATTTAAAAATGGGAAGAATATATATTCAAAATATATAAAAATAAGTATTTCAAAAATATTAAGTGTAATACCAATCTCAATTTAATTTTTAATACAAAGGTATAGCATAGGAAAAAAGACCTAAAATACAGAAGTGAGACCACAGCTAAATTTGATTTTTCTCCTTCCTGAATTTTCCATATGAACATGCATAACTTTTAGAATTGGGGGGGAAAATGTTTAAAGGGACGAGAAATGACCATCTCCAGTGCTAATAGTTCAGTCCCTCCCACAGGTATGAAGGAAAAAAAAGAAAAAAGTTATATTGTATCAACAACTTTATTTATTTAAAAATCAACTCATTGATTTTAAACAAAAGAGACTATTTTTGAACAGGTGGATTTTAGGTGGAAGGAAAGACTACCTCCCAGCCATTATTTGTAATTTAGTAAAAATTCAGAGGGCTAGAGCTTTAGAAATCAAGCTGCCCTGAAACAAAAGCAGAAAGAATAAACAGTAATCAAGGAAATGGGTATGCGAGGGCCCTGGCGATCTAGCTTTGTCCTGTTCATACCCCTCCCGCTGCTCTCCCTTCCCCTTGACAGTCTAGTAAGTTACTTCTCACCAGTACAATCCACCTATGCCTTTGGATAAATATAAATACTACATTGTTCTTTGACGTTATTTTAATTTATAACAGCGTGGAGCCACACAGCCTGGATTCATATCTGGCTCTACCACTTACCAGCTCTGAAACTTGGGGCACATGACTTAATCTCTCATCAATAAAATGGGGAAAGCAGTACCTATCTCCTAGGGTTACTGTAAAAATGAAATGAATTAATATATTCAAAGCACACACAGAAGTGTCTGGCAAATAGTAAATGCTATATAATTGTAGCTACTCCTAACACTATATTTAGCATTGATACTAATGAAAACAATAGTACAAAATGCTTTGTTTTCAAACCATACAAGCTGACACTCTGATCTTCACCTGACAGAATCTCTGCTGTAGCAATCCTAAACTACTTGTTCACTGAATATGCCCCACTGTTACCTATTACTGTGCCTTTGCACATGCTGGCCTTTGTGCCTGTAAGGGCTCTGTCCATCTAGCAAATCCCTACTCATCTTTCAATGCTCAACTCAGATACCAGCTCATTGTGATGGCTCCCATGATGCCCCACCAAGAGAACATCCCCTTTCTTTGTACCGTGCATGTTCTGACTTCAAATTTATTGTAATTATTTACATACACGTCCATATCCCCTATGAGAGCCTGAGCTTAGACAGAATAGGCTCTAAATATACATTTGTTGGAACTTAAATAATTCAGGGAGTAATCATTTATTCATTTACTGAGAGCCCTTACACGGATGAACAAAACAAGTAAAAGTCCCTGGCCTCATGGAGTTTACATAGTTTCTGGGGCTTTGAGGATGGTACTAGAAGGTATCATTTTAAGTGCAGAAGGGACGTTATATCCTATGGGGCTAAAATCATGAGTAGTAATATGCTTCTATTATGTTTTACTGTTGTTGTTATTATTATTAGAGCCTAAATTTATTATCCACCCCAAAGAGAAGAGCAACCAACTAAAAAGGACACATTCATCTGTCCTGTAGGCTCCTAAGGAATGTCTTAACCAAAATTCAGGGTCACCGCGTGGCTTGTACTAAGGAAAACGAAAAGGGAAAATTAGAGAGGCCCAAGCAGAGCCCCTAATACAGCCTTAGATGGATGGGAGGCCAAAGACTTAGCAGGTGACCTGATTCAGGAATCCAGGGTAATTCCACAAAGACTCAACATTCTATCTAATAATAAGTCCAGACTTTCATTTTTCTATTTAGTTTCCTATTTAGGTTTATTTCTATTTTTAATTGACTATATATACATAGCTTCAAAAATACTACCACAAGGCTTATAATAAAAACAGCAGTCCCTTGGGTCAACCCTCTCCACCTCTCTAGTCCTGTGTGCCTTTCAGGAAACCATTTTCAACTCTTTTAGAGGTTTCTTCAGGTGTTTATCTTCTTATTTTAAAATATATACTCATTGTGATTTCTTGATTTTTCACTTTAAAAATTACCAAACATTTTCTACTGAATACTACAGGTGACTGAAATCTAGTTCTTACATCACCTTACCTCCTCCCACCCCCAGGACCATCACGGTCACATCGCAACTTTCAGTTAAACCCATATTTAATAAGGTCTGTATTATTAGATCATGTAAATAACATTCATTTGTAAGACAATTAGTGTATGATGAGTATACTTATATCCTTGTTCATTTTATTATTCCTAGAACTAAAAATGTCTCCCTCTGTCATTTGCCTGGTTGTCTATATTCCTATCATTAATTCTTTCTCATATTCGCCAAATAAGCTCTAAGACATCTTTAAGTAATGGTTCAAAACACACCATATAATCTATCAGTCCATTTTTTTCTTGGCTGTATCTTTCCTAGACACCTTTGTCCTCCTGTCCAAACCGGCTGTTCTCTACACCTATTTTACAAGTCATCTATGTTTTTCTTTCATTGAACAGGGGATTGTCTTCAACCCTCTTTTGTACTGGATTTCCTGTTTTCTGGATCCATGGCTTCATCTTTATTAGTTTATTTTCTTGTTTTGACAGAGAAACTAGTAGCTTCCTCAAAAAGGGCGCATGGGTAGTGAGTTTTGTGACTTTGTATGTTCACACTGTCTCTGTTCTGCCCTCATACTTGATCCAAAATTGGGTTAGGTATACAACTGTACATTGGAAATTACTGTTTTCCAGAATTTCAAAAGCATCATTCCACTTAATTTTAGCTTCCTGTGTTGCTGCGGAAAGTCTGATGCCGTCTGATTCCCAGTCCTTATTCATAACTGTTTTTTCCCCCCTCTAAGGAAGCTTTTATTTAGGATCTTCTATTGCTGTTGTTCAGCAGTTTCTTAGTGATGTGCCTTGGCATGTGTAAGTGTGAGTGTTTTTTCATTCATGGTTTTAGGTACTCAGTAAATTCTATTTTAATCTCGAATGTATGCTCTTCACTTCTGAGAAACTTATTTATTAGGTAATTTTTTCTTCACCATTTTGTGTTCTCTATTTTAGAATTTCTACTGGTCAAGTATCAGACCTTCTGAATTGATCCTCTAATTTTTTTCTCTTTCACTGTCTATCCCTTTGTCTAGTCTATGAATTGAGAGATTGTGCAAATTTCATCTTCCAAAACTTTTTTTATTATCAAGAATTCTGTATAGAATTTACACCTGAAACCTATGTAATTTCATTAACCAATGCCACTTCAATAAATTCAGTAAAAATAAAAAAGAACAATTTTCTAATTGTTCCTTTATTCCTAGCATCCTGTTCTTGTTTCACAGATGCAGTATCTTCTCTTATTAATCCAAGGAGCTAAAGTTATAGTTATTTTGAACTGCTCCTTCCAATTCTCTGGGTTTGTTTTCCCTTTCATGTTAGTGACCTCCCTTAAATAACTGAGATTCTTGGCTGTTATGCTCAAATTCAAGAATGAAGCACTAAGGATGTGGAGCAACCAGAACACTCATACACTGCTGGTAGGAATGTAAAATGGGACAACCACTTTGAAAACATTTTGGCAGCTTCTTTAAAAAGTTAAAAATACACCTACCATACCACCCAGCCACACCTAAGTGTTTACCTAAGAGAAATGAAAGCATATCTCCACACAAAAATTTATATATGAACGTTCATAGTAGCTTTATTTCTAACAGTTAAAACTAAAACCAATCCAAAGAGTACATACAGTGTAAGTCCATTTATTAAAATTCTAAAATATGTAAACTTAATCCATAATGACAAAAAGTAGACCAAAGTTTGCCTGTGACAGGACTGGGTGAGGGGGGAGGAAGAGAGAGATCACCAAAGGGCACAAAAACACTTTTAGAGGTGATAGGTGTGTTCATTATCTTGATTGTGGTAATGACTTCGCTCCATCAAAACTATACTCTTTTAAAAACTGTTTATTTTGTATTAATTATGTTTCAATGAAATTATAAGAGAGGGAGGAAGCAAGAGGGAAAGAAAAAGAATCCAAAGTAAAAGAGGCTTTAAAAATAATGAAGTGCTAAAAGTGAACTGAAAACCGTAGGGCTAGTATGTATGTAAAAGGGCCTTCTCCTTACTCAGTATACAGCAGATCCTTGAATCACATGGATTTAATCTGCATAGGTTAAAAATTCATTCATATGTGGATTTTCTTCTATATATATGTGTGTGTGTGTGCAATACTGCAAATGTATTTTCTCTTCCTTATGATTTTTAATAACATTTTTTCTCTTTATTCTAAGAATATATAATATATATATAACATACAAAATATGTGTCCATTGACTGTTTATTATTATTGGTAAAGCAACAGTAGGCTATTAGTAGTTAAGTGTTTGAGGAGTCACAAGTTATTTGTGGATTTTTTCCCTGCATAGGGGGTTGGCGCCCCTAACCCTCACGGCTGCTCAAGAGTTAACTGTACACCCTGTTGTCAGTGTGGTACTCACGCCTGCCCCAGGCTATTACACTGTGCCTAATTTCTTCCAGTCAAGTACATCTCTGGTTAAATTTCTCTAGAATAAGGGTTTACAAACTTTCTACATGTAGGCAGGTCTTTGTCACAACTACTCAGTTCTACTGTTGGCAGCACAAAAACAGCCATAGACAATATTTAAATGAAAAATATGGTTATTTTTCAGTAACTTTATTTACAAAAAACAGTTGACAGGTCAGGTTTGGCCCAGGTGCAGGCTACAGTTTGCTGACCCCTGCTCTAGCAAATCACACTAGTCTTTCCATCTTCAGAGAACTAATCAATCTCTCCAGAAATGATGGCTATAAAATGCTTATAAGTAAAGAAGATAATTAAGCAAGTAAAAAGGGGGAAGGGAAGTCATAAAAAGGAATACTGGAAACTTAAGAAGTCATATATAATCTTATCAGCTATTAGCAGCAGATGAGGCTCAGGGGCAGTATTCTGATAACTTGCAAACACTGTTTCATCTGATGAACTCACATCTAGGACAAACAGAAAATCAGAGTAAGAAAAGTGTGTGTCTTCAGAAGTTTTCATGACAGATGTTCACAGATTGCTTCAAACAGTTACTTTTCCCTACCCTGGCTTAAGTTGGGGGCTTTAGGTATGAAAAATAGTGTAGGAGATTTCACTCTATATATTAAAACAATGAAATACACATTCCATGAAAATCAAATGGACCAGTGGTTTCACATAAATATTAGAGAGGAGAGATGAACTGTAGACTAAATCCTAGGGAACTCCTAAGCTTTGAATAAAAAGATGAGGTCAGATTCCCTTCATAATTCAAGGATTTCTAAGAAAATAATACTTCTAAATTCTAATGTGATGTGCCAATCACACTAGTTTGGTTGTGAATGAGAGAGGGTAAGATTCTATGGTTACTGGTAACAGAGGCTAGAGATAATCATGTATCAGGTTACCATTATTAGACTCTAAGAACTAATTTACTTACTTGACTCCAAGGCAATGAAGCCTAAAGGCAATGTAATTATTGTGCCTAATGTCCTATTTCAAAAATACTTGATAGATAAAGGTCCACAGAGTAATTTAAGAATTTACTAAAGAAAAATGAATGAAGAGTACAGTGATCTGGATTCTAGTTCTGAATATGACACTGATTAATTATATAATCATGGCTAAGTCACAAACAGTCCATGTCCCAGTTTATATATTACAATGATGTCCTCATGACTGAATTAAATACAAAATGTTCTAAGCTTCTTTAAAAGTAGTACTTTACATGTAAGATGAAGGTGTTATATACGAGATGAAGTTGGCCACCATGACTAAAACCAACAATTTCCCTTTAAAAAGAACTTACCTTCAAAAATATTTAGTGCACTCAAAGATATGTATTCATTAACTTCTAAGAAGCACTACCCAAATATTCCATAAATAGGAAAATAAACATATAAGGGATTTAATAACTCAAAACCTATCACCAAGCCTGTTATAGCCAGGAACAGAATCAAACTTCCAGTGTGCCCTCACATCCATTCCTATGTTGTTCTGTGCATCAGACCCATTTTACTAAATATGTTCATCTTTAAAATGAGAATGGTTCCACAGATGGCAACAGTTTATTAAACCCAGAAAAGTATTTCATCTTGTATTAAGTTACACATTATATAAGGAATAGAGACTATAATTTTTAAACATGGAGTCAGAAAAGCAAAACGGTAGAAAAGACCAAAGACTATGAAGAGGTCTACCTCTCAAAAAAGAGTAAGGAAAACATAAGAGTGAAAGAAAAACAAAACCTAAAACCAAAAAGGTAATTCTGTAGAATACTGTGGAATATTTTTAGCATGGACAAATGGCATGAAAAATACACCTCCAGAAAGCATCAGATCTGTCTTACTCCATTTTCCAATTAGCAAAGCGTTCTTTTCTCCCTATAGGTTATCTCCTGAGAAAAACTAGGTACTCTCATATATGCTCTTAATCTGATACAGCCTTTTCTAGGAATAATTAGTAGAAGTTCCCCCACCCCATATAGTAAAAGTGTCTTTCATATCCTCTCACTAAGGGTGGTCACCAGACTATTATTCTCAATTCTTCATAATATCTCTGTTACAAAATTATACATTCATACCCCTTGTCTTGACCTAAGGCTTGGCCACATGATTTGTTTTGGTTAATGAGATGTTAAAAGACTCGATGCCGGCAGAGGCTGACAATGTGTTTTGGTAGTCTGGCCTGTTTCTTGCATTCCGGTTATAAGCCATGAAATGAGTATGCCCCAGGTAGCTACTGCCCCTTCATCCCTTCATGCTAGGTCTCAGGATGAACACATCTGGAGTGGATCTCACCCTACCCACAGCCTGGTGGCAGGGCCAGCCAACCCATGGACTGAAGCACATGTGTCTGGCCAAGCCCAGCCTTGATCAAGAGAACTCCAGGTGATCTTAGTCTCAATGTGAAAATAAATATTTAGTGTTATAAGCCCCTCATTAAAATACTAGTTTGTTATATACAGAACTGTTATGGCAATAGCTGACCAATACACCGAGTAATCTCACACCAAAGAATTTATCCTAATGCAATCACAAAGAAACAGATTCACCTTTATACAAAGGTGTTTATTATAGCAATATTTATATTAGTGAAAAACTGGAGAACATCCTATTATCAGCTAAAGGAGGAATAGTGAAATAAACTATGATCTAGCTAGACTATTAAATATTTGAAGCTATTAAATATCATGTTTTTAAAGAACACTCAAAACTGTAAGATGTTCATACTTCAAATTTAAAAAGCACAGAAAACAAGATGTACTGTTTTTAAAAATTATCTACAAGCAGAGAAAAAGATCAGATGGGTTAAATAATTCATTTAAAAAAAATACAAATGCTTTTCCATGCTAAATATTATCTTATGCTAAATATTATACTAAGTACTATACTCAGAATAAAGTAAGACGAACATATTCCCTGACTTCCAGAAAATCACAGTCTAGTGAAGAAGACAGATATTTTTAAAAATAACCACATACCTGTAATTACAAATTGTAATAAGCTACTGTGGCAGAAATTACTAATTATCCCCAGTATTTATTCCCCCTTCTCACTCAATATCAGAGTCCCTGAGTTTTATCTGCTGGTGGCCACCTGGAATAGACTACACTTCTGACCTTCCTTGCCCTTAGTAGACTTAAGTTCTAACCAACGGGATCTAATTAGAAGTGGCACACGCAACTTCCAGTAAACATCCTTAAAAATAAAGGGCTTGCTCTTCATTGCTTTTCCCACTTCTTACCAGATGGAGCAGCTATTTTGGAATGTGATGTGGAAGCTTCGTGCTGAGAATGGCAGGGCAACAGAATAGGAGGAGCCTGGGTTCCCTGACACTGTGGACCACTATCACCAGCCAAAGTCCTTCTATAGAACTTTCACATGAGAGATATAAAATTCTACCTGGTTTAAGCCATTTTCACTTGCGAGTTTTTAGTCATTCACAGCTGAACCTAATCCTAGATGGCATGGCCATCAGAGAAAAATGAAAGGTTCAATGAGAGATTATTATAGAAATAGCTGATTTTGACAGGAGGAAGGGGTTGCAGAAGTAGGCCTTCTGAGGAAGTAACATTTAAGCTGCTACCCGAGGCCTGGCCAGGAGAGCACCAGGTGAAGGGAGATGGGGTGGCAAAGTGTTCAAGGCAGAGGAAATAAAAAATGCAACTGCCATGGCTTGAGCCTGAATCACCACAGCGAAAAGCAACATACTTTGGGATGGTAAGATTGCTTCCGCAATGAATTAGAATGAGCACAGAGCACTAAAGCAACTAAGTGCTTTGGCTCCCGTATCAGAACCTCTACTCTGACAAGCTAAAGACCACATACGCATATCAAAAAAAAGGAAGGAGGGGTGAAGAATGAGAATAAATCATATTAAGGAAATTAATAACTACTTCCACCCTTCAGTATTACTAGTGTTTAAAATTGTTGGATTTTCTGATTAAAGTGGTTCATATACCAGGAACAGACAAGATTTTGGTGTTAAAATTTTTTTAATGTTTGTTGTCTATTTCTGATTATAAAGGAAACATACTTACTGTTGAGAATTTGGCAAATATGTAAAAGTATAAAAAAATAAACTCCCTGTAAATTAATCACATTCCAACAACACTTTATACTGACACCATTTTTATACACATTTACACACATCTATACCTATAACATACACAAAAATGGGACTGTAATGTATATAAAGTTGTATTTTATTTTTCATTTATTTTATCATGAGCACTTTCCTATATCATGAAATTTCTGAAACCATAATTTTTAGTGGCTATGTAATGTAAGTTCTTTAGATGATCAAGTCTGGAGATTCCTGAGTTAAAAACTGTCAACCTGGCCCTGTGGATCAAGAACTTGACTTTAAAATCTGCCATGGAAAGTTTCTAATCAGAAATCTCAAGTTACAGTTTGAAAGCATTGGAACTTCCTAACCAAGAATTCGATGAAATTCACTGGGTTTTAGCTATGAAGGATGCTCCCTAAAAATCGTATCTTCCCAAATACAACAATTTCATAATGTCTTGACAAAGAAATTGAGTAAGTATCAAAGAATGCAGTAGCAATAACAAATAAGAACTAATAAGTGCTTACTGTAAGAATGACTATCTGCAATATTTTGTTTTTTTTAATAAAGCAAAGTGAGAGAATGTATGCCTCTATAACTTGTACAATTAAGTTTTCAAGTGGATATAGAAAAAAATGATTACAGAAAAATGCATATAGAAAAAGAATGCATACAGAAAATAAACAATGACAAAGGGTTAATCTTTGTTAATTCTGAAATATGACATTCTTTGAACTACTCTGTATTTAAAATTTTTCTCACAACCAAAATATTTATGTTAAATTAAAATATTAGTCACGTAAGTAAGGTAATTCAGATTTTAGTTATTAAAGTTGAAGTAAAATCATTAAGTTTTCCCAGAGGTTAAGTGGATCTTGTGAGAAAAGAAAAACAAAAAGCTGGGCATTCAGCATTAGGAGTTTGTTCTAAAATTATACTATTCTAAATTAAATATCAATGTTTCATGTTGAAAGTAAGTGTAAGGAAGGACCAGCTTTTGAACTTTATAGCTGTGTTTCCTTCAGGTGCTATCCTCCCTGAAGGAAATGATACAATTTCTGTTCTATCAAAAAGGTTGATCTAATCGTTAGACAAATAAAACTGCAAGACTGCATTTCATTTTCTGACTCCAGCTCTCTTAACTTTACTGATGCTAAAACCATTTTTTAAAATTCTAGTTTCTAAGATCCCAATTTAGTCCAGAGGACGGTTTGCCACTTGATACATATATGGTTGCAATTTTCTATTAATAAGCAAGGTCCGTAGTAGAAAAAAAATTAAAGAATAAAAAGTTACAGAAATAAACCAACTCTTTATATCAGCGCTCACAAACAAAAATTTTAAATAAATGTAAATTGTTCTTAATTGCACCACTGTCCTCAAATGTAGCCCTAAGATATCTTAATTTTGCAACAGCATTCCCCATCCCTTATTCTACTAATCAGTTCTCACCTTTTTTCTCTGGTGGAAAACGTGAATTTTTCAGCAAAAGTGACTCATTCATTGGCATCTTGTCAAACTAACCCTGAAACTATAAGGAGGCTCGTCGCTAACAGAATTCCAAAGCTAGAACACTTTCACTATCACACATCATTTTGACTTCACAGGACTGACTCGCTATCAGAGCCAAATACATATTAATAAACTCTGTTCATATTTTTCCTTAAAAATTGTGCGCCACCATACCTCCTCCCAATTTTAGTTTGGCAATTCCCTAATCTAAACATCTTCTATCTCTGGAGAAGACAAGATGGGGCAATGTAGTAGCTTAAAAAGAGGAGAGGGGAGAAAAAAAGTTGCTTGCTCAGCTTGAAAAATGTCTATTCTGAAACATTAACAACTCATATCTATTCCACATCATTCTCAAAATTTATTTCTCCCCTTACTTACAAGAAAATTACACAATACAATACACAATAAAAAAAATCTCCAGAAATAAATTACTTTCACTGCTATTATTTCATTAAAGTTTAAAAAACAACATGAAAATCAATTACTGAGAACTATTCAGCCAAAAATCAATGAGATATCACTAGCATTAACTATCAATGGCAAATCAGCTAATCATTGTGGTTCACACGTTCTCCTCCACCAAGACAGAAAACTGCTCCTTTTAGCCAGAGGAAAGGTGGCAGGGAAGGAACAAGAAAACAATGATTTGTCAGACTACCACAGACAATTTCATATCGCTCTATCAATTGTCACACTCCACCTGGTGGCAAGAGCTGCCTCAATTGGTGAAGTGGAGGTTATTACACAAGAAATTCCAAAAAATACTTTCCAGATGTCCTTAGAAAGAAGCAAGATGCTCTTCTCTTGCTGTATACAGAATAAATCTAACAAGGTTCAACCAAAGTTTTTCACAGAATAGTAGGTCAATATCTAATCAAAGATTAACATAGAAGTTGTCACAATAATCACAATGGGAGACCTATATTTAGAGCAATCTATTTACAATCATTCTTTCCATCCTTTTTAGTTGTCATCTCAAGCCTTTAGGATAGGTAACAAAGCACATCCAGCAGCCCATACTCCCACTAACTTTCTTTACCCTTTTCCCCTATGGGTAAAGTACAGAGTTTAATTAACAGAGTTAACAGCAGCTTGCCACATTGCTCTTAGATATTTGCCAGTAACATATACCCCTGGGATATTCTAGATAATGATTTCAACCAAAAATAAAAATAGATAAACAGAGCTCAAGCAAAATTAAAACTGAGTCTGGCTGCCCACACTTATTTTCACACATGAGGAAAAATAGCAGTTCTCCTAGAAGTCTCAAGCAGACATATCTTTAGAACACAATGTTAAAAATATGCCCCCCTCCCTTTTCCCCTACCTGTTTCTCACTCAAAGCTGTGATTTTGGCTTGGAGCTCATGAAGCTGTTTCTTTAAATCAGCATTCTGATTGGAAAGAAAAAATATCTGTGAGAAAGATATTTTATTTGTTAACAGAATAGTAGCAAGAAGACTTTATGCATATTGCATTACAAATGATGAAGCAACCTTAAGCGTTTAGCCAATCAAATTCATCATGCATTAAACTGTAGTTGTATTATCACTACCTAATGCATATATCCTAAATGTAGTCTCCTAACACTAGAACAGGGCCAGCTCCTTTGCGATTGTTTTAAATTATAAGTTTTATATTTTAGCATCTGTAAAATAGTATTCCTTTCTACTAAAAATGCTGTTATTCTTTACAGAAAGTATCAGTTGACAGAAAACCTAAAGCTCCACTAATCAGACAAAAGCAGGAAAATGGACGTTGTAAGCATGAATACACTGCCTGCTTAACGGCATTATCAATAAAGATAAGAGGTTTTTCTCTACTTGCCCTCTCCCTTATTTAGTAGAGTACATTTGTTATTTTAGCCTAGATTTGAAAAGCTGTCAGTGCTGCAACTGCCTTAACACTACATCATTCAAATTAACACACTGACTACCAGGGCACTTTCTCAGTTTTCAAATTCTAGGATTTAAAAAGAATACTATTTTAGATGAGATACACCAAATATTCTTGCCTTTTACTCAAGTGGGGGGAGAAATCCAAGATTAAAAAAACAAGATTAATGCTTAATGTAGCAGCGCAGCCTACTAGCAGACTAAGTATCACCTCAATGAGAGACCAACTTTTTCTTCATCATTTCACATGCAATTCTTTCAACTGGCTCTGCCTGATCTTCTGCCAGGTTAGGGCACACATCCTCCTTCTCATGTTTACTCCATGTGGCCTTTTTTCATAAATGTGTGCGGATATAGATATAGATAGATATAAATATAGATATAGATATATCATCCACAGGCTTGTCCAACAATTTACTGCCCCCTCAGACTTTTTACATTAAGATTACTGTTACATGACCACCAGCTATATAGAAGATGCTAAAGTTTTCTAATAATATTTCAGTTGCTGATAGTAGAGGTTACCATATTAAATATAAAAGAATTTATTAATCTAAGGTCTACTGCATCTTGGCTCCCTAAATCTAATTTAAATAATATATTTTTAAAATAAATAAAAATGGAGAAGCTTCTCAAGGAAGCTCGAGTGTCAAACAGAAATTAAGTGTGAGCTACCAATGGATTATGTTAAAACACTACAGTTAGGTAATTGGGTGCTAATTTTTTTTAAAATGACCATTATTCCCACTTCCAAATATCAATTTGCCTCAGCACCATTCCTGAATCCAAGAATTTATTTGACTTAAATTCACAAGGCATGTATGGTATGTTTAACAAGCTAAAGATATATATATACATATACCTGAGTGCCCACCAATGGGTCCAGTTGTTTTGTGAACAGATTATGAATCAACAAATGAAAAGGAGAAATTCTAAGAGAGTCTCGTAAGTATTCTCCATACTTATGACCCATTGTCTAATGGCTGCAAAAGAGACACTGCCTAAATAATACACATAATCATCAAAGACAAAGTAACTTTTTAGGGAAGAGTTCTCTTCAGGGACAGAGAATAAAATGTGTAAATAAATCTCCTATAAGAATTTAAAGAAAATGTAAAATTTGCTAGGTTATGTGCTCTTTAAAAAATAATAAATTTTAAATGCTTTTAAAAACTTATCCTAAAATTCTTGCCCTGTAACATAGTGTGATTAAGTATTTAAAAGTTCTATACACTATCTCTACTATAAACTATGAGAAAATAAGAATGGTTCTGGGCCATCTTCAATAATTTTGAGACTATAGAAAGCCTTACAAACTGATTCTGAGTAAGTGGGCTTATGAAAATGAAATTTAAGCTCAATGAAGAGTATTAACTCTCAATTCCCTACCAAAATACTCAAAGCAATTAACACAAAGGCAAGTTAACAGTAACAAAAATGAAATGATAGCTACTGATATATTAGAACCGAATGACTGGATTTTTCTAAACCCTTATAACCTGAAGACCAATATGCAAATATAATTGCTGTTAGAGATGAGATAGTTTTTACTACTTAAATATTGGTATATATTTTAGTATTTTATGGTTATTTTTAAGAAATTAATTTAAAAATTAAATGAATAAAAGTAGTATTTTACCTGTGGATCCTGCTTCATTTGAGCAACCAGTTTCTGGCAATAAAGAGAGAAAAAGAGCCATCAGTCTTATGCATTAACTCACTACGGCTAATCAGGTTTGGCCCCCAAAATCTAGAGTTTTAAGTCCACACTCAAAAAATGAGCAACATCACAATCAGAACAAAAACCTTCTGTCATCTATATAAAAGATTAATGAGACACTCCTTTTAATATAAGAAAAAAAATCAAACTACCACTTTATATTTGAAATGAAGTGCTCCCTTTTTTTTTTAAAATTCTCAACTGAGGACATTATTTTTTCATTGCTTTTAGAGGGAACGGGTTGGGAAGAGAGAGATAATATGAGAGAGAAACACTGGTGTGAGACAGAAAGATCAACGTGAAAGAGAACATTGGTGGCCCTCTTGTAGGTGCCCTGATCATGGATTGAACCCACAACCAAGGTATGAGCCCTGACCAGGAGTCGAACCCACGACCTCTTGGTCTACAGGTGAATCTGACCAACTGACTCACACTGGCCAGGGCAAAATACTCCTGCTTTTAACAAATGTGGAGATAGGATAGGGATTGAGGGTGGGGTTTAAAAGGCAATTTAAACAAGCTGGATGCTCCAAAAGCCAAACATCTCTTTAAAATGTCACTGTCTAGAGTCCTAAGTTAGGCCTAGAAAGTTACTGCTCTCATATACAACAGCAGAGTACAAAAGAAGCCTGGTTTCAGACATGACTTTGCTACTCTCTATGAGGGGAGGCAGGGATGTACTTGGTGGAACAGTGATGCTCAGTATTTGAGAGTAAGAAAGTGAAGGAACAATAATAGTGTGAAACTACCTACCTGAGATCCTAGGGGAAGGAGTGTGCAACCAGAATATTGACTAAGATAGATCTTTACTAAGGAAAACAGAAGTCCAAACAAAATGAAAAACAAAGAAAGAGTGGGTATTGTCTAATATTAACCCAACTTCTAAAAGCATCATTGCCCGAGTATCTGAAGGATGGAGTATCAGAAAGCTGACTCCTAAAAGTTATTTGGGAAAAAGCTGTTCCACAAGTGAACTTCTCATATAACTGAACATGTGTCCCTCTCTTTGGGTGACAAGGTATTTTTAAATTTTTTAGTCATAAAATAAAAACTTTCTAAAATATATTACATACCTATCTGCCTTCTAAGTACTGGGTTGGCCAAAAAGTTTGTTTAGTTTTTTCCATATAATGGCTCTCCTAAGTGCTGAACTGTTTTTAACTTCGTTCGAAACAATGTGGTTAGACTGTATTGTGATAGCTGTCATATCAGCATGCATTTAAAAAAAACTTATCAAAATTGGTGAATTTTTGTGCAACCATTTTAATATTGAAGATGAAATAAAATATGTAACATTTTTGGTGTATTATGTTTTATTATGTAAAGAAAGATAAAGACACAACTGAAATGCAAAAAAAGATTTGTGCCCATTGCATGGAGAACATGCTGTGACTGATCGAATGGGTCAAAAGTGATTTGCAAGGCTTCTTGGTACTACTGACATTTTGGCCAAATAATTCTTTGCTGTGGGGCTGTCTTATGCATTAGAAGATGTTTAGCAGCACTCCTGGCCTCTATCCACTAGAAGCCAATAGTGCGAGATAGCCAACGTACTCAAAATATGCAAATCAATAAAGTTACTGGTGAAAATGAAAAAGGTGTCTTTTATTTTACAGAAAAAACCAAAGAGACGTTTTGGCCAATCCAGTATTAAAAAGTCAGCTTTTATTGTATAATCTTTGGTAAATGACTTCTAGCACTTATTCTAGTTGGTCAAAAGCCTTATTTCAGGTACTGAGTTACATTCTAGATAGCTGAAGTTGTCAACCATGTGACCTCCAAATACACAAGGTATATAGGTTACCTATGATATACTCTACTTCACATGTGACAGTAGTAACTCTTCTATATCCTGGTCTTAATTTCAGAACACTAGTAATACATTCCAAGAGATCAGTGAATTTGAACTACAAGGTTTTATACATAAACATTTCTACTAATGCAGCCTAAAGGCTAACCACACTCTTCAATGAAAAAACCTTCGGTTTTCCTTTTTGATTTGGTTACCAAAGAGTAGGCTACTATGCTAAAGCTGTCTTTTTGAAGCTGAAAAAGATTTTCTTCCATGACACTAGATTTTAAAAACTGACTCATAACCACACTAAAACCCCACCTCTGAGGAAATTGAATAAACTATTCTATCTGTAAGCAGTCAAGCTGCATTTTACATCATCAGAGGCAGGACTGAACATGCTGGGCAACTTAACTAGACCATCCAAATCTTAGTGATTTTAAGATGACATTGGATTAGCAAACCTGTTACTTTCTGTTGCAATAATACAGCAAACTACAGACCACAGGCAAATGTGGCCATCTATCTGTTTTGTAAATAAAGTTTTATTTGACACAGCCACACCCATTCATTTATATATTGTCTATGGCTGCTTTGTCTGCACAGCAGCAGAGCAGAGAAGTTGTGACAGAGATTAGAAATGACTTACAAAGTATAAAATATTTTAATTTACTATCTGGCTCTTTACAGGAAATATTTGCTAACCTCTGCTTTATACTATTGGGTTCCATGTAGAATAAATACTCTGAAAGTTTAAATACAGCTTTCATCAAATCTGCATAAGAGTCATCAAAAAGGCAATTTCTGAAAAAAAGGTGAGATGCCCACCGCAGGCCATTATTATATAAACATTTATTCAACATCAACTATGTGTACATAGTTGAATAGCTACTTTTAAAACCATTTCCCTATCTATAAAGAATAAAAATATACTTCTATGACAGCAATACCAGGTAGTTTCACAACACACTTTCCATCCAGTAAGCTCAATTTCAGCCCTAACTTCATTCCATAACTGGAAATGCACAAAGGGGTGCCTTTGGCCCCAGCCTAATAGCCAGAGCCTACTTTGACGTCATTCCTGGCATCGCTTAACTTGTCATAATCAGTGATCACGTAAGTTACCACATATCCAATCAGAGTAACAACACTAGATTTACAAACTAGGCATGTCACTTGGATTTACTGTTAATACTTAATTTTTTTTTAAACATAGAAAAGTATTCTAAGTGTAACTGGAATAAAAATATCTTAGTATTTCTACATGTTAAAATCTATCAATAAACATATGTGTTTATTACTGCAAAAAACAAAAGGTTGTCTATTAATAAAAGATAACTATAAGTGCTATTTTATGCTAAAAATAAGTAGTTAAATATATAAGAAAACAGTTAATGTGAATATTAAGATAGTAACCGGGGTAACTTTATGAATAATATTATATCCCTTTGAGTCAACAAATGTAATTTTAAATGTAAATTAGATTTTAGAATAAGCATTAAATTTTTTCATAATTATACTTTTCATAAAATTTGTATGCTTGAATTAAAATATGAAACAAAATAATATTTTAACACTCTACTTAATTTTTAGTAATTTAGTTCAATTTAGGTCATGAGTCTTTCAAGAAAATCTTATCGAGATTTGTTCAAATTTTGTGAGGATGAACTAAAAGCAAAATGTCAACTCTGCCATCTCAAAATTTTTTGAGGAGGATTATCTCCAACAATCACATACAACTTCATTAAATGATCTCTCATCCATGTAAATTTCAGATTGATTATTGTTCTCTAGAGATTTGTTCTATGATGATGTCGGCTTTGAACAAACTGTGAACTTAACTGTCATCATTTGCCATTTAGCCATATTGGGTATTCAACACCCTCTATGTTAAAATACTTCTGTCCAGGAAAAAGACAAGCTTGTTTTTGTCAATAGATTTTTTTATTCTCCCCAATTAGTAACGGAAGTAAAGCCAAGTAAAATAAAATGTGCTTATTTTATTATATACTAAATTTAAATATATAACACTTATTATATACTATATTTCTTGAAGTTACCATGAAAAAAAAACACACTTCAAATAGAAAAGCCCGCCTATACATGGCAAACTGTAACACTACTGCTGAGCAAGAGCTTAATAAGATCCAAAGCAGCAGCAGGAATTTCTGAACGTACAAAGACTTAATGTAAAAAGTATATGTGTATGTATCTCTCTCTCTACATATATGTGAAGCTTTGGAGCTTTCCTGTAAGTTCTCATCCATTAATTTTGAGCAATTTGCAAATTCAGCAGTCACCAAAAACCCAAGGTATTTTTCCAACAATTTCAGAAACTAACCTTACCTTAAGACTATTCAGATAAAACAAACTATACCTAAGAACACCTTTAAAAAAATATTTTGTCTCCTATTCCAAAACCCCAAACATTCAAAAGTAGTCAATTCATCATTTATCACTTTTTATTCACCAAACATTACTTATGTCTGTGTGTGTCTTAAATCCAACACCACATCTAGTTAATGTATAGAAGAGATATAAAACAGTGATATTCTGTTTATATAAAAAATGTTAATGATTTAAGGACTGCTTTTTGTATTGGTTACAGTTATAGTAAGTAAAACATACACATTTAAACTATATTTAATGTACAATGTATTTTATGAAAATAATTATCAGGTAAATATAATCATAAATATATTCTTATTTCTGTATTTTAAATGTTTGTTTAGCCTAAGTACCTGACGTAAAATATAAGAATTATGAAATCTGAAATTTAACATCTGTGAAGGCAATCACATTTTCTTCACTAACAACTGGAATCCAGGCATAAAGCTGAATGCATAAAAGCTTTGGTATACATGGTAGTCAAGTCAAACACGTCTCACTTAAAATATGCAAGTTAAGTCATAAATTACATGTATAAAGTCCCTCAGATGAACCAGAAAAAAGAGTTGCTTTTAACACCTTTGTTATACAAAAAAATATTTTCAGTTCATATCTATGAAAAGGAAATCAGGAATATTTTATTAAAGTTCTCAAAAATATTATTGTTGAGTTTATTAAGTAGTGATAAAAGGCAAATGATGTGACTACTGGACAACTGTCTGAAAGATGATTAACAATAGTACTAAAAATCAGAGATGGATCTGTTTACTAATTAATCTTAGCCATTAGTTAATAACATGATGTGGGAGAAGCCAATAATGCAACATACCTGGTGAACCTGAATTTCCACTTTAAGAGCTTCCTGTAGAGTCTGCAACTCCATCCTCTACCTTCTCCACTTTCTTCTTATGTCTGCTAATTCTATAGTTTCTTCAGCCTCTGTTTAAAATAACAAACTCCTCTTCTCACTGTAGCTGTAGAGATCAATCAATGTTTTGGATCATTATGTTAGGTATAACAGAAATACTCATGTTAAATACAATAAATTATAGTAGTTGAAAAATATCTGATCCTCCAGCACAGGGGAAGAAATTCCCCAAACAGATTTCTTTCCAAAATAAATAGTTATACTGAATTGGTACCAAAACTTTCTGAGTTTTATTCTTTGAGCATTCCTCTACAGAACAACTTCAAAGAAGCAAGAAACGAAAAAAGAAAAGTGTTTAATCTGGTCATGAAAATACCTATGCACTTACCATGGGCTCAGTGCCACACTACATACTACACTTTGAGGATAGAGAGCTGAACAAAACCACTTCTGCCCTGGATGAGCTGGAAATCTAGAGGGGGAGACTACAACCATCCAGGACATACTGTCCTTAGAAAGAGACATAACAACAGGGTCATACATTTTTAAACATCACAGAGAGTAAACTGGAAAGTTCAGAGTCCCTCAGAGGTTACAGAAGGCCAGAGCACCTTTTTTATTTGGATGAACTCTTAACTCTTATTTAAACAATTTTAAAAACTGAAAATGGGAAAACTCTGGTTTAAGTTAAAGGTTTACATTTAACAAATTAATACGTAACACAAAGACAAGGCAATGTAACTGTGTTCTCCACAAAGTTATGAAAGGGGTAGTAAGTTAAAGGTTTACAATTTAACAAATTAATAATTAACACAAATACAAGGCAATGTTACTATGTTTTCCACAAAGTTATGAAAAGGGTATTAAAAATAAATCTATTATGCACGTTTAGCAATGGAACAGACGTTTCCAGGCTTACAATGACCACCACCTCCTCCGTAGGCCTGCCAGTGCCATCCCTCTGGCTATGTGTATAACTGCATATGCAGAGACTGTCAAAAGTCTAGATTTGTGAATGTGATCTCTCTTATCCTGCTCTGCTCATCACTACTGCAATTTAATACTCAATGGTTAATTTTGCTTTTAATATTTTTTCTTGTAGTCTCAAAATACTCTTAATCTAAAAAAACAATAAATTTCAAAAGTGTAAAATTCCTTCAAACTCACAAAGCAAAGTTTGCTTATGTCTGAATAAATTTAAACATTACATTTCTGTACCTCTAAAACTTGTAGTAAGAACAACTTTTCAGCAGTCTTATAAACTGAAGAAGGAAATAATCAGAAAGCTAAAAGAATCACTACTCCCTATATCAATTCAATGAGATTCATACTCTACACTTTCTAGAAATTATTTATCTATAGACAAAGTCCATAGTCAACCTAAGTATTCCTAGCATTTCTTTAAAACTTGATTTAACAGTCATAATAAAATCATTAACTAAGGAATACACACTTGTCAATATTAGTTTTTTTAAAAGTATATTTTGATTGTTATTACAGTTGTCCCGATTTCTCCCCTTTGCCCCGTCTGCTCAGTACCCCACTTCTCTCCAGCAATCCCCCTCTTAATTCATGTCCATGGGTCATGCATATATATTTTTTATCCTCTCCATTTCTTATACTATTCTTAACATCCCTCTGTTTTGTACCTACCAATTATACATTTTGATTCCTGCACCTTTTCTCCCATTCTCCCCCTTCCCCTTCCCAGCTGATAACCCCCCAAATAATCTCCATATTATGATTCTGTTCCTGTTCTAGTTGTTTGCTTAGTTTCTTTCCTTTTTTTTCTTTTTGATTCAGTTGTTGATAGCTATGAATTTGTTGCCTTTTTCATGTTCATAGTTTTGATCTTTTTCTTTTTTTTAAATAAGTCTCTTTAACATTTCACATAATAAGGGCTTAGTGATGATGAACTCCTTTTGCTTTACCTTGTCTGGAAAACGCTTTATCTGCTCTTCAACTCTAAATGATAGCTTTGCTGGATAGAGTAATCTAGGTTGTAGGTCCATGCTTTTCATCACTTTGAATACTTCTTGCCAGTCCCTTCTTGCCTGCAACATTTCTTTTGAGAAATCAGCTGACAGTTTTATGGGAACTCCCCTGTACGTAACTTCTTTTCTCTCATTGCTTTTAAGATTCTCTCTTTATCTTTAACCTTTGGCATTTTAATTATGATGTGTCTTGGTGTGGTCATCTTTGGGTCCAGCTTGTTTGGGACTCTCTGTGCTTCCTGGACTTGTATGTCTATTTCCTGCACCAAATTAGGGAAGTTTTCTTTCATAATTTTTCAAATAAGTTTTCAATTTCTTGCTCTTCCTCCTCTCTTTCTGGCATCCCTATGATTCAGATGTTGGCGTGTTTGGAGATGTCCCAGAGGCTTCTTATATTATCCTTTTTTTTTTTTTTTAATTCTTGTTTCTTCTTGCCATTCTGGTTGAATGTTTATATCTTCTTTATGTTCCAAATCATTGATTTGAATCCCAGCTTCCTTCCCTTCAATGTTGGTTTCCTGTGGATTTTTCTTTATTCACTTAGTGTAACCTTCATTTCTTCCTTTATGTTGTTGCCATACTCAGTGAGTTCTTTGCGCATCCTAATCACTAGTGATCTGATAGGTTGGCTATCTCCATTTCGTTTAGTTCTCTTCCTGAAGTTTCGTTCTGTTCTTTCATTTGGGCCATATTTCTTTGTCTCCTCAATTTGTCAGCCTCCCTGTGTTTGTTTCTGTGTATTATGTAGAGTTGCTCTGTGTATTATGTAGACTCTCTGTAAAAGGCACCTGTATATTGCGGAGGGCAGAACCTTAGGTAATCTCCAGGATGGGGCAACCCGCTTTACCACTTTGTGGCTCTGTGTGGGGGCAGGGTCAGAGAGGGGACTTGCCACTGACTGGCTTCTCAGGGTTTGCCAGGTACTCGCCTTGTTTCCAGTCACTTCACCCAGTCCCTGTACGGGAATGGCGCCCTTCCAGCTGTTGCCCTGGTGTTGAATCCCAGAGTGCGTGAGTTTGCATATGTTTTAAGACCATGCGGGCCCTTTAAGTGAACTTTCCTGAAAATCTGGCAGTTTTTTCTGCTGCCCCAACACCCACTGGTTTTTGCAGCCAGACGTTACGAGAATTTATCTTCCAGGTGCTGGAACCCTGGGCTGTGCAGTCTGGCCTGGGGTTGGAGTCACTGGCTCCCAAGATCTCCCTCCTGATTTTTATCCACCACATGTGAATGTGGGGCTGCCTGTGCTCATCCCACCATCACTGCTGCCTCTCCACACTACATCGTGTTGCCTCACCTCTCTGCCCTGTCTCCGTGTCTCTGCCTCTCCTGTCTGGATGAAAGTGGCTTCTTTAAATCCTTCGTTGTCAGACTTCCATACAGGTCGATTTTCTGACAGTTTGGGTGTTTTTGGGGGGGGAGAATTTACTTGTAATTCCTTTTTGTGGTTGCACAAGGAGGTGAAGCATGTCCACCTACACCTCCATCTTGACTGGTCAATATTAGTTTTCATCACATTTGCTTAACCTCACTAGACTTAAAACATCATTATTGGCAATCTTTCCCCTAGGGCTTATATACTATTTTGTAGTATCAAAATACTCTAACCTAAAAAAGAAAACTCAAAAATGTAAAATTCCTTCAAACTCACATCTATGTAGACTAGGAAAGGATTATTGTACAATGGTATTATCAACAAAAAAAGTACATGAAGATAGTACATTGAGGGGATACAATTTGGCAAAGAAGACATATTTTGATGAACAAACCTGGGTTTTTCAGCTACTTATTATCTTAGAAAATCTTTGGAACTATAATAAATAAACATGAGACTCATTAAGTTGCTGATTTAGACCAAGGTTTTTGTTATCATATAAGATTATGTTACATACAAACTCACATGTTTAAACTACAGCCACTTTAACAATGATGTTATTTTAATTGTTCCTTTATTGTTTGTTGAAACTAAACCTGTTTTAGTATATTTCTTACCTATTTCTATTATTAAAAAAAAAAACCCTTACATGACTTTTTGGTAGTCTTTATCCATTTATTGATTAAAGGTTTGTAGAATTTTTTTCCAAAAAAAAAAAAAACCCCATTAACCATGTTTTAGGTCTGTTGCAAATACTTTTCTATTCTATTCCTTGTCCTTTAATTTTTTTAATATGTATATTACTATATAGTTAAATGTTTAATATAGTCATATTGTTAATATTTACTTTATAGCTTCTGGGTTTGAATATTTTACTTCAGGTCATGAAAAATATTAGTCCTATTTTCTTCTAAAACTCCTTAGATTCTACAAATTGATTTTTAACTCACCTGAATATTTCTTGTATAATGTGTGAAATAGGCCTCTATGTTTGTTTTATTTCAAGTAATAGTGGTCCATGCACTTTAGTTGTTGAATAAGCCTTATTTTACCCATTGATTTGAAATATCAACTTAATCATATATTGTTAGATAGATATATATGTTTGTCTCTAGAATGCTCATTAAATTTCATTGATCTATTTGATTATTTCTGTGCTGGTGTCATGTTGGTTTAATTGCTGAGACTTTATAGTGGTTTTAAATTTTTTTAATATTTTATAATTAACTTTGACATTTAAAAAAATAAAATCAATCTGCATTTAAGAAAGAAAGAGAGAGAGATGGAACTCCTACTTTTTGTGACAACATGGATGGAACTGGAGAATATTAAGCTAAGTGAAATAAGCCAGTTGATGAAAGACAAATACCATATGATCTCACCTATAATGGACCCTATTCAACAAAATAAACTAAGGGACAAAATAAACCAGAGGCATGGAAACTTGGAGCAGACTGAAAGTGACCAGAGGGGATGGGGAAAGAGGACAATGGTGGAAAGAAGGGGAAGGGACTAGACAAAGAACATGTATGAATGACCCATGGACATGGACAACAGAGTGGGAATTGACTGTGGGAGCAGGGGCTGGGGGTGGAGGTGGGATGGGTGGAGGGGGGTAAAGGGGTAAAAATTGAGACAACTGTAATAGAATAAACATGATTTATAAATTTAAAAAAATAAATTTAAAAAAACAAAATTATAGTCACTTTAATTTTAAATTCTAAAATAACCTTGCCACTAAATTCTTGATTTATGTACTAGAGTTCTTCCTGAAAACAGTACTTGAATTAGTTTTAATTTTGTAGTAAATGTGCCCAAAATTTATGTTATAGTAACTGTCAAATTACGAATCATCTTGAAGTTAAAGGGGTATTTTCAACACCAGAAAGGCCGTATTTTATTTTACTGGTTGTAACATATTAACATCATAGCTCAACTCAACTCATATAAACTACGGAAACAAATAGCAGGTTAAAAACATAGAGACCTTAGAATATAAACAACAAAGAGTTAACATAATTTACAGTTAAGAGTGCTTACAAAGTTTTTAAAATTATAAAAAAGCAAATCACTGAAGAAATAAAAACCAACAAACATGAATAAAAAACATAGCCACAGAAATGTAAATTATAAGAAGATAAGTTTCATCTATCAAACTAACAAAGATTTATAAAAATAGTAATACGCCAGCTGTCTTGTATTTGAGTCAGGCAGCACTTTCATAATTTGCCACTGGTTATCTCTGAGGAGTAACACTAAGGGTTTTTTACTTTCTTCTTTCCAGAGTATCAATATTTTAAAAATTTACATAGAAAATAGGCACTTATTTTTAAATAACAAAAAATTAACTGAGGGTTATTAGATAAAACATCAGAGAATTTTATACTGATGAAAGAAAATGTTCAGGAAAAGAAAAAGTAAAACCAAGGTTTAACCTGGAGGCTCTAAATGTCAAAGAGTGTCCAACAGGGTAAAAAGCCTGCAACTCAAGTTAGCAAGGAGCTGACAGCTTTCACTTCTTTCACCAGGTTGGTGTCTACTTCTTAGAGACACACAAAGACACACATTTTATTTGACAAGAACTCTAAATGCCAATTGCTCATTTTATTTCAAAATAAACCATTTTTTTAAAAGGGGTTAAAAAAGGTAGTGACTTGTTATAGAAAAACTTATGGAGGATTAGAAAATTCATCTGAAATCATTTTTCATAAAGGTCTCTTCCTGGATAGCAGTTTTAAGAGACTGGTCTCTCCCTAAAAGAACAAATTATATACACATATTTATAGCTTCTAAAAACAAGGCAAGAATATGTTGAATCCTCTTTAAAAAACATTTTGGGGGCTTAAACAACTCATGCAGCCATCATGTGAAGACCATTTGGGTGCTGTTTATAGCATCATAAAGAAAGCATGAGTTGCTAAATCTGTAAAAAAAATGATTTACCAAATTTTGACCAACTCTAATAAGTTATAAATAAATCACTTGTATGGTAAATATAAACAGATGCACAAACAGTAATAGACACTTTACTGAGATATAATGCCTTTCACCATCCAACAGCTCTAAATACTACCATCAGAAAGAACAATTACCTAGAACAAAATACCAATGTTTGTTATCTTCAACACTATACAAGTCAAACTACTGGGGCGCCTAATGGCTTCTCACCTTCTAGTAACAAAAAAACATAAACAAAGAAAAACTCCACCAAGCAACCAAGCAAGGACAATAATCAAATCCCACTAAGAAAGGCAGCAGTGATGTCTGGGAAGAACTTCTGTCCCCAAAATCAAAAACCCTGACCCCACTTACTCACTGTGTAATCACTCAGCCTCAGGGTTTTTAAAATTTGTATGTTTGCTTATAAATCAAGAAAATGGGAACAGTATCACCTACTTCATAAAATTGTTATGAGGTTTAAATAAGGTAAATACCATATGAAAAGCCCTTTGTCAACTATAAAGTTCTATGCTATTCCTAATATAATGCTCTTATTCATACACACAAACTTTACGTCTCAATATAGTATACTGCTGAAAAGTCGGGAGACTTGCCTATTTTGAAATTCTCTAAGAAAGGAGTTTCTAACTATTTTTCTGGGTATAGTTCTGCTTGGAGATATGCGACCTCTAGGTCTTTCATTATGATTCTAATAATTTAGTAATGCTGTAACTCTGAATTTACTGCTAAGAAACACTGCTCTGTTCCTGAACTGCTGCAAGCCTTTTTCCATTCAAAATTCAACTCATCAACCAAGTTTCTTTAACTAACAGTAAGTTCCTAATATATTGTGCCCCCAGTCTGAATTCCCTAAAAATGGACAGTTCTGTGTTCGCTATAGTTGGCTGGTACAGGACTCCACTTTTGATCTATATTTCGGAATAGTGTTTTGAATAGGTACAATTAATTTTTTAAAATATAAAAATGTAGAAAGTCTTGACAGATCAGTGTATCCTTATTTGTCACATGTCTTATACTAAAATATCAGGTTTCAATTTGTGCAAAATACTATGGATCTAACATGCTAGGAGAGAAAACAGTATCTTTAACTTTTAATTAATAGTGATAAAAATCACCATGGATGCCAAAAATAATAAAATTCTTTTAGTAACACTTATTGAAAACTAACATTTACTAACATGAATCAATAAAAATGACAAAAAATATTTGTTTTTTTAATTTCATGGTGGTAGCTCTTTGGTGACACTCCTCAGCATCAACCAAAACATGCTACTGCACGAAGAGCTGGGCAATCCTGGTTTGAGAGGCTCCCATCTGAATCTGGCAAGGTCACTGTGCTCACATCCTGGTATTATTAACTGCTGACAAAGTCACTTCAGCCAGTGCGACTGATGTTTCCTAACCATTAAATTAAATTTCTACACCCCGCCCCCAGACTTATGATATCTGAACATCTGAAAGTGTTTGAATATAAAATATATATCATTTGCTTTATTTTGGGGGGGGTCCTCATTTTTTAAAAAAAAATGGAATACCTACACAGGCCATACCATTCCAA
This sequence comes from Pteronotus mesoamericanus, assembly GCF_021234165.1. Lineage (NCBI taxonomy): Eukaryota > Metazoa > Chordata > Mammalia > Chiroptera > Mormoopidae > Pteronotus > Pteronotus mesoamericanus. The sequence goes on along the minus strand of NW_026555299.1, from coordinate 1,919,629 downwards.
CACAAGGATGGGGTGTTCCGGGCCGGGGCAGGTCAGGTCCCCACAGCACCCTCTCCATCTCAGGTCCACTGCGGTGTCTTCACCTCTCCCTACGAGCAGCGTTCATTCTAACACAAAGCTTCTACCTCAGCTTCCTGGGCCCAGGCCTAACTCAAACACACACATTCTTCTATTTCCCACCTTTCTTTACAGACACCAAGCATATTTACTAAAATCATCTCAACTATACCTGACAACCAGAATGTTGAACTGAATTTAAAAACTCACAGAAATTCAAAATGAAAGCGGCTGGAGAATAGTGTATAAGAGCATAGTGATAATGAGGCCGAGATCTTAGAACTGGGTGCCACATTTACCAGAATACTATTTAATGATAAGAAAGAAAAAAAACAGTCTAGACAAGCGTGGTCAGAATCATATATATATTTACTACATAAAAGTTAACACAGAGAGTGTGGTGTGCTGGCATAACCTGTAAGCACTTAATAGAAGTAGAAGTTATGGGAGATAGATTTCAGATCAATTCAAGGAAGAGCTAAGGATTAGAGCTGTACAAAAAACAAATGGGTTACCTTATGAGGTAGTGGGCTCCCTGTCATTAGAAGTATTCAAGAATGCTGCATATCATATCCCCCTCTTGGAGATTCACAATGCACATTAGCATATTAAAGGTTCTGAGAAGTCCTGCAGTAAAGAAACCTGTTTAACTTTAATGCAGCATTTCCCAAATTATTTGACCACAGACATTTTTCCCACCCCCGCCCAACCTCAGTAATATTTATTCATTTCTGTGGACCTAGATTTCCTCAAAATACATTATAGAAAATAACGAGCTACATTTTTTAAAAATGTAGTATTTAGTATGTATCCTAATAACAATCTGTTAGGGATGTAGAAAAAAACTTGCCACATCACGTAAAAGGCTGGAAGAGAAGGCCCTTAAAGTCCCTTCTCTAAGGTTCTATGACTCTATCACATCTCAGAGTACTAAGGGCTATTGAGTCATGATTATTTATTTAAAAAGGTTCCATGAGAGAAAGGCAAGTAGAATAAAAAGGTAGTAAATGCAAGGTTAACTGGTTCAAATGCCTCCCTTTCATGTTCAAAGCCCAATCCCTACAAGATAAGGCACCTAAAGTTATCAAAAAGAAGCCTTAACCAAGTATCTACTCCACACATTAAGCTAATTACTATTTAAGAGAGAGAATTAAAAAACTAAAAAACAAAAAGGATAGCTTTGCATTAGAGGATTACCCTATACCAGTTATCTTGTTTGAATTTAATTTTTTATCATTATACATGCTCTCCAAATAAGGTCAATATTTGTTTGATCCTTTGTTACTAGACTGCCCTGTGCAATCTGTGATCTTGAATTAGACATTCAAAGAAATGATTAAGTGTGATGATTTATAAGCTGTTAAAGTAAATTTTAAAGTAGATATTAGAGAAAAAAATGTTTGCATATATGCCCCACACATTGCTACACTTCTATTTTTTTTCCTCTTTAAGAATTATACAAAACAACACACACTAAAAAATGTAATATCAGACATTAAGCCAATCCAACATTAAATTTAAGAATATAAATGCTTAAAAGTCCCAAATTTCAAAGTCAAGGTTCCCATAGTTACATTAACCTAGCCATTTTTCACATATACTAAGGCCATCAAATTTAATAGCATATTAAGTAATACAAAACACAATGGGAACCTTAACTTTTGAATTTCCTGACTTTTGAATTTTTAGCTCTATCCACTGCATTAAGGGCATTTTTGGCACAGGGGACCTTTACATTTTAACAGGTTATCGAATGCAGGAACATGCAAGCCTAGCAGTATTATTAGAAACACAAATGCATTTGAGATATGGCTATGTGAAATTAGACAAAAATTCACTTTCACTTGGTACAAACAGCAAAGCCTCATTTCTGGGAAGAGAGCTTTTTTGCAAAAATTCACTGAACAACTAGCATCAGGCACATTATGCCTGCCTGGGAAAAGTACTTACCAATTTGGGGGAAACTGGCCCTCCTTCAGCACTCTTGCTCCCTACAACAGAAGAAGGGGAAAATGGAATTAGACTACAAACTCAGATTTATGACATGTCATCAACAGCTGAAGACTGAAAGATTCCTATCCGATCTTAAGAAGAAAAAAACAAAACACACAAAAATCTCCAAAGTGCGAAAACCCAAAAGAAAGAAAGGAAGAGACAGGTAGTTTTTATAGGAAGGAAAGAATTCAGGAGATGTTAAATCTCTGATTTTTCCTTTTTTTTTCCACTTTTCCACAGTTTTTTCAATACAAGGAAAAGTAAATTTTGGTGATTTTCCTTTCCTAAGAGACACACATATATGAAATGCACCTCATCTAAACAACACACAAATACACTCTCATCCTCAACAAATGACCTTCAGTTTGTTGCTTTATATTAACAAATTGAGCTAACATCATTGGTCCTTGTTTGGTCTACTTAAAAGGCATTTTTTCAATCAACCTTGAAATGGATTTGTCTGATATTCTTATAGAAGGCTTTAAAGTTCACAGCATTTTATAAGTATAATCATAATTTGAATTAAACGTTTCATTCACATTCTTATTCTCACCATTTTAGACTGCAAACCATGTAACATAAAAGTGACTTCCCTGCTCTGACTGGGGCTCTGAGAGTTGGGAGTCGACTCACAAACTGAAAGGTCGCCAGTTCAATTCTCATTCAGGGCACATGCCTGGGTTGCAGGCCAGGTCCCCGGTTTGGGGGGTGTATAAGAGGTAACCGAGCAATGTTGCCTCTCACTCGAAATCTGTACGTATCTGCCCTATACTTTAAACATAGAATATTTTTTGACTAATGTTACTCCAATAGTGTTCTCATTTCCTCAAGGGATATTTCAAAAAAAATCTTTATGCCATCCAGATTATAAATTTTTAGTTAATCATGTACAGTCATACCAAACATACAGTAAAATAACCCCAATTCATGCAGTTAACATTCATTTCCAAAACAAATTTCAATTTGCTGTTTTACCCTGCCTTTTCTTTAGCAGCAGTACTTTCTAAAGTTCTCAAATCCATAAAAAAGGCAATTTCAATCATCAAGACTAGAATGACTCCCAACAAAAATAAAAATCATGCAAAAATCTGTAGAATGTAGTTATTAAAAAGTGGATTATCACAAGGAAACAAAAAATTTGTAACTGTGTGGTGATGGATGTTAACTAAATTCACCGTGGTAATCACTTCACGATACACATATATATCACATAATTATTTGTATACCTAAAACTAATACAATGTTGTATGTCAGTAATATCTCAGTTTTAAAATGTGGATTCTTAACATTATGGATACCTACAGACTCTGTAACACTCAAAACAGTACCATGCACATCGCAAATGCTCAGTAAATATTTGTTAAATGAATGAATTCACTGAGTGGACCCTTAACTCTCTGTTGCAGGTTTATTCTCTTGTTAGCTTTTTCATGCTGGGGATAATTTCTTATGCATTGATCTCCCACAGCATTATTTTTCAAATGAATGACTTTGGACAAAAACAGTTAAGAAGTTAAATATTACCATTTAAAATATAATGAAAAGGAAAGGACTGATAATTCGAACTAAATTAAAATTAAGAACTTCTTTTCATCAAAAAAAAACATTAGGAGAATGAAAAAACAAGCCCCAGGATCACAGATGATAACTGCAACACATATAATAACAATGGTTTATACCCAGAATATATAAAACATGTTTATACTCAAAGTGATCAGATAGGGTTGGAATTTTAACTTTCACTTACTTACATGGCATTTGGAAAAGTATAGTCACATAACTGTTTAAAAGTCATATTCAGTAAAAAGGCACAATGAATGAACACCGTATCTCCAGGACACTTCTCCAAAAAAGCAGTAGCAGAGTCAATCCCAAACTGATAGAAGAATTTTACCACAATATCATGAAACTGCTTGCAGGGACGGCAGAAATCACCTAGGAAGTCAGAGCCTGTGAGGTTCAGTGACTTCCCCGAAAGCCACATAGCCAGTTGGCAGTGAAGCTGGAGCGAAGCCTACAGACCCTGAGATGTGTCGCACTGAGCTGGCCTTTCCACTAGACCTCACTTCCTCTTAACCAGCTGTAGCAGTTATTCTTCTAAGAAACAACTACAATAAATACAGGCCAAATATTTTTGGAAAAGTCTGCATATAATGTTTAAAGAAAAATCATGTAAGTAAGCTATCTAGAGCGAGTTTTAAAACCTGAGATCCTATGCCTGAGGGATCCCTGGAAATGGGCTTCAGAGGCATTTGCCAACTCTATAATACTATATGCTAAATTCTTTATGTATGCAAACTCTGGCAAAAGGATCCATAGCTTTAATAAGATTCATAAAGAGGCTCAAGTGCCCCAAAAGAATAAATTATTTTTGAATGCGTGATTCTTAAACACTGCATCAGAACTACCAAAGTGTTTCTCCTGAAGAATTATTAATTGACTACTATTTGGAAATTGATTTGAAAAAAAGAAAAGCAAATATTTTATTTTTATAATTTAATAAGAATAAATTAGCAGCAAAACAGATTTACATGCATTTTTTTACTTTTTGCACTATCCAAGTCTGAAATGCAAGACTGATTTTCTCATGTTAAGCTGACTGAAAGTCCACTTAATTTGTTTCTCACATACAACTCACACTTTTAGCTAAAGTAGCTCAAAATTTTAACATGTATTCAAGTTTTTAAAATACAGATTTCTTCTTGAGAAATACTTTCAAAATATGTAGGTTGGAGTGAATGAAACTATTTTTGCTTTAAAGATATTATCTTGCGAACATAACTTCACATGGTTTTTTTTACAAACTGAAGGTTGTTGACCTCTTCAGATCCTCACAGATAGATGCTTTACTTAGAAATGGTAAAGAAACGGATCATTCAGATTTCTGATCTAATTGTAAAATTTAAAATATCACCAATAAATCAAAGGTGACTAATAACTACTTAATTACCTTTAATGTAATATCTAAAACCTCTGTACATTAAGAATATATATTAAACAAACAAATTTTGCAGAGGAAATAAAATGTTCAATGCCAGATCATGTTTTAAATCAGACTAAAATTCATCCCACTACAAATTTCAAACGATTGAGTTTATAGCGTATGCTCAATCATAAATTTTGATAAGGTACTAGAATAGCGCAGATAATTGTCATTCAAAGACACTTTAAAATGTCACCTTACACAGAAGATTCAATCTCTTCTCTTTTTTCTACTACACCAAGCTGATACACTAATTTTATATATAATAAGTTTTACTGCTTCTTATAAACACTTTCTAACTTCTAAACAGAAAGCATAATAAGTTTGAAATAAATTTAAATGCAAATAAGTGCTCAGAAGAAAAAGCAGAATTCTGCCTCATGCGATTTAGTCCTTTAGGCCCCCATTACAATCATCCCTCTTGCTCCCATCCCTCTTAATCTTACCCTCTCCTGGACACCCCTTAGCACTTCCCCCTTACTCCCAAGAAGCGTCAAATTTTTCCTCATTATTAGATCATTTTGTTTCTTCTATCTTAAAGAAAAAAACGCCTCCCTTCATTCTATATCCTTCTCTAGTTATTGTCCCATGTCTATACTCTCATTTATAGAACTCCCTTAAGTGTTAATCTCGCTCACTGTTGTCTCCTAGTTCCTCTCCTCGCATTTTCATGTTGAACCTACTCAAAAAGGGCTTTGCCTCCTTTCATTCTTGTTAAAATCACCAATGACCTCCCAGTCGCTAAATCCAACAGTTAAGTCTCTGCCCTCACTTCCTGTTCAATCAGTATTATTTGACCCAGTTGATAATTCCTTCCCTCTTGAAACCCCTTCTTCCTTGACTCCAAGGACACCACCCATTCTTGATTTTCCTCCTAATCTCTCTAGCCAGTCTTAAGGGTTTCTTTTGCTGTTTCCTTCTCATCTCTCAAAACTTCAAAATGTTGAACTTCTCTGAGGCTCAGTTCTATAGAACTCTTCCCAGTAGGTCATCTCACCCAGTCTCATGGCTATAAAAGGATCTATATACTGGCAATTCCCAAATTTTTATCTCCAGCCCAGACCTTTTCCTTGAATTCCAAACTTATATACCCAATTGCCCACTCAACTCTTGTCAAAACTACTCTTGGCTACTTGTCCCTCAACCTTCCCCTCAGAATCATCCCCATCTCAACTTATGACAGCGTCATCCCTTCAGGCCAAAACCTTAAATTCATCATTGATTCCTCTTTTCCCATACCCTATATCCAACCCAAGAGCTATCTTGCCTCTACCTTCAAAATATACAGACTTTGAAAACTATTACCACCTCCTTGGTCCAAGACACCATCATCTTTCACCTAAATTATTGCAGTAGCCCCCCTAAGCAGCCTCCCCTCTTCCATCTTTGTCCCACTACAGTCTATTCTCTCAGCAGTCAAAGTGACCTTTTCAAAATCCAAGACAGAGCTGATTACTCCTTGGATAAAAGTCCTCCAGTGCCTTCCCATCATACTCAGAGAAAGAGCTGAAGCTCTTTACAATGGCCCACCAGGCTCTAAGCTGTTTAGGTCTGTCCCACTCTCAGACTTCATTCATCTCTTTCCCTCTCCCCAATGCTTAATCTGCTCCTGCCACACTGGCCTCTTATGGTACTTCAAAAACTCTGAACCAGTTTCCTTCTCAGGGGTCTTCTACTTGTTTTTCCCTGTGGCTGGAACATTCCTTTCCACTGAATAACTTCATGGCTCACTCCCTTAATATGTTTAGAAAAACCTACAGCCATTGCAAGATTAGAATACTAAAATAAGAACTAAAACTGTCATCAGAATTGTTTCCCTCCCCAAACTTTTACTTTGAGGATTCTCTTTCTTATACCAAGAATACCCTTTCCCTTCTCTCACACTATGCAATCTCACCCAGTCATCCAGGTCCAATAACGACTCACTGGCTGATGGAAACCTTCCCTAACCATCCCGCTTCCCAGTTCCCCCTTTCTTTTAATTCTCAGAATAGTTATCATTTTTCTCATTCATCTTAGAATTTAACCATATACTTCTCACACTGTGACTTATATATCTTATCTCCCTACTTAGAACACACACATAGATGCACACACACACACAAGTAGAAATAATGCCTTGCACAAGTAGTTCTCAAACCTAGATCAGGATAAAGCTAAAGCTAAAAAAAAAAAAAAAAAAAATTCACAGTCCTGCCTACCCTTAAAATTCTGAATTTTATTATGTCAGATTTGAAGCCCAGATATCTGTATTTTTTTACAGTTCCCCCAGAAGATTCTAATAGGTAGCTAGGGTGAGGAACTAGAGCCTTACAGTCCTCTATTTCCTGTAGTACCTAGGAAAGAGGGCCCTATAATGGACAACCCAGAGTACCTGATCCACATCATCATTTCACAGGTGAAGAGCGATCCAGGAAGTCTAGATGCTGGCCAAAAGCTACAAAGATAAGAGGCAAGGCTCAGCCTAAAACCCAGATTTACTGTTCTCAATCTAGAAATCTTTCCATCAGACTGTGAATAAATAAATGAAAGTAATAAAAACCCACAATTCACAGATAAGTGTAGTAAACAGTGATTATCTAATACTTGACCAGTGATTGCAATGTCCAGGCTCTAAGATAGTGCACATTATTAGCTCCTACACGCTTGAAAAATGAAAGCAATGTTAGCTGACAAAAAAAATTAAGAGACCATCGTAATTGTGGGAAGGCTTACAACTAAAGTAAAAAATAATCATTTTAACTAAGTCCTCTTACAATATATCAAAAACTTGTAAAATTATTTATTTTGCACTTGAGAAGTATTAGGAGAAAACAAACAAATAAATCTTGCTTTCATCACGCTATCAACTACAAAAATCCTTACACACAAACATCCTTAGCTCACAAAGCTGGAAATGTTTTTTGAGTGTAATCATCGTAACATACACGTGATTATAGATCAGACTTAGTAAATCATCCCATATCCCAAGGCAACTCAAACTTTTAATAACAAGTTAACCTCAGGACCAAAACTCTTCTCCATCATCAAAAACAACTACTCAGGTATCTATAAGGTATTAAAAAAGTTTGAGTCTATCTCGGTGTACAGGGATTTAAGCAAGGGCCTCCTATTAACATTAATGGGCGTTCTGGGTGTAAACTATAAGCACCATGGAGGAGGATCAATGCCCAGCACTGCACCTGTGAAAACCCTTTCTACTGCACTAACTGCAACTACTGAGAGTTGTTCTCTCAGAAATGGGATAATAGACCCAAATTCCTATCTCTCTAAAGCACAAAGATAATTCAAATAAAAGTCATTAAGAAAGGTCACTGGTAAACACCTGATTTTAAAAAATACAAGAAAAAGCTAAACTAGAAGAATGATTAACACATTAAGGAAATTTTATAAAATAGCACTAACATGCACAGAAGAAACTAGTGAACTGCTGGAGATAAAATAACCTCACACAACAGGATTAAAAGAACCACATTTTTAAAATTAGAGCACAGAGAACCCACTGCAGCCAGAAGCTTGTCCAAAGAAACACATGCAACAAAACAAAAACTCCTCCCCTGATGGAGCCCTAAGTACACCACAATCCCTGCTTTTAAAATACAGAAGAAAACTCCCGCTGCATTGATAGCCAGGAATAATCACAGAGTACTTCGAGACAAATGGATAATGATCACAAGCTACCAAGGACGACCAAAACTAACTAAAATAAAAATTATAGCACCTTATTGTGTTCCATACTGCCTCACTTCTCAATATAGCACTGCTGTACTCACCAGGCTGGAAAATGAGCAGGTGCCTTTCAGGCTATAGAAAAATTAGTGTGACACACACACACACACACACACACACACACCCCCACCCACCCCCCACCCCCAATGACAAACACAAACACAAAGGGAATGATATCCTTTCACTTGAAAGGGCTTAAGAAATGCAAGGCTTTGCTCTGGGCCTAGAAAACTAAGAGTAGGCCTTACCGAAGAAGTGAGGAAAAAGCCAAGGTTTATCCCAAATCCACAAAGACTAAAAGAATTAACATTTATTTCAATTAAAAGGCTTTGGAAATAATCCATTTTAAAAGATAGAATTTAAAATTTTCACCATTTCTATCACCAAAAGAAAATTAGAATCTTTTCTCTGACTACACAGATTTAGCTCCACAACACAAATAAAAAGAACCCTGACTTAAGGCCTGAAAACTAAAAATGGTTCCATTAACATTCACATAAAAAAAAAAATCTATGTATTCCAACATATTGATTCTTTATCATCACTGCTATCATTAATGAATATTTAGCTTTTTATCTGTACTTTGAAATGTCAATGAGAAATTGAAACAGCTACAATATGCTGGGGATTTTAACTTTTGAAACAAAAACCACAAAGAAACAGGAGTCTGAAGCATAAAGCCTCAATCATGCTGATAAGTAAGCGGTCCTAAAACTTGAAAGTGAAAGCAATACAGGCCAAAAAAAAGTTTGCTTGATATTAATGCTAGCCTTTAAGACCAAAAATATGTTCTGTTACAGAAGACTGAAATCAGGGCTTCCATTAACCTTGTTTAAAAAAAAATCCCATGAGCATGGATTTTTTTCCTAAGTCTCTTCATCAGAGCAGCATGGGGTCCCATTAGGCACCCTATTTTATTTCCACCTTATAAATAACGTTAGCTGTTCGCTATTTCCATGGAAACCAAGAACAGAGAAACCCACTTAAATGAATACCAGTTAAAGGAATAAGTTTTACTTTAGAAAGGTTTGGCTGCTCTAGATGAACTCTACTGGGGAATACTACAAAGTTGTCTAAAGTATAATTTTTAAAATATATTTTTGGTGTGGGGGAGCTTACTAAGGGTCCTACTAAATAAGCACACTCATTGCACTAAACTAAGCATGCCAAACGGCATCATAATGTTCAAGATACCTTTTCAAGGCACTGCACAGGGGTTTAGATGCATAGTTCCCAAAGACTATGCTTCCCCATGCATTAAGGTAGAATAATTAACCCTATGGGTCTAATTTAAACTAATAAAAGCAAGGAAATTCAGAACTAAGACTACCATCACCTTATAGTGACTAGTAATGAACAGGTCCCACAACTGCAGGCACACACACAACTTACTACCCTTCCAAAGAGGCTCAAACAAGAGAGCAAATAATTTAATTTCCTAATCACTGTTACTAGGTCCAAGGATAACAGGTAGTCAAAATTCCCTCCTTAATGAAAACAATTTATGAGTTATAACATGTATTCCTTAGTCAATCAATACATATCCTGAGCTGAAATGCAACATGAAGAATGAGACAGTGCAGAACAAGATTTAGTGATTTCCAACTTGAAGTTGACTTAAATATTGTCCTACATACTCTAGAAATGACCATTATTGGTGGCCCATACAAAAGCTGCAGATAAGCAAGTGTACATAGAATAAAATGCAACTCATAAAGTATAAAAAATGGAAATCTTTACAGCAGGTGTGGTTCTCCATTTAGTTAGTGGTGGCTCAGATATCTTCAGTAAGTTAAAAGACGAATGCAATATTATCCTAAAAGGTGTCTAACAATATTAAATTTATAATATATGGAAAGAGTTAACATTTTCACACACATTCTTCTTTGAGTACACCAATGTATCTATTCATATTTCGTGTTTTAAAAACAAAATTACTTAACTTGTATACACTTCACACACTGTAATGATTGGCAGAATGCTAATAACTGCTGAACCCGGGTAACCTGTAGGTGGGGTTTGCTAATATTATTCACTCTACTTCTGTGTATGTTTTTACATTTCTATAAAATTCCTATAAAGTTACGGCTCTTGTCTCTATGTGTAACTAAATAATGAATGAAGTGTCTGGTATAGATCTTAGAAGCTTCTGAATTTAAATCTGACATAACCATTAACTTACTATATAACCACTACTAATTTTAAAGTTTCACTTCTCTTACCAAAATAATTCAGTTAACAGTTAAAAACTATGAGGAGAAATCTGTAAGTGTCTGCCATTTTGCAACTACCAACTAATGGAATATAAACAATCAATACATAATAATAGGGCATCATAGTCACATTTTGTACTTTACAAACTAAAAGAAATTCTACTAGCCCTCTCAATTGCTAAGTCAAAATAATTTCAGAATCAGCAACACCAACATTTCCAATTTCTTCTCCAACAGGCCCACTGAACTACAGAGGGCAATCTAATAAATTAATTATTTCCTATTTCCCCTTATCTTAGTTAAGTAACAAAGCTGCCCATTCCCCCACAATTCCCCAACCTCACCCCATACCAGAAAATACAGCAACTTCTAAGGCAAAAAGGTTTTCTTCTATTTTCTCCCTTAGTCCAGATAAAAAAAAGTTTCACACTCAGTTATTTCACAACTCAACTCCTGGCTGAGGGCCCAAAATTGGGAGGCCCACAAACTGCTAAAGCCTTAAGGTCTTGATAACAGCTATCTATTTAAAAACTAATAATTACAATGGTGTTTTGTTTTTAAAAGAAATAGAGTAAAATGGTGGTAGCTTTGGAAGTGATGAACAGCAGCAGACTGGGTATAAGGTACACAGAAAAAAGACCACAAAGAAATAGTAAGAAAAAAAGGAGAGTAAAGGCAATGGAGAGTGTGCACAACAGATGGTAGCATCTCTCTATGAAGTAGCTAAAGTACCGCTGATGGGGACAGTTCCTGCCCGAGTGTCACAGGAGTTCAGTCCTGCCATAGGGGGCCCCGCCTTTTACAAATTAGGCAGGGGCACACTGATTCCCAAATAGTATAATTATTGAAATCAATCCCCAAGACCTCATAGAGTCTATTTCTAACTACTACATTTATTAAAATGAAATAAACTTTTTAAAATTTTACTTACCTAAGAGGAACAATTTTTACAGGCCCTGCATACAAGCTGAAGTAAACTTAATACTGTACCTATGCTATGCTAATTCTGAAGCTGCAAAGCTTTACTTACTGACCACCCTCGCTACTATAAAGTAACGCTACAATTTTTTAACTGAAAGAAAACTATACAGCCTGCTATAAAATTGTTCAATTTCAAAAACATATTTTGAGCACTTTATCAAAATAAACTTGTTAGAATTTCTGCTCAGAGAGCAGAAACAATATTTTAGGCACAGAGACAAAATAAAATACAATAAATACTTCCATCCACCTACAAAACCTTCATTCAATGGTGCAGTCGGGTAAATAAGAACATAAAATTAATGGAAGCTATTACAATTCACCCTTGAACAACATGGGTTTGAACTGTGTACATCCACTTAACACATGGCCAAAAAAAATTTTGTGTATTGGTAGACCCATGTAGTTCCTACCCATATTGTTCAAGGGTCAACTGTATTCTACTTTAACTCAAATGTTCACCAGTGATACTATGTAGTGTATTTAGGATGGTTTGAGAAGCTATTACAAATACAATTGTTGAATCCCGCCAAAAACAAAAAAAACAAAACAAAAAAAAAACACATCTATACAGAGATTACGGAAGTTTCAGATCCAAATTAGTAGTGAAAGAATAAAATTAATTCTATTTCACACTTAACAATCATTCCCTTTTCCTCAATTCTGGCTTCTTCTTATCAGATAAATACATACATACATATACACACACCTATACATATAAACATACTAATGCATATATTAAAAATGCAAATTTCTTAGCAAAAAAACCCCTTAATTCTGAGATCACTGGAAGGCAGAGACTTAAATAGTGGCTTTTATCGCAATCAACTTGTTCCCAGTTTCTAGACTCAGGATAGGTAACACCTGACAAGTAAATATAAAAGGGAAATAATTACCATAAGAAAAGACCAGGAAATTTCACAAAGCCAAAATGCCCCAAATCAAAAGGCAAATAAAACTGTGTCCCTCATTACCAGAAAGTATTTGTGTGCCACTTTTATATCTCTGGGGTTCTACAACTGTTTCCATTAGTTACTATACCCAAGCACCTGTTCTCAGGTGTTTCTCTCTCTCTCTCTCTTTTACACACACACACACACACACACACACACACACACACACGTGTTCTCAGGTGTTTCTCTCTCTCTCTTTTACACACACACACACACACACACACACACACACACACACACAAAATTTGTCCTGAGCAGTAGACCCAATGGGCTGACCAGCTAATAAGTATTTTGGACTTCTGAGTCACAGTGACTATAGTCTACTACTTACTACCTTAACACTAAGTGACCTACTATAAACTGCATCAATACCTTGGTACAAAAAAAGCTTATATCACTAAGGGTTTTAATAAAATGCTGGGAAGGACTTTCTAAGGTCTCTGTTAATCTGACATATTCACATTTCTTTTCTATTTTTCTTGGAGGTATTCACAAACAAAAACTCATTAGATACACTTTCCGATCCACACCTTTTCTCACCATGACATTTCAGGACAACACTGTCCTTTCCAGCTAAGCTCTTTCCATATTTATTCTTTCCCCATAAACTTTTAGTGGTACTGTAAAACTAATAATGATAACAGCAGTTATCATTTATCAAATGTCTTAGGAGTTCCCCCATTTTATCTTGATATCAATCCAAGAAGGTTGGTATGATCATCCCTGTATCATTGATAAAGAAACTGAAGTCTAAGGAAACAGTACAGTGTTTGGTATACAGCATGTACTGGAAAAATCTTTTTTGAAGGGAGCATAAATAATTTGTCCAAGGTCACATACTCAACTTTAAGTGGTTGTACTGAGATTCCAACCCACAAGTCAGACCCCAAGGCTAAAGCTCTTTTCCCACTATGCAACACTTGTCTCAAGCCTTGCAAAGAAAAGGGAGGAGCCCCAGAATTAAAGGTAAGTAATAATATCTAATAATAGCTACCATTTATTTAATACTTACGAGGTGTCAGGCACTTCTCATAGTTAACACATTCATTCATTTATTCCTCATAACCAGCTCAGAAGATAGGTACTATTATTTATTCATATTTTACAGATGAACACACGGAAGCAGAGGTACAGAGGGTGAAGTGATTTGGCCATGGTCACAGAGCTAATATAGGGGAAAGCCAGGGTTTGAGCCCATGCAGACTGGCTCCAGCTCCAGAACAAATACTCTTTAACCACTGTACTGTACTGCCATGCTAAAAGCTTCCCTTCACTTGAATTGCATGAAAACAGAACTTTTAATCTTTTCAACAAAATTACTAAATGGTAAGCCTTTGCACTTTGACTAATTGAGAGAAAACTGTAGTGCTATTCTAAGCATGCGCACCAGACTTCTTTACAGGCACACAGGATATGCCCCTGGTGATTAGATCATTACGCTGTTCAGGAAGTCGCACCCTGTAAATCTGGTTAAGAGCCCCCAGGCCCCTCTCTCTCCACACTCAGACCCACACTAACCATGCACAGAAAGAAACGGGCAATTCAGTGATGTCCTAGTGCAATCTTCTATAAACTGAATGTCACTCTGGAAATATCCAAGTGTGTACAGTGCCCTTCCATCACCCTTTTTTCTTCTTTCCAAACACCATAAAAAATACCACAAAGGGAATGAATGAATTTAAGCTATTTAAAAATCATAACAAATGTCCAATGATAACTACATATTTAAATGAGGAAAAAAAATGCAAAACTCTCATAGTTTTGCAACTTGTCCAAATTCTACATTCAAAAACCACTAGGGCCTCTTTGAAAGACTCAATTCTTAGAATGACTATCTTATTATCATAAATGTGCCTTGAAGGGTACAGAGAAAAGCCCATTTTTGCCTCAGATTCTGCATATCTTGATATGCATACTTAAGATAAGAACCATTACTGTTGCATAAAAAGTTATTGGGCTTTTTACCCTAATGTCTGTATGATAATGTATTTAATTACATAAATAAATTATTAAGCATGGACTTAATATTTATATATTAATATGTAATACATACAGAAAACAAATATACAGAACAGGGCTGGACCTGGAGGTACTGAGAACTTGACACAATGAGAACAGGAACTATTGCAGCTCCCTCCATTGACATCGTAAAGTTGCCACATTTTCTGGGCTCTCTTTTGAATTAATGTGGCATCTGTTCCAAGTACAGAATGCTAACATTTTACTAAAAGATATTTTCATTCTACATTTGTATCTGGTTTGCTTATTATTTGAACTACTGTTTTATTTCAGTGGTCATTATTTCTTTATACCAACTTGTCAATTTGGCATTCCTAACCTATCTCCCCTGAGCACAAAAGAGGTGGGGAGGAACCATCAGCTTAAAACCCTCTAACAGCAATAATTACAATATGCTTTGCATATAGATTAAATAAAGAAAATAAGCAACACAAAGATTTTTGTAGGTTTTTTAGTATTGGGTCCTGATCAGTTAACAGCATCTGTTCCTTTCAGAAAAAGAATTCTGCTCTGAGGTACTGGAGGGTTGGGGTGGGGGTGGGGCAGGGTGGGGGGAGAAGCAAAGTAAACAAATACTAAATAGAATAATTCAAGTTACAAAGTTTAGTCTCCATGAAATGATGATTTCAATAATTTTCACATATCCAACTCTATCGGGTGGTAATTGCTTTTTAAGACATCCTTAAACATGCTGCAGCAAAAAGCCAAATACAACCAGTTGTATTTAACATGCATGCTGCATACTCCACTATGTTACGTCACATCAGGCACAGAGAAGACGCTTACCAAGCTATCCTGCATTCTATAAACTGCCTAACAACAACAGAAAAGGCACTGCCATCTCCATAGTGGGAGTAGGAGCTGTAAGAGTAGGCAGCCTTTTTCTCTTGGTCAACTCTAAATGAAACAAATGAGGCTTATATTTCTGTGTTGAAAGCTCACCTCTCTCAAGGCCCTTTACTCTCCTTTACTCTCATTCTTTCAGCCTTTCTCAGGAAGAAAGGCTGTTTCTTTAAAATTAAAAAGCTGCAAAGGATCACTCCAACTTAAAAGCCCCACACCTTGTACCAACTGTCCTCCAGATATCCCCATGGCTTCCTCTTCTACAGAAGAATGGCCTATCTAGAGCACTGGAGCACTAGTCTCTAAGTGGGTGCACCCACCCTGGGGCAGGAAGGGAGTCATGAGAAAAAATTATTACAACTCATATTTTAAAATCTCATCCTTTTTTAAATTTCACATTACTAGTAGATTTTATAACATACATAAAATACTAGGTTCAGAAAATTATATATAAATATACATTTACTAGTGGCCATAATTTTTTAAAGTTTGGAGACTACAGGTTAAGAAGACTGAAACTAAAACAAAGAGTCAGGAAAATTAGGCTGTGACACTAACCTGCTCAAATTCTTGTCCCTGCCTCAGTTTTACCATCCGTGACATGAACTGAGCCCTTATAGTACACTTATAAGATTATTACAAGAAATAAAAAAATATTATAGGTCGTGGTCTGAGCCACATAAAATGAAAAACCCATATGAATGCTACCAATGATAAGTATTCTTAACTTGGCTTGCTAGAACTTTGAATATATTATAATTTAAGTAAACTGGTACACCCTCTCAGACCCATTTCTTAGACTTTTAAGGCCAGGCTTCAGTACTTCACAAAATCTGGGTCTAAAGAAGCATAAAGCACCTTAGATACAACAAGTGCATTTCTAGTATTAAAAACTCTTTTTTTAACGTCTATAATGAAAAAATTATAACCTATGAAATAAAAATTTTAATTTAAAAATTACAAAGGTGAATTATGACTAATAACCTTAGTAACAAGTTAAAACTCTCAAAGCCAGACTATATTTAATATAGATTATAAGGCCTCAGTGTGTCTTTTTTTTTATAAGGCCAAAAAAAAAACAAATTATTGGCATGTTCAATAATTTACCTTGTCTTTATTATTATTTTTTTATTTTTCTTTTTTTCCTGCTTTAAAAGCTGCTGGGTTACCATATCACCATTTGGTGATGGCTGAGTTAAGGATCGGGATGGGGGCAAGGTCTGCCAACTATCACACGTTAAGGTGTGAGTACCAGATCTAATTCCTAAGCAGGGTATCTGTATGCTGATTAAGCAGTACTGGCTTGAGTTTCTAGTAATTAAAACATTACAAATATTTTCTTAGTTTTAAAACCTTATTTTACTTTGTAAATATTGAATGAATGCCTCCTAACAACCCAGAAGAGAGACTACCAGTTAAAAAAAATTATCTGAAAACACATCTTTTTGTAAGTAGGTACCAGAATAACCTAGTAGAATTCTGAAAATGATGCTTCCTAAATTACAATACTTGTGCAGGACAGAAAACAATGTTGTCATTTTAAATTGGTTAACAATTTTTAAAGTTTTCAAAATAATACAGACTATCCCTAAGGCATTAGGCACAAATAAAAAGTACTTAAAAGGATTTTTGCCCACAGGTAATAATCATTCTAGGGCATTAGGTTTATAATCTTAAATGCATAAATCTTACCCTCCTCTCGCCTTCCAACTCCACTCCCAGAGCCCACCTGAGCCTTATTTTAAAAAATAGCAAGGTTTAAAAATAGTCACCAGAAAAAAGTAGATTTCAGAGACTATTATAGTATAATCCTATTTTTTAATATATTATACATTTTGAAATACACAGGAAAATTCAAGTGCAGAAAAAGAATGGGTAACTAATTTTCTACTTTATACATATCTATATTTCTTAAAAATAATATTATAAATCCTCTAAAATATTGAGTTACATTGGACTAACTGAAATAGCAAAAGTAAACTACATTATTTGCATCTACTAAGAAAATATATTAAATAACCTACCATGCTAAAGTGCCCAACTTCCAACTTTCCAGTAATGGGCAGACCCCACTCCCTACTAGGTAGACACCGTGCTTAGTGATGGGCATATCCCTGTGATTTCACTTCCATTCCATTTCAATGCATACTATTTTCAAAATATTCAACCTAACCCAAAACAAAATCAGTATGAAACATTCTCAAAATGATACTTCATCACCGTGGCCATTTCGGTAAATTAAAAACTTCTTTAGAAATTCACTCTCTATGAGCATTACATAGTTTAGTATAGCATTATGACTTAAGAGGAGAGGCTCTGGAATCAAACCTGGGCCTGCATTTACACTGCATCATTTGCTACCAATGTGATTCCAGGGAAACCTTTATTTCCTCATCTGTAAAATGGGGGCAGGGTAATAACAGTAAATCATCAGAATATTGCTGTGAAGATTAAAATTAAATGAGACCCTATATGTAAAAAGGCTCAGCACTATATATAGTAAATACGCAGTAAATATTACATTAGTGTTAATTAATATTGTAACAACAGATAACCCTGAGGTACAAAAACTTTATAACTTACCAAATATTTAAAGCCTTATATCTATGCCATTCCTCTAAGAATAGGGATATTTGTGGAAGTTTATACACTGACACATAAAAAGGTTTTCAACATACAAGTTCGTAATTAACTTTTAATTATCACAACACACCACTACATTTATGATATTTGTGTGTACACACACATACACACATATGCATCAGCACATACCGTCAAGAACTATGCTGTAAACATGTAAAAACTTTTTTATTGGCCATGGTAGGGGAGATCTAGATCACCAGTTATAATCTAATTCTTATATTTAAATTTTTAAAAAATATTAACATTAATAACAGAACATGGACAAATATCTTAAAATCCAGCCATCTATTAGTGACTAAAAACTCAACTTATACACACTATTGTAGTCTATAAAGTATATTCATGAGTATTAACTCATCGAATCCTTTTAACAGCATAGTGAGGCAGGCTTTTACTTTTATGCCCAATTTACCACTGGGAAAACTAAATCCCAGCAACAGTGAATGCTCAGCTAGTGAGAGGACTGACCTTAAAGCCAGGTCTTCTGACATCATCACAACTGTTTTATTTACATTGGTCTGTGAAATGTCATTTTTAAAAAAGACAGAAAAGTGTGCTCCGTAATTTAGGCGGTTCAGAGGACTCTATAGGGAATTACACGTATCTGCCAGTTGTACGCTCATTTCCTCTCCTTATTTCCAACTTCAGTATTTCAAGAATTTCAGAAGTACATATAACTATAAAATGTATCTAAGGAGAATTAATCCAAACCTGTTATTTCTCACATTGGCCAATTAATACCATAGACTACTTTCTACTTATATTTAGTCCTTTGTATTTAACTTCTTTAGAATGACTGCATTTCTTTCATTCTAATATTAGGTCTTAAAAAGACAAATTAATATAAAATAAATCAAACCATTCATAATGTGGATGTATATCAGACTAGATTCCATAAATTTTGACATGTCTAAAAAATCTAATGTCTAATACACAAATATTAACAAATTTCAGTTCACACTTATGGGGGGATGGTTAATGTTATTACAGTGGTTTGGTTTGTTTTATAAACAAGTAGTTAAATAATTACTACTAAAGGCAGAGTTTTCTTAAATGAATACAGCAGCCCTCAACAGTAATATTCGAGGAACTCTGCACAAGAGAAAAAGCTGGAGTAGATACTGGCCAAACAAGTAAGAAAGGCATTTCCCTGGTTCTGCATACACTCAAACTAAGACACACATATTGCAGCTTATGCTTACTTTTTTCAATATTCCCAGGTGTCCCTTTCTCTTCTCAAAAAGCTAAAAGGGACCAGCCATGCAGATAAAAATATCCTACAAATTCAAGAGCCTAAAAGAAGTTAGAGATGCCTAAAATTAAAAAAAAAAAATTTAAAGATGTATGATTTTTTTGAACCTAACATTTTAAGTACAACCCACAGACTTAAAACTACATTTTCTTTCTGGGGCTGCTCATTGACCTCAATTACATCAATCCTGTAACACCGTGAATGTGGTGACAGATTAGTTCATGCCTCTAAACACAACAGAGTTTTTCCAAGTTTACACACACTGTGACGCGAAGAACAATTTTTCAGCATCTTACTTTCACTAATGAACTAGTTTGGATATTCTACTAGTGCAAACATTATGAACAAAGAAATTTTCATTATCTTCTGAACTCTCAAAGTCAACCAAAGGCTACGGTACAGTGGCAGGGAGTACTGAACAGGCAGAACTGAGTCTGGTCAAAGTGCTGTTATTACTGGCTGGTTGTCTTCTTTGGGCATATATCACTTAGGGAGAAATTAAGGTGCAAAGACATTTTATTTGCAGTAAAAAATTCTAAGGAATTGCCACATCATTATCATAGGTGAAAAATCTCAAGGTCTTGTTAGAACAGCCTGGGCTTCTGATCAAATAATAATATGAAAAAAGAAAAAAAAATGTAAAGTGTGGTATTTTTTCATCACAATAATCACTGTTGCTGCTGCTAATTCTAAACATTTACTGAGCATTTATTATGTGCCAGGCACTGTGCTAAACACTTTCACAGATTTTTATCATTTAATCCCTGCAACAACATTCTGATATTAGTTAATAAATAGAGCCTTCAGAAGAACAGAAATTTAGATTTTACAAATGATAACACAAGCAAATTATTAAAGAAACCTTATCTTTTTCTCTACCTTTCAGGTAATACCTTTAAGTATTAAATTTACACTACAACGACATTTATTTTCAGGCATCTGTCTTCCATTTAAAGAATACTGTGATTCTTTAAAATGTTGACAATTATTACAGAAGAATCAAAAAAACTCTGAACTTAAATACTGGCGCTCACACACACAAAAAACCCTTCCATCCAACTTTATTGAATAACTGTCCCCATTCAAAGAAAACAGAACAGCATATACATATCAGGCCCTACAATTACAGGTTTCTAATACCCATACGAGCAATCAGTAATGCTGTAATTATAGAGATTTATATCATCACATACCAAAAAAATTACAATTGCTAAGTCATGTGTTGAATATATATACACAGACATATATATACATATAAATCTATTATTTTACATGTAAATCTTACAGTAACTGATAAAAAACAACAAACTAATCTAAGGTAAACCAAAACACCAGGATGTTTCTAAGACTCACTTTAGGACATCAGCAGCATAATAATTATGATATTAGCAACCAAACTTTACTTAGCAGAAAGTTCTTAGAGGCTTGGGAAGATGTGTATAAAATGGAGTAGACAAGAGGGAAGGGTTCCCTGTGCTGTTTAAATCAACTACAGGTCCCAGCATGCAATGCTCTATTCTGGAGTTTTTAAAAAAAACCCCAAACCCGCAGTGCATCCTGGGACTTGTAGTAAGTAAACCACTTCACTCTGCACAGTAGAGTTTCAACAAAGTCTGAACTATCTAGCACAATTTGACTAAGTCTTATTATCAGGATTAGCCAAATTCAGATTTAATTTGTTCTCTGCTCTGGCACAATTTCTTTACCACATAATGAAAAAAGTATCAATTTATATTTAGCTCAGTATTTTCACATTAGAAAAACCATATACATGATAAGCACATCAAAGAAATGCTTAGAAAGCAAATTTTGATACAATTTAAAAATTGTATTTAAAAACCTAATTTTTGAAACAATTTCCTTAAAGTTTACTTGAATCAGATTCAAAGCTCCCTATCCTACTCCCCAAATAAAAGATTTTAATTGTTTTACTGAGCTTTTCTCTTAACGGTCTTTCAACTTACGTTTTGTAAATGATTTTTCTTAAAGAAAATTCTCATAAGAAAACATTTTCCATACTTTAATACTGCCCACTAGGAAATAGATTCCTATAGTAATACCCACCCAAACACCATCACACACACCAAAAATACACTAAGTTCCTCTTTTTTCAAGTCCTTACTCAAAATTTATCCCCTCCACTTTTACCCTTCATTACCCACACAAACATACATGCGCGCGCACACACACACACATACACACACACCTGTTTCTGGAAAGACCACTTAGAAAAAAATATTCCAACTACAGATGCATTTCTTTCATCCACCAACATCTTCTAAAAACATAAAGATTTTTAAAAGGCTATCAATAACATGTTCAAACGCAAGCAAGAAACTGACGCTGCCATCTATGTTTATATGGATTCTACACTCACCCCTATTTTCTGCAAGCCTGGAGGAGGAGGCTGAGAAAGAACTAAGTGCAATCTGCATCAGGAGGCCTAACACAGGTGGTGGGTTATTTTCAGGCAACAGCACCTTCACAAACATGCTGTGGAATACAGTCCAAGAAATTTCTAACAAGAAAAGATAAGCTGGCAAACAAATTCAACACAATCCAGCTAAAAATCACCTACAACACATGCTACCACATTTCACCATAAAAGTGACAGGCTACAACAGGATCTGAAGCTTCATCAATACAACATACTGTCCATAAGGCCAGAGATAGCAGTTGCCATGGTTACTATCACCCACTTTTATCAGGAAATTACTGTCATTACTCTGAAGTTTTTGGTACTTATTTAAAATTTTTTTAAAAACACAGTTTAGGGTTCTCACTGTTAATTGAGTGAAAAAATCAACTACTGTTTGATTTGTAAGTATGCTGCCTTAGAGATGCACATGGTTAACAATACTTGGATCTGCAGCAGAAAAAAATCAATTCCTCTCTGCCGCTCCTTCTCCTCAAGTACTGACAGTTTGTATTCTCAATGCAGCCAAAACAATAAAACAAAACCCATCTTTTTGGCTTCTGTGTTTAAGTTATTTTTCTCCCCTAGGCCCACAACGAGAGTCAAAATAATGCCTAGATCACCAACCAGTTAGGCCACATCCCCTTCCTATCTCTACATTACCAGTTCACTTTTTTGTCTCCTTAAAAAAAGCAGAAAAACACTCCGGCAGATGATTCCAAAATATAGGTGGAAAGTTTCCTCCAATGAGGCCTCCTCACTATCCTTTATTTTTTTTAAAGTCAGGGAGGGGGATGGCCGCAGTATATTGGAGGGAGAGAGAAATGGAGGGGTATTCAAACTTCCAACCAAGTGTCTAGTGTAAGAAAGTTGCTTCAGGAAAGCCCAAAGGATGACTGAATCTCACATATTATCTCTAAAAGGGAAGAGTTTACAACCACTCCATTGTAAGACTGAACTGACAGACAAGTAATATAAAAGTTATTCTTAAAAGCCTATTTCAACATTCTTACAAAAGATAACTGCTCAAAAATTTCATATACAAATAAGAATTACATGAACGCCTATAAAATAATATGGCCACATATACACACAAACGCACAAAGAAGAAAGCATATGCTATTTAAGAAATAATTGTCTATAATAAATTTTATGCAGTTTTAACAAATTACCTCTTTTTAAAAAAAAATCTCAAAGCAGCAAAAATACACTCCTGGTAAAGTTAAAGTGATCAGAATATACTGCTATAATCCCTAAGAATACTTACAGCCTACAAAAACACCCATGTACAAAAGTTCTTGAGAAGTTAACATAAATCATTAATATTTCCCAGCACATATTAATATGAAGAGTCAAACATGTTTCAAGAAATCAGCTCTGCATATGAAGGAATTCTGTCAAAGGTTAGAGACCTAAAACTTTAATCTCTTCCTTTTCTCCCTTTGAATAGTAATTAAATACAAAAGCCTTTGGCAATAAGATACTAAGGATACAAAATTTAAAAGCACATTACTATAACCTTAACTTTGGTATTTCCTCATGAAAAGCTTTAGTATTCACTGTCTGTGAGATGGAAAAGTTAGTATTACCCTGAGAGGTTTCATTTTCATCTAAACAGTTAAATGTTTCTGTCACTGTTCACGGAAGCAAGTCTGTATATTTAATTACTAATTGGAGTTATTTCATAAAGAACAGTCACTTCTAAAATTTAAGATATGCTCATAAACACAGCGACTCCCAATTATCTATATTTTATTTTATTTTGGTCAAAACATGTGAACAGTCTAGTAAGAAAGCCACAGCTCAAGGCTCTAAACGTTAAACTTTTGAGTTATTTTTAAAAATATTTGTGTTCTCCTCTAGACTTGAGTTGTCATTTCCTCATGCACTCCTCTGAAACAGAAAAATAAAGATCTACACATGTACCTAATACTAATGCATACAGGTATATATCTTTTTCACTTTGAAACAAGTCTGAAAGATTTAGTAGGAATTTTTCAGAAGTTAGCAGAATCAATCAAAACAACCAAAACCTTAACTATGACATCTGTTACTCTGCGTGTTAATGAGAGTCTACACAAGAATCAAGAATTTAAATATTCACTAAAATCAACTACTATCATATCACTGGAGAAAAGAAGAAAAACTTTAATAGGAGATACACATTTCACAAGATCTACAGAAGGAAAAATAATCTTTTTCTTGAATTGTGAGAAACTGCCTAGGCAGCATTTTTTAAACAAAGCTTCAAAACTGTAACAAAGAGCTTTTTGGTAGCCACAGCAGTACTAAAAAAAAAAAAAAAAAAAAAGTCATAAGGTGTTCAAGGTGCACTTTTAATGCACTCATTTCCCCAAATGATATGGAGAAAGTTAACATTTTAAAGACAGAAGCTTCTGTCCATATATTAATTAGTTACCTATCTCAACAACTTAGCATCTGCATGGCTTCTGACAATTTACAAAGGACCTTCACATGTATTATCTCATTTGATCTTACAGAGAAAAAAGTACAGCAATTTGTCTAGAAAACAGGCAAAATTCAAAGCAGGTTTATCAAATTTTCTATATATTCCTAAGTTTTTAAACTTTAATATAAAACTTTACAAGCCACCAAGTAGCATGATATTTCCAGTGATAAATCAATTCACCTAACACTAACAAGAGTTTCAAATACCAAGTACTATAAATGCTATGAAACTTCTTTTATCTTTATGGAGTTATTGTTAGTAATGGACATATCATCAGCAAAGCAATGATCTATACCCACAAATATAACTTTACTTACATATAGTTGAAGAGTTTCAGCCTTTGGAGGCCAATTCAAATACATCAACTGTATGTATTTATAAAGCTGAGAGCATAAGAATTTGTCTATTAAGATAACTGCCCATAGGTTTAAGAAAAAATAAACACAAAAAGAGTATAAAATTTTCTTCATACACTATCTCCCTTTCCACAATCTCAAGTACTCTAAATCCTATTTGTATTACTATTACAGGGATGATCACAAAATGTCTCAAGTCATATCAACTACTAGTTTATAGCCATTGCACATAATACAAGAATAACTCCAAAGTGAAATAATTCTAACAGCACTCTGTAACTAGGCACATCATCTTTAAGGTATCCATAATAACAAATCTACTTTGTATAATATTGTAAGCAGGTAAAAAGCCGTCAAAGATTACAGTTTTAAATAGCAAGTATAATTTATTAATGGAACTTTTAAATAGACTTACTCAAAATCTTTCTGGAACTTTAGAGTGTTAATCTTGTTGCTTAGTTGAAGCTAAGTAGAGCTGTCATAAGTAGCAAGACCCTCAAAATTCAGAGATGTGCTTATCTTGCTGTAGCACCTCCTGCTGGATAGCATTTAGAGCTCTTCATGTAAGCAGAAGAAGATTTCTGAGGCAGCTCCTTCCAGATGATTGAATGGGAAAAAGGATGGACCCTTCAAAGCTAAAAGAAATAGGGCCCCGTCCATCACTTATGCCTCTTAAAAATAAAATCTGGCATAGGCAGAAGTCTTTTTAACCTATTACTATTCCATTTCTGTAAGGACCTGCCTGAGTCCAAAGTACAAAATGCTTAAAGAAAGCTTGTAAAATTATCTAAAAACTGTTAAAAAGCAGTCAAAAGCACTCAAGCAAAAGACTATTATGGCCAGCCAAACAACACCACTCATATTGCAAATACTATTATGTTAACAAAAGCAAACATCTGGCATAAAGAAAAGCACCTGAAATAATTTTTTACATGTTAGCCAGAAGTTTGTGTTTTGAGAATTTTCTGCACTATTACCATGCTCTTCACTTAAGGATAGATGTACATCTACAGAAGTTTTAAGTACAGAAAATTTTTATAAACATAGCTGTACATCTACATAAGTTTTAAATACAAAATTTTTTTATAAACATGAGTAACTACACATAAAAATGTCCTCTTTGCCCTCAAAAGGTATGTCCTGAGATTTTAAAATACATTCTTCAGACATTTTAAATAGAATCTATAGCTCATTTTAAGCCCATGATGTGGATCCATACACAAGTGGAAACAGAAAAAGGGAATAGGCAGGAACTTACCAAAATCAAAATGAGTAATAGTATTTCCCGTAAAAATGGAGTAAGTCTCCTACAATACCGTGAAACCAAGTAAATTATGAAACTTAAAAAAAGGGGGAGGGGGCTAGTCTTCAAAACTAAAAGAAAAGCTGACCTATTTATTTCTACTGCCCAAACATGAATGAACATCAAATGCAAACAAACAACATAAACACTGAAAAGTACACTTATATATCTTAGCCCCTATTTCAGTCCCGTTACTAGGCCCTCAATGAAACAACAGATGTTGATGAGTATCCTCTATAAAAGGAGATATTCCAGCTCCCTGCCCTAAAGAATCCCTATAAAGTATGCCCATGAAAAGGCTTCCTTCCTAGAGTGCACACTGCTTTAAAAAAACAACAAAAAACTTTCATCAGCCCAAATTAATCTGATTCTAATATTCAGCTATCAATTATTAATATATAAATGTTCTTCCTTCTCTAAAGTCCCCAGCTAAAGCATCTACATTCCTAACACTTACTATGAACAAAAAATGAACAGCTCGCTCCTCGACGACAGGGCAAATCTTTGAAATCCAAAACACAGCCACAAAGTTCACTGTCAAGGCCAGTGCTGAGGCCCACACAGGCCCGGACCTTAACTCACGTTTGATATTCTAGAAAGCCATACACGCAGAGACATCATTTAAAAACAACACAATGTGGACGTGCAGAGTGAGATTCCCTACTTCAAGACCTAAACAAAGAATATCTCAACATATGACCAGAATATGATGACACTAGACTCACCAATGAAAACAAAACCTGCCTACCATTAGCAGTTGTACCCTCATCTCAACAACTCAACTACTTAGAAATCACTCTCGGCACATCTGCACCCCACAACCGGCGTGTGGCCTTCTCCGGGGGTGCAAGCCACAGACAAAGTTGAAAGGAGACATTCTTCCCCTGGTGCCCAAATCTAGATATCAACCCCTCCCCTAACAGTGCCACCTTGCTGCTACCCACCATAGCGAACGTGGTCAGGGGAAAAAAAAGAAATCCTAACAGCACCGCTCAGCAGAATAAAGAGACCAAAGACAGGATGACGAGAAGTGTTGGGAACTGCGTGCACGACGGGGCTGGACCAAACGGAAAGAGTCCCACTCCGCGCGCCCCTCCCCCCCGGCGGGGGCGCGGGCGGGGGAGGGGCGGCTGCGGCCCCTCTCGGAGCGGCCTGCCAACCCCGGCCCGCGCGGGGTCCCGGGGGCGCCCCGCGGCCGCGGGCGGTGGGGGCGAGTGCGGGAGGGCCGGCCCCGGGGTGAGGGGTGCAGGCAGACTCTCCGGAATAACAAGTTGCAGAAGAAGAAGAATAAGCGGAATTTCCCCAACGCTTCTCCGGCTACCCAAGACAAATGCACCAACACACACACACACACACACACACACACACACACACACACACATACACACACACACACACACACACACTCGGGCCCGGCAGCGTCAGCAGCCGCAGCTTTTTTTTTTTTTTATAACCAGATCCCTCAGTCACCAAACAAGATGGTTTTCCAAAAAAAAAAAAAAAAAAAATTAAATAAATAATCATAATAAAAACTTCCCCCCGACAGCATCCCGGGGAGGGGGAGGGTGATGAAAGAGCCAAGGCGACCATCTCTGGGCGGAGGGACTGCCAAAGGGGGCGGACAAGACTCCGCGCCCCCCGCCCCCGCCGGTGGCCCCCTCCCCGGCCCCCAGCTGGGACAATGTGACGCCCCCTCCCCGCCACCCCCGGCGCGCCGCCTCTGTCACCCGCTCCGGCCCTGCACTCAGCGCCCAGGCTCCCGAGGCTGCTCATAAACTTACTTCCAATTTATCCTGGGGAGGGGTGGAGGGCAGAGGGGAGGAAGGGGGGGAGACAAGGTTTTTCCATTGTCTTTTTTTAGGGGGGGAGGAATAGGAAGGGCACGCAGGGGGGCGCCCCGAAGGGGAAGTTATTGCTCAAATCTCAAGTTGACTGCGGGGTCCTGGCAAGAACACCCCCCTTTTCCTCCTCCCTCCCACACACCCCTCCCCTCCCCCCACAACAAACTCCAGGCAAGCAGCCCCTGTTCCTCCCAGAGACAAATACCAGAGACAAGACAGAGAGAGGGAGAGGGGAAGGAGGAGAGAGGGGGAAGGGGGAGGGAGGGGAAATAGAGCTACTCAAGAAAAAAAAAAGAGAGAGAGAGAGGAGAGTGAGGAGAAGAGAGAATGGAAAAGCTGGGATACTGCACCCTCCTGCTGGCTGGCAGTCCCCCCTGGCAGCTGGAGGCAGGAACTCTGAGCAGGAGAAGCAGGAGGAGGAGGAGGAGGGAACTCTTCTTCATGGGGAGGGAGGGAAGAAGCTGGAGCTGCTGCTGCTGCTTCTGCTGCTGCTCTGGGCCTCTCGCACTTTTTAGATATTAGTGTGTTAAGATGGTAGGTTGTTCCCTTCTCCCTCCTCCTCCTCCTCTCGCTCTCTCTCTCTCTCTCTCACTCACTCTCTCTCTCTCTGGGCTGTTTCTTTCCTCCTCTTCCCCAGGCAAAGGGGGGGGTGGGGAGGAGGGGGTGGGGGGGGAGGAACTGGATCCTCCTCCTCCTCCAGGAGGGACACACACAGGCCCCGGGCCGGAATAGGAGGGGGGAAATCAGAGCAGCAGGAGAGAAACTGTGGGAGACAAACAAGCCCAACTCTTCATCCTCCTCCTCCTCCTCCTCTCAGCAGCAGCAGCGAGCACCACCAGCCCATTCACCACCCGGCCCCGGGCCGCAGCACCTCCGCCGCCTCAGCCCGGGGATCCCTCCGCCCAGGCCCAGACACACTCGCCCGCGCGGGAGCCCGCCGCGCGGCCCCGCCGGCCCGCCGCCGCCGCCGCCGTGCGCGCCCCCGCCGCTCCCGAGAGCCGGGCAAGAGGGACTGGGGCTGGGGAAGCGGGGACGAGGGCGGGGGAAGAGGAGGCACTGGGGTAGAGAGGAACGGCGGGGAGGGAGGGGGTAACCGGGCGGAGTTGTACGGCGGCCTGTCCGGGCCCCCGCGCCTCCGACCGCGGCTCCCTGGATGCACGTCCGCCCCCCGGGGGCGGCGGGGCGGCTGTGGGGGGAGCGGCGGGGGCCCGCGGCGGCGCTCGGGCGGGCGGACTACTTGACGTGTCGGTGCGGCGAATTTATTTCACTTTGCCTAAGGAACGGGGTGTGCTGCGGCCCCCATTGCCTAGGGAAAAAACCCGGATGTAAAGTGAGTGAAACTAAACTAGAGTGAAGTAGGGCAGCAGCAGCCAAACTCCAGTGCAGTGGCGGCGGCGGCGGCGGCGGCGGTGGGGCTGAACACGGAGCAGCGGCGGCCAAACTCCGCTGCCGCCGCAATGATGGGCCGGTGCAGCGCTGCAGCTCGGCTCCCGTGAAGCTGCAGCCGAGGCGAGGCCGGAGCCGGCTGCAGCCCCCCCAACTCCGCGACCAGAGCCCAAGTCCCCCTCCTGCCGGCAGGAGCTGCAAAGGGGCTCCGGAGCGGCCCCAACTCCCTCCAGTGCAACAGCAGTTTTAAGGGTGGGAGAAAAAAGCCGCGAGAGCCGGAGCGACGAGAAGCAACGGGGAAGCACTGCAATGGGGGAGCGTGGTCCAGGCAACAGGAGAAAGATGCAACCTCAAGTCGAATGCAACATGCAATCCCCGGCCGCCGCTCGCCCGCTCCCTCCCCCTCGCCACCCCGCCCCCTTTCCAAATAACTACCCTTGAACCACTTTATTAGCCGTACTTAGTCCCACATTCGCTTTGGGGAAGGGCGGGGGACGGGGTTCTTCGCTCACCTTTATTTATTGCTGCTTTCTCCCCCCTCTCCATGTTTTTTATTCCTAAGTTCTTTTGTTCTAAGGGGGATGATGGCATTTACTTTTCTGCTTTGTGTAGCAGGGCAATCGCTGGGAATCGGCCACGTATAATCCGGCGGTTTGTCATATTTTATTAGTGAAAGTATTTTATGCCTGTTCTACCTCCAAGGACTGTAACATGGAGAACTGCAGGAAGGAAAAAAACATGAGAAGAATTCTTGTTTTAAGAGGTTTCTTGGCGGGGCGCGGAGGCCTTTATTTTTTGGAGGGGGTTTATTTAGATTTTTTAATCGATAGTTTTCAACTTAAAGCTTAATGTTTTTGTAGAGATATACTACTGGATTCTAAAATAATCCGAAACCACAATGAAGGCGGGGTGTAGTCAAAAATTGTAGATTTTCAAAAAATATCCCTACTGGACAGTGATAATATCTGTCCTGTGCAGCATGCTGGACTTCACATAGTGTTGGCCTTCGAATGTTAAATAACAATAAACCTCAACCTCAACTGAATACAAATGGGGGGTGGGGGTGGTTTTGTTTTTAAGGCTCAGCACTTTTTGTAGCATCTGCCACTACGCATTTTCCAGGCATTGATTAGCCATGCAACTCCCATAGGTATGAAGTCCAGTTTTTGCAGATAAAGAGCAACAGTGGTAAGATGATTTGCCCAAAGTCAAAGTGAGTCATTGGCAGAGCTGAAATAGTCTCGGACTCTTTCTTACTGGTCTCATATTTTCCATCAAATAGTATTTCCCCCAAGAAGTAAACAGTATTTAAAAATAAATAGACGTTCTTTACTTTGTTATGTATCTCCACCAGAGGTGCTTTGAGATCATTGAATAGGAAGGTATTTTCTTCCGTGACCTGCAAAATTAAGTTTAGTTTCCCAAGAAAAAACAATGTTTTAAGCAATTTTTTAAAATTCTGATTTCCTAAAGTTAAAAACTAAAAGGCATAGACTTTATTTTACATGTGTAGGCCATTTTGTACTTTGAGCTTTATGTTGAAAAAAAATTCACAGCAGAGAAAGTGTGTGAGAGTTTGAGAGCGAAGATGAAAATCCCTATAAATGATTCAAGAAGCCTGGATGAACTCATAATGTTGTGAAAGTAAACCCATAACACAGTCAAGATGAGTAACGGAAGGACAGGTTGGGTAGTAAGGCCCAGCTTTACCATCTAGAGATAACTCTAATGTATTTAGATGACTGAGGAAAGCAGACTTTCAAGCTGGACTGACTAGGCACTGGAACCATAACTTAACGGTGTCATTTCAAATCGGCCCATGCTGTCAAAATTTTTTCAGAGTTTCATAGAAAAAAATCATAGAAACCCAAATCACACTTGAATGTGTAAGTGGCATAGAACAGAGGTCAGCAAACTATTTTCTCTAAAAGTGCAGGTAATACATATCATAGACTTTGCAGACTGTCCACTTTGTCACAGCTTCTCAACTATGCAGTTGTAGCACAAAAGTAGACATAGAAAATGTAAACAAATGAGCCTGGCTGTGTTCTGAAAAGATTTTATTTATGGGCCTTGACATTTGAATTGTATGTACTTCTGATGTGTCACAAAATACTCTTAATTTTTTTTAACCATTAAAAAAATATAAAGTCTTAACTTGTGGGCCTCACAAAACCAGGGAGTGGGTTGGATTGGGTCCATGAGCTGTTGTTTACTGACCCAGCTTTAGAAGACTAAAGTAGATTGAGCCGCTGAACTTGTACCAGGGTGCCTTGGTTATTAAGATGTTTGTATAGCACTCAAAAATCAGTGTCATGCAAAATCATATTTTAGATACTTACACACAACTAAAATATTTTAACCAAATAATTGTCTAACACTCCTATACCTATCAAACTCTGTGAAAAAGAATACTCTAGCTTGTGATTCATCGATAGACCCCACCTCCATTGACGTACTCTTCCTCATATGATGCTGAAGAAAGTGGAACCAAGCAGACCTACACTTAGAAATTATCACTCCGTTTAAACTAAGGAAACGTAGGCAAGTGACTTAGCCTCTCAGAGCCTCAGTTGCCCTATTTTGTAAAATGCAGCTACTAATACCTACTTGGTAATGCTGTTGAGAAGACCGAATGAAATAATTCATGACAAGAGCTTAGCACAGGGCCTGGTGCATGGGATTGCATAAAATGTATTTCCCTGCAACCTCAAATTCATTTTCAGGGTTAACTATGGAGAAGGTGAATATGCAGAGTTCCAATATTCTGTCAGCACAGATCTGGCATGTGGGTCCAAGGACTCTTGGGGTGATTCAAGTTTGTGGGGTTGTTCTATATTTTGGTAGATCCTCCTCAAGTTCTAGGCATACCTAAGTAGACAGACACTTGGGCCTTCTGAACCCTGGTGTTTCTTATACATAAAATAAAGATAATACCTGGTGGAATGTTTGAAGAAGTCTACATGGTATTAGTGCTAAAGATAAAAGATAACTATTAGTATAAGTTAGTGAAAAATCCCAAAAATAAACTGAAAATCGAAAGCTGCTTCGAGGTAAATCACTCAACTTGTAGACATGAATGACATAATAGCCAGTACACAATAACATAGGTTTTGCCCTGCTACTGCCTAGTTATCCCCAAAAACAATATACATAAAACCCTGTTAAGCAAAGTTAAAACTCAAATTTTGAATGTCACTAAATGTGATGTGCAGTTTAAATTTTTATTAAAATTGTCATATCTATCAGTGTTTTCCTATATATTCCTCCCTTCCACTCCATGCTTCAAGGGTTCATCCATAGTCCAAGATTAGAAAATTTTCTTCATGTATTTTTATGGTTTCTATCTTTTACATTTACTTTGTTGCCATACACACACACACACACACACACACACACGCAGAAGACAGCAGCTAGGAACTTAAATTTTGTTTGATAGAAAATATTTATATTAGGATTCTATTGGATAATATAAAATGTCATTCAAAATGATAAAACAGCTAGCTGCCTATAAGGACTGTCTAAAGCAGAGATACTGTAAACAGGAAAAATATTACAGAGGCATTATCTATATTATAGTATTATACAGAGGCATTCTATATTATAATAGAGAATAAATAATGAAGTTTCTTCTAGATTTCATATTTTATACTTACCCATGGATATACGGTGTTTTTGGACTTTGTATACTATTGTCTCTGATGTTTTGGAATTTGACAGTATTTCAAGTAAGATGCCCCTCGCCCCCACCAACCAAAAACTAGTGGAACAGCTTTCTCAGGCAGCTCCCCACCTGTGCTTCACTCAACCTGTCTCTTTTTCTACTCCAGGCTGAAAAGTAACCCCATTATCTCTTAAAAGTTCAGCCAAAAGAAGATTTGGACTCTGCCTGGAAACTTGAGGGTCCTGCTTCTTCACTGAGGCAGGGAGGTAACTATTAGAGTTCATCAAACCTTCTTTTCTAATTCTTACTAGGTTGGAGTAAATGAAAACCTGGCTTATAACAAGAAAGTGCTTAGAAAATAGAGAGTACATATCAATGTGATATTTAAAGGATTATGACAGAAAACCCCCAGGGACTAGCGGGAGTTGAATGTACATTCTTTCTCCCCACTGTCTCAATAATGTCTTATCTTTTAAAAAAAAATCACTTTAACTGCCCTGTGTGTACATTTATAGTAAGCCAAAATCGTAACTGGAAATGGGTCAGGTAACTTGTAAATAAATAAATATTGGCAGATAAGCAGTAGACTCTGGAGAATGCCTTCAAATTCATTACTTCGCCATAATCTCCAAGGTCAATTTAATCCTAAGCAACTTCAGGTGTGTGTGCATGTGTGCGTGTGTGCATGTGTATTAAATAGAATTAAATGGGCCAGGGCTTCTCAACCTTGGCACTATTGACATTCTGAGCCAGCTAATTTTTTGTCATGGGGGGCATTGCAGGATATTTAGCAGCATCCCTGTCCTATACCCACTAGATGCCAGTAGCACCTCCCCAGCAGTTGTGACAGCCAAAAATACCTCCAGACATTGCCAAATGTCCCCTGTCTCCTGTGTATGTATATGGGGGGCGGGGGGGGATGGTGGAGAACTGCTGAACTAGACCAAACACCGTATAGATAGATTAAAGTGTGTATTGTGAGTGTGTGGCTCTGCTGTCCACAGAAGCAAATTCCAATTTCTTTTCCAAAAGTAACTGATGAAGATCAGGGGGCCTAGGCTAGACCTGTTGTGTAAATCTAAAATGGTTGCAATTAGAGTTCTAGGAACGTCTGCCTTAAAGCTGCTGAGCTGCTAAAAGAATCACAGGGAGAGCCTCCAAGACTGGGGATGTTAAAAGAATTTTATCATCTTGTTATTTGCACCTTTAGTTTATCTATTATCAACATAAATAAATTGTATTGTGGGCCTGAGCAATGACATTATCTAGTGGAAAGCACTCCCAGATTTGGAGTCTGAGAACCAGAGCTGGGGTCTGAGCTCTGCAAATGTCTAAATCACTTTATCTCTCTGGGCCTATTTTCTTTTCCAAAACGGGGAAAACAATAATGCTTAATCCACTGCATTGTTGTGAGGGTCCAAGCTATTAATGAGAACTAACAGGGCTTATTCTTGAGGAATCAGGAGCTTTGGAATCATACAGTCCTAGGCTGGCTTTGGGCAAATGATGCACTATAATAAGCCACAGTTCCCTTATATGCAAAATGCAGAAATAATCACATGACTTGATAGTGTCATTATGGAAGTTAAATGAGATAATATGTCATACATGCTGTATAGATACTGTTATTGGTCTTTGGTAAATTGTATCACATTGTACAAATACATATCATTTTATTATTATTTCTTTTCTGTGAGCACTGAAACCTGGAAATCTGAATGAGCTGATAGACCTACATGCATGAAACCCTGTTACAAAATATAGCATCCCAAATTCCAACCAAGTGAAAGCAGTATTCAACTTAGTGTGCAACCTTCTATCTTCCAAGTTAAACCAGGGCACAGGTTTGTTGCAACAACATAAGGTTCTCCTCCCCATATTGAAATAATGTTCTAATAAGTTTTTTACAACCTCTGTATCACATAAAACACATGGGGTCAGGCATAGCATGCCCGGCTAGCACAATGTATGTCCAGTTCTGAACATTTAAATCTCACCAGGTGCTGTTGCAAAATTCACCTCCCCCAAAAGCATTGGCAAATTGTATCTCAGTCCTAAAATAAGGCGCAGAGAGGTGTTTTCTAAGTTAAAATATAAATAAGGGGACCTGGGGGTATCTTTTACATAAACTTTTTAATTAAAGTATAACTTTCATACAGAGATGTGTACAAATCACACGTTGTACATTTCATTAAATTTGCACAAAGCAAACACACCTATGTAATCATTGTTTTTAAAAGTTAGAGAATTCTGTAATAAACATTTTTTTTAATCATTAGGAGGGTAACAAAAGGTTTTAATGAATTTGAAAGAAAAGAGTGGAGATTTCCAGACAATACAGCAACTGGCTTTGCTGTGCAAATGTGAATTTGATTTCTCACATGAAAATAATTGCAAAATGACAAACGGCCAAAAGTCCTATCACCATCTACTACTTGATATGTGGGACTAGAAAATTAACTGCAAGTATTTCAGTCTTCTCATCTGTTAAATGGGGATAATAGAATTGTTATTAGAATCAAATGAAATAACACTTGCAAAGGTTTGGATTAGTTCTGGCACATAAACTGTCAATAAATGTAAATTATTATCCATTTAGAATGATGCCCCAAGGGACCATAAGGAGGCAGTTATGGCGATCTCAACAATTCTTTTATGGAAAAAAAAGGGAAGTTCTGCACAGACGGTGAGCTGGATCAGAATAGCTAAGGAATGCTATCACCGAGCGCTGGGACCAGGAGGGAGAGTAGATCTGTGGTAAAGGCTCGAGAATGAAGCCTCAGAGAGAGCAGGGTACCTGGAGGTGGCAGGCAGGGTGATGAACCAAGAAGCTGTGAAAAAACAGCACAGTGCTGAACAGAAAGCCACAGGGTATACCCAGCATTCAAACAGGACATGACCTGATTTTTCAGAGACCAGAGTAAGGTTCAGGAGTGATTGTTTGGTGTGGGCCTAGAGAGAGAAACCAGAGAAGCAGCAGCCACAGGAAACCTAATCCCAGGAATCATAGCCTTGAAAGGGGCCTCATTGACAGCTATATTCAAGGCCAAGAGACTGGAGCATCTTATAGCTTAAGAATGACCTCAACTCTGTACCTTCAGGCCTGGCATTCCTTCATACTGAAAAAAGATGCACTTGAATCAACTTGGATCCTGAAAAAGAGAAAGAAATAATTACTAAGGAAGAAAAGAATGGAGGCAGGCTGAATTTCAGAATCGAGACATGGCAGAGAAATCCCTCCCTCTGGATGACGGCGACAGAAGTTACCCCAAATCTAGCCAGCAAGCGGATGTCACAGCTTCATTATCCCAATCTTGTAAATGACTTATCATTGCTCTAAGGGTCTTTGAAAGGAGGCAATTTGGCTTCTTTTTTCTTGATTGGTTGTAGGAAATGCATCAGTGTGTAAGATTTAGCAGGGCAATTTTGGTGAATAAATGTGACCCAGTGTTCTCACTTTCATGAAACATCTGTCACTGATGGATAAAAAGTATGAAATAACCAAGCCAAGGATGGCAAATCTGCGGCCTGTGGGTTTCTGAGAGCCTGAACTTGGCCTCAGAATCCTTCTCAACACAGTGCATTAGGTAAGCATTACTCTTTGGAGCTTACTCAAGACAGAAACGCATTTTGTCATACCTGGACTTACCCCTTATCCCTTGCTGTAGTTAATGTACTTACCTATCCTATCCACTTCTCCCAAAGCCCAATGCAAAGGGTATCAGATATGAAATCTGCCTGACTTCAACTCTACATATTTAAATTAAGACCTGGATAAGTAACAATTGCCTCTCTATTTAGGGACCTACTCTCATATTTCTGAGTTTATAACTGATTTATGACCTATAAATAGTCACATCAACCTCATTGCTGAATAATTTACATACTGAGGTCGTGCTCTCTGGATGAACCTGACACCCATTAGTGTTAGACTAATCAGCCTTGTGCAGCCGAGCTAGGACACATGGAGAGCCGCACCCCAAAGTGGCGGGAGTAGATGAGCAGAAGGCCTACAGGTTTTTTAAAAATATTTTTTTAATTTTTAAAAATGTATTGACTTGAGAGAAACAGAGAAAGAAACATCAATTTGTCATTCTACTTATATATGCATTCATTGGTTGATTCTCGTATGTGCCCTGATAGGGGATCAAACCCACAACTTTGTCATATCAGGATGATGCTCTAAACAACTGAGCTGCTTGGCCAGGGCAGAGAGCCTAGATTTTACTCCCTCCTCTTAAGCCCATCTGGCTACTCTTTCTCTTTGGCTTCATTTTCTTCATCTCTAAAATGAGGTATTATTTTCCCTAGGTGTCAATATTAGGAGAACTATTCAAATAATAAATGTTTTGAAGTTTCTCAGAACTCAAAAACTTTAGACTCAAAGACTTATTCCTGGAGCTATAGCCCTCCTTGATGAAAGCCGTCACTATGAGTGAGATTGATCATTTGTGTTTTACATTTGAGTACCTAAACAAACGAAATCTCCTCCGAAATATGTAATTGGTAAGATAGGAGAAAGGTTGTTTACATCTTTGGGGTACAGTCCATATTGTTCCCATCCATAAAATGGGCACACCGTGCATCTCATTTCTCTCTCTCTGCCTGCAGAGAGCTCATAACATACAAGTTGCAAATGAATGAGTGTACTGAAAACTGGTGCAGTAAGTGAAAGAAATTAATTAAA
Organism: Pteronotus mesoamericanus; assembly: GCF_021234165.1. Lineage (NCBI taxonomy): Eukaryota > Metazoa > Chordata > Mammalia > Chiroptera > Mormoopidae > Pteronotus > Pteronotus mesoamericanus. Next base: position 1,881,838 of record NW_026555299.1, on the reverse strand, counting down.
TTTAAATTTAAAATAACACTAATTCTACCATCCCAGCACCTGGGGTGCTAACTGAAACTAGAGGTAGTAGCGGATTAGGGACTCAGTGCTAACAATTGCATTGGTAGATAAAGGAAACATTATGTTCTCCTGACAGTGAGAGCGAGAGTTTAAAAACAGGAAGCATTTTCCAATAGCCACTTGGGGGCTTCTGACTCCCCGAAGGTGCAGGGGTTATGAGTCTCCGAGCCACAAGCACTTTATTGTAATACTACTTCCTCAATTAGTATAAGCACAAACTTATTATTTTTCCAAGTACATCGTGTTGTCGCTGTTGATCTAATAGAAAAGGAAAACTCATTCCAGTTCCAGTCTGGATGAATATTACATTTCCTTTGATAAACGTCAGCGGGTTGATGGGAGCAGACCCATTCCAAGCTGAAATGCTGGAACCTAAGCTTTGCGACTAACTGTGCCTACAGACAGTTCATTTCATCCTGGAGTGTCCTTGCCTCAGCGGCCTAGGCAAAACCAAAAAGATCACAGCGCAAAACCAACAGAGAGTCTGACAACATCAACGCAGCGATTTTATGTCCGTCTGTTATTGGAACCTGAGTCAATTTACAAAAATGTTGTTTTAAGGAGAAATATTTTGTCTGAGTAATTGTGAATAACCAGAAAAGGCAAGCAAACAAACAAAAATAGGAGAACTGCTGATACCAGTGGGCCCTGCTTCTGATCAAAGTTTAAATCTACTTTTTTTAATTGGAGTTTCTCATTATTTATTGAACCAAATTTACAATTTCAGAGAAAATTTATCCTCATTGCTGGTTGGATTTCCCCTGATGACAGCCCCCAACGTTTTCATCTGAATTGCTCTGCCTTTTCAGGTACACCTAGGATTTGACACATTGGGATGTCTTAAATTTTGTGACTTAGGAATCCACCTTCCAGTTCTGCTCCTCACTAGCTGTACACTTGAAAAAGTCATTGGCTTAACAGTTTTCAGGTTTTTTTCATCTTTAACACAAAAATATCTATGCCTTAGCATACCAGGATAGTTGGGGGATTTAAAACAGGGATCCCTAAAATTTTCCTAATGAGTTTTTCCCCCATGCAGAATTACTGTTAATAATTAACAGTAAAAATAACAGCTGCCATTTACTAAGCATTCTGGGCCAGATGTTTTATACAGACTTAAACTTTTATAGATAAGAAAACAGAGGAGAGGTGTTAAGTAAATTGCCTGAAGTCACATAAATAGTAAATGGCAAACCTGGGATTCCTGCCCATGGCCGCTCAGATTCAGGTGCTGTTTTCTAATGGGAATTCCATGGGCCATAAGGGAGATGTGGGGTAGCGGCAGGCAAAGGGATGACTTGGGCAAGGCTTTCAGAAGAATGAATGGATCCTGAGACAAGGGTCTTCAAGCAAGAGCAGCTCACCTTCTCTTCGGCAAAAAGAGAAGCAAGTCTCCACCCCATGTAGGAAGACACATGGTGTGATGGAAGATGTGGGATTTGGAGTCAGAACGGCCTGGGTGAGAATCTTGGCTAAGTTCCTCCTTAGCTGAGGGGCCTCGGACAGGTTATTCATCCACTCTTAGCCTCATTTTTCTAATCTGTGAAATGGGGATAATAATATTGCAGAGCTGTTTTGGTGGTTAGAAATAATCCATGTAAAGTGTCTTGCACATAGTAGGTATACAATAGGCAGCAGGAAAAGATAAAATATCCTCTTATATGTGCCTTAGCAGCATTTGTGTGCTGTTAATAAGCATTAGGTAATAAAAAGTAAAAAAATGAAAGAAATTGGAAATGAGGGGACAGTGAGGCGGTCAAGTAATTCTGGGAGCTGCTGTTAAGCAAAGTTAAACTGTTTCTTTACTGCAGGACTTCTCAGAGCCTTTAAATTGCAAAGATGCATTAGGATTCTCCAAGAGGAAGCATTTTCCCATGATTACACAGCCCGGTTTTTTACAGAGTATCTTACAGAACTAGCGTTCCTGGGAACACATGTTAGGAAGCACAGGTCTGCTGAGTTTTGGGTGAAAAAGCTGGATTCCTAGGTCCAGTCATTGTGATGCATTTACTATTTTGTGGCACCTCCAGAGCCATTTCTCGTCTGCACTTATTTCTTCTAAAAGAAAAAAAAAGGACTTCTCCTTTTTACAAATGTCACAGACTGAAGTTCTAAAGAGTGATTTCCAACATCTATTCAAGTTCAGCTCCCAACAGGACTGGACAACATCCACAAAGCAAACAAGCGAGACGATGGGGCCGAGGCATCGTTGGGTCTCTGAGGATGGCAGGACACCATTCCTCCTTCTCTCCAGCCAGAGAGGCTCCGAAAGCTCAGGTTCCCCCCCGCCCTCCCAGACCACCAGAAGGTACAGGCATGGGGAAAAGAGGCGCTGTCACTTACCCGGAGAGTGAGAGGCCAGCCCAACCAAAGTGACCCTGCTTAGGCTCCTGTCCAAGCACTTGTCAAAGGCCAGCCCGGCCCAAGGAGGTGGGAAGAATTAAACAGGATCAGCTTTTTGTTTTCATGTAAAAAGCACTTGCCCTCAGGTTATAAATGTTATTGCATTTGTGTAGCACTTTACCGCTACCCTCAGCTTGCAAGCATCACAGGATCCCAGTGGCAGTACTTTTATAACCCTTGATCAATAGCTTATTTCTATCGCCTTCAGTCCCAGCTGCCAATCCGTTCTGTATAATGTGGAAGGCAGACTTTTCTGCTCTCCAGCTGTACATGTTATGAATGTAAACTGTGAGAGCAACATATGTATGTGTGTGTGTGCATTGAGTGGGGGACATGGGAATTTTGAACAAGGAATGACAAAAATGGGCCCCTTGTTCTGAGAGACTACCACGAAACTGGGAGTCTTCTTACTAGTGAATCTCTCTCTCTCTCTCTCTCTGAAACAACATGCTTGGTACTATTTGATGGGTCAAAAGAAATGAGACATGGTTCTCTTGCGCTGTTATGTTCTTATTTCATGTCTATTTAGGGGTGGTGGTATGGAAAGATTTAAGTTCCAAGAAAGGACCGTGGCCGTCTTGTTCATCACCATCATATTGCCAGCACCTAGAGGGAACCCACCACGAAGTAGGTGCTCAGGAAATATTTGTGGGTCTGGTTAGCAATGGGAGAGGAGGAAGAGAGCCCCGGAACACTCTCCTAGAGTTGTCTGAGCAAAGAGCAAAGAACAAAGGCTTTACCCTGCTGACAGCACTGGTACCACAAACAGCACCACTTTATTTAAAGCATCTGCTTTATTTAAGGCTCGCTGCTAGGCACCAGGGGAATCAGAAAAATAAGGTGGCCAGTGTAATGTAACCAACTTCTCCTGTTCTATTTCTCCCCAGAGTAGAGTCCGCATGGCAACCCCTCAGGGGGCAGGTGCCTCCCTCACCTTCATCCCCCCACCCCCGGAAGCCAGTTTTCGGACCAACCCACTCTAGGAAAGGCCCTGAAGCAGGACCCCAAGTCTCCCCAACAGTCTCCAGCGCCAGGAAACCGTCTCTCTCTTGCAGTGAGGCAGCCAGGGCTGCCCTTGTCTGAACCTGGCGTCCTTGAGGCTCAGCCAAACCTCTCCCGGCTTGGCGGAGGGATGTTGAGGTGACATTCTTCTCCCTGCCACTCAGCATCTTTTAAACAGTCCTCCTCCTCCTTGGGAGAATACGCATGAACTCACTGCAGACTAGGGCCACGGAAGCTGAAAATTCCCTTTCTCCCTGGGAGGGGAATTTGTCGCCAGTGAAAAAAACACACCTCGAGTGAAGAAGCAGAATCTGGGATGTCTGCAAGGCCTTTCTGGTGAAGTTCTTTTGGTTGTAAGGGGTAGAAGTCCACGTCAGGTGGAGTCAGTGAAGGAGGGACTTCGCTGGGAGAATGTCAGGGTGTCCCAAGGGGCCAGGTCAGCTGGCTTCTGAAAGACCTGGCCCAGAGCCCTGGATGGGTGGGAGGGAGGGTCAGCGACTCCCCATGTCTGCGGGCTGCGGGCTGCCAGCTGCACGCACCCGTTCCCCCTCCTCTGAGCTCAGCCCCCAGTTCACAGACTCAGGGGCACGTGGCAGGAGGGGAACAGGAGGCTGGCACTGGCCCTTTTGGCTCCGGACCACACCGCCTGTAGTGCACCATGAATTAATATTCTAATAAATCCTGTAATTATCTTGTGAACAGAACATTTTTGTGGCACTGTATTTTTTGGTGTTAAAAGCATTAATTTGTTCAATATAAACATTAAACATACACCCTCGTTTTTGTAACCTTGTTTCTCTCTTAATGTACCAGAAGCCTCACAAAATACCAGTGGGTTCAGAGGCCCCAACCAGGGGGTGCACCCTGCTCTAGGGAGGACACCCCCCCTCCCTCCCCCAACTTGGCCAGCCAGACGGCAGCCAGCTCTTAGGCGTAGTTCCGAATGTCTAGGAGACAGGCTCCGCCCGGCTCTGCCTGGGCCAGAGGTTCACCTGGCACAGCCCCTGTGCATCGCACGGCTCCTTGCAGAGGCAGAGAAAGAGGGGTTGTGGGCCGGACAGACACCCCACAATGTATCTACTCTACTGTCCTCTGGGCGAGATCACCCTGAGCTGATGTCCAGATGCTGCAAGTCTCCAGCTGGGCAAGCAGAGGACCCCAGGGACTGCGGAATCGAGGGGGAGTGGGCGGAGCTCATCTTGTGGCTCAACTTTCCTAAGTGCCATAAGACCTTGCCTTCCCCCGGTCTCTTCTTTCTAGTACATTGCTATTTTTCTTGATCCTAATATGTTTTTCTTTATTTGTAATTTACTGTTTTATTATATCTTTCAACTCAAAATCCTTTGCAACAGAAAAGACAAAAATATTAAATAATGTCAGGGTTTGTATTTAATGTCATGAAATCAACACCCTTCTTGTAGGCTTCTCAGGATCCTAGCTGTCTTCCAAGAGGGCCTGGTCCACGTTAGCTTCGGTTTTTTCTCCCCTCCTTCCTGCCTTTCCTCCTTGCCTTTCTCCCTCCCTCTCTCCCTCCCTCCCTCCTTCTTTCTTTCTTTTGTTTTTTAATAGTAACGTTTTCCTGTAGAAGTAATATGAGTATTTGTTCAAAAATATTTTTAAGCAGGGAAGTATGACCAATAAAATAAAAATCATTCAAATTCCCACCACACACTCCCACATGCAACCCCAAGAAATAACCACTGTTAACATTTTGGTGTACAACTTTCCAAGTAATTGTCAATAATATTAGTCCCACTCTTAAAATACCCTACTATAACATTGACTTGTATTGTATTTTTAAACTTAGCAATATATCACATGTTTTTTTCATACCACTGCATATTACTCAGGAAACATTTTATTTCTGAAACTGGAATTTGTTATTTCGATGTATAAAAAATTCAACCAATACAGAGAAATAAAGGTTCCCTCTCAATCTCACTTCCTAAAGATAATCACTATTATTAAAAAAGAAGCCCTTTCAATATATATGCATGCATTTACACTAACAGAAACATAGCACATAGTATTTTGTAACCTATTTTTTCCTACTTATCATTAGATCATGAGAGTCTTTCCATGTCAATATAATGCATCAGACTTTTTTTTTAATCCTCACCTGAGGACATTTCATTTCATTATTTTTAGAGAAAAAGGAAAGGAGAGAGAAACATCAATCTGTCGCTTCCCATTGCGCCCAGATTGGGGCTCAAACCCATAACCTAGGTATGTGCCCTGACCAGGAATTGAACCTGCAACCTTTAGGTTACAGGACAATGCTCCAACCAACTAAGTCATCCTAGCCAGGGCTAGTGCATCAGACTTCATAATGTCTACATAGAATTCCATTCTATTGAAAAACTGTTCATAATTTATTTAACTAATCACCTATTGTTGGAACCGTTTGAGTTATATCCATTATTTTTACTATTATAAGGAATAGTGCACTAACCATCACTGCATACACATTTTTATCACATTTGATTATTCCCTTAGAAAAAATTTCTAAAAGGAAAATTGCTGAGAAATACAGGATACATCTTTTAAAATTTGATTCATATTAAGTGATTCTGTAGAAAATTGTACCAATTTACATTTCACCAGCACGGATGAGAAAAGATGATTCTGCACACCAACTCCAGCATTAGCCATCACCGCTCTTTCTTAGCTTTGCCAGTACGATGGCAAAAATAGTATTTTATTGTGGTCTCAATTTGTAAGTCTTTGATTGTTGGTGAGATTGAACATGTATTTAGATCTTGTCAGTTGAATTTCATTTATGAATTATCTCTTTGTGTTCTTTGCCCATTTGATTTTATTGAAGTATTCTCTTATTTTCCTATTGGTTAATAAAAGTCATTTATATATTAAGGCTATTAGCCTTGACATCCATGTTGCAATTATTTTTTCTCAGTTCATTGTGTCTTTTGCCATAGAAAGTTTTTATTTTTATATATTTGTATCAGCCCTAGGAGAAGAAAGTCAGGCAGCAGGGCTTACACCATAAAATATTAATAATTTAATTAACCTGAACTCCAGAGGTAGGTGGTCTCGGAATTGGGTTGGTGGTTCAGAGATGTCACCGGTCTCTACATCGTTCAGATTTGCCCTCTACAATGTGTTGACAGTGTCTCCCCTTGTAAGATGAGATGGCTGCTACACCTCCAAATATTACATTTTCATTCTCCAACCTGGAAGGAAAGATGGGAATGATTTTTTTTTCCATCTTACAGGTCTGTTATCTCACCAGGAAGGAAAATCTTTCCCAGTAGTCCCCAGCAGATTTTTATTTACATCTCATTGGTAACCAGTAGTGTCTGCCAAAATAGTCAAACCTGTCAATCATTTCCTCCATGACTTGTGGCTTAGTACCACATTACCAAAGGCCCTTCCCACCCCCCAAATTATTTTAAAATGTACTCCAGTATTATCTTTGTGAATGTTCAAGGTATTTTTAGTTTGTTTTGTTAATTTCCAAATCTTTATATTATCGGGAATTTATTTTTGGGGTGTGGTTTGAGATAACTTTATACTATTTTTCCTGAGGATATGCAGTGACACTATCTTTATTATATATAAAATTCCCCTATATTTATAAGCTCCTCTCCATTACCTCCACTTTTTCCTGGACAAGTACCACAATATTTTTAATCACTAAAGTTTTATAAGGCACTTTTATATCAGGTAGAACAAGTTATTTTTTTCTTCATGATTTTCTTGGCTATTTTCCACTTGTTTATTCTTCTAGATAAACTTTAGAATTAGTTTAATGAGTCCCCTCCCCCCATAACAAATGTTCTTTCTTGGTATTTTGATTGGAATTACATTAAAACTATGGATTAATTTTAGAAGACGTCACATCTTTACCAATATCTGGTCTTTGGTTCCAGGATCATGGCATGTGCTACTCCATTTTTCAAGTCTTCTTTTACATCCTTTAACAACGTTTTATAGCTTCTTCACGAATATCCACTTTTGTTAAGTTTATTTGTATTTTATTTTTATGCCAATTGTGACAGGATTTTTATGCCTATAGGAAAGCTGAGGAAGGACCATCCTTTCATTGCTTAAATATACTCCATTTGGTAATGACTATTTTTAGATTTGATTCAACTTGCTAATATTTTATTTAGCATTTATTCCTAAAGAAGATGGGACTATAATATTTTTATCTTTTGAAGGATTTTTATAATAAAGTTTGCAAAGCTTTTTAGAGAACTTTCAACCTTTACCTTACTTTCGTATTGCATTATCCAATGCAGTAGCCATTAGCCATGTGCAGCAATTGAACATTTGAAATATGGTAACTGCAACTGAGGATCTAAATTTCTAATTTAATTTCATTCAAATTAACTTACATTTAAATGTAAAAACTGGCCCTTGATTAAATTACCAGAAAGCTTAAGCATATTTGGAACACCATGGGTATGTGAATTTACCTTCAACTGCAAAAGTCATGAAATCTAACTCTTCAGAGATCAGTACCTCTGATAAAAAATTAGCACCTGACTTGAGATGTGCTGTAAGTGTAAAATATACACTGGAGTTCAACGACTTAGTGTGAAAAAATAACGTAAAATACCCCATTCATAATTTTTATATTGATTACATGTTGAAATGATAATTTTTTAAAAGATTTTATTTATTTATTTATTTATTTATTTTTAGAGAGAGGTTAAGGGAGGGAGAAAAAGAGGGAGAGAAACATCAATGTGTGGGTGCCTTTAACACACTCCCCTGAATGGGTACCCCTGGCCCACAACTCAGGCATGTGCCCCGACCAGGAACAGAACCAGCAACCCCCTGGCTCACAGGCCAGTACTCAGTTCATTGAGCCACACCAGCCAGGGCAGAAATGATAATATTTTTGATATACTGGAGTAAATAAAATATATTACTAAAGTTAATTTCACCTATTTCTTTTTATGTTTTTATGTGATTACTAGAAAATGTTTAATTATACATGAGACTCACATTTATTTTTGACACCACTGCTCTAAATTTTTAGGTAATAGCAATTATCTGATCTTTCATATTTGCTAGAACTACACTTGTTTTTCATAACTACATGTTGTCCCATCAAATGGATGAACTAAATGTGTTTAATTAATCTGTTATTGTTAAATATTTGTTACTCCTTTTTTTTCTTTTTCCTGTTTTTCTTTCAACAATTATGAACAATTTTGTGTTTAAAAAGTCTGTGGCTTTTCCTTTGTGTAGGGAAATGACATGCTCAGATATGCTTTATGAAAATCACGTTGGTTGTATCGTAGAGAACAGGTTGGCCAAGGCTACCAGTTGGGAAGCTACTGCAAAATTTCTGGGGAGATGGGGCTAGTGGACATGAAAAGAAATGGACACTTTCCAGACATACTTAGCACATAGAGTCAATAGGACTTGAAATGAAATGGATACTGGAGTCGTGGCAAGGAAATCATCAAGGATGGCTCCTAAGATTCTTGTTGGGTGACCCGAGGTTGGTGAGACAGTCCCTGAGTTGGGAATCTTAGAGAAGGACTAGTGTGGAGGGATAAGCTCTTGAGTTTCATTTTGGAATAATGAGTTTAACATGCTCTTGAGACATCCAAGTGGAGATGCAGAATAGACAGGTCTGGAGCAAGAGGAGAGGGATAGGATGGAGAGAAAAACTGGGACTCCTTGGTGTCTAGACTGTATTTGAAGCCTGAATGGGCCTGAATGGGATTGCCTAGGGAGAGAATGTAGACTGAGAGCTGTTGGGGGAGGTAGGGGAGGTGACTAAGCTTTGAGTAACACCACTATTTATAGCCAGGTGGAAAAAGTGAAGTCAGGAATGGAGACTGAGAGAGAGTGGCCAGAGGTATAGAACCAAAGCCAGGAAAACGTGTGGATTGTCACAGAAGGTAAGGAAAGTGAGCATTTTAGGGAGAGAGTAGCAACTATTGCTGAAAGATTGAGAACAGGAACAAAAAAAAGAAAAAGAAAAAGGCTGTTGTTCAATCTCACTAATAATCAAAAACTACAAATTAAAAAAATAAGATTTCACTATTCAACCACCAGATGGTTAAGATTTTCAAGATTAAGACTTGTAATATCCAGTGTGGGCAAAGATAGGGGGAAGGGGTTAATGTCTCATTGTTGGTAGAAATGTAATGGCACTAACTTTTTGGGTTGTCTTGACAGCATCTACCAAAATATAAGCCACATACACTCTTTGACCCAATAATACTTCTAGGTATCTATCCTAGGGAAATATTCATGTGCAAGAGGTTACGATTATAATACTTTTTACCACAACACTGCTTGTAAACCTAAAATAACTGCTAATGACATGAATATCCTTTAATAGCAAGAAAAACATGGCATGTACCATTGAATACAGGCAGTCTGAAAAAGGCAGAGATTGTTCCTCCACCACCTATTTCAGGAATTGGCCACTTTCTCTTTCTTTCCGCCATTCAGCATTCTCTTACTATCTACTGGTTCTATCCAATCTTTGCTGAGGCTTAGTCTCCCTATTATTGAAGACAGAAAAGCCTTCAAAATCCCCAAAATGAATCTTTAGTGGCAAATTGAGAGCACAGTGAAAGGTAGTACAGTAATTGAAATAATTTTGGACTCAGAGTTATAACCCAAACTTTAAAAATCTCACCTCAGGGACTCACAGCCAAGATGGAAGCATAGGTAGACATACTTCATCTCCTTGCACAACCATAAGAAGGATCACAACTAACCACAAAACAACAACAACAACAATAAAACAACTGGAACTGCCAGAAAATCAAACTCTAAGGAAGTCTGAAAACCAAGGCTTTCAAGACAAAATATGCATCCAGACAGGCAGGAGAGGCAGAGCCAGAGAGCCAGGGTGGAGAGGTGGTGTGGCAGCCGCAAGATGGTGGCAGTGAGGCAGTGGCAGCAGCGTCAAGTGTGGCAGATAAAAACTGGGAGGGACACCTGGGGAGCAAGGGATCTCAGTCCCAAGCCAGACCCCACCCCAGGGTCCTAGCGCCAGGAAATAAAGCCTCATAACTTCTGGCTGTAAAAAAAACCAGCGGGAGGTTTACAAGAAACTGCTGGTCCCCCAGGAGAGCCCAGTTAAAGGGTTCTCATAGTCCTAGAATGGACACAAATCTACCCACTCTGGGAACCACAACCAGGACAACAGCTAAAGGGGAACTAGTTGCTTAAGGGAAAGTGGATGAAGTGATTGGAAATAGGGTGAGTGCCAAGCAAACAGCACTATTCCCTCTCCAACCCCTCCTCCACATACAGCACCACCAAGCTGCAAAGTGGGTTCCCCTGCCCTGGCCAGTACCTAAGGCTCCACCCCTTACAACGTAACACGTGCGTCAAGACTGGGAGTCAAAGCAGCTCTACCTAATACACAGAAACAAACACAGGGAGGCTGACAAATTGAGGAGACAAAGAAATATGGCCCAAATGAAAGAACAGAACGAAACTCCAGGAAGAGAGCTAAGTGAAGTAGAGATAGCCAACCTATCAGATGCAGAGTTCAAAACACTGGTGATCGGGGTGCTCAGAGAACTCACTGAGTATGGCAAATGCATAATGGAAGACATGGAGGCTACACTAAATGAAATAAAGAAAAATCCACACGGAACCAAGAGTGACAGAAAGGAAGGTGGGGTTAAATCAACAATTTGGAACATAAAGAAGAAAAAACAGTCAACCAGTACGGAATGAAGAAACAAGAATTCAAAACAATGAAGAGAATAAGACTCTGGGACATGTCCAAACACGCCAACATCCGAATCACAGGGATGCCAGAAGGAGAAGAGGGAGAGCAAGGAATTGAAAACTTACTTGTGAAAATAATAAAAGAAAACTTCTCTAATGTGGTGACGGAGATAGACATACAAGTCCAGGAAGCACAGAGAGTCCCAAACAAGCTGGACCCAAAGAGGACCACACCAAGGCACGTCATAATTAAAATGCCAAAGCTAAAAGACAAAGAGAGAATCTTAAAAGCAGCAAGAGAAAAGCAGAGAGTTACCTACACAGGAGTTCCCATAAGACTGTCAGCTAATTTCTCATAAGAAACTTGGCAGGCTAGGAGGGACTGGCAAGAAGTATTCAAAGTGATGAAAAGCAAGGGCCTACAACCAAGATCACTCTATCCGGCAAAGGCATCATTTAGAATGGAAGGGCAGATAAAGTGCTTCCCAGACAGGGTCAAGCGGAAGGAGTTCATCATCGCCAAGCCCCTATTACATGAAATGTTAAAGGGACTTATTTAAGAAAGAGAAGGTCAAAACTATGAACAGTAAAATAAAAACAAACTCACAACCATCAACAACTGAATCTAAAAAACAAAAACAAACTAAGCAAACAAGTAGAACAGGAACAGAATCATAGAAATGGAGATCACACGGAGGGTTATCAGGGGGCGGGGGAAGAGGGAGGATGGGGTAAAAGGTACAGAGTTTAAGAAGCAAAATTGGTGGGTACAAAGCAGACAGGAGGGTGTTAAGAGCAGCATGGAAAATGGAGAAGCCAAAGAACTTATATGCATGACCCGTGGACATGAACTAACGGTGGGCGGGGGAGGGGGGGATTGCTGGAGGGAAAGGGGGTACCGGGCTGCGGGGGCAAAGGGGAAAACGTTGGGACAACTGTAATAGCATAATCAAGACAATATACTTTAAAAAAAAATCATACCTCAAAGGTAGCTTCCTCTTTGCTCCTTCCAAAGTCAAAAGGACACCCGAGCAGTCTCACTGCCTCCCAGGAGAGCATCATCCCAGCTGGGACTGGCCCCACCGCCAGCCTAGGTCGCAGCGCAAGCCTGCCCTGAACAAGGGAAAGCCCACATGGATGTTGTTTCTGGACCGCTGGCTTCTCACTGCATTTCTCTCAAACTCCCACCTCTTCCCTACAGGGGCTTAGCAAGCAACGCTGCGTTTGGGACATGAAAGGGCTTGTTGCATGTTTAATGATGACGGCAGTGACGGCAGCTTTTATGGAGGATGTCTGGGACACAGGACCCAGCACCTGTGCCGGCGCTTGAACTAGTGCCTCCCCACATACCATCCCCTCAATGACTTCTTAATCTTAACACTCACTTTCCCAGAAGGGTGTCCTTTCATTTTGTGTGTATTGTTAGATTTTTTTAAATAATGATTACATATCGCTATAAACATGGTATATGTAACTATTGAAAATAGAGCCCCAGATGCAAAAGCAGGGCCTCGAGGAGAGCAGAGTAAGCAGGAAGGAGGCTCTCACCAGAGGCAGGGTCCTCAGGGAGGGAGGTGGGGCCTCTTCTGCCTCTCTCCTCGCCCTTTGCCAACCAGAGATTCTAATTCGGATTCTGACCTGTGCCCCTCCCCACTCCTCACTGCTGGGAGAGACCAGGGAATCCCTCAGCTGGATCTGCCCAGCCTGGGCCTGGAGAGAATGCAGACACAAAGAATGTACCTGTCATGCCCAGTCACCCTGAGACCAGAGGTGCCTTGTGACATGTCTCCTTATTGGGGTGCAGGAAAAGAGCTGCAACACATTGGTACCCAGGCCAGTTTGCTGCCGAACGTTCGTAGACAGAACTTGACAAAAGTGGGGGTGCCTCACTACCTGTGCAGATGGACAGCTGTTTCTACCAAGGCCACTTATGGGAGGCTGCTGGACTGAAATTGCCTCGCCAAGGGGTGAGGCCCACGTCTCAGCACCACCAGCAGCAGCGTAACAGCTCAAAGAGGAGGCAGCATCGGGCCTGGGGGACAGCAGGTGCAGGGGACACGGCAGGAGCAGTCCTTGGAGCCTGTCAGGGAGACCAGGGTTTGTGGACTCTGGTCTCAAGCAACATGCCTGAGTGTCCCCTTCTACCTGCTGGCAGCAGTGGTGAGTGATGACCAGGACCAATTTATGGGAACTCAAGGGGAGCCTGAGCAGGTAGGGGGAGTGGGGCATCCGTAAAGGCTAGAGGGGCTGCCAGTAAAGCAGAGCTTTGAGATTTGAGGCCTTTATGTAACGGATGCTCATTCATTCCTTCATGAACCTTTGTTGAAGGCCTTCAGTGAGTCAGATGCTGTTTTAGTTACTAGAGAGACTAGTCAAGCAAAGTCAAGGCAGCCTCTGCTAGCATGGGACTTACCTTCTGTGACAGTTAGACCTGTCGTTTCACCTGGAGGTGAGCGCTTTGGAGGAAGCTGCGGAGGGGGGACCGGAGGGGGACGGGAGTGGGGATCAGGGCTCCTCTGCGGAGGTGACACTTGAACACAGCCCTTTGTACCCACAGGTTAGAGAAGCCTGCAGCACACTGGTTACTGGGTCACTTCCTAGCAGAGCAATTTCTGGGTCAAAGGGCATGAAAATGTTAAGGCTTTTGATAAATACTGCTAAATGATTCTCCAGAAAGTTTCCTAGGCTGCCTTATTAAAGAAAGGAGAAACCCTACGTGTTTTAGGAGTGCTTCAGAGTTTAAATTGTGTGCCCATGTGGGTATGGGCAATGTCTCCTTTTCCAAATGTCATCTCCGAAGGGACAGTTCAAGCCCATTTCCCACTCGTGTCAGACCAAAGATTTTAGGAGCTAAGCATCCTAGTAGTTGAAACACCAGTCAGAAATAACTTGTACTTACATCCCAGCTCTATCACTCACTAGTTGTCATTCCTTGGACAATTAAGCCTTCGTTTTCTCATCTGTAAAATGGGCCTTCTAAAGATGCTTAGCTCAGAGGGTTATGTGAGAGTTAGACAATGCAGTGTTGGGCAAAAGTAAGTTTGAATTCAACCTCCTCAGGGGGCAGTAGGGCTTACCCAAGCAGGTCACTGAAATCCAGATTTGTTTACTGATTTTCAAAGACTATAAGAATGTATAAATAATGAAAGCCAGCAATTCGAGCACTTCCGAGATTGTACCTAAGTGCACTGTGCCATTGTGACATTCTTTTGAGTTAATAAAACTACTGTAATAATCATAGCCTGTATGTCTTTTTCCATACAAACTACTGTAAGCCTACTCTTGCCCACCCCTGTATAATTGAGGTGCTTCACAGGGTACTCAGCGTAGAGTGAGAGGTCGTGGTGTTTGTTCCGCAGAGTCAGCAGTTCTTGGAGCTCAGGAGCAGCCCCCTAGCACAGGGGCAAATACGCTCCCTTGTGAACACAGAGATGGTGCAGGCCTGCCTTTTCCAGACATCAGATCAGTCATCACAGCTCAGTTGTTGTCTGCTAAGATTTCCTATCTGACCAAGGTTCCCTACCCAGGTATGAATTGCCCTGACTTTAAAAGACCCCAAATGATGTGTGTCCGTCTGTGCATGTGTAATGTTTTTCTCCTAGAAAGAAACAAGGATTTTTCCACACTCCCCTAAGCAAAACCAGCTGAGCAGAGTTAGCTCAGACTTCTCAAAAACAATTCACCTCTGCACTTAGACTAGAGATACAGAATGTTTCTACCCCAAAGTATACTCAGGGGAGTGTGTGCTGGAAAAACCACAAGTGATTCGGAACAGGGTCAGAGCGAAATCATCACAAGCCCAAACACCCTTCAGCTAAGAATGTGGCAAGTTTTGATTGTTTCCTTGCGTCTTTTTAAAAAATGCAAATACAGCCATTATTTTACCTGGAACTCAGACATGAAATGTTCTGCCTCTGCTCTCTCCACATACTTTATACTGTGCACATGAACCTCTCACATTTGCTCGCGTCTCAATAATCATCCCGAGGTCCCGGCACTCAGCAATCACACCTCAGCAGTTCTTCAAACTAAACACAGGAAATGTGCTGCTCCATCCCTCTCCCGCCGCCGACCCCTCCCTACCTGGGGCGAGATGTCTCCAGCGAGGAACAGAAATGCTAATCCAAAAAGTCCTCTGGAGTTGTCGCTGATCTGTGAACCACATTTTTGCCCACCTAGAATATAGAGAGGTTTTCATAAAGTTAAATGCATTCCATTTTTAACTCTTAAATGATGTTCTTTTTATTTTTTTGTTTACAAGTATTCTTTTATGGAAACAGTGAAAATACATGGTGGTTAGTTGTTATTTTTTTATACGGTTCTTACTTGGCAAAATTAAAAATTGGCAAAATAAAAAGTTGGCAGCCTAAGTGCATCAAAATATATTTTGAGATTTGCCTACTCTACAAACTCCAAAATCTGGGAATCGCCTGGAAAAGGAGCCAAGTGCATGAGAAGAAGGAAATGTATATGAACTGGGTATGTGCTGGGCTCATAGATATCATTTCATCTCATCCTTACAACATGCTGAATGGAAGGCAATAGTGATTCCATGTGAAGGATCAGGGAAACGGGGCTTTGAGAAATTGACTTGCCCAAGGTCACTCAGATAGCAAGGGAGAGGGGGAAGGCTGGGATTGGAACCCGGATTGTCTCAAACTAGATCCAGAGTCCCCTCCTCCACCCCACAAGGTCTATTTCGGAATTCCCACACAAAATGAGAGATTCAGAAAAGCATCTAAAATTGAAGAATGTGTAGAGTTTTCTTGGAAGCCACTGTGAACAAATACATTCATAGATCAAGATCAGTCCGAGAGACTTCCAACCAAGATGGAGGCATAGGTAGACATGCTTCCCCTCTTAGAATAACCTTAAGAAGGATCACAACTAGCCTCAAAACAAAAAACAACCAGAACTGCCAGAAAATTGAACTGTATGGGAGTCTAACAACCAAGGATTTAAAGAGGAAATACTCATCCAGATAGATAATAGGAATGGAGACAGGGAGCTGGGGCAGAGGACGCAGTGTGGCAGTTGCGAGGCGGCAGTGATGCAGTGGTGGCAGCGGCCAGTGGAACAGGCAATGCCACATTCACTTGTGGCAAAGAAAAACTGGGAGGGACACCTGTGAGCGAGCAATCCCAGCCCCAGGCCAGGCTGCGCAGCCCAGTGTTCCAGCACCGGGAAACAAAGCCTCATAACTTATGGCTGTAAAAAACCAGTGGGAGGTGAGGTGGTGGAAGTAACTGCCAGTCTCTCAGGGAAGTCCATTTAAAAGGCTCCCATGGACCTAGAACAGACCCAAACCCACCTACTCTGGGAACCATCACCAGGGCAAAAACTAGAAGAGGGTGTCAGTTGCATACGGGATGTAGGTAAAGCAACTGGAAATGGGGTGAGTGCCAAGCAAACAGCACTATTCCCTCTCCAACCCCTCCTCCACATACAGCACCACCAAGCTGCAAAGTGGGTTCCCCTGCCCTGGCCAGTACCTAAGGCTCCACCCCTTACAACGTAACACGTGCGCCAAGACTGGGAGTCAAAGCAGCTCTACCTAATACACAGAAACAAACACAGGGAGGCTGACAAATTGAGGAGACAAAGAAATATGGCCCAAATGAAAGAACAGAACGAAACTCCAGGAAGAGAGCTAAGTGAAGTAGAGATAGCCAACCTATCAGATGCAGAGTTCAAAACACTGGTGATCAGGGTGCTCAGAGAACTCACTGAGTATGGCAAATGCATAATGGAAGACATGGAGGCTACACTAAATGAAATAAAGAAAAATCCACACGGAACCAAGAGTGACAGAAAGGAAGGTGGGATTAAATCAACAATTTGGAACATAAGGAAGAAAAAACAGTCAACCAGTACGGAATGAAGAAACAAGAATTCAAAACAATGAAGAGAATAAGACTCTGGGACATGTCCAAACACGCCAACATCCGAATCACAGGGATGCCAGAAGGAGAAGAGGGAGAGCAAGGAGTTGAAAACTTACTTGTAAAAATAATAAAAGAAAACTTCTCTAATGTGGTGACGGAGATAGACATACAAGTCCAGGAAGCACAGAGAGTCCCAAACAAGCTGGACCCAAAGAGGACCACACCAAGGCACGTCATAATTAAAATGCCAAAGCTAAAAGACAAAGAGAGAATCTTAAAAGCAGCAAGAGAAGAGCAGAGAGTTACCTACACAGGAGTTCCCATAAGACTGTCAGCTAATTTCTCATAAGAAACTTGGCAGGCTAGGAGGGACTGGCAAGAAGTATTCAAAGTGATGAAAAGCAAGGGCCTACAACCAAGATCACTCTATCCGGCAAAGGCATCATTTAGAATGGAAGGGCAGATAAAGTGCTTCCCAGACAAGGTCAAGCGGAAGGAGTTCATCATCGCCAAGCCCCTATTACATGAAATGTTAAAGGGACTTATTTAAGAAAGAGAAGGTCAAAACTATGAACAGTAAAATAAAAACAAACTCGCAACCATCAACAACTGAATCTAAAAAACAAAAACAAACTAAGCAAACAAGTAGAACAGGAACAGAATCATAGAAATGGAGATCACACGGAGGGTTATCAGGGGGAGGGGGAAGAGGGAGGATGGGGTAAAAGGTACAGAGTTTAAGAAGCAAAATTGGTGGGTACAAAGCAGACAGGAGGGTGTTAAGAGCAGCATGGAAAATGGAGAAGCCAAAGAACTTATATGCATGACCCGTGGACATGAACTAACGGTGGGCGGGGGAGGGGGGGATTGCTGGAGGGAAAGGGGGTACCGGGCTGCGGGGGCAAAGGGGAAAACGTTGGGACAACTGTAATAGCATAATCAAGACAATATACTTTTAATAAAATCAGAGAGAGAGAGAGAGAGGAAACTATCAGTAAACACAGTAGCTGAAATTATGAAAGTGTTAAGTACTAAACAATCAGAGACAAGCTGATTCATAATCTGAAGGGGCAGGGGCGGGTCCTGAGCACATTAACTGCCTTCTTCAGACGCTGAGTCCCCAGAACAGGAACTGGACACGGCAGTGGCTGCCTCGTTACCAGACAAATGTAGAGAAAGTGATGGTTAAGGGAAAAACAAGAGTGATTAAGGGATGGAAGACTCCATGAGTAAAAATGAAGAAATAATTACTCACAGCTTGGCTAACTCATAAATCAAGGATGATCATTCCATCTATAAACACCAGCAAGGTGAAAAGACTCAAAGAGAAAGATGGGCTGTTTAATGTGCATTTAAAAGTGAAACAAGGGCTGGAATTAAGAAGGTGCTAAAAGCTCAAAGTCAGGGACAAGCAGACTTGCTGTGAAAAATCACCTCCCAAGGGGAAGTGGCCAGACCTCAGAGGTGTTGAGACACTAAGGTGATTGGACAAAACATCAGAAAAGGCCCAGTAGGGAGCAGCCAGCTCTGGGCCCGTGGGAGAGTGAGACACGACCGGAGCCTTTTCCCTGCCTTCTTCTTACTGCCTCCACATATCGTCTCCCTCCTCCCCTCACTCAGGAAGAGGATGGCAATTTGAGGAGGAAACAGTGTCAACAAATATCACAAGGTGTCATAACATCAGCCTGGCTGGTTTGATTTGGGGCCCCAGCAGAAGACGGCTAATTATCCCCAAGAAACCAATCCCACCGGCAGAACCATCCTGGGGACAGAGCAGCCCCTCACAGCCTCTCCCCTGGAGCCCTGCAGGGATCTGGTGACCCAGGTTTATTTATCAAAAACCAGCTGTCACAGGATTAACAGCAGTCACTGCTGGCAGAAGGAGGTGACACTTGGGTAGAGTTCTGGCCTCTTCAGCTCCTGGCATCTTCTGCCTATGTGTAGCTTTGTACGGCTCCCTGAAAATGCCTTGGGAGCGCCTGGGCTCTGTGGCCCAGGAAAGGACAGAGGGTCAGGATTTCTCTTTGCTTTCCACTGGGATCAAACCATGTGGCCCAGCCTGTATAGAGTGGGTTCTGTCCTGAAATGCCTCCCTGAGGAAAAGGGGACAGGTGAGAGAAGAGGCCAAAGGTTCACAGCGGGGGCTCAGGAAGAGTCTAGTACTTAGGAAGAGATTTGAAAGGAGCAGGCTAAAGGTGGCTCCTCCGTGTGAATGCACTGAACACCAAGGAAAAACCAAAAAACAGCAGAGGTGGACAAACACGGACTCCAACTTGAACTTGTATTATAAGCCCCCTGGGACCTAATTTCAAGTGTCTTACACTGCCAGGCATGTTATTCGTGTTCCACAAAGGTTTATCATCGACACTACAATTAAAAAAACATAAGAGCAATGAGAGGAATAGAAAGGCTCCATAAAAAATGGGATACCGAAGGCAGGCCAGCAGCTAAATAAGGCACATGGCATAAATTATAAGCTTATTGAGGGCAAGGAACCTATCTACAATTCTGTAGAATTTTCTCCCTCTGGTGTTCCAAGCATTTAAGGGATAAATGGCTCCAGTTACGAAGTCAAACATTTTAAAATAGTGATAACCCCCATGAGGTGTGTTTCAGTCCTTTTTCAATTTCTCTCCTTGGTTTCTTAGTAATTTTTTTCCCCTCATAAAACGGGCAGTCCAAGTGTTTAGTCTGACACGCTTCTCAGAACGGCCTGTTGGCTTTAAATAAGCTAAAAGGAGGTGATATAATACCCTGTTTGGGAAAATTGCATCCAGCCATTGATTATGTGGCCAAGTCGCCTGATTGGAGAGTGGCTGAACCCTGGGTTCTTCATCTCAGGGGCCACCTTCTCATGCTTGTATTCATTCACCAAACCAGTGGTCATCAAGCACAGACTGTGGGAGAGGACGGTGCTGGCTGGCCATTGGGGGAAAAACAAAAATACACAGGACACTGGAAATGGAGGCCCTTGGGGACAGGGCAGGTATAACATTCGTTTTTCTCTCCTTCTCAGTATCTACCCCTGGGGAGAGGGACACTGCAAGCCACCATGAGTCATTTACTACCTCGTATAGATGAAGGCTCAGAAGTGAAGTACGTGTAGGGGTTTAGAGAGAGAAAGAGGGCATGGGTCCACAGAGTGAGAGAGGACAGGGTCCAGGGCGAGCCAAGGAGGGCCACTGGGAAGACTAGAGGAACTAAAGACAAGCCATATAACTTCATTAATTAATTAAACACATACACACAGGCAACAAAACTTACTTGCAAAGCACCTTACTGAAATCAAGGATAAAAGATATAAACCCAGACTCTCGGGGTTATTGCTTACATATGAGCACACAGGAGGCAGAGGAATGGGAACAAATATCTATAAAACAGTGTGTCCATTTTTATGATGAAGTTAAAGAAAGGGATAATGGATGAAATTCAAAAATGAACTATGGACTAGAGAACACATTTCTATCCATGTTAAATATCCTGATTTTGTCGAATGTACTGTAGCTCTGTAAGAGAACATCTGTTATGAGGAAATATATACTGAAGGATTTCAGGGTTAAAAAAAAGTTTTCTTTTTTTTTTTAAAGCATGTGCACAACACCTGAAGAGCACAGAGGATGAAAGACTGACTTGAGGGGTGAGGAAGGGGAGGACGAGAGCAGAGAGAGGCTTCACCAAGGATTTGAGTAGAATGCAAAACACAGAGAAGGAGCTCACGAGGAGAGAGGCATGCTAGGGAGAGGCACCAGCATCATGTTCAAAGGTATGGCATAAAAGTATGAAGCAGCATGGCCCGCCTGGAACCTTAAAAAGTGAGGCCTATCTAGAGCTTCCAATGTGGGGGAGGAAGGTGGATGAGAACACAGTAGGGACAAGACTCTGAAGAGACTTTGGACTGGTAGTAGGGCAGGTTCTAAAATTAGAAAGTCAAAAGAAATCCCTGCATAGACACGATTCTTATCTACAAAACAACCACAGTCTATCTTGTAAGACAGAGCATATGCTTGTACTATATGCAATAAAAGACTCAAGATCGTTTTTAAAGAATCAGTTTTAAAAATCAGGGTCAATGGAGGCAAGAAGAGCTCACACTTGGGCTGGGTAAACTCAGTCTCACAAATGTCTATGAGCAACTGCTCTGTGCAGGCAGTATGCTGGGCCCTGGGGACAGTGAGACAAAAAGATGTGGTTTCTACCCTCAAAGTAGATCGCAGGTGGTAATCAAGAAAGGCTTCTTAGGCAAAGTGTGTTTTCAGTGGAAGAAAGAGGATGTGAATAGTCAAGCAGCCAGGCCTCCAGGGGCTGGCTTCTTCAGGTCTACCATTGCCCTCAAGGGAGCTCTACTATGGCTGGTACTCAGGCATTACAGTGTTGATGTTAGGAGGGAGGGCCAGAATAGAATTCAGAATTACCTCTAAATTGGAGATAATTCACCTGTGCTTAGCAACAGTGACAAATCTGTTGGAGGACTATAAAGAAATTAAGTTGGTCAAGAAAGTTAGAGGTCCATTCCATTCATTCTTCTAGATGCAAAAAAAATCCTAGAAATTGAATTCATTGATGTAGACACTGCATTATGATCAAGCTGGGTTGATCCTAGGAATGCAAAAATATTTAATATTAGAAAAGCTATTAATGTAATTCACCACATTCATGGATAAAGGAGAAAAATTATGATAACTAAATTATTGTAGAAAAAAACATTTGCTAAAAATTTACTACCAATTCATAATGAAACTTCCTGCCTGGTAAAGAGTTTTTACCAAATAATTAGAGCTAACATCATTCTTTAAGGTGAAATGTTTGAAGCATCCTTTTTAAAATCAGGAGCAAAACAAAAATGCCCACATCAACTCTCCTTTCCAGCATTGTACTTTGAGGTCCTATCCAACGCAATATGAAAAAGGAAAAAAAGGTCCATATTTTGGAAAGAAAGAAAGAGGCATGACATCATTATAGATAATATAATTGTTCACTTAGAAAATTCAAAATATTTTATAGATAAATTGCTGGAATTAATTTTTAAAAATTTAACAAGATGAATAGATATAAATTTACAAATATAAATTAGTTGCATTTCTATACTCCACCAGTAAAAAGTTAGAAAGCAAAATTTAAAAAGATGCCAATTATAACAGCAACCACAATTAAGGTACTTAGGAAAAGACATGATGTAAGATGTGGAAGACCTTTATAAAGAAAAAAGTTAACTTTACTAAAAGACATTACATATGACTTAAGTAAACAGGAGAGATAGCCATGTTCATGGACAAAAAGTCATAATACGAAAATAATGTCAATTCTCTTCAAATTCATCTATACTGTCAACTCAACTCAAGTCTTTATCTCCAGAGACAATTTCAAGTAACTTAACAAGCTAATTCTAACATTTTTAAGGAAGGGTAGAGTCCTAAGAATAGCCAAGATATTCCTGAAAAAAAAAAGTGGAAGGACCTTCTACCGTATATTAAAACATAATGTAAAGTCATAGTAAGCAATATAGTGTGGTATAGGTATAGGGACAAACTGACCAATGGAATTTAACAGAATGTTCCCAATGCAGACCTTCAGGTACATGGAAACCCAATTTATGACAGAGATGGCAAAGCAAACCTCCAATAAAAAGATAGAATATCCAATAAACAACACTCACAATTTGTTATTTGAATGGGAGAAAACAAAAGATGGACCTCTATCTCATACCATATCCAAAAGTAAAATCTGTGTGAACTGAAAGGGAACACTTTAAAATTTTTAGAAGAAAATATAAAATAATTTCTTTATGGTAACAGGAGAGATAGGGATTTTGTAAACAAAGTAAAGTGTACTACCACAAAAGACTGATATATTAGACTATATTAAAAACAAGAACTTCTTTCATTAAAATATATCTTAAAGAAAGTGAGAAGGCAAGCCACAAAGTGGGAGAGGCTGTCTGTAATGCATATAACTGAGAGATGAATATATAAGAAACTTTTTCTGCAGTTGTCTGCACGCTCATGTCCTTGTCTCCTTCAGGCCCTTTGCTCAAATGTCATTTTTTTAAAAAAAATATGTTATCATTTATGCTTTTACAGTTGTCCCAATTTTTCCACTTTGCCCCCCTCTGCCAGTTCCCCCATGCCCTCCAGCAATCCTCCCCATTTAGTTCCTGTCCATGGGTCATGCATATAAGTTCTTTGGCTTCTCCATTTCCTATACTGTTCTTAACACCTCTCTGTCTATTTTGCACCAGCAATTGTGCTTCTTAATCCCTGTACCTTTTACCCCATTCTCCACCTCCCCCTCCCAGCTGATAATCCTCCAAAGGATCTCCATATTATGATTCTGTTCCTGCTCTGTTTTTGTTTCTTTATGTTGTTTTTCTGGTTGTTTGCTTAACCTGTTTTTCTAGACTCAGTTGTTGATAGTTGTGAGTTTGTTGGCGTTTTAATGTTCATAGTTTTGATCTTCTTTTTCTTAAATAAGTCTCTTTAACATTTCATATAATAAGGGCTTGGTGATGATGAACTCCTTTAGCTTAACCTTGTCTGGGAAGCACTTTATCTCTCCTTCCATTATAAATAATAACTTTGCTGGATGGAGTAGTCTAGGTTGTAGACCCTTGCTTTTCATCACTTCGAATACTTCTTGCTAGTCCCTTCTAGCCTGCCAAGTTTCTTTTCAGAAATTAGCTGACAGTTTTATGGGGACTACTTTGTAGGTAACTCTCTGCTTTTCTCTTGCTGCTTTTAAGATTCTCTCTTTGTCTTTTAACTTTGGCATTTTAATTACGATGTGCCTTGGTGTGGTCCTCTTTGGCTTGTTTGGGACTCTCTGTGCTTACTGGACTTGTATGTTTATTTCCTTCGCCACATTAGGAAAGTTCTCTTTCATAATTTTTTCAAATAAGTTTTCAATTCCTTGCTCTTCCTCTTCTCCTTCTGGCATCCCTATGATTCAGATGTTGGTATGTTTGGAGATGCCCCACAGTCTCTTTGGTTTTTTGAATTCTTGTTTCTTCATTCTGTACTGGTTGCTTATTTATTTCTTCCTTGTGCTCCAAATTGTTGGCTTGAATCCCAGCTTCCTTCCCTTCACTGTTGGTTCCCTGTGGATTTTTCTTTATTCATTTAGCGTAACCTTCATTTCTTCCTTTATGTTATTGCCGTACTCAATGAGTTCTTTGAGCATCTTTATCTCCAGTTTTGAACTCTGCATCTGATTGGTTGGTTATCTCCATATCATTTAGTTCTTTTTCTGGAGTTTTGTTCTGTTCTTTCATCTGGGCCATCATTCTTTCTCTCCTCAGTTTGTCAGCCTCCCTGTGTGTGTTTCTGTATATTAGGTAGAGCTGCTTTAACTCCCTGTGTTAGCAGCATGGCCTATTGTAGAAAAGGCAACTGTAAATTTTGTGGGGTGGAATCTTAGGTAATCGCCTGGGCAGGACAACCTGCGTCACTGCTTTGTGGCTCCCTGTGGGAGGAGGGCTTGGAGAGGGGACAGTACCACTGCCTGGCTTCTGGAGATCTGCCTCTCACTTGCCCTATTTCCAGTCACTTTGCCCACTCCTACATACAAGTGGTGCCCTTCCAGCTGTTGCCCGGGCGCTGAATCCCGGAATGGGCGTGTTTGCTACATTGTAATACTGTGCAGGTCCTTCAAGCAGAGTCTCCTGAAAAGCTGGCAGTTTCTTCTGCTGCCCCAATTCCCACTGGTTTTTACAACTAGAAGTTATGTAGATTTATCTTCCCAGCACCAGAACCCTGGTCTGTGCAGTCTGGCCTAGGGCTGGGATCACTTGCTCCCAAGGTATCCCTCCCAATTTTTATCTACCATATGTGAATGTGGGACCACCCATCTGCCACCACCTCTCCACACCACACTGCATCTCCTTGCCTCATGGCCCATCTCTGCATCTCCACCCCTCTTACCTGTCTGGATGAATGCGGCTTCTTTAAATCCTTGGTTATTGGACTTCCATACAGTTTGATTTTCTGACATTCCTGGGTGTTATTTGATTTGAGGTTTAGTTGTAACTCCCTCTGTGGTTGGGCGAAGAGGTGAAGCTTGCCTCCTATACCTACTTATGCCTTCTTCTTGACCAGAAGTCCTCAAATGTCATGTTTTTAATAAAACCTTCCTTGGCTACTGTTTAAATATTGCAAGCTCACCACCACTCCCTGCCTGGCCTATTGCCCTTTCCTGCCTTATTTGTAGCCATAACATTTATCATAACCATACGTGCTATATATGTAACTAAATGATTTGATTGCCTGACTCCCCCTCTCCCTAATGGGCCGTAACTCTGAAATGAGAGCAGGAATTTGGTCTATTTTATTCACTGCTGTGTTCCCAGCATGTAGAACAGTGTCCGGCACATAGCAGGTGCTCAATAAATATTTGTTGACTATACAAACTCCCACCAATTAATAATAGAAATATCAACAACCTAATGGAAAAATGAGCAAAAGACTTAAGGCATCCCAAAAGGAAAAAACACAACTCGTTAATAAACATAAAAAGATGCTCAAATCTTTTTTGGTACAATCTCTACCTAATATAAAACAAAAGTTGCATGAAGTAATACTTAACTATTTCTGTGCGAAAGGTTTTGTTTTGTTTTGTTTTGTTTAAATCCTAGTTGAATCTATTAAATTGATTTTATAGCCCACTAAAGATCATTAATCCCAGTTGGAAAACCAGTGCTCTTGAGAAATTCTTGCACATGTGTGTCAGAAGATATGTAAAAAGAATATTCCTAAGAGCATATATTTATAAAAGCAAAGGAGGGAGGAGGGGAGAGAGAGGTGGAGGGAGGGCGGGAGTAAAGAAAAGAAGGGAGGAAGGAAAAGAAAACAACCCAAACATCCATCAATAAGAAACTAAACAAATAAATTGTGTTATATTCACCTAATAGAATATTACAGGGGCCCAATCAATGTTTATTGAATGAATTCATAAACAGCTGTAAAAATGAAGTGCAGCTACATAGAGCAATTTGGATGAATCTTAGAAATACAACTGTGGAGTGGACAAAGCAAGACACAGTCAACTCTATACTGAATGAAACCATTTTTAAAAAACTAACAAAGTAAGCAAAACTAAACACTATTGTTTAGGAACATATGTCTGTGATTTAAAAAACAAAACAAAACAAAAAAACACAACTATCCTAAAAAGCAAGGGAATGATAAACACAAAATTCAAGACAGTAGTTACTTTTGAGAGATAGCGTGGGGGGTTGGGGAGGAGTTCACAGGTAGTTAACAGAACTGGCAATATTAAGATAAGCAGTTACAAATGTTTGTTATTATGTTTTGTACTTATATATACGTTGTATTTTTTTATCTGTCAAACATTTTTTAAAGCTAGAAATGAAGTTGATAAAATTGGAGGACAGAGAATTTCTACCTACACTGAACAAGCCGCCTAACTCTTTCATTGATATGTCAAAATACCCATAAAATAGGGTCCCTTGTGCTTCTGCCAAGGCTGTGAGAAAATAGCTGATAAGCATTTGAGGGTCAGGTCAAAAGAAGGGCATCAAGACAAGGCGTTAAATCGGCAATCATCATTTCCCCTTCCTGAGTAACTGCACTAGTCTCCTCCTTACACTCAGCCAGTGACCCCCCCCGCCCACCCACTCCTAACTGCTTCCAACAGCCACAGAATGTCTGCACCCACAACTATTGGTTGCTTTTAGAGTTCTGCGGTGGGGATCTCAAGGAGACAATAGAAGACTACAAGCCTCTCAAGGGCAGGAGGCAAAGCCCCATTCATCCCCTCATTTCTGATGTGCAGCCCAGTGCCTGCGCAGAGTACCTACGGGTAGTTGTTTCCTGCATGAGTGAACGGAGCCCTCAGTGACAGAACAAATGATCATTGCAGCTTGCTAAGGTACTATACCATTTCTGTCATTGCCAATGCACGAGATTATGTCAGGCTGTTCTGACTCATGATTTAACCTGAGACATAGTAATGAGCATAGCCTCCCAAACAGCATTTATGAATTAAAGATCCGAAGGAGAAGTTAAGATGAGGTCACAAGATAAAAGTAGGGAAGCAGTTGGCTTTAAAATAACAACAAGAAATCTTGGAAATGTTTAAGCCCAATTGAGCATATCAGGAAGTTGGTGACTCTCTTTTCTATCCCCATTTTGATGTGTATCATGGTTCATCACAAAGTGCCACAAGGACAGGACAGTGGTGAACAGCATGGAATAGGGAGGCACTGTCTGGGTGTGAATCCTGGCTCCCCCACTTACCGGGTAGGCTTGGGCACATCACTTAACCTCTCTGTACCTAGTTTTCTCGTCTGTAAAATGGAGATAGTACTAGCACATCCCCCTGATCGTGCTGTAATGACGAGTCATTGAGTTAATATTTACAAAGAGAAGAGTACCTGGCACATAGCAAGCACCATCATTGTTGTTAAATAAAACCCTTACCTAGATTGACAGATGCACACTTTTGCACCCAGATGCCCCCTGTAGTCTTGGCATCAGTCATCATGCGGGCACTGAGACTTCACTGTGGGAACCAATTTTTGTGGCCTTTTTAAAGGAAAGCCCTTGAGAGGTTTTATCTTCACGGAGCTTTGCTCCAGGACCCTTTGCTTAGCACACATGAAGTCCGAGTGTCCTTGCTGAGACCTTCTAAGACAATCGTCTTCAACATATACAGGTTCCTAGCCTTCTCCCTTCATAATGCCTCCACACGATTCTTCCTTTTCCATGCTCACCGTCTGAGCTTCCTCTCCCCTCTTGGACTGTTGCAACAGCCACCAGAGTTCATCCTTGGCCCTGCAGACGCACTAAATCTTCAGCCCTTTGCACATCATTCTCACCTCCCCCGCCAGCTCTGTCCAGAACCCTCCACCCCCTTGCCACTGGGTACATAGCAGTGTTCAAATTCCTTCTCGTGACTATCAAGACCTCTCTAGTCAACCTTAGTCGTGCTCTCCCACTTTCTTTCTCTACTCGCCTTTGAAAGCTTTTGGGGGGACAGCCAAAGTGGTCTATTCATTCCCTCCACACGGGTCATACCCACGCCCACCCAGACAACACCATTTCCTCCACTCCCAAGCCTGGAATGCTCTCCCGTGCCTTCAATTTCTAAGAAAGTGGCTCTATGAAGGGAGAGAAAATGGAGATTGGGGAATATCAAAAGCAGACTTTGCATTTCTAACTTGTTCCTGGACTTGGCCATGATCCCAGAAATGAGAGAAGGATTCTCTCCCTCCGCCTCCTTCTAGAAGGCATCAGAGTGTGGCGGTTAAGAGAATGCACTCTGGCTGCATTACTTGCTGGCCAGGCAAATAATCTACCTGCTCTGTGCCTCAGTTTTACTCATCTGTCAAAGGGGATGCTGACAACACCTTCCGGAGTAGACGAGGTGGTGTGCCACACAGATTCCCCTTCAAGGCTGAAGCACTTACTCTCCCAGCAGCAGGAGTGTTTGCTGCTGACTGTTCACACTGAGCCCCTTCCAGGAACTGCCCTGAACCAAAGGAAGCTGTGCTGCCTGAGGGTTTTCCCGCTCCAGGGCAGCCTGCATCCAACAACAGGTCACAGGGGGCACGGAAGCCTGGCCTCCTTGGCCTTGACAGGACAACGCTGAAGGGTCATCCCAGCTTCTGATCTGGCCATAAAATCGACGGGGGCCTCTGCTGTGACTGCATCAGAGCCCTGCTTCTCTCTCTGCCCAACTCAGCTTCTTTTCCTTTCTCTCACAGGTGGTGTTCCCAAAACTACTCCTCAATAAATTGCCTTCATGCAAATCTCTGCTTCAGAGGCTGTTTCCCAGGAAACCTGACCTACAACGGTTGGTCTAAGGAAGCAGCCTCAGAAATGGGATTAGGAGCAGTATCACTTGCTAGCTGGCTGGCACGGAGGACCCCATTCCTAATGGTAGGCGGAACACTGAGAGCCCCTGGCATGTGGTTAGAGCGCAATTGCTAAAACTTTCGCTGGTGGTGAACCGGGATGAGACGCAGATGGACATTAATGCACTGCGGGTGCAGCATACCAAGCGTTTCAGAGGCTCTGGTGAGTACTATTTGTAAAGACCGTAGAATGTGATGGCTGTTGCTGGGGGTGGCAGGGGATTGATTCATTGGAGAAAAACAATGAAAGGCCCAGAATGATTAATCACCGATATAAGGCAAAGTGTGAAAGCTCGAGGGGTACCTTTGGCAGCATATAAAGAGCCTCTCATCTTCTGTACTAAGGGGCAGAGAAAAACGAAGGATCAGGCCCAGCACTTAATTGTAAGAGGAACGGGACTCCAGCGAAGATTGAATTCTCAGCTCTAGCAGATTTGCTATGCCAAGGTCAGGGACCTGATTGGAAAGAAAGGAACCCTGAGACTCTCATGAGGCTGCAGTCAAGATAATGGTCGGGACTGCAGCCGTCTCAGAGACTAGAGCATCTGCTTCCAAGCTCACCCTCATGGCTACTTTTGCAAACCTTAAAAGATCCTCTTCCAAGTTCATTTCTGCCATTGCTGGTAGGCCTTTGAACCTTTCCCTGTATCCTGATTATCCATGCCGGTCAACCTAGTAGCTGGTGATGGGAGAAAGCGACAAGGGGGGAGAGAGAGAGAGAGAGAGAACACCAGAGAGTCTCCCAAGACAGAAGCATCTTGGAAGGGCCATCCCATCCCCTCTGCCATTTTTCATTCATTAGAAGCAAATGACTAGGTCCAGCCCACACCCAAGGAGAAGAGAATACATGAGGGATGGAGTGCTAGGAGGCAGGGATCATTTGGGGACCATCTTAGAGGCTGTCTACCACAACCTGGCAGACTTTTTCAGGTTCTGCACTTGAAGATGTTGTTCCAACCCATTTACTTAGTGACAGGGAAGGCTGTCAGCTTTTAGGGGGCCCAGAGGAAGAAAGAGCTCTGCAGCAGGTGCAGGCTGTGGTGGAAGTGGCCCTGGGATGCTGGAGGCATCGGGGGGGTGGGGGGGAAGACACTGTAGGGAGTCTATGGCAAGCCTGAGGAGAGATCACCGCATAAATGCCTTGGACTCGGGAGCAAGGCCATGCCATTTATAATAGAGGGTTGTATATTCCATTCAAAAACCAGCAAGCTGTGTTCCTACTGAGCCCTGGTAGGACAGAGCAACTAATTACGGGACACTAAGTGACTATGCAACCAGAGCTGCTCATCACAAGCTGAGTTCTATCAGAATCACCAAGTCACAAAGGACTCAGAGCTTTCCATCACAAGATGGAGGTATATGTCCAGGATCAGGCATGGGAGCACAAGCAAGCTGCATGAGCAGGTAGCTCAAACTCCCCTATCGTCCACCACTTTCGCAGCAGTACCTTTCTCTCAGTTCATCTCTATGGCCACGTGGGGAATCCTTTACGGTTAGCTGACGAAGAAGGAAAATGGCTGAGCTTGGGTCACAGATGAGCCAGCTCAGTATGTCGGTGCAAACTGAAAACAGACGGCTGCTGCCCTATAGCCCCACTCAGTGAAGGGGAGCGGGGAGGTTGTGGTCCTGAAAGGGAACAATGAAGGGAAATCCTTCACTGTGCAGAGCTATAAATGGTACACCTGGTCAACCACTTTGTGGGCAAAGAAAAATGGCCTGAGATTAGAATATATATATATAAATGCATGAGCAGGGATGATTGATTTGTTGGTCAAGGGTCTGGAAGGAGAAAGGTTGGAAGATTAGAGACAAGGTGATCTGGGAAAGAGGTAGGTAGATAAACCTAGGACACTGTGCGTAAAGGGTGGCCATCTCGCTGTGTGTTAACACACAGCAGAGGTCATCCACCATGGAAGAGACACTAAACGATCAAGTAGACAGGACTTTGCAGGTAGTTGATTGGGCCCATACACAGCTCCTGTCCCCATCACCACAATACTGGTGCAATGGCTCGTGAAGGGTGTAGCCACAGTGCCAGAGACAGAAGCTCTGCATGGGCCCAACAGCATGAGCTCCCAGTCAGAAGGCCGATCTAGCTACTGCTGTTGCAAATATCTACCAGCAACAGAGACTAACACTAAGCACATTATACCATGCCATCCTTCCAGGAGAGCAACCCGAACTTGATGGCAATTGATTACATGGTGACCCTTCCACTGTGAAATTAATACACATTCCACGCATGAATTTGTCTTTCCTAATGACAAGGCCTCAACTAACACCACCATCCAACAGCTTACAAAGTGCTTGATACACTGGAACAGAATCTCCCATAATGTATAAGGCCGAGGGACCCATTAAGGAGGTGAGGCTGTGAGCATGTCATCACAGGATCCTCTGGTCCCTGACATAGTCCGGCACCCAGAAGCTGCCAGCCCCGCACAATGATGGAATGGTCTTTTGAAAGTACAGCAGAGTTATCAGCTTGGAGATAATGCCCTGTGAAGACAGAATGCCATCCTTTAGGATATAGTTTAGACCCTTAATCAATGACCATGATACAGTGCTCTGTCCCAAGTAGATAGAATACATGGGTCTGGGGACTAAGGGGTAGAAGCTGGAGTGGTTCTGCTTAGCATTTCTCCCAGTGACCTCAGCTCCAGGAGCCTAGAGGTGTTGGTTCCTAGAATGTTCCCTTTCTGAGAGATACAGTGATCCATTTAAGCTTCAAGTTGCCTGGTCAGACTTTAGGTTTCTTGTGCCAGGGGACCAAGAGGCAAGGAAAGGAATCATCATCTGACAGGGACAATTGACCCTGCTCATCAGGAGGAGGTAGGACTGCTACTGTAAACTGGGAGCCAAGAAGTTATTTGACATCAGATGATCCACTGAGGCATCTCTTCAAACTCTCTGTCAAGTATTGACAGTCAATGAA
The DNA here is from genome assembly GCF_021234165.1 of Pteronotus mesoamericanus. Classification (NCBI taxonomy): domain Eukaryota; kingdom Metazoa; phylum Chordata; class Mammalia; order Chiroptera; family Mormoopidae; genus Pteronotus; species Pteronotus mesoamericanus. Next base: position 1,850,007 of record NW_026555299.1, on the reverse strand, counting down.
CCAATGCAGCAATCACAGCCTGAGGCCAAGCAAGCTTTCTAAACGAGCAGCAATGCTGGCCAAGAGTCAGGGGGATCTAGAACGCAGAAAGAGCAGGTAGCAGTAGGTATAAGGGCAGTCATTTGTCCTACCTTCCTCTTCTTTGATTCCCAGGAAAAAAGAATCCTGGAGACGCTTCTGGATATGACAAACTTAAGCCAGAGGATCTGAGCACAAGGGGTGGACTGTCGCAGGCACTGTGCTATACTGCACATGTGCCTTTTTCTTCCTTCAGAGATGAGGCTTTCGTTCCTCCACCTTCCAGAAGTACTGTCTGCTATCCACTCACAGTTCAGTTCCTCTCCAGTTATTGCCCTCAGTCAAAGGAAACTGCTCTGCACAAGTTTATGCCCTCTCCCTACAGGCAGACTGCATCTGATGACTCACGAAGGTAGAGGTAAAATAATTCAGCCCCTTTGCCGTAATTGCGACAACTCTGAAGGACCACCCAGCTCCAGAGCTCTCCATAGCATCTGCTGAGGCCTCAGCTGTACCTGCTAAACAGGTCAACTTCCTCTGCTTAATCTGGTATCCCTTCCCCTTCCCTGTTACTGTTCCTGAGAGTACTACCACGTCCTGCATATGAATCTCTGCCTTGGTGTTTGTTTAACAGAGGGTCATTATAAGGATTAAACGAGTTAGTATCTGGAAAGGGCTTGGAATAGTGGCTGACACAAAGTAGGTACTGTGTGAGTGCTTGCTATTATTACTCTCTCTCAGACTGTGCAGCATCCTGCGCTCATTCCTTAAACCTCGATTAGTTCTATTACTTCCATAGATCAGAATCTTCCTCAGTGAGGCCCATGGAACCACTGGTCATATCCAAAGTAATTTTAGGTATTTTAAGTAGTATACTAACAAACACCTTTTATTGTAATTGTTCTGAACTAGTTAATTGTATTTTTTACTTTTTATCTTGAAATAATTTTAACTGCACAGGAGTTTGCAAAGAAATGGCCAAGGAAGTCCCAGGCACTCTACTTCCAACCTTTCCCAATGTTAACATCTTACACAATTGTACCATGTAAAAATCAAGAAATTTGTATTGGTACAATCCATAGAGCTTATTCAGATTTCATCAGCTTCCTATGCACTCATTTTTGTGTGTTTATGTGTAGTTCTATGCAATTTTATCAATATGTACAGTCGTGTATAACTACCAACACAATCAAGATACTTTACTGTACCATCACCTGAAGAATCCCTTACGTGATCCCTTTATAGCCATAAGCAGGCTTTCTCCTCCATCCTTAAACTCTGGTCTTCATTTCTAAAATTTTGCCTTTTCAAAACATAGCAGTGAGATCATATGGTTTGTAATCTTTTGGGATTGGCTTTTTTCATTCAGCATAATTTCCTCCAGGTTCATCTCAGCTGTTACGTGAATCAGTTCTTTCCTTTCTACTCCTGAGTAGTACTGCGTGGTATGGACGCATGACAATTACTTTAACCATTCACCTACTGAAGGACAAGTGGGTAGTTTCTGGTTTTTTAGCTATCGCAAATAAAGCTGCTATGAAAATTCATGTTCAAAATGCTGCATGAGAATAAGTCTTCTTTTCTTCTAGAGTAAATGCTCAAGAGTGTAATTGCTGGGTTACAAGTCCATTTTTAGTTTTGCAAGGCAATGCCTCTACCATTTTATATTCACACCAACAATATATGAGTGATTCAGTTTCTCTGCATCCTCACTAGCATTTAGCATTGTCACCATTTTTCATTTTCGCTGAGTTTACTTATTTATATTAATACTTTATTTATATTATTGTTGTATTTATGGTAAACGATAATGATTTTGCTTTTAGATCAGTGACACAAATACTATTTGAACATAAAATGAAATCATAAGACTATGTGGAAACAGGAAAATCTTAAGGAACAGTTCCAGCATACAGTGGTGCCTCGGTAGTCGTCATTAATTCATTCCGGAACTCCTGACGAGTGCCGAACCGGTAAGTACTGAACAATGAAGCATTTTCTCTTGTGGAGGCGGGTTGTGACTCATACAAGTTCTAGCAAGTGCAATGAGTTCTGAACAAACACTGAGTGCTGAAACATTTTTTTCTTGTCAAAATGCGACGAGTACAGGATTTGACGAGTTCTGAAGCTAATGAATACCCAGGTACGGCTGTACATGCTCATGGTAAAAATTATGAACTTGGTGCATAAGTGTGTGAAACTTATCTATAGTATGAGTTAAATAGATTTTTGTGGCCCAGCCATTTTTTATGTAAAAAAAATATTATAAACAGTTGATCCACAGTAAAATTTTGGAACATACAACTCATATGTTGGAATCCACTGCCACTAATTTGTATTGCTTCCTTCTTTCAGAGTACTTTCTGTATTATCCACTGAACTAGAAACTCCACAAAGACAGGGCCCTTTCTTATACATCTTATAATAACCCAGCACCTAATCCTTCCATGAGTGCTTCATGATCACATAAATTATGGTAGGAATTCCCGAGACTCTTTGAAATTCTTTATTATGACAGACTGTTACCTTGGCAGCCCCCAGTGAACCATGTCTCCCGGTGTTTAAGCCCTTGAGTAGTGCCTTCACTGTGGTACTACACTATGCTTATCCAGAGCCTTGAACATTAGCAAGTGTGATTCAAACAGAGGCTTGATAAGTGCTTGCACATCAGGGCCTCTTCTCTTGCAATGTCCCTTCTGGAACCCAGTTGCCATGTGGGAGGAAAGTCCAGACTATCCCACTAGACAGAGAGAGACAGTATAGAGATGTATAAGGCCACGTGCGGAGAACTGAAGTGCCCTAGTCGTGAGAAATAAATCACTTATATTTTAGGCCATTGAGTTTTGGCATGGTTGGCTACATTAGAAATAAGTAATGGATACACTTATGCTGCCTAAGCCAGGGGGGAGGAGAGCCTTTAATAATTGGATCATTGAATCCACGATGATGGGGTTGGGACAGTTGTAGAAAACCAGAAGGAAAAACAGAAAGAGGAGAGGAAAGAATATAGTCAGGGTGGGCTTATTTATTAAAAATTCAGGATGTTTAAATCAAAGAATCGTAATATTTAACAACCTAAATTCCTCATGATCACTTAGGCCAGGGATGGCTGACAAGTGACCCTAATGCCACCTCTCCTCACTTCTGGGCCTATGGCAGACATCACCAAGTGATTGCAGAGCTCTTTCCTGGTGAACTTAGCCTAACCTCTGAATCTTTCTCAGCACAGCCTTCTTGACAGACATTAACTAATTAACCAGATTGGCTGGCACAGGACATGAAACCAAGTTCCACTTCCAACTTCTACCAAAATTATTTCACTGAGACATGGACGCAGAACCTAAGAGATTTATTTGCACAGTTATTCATGGAACTATAAAATAGCAAAGTTAGGACTAAACCCCAGGACTCTTAAAGAGCTTTGGAATTGGTCATACCTGGGTCCAAGGCCAGGCTCTGCCGCTTAGTTATGTGATCTAGCGTAAACAAGTTACTAAACCTCTCAGCAGTTCAATTTCCTCATTGGTAAACAGGGGTAATGTTTGTACCTCACAAGGTTGCTGTGAAAATTAAATGAGTTCATATATTGTCCGTGACAATGCTGAGCACCATGGCCGGCACATAGTGGGCTCTCAGATTCCCCAACAAATAGCAAAGAAAATTTAGACCTGACCCATGGGAATGAGTAGAAAGACACTCAAAATATTTTGTGCACAGCAGACAAGGTGTGTGGTGGGCATCGGGACCAGCGAGGAGGGCCAGACAGTGAAGGAGCGACAGGTGGAGGGGAGGGGGGAGAGGAGTCTCTGTTCTCTGTGTGCCGGAGGTGGCAGCAATGACTCACCCTTCAACCTACTGGTGCCACTCCCCACTCCATCATAATTGTCTAATAATTTTGCCATTTACCTAAGATATGAGAACTGGTGCCTGAGGATGTGACCTGAAGTTCCAGTTTTCACAAAACTTTCTCAGCAAAGCAAAAGTTGTTTCCGAGTTTGTGTCTCATCCTTCCTTTCTGGACCACTCTTGCAGCAACATTAACACACCCTGAGCCCGCTTGTTCTCTCCTCCTCAAGTCCTTGAGGAGCGCCCCAAACCCCCATTCTACTTACACACTCCTCAACCTGGCCCTGCATTTGCTTACAGGCCTGACCAGGGCCTACATCCACGCCAGGCCGTGAGGTCCCAGGGGAGAAGCTAGGATGCTGGCACACACTGGCGCATGGACCTAGGAGACCACCACAGCACACGTACTCCCCCTCTCCCCCGCCCCCAAAGGGTCCTAGTCTCCCTGAATGATGTCGGCCTTCCCATAATTCTTCCCAAAGGGTTCTAGTCTCCCTGAATGAGGTTGGCCTTCCCATAATTCTTCCCCACTCCAGTCAGGATTCTTCTGCTGCAGGAAGCAGAAACAAACCTTGGTTAACTTAAACAGGGATGTACTGGGAGGAGGGGACCAGCTCACAGAATCAAGAGACTGCTGAGAATGAGGCTAGAAGAGCTGGGAACAATAACGGCCGAGACATCCTGGATTAGGACTTAGTCAACCATCTCGTTGGGACACTGCTGCTTGTACAATCTTATTTCATCCTTCTGCCGTTCTGGTTAATATCGCAAGTCCGTAAATCTGATCGGCTTGCTAGAGTGAAATACCTTCTTCTTTGCCACCTTGATTGACAGCCCAACAAAAACTGCAACCAACAGGCAGAGGTAATTGTTCAAAGCTATTAACAAAGAAGGGAGCAGGAAGTTGGGCAGCCAAAGACTACATGCGCCCAAAACACCCCTAGTCTCTCTCCACTTACAAAACTCATTATAAGCACCAGGATTCCAGTTGCTGTGTATGAATTAAAACTGGCAGAACTGTAAACTACAGCTGGTGATGAGCAGTACTGAAATCAGCTGAAGGGAGCTAAGCTTGAAAAGGAATTGGGCTTTGGAGGTCAGAAGACCCGAGTTCTAATACCAGCACTGCTGTAATTGTGACCTCTTGTTTCTTCATCTAAGCAACAGGGTAAGCAATGTTCTAACCAGCAGGTCATTTATAAGCATCCAAATAGATAATGTTCTTAAAGGCACTTCAAAGGCTGTAAAACATGCAAAGTTACGGTATTATTACTAGTCTGTTTGGGTTTTTATAACTTATTTTTCAGATCGCATCATATCAACTACTTAACCTGAGATTGTGTTTGGCCAGAAGCAGAGCGGCCATGACCTCAGCTGGCAGACGGGCTGCAGGGAAGCAAGAGGCAGGAGGGAGAGCCCTGCAGGTAAGGCAGTGGGCAGTCTTATTTCAGCCTGTTTTGCAATGCAATGATCTTGAGGAAGTATTAGGATGCAGTTCATAGAGAGTTCTTACTAACTCAGAAAAATCAACTCCAGTGAGAGCCAAGAAATAGAAAACTGCCAGGGTGTAGGAAATAGCCATTTGGAAGAACACATCAGATATTCAATATTCAACACAGAATTGAGTGACAATGTAGCACAGACGTTCAGAGCACAAGCTTTGAGTCATGCAGACCTGAGTTTGAACTCTTGCCGCAACCTTGCCTCATCTAGGTTAAGTGTGATAATAATCCACTCCACAAATATTTGTTGAGGACTTATTGTATACCAGATAGTATTTTAGGCCCTGAGGATGCAATAGTGAACAATATAGATTTTAAAACCCTGCCCTCATGGGCTTTACATTCTAGTGGGAGAAGAAAGTAAACAAGCAAACAACTAAAATGTATGGTGTATCAGATAGTGATAAATGCTATGGAGAAAATAAAGCAGGGAAGGAAGCCAGTGAGTTGCTGTGATGTGTAAGGTGACCAGGGAAAGCGTCACTGTGATGGTGACATTTGAATCAAGGTTGAAAGAAGGGAAGGACTGGGCTAGGCAGAGGCCCGGGGGAAGACTATTATAGGCAGAGGGAAGAGCAAGCACAAAGGCCGGGTGTTGCGAGCATGCCTGGAAAGTGCAGGGAACAACAAGGCAGCCAGGACGACTGGAGGAGGCTTAGAGTCGGAGAGAAGACAGAGACCAGGGCAGAGTGTTGGTGGTGGGGCAGGTCACAGGGCCTGGTGGGCCCAGTGCTTTGGCTTTTACTCTGAATGAGACGGGGAGCCACTCACTGGAGGGTTTTGAGTAGGAAAGTTATCATGTAACTTACATTTTAATGTCTCATTGGAGCTCCCATGTTGAGCACGAGGGCAGAAGAGGGAAACCAGTGAAGAGACTATAGCAAAAACCCAGGTGAGACTTTTGGGTCCAGCATATAAGGAGCTTGGAAGTTGCCACTTTGTCCTTACAAAAAGTAAGAGTTGAACAAGATGAGAGAGCAACAACCCTTCTTAGATCCATCAGACAAGTACAGTCGCAGGGCATATAACTGTTGCCAAAGTTTGGAGAGACCAGCAGGTGGATACCTAGAATCACTACTTACCATGGCAGGGACCAACAGCAGAAAACTCTATGGGAAGCAGTGCTGGGGTAGGAAAACCTGAACTGGTTCATGAATGGCTGGAGGCTTAGTGCAGACAAGTCTGAGAGTTAAAAATCTCCTGGGAGACCCAGTTATTTAGGGGCACCCACTCTTCTGTGAGTTTTTACCACCTAGAACTGAATCAGGTCCTCATAATGAATATTGGAGAAAAATTGTCTCCTGTTTCCAGTATGGGTAAAGGAAGAGGAACCATTGCAATCTGTTCTTAACAAGGCTCAAGACAAACCATGTTATGAGAGTCTAAACTACCGGGGATTTTCCAGAGGAAGAAAAATACCCAACTCCAGCCCTTTCTAGCCATCCTATCCCATCTCAGGGAGGCTGGGGGCTGAAAGACAGAGGTACAGGTTCATTAAAAGACCGAGACCTAATCATCGGGCTACAGAACACGTCTCTCCTCCCACACCTTACTCTACATTCCTAAAGGCCTATTTACTACAGCTCCTTTTACTCAGTGCATGACATTCCGCTGTCAAGAAAAAATTACAAGGCATTCTAAAAGGAAAAAAAAACAAACCCAAAAAATCCCACAGCTTAAAAGGACAGGACATGTATTAGAACCAGACTCAGAGATGTCAGAAATGCTGGAATTACCAGACTGGGAATTTACAACTATGATTAATATGCTCAGGGCTTTAATGGATGAAGTAGACAACAGGTAAGGACAGACTGGCAATGTAAGCAGAGAGATGGGAGTTCTAAGAATGAATCAAAAAGACATGGTAGAGATCAAAAACACTGTACCAGAAATGAAGAATGTTATTGGTGAGCCCATTAGTAGACTGAATACAACTAAGGAAAGAGCTTGAGGATACCTCCGTAAGAACTTCCAAAATTGAAAAGTAAAGGAAAAAAGAATGGGAAAACAAACCCAGAATGGAATACCCAAGAACTGTGAGACAACTACAAAAGATATAACATACATCTAATGGGAATAGTGGAAGGAGAACAAAAGAGAGAATGGAACAGAAGAAACACTTAGAGCAATAATGACTGAGAGTTTCCCCCATATTAGTGTCAGACACCAAACTACAGACCCAGAAAGCGTAGAGGACACTGAGCAATGTAAATGCCAAAAGAAATAAACCTAATCCTATTACATTCAAAATGCAGGAAATCAAAGATAAATTTTTTTAAATCTTTTTGTTAACTTCCAGTCAAGCTGGTGGTATAGGCAGACATGGCTCTCCTCTTCACACAACCACATCAAAATTACAACTGAAATTTAGAACAGCCATCACTCAGGAACATCAGAAATCGAGCTGAATAGAAGTCTGACAATTACGGAATTAAAGAAACCACATCCATCTAGACTGGGACGAGGGGCACAGACACAGAACAGGCTGGTCCCACACCCACATGTGGTGGATAAAAGTTCGGGAGGGATATCTTGGGAGGGAGAAGTCCCAGCCCCACACCAGACCCCCCCAGCCCAGGGTTCCAGTGCCAGAAAGATAAGTCCCCACAACTTCTAGCTTCTAGCAAAAACAAGGGAGATTGAGTCTGTGAAAGAAACTTCTGGATCCCCAAGCAGTTCCTCTTAAAGAACCCACATATGGACTCACCTACTCAGACTCACACCTTCTGAGCTCCAGCACCCAGGTAGCAGCTTGAAAGGCACCAGCGGTATACGGGAAGAAACTGAAATGTCTGGCATCAAAGCAAGCAGAGGCCATTGTCCCTTTGCTAAACCCTCTCCCCACAGAGCTAGTAAGCTGGTGCCATATCTGAGAGTCCATCAGCCTGGCTAGCACTGTTTGACCCACGTTGGCAATCCCCAGAGGCTCTGCCCCACCCAACTTACAGGCCCACCCAAGCTGCTTTCCAAACGAATGGCTGGTCTTGGCTCCTAAACCCTATCAAACAAGCAACCTCTGCCTTCAGTGAGCCCTAGAGGCAGCCAGATTAGTTTCACAGCTTGGCTTTGCCTGGGAATCTCCAAACCCAGCCCAAGTAGCAGTCATATCAGATTGCTTTATAGCTCAGGCATGGTGCCCAGGGCAAAACACAGGTGGAAGCTGACCTTGGCTTGCACCACCTGGGAAACCCCAGGGCCAGCAAACCCAGTAGACAGCTACAGACCACATCAGAACACCACTACCCTGCCCCTGCACAGCTGATCCTCCATGGAGGGCGGAGGTTGGTGGCCAGGGGTCACAGCCAGTCTCTGCAGCTGACTGGCCTGGGTAAATCCCTCCCAGTGATCTGCCAACAGCAACCAAGCCTCAGCCACAAGAGGAAGGTATACTCAACCCACACAAAGGGCGCACCTTGAGTGCCCAGTTTGGGTGATAGAGGAGGCTGTGCCACTGGGCCCTACAGGACACCTACTACATTAGGCCACACTACCAAAACACAGAGTTAAAGCAGCACTACCTGACACATAGAAACAAACACAAGGAGGCTGCCAAAATGAGGAGACAAAGAAACATGGCCCATATGAAAAAACAGATTAAAATTCCAGAAAAAGAGCTAACCAAAATGGAGATAAGCAATCTCTCAGATGCACAGTTCAAAACACTGGTTAGAAGGATGCTCAAGAAACTGAGTGAGGTCCTTAGCAGCATAAAGAAGACCCAGCCGCAAAGAAAGGATACACTAACTGAAATAAAGAATAATATACAGGGAAACAACAGTAGAATGGATGAAGCCAAGACTCAAATCAATAATTTGGAACATAAGGAAGCAAAAAACAAACACACAGAACAACAAGGAGAAAGAAGATGCCAAAAAAAATGAGGACAGTGTAAGCAGCCCCCGGGACAACTCCAAGAGATCCAACATTCACATCATAGGGGTGCCAGAAGAAAAGAAAGAGCAAGAAATTGAAAATCTATCTGAAAAAATAGTGAAATAAAACCTCCCTAATTTGGTGAAAGAACTAGACATGCAAGTCCAGGAAGCACAGAGAGTCCCACAATTATGATGGATGCAAAGAGGCCCACCCTAAGACACATTATAATTAAAAGGCCAAAGGTTAAAGATAGAGACTTTTAAAAGCAGCAAGATGAAAGAAGTTAGTTACCAGATGATTGACAGATGGGAGATGGGTGGGGGAGAATAGGTGAAGACATGAGGGGATTAAGAAGTACAAATAGGTATTTACAGAATAGACATGGAGATGTAAAGTACAGTATAGGAAATGGAGTAGCCAATGAACTTACACACATGACCCATGGACATGAACAATGGTAGGGGGATTGCCTGAGGGAGTAGGGGGCACTGGATGGAGGGGGACAAAGGGGGAAAAATCAGGACAACTGTAATAGCATAATCAATAAAATATAATTTAAAAAAAATAGCAAGGACTCATGGACAAAACCAAAGGGGAAGAGCTGAGGGAGGGAAGGACGGAGGGGGCAAGGGAAAGTGGTGGGGGGTAGGCAGAGACAAATGTATTTGAAAAAATAAAAAAAAAACTTAGAAAAAAAGAAGAAAAAAAATTTTTTAAAGCAAGAGGGGAGGAAATGCCTTACCTCTAGAAGAGCAAAGATAAAGAAATACATCCAACTTCGTCTAAAAAAAAACTATGCAAATAAGAAGAAAGTGAACTCTTCAAAGTGTTGAGAGAGGGAAAAATAACACACTAACCTAACATTCTGTACTCTGTGAAATTATCCTTCAAAGAAAAAAAAAGAAATAAAAGGTTTCTCAGACAAACAAAAAATGAGTTTGTTCCTAATAGACATGACTTAAAAGAATATTAAAATAAGTTATTTAGATAGAGAAGAAAAATGACATAAGTAAAAACTTACACTTACATAAAGAAAGAAAGAACATGAGAGAATAAATAAGTGAAATTAAGGATACAAGGAATAGGATATGAGAGATGATACAAATAACTAATATCAGAAGGGATAGAGAAAACATCTCTACAGAGTTCATGGATATTAAGAGGATAATCAAGGAATATTAAAAACAACTCTGCGTCCATAAATTTGATAACCTAAATAAAATAAACCAGTTATTTGGAAGGCACAACCTGCCAAAACTCAACACAAGGAGAAACAGACAATATGAATAGGCTTGTGTGTAGTTAAGAAATCAAATCAATAATTAATAACCCTCCAAAACTGAAAGCACCAGGCCTAGACGGGTTCACTGGTGAACTCTACCAAACATTTAAGGAAGAAATTATACCAATTCTGTACAATCTCTTTCAGAAAAGAGAAGCAGAGAGAATACTTCCTAATTCCTTCTATGAGACTAGTACCACTCTAATATCAAAGCCAGACAAAGGCATTACAATAAAACTACAGGCCAGTATCTTTCATGAACATAGATGCAAACGCCCTCAACAAAATATTAGCAAATCTTTTCCTGGCTGATGTGACTCAGTGGACTGAGTGCTGGCCTGCAAAACCAAAAGGTTAGCCAGTTCAATTCCCAGTAAGGGCACATGCCTGCGCTGCGGGCCAAGTCCCCAGCTGGGGGCATGCTAGAGGCAACCTATCAATGTGCAAGAGATACACTGATGTCTTTTAACCTTTCTTTCTCCTTCCCTTCCCCTCTCTCTCATATAAATAAATAAAATTAAAAAATGTATTAGCAAATCTAATCCAACAATGTATAAAAAGAATTATGCTCCATAATCAAGTGGGATTTATCTCAGGTATGCAAGGCTGGTTCAACATTTGAAAAGCAATTAATGTAATGCATCACAGCTTTGGCTGGGTAGCTCCGTTGGTTAGAGCATCATCTCAGTACTCCAAGGTTCAGGCCAATCCCAAGTCAGGACGCATACAAGAAGTAACCAATGAATCCATAAATAAATGGAACAACACATCGAAGTTTCTTTTTCTCTCTCCCTCCCTCAAATCAATAAAAAATTTAATTTAATTTTAAAATGTAATCCATCACAACAACAGGCTAAAGAAGAAAAACCACATAATTATACACCATATGTTGCCATTTATAATGCACACTTTTTTGCCCAAATTTTTGAGGTAAAAATAAGGATGTGCATTATACATGGGTATATTGATTATATACTATGCATATAATAATAGGTATAATAACCCCTTGCATAATGTGCACAAAAACATGGGTGCACATTATACATGGCAAAATATGGTCAATAGATGAAGAAAAAAGTATTTGACAAAATCAAACACTCATCCCTGATTTTAAAAAGTCTCAGTAAACTAGGAATAAGGAAAATTTCAACTTAATAAAGAACATCTTCAAAAAAACCTATAGCTAATATCATACTTAATGATAAGAAACTGGAAGGTTTCCTGCTAAGATTAGGAACATAGAAAGATATTTCCTCTTGCCATTCCTTTTCAATATCATACTGAAAGTCCTGGCTAATGCAATAAGACAAGAAAAGGAAATAAAATGGATACAGATTGGAAACAAAGATATAAAATTCTTTTTGTTCACATATGATACGACTGCCTATGTACAAAACCTCAAAGATTCAACAACAACAATAAAAACTCCTAGAATGTCACAGGATACAAGGTCAATATACAAAAGCCAATAACTTTCTTATATACTAACAATAAACAAATAGAATTTGAAGTTAGAAACATAATACCATTTATATTAGTGCTCCCCAAAAAATAAATACTTAGATATAAATCTGATAAAATATATATAAGATTTATATGAGGTATAAATATATATATGTATGAGGCGCAGAATAGAGAGTCAAGAAATAGACCCACATAATTATAGTCAACCGATCTTTGACAAAGGAGCAAAGGCAATACAATGGAGAAAAGATAGTCTTCACAACAAATGGTGCTGGAACAGTTGGACACCCACATGCAAAAATAAATAAATAAACCTAGGCACCAACCTTACAACCACAAAAATTAGTTCAAAATTGGTCATAAAGTAGCTGAAGACCCATGAAAAAATAGGTTATAGACCTAAATGTAAAACACAAAAGTATTAAATTCCTAGAACATAACATAGGAGAAAATCTAGATAATCTTGGGTTTATCTATGCTTTGATGTACTTAAAAGGAATGATGTACTTTTAAGTACATCAAAACATAGTCCATGAAAGAAATAATTGATAAGCTGGGCTTCATTAAAATGAAAAGTCTCTGGTCTGTGAAAGACACTGTGAAGAGAATGAGAAGAAGAACCACAGGATGGGAGAAAACATTTGCAAAACACATATCTGATAAAGACTGTTATTTAAAATACACAAAGAGCTCTTAAAATTCAAAATTAAAAGAAATGAACATCCTAATTTAAGAATGGGCCAAAGACCTTAATAGAAATCTTCCCAAAGAAAATATACAGATGGCAACAAGCACATGAAAAGATGCTCTACATCATATGCCTTGAGGCAAGTGCAAATGAAAACAACAATGAGATACCACCGCACGCCTATTACCAATGACCAAAGTCCAGAATACAAATAACACCAAATGCTGCCAAGGATGTGGAGCAACAGGAACTCTCACTCACTGCTGGTGGGAATGCAAAATGGCACAGCCGCTTTAGAAGACAGTTCGGCTGTTTCTTACAAAACTGAACATACTCTTACCATACGATCCAGCAATCACACTCTTTGGTATTTACCCAAAGTAGCTGAAAATTTATGTCCACACAAAACCCTGCACACAGATGTTTGGAGCAGCTTTATTTATAACTGCCAAAACTTGGACACAACAAAGATGTTCTTCAGTAGGTGAGAGGATAAATAAACTGATATATGCAGACAATGGAATATTATTATTTAGCACTAAAAAGAAATTACTACCAAGCTGTGAAAAGACATGGAAGAAATTTAAATGCATATTACTAAGTGAAAGTAGCCAATTTGAAAAGGCTACATACTATGTGATTCCAACTATATGACATGCTGGAAAAGCCAAACTACGGAGACAGCGAAACGATCAGCGCTTGCCCGGGGTTGTGGGGAGGAAGAGATGAGTAGACGGCGCACAGACGATTATAAGGCAGTGCAACTATTCCGTAGGATACTCTAGTGGGATGTATGTCATTCTACCTTTTTTAAAACCTATAGAATGTACAACGCCAAGAGTGAATCCTAAGCTACACATGGACTTGGGGTGATAGTGATGTGTCAATGTAGGTTAATTGATCGTCACAAATGCACCACTCTGGTGACGGCTGTGGATAATGGGGAGGCGAAGGGGGAGGCAGGACATATATGGGGAGTCTCTGTACTTCGCACTCACTTTTGCTGTAAACCGAAAACTGCTCTAAAACAATAAAGTCTATTCTCTAAAAAATCCAATTAGATATGATGGTGGCTTGGACAGGGGGGTGACTGTGGAGATGGGGAGAAGTTGTTGGATTCTGGACATATTTTGTAAGAACCAAGAGAGTTGCCAGCGAATTAGGGGTGGAGCGGGAGGGCAAGAGAAGGTTCAGCCTACAGCCTACACAAGATGACATGCAACGAAGACTTCACACTATGCCAAGCCCATACTAGATATTCAGCAAACACCAGCATCTCATAAAATGTCAGAGGAGGTGATGGTCCTCAGAAAGGTAATATCTAAACGAGGTAACTCTTGGAGGTGGGGTTTGGGACATGCAAGGAACTCAAAGAAGAGGAGGGCCAAGCTCCAGTCAACCCTAAATCCCCTTTTCCATGCATATTTTCTGATGGTTAGCAGCTCAGTTCTGGAGCGCAGATATAAATGGAAGAAGAATAGAGAAAAACGAGAATGATTCATCCCAGGGCCAGTAATGTAATAAGCCCACAGGTAACAATTAGTAACCACAGTAGCAATATTAGCTAGACAGGTGGAATGTTCTGTTTTTTGGAACCCTGTCCTAGGCCAGCTTCTTCATCGCTGTGCCTTTAGCATGCAGTAAATCAGATTTGAGTGAAGGTATGAGGAAAAGCAACAGATTGTCAATTCCCAAAGGGCACAGTTCTACAAGACTTCAGAGGTCGATCGGTAGCGGGGGCGGAGAGCGGACCCCAGAGAGCCTAGCGCAGCCCCACCGCCGCTGCCGGCCCCAGTCACCGTCACCGCAACCACGAGCAGCGCAGCGAGGCCGAGACCCAGCAGCCGCCTGCGCCCGCCCCCCGCCCCCCGCGCCGGCCGCCCCCACCCTCAGCGCTGCGGACACCAAGCCCGGCACCACGGGCAGCGGCGCAGGGAGCAGGGGCCTCACATCGGCGGCGCTTGCCCGGGGTGGGGTCGGGGGGGACAAGAAGATCATCGCAAAGAGGGTTTGGGGAACAGTAAAATGGTTCAGTGTAAGAAACGGATATGGTTTCATCAACAGGAATGAGACCAAGGAAGATGTCTTTGTCCACCAGGCTGCCATAAAGAAGAATGACCCCAGGAAGGACCTCCTCAGTGTAGGAGACGGAGAGACGGTGGAGTCTGATGTTGTTGAAGGAGAAAAGGGTGCGGAGGCAGCCAATGTCACAGGCCCTGGTGGAGTTCCAGTGCCAGGCAGAACACAGGCAGCGGGCCGCGACCGTTACAGACGCTGTCCACGTCGCAGGGGTCCTCCACGCACTTGCCAGCAGAATTACCAGAATAGTGGGGGCGGGGGGGGGGAGAATGAGGGATGGGAGAGTGCTCCTGAAGGCCGGGCCCAACGGCGCCGGCCCTACCGCAGGCCACGGTTCCCCCCTTACTACCTGCGGAGACCCTGTGGGCGTCGACCACAGCATCCAGCCCTCCTGCGCAGGGAGAAGTGATGGAGGGTGCCGACCGCCAGGGTGCGGGAGAACAAGGGAGACCAGCGAGACAGACTACGTATCGGGGCTACAGACCACGATTTCGCAGGGGCCCTCCTCGCCTGAGACAGCCTAGAGAGGACGGCAATGACGAAGATAAGGAAAATCAAGGAGCTGAGACCCAAGGTCAGCAGCCACCTCAACGTCGGTACTGCCACAACTTCAGTTACTGACGCAGACGCCCAGAAAACCCTAACCCACAAGATGGCAAAGAGACAAAAGCAGCCGATCCACCAGCTAAGAATTTGTCCGCTCCCGAGGCTGAGCAGGGCGGGGCTGCGTAAATGCCGGCTTACCATCTCTACCGTCATCCGGTTTAGTCATCCAAGAAGAAGAAATGAATATGAAATTCCAGCACTAAGAAATGAACAAAAGATTGGAGCTGAAGACCTTAAGTGTTTGCTTTTTGCCCGTTGACCAGATGACTAGAACTATCAGCATTATCTATGCAGCATGGGGTTTTTATTATTTTTATCTAAAGACATCTCTTTTTGGTAATGACAAATGTGTTTTGGTTTTTTTTTTTTTAAATAAGCCTGGTTTTTCTCAATACACTTTTAAAGGTTTTTAAATTGTTTCATATCTGGTCAAGTTGAGATTTTTAAGAACCTCATTTCTAATTTGTAATAAAAGTTTACAACTTGATTTTTTCAAAAAAGTCAACAAACTGCAAGCACCTGTTAATAGAGGTCTTAAATAATTGTAAAGAAGAAGAAGAAGAAGAAGAGAGAAAAAGACTTTAGTTGGAACGCGCCTATCATTTTCTGAGCTATGCATTAGGCACATAAATTTCCCCAGTGCTGAAATCAGCCCAGCAAGGGAAACATTATTGTGTCCATTTCACAGGTGGAAGAATAAAGCTTATACAAGGGGATCACCAGCTAAGGAGCCGTGAACCTGGGTTTATACTTAAGCCCATGTGTCTCCAAAGCTCGTGGTCATACAGCACTGTCTCCTCTTGGTTTTGTTAACAACAGCGAACCTCCATTGAGCACTTGCTTCATGGCGGTCCCTGGTGTTAACTACCCCTTTATATGAACTAGTATCATCTCCATTTAACAGATGAGGAGATGAAGGCCTGGAGAAGTTAAGACGCGCACTGCAGACCCCTCAGCTGGTAAACTGAGATCCGGGCAGCCAGTGTGGTGCTAGGCTGCAGGGTCCATACTTGTGTTTTTTTAAAAAAAGGTTTTTATAATATAATAGCAATATATAATAACGATTTTAGAAAATGCAGAAAAGAGGAAAAATCACCTGTAATCCTATCATTCTGAGGTAACCATGATTATCATTTTGGTGGATAACCTTTTAATCGTTTTTCCTACACATTCACACACACACACATGCATACACATTTTTTACAAAAATGAGATGGTATTTCATTTGCTTTTAACCTATCCTTCACTTTCTCCCTTAATAATATGTTGTCAGCATCTTTCTGATTTAAATATTGTCTACGATGGTGATTTTTTACTCTCTTGGATCACACACCTCTTTGAGAATCCATGAAAACCTTCCCTCCCATCCAGCATATGCACACACGCACAACTTCGCATATAATTCCAGACCTCCCCTGAAGCGTGGACCCTAACTGAGAGCCCTCGTTATGACACAGTTTCTAATGTCTGAGTGATATTCCATTACGGAAGGATGCTATGTACATTTTTGAACCAACAAACCCAAATCAATCCCCTACGGTTCGACATTTAAATTATTTCCAATTTTACCCTGTGATAAACAATGTTGCAATGACTATTCTTATAGGTAAATCTTTGAGCATATCCTTTTTATCTTCTTGGGATAAAGTCCAAGAACATGATCATTGTTAAGACTTTTGATAGTGTTTCCAAACTGTTCTCCAGAAAGGTTGCACCTTTTTATGCTCCCACCAGCGGCGTCCAAGAGGCCCCATTTCCCCACATCATTGCTCACACCCGATCTTATAAAACACTATATTTTGTACCTTTTTAACCCTGGCTCAGAACTTTTATTTCTCTTTTTTGCTGTCTGGAAGGCAGCAATTTCTGGCTCAAGGAACTGGAAACAGCAGTCTTTGGGGAAGACTCCAGATTGGGAATTGCTGTCTTTTCCCGCTTCAACAAAGCCCCAAAGGCTGTGGTTTCCTAGATATAGCAGGAGACCCTTCTTGCAAATCTCTTTGCCCTTGTCTTTGGTAAGAAAAGCATCACTGGATAGGAAGAAAAAACAAGCTAACCTTTTTAAAAATCTTGGTTGATTTTTAAACAGTTACATTACGAAATGTTTGTCCCCAAGGGAACCGGGAGGGTTCCTTTCAGTAGATCTAAAAATTCATAGACAAGTATTCTGTAATGTGACTCCTCCTCCTCTCCCACTTTAGATGGCCAAATCTGGCTCTTCATTTATAAAATAGACTGGGGAAAAAAAACAACCTTAAGTTTGGCTGGAGAACTCCACAGGAGTGGTTATGACAATTTTCTTGCATATAGGAGGCACTCAATCACTGTTTGTTGAATTGCACTGGAAGACTTGGACACACACCCTGGAGTAATAGGAGATTTCGTGTACGTGTTTAACTACTAAAGCTTTCATTAACTGTGGCAGTGTTAAATACAGTCGGTACTAATGAAGGGGAGCGGTGACCTGAATACACCAAAACAGAGGGAAATCCCAGATCAACTCGATGGTGTCTTGAAATGCAGTCTATGATTTTTTTTTTCCCTGTAACAGATGTACCTTTCCAATTCTGTCCGGCTTAGGCAAATATTACAGTGAGCTTATCCTCTGCGAGCCCACAGAGAGGCTGCTGTGCAAGGCGGTCGTCAGACTCGATTTCAAAGTCGCCGAAGAAATTTGAATTTGGATGTATTAAATGATATAAAGGAATTATTTTTCATTGAATTAACTGTGATATGGATATCATTTTAGTTATGAAGGGATATGCTCCTTTTTAAAGACATATACTGGAATGAACAAATAAAAGTTACCATGGACCATCTGCAAAAGGGATAATAAAGATTCGACTATATTCTATCAACAACTACTGTTTACTGGAAGTCTTTTGTGCAAACCAGTTTACATATATTAACTTAATCCTTACAATGAACCTCAGCAGGGCAGGTATCATCATTCCCATTTTACAGATGAATAAGCTGAGGCTCAGGGGCAGTAGTGACTACCCAGTGTTTCTGCCTTGCTTCTACTTCAGAAGATCCCCCTTCCTCCTTGGATACTGTTGGAATGAAACCAACAGTCAAAGCACCCTGTGCCCCTGCCCAGAGGGTGGCATGAGACCCAGGCCTCTCCCGCAATCCTCGGCCTGCCCAGGGTAACTCCCAGACCAGTCATGGTGGACACTCTGAAGAGTTCATCCAGCAGCCGTTTCTGAGGTCGGGAGCTGTGGCTTTTCTGTCCATTCTGTGAGATGCCCCTGCTCAAGGGAGCTGCAGTTGGTTTTTATTGCAGGCAACCGAAGAATTCTAACCAACAGGGAAACATTAGCTGACTGCCCAGCTAGAAAATGACAGAGTGAGGGTTTGAACCCAGAGCTGTCTGATGTCAAAGTCCCATGCCCCTTCTCCAAGGACATGCATAAGGGGTCAAGTTCTTGTGATTTTCAAGTCCTGATTTTCACTTTCCCTGCCGTACGCTTCTTCCCTGTAAAATTCTTACATACGGACTTCCGTATCTCTCCACCACAGGGGTGTAACGATACATTACTGCACTATTATAACTACACCTCCACACTGAGTAACCCGGGGTTTTTGATTCAGCGATCGCTCTAACCCATATAACACTAGACTAAGAAGCTATTACTGCTACTCATACCATCTCTCTGCTAATAGAATGACATAGAAGGGGAGGCATGAGCAGATCATCTGGTTCAACCTCCTGCCTCAAGGAAATGCTGCCCTAAAATCAATGGAATTCAGTCATGTGACAGGAGTCACTTTTGCCATCACTGTTGTCACAAGTCTACTGATTACTGTCAGCCTCATGAAGTGCCATGTGCTAGTCTAAAATCAAAATGTGTAAGTCCTAACAAGACAGACTGGAAGAGAGAGTGAGAGCCCAGGAGGATGGTGGGAGGACCACAGGCTCCGCAGTCAGAGAGACGCATCTCACACCAGGTGTGTGACCCTGGGCGATCATTCGCCTTCCCTGAGCCTCAGTGGCCTCCTCTGAGAAATGGGGATGATAATGACGGTGCCCACCTCACAGGTTCTTGAAATGCTTGTATCAGATGATGCAGTATAGGAGCCAACGCACTACAGGAGCCTGATGCGCTATAGGAGCCAACAAAGCTAGTGCTTCCCTTCCTAACGAATTTAGGACAGTTGATCTCTTATTCCTATTTTTAAAGATCTCCAAGGAAGGAGAAACCATAGCATCCCTTGGTAGCTAGTGGCTGTGTTTCACAACCCACTTAGATGATGTGTGAATATAGCACAGAGGCCCACATCCAAGGAGGCTGACGGAGGCTGGGAGGCCTGCCAAGCAGTGTGCTGGACCGCTACCCATCCTATCCCTTCCCCCGCCACTGCCTCCTAAATATATATTAGCTTAGCCATCCTTCCCAGGCCAACTCCTCTTGGAAACCCTCTCTGGTAGTCCCCTGATTCAAAATGTTTTTGGTCCTCTAACCGCTATAACACCTATTGGCCATAACAGTCTTCAGGCATTTGTCAAAAACAGGCTGCTACCATCACTATTTAATTACCTAATTGGTTAATTCAATAAGTACATATTTGTTACCTTCTCATTGCCAGACAGCATCCTATGCACTAGGCATACAGCGATGAGTAAAACAGATGAGATCCCTGCCCTCGTGAAGCTCACATTCAAGGAAAGGGGGATAGAAAATAAGCATACAGTTGTGAGTAGGTGAAACGCAGAGTTTATGCTTGTAGTAGTACTTATCAACTATTGTATTATTTATGTATATTACAACTGTAAACCTACTTCTGCCAACCCTTGTGTACTGTGTCAGTTGATCAAAAGAGCGCAGTGCAGGCGGTTAGGACGGGACGGGGTGGTGGCTGTTCTGTGCAGGAGGGGTGGCGCGGTCTGGCTCCTGCCCGCCTGCACGGTGCCCCCACGCAGCCCTTCTCTCAGGCTGTTGCGGTCACCACGCTCCTGTCAACTCTAGGACCTTTGCTCGCTCCTTTTATTGGGGGGACATTTATCTCTCCTTACCTCACCTTCTTAACCCCCTCTTTTTGATACTGTGACATTTCAGCAGAGACTGGGCAGCCCCGCCCATGACTGCCCCCACACCTGGAAGGGGAGGCCCTGGGGAACAGGACCACGCACCTTCCAAGGGATCCTCAGCTCCAAGGCCTTGTACTCAGACCTCAGGACACTCTGGGCCTTCCTGAGTCATCACTGAGAACCAGCCCCAGGGTCTGGCAGCTCTTATATTTAAGCTGAAAAGATCGTGAAATCTTCATCCAGCATGAAAATGAGCTGTTTCCCCTCTTAAACACTGAAAACAGCTCATGCCCATCATCCACAGGGAAACCTTGTCCCTACTTGAAAGCAGTTATAAAATCACATCTCAGCCTTTTATTTCCCAGCCAAATGATGCCAATTACTAATACCAAAGGGAAGGAACGTGACTCACTGATGTTCCCAGTTCTGACGGCTGATTGCCATAAATTCCCCAGTCCCCGGAGTTCGCTCCGCCTTCTCCTTTCTGACAGTTCTCCATAGTCATCACCCAGAAAGTCACTCTCTCTTCTTGCTTTTCTCCAGGAGACTTCTAGAAGGACCGGCCAAGACCCCAGTCCATTTTCAAGATCACTCCAAGTCCCTTTTTGCTCACCTCCCAGCTAGACTCAGAGAAGAACATGATTTTAGTGTCCTTGTGTGTATTTATGTGTCTACAGGCACACGTATTCCTAGAATCTATTAAACAGATAATCTTCGTTCATCCTGGTCCTACCCACGGTGCTCTTCTGCCTTCCCCAGGGATGTGTCTCCCACTCAGAAACTCAGTGGAGTGTCTTGCTGTTTCATCACCAGTCAAAACATACAACAGCAACAGGCAGAAGCATATTAGCCTGGGATGTCTCACTGAAGGGACGTTCTGCTCAGAGCTGGCCCATGAGCCCATGGTTTCAGCCTTCCCTCTGCCTCCCTGCCCATCCCTCCAAATGAGAGTAAGACCCAGGATTCACAGAAGTGTTTGCCATTTTTTGAGGCAAAGAGGGAGAATAACTTTGGACGGCTTTTAAATCATTGTCATAATATGTTGACCTTAAGCCCAGCAACGTTAGGGCAC
The DNA here is from genome assembly GCF_021234165.1 of Pteronotus mesoamericanus. Lineage (NCBI taxonomy): Eukaryota > Metazoa > Chordata > Mammalia > Chiroptera > Mormoopidae > Pteronotus > Pteronotus mesoamericanus. The sequence goes on along the minus strand of NW_026555299.1, from coordinate 1,828,542 downwards.
ATATCACTCTAAAAGTGTGTTTGCGTCTTAGTGAAGGCCGGTGGCTACCTGACTGTAATCATTTTCCCAGCTTTCTGGAAGACTCGCAATGGCTGGGCATTTTTTAAATTGAGGTGGTTTGTTAAATGTGTAATTAAATCTGATTGAAATGTATAGCTTTGTACATATATTTTTTTAAAAAAGAAAAATTTAAAAGAAATCCTCTGTCAGCCCGCGTGCTCTGATTTGGGATTCCGAAAACATGATCCCTGTAACAGGAGAACACAATATCCTCAAATCCGGCAGACTTTGCGGATGGATTCAAGAAGCTGAACCTGGGGTGGAGGAGGTGAAAATACTTTGAAAAGACCTTTCACTAGACAGTTGCAAGCATTTATCATCATCATATCATCGTTATTAGCAATAATAAGTGGATGGGGGGATCTTTTCAAATGCAAATCTGATCACACTGTGCCTTTCCCACTGCTCTTAGGACAGAAGCCAGAGCTGTACCACAGTCCTCCAGGCCCTGGTGTCCTGGCTGCTCCTGACTCGCATGGCTCTCTCTCATTTCCTATGCCCCGCAGGCCTTCCCTCGGCTTGTCCAATTTGCCACACTCCTGCCAGCCCCAGGACCTTTGCACATTTTCTTTGTCTGGAACACTTGTCCCTCCCTACCTCACCTGGTTTACCCCCTCTCTGTTCAATATCAGTGTAATCTCACTTCCTCAAAGAAGCTTTCTCCACCTTTCCAACTGGGTGAATCCTTTCCTTCTACATTCTCACAGAATCAGGTACAAGTATTCATCCATTCATTAACTTCTACCTGAGAGTCTACTATGTGTCACACAGTATTCTGGGGGCTGGGCACATCATGGTGAACAAAAGAAACCTCAGGGAGCTTCCATCCTAATAGAAGGGGAGACAATGATCAAATAAACACACAGTGGTATGATAGGTAAGACTGTGGAGGGGAGTAAAGATGGGTGAGGAGTAATGTGGTGGCAGGGGGTAGGGGTGACCATTTCAGGTAAGGGCAGCAGAGAAAGTCTTTCTGAGCAGATAGCATTAAACGGAGACCACAATGAAATAAGGAAACAAGCCATGCAAATGTGTGTAGAAAGATGACTGCAGACAGAAGGAGCAGCAAAGGCAAAAGCCCTGGAGTAGGAATGAAGTTGATAAATCCAAAGAGTGGCAGACCAGTGTGGCTAGAGTTGAAAGAGCAACTTGGGAAAGTACCAAATGAGATTGAAGGACATGCAGGCAAGTCTTCTGAGGAATTTTGTTACCACAAGGAGCAGAGAAATCTGGCAGGAGCCAGGGAGCACATGAGCTCTTTGGAAGGTGTTTCTGCCTGGTCTTTATTTTGTTTTAAGGTGGGAAGCATTGCAGCATATTTGTATGCTGAATAGAATGTTCTAGGAGAGAGAGAGACGTTGGTGATTCATGACGGAGATCATTGCAGTCCAAGTCCTTGAGCTGGTGAGGAAGAATGAGACCCAGAGCCCACGCAGAGGTCTTGGCATTGCATGGGGACAGTTTGTAATTTGCATCAGGAAGGAGGGCAGCATACATGTATTGATGCTGGAGGCTGGCAAGTTTAGTAGTAGGTAATGAGTGTTCTGATGGCCTCTATTTCCTCAGTGAATAGGAAGATGAGATCATCAGCTGAGAACCAGGCAGGTTCAGAAGGTCACTGGAGAAAAGAGGAGAAGGTACAAATAGCCATCTTGGAGAGGGACAGTGTGACAGGGCTGTGGTAGGATTGCAGGGCAGTGCTGGGGCGGCCCAATTCTTTGTGGACTTACCTGTGAAACAAGGCCTGTCTGGGCAGTTGCGGGTGTTTTCTCGAGCCATGGTCCTGTGCCCAGACACAGAAACAAAGCAGGTACCCCAGCAGGTTCAACCAGCATTGGGGTTTTGGCAGGTGGATACAACAGAGCAAGGAAGTTATGGAGCAATGATAATAACAAGCCATGGAATCCAAGAAGGAGAAAATTAAGGGCTTGTGTTCGGGATGGTAAAGGACAGTGGCAAAGATGATGGATTAAAGATCTCAAGAGGGTCAGAGAATTTTTGGAATGGGAGTCCTTGGGTAACCAAGCTGGGAGGGTACTGGCGATTGACGGTCCTATTGAGATGGTTAGAATGGCAACTTTAGAGGTGCTGTAGTCAGGGCAAGGTTTGTATGTGACTAAGGCTGTGGCAAAGTGGAGGAAGGGGGTCACAGCACTAAGGCATCAAGAAAGGGGACAATGGCAGGAGAAGAGGTACAAAGAAAGTCAGTGAGCCAGGTGGCCAGATCATCAATAAACATGTGAACAGTGGGTAGGTGGGGGGCACAATGGATGGTTTGGTGACACGTGCTCAAATTTTCACATTTCTATAATTATTTGATTAATGTTAACTTTACACATTACACCGCACATATGTATAAGGGAAGGGCCATGTCTGTTTGCATTCACCATATTATCTGCAGTTTCTATCCCACTGCCTAGCACATAATAGGTGCTTAATAAAAACTTCTTAAGCAAATGAATAAATGAATAAATACTGTTCTCTGAGGGAAAAGGATGGGGGGCATTGTTCCAATAATTTTGCCTAATTTTCAAAAATTTCAGTCAGTGCTCATCAACTAACATTCACATAATACCTGTTACATGCCAGGTGCTGAGACTGGAAGAAATTAGCCAAAGAACATATACATATGGCCCATGGACACGGACAACAATGTGGTGAAGGCCGGGGCGGGGCTGGGGGCTGGGTGGGGGGAAATGGGAAACATCTGTAATAGGGTCAACAGTAAAAATTAAAATTAATTAATTTTAAAAAGATGATTAAGACATGGTTGTGGCTCTTGGAGACTTCAAAGTATATTCACTCATGAACAAATAACTTTAATACAATATGAATAGAGCAGCAATAGACAGAGGTATGAGCAATATGCTCCGAGAGCACTATACCTGACTGTCTGGGAGAGGGGAGAAGGTTGTGGGTACAGGCAATGCACGGAGAACGCGGATGGTCAGCTAATAAGAAAAGCGGAAGTCAGGCGCAGAATCAGCCTGTGCAAAGGTATCAGGGTGGGAAAAGCTTAGCAAACTGAGAAGTCCGATGAGGCTAAACATTAAGCTAAAAATGTCATCTTGCCCTTATGTTCATGGGGAATTGGTTTACTAAAAAAATAGTCTTTTGAACAAATGGTGCTGGGACAACTAAATGTCTATGAGGAAAATAATGAAGTGGGACTCCTACCTTACACCAAATACAAAAAATAATTCAAAATGGACCACAGACCTGAATATAAGTATTAAAACTACAAAATTCTTACAAGAAAAACAGAGGTGTAGATCTTCATGACCTTGGATTAGGCAATAGTTCATTAGCTTTGATACCAAAAGCACAAACAACAAAAGAGAAAAATAGATAAATTGGACTTCATCAGATCGAATGGTTTGTGCTTCAGAGGAAACCATCAAGAAAGTACAAAGGCAACCCAGAGTACAGGAGAAAACATTTGCAAATTATCTATCCGACAAGGGAGTAGTGTCGAGAAAATACAAAGAACACTACAGCTCAACAATGCAAAGACAAATAACCCAATTTTTAAGTGGGCAAAAGATTTAAATAGATACTCTTCCAAAGAAGAGATACTAGTAACCAATAAACACAGAAAAAGATGCCAACATATATTCACCAGTGTTGGCGAGGATGTGGACAAACTGGAACTCTCATCATTACTGGTAGGCATGTAAAACAGTGTAATGCAAATTAAGTGGGTGAATATTGGTATGTGAATTACAGTTCAATTTTTTTAAATGTCATCTGGGATCCCTGCGGTACGTAGAGGAGGCTAAGGGGCATGATAGGTCCTGCCGGCAATGGCGAGTTTCTTAGCTGCATGTGAGCATGCGCACGTGCACATGCTCGTCAGGAAGGTAAAATCAACAGAACACCTCCATGGTACGGTCACTTAAAGGCAATCCTATGAAGAGTTTTGTTTTATTTCCTTACATTCTTGTTTGTGTTTGTACTGAAATAATGCTTTTGTACAATTTGGTATGCTGCTCTTTTTTTTTTTTTTTTTCAGTTACCATACACTTACTCTAGCTTTATTTTAAAATAAATTTGTTATCTAATTACAATAGTTATTTATGGTAGAAACTTTGGAAAATACAGAAAATTATAAAGAAAATTAAAATCATCCATAATACCACCAGAAGTAATAATTACTGACATTTTAGTGTATTTTATTTTGTCCTTTTTTCTATGGGTACATGTCATTTTTAATAGTGGTGTAATAGGCCATCCAGTACCATAGATTACTTCTACTGTAATAGTTTATTTCCAATTTTTCTCTATGTAAATAATGTTGTAATAAATATCTTTGTGCATAAAGCTTTTTCATATATTGTATTATTTCCTTAGCTTCTCAGAAATGGAATAACTGGGTCAGACACAGAATATATTTAAGCTCTTACATTATATCCTTAAACTGCATACTAAAGTGGTTCTATTAGCAGTAAATGAGTTTGCCTGTTTCACAGCATGCTCATCAGCACTGAGGATTATACTTTTAAAAAAAAGTCTCCTTGTTATTTTCATTTTCATTCTAATGGAATTTTCATAAGAAAGAGGGAAGTGTGTTTAGGTTTATTTTTTTAGGTGATAGGGAGGCTGGGCTGGAGAGAAGTGAGAGGGTGCTGAGATGGAAACCAATTAGGAAAATGTTGCACTAGTCCAGGAAAGAAACACCACAGCCAGGCAAAGAGGATTCAAGATTAGAAAAACATTTCTAAGAAAGGATGGATTGGATCTGCGACTGATCTGAAACTGGCAGGAAGGAAGTGAGAGGTGTCAAGTTTGACTCCTAAGTGTCTAGCTTGGAGGTACAAGGGAGGGGGATGGCATTAGCCAAGTCAAGGAACGGAGAAGGAGGAGCGGGTTTAGAAAAAAACCAAAACTTCCTGGGCCGTTTTTTTTTTTTTTTTTAATAGGAGAAAAACCAACAGAAGTATAATAACATGCATGCTTCCTGTACACATGAGAGGGACCACGGAAAACTGAGTAACTCCAAGCTTCCTGTTTGCAGCATGTCACTGTGGGCACCTTCCAGAGTACCCACGGGGAGATGTCAGCACATCCATTAACAGCATGAGTGTGGCACTGGGGATAAAAGTTGGGGGATTGTCTGTATGTAAATGGCAATGAATGAGATCATGGGGATGGGAAATAACTTCTAGGGAAAACTGCCATTAGTAAGGCAGAATAGGAATGAGTGAAGGAAAAAGTTGCTTAGGAAGCAGAAGGGGACCCAACAGACACTCATGCCAAATGCCAGGGAGATCAGAGATACAAGGAATGAGAATGGTCAACAGTGTCAAAGTTTTGATGCTTATAAGGGTGATGCAGGACAAAGATGGAGAATTCTCAGGAGAGGAATGCCGGGGAGAGGCTGAGGAGGAAGTAGGCAGAGCAGGGAATCACAGGGTGTCGTGTTAGTTACCTTAAGGGCAGGATGAGGGTGTCGGGAAAGTGTCGGAGAGGGCACTAGCCTGAATGGGAAGTCAGTCTCCTCAAGTTTTCCTATCCTTTTGTTGCGCAAGACGGCAAGATCTAGTGAGAGACCCTACTGTGTGCTGATCACATGAGCAGAGCTGGTCGGTGACCCCACTCTGTACTGCTCACCTGAGCGAGCACAGGTAGTGTGACTAATAAATAGCTGAGGAAGAGGCTGGGAGGCCTGCCTCCGCATCCTGGCTCTGCTGTGCTCTCGGGCATCTGACCGCCGCTCCACCTTTGATCGCTTTACCTATAACATGAAGGAGTTGGCAAGTAAAAGGGACCTGAAGCTGGCCTTGGTTCAGTGTTGGTCACACCCAAGACTTCACATGACTACAGTGAAATGAGAAAAATAAAGCCAAAACTATGCATTTTTCATGAACGAAGATACCTTTATACAATGTAAAAGATTGCCCCTTCCTCTGCGATTATGTCTTTTTTGACATAATGGTAAACCATCCTTTCTTTTGTGAAATGAAGGTAGGTGGTAGCTGAGGGTATTTTTTCCCCTGATATTTCTTTTTCATGTCTTTATTTAGCAAATAAGAAGCTGATACTCCTCTGCTGGTCTACCATTCAGTTTGGGAATATTACTGAGTTATGAATTGCTAAAATGTAGGAATAAGTGGCCTAGATATGTTTTAGGACTCTCACCTCCCAAATCCTAAAATCTCAGCTCTCTGAATGAAGATAGTCATAAGAAGGAAGCCATAATGGTACAGCTCAGCCAGTGTGGGTGGGTTGGGAACCACGGCTTTACCCCCGCCCCCTACCTCTGTGCAAGGGCTTTGAGTTTGGGCCTTTGTCCCATGGTGCTGCATCCTGGCCTCTGTCTCTCTCTCTTTCCCTTTTTTGTTTTTAATCCTTAGCTGAGGATATGTTTCATTGATTTTATAGAGAGAGGAAGGGAGAGAGAAAGAGAAACGTCGATGTGAGAGAAACATCGATCCAAGATCAAACCTGCAGCCTAGATATGCACCCTGACCAGGGAATCGAACCCATGATTTTTCAGTGTATTGGACGATGTTCCAACCAGCTTAGCCACCCGGCCAGGGCCTGGCCTCTCTTTATCCCCCAGTTTACCATGTGATCTGCGAGTCTGGCCACCCAGAGCCCAAGCCTGTCTGCTGCTCCTGCTCAGTGTCAGGCTCAAGTCAGGCTGCTGCACACGGTAATTAACTCCCATTTTATAATAAGGAAACTGACTCGTCACCCTCCTTCATCTCCTTGAAGACAGGGATGTGAATCCACAATATCTAACAATAGTCCTACGGGCACGCAGGGAATATCAGAGATTTGTTATTTTCCTAACACCACTCGGCTAACGTGCAGAAGAAACAAAATCTGAACCCAAATTATCTCACTCCAGTCCACTATTCTGTCCCCACTGGTACCACAGAGTGGTAGGACTTCCGTCATCAGTAGAGGCGCGATCTGCGAGCAGGACTAGCTTTCCAGGCTTCCTCAAATCAGCAAGCAGGATCCAGGTCTGACGTCCAACAGCGATCTTACTCTGGTTCACACTGGCTGATGATGAAGCGGTGAATGTGAAGTCCTCATCTGCGAGACAGAGACTTTATAAACTTCATCTTTATTCTTCTCAAAGTGAAGGTTGCTCTTAGTTTAAGAAGTCAAATTGTTATAAATACACTTTTAATGAAAACCAGCTCTTCTTGTCCTCAGAGGCGACCTTAATCACTCTTTATTACATTTTTTTCTGGTACGTACCTTCATCTGCCTAAAGAGCAGGCTTGGACGCTATGTCTCCATTTGCAGCGTTTCCCCATCATCTCGTGGGCTGCCTGACGGAGGAGGAATTAGCTTTCCTGAAGCACTGCCCGTTCCCCTCTCCTACTCGGTGTTGTTACAACTTCTGCTTAGGTTAACACTTAATGTTTACTTTATTGTGATAATATGATTTTTATTCGCTCGAGCTAGTGTACCAAGATAATGTTTCTTCTCTTGGACAGCTTTCTGTTTACCCTGAAGTTAATAATTAGGGCTTTTTTTTTTTTCCATTTGCTTAGTATTCTGGATATCTAACAATAGCTTCTCTTGGAGCTTCTAGGAGCCTTTTAATATTTCCACACACCAAGCAATGTGAATGTCTAGCCATTTCACTTGTCCCCACAGACCTCCCTCTAGGAACCCTGCGCCTGGGCGAGGTGCTTCCACCTTCCACTGTCCGGGAGCTTCCTTCGCCACTGTCACATTTGGACCGCTGAATCTCGTGTCATCCTCTTTCTTGGTTCATTCCAAGAAAAAGAAACCTTTATGACTAAAAATGTCTTTGCTTCCCTTCAACACTTAATTGATAATTGAACCAAATATGGAACCACACGTTGGAATCATTTTTCCTCAGCATTTTGATACCTTGCTCTGTTTTTTTCTCACTTCTGATGTTTTTATTGAGCTGATCCTTTGTAAAAAGCCTACATTGTTTGTGTCTCAGGAAGCTCTTCAGATCCTTTTTCATCTCCAGGGATCTGAAATGTCACAATGACATGCCTCAGTGGGGTCCTTCGTCTGGCATGTGCTGGACACCCAGTGACCCTGTCAAACCGGAAACTCCTCTCCTTTAGCTGTGGGAAAAAAATTTTCATTTTACTTATTTTAATAATTTTCTCTCTACCATTTCCCTGTCCCTTCTTTCTGAAATTGGGCAGAGTGAGGGGGCAGAGAATAATGGAAGATACTGTTTTAGGCCAAGTGGCCAGGGGAAGTCTCTCTGGTGTCTCTGGTGAAATGACATTTGAACAGAAATCTGAATGAGTATTTTTTCAGCTTATTGGAGGAAAATTATTATACTTTTCTTTTGTTCTTTGCATTGTTTTTCGTGTGTTTCTTTTGTCTTTTTTTTTTTTTTTTTTACTCTCTCTCCTGTCAGGAATCTTTGCTCATATGTCTGGTGATCTGCTGAACGTTCAGACTGAGAGGCCGGCACTAAATACCATGGGAAGCTCTGTTTGTGTGACTGGGGCTTGTCAGCTGGTGGAGCTCACTTTTAGGTGATCAGGTGGCGCCTTGGCTTTTTCACCGGGGCACTCCTTCCTCTGGGGTTGCTTAGTTTTTCCAGAAGAATCTTCCAATCTCCTGCCTGGAGGTAGTGAGAGAAAGTCTGACAGGAGTAGGGGACATCACCGTTCATTCATCCATTAATGATGAATTTAAATTATATTAAATCTCACTTAATTCTCCTCACTCCACTTTCAATGATTCTCTAAAATTCCTGGGCCTTTCTGGGATTCTGCAGGGCAAGCGTTTTGGCTTCTCATGTGTCTCTCCCTTGGCAGCGCCTGCAATTTCTGCTCCTTCCATCTATCGCTTGGCCACTGATGTCCTTCATTTCTTCTTTGATCTTTGTCATTTAGATGGGATTTTAAGAGAGCAAGCAGGTAAACATGTGTTCAACCTACTATGTTTAACCAGAACATAAGACACTATGGGCAACAAATTCTAGCAAACAGATAAGGCTAAGAAAATTTTTTTAAGAAAAAGAAAACCCTTGCAGGGTATGCCTCCTGTAGTGAGACCACTGCACTTGACAATCATGGAATTTTATGGATGAAATGCCCTCAGCCATTATCTACTCTCCCCACCTCGTTTTCCCAAGATAGAAAATAAAACCCAGACAGCATGAGCCTTGCCCAAAGTCACAGCAGAGAGATGGAAGCAGTCCCTGTATTTTCCACTTGCAATCCTTTGCCTTTCCTGCCACCGTTCTGGTCTCCCCAGAAAAGCCCTCAGGCAGTAGAAAGATTTTCCTCTTGATGGGGCTTCCAAAGCAAATGCCTCTTTGCCCACTGGGCCAGCCTGACCCTGATCGGTCCCATCTGGAGAAGAACCACGACAATTGTTTCTCCTTAAGACCAGGAGTGTTCACGTTAAACAGGGATTGTTTCTTAAGAGTCAAGAATAAATCCACTTTAAAATAAACCTCAAGCCAGATTACCAATTAACACCTAAATGTATTTAAGCAGAAATAAGTTTAATTGTCTAATTAATTTTTCACCAATTAAGTCCATTTTTACATGTTGCATTTTATACTTCCTTGGCAATGAAAGTAATTGTATCCCTTTATAACCATTTTCCACTTCCTGATTTGCTAAGTCATTCAATGCCATTGTTTACAGAAAATATAAATCGTCTTAAACTGGGGACATTACAACTTCATAAAAGTCCACAATGTACTTCTGTTGGCGGTGGGCATGGGGAGTAGCTGCAAGGAAGAAAACAACGAGATAAGGTTCCGTTGAGCAGAAAAGGTGCCTGAGGTGGGCAGCCTCTAACGGGGTCCCCCGTGGTCCCTGCCTCTGGGCATTCACACCTCTGTGAAGTCCCCTCCCCTCGCAGGTAGGCTGACCTAGTGACTCACTTCTAGAGAGTGGAATGTGGCAACATCAATGGAGTGTCACCTGGAAGATTAGGCGATGAGAAGACATCCATCTCTCTCCCTGTTCCTTCTTTCTCTCTTTCTGTCTCTCGGATCACTCAGTCTGAATAAAGTTCTGTCATGAACACCCCTATAGACTGGCCTCCTGCCAAAAGCCACAGGGGCGAGCTCAGAAACGGGAACTCCAGCACCGGCCGAGCCTTCGGAGACTGCAGTCCGCTCCCACGGCGGAAGGGCCACCTCAGGAGAGAGGCTGAGTCAGACCGCCCAGCAAAGCCACTCCAGATTCCTGACCTTCATCAATGGTGTCAGAGAGTAAATAGTTACTGTTTAAAGCTGCTAAGTTGGGAGATAATTTATTTTACAACAATAGTGGGGGAGACCTGGGTATGAGTTCTAACTTCTCTCCTTCCTTGCAAAGACATATGGTACCGTGTCCCCTAACCTCTCTTAATTATGCTGGTTTCCTCGTCTATAAAATGGGGATAAAGACCTTACCTACCCCACAGAGCTGCTGTTGGGTTGGAAGAAGGGAACTGATTTTAAATTACAATGAAGCATTAGGCATTTTTATCTACGCTATTTCATTTAGTTTCTTTCAAATGGAAACAAAACACATGTGAAACATATCCAGTAAACTGGAAAACCATGCTAGTATTATTAGAGCCAATTCATTTCATGATTTATTAAAACATTGTTTAACCAAATATCAATCTTGGATCAACCTTAAATAAACCATATGCCTTTTAGAACTGAAAGGTTTTAATTAGTTTCTTAATTAGCATGTGAGAAGTTTGTAAACCTGTTGTTTTGCTATCAAAATCCGAAGAACCAGCTGTATATGATTCCCACAAAGGAGCTCTTCAGGGCCGGGGGCGAAGGCCCACAGACCCCTCAAAGTAACGCAGACCGAGCACAACTCCCTTGCACAACCCTGTCCTCAAGTGGGGCCTCATCGATGACACCGCACTCCTCCTGCTCCTCAACCTGGAAACCCGGTCACCCTCCCAGAATCCTCCCCTTCCACTCCTCGCCCCACATCTTGTCACCAAATCCTGAAATTCTAATTCAAAAATATGCCTTGCCTTCCACCCCCTTGCTGCTGTTCTAGTTCAGATTCCTCTCTTCCACGTGTAATCACAACTAGTATTATAATATTATAGTAATATACATTAAAGATAATAGTATATATGATGATATTATTATAATAATGAATATTCATAAATGATATTTATTGACAGTACATCATGTTTCAGACATTGAGCACTGCACTAGTGGTCAGACCTATGGGTCTTTATTCAGCTTTGCGAGAATTAAACTAAATTAACGGTCAAGGGTAGACTGCCTGGGTCTGAATCTTGGCTTTCCACTTACTGCGTGCCCTTAAATAAGTTACTTAACCTCTGTGTGCTTCAGTTTTCTCACCTGAAAAACTGGATAATAGCACCTACCCTATCAGGATTAAAAGAGTGAAAATATTTTAAATGTTTAGAATAGTGTCTGGCAATCAAAAATATTAGCTATTATGATTTTTGGTCCATATCATGTTTCCTCCAAACCATCCTTTCCAGTCTGACTCTTCTTCCTAAGGAACCACTTGGCTTGCTGTTGCCCTAGCAAACTTCAGTAGCCTGTGGCTGGGCATGGCCAACCTCTCCAGCCCTTGGCCTCCACTTGTCCCCATCCTATGCCCCCAGTTCCAGCTCCACTGAGTGTCTCCCTATTCCTAAAACACACCGCTCTGAGCCTCATTCAGTGTCTTCGTGACAAGACAAACGAGTTTCAGGGGAGAGAGTATAGGTTTGTCCAAGTGGTGGCAAAAGGCAGCGCCCAAGATGGCGGCTGGAGGATCCCACCTGACCTTCAAGCTCTGTAAGGAGAAGACCAAAGGGGGCTGGGATTTACTTCTTCATGGCAGTGGGTAGCACGGGCCTTAACATGGCCTCGGTTGTTGACTATCAAGAAAAATCAGATGAAAGGGAATGGAATTAGACTTTTTCTTATGTTCCCTGGGAGCAAGAACTGCATCTGCTAGGGTCAGGGGAAAGAGAAGGAGAAAGGGAGGGAGGAAGGAAGAAAGCTTGGGCTTTAGCGTAAGTGAAACCTACGTCCAAATCCCGGCTCTACCTCTAACTAAACAGGAATGTACTCTCAGTTTCTTTGACTACAAAATTGGAATAATAATGGTTCCTTTGCAGAGTCAGTGTGAGAAGTTCATGCATGAAAACACCCAGCACATCACAGCTCTAGATTAAATGCTGCCTTCCCGTTTCCTCCTGCCTTGCCCTCTGCACCTGTGGAGGGCTTCCTGCTTGCTGCACCCTGCCTTCCGGTTGAGCTCCTACTCTGTTTTCAAGTCTCAGCTCCATGTCCTCCTCCCAGAGAAGCCGTCCCTGGCCTTCCCAGGCACAGTCCAGGCTCCTGCGACCGGCCTGGGAATTCCTCCAGGGCGGGAGGCATTCCTTAAATGCCTCCTGGGGCCTCAGGGCCTGGCGTTATTCAAAAGTAAATGTCTATTGGGTAGTGTCCAGTGATTTCCTTGTGAAAATGAAGGGTTCTTCAGTGGTTTAAAGCGTTTTCATTGTAGTACTATTTATAATAGAGAAAACTGGGCAGCAACAGATTTGTCTGATAATTAGGAGTTAAGTAAATCATGGTTCATCCTCAAAATGTAGTGGTGGGCTGCCGTTAAAGTCATCTTGTGGAAATGTGCGGTTGACATTAAAAAAAAAATTCTCAATATACATTGTAAGGGAAAGAAGCAAGTTTCAAAACAGTACTATGTACAGAGTGATCCCATTTTGTGATAAAAATACAAATGTTTATGTATGCATAAAAAAGGTCTGGAAGGACCCAGTGGTTGTCTCTAGGTGGGTGGAATTTGCATGTTTCTTTTCCTTCCTTATGCTTATATGTATTTTGTGATTTTTTAAAATTATAATGAGCATAAATTACTTTTGTAGTAAGAAAAAAAATTTTTTTAACTACCAAAAATTGTTGTTCTGATTGTAATACATTTTCATTGTAGAAAATTTGGAAAATCTGTAAACTATAAAGAAAGAAAAGATAATTATGCATTTGTTCTACTGAGAGTCTATTAACATTCTCATATATTTCTTTCTAGTTATTTTTTTTAAATCATGTATGAATTTTTAAAACTACTTGAGATCAAACTGACGTATAGTTTCATATCCTGCAATTTTTATTACATTGTGAATATTTTCAAAAATTCTTATAAATTCTAAATATTAGATCTCTTACGAAGGGCTAGAAAAATCAGCTATCCTAGAGGAAGAAAAAGAACTAAAAATAGGGTTAATGGCCTCCTAAGTATGGCATAAGGCATTTTTTAAAGACTTTTCTAGACCCTAGAGAGGTCTTATATTGTTTAAAATACTTTAAAATATTTTGTTAACAATTTTAACTGTAAAATTTTTGAAAGGGCTTTTTATACTTTGCTATTGAACTCAGCTAAACATACCCATTTAATTTACAACTGGTGAACAAGTCAATTTACAATTGCCTATAATTTCTCAGTAACTATAGCGCAAATTTGGGAACTCTTGCAAAGTAAAAAACTTGTTTTCAAATATAAAGAAACACCAACTTTTAACAATTAATAAGTTAACACAATATTACATTTTATAGACTTTTAATTAAACATTGCTTGACTTTATAGTTTCCTTTTCATATTTTGGTGCCAATGTTTTTCAGATGTCAAACTTTTCCTAGGCTCTTGAAAGCTACCCAGGCCTTGGGCTCTGCGTGTTCCCAGCTTCACGGAGAAAACTGCCCACCCTGAGCCCCTGCGGCTGCCGGGCAGCCAAGGCAGACAGACACTGGAAACTTCTAGCCAGGGTGGCAGCCACTGCAAAGGCCAGCAATGGGAGAGGTCAGTTTACTTGGCAGAGTTGTCCTCCCTGTGCCGACTTCCGAATACAAAGTGAGGAGGTTTGGACAGGGGTTCCTGCACCCATAGGCATGGCTTCTGAAGCACAGCAAGTCCGCTGGAGAGACGGAGGAAGGAAAAGAGGGAAAGATAGAGAAGGAAGAATAGTAAGGAGGAAAAGGAAAACAAAGGAAGGAAGGAAGGAGGAAAGGAAGGAAGGAAGGAAGGAAGGCTGGCTTCCATTCGTAGGTGGCTTATTATTACACTGTACTGAGCAAAGCACTTTACATACTGCATTTCATTCAATACTCACAACAGTTCTATGAGATGGGACTATTATCATTCTCATTTTACAGTTAAAGCTCCTGGCCTAAGGTCACACAGCTAGAAAGTTACAGAGCTGGCCCCAAACTGCCCAACTCTACAGCCTATACGTTAACCCTCGTACCATATGGCCGCCCCAGATAGACCTACCTTATCTGGCCCTCCTCCTAGTTCCAGAAGATAGAGTTGAAAGCCGGAAAAACTCCATAAGATTAGCTTACTCTTCCTTTCTGTCTTTATCATAGCACTGCTATCGAGCAAAATCTGGTTCCCTGTTGGGCCGGGCACTTCCATCCACCAGGCGGACCATGCCTGGTCAAAAAATGCACTCAGAACATGTTGTCCGAATTAATAGGTTACGTAAACCTCTCATTTTACTGAGAAAGAAAACCAGAGAAGGAAATGTGGGGAACACACATGGGGGTCACTTGCCCAGGGTCACTCAGGAAGGTAGTAGCGACAGACTCGGGATTAGAATCCTGGCCAGCGCTTCTTGCATGGTTTTACCTGAATGTTATGGGGCTTTCTACTTTATATCATCCCATTTCATTCTCACAACAACCATGTGGTTATTATCATGTCATCAAATCTAAGACCATCGGTACGACATACCACTGTGTTACATAACAATGAGAAAACTGAAAAAACCAAAACCCTGCCAAGTGTCCTTGGGAGACATCATGTGCTGTACGATGCAGCCCTATCATGTGCTGTACGATGCAGCCCTATCATGTGAAAACCATGTGATGTTACCCATATTTTACAGATGTGGAAATGGAGGCTCAGAGGCATGAAATGGCAAGTCCTGGCCACATAGCCATTAAGAGTCCGACATGTGAGTCAAACTAGTCCTTGGCTCTCTCCACAACTGTACCTCAAAGCACCATGATTTGATGGTTAGGGTTAGGGGCGTTTTCATGCTATTTAAAGAGAACCTTAATTTAGCTGGTGACAGAGCTCCTTCCCCACTAGATTATAAACGCTATATCTGAGAGCCATCTTCCTAGCACCTGGCTATGTGGCTGGCCCACATCGAGCCCTCAAAAAAATACCCGAGAACCTTGGCCGGCATGGCTCAGTAGGTTGGGCATCATCCCACAAAGGAAAGTGTTGCCGGTTCAATGCCCAGCCAGGGCACATGCCTGGGTTACAAGCACAGCCCCCAGCTGCGGTGTGTGCAAGAGGCAACAACCAATCAATGTTTCTCTCCCTCTCTTTTTCCCTTTCTTTTCCTCTCTCTAAAAAATAAATAAATAAATAAATATTTTTAAAAATATCTCTAAGAGTGGAGGTGAGGGCCACACTACCAAGTACCTCAGAAGTCTAGAAAACACAAACCGCAGTTAGAAGTCCATCAACAGTGACCATTTACACACTGCTGACACCAGGGGAGGTAAAGGGGAAGGGCAGATGGGGATGGGGGTGGGGTGGGGGGAGCTGGTGGGAGGCGCTATACTTAGGATGGGTCCTGAGGCAGACAGACCTGGTCAGAAATCCAGCTTTGCCAGCCTCTGGCTGTGGGACCTTGAACAAGTTATTAGTCTCTGTTTCCTCATTGGTAAAATGGGCATAATGCGATACTACCTATCTCGCGGGACAGTGTGAGAATTAAATGAGAAAGTGAAAGTAAAGAGCTTAGCACAGTGTCAGCACCTGGCAAACGCTCACAGCTAAATCCATGTACAGGAAGGAATGTCTGTCCTGTGTCATCTCAAATAAAACCAAACTGGCTGGTCTTGGGGGTTTCACAATGGGAACCCTCGGCCTCAAACTGGCTGTATAAACAGGCTATAAACAGCAGGAAACCTCCCACCAGCTTTTTAAAGATCAAATACACAAAATAAGAAATAAGCATTGGAAAATCACCCAGACACTGAGTTAATTAATAGAATCATAAACATTGACCTTGGTCAACCTAAGTCAAAATGTAGAAAACCCTAGGTAGAATAGGTTCATTTCTAAAACAATGGGAAATATTACAACTAAGTGCAGAAGAGTTTTTAAAAATACACTAAAAAACCCCAAAACATGCTAAATACTGTAGAATAAATTGACAATGTTTTCGAAGAGCTATACCCAAAAAAAGTGTCAGGTCCAGATGGTTTCATGGGTGAATTCTACCTGCTATTTAAATTGTTCCAGAGCAAAGAGAAAGCAGGAAAACTTCCAAGCTCTTTTTATGAAGCCAGCATAACACTGTACAAACCTGACAGAGAGACAATAAAAGAAAGATTCAGAAAGAGATGCTGGAAGCTGCCTCTCTGCAAAGTCTATAAACACTGCAAGCACTTCCCATACAGTCAGGAGCAAAATAAAGATTTCTACTAACACCATCATTATTTAACATTGTTCTAGAAGTGCAGCCCTATGTAATTATACAACAGGGAAAAAAACAAGTATGAAAATGGAAAGAAGAAAGCAAAATTATCATTATTTTTAGAAGGTATGACTGTAAACCTAGATAACTCACTCAGGAATTAGCAATCAAATTATTCATTATCAACAAAATAACTGGTTATATGACTGATATACAAAAGTCAGTAGCTTCTTTATATGCAATCAGCAACCTGTTAGAAAATATAAAAAATGATTCCATTCAGATGAGCAACAACATGAAACACAACTATTACAAATGCACCTAATCTAAAAGAAGAAAGCTTTAGAATGCCACTGAGGGGCTTAATAGTCTGAATAAATGTAAACACATAGCCCGTTTTTTAATAGGAAGATGTACTACTGTAAAGATGTCATTTCTCACAAATCATTATATTTACAGTGACTACAATTTTTAAAACATACTAAAATAATTGCCTTCGGAGTCCTGGCAGGGTAGCTCAGTTGGTTAGAGCATCTTCCTGATACACCAACCTTTCAGGTTTAATCTTTCGTCAGGGCACATGCAAGAAGCAACCAATAAATGCATAAACAAGTGGAACAACAAATCAATGTCTCGCCCTCTCTCTCTCTCTCCCCCTTCCCTCCCTCCCTCCCTCTCTCTCATCTCCCCCTTCCTCTTTGTCTTTAAAATCAATAATCTTTTTTTTTAAAGTTGCTTTTAGAACAAGATGGGCCGATTCAAACATTCACATGAAAAAAAATAGCATGCGAAAATAGCCTGGGGGGAAGTAAGACAGAAAGGATAGACTCCGTCCCAGACATTAAAACATAACAACACCAAAACCACAAACAACAAAAGGGAAAAATGGATAAATTGGACTTCATCAAAATTAGAAACTTCCATGCTTCAAAGAACACCATAAGGAAGTAAAAATTTAAAAAAAGAAAGTGAAAATATGACTCAACAAAATGGGACAAAATATTTTCAAATCATATCGCTGATAAGGGACTAGTGTCCAGAATATATAAAGAGCTTCTACAACTCAATAAAAAGACAAAGAAACACCTAATTTTTAAATGGGCAAAGGGTTGAAAAGACTTTTATCCAAACAAGATACACAAATGGTCAATAATTACATGAAAAGATGCCCTATGTCATTAATCATTAGGGAAATGCAAATCAAAATTATAATGAGATATGACTTCCCACCCCAGAGGATGGCTATAATAAAGAAGACAAACATTAACAAGTGTTGTTAAGGGTATGGAGAAATTGGAACCTTCATACACCACTGTTAAGAATATGAAATGGTGCAGCCACTTTGGAAAACAGTCTAGCATTTCTTAAAAAAATTAAACATATAGTTACCATATGACCTAGCAACTATGTGTGTGGGGGGGGGCGGGTGTGTGTGTGTGTGTGTGTGTGTGTGTATTTATAGCAAAAAGACTTGTGTACAATGTTCATAGCAGCATTATTCACAATAGCCTAAAACTGGGAAAAATCCAAATGTACATCAGTCAATGAATGTATAAATAAATGTGGTATAGCCATATAATTGAATATTATATAGCAATTAAAAGGAATGAAGTGCCAAAACAGGCTAAACATGGATGAACCTTGAAAACATTAAGTGAGAAAAGCCAGTCATAGAATGCTCCATACCATACAATTCTATTTATATGAAATGTACAGAATAGGCACACCCATAAAAATCAAAAGCAGATTAGTGTCTGCCGGGAGCCGGAGGCAGGAGGGAACAGAGAAGGATTGCTAATGGCACAGGGTTTCTTTGTGTGGCGATGAAAATGTAGTGAAATTAGACAGCAGTTATGGTTATACAACTCTGGGAAAATGCTAAAAAACAGCAACAACAACAACAACAATGAATTGTCTACTTAAAAGGGTAGATTTTACAGTATGTCAATTGTCTCATAAAGTCGTTATTTAAAAATGTGAAACTTTGGTAAGCAGAACAGTTAGCTTAAAAGACCAAAATAGATACTATCACCCATTAGGATTTAATGTATAACGCGGTGGCATTTCCAACAGAAAAGATGGATTATTCCGGAAATGATGCTGGAAAAACATTCCTGGATGGGTTAACAATGGCGGTGGGGCGGGGGAGAGAGCAGCACTTGAAACTTACCTTGCTCCTTTCATCTAAATATATCCAGATGTATCAAAGACTTAAATGTAAAAAGTAAAACCATAAAAACATGAAAATTTAACAGGGGACCTTTTTTAAATCTCAGTGTGGTAAAGGCAAGACCAAATACAAATGCCCCCGAAAGGGAAAAAGAAAAGGATGAATTTGTGTTATAAGTGTTTTAAATTTCTACATGGAAATATCAAAATAAACTGAACCAAATATTTGTAAAAATATAACACAAGTTTCTAATTTTCCTTGTTATATTAAAAGGTTGTGTATATCACTATGAAAAAGCAAGCCAATAGAAAAATAAACATGAGCAGGCCATTTCCAGACATAAAAATATAAATATGAAAAGATGTCAAACTTCTCCCTTACTTAAAGAAATGTACATTAAAACTGGATACCACTTTTCATCTATCAGATTAACCAAGATGAAAACATTTGCTAAAATGGTGCATGTTCAAAGGTGTGAAAAACAGGTACAGTTGAAAACTATGTCCACACAAAAACCTGCACATAATGTTTATAGCAGCTTTATTCATAATTGCTAAATCTTGGAAGCAACCAGTAAGTCCTTCAATAGGTGAATGGATAGACAATCTGTGGTACATTCCATACAATGGAATATTATTTAGTGATAAAAAGAAAAGAGCTATGAAGACACACACACACACACACACACACACACAAATGACGGCATCTCAGATGCATATTGCTAGGTGAGAGGAACAAATCTGAAAAAGCTGTGTGCTATATGATTCCAGTGACATTCTGGAAAAGGCAAAACTGTGGAGACAGTGAGGATATCAGTGCCTGCTAGGGGTTCAGGGTTGGGGAGAAGGAAGGAACTGAACGTAAAGGATTTTTAGGGCTGTGAAACTATTCTGTATGACACTATAATGGTGGATACAAGTCATACACTTGTGAAAAGCTGAGTGTACAACGCCAAGAAGGAACCCTAATATAAACTGTGGACTTCAGTTAATAATAATGTAGCAACACTGATTCATCAATTGTAACAAATATACCACATTAAAACATGTAAATAACGGGGGAAAGCATGGAGGGAGGAGGAGATCTGTGGGAACTCTGTACTTTCCAATCAATTTTTCTGTAAACCTAAAATCGCTCTTAAAAAATTAAAGTTACTAATTTTGGTGGGGGTTTTTTTTTAGCTTGCATTAATACATTAGTGGTAGGTGTGTAAATGGTGCAATCCCTTTGGAGCAAAATTTGATTAACACCTTCCAAAAGTTTTAAAAGACATGCCCTTTTACACAGACAGTTCACTTCTCAGACTTTTACTTATATACCCACAGGAAACAACATTTATACAAGGACATGTATCAATTCTGTTTGTAATAGCAAAAAACAGGAACTGTCTTTGTGGTAGTCAGAATAAGGCACCCCCCACACTCCCCTGGCCCTGCAAATTGTCCACATCCTAACCCCCAGAACCTGTGGCTATGAATAGCAAGAGAAAATTAAAGTTGTAGATGGAATTAAGATTGCTAAACAGCGGACCTTAAAACGGGGAGATTATCCTAGATTATCCCAGTCGGCTCAATGTAATCACAAGCATTCTTAAAAGTGAAAGAGGGAAGAAGGAAAGGAGAGTCAGAGTAACATGATTTGAGGAAAAACTTGACCTATAGTGGCCGGCTTTGAAGATGAAGGAAGGCAACACAAGCCAAGGAATGCGGGTGGTCTCTGGAAGCTAGAGAGGCCAGGACACACATTCTCCCCTGGAGTCTCCAAAGGAGCACAGCCCTGCCAACACCTCAATACTAGCGCTTCCAGACCCATTGCAGACTTCTGAACTGGAAAGTAATAGATCTGTGTTGTTTTAAGTCCCTAAATTCATAGTACTTTGTTGTAGCAGCCATAGAAAACTACCCAAACCTAAATGTCTATCCATAGAGGACTGGCTAAATAAATGCAGTGTATGCCTACACAGCCTTAGAAAGAATGAGGCACCTCTATACACAGATAAAGAATTAGTTTTAAGATACATTGTTTAGTGAAAAAATGCAAAGTATAATTAGAGTATATAGCAATTTATTTGTGTAAAAAGGCAGCACAGTTTAAAATCCACATAGATCCATAAAGATGCATAGAATATCTCTAAAAGATACACAAGAACTTGGGAATATTTATTGACACCAGATAAAGGGAAACAGGTGACACTCAATTCCAATGACAGAGATGTTCATTTTCCACTGTATCCTCTTTCATGCTGTTGTGTTTTGTTTGTTTGTATCATGTACAAGTATTACTATAAGAATAAAGAGAAAGGAGTCTTGGCTCAGTGGATTGAGCACCACCAGCCTGCGAACCAAAGGGCTGCTGGGTCAATTCCCACTCAGGGCACATACCTGGGTTGTGGGCCAGGTCCCCAGCAGGGGGCACGCAAGAGGCAACTACACATTGATGTTTCTCTCCCCCTCTTTCTCCTTCCCTTCCCCTCTCTCAAAATAAATAAAATCTTTTTTTTTTTTTTAAGAATAAAGAGAAAGGAAATAGCTTTCAAAGTAAATGGAGTGAGTTCTGCTCAGTCTTAAATGCATTTTTAGTGTTTTAATCTTTTTACTGAGTGTGGACTGAACCCCTTCCATGAGTGGCACCCTGTCACATGCCTTTTCTTGTTTGATCTTTCTTACAACCCTGACAGGTTGGTCTTATTATTATCCCCACCCACAGTTGAGGCACTGAATCTCAGAGGAGTTTAGTGACCAAACTGCACAGCTGGTATGTTTTGCCACTGGATTTTAAAGCCTGGTCTTCTGGCTCCAGGGTTCTCTCTTCCAACGTGTTCTTGCTAGGTCCCACAGCTACGGGGGCCGGGGCGGGGGGTACCAGCTTCACTCTTGGATGCTGCCACACGGAACTGTCACACAGCAGTCTAAGCCTCTCTGTCCCATTTGGTCCGTTCATACCCAGATTTCTGAGTTGAGGAGATGAACCAGATCAGATCCTGGTTCAGCCTACCTTCTCCTGATACATCTCCCAGCAAAGATCCTTTGGGGCTCTCTGGGCCGGGAGGTGGCTTCCAGGAGTCACTGTGGCTCTAACTGTTCTTTCTGGCGGGCGCCGATCGCACTGGGCACAGTGCAGCCACCCGCTTCCCTTGAGCGGACATGAAACCCTAGCCATGAGGGGCCCCTGTGCAGTGGCCCATCTTGATGAAATGAGGCTGCCCTGAGATTTCTCATTCCTGCCAGACTGAAGCCAGGGATGAGGGAGTTCTCCCTCTCTGATGGCAACTTACAATTCCAGGTAAGCAGATCCAACTTCCTGGCCTCTCTTTATGGTAAAATGGAGGTCAGATTCCTGTGTCACGTGGACAGAAGTTGCTGGGCCATTTACCTATTGGAAGAGTTGTTTGAATAAGGCCAAACAGCCTTTCCTATTGAGAATCTTAAGGCATTTAAAAATAAGTAGTTAATGAAGTTTGACCTCTAGGAAAAAGCAAGAATTATTATCTTCATTTTCTAAATATATCAAAGGTCACACAATCAGTGGCACGCAGGGAACTGATGTAAGAATTCTGCTTTTGTCCCTGGCTTCAGCCACTAGCTCCCGCCCGGGTATCACTGACAGACCTCCTTTCTGCTCTCTGACTTCTGGCCAAAGACGTGGAACTGGCCTTTGTATGTTTCCACTTAAAGGTTTGATTCTATGTATGGTTCATGTGCCTTTGATATGTCTGGAATTTATAAAAGAAAAGGAGAAGAATGATATTTGATGCTTTTCAGAGATTGTGTCAGTACTGAGCCTTATGTAGTGGGTCAAATGCCAATAAAGGAATAAAAAAAAAAGCAAAGAAAAACCCGCTCACCAGATCTTCAGGAAATTCACTTTTATTCTCTGTCTGAAAGAACTCTTGCCTGTTAAAATTAAACAGAGTATATCTTTAGACACCAGAATGATTGTTGTGAGAATAACAAAAGTCACCACTTATTGAGCACCAACTGTGTGCTAAGCACTGCTCTACTTACTCACATACATTATATTGTATGATTGTCCTAAACAGATGAGAAGGTTTTTATTATTCATCTTATAAATACTATAACTGGGCTTAGAGGTACGATAGGGGCTGAGAAGAAAGGAAAGAGAGAAAGCTCAAAAGAAATTGGTAATTAAGCAAAAATGACTGGATATATACTCTGTGCCAGAGGTATTATGTTGAAAGAGATACAAAAATAAATAAATAGAAAGACGGAGGTACAAAAGTGAATAAAGAGCTTCAGATTCCTCATCTCAAAGGTGAGATCTGACAAAGCGAGCATAGAAAGACAAATGATATCGGTCCCAAAGTGTTTACTGAGTTCCTGGTGTGTGCTAAACACTGTATTAGTTGCCGGGGATGGTCCCTCTTCTCAAGGAGCTTATAGACTAGTGGGAAAGTAAGACATCAATCAAGTAAGCACACAAGTTTAAAATTGCAATTGACAGCCATGGCCAGCTACCTCAGTTGGTTAGAGCACTGTCCTAATATGCCAAGGTTGCGAGGTCGATTCCCAGGCAGGGCACATGCAAGAAGCAACGAATGAATGCATAAATAAATGGAACAACAAATTGATCTCTCTCAAAAAAGGAAAAAGAATTGCAATTGAGTGGAGTAAAAGAGGCCAGATGGGCTACAGCCTGACCCCTGACAAAGGAGTAGTATCCAGAATACATAAAGAACTCCTACACTTAATAAGAAATAATCCAGTATAAGCACTGTCAAATACACCAACTGGCAATTAAAAAAAGACAGGAAGCAAATGGCCAATAAACAAATGAAAGTATATTCAGTCTCCCTTGTAAACAGGGAATTGCAAATTAAAACTGAAATTACCATCTCACATCCATCAGCTTGGCAACAATGTTAAAGCCTGACATTGCCCATGGTTGCTGAGGATGCCGAGCATGGGAACGCATACATTGCTATCTTGGTACGATCACTTTGAGAAACTGTTTGGCTGGGCCAAGTGAAACTGTCGACTTAAATGACCTGAACCCAGCACTTCCACACCCAAGTATCTACCCAGGTGGCTCATTTTCACACAAGGGGAAGCGTATAAAAATTATTAATTGTAGCATTGCTTTTAAGAACAAAATAATTTGAAAGTAAGCCTACTGTCCTCCAGAAGGAGATGGGTAAGTAAAGTGTGGTGAACTCATACAATGGGATCCTAATCAGCTGTGAAGATATATGATCTAGAACTCCATGTATCGGTGTGAGTACATATTGAAATCATAGCGCTGAGTGAAAAAAGCAAGCAGCACAATGATGTAGTCAAGTCAAGACAATGCCCTTTCTTCCAAGTGTGCAAACATGCCAAACAACTCTATGAAGTGTTTATAGGCACAGATATATGCAGTAAAAATTCAAAAACCTGCATGGGAATGATAAACCCCAAATGGAAGAGTGGTTACCTTAGGGGAAGGACAGAGGTGGGTTCAGAGGGCTCTACCTAGATTTGTGGTTTTATGTCCTTAAAAAAAGATTGGAAGAAAATTTGGTAAATGTTAAGTTTTGGCAAAGGGGGAGGTGGTGGTAGGGGAGGGGCAGAGAGTAAACTGGTATTGATATTATTCTCTGGATTTTTATATGCTTTGATCTATCAAAGGAGGATTTGACTGAATTGAGGGAGGCCTCAGGGAAGGTGTCCTGGGGAAATGGTGCTTACCTAGAATGACAGCCAAAAATTGAGTAGGTAAGGAAGGGGGGAAGGGGGTACTAGGCAGAGAACAGGCTGTGCAAAGACCCTGGGGTGCGAGGGCGAATGAACAAAGAGACTAGAAACTGAGCCCCTCAGCGTGGTCAGAGCAGAGGGAGGAAGGGAGGGGAGACCTGGGGAGGGGGTGGGGGGAGGGGGATGGGACCATGCAGAGCTTCACAGACCATCTGGAAGGGTCAGGTGTCTACATCCCTCATACGAGGAAAGCAGCAGGGATGGAAGGCTTCGGGGGCCCAGGGACACTTCTCTCAGCCAGATAGCGGAACAAGAAAGACTTTCTTAAACAGGTGACTCACCTCTTGAGTACTGGAGAATGAGTAAGAAGCAGCCAATTACGGGAGAAGGGGGGGTGAGATGCAAATTCCCTGGGTGGGGCCCAACAGCAATAAAGACACTGACGACCTTCAAAATCTTGGCCCCGACTCTAAAGGTGACAGACTGGAAAGAAGTGGCAGACCAGCGTGTCCAAGACAGAGGGGGCTGGGTTCAGGGCAACCTTACGCTGAGAGCGGTACCGTCAGACACGGATTGCAGGTGGCTCGCTCCAGCAGTGTGTGCGGTGGGCGGATGTGAAGGAGGCGGGAGTGCGGACGAGGAGGTCTTTGAGGAGAATGTTAATAGCCGAAACCAGGCTGGAATTAGGATGAAGAACCGAGAGTGCCTGGAGACGTATTTAGGAGGGAAGGCGAGGAGAAGCCTGGGACGATGGGGTGGGTGGTAGCGCCATCTCCAAGATGGGCAATAATAGGGGCAAGACATGGCGAGTTAGAGGTTCGTGCAGGGCAAGCCAAGAGGAACTGTCCAGCCAGCAACGGCATGGGCGCGCCAGGGGCTGCGGAGGGAAAGCTGGGTGTGGGAGGCGCCTCCTGTGGGTGGTTATTAACCCGTCACAGCAAGTAAGTTGGTCCAGGAGGCTAGAGGAAGAAGAAGCTGAGCGGGTCGCTGGGGGACGATAAAGAAGGGGATTGGGGCAGGTGCAGGGAAGAGAAGACCAGGAGGGGAAGGACCACGCAGACGCTGAACGGCCGCAGGGAGGTCCGGCTGCAGGGGTCCCGGGGCGCGGTGGCAGGTGTCGGCGCCTCCGGCCTCCCCGCCAGGCTGCAGGCAGAGCCCGAGCGTGCCCGGCTCAGGCCGGCGCAGCAGAGCCAGTCCGAGAAGCAGCCTCCCCGCAGCTCCTCAGGCTGCCCCGGCTGCAGCTGCCGGGGACAGCAGGGCCACCCCGGTCATCCCCCACCCCAGCCTCCCTGGCCAGGCCGCGCCCCCCCACCTCTCGCGGACCCGGCGACGTCACTGCGGCTCTGGCGCGCGCTAATGGAGGCACGGGTGGAGGCGGCGTGGCGCGGGCGTCCTCCGGGGAGGCCCCGGTCCTTGCAGCCCGCGGCCGCGTCCTTGGCCCTCCTCCAGGGGAACCTCGATTTTCCAAGCTCGGGAAGGCCGGCTGTCCTTCGGCAACTGATAAGGACGCAAGCGCATGGTAAAAGATTTTAACAATGCCCGGAAAGAAATAGCAGGACCCAAGAAAGAGACAAATAATACCCGCCAGCTAGTGCTCCTCGTGTGCTCAGCGGACTTAAGAACAATAATAACGACAACAACCATAATAGCCACCATTTATTGAGCGCTTACTCTGTGCCAGGCACTGTGTTAAGCGCTTTGCAGGCAACAACCCTCGGAGGTAAGTACCGCTGTTCCCCTATTTTGCAGGAAACGGGGGGCACAGAGAGGTTAAGTTACTTGCCCCAAGGACAGAGCTAGCTGATGTCAGGGCCAGAATTCCAACCCAGGCTGGCTGATCCCACGTACTCCTCATGGCAATCCATTACAATTGGGATCATTCTCTTCACCTTAAAGATGAGGAAATTAAGGCACACGGAAATTTAAGTACCTTGCCCAAGGTCACCTAGCTGGAAAATGGATGAGGCAGAAAGCGAACCCAGGGCTCCTCTCTGTCGGCAGAACCCGCGGTCTTGGCCATAGGCGATGCCACTTCCAAACCGCCTCCGACAGCCCGGCAGGCTTTGGCCCCGAGAATCAAGAGGCGCAGCCTCTGCAGGGTGTGGGTAGGTTCCCTCGGCCTCCGATCCCCAGGTGAATCGATTGTTTCTGAGCATCCTCTCTGCTCAGCCCGCAGGCGTCAGATAGGGACGCGTCTCCCGAAATCCAGTCGGGGACCCGAGAGCGCGGTCCTTGCCAGGGGATGGAGCAGAGGCGGAGGCGCAGGCAGCGGGAGGGATCCCGAGTCCCACCTGCAGGGCGGCTGGGCCGGCGCGGAGCTGACATGCCCAGCGCGGCCGGCAGAGGGCGCTGCCGCACGCGCCTCGAGTTCCACGGTCACCAGGCTGGCGGGCCTCGACCGGCAGACCTGTAGACTCAGAACCCCCGAAGCTATTTTTCCTAGTGGATGGCGCTCTCATCTCAGTTCTGGACCTTCTTTCCCGACCACTGTTCCCAACATCAGTGCTCCAGCCACCTCACCATTGGCCTTCGAAGTTTCCCCAGTCCCTGCACTGCGGGTTCAGTCACCTCTTGCTGAAAGGGAAAGAACACTGACCCCATTCTATTAAAAGACCCCGGTGTTTTCAAGTTAAACTCCGCCTTCTCTCCCCTTTTCACGGGTCCTTGGGTGATGTAAAATGGGGATAAGTTATCCGCTTGTAATAGATAACTAATTTTCTTTCCTTCTCCAAAACAGGAAAAGGGGGTGGGTAAGGAAGGAGCAAATAGATGAAAGGATCTATTTTCACAATAGTTACAGTATA
Organism: Pteronotus mesoamericanus; assembly: GCF_021234165.1. NCBI lineage: Eukaryota > Metazoa > Chordata > Mammalia > Chiroptera > Mormoopidae > Pteronotus > Pteronotus mesoamericanus. The sequence goes on along the minus strand of NW_026555299.1, from coordinate 1,801,411 downwards.
TTAAGTCCTGAGCCCTTGTTTTGTGCTGAGCCCTGTGTTTTGACTCCTTAATCCTCACTGCAGCCATGAGAAGTGTGCATCATTATTCTCATTTGACAGATGAGGTCACAAGACTGATAAGTGGCAATGCTGGGAATCCACCAGGGGAATCTGTCCTTAAAGCCATGTCTCTGTCACCCAGAATGTACAAGCTGATACAATGAACAGAAAAGGTAAGATACAAACCGTGCAAAAGCAAACGGAACTCTACTCTGAATGCTTAAAAATACCACATGCAAATTAGGGGCTTCAATCGTTTTCTAAGCCCCCATTTGGGACTCCATTGTCTAAAAAGAAAAACAAAACCTAAAGGCACAGTGAGAGCAGAATAGGCATGAGGCTTTAGCTTTCTCTTGGAAGGGCATCCAGAGAGGCCCACTCACTTTCTATGTCTGGGCTCTGAGGAAATAAAGGTGGTTCTAGGAAAATCTGAAAAGTATGAGAGGAAAAAAAAAATCCCTCCTGTGGTTTTTACTTTAACCAAGCCTCATTCTGCTATTTGTGTTTTATTTTAAAACTAATGTGGCTCTCTCCACCCTTTAAATTGGCACGTAAATAGTAAAAACAGAAGGAAGGCCAGCTACAAACTTCAAATGTGGTGGGTTTCTCAGGAAGGAGGTACATGACTTGAAGTGGAAATGCGGATTAAATGAGGTGCCTTGAACATTTCAGAGACAGACTTTCCACAAGGAATTTAGATCATAAGCTCTTAGAACGGGAGCTTTGTCTGGGTTTGGGCTCGGTATAGTGTCTAGAATCTGTGAGTGCCCAATAAATGTGGAAAACGAATCACTTTTAGTCTATGTCTGCATCATCTAACCATCTGGGCACCACTCTGCTTATAGTTTTAAAGTGTGGCTTCTGGGGGATTTTCCTGTCCTCTGGATCTTAGTCACACACCCTCCCTCAGACCCCTCACTTTTTCAGAAGTTTGCTCTGGGAATCCAGTTAAGGTGAGGCAATCGTTGATGATGTCATTAGGCTTGGTTAGACAGAGTGACTACACACACACTGGAATCACCAGCTGGAGGCCCTTCCAAACAGGGAAACCAAGGCAGAAGGGACCTCATGAGAATTGTCACTTAACAGTTTTCAATCCCTTACCCTATGCCTTTGAACTAGAGGGATTCCTCTCATACGCAATACCAAGAGAGCCCTGGACATCCCAGGTTGCCTCTTAAAAAATCCTTGGATTTCTTTGACCTGTTCTCTCTCTGCTCCTTCCCTCGTTTTTTCAATGCATTTATTCTACAAACATGCATAGAGAGCCCACTATCTGTAGGTGCTGGGGGTGCAGCAGAGAATCTAACATGAGCTTATGAGTTCACTTTCTCCCATTTCCACCTGGCTCCTAACCTCATGGCTCCAACTCTTATGCCTGGAGAGACCCCACAATAGGAGATGACTTGCTTCCCCAGGTGAGAACTATTGCTGAGACATCTGAGATGCTACAAGTTCCTGGCAGCTCCCTGAGACCACACCCCCTGACCCTACACACCACCTTGGTAGCGCCCATTTGGCAGAGGTTCTGGGCGCTGATATAGCCTCAGAAACAGGACCTGGAAATACTCCAACTCCAGCACTTGCCCACATTCCTTTCCATTCTTTTCTAGTCACTCCTTTAGTTCACAAGATTATTGCTGATGACCAAAACAGTCTGGGCCATATTTATGAAGCATCAATTACAATGAAAAATCCCATAGTGCCATAATACCTCACTAGTCAAAGGAAAATGTCTTAAACAAACAGTGACTATTTGACAAAGGGACATGTGTCAGAAGATGCTTACCAGCTTTTGAGTCATTTTTAAATTGAATCTTGGGATTGAGTGATTCACAATAATGAAGGGAAGGAAGAACACTAAGCCCGTTTTAGCTTTCAAGATTCTTCCAATGGAATAGATTTTTACCATCAACACCCTAAAAAGACAGAAGGCTTAAGGTAAATCGCCAGTTTTGTCTTTTTGGAAAATCTATTAATACTGAATTATCTTAGTCTTGACCCATTCCAAAAAATAACTAAATGAGGAGAGGATCGAACCATCAAATTCGGACTGTGTCCCTGGAATTCCCTTTAGAAAGTAGATAACAAATCAGTACTCTTACTCCCCCAACCAAGTCTGCCCCACCCTTTTAGATCCAGCATTATCTTCTCTCCTCTTCAGGAAGGCAGTGGTTCAGAGCCCAGAAGGACAGAGAGTAAGAAGGACAACTTTTCCTTACCTGATTTGCAGAACCATTTGAATCTAGAGAACCCATTACATGTGTGGTATCTGCCTAAGTTTCTGGCTGTGCATCCTCTGGCTCTTGTGCATAATCTCCATAACTCGGGGGCCTGAGCTATGTCAAAAAGGACACCTATCTGGGGAAGATGTGCGTCCACCCACCAAGAAGTTCTTGATGGTCAGTGTCTGCGTCTTCCGCTGCTGGGGTGAAGAGATTTGGAAACCACTGAACATTCCTGCTGGGATCTTTCCAAGCCCTTTTGGGAACCGGCAACAGCACTTGTCTGGGGAAATTAGTTTTGCACTTTCACAGAGTGAGAAATTCCTCAGGGGCATTCTTGTACTTGGGAAGAGAAATCAAACCCAGCTCATTCCTTCAGGGCCCATTCTATTAATAAAACCAACGGAGTTCAGTTCACTTGGTCCAGCCTGGGGCCATGGGGTGGGGCTGAAGCAGAGGAGTTCAGCGAATTTCACCTGTGGCAAAGGCCCTCCCCTACTGGCGCAAGCTTGAGATTTCAGGGGATCGTGTTACCAGAGTGTAAACACCGTCAGTGACGGCCAGCGCTCCCAAGAGACCACAGAAGATCTCAAACCCTTCCTATCTTCCTAGAAACCCTGGCGGCCTGGCCGGCTGCTTGCTGTCTGATGCAACAGTTTGCAACGCAGTTCTGGGAGCCCAGCCTGCCGCGGGGCGCCGGGCGCCCTGCTGCCGCGCATGCGCGGGCTGCGGCCTGCCTGGCTGCGCTGGGGAGAGGCTTTGCACGGCTGTGCTGGGAGCGGGGCGGGCCGGGAGACCTTTGGCAGCCCGCGCAGGCGATCTGAGCTTAATTAAACTTCTCCTGAGGCATTGGCTGACTGATTGACCCAGTGATCCAAAAAAAATTAGAGAGGCCCGAATCGCCCTAAAAGCGACGGGAGAGTGAAGTCGGGGAGTTGGCTTTCGGTTTCTAGAGCGGGGCTTTTCATTTCAGTTTCCCTCCCCTGAGCCTTCCCGATCCACAGGGCTGTCGAGGCTCAAAAGCTCATTAGAGCCTCAGGTATCACTTGCGTGAGCCCTCCTACAAATTTCACCAAGAAGGGAAGAACAGTGGTTACATAGGGGAAAAGAGGCAAAGTTTCGATAGCGTCTTGATCCTTATGTTCCCAGCCTGCTTTCTCCACCCTTGTGCCTTAGAAGCTTTTTTTTTTTCTTGTTTTGTTTTGTTAAAAGGGAACATAGCATTATAGATTATTTTCAGAATTATTCAGCCATTCACATATTGTCTGCATGATTTTCTTCAATACAGTCCACCTATGGTGTGTATTTTTAACTGACTTTTGTTTTACTTTGCTAACTTTCCTTATTCTTTAAATTAACTTGATTCCCTTTTTCTACATAGCTTTGCCCTAAGCAAAACCACAGCTTTGATGTGCTGGTATTTGCACATCAAAAAAATGTATTTTAATACACTTGAAAATAAATTTATAACTATCCAAATAAAAAAGTGTACATGTTAGCTAAAAGTTTCTTGCTGCTATGTTCGGAGAAAACCTCCAGAGGTAATAATAATAATAGCTAACATATGTTGAGTGATTGCCAACGTCTCAGGCACTGTTCTAAGCGCTTTAACTATTCCAAGTCCTTTTGACACCTTAGAAGGTAGGTTCTTACAGAGGAGAAAAGTGAGGCACAGAGAGGTTAAGTAACTTGCCTAAAATCACTGAGTCGGTATGCAAACTGTGCTAGCCTCACTCTAGAGCCTAGACTTTTGGCCTATCCAAAGGGCCTAAGGTGCTGCTGGAGATCACCCAGGTGGTTAGTCTGCATTTGAACTCAAGTATGGCTGACTCCAGACCTGAGCTCTAACTCCTTCTTGCCCATTTTCCCAAATCTCACCTCACACAGCCTTTTTATCTCTGTCTGCCTCCTTGGAATCCAAAAGATGCTTCCAGGTATTTTTCTCCTAACCCCCTGTATCTCCTCTCCCCCCTAGGTGGGACAGAGGTTCTCATTTCTAGTGTTTCATTCCCTTGTCTGAACTATAAATCTGATTTCCATAAGAATCTCTACTTTGAAGGTCCTATCTACTCTCCTCCATTGGCTCTGGAACTGCTTAGAAATTCCAACTATTAGCATCATCGAACTACATTTCCCAGACTGCCATTCTCACCTGGAAAGAGAACAAAAATCCTATGTCAAACCATGTGGCTCCTATTTTGGGGTTGGAAAATCTGGTCACTAGCTTGGATAAAGATTGGTATGCCCATAGACTAATTCTTCTGGCCCAAGGCAGATGTGCATTTCCCAGGCCTCAATGATTGGGTGGGGGTGGGGGGTGGGGGGGGGCTTGGGGGGGTGGTTATTTCATCAAACAAAACCTTCAATTAGAGGCATAAATGAAGACTTGGCCCCAGACTTCTAAAAGATGGCTGACCTCTGCCCATACATATATTTTCTTTATGCAACAACCCCTACCACCGCTACCCCTTCCCCCTCTTCACTTCTTCTTCCTTCCCCTTCTTCCAGATTCTTCTCTTAATTGTACCATTGTGCCACTCCTTTGCCCCCCCTCAACCCCCATGCCCACACCCACTCTTTAACTGTTTAGTATAAAATCCAGCCCACCAGACTGAGGTTTTCTTCGATCCAAATGTTATTTTCAGAAGGAGCCATTGAGGTCGGGGTGTAATTGCAGCGTTGGGCCTCTGCAAGCCAAGCTGAAAATAATCAGCGAGGCAGATGGGGTGGGAAGAGTGTGGTGGCCACTTATACCAAAGAGCGAGAGAGAAACCCGGTGGAGTGAGTCAGAGGGAGGCAAGGGCCAGGCTGGGCCTGCTGGGCTTACAGCCCGGAGTTCAGTTAAGGGGAAACTGCCCAAGGTGTTGGGGCTTTTGACTGAGGCCCAATCCAAGGTGGTTCCTGGCCGCACATCACAAGTCCCTACTTCCTGTGACAGCCACTGAGCTTCTCTTACTCAATGGGGCCATAGCAGCCAGTAGGCCAAACAGAAACTTAGCCATCCAATTGGCTCACCCATCTCCAGAGTAGGGTTTTTCAACCCTGGCACTCTTTGATGTTGGGCTGGATAATTCTTTGTTGTGGGGGCTGTCTCGTGCATTGTAGGAGGTTTAGGAGTATCCTCTACCCTGCGTGCACACACACAGTCATGGCTATCAAAAATGTCAGACATGCCAAATGTCCTTAGGAGGCAAAATTGCCCCTGGTTGAGAACCAGTGGTCTAGAGTGATCCAGGCCTCTAAAAGCGTCACATCACCTGTCCCCATGGTGGCCTCATGGCCTTGCATCACATCTGAATGTGCACTGATAAAAACTATTGGCTAACTCCCATTGCCAATGACAGCCGTTGAATACCTCAGATCCACCATGAGTGCCTACCATGTGCCAGGCACTAGACAAGACCTTGAGAATGAAGCAAACAAGGCAGACATGTCCCTGCCCTTATGGAAATGACAAGCTGAGTCGGGGAAGATAGACATTAAACGACCCTGAATGAGAAGTATGTAAAGAAAAAAAGGAGTATTATAAGGAAATAAAAGAGGGGGTTTCTTTCCTCAGTTACAGGGTCAAGAAAGGCTCTTGGAGGAAATGAAAAATTAGCCAGTTGGAGATTTGAGGGTGAGGCAGTGTTCCATGGAGGAGGGACAGAGTGTTCAGAAGCCCTGAGTTAAGAGTGAATGTCGTACATTCAAGGAACCCAAAGAAGTCTGTCACGAAGCAGGCTTAGACAGTGGGAAGTCGTTTTCTCCTCTCGCCTCAGAGCTTACTTTTCCTCTACTCCCTCTCCAGGTTTCTAGCACAAGTATATACATTTAGAATCATATTAAACCATATTTAAAACCCCATTTGTCCTTACTCAACCCCCCTTAGCCACCCAGGTACCAAGTTTTGTCAATCGCTCTGCGAACTAGCTGCCTGTCTCCATTCCTACCACCACAGCCTTGATGCAGGCTCTGTCTTCATTACTCAACTGAATTTGTCAAATAGCTTCCTAACGAGTCATCCTCCAGCCTCCTCCTCAGAGAAAGACATGGATCAGACCGTGTCTCTGCCGGCTAAAAAATGCTGCACAGCCTCACAGGCCTGTCAACAGGCCGCCGCCTCCCATGGCTTTTCCACCTTAACGGCTCCCAGCCACCTCCCATCCTCCCAATTCCTAGCCACACCTGAGGGGCCTTCACGCCTCTGTCATTTTGCTTTTCTCTTTATCTGAACGGGCCTTCCCCAACCAAAATTATTTGGGGAATTCCCACATATCCTTTAAGACCCAGACGAAACGATCTCATGACTCTCTTCTAGCTCTTGTTAGAAGACTTCTTGTAATTCTTTTCTCTGTTTTTATTGGGATTCATTTATTGCTGCTGGTTTGTCACTTGTCACGCTGACTCTTAGTTATCTGTTTAAACAGAGTGGAAGGACCTCAGAGGCAGATGTTGTAGTGGGCACTGGTGGCTGATTACCCAACACCCATTATTACCCCTTCCAGCTTCCTAAGAGAAGCTAAAGAAATGCAAGGCACAGTACTATTTAGTGCACAAGCTAAGCTGTTATAGCAGACACACCCAAGGTACAGAGGCTTAAGTATGCCCATGTGCCTCAGTGGGAACTGAGCCCTTGCCCAGCTCCAGGGTTGGGCCTCCCACCCTTCTCAAGAATTGGTTCATGAAACTGGACCTGAATAAATCAGTGTGCAGTGGAGACTTCTCTGGTCCCCACTCTCCCCTTTTTGAATACCAGAGCTCCTGATTTGGGCCAAGCAGATGGCTACCTCATAAGACTACGTTTCCCAGTCTCCCATGCAGCTTGATGTGGCTTTAGTCTAAGTTCTCACCAACTGACTCTGAGCAGAAATGATTGTATCACTTCTAGGCTGTGCTCTCAAAATGAATGTGCACGGCTCCCCTGACCCTTCTTCTGCCCGTCCCCCAGCCTGGAGGTGATAAAAACAGAACCAGTCTCCCTAGAGAAGGAAGCCACATCCAGAGATTGATGGAGCCCTCCTAGCTGTCTTTGAAGGCTTTTTTTTCCTACTTTTCTGAACTCTTACATCATATGAAAGAGATATAAATTTCTATTTTGCTTATATTTCTGTATTTGGAGTCTCTTTGTTACAGCAACTTTCCCAAACTCTACAAAATACACAGCCAGGACTCAGGCTGGTTCAGGACTGAGCCTGTGTCCTAGTTAGAGCCAATGAGTTACAAGGCAAGGTGATATGGGGGTTTCTGGGAAAGAGCTCTGTTATTTTTAAGAAAGAGCATCGTGGAACTTCTCTTTTTATCTTCCTCAGGAGGTCATGGTGCTTGGAACTATGGTGGTCCTCTCACCACCAGCCTAAGAATGGGGCTGCACATGAGGAGGGTGGAGCTGAGAGAGTCACAGGGAAGTGGAGTTAGAGCTTCTGAACTGAGCTCTGAGGCTCACTGCCTTAGTCTGCTTGGGCTGCCACAAACTTCATAGCTTAAACAACAGAGATCTCTTTTCTCACAGTCCTGAAGGGCCAGACATCCAAGATCAAGGTGCCATCAGGGTTGGTTTCTGGTGAGGCCTCTCTTCCTGGCTTGTAGACAGCCACCTTCTCACTGTGATGTCACAGGGTCTCTTCTCTGTGTGCGCAAGCTCTGGTGTCTCTTCTCTTAAAGACACCCGTTGGATTAAGGCTCCACCTTTATGACCTCATTTAACCTTAATTACCTCCTTAAAGACCCTATCTCCAAATACAGCCATATTGAGAGTTAAGACTTTAACTCATGAGTTTGGGAGGCGGGAATGCATAATTCTGTCCATAACACTCACCCACCCTCTGGGCTTCCATTTGTGTGATCCAATAAATATTCTTCCATTTAACCTAGCTTGAGTTGGTTTTCTGTCACACCTTACACTATGGTGTTTCACTTCTCTTTGTATCCCTGGTGGACCTGGCATGGAAGAGGTCAATCAACATTTGTGGAATGAAGCCCCAATTGCTATTTTTCTTCCCTACCACATAGATAAACTATAAGCACTTCCCATTCTCTCTGGCCCAGCCTTAACACCTAAAGTAGTCACATGGACCTCATTTCCAGAAAATTCTTCTCAGAGCCCCCCCCAACACACTCACATTGGCTGCTTATACAAAAAGTTTAGGATTCAGCTATAAAATCAGAGAGTGGATTAGATAAACTCTAGCACACCTCCCTGCAGAAGCATTCCAAGTCCCTTCCGGCTCTACTGTCCCAAGGCTCTGCCTGAGGCTCTCTCTGAAGGAATCATTCGATGTTCAGGCAGAAGACCTGTCTAGCGCTAGCAATGTACAGTCTATTGAGGGGTCCCTCTGGGCTTTTGCCCCAACTCCCTATGCTTCCACAGGAGGCTTCTTCTAGCACTAAACTGTCTGGGGTTCTGTTTAAAGTCTTTTCAAGCTCTGAAGTCCCAAGATTCTGTACTACATACTAAATACACCTCCTCCCCAAGCACAGAAGAGAAAACTCTGGGAAGGGCCTGGACTGTCATAACGTTGTCCTTCCCAATGAGACTAGAGGTCAGTCCTGCTGAGAAACAGGCAAGCAGGGGCTAGCAGTGCTCAGACATTCAGCAGGTCCTGCAGCAAGGACCCTCAGGCCCCTTGGGCCCGTTGCTCAACCATCCAGACTGCCATGAGTGGTGCCAAAAATCGGGGCAGGGAGGCATACGGTTCCCTGTAAGATACTTCCTCCTTCCAGGCTTGAGAGCTTCACTCATGCAGACTGGGGAGAAGGCTGCCTCTTTCCTCAGCCAACTGGAATGTGGGAAAATTAAGTCTTACGGGAAACAACCAGTGAATGAACCCTGATCAGCCAGGACCTTGAGGGCCCAGAAGTGCTTCCTCCTGAGCCTGCAGTGACTCCAGGCTTTCCTTCCCACGCTTTGTGAAGTGACCATTCATAGCACACTCACCGTATGCTGAGCATTGTGCTTAACACTCTACCTATCTTAGTTTATGTTGTCTTCACAACAACCCTGCAGGTATATATCATCATTAGCCCATTTTATAGATAAGCAAACTGAGGCTTAATGAGGTGAAATCACTTACTTGGAGTTTAGAAGTGACAGAGCCAGATTTGATCTCACGTTCTTAACCAGATGCTTGGTGGGAGACCTTTGGAATTTGGCGGTATCTTCTCTGGCCTTATAACTTGGGCAGGCATGGGGAAAGGCCATGGTGAGGCCCGAGGCCCACGAGTCAGTGCTGATGGAGAGGAAGTTAGGACCAGAGAGAAACACAGTGGCTGGACTGAAGGACAAAGCAAGCAAAGACCAACAGGTAGTCCCGGTCAAGTACAAGGGTCAGGGGGTGACGAGGACTGTCAGAAAGGGTCTACTGAACCCATCCAGGAGTGGGCAGAGGATCCCTTCATGAGTGTGGTTGTCAGCATCGGGGATCTGCCCGCCCCCTACCCAGCAGGAGCCCTATGGCAGGCGGGGAATGGCCAAGGGTGCAGGAGGCCACTTGGAGAGGCCTATGTTCTGGTCATTTGTTTCATTTTGTTTGTTGTCACGTCTGTTTCTTACTCTGCTCTGCTCGCTATCTTGGAGGGCAAATAGCACACCCCATCCTCCCCTGACAGCGAGTTTCTGACTAGGTTGACCCAATGAAAGGCACTGCAGGACGACAGGAGAGGGAGGAAAGAGTCTGGGTATTTCTCCCAGCCCTCCAGCCCCCACACGCATACCCACATACACCGCCCCCCGGCTTCCGGTGGCATTTCTGGCCATGGATTTCTGCCCTCCATGGCTCCTGCTCCTCGCAGGCAGCTCCAGCCCCTGAGCTACCACCCGCTCCTCCCTTTGCTCTCCCAGCCTCATGAGTAATGGGTATTACCTGCTGCTGCTAATTATTTGGCCACCCCACTCCCAGTGAGCTCTTTCCACACACTTCCAACCATTTCCTTTACTGAATGTGGCTTCTATTCCCCTGACCAGACCTTGCCCCATCTGGCTGGAAGGAGACCGTCAAGGTCGCTGCCTCCTCCCCCAGCTGTGGATGAGGGTCTCCTTGGTCAGTGGCAGTGTCTTACCTCATCTGGCTGCTATAATAAAATACCAAAGACTGGGTCGCTTATAAACAACAAGAAGCCAGGCAGCTCTGCGGGGTCTCTTTTATGAGAGCCCTAATGCCATTCATAGGGCTCCATGCTCAGGACCTAAGCACCCCCCAAAGGCCCCACCTCCTAATATCATCCCCTTGGGCACTAAGATTTCAACTTACGAATTTTAAGGTGGACACAAGCATTCAGATCATAGCAGGCAGGGAACCCCTGAGCATGAAGGTGGGCAGGAGCCCCAGCAGGGTGCCAGATTAGGTGACCCTGTCTGTACCCATCTGAGCAGCCCCCAGCAGGAACCCATGACTCCCAGGCCCGTTCCACCTTCGGTATGTGCGCCAGATATTGCAGACAAGGGGCAGGCCTGAAAAATGTAGTCCACGTGGAGGTTGCCACCTGCCCATCCTCGCCCACGCATGTGAGTGTGCTTGCGTGGAGCCACTCACATGCACACAGGCTCATGTGGACACACTGGCTTGCCCCCTGCCCTCTCCCACCTTGGCCCAGGAGAGGATAGCGAAGGGCTGTGCATTCAGCAGTTGAGGTAGGAAGGGCTGAGCGGCTCCATATTCGACTCCCTCTCAGTTCCTGGGAGATGCCCTGGCATTCACCTGGAGAGCTGGTTGTGGGCCCAGAGGCCCTTACCCTCCACAATGTCAAGAAGAAAGGAGGCCTGGCTTGCGTGGCTCGGTTGGTTAGGTGGTTGCCAGTCTGATTCCTGGCCCGGGGTGGGGGCGCAGGGGGGAGCCAGGTCCCCCTTAGGGGGAGTGCGAAAGACAATCCATTAACGTTTCTCTCTCACATCAATGTTTCTCTTGAGAAGAAGAGGAAGAAGAAACAATGGGAAACTCTTTTCCAAAGTCAGTTCAAATGGAGGTCATCACTACCCAAGCTCTTATAAACGTGAGTGCTTCTGCCTCTTCCCTCTTTCCCTTCCTCCTCTGGATCTCCTTAACCTCCACTGACCACTTTACCACCTAGCTGCGAGGCTCTCATTTCCCAGAATCCTCCCAGCTGTGGCCCGGCCTCTGAGCCTTGCAGGAGACAGTGGTTTTGCCACCATTTGCTTGTGGCCTGCCGTGGGCCAGCTCCCCTGAGAGCAAAGGCCTCAGAACCAGGCGACCGGGGCCCCACCCTCTTTGTAAACACCAGTTGGGCACCAACTGACCTCAGGAGGAAAGTGCTCTACTGGGACCCTCTTCTTCCAGCCCTGCCTGCCGCTGGATGTTCCAGGGAAAGCGCCAGGCAAATCTGGCACCCTTGTACCCGGGCCGCCTCCGTCCTGGAAATAGTCACTTCAAGCCAAACCTTTGGCTGAAGGTGGAAGGAAGTTAAGTCCCCGAGTGCTCCTTTCCTGCCCTCCCACTGCACCGCCCTGGGCTGTCCCAGACAGGGCAAGTTCTCTCTAATTTAATCTCTTTAATGATTGTGATAGACATTCATAAAGAGGGCTTTACTGTTAATCATTTTAATTCTAGGCAGTGGGATTGTGTGTCTTATTGGTCTTTGGAACATCCTCTTCTATCTCTAAATAAACATTTAAAAAAAAATAAGATGAATACCGGCTTATGGGGAAAAGTGTTTCTTAAATACCAAAAAGTATAAAGAGAAAAGAACCACCAGAATCTCTCTTTTGGACCATTTACATATTGGGTTATCACCTTCTGGTCTTTTTCCTAGCAAATATTTATGTCATTTTATTCTCTTATTTTCTAATTGAGATATAATTGACATACAACATTGTATTAGTTTTAGGTTCATTTTATTCTTTTTACAAAAAAAGGAATCATATTGTTTAATAACTTTTTTTCTCCTTAGTATATTTTGACTAGTTTCCCATGCCCTTGAATGTTAATATCTACTTAAGTAAACTTTTTCAGTCTTTTCTCCAGGTAATGATGAATAGGTATATTTTTTATCATTTGGATCCATATGGATTCCATTAGGATAACACAATTTATACCTTTCATTATTTTTTCTTATTTAAAAGGTACTACAGTTTTGTTGTGGAAAAGTTAGGAAATACAGATAAGCAAACAAAAAACTATGCAAAATCCTGGTAGCCTCCCCATCCTGAAATAACTGCTGCTAATGTTTAATTTTAAGTCTTCCTGTCCAGTTTTCTACAGGTACATAGGTAAATATAGAAATACACATTTTAAAATAAAATTGGAATCATATGGTTCATACTTTTTTTTAAAGTTTGATCAAAGCTGTCCATTTTCCCTATTTGTGTTTCCTTTAGATGCTAGCCTTGTGGAAGGTACTAATTTTTTAAAATTTATTTTTCAATTACAGTTGGCATGCAGTATTATATTAGTTTCAGGTGTACAACATAGCCATAGTTTGGACATTTATATACCTCACAAAGTGATCACCCAATAAGTCTGGCTCCTACTGAACACCATGCTAGATTGGTCATGCTATTTTTTTTTTTAGATTTTACTTATTTATTTTTAGACAGAGAGGAAGGGAGGGACAAAGAGAGGGAGAGAAGCATCAATGCATGGTTGCCTCTCTAACGCGCCCCCTACAGGAGACCTGACCCACAACACAGGCATGTGCCCTGACTGGGAATCGAACCAATGGCCCTTTGGTTTGTTGGCCAGCGCTCAATTCACTGAGCCACACCAGCCAGGGCTAGTCATACTATTTTTAACTTGTAGGGGTTTTTTTTGTTTATTTAACTATATATCTTAAATTAATCAGGATTGTTTCAGCTACAAATGACAGAAAACCCAAAGTAATAGTGGCATAAACATGTTCATTTCTCTCTCTAGCAAATGCTGCCAGAGATAAGCAGCCCAGGCTGGTATGGAAGCTTGCTGACCATCAAAGACCCAGGCTCCTTCTAAGTGGGGCTTTCCATCCTTAGCTCATGACTGTCACGCGTGACCTGGGACAGCTGCTCCAGAAGGAAGAAATGAAGAAGAGAGCCCCTTCTCTCAAAGGACAGTTGCTGGATTTTAGGTGCATCACTTCTGTTTATACCCCGCTAGTCAGAACTAAGTCCCCACTGCCCCCTGGGAAATAGGATATAATCTAAGAAGGTGTCCTATTACTATAGCAAAGGGGGAGAACAGATATTAGGGACAACTGGCTTCTCTGTTACATGTCACAAATATCTTTCCTGGTACGTAGTTTTATATCTTCTTTTCCTCTCTTTTTGATGAACATTTTACAACATCATTAAATATTCTTCAAATTTCTTAATTTTTAATGGCTGCTTAATATTCCATAATACACATGTTGCACTGTTTATCCACCCAGTGCCTTATTACTTGATTGGGTGTTTTGCTCTGGTAAATAAACCTCTTCTAAAACTTGTGAGAGGAAGAGAGCTTTCCTCCATACCTTAGGGGTACCCACAAAAGACATTTGGCTGGAGAGTCAGTATAGTATCTGCCTTGCAAACCTGCTTATGGGACTGAATTCGTTTCTACTAACAAATGGAGTTTTTTAGCGACAAGCATAGCCTGCTGCCCCCGTTGCTGGGGAAGAGTCATGAAAGCAGAGCCTGGTGGGCAGGTCTGCTCAGAGTGGAGGCTGGGAGTGGGTAGGGAGATGTGGCTGGGGGGGTAGGGAGCGAATAGGGGACAGCCCAGCCCTGGAAAGGCTTGGGGGACTCGATGGGGTCCAATTTTTTCTTCACTGAGGCTCAACGAATGCTTTCTGAGCCCCAACTAGGGCTGCGCCTGTGCCAGGCCTTGGGCGTGTCTCAGAAAAGATATGGTCCCCGCTCTCCAGGAGCTCAGCCAACTTTAAATTCTCAGATGTTACAGTTCAACCTGGAGAGTTGCCTAAAATGCAGAATCCTAGGGCCCACACCCAAAAGGCTGGCGCAATAGATGTTGGTGAGCTTAGAACTTGCATTTCTTTCAAGCTCACCAGGTAACACTGGTGAGGGTGATCAGGAACCATATCTTAGGGAAAAAAATCAGCCAAGGCTCTTGGAGGAAGTCTCCTAAACCAGGCAAACCTTGAACCTCCACGAAGCCTTCGGCTATGACAAAATAATAAGGACACCTGTCCAACACACCTGCACCTAAATCTCAGTTCCAGGCTTTGGGAGCTGAGTGACCTCAGGCAGCTCAGTTAACCTCTACATGCCTCAGTTTTTTCATAAAATGGGAATAATCTCCATTGTGAAAATAAACATTAGTGCTAAGCAGAGGGTCTGGCACTCAATCGAATCTAGATACTATTATTACATTAATTAAAATTAATTTATTTATTAAAATCGCCTCTAGGTAAGTAATTACAGCTCGGGGCTGGAGACAAGGTGGGTAAAGCGTCTCATACATTGCCTGACTCATGGTGGTAGGCATTCATTAAATGGTTATTATTATTGTTAGCATCCTCACATACATTTTAATTCTAGACTTCATCATCTCTGCAGCTGTGCACACCACACAATTTTAGCCTCCCAAGAGAAATCATGGATTGTGGGACTCCAAAAAGGGCACTTAACATCTACCCCCAGTGCCTGCCTCCCTGGGAAAGAGATTTTCTCCCCTCCTTCAGAAGAAGTACAAGCAGCAGGCAGGCAAGGTGAGTGTGAGTAGGAACTTCAGGTTCCTGCTTTCAAGTCCCGGCTTCTGCGGGAGCCAGGGCCTAGCCCTGGGCCATTCACCCAGCCCTGAAGGTCAGGGAGCTTGGAGGCTGGAAGCTACTGTGAGGTGCGAAGAGGCAGGGTCCCTGTTGATAATTACATTTTCAAGTGCTTATGGTTGGCCATGTTGCCATGGTGATGCTGATGGCTCTGAGCAAGCTGTGGCCTCTCTTGAGTTGTGAGTCAGGTTCAGTTTTATTTATTAAAAAAGAAAACCAATGCCCTGACCTGGCAAGGATGAAGCGAAGCTCCAGGTGGAGGCCACGGTGCCCACTGCTCGCAATCCATCGGTCTCCTGACATCAGTGGGCCCAGCCAGCTCCAGGCCTGGAAAAATCCACAGAGGTAAGTGGGGAACCAGCCTTTCAAACTGCGGCTCAGGAGAGGAAGCACAAACATAGTCCACACTGCCGGTTGAAAACCACTTAATAGGAAGCAGATCTCATTTTCTCAGCTCTGGCCCAAGGGTCAGAAGACTGCTCCACTCTGGTAGGGGGTACGCAGGGCCCAAGGAGATGGGCATCCCATCCCCTGGCCCACGCTGCGGTAAGTGAAGGCCCTGCGGCGACCAGAGCTAGCTGACCCACCCACCAGGGTACACACAACAGCAATTGCCCTCTGCAAGGGGCAGGGTCCTGGAAAGACAGAAGAAACTGCAAAAATGTTCTCACAGGACCAGGACACCTGCAGGAAAAGAGGCAAAGGCCATGATGACTCCAGCAGAGACCCCTGAAGGAGCCCGGCATCATGCCAGCACCCCATGGGGAGGCCCACAGTAACAGTGACAGTGACATACTGGAATCTCCTTCCTGAGCTTAGACACTGTCCCAGAATCCAAGACCTATCGCTGGAGGAGCCCTTAAACCTGCTCATTTGTTTGGGTTCACCGTTGATGCCATTGACCAATGTCCTCGTAGGCCCACCTCCTAACCAGTTCTGGGCTCCAAGCCCTTGTCTCTACCCACTGCCTTCATCAGTTAGCAAAATATTAGGAGCTGAAGTCAGGGTGGGAGGACTTAAGTCCTCCTTCTGCCACTTGCTAGCCTGGGACGGAGCCTCCACTCTCTCATCTGTAACACAGGGATGATAATCGTAATCGCACCTACTCACAGGGGAGCTATGAAAATGAAACGCGGTATTTGCAAATGTTGAACATAGAGCTTGGCTGGCACATAGTACGTGCTGGATAACCCTAAGCCATTGTTAACTTTGTTCAGGACCTCATCAAAACCTGCCTAGATAACAGCAGCAGCCTCATAACTTTGCCTGCTAATTCTAGCCTGCTCGCCTCCAATCTAGTGTCCACACGAAAGTGGAGTTGTTTATCAAAAACGCAGTCTTGATCGTGCTCTTTTCCTCCATAAAATTAGCCAGTGGCTCCTATTTACATTCGAAATAGCGCTTAGGATTCCGTAGAGGGGCCTCCAAGGCCCTGCACTATCTAGCCCTGGGCCGTTCTCTGCTGCCCTATACCTCTCCCCACCAACCCTCCTTGGTAACTCTCAGCCACACCCACCTGTCAGCAGTGTTCACAAGGTGCCAGGCTGTGCCACACCTCCAGGATATTTGCCATGCTGTTGCCTTTGCCTGAAATACCTTTTTCTCTTTTTGTTCGCTTAGCAAACACCTGTTCATCCTGCAAGATCCACACAAAACCCCTTATGCTGTGAAATCTTTCCTTTCCCTGCTCAAATGCAAAGCAAACCACACTCTCCTCCCTCTAAGCCACTCTGGTGCCCTCCATAAAGACATTTATCACTTTACATTGCAATTACTGTGATCCATGCCTGTGGCACCCTTCTTAAGAACGACACTGGTTCTAATTAATGTCAGTGTCCCCAGGACATACCTCAGTAACGTAAGGTTCACAAGTGATGACTGTGAGTGACTGAATAACTGAATGTAGACAAAAGCCCTGTTTATAGAGGAGGAAACTGAGGCCCAGATGAGAGCTTGGCTAAAGTCAAGTCCAGAAGCCTTTTAACTCCAGGTCCCTCTGATTCCAGGCACTACTGCCCATTCATTCATACAACCATCTCTAACTAAGCACGTATCACGCACCAGATACTGTGTTGCCTCTGGAATACAAAGAAGAAGGAACAGTCCCAGCCCTCAAGAGTCCACAGGCAGGAGGGATAAAAATGAGAGGTATACCGACAATCCCCATACCTTTCAGGAGGAGCTGGGACAGGAGTTAGAGAAGGAGCTACGGGAATTCCAGGGGCCCCAATATGGATGGGGGTCGGGCGAAGCTGCTGTTTCTGTGTCTTCCACTTCCTCTCCTCAGACTCTGGAGGTAAGTTCCCACGGCCCATCTGGCCAAAGCAGCTGCTCTCGAGGTGATATCAACACAGGTGAACAGATACACACAGGTACACACATACCCAAGACAGGTGACACGGACCTGCCTTGCTCCCTGAGGCAGGACAAACAGCCACAGGACACATTGGTGTCATTAAGCAGTCCTGTGAAGAGCCAGCACGGGAGCCAGGACAGATGAAGTCAGGTGGCAGAGCATTTTCCCACACCTCACGCTGTACAAAGTCCTTTCTCACTGGATCCCTGCCAGGTGCAGCTATTATTTCTCCCTGTTTCCAGAAGGACAACCTGAGACTCAGACTGAAGAACTGGCCATCCCCACTGCCTGGTCAGTGGAAGCACGGGCACTGGTCCATCGCTCCCCGAGCATTAGCTGGGCATTTCATCTGTGCCACGCCCTCTGCCTCCTACCACTGTCCCACTGACCTCCTGGCTGTGCCTGGAGCAAAACAAGTACCTCCAGCCTCTGACCTTCGCTCCTCCTCTTCCCTCTCCAGGACACTCTCCAGAGAATCACTTAGCTAACTCTCTCCCTTGGCTCACTTCTCTGTCTACTCACAGAGGAATACATCACTGAGTCCAGAACAATGTCCCTGTCACTTTGGATGATACTTTTCTTCATGGCACCATCTTAATATCACATGACACAATACTATGCGTATTGGACCATTTGTTTATGACGTGTGTCCCCAACTAATACAGACGGGTAGGAAGGTGCCCGTTTTTTCACGACTACACCCTCAGGGCCTAGAACAATGCCTGGCCCATAGTAGGAACTCAATAAATTTTTATGAACATGAATGAATCAGTAACCATTACTTTCCTCCCTTTTAAAATGATACCTACAGCACACAGTTACACAGATTAAATAATGTTATAAATGGCAGGTGCTTAGCCTGGTGCCTGGTCTTTAGCTGGCACATAGTAGCGCTGCTGTTGTTGGCACTGTTTTGCTCATAGTCTCATGGGGGAGACAGGTATACAAATAAATCACACACTGTGATAACGAAGTTCTTCCTTCTGAGCCTTTTCCTCCTCTCTGGGGTCCAGGCAGCAGTCTCTCCATTTGCCTGGAGGTCAGGGCCCTGTGTGTGGAGCTCAGCCTTGGGGTCGAGCCCTGATGGCTTGGAGGACTCTAGGCCCGCCCGGGCTGGGGGCAGTGGGCAGAGTCCAGCCCAGGCCTCAGAAACCTTTGATTTCGCCCCTGAGAGCAGGCCCCACATCAAAGCCAAACTCGGAGGGGCGAGGCCTGGAGATAAATGGAAGATTAAAGAAGGCGAGGTCTCCACAGGCCACAGGGAGAGGCAGCCTGCAGGCGACCACAGAGAAGGCCCTGACACAGCCCTTGTGGCAGCCATCTTGGGGGGCAAGAGATGAGAAGGGCGCTCGGGCCTGGCAAGTGGAACTGGTTGGTGGTAGAGGGGGTCCTTAGCATGGGCCTGGCTCCTCCATTATTACACTTTGGCCTGTCCCTCCAGTCCATGCTTAACCCTTTCCCTGCCAGGCAGCATCAGGGAGGTCCATCAAAGGAAGCCCTGGGTCTCTCTTCGAGGGAGTTTGTTTGGTCATTGGGTTTGGTCATTGGGGTTTGCTCCCTTCAGTGAGGGAGCCTGTAATGAGGACCTCCTGGCCCCAGCCTTCCTCCCCAGGGAAGGTCTGTAATTAGTGCAGGAGGCGAGGCTGGGGAAGCTCAGACAATGTCATTTGAACCAGGATGAGACAGGACTCAATTGCTAGTCTGCACATTTTTTTTTTTTCTGGTGCCATTTCATATACAAAAACTCTGGCAAGCTTAACCCTTTCCTGGCTGGGCGCTGATGCTGGGGCTTCAGCTTAGCACACAATCCATTCCCAAGCCTAATGGGTGCCTTTCTTGCCTCCTCACACTGCTACCCACTCAGATGAGCCATGGTTTCCAACTTCCCTAACAACCAACAAGCCATCCAACATCAATCATCCAACAAGCCTTCACTGAGTGTCACCAGATGCTAAGCACCAATGGGAGGAAAACCAGCGGAAAATCTCTCATCTTGCCATCAAGATTTCAATCTTCTGAGCAGTGGGTAGAATCAGGCAATGGGGACCAACACAGGGCAGGGGAGGAGCCATGTGAAGGCAGAATAAACAAGATGGGCACCTGGACTGGTGTGTGGTAAGCACTCTGTAAATATGTACTGAGGGAGCCATCTTCCTGGTTCAGAGCATTCCTGCAGTCAGAGTCTAAGGGCTGAACCCACAGAGAGAGGGGAGGCAGGCAAAGCCTTGGTCGCTCTGAGCCAGCCCCAGATAGAGACAGATGTCAGAGTCTATTGCGACAGGCAGAGGCTGTGACTCCCTCCTCCATGCTACATTCCAAACCCCTGAGCTACAGTTATTTCACACTAGACTGCAACCTGTCTGATTACAGACCTGGTGTCCCACCAGGCTTCAGGCAAGCTGAGGGCTTTGCCTCCTCACCGTGGTCTCAGGTGCCAAAGCACTGAGTCTGGCATTCAATAAGTTCTCAAAAATCCTCATTGAATAGATGATTAGGCCTGATAAGGTAGAGATGTGGGGAAGAACCTACCTCCACAGCCTTTCCCAGAGGGGATGCCAATTGTGGCCCCACTGCCCTTGCAAGTTATATCACAATCTCTCTGCTATATAAAGAGTTTCTAGAAATCAATAAGACAAGACCAACCACCAATTTATCGAAGTTCAAAGGATATGAACAGAGCCTACAGAAAAAGAAACACGAATTATTCTAAGACATCTAAAAAGACTCTCAACCTCACTAATAATAGAAATGCAAACCAGAAACCATTCAAAAGTTTGACAACATCCTCTGTTGGAGAAGCTGTAGAGAAGCCAGCAATGTCATATATTGCTGGTGGGGGTGTAAAATGATATTAAATATTTGACAATATCTATCAACGTTTTAAATGCACATTCTCTTTGGCCCAGCACTCCCACTTCTGAGAATTTATCCTACAGATATAAAGTGCATGAACAAGGTTTTCATTACAGCCTTATTGGTTGTTATAATAAAAATTGGAAACAACCCAATATCCATCATTTGGGGACAAGTAAATAAATTACGGTACAGTCATGCAATGGGTAGCTATGCACCAATAAAAGAGGAAGGTGTCTATGTACTAATATGAGAAGATCTCCAATATGGGTTAAGGGGTGGGGCGGAAATATAGAACGTACATAATATGCTCCTTTTTGGTTAAAAAAAAGAGAGTATAGAGAGAGAGAGAGAGTGTGTGTGTGTACACACACACACACACACACACACACACACCACAGAAAGATGCCCAAGAAAGTAATAAAATTGATTATATGTTGGTCGAAGGGTGGGAACTTAGTGGTTAGGATATATAGAGACAGGAGGATTACTTTTTGTTGTATTCCATTTTTATTTTTATTTTTTTGAGTCATGTAATGCATTATCCATTCAACAAATTAAAAAACACAAAACCAAAAACCCCTCTACTTAGATATTGGGGGTTCACTCTGGGCTCCTTCCTAAATTGCTGGGTAGAGAAGGTTCTATCTGGGTGGCTGTCCCTCCCTCACTCTTCCTCCCTAGTCCCTGCCAGGTTTTCCTAGGGTCTTGGGTTCCAGTAAACGCTGGCTGTGGTCCCAACTCCTATCTTATGAACGTGGACCATGAAGTCAGATCAAGTCACTGTGTGACCTTGGGCAAGTGACTTCACCTCTCTGAGCCTCAGGAGAACAGGGTAATCAAGGTAAAGGTTGTGGTGAGGCATGCATGAGAATGCGCACACATAAGAGGTGCTTAGCACAGATCCTGGGGAGTGATAAACGCTATCGAATAAATGTACCAAACTCACACTTCATACTCTTTGCCACTATTTTTATTGCATTTTTTCGTCTTTGTCTTGTGAATCTTAGGAGCTCCTTATAGATTTCAAAGGTTGAGATTTGCACTACAAACTGGCAGAGCACTAAAGGGCAACAGGGCCCCCAAAAATGACAGTTTGTAAAAATCATAATTTCTATGATTATTTCTCCTCCAGACCATGCCTGCTGGTGTGTGAAGGCATCCCACATAGGGGAGCTCAGGGCTCATCTGCACAGCCCCAAGGAACTGAGTCTTTATTCATTGGCCCTATGTGACTGTGCCTCTCTGCCAGTGTCCCCTGGGTCATCAGAGATGGTCGTTCTCCACTGCAGCTCTCAGAACAACACCCTCTTCCACTCTAGATTAGACTCATCCTTTGTGCGTTCCCCAGGGGTCCTCAGGTTCGTATAGCGCATGTGTGGTGTCAGGCCCTGGAAAGAATGAACTGACTAGTGGGAAAGTGGAGGCCTACCTTGGGAACCTCTAGGTCTTCCTCTAGGGGCTCCCCAGGGACCACAGACACCAGGTGGGGAGGTGTGAAGGGGTACAGCAAGAGAAGGGGACATAGATAAGCAACCATTGGGGTCCCTCACCCTGATCTTTGAATCCTTGCTTGCCATAGAGCTGAGGAAAAAAACATGGCTCCCCTGGGCCCACATCTTTTCATTTTCTCCAGGGAATTGGTCCACCCTTCAGCTCTGGAAGCTCCAGAAGCGTTCCTCGGAGCATCTGGAATATATATTTGCTTTAACTGGTGATTGCCAAGGCCAGCTTTGCTGCTTTTCTGTTTGTTCAGCTTAGCCCTGGGGGCTGGGGTTGCTCCTTGAGGATGAGGGGGTGATGCCCAGGGCCCCCAGAGTTCTCTCTTTGTGCCTGACATGGGAGGGGAACCTCCACCTGGGTCTGCTCTTCAAGGAGGAGAGCCTGGCTGAGGGTGGGTAAGAGTTAAAGGCTGAGACTGCAAAGGCCCCAGGCTCCTCCTGATTCACCAGAAAGCCTCCCCGAACGTGCAACTTGTCCAGTCCTGGAGCCTGGTGCAGTGGAAAGATTAGGTCAAACAGACCCAAGATCAAATTCTCAACTGTCTTGTTTAATAGCTGGGTGACCTTGGGCAAATAACATAACCTCTTTGAGCCTTAAATACGTAAAAATGTTTTTGTATTTATACCTTGTTCCACTTCTGGGGTGTGTTAAATGTATTTGAGAAACCTTACAGACAATGAAATCGGATGGCTTTTAAGAGAGGGGAAAGGATATGGAGAAAGGGGGCTAAAAACCTAAGCTGAAGCCAGGGATGGAGTTAGTTTGTAAAATGCATCCACATGAGATCCTGTTACAAGAGGTAGGCCCCAACAAATTCATCTCCGAGCTTCCTGGCGGCTCAAGTAAAGAAGGAAACTCGAGCTACAAAATCCAGAGTAATTCATTAGATTAAAATTAGGCCCACAGCTCAGAAGCAGCCAGCTTTTCTGGGCCCTGAAGTCAAAGAAAAGTTGCTCCTCTGGATCTTCCCAAAGGGGCAAGTTGGGGAAGGGGAAATGTGTGTGCAGGGAGAGCGATCTTATCTCCTAGGGCCTTCGCATCTTTGAGATAAAATAAAACGTCTAATGGTGACTCTCAGTGGCCAACACATGGTAAATGTTTAATATGTGCCCACTTCTTCTCTTCCTCCTACTTGGTCCTCCACCTCCTCACAGGTAAGAAGTATCTGTGAGATCTGTCATGCATGCAGGCAGTCAGCTACTCCATCATTCAGCACTTACTGAACATCTATAAAAGGTGTCAGGCCCTGGGTGAGGCAAATGTGGAGATCACCCTAAACCTAACCAGTATCTTGTCTGCTGTTCCCAGATCCTCAGGCTCAGAAGTTCTCTCCCTCCCCCTGCCACTCACCCTTTGGGTCTCAGGGCTCTGCCCCTCCCCAGCAGACCTATAAAACCCAGGGAACCCCGCTCCTGTGCAGTGGCTTCCCCCTCATTGCCCACATAGCTTCAGGCTGCTCCCTCAGACCAACACATTCATGGAGCTCAGCCGTGTGCAAAAGCAGAGTTAATATTCCGCTCAGACTCCCCCAGGCCTGCTGCCTATTGGAAGAAGATGGAAACCAGATTTGCAGCCGCACGCGCTGGCATGGGTATGCACGGAGGGGTGGGCCTGCTTCTGGAAGCAAGCTGGCACATTCTCCTGCAGAGGCTCGCACACGTGCACAAACGGCAGAAGCCCCGCATGCAGGTCAACACGTCCAGACACAGGATCATCCACCCCAGCCATGCGCGCCTGCCCAGTCAGTCACACCACCGTGGGCTGCACGCTCAGCTCCTGGCCAATCGACGCCCAGAGGACACATAGGCTCCTCACGCCCAAGTCCCACATTTGCCTTCTGGGCAGAGGAAGTCAGACTCATAGCAGTTCAGAGCTGGTAAGATAGAATTTGAGAGAATGTCTGGCCTAAAACCCTCACTTTACTTCAACGAATCTAAACCCTGGTTTAACCTGGACTGTTCTTCAGTGCCCACTGAACTGAACTGAACTGTGCCTGGTTGCACTGCAGCAAAAGCCTTTGATTTAAATGTCTGAGGCTGCCTTTCCACTTCCTAGTGAGGAGCCACTTCAGCCTCATCAGCCTGTGAAGTTGGGGAAACTGAGGCATAGGAAAGGGGAACTGGAGAGGGACTTGGCAAGTCAGTAGGTCTGCCTTTCCATGCTCCTGCTCTTCCTCTCCGTCGCATACCCCCAGCTCTGCCAGCCCTAGGTGGGGCAGGGTTTGCAGGAGTGTCCCCGACAAGTTGAGGACTCACTGAGGCAAGAGGAAAGGCTGGTTTTGTTGATCCTTCTCCTTTTACTTTACTGTAGAGATCAAGGGGCACGGAAGGCTGCATGGCTGAATGCGTAACTTCAGGGTTGGAGCCAGCAGCTTGGCTGACAGAGGCATCTAGAAGCAGTGTTGTGCAGGTGGTTTGAGGTAGAAGAAAAGGGTGAGGGTTCAGAGCAGGACCAAGAGCAAAGCAGGATGCGGGTGGGGCCGTTCCCCAGGCGTCAGGCAGACAGGGCCAAGGGGCGGGCCAGCCTTCAGTCCAAAGATGGGACAGTAGAACAGAAATTCAGGGAAAGAGAAGCTAAAATAATTACCAGGAAAAGGAGCTGGAAGGGAGGCAAATGTTTTCTTAGTCCTTAAGGAACTTCAGTTTTCAGAGAATTTGCAGAAGGAAAAAAAATCTATCTTTAAGGCCCTTCTCCAAGGTAAGGTGGCTAGTGATTCACCAGCTGCCAAGGAAGGCCCTGGAATGCTCCCCCTCCGGTCCTGCCTCCCCCTAGTGAGAAAGCGCAGTTCATCTGGGGTGAGTGGAAAGGACCCCGGGTGAGGAGCCTGGGGCCTGGACTTCAGTGTTATCTGTGCCCCAGCAAAGCTGGGCAACCGAAGTCAAGCTTTCTATGGCCCTAGGCCTTGGTTTCCTGTGCAATAAAGGAGTAGTGAGTTGTACACTCTCTGAGCCTCATTTTTCTCACCTGCAGATTAGGAAGGCTAAGAGTATCATTTTTTCCTTGAATCTCAGATGTCATCAATTACATGGTACACCCTTATTTTATGTACATTAAGAAGGAAAGAACACTGTCCATTCAATGATAACATACCATTGATTATAAGACATATTCTGATTTCAGTCATTAAAAGGTGCATGTCAGAATCAGTGAAGAGAATACTTATTTCACAAGTTTGATCCAAGAATTAAATGAGATAAGTATTTACAGCCTGGCACAAAGCAAGAGGTTTTATGGCTCAGGATGGAGAGGGGGAAGAAACCGCAGGTCAAGGGACAGAGGAGTGTGAAAGCCAGGCTCTGAAGCCCATCTCCACCCTCCTAGCAGGGCACCATCCCAGGGACTTCTGCGTTCAGCCCCAGCGGGGGCGGGGGGAGCAATTTTGGGGAGCCACAAGAGAACAAAGGGCTCCGTCTGTGCCCCGGAAGTCAGCCTAATCTCCAGGATGAATATGTTTTCATTTCTCAGAAGTTCCTGTTACAGTGCGCCAAAGCCTTTTTCCCTTTACAAGCCAGGCAAACAAGGCAGGTTTACTTTGGGTGACCTTCTCACCGCCACCTGGGGCCTGCCTGCCAAGTGCAAACACCCACCCTTGCACCCTTGTGGAGGCTCTAGATAGGAGCCTGAAAAATGAGTGCCAGGCCTCCTAAAGAGGCAGGTCCTTGCCCCCACCCCCCAGCTGCCTGCCAGGGATGGTCCTGGTAAGGGCGCATTTGGAAGATCTTTGGAGGGGACAGGACCTTAGGGGTCATTGACAACTCTCCCATTTTATAGGTGTAAAAATTGAGGGTCAGAGAAAGGTAGTGACTATCCAGGGGTATCAAAGTGTGGCAGTCCCAGCCAAGTGCCCTCTCTCTCTCTCTCTCTCTCTCTCTCTCTCTCATACACACACACACACACACACACACACACACACACACACACCACCACCACCACCACCACCACCCTTGTTCACAACTTCACCTGGCAGGAGCCTTTCTCTCTATCCTGACCTTCAGTGCCTGGGACAACAGGAAGCTTATCTCTATCCTTTCTCTCCTGTGCGTCACTGCCTGGGTTGGGATGTCAATGAATCTCGCTACACAGCTGGAACAGCTGCGGCACAGCAACAACCAGATGTTCCCGAGTCCCTAACAGGAGGGGCCACAGACTATGCTTGTCTTGACTTGGAGCATGTGAGGGTGTTTGTGGAACCAATGTGGACCTCCTTCCCCTGCCCTTGAGATGTAGAGAAGTGGCCTGAGGGCAGCTGGCTTGTGGGAGCAGGCCCAGGCCTGGCAGAGCAGGAGCAGGCGCTCCCCATTGAGTCAGAACCCAGACTTGAGACCTAATTTCAGCTGTTCCATTTCTTCTCCTGGAAAACCTTTAAGACGCAATATGGAAGGCATGCACTGCTCCAGAAGGCTTCAGGGAGGCCTTCTACTCTGAGCTGCACAATTCTTTTCAGTACTGAAATACAGTAGAGCCTCAAGCCTCCATATGACTACAACTACTGGGTGTGTGCAGGGCATGGGGTTTCACCTTCATCATCTTGCTCTCATGCCCCTCCCAGTACTTCTTTCTCTTTCTCTTCTATTTGCTGTTCCCTCTATCTTTGATGCTTTTCCCTCCATTTTACCCCATAAATGATTCCAGTTTACAGTTCTGTTCTCAGTTCACATGTCACATCTTCAGAGAGGCCTTCCTTGCCCACAAGGTCATTTCACAGTATTCTATTTCCTTCATAGTCCTCACCACTAGTTGAAATCATCATCTTGAAGGCCCCCTCCCCCAGGCTTCATTCGGAGTGAATGAAGATCCACTCTGGAACATACCTTCTTAGTCACCCTTGTGTCTCCAGTGTCTTGTCTACAGACCCATCACAGTCACTCAATAACACTTGCAGAGTACGTGTTGAATAAATCCTCTGCCATTCTCATTTTTGCAGGACTTTGAAACAACGATTATCATGACTTGCCGGGCTCCGCATTGCCTATTCCCTCCTCCTCTCTGCCCTTTCACCCCCAGGAGTTTTCTTGAAGATCCTGTCTCTCAGACTCCACAGGAGGTGCTGGAACCAGAATGTCTCCCCAGGATTATATTCAATGGTTCCTGGGGTGTTAACCTGGGTAAGAATCAGGAAAGAGAGGACACTCTAATCCTATTTATCTAAAACTATATAATCTTCCCCAATCACTTAAATGGTGCCTGTGTCTCTAATTACAGAGCAGGCTAAGAGGAACACAGGCACAATTTCTAGCCAACCTCAGGCAGAGAAGTACCTTTGTTCCTCCTGGGGGCCTGCAGGAACTCCAGCTCAGGGGCCAGGAATCCAGACACCTGCTGGCCTGAGCTCACCCACCAGACTGGCTTGTTCGCCCAGCCAGAGACCACTCCCGCCCCCTTCCCTGGACAGGATCGGCCACACAGCCAGTGTTTTTAATGTCCCCCTGTTGACGAGATGGGACACATTTGGAAAAAAATCCCATGGTTTCAGCACCCTACTTCTATCTGCCGTTGTTCTGAGAGTTAACTGATTCATTTTGGGTTCAGCCTCACTTCCCAGAGAGAGTTGCATTGATGATGACTGGTCCGCAGAGCATGGGCTCTATTCCCAGCTTCTCAGGAACAAACTCACCAGGAGGCCTCAGAGCTAACAGTCATATGACAGCCTGGAGGGTCAGAGCTTCATTCTCCAGAACTATGTCAACTGGGTCATGAGATGAGGGAAAAGCCACATGCCTGCCTGCCCACCCAAGCAAATTGTTGCTTTTTCAGCCTCAGTATTTGCCCTGCACCCACCCCCACCGCCCCCCGCCCCCGCCCCGGCACTGAGAGAGCCATTTCAGTGACATCCCTGGCTTAGCTGCAGTGCAGTGACATCTCTGCTTCTTAAAGATCTTTTGGTTCCTGAGCTACTTAAAAGCCCCAGACTGCAAGGACACACTTAATCCTATTAATGACTTCTGACCAGGAACCAGTGTGCCCAGCCCTCGGAGGGAGTGCCTTTCTGAACCACCTCCATTTGTTCAGGTGCCTGGCAATTGTTTATCAGCCCTTTCGAGAGATTAAGCTGTACTCTGGAGAAGGCCACTTAGGCAATGGATCCAGGGGGCCTGGGAGTGTCCCGTGACCGTGGATCACGCAGCCAGACAGCATCTTGGTTCATGCAGGCTCCAAGGCCACTGTTCTCCAAATTCTTGCTCTTCCAAAATATTAGGGCAACTTGATTGATGAGAAGAGGGGTCCTTGCCTCATCTCCACTGTTCAACTGGCCCCTCCACACACAGGCAAGGTACATACAGTCCTTGCCCTGAGGGATCTCAGAGTCCAGTTAGGGTCACAGACAGGAGAACAAACAGTGACAATAGCACATTAGACTCAGCCCAATGGAGATGAGCACATGATGTCCTCAGAGTGTATAATGGTGGTAAATACTTCAGCCAGGGGGTCAAAGAAGGCTTCCTGGAGGAGGAAACATGTGAAAAATCTCCCCATTAAGAGACCTTTAACGGGCCTGTGAGATGGAATTCCCGGGTTGGGATTTGATTCAGTTTCTAGCACAAGGCTGGAAGAATGGAAATAACCCAGCTTCCTCGTCGACTTATGGGAGAGTGGTTGGCAAAGCCTTACAAGACGCTGAGGTTCCAGGAACGCCGTTTTTGGCTCCAGGACGATTTTGCTTTAGGCCTCTGTTTTGAGAGGCATCAGAGAACAGAGGTTGGCAAAGAAGACTAGTTTGTCTCTTTAAAAGAGGAGGGACGACTCCTCAGGCCACTCCCTCGTCTTATTAATATGAAATTATCGTGAATATTGATGTGGGGGCGTGGCACACCGGCCAGCTGGGCTAACCAGTCAGGGGTTCCCGGTTGCACTGAGAGGAAAGTGACAGAAGCCAAGCAGAGAGAGACGCAGAGAGAGCGGAGCGCCCGTCAGCCACCCAGTCTCGGGGGAGCGCTCAGCTCCCCCGTCCCCGGCTCCCACCCTGTCCGGGGGGCTCCTCAAGCCCTCAGCCCCACTCCTGGGCTCCCCATGGAAGCCAGCTGTGCCCCCGGAGGAGCAGGAGGAAGAGGAGTCGGCTAAATGCCCGCTGTGCGCCCGGGGCCCCTGAGCCCAACCCGTTCCGCGCCGCTCCCCTAAGGCCCCCGAGCCCCCTGCGCCCCCTACCCGGGGCCGTGCCGCCTCCGCCCGCCCCTCCCCCGGGGCTTAGCCCCGGACCTGCCCCCGCCCGCTAGCCAGCGCTCAAGCAGGAGCTCTGGGCCGGGCGCGTCGCCGCCCTGGAGTGAGGGAAGCCCAGCTGAAGAGGGTCTCCGGAGCCGGCCGCGATGGACGCAGTCTTGGAGCCCTTCCCTGCGGACAGACTTTTCCCAGGATCCAGCTTCCTGGACTTGGGGGATCTGAACGAGTCGGATTTCCTCAACAATGCGGTAAGATGAAGGGTCTGCGTGCCCCTTCGACCACTCCGCACCCCTTTTCGCCGCTCGCCTGACCCACCCTCCCGAAGGACGGGGGCTTACACTGGGCAGAAGCAGAGTAAGGGGCTCAATGCAGGGCCCCCCGGAGGGACACGTGCTTAGAGCTCTGTGATTTGGTGACTAGATCCCTCAACACCTCGCTAGTCCCCAAGCCTGGACCGGAGCCTCTGAGCTTGCGCCAGTGCGCGCCCCTCCGGGGGTCTCCGTCCGTGGATGCATTGGCCTCTGCTCTCTCTGCTCCTCCAATCTAAGCTCCCCAGTCCTGCCCCCGCCCGGGGTTCCAGGATCAAATTGGGCGCAAAGTGGACCCGCAGCTGGTTCTCCGCTGGGAGGCGCACAGGGGAGTGCTCGAAAGGCCAGAGACCCGATGCCCCTTGGGGGAACCGGGGCCAGACGAGGGTTTGAGCCAGACCTGGAAACTTAGGGTGCTGCCTCGGCCGCCCCAAAGTCAGGAACGAGACCCCCCCGCCCCCGCCCCGCGGAGGGACCTGACGTTTAGCTGGCCAGAGCAGCACAGGACGAGCGCTCAGTTGGGAGGTCTTTCTCCCCATCTCTGTGTCTCTGCGTCTGTCTCTCTGTCCCTCCTGTCTCGCTGACTTTCTCTCTCTGCGACTCCTTCTCCCCCTTCTCTCTTCCCCTCCCACCCTAAGGAAACGTGGCTCCTCTCTTCTTCCCTCTCTCCCTCCCTCTCTCAGGCTCAGCCCAAAGGCCCTGCCGTGGGGGAGGGGCATGGGCTCAATAACAGGAAAAAACATTTGGGTTCAGAAGTGCCTTCCCCGTTAAAATGTGGGCAGCTTGGAGAATCTGGTAGGGTGCCCCCATTGCAGTGAACCTCCAGTCTCTCGTGCACGTGCACGGGCACTCACACTGAAATCCAGAGATCATCTCAGGGGTCTCTTCTTCCTGGCCTCTATCTGCTGGGACTAAGATAAACTTGGCCAGATAAGAGCTAAGGACATAGAGATTTAAAGGGTTGGGCACCTTGGACTTCCACCTAAACTTTCCCCGGTCACTAGATGGGGAAACCAGCCAAGGGTCAGGAACCTGAGTCTGAGAGGCATGAGGTGTGAGGTCTCCCAGATCTTCATTAGGCAGTAGAGCAGGGCCACCCCGCTCCCTGAGGAGGGCTCCTGGTCCCAGGCAGAGGGAGCATACTTCAGCAGAGAAGCCAAGTGGAGGAGGGGAGAGGGCTTGAACTGGTAGTGGGAAGATCTGGGCTCTAGTCCTGCCTCTGCTCCTGCCTTGTTGGGCAGGGGGTTTGGGGGTGGTTCGTTTGTGCTGCCCCTGCCGAGAAATGAGCTCCCTGAGGGCAAGGATTTCTCTGCCTCCGTGAGCCTGGGCCATGCCGCCAGCTCTCCTCCCTGGGCCTCAGTTTCTTTGTCTATAAAATGGGCAATGGTTGGATCAAGTCTTGATCTGAGGATTGTGTGGCATAGATCCTAGGGATAGAGGGGCAGCAGTCTAGGGTTCCGCGCATCCCTCCTAGAGTTGCTGGTCAGAGGGAGGGGGTTTGTTGGAATTTGTGTTCTTGCAGCCAAGGGGAGTGGTAGAGCCCCCCTGTGAGGTTCCCTCAGAGCTCTCGGCAGCTCTGAGTTAGGCTTTCTTCTGAATGAACTCTGCCGCCTACAGCCTCTTCCTGCTGCTCCATTCAGCCTTGCGTCCCCAGCTGCTCATCTGGGCCTTGGTCCAGCGCAGGAAAGGAGGCACGATCAGACAGTGGTATCCAGCACTGGGACTAGAGAGGGAAAGCCCAGCTGGAAAAGCTCTTGACCTCAGGCCTAGGCCAGGCCAGACCAGGAGAGGCAGGGAAAGGAAAGGATTTCTAAGAGGAGAGAGAAAGGATTCCTAGGCTGGGAATCAGGAAGTTTGGTTCTAGCTGTGCTTCTCCCGCCAGCCAGCTGGCCAGTTCAGACCAGTGACTTTTCATCCTCTGGTTTCCTCATCTGATAAATGGAGATATAGAACCTTCCCAATAGTGTTATTGCAGGGATTGACAGAATTAATTAAAGATTAATGTAGGACAATACTTGGCAGTTAAGTTTCCATGGTTAACTTGCTCCAGAGACTAGGTAGGATGGCTGTAAGAGCTACTCAGGTAGGAGTTGTTATATGACCTTAAGCAAGTCACCTTCTTCTCTGGTGCCTCCATTTAGTGTCTAATGTCTCTGGCAGCTGAAACCCCATACCAACCCTACCCCCTAACTCCCTCTTCATTCTGCACAAAGACAGAAAAATGGTTCCAGGGTTAAGGATGGGAAGGGATGGAGTATGCATGGTTCTCAGCCTGGAAGATGGAGAGCAGGGTATACATTATCCTTTTTTAAAATCCAGATAAAGGCCACAAAGTCA
The DNA here is from genome assembly GCF_021234165.1 of Pteronotus mesoamericanus. Classification (NCBI taxonomy): domain Eukaryota; kingdom Metazoa; phylum Chordata; class Mammalia; order Chiroptera; family Mormoopidae; genus Pteronotus; species Pteronotus mesoamericanus. The sequence continues at coordinate 1,769,960 of NW_026555299.1, read as the reverse complement.
TATGGAAAGTGTATATGCTCTGTTGCTTTGTGCAAAAAGCAAACATCAAGGCCCTGGCCTTGTAGCTCTATTGGTTGGAGTGTCGTCCCTATACACCAAGGTTTCTGGTTTGATCCTGGGTCAGGACTCATACAAAAGGCAACCAATGAATGCATCAATAATTGGAAAAACAAATCGATGTTTCTCTCTCTCTCTCTCAAAACAAAAAGGCAAACAATCAGAAAGCATGCTCTCCCTGAACACTACTATGTAAGAAGCACACATTCACTTGGACAGAGACAGGAGAATTAGTACACAAAGTCAAGTCAAGTGTGCTTGGAGGTGGCCAGGTGCTCTATTTTTTCTTTTGTGAAGATACTCCCATGTTGTTGCCACCTTGCTTGTGTGATTCTCAGAGACACCCCTCAGAAGGGGCCACACTTCCTGCCAGATGTGAGGGCTTCTCTTCCCCACATCTTCCACAATTCCTGAAGTGGCGACCCTAGAGCCCTCTTCCCTGTACCCTGTGATTCTTCAGCCCCTGGGCAGGTAAGAAAGGGTCTGGTGCTCAAAGAACTGGGATCAAGGACAAGAGAGAGAATAGGTCACATCTCCAGATAGAGCTGCTAATTCTGGGTGCTTCTTGCCTCATTCCTCTGGCTGAGGGGAAGGGATGACTGTGATTTCTCTAGAGGAAAATGGCTTTGGATCCCAGAGAAGCCCCAGCTGGGAGGGTGTGGGGAGGAGGAGGAAGAAGAAGAGTTCTGTTGTCTCAGAGGGGCGCAGCAGGAAGCTTTGAGGATGTTTGCCCAGCACACTCATTTATCTCCCAGCAGCTGGGGAGGCCAGGTATGGGAGGGGCCAGCCCAGGAGAGGGGAGCTGTGGGGCTAAGCCTGATCACTGCTCCCCAGGCCCCCAGCCTGTCTTCTCCTGAGCTAAATGGGAAAGCAGAAAACCGCCACCACCACCCCGGGCATTGGGGGATTTAGGGAGATTAGAGAAGTATGTGCGTTTGGGTGTTCCTGTGTCTGTGTGTGGGCCTTTAACAGCCCTTAAGAGGGGATGGGTGTGTGTGTGTGAGCATGTATGCCTACTTGTGTGTTTCTTTTTAAATTCTCACCAATAAGAAAGAGGACCCAAGGGCCAAAGCACTCTGGTCTCAGAGTAGAATCCACTAAAGAATTAATGGAGAAAAACTAATGGAGGAGCCCAAGTCTCAGGGCTCCTGTTGGGGAAGGGAGATCTCCCTGAATACCTACTCCTCCAAAACACTGAGTTTGTTTTGGGCAGGGTTTTTTTCGGGGGCGGGGGGGAGGATGCTGCCCCTACTGAGAAATGAGCTCCCTGAGGGCAAGAATTTCTCTGTCTTGTTCATTGTTGTATCCCCAGTGCCATGTAGTGCTTGGCACAGAGTAGACCTCAACCAGCCATTGCTGAATGAAGGAAGGGGGGCCCAGGCCAGACCCCACAATTTTTAGGGAGAGGGAAAATGGGCGCGTCCGCTCATCTACTCCCAGCCATCAGAGTCCTGCAGCCTGCACTGTCTCTGAGATTCAGGAAGGCTCTCCATGCTTTCCGATGAGTTGTCATGGCCTGAGCCAACCCCAGCCTGTGTGCAGCACAGACACCTGCAGTTCCTGGTACAGGACAGTCTAGAGCTAACTGAGCCACAGAAGATTCCAACTTGCGATTTAGGCCCCAGCCTTGAGCATTGGTTTCAGGGCTTCCATCTTCCCCAGTTTCTTCTTGTTCAGTTTGCTCTGGGACTTATGGATCTACAATCACCAGCTTAAAACTAGGTCTTTCCTAGCCCTACCTCAGGGCCTTTGCACATGCTGTTTCTGACACCTAGAATAGTTTCCCTTCCATTTTCTCCATTGTATCTTCCTCAGTTCAAATGTCACCTCTTTAGAAAAGATTCCCCAGCCACCTCAAGTGGGACCCCTTGTTGTTTTCCATTTTAATCCTTTGATGTCTTCATAGCTCTTATCTCAGTTTGCAGTTACTCTATTGGCTTATTGTCCATTTCCTCTGTGAAAAAGCAAGTTCCATGAGAACAGAGACCATGTCAGTTCTATCCATTGCCGTAAACCTAGCACAGTACCATAGCACACAATAGGTGCTTAATATAGTAAAATTCTACCATAAGGCAATAAGTGGAGTCCAAAATTTTCATTCATGTAAAATTGGAGTTATAGTGTTACAGGATCAATGAAAAGCAGTATATTTCAGTGGGTCTCTATTATCACAAAAAGCACAAAAGTAAAGATTGTGAAACTACTTGCTGCATGCTGCAGGCCAAACTGAGGAAGTTCCAAAGGAGCAGTCGCTTCTTTATCGACCCTTCAGTTAAGGGTTTTGCTCGCCTTTATTTGAGATGGGCCCCAAGCATAGGACAGAAGCTAAGGTTTGGCCCACATTGTAGTGGACTTTGCTCCATTTCATGGATTTACTGTACTTCAGACCAGGGCGATCCCAGTAAGAGAAGGGGAAGGGTGATTTTTAAAAAACAGGCCTATGTTTTCAGGAACTATACTGATAATTCCTGAAGGGACCCTAAGGTTCCCAGGGTCCTGGCCTGGCCAGCCCTGAGGGTGATGGGGATGCTGGACCCCAGGAAGATGCTGTCGGTACCCTGATCTGCTGTGAGGTCTTCTGGCTTCCCTGGACCAGCTGGGGATTTGCTTGGTCATTCTTCAATAGACATAGCCTGTCCTTTAACATCTGGGCACCCGAAGGAGAGAAGGAGCACCTGTGCTGGTCACTATGCATAGTGATGTCCAGCCAGAACTAGAGAGAGACAGAGAGGAAGAGACAGTAACAGTACTGTGGGGTGCCATGATGGAGCAGAGCATGGTGAGAGCCTGAGGAGGAGCACCCAGATGAGCTGGCAGTCATGGAGAGTTTCTCAGAGGAGGTAACTTCCACACTCTGCCTCCTCAGTGCCCCTATCCCTATCAGCAAAGGAATTACTGGAAGCCACTTCAGCGGGGCAGCCTTTCATTGAGCATGCATAGGCATCATTGTTCCTGTGCAGGTGAAAAACTGAGAATTAAAGAGGAGGGGACAGGCATCACTGTCTCTGTGCAGATGAAAAACTGAATTAGAGAGGAGGGGACATCTTAATGCTCTTCCTGGGGCTGGGATCCCAAGAAGTCAAGGAGGGGAGAAAACCATCTGCTCTCTTGTTCTTGTACTGGTTTGAACTTTGCTCTCTAGAGCAAGGAAGTTTGGGATATCAGATATCAGAGGGGGCTCCACCCTCATCTTCAGCTACTCCCATCCTTTGGGCACTGTGGATGCCTAGAGCGTTAGGAACAGAGCCAGCAGGTTGCCTGGCCTATAGAGGAGCGGCTCCCACATCCCATCCTGTGCCCTTTCCTCCTCCTCCCTCTGGGATGCTGCCCCCAGCCCACCTGAGAGCTCAGACCTCTGCTCTCTGCAGCTCCCAGGACTCCCTGGGAGGGTCTGTTTGTCTGGCCTGGCCTGGCCTGGCTACTGTGCCAGGAGAGGGGAGGATGAAGGACGCCACCCACTTTTGTGTCTTTCCTCCACGTCCTGTGTGCCTCCTGCAAGTGTTGGTACTGAGGCCCTTCCAGAGCATCCCTCTCCGGGACCTGGCTTGCCCCTGAACCTCCCTCAAGAAACCAGCTCCAGATGCTAGAGAACAGGCTGTTCTTCTGGAAGTCTCTACGCTCCAGGGGGCAGGATGGAAGAGGAAGATTTGGGTGGAGTTAAGTCAAGACCGTGAGCATTGCTCTGGCTGGAACACTGTGTAACCCCCTTGGACAAGCTAGGGGAAGCCAGAGAAAGTGGCAGAACCCTTGACCAGGAATGGGAAGAAGGTAAGGGTAGGGGTATCTGGTTCAGAAGAAGCTGGGAGAGGCAAGATATGGCCCAGAACTCTGATCATCAGGGAAAATATATCAAAAGTATTGATTTCCTTGTACTGTCAAAGATCCTGATCCCCATGACCTGAACACATCATATCGTTAATAAGGCCAATTTAACAGGGCAATAATAGGCTTCCCTGCTACTGGGTTCAATGTACCTCCTCTCTCAACTCTCCTGGGACAGAGCCCTCGTTGCAGCTTCCCTGGCCCTTGGCTCTTGGCCCAGGAGCTACTTCACCCATCACTGAGAGGCTAAGACATCTGGGCTGGGCTCTGTAGTCCGACATAACAGCTGGACAGCAGCAGCTGTCCACCTCATCCCTTTCCAAAAGCATAACAAAAATGAAAGCAGTGGTGGAGTAAGGCAGGCTCTTCAGGCCCTTGAGGAGAGCCAGGAGGCCGTTTGAAAGCAGCAAGTGAGGGGACTTGCTTTGGAGGTAGACAGGCCCAGGCTTTTGCCCATGTGTTTCCCTCTGCCTAGAATGTCCTCACCTCTCCTCACCTCATTTCCCTAATTTGTCGTGTGACCTTGGGCCGTGGCTTCCTCATTGCTGACCTAGATTGAGAGTTCTTTGAGGGCAGGGAGTGTCAAGCAATTATTTTTATCTATTGCCTAATTATAGCTATAGTGACTGAGTGCTCAGGAAATGTTTATTTGTTGGATGAATGGATGGACAGATGGATGAGTGGAAGAAAGGGAGGGAGGAAAGGAAGGAAGGAAGGAAGGAAGGAAGGAAGGAAGGAAGGAAGGAAGGAAGGAAGGAAGGAAAGGAAGGAGGGAGGGAGGGAGAAAGGAAGGGAGGGAGGGAGGAAGGGCAGGCATGGCGGGGTAGTGGATAAATGAATGGGTGGGTGGATGGATAATGGAAGAAAGGACACTTCCACACTTCCAACTTCGATGGTACTTTAAAAAAAAAAAGAATGGTATTTATTTATTCAAGGAGTAAATCTTCGCCTAAATCCCACATCTACCTTTCACTTTACCATAATCGCCCTTGCTATTATGAAATAGATTATATACAAATAAGAATATATAGATGCATGTATATGAATTATAAAGTATAATAAAATGGATACCTGGGTCAAAACTAACCAGCTGAAGAAATAGACTCAGCTCTGAATATCTTGGTCCCTCCAACTGCATGAATCTGGGGAAGAGGTGAGCTGTGAACTCTGAATCCATTCCACTTTGGGCAGATTCTGATCAAGAATATCCTGAGACCCGGTGCCTACTCCCAGACCCAACAGGACGCGGCAGCTAGTCCACAGGTCAGGTGGTAGATATCTCAGCAGGCCCTGGGGAGTCGAACTGTGCTTGAGGAGGGGTGGTGCAGCCATTAATGGTCACCTTTAGCTGCTCAGACCTGGGATCAAATTCTTGCTTTCACTGTTTGTCATCTGTGTGAGCTTGACAGGTGCCTACACCTCTCCCAGCTTATTTTCCTCATCCATAAAGTAGAGATGACCATAGAACACAGATTTCTTATGAGGATTCCGTTAGATAAGTCTTGTAGAAAGTCTAGCACAGTGCTTGGCATGTAGTAAATCCTCTATAAACAACAGTTGTTGCTTCTAATTTTCTGATTATTGCTGTTATTGCCTAAAAGGAAGGTCCCCAGCACTGGACAGCCCTTGGAGGAATGTCCCACCTTCTCCATCCCTATGCTGAGCCCTGATCATAGGGATTTTTTAAAACAAAATTTTATTTATTAATTTTTAAAGGGAAGAAGGGAAGGAGAAAGAGGAGGAGAGAAATATCGATATGAGAGAAACAATCTGTTGCCTCCCATACGTGCCCCCATCAGGAATGGAACCTGCAACCCAGGCATGTGCTGGGCCAGGAATCGAACCAGCAACCTTTCACTTTGCAGGACGATGCCCAACCAACTGAGCTACACTGGTCAGGGATTTTATTTTCTTATGTGTCTGACCTCTCTGGAGCTGGAAAACTCTTTGGGGCAAAATCAAAAGAAGCCAGGCCCATTCGAAGGGCTCTGTGTTTGGGGGCATCAGGAGAGGGAGAGCCAGAAATGAGCAAAACCAGGGACCCAGTGAGGACCCAGTGCATGGAGTGAAGGGCTTATATTTTGTATCTAGTACTGTACTGTGGATGGGGCAGCAAGAAATCAATATTCCTTCAAACAACTAGTGTTTGTTAAAGCAATCAGAGCTTGGTTTAGAAACCTGGCTCAACGTCTTGCTAACTGAATGAACCTGAGTAAGCTACTTCTGTGTGCCTCAGTTTTCTCAACTATTATATGGGGGTACTAGTACCCACCCTATCTTCTGAAACTTCAATGAGATAGACACTGCATGGAAGGAACTAAAACAGTTCCTGGGATATAAATATTAGCTATTATTATCATTACTGTTGGGCATAACGTATAATAGACCCTGTGTGAGGCCCTGCAGAGAGTTTAAGGATGTGCTCCATCCAAGATTCTACCCTCAAGGAGGTTAAAGTTTAGAAAGGTAGATGGGTCCCAGTGTGCATAATTAAAGTTAAAGGCATGATATTAGCAAGTGGCCTAAGAGTCTATAAGTGCTATGGTGGTACAAAAGTGACAAGACTTTTCCAGCTGGGTGATCAAGAAAGGCTTCCTGGAGGAAGTAGCATTTGACTTGGGCTTTATAGAAGTTAAAATGAGGAGATAAAAGGCAAAGGCATTCCAGGCGCAGGAATGGTACAAGCAAAGGTTCTGCTCATGGAGCTCACAGCAGATTGGAGGAGCTGGGGGTGGTCATCCAGTTAGGCTGGAGGGAAGACAAAGACGAGTGGCTCCAGCTGTAGTGGTAAGTAGAAGGCGGTGCTTAGGAGCTGAGAGTTTTATCAGCAGGTGGGAGGGAGCCAGTGATAGTTCGGAGCTGGACACAGTGGAGGTCCCAGCAACTCTGAACTGTCTCAGTGCTGGGAGACCTAGCATCCACGGGGGGATGTCAGCTGTCAGCCTGTCCGGATGATGCAGGACTCTCCCCCAAAGGAGACAGAATTGTGGGCCCTTCCCGAACCCAGAGCAACTCAAGGCAGCCGCTGACCCCATGTCTCTTCTCACCTTCTCCATCCACCTTCTGCCCTGATGTGACTCTCACACTGGACCAGGAGTAACCAGTTCCCTCCGACTCTTCCATCCCCAGCACTCAGACCAGGCTGACCTGGGGAGGTCCGACGCAACCGCACCCTTGCAAAAGGACGGACTGTCCCATTTCATGCTGGGAGCCCTAGCCTAAACCACGGCCTTCCTCCTAGTCTAATCCTGGGACACTAATGGGGTTCCCCCACCCCTCCTACAGTTCATGACCCTCCATTATCATGCAAAGCATAGTCCTATTGGTCCCAGGGGAATAGAAGGCTCTGAGCCCAGCCCAGCCTGGCACCTCACCTCCTTGGCCCTCCCACCCATCAGCTGGGACAAGATGCCCAGAGTCCCTTCCATCATCCTCCCAGAGAGGAAGCCCAGCCCTGCCCTCTGCCGCCCCAAAGCCTTCACCTCTTTCTCTCCCAGGGCTGCAAATCAGTTCCACATTTGGGATCTGGCATGTACTATCTGCTCAGAACTTACCCCTCCCAGTTAGCTCAAGCTCTCATTTCCCCCCACCCCACATGGTCAGCCCATGGGGTCCACAGAAGGAGAAGGGCTCCTGCCTTCAGTGACCCTCTTCAGCAGTCTGAGAGGAAGCTGGACTGTAGCAACATACCGGAGGGACAGTGGACTCGAGGCCCGCCCAGGGAGAGATGAAAGAGGAAGGGTAGAAAAAGGAAGGGGGTGGGGCGAAGGCAGAGCTTGAGTGAGCATATGAGGGGATGAGGGGTTGGGGGTGGTGAGGGAAGGAGCGAGGTAGTTCCCAGCTCAGCACATTCCTGAGACATCTGGACGTTCTGGAAGGGCCCCAGCTGGCCTGCATGGCTGTGGCTCCAGCCTCTCTGCTCTGTGATGTCAGGACCCAGCATTCCCCCCTCCCCTCAGAATCTCACTGGCCTGGAGTCCACCTTGGGACTGAGCGCTAGGGTGTCCTCTCCAGACCCCTCATCCTCAGGGAGCAAAAGAAGAGGTTCCTGGGGCCGTGGAAGAAATGCCTTCCCCAGAGGAGGGCCTGGGCTGGTGGTAGGAGGCAGACCTAGAAGATCCAGCGGTTTGCCCATGAGACTGACTCAAGGAGATTCCTCCTTTGGGCTGATGCCAGTATCCTCCCTTCTCCTTGGAAGGGAGATGGAGACAGAAGAAAGATTCCAGAAATGGCTGCCTACCTTGAGCTCTGTGATCCTGGGCACATCCACTCCCTTCCTAAGCTCTGTTTCCCTCTGCAACAGGAACAGCTACATTTAATGAGAGCCTTCTATGTGGCCTGCATTGTATAAAGCTCTTTACAAATGGTATTTCATCCTCACAGCAGCATGGTGAGGTAGATATAACTACCCCTATTTTACAGCTGTGAGTGAGGCTCAGAGAGCTTAAGCAACTTGCCCAAGGCTATAGGGTAGGTAGCACAGCTAGGATTAGGACCAGGTCTGTCTGCTTCCCTTGCTCATAACCATTGAACTATGTTGCCTCTACAAATAAGAGATGGAACTAATGATGCCAGGCTTTCTTTCAGCTCTAAACTTGTAATGATTTTTCTTGGCTATAGTGGGGCTCTTCAAGAAGGGCAGGGGAGGCATTAGTCACACACTGGGTGGGGGCGGGGGGAACGAGGGCATCTGGCTGTGAAGCATCGGATGGGTCAGGGATCTTTGGAGGTCCCCTCCCTTGGAGCCCCAGAGAGGTCCAGACCCTAGGAGCTGAAACTGCAACCTGATCCCCAGCCGAGCCTAGGGGTCCCACACCTTTCCTGAAGGAAGGGAGTAAATAAGGAGAGAGAATGCAGCTTCTTCCAAAAATAAAACCCGAGGACAAGTCAGACAGGCCAGGACGCTAAGGAAGCCAAAGGCTGAATGCTGAGCGCACTGAGGAGAGGGAAGAGGCCAAGGGAATTCCAGCCAGGGCTGGGTGGCAGGTTCCAACAGAGGGCCTTCCAGCTGGCCAGAAGCGGGGAGAGCAGCTCAGCCGGTTGGCCACTGGGCTGTTTATACTGTTTGGCCTTACCTAAGCTTGGGGCAGCTCCTCCAGTGCTGAGTAGGGGGCTGTGGTCCCCAGTACTGGTCTGGCTGGGGCTTAAGAACAAAAGGGCCTTGAGGAGGAACAACCCAATAGGGAGGGGCTGAGGGAAGAAGCCCAGGGGCATGGAAACTCTGCTGGAGCTAGAGTAAGCTGGCATCAGAGCGGAATTCAAGGCAGTCATTCCTGGAGGCTCAGCTGCAAAAATAAAAAATAAATAAAAACTAAAATTAAAAAAGTAAAAAAGGCTTCAGTCCCTTAGCTCGCTGGCACATTCCTTCATTCACCCACCAATTCAGTCAGTCACTCAGCAAATATCTAAGCATCTACCATGTGCTGGGACCAATGCTAAGTTTTGGAGATAAAGATGAGAATCACACACAGCAAGACATAGCAGCAACCTGGCTGGATCATTTCAAACTACACTAAGGAACTGGGAAATGATCCTAAGGGCAGTAGCAAGCCATCAATGGATACTGAGCAGGGGAGACCCACCGTCATATTTGTGTTGAAGACCCCTCTTGACTACAAGGGGGAGAATGCTCTTGAGACAGATCAAAGTTCAAAGCTTGGATGTACCTTTATAAATTGGGTAGTCACACCACGAGTGAGAAAGCCTTTTGCGAGCAGGAATTGCGCTTTGTTTATCCCTGTATCCACAAGGGTTTGGCACACAGTACTACTCAGTGAGTACTGAACAAATGCCTAAGTGATAAATAAATAGATGTGATTAGATGGCCTTATTCTTTAACAGCCCCCAGTGACAGCCCTGGCACTTAGCTCCAGTGTCCTGAGCTGTCCCACAGGGATCCTCGGGCCACTGCGTATGGACCAACATCTCCAGCAGCCAGACCATGGGCTGCTGTGCCCTTAGAGGTGCCAGTCACAGCTAATCCCAGCCCTGGGCAGCAGCACTCACTGCCATCTCTTCCTCCTGCCCAGACAGCACCTGGCACCCACCCGAGGGTTGGGCCACAGCACTTGGGCTGCCTGTTCAGAAGATGCCAGGCTCTGGCCAGGAATCTGCAGGCCAGATCTTCTCTTTCCTGAGGGACCCATGTCCTGACCAAAGAAGGGTTACCAGTGTCAGGAGGGGAAACTGGGGGACCAGACTAACGGAGCTGGGGGCTAGAGAGAATGCTCACCCTCCTCAGGACGCTGCTCTGCGCAGGAGCAGCCTCTGGTGAATGCCAGCCTACCCTTTCCTCTGTCCCTTCCCTTCTCCAGTGCACATGCAAAGAAAACCTCACCCTGTATTGTCCCCTTCTCTAGTCCCAGTCCCAGGCGAGCCTGGGACTCCCAAATCTCCCTTGTGGGGGTCACATGACTCTGTTATCTCCAGCACGTGGCTTGGCGCAGTCAGCAGTTCTGTGGTCGTGTGAGATTCTGCTTGTGTTCATGTGAGGGTGTGCATGACTACATTGGTGACTTTGTCTGGGGTGACTGACCATGTGTATATGGGAGTCTCTCTGTCTGATCACATCGGAGGAGTGTGTCCTAGTTAGGTCTGTTCGTGCCTGCCAGTGTCAGCCAACGTGAGCCCATGAGTGTATGTGCAATAACCTTGTGCCAGGCCGTATATAGAACTGTCTAAATGTGCCCATGGGTGTAGACCTTTCCCTGGGTAGTGTGTGCCTGTGTAAATAGGAACCTCACAGCCATGTCTATGTAGCATGTGTACAGGAGTGAGTGTGTGCACAAGCACACACACACACACACACACACACAAGTATTTCTGCTTACTTGGACTGGGGCTCTGTGGTAACTAGTTCAGCAGGGGGAAAATATGAAACCTCAAGCAGCCGCCTTCCCTGGGCCTGTGGGGAACGGGGGAATGAGTGAGGTTGGAGGTTGGAACAATGTGCTCCCCCTACCCCACCCCATGCCCTGCCAGGAAGCCTCAGGGAGGGGCTAGCTCCCGGGACCAGGAGAACCGGCTCCATCCCTTACCCGTCCCCAGGGAGACCAGGGCAGAGAAAAAGAGCCCACTTTCTGAGGATTGGCTTACCTGCCACCCCAGGTCCCAGCCACCCCGGCCCCAGCAGGAGCACAGGTTTTAACTGATGGGAAACTGCAGCTGGCGAGGAAACACTACCTGCCCTCTGGGGTTCCTGAGTCCAAGGCCCCAGCCTTTTCCCCTTCACGGGACAGCTTTCAGGCCCAGCTCTGCGAGGGCAACGCCACAGCCGGGATTGTGATGCTTAAGGACAGGAAGGGCTTGTGTGACAGCTGGGTGCCCAGTGGCCCACCTCCCCTCTGCTAAGCTCCTCTTTGCTCTCTCTTGACCCTACCCCACAGCAGTGACTCATTCTGATGGCCCTTCGGTTTGAAATGGGGGCAATTTTCTAGTGACCACGAGGCAAGTAACTGTCCAGGAATGTATGGGTCAGTGTGTGCATGGGGGGTGGGGACTGGGGGCCCGGACTGCGGGGAAGGGGAAGGGAGAAATGTAAGAAGACTCTCCTCCCATCTCTCCCCAGAGCTCACTCTCTCAGAAGGAATGTCTGGGCTCGGGATTTCCCCCCGCTGCTCATCCCACAGCTCAGCCTGGGCCCACTCCGGTCTCCTCCCTCTTCTTCCCCAAGCGCAGACTGAATCGGCCCGGGTCGGGGAGGGGGCAGAAACCAGAGATGGGGTGCACGCGTCGAGGGGCATGAGGGAAGGGGGCGCTCTCCCTCAGGTCCTCAGGCGGAGACCCTCCTCCCACTCCCCCAGAGCTTTTCTCTCTCTGCATTGACCCAATGGAGGAATGAGGGGAGGGAGCTGAGGAGCTTCAGGCGGTCCTACAGGCAGCCCAAGAATGCCGGCCCCCCCACACACACACACAGCACCCCCTCCGGGGACCGAGAGACCGAGGCCGGCTGCCCCGTCCACGCGCGCGTGGTAGGAGTATTCAAGGAGGGGCGGAAGGAACTGAGCTGGAAAAGTTGCGAAGGGACTTAAGAATTGGGGCCGGACCTCCGCTTGGAGCCGGGAACATCTGAGGAGACTCTTCCTTTCCACTTTCCCCTGCTTGTGGTGCGGGGTCGGGACCGCGCCATTGAGACGAGTCTTAGGACACTGTGGGACCGCCAGGCCCACCTGGAGGCTCAAAGGGGTCGTTCCTGCCTCCCCACCAGGTGCAGAAAAGGACACAACGGGAGACCCAATATGCCCTGCCCTTCGCGTACACCCGCGCGGTAGGCGAGGCGGAGACCCTCCTCCGTGCGAGCCCTGCCCGCCTCCTGCCCCTCCCGCCCCAGCTGCTGCAGCTGCGGTCTTTTCGCAGCTTCCTCCCATTGGCCAGGAGCTCCGCGGGTCCACCAATGAGCAGGCTGGGTTCCCGCGTGGGGCGGCCCCAAGCACGAGGTGTTAACCTCTTGGGGGCCTAGCCTAGCGGGCTGGAACCCTGTCCTTCAGTAAATTTAAAGGGCCGGCTTCCAAGACCAGCTTGGGGCGTAGGGGAGGCTGCCATCGAAGGGAGGGGTGCGCGCAGGAGAGCCCAGGACCGCTCCTCCAAGAGAGAGGAGCCGGTGCTGGCTGCGCGTGGCAGCCGAGAAAGAGCTTACGTTGGCACGACTGTAGGAAAAAGTCTTTAACGAGGAGGGAAACGAATCATAATACAGTGTTTCCTTCTCTGGCTTCCCACCTCCCGTTGCCTGGAAAGGCACCTCCGTAGGAAGGGTTACCCTCTCAGGACCGATCCCCCTCAGAACGATGACCCGCGACCCCCTGACATTTATGGATTCCTGCCCTCCACCCCCAATAATTTCCAGCGAATAATCTGAAACCTAAACTTTCTGTGTGTAAACTGGAGGGAGAGCTGGGTGTGGCCCAGGGAGGGGGAGCGGTTGGCAGTGCGGGACGAGAAGCGATGCTGGAGCTCAGGAGATCTCCAGGCTGGGTTTCCAGGGATGGGGCGGGGGAGACACAGAGAAAGAAGTGAGGGGCCAACAAGAAGGTGCCCCTCGTCCTGTCAGCCCCAGAACTGCGAAGAACCCTCCCTCAGCGTTGCCATTTCACTGTGTGATCCTGGGTAGGTGGCTTTCCCTCCCTGGGTCTCAGTTTCCTCATTAGCAAAGTGGGGAGGAAGGCGTGGACCAGGAGCTTTCTCAGATCCCTTCTGCCTCCAACTTCATGATATAAATCAACCATAACTCAGCTCCAGGCACCAGATAGACGTGGGGCTACCAAGCTCTCTAAGGGAAGTCCCTCTGGCCTGCTCCCATGAGCAGGAGTAACAGGACATACCCATTGTTGCCACCAGAGGGGCGTCCAGCATTCAAGGAGGCCCGGAGGAACGGCGGGATTTTCTGAGTGTCCTCCGCCCCCACCCTGCCTGCCCCTTGGCCGCCCTCCCCTTCTACTTGGCTCCCACACTCTGGAAGCTCCATCCTGCTGGGCCCTGGCTGCTGTTTCCAGCAGGTGAGGTGGGGGCTTCTCACACAAGGGGACCAACTGAGCTTCCCCCAGCAGGTTCCAACGGGCACCGCAAAAGGGGTCTCTGAGAAGGACCTGGGTCATCCGCCTGGAGCCAAGGCTGTCAGGGACCCGGGCCCAGGCTAGAGGAAGCATCTTTCCTCTCCCAGGCCTCACGGACAGGCTTGGCAAACCCTTATCGCCTGAGAAGCAGCTGCTGGAGAAATACCTTAGCTGCTGACTCACTGTGCTGTCCTCTCTTTGTAACCCCTTCCCACTGGGCCCCACACCAGGCCTGATGGAGTGAGAGAGAGACAGAGGGAGGGAATGAGAAGGGGCAAAACGACCCCAGCTCGTCTGGCCCAGACTCCACAGAGCACGTGGCTAGCACAGACCACGTGGCTAGCACAGACCACGTGGCTAGCACAGACCTGCCTGTCCCTGGCTGGATGGTTGGGGGAGGCTGTACCCTTTAAATGGCCTTCATCTGGGATCACAGGTATTCTTTAGAGACTTGATCAGCTGAGGCCTCTGACCTCCTGGTTCTGCCTCCCCCCGCAGGCATTCACTGATGGACAATGGACATACTGATGGCATTGCCCTCTGGGGTATACAGGGCCTTGTCCCCCTAGCAGGTGAACAAGATAGAGACCTTGTCTCAGGAGGGACAGTACAGTCTGGCCAAGAGGCAATGCCAGAACAGGGGAATGTCTGCTGCAGGTGGGAAAGGACTGTACAGTCAGGAGGTATGCACAATTCCCAGTTCTGCTCGACTCCCTGGGCCTCAGTTTCCCTACCAGTCAAATGCAAATACTTATCTCATTTAGTAATTGTGACAATTGAAAAAAAAGGACGCATAGGAAAGCACAACAAAGTGTAGGATAATGATGATAAATTCTGGTGAACTAGGAAGAGGAAAGAATACCTGAATCAATGGGGTTTCTGAACACATTTTGTCCTGGATTCTCTGCTCACACTTTGTTTGGGGGAAAGGTCAAACCACCTTCCCCCATGGGCTCCAAGCTCAGTTCACTTCAGGCTCAGAGTTAGGCTTTTCATAATAATCATGGCTAATAATTATCAAGCACTTACTACATACTAGACACTGTTGTAAGTGTTACATGTATTTACTGCATATACGTATGTTATGTGTACACAAGTTATATGTATTTGCTCATTTTATCCTCATAATCCTTTGAGGTAAGTATTAAGCATCTAATAAATATTCGACACAACAACACCACTATGAGGTAGGAAATATTCCCCCTAACAGACGAGGAAACTGAGGCACAGAGAAGTGAAATAACTTAGCAAGTAGTGGAACTAGGGATCGAAGGAAGCCTGTCTGACTGCAGAGCTTGCACACATCCCCTGCTCCCTGCATACAGATGCTCTTGTGGCTCTGGACCTTATTCTCAGATACGGCCCTTCTACTCATTCCTCTGGGTTGGGACAGGCTCTGAGTAGTCCAAGCTAGAAGGAGCCAACAACTCCAGACCTCAGACCAATCCCCCAGAAGCCAGTTCTTAAACACTCACCAGGTGGGATCCCAGGGCTGGAAGTAAAGCCCCCCACCATCTCTACCAACCCACCAGCAAATTCATCCAGTCAGTAAATAATGAATAAACAACAGTGACATTTCCGTACATGTTTGTAATTCTTTAGAGAGAAAAAAACAAGCCTACTTTGTCCCAGCCACTAGGTGCTTTATTAATAAGAAGTAACATTTGTTGAGTAATTACTATGTGCCAGGGACTGTTCTATGGTCTTTACATGTGAAGTTGACCTTTGAACAGTGCAGGAGTTAGGAGAGCCATCCCTATGTAGTTGAAGATCCACATACGCCCTGGCTGGTGGCTCAGTTGGTTGAGCATTGTCCTGTGCGCCAAAAGGTTGTGGGTTCTATTCCTGGTCAGGGAACATACCTACGTTATAGTTCATACCTGGTTTCTCTCTCACATTGATGTTTCTCTCTTGCTCCCTTTCTCTCTCTTTAAAATCAATAAAACAGTCAGAGAAAGACAAATACCATATGATTTCGCTCATACGCGGAATCTAATGAACAAACTGAACTAACAAGGAAAACAGAGACAGACTCGTAGATGGAGAGCAGGCTGACAGCTAGTTGGAGGGGAGGTTAGAGGATGGACAGATTGAGCAAAAAGGAAAAAGGACTCATGGACATGGACAACAGTGTGGTGATTGCTGGGGGGAAGCAAGTATAAGAGAACTAAATAGTAATGTGAAAACATACAATAAAAATTAAATCAAAAATAAATAAAATCAATAAAACATATCCTCAAGTGAGGATTAAAAAAAAGAGAAAAGATAATCCACATATAACTTTTGACTCCCCCATACTTAACTACTAATAGTCTAGTGTTGACCAGAAACTGTGTCCATAATATAAACAATTAACACATATTTTGCATGTTATATGCATTGTATACTGTAGCCTTACAATAAAATAACCTAGAGAAAGGAAAATGTTATTAAGAAGAGAAAATACACTTTCAGTACGGTTATTAATACCATAAGTTTACATCCTCTATTTACAAGGTGAAAAAAATCTACCTAGAGTGCACACACGCAGTTGGAACCCATGTTGTTCAAGGGTCAATTGTATTAACTTGTTTAATCCTCACAATATCCTAGCAGAGAGGAACTATTATCATCCCCACTGTACAAAGGAGGAGATGAAACATAGACAAGTTAATCAACTTTCCCAGGATCACTAAGAAATATATTCAACATCATTGCCAAGAACAAACACACACACATAACTGAGATAAAAAAATTATACTAGGTATTTAACTTGTCTGTGTGCTGTGTACTCTGATATTTTTCTACCCTATTTTGTCCTATTTTTTTATATTCTGGTCATGACCTATTAAATTGATTTCACAACTCGTTAACGAGTCAACACCCACAGTTTGAACGGCACTGAGTCATAGCTAGAAGTCTCGAGGCCAAGATTTGAACCCAAGTAATATGGTTCCAGAGCCTAGTCTCTTGGAATAAAGAATGTCTTAGAAAAGGGAGACACTGGATGCATGAGGACAGGTGGGGACTGTGCTAACGAGGGAAGTGGAGGCCTCCATAATCCTCCGAACTTGCATCACAGCAAAAGATAATACAAAAGTCACTAATACTGCCATCGGGGTACAAACTTGCTGCCATAGACATATTCTTTTTTTTCTTTTTTAAAAGATTATTTTTCAATTACAGTTTACATTTAATATTATTCTGTATTAGTTTCAGATGTAGAGCAAAGTGGTTAGAAAATCATGTACTTTACAGAGTGGTGCCCCTCACTGTTCTATGTACCCACCTGGCCACATGCATATTTATCACACTATTGTTGACTATATGTATTCCTCATGCTGTAATCTACATCTCTGGCTATTCTGCAACTACCAGTGTGTGCTGCTTAATTCGTTCATCTTTCTCACCCATCCCCCCAACCCCCTGCCCCTCCGACAGCTCTCAGTTTGTTCTCTGTGTCTATGGATCTGTTTCTATTTTGTTCATTTGTTTAGTTCATTAGATTCCACATATAAATGAAATCATATTGTATTTCTCTTTCTCTGCCTGGCCTATTTCACTTAGCATAATACCTTCCAGGTTCAACCATGCTGTTTCAAAGACATAGTTATTCTTTTAATTAGTCCTCCCATGAAGGAAGTGGAGTGGCCTGAGAGAAAGACTCAGGCAAAGTGATGTGACCAAGGTCACTGAGCCAGAACTAGAGCCCTTGTCCATCTTACTGTCTGGGCCAGCGGTCTTTTCACACCATCCATAGCTTACCCTTGAGGATAATGACATTGAGCTGGAGATGGCGGTGAAGGTGGCGGTGGTCACGTGATGACAGTGGTTCTGGTATTAACAGAAATCATAATACTTGGTACAGGTGATGTGGGCATTCATGGTGGTGGCAGGGCTGGAGGCACTACCACAGAAGTGTCTGTACCCCCTTCCCAAGCTAAGCTGTCCCCCCAACACCTCCTCTTTCCCTAGCATTTCCCTGAGCACCTGGACCACTTTGCGGAGAACATGGAGGACTTCTCCAACGACCTGTTCAGCAGTTTCTTTGATGACCCCGTGCTGGATGAGAAGAGCCCTCTACTGGACATGGAACTGGACTCCCCCACACCAGGCATCCAGGCTGAGCACAGCTACTCCCTGAGCGGCGACTCAGCGCCTCAGAGCCCCCTTGTACCCATCAAGATGGAGGACACCACCCAAGGTAAACAGGATGGAAGGGCCCAGGGACAGCACAGGCCCAGAAGGCCCAGGAGAGAGGGAAGCTACTGAGGGACCGCAGGGGGAGCATCACAGGCCGAGACTCCCATGGCCCAGGGAGCCACCCACAAACACCTCTCAGCCACGCTGCCCCTGCCTTTTTGTTCTCCCTCCAAGCACACCCAATGGGTACTTCTCAAGAGCTTCTTGCTGACTTCGGTCAGTGGTGTGCAAAGGGTGGTTCCCAGGCCAGCAGTGTCACCTGATAACTTGATAGAAATGCAGATTCTCAGGTCCCCCCAGATGTTCTAGATCAGAAGCCCTGTAGGTAGAGCTCAGCCTTCCAGGGGATTCTGGAGCACACTTGGGTCTAAGGACCGCTGACTTAGAGGGAACAGTGAGGGGAATTAAACCGTAAATGTGGACTAGTGACCAAGGCTCTATGTGGAACCGTCCCATATCCTTATACTGTGATGTCCTCTGAGATGCTACCTGGGAGAGACTCCTGCGCCTACTTTTATTACTGAAGGTGGGGTTCTCCTAAGCTCCCCTCTCCCCCAGCCTGCCTTGATTTTAAGCAAAGGGCCCTTTATGTCTTTTCTCTCATGTCATCAACATTTGAGAACTCAAGACTGTGCCCCCCCCCCGGAAATGGTCCCTTTGGGCATTTCCTCAAACAGGCGGTCCCGGCCCCATCAGCCCCATCTTACTTGGCTGGGCCATGGTGGACACACCTCCTAGCCTCAATAAACCGCAGTTTCTTCATCTACAAGTGGGAACAGCAATAAACAGTTCTATAACATCTCCAGTTTACAAAGTGCTCCCATGTTAATCATCTCGTTCATTTCTCACAACTCATAGCTGAGGTAGGAATCACTTTTATCATAATCCTCCCTTGACTGAGGAGGGAAATGAGACTTCAGGAAAGCTGAGTTGTTTGGTCACACACACAGTAAGATGCCCGGCAGGGACTCGGAAGCAAGCAAAGCCCGACTCTGAACTCGCACCCTTGCCGCCGCCACATCCACCGGCCTCAAGGGGGCAGCAAGGAGCACTGCGTTTGGAACCACACAGGTTTTGGTGCATGTCCTGATGCTTCCAAGAGCTTCTGGGTGATCTTGGGCAAGTCTCTTAACCTCCCTGGGCTTCTGTTTCCTCAGTTATAAAATGAGAATAAAATGTGGTCTGAGAATTCTGGACAGGGTTAAAAATACATAAAGTACCCTGCTCAGTGCCCAGCACATAATATATATCAATAATTAGTGGCTATTTTCATTGTGTCTCTAGAAGTCCTATTAATGCTGCAGTGGTTTTTACTCCTCTTTCCTCTCAGAGGACAATGGTCTTGAGTGATTTTCTTAATATTCTCATCTATTAAATGGGAGAAATAGCGGTGTCTACCCCATAGAATTTTTGGAAGGAATAAATGAGTTCACATGTGTCAAGGGCTTAGAGCTGTGCTCAGTGCACAAAGTGTGAGCTGCTTCTGAGGGTCTTAGAGGCTCCCCAGGGGCAGAGTCAGGCCTTCGTACCCCACTCCCAAGCCCTACCCCTCAGGGCAGGGACACCTCTTAGGTTTTAAATGGCACTAGGGCTTGTGGTTGCTGAGGTCTCCGCTTCCCTTCGTGCCCTGGCCTCAGCTAAGAGCTCTGAGGTCGCCTCAGGGAGGCCTCAAGCCAGCAGGGGGAAGAGCAGGGTGTGGGATGGCCCCCCTCCCGGGGTGGGTTCTCCATCTGCCCCCACATTTCCAGCCCAGCAACTGCTTGGACACCCCCAATCTATTTTTAGAGTAATTTGTTTGTGGGCCCTTTGCAGGGGGCAGCTTCCCGGAGGCCAGCGGGCTGGCCCTGTAATTTGGGAAGATTGTGGGTGTTCCTGGAGCCCAAGGGCAGCCTGTGGCCCAGAGCTGAGGCAGTCAGGCTCCCAGCAGGGTGGAGCCTGGCCTCAGAGGTGGGATCAGGCAGCCGTTGACCCCTCTCCCACCCACAGTGGGTCCCAAAGGCCAGAGTCCCCTACAGCCCTTCCCTTGCCTGCTGGCTCCCCAGACCCCTGCCTTACCAGTGCTTCTCTGGCTTTCAGGTGCGGGGGCCACCACGAGCTGGGGTGGAGGACTGTGGGCACCCAGCAGGAAAAGGGGTGATGTCTGCCAGCCCCATGGCCCAGGTGAGGCCAGGAGGTAGATGCTAGAAAGGGAGACCTGAGCATCACCCATCACCCCCACCCCATGCCCTCAGTCACCAGGTCCTGTGAATTCCTCCTTCTAAGTTTCTCCCGGGTGTTCCATCCTCTCCATCCCCACGCCACTGCTCTTGCTCAGGCCCTGTCTCTCTGTCCAGCTGGGTGATGTCAACAGACTCCTACGGCTTCCCTGCCTCTCTCCCGCCTGCCCCAGCCTAGTCTCCACCCAGGGGCAGAGCGATGTTTTCAACATTACAAATCTGAGCATACTCAAAACTCTTCAGTGCCGCCTCATTACCTTTAGAACAAAGTCACCACTCTGAGCGCGGTCATCAAGGCTGTGCCACCCTTGCTGGCCTCTCTGACCCCATTTCCTTTCCATCCCAACTGCACTAAAATGCTTATGACTCTCACTAGGTGCCCACCAACTGGCACAGTGCTCAGCAGATGCTTACCGAATGACAATAATTATATCGACAATAGCTACTGTTTATTGAAGATTTACTTCTGAACAGGCGCCTTTACAGATGAGAAAGCTAAGGCTCAGAGAGGTTAAACAACTTGCCTAAGGTCACACAGCCAGTCAGGAGGCGTTCAGGTCTGTTGTCCAAGTCCAGTCTATGAGCTGCTGAATGAAGGAGAGGCCCCCACTTCTTCTGGCTCCCAGGGGATAGGAGCGGGGCTGAGCCTGTGCTCCGGGAGTCCCCTGAGCCTGGTCCTGCCCCCTTCCCCCAGATGTGGAACGTGGAGCCTGGGTGCTGGGGCACAAGCTGTGCTCTGTCATGGTGAAGCAGGAGCAGAGCCCGGAACTGCCTGTGGACCCTCTGGCTGCCTCCTCAGCCATGGCTGCCGCTGCCGCCATGGCCACCACCCCGCTGCTGGGCCTCAGCCCCCTGTCCAGGCTGCCTGTCCCCCACCAGGTGAGCCTGGGGACTGTTTTCTAGGGCCTGGGGGAGGGAGAAAGAGTGGTGGGTCTCTGTGAGAAGAAGTGTCCAAAGCCCTGTGCCGCCCAGGGCTCCTTGAACCGGGAGCAAAGTGGCCCTCAGACCTGAGGTTCGGAACTCCCAGCCTGGGCCCCTGCCACCCCTTAGGGCCGCCCCTGCACAACCTAGGATGTGCACAAACCACAGAGCCCTCCCAGTAAGCTGGCGCCCTCACTGTGTGTGGGAAAGGCCTATGGGGGGGGGGCAGGCAGAGCCGGGCGTCAGGGGCCACGCGCAGAGTCCCAGAGATGGAGCTCGCCGAGGCCACTTAATGTTCTTGAAGCATCAGCGTTTTTAAAAAAGAAGAAAGACCGAAATGGAAATATAAAATCTTTCCGTTGTTTGATTTCATGAGATTAATATTTTTAACCCACACTCTCATGCCACCCCCACATGAGACAGATAGATCCAAGTTGATGTCTAAAGACCTATCTGAGAGGGTGAGGCCCAGGGCACAGACCCCTAGGAGAGGCCCTGCCAGGCTCTCACTTGTGCTCTGGGCACATGGCATTCACTCCCTCTTCCTCGACCTCCTTCTCCATAAAGTGGGAGCATGAGCTCCCTCCGAGGAGCTTCTGTCCCTGAGTCTACAATACAAGGATTATCTTAAATCCCTGCTCTGGACTGGGCTGGCCCTGCCCCCTGCTGGCCATATGGCAGAGCTGATTAGAGTGTGGCCACAGGCAGGCGGGGGCAGCCCCTCCCTACCCCTCCTTACCCCACCTCTGTCCCCAAGGATCAAGAGTTGGCTGCAAATGTGGAGGATCCTCTGTGACTAGATCCAAGACCGGCCCGGCGATGCCTCGGGCCTTGCCAAAGCCAGAGGGGAGGGCAGGACAGCAGTCAGGGTCTTAGAGGTTGGGTACATGCCTCAGAAAAGGAAACTGAGGCTCAAAATGGTAAGCAACCTGCCCCAAGTCACACAGTCAGAAACAATGGAGCTGCACCCCAGGCTCAGCTGCCAGGCTCCAAAGCCCGTACCTTCACTCCAGTGAGGTCTCCACCCTCTAGGGGAGGCACAGGAATGGGGGTCGGTGTGGTGTGACAGCCGTGAGCTGTGTGACCCACCTAAGTGCCATCACCCTTCTGCATCACTGTCCCCTCACGTCATTTGAGGGCTGAGCTGGGCTATAGACCAGGGAACCTCCCAGGTCCCGGCCAACTTGAACTTTCTGGGATTCTTATTCATCCGCATAAACCTGGGATTCCTCGTCATACCCATAATGTCAGCTTCTCTCTACTGGCCGCAGACCCTGAGGGGAGAGACGGTCCTGAAATCCAGCACCCAACACTGTGCCTTCCTCAAAGAGAACACCACTGACGTGCCTACTGGCAGGAAACCACACATGTTACTGAAATCCTTTCTGGGACAGCAAGTTGGAATACAGAGAAATAGAAATGCATGTTTATTTAGAGTGTAAATCGAGCTCTGTCACTCCCTTGCTTAAAACCCATAGGGGCTCCTCACCGCTTCAAACTTCTTTGTCTGGATTCACTCTCACCCCGATCTCCTGGTCTCGTTCCCTACCGCTCCGCCCCAGCGCACATCCCTCCATTCCGGACACTCTGGACACTTGCAGTTTCCAGATCCAGCCGTGCTCCATCTGGCCCCTGTGGCTTTGCAGAGGCTTTTCCCTCTGGTTGGAATGCCTGTCCTCTCACTCACCGCCTGCTCTATCCATTATGTGCAATACTCCTGTGTATCCCTCAGGATTTATTTCAAACTTCGACTGCTCAGGGAGTGTTCTCAGCCACCAATCAGTTAATGCCTCCTTCATCTGTGCTACTGTCACCACTCATTGAACAGCTACAACGGGGCAGGCATTACCTCTCGTTCTCATGGCAACCCGCACACCAAGGCCTGCCTGGCCTTCACAGTCAGTTGCAGGGTCAGCCTCTACCAAGAAGATGGCACTGGCCTCGGAGGCCCCAAGAAGCCCTCCTTCTCTGAGCTACGCCATTCTCTTCTCCGAGGTCCGAGGAGGCTTCTCCAAGCTCAGGACCTTGCCTCTGCTTCCTCTGGGCTATGCCCAGAACTCTAAGCCTAGTCACCTCCCCTATTGTGCAGGACAGGCCACCAGACTCAGGGAAGGAGACGGGGTGGAAGGAGATGGGGTGGACGGCACGGTGGGCACAGCCCCAGGGGCAGCTGATGGAGCTGGACTTGTCTCTTCCTCAGGCCCCGGGAGAGATGACTCAGCTGCCAGTGATCAAAGCAGAGCCCCAGGAGGTGAACCAGTTCCTCAAAGTGACACCAGGTGAGTGTGTTCAGAGACGACTCTTCGTCTCCAGCCTTGGGCAGACAGCATCCCTGCGACCTTGGTCCAACAAGCCCAACTCCCTCGACACCCCACCTCCCCCCAGGATATCCTCTCCTCCCTGCCTTGCCCACTCTTCATCCCTCCAGTCCCCTTCTTACCCAATCTCTGACTGTCATCAGCACTATCAGCACCTGTTCACCCTCTTTGCTTATCTCCCATCATTCACTGACTGAAGTTTCACTCTATTGCTACCCATTCACCTATCCATCCATCCATCCATCCATCCATAAATCTGGGCATTCTGTGCTGCCCTGGGGGCTCTCCCGACAGCTAAGTTCTGCCCAGGCTCCCACCTGACCCCATGCAGAGCGTCCAGCTTCCTGGCACTACGGCCACAGAGGGCAGCATGGAGGGCGAGGCTGGAGAGAGCAGTGCTCCTGGCTGGTCTGCTGACAGCCCAGAGCCTAAAGTCAGAAATGGAAGCGCTGGGTCAGCTATGGCTGAACATTTTGGGGTGGAAGGAAGGGAGGGACAGAGGTGGCTGCCGACCCAGTGTGATCCCCAGGGGTCTGGCTGTGGACAGGTTCCAGTCGCCTCCTGGGGTTGCCCAGCTGGAGGCTCAAAGACCCTGGACCCTGTGAGGTCTGGGATGGGGGAGGGTCTCCAGGAATCCAGCCTCCGTGATGTCTACCCACACGGAGGATCAGGCTCCAAAGAGCCAAGCCTCTGGTGTCAGAGACGAGGTGACACCCAGGAATCAGCTTCTGGGGCGTCAGCTCCCATAATTCTGACACCACAGAGGGGCTCCTGCTGCTACAGCTGGCCGAGGCCCCAGCAGTCTTGCCTACCGCATCAGGGCTGGCTCGGGCCCATGCTCCACTGAACTCAGGTCCTGGCAGGGCTGGCGTGCAGCCCAGCTAAGCCGGCTTCCCCTTTTCCCCACAGAGGACCTGGTGCAGATGCCTCCGACGCCTCCCAGCAGCCATGGAAGTGATAGTGACGGCTCCCAGAGTCCCCGCTCTCTGCCCCCCTCCAGCCCTGTCCGGCCCATGGCCCGCTCCTCCACGGCCATCTCCACCTCTCCCCTACTCACAGCCCCTCACGTAAGCATCTCGGGGTGGGGCTGGGGAAAGTAATCGAGTGAATCCGCTCCGGCACACGGCCAATGGGGGAGGGTCTGGGGAGCCCGAGCCTGACCCCCACTCTCATCAGAAGTCAGAGAGGTGGCTGCCTGGCAGACGGCAGTGAGAGTCTTTTAATCCTGTCTCGTGGGAAATAGAAAATAGGTAGAGAGGGCCAAGAGGCCTGCTTAACCTGCACTGTTGCGGAGCCAGGACTAGAACTTAATGTTCCTGATGTCCCAGTGGGTGACCCCAGCTGCCTCCTAGGAGCACTACTTGGGGACCCGTGCTCAGGAGGCCCAGAGTCCCCAGGAAACTGGAGATAGGCCCTGAGCCCTGCCGTGGGTGTTCAGCCTTCCCAGTCAAGGCTGTAGGGATATGAAGGCAGTGCCATTTAGGGCCCTGGACAAGTGAGTTTTGAGACTGTGAATTTCAGGGTGGGATCTAGGAAGCCCCCCAACCATGTACCAAGTGCCTCATATGCTGGGCTCCCAGCAGCACCCTAAGCACTTTCTATGTGCTATTGGATTTAATTCAGATCTAGTCCTTTTTTCAGATGAGGACACTGAGGCTCAGAGAGTTGAGCGCTCTGCCAGGGTCACACACAGAATAAATGGCAGGGCTTGGATTTGAACCCAGGGCTATATGGTTCCTAACCATCATGTCCTATTTCCCACAGAAATTACAGGGGACTTCAGGACCGCTGCTCCTGACAGAGGAGGAGAAGCGCACCCTGATTGCTGAGGGCTACCCTATCCCCACGAAACTCCCCCTCACCAAAGCCGAGGAGAAGGCCTTGAAGAGGGTCCGCAGAAAAATCAAGAACAAGGTAAAGCAAGCGTTGGATCCCAGCTCTGCCTTGGGACTGCCTTGCAGGGGGACGGGCCTTTGATCACGTGGTGATGCCAGCCCTGAAATTGGGGGACCCCAGGAAGAGGATGTGTGTCCACAGTAACCCCTGTTTGGGGGGGCTTCTCCCTCTAGATCTCGGCCCAGGAAAGCCGTCGTAAGAAGAAGGAATACGTGGAATGTCTAGAAAAAAAGTAAGGGTCCTGGGTGGGGTGGGGGGCCTGGGCCCTGCCCCCCTCCAGCCTGTCCTCTTCTCCCCAGTGCTCTCTCACCGGGTTCCAGGGGCAGAGGACTCTGGGGTGGGATGCTGGTGGGCAGGACTGAGGGGGCGGCAGCCAGTCTGGGGGCTGCCCCCGAGCCTGCGCCTGCTTGGCCCCCACAGGGTGGAGACCTTTACATCAGAGAACAACGAACTGTGGAAGAAGGTGGAGACCCTGGAGAATGCCAACAGGTGGGTGCTGCCGCCTGCATCCCGCCTGGCCCCCGCTTTCTGCAGCCGATGCCCAGTTCTGGCGTGCATCTGGGGGGCAGAAGGGAGGCGAGGTAACTGAGTTCAGGATGAACCCCAGAAACAAGAACCCTGCAGCCCAGGACTCCCATTCTTCTTCATCCGCACATAGCTCTATGCAGCAGACAGGGCTGGGGAGAAGCTTTGAATGAGATGGTACAGAACCGTGGTTTTCAAGGTATGGCCCTCAGACCACCAGCAGCAGCCTCCTCTGGGAACTGGTTAGAAATGCTTCTTTTCAGGCCTCACACCAGGGCTGCTGAAGCAGGAACTCCAGGGAGAGGGCTCAGAAATCTGTGTTTTAATTAGCCCTTCAGGTAATTCTGATGCGGCCCAGAGTTAGAACCTCTGGTGTAGACGCTTGCCACTCAAAGCGAGCTTCTAGGACAAAGAGTACCACTGGGGCTTCTAAGAAATGCAGGATCTCAGGACTCTCCCCAGACTGAACTGAATCAGAATCTGCATTTCAGCAAGATCCGTGGGTGATTCACATGCACAAGCAAGTTTGAGAAACATTAGTGTAGGCACAGCGCCTGGCATGAAGTGGCTACAAGAAGTCACAGCTCTGGACTTGCATTCCACTCTGCCCCTTCAGTGACTGAGCCCAGCGTCTTTGTCTAAATGGAGACCATAGAATTCACGTATTCGGTGAGACGGTGCAACTAATGGGCCCAGCACTGCGCTTGGCATTTAAAAATGTTCAATTCATGTTAGTTTTTCTTTTTTTAATTGTTATTCTGAATTATTGATAGTGCCCAGCCACGAGTCCACAGTAGGTCTTTAATGATTATTTGCTGGGATTAATTAAAACAAATAGACAACAGCTGGTATATAGCAGGTGCTCAACAGAAGGCTTTTTCCTTCTTTCCTTCCTTCTCCCTCAGCTTCTCCAGCGGGATCCAGCTACTCCCCTGACTGACCTGGGGAATGCCCCCTACTCAGGGAAGGGGAGCCAGGAACCCTCACCCCTCCTTTACCTCTGGCCCAGATTCCTCTCTGGCCCCAAATTCGGCCAGGCCCTTGGAGCTATTTCGCCACCTGCTGTGCATTATGGGAACTGCAATCCCTTCCGCCTGGCTGTGGGGAGAAAAGAGATGATTAAATGTTTGCTCACCAAGCATGGGCTGAGTACCTCCCGTGTATACCCAGAGGAGTCCATGGGGGGGGGGGGGGGGGGGACCCAGTCCTTACTCAGGGAGCCCACAGTTAGCTGAGGAGACTGGCATGGAAAGCCATAAATAAATGAAGTGTTACAGGTGCTGTTATAAATGCAAAAATAGCAATAACATTAACCAAAATGGTAGCTACCATTTACTGGCCACTCACTATGTACCAGACAGCTGCCAGACATGTCCTTCTCTGTTCAGGCTGTTGTAGGTGCAAAGGAGGAAGGTCAATTTTGCTATGGCTGATGTGGGGTCAGAAAAAGGTGACCACAGCGCAGGTGGGACAGGCCTTCCTCCAACCCCGCTTTGGCCAGGAGCCTCACAGACCATCCCTGAGCTCCCACAGGGTGACCCAGCTATCCACTGTGAGACAGGCCTCAGGTTCCGAGCTACACCAGACAGGAGCCAAGCAGGAGGTGACCTTATCTGTGTTGATTCAAATGGGCCCCCGATGTGGAAGGCAAGTCTGGAGCCAGCCCAGGTGCTTCCCCGGAGAGCTCCAGGAGGCAGATGCCTGCTGGGTCGGAGCCTGCCGGGTGACCACTGTGCCCTCCTCAGGACCCTGCTCCAGCAGCTGCAGAAACTCCAGACTCTGGTCACCAACAAGATCTCCAGACCTTACAAGATGGCCGCCACCCAGACCGGGACATGCCTCATGGTAGGTGCCGCCCCCTCATTCAGGGCCTCAGGAGGACTCCTGTTCCCTAGGCTGGCTTTCTAGGGTGGCAGGCAGACCTTCGAAGGATGGGCATTATTTTGAGCAATGCCACTGGGGCATGCCATCGTAGTGCCTAGGGGCCTGGCTCCAGCAGACCCTGGCCTCTTTCACCAAGCCCATGGAACCTTCTAGAACATGGCCTTCTCTGACCAGTTCTAAATGTGCTGTGTAGTGACTGCCATGAACCCAGCTAGAGGATGGCAGGGCAAGTCCTTTGAGGAGGCAGCTTCCACTCCCTGTGGGGTAAAGGGTCTGGGGAGACACAGGGAAGTACGGACTTGGTTCTTTCTCTAATGAATGCTGGAGAGAAGGCCGAGCAAATCTCTGAAAACACAAAAGAATGCCCTGCATGTGGCTCAGGCTTCTGCTAGTCCCTCTTCCACCCCCTCCTGGAAATGTCCAGCCTGTGCATTCCCCAGGCCCTCGGAGATCCTGCCTGTGCTGCTGGCGGCCGAGCCACATGGGAGCAGGGGTTACTCTGGGCCTTGTGACTCTTAGCTCCTCCTGCAGAGAAGCTCTAGTGATGCTGTGTCCCCTCCCTTGTCCCAGCGCCAACCCCCGCCTCCACCTGCCCCTTTCCTCCTTGCCTGACTCCTCCACCTGCAGGGGTTGACCAAGTTGGCCCCTTCTTTCTTTTTCCCAGCACTGCCTGTGGTGGCCCCTACAACAGGCTGAGATGGCCTGAGCAGCCTCCTCCACCTTCTCCAGAGAGGGTGGGATGCCCTGCATCTAGTGGGCGGTCGGCTCTGGGAGCTGCTTTCTTACAAAAACACTGAGCTTTTCGCATCCATTGGCTTTGAGGGAGGAGGCCAGGACTGCAGCTGCTCCCTGCCGGGGATCTGACCACCAGTCTCTCCCCGTTACCAGGTGGCAGCCTTGTGCTTCGTTCTGGTGCTGGGCTCCCTCGTGCCCTGCCTCCCTGAGTTCTCCTCTGGCTCCCAGACTGTGAAGGAAGACCCCGCGGCCACTGACAGCGTCTATGCAGCCAGTCAGAGTGAGTGCCCTGAGCCGGGCCGCCCTCCCCAAGCCCAGCTTCTGGGCAGAAGCCAGACACAAGGCAGGAGCCAAGTTTAGGGATGGCCTCATCTCGTTCTACCCCCTCATTGTGCAGATGGGGAAACTGAGGCTCAAGAAGGGTCTATGACTTGTTCAATTTTAGTTATGGAATTGGGACTGCAATGCAGACCCCCTGATTCCCAGCCCACCCAGAAGTAGCCAGGGGGTCAGTTCAGGGGATAACAGGAATAGTCCTGCCTTCGCTCCCATGGATTATGGTGCCAGGGCGTGTGGGGCCTCTGCTAAGCGCCATCTGTATTTCATTCCTGGTACAGCAAATGAGTTTCAGCTCAAGGGCCAGTTCCAATAAGATGGTGGTGGCTGCCTGAGCACTGTGCTGAGAAGGACTCTGAGGCACGACTCAGCATGAGCAGGAAAGAGTGCCCGGGGCCATGGTCATGTCTCCCTGGGCAGCAAGAGGGTAGCGGTGGTGTGGGCTCAGATATTTACCATCCCATGGGGGACTGTGAGGCACAGTGGTTAAGAGCATGCGCCTCAGAGTCCATCATACCTGCCTCTGCCACTTGCTAACTGTGTGACCTCGGCCACGTGCCTTAAGCTTTCTAAGCTTTCATCTCTTCCTCTGGAAATGGGAGTTACGGGCCTGCACTTACTGAGCATAGTTATTGAAAAGATTAAATGACATGGTGTGCAAACGCTCTCAACACAGATACAACGCATGGGTGGAAGGGGAGAACTAGTCTAGGGTGTATTGAGCAGAATATAGATTTCCAGAGGTGGACCTAGAGAGGAACTTCCCAACCGTGCTTCATCATCTGGCAGGGAAGGAGGAAAAGGAACCAGATGGGCAGTTAGAGAGCTGGGAGATGGGGAGAGTGAGTTTCCACAAGGAGAGCTACTGCGGGGAGGACGACCTAGGCCTGCGGGGGCCTCGAGGGGAGGAAGGGGAAGGGGAAGTGGCGGCGGGGAATGAGAACCACTCCCTGGACGTGTGCAGCCTGAGCCTGAGAAGAAGAGAACAGGACAGTGACTAAGAAGGTGCAAGGTCTTGAGAGCCATGTGCTGTTTTTCCAAGGCCAGGGAGGCCCCTGTGAGTTTGGCATAGAGGACCACTGAGCAGAGGAAGAAATAGAAGTTGGGGGCGGGCATGTCAATGTCAATGAACAAAGCCCGAGTCCAAGGAGGCCGGAGGAGGAATGAGTTCCTCTAATGGATGCAATGGTTACAGACCCAGTGTCTGAACATCTCGGGTAGGAAGTGCTTTTGGAGTAGGCTGGCCTACAGGGCTAGTGCCTGGCACAATTCCAGGCTAATGCCTGGGTTTTCTTTCCCACCATTTCCATGAAGGGCACTCTAGGGCTTAGAATGGAGAAGAGACTTATCCAAGGTCTCATGGAAATTTAGTGTTAGAAGTAGGATTCAAAACCAGCTCTCAAGTGCCCTAGCCCAGAAGGTACCCTCTGCTTAGAAAGATCTTTCCCTGGGTGCTTACTACACACAGTTTCAACCACTTCCCCTGTATTATCTCATTCAAACCTCAGATCTACATGAAGTTGGTCCTAGTATCCCTATTTTACAGGTGAACAAACTGAGGCTCAGAAAGGTTAAGGCAAAAGCTGACCCGCCTGAGGTCACACAGCTCAGCATTGATAGAGCTGGATTCAGACCCAGGCCTTTCATATTCCAGGGCTCATGTCTGCAACTACTAGGCCATGAGTGTGGCTGGGGCGGGAAGGGAGCCTCTTGTCACCAGGATTGACCCCAAACTCCCTCTCCAGTGCCCTCCCGAAGCCTCCTGTTCTACGATGAGGGGACAGGCTCTTGGGAGGATGGCCGCAGTGCCCTGCTGCCTGTGGAGCCCCCGGATGGCTGGGAAATCAAGCCTGGGGGGCCAGCGGAGCAGCGACCCCAAGACCACCTACAGCATGACCGCCTGGACAGCACCCACGAGACCACCAAGTACCTGAGTGAGGCCTGGCCACAAGACGTCGGTGGGAACGGCACCAGCCCCGACTTCTCCCACCCCAAGGACTGGTTCCACGAGAGGTGGGTGGGTGGTCCCTTCCCTTCCTGGGGTCCCAGGCACCTCCTGCCCCCTGCCCACCCCTGGTTCCCAGGCCGGCCACACCTTCCCCACTCACGGAGCGGCAAGAAGGTCCTCCTTCAACAGAGCCACCCCTGATTTTCCTTTTCTCTGCAGGGATCTTGGCCCAAACACCACCATCAAGCTCTCCTAGGCCACGCCAAGACCCAAGACACAGGACGTACCCCCTGGCAGCCCTGAAGAGGGGTTGTCTTGCTCACTAACCCGGATCCGGCTTGTACCCCCGCCCCCTGGAGTCCCATCTCAGGAGAAAGGCTTCCACTTCTCCCCAGCCCCCCTTTGCCCCAGACCTTGACTGGGGCCTCTCCTCCCCACCACCATTTGGACTGTCCCCTTGGGCCAACCACTCCGATCTCACCCTCCATCCCACCACCGTCCGTCCTTCTCAGATAAACCACTCACTGGGCTACCCCCGCCCCTTTCTCACATTGACCAGCAGGACCACTGCGCCCCCCGCCCCCCGCCCCCCCCACATCACCATGCCGACACACAGACGCACCCCTCACCCCCACTGTACAGAGACCAAGAACAGAAATTGTTTGTAAATAATGAACCTTATTTTTTATTATTGCCAATCCCGTAAGATATTGTATTTTACAAGTCTCCCTCTTACCTTCGCCCCTCTCTTGTTTTATATTTTATGAAGTTAGTGCGGGCTTTGCTGTTCCCTGGCCAGGGAAAGAGGGTCCCCCCCACCTCACCTGGCCTCCCCCTGCCGCTGCCCAAGCCGCTGGGCCTTTTTAATTGCCAAATTGCTTCATCCATCCGCTCAGCATATGCTTTAAGAAGGCAAAATTAAAAAAAAAAAAAGATTCAGCATCAATTCCTGACTTTGTGTCCTTCTTCATCATAGGGAGGGGTAGGTAGGATTGAGGAATGGGGGATTGAGAAAGTGAGTTTATTTTATATTCTGATGAGGTTGACCAGGGTGCGGGGTGTTGGGAAGGTGTTTTTATTGGGTTCCGGTTCCCTCTTCCAGCCAGACACAGAATTCTTTTTTTTTTTTTTTAGATTTTATTTATTTATTTTTAGAGAGAGAAGGAAAGGAGAAAGGGAGAGGAACATCAATGTGTGGTTGCCTCTCATGCATCCCCTGTTGGGGACCTGGCCTGCAACCCAGGCACGTGCCCTGACTGGGAATAGACCCTGCAATCCTTTGGTTCACAGGCCAGCACTCAGTCCACTGAGCCACACCAGCCAGGGCCAGACAGAATTCAAACTAGAAGGTCAAAAAATTCTATTGCAACTGCCCCACCCCAGGGACCAGCTGCCTCCTGCTGCTGAGTACAGAAGGAGAGATATACCAGCCACCAGGTGGGTGGTTAGGGGTGGACATTGCAAGTATGGAGGGCCTACTATGGGCCAGGCACTGTGCTAGCCTCTCTACGCACAGTGCCCACATGGGTTCCCCTAAGATCTGCCAAGTTCTTCGTTCTTGTATCCTTTGCTGCAACAGGATTAAAGGCTCAGGCTTCCAATCAAGAAACTCTGCATTTGCCTCCTGGAGCTGCTACCTGCTTACTGTGTGTGTTAGGCACAGTTACAGTGTGACCTCCAAGATTCCTGCCCCTGGCACAGATGCCATGTTTAATCCCCTACCCTAGAGTATGGAGGGGACCTGTGACTAGGAGGGAATGTCCTTCCTGTGATTAGATGACCTCTTATGGCAAAAGTAAAGAGATTTTGCAGATTAAGATCCCAAATCAGTTGGTTTTGAGTTATTCAAAAGAGAGATCTTCCTGTGTGGGCCTGGCTTAATCAGGTGAAAACTGCAACAAGAAGGACTGGGCTGTTCCAGAAGAAAGAGTCTCCTGCTGGTCTTGCAGAAGTAAACAGCCATGTTGTGGACTCCATGGAGACGGGCCGCCTCCCAGAGCTGGGGTCCTCGGTGCTACAGTGAAGAGGCACTGAACTCCGCCAACACCTGAACAAGCTTGGAAGAGGACCCCAGACACAGATGAGACCGCAGGCCAGCCAACAGCTGGACGGCAGCCTTGAGAGAGTCTGAGCACAGCGCCCAGAGCCCAGACTCTGAACCACGGAACCTGAGATCGTATGTGTGTCGTTTTTAGCTGTCACGTTTGTGGTAACTTGTTATGCAGCATAGGAAGCTAAGACTCTGTAACCTGAAACTCTCTGAGCCTCCATTTCTCCATTTGCAAAATGAGGATATAACTAACACCCAACAGATGAGGCTGCTGGGGCGATTCAGTGAGGTAAATTATGTAAAGTGCTGAGAGCAGGGCCCAGCACATAGTGACGCCGAGAAAGATGAGCTGTGCATTTAGAGGCAATATCAGTACAGTGTGCTCAGGGCCAGGCGAGGCTGCTATCATGGCACAGAGGCGGGCGCCTCATCCAGACTTGAGCAGAAAGGGCTCCCGGAAGACGGGACAAGCCAGACTGCTGGGAGCAGGCAGGGGAGAGGAAAGGGGCGTATCCGAAGGACAGAGCAGCCTGGGCAAAGGCTTGCACTGTGGGAGAGAGCAAGAAAACTTCAAGAAAATTCTAATAGTTTAGAACAGCCTGAAGGGATGAGGGCAAGGATGCTGAGCTGAGCTGGGTGGTGCTTAGCGGTCAGATCCAGAGGGGCCTCAAATGTCTGGCTGAGGCATTTGGACTTTAACACTGAAGCATGATACTTTCATACTCAGAGGCGGGGGCATGGTGGTCGGATGGTTCCCATGCCAGCTGTCCGCCAGAGGAAAAGCTGGACAAGACTGGACTGAGTTACGGAACCTCAGAACTGGCCAGTAGGCCTCATCCGCTATCCCCCTTCCTTCCTCATCTTGACCACTTGATGGGAACCTCAGTGCCTGTGGCTGGACATCAGTTTTAACTGCTAGAACATGCAGACCTTTACAGCAAGGCCATTAAGGCCTGGGCTCTGGGCCCAAGCTGCTGCTATTATTATTGTTATCATTAACAATAACTTTTCACACACATCCTTTCCAAGTGATTCATCGATTCTATTAGTCATTCAACAAACTTCCCTGAAATTTGTTAGTGGAGGCTGGAGAGTAGTAAACCAGCCATCAGGGCCAGTGGATGGAGGGATATATAGGATGTGAACGGGACATAAAAGAATGTCATATAATTCAGATTTGTGGGTCAGGGAGGGCAACGAGGAGGAGGTGGCCCTTGAACTGAGTCTTCAGGGATGGGGAAGAGCTGGTATGGTAGAGAAGAGATGCGAGTGTTTGGGGTGGAGGGAATGTCAAGTGCAAAGGCATAGAGCCATGAAAAGCAGGGCCAGCACTGCGGTGAGGCAAGGGGGTGCTGAGGGTGGGAAATGTAAGGAAGCACTTGCAGAGCGCTGAGAATGAGCACCTCCTTAAGCTGTGCACGCTAGACTCCCAGTTTGCTCTACCTTGTTCTAATCCTGATGAAAAGTATGGCCCTTTCTAAAGAAAGAATACTTTATCCCAAAAGTGATGGGGAGCCGCTGGATGTTTTTGAGCCAGAGAATGAAATAATCAGATTTGCCTGTGCTGGGGCTCAGCAAGGGGTACACTAAGAATGAGACAGATTCTGGAGATAATTAGAAGGAATTATCAACAGGCTTTGACATCAAATTGAATTGGCTGTGGGGTGCAAGAGAGAGGGTGGAGCCTGGGATGACATTTAGGTATCTCACTTGAAGGACTGCATGGTTGATGAGTCCATTCACCAAGACAGGGAGTACAGGAGGAAGAGCAGGTTTGGCAAGAAGAATTCATTTCAGCACATCTTGCATCTGAGTTGCCTCTCGAATGTTCACAATACCAGGTAAGTCTAGGGCTGGGAAAAAGCAATCCCAGGCAGAAGTTAGGAAATTTTCAGCATCCAGATGGGAAGTTAAAGCCTTGGGTCTGCATATAGGGAAGAGAGGTGGAGCAGTGCAGGGAAGATGGAAATGGAGAGACGCTGGAGGAGGGCTGAGAAGGAAAGGTCAGAGAGGAGGGAAAAACCAGGAGAGGTGAGTGCCCAGGAACTGAGGGAGGAGAGCTTCCAGGAGCTGTGCTCAGAGGAGTCAGGTACCATCTGAGAGGCTGGGAAAGAGGAGAAGACAGTGTCCTTTCTCTTTGACAACAAGAAGGTTGCCATGACCTTGGTTGGAACCCTGTTGAGGAGGAAGAGCTGGGGTGGAAGCGAGAAGTGAGAACAAGAGGAACTGACATGAAAATGGGGAGACTGGGGGCAGGCGATAGGGAACTCTTTTAGGGTGCTTGGCTGTGAAGGGACAGAGAATGGTGACTCGAGGGGATGTAGGCGAGATCAAGGGCAGTTCAGTGCTGTTCTCTTAGATGGGAAAGAGTTGACCATGGTTATTTCCAGAAGATAAAGAGCCAACAGAGAGGTAAAATGATGGATGAGGAGTGTGGTCTAGGGAACCAGGAAGTGGCTGGAGAGGCCCACCTTGGACCCAAGAAGCTTGGAGAGAAAGGAAGGGTATTCTGTGAGTGAAGGATGTGGGGAGGCAGGGGACTGGGGGAGCTCCCTCCCCCGGGCTGTGAAGGTTGAGGGTGGGCAGCGGGGTGAATTGGCATGGGAGCGGAATGGAGGGAAAGGGGAAAGTTTGAAATAGTTACTCAGCAATGGGAAACGAAGCTGACCTCTGGCGCGACCGCCCTCACCATCCATCACTCATTCATTCATTTAACAAATATTTAAGGGGTATCCCTTATGTGCACGGCACATTGCTCCTGTTAGAATACAAACAAGACCTGGCTCCTGATACGAAAGGGCTTGAAATCTACCCCATATTCTCCCATTCTCCCCTTCTCCCGTTATTGACTAATTCCCATGTGCCACGCACGCTCCCAATAAGGAATGGGTATTTTTACAGATGAAGAAAATGGGGTTCAGAGAGGTGAAATGACTTGACCAAGGTCATGCAGCAAAGAAGTGGCCAAGTTGGTAACTGAACACAGGTCTGCTTGGCTTCAGAGCTCCTGTTGCACCTCTAGCTCTCCATCTCTCACCCCAGCGCCCCTTCCTCTCTCCTCCAGATGCCCTTCCCCCCGCCCAGATTTTTATTCTTGCACATGATCCAAGAACATAGGGGCCTCCTAGAGCAACTACTCCAGAGAGCCCAGGACTTGGTGAGCTGGTCAAAGGGTGGTCATCTGCCACCTGCACCTTACGCCTGTCCAATCAAGGCAGTCTGCCCCGCCTATGTTACGATGAGAGGTTAATCCACTCACACAAGCCACCTGTTGACACTCCACCTCCTCAGGGCCATGTGTCACTGCCATTGAAGGGAGGTGCCCCCAATGCATGTGCAGTAATAGAGCTACTGCCTCTGCACTCTATTGTCAGCCTGCCAGCCGGCTTTGTCACACATGTGATGGCTTTCACAGTGACAGTCATTCTGCTCAGATTGCTACAACGAACCCTTTGTTATGCCTGGAAACCAGAAGCTCTGGAAGCAGGGAGAGTAGCTGTGGGCAATGCCTGGACCTGGGATGGGCCAGGGCAAGGTTCCAATTTCAGAGGCCAAATTGGCCTATCTGATGTTGGTAAAAGGTGTCCTTTGGGTCACGGGGAGGTGGGGAGACAGGTTGAGAACTCACCTCCACGGGAGCCTGAGTTGCTTTGTCGTCAGAGTGTCTGAAGAACATGAGCCCTGGAGTCCATGCTGCACTTTGGTGTGCGGCCTTGGCCAGCTCCCTACCCGCGTGAAGCCTCGGTGTCCTCATCTGGAAAACAGCACCCACCCTCAGCACCCCGCAGCTAGGGCTAACTGAAAGCTTGCGCATAAAGCTCTCAGCACGAGGTCAGTTCTGCAGTAAACACTCAAAAGGCATTAGCCATTATTTTCTGAGCACCGAGACAATGGGCTGGAGAGGTTCTGAGGAGCAGGCTGCAGTGGGAAAGGCTGCAGAAGGTGGTCAGGCTGCTCAGGGGAGGGGGCCTTCATTTCTCCCTTGGATTCTTGGGAAGAGGGTGGAGCCGTAGCTAAAAAATAATGCAGTTAGCAGCTGGTACTAAATGGGGGAGGTGTGAAGAGAGAGGGGAGAAGCTTCACTTTTAAAAGGACTGAGTGGGGAGGGCTCAGCGGGAAAGAGCGGAACAAAACACCAACCTGGAAACCCAGCAGCTAGGCAGCTGGTGAGGGAATGTCAAACCCAGCCAGCACTACCATAATTCATGGTGTAGGAGGCTACCCTGGACCAGGCTGATAGGGAGTTAGCAATCCCAAGGGCAATTCCAAGGGCAACAGCTAGAAGGCAGGGCACCCAAGTGCCCTGCCCCGCCTTCTTTAGAACTTGGCTTTAGGGAAGACACCCCTCCCACGGCCAAGAAGTTTAATGCAGTTCCACTTATTCCATTCATCCACAGTGAATGGGATTACTGGGCCTGGGGAGAGGTGAGAGGCAGAGCTGAAGCAGGCCCCCTCCTGCCCTTTGGGAGCTTCAGATGAGGGAAACAGGCAAATTCAAGGCAGCTCCTGTGTGGCAGCCAGCACGGGGAAGTGGAAAAGGGCATGAGTTCTGGGCCAGAAGACCTGGCTTTAAATCCTGGCTTCACCACTCACTGCCTGAGTCACCTTGAGCAAATAAATCGCTTGAATGACATCCCAGTGTCCTCATCTGCAGCATGGAGGAAGAGATAATATCTACCACCAGAGTTGTGGTGAGGATCAAATGAGATGGTAGTTATTGTTAGAGTGT
Organism: Pteronotus mesoamericanus; assembly: GCF_021234165.1. Taxonomy (NCBI): domain Eukaryota; kingdom Metazoa; phylum Chordata; class Mammalia; order Chiroptera; family Mormoopidae; genus Pteronotus; species Pteronotus mesoamericanus. The sequence goes on along the minus strand of NW_026555299.1, from coordinate 1,732,793 downwards.
GAAGGGGGCTGCCCAGAGAGAGGCCCAGGAAATAGTCACGGGGCTGAAGGAGGGAGACAGTCTGTAGGGGAGTGTCAGGGAGGGGTTCATGGGGGATGTGGTACTTGAGATGGGCCTTGACAATAGACGGAATTTCCATGGGCGGAACAGAGAGGGGCACAGACTCCAGGCAACGGTGCAGAGCCGACAGCCACTGCAGAGGCGGGGAGAGTTGGAGGAGCCCGATCGGCGCAGCTGTCCTCCTTTGCAGCCAGTTCTCGCCCTCGGCGAGTCTGGTCCCCCCACCTGCTTGGGCTCATGGTCAAGGGGCAAGGAGAAGACACAGGCTAAACTAGACAGGAGGTGCAGAGGGCAATGGGGGCTGGGAGGAAGGAGCGAGACTTTCACCTAGAGCTGTCCAGGGAGGCTTCCTGGAAGAGAAGTAGGTATCTGAGCAGAGCCTCAGAATTTGAAGTACATCAACAGAGGGAGATTGCAGATGGAGGGGACAGTCTGAACAATGTTGCACAGGTCTGATGGCATTTTCCCCAAATCAGGAGCACAGATGAGTGGAAAGAAGTGGACGGAAGCAGAGAATAGGATGTGGGAAGATCAAGGCAGATCTTGAATGCAGGGCGAAAGCATAGGCAAGGCGGAGCCATTACATATTGCAGGGTGAGAGCAGAGGCTATTATCAAAGGTCAACTTCAGACAGAAGGGTCTGGGGCGGTGAATGGGAGACCTTAGTCTTAGAATTTAACCAGAATCCCACCGTCGTTCAGGCGTAAGGTTGAGGTTAGGAACACCCCGAGGACAAGAAGAGGAACCACGGGGTTTGGAGGTGCAAGAAAAGCAGGGAGTCCAAGATAGACTCCCATCAGCTCCTCCTAACCCAGAAGGTCGATTCAACCTTCTGAGAGACCCGGGTCCACAGAAGGAGAAGCCTCAGGAGGGCAGGTCGCAGCAGGCAGCCAGGCCTGGAGGAGTGCAGGCTCCAGGGTCTGGAAGTTCACCGTCCCACCCCACTCCTATGCCACCCGCGCCGAGTCCCGCTCCCGGCGGGGTCCAGAACTCCGGGCCTAAAGACAGTGTTCCCGGCAATCAGGTCCATCTCCAAACCCAAGGCACCCCCGAGTAGATTCCCCTTCCCCAAATCTAATTGGGCCTCTAAATTCTGGTGGCGCGGACGGGGTTAAAGCCCTCTCCTGTCGCCGCCCCCGCGGCCCTCCACCTGCCCGCCCGGCGGCGGCGAACGCCGTGGCCGGAAAACGCAAGACGAGGGTGGGGGTGGGCATCCCAGGCGCTCGCTGAGTGACGGGCGGGAGGTGATTGGCAGCTGCCGAGCAGCAGAATACGGGGAGCGGGGGCAGGAGCGGGCTCTTGCGGGCGCCCCGCACCCCTAGCCTCGCGCCTGGGGCAGTGTTCGTACCCACCGCCGGCTGGGCCGGGTTCGCTCCTTCCTTGCCCGGAGCCGGGCTGGCTGGGCGGGGCGGCGCCCTCCCCGCCCCCGGACCCCGCGGGCCTGCGGGTGTCTCTAAGGTGACACTCCGGTGCTTGGCAGAGGCTGCGGCTGCAGGAGCGATCTCGCCGCCCCGGCTCCCGCTCCGCTCGGGCGCCGGCCCCAGCCGTCCGGGGGAAGCCCCAGGACGCACCACGCAGCACCTCGACACCCTCCAAGGACCCCCGCCCCGGGCGCGGGAGGACCCCCGCCGCCTTTCCCAGGAGCAGCGCCCAGCGTCTCTCTGCTCCCGTCGTCGGAGCCCGGGCGTCGGGAGGGACAGGAGGGACCCGGCGCTCCGCTCCCTCCACGCCCGCGTCCCTGGGCCCAGGAGAAAGGGAGACTGAACTTTAGCGGGGACCCCGAAAGGCCGCAGGAGCGCGGGCAGCGGGCAGCCGCAGGATGGCCGAGGGGCCCGGCGGCGGAGGGCCCCGCGGGGACGGGGCTGGCGGTGGCCGGGCGGCCGAGGAGGAGGTGGTGCGGCGACGCTGCCGGCGGGGGGAAGAAGCCGAGGTCTCGCAGCTTTGGCCCGAGGGACCCCGGGGCATGGCCACTGGGCTCCCAGTGGAGGAGCGGTTCCGCCAGATGCACCTACGAAAACAGGTGTCTTACAGGTAAGGAGAAGGGGGCGGAGGGCAGCGCGGCGCCTGGGACCACCCCCCTCCCGCCCCGTTGCATCGGCATTCACTGAGCGCCAGCCGCTTGCCTGACGCTGAGGATGAGAAATGACTACGAAGGGGTCCCTGCCCTCCGCGTGCAGGGGGGAGGAGGAGTTTCTGGGACCCCTTCTCTGTCTCAACTGTGAAAACCCTACTCATTCAACATGGAATAACTGATGCCAACTGCGTGCCCGGCACTGCACTGGGCAGTGAGGGGAGACTAACCAAGCCATGATCCCTACCGACCTGTGTCTGCTGGGGAGAACGGGGGTACACTCCCCGGCCCTTCTTCTGGGGGAAAGAGGGACCCCTTATTCATCTGATAGGCCTTACCTGAGCTTTCCTGTGGGCTGACCCTGCGCTAGGCACTGGCTTTTGGGAGTGACTGCGTCGCTCCCTGCCACCGCAGCTGAGCCCCTGGGGCCTGGAGACGGAAAAGGAACCCCCCCTGCACCCCTTTGCCCTAGCAGGCGGCCACTGGCCTCCCTGGTGGGAGGCTGAACCTCGCGCCCCCGCCTTAAGACGTCGTCTTAATCAAACGGTCTTCGGCCTGTGAAAGATTCCTAGCATCCCTGGTCCTGCCCCCTCTGCCCAGGGGTTCCCTGGAGGAATCAGCTGGGATGGGCCTCGAAAGCCACTTTTATGACCTGGGATGGGATGAGGGAGGGCTGCCCCTCAGACAAGGGTTGGTAAGTGTGTTCCACAGACAGGGCATCAGGGGAGGGGGTGGAGGCAGGGCAGAGGCAGCCCTTCCCCTCCTCCTCCTCTCTCAGACCACAGCCTCGGCTTGGACTTGCTGCGCCTGTAAAGCTCCTGGCCCACAGTGACCTCTTTGGAGGGTCCAGCGGGGACATTGAGGCATCTGCAGTCCTTGATGCCATCAGCCTTTTCAGAGAGACAATTTTCTGTTTGCAACCACGAGGGCGTGGGGAGTGTTTGAGGCTGCCCTTCTCCCCCGGACTTCTGGGAAGATGTTTTATAAAACAAACCCAGCCCCTAGAGCTCGAAGGGCCTGTATGTTCTTAACAGCTCTGAAGTCATCAGGCTTCCATCACTTGGGGGGGGACGGGAGAGCAGGCAGGGGCCTCACCATCATGAAGTGAGATGTTCAGAATAAATGGGAAGTAGGTTAGGTTCCCATGGGCCCTGCCTTCCCTTTGGGGGGTACTTAAGGAATCAGAGGTGCACTGAGCTCCGTTACCAAGTTCTCCCAGAGCACCATACAGGGAGGAAGGCATTATCTGCCCCAGGCCTTCCGGCTACAGATAGAAGAGCCCCCCAGGGAGGAGAGAGTGCACAGGTGACTGACTGACGGGAAGTGGGGCATAGGATGTAGGCTCCTGGAAGAAATATTAGTCTGGCAATCAGGAGACCTGGCTTGAATTCTCATTTCTGCCAGTGACTCACTGTGTGTCCTTGAGCGAGACAATATCTCCGCGGATCTCAGTTCTTCACTTGTAACAGGACGGGAGAGGGACCTCAGATTTTTCCCTTGGCTGTGGATCAGGGACAAACATCATCTAAAGCTAGAAAGGAGGCCAGAGTGAGGTAGAGCCTTAAAGGATGGGGAGCAAAGAAACATTAAAAAGCCAAGATGGAAGAGGCTACACACACACATACACACACACACACACGCAAGCACACGCACACGAACACAGTTGCAAGGGCTGGGATTCTTCCCAGTGTGGTTCCTGAATGGAGGGCCCTCCACAGCCCACATTTGAGCCTCTAGTCACTGAGAACAGACAGTGACCAAGCTATGGCTCCTCTCTGGCTGTGAAGGTATCCAGAGACCTCCGAACCACCTGCATGAGGTCTGCAGAAGATAGCCGCAGGACAGGCTCCAGCCCTCACCCCGGAGCCAACAGGCAAGGCACCTCCACACACCAGGGTTAGGCCAGGAGCCCAGTCTTAGGACCAGAGCCAGACAAGGCAACAAGGCAAGGAGAGGCCCCTGGGGAGAAGGCAGAAGAAGCCCTGTGAAGGAAACAGCAGCCCTGGGCCCACAAAAACCTTTCCAGGCCCAAGGAACAAGCTGTGCTTCTGGCTAAGCCCTCCCATGAGGCTGCGGCTCTGAGTGGGCTGATGACCGTTGCAAGCACTCCTCGCCCAGGCCGCCCAGGGCTGGCAAGAGCTCAGGCCCACGGTGGCCTTCTTCACATCCTCCGCTTGCCACAGTTCCAAGCAGCTCTGGCTCACAGCTGAACCTCCCACCCCGCTGTGAGTTGCTAAGAAAAGCCGCTGAAAGCCCTTCACAGAGAGAAAAGACTGTGGGACCAAATGCGGGGGCAAAAGAATCTGAGGGCGAGGAGTGGAAGCAGAAGCAGGATTGAGGCCTGGCTGCCTCGGACGTAGATGAGGACGGGGGTTTTCAGCAGGACAGCGGAAGCTTTTAGGGACATGGGGGTCTCTGGAAAGTCAGTTCTCTTCACCCCCCAAGCTGACAGCTGTTTTATGAGAATGGTGAGATGGCAGGTTTGCTCCAGTAGCAACTCTTGCAGGGGGAGGGGAACAGGGGGACATCTTACATCTGCATCTGGTGTGAGGAAAGGTATCTCCCACACATTCAAGGAAGTTCTGAAGTATCAGGGTTGGGCTCAAGAGATGACTGGAGGGTGGTGTCCAGCCTGGAAAAAGCCAGAGGGGTTCAAGGGACACTGAATTTGGTCTGAAAGGGCCAGTCAGAGATGCAGCGCTTGGGCTTCTGGAGCTAAGCCCAGTGGTTCCCAAACCAGGCCACCTGAGGGATTTCTTTTCAAATGATTTCTAAAGCCCCATCCCCGCAGATCCCGATATAGGTAGTCTAGGATTGGGCCTGGGCATCCCAGCTTTAACAACCTCTCCCAGGTAATTTTGATAATCAAGAAGATTTGGAAACCACTGGTTTCCCCTGTGAAGAAGCTGAATCAGGCCTGGGTGGTGTGGCTCAGTGGCCAGCCTTTGAGCCAAAGGGTCGCCAGTTCAATGCCCAGTCAGGGCACATGCCTCGGTCGCGGGCCAGGTCCCTAGTAGAGGGGAACGTGAGGGGAAACCACACATTGATGTTTCTCTCCCTCTCTTTCTCCTCCCCTTCTCTTCTCTAAAAATAATAAATAACATCTTTAAAAAAAAAAACTTGAACCATTGGGGTGTGGCCAGCAAGAAGTGTGCCTCTGGAGTTCTGGACCTGGGCCTGGCGCTGCATGGCATGCACGTATGGGACAGAGTCCCTCCCCTTGGCAAAAGTATGATTCAGCACAAAGCCAGACAGTAATGCCAGACAGTAAATAGTTTAGGCTTTGCAGGTGACATGCTCTCTGTCACTCTGCTCTGTCATTGTAGCACAAAAGTAGCGATGGACAATATGTAAACGAAGAAGCATGGCCAGGTTCCAGCAAAACTATTTATAGACACTGAACTTTACATTTCATATCATTGCCACTGTCACAAATATTATTCTTTTGCTTTTTTTCCAACCATTTAAAATTGTAAAAACCAGTCTTAGCTCACAGACCTACAAAAACAGGCAGCAGACCGATATGGCCCATGGGGCAGAGTCTGCCAACCCCTGATCCAGCTGAAGGGACAGGACAAGCCCACAGGAACGACAGCTGACATTGGGCATTGGGAATCAACCTGGGCCCTGGGCAAAGGGCACGTGCATTTTACTGAGAGAGACAGTGCAATACACATGCTTACAGGCTTTAAGGTCAGAGAGACCTGGGTTCAAATTCCAGCCCTGCCCCTTCCTAGCTGGATAAGCCACTTTTACCCCTGACCCTGTTTCCTCATATGGAAAATGGGGACACTAATACCTGCACAAAAGGGTGGCTGGGGAGATCGGGAAGATAAGTGATGTAAAATTCCTGACTCGTGGTAGGGCTGAGACACAAGTTAGAAGATCTTTTGCCCCGCACCCCCCTAGGGGACCTCCTTGTGGGTCTGGGGGGTCTGACAAGGCCCCTGAAGGAGATCGGCCCTGAGCGATGTGGGTGGTGGTGAGACCTGGGGGTGGCAGCGCTTAATGGGGACTTAGAGCGGAGACTGAGCCTGTGTGCACGCCTCAGCTCGCAGTCCTCCCTGTCCCCTTCACCCCCACAGAGGGGCTGGGGGGAAGCGACTGGGGGCGACACCTGCCAGGGGAGAGTGCCCCCTGCTGCAGGCACTTGGCAGTGGGCACGCAAGTCCTCCAGGGAGGGGCACCTGATCCAACTCTCCCTGCTGCTATTTACCAGGAGCTAAAAATAACCCAAGAGTGACAGGGAGATGGGGCCGATTTGTAATTTAAATAGCAACAGGATAAAGCAAGGAGCTGCAAGAGATCACATTCTGTCCTGAATTAAAAATGCAAAAACCGGGGGCAGAGAGCTGAGGTGGAGAGGAGGAGGGGGCGCTAAGGCCAGAGGAAGCCGGAAGCTGGGGGTCTATCTATTTTCCTTTCTTTGGGAAGGGCGGGGCCCAGGCCCGGCCTGGAACTCCTTCTTCCCCGCAGGGACCTAAGGTTCTTGCTGACAAGTGAGTCAAAGGCCAAGCAGGGCAGTGCCCGGAAGTGGGGCCAGGCTCGTCCTGAAGGAAACAGTGCAGGGATTAGGATCCCAGGGAGGGAATCTTATCTGATCCTATTTTGACACTGGGTGTTTGGGACTTGCCCCCACCCCCAGCAGCTCATGCTCCCTGCCACCCACACAAGGGCAGGCACAAGCCATTTGGGCCCTTCAAGGGCAGCTGGGAGGACTAAAGGCATTTGAACAGTTCAAGCAAAAGCATTTGAACAGGTTCTCTGATGTGCTCCTGAGTACATGGCCCTTGAGTGAGGTAACAGGGAGCCTGGGTTGGAGTCTTGTTTTCGCCTCGGTGCAATTTCACAGCAGAGCATTCAGAGAAGCCCCTCAGGGGGCCAGGTCCCAAGGAGAGGGTTAGCACAGGCTGGGGGAGGTCTCTCTTCAAAAACACACAAAGAGGGGCGGGAAGGCATTGGGACTAAATGTGGCTTCTGCTGGGCTCCTCTGTGCTTGAGCTACAGATGCTCTTGAGCTACAGATGTTTGGGGAAGGAAAACAGCAGGGTGCATAGAGTAGGTGGGGATTTGAGGGCCCTTGGACAGCATCTTACAAAGGAGAAACCGAGCCTCAGAGAAGTTAAGCAATTTGCCAAGGTCACACAGCTGCCAGCTGGTAGAGCCAGGATCCACACTCAGGTGGGTTTCACTCCCAAGCCTTTTTACTTTTCATAGCCTGGACTTTCATCCTTAAGGATCTTTTCTTTTGGCTCTGTACTAAGTGCACATATTGCTGGGAGGGATAATAGGACAGGAGATGTGGCGGCTGAAAGGTGGCTGGGCTTGCTGCCATGGTTTAGAAGCTGCAGGTGGGAGGGTAGGAGGGCAGGAGGCGTTGGGGTTGGTGCTGCGGACAAGGAGGGGTCAGAAGGAAGCTCTTCAGGGCATACCCAGCTGACCCAGAAAGAGGGCAGCGCCCCTCAGCCTCCTTTCACCTCCAACCTGGGGCCCTGGGAGGTGCCAAAGGACAGTCACCAAGAGAGGTCATGGTAACTGGAGGGTCCACCTTTGACTGCTGAGCTACCGCAGCTCTCTTGCCCCAATGGGAGAGGGTCTCAAGCCCCTCCTCCAGATTTCCTCCTGCTCATGACTTTAATGAGGCTACACAGAAGGAGCCTAATCAAATTTCCATCTGTCTCTAGCTAGTGGCACCTGCAGTCTAACTTAGGTACCTCTGTCGCCAGTGTTGGGGCTGGCGGGGGAGGGGTGGTGCCAGAGGCCCAGCACCTGGGCAGGGCTGGCAGTCGGCTGGAGCTCTTGGCCTCAGAATTGCTTCCAAGGGCTTTGGCAGGTACCTGGATCACAGGCTTAGCTGCTGGGATGGAACTTAGACTCAAAAACTCCCCCATATCTCACCACAGCGACTGATGCAAACAGGAAGCCAGTTCCCCTCCCTCTGCTCAGCTTGTTGGGCACTGAAGTTCAGCGCATTTCAACTTCCATAGGAAGTTACTAAGCATATACTTGCCCCAGCACAGAGCTAGAGCAGCATAAGGTTCAAGAACCCTGTAAGGAGACAAGACTAACGTGCACAAAGGGTCAAGTGACATAGGGATATTGTTGGGAACAAATGTGAGTGTCAGAGACAAATCAGTGGGGTGGTAGTGCCGGCTCTGGAGCAGCACTTGACTCTTAGTAGCCAAATGAGACTTTTAAAATCATCTGGTTCATCATCCAGCCCAGAGATGTTAAGTCACTTGCCCAGTCACATGGGAAGGGCTGGAGTTTGAACCAATGGACCCTGATCTGGGCCTCTCTTCACCTTCCCGCTTTTGCTTCTTGCGCTGGGGTTTTGAAGGATAAAGATTTTGGTTGGTCAAACATTATGAGCAGGAAAGGCAAGGAAGCAGCGTAGGCAGCATGGAATAGCAGGGGTGAGGGCAGCACGGTAACGGAGGTGTGGAGAACGCGGGCAGGAATGGTAACTGAGCGCCTGCTGCGAGGTGGGCGCCAGCATGGTGTGAGTCGAGAGAAAACCTCTTTCTGCAGGGAAAGCCTGAACAAGGAGGCAACAAAGAAAGGAACCAGAGCGTAAGGATCCTTGAAGGTCAGGCCAAGGAGGCCAGCTTGGCTGGTATTGAGAGCAGAGGCTGTCCAGATCGTGGTGTGAGTGTTTGGTGCCCTGGTACATTTCTTTTCCCCAGCTCCCACTTAATCATCCAGGCCACAGAAAGTAGAACATCTCACCCTCTGGGGCCTCAACAAAGCCCAGAATAATTTTCTTACCTAGATTCCTCTTCCTGTGTGTATCTGGGTGGATTCTGAGGGGTCCCCAGCTCCCCAGCGCTGGCACACGTTAGCCTAAGATCTGCGAAGGGCACCCTCCCCAGCCTTGCACCTGTCCCTTCCAGCCTTGTCCTCCCCACCCCACCTGGAAAGTATCGAGGGCTTGGAAGAGGACAAACCCAAGAGGTCCCGCAGTCGGGACTGCTCTGCCTCGCAGAGCCTCCAGCCTGCCCGCTTCCCCTCCAGGAGCCGCATTTCCTGCTCTCCGCTGCTTGCTCCCGAGCTGCCAGAAGCGCAGCTGGAAAACAAGCCCAGCCCCATTTCCTCTGTTTAACTGCTCCAGCTACTTGCAGAATCCCTGGGAGAGGAGCACAGGGCCCTGCCACAGTCTTCTTCTAGAATAGTCCTTGGTCTGACTGGCAGAGTTTCTGACGGGCCACAACATACAGGACCAGCCCTGAGGGATTCAGAGATGATGGGCTGCAAAGGAAAGCTGCTGGAAAAGGGGGTGCCAAGCCTCAGGGGCATCACTTGGCCACATCCCCAGTCCTAGAGGGGCAATCGAATGTCTTCCTGAAGGGCACAGATCATGACTTCTACCAGTTACCAGTTGGGTGACCTTGGAAAAGTGAGCTTAACAGTCTGTTCCTCAGAGTCTCCAGATGTAAAAGGAAAATAAAAGGATCTACTTCATAGGGTAATTACAAGGATCCAAAGGTTTCTGGTACAGAAGTGTCCAAGAAATATTAGCTATAGTTTTATCATTGCTGAGTACTAATTATTCATAATGTAACCTTATTTATTAAACAAATATTTACTGAGAAATACTATACTCCAGTCAAGAGGGACCCAGAGGTGATTACAGCACCAGATGGAGGTTTCTGAGGGCTGGGGGGCATCGTGTGCATCCCTGTGTCTGCGGCTGCTGCGGCACAAATGTTTGTTGACCTGAACTGAACTGACACTGTTTCTGTCCTCAAGAAATTCATAGCTTTCCTGGGGTAACAAAGACATATAGAGCTACAAAAAAATACTAATTATAGAGCAGGGTGATTAAAGAGTGCTGGAAGAAGGTACGATTTCCATCCCAGAAACAACCCTAATAATAAAAAGTAAGTATATGCCGTACTGTGCATTTATTAAATCTTCATGATGGTCTCAAAGTCCAGCACAGTGAGGCCTTTTTGCATGCATATCAAGGACATTCCTTCCTCAGGACCTCGAATGCTGTGCTCCGGAGCAGTTGCATCATTTGCTCTTAATTCATTCAGGTCTGTTCTCAAGGTCACCTCCTCAGAGAGGCTTTCCCAATCCCCCCACCTAAGCGGCACCCCCCCCAATCATTCTTTCCCACCTTCATTCTGGCCTCCTTTTCCCCTCTAGCACATCCCATTACCTGACATTATTTTATATATTGAGTATTTGTTTTCTAGATGTCCTCTCCATTCGACTCTAAGCTCTGTAGTTGCAGCCCTGCTTCTTTGCCCTCTGCTATGTAGTCTGACACAGCACCTGACGCAGAGAAGGCACCCAATAATAGTTAAAGAATGAATTCATTTCTAAACCCTTCACCTCTTACTTAACCTTCATAAAATTCCATGAGTTCAATTATTACTCTTGCCCTCCTTCCATTTTACAGATGTGAAAACTGAGACTCAGAAAAGCTCCCTGACACGTGTATTCACAGGTTTATCTGTTTACCTCCTACCTTATTCCAGAAAGGTTTAAGGTGGACTCAGAGAGGTAAACCTCTCTGACCTGACCCAGGTCACACAGCTGCTAAGTGGCAGAAACATGACATGAGTCCGCATCTTGTAGCTCCATTCTGGTTCCTCTTTCTGCTCTGCTCCTGTCCTCTGTGCCTGACCCTTGCTAGATGGGGTGACACTCACAGAGGTATGAAGGAAAGAGAGCTGTGTATGGGCTAAGCACCGCCCCCAACACACCCGGTAGTTGTAATGAAGCAGGAGACCTCAGCAGGACCAAGAGGTGACGATCCAAGAGGTGAAGTGGCAAGGAAGGCCAGCCTGAGGCTGAGGTTCAAATTCCAGCCTGGGCAGGTCTGGTGGCTGCCTAGCAGCCTCCGACTCTTGGGGCTGTCTCCCGGCTGCCGGGCTGGGCTTGTCCTCACCTGCCTCTTGCTCTCCTGTGCAGCTGCTCTTCCAGCCAGCCTCCTGCCCCAGCCAGCGGAAGGCGCCTGAGAGGTCCCTGGTCCTCTGCTGGGCCAGTCAGCTGGCCTCTCGCAGGGGCCCCGGTCAGGAAGTGCCAAAAGAGGAAGAGAGTCGCCGGCAGGATGAGCGTACTGGGGGGCCGGCCACAGTGCCCGGGGAGGCTGCGATGAGGCTACAGCTCTGGACCCCGTGGAGGCGCTGGGGACAGAAGAAGGGGAGCTGCCGGGGGCATTGAGGCAGATGTGGCGCTACCGCTCCTGGGACGTGCCACAGATCCCTGCCGCAACCCCCCAGACACAGTAGGTACTCAGGGTGGCTGGGGGAATGGGCACCTCCAGCCCTCTGTGAGTCTTTTATCTGGGATGGGGGCTTGCGGCAGAAGTGGGGTTACCCACCCTCCCCGTTGTCCAGCAGCTCTACAGAGGCTCAAAGAAAGCCAGGCGTTGTCAGCAGGCTGAGGGGAACTCGGATGTTTCAGTTGCTGGGGGGCAGTGTGGTGGAGGGCTGAGTTCACAGCAGGCTAAGTGTTGACCGCACTCACAGCAGGGGGATCTGGGAAGAGAAGTCCCCACAGGACTAAAGCGTTCAATGTTAGGAGGCGTTGTGCAAACTCAGTGGGCTTTTCAGCTATTTCTGGTCTCCTCCCTCAGAGCTTGGTGTCAGAGCCATTGGAAAGTTTTCCAGAGGAGCCCATGCATCCTAGGAGGACAGCGTCAGGCTCACTTGGGGACTTCACTGCCCTTCTGGCCAACCTGGCACCTGAGGCTGGCTGGAGAGCTGGTGTCCCACTCCCTGTGCAGACCTCCAGGCCCGCAGGAAACTTTAAGGAAGCTGGAGGAAGGTTTTAGGCTTCTGGCTGCTGGCTATTTCTCAAAACCGCAGGCTTTCCCACAGGTCACAGTTCCCAGCATTGGCTATATGTGGCTGCCTAAGGCTGGAAAATGGGCAGCCAGTACCCCAGAGGAAAGGGTGAAAGTGAAGGTGACACAGGATGTGGCTTTGTAGAGAGGAGCACGAACAGAAACAGAGGGCAGCTGATATGGGCATCAGGATGGCAGGGTTTGGGAGGAAAAAGGCTATGCCTTCCAGCCCCCTGGCCTCCCTTTGTCAGCCCTGCAGAGGCTACTAGGGCTGCCCAAGCTGCGGATTCCCAGGCATGTGTGCTGGCTGTGGCACCACAGGCGACTGCTCGGGTTCCAATTGCTTTCCTCATCTTTGTTTATTTATTTTATATTTTAAATGGATTATAGAGCAAGAGAGAGAAACATGAATTTGTTCTTCCACTTATTCATGCATTCCTTGGTTGATTTTTCTATGTGCCGCCTGACCCAGGATCGAACCTGCAACCTTGGTGCATTGGGACAACGCTTTAACCAACTGAGCTACACAGCCAAGGCTCCCTTATCTTCAAAAGGGACAACCTCTGCTATCCTAGGGGTGTGTTTGTGTGTGTATCTGAGAGGCCTATTTCTGGTGGGTGATGTGTATGTAAGAGGGATGTGGCAACACGTAACCGTTGTCCTGGGGGTGTTTGTGCATAGGAGAAAGGTGTGTATGTTCTATGTGGGGGTGTGTGTTGGTGCATAAGAGTGTGGTCCTTATGTGTATGTATTTATGAGGGTGTAAAAGGTATGCAGGTGATTCTTATAGAGTAAGAGATCTACATGTTTTGTTGGATATTGCGTTGGGAAAATGCCATTTGTTAGGAGTGTGCACAAGGGTTGGAAGCGACTGTGAATAGCTGTGGAAAGATGAATTTGTATGAAAAAAGTGTATGTTCTTTGTTAGTGTGTGCGAGGGTCACTTTGGTATAACTTTGGTCCTGGTACACATTTCTGAGTGTAAGAGGCTGGGGTTAGAAGTGTTAGTTTGAGTAGTACGTGAATGTTAACAGTGTGAGAGGCGTGTCTTTTCAGTGTATGGAAAGCTCTGTGTGATTTTTCTCCCTTGGGTGTGATTTGGGAGAGCCAAGGGGGTAAGGGTGGAAATTGTGTGAGTGGCTGTGAGCGGTTACGGGGTGTTCAAGAGAGGAGTCTATTCCTTGTGGCTGTAGGAGGGGAGGCGGTGACAGCCGCCCTCCTAGTTGTTTGCTAGAGATCAGGTAGGTTGTTGCTGGGGGAAGAGGGTTAAGGGGAGAAAAATGTTGTTTGTGTCTGGGTGGGCGCAGTGCAACGGTGTCAGGGAGGAGATTCTGTGGGATCCAGGCGAACCAGCCGAAGGTTTGGGGGCGGGACCTCGATTGTCCCTCCTCCCTAGGCCCCTCCCCCTCAGGGTGGCCGAGGAGGGTTGCTGAGCGGCCGGCGGCCAGCAGAGGGCGCCGTGGGTGGGTGCCGCAGCGCAACCGAGGGGGCGTGTTCGGCGGCGGGCAGGCAGCAGCCCGGCCAGCTATGCGGGGTCCTGCGGCCCCGGCTGGCGGCACTTCCTGGAGCGGCGGCGGCCGCTTCCCGGGCACCTGGGCGTGGGGCGCGGGGGCGCGCGGCGCGGGGCGGGCAGAGCGAGCGCGCGCCATGCCCGCGGCGGGCGGCGCGGAGCCGGCGTGTTGAGCCCCGGCCGCCGGCCCGGCATGGACGTCTCCCGCGGACCCGCCGCCGGCCGGGGCTAGGGCCGGATGGAGCCGCGGGACGGCAGCCCCGAGGCCCGGAGCAGCGACTCCGAGTCGGCCTCCGCCTCGTCCAGCGGCTCCGAGCGCGACACCTGTCCCGAACCGGACAAGACACCGCGGCGCCTCAGCAAGCGGCGCTTCCCAGGGCTGCGGCTCTTCGGGCACAGGTGAGCGGGGCGGCGGCGGGGCGGACACCGCGAGGCATTCCTTGGCCACTTCGTGCTGACACGGAGTGGAAGTCTCCGCCGCGCACCAGCAGTACGGGCTGTCTTGGCGTGGGCTCCGCGTGGGGGTCATCCCCCAGCGTCCTGGCACCGGCACCGAGCGGGGGGTCATTCCCTGGCACCGGCAACTTGGCGCGCCTCCTTCATGGTACCAAGGCAGGGCCCGCTTCCGACTCTCCAGCAGGGAGACGGGATCACCTCAATCCCCTGGCAGCCGCAGGTAGGGCCTCAGGACTGGTCACTCACCCCTTGTTGGCACTGATAGAACAGGGCCCCTTCTGAGTCTCCTGGCCGCGATGAGGCGGGGGATCTGGGCGCCCCCGGACCTCGGTGGGGTCCCGGTGCCTCCCACCACCTCCTGACATCTGCAGAACATGGTCTTGCTGATACTGTCAGGGCACATGCCTGTCCTGGAGCACTGGTCACTGATTTAATCGTTCAACATTTTAAGCCTCTCCTTGGGGTTGGGGGTGCCTGGCCACCTGTTCTACTGTACTCGTAATTAGCAGAGACCCCAACCCCTATCTCTGCTAGGCAGTAGGCACCTCTCCCCTACCTTTCAGTCCTTTCCTTTCTGGGAAAGGGATGGGGTGGGCTGCAGTCTAGAATCTGTGGGGACTGTTAAAGCTCCATCTTGCCCCCTCCCCCAGCACACCAAATGTCACCATCTTGTGCCTGTTACAGGGCTTTGACCAAGACCCTGGTGAGAAACTGGGGGAGGGTGTGGAAAGATTGAGTGCAGGCAGCTCGTGTCATGTGTGTCGGATTGACTGGGAGCCGCTTCCTGCTGGTGCAGCCCTTGTGTAAGGTGACGGAAGGTGGGGCCTTTGAGTACCCGACCTGGCTCCCTGGACTTTCTCCTGATGGCCCCCTGTCCTCCAGTGGCTGAGGAGTTTGCAGCCAATCAGCTAAGGACCCCAAAGCCAACTCATACTGGACTCTGACCACTTGGAGTCTGCCCAAGGCCTTCCTCTCGCTTTTCTTCAGTTGCCTGGGCTTTGTGGCATCTGGCCCCCTGAGCTTTACCCTGTCTCTTCCCAGGGTAGACTTTACCACTGCTAACATGAGCAGTTTTCTCCAGTTGTGCTGGTTCGCATCCCTGCAGCGCTGACCTGTGCCCTCTGCCTGCCTCCCCCTCGCCAGGGCCCTGCTCTTTGCACCTGCACTGAGTTGCCAAGCACACCCACCTGCAGGTCCGGAGCCTCGCACTGGCAGATGGAGCTCCATGTGCTCTTCTGAAGCCATGAGGGCTTCAATGTCATATAACATGGGGACGGGAGCAAAGCTCGCAGTACCTCTGTTTTGTCACCCACAGCCCTGCAAGATGGAGCGAACAGTTTACACCCAGCTCTGCAGGATGTAGCCTTCAGTGTTCGCAGGCTTCAGAGGGGGAGGGAGGGGCTCCACCAGAGGCTTCCTGTCCCTGCCCACAGGGTACCAAGTATTGGGCTTTTCTGACCCTTGACTGTGCCCCTCGTGAAGGGCACAGGTTTGTGGACGTGGGGATGGACCTCAGGCACATTCAGGAGGAAGAACAAGAAACAAGAAAACCAACAAATACCTTTACATAATTCTCTAAAAGAAGCAGGATAGGTGTTATTTCTCCATTGTCATGGATGAGAAAAACACAGGCTCAAAAAATATAAGTAGTTTTCCCCAGGGTCACATAGCAAAGGGGCAGAGAGAGAGTTTGAACTCTAGTCTGATTCCAAAACCCACATCCCTTTCTCTATATCAGGTTCCCAAGCAGTACGTCACAATGACCTAGGGAGTCGGAGGAAATACAGACTCCTAGGCCTTACCCTTGGCATGTGTGACTGGAGGTGGGACATGAACTTCTTTTTTACAGCCTCCCACGTGTTTTTAATGTGCTACCAATTTTGCAAACCACAGAATTACATCACTCTGGGGATGCTAAGTGATCCAGTAGGCTATTTAATGGGAAGAAAGTCAGAAGCAGCCCCAGAAGCATGCAGGGAGTGTCTCCTGTGTAGCGCCCTGCTCTGGAACAGTGGGGCATTCAGAAAGGAATATATTTGGAAAACCCAGGAGCGTCAGGGTGGGGGCAGTGGAGGAAGAGAGTTTTCCCCTGACAGCCTGGGAGCTCATCGAATCAGATGCCCACTGGGGCTGACCTCCTCCCCTCGTTTTGATTGGGTTTTGACTGGGGGGAGTGAAGACAAACGTTTGGAACAGTGCACCTGCCCGGGGCACCGCCCCTTGAATGCTGTTTATTTAGTCCTGCCATCTTACTGGCTGCCAGTCTCAGGTAAAAGTCCCCAGTTGAAGCCAACCCTTCATCTTTTCCCGAGGCTCCGTGCTCACTCTTCACCTGCTCTTGCTTCTCGGTGGGTATCCTCCTTCTGCATTTCCCCCATCCTGCTCCCTTCCCCTCCCGTGCACACCTCAAACCTTGGGGCTGAGGGGTGTGATAAGTGAGTAGACAGTGGACCTCGGCTCAGCGGTGAAGTTCTATGTATAATCAATTAGCGCTCTCTGCTGTGAGCTTGGGAGGGGTAGAGGTGGTAACTGGGTGGTGCAGCGTATTTGCTTCCCTGGTCCAGTCAGGTAGAACTGCTTCTGAACAGTCTCTTTGGTATCTTTCTTAAGAGTCTTTTCCTTAAAGCCCACCTCAGCCCCTCACAACTGGCTCTACCTTCTTGAAATCTAGGGGGCAACTTGCCCTCTCCCCGTTTTTAGCCCAGTAAGACACAAAGCTGAGTCATGATTCGCCCCTGCTCCATTCCACCCCACCTGTCCTTGCTGGCAACCGGCAGCCCCCTCCTGGAAGAGGAGCTATGGGCCCTGCCCTAATCCCAGAGCATCTGGCTTTTCCTCTCTGCTTGCCATTCACATTCTATTGGCCTAAGGGGTGGTCAGTCAGAAGAGGAGGGATGCTGACTCTGTCCCCTCCTTGTCCTCCCGAGCCCACCTAGAGGGAAGACGCACTTATCCTTTGGCCTGGTCCTGGCAGCCTGACCCTGGGCAGGTCACACAGCATATGGATTAGCTGGTTTTGCACCTCAGGAGCATCCGAACGTCCCTGGCCCTTTAAACATCTCGGCAGAAGGTGCCTGCAGGCCCGGCCCGCAGAGTGTCTGGGAGCCTGCTCACTGGCCCGCCCCCCCTGCCCTTCCTCAGTGCTCAAAGTCAGCGGTTCCCGGAGGGCAGGAAATGCACCTGCGGAACAAGTTTGAAACAATAAGTCCCATTTACAGGTGATGCCACACGGCCCCAAGTGAGCACGGGCCTGGAGTCCAGGTAGGCAGAGGGTGCCCGCCGGGCAGCCTGAGCAGAAGCAGTCCCAGTTTGGGTTGGTTTTGCAATGACTGGGAGGGGATGCCTCACACTCAGAGATGAGAATATCTGCCCGTGGCGCCGGGATGTCTGGAGCAAAAGGAGCCTCTCTGAGCGGTTTGTCTTGCTCAGGCTTATCCTGGGAGTGGCCCAAGTGGCCGAGGGAGGCAGGTGCAGGACAGAGTCCCTGGGTGCCCACCAGTTTGGGAAGAAAAAGAGGCCTCGGTGGCTGATCTGTGCCATCAAGTTCACCTCCCCATCCTGCTCCCCACGCAGTGTCGTGTGCCAGTGCCGAGCTGGCCAAGGTCGGGAGCCAGGGAAGGGGGGACTGTCGCAATCCTCCCTCTGCCGCCCCTCACCCGACCGAGCCTCTGGCTTACAGGTGCAGAAGCAGATGGGCAACTCTTGTCATTTTCTCTCTGTGCAAGGCTCCAGAAAGGTCAGCTCTCAGGATGCAGAGTCACTCAGGACTCTCAAGTTTGCAGAAGAGAGCACGAGAGTGGGTATTTTCCCAGGCAGGGGAGAGGACGGGCTGAGTAACCCTAGTCAGAGAAAGCCTAGGCCCCGGGCGGCTGGAGGTGAGGGGTGGAAAGAGACAGGCCTGCACTCCTCGGCTTCCTGGTGCCCTCTCCAGCATTCACCAGTCACCACCCAAGCAGAAGAGGAGGTGAGAGGGTCCACCTGCCCAGAGGCTTGGCTTGTGCTGGTCTCTAGGAGAAGCAGAGGTTGGATCCCTGTACCCTCCTCACAAAGGCAGGAGAGTTTCAAGGTCCAGAAGCTGATGGGGGAACTTGCCCTGCAGTATCCTAGAGCAACACAAGGGGGCGACAGCCACCATTGTGGGGAGAGCAGGAAAGGAGAGCTGCTCCTTCCTGCTATCCTGTTGCATCAAAGACTTTCAGTGGGTGGACCTGCAGACACCTCCTACTTGTGAGTTACCTGATACTCTGGCTGCCAGGGTGGAGCCAATCAGAATGTAGCAGAAGGCAGGTTGTGTGTGAGCTTCCTTATCACCTGGCCCAACCCCTCCTCTTCCCTGAAGATTGAGGCCCAGTGAGGTGGCCTTGACTGGGCCAAGGTCTCACAGCTAGCTCGGGGTTATCTGGGACCGAGTGCCAGTCCCCTGACTCCAGGCTGATGTCAATGTGTACCATATCGCAGGACCCCAAAGCCTCCCTCATCTGGCACGTTTCAACCTGCCCTCTGCCTCTCCTCCTGGACGCTGCTACTGCCACCAAGCAATTCTCTAAGTCAGCGTGGGAGGGGACAGTGTGGATAAGAAGGGGAAACTGCTGCACTGCATCCAGGCTCACCAGCCCCCCTTCTTCCTCGGTGGGATTGGCGGGGCGCACCCTAGTGGTACCGAGCACTCATTTTTTGCTCCCTTGGATTGCTTCCTGTGTGTTCTGTGTGTGGGGCCCCTGATATCCTTAGGGTGTCGGCTCCACACAGGGCCTGCAGTGTGGTCCTCCACCCCCGTGGTTCTCAGCACAGGGCCTAGGTGACAGTTTCAGGTAGGCAAAGGGCAGGCCAGCGCAGTGACCAATGCCCTGGAGGGGCTGTCATTCTGCCATCGTTCCCTTCTGCCTCCTTCCTCAGCTGTGACTCCAGAGACAAGGTTAGGGGATGCAGAGCAGGTTCGAGTGAGACCAAGGGCCCTGTGGCCCAGGGAGAGGAGGGGGAGGCTGTGATGGGCACTCCCACCCTCCCCTACCTGCCCCTGTGTCCAGGTCAGTGATGGTGCCAGCTCATCTTTCTTCAGCAAATAACGGTTGCCAGAAGCTTTTAAATCCATCAGTTTCATGTAATCCTCAGAACAACCTTGTAGTTAGTTGTTTTTATTCCCATTTTACAGATGAGAAACCAAGGCTCAGAGAAGCCGGGGCATGGCCCAGGATCACACAGCTCTCCCTGGAACCCAAACCCAGGGATCTTCTCACAATGCCAGGCTGCCTTGCTTACTAGCACTCTTTTCTTACTTTTTTTTAATTTTCCCATCCCAAGATGGTGGAGCCTGAAAGAGGGTTTGAGGGCCTATGAGACTGAGTGAGAGAATTTTGCCTCATGTGGGAGTGGAGTAAGACCCATGAAGTGATCTGCTCCTGGAACCCGCAGGAGGACCGTCACCAGGGTCCTGACTTCAGGGGGAGTGAGGCTGGGCTGGGGGAGACCCTTGCGTAGGGAGCCTAGTTGTCATGTGGCTCCCTGGCTGGATCTGGAGTGGAGGAGCAAGTGTGTGACCTTTTCTCTTGCTTTCAAAGTACAGGGAGTAGGAGACTCAAGGGACGTGTTTGAAGGAGCTGCTGATATCACCCTGGGGTTAGTGGGTGGCTTGTGGCCCGGGAGAGGTGCTTAGAAGGAGGGCACAGGGCATGGGCCTCGCCTGTACCCAGCACCTCATGGTGAAAGGTCTGAAAAGAGAGCTTGGGCCCCAGAGCCCTCCCCCTCCACTCTCGACAGCCTCCTCCCCCTTGCTCTGGGCGGGGCGCCAGTTCAGAGCTCCTACTTAGAGGCCCTTCCCCTGCCCGGGCTGAGCCCAATCACAGCACATGCCAAAATAGCTGTCTGGGAGCCTGGGCCTGCTCCGCCCACGCCCCGCATCTCCTGGGTTAACAGCTTGCCTGTCTCTCCGCCCCCCTTCCCCAGCTTGCTGACATTTTACTGAGGTGGGGGCGGTTGTGAAAGGGGGCAAGCTGGATCCTGCTCTCCAGCCCACACAGACACCCCACTGATACAACCTGCCACCCCCTCAGCCTCCTCTGGAAGGCATCCTTTAGGGGGAGACCTTCCTTCCTGTCCCACAGGCATGGGGTTTCTACTAATAGTATGAGGAACGCATGCAGGGTTCCGTGCTATGAGAGACCCAAGGCAACCTCAGAGAGCTGTTCTTCCTCTGGATGTCTTTTTAAAAAATTATTTTGAAATATTTTTGACAGCATTAAGTATTTTGCAATTAGGAAAGTATATAGAATAGCCCTGACTGGTGTGGCTCAGTAGGTTGGGCATCATCTTGCGGACCGGCAGGCCACCAGTTCGATTCCCTGCCAGGGCACATGCCTGGGTTGCAAGCCAGGTCCCAGGTTGGGGGGCGTGTGAGAGGCAACTGATGAATGTTTCTCTCGTACAATGATATTTCCCTTTTCTTTCTCCCTCCCGCGTCTTTTCTCCCTCCCTTCCCATCTCTCTAAAAATAAATAAATAAAATCTTTTTAAAAACTACAAAGTAATATAACACCACCAGTTAGCATGGTCAGATCTAAACCATTATGCCGTATTTGCCTTAGAACTGGAGGCCCCCCAGGCCTCCCTCCCTCGAGGAAACCGCAGTCCTGATTCTTGTGTTTGTGTTTGCCTGTCTTAAACTTCTTCCCTACATAGGAAGCACCCATAGCAACGTATGGTACTGTTTGGTATGGGTTTGCACTGGATTTATTTGCACTTGTACATATTCTGAGTTTTGGGCATTTAACCATCGTGAAACATGAGCTCTAGTGAACCCATTTTAACTGCCATAAATTATTCCTTTTTGTAACTGCACAGCAGCTCATTTGCCCAGTACCCTGTCAGTGGGCATTTAGGTTGTTGACAGTTTTGTTGCCTTTGCAAGCAGCCCTTCCAAAACTGTTTGGTGCCCGGCTCCCGGTGCGTTCTCCCCACCAGGGCTTGGTTACAGGATGGCATGTCTTCAGCTTAGACAGTTGCCAAATTGTGCTCCAAAGTGGTGATCTTAATTTTTAGGCTTCTGGAGTTAGTTTCTTTCTTTAAAGTTTTGATAGACTGAGGAATCGGCCACCAGGAACAAACACTTTCCCTCTCAAGCTTGCAACGGTCCCATGGAGAAGACATGGCAGGTACCCCCCGTTTATCAGATGAGGAGATTGAAGCTCAGGCAGGGTAAGAGACTTGGCTTGAGGTCCAAAAGCTGATCAGAGGCAGAAACCCTCTGGATCTTTACATCCAAATCCTCAGAAAAAGCTGCTGAGATGTTAGGCAGCTTCTTCCTCAAAGCCAGCGGGGAAAACCCCTGAGTGGGGTGCCTGGAACCCTGGGAACAGGGCCGGTCCCCAGGGGCTGACAGCTGGTTGAGAGAAGATCTTCTAGGGGTGGGGGAGGGAGCAATGTGATCAGAAGCTTCAGGAGGGAGGTTAAATTTTGAATGAGGGATGGGGGGCGGGGTGCTGCTCCTGGCAGATGGGGAACGGGAGCCTGCGGCCGACAGAGGAGAAGGCAACAAGAGAGACTGGTCACAAGAGAAGAGGGACATGGGGGCCAGCAGAGGGCTTGTAAGACTCCCATCAGGGGGCTGGGATAGTCGGAGGGGGACCCCATCAGGAGTGGGTTTCTGTGTGTGTCTCAGAGTCACCAGAGCTCAGCCCAAATCAGCAACTCGCCCACCGGTGCTGGCAGGAGGGCCTCAGGAGCTGGCCAGCTGCTGGGTCACCGTGCTGGCCTGCAGCCCTTTGCTCTCAGCGTGATCGATGAGGCTGAACCGGGACCATTCACTTTTTCCTCCATTCACTCTTCAAACCACTTCCAGCACTTCTAGACTCTGGAGATGCAATTACAAGCAATACGTGGTCCCAGGGGCTCACAGCCTCGTAGGGGATACAGACTTGTAAACCAGCGCCGATGGCCTAGAATAACCAAGAGAGGGCCTGAGTGTGGGAGCAGCTAACCTTTGGGAAAGGGGGCTGGGGAGAACTTCCCAGCAGAGCCGATGTCTGAGCCAGCTTTGAAAAGATGAGAGGAACTAGATGAAGGCGCGTTCACGAAACAAGAGGGGAACAGTATTCCCAGTAGAGAGACTACCAAGTGCCAAGTGCACAGACGCAAAGAGACCCACAGCGCTTTGTTTGACAGGAGCATCTAGAGGGGGAGAGGGGGTGGGAGCGCAGACCTGGAGCAGACGCCTGGGTTGCAGTCCCTGCTCTGCCACTTGCTAGCTGTGTGACTGCAGGCAAGGGATATTTTATCCCTTTAGGCCTCAATTTCCTCATCTGTAAAACGGGGAAAATAATTATTTTTTTCTGCAACTGAGTTAATATTTGTAAAACTCTTAGAGCAGTGTCTGGCACAGAGGGAGTTATGTATTTTCAAGTAAAAGGTAAAAACATATGAAAGGAAGGTGACAGAGGAGCTGAGAAGCCTAGTGATTGCTAGGCCCGGGCCTTTGCATTTTGCTCAGCTGACAGTAGAGACCCAGTCAGGGGTAAGTGGGTGCCTTAGAATGAGCTCTGGTGGCAGGGGGAGGACGGCTTGGAGGGGAGGCTCTGCAGCAGGGGTGTCCAGCCTTTGGTGTCTCTGGGCCACACTGGAAGAAGAAGAGTTGTCTTGGGCCACACATTAAATACACAGACACTAACAAAAACTGATGAGCATGAAAGATGTTTTAAGTAAATTTAGAATTTTGCGTTGGGCCTCATTCATAGCCATCCTGGATTGCATGTAGCCCTGGGACTGCATCAGGTATTTGCTCCACAGACATTTCTCCAGGACTTACCAGGAGCCTGACCTTGAAGCAGGGACTCAGGACATGAAGGAGAGACTGTTTCAGCAAGGAGCTCAGAGCTAAGGGTCCTCATCCAGCCCCCACGCATCTGAGGCAACCCCTCCTTTCCCCTCCTCACCCTCCGCCCTTACCCTGTGACTTCCTGTCACCAAATCCTGCTGTCCAGGTTTCATAAGCAAAGCCACAGAGAACACGAAGTGGTAATGGCATTCAGCCCAGAAAGGGGCTTCACCTGTCACCTGTCAGATCCTTTGGAGAGGAGAGGAAGGTGGCTGTTAAAACAAAAGCTGTTGCTATCCCCTGGTGCCCAAACAAAGAAGTGGTCTGGTCCAGCCAGGGCCTTGTGGTTTGGCCCTTGGGTGCGGTACCCGGGGTGGAGGAAGTCCTTCTCTTCCCTTACGGCTTTGGCCCCTCCTCAGCGGAATTCCCTGTTCCTTCCTCCTGAGCTGATCAGCGGTAAACACTGGACTCGCTGCCAGGCACCGAGCTGGGCATACCTAGAGGCACTAGACCTTGCCCCTGGCTTGGCTCCCCAGGAGCTTGTGGTCTGGTGGGTGGGAAGAACGAGGCGTATGGATTTGAAAGAATCAGGACTTCCAGGAGTCCAGTGGTAGAGGAGCAAACGGATAGTGCGAAGTTACCAGTGGGAGGGAAGTATTCTTGGCTGGGGCAGCTGTGAGCAGGTGGGATTTGGATATGAGGTGGGAAAGGAGGCCAGTATTCCAGGCAGACAGGAGGCCACGTGCAGGGACACTGCAGTAAGCTGAGGCCCAGCCAGATGGGGGTGCAGAGAACAGGTCGGCTTGGTTAGCACCGAGGGTCTGTGTCAAGGCATAGGAGGCTGAGCTAGTGCCACACCACAGAAGCCACATTTGCCAGACGAGGATTTGGAATTTTTTGCTGGATCAGGGGTTCCAGGTATTTTGCGGGGGCCAGAGGAGGTGAGAGCTAGACCTTTTCGGGGATTGGTGAGGTCAAAACCATTTTCATAATAATACATTTAGAGCTGCCATGGTGTGAACCCTTTCCGCTGTGCTAATACCTGTGCCGATGTGCGAAAGCGATTGTGGGTGAAACGCCTGGGGCCTTGGCGCAGGTCAAGGCAGCGGCCCGACGTGCACCGGTAGCCGCCGTATCGTATCGTCACACTCCCAACAAAACCCCGGAAATACGGTAGAAGGTGCTGATTTTATAAAGCCTAGATTGTTGAGTATGTGTCTTTTTAAATATTCTGTGTGAACAAATGTGAAATACACATAAGGCACTCCAAACTCTCATGGTTGTCTTGAAAAGCACTTTCGCAAGCTGTACTTAGTCACTTTTTTTAAGGGACACCATTTTAACTTGAAAGAACACCTGACAGACAAAACTCTTCCAAGGTGGGTATTTGGCAGACATTTTCTCAAAATGAATGAAGTGAGCTTGTCACTTCAAAAACAGTATCAGTATTTGTTGCTACTGATAAAAAGTGAGCTTTTGAGTGAAAATTACATTTTGGAAACCTTGTATCCACTATCTAGCCTGGCTGACAGCTAGCTTCCCAAGACTTAAAGTCTTCTAATGAGATCACTGGTGATTGTTAGCAGGTGTGATTTTTTTTTATATTGTATAATGAAATATATCAACATTTAGAAGATCTTCATAATTCAGTAAAGCAATGTTTTCCAGTGACTGATGGCTGATGTTACAAAACTCAAAATGCAAGAAAGAGCAGTGAAAAGTCTGTTGGTTTCAGATTCCACATAGCCACTAACCTTTAAGAAACTACCACTTGTCATATTTTTATGTAGCAGCAAAGAAGAATATCCATAATATCATTGCTTGAAAAGACTTTGAAAATAATCCTTCCTTTTCTAACTGCCATCAGTGTGAGGCAGAATTTTCTTCATACACTTCAACCAAAACAGTATATAGTAACATTAATGACAGAGGCAGCTACAAGCATCCAGCTGTATTTTATTGAGGCAGACATGAAAGAGGTTTGAGAAAATTAAAACATGCTACCCTTCTCATTGGTGTTTTTGTTTTAGAAAATACAGTTTATTTTTCATAAAAGTATGTCACTTGTATTAACATGTAATGGGCTTATTGTTTTTAAACAAGTTCATATTTTAAACATTTCTCAACTTTAATTTCTAATATGGTAAATATTAATAGCTATAACCTGGACAAACAAAACCTTTTGGGGATCATCAGTAATTTTCAAGAGTGTAAAGAGGGTTCTGGGACCAGGAAGTTTGAGAGCTGCCACTCTACACCCTGGGGAGCCAGGAAGATAAGAGGGCAGCGGCTTGCTGGGCAGGATGGGTGTGCCACAGGCTGCCCCCCCCCCCCCCGGGCACCGGGCACCGGCCCGTGCGGCTCCGACAGGCCCTCTTGGCAGGGCTTGGGGACCCGAGCACGGGAGTCCCGGCTCAGCCCCCAGCCTCCGCGCCGTCCCTGTCGCTGGGACGGTACTGCTGCCCTCCCAGGGGGACGACAAGCCTCCAACCTGATAATACTAGTAAAAGGGCCTTTGTAAGGTGTGAACCTCTCGGCATTTATTTTTGTGGGATTTGTTTTTTTCCGGAGCCACTGCTTAACTATCTCAGACACTGTCCTCAGACCCCCAGAATTCTGTCCAGTGGGTGCGAGAAGGCTTTAGGTGGCCGGGAGAGGAGGCTGCCCGGACCCCTTCTCCCTCCCCAGGCCTTCCCCCACCCCGCCCCTGAGCAGAGGCAGGGGCTGCACTGTAACTGGTAGAGGGGAAGCTGTCACTCGGCCTGGCTCTGGGGACTGTGGGATGAGAAGCCGGTAGGCAAGGCCGTGTGTGTGTTGTGTGTGTGTGCACGCACGCGTGTCCCTCTGTCTGCCCATCTGCCCGCCCGCCTGCTTGCTGCAGGGCCTGGAGCGGCCACTGGGAGAGGAAGTGCAGTCGGTTACCAATCGGGTTATTTTCATAACGGCTGTCTGTCTCAGGCTGGGGGGAGGAGAGCGGCGAGGGGGAGGGCGCAGAGGAGCAGCCACAGCCTCTGGCTCTCCAAACTAGGACTCGCCCAGCCGGAGGCTGGCAGCCGGGAGCTGGAGCCAGAGCCAGGGCTCTCCTGCCCCAGGGACCCCAGCCCCACTCGCTCGCCCACCTCCTGCCTGCTGCCCTGCCTTCAGATCAGGTCAAGGGGGCTCCCCCAACCCTTCCTTGTCTTCTGCTTCCTCCCTCTTGCATCGGCCAGGGTGGGTCTAGGGAGGGGTGGGTCAGGGTGGGCCCAGGCACCACCATCCCTGGAAAGGCTCCTGAAGCTGAGGGAAAGGGAAAGGGAAAGGGAAAGGGGGCGCGGAGCGGGAGGGAATGCCTGCCCGTGCCAGGGCAGGCCCTGCAGAGGGGAGCATTACCAACCTGGTTGCCTCCTTTACCTCGCAGGCCCACCTGCTCCCCGCTGTGCACTTTTGTTTTGTTTTATTTTATTTTGTTTTTGGCAGGATCTCCTTAGCAAGTAGAAGTGGGGAAGTTGGGACCCTACCTCCCCAGCCCTCAGACAGGCCTCCCTTCTAGCTATTCCCACTTGGGAGCAGAGCGGCCAAAGAGGGCTGCTGGGAGCAGGGTCCTGCCCGCCGCATGGAGCGGGCACTCTGCCTGAATCCCACGGGGTGGGGGTGGGGGTGTGTGTGCAAGCACTTCAGGAGGCAGAGGAGTCCCAGGGGCCAGGCCTGGTACTGGGGCAGCAGACATTCCTCGTAGCCTGAGCAGACACCCAGGTGGCTCTGACTGTCGGGCTCTGTTCCTCATATGGTGGCTGGTGGTCATCCTGGGTACTCCTGCTTCCCTTTCTGGGTTCCCACCCCCACCACGGGCAGAGACAAACCCCAGGAGGTGGCATGATCCACATTCCTGGCGCCTGCTGTGGGTGTTGGCCCTGCCGTGCCCCTGCTCTCTGCCAGGTATTGTATCATCAGGTGCTTTATACCACCATCTCGTCAGAACGTCCCTTATATCAGCCCTCTGAACTCGGTGGTATCGTCCCATTTTGCAGATGAGAACACTGAGACTCAGAAGGTTAGTTGCTGAGCCCAGGAAAGCAGTGGCAACTACAGGATTCCCAAGCCTTCGGGCTTTTCCACTTGAAGCTGACACGGAGAGTGAGATAGCCTGTGCTGGGAGGCTGAGGATCCTGTCCACTCGCTCCCTGCTGGCCGCAGCAGTCGGGCGCAGGGCCAGACCGCACCATGCATGTCCCTTCTGCGGGGGCCTGGGCCCTTCTCAGGCCCCCCAGAGCCAGCTGGAGATGGAGAGGGCCCATGAGTCTTTCCCACCCTGTCTCCTCGGGGTGTGACAGGCTGCCCCCAGGTCCCCCACCGGGAGGCTGAGAAGCGGCCTCTGCTGTTGGTGTCAGAACCCTGTGGGGCCCCTTCGGTGTGCGGAAGGTGACAGCATGAGGTGAGAAGCAGCTTCAGCCCAGAGCCGTGCTGTGGGAACAGGCTGCTGGGCCAGGCGAGGGCACAGCTGGGCCAGGCCCAAGGCCAGGCTGGGCTTCTGAGCAGACCCAAGGGAGGCCTCAGCAGAGTTAGGAAGTCAGGAGTCAGGCGGTTGCTGACCAGAGGACAGAGGTTTCTATGGAGACCAGAGGAACAGGAAGCTTGGCCCCTGGCGAGGGGTGGGGGGGGCAGGGAAGGGGGCTTTGGGGACACAGAAACTTGGGTGCCTGGCAGGAGAGCTTGTCATAAAATGTCAAATTAGCCAGTCTAACTGCCTCCTTGGACAAATAGAGAAACTGGGGTCTGTGAAGGGACAGCTTTGCGTGTAGTCACACGGCCCTGGCCTGGCCCGCCTTGCTCCCCACTCTGAGTGACTGCACCATCAGATAGCTGAGGAGACTCCTGGACAGATGTGGACTTGGGCTGCCCGGCAGCCTGTGGGCCAGAGCACTGCGGAAGCCACCCCGTGCTGTGCGTCGTGAGCAGGCGTGTGCAAGTGACCTCTTCCTCCGGGCCCCTCTTGTCGGTGTGAGCCTGGGGCAGCAGCAGGGCCCAGCCGTCACCACTGCCCACAGAGCGCCTGCAGCACCTCCCCCACCCCCACTGACTGTGGCCTTTTGTTTTCTGGGTGACATTAGCATCAGGCGGTGTGTCCGGGTGACTAATCTGCAGGCCGTGCAGCTGTCACAGGGCAGCCTGACCAGACAAGTAAGGAAAGCCGACACCCTGGGGGGGCGCTGGCAGGCCAGCGCCCTGGCAGCGGCCGGTTGCTGGGCCTTCAAGGCCCTCTTCCCCTGCGCGGAGCAGACCTGAGTCAGGCAGATGGGCCAGACCCCTCTCTGCCACTGGCCGCTGTGTGACCCAGGGCGCGTTACTGCCATTGTAATGGAGCCGTCGGCCCTGCCTGCCTCACAGACTTGTGGCAGGGGTCCGAGGAGATGGTGAATGCAAGTGCTTAGCCCAGGGCCTGTCGCATAGTAGGTGTTCAAGAAGTGGGGCTATTGTGGTCCTTATGGCCCCTTCCCTATCCCATTCCACCTTAGCCCCAGTCTCATGGCCCAAGAGGAGAGACCCTCCTTCCACTGCATCTCTGGGGCGCAGGCTTTATACCTTCAGGCAGACTTGAGTTCCGACACTGGCTGTACGCTGACTAGCTGTGGACCTTGGACAGGTTACTTCTTTGAGCCTCCGTTTCCCATCAGGAACGTGACATGACACAGTACCTACCTATTCTTTAGGGTTGCTGTGGTTTATAAAATGATATATGTGCTGATCAAGTGCTCAACACAGCGCCTGACACATGTGGACACTCAGTAGATGTTAACCGGGATGGTATCGATTTTAGGAGGCAGCCAAGAGCTCTCTCCCCGCAGAGCTCACCTCCTGCCTGTTCCCTGTCACCTGCAGGGGCTGGCACCTATACGGGGCAGAGAGCTAGAGCTGAGAGTCTCAAACGCCGCTTGCCCAGGCATGGCTGCCAGCACTGCTCTCTGATCACAGGAGCTCAGACACTTCGGCCCCAGTCCCCCTCCCCTTCAGTACCCTTGTACCCATTCAGGGCTCGGCCTGACTCTGCCTGTCCTGACACAGTAGCAAATCAAAGAGTGAGTGGGTGGGTAGGTGGGCGGGAGGAGCAGGTGCTAGATGTGTGGCCAGGCCTGACTCCTCGGGCCCATCATTTTCCGCCGTTTGCCCAGGCCTCTCACCCTCTGCGTCTGACGTCTGCCAGTCCCAGGCAGACGTCTCATGGCCGTGACTCAGACCTCCCTGTGGCCGTCAGGGCCCGGGAGAGTGCCTGATGGAGAGACACAAGCATCCCTGGGCACTCTGGAGGCCTCTTGCTAGCTATGGCCTCCTGCTATTCCCCCGCTGTTAGGGGGAGAGAAGTGTCGTGAAGAAGGGGTGGCAGGAACAGGTGAGCTGGCAAAGGAAGCAGAGCACGTGTTCAGGGTAGGTTAGGGGCGGATGGTTTCAGCAAGGATGGTCGCCAAGGGTCCTGCCTCCTTGAACGTGGCTCAGGGCAGCTCAGTGTTTGGTGTTGTGAGTTGGGGCTCCTAGCAGTGGCCTAGGATAAGGTGCAGTTCACAGGCACCCTCTAGCAGAGCTGGATGGGTTTTCAGACATCACCCAGTACCTTCACACAGGGGAGGTCCGAACTGTGCCTCCGAGTGAGACAGAGCAGCCTAGTTCCAGAAAAGTCCTTACCGTCAGCCCCTCAAAGATAGACATACACTCAAAGCCAGAATCCAGACAGCTTTTCTCTTGGCGTCCCAATACGAAGGCCTCCTGGTTGAAGACTGGGGTGGGTCCCTCCCTGCAGCCGCCTCTCCAGTCCTCTGAGGGCCTCATGCGCCCAGGGTGCTGTGATCCCTGAGGCAGAGGTCATACCTGCTCCATTTGTAAACGCCACTTGCAGCCCGACACCGAGACTGGGGTGGAGAGTCAGGGCATCTTACCAGGACCGAGTTTCTTTGCAGAGAGCCTTGTTTTATTGTCATGCCTGGTGTGTGCCATGTCCTGGGTGGGGGGAACCTAAACCTAACTCACTCCTTGTTTATGGCAAAACGAAGACCTGATGAGAAGGAAAGCCCGCCCCCTGCCCCTCAGTCTGTCTGGGCCAACTCCAAACTGGAACCCAGAACTCCAGACTTCAGTTCTCTTCTCTTTTCTGTCAGCTTCAGGCAAGAGTCGAAGTCCTTTAGGCCAGAACTTTGTGGATTATGGTGCCCGGACCGGGGGTGCCAGGTTGGGTAGCTGGAAACCCCCTCCTACCCGTTACTCCTGGGGCAGCCCAGAGGTATAACTGCGAAGAGCACAGTGCCCCCAATGGTGGGAAATGTGGGCTCCACTGAGGATTCTCTGGTCCCTCAAGCACCCTATTTACTGAGACAAGAGGCCAACCGCCCCTCCCCCAAGTGTCTCCTCTCAGCTCAAAGGGTAGAGGCTATGGCTGGGCTCCTGGGCACAGGATGGGCCATGGCTCAGCCCAGCTCCTGATGTTCCTGGTCTCTGTGCCCAACAGGCACCCACCTGCCCCTGCATGGAGACCTTTTTTAGGAGACACCTCCAGCGGATGGCGCCAGGCCTTGGAGAGGGGCAGCGGAGGTCCAGTGGTGTGGGGCTGCCAACGGGCAAGGCCCGGCGCCGGTCCCCTGCTGGGCAGGCCTCCTCCTCGCTGGCGCAGCGGCGCCGCTCCAGTGCACAGCTCCAGGGCTGCCTCCTGGGCTGCAGGATGCAGGCCCGGGGCACCAGCTGCCGCCGCCGCTCCAGCACCGCACCCCCCGCCCGCAACCCCCGCTTCATTGTGGGTGAGGTGCCCACTCCCCCGCCTGCCACTGTTGGGGCTCAGCTTCTGGGTGCACCCCTGCTGCTGGCTGGGCTTGTGGGCATGAGTGAGGAGGAGGAGGAGGAGGAGGAGGAGGGAGTCCAGGAGGAGGATGTGACAGTTGGAGCATTGAGTACCACCCAGCAAGGCACCAAAACACCAGGGCCACTCAGACACCAGGGTGCCCGGACCCTGCTGCCAGTGCCCTGTTGCCTACGTGGGCGCCAGGCCTCCTCCCACCTGCTCCCTGCTGACGCGGTATACGACCGCGCCCTCTGGGGCCTGCATGGTTACTATCGTCGCCTCAGCCAGCAGCGACCCTCAGGCCAGCACCTTGGCCCTGGGGGCCGAAGAGCCTCAGGCACCACAGCCAGCCCCGTGCTGCCCGCCCGTGTGTGCCCACTCTCCCGCAGGCGCCAGGTAGCCCTACGGCGCAAGTCGGCCGGACCCCAGGCCTGGAGCGCCCTGCTTGCGTAGGTATAGCTGTGGCCAGCAGGGCAAGTGGTGCGGCTTCCGAGGGGGCCGGCGTGGAGCGAGGGCCTCAGGGCTCTGCCTGGCCGGAGGGTAACCTGCTTTGGAACAGCGCGCCTCAGGAGCGCTGCGAGGAAGGCTGAGTCTCCTGAGGGAATCCAAGGATCCTCTCAGAGTCAGGCTGCTGGGACTGGGACTGGGGCGGGGGCGGTGTTGTCCCCGACTCTCCCTATTGCTGTCCCTGACTTGGCCTTGGGTTGAGGTCACAGTGAGGGCAGAGGTCCCAGGTGGGGGAGGGAAAAAAGCAGAGAGGCCAAGTGCTCTGCTGGCCTCAGCTGTCTCCTTTTCTATAGGAAAGCCATCACCAAGTCAGGCCTCCAGCACCTGGCACCCCCGCCGCCTGCTCACGGGGCCCTATGCGGCGAGCCAGAGCGGCAGATCCGGAGCACTGTGGACTGGAGTGTGAGTGGCTGGGTGCCGGGCAGGGGGGGGCAGATGGGAGCCAGTCCCCACGGGGCTCTGGGCCACAAGAGCAGTTGGGAGTGGAGGTACTAGGCGCAGCCGCGAGAGGTGCCACTGGGCCTGTGGGGTCAGAGCACACCTCCTGGGGGGGCCATGTTTGGGCCAAGTCCTTGAGAGCAGGGACAGTGGGGAAAAGAGGATGGAGCAAAGTGGATCAAGGCTGGAGCAGGTTTCTCTTGGGTGAGAGGGTTGGTGGGCCAGGGCAGGGGCTGATTGGTGAGTTGGGTGACAGTATGCTGCACTGAGGTGTGCACTGAGTATGCTTATCCCACGGTCTAGGAGTCGGCGACATATGGGGAGCACATCTGGTTCGAGACCAATGTTTCTGGGGACTTCTGCTATGTTGGGGAGCAGTACTGTGTAGCTAAGATGCTGGTGAGTGAGCTGTGTGCAGCATGCTGCCCCCTGGTGGTGGAGCCAGATCCAGAAGCCTATAGGCCAACCCCTGCTGACTTGACCGCTGCAGCCCCTTCCAGTGGAAGGTGGGAACAGGGCTCCTACCTGAGTGCCCTTGCTGTGGACTGTCTGAGGATGGCGAGAGGAACGGGAGCCGTGTCCCGATGCCAAGAGTCAAGGGTGGGGGTTCCTGGAGCACACAGGGCAGATGTGCTGGGGTAGACGCGAGGATTTCTCTGCCTGCCCTTGGAGTGGCATCCCAGGTGGAGTTACCTGGTGCCTCAGGGGCCCTCTCTTTGCTACAGCAGAAATCAGTGCCCCGGAGAAAGTGTGCAGCCTGCAAGATCGTGGTGCACACCCCCTGCATCGAACAGCTGGAGAAGGTGAGTGGGCTTGCTCAGCCTCCCCCCCATCCCCTTTGGGTGTGAAAGCCCTGCCAGAGCACACACGTGTGTGTGCACACAACATATGAGCACTGCCTGCCAGGGGTGCCCGGTGTGGGTAGTGGTGAAGGGCCAAGCGCCAGCGAGCCAAAATGCCCACATTTGAATCCCGGCTTCCCCACTTTATTATCTGCCATATCCCCACTGCCCAGAGCGGGGCACATTGACTCTTACTTAACAGGAGTTAATAAACAATGGCCATGGCACCACTTGATCCGTACCCAACCCAGCACTTAGAGGGGGCCATTGCCTTGCTGAAGCTGCATAACTCTGCCGCAGCAGGCTCAGTCTCAAAACCTGAGTCTGCCCCACACAATGTCGCTGTAGAGACCTTTCCCCAAAGCCTGCCGTCCACAGTGCAGTGTGTCTGCAGCTGGGGGCTTGGCTGGGCCCGCGCTTCTCCAAGGAGGCACGGGAATGCCGCGCGGGAGGATCCAGGCAGAAGGTAGGGGCTGCCATAACCGTCCGGGTGCCCCGGGCAGAAGCCCTGACCAGCCCACGGGAAAGCCGGTAGGATTAGGAATGAACAAATGATTTGTAGAATGAAGCTTCTCCACGACTTAGCTAAGGGTGAAGCAGGGACACTTAGGAAAAGAGGAACAAAAGCAGCCACAAGCATTATAGAGCCTTCACCACCCCTAACAGTGAAAGTCAAACCAGGGTTCCACAGACCGGCTAAAAGTCTCCAGGGGCCAGTCAACACACTGTGAAGGCAAGCACTGCGGTGCCCGCGGGCACCCCGGCTGGGAGCGCGGGAGGCCAAGGGAGAATCTCGGAGGCAGCCGCGGTGCCACTCCCGCAGGGGAGACTGGGGGAGCGGAGGCAGGATGCAGGAGGGTCTCTAAGAGGTGCCCCACGTCCCGAGGCTCCCTGAGTGATTTGGAGCTATTCCTGCCTTGTGAGGATGACTCCAAGAGGCCCCCTCCTGCAGGGGGCGGCCACATGCGGACCCTGAAGGGAGGGTCTGACAGTTTCATGGTCACTAATCTTTCACAGATAAATTTTCGCTGTAAGCCGTCCTTCCGTGAATCAGGGTCCAGGAATGTCCGTGAGGTAAGTGCCTATGATAGTTTAGGGGCAAGGAGATCCCAAGTCTCCTGAGTGGACATCTCTGAGTGTCTTCTGAGAGCAGAGGGCTCAGCTCTCTCTAGGCTGTTCCGGGACCCAGGGCGGTGCAAGGGATGAGGACTGGCTGGCCCTGCCTTCAGAGGGGGTGGGGGGTGGGGTACCGTGTGCTTCCATGTGCCTCTGTCCCTCCTGAGCCTCAGTCCTGCCCTGGGCCACAGAGAGACGTTTCCAGGTCCTTCACCTCATGCACAGCTTCTGGCAGCCCCCGTTCCTCATCATTGATATATTGAGGGGTGCAGGCCATGCTCAGGGTTTGTTCCTTCCACCGCTCGCTCACTCCAGTGACACTTCTCTCCTCCTCCGCCAGCCAACCTTTGTGCGGCACCACTGGGTGCACAGGCGACGCCAGGATGGCAAGTGTCGGCACTGTGGGAAGGTGAGAGGCTCTGCCCCTGGGCGTCAGCTGGCCTGCTACTCATTGGACCTGGGCTCTGCGGCCCCCGAGCCGCGCTCCGTGTATACTGTGTGGACCGCCCATCACCGTGTCCCTGTAGTACAGAGTCCCAGAGCTCACTCTTAGCCAGGTCGCAGTGCGCAGCCAGTGCCAAAGGCCCCTAGTCTCTGGGCTGAGCAGGGAGGGAGCGTTTCTTCTAGTGCAGGGTCTTTGGACTGCCTTGGTCATGACTGAGCCCTCTGAGAACCCTGGGGACTGAGTCTTTAGTTCAGGTGTTTGTTGAGTGCCTTTTGGGTATGGAGCGCTGAGCTGGGCGGTGGGTGTCTGCTCTCGTGGAGGAGGGTGTAGCTGGACGACACACTGCAGGTAGCCTTCCCAAGCGCCATCCGCACAATTTTGTTCAATTGTTCATTGTTTACTTGTCTGTCTCCCTCTGTGAACATAGGTTCTGAATTCCCCCTTTCCTCCATTGACTCTGCCCAGCACTGTGTCTGGCATGTAGCGGGCCTTCAATAAACGTGGCGTGCACAAGGGAATGACCAGGGGGCCTTGCTGGGGCTGTGGTTGGGAAGGAGGGCCGCTGAGGGGGCAGGAGTTGGCTGCGGCCCCTCCGGCAGGGCTCGTGTGCACACCCACCACTCTGCAGTTAGCTTCAGAGGCACAGGCCCCTGGCTGAACCTCCTTGCCTTAAGGGCTTATTTTATAGTTTTCTTAATCTTTAAAAATGTGCTCAATCTTCCCATATGGAGAGAGGGTGACGACAGAAGAGGGGCTGTGTCTGCCGCTCGGGGCCTGGCCCCTGGTGCCCCAACTACCCTGTCCGCCCTAGGGCTTCCAGCAGAAGTTCACCTTCCACAGCAAGGAGATCGTGGCCATCAGTTGCTCCTGGTGCAAGCAAGCAGTGAGTGGCACCCACCCTGCCCCCACAGGCTGTCCCTCTGCGGCGCTGGGTGGGGTCCCAGGGCTCAGCTCAGCACAGCTCAGCTCTGCCCCCTCCCCCCTAGTACCACAGCAAGGTGTCCTGCTTCATGCTGCAGCAGATCGAGGAGCCGTGTTCCCTGGGGGCCCACGCGGCCGTGGTCATCCCGCCCACCTGGATCCTCCGTGCCCGCAGGCCCCAGGTGAGTCCTGCTTGCACCCTAGATACCCCTCACACATGTGGGGTCTGCCAGCCACCCCAGCCTGCTCACCTTGTCACCAATGCCTCTGCTTCCCTTGCAGAACACCCTCAAGGCAAGCAAGAAGAAAAAGAGAGCATCCTTCAAGAGGAAATCCAGCAAGAAAGGCCCCGAGGTTAGACCTGGGGCCAGGCAGGCAGCTGAAGGGGACAGGAGAGAGGGCCCAGGACACAGGGCTTCTTGGACAAGCCCCTGGGCTGATGCCATTGGCTCAGACCTTGGTGGGTCAGTTTTGGCTCTAGGGCCCTGAAGAGGGTGGAAGGTCAGATCCAAATTGCCTCTCTATGGCCAGGCACGCCATAAGGTCTGACACAGAGGTGGCACGTGAGGGGCGCCCAGGAGGGGCACTGCTGAGCATGGGGTAGGGCCCTCCAGGGTGGGAAGGAGCCTTACAGGCGCTCTCTGTCTCCAAGGAGGGCCGCTGGAGACCCTTCATCATCAGGCCCACCCCGTCGCCCCTCATGAAGCCCCTGCTGGTGTTTGTGAACCCCAAGAGTGGGGGCAACCAGGTACGCACAGCCTCCTTGCTTCACAGAGAGCCTGTGGGGAGGCGTGATGTCAAGGTTCTGGCCCCTCTTCACCCCGGAACCCACAGGTTTCTGCCCCATCTCTCCTTCCCGGGGATCCTGAGGAAAATCTAATCCTGTCTTCACCCCTCGCCTCTCATTGAGCCTGATTCCCACAGCCTTGTCCCTGTCCCTGTCTCAGCCCGCCACCCCTGACCCTCTTCACTCCTGGTCCCCCACAGGGTGCAAAAATCATCCAGTCCTTCCTCTGGTATCTCAATCCCCGACAAGTCTTTGACCTCAGCCAGGGAGGGCCCAAGGAAGCGTAAGTACTGGCGAAGGCTCTGTGGGGACAGTGGCAGGGGCTGGCCTGGTGCTCGGGGCCCGGCCTGGAGCTGCAGGTCCTGTCCACATAGCCTGACCCGTTCCCGTCTCCTGACCCCAGGCTGGAGATGTACCGCAAAGTGCACAACCTGCGGATCCTGGCGTGCGGGGGCGATGGCACGGTGAGTTCTGCCTCTCCTGGGCCTGGGGCTGGGCCCGGGCCCGGCCAGCCTGACCTGGCCTCTCTGCTCTGCCCACTCCAGGTCGGCTGGATCCTCTCCACCCTGGACCAGCTGCGCTTAAAACCGCCACCGCCTGTTGCCATCCTGCCCCTGGGCACTGGCAACGACTTGGCTCGCACCCTCAACTGGGGCGGGGTGAGAACCCACGGGAGGTGGGGTCGCTGGGGTGGGCTGTGTGGTGGGGAGGCCTATCTCCAGGAAGGGCTCAGTTTCTGCTTCCTTCCGCCAGGGCTACACAGATGAGC
Source organism: Pteronotus mesoamericanus (assembly GCF_021234165.1). NCBI lineage: Eukaryota > Metazoa > Chordata > Mammalia > Chiroptera > Mormoopidae > Pteronotus > Pteronotus mesoamericanus. The sequence continues at coordinate 1,696,468 of NW_026555299.1, read as the reverse complement.
CTGTGTCCAAGATCCTCTCCCACGTGGAGGAGGGGAACGTGGTGCAGCTGGACCGCTGGGACCTCCGTGCAGAGCCCAACCCTGAGGCGGGGCCCGAGGAACGTGATGAGGGTGCCACCGACCGGGTGGGTCACCCGGGGCTGAGGCAGTAGAAATCACGGGGGCCTCTCCGCACCTCGGGGTCTGGAATTCCCAGGACACTTAGGCTGGGCCCCACTTTCCCACTTGCTTGTTCTGGGACCTTGAGTGAATTTCTTCATTTCTCCAGACTTCAGCTTCTTAAGCTTCTTAATCTAGACAATGAGAATGATGGTACTCACCTTGCAAGATTGTTGTTATTCAGCCACTTGGCAAATATCTACTGAGTGCCTGCTATCTGCCAGGCCCTGATCTAAGCAGTGAACACAGAGACCAAGTCCTGCTCATGGAGCTCCTGCAGAGTATGCCCGTTGGGGAGGAGAATGCCGCAGGCTGGGGGTGCTCTTGCATACAGGGCACTTAGGGGGGCCCGAGGGGGCAGAGCCTGAGGCAGGCAGGTGGCTGGGAAGAGCTTTCTGGAAGTGCTTTTTTTTTGGAGCTGTAGGAAAGGCCTCTGAAAGCGTGGCATGGTGCCCGTGGCCTGTGGCTGAGCCCGGGGCTAGAGCAGGGAGGCATCTCTGAGGCCCATCTTTCATGCTGCTCCCTTGACCTTGTTCCAGCTGCCTCTGGACGTCTTCAACAACTACTTCAGCCTGGGCTTTGATGCCCACGTCACCCTGGAGTTTCATGAGTCTCGAGGTTGGCAGTCTCCTGCTGGGCAGGCCCTGGGAGGCTGGGGAGGAAAGGACCTAGGAGTGTCCCCAAGAGGGTCAGCCCTTAGCCCCCACCAGGAAAAGGCACCCGTTCCCAGCCTGCCCTCTCACCCCAGCCTGGGAAGCCCCAGGAGGCTTGGAATGACTGCCCTTTTTCTGTCGCCACCCAGAGGCCAACCCAGAGAAATTCAACAGCCGCTTTCGGAACAAGATGTTCTATGCCGGGGTGAGTCTGGGATCTGCCAGCCCAGCCACACCCCTCTTCCCATGCCCCCTACCCCCCTGTGTTTACCAGGCCAGGACCCTTCCAGGCAGTGGTGAGGGAAGGTCCCTGTCACCAGATAATGACACCTCTGTCTCCCACAGACAGCCTTCTCCGACTTCCTGATGGGCAGCTCCAAGGACTTGGCCAAGCACATCCGAGTGGTGGTGAGCAGGCCGAGTTGCAGGCAGAGCAGGCAGGCCCTGCTGGGGGCGGGGGCTGCCTTGGCACCACACGTGCGCCCCCAACACCCTCCCCATTCCTGCCTCCAGTGTGATGGAACGGATCTGACCCCCAAGATCCAGGACCTGAAGCCCCAGTGCATTGTTTTCCTGAACATCCCCAGGTGAGGAGGTGGGGCTCTGCGCGTCCCATGCCCGCTCCCCGCAGGGCACCCTCTGAAGCACGTCCTGCGGCCCTCCCCCCAGGTACTGTGCAGGCACCATGCCCTGGGGCCACCCCGGCGAGCACCACGACTTCGAGCCCCAGCGGCACGATGACGGCTACCTCGAGGTCATCGGCTTCACCATGACGTCCCTGGTGAGTGGGCCAGGACGGGGCCTGCCTGGAGGCCTGGCCCAGCTCTGCCTGGCCCTGGCCCTGGCCCTGTAGTGTCCAGAAGCACAGCCCCAAAGTGGGGGGGGGCGTCACCAAACCTCCCTTCTCTGGCTGGGGGTTCACTGTCTCCTTCTCTCTCTGACTTTAAAGTATCTTTCAACCTCTCTGTGGGGACACTTCCACCAACCCCGTCTGGGGACTCTCCTTCCCCTGTCCATTGGGATCACTCTGTGTTCTCCCAGAGCCTCCCTGGCAGGAGCAGACTTGGGCACCCCCCGCCACTGCCCCCTTTCCCGCCCCAGCCCCTGACCTGAGCCCTCTGGGTCAACAGGCAGCGCTGCAGGTGGGTGGCCATGGCGAGCGGCTGACACAGTGCCGCGAGGTGGTGCTCACCACGTCCAAGGCCATCCCCGTGCAGGTGGACGGCGAGCCCTGCAAGCTGGCCGCCTCACGCATCCGCATCGCCCTGCGCAACCAGGCCACCATGGTGCAGAAGGCCAAGCGGCGCAGCGCCACCCCGCTGCACAGCGAGTATGCTTCCTCCCCGCCGCCCTGGGCTCTGGGCCCACAGCCAGACGCTGCCCCTCTGGGCCTTGGCTTCCCCAACTGGAAAGGGGCCAACAGTCCCTCTGCCCCAGGTCATTTGGGGGGGTACACTTGGGGAGGTTCCTGGGCCCTTGCCGAGTCCCTTCCTGTTGCCCCTGCTCTCAGCCAGCAGCCGGTGCCCGAGCAACTGCGGATCCAGGTGAGCAGGGTCAGCATGCACGACTACGAGGCCCTGCATTACGATAAGGAGCAGCTCAAGGAGGCCTGTGAGCAGCACGCGGGGCTTTGAGGGGCAGGGGTGAGCGGCAGAGCCACTCAGTGCCCTGGAGAGGCAGGGCATGGGGATGTAGCCAGCCGCTGACCGCCTGCTCTGTCCTCCAGCCGTGCCATTGGGCACTGTGGTGGTCCCAGGAGACAGCGACCTAGAGCTCTGTCGTGCCCACATCGAGAGGCTGCAGCAGGTGAGGGGCGGAGTCAGGGCCTGCTGTCTCTTCCCACTCCAGGTTCCGCTCCAGGTTCTGGTCTCACCCAGCCCTGGCCTTCAATTCTCTCAGCAGGAGCCCGAAGGTGCTGGAGCCCAGTCCCCAACATGCCAGAAGCTGTCCCCCAAGTGGTGCTTCCTGGACGGTGAGTGGCCCTGAAGGGCCAGCTCCTGGCAGTCCCAAGCCATGTCCAGCCTCCTCCCTGGGGAGCCCTGGGTTGGGGAAACAGAAGACCTGGGCCTGGGCAAGGGTCTCCTGTATCCTCAGCCAACTCAGTGTCTCCCCCACAGCCACCACTGCCAGCCGCTTTTACAGGATTGACCGCGCCCAGGTGAGCACTCACGGTCCTGCTCCACGCACAGCTGTGCCATGACGCCCAGCATCACCTCCACAGACGGGCGCCCCCGCTCTCACATTCCATAGGGCATCCCCGTCAAGCACATCCAGGGATAGGCGCGCCCTGCCCTCCCGGCTGGAGAGCACCGGATGGCGTCCCAGGGACAGGGCCGGGGCACCCAGCGAAGGCTTGCTCTTGGCCAGGGGTGGGGACGGGGCCTCCTGGCACAGGTGCCATCCAGAAAGACAGAAGAAAAAGCACTTCTGGCCAGGGGCAGAGTTGCCTGGGTCAAAGTTTATCAGTGGGAAGGGGCTGGCGTGTTGGTGGGCCCAGGACACAGGGCTCCGGTGGACGGAGGGCGAGGGGCCGGCAGGGTCGCTTGCCTGGCTGCCTCTCCTCGGTGTTCACACCCACAGCAGGGGCTTCTCCGAGCCTGCTGGCGCTCTGGTCCCCACGACAGGCCGCCCTGACCCCCCCACCCTGGCCTCCCTCCCCACAGGAGCACCTCAACTACGTGACTGAGATCGCACAGGACGAGATCTACATTCTGGACCCAGAGCTGCTGGGGGCATCGGCCCGGCCTGACCTCCCAACCCCCACTTCTCCTCTGCCCACCTCCCCCTGCTCACCCACACCCCGGTGAGTCCCAGGGCTCCTCCTGTCCCCCAGACCTTAGGTCCCACCTGTGAGGCAGCAGCTCCTGAAGCCCTGCCTTCAGCCACAGCCACAGCCACTTCCCAAGCCCCAGCCTCATACTCCAGCCTCCTGCCTCTGGTCCCCACCAGCTCCTCCCACCCAAGCCCGACCCCCAGCAAGTCCTGTCAGCTCCCCCCCGGCCCCCCCGCAACCCCCGACCTGCGCGCAGCGCACCCAGGCTGTGGCGCCGGCCTCCAACCCCGTGCTCCCCAGCCTGGGACCTCTGCCTGCGCCCTGCAGTCGCCGCAGGTCACATCAGCGTACACAGCCTGAGCCTGCCCGCCCTCCAGCACCACAGCCCAGCCCCACTCGCCCTCGGTTCTTTGAGGCCTCACGTTTGCCTGTTCCACACTTGTCCTTGTGGCCTCATTCTTCACACCCCCATGCTTCGCAGAGCTGCCCCCTTTCACGCCTCCACTTGGCGGTTTCCACCCTAGAGAATTCTCCTGGGGAACCCCATCTGATGCTGCTGTTCAGCTACACTGCCCCATCTCGTATTCTTCATAGCACTTCCTGTTCTCAAAACACTTTATTTATTTGTTTACTTGTTTGTGGCCCCGGCTAGAATGTGAGCTCCCTGAGAGCCAGCTCTCCACCCGCCATGTTCCCCGCGTATCTCCAGTGCCTAGGGCAGCACCTGGTGTATGGGAGGCACTCAATAAACCGTTGAAAGAATGAGGGGTGCCCCTGCTTGGGGCTGGGAGGGTGACCGGCTGGCCTGTGCTGTAGCCATGTCACATCTCATCCCGCTCTATTTGTAGGTCACTGCCAGGGGACGCTCTGCCCCCTAAAGGTGAGGCTTCTCCCTGGTCACAGGAGTGAGGGTGGGGAGGCGGGCTGTGCTCTGCCTTGCACAGACCTAACCCTTGAGGTCCCCGTGGTTACGCTCACCACAAACCCAGCCCTCAGCACACATGCCCCGCAGCCCCCTCCTCTGCACATCACCTATGTGTTCACACACCGACCCAAGCCCGGGCCTCCGGCCCTGGAGTGTAACGGGCAGGTGTTCCGGCAGGTGAAGAGCTGGTGGAGGCTGCCAAGAGGAATGACTTCTGTAAGGTACTAGCTCCCTGGCTACAGCTCCCACCCCCTCAGGCCTCCGGAGCCGGCCTGTTCAGGTGCAGCCACCTGTCTTCATCTTGCCCTCAGCAGGGTTTCCTTGATTGTCCCATTCCACCTTGCCCTGTCCAGCCCACAATCCGGGTCCCTTCATCCGGGTTTCCTAGCTCAATGTGCCTGTCCCTGGAGCTCGGGAGTGAGTCTCAGAAGAGCCACAGGCTCCAGGGCCTGGTCGCCAGTCCTCCTAGGGAGCCTGTGGGCATGCAGGCTGGGACAAGCCCATTGTCTCTCCCCTGACGGTCCCCAAAGACCCGAGCAGCCCCCGGGGATTGACAGGTGTGAGCACGCCAGTGTCGGGCCTGTGGCCTGTGAGTTGGGGGACGTCCCTGGGGGTAGAAAGGGCGGCCAGAGGAGCCCAGCCCTGCTCCTGCCCTCAGCTCCAGGAGCTGCACCGCGCTGGGGGCGACCTCATGCACCGGGACAACCAGAGCCGCACGCTCCTGCACCACGCGGTCAGCACTGGCAGCAAGGAAGTGGTCCGCTACCTGCTGGACCACGGTAAGCTGTGCCACTGGGGCCCGGGCTGGGCGAAGGCGGAAGCGGGGGAGGCGGCCCGGCCTCTCTGACCCGCCCCTCCCCTCTCCTGCAGCACCCCAAGAGATCCTTGATGCTGTAGAGGAAAAGTGAGTATCTGGCAGCGCTGGCCCCTGGTTACCCTGGAAATTGCCCATCTTCCTCAAGCCCCTCCTGTCTGGTGGGAGCCCATGAACCCTTCCTGGCCACATCTGTCATCCCCTGGGCCACCTGCCGTGCCCCAGGCCAGGGCCCCATTCTTCCTGCCCTTTCTGATGGCCCTTGGGAGACACATGGGAGAGCTGGATAGGGTCCACAGCAAGCCCCTGTTCCCCCAGCGGGGAGACCTGTCTGCACCAGGCCGCAGCCCTGGGCCAGCGCACCATCTGCCACTACATCGTGGAGGCAGGAGCCTCGCTCATGAAGACGGACCAGCAGGTGAGCAGCCTAGAGGGGCGGGCAGGGAGTCCACGCAGGCACAACCGATGCCCCCCCAGGCCTAAGCCCTTGTGAGGGGAGCCTCAGGAGAGCGCCGCCTCTGGGGAGTTGAAACTATTCCTCAGCCTTTCAAAACCCAAGCCAGTGCGCACTCCGCTCTCCCTGCTCTCCCTCCCGGGAGCACACCTTTCCCTGCCCCTGTTCTTCCCCCGCAGGTGTGCACCTACTAAACTCCAAGGGACCCTCCGTGAGGCCCGCAACCAGGGGAGCAGCGGGCAGCGGCAGCTCCTCTGGGCTCACCCCGCCCACCGACCCCCACCTTATCTCCAAGGCCCCCTTTTCTCTGACTTCCCAGCGAGCTGCAAGCAGCCCCTCCCTGGCTCACACCTGTCCTGTAACATTTCTGGAGAGCCGAGCAGACCGGCCAGGCTGTCTCCTGTTGCTGCTTCCATCCTAGGCCCTTCCTTGTTTCACTGTCCCCAGCTTTAACACATGTACTCTCAAAATCAAGAAAGAAAAGAAACCTGAGCCAGCAGGGCTAGGGCAGGCTCAGCCAGCCTGCAAGGCCTTCCCTCCTCCCTCAGCTCCAGAGGGAAGAGTGCCTGGCGTGTTCCCCAGCCTGATCCCAGCTCCTCCCTCCAGGGTGACACTCCGCGGCAGCGGGCAGAGAAGGCTCAGGACACGGAGCTGGCCGCCTACCTGGAGAACCGGCAGCACTACCAGATGATCCAGCGGGAGGACCAGGAGACAGCTGTGTAGCTGAGGCCAATGCTGAGGAGGGGCAGGACTGGGTTAGAGCCCGAGCCCCGAGCCCACCTCACTGCCACATTCCACTCGGACAGCCACGGGGGGACCCGCACTCCAGGGAAGGAGCCCCGTGCTGCCCCCTGAGGAGCCACCCAAACCCGGGGGCTGGACTCAGGCGTTGGGGCATCTCACCTGTTCCTGAGCCCCGGCCTGACCTGGAGGCCCGGCCCGCAGGGGAGCAGAAAACTGGACCGGACTGGGCAGGCCTTTGGGGGACTGGGGCTGCTCCGCTGCAGGGCGGCCCTCACCTCAGCGGGCGCCCTCCGGAGTTTAGGAGCCGGAGAGGGATGGCAGATGGGCTTGAAGCCCTATCAGGGAGCCTTCCTGAGTCACCTGGTCCTTACAGGGCCCCTGCTCCGAGGCTCCCCGGAGTTCAGTCCTCAGCGCTGCCCTGACCCCACCCTTTCCAGGGCTTCCTCCCAGAAACCTGGAGCCTGCTGCATTTGCCTGCCTGCTGCCCTGCTTGGCGCCTACCCCAGAGACCCTCCCCAGTCATTCGTCAAGGACTGTGTGGCCTGGGGGTTGGGGTGGGACTCTCACGGTGACTTGTTTACAGCTGGGTGTGACTCAGTAAAGTGGATTTTTTTTTTCCTTTCTGCGTTTGTTTTTTGGAGAGGTCTTACAGAAGCAACTGGGGCTGCTGGGGTATCTTCAGAGTGGGGTCACTGGGCGCCGCAGATCCAGACACTTTCCTGGGGGTCCTGGTTCTCATTAGGGGGTGGAGTCTCAGGGCCTGCCCGGGACCTGACCTCGGCCGGGCTGCCTAGCGGTTGGCGGGGGTGGGGGTGGGGGACCCGCTGAGCGCGGAGTGCCTCCCGATTCCTGCTTCCCGCAGGGACGTTAACAATGAAAGTGAGAGAGAGGTGGGGCTGGGTGGAGGGCTGGATTCAGGGGCCCATTGGCCCTGTGGCCTTGGGCAAGCCCCCTCCCCCAGGCCTCAGTGCTTTAGGTGGATCTAGTGAAATGATCGCCAAGCTCCCAGGGTCAAAAGGGTAGGCTTGTGCTGCCGCTGCCGAGGCCGGGTCTGGAACTTCTCAGACGGCCCCTGTCAGCTCCCCGTCTTTCTAAACGCAGGCCTGCGGGTTCCTCCCCCTCCAACTCTCCACCCCGCAAACCTGCGCTCCAGGAGACCCGCAGCACCCCCACCCCGGTCCCCCAGGCGTTCCCTGGGGTTCCCGTCCCGGGCTCTCAACACTGAGCAAAGCAAAGCACCTCCCCGCACACTTGGCGAAGCTGTCCGACGGCGGGGGGGGGGGGGGGGGGCGAAAGCGCCTTTCCAGCTGCACGGCGGGGAGCGCTGGGGGTGCGCAGGCCCCGGGGGCCCAGGGGGCACGGGGGCCGGAGCCGCACTTCGGCTGAAACGCGGGCCCCGCTCCGGGCCGCGTGACACACCGGGACTCCGCGGTCCCTACGGTCCCCATCGAAGGCTCCGCCGCAAAGGAGGGAGGCTCGCGTCCTTTGGGGAGCGGGGACGGCCCCTGGGAGGGGGCAGAGCACTAGGGTGGAAAGCCGGGCCTGGGGCCGGTGTATCAAGGCAAGACGGAGGCCTGGGGCCGCGAGACCCTGGGCTCCGGAGGTGAGGGGCCCGGAGCCCCAGGCACCGGGGGTCTGACGGCACCGGTGGGGCGCGGCGAGGGACGGGGACCGGCGGCGGGAAGCCGGGGTGGAGGCGCCAGGAACGCGAGGCGGGAGCGGAGGCGGGGACGCCGGGGTCGGGGGGCGGCGCGGGTTTAAGGGGAGGGGGCGGGGCGGGCCCTTCCTCGGTGGTTGGGGGGGCGGGGGCCCATGTGACCGGCTCAGACCGGTTCTGGAGACAAAAGGGGCCGCAGCGGCCGGAGCGGGACGGGACGGGCCGGCGCGGGAGGGAGCGAAGCAGCGCGGGGAGCAAGTGAGTGAGTGCGCGGCGCTGGAGGGCCGCCGTCCGCCCGGGGCCGGGGCAGCGTGGGGCCTGAGCTGCGCCCCGGGCTCCGAGCATCCCCCGGGAGCCGCCCCCGGCTGTGCGCCCGGGCGGGCGGCACGGAGTTCGGCCCCTCGAGCTTTCCCGCGCCGCGTGAGCTGCGCGACCCTTTGGGCCTGGAAAATGGGAAAGCTGGTGGGAGGTGCATGCAAACGGCTCCCTCGGTGGGGAAGGGGATGGGCGGGGAGCCCTGACCCTTGCTCTCCCCCCAGGATGCAGCACCGAGGCTTCCTCCTCCTCGCCCTCCTCACCCTGCTGGCACTCGCCTCCGCGGTGGCCAAAAAGAAAGGTGATGGGAGGTTGGGGGGGTTGGAGGAGGACGCTGGCGACCTCGGGGCTGGCCGCCTGGGCTCCGAGGACGGGACCCCAGGAAGCGATCCCCGAGGGAGTCCCTAGGTGCCCCGGGTCCTGAGCTCTGTCCTCCGTGCATTTTAGACAAAGTGAAAAAGGGCGGCCCGGGGGGCGAGTGCGCGGAGTGGACCTGGGGACCCTGCACCCCCAGCAGCAAGGACTGTGGCGCGGGTTTCCGTGAAGGTACCTGCGGGGCCCAGACTCAGCGCATCCGGTGCAGGGTGCCGTGCAACTGGAAGAAGGAGTTTGGAGGTGAGGAGGGCACAGGCGGGGAGCAGGGGAGGGGGCACAGCCGCACTGGAACCTGGGCCGACCCGCGGGGGGAAGCCGCCCGGAGGCCGCCCCGCTCTGACCCTGGGCGCTCTCCCGCCAGCCGACTGCAAGTACAAGTTCGAGAGTTGGGGGTCGTGCGATGGGGGCTCTGGCACCAAAGCCCGCCAAGGCACCCTGAAGAAGGCGCGGTACAATGCCCAGTGCCAGGAGACCATCCGCGTCACCAAGCCCTGCACCCCCAAGACCAAAGCCAAGGCCAAAGGTCAGCAGGAGAAGGGGCAGGGTCGTGGCGGGGGTGGGGGGACCTAAGGGGGGAATGGTTGGGCCGGAGTATTGGGGCCCTGGTGAGGGACTCTTTGGCGTCTCTGTAGAGTTTACCACCTGTCTGTAGAGACAGTGTAGGTAGGTATGTACCCACAGAAGGTGCTTAGAGGGCAGTAAATCCTTCTGGTCCCAGTAAGGACCAGCACGCTGCTCTGTTGGAGCATCTGGCTTAGGGTCGCGGGAAAGCCCTGGAAGGGCTTGGCTCTGTCACCTGTCCAGCCCCGCGGAGCATTTGGCCAGCTCTGCCCTTCCAGTGTGGAAGGACGGCAGTGTTCGCACGTCCTCTGTCCCCTACCTCATTCCTGACTCGTAGCAGCCAGAGGCGCCAGCAGGGCAGAGGGGATCCGCCCGCTCCCGGCAGAGGAGGCAAGGCTGTTTTGTGCCGGGTCGCCAGGACTGGGGCCCACACTTGAGGATGACCGACCGGATCCCCTGTGCAAGTTTAATGCGGGGGCGGGGCGGGGGGGGCGGGGAAAGCCCCGCAGCATAATGGCTGCCCTATCCCAGCAGCGTTCCCGTCCGCTGGTTGAGAACCACTAGGGGGCAGGATTTTCTCTCCCCTGATGTGCAGAGGGATCTTGACTGGGTCACCTGAAGGAACTCTAACTCGGTGTTTCTGTCTTGTTTTACAGCCAAGAAAGGGAAGGGAAAAGACTAGTGGCCAGGCCTGACTGCCAGAGAGCCCCCGGCCCACATCCTCCCTCCCCCAGGCCCAGGATCTAACCCACCAGTGCCTTTCGTTGTTCTTCAGCTTTATCAATCACGCCCTGCCTCTCTCCCCCACCCCCAAGTGCCCAAAGTGGGGAGGGACAGGGGATTCTGGGCAGCTGGAGCCTCCCCGCAAAGGGACTTCATTCCTGTGCCCCTTTTGTTCTTACCCACAATGATGCCATTGCTAAGAAACAAATAAATTCATTTTCTCCCAATAAAAGCTTTCTTTTTTAATATATAAAAGCCCCTTCCTGGGGAGTTTGCTGTGGTGATTTGTTGGGAGTGGGAGACGGTGGAGGGAAGAGAAGGCTGGCGGGAAGGGTAGCTTTCTTGGGGGCTTGCTGCTCCCCGGAAAAAGCAAAACAGTTACAAACATCTCAGAGCCCTCCTGTGAAAGGGGGCCCTCACCAAGTCCCCTGAGCTTTTCAGTCCTTGTCTCTCTGGGGACAACACCATGGTGGGGGGAGGGGACCCACAAGACTCACTAGAGCTGACACTCCTAGGCAAAGGTCCTTTGGTCCAGCCCACTGCTGTCCAGGGAGGTTCTACCCACTGGGAGAGTAAAGCTCAGGGATGCTTGCCGGCCCTAACAGCCGCTGCCCCCACTGGCACTGAAGTCTGTGGGTAAAGTCATCCCTGTTCTGTCTCTGGTGACCCGGGCCGCCCTGACACTCTGCAGAGGCCACGGGGCACCCTGCTCACCACGGCCCCTCCTCGCTCCCTGTGACCCAGGACTAGCCCTTGCCTTGGCTGGGGGGGCCTCTTCAGGATCGGGCGCATGCTCCCCGCTCAGGCTGGGACGGCAGGAAGCTGGGCCTCAGCTCCTGAGTGTGGTGCCCTCCTACTGGCCCGCAGTGACGGTGACCAGGACTGTGCTGTGGAAGGAGGGCGTGCCCCAGAGCCCGCTCCGCCCGCCCATCCAGCAAGTACCTGGCTAAGTAGTTGCAGCAAAGAGAGATTTCTACCCCTGGAGTGGTATTTGGGAGGAGGGGGCAGAGCCTACATGCGGGGTGCAGGGGGCAGAAAGCACCGATTACAACAGAATGGGGGACCCTACCCTTCCCTTCCTGAGCCTCCTTTCCCAAGCATTGGCCTCTGCTTGTCCCGAGGGGGTCCTGGGCTTCTGCTTGCCTCCAGATGTCCAGTCTTTCAGCCACGCTGGCTGGTCACAGTGGGGCAGGTGTCCGCGCAGGTCAGTGCCCCCGGCTCCCTGAGGCAGAGCCAAGCCTGCCAAGATGGGCCAAGCAGTCCCGGCTCAGACGCCGCCCTCCTCGGCCCGCGCTGGTCTTCTCTGAATCCAGCCAGAGCCTCTTCCTGAGCCTCACAGGCTGACGGGGACCTCAGTTCGCCCCTTGACCGTGAACACAGAGGTGCCTTCAAATCCTGCCCTTACAGCAGCTGAGCCACGTGGTCCCCCAGCACACATACGCGACCACCAGCACCTCCTAGGACACCCCTGCCTGCCTACCTGGCAGTGCCAATGTTCCGATACTGGCACAGCAGCAGGTGCCTGAAGGTCTTTTTAAAGGTGGCGTTGCAGAGGGCATAGCAGGCAGGGTTGATGGTGCTGTTGACGTAGCAGAGCCAGTAGCCAATGGACCACACCGTTTCAGGGACGCAGCTTTCGCAGAAGGTGTTCACCAGGACCATGACATTGTAGGGTGTCCAGGTGAGGATGAAGGCCAACAGAATTGCAAAGATGGTCCGTGTCACCTTGCGCTCCCGGGCTGCCATCTGCCGCTTCTTGCGCACCTGGTTGCGGGCAATGCTGGCAAATTTGCGGGCCACGTTGGCTGCTGGGCGCATGCCAGCTGGTGTGGCAGGCACAATCTCGATGGCTGTCACACACTCGTTGCCTGTGTGCTTCGTCACAATCTGGATCTTGGACCATTTGGAGGCTGGGTTGAGAGACCGTGGCTGTAGGCGAGGGGCAGGCGTGGCGGGTGCGGTGGTCTCTGTGGTTGACAGCTCTGTGGGTGGTCGTTCCTTGGTGTTCTGGGTGGCACTGCCTGAGCTGGACTCATTGGAAGTGTCCTTGTCGGCCACTGGGCGAGGCGGGGGTGGCAGGACGGGTGGCGGGGCCTCCTCCAGCTTCCCGTTGCGCAGCTGCTCTCGCTCAGCTTCTCCTGGCGGGGCTTTCTTGACACTCTGCTTCATCAGGGGGCTCTTGAGGAAGGCCAGGGTCTTGGCCTTCTTCTCCTTAGGGCCTTCGGGCCGGTGCTTGTGAACTCGGCTGCGGCTGGCCAAGGAGATGTGAATGTAGAGCACAGTCATGATGACCACGGGCAGGTAGAAGGCGGCGATGGCGGTGCCAAAGGTCACCGCTGGGTTGGACAGGAACTGGATGAAGCACTGGTTGTCCGGCACTGTCCGCTTGCCCACCACAAACTGCCAGAATAAGATGGCAGGTGCCCAGAGCACAAAGGACAGGACCCAGGCAGCAGCGATCATGAGGCCCGCCATCTTGGTGGTGCGCCGGGCTGGGTAGGTGAGGGGCTTGGTGACGCAGAAGTACCGGTCAAAGCTGATAATGAGCAGGTTCATGACAGAGGCGTTGCTCACCACATAGTCCAGGGCCAGCCACAGGTCACAGACCACAGCGCCCAGAGGCCAGTAGCCCTTGATGATGTACACGGTGTAGAGGTTCATGGAGAAGGCGCCGATGATGAGGTCAGCACACGCCAGGCTGAAGAGGAAGTAGTTGTTGACCGTCTGCAGCTGCCTGTTGACCTTGATGGACAGCATCACCAGGATGTTGCCCACCACAGTCACCAGGCTCAGCGAGCCTGTCACCGTGGCGATGAATACCATCTCCACTGTCTCATAGCGGCTGTGGCTTGATGTGACCAGATGCACAGACTGGTTGCCCGAGCTGCCGTTGACCGGTGTGAAATTCGCCATTTTGGTCAGCAGGGCTGGGCGGGCGGTGTCTGGAGGAGGAAGGAGAGGGAAGAGGTGAATGGCTGGCTGGGCTGTTGGCGTGGATTAAGGGGTAATGGCGGGGGGGCACACTGGAGTCCCGAGGGCAGAGCACCTTATCCTGCAGAACCTTAGATGACTCTGTCCCATTGCTTCCTCATTCGTTCATGCCTCACTGATCAAGTGAGTTCTGGGGGCTGCAGCTATGGAAGTGAGTGCGACACACTTGCTCTGCGCCACCCCCACCCCCGAGAACTTTACAGTCTGATCATACAAACAAGGGAGCAACAACAACAAAATGCTAGAGAGTAAATAAGGCAGGGTGATGGCCGGACAGTGACTCAGCGGACGGGCAGGAATGCTCCCTGCTGGGTGCTCAACAAAGGGCTGTCCAAGGAGGTGACCTGGAGGGACGACAAGGAGGCGGCCAGTGAAGAGCTTCAGAAAGTGGCCCAGTCAAGGGCAATGGCAAGAGCAAAGGACCTGAGGCTAGGACAGAGGGCCAGCGTGGGTGGGACCCCGGGAAGGGAGTGGGGAGGGGACAAGTGGTCCCAGAGGTCAGCATGTGACTCTGGTCAGAAGTGTTCATTCAGCCCTTTGGTTATTTCTTAAGCAAACGTTACCAGAGGACCTGCTCTCCAATGCCTACAGAAGGCACCGAGGACAAAAAAAGAGTATATATTAGCAGCTAACATTTATTCTCCACCAAGTGCCAGACACTTTCAACACTTTGTATAGGTATTAACTCATTTCATCCACACAGCAAACCTCTGAGGTAGGTACCGTTATTTTTCACTACTTGTAGATGAGGAAACTGAGGCACAGAGGTGTTACCCTGACCAAGGTCCCACAGCTCCTTGATGTGTTGCTGTCCCAGAGCTGAGTTAGGGCAGACGGAGGCCCAGGGAACCACAGGAGCCAGGGAGCACACCTGGGAGAAGGCCTCCCAGAGGGGGGGGGGGCCGGCGGGGAGGAGGCATGGAGCTGGGAGCCTTGAGGATGAGGGGGTGCCATGCAGGGAGGCTTAGGGAGGTGCGTCGCCTCTCCCAGAGCCTTCCGCCCTACCCCAGGGCATGGGGTGAGGTGCAGGGTCCCTGGGGTCTGGCAGCAACCAGGGGCTGAGACCTGTGAGCCATCAGAAGCCCGAAGGGCCCATCAACTGAGGAAAGGCACCCCTGGGTTCCCAGGGGCCAGGGCCAGCCCCAAGACCTTTGGGAGAACACAAAGGGTGACATTGTCCCAGAGGGGAGAGAGGGGCTGCTGCGGAAGAGCCCATAGCCTGCCCCTGCCGGCACCCCTTGGTCACCAGTACACCAGCCGCCGACCCCCAGGCAAGGCCCCTGCCCGCGGAGCCCGCGCTTCCTCCCACCCGGCCCCTCCCCCTCTTCCTCTCCCAAATGTGCGAGGGAGGCCCACGCCCTGCACGCTGTGCCAGGGCAGCTGCTCCGCCTGCTCCTCCCCGCACGCCAACACCGGCACCGTCACACACACGCAGGGACCCCATCACAGCCCCACCAGCCACTGTCATACACCCTGTTCTGTGTGACCGTGTGAGAGAGGGACAGAGAGGGACAGGGGAGTGGTGTGCAGGGAGGGAGGGAAGAGCACTCTCGATGTAGCACAGGCTTCAAGGCCAGCGGGGATCTAGCTGCATGGCCTTAGACCAGCCACCTCACCTCCCAGCACTTCTCTCATTTGCAAAATGGAGAGGACTCGTCCTGGGACAAGCTCCCACCGGGACGCAGCTGCGGCCATGGAGATAGGCAACTGAACTCCACTGGAGGCTGGGACCAAGTCCCCAGGTGCCCCCCAAGCCTGGCCTCAGCCCCCCTACCCTAATCCACTATCACAGACACAGACCCAGCCTCCTGGCCTGGTAGTTCGAAGTTGCCTGTCCAAATGCTTGGTGCACGGGAGGAGAGGTTAAGAGATGGGTGGTGTTACCGCCCCCCCCAACACACACCAAGGTCACAAATGAGTCAAAGGCAAAGACCAGATAAGGCCCCCTCCGCAGTGTCTGGCAGCCCCTCTCACCTCTGAGAGCCTCTGGAATAGTACCTGAGGTGTCAGCCTCAGAGCTGGGAGGGCAGAAGCACCAGCCTGGAGAGGTTGCCCTCACCAGACGCAGGCAGGCAAGGAGTGATCTCTCCGCCAGCCAGGCCCAGGGAAGCCCGCAGGCACGCCTCTCCGGGCCAGAACCCGGGCCGGGGGCATCAGCCGGGGAGGAAAGACATAATCACTCTTGGTTATTGAGTGTTTACTATGAGTCAGGAATCCCTCTGAGCTTTTTGCATAGATTCTCTGGTTTAATCCTTACAGCAGCCTGAAAAGGCAGGTAGTATTAGTACCCTCATGTTAAAGATATATCTTCTTAAAGATGATGATGATGTCAGTTAACTTGCCCAAAGTCACTCAGTGTGTAAGGGGCGGGTCGCGGCGGGGGTGAGGGTGGGCGGGTGACGCGGGCAGCACTGAACCCAGGAGCCACCTTCTCAACCGCAAGGTGCTTCCGCCTCACAGTTGATTTCCTGCCTCTGCTCTTTCTCCTTCATAACCACACGACTAGACGCGGGTGTAGGGAGGCTTGGGTAGGGTCCCCACCGATTTCCTGCCCCCTCCTTCACTTAGCTCTCCCAGAACAGATCTCTAGTCCCTACCGGGGACATTTGTCTCCAGTGAGGTGGCCGGTGATTTAGCCCCGTTCTGGGCTCGCTTGGGGAGGCTGCCAGCGGTAGACAGGGCGTAACGCAGTGTCTCCCCGCCCCCCACCCAAGTTGTCTTTCTGAACCCCTCGGAGTCCTCCGCAGACACCTTGACCATAACTCTCCCGCCCTCCTCCGCCCCGCGCCTTTCTCTGGAATCCAGGTGGCCTGGGATCTGGGGAAGTGAGCAGCCCCGCCCAGGGCTGTACGCACCGCTAGATGGCACTGTCGGCCCCTGGGTGTTTGCTCGGGACCTAGAGCTGGCCGCCAATCTCGGCCACGGCCCCCAACTCCAAAAGGACGGCGAACACGGAGGAGAACCCGGGCCGGGATCCCCTCTCCAGGCCCCGCCCGGGAGGTTCCCGCGGCGGCGCGCGGGGTTCAGTGGTGGGAAAATAAGGGCGCTCAGATTCCTTCCGGCACCCGGCGAGGAACGTGTGGACGGGAGGGCGAGTGCGTGTTTGTGTGTGATTACTGGGAGCGCGAGTAGAAGCTAGTAGCTGTCTGCATGTGCGTGTGTGCGCGCTCAGCCACGCCTGGATACCAGTGCGCCCAGTGTGCGCGTGAGCAGGCCCGTGCCTTGTGGACACGTGCATGTGCATGCGTGTGCGTGCCCGGAGTGCGGTGGCCTGGGGGTTGCACACGGTTCGGGTGTGCCTGTGCCTGTGAGCTTGTGTACACGAAAAAAGGCAGGGCCGACGGTTAGTGACCCGCCACATCCCAAAAGACTCTTCCGGGAGATTCAGCCCAGACCTTGGCTGTCTGAGCGCGGACAAAGTCGGGCCGAGAGCCGGCGTCTGCATCGCGCCCCGCCTGTGAGAAAGAACCTGGGGCAGGACGAAAGGCCAGGCTGAGCTCCGGTTTGCAATCCGCCCTGAACTTGGGGCATTGTGTTAGCTGAGTGCTCGGTGGTGCAGTGCCGCCAGTGCTTCCTGCGGAGTCCCGGCCTGGAACTGACTTATGTCGAAGGGCCGCCGCTGGAGTCCCCGACTCGACCTTGTGGGACACCGGGCTTGGCTCGGCGTGCCCGCTGCGTGCTACCGCCAGATCCGGCCAGAGGGTGCAGGCAGCACCCCCATAACCAGGAGGCCCAGAAGGCGCTTGGGTTAGGAAAGTGTAATATTCTTCTCCCGCGCTCCTAGCCCTGTCCCCCGCTGGGGAAGCACCGTGTGGCCCCGGCGTCTAGGGGGCACCCGGTTTCTCAAGTCCTTGGGCGGGCATCCAGGGCCCGGCCGAGACTTAGTACTGGGCCCATCTGGGGGTTCCTCCACGTTGCCGGGTGGTCAATAGGGCCCTGTCTCCCCACTGCCCCGCTCTCCCCCACCCCCTTAGCTTGCAGTTCCTGCCGCCGCTGGGCGTGGGCACCGTTTTTTGCCGGGTCCTCGAGCTCCCCATCCCCCTTTCCCGGACCAAACGGGAGCGCGTGCTCCGGACCCCGTGAGGGTCGGGTGGGTTCTTTGGCTTTTGCTCTAGGGCTTCGGGAACGCTGTAGCCCTCGGAGCTGTCCCTGGAGCGGGAGAGGAGACTCAGGAATTCAGGGGAGAGAGAAGGGGTGCAGGGCATTTGGCACCGACATTGTGCCAGACACTTCAACCATGGGGCTCGGGGTTTAAAGCTGGGTCTCCGGGCTCTGGGCCTGGGCAACAGCAGGGTGGGCGAATGTGTGTGTGTGTGTGGTGGGGGGCGGTCCTGGAGCGGGGGAGGGGTGCCAAGAAAGGGCAAGGTTGCTTTTCGTCGGGGTCCAAGGTCGCCGGCCGGATGACTCCACGCCCAAGAGTGGGCTGGCAGTGCCGGGGGGGGGGGTGGCGGGCGGGGAGACGGGCGGGAAAGGCTCTTTGGGGCTCCAGCGCCCTGCAGAGCTGCCGGTGGGAGGGCTGGAGTGCGGGGTCCCGCCCCCGACGGCTGCCCAGCCTCCCAGGCGCTGAGAGCCGGCACACCCGACCGACGTCCAGAGGCGCACCTGGAGGACCCTCCTTCCTGCTTCGGTGCCCTCTGCCGCTCCGAGCGCCGCGCTCGCCCAGAGGGAGACTGGGGCCGCGTCGCAGTTGGGCCAGCCTCTGAGGAGCCCCAGAGGGTCCGGGAGCCCCGCGTCCTTCTCCCCGAACCGAGTACCCCCGCCCCCGCGCCGCCGCGGAAGTCACTTACCAGACACCTCCGCCCCGCTCCACTCGCACCTGACAGACGGCGGGATAGGAGGGCGGCCCCGCGGGCCAGCGGGCGGGGCGGGCGGCCGGGCCGCGGGCCGGGGGCGGGGACGGGGTGCCGAGGGGCGGCCCCTGCTCCGCCCGCAGCTCCCGGCGCTGTGGCTCCGACTCGCGCTCACGCTCGCACTTTTTCCCGAGCCGCGTGATGTCACGGGGTAGCAGCCAATCCTGGTGGGGCCGCGCCGCCCGCCTGGGGCCGGCCACCCAACGGGGACGCGCGGGGGGCACCACCGGGGCGTCGAGGACCCCAGCTCCGCGCGCCCCTCACTGGAGCCGGCCGGCAGCTCCCCTTCGGGCGCTGTGAGGGCACCACCCACGGTCGCAAGAGCTGCTTAGCAGGGGGCTCGGACCTCCGCGAGGCTAGGGGGTGGGGTGTCGCGTTGTCATGGGGACGCGGCGCCCCCTCGCGGGCTGGGGTGGGGCCAGAGCTGGCAGCCCCGTCTGGCTGCGCTTCCCGCCTCCGCTCTGACCAGGCACCGGGACTAGGAGGCTGCCTTGCACCCAGCCCGGACCTCACTCCCCGCTCGGCCCCGTGCACAGCTGGACCGCGGAGGCGCAGGTGTTTGACCCCAGCAGGAGGTTATGAACGCGCGGGGTCGGCTCTTCTGCCACGGTTCCGTCGGAGCAGAGAGCCGAGGCCCGGCAGTTTCCACCCCCGGGGCTGCGTGTAGGCCGCCGGGCAGCTAGAGAGGAGGGGCGCCGTCGGGGCTGGGGAAAGAGCTTGGGAGAGGCGAGCGGCGACGGTCCGCCGGGAGGGAGGAGTCCGTCCTTGGCACACAACCCCCGCCCGCCCCCGCGCCCCCGCCCGGCTCCCTGCGCCCGCACTCCGGGCTGGGGAAGGGGTGCTCACCCCATCTCCAGCCCCGGGACGGGGGACGCAGCTCATCCAGCCGAGGCCTGAAGGGCGAGTTCACCGATTCCCGTGAGGGAAAGCTCAAGGTCACCGGAGAGGAGCCCGGGGCGAGACCCCAGAGGGCGAACCACCGGCCTCTTGAGGTGTCCGGGGACGGCGCTGGCCGCAGCCTGGGGGCTGGTAGGCTTGCCTGAGCGGAGCCGGAGCGCCCGGACGTCCGCGGCCGGCGCGCCCGCGGGACCGAGCGCCGGGAGGCTTCAGCACCTCGGAGAGCTCCGCCTCAGCCCTGACCTTGCGGGCGCCGCTTCGCGCGGCAAGGCACCGGCGCTTTCTGCCGCCCTCCGAGACGGCCGATCCTGGGCCCCGCCGGGGTCGGGTTCGTCCTCCACGCCCGGGGCCCCGAGGCTTGTCACCCCAAACTCTCTGAGCCAAACACTCGATTAACCTTAAGTCGCATGGTTCCTTCGTTTGGAAAAACAACTCAAGTCCCGCCCCTCCTTCGCCCTCACCTAAGGGACGGGCGGCGGGCTGTGCGGGGGCTGGAGGGTGGCAAGGCGGGTGCGCAGCGGACGGGAAGCCGCGAGAGCTGCTAGAGAATGGGCCGGGACCTGGGCCGGGACCTGGGCCGGAGCCAGCGCCTCGGGGCCCTTGGTGTGGAGCTGTCCACGCTGAACGCGGAGGTGGAGGTCGGTCCCCAGCGCTCAGAGGGCGAGGGCTGGAGAAGCCATTGTCCTTTACGGGAACGATCTGGTCTCTCCTCATCGCCAAGGATGAAAGAAGTGCTATTGTTCTTGCCTCCAGTTCACAGATGAAGAACCAGGTTCAGTTGGTTCATATGACAATTAGATGTCAGTCCTGCAGAGTGTATGTGTGTGTGCGCGCGCGCGCGCGTCGGCGCTTGCACTCGCGAGCAGGGGCAGAACGGGAGTAGTCTAAAGTCAGGTGGGGAGGCAAGCAAGGCCAGGCACAGAAGGCCACAGACACCAGAAACGTCTCCAACTACTGACTTGAATTCTTCCACTAGCTGTCGGGCAAGCTGCTCTGAAATCCATTATGCGCTGGGATCATTGGCCTCCCGCATCCCAGGACCCACAGTGCAAACATGTGGAGACGAGTTGGGGACTAGAGGCCTGGTTTAGCCTTTGCTCTCTGCCTTTGGTCCAGCTGGGCCCACATAACATCTCTGGATCCATTTCCTGAACTCCAAGTGCGCTTGCCCAGCTGCTGAGCCCACGATAACCTTGTTCTGACATGCAAGGGGCCCATGAAGGCTTTACCCCTGGGGAGGCTCTATCCACTGCCCAAGGGCTTTCTAAGCCAACAGGTTGGCGCTGTGACAGGAAGGTGTTGACAGGGGCCTCCAACAGGTAGGGCTGGGCTCATTCTTGGCCAGAAGGGGCAGAGGTGAGGCCCGGTAGGGCCAAACTGGGATCACCTCGACTGCAAGACTGAGTACCCCTTCTTCCAAAATAACAGAGCAAGTTGGGATCCCACCTGGATTCAAACCATGGCTCCACTAGTTGTGTGGTCTGGGGGTGACACCAGTGCCCCCCTCATGGGGTTTTCCTGAGGGCTGAGAAGTGACTCTGAGTCCTGGGCATATGGTCAACACCTGATAAATTTGTAGTGCCCACTGTCAAGAGCGACGAATTCTCCTCCATTACAGCGGGGCCCCTTCTCCTCCCACCTGCCGACGCACAGCTGAAGACCCGCCTCTTCAAGGGAGCCTGTGCCAACCAGCGCTCTCTGAGCTCGACAGCTGGAGACTATATAGCCCTGGAAGTAACCAAGAGGTTGCATAGTACAAGCCCTGCATCCTACCACCAGGGAGGAGAGTGAAGCAAAGAAAAGGCAAGTGGCTTGCCCCAGGTCACACAGCTCTCTGGTATCTTTTAGTCCAGAGTCCACTGTTACATATAACTTTTAAGAAAATGCTAGTGTTCCTAACTCTTCACACTGTTTTGTACTACTTGCTTGCCCACTTAATCCTGCGGTTTTCTCTCTGTTGGGGTAGGATCTACAATGATTCATGTATGACCCACGGTGTCTGGGACAGAGACGGGCACCCAAGGGATACTCATGAAGCACGTGTTGCTGGCAAAAGCCCTGGGGTGGCTCTGATTTTCCTGTAGGCCTCTAAGATTTGGGACAAATACTCTTCTGGTACTTTTCTTTTTCTTTTTAAGAGAGGGGGAAAGGGAGAGAAACATTCATCGGTTGCCTCTTGCACATCCCCAACTGAGGACCTGGCTGGCAACCCAGGCATGCGCCCTGACTGGGGCTGAACCAGCGGCCCGGTTGTCAGGGTGACTCCCAGCCCAGCGAACCACACCAGTCAGGGCTCCCTACTGCCATTTTCCAGCTGGCTTGACACTTACAGTGGCTAAGGCCCATGAGCAGAGCAGGCCCTTCAGCTCCTGTACTGAGGACACAAAGTAGAGACACCTGAAGAATCAGCAAATGGCACCTGTGGGGGAGGCCTGGCGAGGAGACCAAGCACGTGGCCTGGCCAGCCCCGACACCGGTGTGGGTGGGTTCCCAGCACCGGAGGGGTCCAGCTTCTGCCAGTTACGTAGTCCAGGGTAGGAGGCAGTCAGGATGGAGTGACCTTCTGTCATTCCTCCCTACTCACCTGTCTCTCTTAGAGCTGCCCCAACCCTTCGCAGGTTCCGAGAGAGCAGAAGGTGGTGGTACACAGAGACGGGGTGTAAAGCCGAGAGGCAGCCCCCAGCCTAATGTCTTCTGCCGGGCATCGGACGGGGCCGCCCACTTAGGACAGCAGCACCAAAGCAGCGCCTGGGGACGCCTGAGCGCAGTCAGTTCCAAGACCCCGTTTCCCCCCATCATCACCCCTCCTCCCTCCTCCACAAAGACAGAGAGGAGCCTGGTGAGGGGCATGTCATCATTTTAATGATGTAGATCTTTGGTGTTTCCCTCATTAGCAGTCAGACTATCCCCTCTCCTCCCACCACAATGTTTCTATCGTGAGTTACAAACAAAAGAAATCACATTTCATACTAAAAACAAAATAATCAGAGCCTTGATTTTTCCACTAGAAACTACACGTACAGTTCAAGATTCCACATGCAACACCTTAAATCACAGACCAAGACCTCACATTCTGACCTGGAGCTCACCCCTCCCCGGCATTGGGCGGGCTCTGGCCTGGCCTCAGCTCCGAGGGCCTGGGGTGGGCAGGGAGCTTGGTGGGCAAGCCCCAGAGGCTGGCCCGCCTACACCCCCCACTCTTGAGTGAGGACCTGCCCACTATCCCTTGACCCCTCCTGTATCAGGCAAGCCAGCTCCCCCTTCACTCCTCAGCTGTCCCCATTAGCAAGTGCATGAAGTCCCTGTCCTCAGGAACCTGGGAGCCTGGCCTGACCCGACAGTGGCTCTGTGCAGGATGGGGGTGGGGGGTGGGGGGTGGAGCTTGGAGCCAGAGATGGTTTCGGGGGGATAGGCTGCTCCTCTTGATCTGCAGGTGCCGTGGCCCATTCAACGGGCGGACACTGTCCAGGACGGTTTGGCCCAGATCTGGAAGACTGCTCACCTTTCGGGGGCCCTCTGCCCAGGGCTGCCCCTTGAGCCCTGCTTCTAGGAGAAAGCGGGATTCTTCGCAGGAATACCCACCCCCTCCTCCATTCACACTCAGCACGGCAGTGCAGCGCCACCCGGCGCCAGGTCCCGGAGGGTGCTGGCCCCGAGGCAAGCCTTGCCCAGTCGGCCCACTGACTCTGACTTCCTCTCAACCCCCACCCTCTCGCTCCTGTCCCCACGCAGCCCGCAGCTCTTCCGCGTGTCCAGTCCCCAGGCAGCTGTGAGGTCCGATTTCTGCTCAGCGGTTTGAGGGAGGCCCCAGTGCGCACGTGTGTCTCTACCTGTTCCGTGGCTCCCCACTGGGCGATGCGGCTTCCCCCCTGCTGCCGCCACCGCTGTCAGGAAGGTGGTGGTTATTGGTCAGGTCGCAGTGCAGGGTTGGTCCCTCGGTGCTGGGAAGGGGGCCAGGAGCAGGGGCAGGGGAGGAGGAGAGCGGGGTGGGCTGGGGGGGGTCCCGCCCAGGGGTGCTGGGCTGGTCCCAGGAGGCTGTCCGGGGGCTGAGGCCTCGCTCTGCCAGCTGCCCGGGTTCTGGGGGCAGTCCCCGAGAGGTGGAGGGCTGGGGCGAGGAGGTGCGGGCCGTGCCAGGCTCCGTGCCCGTCTGGGAGCTGCGGTGAATGCGGTGGCTGACGATGATGTTGTTGCCAAAGCCGCCCATGGACGCCATGGTGGTGCTCTGCTCCCGCTGCACCACGGCTGTCATGCCCCCTTCGGCCATCAGCCGCTGGATCCTGCTGAGGGCGTCTTCCCCGCCCGCGCCGTACTCCGAGCCCTCCCCTGGAAGGCACAAAACAGGAGACGGCGGCAATTCGTTGCTGGCCTGGTCCCCTGAGCCAGGCAGGCAACTGCAAGTAGGAGCTGGGGGGCACCAGGCTAAGAGCAGAAACAAGAGGCCCACTCCCTTGTTCAGAGGATCACGCAAGAGACTTGAGAGCGACAAGACTCCCGGAGTGACCCTAATTCATCCCTCTGTCATACTAGTGGGGAAACTGAGGCCTAGGGTAGCATGAAGTAGTCAAGGACACTCAGCCATTTAAGGGGCAGAGCTGGACCAGAAGGCAGGTGTTCAGCTTTAACTCTTTCAACACCGGTGACAGGCCGGCCACAAACAAAGACGGCCAAGAAGGGCCCAGACAGCTCGCTTCGCCTGCTCCCTGAGGCCGGTCACCCGGGAGCCCTGGGAGGGGCTGTGCGGCCCCGTTTTTGGAAAGAGAGGCACCCTACAGAACGAGCGTGGCCCAAAGGCACACAGCCTGCTCTGCTTCAGTTCAAGACTGTGTTGTCTTCCCTCAGTGTGGTTCTGTTTGTTACTTCCTACAGGTCCAGGAGGAAGGCTGGATTTGGGACTATTCCCTACAGGGCGTTCCACTGCCTTCTCTCTCCTCCCTTTACTCACCTGCTTCCCCACGTTATTTCCCACACGCTGTCCTCCCGGGGCTGGATGCCTGATACTCTCACCTTTCCCTGGGGACAGACCTTGGCCCGGGCCTGAGGTTTCAGCCTGCATTTCCAGGGAGGGAAGGTTCTATTCCTTCCCCACAAAACGCTGGGCATTACCATGTGAGGGAGCAGACAAGGCTTTGGCTCAAATCTCAGTTCTGTGTGATCTTGCACAAATCCTATAACATCCACACCTCTGTTTCCTGACGTGTAAAAGCGGGATGAAAACATCCATCCTGCACAGTGCTGGGCAGAGGACTGAGAAGACGCTTGTCAGGTACTGGCACGCGGTGGACATGCAGCAGCGGCGGTGGCACTGAGCCTGGACTCTGGAGTGGAGCCCTGCCCTCAGGACCCCTCGCCCCAGCCTGTGCTCAGCCCTCACCAGGCAGGTACACAGTCCGAGCCTGTGGGCAACTGTGGCCAGGACTTGCAGGCTGTCTGCGCTGGCCCGAATGGAACTGCTCATTTGTCTCCTCTGGCTACTTGCTGGCAGTTTGGGATTTAGCAAAATTTGGGGCTTTAAGAGTCTTCTCTTTTTGGGGTACTTGTTGTCAACAGCTATTTTTGCGAGACTTTCTGTGCTTCCTCCCTGCCCAGTCCCTTCACTCTGCTCGTTAGAGCACGAGTCCCAGGCCCCATGAGCCCCTCCCTCTGTGTCGGTGCAGGGCAGCACTGCGGCTCTCCCTCGGGACTTCCGCCGGCGGCGGCGGGGGCTCCGCTGGGCTTTCGCTTACGCCCAGCTTGCTTCTCTCCACATCTTCTGGTTAACTCTGCCCGCCTGTCTCCCATGCCTCAAAGCAACCTGCAGGGCTCAGAAGACCTCCCTCGGGGGACAAGCCATCCGGCAGCAGGGCACCAGGGCAGAGGAAGTTCAACTAGAACCTTGGCGCCAGCACAGTTTCCACTCTGGGAGCCAAAAAGGCTGCGTGGGGAGGACCCGAGGACCTCCCTGTGCCCACTGCCACCCTCCTGCTTTCCAAGAACTCTGCGCTGAGGGCCCCGAGCCTGGGCCGGCACGTGCAGCAGGCTGGCCCGAGGCCTGCTGGCACTGGAGTGCGCTGTGCTGGGCCCCGTGCCGGGGGACCGTCAGCTCTTTCCCTGGAGCTCGCTCCCAGAGGCGGGGCAGGGCTGCCCGGGGCCCTACGGGAGCTGCCACAGCCAGGCATGCAGAGGGGCCCTCAGCCCCGGGGCCTCCCTTCCTCTCCCACGGTGCCTGTGGCTCCCGTCCTGGCCAGCTCTCAGCATGGCCATATTTCCTGCCTGGGCGTCTTGCTTTTTACATTGTCGCTTTCCACCCCGTCTCTGCACTGCTGCTATTACTACTCCAATTAAGCTCTGATTCACTGAGTTCTGGTTAAATCCACACTCATCAAAACCAAGCAGCTCCAAGAGCCTCCAAGGAGTCAAGATTCTATAACTTGGGATTTAAGGGCCCTCTGGTCAGGTCCCTGCCACTTCCTGACCGGGACCTCCTCCTGTACCCAATGTCCTTACTAGGGCCGACGCAGCCGGCTGTATGCCGCCCGCACTGCCGGCCCACGCAGGAATGCACTGTGGAGGTCTTGCTTGCTCTGCGCTTGCCCACGGCCTCATGTCTAAGGTCCAATTACTTGTAAGGGCCAAGTCCTGTCCTGCCTCTCACCCGGCCTTCCGTGCCCCCAGCTGGCAGCGGCTGCCCTTCCCTGAGCCCCTGCAGCGCGCACACCTCTCCATTTGACAGTTAACTGTGGCTGTGGCGTCAGCCTTCTGGGCTGTAAGTTCCTGAAGGCCTCAGACTAGGTTGCATTCATCTTTGGGTCCAGTGTCTGATGCGTGGCCTTGAACTTGGTGTACAGTTACCAGATGAATGAGAGGGTGAATAAAAGGGCTCCCAGGCTGCTTACAGATGCTTCAGGCCGACGGTGGCTTCTGAACACCGACCGCACACTCCCCCTGCGGGGGGGCGGGGGGGAATGCTGGCATGTCTGCTCCCCCTCTGGACTTTTCTGAGGGGAAGAAGCATGGCTTCATCTCTGAACCCAATTCCCTTGGCACTACCTGGGAATTCATGGTCCCTAACACAGTACCAGACATACACAAGTGCTCAAAGAAGCTTGGATGGAAGAATAAAACTGTACACACCAACGGCTTCCTCAGGCGGGGCGCACACTGCATTAGCCCAGAGGCCATGAGCTGCGCTTCTCTCTCAGAAACTCTGAGGCGAGGCTAAGGGCCCCGGAAGGCAGCCAGCACACCGTGCGAGAGGAGAGCACGCTGGGCCCGAGGCAGACGGCAGTTGCGGCCAAGGACCCAGGCTATTATCCAGGAGCAGCGGTGGCCACAAGGGTCAAGTCTGCTCTCTCCCCCTCCCTGCAGCAAAAGCATTTTTTTTGTCTTTGAAAAATGGGAAATTGACTTAGTGTTGACATGAGATATTTTCCCTGGCAAGTTCTAAGATGCATTCTGGAAGCAGAGGCCAGGGTGGATTGGCGACTTCCCACAATGCACTGTGACCCCATTTAATTCTGGGGGTTTCACTGCCCAGAAGAGGAGAGGGAGGCTGAGTCAAAGGAGAAGCTGCCCTTCCCGCCCTGAGGGGGTGTGCTGGTCTCCCACCCCCTGCGTCTCACGTTTGCTTTTCCGTGGCCCAGGGTCCGGACCATTGCCCAGTGGCCAGGGGTGGAGCCGTGGGCTCCCTGAAGAGTGTGGCCGAGCTCAGGGCCAGGGCCTTGCCGCCACTCAGTCGCATCCCTCCTCGCAGCGCCTGCTGAGTGCCAGGCAGGCCCTGGGTCGGAGCTGGGAACAGACCGGGAGGCCAACCAATACTCCCTCCCGGCCTGAATGGCAGGGGAGGGAGGCTTTAAAGTTGGACGAGCAAAAACCCAACACCTGCCAATTCCCTCTGTGGAGGCCTCTTCCTGCAAGTCCTAGAAAGAGATGAATGGACTTTAATCAAATTTTCATAGAACCAAGAAGTGAAGAGCAGCCTGGGGGCCGGCTGGTGCCCGCTGCCGGGAGCGGACGGGCCGCAGGGCAGCCATCACTGCGGGCAGACCTGGTGGCCCACACTAACGAGCCTCTGCGCCCCTGGCTTCTAGCTAAGCCCAGAAGTCTAACCAACTCAACCAGGGTTTCCTCTGCAATTCAGGGGTGTCCAGCCTTTCGGCGTCTGAGCCACATGGAAGAATTGTCTTAGGCCACGCATTAAACACATTGTGACATATAATCACAAAAAGATCTCATTGTTTTAAGTAACTCTGACGCTGTGCTGGGCTGCATGCAGCCCTGGCCGCAGGTTGGACACCCTGATGCACGTTCACGCGGCGTGGCCACCAGTCTGCCTCCATGGAGAGAGGAAGCAGAGGCTGGGCGCGGGGAATGAATGCGGCAGCTGTACCTGCCCGCCTGCTGGATGGGGAAGGCGGGCCCGAGAGAAAAGTCTGCACCCAAGGAGAACCCGATACCGGCCCTAGCCTCACTACCAGAGCAGCAGGAGGGGTTAGCGGTCAATGAGGTCAGCCCCTCAGAGCAAGGCCCCTGCCTCAGGAGAAACAAGACTGGCCAGTGGGGCCATCTGTCAGTCCCCACACCCCTCTCCTCCCCTTCTTTCTAGAGCGTCCCCTTCTGAGGAGAGCTGGGGGTCCGGGACTGCGGGCCCAGTTTACAGGCTGCCGACAGGTGCGGCAAGCTTTGAGCCTGCTGAGCCCTGGTGCCGGCTCTGGCTCCTGCTCCTGCCGCGGGGCGCCTCTGGCCTCTGAAGGGCTTGCCCTCCAACACCTGCTCCCCTATGTGGAGTGAGACGGGGAGCAAATGAGGTTCTGGCCTCTTGAACCTGGGATAGGAGCCTCCTTCCTCTTGACAGCCTTCCAGCCTGAGCCCCAAACAGGAAGAACAGAGCTTGTCACTGGATGATGGTCAGAAATGGGCTGATAAGAATCAAGACAAAAGTAAAGGCGTCACTTTATAAGTTATAGAAATGTCTAACGGCTATGCTGTACACCTGAAACTAATATAATATTGAATGTCAACTGTAATTGAAAAAATTTCTTTTTTAAAACTATAAAGAAAAAAGCAGAGGATTCTCTGGGAGGTTAAAGACAGGAGGATGCTCTTCTTCTCAGGCTAGCAGCTCCTGGTCCCCAGAGGCCCTGCTGCACTTGACCTCTAGGGTGAAGGCCTCACCCCCACCCAGGCCCCTGCAGCCTGCCCTCCCTACTCATCCGGGCTCAGTTCTCAACATGTCCTGGACAGGCCACCAGCACGAACCTGCTAGGGGTCCTCTGCAGTGTAGTGTTTTTGAACTTGGTGCCCCTGCAGGTGCTGTCCCCTTTGCCAGGGATGCCTCTCCCTCCCTTCTCTGATACCACTTTGATCAACGGCCCATCTCAGAGCCGCCCCCTGCCCCTGCCGTCTTTCTCGAGCCCCACAGGCTGGGCGGCCCTTCCGGGCTTCCAAGGTCCTTATCACAGTAAGTAAGTACCGGCCCCGCTCTCCAGACTTCCAGGTCACTGGGGAAGGACCACAGCCCATTGGTCTTTGTAGCCCAACCGGCTGGTACACAGTAGACCACCAGTAAACGGCCATGAGAGCAAATCCGGGGGGCTGCCCGAGACTGTCTGTGGCACGGGGATGGCTGGGGTCAGTTCTTTCCGCGCTGCGGCCCGAAGCTCCAGCCAGCACTGCCAGCTGCTTACGTCCAGACCCTTATGGGTTTCCACCCAGCGAAGTGTCACGGGTCTCAGATGTAGAAGGTGGCCTGAGCCACAGACCAAAAAGGGACCTAACTTGTAAAATTTTCAGGTCATGGCAACAAAGGGGACTGTGCTCTCTGGGGGGACTGAGTATAGAAAGCTGTTCCCTGAGGGGTGACACAGGCAAATTCGCTCCTCTCTGGCTGATGCACACCATGTCTTCTCCTCCCATGGTCTCTTTTCTCTCAATGGTTGAACAGTCCTAGAAAACGCATGTCTGCTTGGACGCTGGCTTGCTTGGAGCCGGGACCAGTGAGGGGGCTGCGGTGGGGGGTGAGGAGGGCAACTGAGAGAGAGCAGGCTGATTAACATGGCTGCTAACAGGCTCCAAAGTGGCTCGAGCCTGACCGCTGGGAGGTGCTAATTGGTTCTTAGAGGTGTGAGTCCAGCACAGCCAGGCTGCCACTGGCGAGCCGCACCTGAAACAGGTAAGAGGAAGTGGCTGGGGGTGGGCCAGGCTGCAGCCAAAATGGCCATGGTCCACAGGTGTAATGAGAGCGGGGGGGCGTCACCTGTGGCAGCCCCGTCTGCCACACTGGCAGGGAGAAAACAAGCACCCTGCGGGGCGGCCCTGGAAGCCCGTGGCCCGGCGCGTGCGACTCTGGAACGAGAGCTGGGGGCGGCAAGTTTCTTGTGGCTCTTCCATCTAGGCTCACTCTCTGGAAGGAGAGCCTCTGTCCTCCAAGTCTCACGAGGAGAGGGCACTTGGGGGAAAGCTGCACAAGTGGCTCAGCTGGCTGAGGCCAATGACAGATCAGGGGAGCTGCTACTGCCACTCGGAGGGCACTACCCGGACGGGTGAGAAGCACGCACCCCAACCGGGGAGTGGCATTCTCTCAGCGCCACCTGTCCACATGGAGGGGCCAGGGCGTTCAGGAGGGCCCCGCCTCCCCTTCCCTCTACTTCCCCTCCAGCATCCATGGCTCCTACCTTCCCCGGGGCCCGAGGCTGCTGTCCCAGGCTCCTGTATCTCCCTCTCCGTCTGTGTTTCTGCATTCTGCAGCTGAAGGGCCAGCGTCTGGGTGCCCTGAGAGGTCACTGAGGTGGTGGGGTTCCGGGGCTGTAGCCCAATGGCGTTCATCAGACCCATGTCTCTGTCTGTCCTCCACGTGGCTCTGCTGGTTCTGGGGCGCGAGAGGGAGACTGAAGTCAGGCAGGGCTTGGCCAGCGCCCCTGGCAGAGCTCGGCTGGATCCAGGCCAGGCCTCAGGGCACTGTCTTGACCAGGGCTGCAGGCTACTGGGAAGCCGTGCTCCCACGGCTCCATCCCAGTGGCAGCTGACCGTCCATGCCCATTCTTCCTCCCATCAGCCCCTGCCCCGGGACAAGGAAAGGTGCTGCAGAACCGGCCTCTTTTGGAAACCCAGCTGGTTCAGTCAGTCCCTTAGACAAAGGCGGACTTTCCGGGGAAGCAGAGATGGCTGAACTTAAAGGCTCTGATTTAGATACAGGAAGCCACTAACTGAGGTCCGCGGACAAATAATGAGCAGTAGAAGGACCTTCTCTCTTTAGCCTTCCCTTCTAATTCTATGCTGACAGATTCCAGTTTCAATTCTGGAATCCCTGCCAGGCCTCCACGTTGGAGGGAAAGCGCCGGGGCGGCCGCGACGCTGTGCGGGGATGCTTCGGGGCCTTCCGAGGGGCTGCCGGGGCCCCGGGCTAGCACCCCTCCTCCCTCGGGCACGTCCCAGGCATGGACCCTGGGGAAAGCCAGAGCGGCTGCAGAGGGAGCCCAGGACTTTCAAAAGGGTCACCAGCCACTCATACTCCTAGCTGTCTCTGGGGACTGCTCCTCCAGCTGGGAACTCCAGGAGCCGTGGCCGCCTCGGTCCCCTCAGGATGCCCCGGTCTTCACTAGTTAAGTGGAGTGGTGAGAGCACCAGCAGCAGGCTCCTACTCTCTAAATGGCCCCTAGGCTGCAGCTCTAGGCAGCTCGGTCCCGGGGGCCCTCATCACCTGGGGGACCGCCCATGACTCTCCCTGGGACATGAGCAAACTCCCGAGACAGGACCCCTCTCCAGTGCCTGCCCTCTCCCCTTCCCCAGTGAGCCCAGACACCATGGCCAGGCCGGGTGAAGACCGGAGGGTGTCCTCGTCCTTCACAAACTCACCCGGGCCTTTCGCTGCTCCTGCTGCTGGAGTGGACAGTGAAGACAGTCTCATTCAGCTGGTCCCAGTAGTACTCAATGCCAGAGTTGGAGGCCCTGAAAATCAGTTGGGATGGTGGAGGAGAAAAGGCGAAAGGCGTTAAAGGGTACGGCCAGAACTCTTCACCATTGCAAGGCTTTGCAGCCTGTGGCCTGGTGGTCCTCCTTCCTCACTCCTGGGGCCGGAGACCAGGGCCACGGACTCTCCACCAGGATGCTCAGTGCTGGAGCCCTCTCGCCAAATGCCTGAAGGGATGGTCTCAGCCTCTTCCCACCCGCCCCCCCCCCCCGCCCCTGCCCACACACAAAGCTTAACCAGCTCCTCCTGGAGCTATGGGCTGGCTGAAAAATCGCCAGGCCAGGTGCAGACACTGGGCTCTGAGTGTTCTTTACATACAGAGGAAAGACCTCAGGTGGCAAATGAGCGACTGGACAGACAGGGCACCACGGAGAGCCCTGCCTGATAGGTGTGCCGAGCGCTCAGAAACAGGCCCCTCGAGCAGAAAGCATGCAGGCCCCTGCGGCCAGGGGGCAGGTGGGGAGGAGGGAACACGACGGCACCTTAATCTTCTCCACTTGCCTGGAGCTCAGAAGTTGAAGCTGAGAAAAGCCCCCACTGAGCTGTAAGAGCTCCCTCTCTTTGCGTCCTTGACCTAGAACCTCCTCTGCCAGGGGAGGCTGGACAAAGGACTGGGGAAGGCGCTCTGAGAGCAGGAGACCCTGGGCGTGCTCCCAGACTTCTCCTGGGAAGGAGGGGGTGCCTCCAGAGGCGATGGGCTGGCGCACAGACGGCCGAGGAGGCTTTCTCTCTGCGGAGTTCTCCAGGCTGCCAACCTTCCCTGGTTCCCCCACCCCCCGCAATGTACTATATCAGGTAGTTCCTGCCAATCTCACATGGGCACAGCTTCCAGAAAGGAAGTGGCAGCCCCTCAGCCTCCTATACGCTTTGCTTTCAGACATCCCCGCCTGGAAGGTGCTACCTAGACCAGTCCCCGTGGCTGAGGCTGAGGCACTGATGCTGGTGGTAGGGGCAGGGGGAGAGGTTGCAAAAGAGGTATCTTTGCCCCGACGTCCGTGTAGAGATGCTAAAAGATACTCAGAACAGCCAACTCTGCTCCTAAGCAGGGCAGGCCGTGCACGCGTGCTTGCGGGGCCCTGCCACGGGCCGCCCTGTATGCTGAAGCCCTACCCCTCGATGTGACTGTGTGTGGAGGTGGGGTCTTTAAGAAGTCATGAAGGTTAAGTGAGGTCATAAGAGTGGGACCCTAATCCAATAGGACTGCGGCCTTATCACTGAGTGAGGAAGCAGTGAGAGAAGATGGCCACCTGCCTGTCAGGAAGCAGCCCTCTCCAGGGCCGGTCCAGGCAGGCACCTAACCTCAGGCCAGCAGCCTCCAGAACCGTGAGGAAAAACAACTTCTGTTGATTAAGCTGTCCAGCCTACCGTATTGTTGTGGCAGCCTGAGGAGACCAAACAAATTGTGATGAAAGCCACCTTTTTAACCTACGGGCCTCAGCTACCTCCCTTTAATGACAGAACTTCTTCAGTAAAGAGGAAACAAATCAAAGCCAGCAAGTTCTGAGGATCAGCAAGGAAGTGAGTTTGTGGAGGGTGATGTATGGGCTTCCTTCCTGAACAGGAGGACTGACAGGTCCCTGATGAGGGGCCTGACCGGGCTTGGAGGATGAGGGACTGCATGTCAAGAGTCCGTGCTGCCACCGTGACAGGAACCAGGCCCTGGCGCTGAGCCCTCACGCCCGTCGTTCGAGGGCCACTAACATTTAGGGGGCAAGGTTCACAGCCGAACCAAAGCGCTCTTCCTTTGCCGACCTCCATACTAACCCCCCTCCGCCCCGCAACTCTCGGAGGGCCTGCGGGGCTGTGAGCTTGACGTGACCTTCAAACCACCCCTTCGAAAAGTAGTATCCCTGCCCTCTTCAACCACTCAGCTGCTTTTGTGGGGGCTGTTTGGGAACAGCAGGGATGACTCCAGCAGACAGTGAGGGCGAGAGGAGCAGACCTTGCCTAGGGAAGGGGCACAGGCCAGAAGGTAACAGCAGGGCCCTCCAAAAACAAAGCCATCACTGCCAGCTGTCAGGGAGCTTCTGATTTACAAACTTGTCAAGATTTACTGACAGGTGACAATACCACGTGGGTCCCTGCCAAGTCCTTCCCCTGTGATTCCTGCTAACCAGGGCTGGCTACTGACCACAGATTGTTCGCACCGAACCGTGTACCACCAGGAACCTTCCTTCCTGTCTCAGGGAGGCGGCCACTGAGGGCCCCAGTCTCTGGGCTGGGATGGTCAGTGCGGTGCTGACAGCCAAAGGGTCCCCTTAAACACTTTCCATGTGGCAGCAGGTGTCGTCAGCTCCGAGCTGCGGACTGGCCATTTAAGCAGGACAGGAATGGCGGAGACTGTATCAGATGTGCTGCTCCCCCCACCCCCACCGCCCCGGCCCGTTCTGCTCCCCACCGACAGGTCCAGTTCTAACCCTGACACAGGCTACTTTCTGTGGTCAGAGCAGTTCAACTGTGACAACCTCATGGATCTGAAAATTTGGTTGAAATTCCAGGTATCAAGGAAGAGAGCTGAAGACATCTCTCTGGCTACGGATACTCTTAGTCTTCAATACCTGATACCACTGACTTCCACCTATGAACTAAAGAATAGTCCCAACCATCTCCTGCCTCCTCGGGTCTTTATGAGGGTGAATGAGTCACTGTTTGCTCTAGGTTCTTCCTGGAAGCGGGGCAAACACACGAAAGGATAGAGAAGAACGGGAAGGCCGCCCGGGGCCAGTCTTTTCAGATGGACTTCCATCTCATGCCTGGCTTCTTTCTTCCTTCCTTGCCTGAATATTGTTCAGTCTTCCCAGCCTGTCTGTAGGCTGTGCTTCTCGGCTGGATGGCCCCCTCCCGGTGGGAGCTGTGGGGCTTGAGCACAGCTGAGAGCCAGCCTTCCTTCCTCGGCGGTGGCAGGCCTCTCGCAAAGAGCTCCGGCTCTGCACTCTCCAGCCTCTAGAGAATATTTCCTTTGAGAACATTCTTCTCTTGTCTAGCTGTTACATGGTTGTCTCTGTGGGGGAAAAGACTGTCTCCAGAAGACGGGCACTTACCACTGCCGTCTCTGTGATGTGGGAAAAAGCCTGCACCTGGCTCTGTGGGGCAGCCTGAGAGATGCCGTCTCTGTGGCTTCCCTTTTGATTCAGAGGCGCGCCTTTCCCGTCCGCGGTCAATGACGCTTGATTGTAATCACTGTTTACAGGGGCAGTTCCCTCTTGGGGGACGAGCTCCTAGGGCCCTGCCAGGCCCCTCAGCCGAGGGGCCAGATGCCCCACAGTCCCTGCCTACTTCTTTCTGTGAATTCTGTCTTCCGAGCCGACTCTGAAAAGTGGTCTTCCCCGCAACACCTCCCTCCCATTTGTAGGGCTGATCTACGGAGCCGGAAGTGAGCACGCGCCCCCTCACATCAATCTGGCACTTCACACCCACTATGGTTATTGGTAGGGGTGTTGGCTGGGCTGGCGGTCAGCCAGAGGCACGGCACGGCAGCAGCTCGGGAGGAGTGGTGGGTGGGGGAGCAGAGCAAAGGAGAGGAGCTTCTCGCTGCCTGGGAAGGGTGGGGTGACCTGGCTGTTAGCCACCGTAATGGCTTTGGATAGGGGCTGGAGAGCCAGTTCTTTGTCTCCTCACCTGTCCCTGGAGAGAGAAAGTGTTTCCTTGGGGCTTTTTCTACTGTCAGTGGGGTTTCAGTACCACCACGAAATTCCAAAGGAGCCTGTTTCCTCCCCTTTGTGCACGTGGCGAGCGCCGAGGCTAGGACACCCAAGGGGACGAGAGCGGCCCGGGGTGCACCACTTGAGGCGCAGCTGCCTGTGCCCAGGACGAGGGCAGGCGACCACCTGTTCCAGAGGGAGGGCTGCAGTCTTGGCCCGGCTGGCTGGCCGGCCCCTTTGCCCTTGGCAGCGGGTGTGCCAAGGAGCCGTGTCACATGGGGACAGGCAGTAAGCCTTACACAGCTGCCTACTAAAGAGGCAACAACTCTGAGCGCCTACTTTCCTATTTATATTTGTCCTCCTCGTGGTAGGACAGAGACCAGCCACAGTGACAACATAGAGAGGCCGGTTTCTCTGCAGCAGTCGCCTGACGTGCTTGTCAACACCGCCTAGAGGTGCAGTCTTTATCCAGGGTTTTAAGAGAGTTACAAAGTTACTTAAGGGTTCTTTTGGTGTGTTTTTCTGTGGAAGAGAGTGTACTGCTTTCTTCAGAATTTTAAAGGGTTTTTTGATTGAAAAAAAAAAAAAGGGCTAAGAATCAGCTACAGGGAAAGAACTCTGGATTGGAAAGCTAGGAAGCCTAATTTCCTCACTGATCTTCTGGGAGGCCTTGGGTGAGCCTCAGCTTCCTTACCTGAATATCATTCAGTCTTCCCTCCTAAAGCAAAACAGCCATCAGATACAAAGGTGACTGAGAACTGGAGAAGTTTCTAACAATTTAGGACGAAAGTCTGGCTATCTTAATTTATATGGTGCCGTTAAATGCCTGGCCCTAAAACTTGGGGCATTTGCCAACATGGCCCAAGAAATCAGGAGCCACAGTGACATCGCAGTCAGCTGAAGCAGCTCTCTCTCAGTCCAGAACAACTTGGTCTGTGACCGGGTGCCGTAACCTGTGTCAAGGGCTGGTGTCCCCTTGCTCACAAAAGAAAGAGGTCTGAGCTCCTGGGGGTCAGGGAGTCCCCCAGGCAGTCCAAGACGGCTTCGACCTGCTAAGTCTCTGGATGCTGAAGACAACATTTGGCAAGAAAAGACAGGCAAAAGCCAGCTTCACATTTGGCGGAGGTGTTTATGACTCTACCAAGTACGCAGGCTGGGATTTTAGACATCCAAGTCCCTGTGGGGCCAGGACTGACTGGAGGTAGAGATTCTGACTCTGTAAGAGCAGATCACTTTTGCAAGGGAGGGGTGCTGGTGCTGGGAGTCTGGCTGGGACAAAGGTTAGTGGCTGGGTCCACAGATAGGACAACAATGCTGAGGGAGGAAGGACGTCTTCAAGAAAGAGGGAAAGAAATACCTGTATCTACTGTGTTGGTAAGAGTAAAATTATGGTCCAGAATTCTGGGCCAGTTTTGGAAAACATGCCTAGTAGATTCCTCTTATGAATTCCCAAGAAAAGAGGAAGACATAAGATAGTCTCATGTGTTTTGGGGAAAAAGAAATACATTAGGGCAGACTGATCCTGGGACTACGGACAGGCCACAGGTGGGAGCAGAAAGGGACAGACC
This sequence comes from Pteronotus mesoamericanus, assembly GCF_021234165.1. Lineage (NCBI taxonomy): Eukaryota > Metazoa > Chordata > Mammalia > Chiroptera > Mormoopidae > Pteronotus > Pteronotus mesoamericanus. The sequence continues at coordinate 1,660,424 of NW_026555299.1, read as the reverse complement.
TAGCACCTTGAGCCAACGGTGGCACAGTCATGGGCGAGGCAGGCTGGGTTCAGGAAAGGTTCAGGGAGCCAGTGAACAGGGCTCTCTGGACACAGAGCCCAAGGAAAGCACAGCTGGCAGAACCAAGAACTCTCCTCGCTCCAAAGCAGCCTGGCTAGGTCGGGCTCAGACAGGAGGCCTTTCTTTGAGCAGGGGCCCTGTGAGCGCCACATGGACTGAGCCGGGCCAGCGACCTGGCCCAACTAAGGGCTCCATCACCAGTCACCCACCAGGCCCCCTAAACTGACCCCAATACGTGCTCTGGGAAAAACCACCATGGGCCCTATCAAAAGGCAATGCAGACACCCGCAGCAGCCAGAGACGCCACCAGAGCAGTCACGCTGTGCTCTCTGGTCTGTGGAACAGACTTGGAGGAGACTGCAGGAGTGAAGACAGCATCAGGCCGGCCTAGAGGCCGGCGTGGCAGGCAGTCGCTGGAACCGTGCAGCGGCCCACCCAGCCAGCAGCTTGGTTGGCACTGACGCCCAGAGCTCCACCTGCCCCACCTGGTTGGGTGTGGAAATTGAGGACAGACCTGGCTGACTCCCCAGGTTCTTGCCTAAATAGACCTCAGTCCTCCAGAAAGCCAGAGGAAGAGGAAGCGGTGTCAGCAGAACTGAAGAAAGAAATGCTTCGGTTCCCAGTCCCCTCCTCCTCCCTACTTCAAGATAATAATCATTTTGATTTTTAAATTGAGCTTTTTAATCTGCCTTTTCTTTTACGAGCCAGAGCCCCAAGCAGAAAGGAAAACAAGCAGGTCACAGGGACAGGGGGTTAGAGATCAGCAGCTGGACAAATTAGGGCTTCAACAATGCACTATTTTCAATTCTCTTAAGTTAATGTCAAACCCAGGATCATCTGTTGAATTTTTCAAAAAGGGTTTAGAATAGAATCTTTGCTATGTTTTTGCCTGCAGAGCAACTTTTATTATCACCACAGAACAAGGGAAAACAAACAAAAAAATACTGCCTTAGATTTCAGAGGCAAAATAACTAAACCAGTTGTTTGAAGATTTCTGGAACGGAAAGCGAACCCTGCCATCCGCTAAGTGAAAAGGACGCCGCGAACAGTGACAATGAGAACGAGGTAGGCTCTAGCCGAATGTAGCCTTCCCACCTAAATGACCCCACCTCACCTGCCAGATCCACAGGTGAACGTTGACTCCCCCAGCCCTCAGCCCGGTGGCCCTTCCGTAACCCGCCCTGCCGGCCCGTGCAGCCACTCACTCTGGTCGGCAGATCACCAGGTCTCCCTTGTTGGTACCGTAGGCCAGGCCGAGCCCGGGCTCAGGCAGCCAGCGGGCAGAGTTGATGCTGACATGTCTCCGCTGGTCAGCGGGCATGGGGTAAAGGACGTTGAAAACTCTCTGGGTGGGGGAGGAAGAGGGAAGAAAAGAGAATGGGAGGAGAAACAATTTATTACCAAGAATAACAAAATCCAGGAGAAACAAGGTCTCTTCCATGGCCTGAAGCAAGTTAAAGACAGGGAGGAAGGGTGATGGAGTGACGCCTACCATAAATTTGAGAACTTGGGGTAGCAGAGGGGAGGGTGGGACCCTCTTACTTTAGGTGAGGGCCAGGACTCTTTCAAGAAACGCCAGGGGCATACTTGGGTTTTTTTGTACGAGGCTTAGTTGTCACTTCCTTACAGTCTTTTAGCGCCTCTCACACATCACTGCTTTCAGGTAACCTTGGGGAAAGCCCCATTCAGAGTCCAGCTCACCCAGAAGGACAGCCCCTAACTGTCCTCTAACCAGATAAACCAGTGAAAAGCCAAGCTCAACTGGCAGTCCTGTTACCATGGAAATCGCAGTGATCTCACAGCAACGGGGAAGCGAAGGTAATGGGGAGAGGGGTGGATAACACTGGAGAACATTCTTAAATCATCTAATTAAAGGCAATGCTAAAAATGCTATTTTTAAGGGAGCCTAAAAGGTGCAATAAGGTATAGAAAGCAGGGCAGAGAGGAATCTTGAACACACAGGTAACGATTCTTTCTACCTTATGCAAATAACCATTAAATAATTCATTTCCATTCCTCAAAAGGAACGAGTTCCCTTTCAACAGCCTACATCTTTCCAAAGCTACGATTTTCTCAGGGGGCAGCTTAGCTATGGCCAGGGTTTGGCTGAAGGTGAAAGCAAGCCTCCCAGCTTCTTTGGCCACTGACCTACAAAATGTTCCAGAAACAACTGTAGTAAGAGCTGGGGGCAGGGCAGTAGGAGCACGCAGGACATGGACTTCAGAGTTTGAAAGACCTGGGTTTGAGTCCTGACGTCACAGCACAACTTCTTTACATCTCAGTCTAAAAAAAGACACCATCAACATTCAAAAAGTCGGGGAAATTAAAAGAAATGAGGTATATAAAATGCTTGGCATGATGCAAGCTCATAAATGGTAACTGTTATTTTTACCGGAAATCTGCATCTGGGGCTTCCAAAAAGGTCGTTAGGGCCTATGAAAAGGACATGAAATTGAGAATCCGTAAATTGGAGTGTCATTTAAAAATATTTTTTTTTAATTTTTATTTATTTATTTTTAGAAAGGGAGGAAGGAAGGAAGAGAAATACCAATTGGTTGCCCTTCTCACACTTCCTACCAGGGATCTGGCCTGCAACCCAGGAATGTGCCCTGATTGGAAATCAAACGAGTGGCCTTCCAGTGTGTGGGTCCACCCCCAATCCGCTGAGCCACACCAGTCAGGGCTCTGAAAACTGGAGTTTTAGTCAATATGACGTTTCTCCCTTTACTCCTCCTCAGGTTTTAATCTATATTAGAGGGGACCAACTTCACCTGCCTTTACCTCTTGGTAAGGATTGATGGGAGAAAGAAAAAAAGAGAGACAAAATGAAGAGTGTGATTTAGAAAGTAATATTCAAAAGTAAATTTCAGGTGGGGCAAAAATTACTTTTCTGACTATCCTAATGGGAGATTAAAAAAAAAAAAAAAGAAAGAAGTAAAAATTGAGCTGGGGTCCACTGCATGGACACAAACTAAGTTCTGACAAGTCCTGGATTTGGACCACTTGTTCATGTGCCTTGGGTATGTATCTGAAAGGCCTTTGCCAGGATGGACCGTACAGTTGCATGTGTTCTCAACGTGCTGACACACACAGTGTCCTGCTATGAGTCATTTTCCAGGTTTTGCAGTGCTGAAAAATGTGCCAGAACGGTCCTGTTGTGGTCCTGAGGTCTCTGATGGATAGGGAATCGGCTCTGGTTTGAGGCTTACGACTGCCCTGCGGTGACTGCATTTAAGAACCTCCTATGACCTTCCTGTCTGACTCAACTGTAAATGTAAGAATTAGCCAGGGATTCTTAAGTCTCTGGACTCCTTCCCAGCAGACAGCCACAGGTTTCAGCCCCGCCCACAGGTTAAATATACCTTGGTATACACACTAAGAGGACAAGGTGGATGTGACCAGACACCCGTGGCTGAAATCACTTATAATCTGTTGATTTTTCCTCCTCCCAAAGGCCAGATGGTGTGATTGGTGTACACCCAGAGGTGAAGAGGAATGCGTGTTAATTTCAGCGGGTTGGAGGAAAGCCTCGGTCTGCATGGGTCTCACAACAGTCTCTCCCCTAGAATCATGATTCGCAATTGCAGGGAATGGGGGAGAAGGGCCAGAGAAAGTGCGCTTGCAAGAAGGGGATAAGGTTAGTAAATCAAGTGCTTGAAGATTGTACTGTTTTTTGATGGGGGTCTCAAAGAAAAATGAAAGAGAACACTTTTCTAGAAATGTTCCAGACCAGGAAAGAAGCAAATAAGCCTCTCACATGTCACAAATTCACCTTTTACAGTCTATTGCTGCAGAGGGATTCACAAGCAAATGCTACCAATTTGCTTCTAAGTACAGGAACTTGCGTTGGGGACAAAACCTCAAGAGCAAGCATGACAAGTGACCCAGCTTAGGTGAGACAAGGTCAGAGGGAGGAGAGAAGTAATTAACAGTCGAGCCCCCCCAGACCCCATCGCAGACATTCACAACCTCCTTGGCTGTGGGAGTCACGGCATCGATCTGCCCTCTGGCTACGGCAGCCCTCCCCCCTCCCCACCCCACCCCACCCCACCCCACCCCTCAGTCCTTAGTAAACAGTGTTGAAGTCAGCTCCCAAGTGTCCATCTCCTCCAAGGTTTGGGGATTAAGCTAAAATCCTGCTTGTGGCAGGAAGCCAGAAAATGCCACATGAAGATCAGCAGCCTCCAGGACTCCTGATAAGCACTTCCTTGCCTATCGGGCTGCAAAGTGGGGGTGGCAAGGAAGGGAATGGGGGCAAAAAGTCTGGGGGTGGGGACTTGGGGTGAAGGGTGAGTAGGGGTCATTGATTTTTAGGTCCTGGGAGGTCATCTGGCCCAATATTCCTTATTTCACACATGCCTGAAACTAAAGGGCTCTACAGGAGGGAGCATCTGGACCATTCTGAAACTCCCCCGAGATGCAGCTTTCACCCTTCACTCTGGCTGTAGCTGAACAGCTCTCAAGGCACCTCGCTGAGGGAAAGACCCCTCACAATTAATCCACCCTGGGGACAGGAGAGTATCTGCTCAACAAGTTCCCCAATGCTGACAGATGATTAGGTAGCGCCAGCTACTCCCGAACCATTTCCGGTTCAGCCACCAGTCTTTCCAACCGAGTGACTGGGTGATCTGTGAGCCAGCTCCCAGGTTTCAACGGGGACTGGCCCTGGCTCTGGCTCTGTAAATGCAAAGTTCCTCAGCACTGACAAGAAGTAAGATCTGACGTAGTGTAAAGGACAACGGGGGCCTTCATTTAAAGGCACCCAAATATACCTCAAGTACAGGTTTCCTTAACACGAGCTGGTGGCCTGCCAAAAACTCCCTTCTCTCTCTGACAAAAGTGGCACCCCACGAAGCTCCAACACTACGTCCTGTTACGCTGGAGGCAGACTATCAGGACCTGGGGACCTCCGTGCGGCTGGATACAACCCCAGCTACTGACTCGCACTGTCGGAGTTCTGGTTTTGCCTGTCTCAGCTGCGGTTGTTCCCTGGTATATGACAAATGATGACGGAAACCCCCACCCCAAGCAGACTGTTCTCAGTTCTGCGGAACATCGAGGAAGGGAACTGGGATCAATATGCCAGAGGGAACAAACTTCTTAGAGTCAGGGCCACCAGCACGTCGATAGAGAATGAGTTGGGTCGCCAAGGTCTTTATGGTTCTAAGGGTGTGGAGAAGATAATGATTCTCCCACTTCTGGGGTCCAAGACACGCACACTGCTGCCCCCGTCGTACCCTCAAATTCTAACTAATAGGAAGTAGGAGCAAAAGAAAACAGTTCCTAGATCAAAACGAAAATGGTCTTATTTCTTGTTCAGAAACACAGGGAAAGAAAAAATAAGAGGCAGTCAGAATAGCTCACAGCTCAGTGGGAAATCTTCCCCTCTGTCCTTTTAAAATTTGGAGGAAAAATGTGCGCTGCCCTCACCGAGATGCTTTCTCTTCTGCTGCGTGTCAATAAAGCCCATCAGACCATTAGTCCGAGCAGCAAACTGCACTGCTCACATTAGCCCAGATAAAAAGCCAAAAGAAAGAACTTTGTGGTTATCTTGTTTACATTTAGGAATCTCATCATCATCTGTAAAGCCAGAACCTCGCCGTGGCAGCAAGAGGTTGAGTGCAGTTGGCAGATCTCCCATTTTAACTGAGACAATGGAAGCTGGTCAGAGGCAAGGGATAGCGGGAAAGGGGCTGGAAGGACCGGGGAGAGGGCACAAGCCAAGGGGGCTTTGAGAAGAGCAGAGCTGTGAGGAGGAGAAATGCCTTCTGGGTAGTGATGGAAATGAAGGGAGGCTTTAAGCTTTTAGAGAGAGTTACTAGAATTAACTCTCTGCAAAGAGGGAAAAATGGAAAGCAGATGCTAAGAGACAGGTGACCTTCCCTTTGGAGATAGGGGGCTATACACCCTGTCAGAGGCTGAGAAATGCACACATCGCAGAGCTGCCCAGGGAACGGACACTATGGTCCCTTTCTTCCTTTTGAGCTCTTGGTTTGCTCAGATTCATGAATAACTGGAGTTTCTTCATCCTCTCAGAAGATCTGATTGTTTTCCAAACACTTTAATTTCTTTTGTAAGCCCCAAGCCTTCTTTACATTCTACTTTGGCGTTTAGAACTTGCAGAATGGTGACTTCAGAGTGGTTATTTTAAAACAAGAACTTGAATACTAAGTCACCGAACTCTCCTTTATTCAGTTGAAGCAGGAACAAATCTGCCTAGATGAGCCTTGTCTAAACTAAAAGCAAACCTTTTCTTAACTCTTTGGACTCTGTGGCCTTCTGCTGCTATTGATAATCTGTTGCCTTGATGTCACTTCTAGCCAACCTCCTGAGACTTTCTGAGACCTGTAAACTTTGTCTTATTCCTTTGTTCTTCTCAAAGAGATCCCAAGGACAGTCCGAGGACAAGAATTTTATTTTCCAGTCGGCCTGATGGCCAAAGGTTGTCTTTGCTCATTAGGATAAAACCACAGAGATTAGTTCAGTTGGGGAATTTACTTCTGTGCTAAATTAAATACTGAGGCACTCACTGCTCCTGGAACTCCCCGAAATTAAAATAATTACTTCCTTCTGTTCCCACTCTGAGCAAGCACAAGTTCTTGAACTTCCTTGGCTTTCTAAATTTCAAAGGAAAATGCCTAATGAATAGCTGCTCTTGCTATTCACCTCGTATAAGAAAGGGAGACTTTTCAATGTTTCAATACATTCAATATGTTGAATGTGTATAGATCTGGCTTTGATCTATATTTTTGTGGAATAATTTACAGGACAATGGCAACATTAAAATACTTTCAGGTAGGCTCGCCTATCAATTCTTGAAAAAAAATAAAAAAATATTTTGCCTTTCACTCTTGAACCGATCCACTGGAAATCTCTCTCTACACCTCAGCGCTGGGACCAGAACCCTGAGGAATTCGCTGATGTTGGGCAGAACCGTGGAAATGAGTAAGACACTCCCTATTTCCATAAGGATTATCTCATTAATATTTTCGTTCAATCACTGTTTCCTGAGTCGCACACAAGGCACACTGATGGTGGCAGTGAGTAGAAAAGCATGTTCACGTGTGAGCAAGGAGTCCGTGGCACATGAGATTTCAAAGGGACCCACGTGAACAACTGTGCGCACCCCCTGCACGCCAGCACAGTGAAGGCTGGGAGCACAGCAGTGGAGAGGCCAGTGGGGAAGCCAGTCACCTAACACGTGCGCACCAGAAGAGCAGGGACCAGGCCCCTTTTGGTCACTGTATTCCCAGCCTAGCAAAGTACCGGGCTCATGGCTGGGGTTCGCTAAAATACTGTTGAGTGAAAAGAGTAAAATGCAGCATAGTTTGAATTCTACTAAGAGACCAAGGAGGAAAGATATCGTCAGAGTTGGAGGAATCTGTCATGGAAAAATTTGCCTAAACGAATGACTCTGATTGCAGCTCTACTGTTATTTTTAATTCTTTATCTTGCCCCTCCCTTCTCTGACAATTGCATCAGAGACATTCCTGACTTCTCCCATACTCCCCTCTTTCTTACAATGTGCTGCAGAAAGGAATTTTCTGAGGATAGGTGCTTTGTACCACATCCCAGAAGTCAACTTTAAGATAATTGCAGCGGAAGCAGCTTTTAATCAACTGACAGGCAGCTTTAAGAAAATTAACGAGGACAAAAATCTTAGGAAGGAGTAAATCGTTTCTGACAACGCAAAGCTGTCTCTCTTTTTATCCCAATCTCCCCTTGAAGAAATAGTACCCTTCCAGGGCACAAAAATAAAATCTCTTTATTTCGGATTTTTGCCACTCCCAAGACCAGTCAAGATTACAAGGCACAGTTCCCTTAGGTATCTGGGAATAGTCTGTATTGAACTCGAGTTCTAGGTCACTTTTCAAAATCAAACTTTTACAATCTAGGGAAGTAGAGGTGATTGGGTTGTATCACAGGCTGAATTCAGTGCAAAGAAGGAGCCATAATGAAGACTGTGTATTAAAGAATGGAACTAGGACAGGCAAAAGGAGCCTACACATGTTATCTACACAAATGCTGGTCACTGCTGACTGTGCTGGACACCTATCCTGACCCAGGATCTAAATCGTAACAGTTATGACTAATTTGAACATTTTAGATGACAAGCCTTTTTGTGTTGTTCATTTTAATGAACTTTTAATAATAACAGTCATCGCTAGGCTCTATGAAGATGGCTATGAAATGGCACATAAGCAAGCCCGAATGACACTAAGATACCCATTAGTGGGTGTCACAGTTAGGTCTCCCATCTGAGGATAAAAGGGAGTTGAACACTGGAAAAAGGAACTCAAGGAATACTCCTTCAGAGGGGAAGGGCCTGCAGGGGAGAAAGATACTGCTCCTCACTCTGTAGGCCAGAGCATCTCTGCTCTACAACATGCAGGCAAACAGGCATGAGCTCTCAGCAAAGAACCTGAGTAAAGTCTATTGTGGGCAGGTAAGAATTTTAATTAGAATTGGAAAGAGGCCTCCGGCATTAACCCTTAAAGTACTACCACTAGGATGTTAGCATGATCCTAAATGCCTTAAACCTTTAGGGTGGGGTAAATCTCTCAACTTTCTAGAAGTATCTGAAAAATCTGGTTAATAGGAACCAGAGAGGTAAACGAGATGAGGTACCAGAGACACGGTGAGAGACAGGGTGAGCGCAAAAAAAAAAAAAAAAAGAAAAAGAAAAAGAAAAAGGAAAAGGACAAAGCTACGTGGACAGGCAAGCTCCTCTAACTAGAATACCCGGTCAGTGAATTTGTTCTCAGTCCCGGCTGCCTGTGCAGCCAGCGGGAGCGCTTGGTGAAATGAGGCCGGCAGACCCTGGCCAGCAGATCTCAGGTGGGGCGGGGAATAATCTGCATTTCTATCAAGTTCCTAGTTGATGCTGATGTGGTCCCAGAAAAATAAACATGGGGAACTACAACCCAGTTAGACACACATAGGTTGTAGGTATGTAAAAAACGCCAGCAAATCTGCTTTCCTTCTGTGCTGCCTAAGATGTGCTGAGGATGGGGGCGGGGGGGGGGCATAGCTATAGAGCTGGAGTGCTATAGAGAGAAGACATGCATGGAACCAGCCCACCACTGTAAAGTAGAACTCCCAGGGCCAAGAAGTGGAGGAAGGGAGAGTGAACAGGAGAGAGAGGGAGAAAAAGAGAGTGGGCAGAGGAAGACGAGGGAGAGGAAGGGAGGGAAGGGCTGACTCTCTTTCCAACATCCACTCCAAACTAATGACCTGTGTTGGTAACAGTCGCTCAACACTTGAATACAGTTTTACCGCATAGCCACAAAGAAAAAGCTTTAAACTAAATTGACCTTTAAGTATTTGAGGCTTTGCCTTCAAGAGCACAATGCTGTTCCACAGAGAAAGAAGGGCTAAACTGCTTTCTGTCCTGGAGCTTCTGCTCCCACTCATGTCAAAGGAAGTGTCCTGTTCATCACTCTTGTCAATCAGACAACCAGAGAGAAACGCAAATCGGCACTGGGGAGGCTCAAGCAACCGGTGCCTCTAGGATCTACAGGGATCATGCAATGAGGGTCCTTTTCAGTTCTTATTAAACCACTTATAGGCCTACAACCCTCACCTGCGGTTGGGGGACGCCTCTGTGCACCTGGGAGAGTACACGCTACCTGTTAATTCTTGTGTTGAAAGCACTAACCCTTATTTTTGTTTTCAGCTCAGAAGGCCCTAGCACCCCCCTGCACGCCACCCACAAGCCCAGGTGCTTACTTTGCCTTTACTCCTAGGTAAAGTAGCACTTATTACTGATAGAAACTGCAAAAACAGTTTGGTATATGACTATTTCTGGTTTCATCACTAATTTTATATTTTTGTTACTATGTTTTCATTTGGTTACAACCAAAATTATTATAATGTGCAAGTTGCCACTATTTTGGAAAATTAATTGCAGTTTTCTGTTACTATATTGTGCCTTGTTCCAATTAGAAAATAAAAGCAGAAAGGCAACACAGGCAGTTCAGTGTTTAGAGAATTTAGCAAAACTTCAGCTCAGCAATCTCTAAATGCCTAACTTAAAGACAAAACAGAAATTAACAAAAAGCCCTCCCTAGCTCAACTGTAAGTGAGTCAGACAGAAAATAGGACCCTGAGTCATAGGCAGTAGTCTGACCAGTCTGAAGGAGGCTCCAATGGACAGAGGGAAACAAAATGCAAACCTCATCTTATTTTTCCTGACTTGCCAATCATACTAAAATTGGGAAGACCAACCTTAGTAAGCAGAGAAAGGAAATATCAAAAGGACCTTAGATTCTGGAAACAAGAATAAAAATTAAAATGACTCAACATGGGGAAGAAAACAATCCAGCAGAGAGAGATTCAGGGAGAACCCTGGAAAGCAACAGCAGCTGAAAAAAGACAGGAGGGAAAGCACAGACAGCCAAAAAGCTAAGAATTTGGTAGGCAGTGGAACACAAATGTCACCATGCCTGCATAAAATTAGCAAAGGTGGTATCAAAGCACCACGCATAAAACCACAAGAAGTAAACCTGAGGCTGTTTCTCTGCCCTGCTGAAGAAGCTGAGGGCAGAAACCTACAATGAAGACAGCAGTCATTAAGAACAGCGGCTCTCCAATTCAAGTGAATATCAGAATCACTTGGGAATCTTGTTTTGCAAATACAAATACCTGGGTCCCTCCTGCCCCATTCTTACTCCGATTTTAAGTCTGAAGTGGTGTCTGTTTTGACAAGGACCCCATGTATTCTGAGGTAGGTTGACCAAGTAGCACGGTTTACGAGCGCTGATCCAGAGGTCTGAAGAACTGCTCAGAATAAACGCGCCAAGGCTAATAGCAATTACCAATTCATTTTTGAAGAGTTTTCATATGGGATTGTGTAACAGATCATATCTTGGGGAGAGATGTCACTTAGTGGGAATTAAAGTAAGTCAACGCTCTGGAGGATGTTCTCTTGGGAATGTCTGTTGGCCCAATCAGCTCACCTCTCCGAACATTACAACAGTGAATTCCAAGAGGCCACACCGAAGAGACGGAAGAAAGAAGCTCTTGGACAGGCCCATTACCCACAAAAGCATTCCTTCAAGGACAGAGCTTGATATTGCAGATGAAGACACCCACCTATACTTACCTGCGCAAAGAGGGAGATGCTCTACTGTCCCATTAAACCCTCGCTCCCTGTTCTCAGACAAAAATGCACTTCTTGCCTTAAACGGCGGTACAGCACAGCTATCCAAAAAAGCTGGTGTCTTCCCTTCCACCAATGACTGAATTCAGGGACATTTGCTGAGTGCTTTGGTGCCTTTGGACGTAAGGGGCAACCAAGACCTGGAAAACCAGAAACCCTTCTGTAGCACAGGGGTTTAAAAGTCAGACTGGGTGGACATGGCGAGCAAATCTTGTTGAGAAGCCTGGATCCTGTCTCTTGGGTGAGAGGAACACTTCCCAAAATGGGATCTTTCTAGTTACTTCAGCGCCCGCTCCTAAGCAGCAGATGGTGCCTATTGAGAATCAAGAAAGCCTCACGGGGAGGCCTGAAAAATAGCTCTTGTCACGAGGCACACAGCAGCTGGCTAGATGCCTGAGCCCCTTAGCAGGAGAGCAATGAATCGCCACATCCCCTCAGCAGACTTCTGCAAATGTGTTCCCTGAGTGGCCAGCTCCGTATGCGACAATATCTTGGCTCCCACCCTGTAGCTGCTTGCCCTTAGCCAGGAGGTCGGGTAGCAGCCCTGGCTTCCGGATGAGACTGGAGATGTCCATTAGTGTTGACAAAATCAGATCTTGTCTCTTAATGATTATAAACAATTATTCCATAATTAGGCAGGGTTAGAAGAACAGCTGTTGGGACCAGGATTCTAGGTAGTAAAAAGCAGACACCAGGTACTTTTTTCCATCCAAATATGCATAAGATAAGCAAAATAAGAATATTTAAACTAAAATTCAACTTCCATCCTCAAATATCTAGAAAAGAAAATAGGCCTGATGAACTTCCCACAAAATCCTTTCCTGATCACTCAGTGTCGAATACTGTGTCTCTAGTTATACAGACTCCAAGAGTCAGAACTTCCCTGACATTACACTGTCAAGCGTAGAGAATGCTTTGTCTCTACCGTTTCAAAGGCACGGTGGGACATCGCCGGTTCTGCTAGTTACCACCTAGACATGAGGAGGACACTTTTCTTGAGAATCTCTTCCATTCATGCAGTTTCTTGTAAATGTCAGTTTCCCTATTAGGTATGCAGACCTCATAAAAATAAAACAGACAAGGTCTCTGCTCCCAAGGAGTTCGCAGTCCAAGAGAGGAGAGCGACATGGAAACAAATAATTGCAGTATGGTGCGGTGAGGGTTAACGTGAGTGCGCCTAGCAGGCATAGCGGTGGCACAGGGGCAATCAGTTCTGTTTAGGAAGGGTCCACAGAAGGGGAGGAACTTGGGGAAGTTGGGTTTGAGGAGAGGAGAGCATCCCAGGTAAAGGAACACCAGCAGCAAAGAGTCTTATTAAATTCAGGGTGCTTGGAAAGTGGCTCAGCAGAGCTGAACAGAGGGTCCCTGAGACGGGAAGGAGAAGAGGATAAAGACCAGGATGGAGCCCAGGAGGAGACCACCACACCATATATTGGGTCCAATCTCTGGTTTTTTCTTTAAAACAAATGCTGCCCAATACAGGCATTCATAAGCATCTACCTGCATAGCACTAAGTGAGGGGTTCTGTGGGATAGGCCCCTAAGGAGCTTAAACCAAAGCTAATTGGGTGGATTAAACATACACACCACACAGCTAAAGAAAACACAAAACAACACACACACAAGTGCATAAAACTACAAATGGCACAGCATTAAGTGCCAAGGGAATTCACGGGTTCTTAGCTTGAGACAGAACTTAAATGCCATTTAATTAGAGAACTGTTCAAATGCTTGACTCCCCTTGACAACACCCTGTCAAATGCGCCCCCATGGGATGTGGGAAGTTCAGTCAGAAACCAGTCTAGTTGAGTCCAGAAAGCCCCGACCCCCATGGTGCCCGGAAGGCTTTTACAGCCATACAAGAGATCCACCTCAGACAAAAAGGGCCCTGAGCAGGCCCTTCTCTGCTGGTGAAACGGATGGGGCACAGCGAAGAGCACAGCAGCTGCCCGAAGTCTTCATCTTCCATCAGAGTCACAACCCACAGTAAAGGACATTTTCCACAGCATACTGTCTATTTTTATAGCTACTTTCTCAACAACCACCACCAAAAAAGCAAAACAAAACCAAACCAAAAAACAAACAAAAAACCCTCAAACTTTTAAATAGGCATTAATTTATCATTGGGATCTTTATGTATCTCTAGACTAAGGGTCTCATGTTGAGGTAAGAAGTACTCAGTTTGGCCTTTATCCAGACTCTTCCAGGCCTCTGGGGGACCCAGCTCCAGATTTAGGGTGTGAGAAAGCCCCTGACTTTTAGTATTTCAGACCATCCAAAAGTAAAGCCTGCTGGTCATGGATGGGCCGGACTGCGATCTCCCCTCGTGCCTTAGGAGCACGACCTCTCTGGTCCTGGCCGAGATCGCCCTGTAGTCCTTCACTGCCCTGTCAAGCCTACGGAAGGCACAAGCAGGGACACTCACCCTCATGGAGGTCTCGCCACCATGGGCCTGCTGCAGCCTGAAGACCTGGGCCACCATGTGCTCTGTGGAGGGGTGCAGCAGGATCCTTCGTGAGGCCAAGCCCACCATGACGTACCGGCCCATTGGGGACAGGCTCACAGAAATGGCATTGGGACCTGAGGACCAAGAGGAGAGAGACATTTCCCAGAGTTCTTGCTAGTACAAGGAAATAATTCTTCCTTCTAATCTTTTCTCTTCCTCTCTAATCTACAACTTCATTTGGTCATTGTGGGGTTATCGCGTAAGACTGCAGTGAGGAGTATAAGGAAAAGACAAGCTGAGTACTGAGTACAGTATCTGACATATAGAAAGTACTTAGTAAATGTTAACCATTGTTATAGAATCCATAACAGATTCACATTTAAAAACATTGGTATCATACTGTAAGCACTATTTTGAAATCTATTTTCATGTCACACATTATAAACGTTTTCCATCATTAAACACTATAAATGCCAAATGCTATTCTATCCTATCAATACACCATCACCTATTTAAGCAACTCTTCACAATTTGGTATTTTTCTCTATGATAAGTAATAGTACTGTGTATAAATCTTTGTATAGTTTTCTTTTTAAAAAATTTTATTTTTTAATTTTCATAGAGAGGGAAAGGGAGGGACACAGAGAGGGAGAGAAACATTGATAAGTTGCCTCTTGCAAGCCCCCACCTGGGAGTCTGGCTCACAACCGAGGCATGTGCCCTGACAGGGAACTGAACCAGCGACCTTTTGGTTTGCAGGATGATGTCCAACCCACTGAGCCACACCAGTCAGGGCTGTATAGTTTTCTTATTATTTCCTTAGAAGTGAGATTACTGGATCAAAGAAAAAATAAATTTTGGGGGCTTTTAATACACAATGCTAAACAGTCTTACAGTTTAATTTATGAGTGTTGCCCACTTCCCCAAGCCATGGCCAAAGCTCCTGCCTTAGTCCTGGCCATCACAAGAAGCATATCATTGATGCTATCGTGGTAGAGAGGACTTTTATCCTATGATTCTGTGCTGATTTGATGAGGCAGGACTCCTGCAAAGTGATCTTCCTCTGGTCAGTGCCCCCAGTGAGGCAGTATGGGACCATTACTCCCACCTAAACTGTGCCCCCCCTAGGAACGCCCATGCCACGGCACCAGCCTCCCTGTCACTAGATCAGGCTCCCTATCCCTTACCAAATCGCTTGGTGTAGAGCATTTCGCCCAAGTTGTGGGGGGCCAGGGAGTACACTGCCAGAATGCCTTCATCGGGAAAGCCCCTTTGGCTGCTGGGGATGAAAGCTGCCAGGAGCTGGCCGTCTGCAGAAATGTCACAGCTGGCGTCATTGTAGATCTTGCAGTTCTGCACCAGCACATTCACGGAGGCTGCATCAAAGAAAGAAAAGAGGGTAAGAATGTCTGAACCTGGTGGCGTGAAAAATGGGCCAAGAAATTTGGGGGGCTTTCCTGAGGGCCTGAAACCTCTCTAGAAATGCTGCAGGCTGCTTAATCAAACTAAAGGACATGTAACAAGCAACATGAGAGAGAGAGTAAAGATATGTCTCCTCTGCCACTTTAATAGGAAACTACAGAGAGTCAATACAACCACAACCACCTGCTGAGTCTTAGTTCACACTTAGGAAACATTACTTGAGAAATTAGATAAGAAAAAAGTTGTTTTAAATTGTTCTGGGAGAGCCACTCAGCAGCTTTGATAGTCCAAAAGATCAAAACCAGGATGAATGAAAACGCAAATGCACTGATTCCAAGAAAAAGGTGATGATACAGGTAAAGCTTCCTTGGGGCGTGACTCCTATTCTATACCAGCTTTGTGACCTTGAAGAAGGAACTCATTTCACAAGTTTGTCTTCCTTTCTCATTTGAGAGAGAACATTTACAGACATCAATCTTCTGGACAGCTCTTGCTAATACTGACCCCTAACTCCACAAGAGAGGATAAAGAGAAACAAAGCCTGGCCCTGGCTGGATGGCTGGTACCCCTTCCATTTCTCACTGTGCTCTATGCCTTATCCAGACCATAAGCTAATCTCCATGGGCAGCCCCAGCCTGCACCTGGCAGTCACTGAGAATTAAGCACGGGTCAGCCGGGCAGCAGGCTCAGCATGAGGGAGTGGGGTGCAGGGGTGAGGTGGGGGGGAAGGGGGAGGCATGTCTGCAGGTGGAGACAATCTGCTCCACACAAAGTGTGACTGTGCCTGTAGGCTTCGTTTCAGTTTTTATTTGAATCCTTCTGCAAGGCTCACTGAGCAATTCCATGCCAGGAAGAAGTGGCTTATCTTTGATGGGAGCCTGGAACCAGAGTGCTCACATCAGGGGACAAGCAGAACAATGTAACACATCCAAAGGGATAAAGCAACTTTGGGCTTTGTCTCATTTAGGTTTACTTTATATGCACAGGCAGAGAGACTTTACTCCTCTTATTTGAAGATTACTTGGATGTCTGCTGTCAGAAGAAGCAGTATGTCTGAAGGAAAAAAGGGGAAAAAAAAAAAAAAAAAAGCCAGGCTGAGATGCCCTCACCAGATACCAGGAGATCTACTCCAGTAAGCCAAGTGGCATGACCTGGGAGGTCAAGGGCAACTTTCCCCAGGAAATTACCTTAAATTCCCCAGGAAAACAAAACAGCCCTGGTCGGGTGGCTCAGCTGGTTAAAGTGACATCCTAATATGTCAAAGTTGTGGGTTCAATCTCTGGTCAGGGCACATACAAGAATCAACCAATGAATGTATAAATAAGTGGAACAACAAACTGATGTTTCTTTGCATTGCCCCCAACATCCATAAGTAAAAATAAGGTAAAACAAAACAGAAATAATTTTCAGGGGCCTTGAAGCATATGGGATCAGGGACTCGTGATTTCTAAAACTCTACATTCATCCCCCTTTCCCTGTGTGTTGCTAACAAACCACAGAGATGACAGAGTATATAAAAAAAGACATGAGGACACACAGATTAGGCTATTGTGCCAACTCTGGGGGGCTGACACCAACAGCACCATTACGCATAAAACCGAGGAGGGACCACAGGATGGTTCTGTTTGCTAACTAATAAAATAATAACATCCAAATACTCGCTGCCATCACCATTAGGGCTCTGTACTGCTCATCTTCCAACCCACCATCTGCTCCAGACTGCATGGCTAGATTTATCTAGTTAGCACTGAGTCTGTCTGCTCCTTATTCAGGGTCCCAAGCCTGCTGCCAAGAAGATGACAATCTCCTCCTCCTTCCCTGGATTGACACGTGATTCCATTTGGGGATACAGAACCAAGGGAACTGTGGGAAGCTTCAGGAGTGTGTCCATCTTTGTTTTCTAACCTTGATATTGGCACGACTCTTAGAAAGATAATAAAATGATGATTTAGACTGTAACCATCAAAGGCAGGGAGAGAAGCGAAGTAAAGAAATCATATTAAGTAGGACATGAAAATAAATATGGAAGGAGATGGGACTCTGTGGACTTCTGAGACAGCTTTGCAGTTACTATTTTATCCACATTTAATGTCTAAAAAATGCATGGTGGTTATTTCCTGAAAGTAGGCCTCTCTGTCTTGCTATTACAAAGATCTAGCTCATGTGTGTTAACATGCAATTCAGTCAAACATATAGAGCCTACGATGACCTTCAAAACGCACTACCAACATGAAAAAAATGCATTGTACTGCTCACTGTCATATTAATTTCTAAAAAGGGCTGGGAGAGGGGAAGAGAGGACATGTAAGGTTTTCCTTTTTCTGGAAAGTTTGGCTTTTAGCTCCTGAAAAACTGGGCACATAAAACAAAAAGCATTTGTCAGCCTCAAACCCAAGCCGCTGTTGGTGTTTGCACTGTATTATGATGATCGAGTCAACGGCCATCTCGCAAATTTTGTCCCCCCTGCAACTCCATCTAATTTCACAACTGCTCCCTGGTACAGCAGTGAGCTCACCGATTTGCATATAACAAATGAAAAGGAATGCTCAACATTAAAGCAGAGCGTCTCCAACAGCATGTTCTGTTTCAGAAATTGTGCAGCTAGTGTTCTAGGCTTTCACTTTTGCCCTAATAAAAGGGATGAGGTAGGCGCGCAGTGATTTGGTGGTTTCATTTCAGTGAGCACTGGGTGGTATGTTTACAATTTCATAGCTCCAATTAGCAACTTACATTTGCTGCTTGCTGTCTATTAATCTTCCACATGGAAGTGGAAATGTTCAGTTACAATGGTGAGTGGTCAATGCTGCAGTTCACTCATGCAGCTTCTCAGCAGGTTGGAATGTTGATGAGTTAATTTACACAAGGAGAGGTTTCTTAAATCTGTTACTTTTTGTGGGCCACAGGAAGAAATGCACTAATGACAAGGACAACTCATCCTTTTTGGACTCAACAATAACGTAAACAGGGAGAGAAAAAGGGGAAGTGAAATGTAGCCGAAGATGCTGGCGACCACTCACCACTAGAAACCTTTGTTCCTTCCCTGCCCTGCCTCACCACAGCAGCTCTCAAGCATTAGCCTGCATCAGAATCACCTGGAGGGCTTATTAAAAACAGTGCCGGGGTAAGGCTTCAGAATCTGCATTTCTAACAAGTTCCCACGTATCTGATGCTGCTGGTCTGGGGCCATACTTGAAAACTGCTGCCTTACCACCAGCCCTTGATCCCTCACCTGTAGATTCTGCAACACGGGAGGAGCGATGATGGGGCGGTTAGCTGTGCAGCAGAGAATGGAAACAAAGGCTCGGAAAGAAAGAATTTTCAAATCAAAACTGCTTAACAGCTTCAGTGGGGCAGCTCCAGGGGAGAAAAAAAACGATACAGAAGACAGCAGGAAGCCATGTTCCAGATTCTGCAATGTAATCTCCTTCTAATTATAAATGATTTCCAAGTGAAAATGCCCTAGCAGGGAAGGGGAGCAGTTAGAAATACTGATGCCTAAAGGAGCAGATGGTTCTGCCTTCCTATCAGTTCCATAAATTATAAACAAGCACCTTGTACAAAGATTGATTTATAGCCTGTTGCTGGCCAGCCAGTGAGGTCATGGGAGTGACTAGCAGGTGCAGTGCTTTGGCAACTATAAAACCCCAAAGGGGTTTAAATCAGCAGGAAAACTTCCTTTTGGCTATCTCTGAGCCCTTCCTACTTCAGAATAAGACCTCCTGCATGGAGAGCTCCAGGTGACACTCTACACACTCCCCCAAGGCACCACCTACTACATCCCTGTAGCGTGACTGACCCCATCCGACTCAGGGTATCCTAGTGACCAGTGTTCTTTACCCAACAAGGGGTGATTCTTAAAAGGTGTAATTCACACCTCCCCCCCCCCAAAACAGTTTCAAAGTTATGCATTGGGGGCCTCAGTCACAAACTTCTAAACTCTTTACACATAGTATCCCAACTGAAACAGGTGGCAAGAATCTTTAGCCTAACTCCAGAAATGACCAAAACCATACCAGCCTTTATTCAGACCAACCAGAAAACACAAGCAGTTACGAGCTAATGACAGGAGCCTCAGGTAAAAGTGACTATCATTCTAGAGGGCAATACCACGAAAAGAACACTGGCTGTCATCAGGCAAATGTGCCCTACCCTCCTAGAATGCAGGTTTTCTCCAAGGCCAAAACTCTTCAGAAAAATAGGGCACTTTTAAAAGTAGAATTCTCACACCACACATGATTTAAATAAGGGAGAAAGGTGAGCCAAACTAAATGAGTCAACCTGGTTGCACATGATGCTCTCTGATTAGCTCAGGTTTTACGGGAGCCATGACCAAAAGCTGTAAGAAGGAACACAGAAGGAGAATGATAGGAAGCTGTAGCTGGAAAGAGCTAAGAGGCTTGTACAAAAAACATTATGTTAAAGGCATCCAAAAAGGCCTCGTGAGCTATGCTACTAGCATATTCAGTGCCTTTGTTCTTCTGAATATTTTGCTTTTCTCTCAAGGAAAATGATCTCCAACTGCATAGAAGCAGCATGCTTAACAAGGGTCAGAAGCCCATGACAGATGAGGCAACAAGTTAAGGAAGCAATTGCCTTGTTTACATGAACATAACTCTCCAGAGGTAAAAAACATGGGTTTTCTAAGAGTACTGAAAACGGAGACAGGTGTGACTTTAGAATTATGGCCATACTCTCAAGGAATCACAGTGCAATTTCCAAGAAAAAGGCACGATAAAAATAGTGAACATTCACTGACCATTTACTACAGTAAGTGCCAGGTACTGTTCAGACTGCCTGACATGTATTAATTAATTTAATTTTCATAACAATCCAATAAGGTCTGCACTAGTATAATCCTCATTTTGTAGGCAAAGAAACCACATGCGGAGAGATTAAGTAACCAAGGTCACACTGCTAGATGGTGGCTGAGCAGGGATTTGAAGCTGGACAGTGTAACCCAAGAGTTCATGTGTTTGACCATCACAGGAGACTTGACAAGGAGAGTTATCAAAGAACTAACTTTCCTTGTGCTTATGGAAAAAAAGAGAAGGAAAAAGAGCAAGAGGACCATGCCTTTGTATAAAAAGTGTAAGGAATTCCATGCCCTGGCCGGGAGGCTCCATTGGTTGGAGTATCGTCCTGTATACCAAAAATGTTACGGGTTCAATTCTCAGTCAGGGCACATACCTAAGTTGCAGGTTCCTCCCCAATCGGAGCATGTATAGGAGGTAAACCGATCGATGTTTCTCTCTCTCTCTCACCTCCTCCCATTTCCTCCCTCTCTCTCTAAAAACAATAAATGTATCTATCCTCAGGTGAGGATAAAAAAAAGTATAAGTAACTTCACCACTATTTAAACTGTTTCAGACAAAGAAGAAAACCCTCCAAATTGTAACACAAGCATAACACTGATACCAAAACCTACAGATTTAAGAAAGAAGGATATATTCGTCTCACAAATATCAATGAAATAAACTTTAATGATAGTGAGCTACATGAAAGGAACTAAACATTAAAGACTATATCATGAACCAGGGTGGGATTTACTCAAGGAATGTAAGGATGGGTTCAATAGTACAGAATCTATTAACATAATGATCATATTATTAGATCAAAGGAGAGAAAACACATGATGATCTGCACTGATGCAGAAAAGGCAGGACTAAATTCAATATCCATTCTTGATTTAAAAAAAAAAACTCTCAGTAAAATAGGACTAGATGACTTTCTTAAAATGATAAATTATTTCTATTTAGTTCAACCCCAAAACAAGCAATACGGTTACTGAGAAAAAGTTGGATGTTTTCCTGTTAAAGTCAGGAACAATATGAGGATGACTGCTATTATTTAACATTGTTCTGAGGTTAGCAACCAATGCATTTAGACAAGAGAAAGAAATCACAGGTGTCAAACTTGGAATAGAGGGGGTAAAATTACTACTATTTATAGATAACACACTTAGAAAACCTATGATATTTAGATGATAACAACTATTAAACAAATTCAGTAAGATTTTTAATTAGCTCTGGATGGTAAGGCTCAGTGGATTGAGTGCTGGCCTGCAAACTAAAAGGTTGCCAGTTCGATTCCCAGTCAGGGCACATGCCTGGGTTGTGGGTCAGGCCCCTGGTTGGGGATATGTGAGAGGCAAGTGATCCAAGTTTCTCTTGCACATCGATGTGTCTCCCTTTTTCTCCCTCTCTTTCCCTTTCTAAAAATAAAAATAAAATCTTCAAAAATAAGCTTATAACAGTATATTTAAGAAAGGTATAGGATCAAATGAAGAAAACTTTTAACATTCCTAAGAATATAAAAGAAACCTGAAGAAACTGAAAATCATACCATGTTCTTACATTGGAAGATATAAAGATATTGAATCTCCTTAAATTAACTTACAAAGTTAATACAATCATAATAATTATACTAACAGGGTTTTTTTTTAAGGGGGAAAAAACAAGGCAGTTTTAAAGTCCATGTATAAAGACAAAAATGCTTGAGCAGGCAGGAAAATTTGATTTAAAAAAAATAACAAGAGGAGACTTGTCCTACCAGATTCTAAAACATAAAGCCTCAAAAGTAAACCCATGTGGTACTCTCACAAGGATAATCAGACAGATCCCTGGAACAGAACAGCCTAGAAACACATCTAAATACACACAGGAAGTTATTAATAGGATGACAGTGACATCCCAAACCAATGGAGACAAATGGATTATTCTATAAACTGTCTGGGACAAATGAGCAGCCATATCAAGGGAAAAGCTGGATCATACTTTGCTTCTTTGGGACTAGGTTAAATTTCCTAGTGAATCCAAGATTTAAAGGTAAAAAACTAAAATATAAAAGTACTATCTGATCTTCCTCATGATGACACAAAACCCAGGAATCATAAAAGGAAAGCTGGGTAATTTTCACTTAAATAATTTACTTACATAAATTCTATGAGAAAAACAACCCTCAGCAAAGTCAAATACAAATGACAACTAGGACATTCCTATTGTAAGTTAATTTTCTCATTTATAAAGCAGTCCAGTAAAACTGATAAGGAAAAGATCCGCAAACATAATAGGAAAAAAAAACATGTAAAGAAAGAACATGGGCAAGTGAGGAAAAGGCTACATGCATGGCTCAGTGTATGAAGAAGCACACAACCTGGTTCGTAATATGAGAAATACAAATTTAAAATACCTACATAATACTTTTTTACCTTTTAGATTTTCAGATATCAAAAAATATGATAATACATTTTATAAGCAAGAGTTTAGGGACATAGGCACTCTTGTAAACTGTAGATGGGAGTATAAATTCGTATTATATGCTCAGAGAGTGATTTAACAATATCTACTAAAATCACAAATATACATATTCTTCCTCCCTACAATTCCATTTCTAAGAATTTATCCTATAGACATACTTGCACAAGTGCAAATGACAAACTGTATCATGGTTTGTACAGCAAAAGATTGAAAACAACTTAAAAAGACCTCATCAGATAAGACTGCTTAAAAAATGACAGTACCTTTGAACAATGGAATACCATGCTGTTAATTAAAAAGAACTATATAAGCTCTTTATACACTGATATGAAAAGATCAAGATATATTGTAAAGTAAAGAAAGCAAAGTGCAGAAAGCAGTATAACATGCTGCCATTTGGGTTAAAGAGAAGGTGAAAAAACATTCATTTGTATTTGCTTATATATACATACAATATTCCTGAAAAGACATACAAGAAACTGCTTACCATGGTTGTCTCTGTGGAGGAGAGGCGGGTAGCTGGAATTAGGGCTGGTGAAATTTTCACTGAATAACCTTTTCTATTTTTAGAATTTCTGAATGATGAATGTATTTCAAATCATAGTATTTCAGATTATCATAAGTGAAGTTAATAAAATAAAGCAACAACATAACTGAAAATAAATTATGGTGAACAAGATCTGGGCCATAAATATAGAGATGAACAAGCAAACTTGGTATTTAATAAGGGTAAGGGTGGACTGCATTTGATTCCCATCAGAATGAAAGAGCCTATTATTGAACATGCGGGTTATGGATACTTAGGAAGAAATGACTGCTACTTAGGTTTCACTAAGAACAGAACATGAAAAATTAACCTCATTTTCATTGTTTGATAAGGATACCAAGAGTGGCATATTGGAAAATGCCATAGAGAATTATCTTGATTATTCTAAGGCATCTGACAAAATCTTAAAATACCTTGTAGATGAGAGAGAGAAATGTGGCGCTTAAGATGTAAACACCCAGCCCAGGCTAATTCATGAACCAGAATCGACAGAGAGGAAGTCCACAGTAACATACCACAAGGCTTCATACCATGTCCTAACTGATGCACCATTTTGTTAGCAATCTGAAGGAAGAGAGAGGATGCATGTTCATCAAGTTATTGGACAATGTAAGACTGAGAGGCAAAAAATGACTAAAGTTCAAATAGATGTTGAGAGGCAAGAACTAGGAATTGCAATTGATGCTATCAAGATAAAAAAAACACACCTGCTTTGGTTTTTAAAAGACTCAAATTGCACACGGTGCTACAGGACGGTAGTGCCCTGATTTATTAATAATTATCAAAGATTTTTTTAAAAAAGATTTTATTCATTTTTAGAGAGGGGAAGAGAGGGAGAAAGAGGGAGAGAAACATCAATTTGTGGTTGTATTTCGCATGCCCCCTGCTGGGGACCTGGCCTACAACCCAGGCACGTGCCCTACACTGAGAACAGAACCGGCAACCCTTTGGTTTGCAGGCTGGTGCTCAATCCACTGAGCCACACCAGCCAGGGCTAATAATTATCAAAGAATTTTAAGTGAGTGCAAACTCAGTAGTGGCTTCAGGAAAAACTGCTGAAATCTTAGGCTGAACTAACACAGTCAAAGCACCACTGTACTATGCATTGGACAGCTCTCGCCTAGAGATTTTTATTCTGTTCTGGCCTCCAAAAACTAAAAGGAAAGATGAGCAGATTTTGTCAAGGACTTGGACATCAGACCAGTAAAAGTCTGGCCTGAAAAGAAAGACTTAGAGGGAAATTGCTGTTTATCTTCAAACAGCTTGGAGGCCTGTCACTAAGAAGCAGCACCCGTTAGCCCTGGCCGGGTGGCGCAGTTCGCTGGAGTGTCAGCCTGTACACCAAAAGGTTGCGAGTTCAATCCCCAGTTGGAGCACACAGAGGAGGCAACTGACTAATGTTTCTCTCTCATGTTGATTTCTTTTTTAAAAATTGTATTTCTATTGTTTATGCTATTACAGTTATACCCACTTTTACCCTCTTTGCCCACTTCCACCCAGTACCCCCTTCTTCACGCAATCCCCATACTGATGTCCGTGTCCATGGGCCATGCATATATGTTCTTTGGCTAATCCCTGCAACCTTCTTTCATCTAGTCCACCTCTTCTCCAATAACTGTCAGTATGTTCCATGTATCTATACTTCTGTTTCTATTTTCTTCGTTATTTTGTTCAACAGACTTCCTATATAAGAGAGATCATATGGTATTTGTCTTTCACTGACTGGCTTGTTTCACTTAGCATAATTCCAGGTCTACTTATGCTGTCGCAAAAGGTTAAGAGCCCCCCCTTTTAACTGCTGCATAGTATTCCATTGTATAAATGTACCATGGCTTTTTTATCCACTGATGGGCATTTAGGCTGTTTCCAGATCTTGGCTATTGTAAATAATGCTGCTATGAAAATAGGGGCGCATATATTCGTATGTATTGGTGTTTTGGAATTCTTAGGATATACTCCCAGAAGTGGAATTGCTGGGTCAAAAGGCAGTTCCATTTTTAATTTTTTGAGGAAACTCCTTACTGTTTTTCACAGTGGCTGCACCAGTCTGCATTCCCACCAATAGTACAGAAGAGTTCCCTTTCCTTGCCAGGACTTGTTGTTAGTTGATTTATTGATGGTAGCCATTCTGATAGGTATGATCTCACATCAATTTTTCTATCGCTCCCCCGCCCCCTAAAATCAATAAAAACACATCCTCAGGTGAAGATCAAAACCAAATTTTTTTTTAAAGAGGCATCATTAGACTTATCCCATGGAGATTCAGAGGTAGAACTAGGACCAACAGGAGGAACTGACAACTTGATACAAGAAATGGTGACTTAGTAGAATAAAGAAGATGTTAGCCAGGAATTTAGCAGTGATGGATTAGGCATTTTCACCACAGTGTGAGCTATCATCAGAAACAAGTAGATGAATGGGAGAAGATATTCGCCAGGGATACATACAATAAGGCGTTAATTTACAATGGTTATAAAGAACTCATACAACTCAACACACACACACACACAAATAATAATAACATAAAAAAATAAAAATAAAAAAAGCAAACAATCCAATTAAAAAATGGGCAGAGGATCTGAATACACACGTCTTCAAAAATGACATACAAATGGCTCATAGACACGAAAACATGCTCAACATAACTAATCATCAAGTAAATGCAAATTGAAACCACAATGAGATTATCATCTCACACCTGTCAGAATGGCTACCATCAATAAATCAACAAACAGCAAGTGTTGGCAGGGAATATGGAGAAAAGGGAACCCTTGTGCATTATTAGTGCAAATGCAGATTGGTGCAGATACTATGAAAAAACAGTATCGAGTTCCTCCAAAAATTAAAAATGGAACTACCTTATGACCCAGAGATTCCACTTCTGGATATACATCCCAAAACACACAAAACACTCATTTGAAAGACTATGCACCCCTATGTTCATCATGGCATTACTTACAATAGCCAAGATATGAAGGTGTTCCAAGTGCCCATCAATAGATGAGTGGATAAAGAAGCTGTGGTACATATATATATAATAAAATATTACTCAGCCATAAAAAAGGATCGAAATCTTAACATTTGCGACAGCATGGATGGACGTAAAGGGTATTATGCTAAGTGAAATAAGTCAGATAAAGACAAATACCATATGATCTCACTTGTATGCAGAATCTAAAGAGCAAAATAAATGAACAAACATAGAAACAGAATCATAGATACAGAGAACAGACTGACAGTTGCCAAAGATGTGAGGAATTGAGGGGCTGGCTGAAAAAGGGGATGGAATTGAGAAGTACAAATCAGTAGTTAAAAAATAGTCACTTGGATGTAAAGTACAACATAGGGAAAACAGTCAATAATACTGTAATATTAATATTACAATAATAATATTATATTATTCAATAATATTGGCACTATGTGTAGTGCCAGGAGGGTACTTGAAATATCAGGGGGACAACTTTGTAAAGTATATGATTGCCTAACCAAACTATGCTGTACACCGGCAATTAATACAAAGTAATATTAAATGTAAAAAAAAAGAAAAGAAAAGAAATATTTAAGTAGAGGCTGAACTGTCCCTTCTCAGGAATCTGTAAGAGTCCTTCACTACACAGGAAGTGAAATGAGATGCCTGAAATGTCATAGTTCCAGTTAGACAAATGGGACACGGGCCTGTAGACTTCCCCAGAGGCTGGGAAATGAGTCTGTCAGGCAGACATATTTGCAAACATATACACATATCAGTCATGATCCTCTACTCCATTACACTCAGATCTGGATTAATAAATGAGTTTTAACACCACTGTAGTCTTTCCTCAAGGATCACAAGGTCAGCTCTCAGTTCCTATACTCCCTTCTCTTTCTCTCAGTTCGACCTAACCTTGTAGGCTTAGAACAATGAACTACCCATCAGTAAACGTCTTAGGGCACAGATATCTTCGTTTCTGTGTCCACCTCAGCATTGTTCCTACTAGTGTACCTGCCACTGATGACTGCTCTATACATGTTTGCTGAATTGCTTAACTGACAGTTGCAGAAATGGCACATGGTGATGAGCTTCTCAAGGAGATGATGAAAAGTCCAGTGTACACGGGTTTCTGAGCTCTGGCTCACCAGTAAGAGATACCCCTTCCACCAGTACCCCAAGTTCTACCTTGGCTTACCATTACTGATTTCTGGGAGGTCAAATTTAGTGAAGTCCCACCACTGGAGTCGGTAGGTAGTGTTGGCAATGTTACTGGCCACGGCAGACTGTCCATCACCAATCACAGCCCCTGGAGGAGAAGACAAAGAGAGCACATTACAGTATTTATCTACTTGCCTCCACTGAGAACATGAGTCAACAGAGAACTGGGATTAGTAGGAGAGAAGGAAGAAGAACCATGCTAAGGTTGAAGAAGGCGGGCGAGTCCCATCTGTCAAGTCCCTATCTCAAAGAGAAACCAGACATGTTTGTAAAGAACAATTCTACGTGGAAATATGGTCCCATTCATCAACCCCTCCCATTATTAACATTTACTAGTGCCAATAATGTGGCAGATAACTGCATATATCCTGTCTAGTAAGGTCACAATCTAAAAGAGACAGATAAGTTTTCATAAAAATGTGAGAAACAAAAAGTGGGAAAAAAATGTGAGAGGACACCATTAACACAGAAAAGCATTTTAGTTCCGGGATGTCTCTGTAGTAAGCAGCACTCTTTGGGAGAAAGCATCTCCTTCTTAGTACATGACCTTCCCAATAAAACATCTCAAAAGGAGGCTTTCTCTTGGGAAGAGGCAACCACCATACTGCTGACTGGATAGACAGTAAAAAACGAATGAGGCAATATTTGTTCATTTCTTCTGTACCCCTGGCATGTAACAACAGAAATGTATAAGCCTAGTTTTTCAGCATCAACATATTTTTATTAAGGCAATATTTTATAACCCCATCCCTACCCTACTCCACAAGAACATCCTTGAATCCAGATTTACTTGTAACATCTCACAGTTTAACTTTCCCTGAGATACACACTTCTGTATGACATTTTTCCCTTGGTAACCAATTAAATAAAAAATGGATTTTTTTTATAACAGGATGACACTTTAATTTGCAGTTGTATTTCATTTACATGAACATGTCATTTCCTCCTCCTCCTTCCAAGGTGCATTTCATACACAACCACCCTTCTAATCAGACAGAGCCAAACCCTCCTGGGAGAACATCCTTGTATGCTCGCCAACATAAATGGTATTCTCCACTGCAAATCAACTCCTACTTGGAGAAACTAAACTTGTTAGAGCTTACGAGTCTCTGGACAGTGGACAATTTTATACCTACATTCTTCAGTATCACTGTATTCTTCTTCTGCATATCGTCGCAAAAGGTCTTATCATCTGTTCCTTCTTTTCTTTTTAACTTTTAGACAACTGCATTTATTGCTCTGCTACTCCTGGTGTTTTCCAATTTTCCAATTCTTTCCTCAACTGGTCAAGAGATTGTTCAGAGAGAAAACGTTTTCTAGACAAGTCATGAAATATGAGAAAAGTACTCTTCTCTAGTTGCCGCAGGCATGAGAATACTTTTCAACATTAGTTTACTGATAGCGTCCCTGTCCCAGTTTCCATTTGTAAAGAAAGGTACAAATACTGTAACAGCTCATTTCCAAGATGATGATACTTGTAGGTTATGTATTCTCAACAAAGGTGTCATAGCCCCCATGGGGATGAAAACTGGCTCATGCGGGAAAAAAATCTTAGTACATCTGCTAGTTCCCTTACTAAGTACGCAGTATATAAACATATACAGCATATTTGTGATATTAAAATTTCATGGGCACAGAGATTAGAAAAGATTAGATATTTAGAAATATCTAAAGAGCCTCCTCAGGAAGATAATAATGAAACAGAGGTTGAGAAATACTGTTCTAGAGAAAAACAATATCCCCCAAAACAACATATTCTTTAATTAATCTTACAGATTCAAAGACATACACTCAAGTGGTCCTGACTTCCCTAAGGCCCAAAGTAGACAGCATTTGGGGGGTGCTGTGAGTCCACTGACCTCACACCCCTCTCAAGGGTCCTATGGCACATCACTCAAACGAGGTAAATACATGTCCTTCCTTTTAACCTTTACAGAAAATTCAATTATTATTATATCTGATTGGAAACTTCTGCTAAACTTCTGGGTCATGAGGAGGTTAAGATTCCAATTGGACTTTCTTAATAGGTACTTTCTTGAATTTTACAGATCTCCTTGATAATGAAAACCATCTTTCAATTCTAAGGTCTTCCCAGGAGTATACCTTCTCCTTAGTGGCCAGAGGCCTACTAAATGGTTGGGGTTCAAGAACATTTATTTATTTATTTATTTATTTATTTATTTATTGAGAGGGGAAGGGAGGGAGAAAGAGGAGAGAAACATCAAAGTGTGTTTGCCTCTTGGGCACCCCCTACTGGGGACCTTGCCTGCAGCCCAGGCATGTGCCCTGACTGGCAATTGAACCCGCGACCCTTTGATTCGCAGGCTGGCGTGAGTTTTTTAATAGGGTGATACTTTTTCTTCTTCATGTTCTCAGCACTCTGGCACTATTGGCAGAAACATGCTTGGTTGAGAGACAGGCTTAGTTGCCTGCACTTCCCAGGACAGATTTATTAAGTTTCGCTCTGACCCAGGCTCAATTCCACTGAGCTTATGAACTGTTCCCCTGGCTTGCTTATCTGATGGTTGACATCTCCCTTTGACCACTAGTCTCTCTCAAATTACTTTAGTTCCTTACCGTTTCCTTTCACTTCTCATAGAAAAGCATATAACCTAAAACGGAAGAAGGTGAGTTGATTTTCTTCGTATATGATGAATGAAATGCTAGTTGCTAAAAGATGGTAGAAAATAAATTGAAAAAACAAACCCCATATTCTAGGTTTAAGATATGGAGGAGAAGATGAGAGTTATGAAACAAAAAACGGTTAAGGAAAATACCAGATGCTTTATGAACTGTGGACCTGCAACTGGGAACACAAATGATTAAGACTCCAACTCACAGCTCCAGAAGAAACATCCTGTGTGTGCCTCAAGAAACGTCTCCTGGGGAACAGCTGTGCAATAAAATAAACGTGTGTGTAATAGACTGGGGAGGTGTGTTCTGCCAGTAGTGCCAGAGTGCTGAGAAGAAAAGCAGCCTGGCACCGGAGAGAATCAGGTGTCAGTGCCATGTAAACATAGATTCGGGAGCTAAAGATGCCAGCGACAGATTAGAGCATTGTTACCGGGTTCTCTTCTGCAAGAACTACAGGCCAACCAAGCCTGCCTCTCAGGACATCACGAAGAAAAAGTATCACCCTGTTAAAAAACCCAACCATTTAGTAGGCCTCTGGCCAGTAAGGTGAAGGTATAGGAAATGTGTCAGAATGAGTTAATGGACTGAGGTACAAGGTATTTATATAGGAGGCACTTAGCTTCAGAAACCAAATCCCGAGAGACTGCTGAGGGATTTCTGAGGCCGCAAGGCTTTCTCCGTAACAACTGAATGGAATAAGCTAGCCTCAGGTTTCTCAACCTCTGCTGTTGGTATTCTGGGCCACATGAAGTTTAACAAAGTTAAACAAAGAAGTTTAGGGGGTGTGGTGGGTCTCATGCATTGTAGGATGTTTAGCAGCATGCCTGGCCTCTCCTAATAATAATAATAATAATAATAATACCACTACCTACAACTTATAGGGCTGTTGGGAGAACTTCCTGAAACAATAAATGTAATGTGATGGCAAATAGTAAGTGTCTAATAAATGACAACCACTAAAATTAATTTTGATCATTTACTCTAATCTCTGTATGCTTTTCCTCTATGGGTACAGCTCTGAAATCAAGAGCTCAGAGAGGTCCTTTTGTAAGAGACTGGCCCAAACAATGTGCCAGCACCACGGCTTAATTCTAAGGTCAAATGTCTAAGACCTGGACTCTTTACAAAGTATGCTGTCAGACCACAAGGGAATTAAAATAGAAATCAGTAATAAAAAGATAACTGGAAAATCCTAAAATACTTGGAAATTAAGCAACACTTTTAAGTAACACATGGCTCAAAGAAGACATCTGAAGAGAAATTTTAAATATTTTGAGCCCTGACTCATGTGGCTCAGTGGGTTGGGCACCATCCCACAGACCAAAAGGTCACCAGTTCAATTTCAGGTCAGGGCACATGCCTGGATTTGCAGGCCAGGTCCCCACTTGGGGGCGTGCCAGAGGCAACCGATCAATGTTTCTCTCCCTCTCTTTCTGCTCCGCTTCCACTCTAAAAATACACAAATAAAATATTTTAAAAATTTATTATTAACAAATATTTTGAACTAAATGAAAATACAACTCATTAAAATCTTGGGGTGCAAAAAGGGAAATTTACCACATTGAATGCATATGTTAGAAAATAAGAAATATCTACTGTAAAATCTATAATTTAAGCTTCCACCTTAGGAAATGAAAAAAAGAGCATATTAAATCCAAAGTAAGCAGAAGAAAAGAAATAAATAAAAATGAGAAACCAATGAAGCTGCAAGCAAGAAATCAGTAGAGAAAAAAATATTAATGAAAACAAAAGCTGGTTCTTTGAAAAGATCAATAAAATCAATAAACCTCTAGCCAGGCTAAGAAAAAGAGAGAGGAAATACAAATTATTAGTATCAGAAACAAAAGAGGGGCCATGACTACTGACCCTATGGACACTAAAATGATAATGAAGGACTACTATAAACAATGACATCTGCCAATCTAATGACCTAGATGAAACAGGCCAATTACTTGATAGACGCAGGCTACAAAATTTATACAAGAAGAAACAGATATTATGACTAGGCCTGTATCTATTAAATTGATTCAATCATTAATAGCTTCCCAAAACAGAAAGCACCTAGGCCCAGGTAGGTTCACTGGTAAGGTCTACCAAATATCAAAGGAAGAAATTCTATCAAATCTCTACAATCTATTTCAGAAAACAGAAGCAGGAATATTTTCTGACTCACTCTATGAGGCCAGCATTACCCCAATACCAAAACCAGTAAAGACATTGAAGAAAAAAAAAACCCCTACAGATTAATATCTCTCATGAACATACACAGAAGCAAAAATCCTCAACAATGTATTATCAAATTGAATCCAAAAAAATGTATTAAGAAATGTATACATTATGATGCAAGTAGGATTTACCCCAGCTATGCAAGGCTGATTTCACATTTGAAAATCAATTAGTATGATTCACCATATCAATAGGATAAAGTATTTCTTATGATCATATGAATAGATGCAGGAAAAGCATTTGACAAAATCTGAAACCTATTCATAATAAAGACTATCAACAAATCAGAAACAGAAAACTTCCTCAATTTGATAAAAGTCTACAACTATAACTATACAAGTGTATGATGGCAAAGGATGATTTGACTTTGGGTGGTGGGCACACAATGCAGTATACAGATCATGTATCATAGGAATGTACACTGAAACCTATATAATCTTATTAACCAATGTCACTCCAATAAATTAATTAAAAAAAAAAACTAACATTCAACTCTTGTTATAGCAAATGCCACATGCCATTTTTCAGAACAGTAGAAAACTTAACCACCCTTTTGCTTTCTTGAGTCATTAAATCTGTGGTGCTGATAAAAAAATAATAATAAAAAAATAAAATCATAGGTAATGTGAAAGACTATATGCTTTTTTCCCTGACTGGGAACAAACAAGGATATTTCCTCTTACCATTCCTCTTCAATATTGTACTGGAAGTCCTAGCTAGTGCAATAAGACAAGAAAAGTAAATAAGAAGTATAAAGATTGGAGAGGAAGAAATAAAACTGTCTTTATTTACAGATGATACGACTGCCTATGTAGAAAATCCCAAATCAAATAACAAAAAGATTAACTCCTAGAACAATTAAGCCATTATATCATGGTTGCAGCATACAAGGTTAATATACAAAAAGTCAACTGCTTTCCTGTACACCAGCAATGAGAAAATGGATAATAGGAATTTGAAATTAAAAATACAATACCGTTTATATTAGATCACAAAAAGAAATACTTAGGTATAAATCTAAAAAATATTATGCATAAGAACTATATGATGAAAACTACAAAACTCTAATAAATCACAAAAGGTCAAAAAGATTTCCAATAAACATTGGGAAGATATTCCATGTTCATAGACAGAAGACTCAATGTTAAGATGTCATTTCTTCACAACTGGATCTATACAGTCAATGTAATCCCAATCAAAATCCCAGAAAACTACTTTGTAAATATTGGCAAACTGATTCTAAAGTTTATCTGGAAAGGCAAAAGGATCCAGAATAGCTAATACAACATGCAAGGAAAGAACAAAGTTGGAGGACTGTCACCATCGGACTTTAAGACTTACCATAAAGCTATAGTAATCAAGATAGTGAGGACTAGGCAAAAGAACAGACAAATAGATCAATGGAACAGAATAAAAAGCCCCAAAATAACCCCACACAAATATAATAAACAGGTCTTTGACAAAGGTGCAAAGGCAATTTGATAGAGAAAGAATAGTCTTTTCAACAAAGGGCGTTGAAACAACTGAATATCCACATGCCAAAAAAATGAATCTAGACACAAGCCTTACACTTTTCAAAAATTAACTGAAATTGAATCATAAACCTAGACATAAACACAGAACTATAACATTCATAGTAGAAAATCTACATGATCTTAGATTGGGCAAAGACATTTATGATAACACCAGAAGTACAATCCATGAGAAAAAAAGTTGACAAATTTGACTTTATGAAAGCTCAATTTTTCTATAAAATTAGGATTGCTCTAAAAAAAAGACTATTAAAAGAGAATGAAAAGACCAGCAATACACTGGGGAAAAAAATCTTTGCAAAATACTTATCTGATAAAGAACTGGGATCCAAGATATACAAATAACAATTAAAACGCAACAATAAGAAAAGAACTGGACTTCAAAAATGGACAAAGTGCCCTGGCTGGTGTGGCTCAGTGGATTGAGTGCCGGCTTGAAAACCAGATGATCACTGGTTTGATTCCCAGCCAGGGCACGTGCCTGGGTTGCGGACCAGGTCCCCAACAGGGAACACACGAGAGGCAACCACATATTGATGTTTCTCCCCCTTTCTCCCTTCCTTCTCCTCTAAAAATAAATAAATAAATAAATAATCAATCTTTTAAAAAGAAAATGGATAAAGTATCTGAACAGGCACCTCACCAAAGAAGATATACAGATGCATATGCACACAAGCATATGAACGATGCTCAACATCAATCTCCATTAGGTAACTGCAAATTAAAATAACAATGAGGAACTACTACACATCAGAATAACTAAAATCCAAAACACTGATAATAACAAATGCTAATAACAAATGCTGAAGAGGATGTGAAATAACAGGAATTCTCATTCATTGCTGGTGGGAATACAAAATGATATAGCCACTTTGGAAGACAGTTCAGCAGTTTCTTGGAAAACTAAACATATTATCATATCATCCAGAAATCATGCTCCTTAGTATTTATGCAAATGAGTTGAAGCATATATCCACATATGTATATTTATAGCAGCTTTATTCATAAGTGCCAAAACTTACAAGCAACCAAGACTTAATAGGAGAATGGATAAACTGTGGCACATCCATACAATGGAATATTATTCACCTCTGAAAATAAATGAGGCATCATGCCATGAAAATAAGGCAGGTTAATAAGAAGGCAGGAAAATTTCTTGGCAAGTGGAATGGGAAAACGGAGACAGACAGAAAAATGGTCGAGCAATTTATAGCCAGATAATAAACTACAAGGTCCTGTCTTCTGTAACCAAGGACACTTAGAAGCAAATGATTTATACATTCTAGACCATGCTGGGGGCAGGCTAGCCTTGGTCCTAGTCTCTCCTCAGTGACATTCTTTGAAGGTGAAACTACCCAGAGAATGACCCTGATCCTTCTATAAGCTCATTTTGATACATCAGCACATCAAAGGACACATATGGAAAGCTGATGAATATTCTGACTGAAACCTCCCCTAACATTCTCCACCTTTAGAAAACAGATAAAAACCTTTAAGACAAAGGACTCAGTGCACACTCTCCCTTGAGCACACATGATTCCCCCCTACCCTTTCATTAGGCATGTATCTTTGTACCTTTTTCCTAAGCTCTAAAGGTTCCCAGGAAACTTGCAACCAGGGGAGCAGCAGGCAGTGGCAGCTTACCCAGGGCTAACCCCCTGAACCTGTCTCCGAGGGCCCTTCTTTTGCCTCTGTAACTTGATTCCTGAGTCCACGTAGCTCAGCTGGCTCGCTTCTTCCTTCTCTGTGACTGTCTTTCTAACGGGTTAAGGCAGCCTTGCCTAGCCCCACTCCTGTTGCTGTGATCTTGCCTCTTCTATTCCTTTATTTCACTGTCCCCAGCTTTAATAAATGTACTATCAAAATCACCTGGACCCGTGTCGTGAAATCTTCCCTGCTTGAAGTTAAGAACCCACATCTTCCAAACCATGCTGGGGCAGACCCACCTTGGTCCCAGTTCTTTTCCGGTGACAAAGAGACATGCAGAAAATTTAAATATGTATTGCTAAGTGAAAGAAGCAAAAAGCTATATACTGTGTAATTCTAATTATGTGTCACTATGGAAAAGGCAAAACTATGGACATAGTAAAAAGATCAGTGGTTGCCAGGGGTGTGGGTATGGGGAGAGATGTAGAGCTGGAGCACAAGGAGATTTTTGAGGGCAGTTAAATTATTTTGTCTGCCACTACAATGGTGAATAAATGTCATCATACATTTGATAAAACACACAGAACTTACACTAAGTGTGAACCCTAATGTAATCTAAGGACTCTGGGTAACAATGACATGTTAATGTTTATGAATTACAACAAAGGTACCACTCCGGTTCGTGGTGAGAGTGGCTGTGTGTGTGTGTTGGGGGAGAAGGTATATAGGCCTTCTCTGTACTTTCCACTCAATTTTTCTGTAAACCTATACTGCTCTTTAAAAAGCCCTTTGTCACATTTTGCTGTATGTAATGAGCACCCATGTTTTTGTGCACATTATACATGGGAATACTATGCCATTGTTATACCCATGGTATATAGTCAATATACCCACGTATAATGTGCATCCTTATTTCTTTCCCTCAAAAATTTGGCAAAAAACTACGCATTATACATGGCAAAACATGGTAATTTGACACAGACAGACAGACACCAAGGCTGTCATTCATGTTCTAGAAACAGCAGCTGTCCACAAGGATACCTATTAATCAACCGGAGTTCTTTTTCTAGAGCTTCAGAGCAGAAGAGTAAATAAGGATTATTTTGAAGGGAGACAAAACGGAGGGAAGGCGGGGGCGGGGAGGGGGGGAGGAAACTTAAACCCAGTGATCCTGGCCAACTATCAAAGAGCAACAATGGCATAAACCAAGATGCCGAGGCTCATTCTCTGAGTCAGGTCTTCAACTTGTAGGCCAGAAGCCTCAGTATTGAGTCTGGGATAAAAATCTCAATAGTCATGACAGTCACATGGTAGGTGAACTCTACCAAGCCTGACAGCCTGCATGCATCTCTGATGATTCTGTAGCCTGGAAAGGAGAAACAGGAGCCTTTTTTTCAAAACAGGTTTTGGGTTTTTTTTTTCCGCCTCTCTCCAAGATCTGTTCTAGGAGCAGGGAAACGAAGACAATGATTCAACAGTGCAGTGAAAATACGGAACAATGGGAATCATTAGCAAATCTATCATAAAAGCTAATTTGGGAGGGTAAAAAAGGGCAAGTTACAAAGAAGGAAACAAAATATATTTCGGTCCTATAAAATTGTTCAATTTGAGGCTGCCTCATTCAGAATGGGCATCTCTGTGCTGCCGCCGGGAAGACAGAACAAGAATGGGGCTGGGGGTGCAGACACTGATCAGCCTGGAAACACAATTACTACCTTGCTGCTTGGTTGTGATATAAAGCCAAGAACCAGCTTTCTAACTGGTCAGTAGAACTGAGACTCGAAACCTCAGGGTAGGTGCAACTGAACAACTTAACTTTTCAAAACTCTTCTTAGAAAGCTAGTCACAAAAGACTACATATTGTATGATTCCATTTAAATGAAATGTCTAGAATAGGCAAGGCTATAGAGACAAAAAGTAGATCAGTGGTTGCCTAAGGGCTGGAGAGTGCAGGGGAAGTGATGGGGGAAGTTAATGCTGCGAGGCATGGGGTTTTTAGCAGGTGATAAAAATGTCCTGCAATAGATAGTGGCAATGGTTGTACAACTTTGTAAATATACTAAAAAAAAATTGAATTGTATACTTTAAATAGGTGAACTATATAGTATATAAATTATATCTCAACCAAGATATTCCTAAAAAATATTATTTTGTATAAATTTGGATCAGTTTGTAAAGTAAAAAAGAGCAATTCCATTTTTGGTATCCCTTTGCATTTCTTCAATAATCTAAAGTATTGGTGAGCATTTCTTTATCTGTTTACTGGCTCACTATTTCTTTTAGTGTGCGCTGCCTACCCACATCTCCTGTGCATTTTTATGTTTGGTTATTTTAAGTCTTTTCTTACAGGTTTTTTGAGTTCTTTGTAATAAACTGGCTTCTGCCTATGAAAAACAATTCCTCTTAGAGCAATACAACACAGGATTATTTAGACATAAAAAGCATCCTTCCACTCTTAAGTATATACTGAATGGCACCCTAGGAAGAACACTTCTTTCCAGAAAGCTTTATCCAAATGCAGATTTTATATTTGTGCTAAGGAGGTATAACTAAACACCTTGTCACGCTTGGTTTGTCACCTTACCACCACTTTAAAAGTCTCATAGAAGAGCACAGTCAATTTTTCTATAGCCTGAGGACCTGGAAAGAATCCCTGATGGCAGACAGCAAGATTTCCTCCAATGACAGAAGGTTCTCTCAGTTCCCATTTATGGTTTTGACATTGAGGAAAATGACCAAATTAGTTTAAAAATAACAGCTTTATTTTTATATAATTCACACACCATACAATTCACCTACTTAAAGGATACAATTGAAGGATTTTTAATATATTCACATAGTTGTGCAACCATTATCAAAATCAATTATACAACAACCATCACTACTATTTAATTTCAGGATATTTTCATCACCCTTCTCCCCCATACCTTACCCATTAACAGTCATTCCCCTCTACTCTGCCCCATTCCCTCCCTAGCCCAGGCGACCACTAGTATATGTTTTGTGTCTACAGTTTTGCCTCTCCTAGACATTTCATATAAAGGCAATCATACAACAGGTGGCTGTTTGTGTCTGGCTTCTTTTATTTTGCTCAGTGTTTTCAAAGTTCATCTAGGTCATGGCATCTATCAGTACTTCATTCCTTTTTATAACTGAATAATGTTCCATTTTATGTTTATAACTGAACCACAGGCTCACATGAGAATAAGATAATGTTTTTTATTTATAGAAAATACACTTCACTGAACACAGCAATCATAAAAGTGTCTGAGGGAAATAGAATTATTTCCTTTTGAAGGAAAAAGTAGGTTTTCAAAGATCAATTCTGAATATATTACTTATAGTTAAAACTGAGTCATTTTTTTCCCTGAGGCTAAAATAAAAAAATAAAAAGTATTAGGGGACATCATTTTCTGTAAAAACACAAAAATAAAATTCCCAACAGGTATTATGTACGTGCCTATAATGCTGACATAGGAAATATTCTGAGTAGAGTGTGGTCTGTTGATGAGATTTAGGCTGTTTAATAACTGTTCTAACCGGTCACTTAAACTGGTGTCAATCATTAAACAACATTCTTTTGGAATATATTTAGCATAAACTAAAGGATAAATATCTTGTAGATACAGATGTCAATGACATTGTCCTAGCAGGAACTGGGCCCCTAAGTTAACATAATTTGATTGCCCAATAAACTTCTAAAGGCTACAGAGCTCCTGTTCCTAAAAACATGGGAAGCATTAGTCCACACACAAATCATGAACTTTAGGGGTGGAACCAAGAAACACATTGTTGAGGCCAAAGGCACTGGACGAGGCCAACGAACAACAAATGATAGTCTGCAAACTCAACAAGGAAATCGGTTAAAGGCTGGAATACAGATAGTGTGCAAGGTAGGGAAAAAAACAGCCATGCATTATTTCTAGGTATTACAGTCTCATCAAAAATATTCTTGCCCTGGCCAGGTGGCTCAGTTGGTTGCAGTGTTGTCCCATACACCGGAAGGTTATGGGTTTGATCCTCTCTGATTGATGCTTCTCTCTCACATTGATGTTTCTCTCTCTCTCCTTCTCCCCTCCCTCTCTAAAATCAATAAACTTATCTTTCGTTGAGGATTTAAAAAAAAAAAACAACTCAAAATAACATTTCAAACCAGCTTCATGTAGCCACAGCAGAATAGCTTTACAATAGGCCAAGAGAGTCTTGACTGGTATGGCTCAGTTGATTAGGTGATGTCCTGCAAAGTGAATGGTCACCAGTTTGAATCAGGGTCAGAGCACATGCCTGGGTTATGGGTTCAGTCTCTGTATGACACACAACCAATCGATGTTTCTCTCCCTCTCTTTTCCCTCCCTTCCCCTCTCTAAAAATAAATAAATAAAATTTAAAAAAAGAAATTAAAAAATAAAACAGGCCAAGAAAAGGAAGAGGAATTAATTGATGTTCATTAGGGCCAGAAGAGTAGATACAGATACAGCCTTCTTATCCAGAGAAAGTAAGTAATACAGCCAGCGTCTACAGCCATACCATCCTGAATGTGCCCGATCACCTCTGATCTCAGAGTTAAGTAGTACAAAGAATCTGGTATTAATTTTTTAAAAATTGTGGTAAAAAACACATAAGATAAATTTACCACCCTAACTATTTTAGGTGTACAGTTCAATAGCGTTACTCCTGTGTATTCACAATGTTGTGAAACAGGGCCCCAGAATTTATCCTGTAAATCTGAAACTCTAACCTATTAAACAACTTCCCTCCCTCCCCTCAGCCCCTGGAAACCACAATTCTACTTCCTGTTTCTATGAATTTGACTGTTTTAGATACCTCACATAAGTAGAAGCATGAAGCATTAATAATAGTTTTTAACATGCCTTGAAATCAAGAGGAGAAGCACAACTAGACAGCATGAGCACAAAGTCATTCACCAGTACGGAACGAAATCAGAGTCATATTCAACTCTACAAGAGAGCAGTTAGGTCTGACAGGAGGATGTAATCTCTAGGCCTGGCATGGCCATTTTACCTTAATAAGTCACTCAAAGAGGTCAAACAGAGCATAGGGCTCATGCCATTAGACCTACGTGAGCTTTGGAAAGTCCAAAGGTGGTAGGGCTGCCATACGACTACTCTGCTTCCTAACTCGAGGATCGCCAATGATTCATTCAGTCACATTGGCTTGAAGGTAACGGTGTCATCCAGAGTTCAGCAACGTATTACCACTCTACAGCAAAGGAAGTAGGCTGCTCTTCACTGGGTCCTCATTCCTTCCTCCCATCACATTAAAACCCAGGATTAATCTTGGCTGTTGACAGGACAGCTGGTACCTCCTAGCTCTGTGAAGTCAAGCCAAGATGCTCCTGTGTGGTAAGATGATGAAGCTGTGGCCCATTTTCATCACTGTTCTGTAGATCTGCCCTTCTTCAATATATACAACTAATGAAGCAATTATCTACACTTACACTAATGATGTAATTGGGACAAGTAATTATGAAAGCAGAACATGCATTTTCAAAGAAACGAATACCATTACCCTCCTTCCACCCACAAACATTATTTAAGACAAAAACAAATAAGCTCACAAGAACACACGCTACTGAAAAATTATTAGGAACAGCATTCCAAAATCCACAGCCTTCAGAAGAAATGGAAGAAAAATAGCCAACAACGCCAAAACAAAAACCAAAAACCTAGCATTCACTCCCACCAGGCAGGGATTTCCTTAAAACCTCTACGTCTGAGAGCAGGCATCCAGGTGGATACGAGAGTATTAAGAATCCCTCTACCTCTACTTCCACAACCCCCCAAACCTGGCATTTCCTATATTTAGGTCCAGCAACCTCTGTTGCGAGGAGGACACTGGCTTAGGCAGGAGGTCCCTGAGTGAAGCCAAGACAGAAGTCAGAAAACCTGTCATCGTCTCATTATTACACAATGAAGTTGCCTAAAGGGGGTGCCTCAGCAGCATAAGGACGGGCAGAGAGAACAGGGTGGGGGGGTGAGCGCCACGCAGAGAGGGGAAAAAGGATTCAGGGAGAGGAAAGGTGAGAAAGATAAAGAGAGTGACTGACTGATCAAACACTGAACAGCTCTCACCAATCACTTGTCTTAAATTGCTGAGACTCCTGCAGCTTTTATTGTTTGATAGAAGCAAAAGTGAGTGGAATTGGACCAGAGGGTCTTGGGCTTGTCAGTAGCAGGAGAAAAACGACCTTTACTGCAGCAAAGAGGATGCAGATTTCAAAAGACTAAAATCTGCAAAGAAGGGAAATGGAAATGTGCTGAACGTGGGTTTGACTGGCAGCTTTCCTCATCCGTCGATCACAGGGTAATAAACACTGGGAGATGGCAGAAATGAAGATAAATGCTTTCAGTAGCGCCATTCCCCACCCTCCTCTCTTCTTCCGCCCCCAGCCAACACATGACAAGAGAGTTAAAGCAAGAAAATAAATCAGCTTCTTAACCAACTCTTTTGTTAAAACTTTCCTTACAGGCCACCTACACGTGAATTATTGCTCTATGAGCCTACATTCTCATTAGGAGGCCCAGTTTGTAAAGGGTGAAAAGCTCCTGTCAAATCACACCTGTACATTTCATGGCAGAGCATTACTGGGCTGAGTCAGTCGAGGCCAACATCTAAGAAAGAGGCCAGGCCTCCTACCAGAGGCTAGACCAGAACCATTCCCCAAGCCCATGATGCTCTCTCATCCACAGCCTGGCTCAGTTTAGAGGAGACTTCGGAGTGCTGAGGACAGCATGGTGTCACTTCACTGTGATCACTGCCACATTACTATCTACCCAGGGACAGAAAGGCTAAGCTCTAAGGGCTAACAAAGAAGCCCCTTGGGCTTGGAGGGCCAAGGTGAAGTGAGATCAGAAAGTGGACTAAAGAATACTCGGTCTTGACCACCAACTTCACATTCACTGTGGAATGAAGAAAACGTCTGAACACCAAAGATCTTGACAGGTTTTCCACAAGCAGGTCCAGAGGAAATGTTGTGAATTTTGGGATTTGTGATCACGACATTGAGATAAAACATCCAGCTGACTTCATTTTTGTAAAGAGACTATTGTTTTTTGAGTTGGGTCAGATTAGCAATTCCTAATGTGCATGTTGACAGCTGCTATAAAAAGATGGTTGGGAATTTTGTAAAAACTACATTCTGATTCTGCTAAAAGTGGGTCTGACGAAAATCCCTGCAACTAGATCCTTTAGACATTCTGCCCTACTCACCTAGCCGGTCTGCTCCTCTAGATCCCGACGTGGGAAAAGAGATTCCACACCTTGGTTCCGAAATATAGGCACCAATTAGTGGAAAATATGGAGCAAAAATAAGTGCAAAGAGCATGGTGAATGGGTCTGTTTCAAAACACAAATTGCTCAGAAATTTGAGTGCTCCCCAGAGCCATACATACGCTGTGTGATTCTGGGAGAACAATACCCATCACATAAAGATAGCTAATTTGAAATAGTTTCTAATTAAAATCCACCGTTCGTATATTAATACTAGGCACAAAGGGGGAAAGCATTATTAACAAGGCCCATATTGAGACACTGCTAAAAGAATGCACCTGGAAGCTAGGCAACAATTCAGATTAGCCTTTCTAGTCTTTAAACGTAAATAAAATCCCACCTCTTCCTGGAAGCTTTTCTGAATTAGAGAGAAATCTCTGCCCACACAATATTAGCTATCTTCATAACACAAAACATTTGTCATCCTTTAGGTTACCTGACTGTAAGTACAAAAAGTTTGCTCTGAGGGCAAGTATTTATATCTCTGTGTACACTTAGCCATCAGTTTTCAGTTGGTACTGCATGGTCTCTTTCCTTCTTTTCTAAGGTAGTGACCTCCTCAAGAGAAGGATCTGCTTTTCACTTACATTTTTAAAAAATATTTTTTTTTGTATTTTTCCCCATTACCATTTAGTCCCTTTATACCAC
Source organism: Pteronotus mesoamericanus (assembly GCF_021234165.1). Lineage (NCBI taxonomy): Eukaryota > Metazoa > Chordata > Mammalia > Chiroptera > Mormoopidae > Pteronotus > Pteronotus mesoamericanus. The sequence continues at coordinate 1,617,367 of NW_026555299.1, read as the reverse complement.
TCCCTCCCACGATCACTACCCTGCTGTCCATGTCCACGAGTCCTTTTTCCTTTCTGCTCAATCTCTCCATCCCCCACCCCCCACCCCGCCAGCACCTTAGCTGTTATTCTGATCTCTATGCGTCTGCCTCCATTTTGCTTGCTAGTTCAGTTTATTAGATTCCACATATAAATGAAATCGATGGTATTTGTCTCTCTCTGCCTGGCTTATTTCACTTAGCATGTTCTCCAGGTCCATCCATACTGTTGCAAAGGGTAAAATTTGTTTCTTTTTTTACGGCCGAGCGGTATTCCCTTGTGCAACTGTCCCATAGTTGTTTTATCCACTCATCTACTGACGGACAGCTGGGCTGCTTCCATATCTTGCAGATCGTAAAGAACTGCTACAATGAACATAGAGGTGCTTATGTTCTTTAGAATTCAAGAGTTTTGGGTTCCTCTGGATATTTTCCCAGAAGTGGGACTACCGGGTCAAAAGGCAGATCCACTTTTAATTTTTTGAGGTATCTCCATATTGCTTCCAACAGTGGCTGCATCAATGTGCATTCCCACCAACAGTGCAAAAGGGGTCCCCTTTCTCCACATCCTTGCCGGCACTTGTTTGTTGCTTTATTTCACTTACATTTTAAATACTGTACATTCACAGCACTTAGAATACTGTCATTCAGAGAGCAGACAAGAAATACACAACAGTGAAGAGCACTAATGGGAACTGCAAAGAATGTCACTGCCAGCCTTGTAATGTCCTCGACAGTCTTTACTCTCTATTAGGTTGAATTATAGAGAATCAAATCATATGTTAAAGGAATTTTCAGTCTGGTATATACACCCAGAAATGGAACTAAGCAACAATGGCTTGTTAACGAAGTTTGAATTTTATTGTAAATCAACCTAAACATCCATCAAGAAGAAAACAGTTAAACTACAGCCAACTGCATCATGGAACACCATAGAGCCATTAAAAAGAAAAAAGTGCATTTATAGGTACTGGCACACAAAGATGTCCTTGAAATATGGTTCTGTATGATCCCATCTCTCTTAAAAAATAAAATGAGCTCTGGCTGGTGTGGCCCAGTGGACTGAGCGCTGGCCCCCGAACCGAAAGGTCCCTGGTTTGATCCGCAGTCAGGGCGCGTGCCAGGGGCAACTGATCGATGTATCTTTCACACATGGATGTTTTTCTCCCTCTTTCTCCCTCCCTTCCAATCTCTAAAAGTAAATAAATAAAATCTTTAAAAAAATAAAATAAGATGAAATAAAGAAAATTACGTAGATGTGTAGTTACATCTATGTATTGATTATGCACAGAAAAAAACCTGAAAAGATACATTTCAAACCATTAAACCTTTGGGGAATGGGACTGCGAGAGTGGTGAGGAGAGAAACTTTTTACAGTACATATTTTGATATTTTTTGAGTTATTTGCAATGGAACTATATTATTTCATCAATTTTACAAGAGCAGGAAGAATGAGAAACTACCTTTACAATGACTGATTAAAATTATACATTTTAGTAGTTAATATCCCCTATATTCAACATATGCATTTATTTGTTCCATGAAGCTAACTAGTTGAAAGACTTGAGAAAAATTCCTTGGTCCTGGATTTGCAATAAAATTCAGAGACCTCAAATTTTCTGATTTCACTGAGTGCCAGTCAGAACAGTACTCTGAGATACCCTTTATACATCTGAGATGGTATGTTTTTGGTGGCCACTAAATCTGTGCTGTATGACTAAAATGGAGCATGCACATTTCCATCTCTGGTAAACATCTAGCGAAAATGCCATTCCAGAAGACGTGTCAAGAAAGTTCAAGGCATGTTATAATAGTATAAATCTAGAAAATTTTCATGTTTATCAATAAGGGAATAGATTTAAAAAAAGAGACTAGATAATAAAATGTGTAGAAATCAATATTAGAATGCTATATAACAATTAAAAGGAAGAAATCCAATTTGTCAAACTATGTCAATGGGGTTTGATAAAAAACATGAAGTTGTAAAATGATACATAAGTATACCATTTATATAAATGCAACTCTTAAAATAGAAAACAATGATATTTTAATAATATATTGTTATAAAAGATAGAATGCAATTATATAAACCAAATTCATGACAGGAGTTGCCTCTGTGTAAAGTGGGAAATATAATTACAGAGATCAAAGGCAACTTCAATTTTATCTGAAATAAATTTTTAATTAAATTTTTATTTATTGATTTTTTTTAATAGAGAGAAAGGAAGAGAGGGAGATAGGGAAGAAGGGAGACAGAGAGAGGAGCAGGGAGAGAGAGAGGGGGAAAGAAAAAGATCAATTTGTTGTTCCACCCATCCATGCATTCATTAGTTGCTTCTTGTACGTACCCAGACCAGGGATCGAACCTGCAACCTTGGCACATTGGGATGACACTCCAGGATGAGCTACCTGGCCAAGGCCTGAAATAACTTTGTTTTTATTTTTCATTTATAAAAATCGGGTATTTATTCTTACATGTTTAAACTTTAGTCACCTTCAAAGTATTCTCCATTTAATGCAATACATCTATCGAGACATTTTTTTTCCACTGCTCAAAACAGTTTTTGAACTCATCGACTTTGGTGCCTGCTGGTGATTCTGCCATTTTTGGTTTCACCTTTCTCACATTGGCAAAATGTTTCCCTTTGAGGACTTTTTTCACCTCATCATCCAGGGAAGTTCCTTCTCTTTCTATGTCAGGCCATCTATTTCTTGGATCCCATGTGGCCCTTTGGTATGGTTTACTCTCTCCCTCTTGTCCTCCAGTACTTTCTATTTGCCTAGAGGTTTTCCTTTACAAGGGAGAGCCATGCTGTCACCATATCCCAGGAATTACACGCCACATCACCTGGTCTCTGGCAAAGGCAGGGGCAGGGTGGGCTGGAGACGCCTGAGGAAAGGCCGGGGAAGGAGGCTTTGAGGAGAGAACTGAGAGAGTAGCCGGCAGGATCCCGGTGCTGACTCACCGGCTCATGCGGCAGCAGCCATCCTGCTCTAATTTTGTTTTTAAAAACTGAGGCAAAAGAGGGCAAACCAGTAACAACCATTAAATCTTGGTTGTGACAGAGCACGGATGCTTGTTATATACAGGTTTACAGGTGTTTACATGGAAAATAATACAGTAATTAACAATACAATACCAGAATAAACTGTGTTTTGCATACTCACAACTGTAACCTACTTTTGTCTCACCCTGTGTGAGTGTGTGTGTGTGCATGCGTGTGTGTATACACACATATGCTTGTATACACGTATTTATACTTTTTTGTATTTAAAAAATTTCCCACTATGGAGGGAAGGGAGAAAGGGGGGTAGGAAAGAAGTAAAAAAGCAAGCAGCTGGGGAAACAAAGGAAAGGCCTTTCAAAGCTTTCCCACAATCTTAAGCCCCTTGTCCAACAAGGAACGGATGAGGCCTTGGCTGGCTAAAGTGAAATACTTTGGAACATGGAGTCCCGATACATTCCAAAGGTGGGCAGAGATGGCCTCACTCTGCTCACTTAGAATGCCTGACATAGAAGATTTTGCCAATGGAAACAAGTCCTGAGTCTTGATGAGTCAAGTTTATACCATGTAAAGCCTGAGCTATTGCACAGATAAAACCATCCATATGGCCACACACACTTTGTACCCCACAGAAGCGGAGACTCTAAGGCCATGGGATCCCTAAGTTCACACTAGGAACAGCCTGTCCACAGAGACAAAGTGCACAACAGATGCCCAGCTTCGAGCTTTTTCTTAGATGCCATCTCGATGCCTTGTAACATCTTTCCTTGATACAAGAAAGGCTCATTTTTTGTTTCAGGTTGGATATAGTAAATCTCTGAGAAAAGCTGGTGGTAAAATTCTAGTGAGTTTCACAAGGGAAAGCAAAAGGAGACTGAGATATATTTTAGTTTCTTCCTTTCTGCCAGAGCTGGTTGTACACACTTCTCAGACATTACCGAACCTTCTATCACACTTCAGGTATGCCTGCAAGCTAGTGAGCATGCATCACTAGCATGGTACACACACTTTTAAAGACTAACTCTGTTGCTGGTCATCCTAAAGAATGCACAAGAGCCTGCAAACTTGTCTATAAACCAGCCCCTTGAGGTCCAGTGACATCATGAAATGATCTTGCAATTAATACTAAGCTGTGGGCCTTGTTCCTTAAAAAGTCACTATCTTCCTCTCTTCTCTCCTCTCTCCAATCCATCTTTCAATGCCACATTATTTTTAAAAGCAGAATTTTGGTTTTGTCGCTCATCTGCTCAGAAAGTGTTGACGGCCCCTCACTGCCTAAGCTGAGAAGGAGCCCTCCATCTCCTGTGCAAGGCCCTCAACAGTCTGTCTTTCTGTGCTTATCTTCTGCTACTCGTTAGTCACGTAATTTTGTAACTATCTTTTAAATATATCCCTATTTTTATACTTTTTGCTCATACTGTTCCTACTCTTAAGAGTCCTTCTCTCCTTTAATAATGCGAAAATCTCTCGGTCCCCTGCTCCCCATTCAAAGACTTTATCAACCCCCTTTTCCTAAGATGTCTTTTCTGCTCTCACTAACTTGCTAAGATCTCTCTTTGGAAGCCCCACAGCGTTTTGTTTCTCTCTCATTCTATCATATCCCTTCTGCCCTGTCTCCGGCCACCCTGGTGAGGGGCACTCCTCCTCATCATTCACTCCACTTGAGGACAGGTGTAAAATTCAGTCCACCAGAGGTCCAAGGCAAAACCTACAAGCCAGGCACGCTTGCTCTGTTCCTACTCAATACTTTCCCTAAACCTGAATCCCCACAGCACCTTATAAATAGGTTCTTGACAGGAAGGACACACAATCTTCTTATCTTTACACGGAATACCTTGAGGCTCTGTCACACAGAATATGAATAACTCCGTGTTAAATACAGAAACAAAGGGTCACTTGAGTGTGATTCTTACTATTAGATTGTTAGCCTCTTCAGCGGAAGGACTATCTTAAACCCCTCTGAGAGACTTAAGTGCCTCTCAGTCCTTGTGCCCTAAAGAGCACCTTGCACCAAGCACATGGCTGCAACTCAATTTGTTGAGGTGAAGCCAAAGTACCTTTGGCTTTGAGAATAACCACTCAACCAGCAGAAGGACACTTCCAGAACTCCTAAAACCCTTTTTGTTTGATCTCTGAAACTCTAGGAAGGCACCTAGCCTCTGGAAATCTACCCAGTACAGTACTCAGGGCACTAAGACATTGATGGTTACATGCAGGAAAAACACTCTAAGAATTTACTTCCTTTCTAAATGCAGTCAAAACAAAGCAGTAGTGGGTAAGTTTTTGCCTGCAAATTGGTATCATGTTAAAAAGCTTCTCCCTCTGGCCTCTGAAGGATCCAAGCTGGGAGCAGGCCATCCCCTTTGTCTGCCTCTGCAGGGCTCTTGCCTACAGGCCAACAGGATTAGCACAGCCATTTTATGCTCTGAAAAGCCAGAAAAGGCAAGATGGGGAGAAAATGCCTCATAATCAGAGATGGTTCTGCTTCTGTTCAATAGATAAGTGGGGATGCTGAGGTCAAAAGGCAAAAATTTCCAACAATGTTTAATGAAAGGTTTGGAGACAATGTACAGAATTAGGCAATAGGATAAACTCCAAGAAGAGAGGAGCAGGTGCCAGAGCAGATATGCAGTAGAGACTCAGCACCAGACGTTTTGATGCATTCAAAAATTTCCATGTATTTAAAACGTCATCAGGACGCCCTGCGAGGACAGACTTGACGCAGCAGTTAGGGAATGCCGGCTGATCCCTCTTGGCACAAGATACCCACAGGTAAGCTCTTGGTATAAAAGTCAAAAGAAAAAAGAAATAAAAGCTTTACCTTAAAAAAACTGAGCAGTTGCTACATTCCTTTGTCTTAACTGAGAATTAACTAGAGACATGCTTATGAAGAGATAAACAAAATTCATTCATGTACTGTATTTGGAGGTACAGAGCTCCCAGGGCCCAAGCTGGGTTTTACACCTTGGTCCACAGGTGGGCTTCAGGGGGTCCAAGAGACCACTGAAACAGCAGCTGTAACTGTGTGCCTGCGTGTTGCGGTACTAATTGTGTTTTTTGTTTTCTGTAAGATTTTGTAGTGCTTTGACATCTTGTGGACTGAGGGACCGCCCCTTTCAGGATTAGCTAATTCCTAGAGAGAGCAAACAATTTGACTGCAAACACGCAAACCAACCTGTCTAGAGTCCATACCCCTAACCCTTTTATCAAACTCACACGCCAAGCCAGTATTTCCTCTGCCCTGACGCACGTCCAGGGCCAGGGACAGACAATGGGGGACCGCAGTCCACAACCTGCCGAAATTATCCGAACTATCTCATCCTAAACTCACCGTACCTACCCTACCTCATCCATTTCCTCCCCTGAAACCCTGACATGGGCTCTGGCGAACGCGCGCTTTCCCCTCCACTCATTCTGCCTCCTGAGCAACGCTGATGCTTCCCTATGTGTCCCTGTGTGGTGTCCCCCTTCTCTTGGGAACTGTAACAAACTATCTTTTCAATGACAATTGTCTCCTCATCTGTTGGCCTTACCGTACCGGAATAAAACTAAAATCCTAGGTATACTTTAATACAGCTATGTGTGCATATGTTTTTCTGAGGAGAGGATCCAGGTTTTAATACACACTCTCACAGGATTCACTGTCCTCTAAAACAGCAGGCCCCACCATTTTCGGCACCAGGGACCGGTTTTGTGGAAGACAATTCTTTCACGGACTGGGGAGCGGGGGAGGCAGTTTCAGGATGATTCAAGTGCATTACATTCAGGCTCTCTTCCTGCTGTGTGGCCCAGTTCCTAACAGGCCCAGACTGATATCAGCCTGTGGCCCAGAAATTGCAGACCCCTGCTCTTAAAGATTAAGAACAAATGCTTCAGGTCACATTGGGGCTCTGGCTCAGTGGGTGAGAACGTATCACTGATGAAGCCTCTCTAGGGCGCATGTAAAGCCAGGTGGTTGTTATTAGAGTGCAGATAGAAACAGTGGAAACTGCAGAGGGCTCTTTATTTTCTGTTTTTCTTGTCTCCTTGCGGTATGGGGGTCATAAGGCAAGGAGTATAAAAGGAGAAGGTTCATAAATTCCCCTAAATGGCAATGATAATAATGGATTAGCATTTCTCTCACATAACACAACATTTTTGAATGCTTAAAAACATCCACAGGGTTTGGGAGATTAGAGATTGATTGTCTATGTTATATTTTGTACAAACTGGCACACTATGCCAACCAAGGACAGTATCATCAGCAAAGAGATAAATAAAGCCTTGGCCTTCAACCTCAGTAAGGCTGACAGAAATAGAGATTTTTAGACCAAGTACAGAGTCTTGAGACATGCCTAGAATAAAGAGTAGTGATCTCAAAACAGAAAGCTTTTTGATGGCTGAGTGAGGACCTAATATTAAACAGATATCTATCAAACATAACACTGTGAAAGATGTATATAAAATGATAATAAGTCCTTCTTGCTTGGTTGGAGCCTATAATCCAGTTAGGGAGATAAGACATCAAAAACATTACAAATGGAGACATCTGCAATAGTGTCAGCAATAAAAATGAAGAAAAAAAAACATTACGAACAAGAAAAGGCAATGAAAGTGTCTAATGAGTGGTATAGATGACTAGAGCCACAGCTCTTTTGGAGGGGACACGGGGCTTGGGGAAGGGAGGCCAGGAAAGCTTAGGAAAGAAATAGGGGCTAGGCCTTGGAGGAAGAACGAAAGGATCTGGAAAGTAGGAGAGGGGGAAAATGGTTCAGGAGTGGAAGGGGCTCTGCTAAAGGTGATTCCGCTTTTAAGGGCTAGTGTCGGTTCAGTGGGAAGCAAAGGCTCATATAGAGAAGAATACAAAAGTCAGGCTGAAAAAAGACGAAGAATTTGTCATTTGAGTGGCAAAAAATAGAAATCCTTTGAAATTTTTTGAGTAAGGAAATCACAAAGTAGATAACTTTTAAAATTTAATCTTAAAGTACTACTACATATACATAATTTTAAAGGTTAGAGTATTACATGACTAATAAAGTTAAACAGCAGCCTCAGGTCCCACTCTCTCCCTAGATTTTTGCTCTCCAGAAGCAGTTACTTTTCAAGTCTTTTAGCTGTTTTTCTTCTGATAATTAACTTTCATATTTTTACTGTCACTAATTTTCAATTTGGGCTATTATCTACTGGCTTTTTATAACAGGAGATGACTTCTCCTACCTTCTTTTCTCTACTTTCTTCCAAAGATCACATTTTGTACCACATTTTTAGGTTAAAGAATGTTAATTATTTACAGTTTTATGACGATCACAACATACATTTATATTTTCTTTCACATACAATTTTATTTCTTCCTTAGGAAAAATGTTCTTTTTATCACTTGCAAATCCTCGCCCTTTGCTTCTCATTCCCTTTTTACAATGTGCACCTGCTGTTTTCTGACTCCTCTGTCATCATTTTAAAGGGGATTTGAGAGAGGATGGAGATAAACACATACGATCATTTTGTCGTGTTTACCAGAAGTCTCTGGTCACATTTTATGAAAAGTAATCTGACAAGTGTTTCAGAAGTGAATGGACTGTGATAAAGGAGGTACCAGCTCAGAGCTGCTACAATAAAGGTGCAGTGTTATATAACAATGTAAAAGTACAAGAACTCACCCAAAAGGCAAATTTTTATAACCTAAATTAGATCGATTAATTAGGGAGCAGAAATCTGATCCCCAAACTGGAACATTCAGTATACTTAGAAAAACATGATCATGGTTATCGCCAGAGCAGAGTCAGTGGAAAGTCTACAGAAAACTCTTAGACGTTTGTTGAATGAAGGAATGTTGACCAAACAAGTAAGAACAATGGGTGATACAGTTGGGAAGAACATGCAGTAAGCAGTATGTGCTGTTAGTTATTTAAAAAAATAAAGGCCAATGCCACATTCTTAAAGGAAGATTGTAATCAAATGTCAGATTTAGTTGGTTTAGGCTTTACATTTGTACACAGATAGCTGTAACATATTTTAATTGAAAATGCCCCTGCTAACTGTGTTGTTTGTTGAACTCTCTAGCTCCAAACCCTCCCTCCCTCCCTAAAACGAAACTTTCGGTTTTTTAATTAATTAATTAATTTTTTATTTTAGAGAGAGGGGAAGGGAGGGAAAAAGAGAGGGAGAGAAACATCAATGTGAAAACGAAACATTAGTTGGTTGCCTTCCACACATGCCCAGACCCGGGATGGAACTCACAACCTCGGCATGTGCTCTGACCAGGAATTGAACCGGTGACCTTTCGGTTTGTGGGACAACACCTAACCAACTGAGCCACACCAGCCAGGGTGAAACAATTGCTTTTATAATAGAATATTTTTATTACTCTGTATGTCTTAGGAATATAACCTGTGTGTTACAGCAAAGTAAGCTATAATAGAAACACTAGGGATGAGAAATATGAAAAAAGACAAGGTTCCTGACTGGAATGAACTAAAACTCTAGTAGAAGAGAGAAAATATGTATATAAATATTAGAATACAAGGAAAATTATTACAAATACATTATACATTCCAGGTACAATTTGAATGTTATCTTGAGAGTAAAATAAATCTAAGACATAGCAATATGCATTTCATTTTCTAGTTATAATCATCGAATATCTATACCTTGCAATCTGATATAATTGAGCACTGACTTATGATGTTAATTTTTCAAAAGTATGTAGCAAAATACTTTATATACTAATCAGTTATATAAATAAGACCGCTATTATCTTCCTTAGAGCCAAGGAAAACTTCTTAATTGGTACCATTTTCTAAATGCTTAGTATGTACCATGGGCCACAATAAGTTCCCATTTAATAAAAGTTCTCAATCTTCACAATTACTCTTTTAGACAAAAATTAGACAAATATTTGTTGAATGCTTACTACTTGCCAGGCAATAAACAAAACAGGTAAAAATTCCTGCCCTCTTTGAAATTATATTCTGGTTGGGGGCAGGGGAGGAGAAACAAAACAAAGAAATGAGTTCACCACATAGCGTGTAAAATTATGTTAAATACCAAGGAGAGAGATAAAACAGGGAAGAAAAACAGAAAATGCAAAGGGCAATGCACCCACAACTTTAAATAGGGTATTCACTGAAAGGCTTTACTGAATCCTTATTTGCAGATGAAGAAACTGAGGTTCAGGTTAAATTAAACAACTCTCCCATGGTGCACCAGCTCCTAAGAGGGGAGATGAAATTTGAATTCAACTGCCCTGACTATTAAGCTATATGGCCTCTCCCCAAGTCAGTAATAAATTCCCTTATAATGGTTTGCTTTACCAGGTATTTCTTTAAGATTATACTGGCACTTTTAATCTCCCAAAGGGGTTTTCAAGTAACTTTCTATTTCAGTATTTGATGTTTTATTTCACATCTACATTAACTTTTACAAAGGACTAGTGTATGGTGTAAGATCTTTGGTTAACAGCATATTCTTTAAAGAGCTGAGAAGAGATCAAAATAACAATTGGCCAGGGACAGTCAAGGTCATGAACTACCCTCAGTGTGTGGGAAGACAGTGCACACACACGGTGGTGCTACTTCCTCCTTACTGCTGCTGGCAGCACCTCCAGTGGTCAGGAAGTATCTGTGCCCCAAGGGGGCCTACCACAACTCAGATCTTCTTGAGCGACTCCCTCATTTAGCTGAGCGTGCACCCTTTCCAGCCACCTGAGCCTGTCTCTTAGCTCTGAGGTGTTTCTTGTCATGGGAACATCTCAAGTTGGCAGTCCCAGCTTGTCTCAAGTAGTTCAGGTACTACAAATAACCTGGGTGCTAAGGCATATATCTACTTTTATTCCTTTTGACTCCAGGTAATATCCTTTTCAAAGGAAGTAAGAGTGTTTTCCTACTTAATCCCTGGAGAGAACACGAAGGTACGCACCACATCCTCACCTGTCAAGTGGACAAAGAAACAAAAGGACTCACTCAAATTATACAGTAAATTATTGAAGGAGCCAGGATGACAACAACCTGGCTGTCAACTTCCAGATGAGCTTCCAACACATAAGATCAGTAGTTCTCAATCTTTTTGTTTTCATAACATACATTTGAGTGCTAGGTTTTAAAATAAGTACATTTGAAGGGAGTAAAATACTCCAAACAACAGTCAAGTCAGCAATAATAAAAATGCAGGCACTATTACAGAACAGTTTCTCAGAGTGCCTGCTGGTGGCCTCTGGTGCTGTGCCAGGGAGCAGAAGTGTACTCCCTGGCTGGCTGCTCACTCACCTACTCACCAGGCTACCTTCTTGCATGCTTAGGAAACACAAGCTTTCTTTGGCCTCAGCTTCTTACCTCTCACTCCTACCAACTTGTGTCCTATTCCAGAACACAGAGTGTGACGTCCTCAGCCCCAAAGGCAACCTGATATTGCAGTAACAAGTTTAGCAAAAGTGCATTTTACACACTGATCAAAACTTGGGGGCATACCAGTGTGCTAAGTTATGCCAGAAAAATCAGCCTGCCTTCAGAAGAGCAGAGCTGCCTTCTCAACTAAGAGTTCAAGTCGAATTTAGCGGTTAATTAATATTTTAATGCAACATAACTGGGAAATAAGCAATTGACAAGCAATGCCATAAGGCATTCATTAAGGACTACGTCCTCCTGTGTCACATGAGAATGACAGCCTCTGTGAAAGCCAGGAAGAGAAAACTGACCTCAATAATGGAAGTCAGTGCTGGAAAGATACTGTACTTCCCCCCAAAAAAGCTTACTGAGGAAAAGAAGGCCGTTTAAGTCTAGTCTGAGTGGTAGAAATTTCGGACGAGGTTAAGAGGCACCAGGAAAATTAGAGAAGCGATACCTTGCATTTTTCTAACAAATCTCTCTGATAGGATAAGTGTTCTATTGAAACCTTTGGGTAAAGCCTTGCAATAGAACAAGGTAATTACTTTCCTGTACTTGTGGGGAAACGGTGACAGTGATGCAGTGATCAGGGAGAAGGCACTGGATTAAGTTGAGGACTTTTGGCTACAGAATAACAACAGTAATGAGGTAACTGGAAAGGGAGGAAAATATTAATTGAACTTGGAAGGATACTTACTGAAGTTCTCTTAATTTTTTTCTGTTAAAAATTTCCAGCACTTTCTGTAGAACCTAGCACGCAGCAGCACTCAAAAGGTACAGTCCACTCCATTTATTACACACAAACTTGAAAATAGGACTCATGTTACCCAACTGAATCACAATGAATGCCATAATGAAATCAGTCAAGGTTGAAATTTTTCCTGGTTAATTTTATAAAATTTCATAATGAAGTTAGTAAATACTAGAACCACTGGAGGGAATAGTTTCCAATGAATAGGAAGTAAAAGGACAAATAAGCGATGCGAATAGTAAGATCTATATGAACGGAATACATTCATGTACTTCTCAAATACAATAACCCCCCCTAAATTCCATCCTTTGTTCTAATGTACCTATACTTTCTGCTGGACTCAGGAGGGACCTACAAAGGACTAGCACTTGTTCCAGATCTTCCCTAAGGCCAGCAGATAAGATTAGGCTCAAGAAGAAACACAGTGCTGGTTTAGGGAAGACATTTGATCCCTACCTACCTTCTCCTGAAGAGATGCTGGACATGGACTTTAAAGCCAGAAAGATGGAAAACAAAAACAAAAACTCAAGGAGGGTGGAAGACAAGCGACACAGCGTATAGCTGAGAAACAGAAAACTGAAAGCTCAGCTTGAGAAGGCCCACAGACACCTACAGCGCGAGGATGACACTCATTCCCTTAGGCCAACGCGAGTGCCTGGGGATGGGGGGGGGGGACACATGGGATGGATTGAACGCATTTTTAAGTTGAAAAGAAGTCTTATCAACAGCAAAACATTAAACTAAATAAATAAATAAAAATAAAAGTATTGTAGGTCCTTCTGAAAGTGGAATAATAGCCCATTTAATTTTAAACCCTAGTCAACCTACTTGGCAAGCAGCCTTCAGGGCCCAACATTAGGTATAATTTGGACTACAAAGGATTAATCATGATTAAAAGAAGAATTCGAACCTTCGGTTTCTTGCAAGAAAGCAGCTATGGGTGACTCCTTGATCTTTCCTAATATTTAACATTGAAGATCGTCAAAGCCAAAGGAGAACATAAGCTAAATGTTCAACAGTTTAATGTGCCGGTACTAGGTAGAAAAAGAAACAGAAAGGGAAGCATTTCTTTAGGAAGTAGGCCTAGGGGTGACCAACCCCAGCACAAAATAGTAAATTGACTTAAAACCTTTTTTTTTTTTGCTCACCAGTTTTCGTTACATGTCTGTGTATTTAATGTGTAGCCCAAGACAACTCTTCTTCCAGTGTGGCCCAGAGACGCCAGAGGCTGGGCGCCCCTGGGTGTCACCTGTCCTAGTTTGCAATAGTCTGAGTCCATATATACACACACACACAATCCCCTGTGGTCACAGGCTGCCTAATGAAGGAAAGAAAAGGGGGAAATATAAAAGGAGCCCTGAGGGTAATTCAATTTGTCAAAATTGGAAGGTCTAAAGACTCAAGAGTCCAACATTTTCCTTAGAGACAGGGCCCCTGAGGCCATTCCCAGTTTAACAGTTTCAGCTGTACACCCCACACAAAAGTCATGAGTTATGTTAAATCGTAAAATATAAAACTATCAAACTGTAACCCACATTGCTTAGCTCTTGATATAAGAACCTAATCATTTCTTGCCATATACTTTTCACTCTTGCTTTAAGGTCTCAAATCTGAAGAGAGGTGGCATAGAAAACTGCAGCATTCAAAATAAAGAAGGCATAAAAGCAGGCATATTTAAATGAAGGATATCCCAAAATACCAAGAGTAAGATTATTTTATTTTTTTTTCCAGACTCTCTAAACTCCAACATTTTGTCTTTAGGTATCAGAAAAGGGCACTGATGCCCAGACCAGGTGGCTCAGTTGGTTGGAGTATCATCTCGTGCATCAAAAGTTTATGGATTTGATCTGGCGGGGCGGGGGGTGGGGGGGTTGATACATGTTTTCCTCTCACATTGATGATTCATAGTCTCTCTCTCAAGTCAATAACAAAATTTCCTCAGGTGAGGATTAGAAAAAAAAAGTTGCACTGTCTCCAAAGCTTCATGAGCCTTTCAGACAAAAGTCTCTCTCCCAAGTAGGACAGACACTAATGACAAAGGAAAAGGCAGGCAACTTCACTTGGTGTCTGAAAACAAATACTAATAAATTGGGGCTAACAGAAACTAAAACACAGACTATCAGGTAATAATGGCTGAAAGGGACAACAAGTATACATGAAGTTGAGGGAAATAAATAGCCATTCAGCCTTTCCTTCTATAATCTCCAAATTCTATGGCCAATTCTTCTGTTTCTCCACCCAGGGGTGGCTTGAGAAATTCTATAAATGAGCCTTTGGTTTGGCAGTTTAATGGGTGGGTGTGGGGACAGGTTAAGTCTTGAAGCTGTGGGCAGATTAAGCTCATTGTTTTCACTGAGACAGTTTATTTTCAGCAATGGCTGGGGTTGGATGAGAGTGTAGAGGGGTATGCTAACCATTGGTTGGTTCTGGCTGCTTCTGTCCCACAGGACCTCCATACTCTTCTGAGGTAAGACAAAGATTAGAATAGCTGAAAACTTCTTCAGAGCAGGTGTTTCTAAGCTGTCCCTGTAGTCTCTTCACTTAGCACATGGGAGAGGAGAAACTGGGCATTTGGAAACAACTTATTTCAGCTTTGCATTGGTATTTTTAGTTTTAATTAGTTTACCTAATAAGCAATATAGCATTTTACCAACTTCCCCTAGTCACCCCACTTCAGCAGAATCAATGAAATTTATGTAGGCCAAGAAACACTTTGTTGCTTTTATAAATTCTCAATTCACTCTTATGTTAGCTGTACTCATTTTGCCTTAAAGAAAGTCAAGTTCAAATTCTGTGACCCGTGATAGATAAAGATAAATGGAGGACAGGAAGGGAAGACAAGGAGCAAAAGCAGAAGAAAGGATATTGGCTGAATCTCATCACCACACACTCTAACCTCTTATCAGACAAAAAAAATAAGCTCTGGTTTTACTTGCGGATATTCTCTGCCTCTTTAGGTTAAACAGTCTGCACAGTCCCATTCTTGGCCCCATTCTTCCTCCCCAAGGCACACCATGGCTCCACCTCCTCTCGGGAGTGGAATTTATATTTCCTTCATCCCAGACTCAGCCATGCGGGGGGTCCCTTCTCTTCACTTTCCAGTAGCAAACATGGCCACACACATATTTCAAGCTGTGGCGGCACCTCCCTTTCTGCCTCATGGTCATTTCATGAATCTTGGCTAAACTTCGAGGCAGGACAAGGAAATGTTTAATAAGCACACTAACCCACTGGGTGCCAGGTTGAGGTGGATGATAAGGTTCTTGTCAAAGCCAGCTTAAATCTCCAATGATAAGCACTCACCTTATGCCCAGGCTATCATACTTTGAATACAATTAGCCGGTGCAAAATCCCAGGCTTGACAGGAGAGCCTGCATCCCACCAGTCACTGAGATAGCTGTGAAAGAAGGTCAAGGAAGTCCCAAAAGAATGACTGGTAAATATTAAATCTGTCTCTATGTGCCCTCAGGCCCAATTTATGCATTCACATGTGGAGCCATTAAATAGTTAAGAATTTTTTAATTTATTGATCTTAAAGAGGGAGGGGGAGAGAGGGAGGGAGGGAGAGAAAAGTCAATTGTTGTTCCATTTATTATGCATTCATTGGTTGAGTTGTTTTTTTTTTTGGCCCCATTGGTTGATTCTTGTATGTGCCCTGACCGTGGATCGAACCTGCAACAATGGTGTATCTGGACGATGCTCTAATCAACTGAGCCATCTGGCCAAAGCCCATAAAATAGTTTCTAACCAATCTCATCAACCAGGCCAAACAAAACCAAAGTCCTATGTTTAAAAAGAATTGAATTCTAGCTTTTCCCAACCATTGGCATAAGAAATCATCAAGTGCCACAAAGATCCCTTGACTTAGTTTTCAGGAAATTTTCTTCCAAGTTGCTTCTGTTAAAGGAGCTGTGGATTTTAAATGATGACACGGGTACAGGTTCACTTACAGCCAATTCAGTAGGTGCTCGCACAGTTAATTCTGTCAGTCTTACTCCTACACAGAAATACACGTGGCCCCAGGGGGCCCAACCACCCACAGAGCTCCTTTGCACATCTTTTTACCCTCCAGCGCACAGAGGGCTACATCCCAGAGACACTCAGAGAAAGAGGAAAGGTAGTTTCTATGAAACACCGCGTGTAGAAAATCAGGATCGAGCTTCCTATTTGGATGTAATTTCTAAATGCCTGTCTCTCTGAATAATCCAAATAATGATCTAAGCTATTTCTCCAAATTTATACATCTATATCCCTTGGTATGCTGAAACTTTCCTTTCACGTATATGTAAGGGCATGTTAAAAAGCAATTTGTTTACAGTGAGCTACCAGGCTACCTCAGATCTCAAAAATCTCCTCAGTTAACTAATGACATAAGCAGAGATTCAAAAAGTTCTTGTCCGCTGGGACCTGGCCTCTCGTTTCTCTTTTGAACCCTAAGACACTATATGAAGAAGCACAAGTTAGCTTACTGGTGAATAGAGAAGAGACAAGTCACCCTACTTAAAGCCAAGCAGCCTGCCAATATGTGCACAAAGCCATCGGGTATTAGTTTTCTAAGGCTACCTTAACAAGTTACCACAAACTTAGTGCCTTAACATAAATTCACTAGTGTTTATTTCCTCAGGTCAGAATTCCAACACGGATTGCAAGGGGTTAATATCAAGATGGTGGCAGAGCTGAGTTCTGTTCTGGGGGCTCTAGGGGAGAATCTGTGTCCTTGCTCACTTGGGTTGCTGGCAGAATTCAGTTCCTTACAGTTGTAGGACTGAGGTCCTCATTTCCTTGGTGGCTCTTAGCTGAGGGCCAGTCCCATCTTCTTTCACTGCATCCCTTTGACTGACCTTTCTACCTTTCTCTTTCACTTTTTTTTTAATCTTTACCTGATGATATTTTTTTTCTTAATTGATGAGAGAGAGAGAGAGAGAGAGAGAGAGAAACATCAGTCGGTTGCCTCCCAGATGCACCCTGACCAGGGACTGAACTCGCAACATAGGTCTGTGCCGTGACTGGTTATTGAGCCTGTAACCTCTTGGTGTACGGGACAACACTCCAATCAAGTGAGCCACCCAGCCAGGGTTCTCTTCCACTTTTAAGGGCTCATGTGATCAAACTGATAAGAATCTATCCAGATAATTCAGGATGATCTCCCAACCTCAAAATCTATAATCTTAATCAAAGCTGCAAAGTTCCTTTTGCCACATAAAGTAACATATTCACAGGTTGCAGAGATTAGTACTTGGAGATCTTTGGCAGGTCATTTTTCTGCCTACTATTCCAACCAAGATCATCCACACCCAGCCAAGCCACCAACTGACCACAGAGAGCAGCCAAGTTGGCCCAGACCAGATGAACTGTACACTGGATGCACCGAATTAATTGTGAGAAACAATAAATGCTATCATAAGCCAGTAAATTTGCGAGGCAGCAAAAAAACGGATATAATGGCCACAGCTACAGCACTTCCGAGGGGACTGTGCAACCCTCAACCTGATAACGTGGATATTTTCCCCTTCTCTGCTCTAGTCCAATGAGGCTACTGGAAGTTTTCTGCTCTCTCAATCAGAAAACAAAAATTAAATTAGATGTATTTCTTCTTCCACTCCAGATCTAGAGAATATTGCTCAAATTTCAAAAGTCAGCCTTATTATTTCAATAGAACCATACTGGGACTTTTTGATCTGCAACTGGAAGCTATGTACATGAAAAATATATACATGCTTGAAGTCTTAGGGGAAAATCTGAAGGGCGGGCCATCTTTTGATAGAGCAAAAGCTGCTGATGGAAAAGAGACATTTCACTGCCACCCAACCATCTGTCCTGTATGCATAGAAGCCAACGAAGGCTGTGAGGGACAGCCTATAAGCAAGAGTCTCTTACCTTTCATTAGCTAAATACATTTTCTCAAATGGGCTCTCCCTCCAATCTGCTGATACTTAAAAGGTCTGGAAAAGTTCAGAAGAAGGAAAATGCCAATAGCAAGTTAATGTCCTGTTGGCACTTTTGGCTGACTTCCCTGTGCCTGGGTCTTGCCTATTAATTCAATGCTGTTCAGATTCCATATCAAAAAACAAACAAGGATGGAGACCAGAGGCCTGCCTCTCCCAGACTGATCAGAACACAGTACAATTATACCAGAACAGCTTTGTTTGGAATGTAATCACCGCCCCAGCCTTCTTCCCAATGGGATGGCAACAGTGTAATTACCTCTTCAGGATTACAATGTTTGGGAATGCAATTCTTCAGCGGGGCCCTCTTTCTAGGGGAAAGAAGCTGCAACAAGTATAGAAGAGAATCTGTAGCCTCCTCCCCAGTAGCAGTCTTGCGAAATGAAGAAATTATTTTTGCTTTTCTTAAAGTAAAGCCAAAATTCAAATTTCAGCCTCTTTTACCAATAAGGAATCACCCACACCCCATGATGGTTCTGTTTGAAAAGTATCAATTTAAAGCTAGATGGCTTGAGTTCCAATTCCTACTCTGTCAAGTACTAGTTGGTCTTAAGCAAATTACTTCATCTCTCTATGCCTCAGTTTCCTCGTTTGTAAAAATGAGTAATAACAAGACACCACTGGAATGGTGTGAAGATTAAGTGAATAATACATAAGATGTGTTTAGGACAGTACCTGGCATACAGTAAATGCTCTTGTGTTTGTGAGGGGGGTTTTTTTTGGGCAGGGGGGTGCCTGTTTTAGCACATTAGAAGCACCATCTTCCACAGCCACTGCATTTTGCAAATGTGATCTAACACTAGTTCCTGGTCAAATCTAAGCTTGAGTTACACAGATCTTTCTTTCCACGCCCTTTTTACCAGCTCAGCCTGAGAGCTTTTACCAGTTCAGCATGAGGGGCAAGATTTGGATAGTTTCAAATGCTACTATAGAACTGTCATAGTCTCTGCGCTATTTGCTTAGGTAAAACTTCACTCTAAGAGGCAGGAGTGACTGTGGATATTTCCATGTCAGTCTTTTCATGTGTGTTTCTAATCTAAGGGAAACTATAATAAAGAGATTTGTGAAATCCTGCTGCTGGGGAAATCAGCAGGTATTACCAAAAGTAGCCATTGGCAATATAGCAGATTCTGGAGAAAATTCATCTTTCCAGCCAGATTTATGCATGAAAAATAAACTATGTATTTTCCTCACAAAGGAATGTAGCACAGTACAGCCCACCTCCCTGAATAACTATCCTGGTTCCCACTGGGAACTTCAACCTTTTATTTCCTGTCTAGTTTTTCTTCTATTCTTTTGTAGCCTAGGCCAGTTTAATTCTCTGTTTAGAAAGAAATATTTTTTTGGCTTATGCTTCACCAGCCATGAGACACAAGAGTAAAACTCAGGAGTTTGTTTGCTAGGCAGCCCCAAGGAACAGAGCTCCACAGCTGAGACAGCGGGAATGATACCGGGCCCCTTCTGCGTGGCACACAGCTGCAGCGAGCTGCGCTTACGGTAAATCCAGGCATTCGTCTCAGGGGCCCTATAATATGGTTACAAAACATCTAGCTCTGGGATGACACTCAACTCCTGGCCACAAGAAACACCCCATGGAATCCCAACACTCAAAGAGGCCCGTGGTCACCCACCTGCAGGTGCCTCTTTCCACAACACGGCTTATCCTAACACATCTGTGCTTGTTCTTGGCTTTCAGCTGAGTGGCCCAATGACCCTGGGAAGAGCTGGCCTTGTGGATCAGCAGGTGTTAAAGAAAGGAAATGAACACCCACAGGCTGGCTCTACTTTGGTAGAGCGGGTAAGACGTGCTGCCTTCCAGGTCCCATGGCATTTCCAGCCTATTTGGAATAAGTGAGGCTGCTTGAGGACATGAGAAGGGAAAGAGAAAGAAAAGTTCATGTGAGTTCAGAATTTTAAAAAGAAGGAGGTAGAGGGTTAGCTTCGTACTGAGCACTTAGGTAAAAGCTGATGGAGTAGACAGGGCAGCAAAGAGGACTGTTCCAAGTCTTTCCAGTTTGTAGAAGATTTCTAATTTAAAGAAAGCAGAGACTGGTTGCTGTCTCCACTAGAAAAAAATAGGCTTTGACCTCACATTTGGCTTTTTTTTTCTTCACATCTCCTCTGTAGATTTCAATATTGTTGTATCATTTGTTCTGAGAGTTGTAAGACATGTCAAAGCACATATGAAGCATAACCTAAGTAGACAGAAGTAAAAGGGTTCTTCCATTCCAGTGACTACTTTCGGATTAGAGGGCATCACGAGCTGGCACCTCTAAAATGAGCAGTACTTCTAAGGAGCGCATAACTACAGGACTTAATAAGCTTTGAGATCACTCGAGGTCTAGGGAAGTCTTAAGAGTACAGAAAACAAAGTAAAAGGGGTCTCAACAGAGATATGTTAGTGTTAAAATTTCTTTTTCAGGAGGAAGGGGAACAGGTGAGAAACTGGTTAAGAAGTTAGAAGAAAGATTACAGGTCAATTTCTCCTCGAAATGAAACTCCTGGCAGAGCTGACAAGAATGTGTTTACCTAGCATGAGCGCTTACTGGACTTCTATTTTCTGCTGCAGAAACAGTGTAGGACTGAGCTCTCACAGCCAGCTTTGTGTTTATACTTCTACTCTACCATTTGGCACAATACCCACTGTCCTATAGCTGTTTATAAGCATAATGGTTTTGCTCAGTAGATGACAAGCTTACGGAGAGCAGAGATCATGTCTTATTCATCTGGATACTATCATATACCTAACAATAAACCATGTAAACAACAGAAGCTCAGTGAATGCTTATTGAGCCAAAATGGCTGATACGCCAACTAAACACTCTGTAGGTGATTACAAATTCATTCATCTTTCCTAGTAATAACAGCTCCAGATCATGAAGCGTTGTACACCAGGAGCTTACCACCATGAACACATCCTGGACGGCCGCTATGCATCACACCTTAATGTGTTATTAAGTCATCTCTTCCCATTCTTCTGCCTCTGTTCCTAGCTTAATGTGTTAATCTAGACCAGTGGTTCCCAAATTTTAAGTGCACCATGATCACTTAGAAGACTCTCAAAACACAAATTCCTGGGCTCCACAACCAGAGTTCCTAAATCAGGGGGTCTGCGGTAGGAGCCCAAATGGCATTTGTCACAGTTCCCAAATGATTTGAGAATCCCATGTTGTCATGGTTGCACTTGTCCTGCCGAGTAGGTGCTTATTTCCTTGGCATAGGTTCTGATGGGGGCAGAAAATGGCTCTTCAAATGCAAACTTTGCGACTCCTCTACTCTTCCCACCTTGGGTAACATGTAGGCAACAGTGGACACATTAGCTTGTCAAACTATCAGCAGAGGGATCCTCAGGCTACCATCTGTTGGTGTCATAGAACGCAGGCTCCCAGTGTTGTTAACTCACTGACCATAGCAAAGGAGAGAAAGCCCTGCTTGGGACCCAGGAGGAGCACCACTGGGAAGGAAGGCAGAACAGTGAGGAATCAGTAATGTTATAATCAGCGAGGGGACTGGCAGAGTTCTCACGGACACTGGTTCCCCAAATTTATAATAAAAACCATAATAACAGTAACAGTTAACAGCAACTGAACACTTGCGTACCACAAAAATACCATTCTAAGTGTTTCACATAAATTAGCTCATTTATGCCTCTAAATAATCCTGTGACCTAGAACCTATTTTCATTTCCATTTTACAGATGAAAAAACTGAGTCCCAAAAAAGGTAAAATAAACTAACCAAAATTAGATTGCTAGGAAGTAGCAGGATGATTGTTTGACCTAGGCAGTCTGGCTCCAGAGCGCAAACTCTGCCTCACTGCCTCTTGAGCTGACTATCGGCAAACGGCAGCTGTCCTCCTTGAGCTCCGCTCCCTCGGGCCCATAGATCCAATCAAAAGAACACTCAGAGTTTCTTCAAACTGTACCAAAAGACATAAATCCTTGGTCGAAGCCCAGGTTTGAGCTGCATCCCCTTAGCTAATCTATCAGGATTGACAGTTAAAGTATCTGGGGAATTATTAAATTTTTAGTGGCAGGGCCAAAACAAAACATAGAAAGCAGGCCACTCCCTTGGCTAGACTGTAAACTCCCAAAGGGCAGAACCATTTAATTCTTTTATGAGACCCAAATGCCCTGGAAAATGCTAAGCCTTCAGAAAGTGCTACATACATTTCAAAGTGACAGCAGGGAAAGGGTACAAGTGTAAAGCTTCTGTTGGGAAAGATCATCAAGAGGAAATTTCCAGGGTGGGAGAGGGAGGAGGGCAGCATGACAGAGGCTCAGAAAAACTTAGTCACGTAACATAAAAGGACGAGAAATACAAGGAGGCCCAATATTTTCCTCTAGAAAAGCCAAAGCAGCTCAGGCAATTCAGCTTAGAAACTGAGCCCCAGGTTCTCAAAAAGCGCACCTCTCACCAGTGGTTTGTAGTATGTGGTATGTGGAGATGTAGTGAAGGGCTCAGGTAGAGAGGCCGTGGACGCTCCAGCGACTGCTAGTCACCGAGTAAGTAAAAAGCCACGAGTGCTATAAGGCATCTGGGAAGGCTGGGCTCTCTGTGAGAAGAGCTGCATCTCCTTCTGTTTCCCAGGCAACCAAGCCAGCCCCCTTATCACCTCCACTTTCATCACTGGAGCAGAATGAAAGGTAATTGAGCTAATTATTAAAGCAGCACTAGCTGGTACCACCACCACTAATTGTCCATTTATCTGGGGTTTATAAACAGCCATCTTAATTGATGCTGAGTTGGAATATGCCACTCACTTTATTGGCCTAGCTACTGGGCAACAGAGAGGTACAGAACATGCGGACAAAGGGCCCAGCACCAGAATTATCATTCATTTCAGCTCATGCTCACTTAGGTATACCATGAAGCCCTTTATCAGTATTCCCCACTGCTCGTCTTTCCCAGATTTGCCAAATTCAAGTGAAGGTCGGGTACACAGTAATTAAGTTATTTGCTGTATTGGAGATGTATGATATCAAGTTAAAAAATCAGGCTAATCCCTAAAAGTTGGCAAGACTTAAGGCCCCAGATGCCCACCTAGTTGGCCAAACTAGATTAGGCAGGGCTCCTGAAAGTAATTCCCTAACACACCAGGGAAGTGGGAAGATCTAGAGAGGACGGGTGTTTTTACAAGAGGTGAGAGGCACAAAAGATATTCAAAAAATAAAGTTTAAAAAAAAAAGGAAATTCTTGCAAAAGAGGTAGCTCTGTCTTACCTACATAGACAACAAACAGAAGGATGCCTGGATGGTGAAAATGCGTAAGAAATCAACAACAGAAAGAAATTTGAGAATTTCACAAGTATGTGAAAACTGAAGAACATACTCCTAAACACTTCTAAAATATACTTCGTAGAACTGCAATAGTTTTAAATGTATTTATACCTCTTTAAGTACACAGGTTCACAATTTGTGTTGTCTGCTCGATCAAAAAAGAAATCTTAAGAGAAGTTAGACTTGTTGGGCACAAAGCCATCGCTAGGCCTAAGACTGAGGCCTTAATGACCTGTGGCTGCTAGGAGCAAGAAAATCTTGACACTTCCCATTGGTTTTAATCAAACTGCTAAATTAGGTACATCAGGCCCACCATCTGCGGAGAGCAGATGCTCATTAGGATGAAAGTCAAAAAGATGAGGCAGGCCAGATAACTAATACGACCCAGATCCCAATCCCTCAGAAGGTTTTTGTTCTTCCAGTAATTATCGGGAAGATGTCAAATGCCAGGGCTTCTCATTTCACTTTTAAGAGCCTCAAACATGCAGAAAAATATTATAAGCTTAAGAACATTTTTGCAGATACTCCCTACATGAACTCAGGCACTGAAAACAGAATAGTTATTACGAGTCAGGCAGACAGACCTGGTTTGAAGTTCCAGGTCTACTACCTCTCCTGTGTTATAGTGAGCAAGTGACAGAAGTTCTTTGACCCTCAGTTTTCTCCCGTTCAGAATGGAAATGCACCATCTACCTCACGGGGTTGTTACAATGATTAAAGGAGATGACAATGTACAGAAAAGCACTTGGGACAGGACCTGGCTCATTGTAGGCAGTCAATTTAACTTCTTTATTTCAGTTGCTGTTACGACAGAGCTAGAGCTGTTTCCTAAAAAGTCAGCAGGGGGAGCTCCTCAAACTTCTGTGTGTTTTGCAAAACAAAACAAAACAAAAAAACTGGTAGAGTTGAAGTAGCTTTAAATGTATTTATACCTCTTTAAGTACAGAGGTATAAACCTCTGAACCTGTGTTGCTGAAGAAGGGGCATGACGTGAGTTATGGGTATTGGAGGCCACCAGGAACCTACAGAACTGTGGGGAGTGGGTCGCAATAAGGTGGAAGAAGTGAGCACTAACAAACTATCAGAACAGTTCTGTAGTAGCTTGTTTTCTATGACCACTCTCAGGCTCTTATGGGAGGAAGTGGGCAGAATAGATCTTAATTTCCCGCAAATCCATTTTTGTTAATGATTCTAAATGGTTTTGGGTTGGGGTCACTGGAGACTCATTTGCCACGATAGTACTGGACATGCCTCCTAAAACTACGGGTGTGTCATATGCTTTGTTCTGCAGGTCTGCCAAACTTCCAGGAGCCATCCCTCCAAAATGCCACTCACCGTACAAAGTTTTGCTTTATGTTTGGAGCTAAGGAGTAAACAGCAAGATTTGGGTATGGCCAACCACCTCTAGACTTTGAACTACAGGAGGGCAGGTATCACATCTGTCTCATTCACTCCAGCAGCCTAGAACACTGTTGGCTGGCTGGCATGTGGCTATTGAATGTAATTATTCTGAGACAATCACAACCTCATTCCAATCATACAAGAGAAAGTACCTTTCTAGGAAAATTAAGAATGTTTGCTGCTAAGAGGCCAATTTGTCTTTCATTTCAAAAGCCATTATTACATCAGCAATATGATCACAAGTAAGTTTAATAGAAAGCAAAACATCTGTGTCCCGGATGCACAAAGGCTTGGGGAAGGGGCTGCTACATAATAAGATTTTCCTCAGCAAGCACCACTAGATCATGAAAAGCTCTATCTAGAAGCCACTTAAAATACAAGCATACTTTGTTTTATTGTGCTTAGCTTTATTATGCTTCACGGATGTTGCTTTTTAGAAAACAACAAACAAATTGAAGGCAAGACCCTATACCAGCAAAAAGATTAAAACTCATTTTATTAAGCTGCTCTGAAACCAAAACCATAATATCTCCGTGGTATGTGTGCCTGTAGAGGAATTAAAATGAATAAGAAAAACCCTGAAGATTAGCCAAATTCCCTAGGAGCTTTTTCTCTCTCCCAGATTAAGATCCTGGAAGAAGAATGCTATTTTGATGCTTTGTCCTTTAAAATAACTGTGGGGAGGCAGACTAGGAAGCTTTGGAGTCCACTGCTGAATTCAGTGCTGGCTCCTCTAAAACCTCGAGCTGCATTACTCTGGGCAAGGTAACCTTCTAGGCTTTAGTTTCCTTCACTGTTAGATAACAGCACCCATCTCATGGGATTACTGTGAGAAGGAAATGCAGTATGACAGGGAAAAGCCCTTAAAACACTCCCTTGCAGCAAGTGCTCAATAAATGTTAGGCTTTCTTTGGTTGCTACTGTTACTGGACTTTTCTCAATAGAAGTAAAAAAGACAACTGTCAACAGAATCTGGAGGGTTATCCAAATATCTAAAAAAAATGAAGTCTTCTAAGAAAAGGCCACCCTGGCTGGCGTGGCTCAGTGAATTGAGTGTCAGCCTGGGAACCAAAAGGTCGCCAGTTTGATTCCCAGTGAGGGTACACGCTTGGGTTGCAGGCCAGGTCCCCAGCTGGAGACCTACGAGAGGCAACTGATTGATGTATCTCTTGCATATCAATGTTTCTCTCCCTCTCTTTCTCCTTCCCTTCCTCTCTCTAAAGGTAAATAAATAAAATCTTAAAAAAAAAATAAAAAAAAAAGGAAAGAAAAGGCCAATGGGCACTCTGTAACATGTTGAGAAAACAGGAGAGACACTAGTTGGTTTATGAATGGAAACCATCTGCTAATAATCTAACTCAAGAATGAGATTCCTAACAGTCTAGATTTCCCTCCCTTCATGGCACTCTGTATCCTTGTTAGAGAACTTTTCTGTATCTATAAACATCTACCTGCTGGAACACAACCTGATTATTCAAATCCCCGATATCCATAAGTAAAACTGGCCATTTGGGGTCAGACCTCTGGGCATAAAGTAGGGGACAGGAAGTGGAGGTACGGTTATTAAATCAAAGAAGAATAAAAACAACATACAGCTGTTCCAAAAAGCTAAATGCCAAGAAGCAGAGATTTTCCCCCAGCAGTAGAGGAGCAGGAGGTGCTGAGTGGGGCGGTGGAGGCAGATGTCTGGAACAAAGAGGGGTGGGGGAGAGCCTGCAGTGCAGCCCGGTAGCAAGTGATTATCTGCCAGCGAGGAGCTTCCTCACGCTATCAGCCAAGCCACACAGGAGTGCCAAGCAAGGAGAAGCACAGACCCATGGGGTCTGTTTACCAACTCGGGCCAGGAACCTCCTCAGACAAGGTTGTTGGGAGACCATGGTGTAGTCTGCACCCCGGCCAAGCCTGAGCCTGTGAAGTCCTGGTGTCCCACAGAGAAAGCATGGAGGCTGCTGGGATTTCTAGGCCTTGCCATTGGGTCAAGGATACTACTCCTCCGGGGAGGCCGGATCCCATGCCTACCAGCTGTCACAGTAGTTTGGTTAAATCATTCTCCCACCGGACAGTGCCGTTGTCTCTCACAGATCCCTACCTTTAACCCCTTTAACCATCACATGGCCCAGATTTTCCAAAACATAATTTCATAAAAAATTTTTTAATAAAGATGCTTATTAAAGATACCCTTAAAAATATACTTAACTGTGACTTTATCATACCTTTTATGCCTTCACATACATAAATTTACAAGTTGGCAGTGGAAGTGAGGTTGGGGGCGGGGGGAAGAGTGTGATGGGGAAATAACCTTTGTCAGGAAACAAACAGAATTCTGCTTTGTTTCCTTCCTTAGAGATTGCCCCGCAGCAGCAGCAGCAGCACACACGAGGTCTCAGAGCCCAGTCTCATTGTGTGTCTCAGTCCCAAAACGTTGGTCACGAAGCTATTCAGCCACCACAAAACTGCCTCAGCGGGGCTCGTCTAGCCCATTTCTGTTCTGTGGAGCTTTCTGAGCCAGCTCAATGGGTCTCTTCTCCTCCTTCCTTGGAAGATTCCACAGTGCATGAAAACTTCAAGTGCTGCCAGCAGCAAAGGGTGGGAGAGGTGTGCACTAAGCTCCTAATTAAATCACAGGATCTGGCTCATGAGTATCTCACCAACTGAAACATGTACAAGACACCTTTATCATTCAATAGCCAGAATCTAATTGCTGAATTAAGAAAGAAGTGGTTTAAACAACAACAAGAAAAGATTTTTAAAGATGTCTGAAGGAAGGAGGACTTGGCAAGAGAAACAGCTTTCTTCACTCTTGCAGCTTCCTGCTTTGAAGTAAGACTGAGTACAAGACCTCAAAACAGAGTTTTCAGCCAGATGGCAAGATGCCGTCACATCAACATAAGTAAAGGGAGGAGAAAGCTTCATCTGGCTCCTTGCACCTTCAAGTTTTCATAATGCAAAGAAACATTTCCTTACCTGCCAGGACCCTGTTAACAGAGGAGTGAGTAGCCAAGCCAGGCTGTCCACGTTCATGAAAAATCCCAGCATAAGGCAAGTATTCAGGCAGCAAGAAACGCCTGTAAGAAGGAATCATGTGTGAAAAGCCTACTGAAGATGACCATTAAATAAGGGAGATATACTATGAACCTAATCTTGAGAATCAAGGACAAGGGATCCAACTAGGCCTAGGAAGCCACAGAAGCCCAGAGCAGAATAAAAATTCGTAGGATTTGTCCATTCACAGATTGGTACTTCTTGATCTTCTAAAGTTTCCCAGGACTTCTATTCTTGAACAGGAAGCTCCCAAAACTGCTATTCTATTTCTTTTTATTGTGGCCGATCATTTCCTGTCAATCTCTAGCTGACAGGGCTGGATCATATGTTCACTAAGAAATAATTCCAGATATGGACAATCCAAAGACCAAAAAGTAGGTTTAATAAACTAAACCCCAGGTTTTCATATAGGCCCCCTCATAAAAGTCTCTCATAAAGGATGAATGCCCAGTTCTTACCTTGGGACAAAGCGTCCAAGCGAAGGTGCAGACATCCGGGCGTTGCGTGGAGCTCGGTGCCTGGATCTGTCACCGTTGTCTCTGGAAAAAACAAAAAGACTGCACATAAGAGAGTCACTAAAGCAGAATCAGCCACCAGCCCAAAAGACAAACATCTCCCAAACTGAATTTCTATACCTAGGAGAAGACCCCCGACAAATCAGTCATCTGTCTGCTTATTAGTTTGGGTGGCACATTCATATACTGTGTTTCTGGAGTACCTCAACTAAAGATTAATGAGCATTTACTAACAGTTCAGTAAGGAGGAGGGAGATTTTTCTTGAATTAGTGTGGTCTCTAAACTCTGCAACTTCTGAAATTGAAGCCAGGCTTAGATCTTCTAAGGGATCTGGAATGGGTACTTTTTTCTAAATTGAAAGATATAAGGAAACTTTGGCTTTTGGGGATCTGGAAGAAAAATTCCCTCATCAATTTCATCCAGCAAATGGTTATCTTTCAATGAATCTGTTTAGGTCCTTGGTGTGGAAAAATAAATGGTAAGTGAAGAAAGACACTAGGCAATCCCTTCTTTTAAAAGACCGAAAAATTGACAATGATGAAGAATATCAGACAACACAAACCTAAGGCAGGCCAGTTCAGAGGAAAAAAAAAAAAAAAGTCTAGGTGTTATCTTTACGGTCTATAATAACCACCATTTATAAAGTATCTACTAAGTTCTAATACAAAGGTTACTGTTATGTTATCCGATTTAATACTTCTAAATATCCCATGAACTATTATTAGCTCTGTTGAACAGGTAAGGAAATTAAGAACCAGAGAGGCAAATACCCAAGATCACACAACTAGTAAGTGGTTGAAGCAGGATTTAAGGAAGATCTATCTGACCCCGAAGCCCTTGCTCACTGCACTACACTTCACTGCTTCTGACAAGAAACGAGAGGGCAGAGACTTCACATGCCTTAAGTTTCCAATGTATCAAAGGAACAATAAGCCAAAGGGCACTTGCTGGACAGAGAAGTTAATGAGCTGCTTAAACAACTTCATAAAATAAATGAACCTCTGAGAGCCTGATTTGGGATATTTTCTTAATTTTCCCTTTGGATTATCTTCTATTTAACAAGATAATCTTCAAACTGGCCCTGGAACCAGAATTAAGATAGCACTTTGGCTTTTAAATGGACCACTGGGAGCTTTACAAGACAGAAACAAAAGCCTAGGAAGGTTTTTATATCTTGGTGGAATTGGATGCTGAGCATTTAAATACAAATCAATACTAGGGATATTAGAAGCTGAACCATTAAAAGTTAGTACTTGGCTTTTTATTTTCCCAAAAGAGAAAGCATACTATTGTTCTCCCTAACATATATTCCTTAGACTTGAAATTCTACAGATGAAGGACCAGGCAAGGAAAGAGGTAAGTCCACATACACATGAAAGCTAAAAAGGGGGCTAAAAAAAGAGACCAGAAGTTCCCGCCCAGTAGACTGAAGCTTTGGGGAGCCCAAAAATTATTAAAAGGGCTTGGTAGCCACATGTACACAGGACTAGCTGAATATCAAACAAATAAGACAGCTCTCAAATTAAGCATATTATTTTTCAAACATATATAGAGTCAAGTTATGATCAAAGTACCAATTTATTTAGAAGTACAAATGAATTCATGTTTTCATAATAGTTTAATTTACTTATCATGGGCACTAAAAGTACAACTAATTATCATGAGAGGAGTTAGAAAATATTTTGAGGTAAGGAAGGGTCCTAAGTGTTATAAGGTTGAAAACTATATTACAGAAAGAAGAATCATGGGAGAAATCCATTACTTTATTCTACAGCTATAAGAGAGAGCTGGCCTTCCCAGAAGCAAGATGTGGAGCCAACAATTTACTTCTGCAAGGTCCAGAGTCCTTTCCCTCTGGACAACAAACAGTACTCTTATCTGGCGTTAGAAGAGTTGAAGGGCAGAGAAGGAAAATCCAGTGCCCGTCATGACACAGAGCTTGGTGAAAGGACACTAGAAGAAAAATGGACAAACACCAGAGCTGGGGGAAAATCTGGGCTCCTATGACATATTTCACAAGCCTCTTTTTATTGGTATCAAAACCTAAAACCAATCAACTTCTTTCTGATTCAGTTTCTTTCTCCACTGTGAGAAGAGGGCGGTGGGATGCAAAACATGGCCAGAGGTAATGGTTTTTCAGTATTTAGAGACTGCAGGGGGGCAGGGTGCGTGTGTGTGTGGTAAGAATGAGATCAGCTGTCTCAGTTACAAGCAATGTCTCAGACTGATGGTTACATTAGGCATCATAAAAGAGGTAGTAAATATTAAGCGAGTGGAGGTGTATTTGCTGGTTCTGAGCTTAACATCTTAACTAATGATGAAGGAGGAGCTAAATAGCATCTCAATAAAATGTAGAAATGACCTTAAACTGACAATGTTGAGAACCCTAGCCAATAAAAAGGAATAACAGAATAGGACCCAGAATGATTAGAAACATGTGAAACATGGTGAACACACAAAGGAGATGCTGCCTATGGAAGAAAAATAAAGACATCTAGGAGAAAATAGCCTGTAACAAAAACAGCTTGAACATTTACTGACCAGGAAAAACCTTGAAAACAGGAATGCACAGGTGGCAAAGGTCAGAATGTCCAACCAGAGAACAAATTAGGCAAGAAGAAGGAAAAGGTCCTGGATTTTAATGCTGCCACACAAAACTCTCTGACTAAAGGCACAGCTTCAAATAAACTAGAGGTAAACAGAGCAACTAATGAGTTCAGGTTTATAGTCTAGAAAGAAGGGAAGATTCAGAAATAACAAGGAGGTGAGATGGGGACACATTTCAATACACAGATTACTTGCAAGAAGGGGTGTGGTTTAGAGGGAGGGAAAAGAAAGACTAGTAAGAGTTCCAAGAAAAGAGTACTCAAAATAATGTTGTTTTCAGAAAACTATACTGCCACTTATTTCAGTGCTGGTAAAAGAGCAACATGAAGCACGACTCCATGAGGTGAGGAAGGCAAAACAAGTCAGGTAGAGACAAATGAGTAAATTAGAAGATGTTTTATAGATGAATAGTGGAAAAAAGAAGACTCAGAGAGAGTCTGTCCTAGGGATAGGGGAACGTGGTAAATACTGGGGCCTAACAGAGCTCATGTCCTTTTCAAGAAGGGCTTAAAAACAAAAACAAAAACGGTGAAGACCATAGTATGCAGATATGTTGGAACTGCTCCTCCATTGCAGGAGAACTCTTTCTCACCAGAAGCACTTTGCAGGGAAATACCAGAGAAATCCTCATCAATTTCATCAGCTAGAAGCTAGAAGCTGCCTTTAAGCCAGCGGGAAAGATGCTGGCTGAGTTATTAATGGTTTTCCCAGTTGTTGAACTCTATGCATCTCTGATTATCTCTCAGAGGGGTATTGGGGGAAGAGCAGGGGAAAAAAAACAAGACTTTCTGGTAAAAGATTTCATAAGGAAAAAACACCCTTCAGACAATCAAGGATCTAAGACAAGTGCCGAATACAAGAAAGTACATCTCTGGAACAAAGGAGAAACACAGCAGCAACTCTTGCTAAATGTCTGGGATTAATTGCCTGAGAGAGAGGCTATAATTTAAAAAATGAAAAATACACCTACAGACTGCTGTCTGAGTCCTGACCAGACAGTCAGGTTGTCATTACTCCTCAGTAAGAAACGGTTCTGACTTGGGCCTTTATAAACAAAGTTCTTGCAGCGAATAACTCAAAAGGCCATTGTCCTCTTAACAATACTATGTAGATGACTTTGCTGAAAATTAGACTATTTAAAAAAATACATGTTTCCCTGTGTTCTTCTGGTTCTCCTCAGTCTCCAGACAATAGAAGGCCTAGTGGGTATCCGTGTCCCTGGATGGCACAGTGACCTTGGTTAAGTGCTTTCCTCGCTTGGGCGCTGCTGGACTGAGGCTCCAGTCTTGACTGCCGAATGCTGCATATGTGTAAGGGCTTAGGTTTCTGGGGGCAAAGCACAGGCCCAGCTGATAATATTCACCGAGAACGTCTAATAGCACAGATCTCTTGGAACTGCAGCGCTTTATTTTTTTCTCCAAGGAATAGTGATATAACAGATAATTACCATTTACAAATTCCTCTCCTTGCTTATTCTACTTTTAATTTCACCTGCATACATTATGAAAACCCATATTTCTATTGTGCTTTTTACGTTAAAAAATAAATATATGTCTAAGTGGTTATTTTCTCCTTTCTCCCTCTGCTATCCTGGGAGTTTAATTTTTTCCCTTCTGTATTTTCCCATTCTAAGCACAAGCACAATCGAGACAGTCCATTTTCTTTCTCTTCTGCATTACTCAAAATAAATATTCATATATATATATTTTTTTTTACTTGTGCAAAAACTTATGTATTTGCTACTAGTAGTCACTGACTTCCATAGGGGTCCTGGAAATTCTGGACACAGAACAGAGAGCAGGAGCAAGTACTACCAAGGACATAATTCTAAGGTTGCTGAGCAATATTATATATTTCTAAGCAGTAGGCTCAAAATCCTCAGTACAGAGCTAGAATTCAGGTAGGCATATATTTTATAAATACTCCGGTGCTCTACAGGTACCAGATATCCTATTTCTAATCGTCATGAAGTCTCCGTCACTTTTCTGAGGCTTTGATTATTCTACCTCTGCTGAGTACAAGGGAACTTCTCCCAAGGTAGTTTACTCCCACAAAGATCCAAGAACATTAGTGCTAAAAGAAAATTCAGAGATTAAAAACTTCATTTTAAGGAGGTTTCTACAGATCAGACATTTACAGATCAGACATTGAGGCCTAGGGTGGGCAAGGGACTTGCCCAAGGACAAATGACAAATCACAAGTTCAGCCAAAACTAGAACCCAGAGCCATTCTCTAGACAGCAGCTGTCAGGCTGCGGGGGCCAGCGGCACTGACAAGCGATCCCCGCTCCAATCACAGCTGCACTAGGAGGCGCTTGCTATTTTATAAACTTAGATCAAAATTGATTCCAGTAAGGGTTAAGGACTTGGGACAGTTCATTTGGGAAAATAAGAAGAGAGACAGCTGAGCTCTTAGGCAGCTTCTTCCCACTGGAACACTCACAGACAGGCCCTGCTCTTCGACACCAAGGCCTCCTACAGTACTGAACGTTCAGTCCTCACGTGTTCTCGTCTGTACTTTGCCCACAGCTTTCAAACTGGTTGTCCTATATCCATACACTTGTCACTTTAAGTCACCATAATCAGTGTAGTCCATTAGCCTAACATACATATTGAATAATGGGTGTCCCCAAACAAGAAAAAAGTAAAAACTTCTCTGCCAGGTATTCTAGGCCCTCCATAGTTTACGCTTTTCTGATCTTCTCTCTCCTATTATAAATACTCCACAGCTCTAGCGACAGATCTATTCAGGGTCCCCAAATAAACAACATAAATCTCTTCCCAGTCTAGGGCACATGCCTGGGTTGCGGGCCAGGTCCCAGGGAGTGGCTTGCGAGAGGCAACCACAAATTGATGTTTCTCTCCCTCTCTTTCTCCTTCCCTTCTCCCTTTAAAAAAAAGAAATAAAATCTTAAAAAAAGAGAGAGAGAATATTTTTTAAAACACTGTAAATCTCCTGTCACTGGTTTGTTGTTTAAGGTCTCCACTTTGTCTAGAATCTCCATCCCCACCCCCATCCTCCGCATCAATTCATCAAAGTCCTATGCAGTTTTCATACCTAGATGAAATCCATGAAGCCTTCTCATATCTCCCCAAATACTCTCCCTTCATACCATGATGTCCTGTACTTCAGTGGTGTCTTGTTTCAGTCTATGTTGTAAGACATTTATGTAAAAATCTGATCATGTTATCCCATAGCTTAAAACTCTTCAATGACTCCCTCTTCACCTACGGAATAAAGTTCACCTCCCTTGCAAGGCACAAATACTCTCTAAGATCCAGTGCCACGTTAACTCTTGGGGTTCATCTGCCGCACATCTTTGACTTTGTAGTCTAGCCATATTTATCAACATAGGTATATCTGAAATAGTCCATGCTATTTGGTATTTCTATGACTGTGCATTTATTTGCCTTTCTCCTAAGTATACTTAGAGAAAGGCCCTATTTTTAAGACTTAAACCTTTCTCTTTCATGTCTGCTGTGTAAAAATAATCAATTACCACACAAAAAAAATCAAGTAAACGAATTATTTAAAACTCTCTGGTAAAAAGGACGGGAACAGTTTCTTATCTCATCCCAACTTTACCAACTACTTCTGTACAATTCCACCACTCAACAAATGCAGTTGGTTGCCTGATTCTTGATCGCTTTAGCAGGTTCTAGTAGGCAAAGAGAATAGTAACTTAACAGTGTGTCTTAGAGTTTTTCTTGTACTTCTAATATTAAAGAGTCTATGGTTTGTAAGTCAAAGGAAGAGACAAAGGCACTTCCCATTTCAAAATAAAATAGACAACACCTCCCTCCGAAGACCTACTCTTCCATTTCTTGGCTACAAGTTATGTATTTGCTATGAGTAGTCACCGACTTCTATAGGGGTCCTGGAAATTCTGGGCACAAAAGAGAGAGCAGGAGAAAGTAACACCAAGGACATATGGCTCTACTGGGATCTCCAGTCGCGAGAACGTGAAGTATGAGTCTCACACAGTTGTCAGATATTGCTGACAGACAGATGATAAGAGCACTATGACCTGATTTCTATCATATTTTCTTTGCCATGGTTCAGCTAAATTTCAGTTACATCAAAAGGGCAAATGGAGCCCTGATCAGGCTCAATGGAGTGTGGCTCAGTTGATTGGGCATCGTCCTGCAAGTCAAAAGGTTCCCAGTTCGTTTCCCAGTCAGGGCATGTGCAAGGGGCAACCAATGGATGTTTCTCTCTCTCTGACTTTTATCTCCCTCTCTTTCTCCTTCCTCTCTGCTCTCTCTGAAAATAAATAAATATTTTTTTTAAAAAAAGGGCAGATAGACTATTAAACTCTGAACTAAAAACAAGCAACTTTCCCTATGTCACACCTAATCAAATGGCAGAGCTGAGTGACAGCCTTCAGAACTAATATACCGACCTTCTAATGACTTCTTTGCCATTACAAGGCGTCTACAAGGGGACCATAAAAGGAGATGCTCTGGCTGCATGACGCTCCTCTGTACATGTGTATGTGGCACCACACCATGCAAAACTGAGAAACGGGAACACATTTCGCACACCCAGAAATGGCTGTCATACTCAAATGAAATGTTTTTGCACATAAGAGCACAATATGCATTTCTGGGTAAAGGGAACCAAATACAAGCAGCTAAATTAGAAGAATTAAGAAAATAAATGTAATAGACCTAAAGAGACTTCATCACAAGGCTGAAAGACTAGAATTCTCACTGAGATGCCTTTCCAGAGTGCAGCCTAGTGTCACAACAGTAAATGAAAGACTTATTCTCTTCTGCGCTAGCAACAATTTTTAAGAGGTTGAGAATGTCAACTATAAATAAAAAAAAATTTTTTTAAAAGAGGTTGAATATAATTACCTAGTGGCTGGAATGTGTGGTGGAGGTATTTGTGACTGATCTGATCTGAAGCTCCTGTGGTTCTGGCTGTCATGAGTCAGGGCATCCCCTTTGCCTTGGAAGGCAAAGAGTCACAAAACGAGTCAGAAAGGGCAGGAACGTGAGCTAGGGATGATTCTGGGATGATAAGTACATTCAGAATAACAGGTAAAATGTGGAAGGGAACAAAAACAGCTGGACCGATAGTCATAAAATCACATACACCGCCTCTTTTGCAGGCTTTAGTAACTATTGGAACATAGCACTGAGCTTCATAAAAGCCTCCTTTCCAAAAGGACAGTAAAAATGAAAATGGGAACTTTCTTTATGCTTATTTGCTGTCTCCATTCTAGCAGGCAGACAGCAATGTCACAGGCAGACACACCTTTACCCTGCTTGTGAATATCTTCATGCAAAGATGGATGTTGAGGGCTGAGGACAGACCTGCTGATAGGTCGCATTTTGACAAACACAGGGACCCAGCAGTCTCAATCCTTACCGCAGACAAAGATAAATGGCAGAAGACGATGCCTGCCTGGGAAGATGGTCATTAATCCAGACATAAAAGAACAAAAAATTTAACCTGATGCTGACCAACCTTTAAAGCTCTCTTCCCCAGAGATAAATCTAGACAGTTTTATTCCACAGCAAGCTCATGGAACAAGGGCTCAAATATGGCTGTATATCACTTATAAAGGTTTTTTAATCTGCAGGACAGTAATAGTCAAGACATTAAGTATGCTTGCTCCTGCTCTCTAATCTGAGGTATGTCTGATTTTGGTCAAGTCTCAGAATCTTCACTTAGAATGTCACAATGAAGTAAATATCTCAATGTGTTATTATAAGGATTAAACTAGATTTTTAAAATATATATTCTATATTACCATATATATATATATACCACAAATGTTTTGTATGTTACAAGTTAGTATACATATGAAAATTATAGCTGATACCTTTCATTCAATAGATGACAGAAGAGAATTAAAATGATGGATCTGTGTAATGGCTCCCTTCATTTTCTGGGGACGCTATACACCTGAACGGGATGAGCTAGAGAACAGCACAATGATCTAAGCCTTAGCAAATGGAAGCAAACCCAAGAAGTCAAAGTGGGGTGGCAAAGGCAGAAGCATGACATGCTGCAAAGGTGAGGAAACCCAAGAGAACAGTTTCTTTTAATCGTACCCTAAGTGTGTTAGGAAGATTTCAGGCCATGTCTAACTTACCCGAAAGAACTATAAATTATGATTGTATATGCCTCTAACCTTCCTTCTAGTTATTAAAGCTAAGGAAATGGACTGGGGCAGAGAAATTTAAATGGGCAAGCACATTCCCTAATTTCTCACTCTCTCCCTCCTCAGAGCACTTAGATATTGAGAAGAGGAACCACCACAAGCAGCACTCAGCTTACAGTGTGGAGAAGAGAGCAAGGAAGGATGCAAGGATAGAATGAACAGATGGTAAATGAGCATCAACCAGCTAGCAACATCCTTCATGGAAGACCTAGACTACTAATACTGAGGTGACCGATCCACAGCTGCTGTTAAAAAATAAGATCACAGTCTGCATTAACCCAAAAAGAAAGGCAAGCACCCAAGAGAGGGACTTTCAGAGGCGCATCAGAGAAAACCGCCGATTGTTACTAACCGGGGAACAATACAAGACCCCTAAAACAACAATGGAAAGTCAGTCAGTGCATGGAAGGTGAAGAAGGCAATGTAAATTCAGGTCGTGCCGAAGCCAAGGGGAGGTGAGAGCACAGGCGGGCTGTGGGGAGCACAAGGAGGAGGCAGTCTGACATAGGAAAATCGAGGGGGAAGGAAGGGGAAAGGGAGGAGGTGGTAGCAGAAGAAAGAGAAGGTAAGATGAGAACAGAACATTTTAAACTAACCCAGAACTCCATTGTGAAGGACAAGTCACGAGGCAAGATACAGCTCAAAGGCATGAGCCCCTCGTCCCACCGCTGCGAAGAGATAACACAGAGCCTTCAAGTACGCAGGGAGGGGGCCAGCAGCCTGCTCTGACTCCCGGCTCGCAGGCTTACGGAGGCTGTGAGCAGCACGAGGTCCCCGCAGCCTCGGCAGGTACATTGAAACCGCTTCCCTGAACAGACCCTGGGGCTGGAAAAATAATCACATCTACAGGGGAGCATACCTCACTACAGGTGTCTGCCTGGCTAAGGGAGTGAAGACGCTTTCCCTTTACTGCCACAACACCCACCTTCCCCTAGAGGGGATGGAAGGGAGAATGACGCGTGCTGAGGGTCAGAGCGGAGCCGGAGCCGGAGCCGAGCGCCCCCCTCAGAGGTGACGGCGGAGGGGGTGCCGGCACCCCTGCTCCCTCCGCCACACCACAGTGCTTCAGGGCGCCTCTGAATTTCTTTCATATTTACATCTTCCTCAGACTAATGAACCCCCCATTTAATCGTTCTCCAGCTTCCAAGAACACAACTGCTGGCAGAGTGTGCTTTTAAGGATCACATCAGGAAGGTAAACTAGTACAAAGGTTGCTCCCACCTAATTTTAGTCCTTTCTGGCAAAGAGGTTTCTCAGACACATCATAAAGCTGTTGCAAGATGGTGCCCAGGGAATTATCCATTCACCTCATGAAAAAGGAAGGTTGCGGGGAGGCCAAGAACTCTCAAGATCCCAGACCTGACCAGGCTATGTCAAAACGGAGGGGAAAAAAGGAAAATGACTGACAGACTATCCTATTCCAATGCTGCCAGCAAAAAAGGAGGGGAAAAAAAAAAACGTAACCACCCTTCTCTCTCTTGTTTTACATGTTTGAGAATATCAAAATACAGGAATTTTAAAAAAGCCAAATGTCCAATCCGATACAAGCCAGAAAAGCTCAGTTTCAGGATGGAAAGAAACACAACGAATGCCTAGAAAGGTCCGGGGCAGCAGGTCAGAGAAGGAACAACACAGAAGTCAGACTGGGAAGCTTGAATTCTGGAGGCTGGGCTGACCTGCTCCTTTACCTCATCCCCTCCCCCAACCAACAACTAAAAAGTCCGGAAGAGGAAGGAATCACCTCTCAACCCATCCCATTAATCTAACAGGCAACTTTCAAAGGATTCGTCCGGGGCAGGGGGGGCACGTGGAGGGAGAAAGAGAACATTTAGGTAATGGAGTAAAGCCTCCAAGTATCAGTGTGATCAAGGAGTCCTTAGAGAACCTATCTTTTAGGAAAATCTACGTATTTTCTTTTTAATCTCTCCATACCTACTCTGCTTAAGAGAAACAACACCAAGCCTCCTGCCTTCTTGAGTGAAGACAGTCCACGGGGTCCATTTCCATGGTCACTGTTCAGGCAAAAAGGAAATAAAAATGTTGCCTGAAGAGCAGCAGCCCTCTTCTCCCAGCCTGGCCTGGGGCCCAATGGGCTGTCTCTTCTCACCAGCTCCAGTGAATCAGCAAGGCAACTGCCGCAGGTGAGAGTGCCCTGGGCACTTTAAGCCTCAGTCCTTCACCCCATCCTGTCACTCATCAACAGTAACAGGAGGTTGAAGCAAGAATGCTGCTCAGACAGTGGCCAACTTGGAAGCACTCACAGCTTGGGAGCAGAGGGAAGAAAGCAAGCTGAGTGTGTACTTACTCAAAGTCCTCAAATTCCAAGTCGGTTCCCTCTACTGATGGACCCTGGTTGTCTGAGGAAGAGGAGGAGGTGGAAGAACGAAGCCGGTTCTGTTGGTAGCGCATGGAGCGCTGGCGAATACTGTCTCTCCGTGAGAGATACTGGATCATCCTCTGAGCGTAGTATGCAGCAGGAGATAATCTGAGAGAGACAGAGATGGACAAACACAAACTAGCACTAATGCGGGGAAAACTGTGAAAGACAGTAAATTCAGTTCTCCCATGGCATCTTCCTGCTGAGGCGAACTCCAGAGACATGAAAAATAAAGGGCATTTAACTCACCAGGAGGTTTGTAGTGCACAAGATGCTTATCAGATTACCACCAGTGTTTCTGTTCTGAGATAAGACAAAGAGACTGTTTAATCAGTTCTCATCTGATCAACGGCTGCCCTCTTCCAAGATAGTAACACTAGGCTTTTCTTTTTAGTTTTTTCAGGGACCTCTTCTAGCAACTCAGGGTACCCTTTACAGACTCTCAGCTTTTCCTCAATCATCCATATTCAAAATACAAGAAAGGAAGGAACCAGAGCAATTACCTATAAGCCATCTCTTCATTCGTTTCATAGGTGGGAAAACAGGCCAGGAGACAGTAAACCTAAAGAAGCCATCTAAAGGCATCATCTTCACCAGGACTCCTTTCTTCTCCAACAAAGAGATAGGCTCCATATTTGTTTTAGCTCCTTAAAACTATCTCTTCGGGCTTCTCATCCCTCCTTTACAAATTATTAATAGATACTTGTAACAGAAAATACTCAGGATAGAGACTGAGAGTAAAACATACTTGGGAAAATAGAAAAACCTAAAAGGAAAAAAAACAAGAATTTTTCTATTTCTTACACCAGAGTATCAGAGGCTACATGGGGACTGAGCAATAACAGAAGGCAACAGTCACTTTTTTTCCCTCTCCCTCACTATGACTGTTCTCAGTAAACAGTCCAGACCTATATCCTTCCAACTGCTTAGTGTCTTAATACCCCACGAGAAGATCTAGTGTCCTATACAACCTGCCACATTCCCTTCTTTCTCAGGTTTTCCCTCCATCTTTCACAACGCTGGTATAGAATTTGAGGCTGTTAACTGAGACTGAGAGAGACAAACAATAACAGAAGAATGTTTTATATGGTAATATTAAGTGGATTACTAAGAAATTTCCAGACTTAAAACCTGCCTGAAGCACATAACTTTGACTCCACAATTTCACTAGAAATTTTATCCTGCAGAAACACACAAGGATACAGAAAAAGATACACAGTTAGAATGGGTGAAAAACTGGGAAACGCCCCTAATGCCCATCCACAGATTAAATAAACTATATCCATACAAAGAAAAACCATGTAGCTATTAAAAAGAATAAATTATCCCTACATACACACAAGGAAATCTAAAATAAAATCTTAAGTGGAGTAAAAATTGAAGAGGAGTGTGTATATACTAATATGTATATAAACATATATTTCTGTAATTAGAACAAAAAAAAACCTAAAAGGAAACACAGCAATCCTAAGGATTCCTGAAGATCTTAACTTCGATAATGTTTAAACATAAAAGGGGAAAAAAGCATGTATCATTTTTTTAAATGAAAACCTAATAAACTGATTGAGAATGGCAACAAAAAAGAGTTATTTCCAAATGGCAGGAAAAGTATTTACAAACATCTTGCTGCCTGGCCTTTCATTACCTCTGGCAAAGTTTCTGGGCAAATCCTCAGTAAAACTCCTGACTCCAGCCTAAGGAGATCCTGCAGTCAACTGCCATAGGAACTAAGGCTGCCTCTCAAATACCTGTCCCCAAAGGTAGTGTTCTTCTGGCCAACCATCAAATGGAATTCCCAAGCAGGCCAGATGACAATCTTTGGAACTCAAAAGACTGTGTTACAAAACCAATGTGCTGTATTTGGTGTCCCTGAGGCCAAATTATTTTCACAGAGCTATCTTCAGACTGCGAATGGGTGCACAGATGCATCGGCCAACATCACGAGAGCACACACACAGTTTCTTAAAAGTCTCAATTTATGGAGCTTTCATTATTCATTTGGGCCCCCATTTCCATAGATTTTGCAAGGATGAATCAAGAAGAATCCTCTGTTTTCAACAGACAGAAGTCAATATTCTTCAGTGGTTCGTCTATCTACTGAATATTAAAAAAAAAAAAAAAAAGAAAGAAAGGCCTTCCAGCAGAAATTAACTGTTACTGGTTAAATTCTCAAGTCAATCTAACTAGAAGAGCATAAAAAAAGTTTCAAGAGGAGAACAAAGATTTTTTTTTTAACTAATTCTGAAAAGTGACTATTAAGTATACTCAATCAGTTCATAAACTACCCTCACTAATGGTAAAAAATACAATATTAACAGTGATAAAGGCAGAAATAACGTTGACACTGACAATAAGTAAAAAGATCTTTCATGCAGTGGCACAATTTCGGCATTAGGTAACACCAACTGTTTAATTTCACTATAGGATAGGAATTCCCTAAGCTATAAAACTATGCATCAGTGATTTTTAAAAAATTCCTAAAGAATGGTATTGGCCTAGATGAGGATCAGAAATTCACAACACACATACAACAACAACAACAACAACAACAAAAATCCTGGCACAATTATTCATTACAAATACACCCTTAGCCTTTTTGGGTATCCAGAGGGAAGCTGGGGGTCATAAAGGCTCTGACCTCTATGTATTGTGTGTAGGGTGAGGTCTTAAGAGAAAAAAGAAATGAAACCACCAGTAATGAGGTAGCAATCATCCTCCTACTGAAGAGCTGGATAATCATCAAACTCCTAAGTGTTCCAAGTAAAAATTTTAAATGTTTAAATAAATCCTCAGGTTTTCTTCAAGGAAGAATACTTTACTTTCCCCTCCAAAAAAACCTGTTTTGTGTTCAAAGGGAAAATGTGAAAATACCAACACTACAAAGTATGACACTTTCTGTGGTAAAGAGACCTGAGTAGGAATAAATAACATGAAAGGAAGACAAATAATGGTCTTTAAGAATCACCAGTATAGTTTATGAGGTTAAAAATTCTGGGGTTGAGATTCCCATAGCTGTCCTAAAAGAAAGTGCAAGAAGTCCTCTATCTCTGTATTTCAGAGCATTTGACTCATGTGAAAGCTTTCCTTCTCTGATCTAGGGCTTCTTAACTCTCAAATATGATTATAGACTAACATAAATTTTCTTGCTTCAGTCGCCATCTAAACTGTCTACCTGTCTTTAAAGCCATCAATCCCCGTGTTCCCTGATCCCTGGATTTGCCATTACTGGGGTATGAAAAAGGAAGAGGACAATGGGGAACCTTTTCACTAGCATCTCAGAAAGAATGTTCAGTATCATCATGTAACTGTGGCAACAACAAAATCATTCAACAGACCCGGAATCTACTTGGTCTAAAGGTTTTTTCCAGACTTGAAATTCTTAATCTAGAGCAAAAGCTCATTTGGCTTTATCTGACCTACATTAACTTGCTAACTCCACGATTATAAATTACCCTTTTCTTTTGGCAAAGCCTCACAGTGTGCTCTGGGATTGTGTAAATTTTGTACAGGTTATCCCTTTTTTAGATGATTAATAATAAGACTGGCTGGACAACCCCAAAGGACTTCTCACTATAAATGTTATATATCAACTCCAAACTTGGTCTTCAGTTACCAATATCAGGTAAAAGCAGGCCTTTAACTCGTTTGAATTTTTTTTATCACTTCAAGATTCTTCAAATGTCTTCTAATCAGTGTAAGTCAAGCACTTTAATAAAATTCCAACTTATTTTATTCAGTTCCATTTGTCAGTCATCTCTTCCTTTAGATAGTCTCAAAAATTTCAACTGAATGAGCTTGATTTTTCTGCTTTTTGATATTCTAAATTCTCTCTCAAATGAAAGTAGAATTCTTTATTTGAATTTATGGATAATTTCCCTATTAATAAAAACCTTTATTTCCGTTCTGGCTGTCCATCTGAATGGCAGCAGCCACTCTGACCGCAGGAAAGGAATATATTATATGCTGTGACTCTGCCAGTGGCCTTCTCAGGCCCCTCCTCTAGTGCCACATTCACAGAAGTGAGCCCCAAAGGACAAGAGCTCCATCGTAACTGTCTGTCACCAGAGGTTCTGTTCACTTACCTGCAATACTTCCCAATCACCTGTCTCAAAACTGAAACTGAAGAATAAAAGAGCACCAGGGCCAGAGAGGCACAAAACGGGGCTTCCAACAGCTGGCAACCCCAAGGGCAGCCCCTCCCCCCCACCTAGTGCCATTTCTCACTTTGGCCTTACCTCGCTGGGTCTGGGTAAATTGGGTGCTCTCTGGATCCTGCTCCATCATAACGGGATAATGAAATGAGGGAAGATTCCAGCAGCCTCCTAGCAGAGATTAAAAAAATGGCAATAATCCCTGTCAATTACCAACTCAAGGTCATTCATAAGGAAAAATGGGGGAAAGATAAATAACATCCCCCTTTGCAGCTAGCTAACACCTGTTATCTGGGAGCACATCCTTCCTACAAGCTAAGTACTCAGAGACATGAATAAATGAAGAGCTACAAAGCTCCCACACTGAATGTGGCCACTGTATTATGTAGGATACTGCTCTTCAGTGAGAAATGAACAAGTGATTCAGAGACATGATCTTATTTCTATTTGCAGTACCTCCAGCAAACAAATAGGAGGTTAGAATAGACACCTAATGAAGAAAAATAGGCATACCAGAGATTACGGTGTGGTGCCAACATTTATCTTGGTGTTCAGTTCCTCCTTGTCATCCTAATCCACATCCCCTTATCTTCTACATCTACTCTGCTCACACCCTTTTTCTAAGAAAGAGAGTTCCTGGGACTCTCTTAACAACTGACAAAAATCATTAATTATATAATCTAGCCCAGTCATAAAGTCAACTGATCATATGTGATACATTCTATTGAGCACTCTTTTTGATGTCAGGAAAATACTATGGACTTTGCATATATTTCTTTATTCAAACCTCACAACAACCTGAAAAAGTAGGCATCACTGTATTATATACATGAGAGCACTGGGCTGTGTGGCTCACAGCTATTAAGTGACAGCACCAGGACTCCAGTGAAGGTCTGTCAACTCCAAAGTGCTTCAAACCAGCACACGCTACACTGTAGGACCTCCCAGGCTCCAGGCAGGTAAAAAGTGGATGTGCATCCACTGTGAGTGCAAGCTAGGATGTGGGCTTAGTACTGCAGGATCTAGTTATTTTTAAAGAGTAGCCAGAAGGCTGGACTTCTGCATGAAGTCTCCTGACTTAAATATTAGCTAAAACATTTTTTTTACCCTTTTTGTACAAGGGCCAGTTAAAAACACATCTGATAAACGTGGCCCAGGGGCCTCCCCAGTTTGCCACGTCTGCCACACTGTTTCCCCACTCAAGTGTGCCTTGGCAGTCAATCAAGCTCCTGCCATGGAACACGTTTCTAAGGAAATGGTCTCAGAAAGAAACGCATATTGTTCCTCTCAAGCAGCATCTTGCCTGGCCCT
This sequence comes from Pteronotus mesoamericanus, assembly GCF_021234165.1. Lineage (NCBI taxonomy): Eukaryota > Metazoa > Chordata > Mammalia > Chiroptera > Mormoopidae > Pteronotus > Pteronotus mesoamericanus. The sequence goes on along the minus strand of NW_026555299.1, from coordinate 1,572,435 downwards.
CCCAGGAACAGGTCTCCGGCTCCCTGCCAGACTCTTCTTTAAAGCAGATCTGCAGAATAAGGACAGCAGCTACCAATCTCTCACAACTGAGTTAATTCAATTCACTATTATTAAAACCAGCTGGCTTTAGGTATAGTCATGTGCAGTCACTTTATCCCAGCAACTGGCTCGCAAAAGCATTTCCCCTAACAACCTGGAGAAGAGATACAGCACAGACCCAGCCAGCCTGGCTTGCTACCTTACCCACCCAGGACAACCAACTGTTAAACGATGTTTCCTACCTAGAGAAGGCCTATAATCCCCACACTTAAAGACACTGTAAAGGCCAGGGTGTCCAACCTTTTGGCGTCTCTGTGCCACACCGGAAGAAGAGTTGCCTTGGGCCCCACATTAAATACATTATGACACAGAATCACAGACAAAAAAAATCTCAAAATGTTTTAAGTAAATTTTCCATTTTCTGTTGGGCCGCATTCACAGCTATCCTGGGCTGACTGCGGCCATATACCCCAGCGAGTTTAAACCATTCTATCACTAGAGAGAGAATACAATGTAACCACAGAGGAAGAGAAGAAAATAATAAAATACATCTCTCTGATTGAAAACCTGAATCTTCTATGATATCACTGTTTACAGCAGCAGAAATGCTGCGTTATCAATTCTAAGACACTTCCTCCCCCGCATTTTAATGTATCTGAAATTGGTATGCCTCTTATAACAGTGGGACATGGTTTAATTGGCAGGATTTTTTCCTTTCACAGGGGCATATAAAATAATGGCATGTCTTTGGATTCTGAAATACAGAATGTTTGTGAGAGGAAGGGGTAGTGAGATGTACATAGACTGGAGAAAAAAAGAAAAGTGAAATTATGAGAAGAGTATTCAGGATATTTATGCCATCTTATATAATACTTATTCATTATTAATAAATCAGTTCTATGGGGGTTGGGTGGGAGTTGCAGAATGGAAGCAAGATCTGGCGGCAGGATCTGCCCCAGAACACCCAGAAGCTTCTCCCATCCCAAAGGGCTCTGGAGTTGGTCTTGAACATCACTGAGCCCTGTCATGTTATCCTACAAATAAATGGCCACTTAGTAAGCAGAGGTCCTTTGGCAAAGAGCGTCCTTCAGAGTGACCAACATTCATCCCTAAGTATTTTGTCCAGAAGATGATCCTGCTAAGTTAGAAGGCCAACAAGATCCTTTACTATGCCACGGGAATGACAGTATTGAGAGAGATGAGATGACTTTTTAGGAATCCAATAAAGGAGATTCCTGAACTAGAAGAGTCGAATCTGATAATTTCAATTTGAATGACTTTATTTTATAATCCTGAGTAGTCAACTGCCCACTTTAAATTCCTATCTTAACTGGAAGACTTCTTTAAATCAGAGTAAAACCAAAGTGTTAAGCTTTGTCTCTGGGAAGTCCCTGATGAGGTTCTTTTGGAATGTGCATCCCTTGTGCCTACTTACTACAGCTCTGTTGGCAGCATTTGCTCCCCAGGCAACAGAGTGGCCTGGAAAGTCATGTATGTGTAGCATTTTAACTGCTAACACACAAAACCAGGAGAGCCAATTACTATGACTAGCACAGCTGCCTTCCCCCAACATACCACTGATGAAATATTAAGTTCTCTACTGCTACAACACAAGTACTATCTGGAGGAATAAAAAAAAGTATTCCAACTGGTGCTGAATAAAGAAGAACCAGAGTTATTAGACAAGTAAATATCATCACCACTCCTAGGCACACCAAAGAAAAACTTTCTCTTGTACAGTTAACTTCTTGCAAAGAGCCTTCAGTGGAAAATGGCAGAAGAAAATAGAATGGCATAGCTGTGCCTTTTGCTCTGGCCACCACAAATCTGACTTGACTTAATGATCTACCGTCCAGTTTGTTATATGGAGTCAGGTAGGACTTAGGAAGAGCTCAGATAAACTTGTTCGAGTTTGAAGCTACCATTTCATTTTGACCTCTAATCTCAACTTAGAAATGTTCCGAAGAGTCACAGAAGCTCTGACAGGAAAAACAAAAACAAAAATAAAACTTTTCTTTACAAGTTTGCCTGGTTCATTCTCTGCCAGTGGTTTTTCAAATGAAGTATAGTGGGGGTTGTGCTATTTTGATCCACTGGAAAGTAGTCAGAAAATATTAGAACTTTTGATTTATAATATATAAAATAACCATGATGTATAATACACACATGGATTGCTCAAAGTGCTTTTACTAACAGGGATTTTATTTTTTTATTGAAGATTTTATTTATTTACTTTTAGAGAGAGAAAGAGGAAGGGAGGGAGAAAGAGATGGAGAGGAACATCAATGTGTGAGAGATACATTGTTCAGTTGCCTCCCACATGCTCCCAACTGGGGATCTGGCCTGCAACCCAGGCACGCACCCTGGCAGGGAATTGAACTGGTAACCTTTTGGTTCACAGGCTGGCACTCAATCCACTGAACCATACCAGCCAGGGCCAACAGAGCTATTTTTTTGAGTCTGGAGTCCATTGCCCTATCAAACTACACATTAAGGAAATTTAATATTAAAGAAAATATAACAACAAATACATAAAATATAAAAACCATGAACATACAGAAGCATAACCGTATTACTACACAGACAAAGCAAAAGAGAATGATAAAGCAAATGTGGTAAAATGTTAATATCTGGGAAACATGGATGAAAAGTACATGGGATTTCTTTGCACTGTTTTTGCAACTTTTCTGCAAGTCTAAAATTATTTTATAATTAAAAACATCCAAAAACCAAAATCTAAAAATAAACTGAAAACTAAAGAGAAAACTATTCATTTTCAAAAGAATAATTCACTTCTTAAAAAGGATTTCTTCAAACAGCAAGCTTCCCTAATGCTTTCACAGGTTTGGTAAACGATAGGCTGCCTGTTTTCATAGACAAAGTTTTTCCAAAGACAGCCACATTCATTCATTTACTGCTGCTTTGGAGCTGGCAAGGCAGAGTTGAGCAACACTGACGGAGACAGGCTGAAAATATTCACTACCTGGCCCTTTACAGAAAAAAAAAATTGCCCACCCTTGCTCTAAAATATTTGCTTATGGATGTCCAGTGAAGATGGAGGCGTAGGTAAACTCAGCTTGCCTCCCTGAACAATCAGAGCAAAAATTACAACAAACTACAAAACAACTCTCACCCAGAATTGTCAGAAAATCCAGCTGTGTGGAAGTCTGACAACCAAGGAGTTAAAGAAGTCACGTTCTTTCAGACGGACAGGAGGGGTGGGAACAAGAGATGTGCAACGGATGGTTCCCATACCCACGTGTGGCGGATACAAATCGGGAGGGATATCTCAGGACCAAGGGATCCCAGCCCCACACCAGACCCCCATCTCAGGGTTCCAGTGCCAGGAAGGTAATTCCCCATAACTTCTGGGTATAAAAATCAGTGAGAGTTGGGGCAGAAGAAACTGAGGGATTCTCAGGAGTCTCTTCTTAAAGGGCCCGTAACACACTTAGGACTTACGCAGACATACTCCCTCTGAGCTCCAGCACTGGGGCAGCAGCTTGAAGGCACCAGTGTCATACATGGAGAAACTAAAGTATCTGGCACCAGGGTGAGTGCTGGGGAATAGCTTCTTCCTGGACAAAATACCAGAGGCCAGAGAGCAGCCATTGTTCCTTTTCTGAGCCCTCCCTGACACAGAGCCACAGAGCAGGACACCATATCTGAGACTCTATCAACTAGGTTCACACAAGTTGCCCTGCCCTGGTGATTACCTAAGGCTCTGGCCCATCTAACTTAGGGGTGAGCTTTTCTACAACAGGCCACACTACTAAGACAGGGAGTCAAAGCAGCTCTACCTAATACATAGAACACACACAGGAAGGCTCCCAAAATGAGACAAAGAAATATGGCTCATATAAGAGAACAGAACAAAGCTCCTGAGAAAGAACTAAACAAAATGGAGGTAAGAAATCTATCACCAGATGCAGAGTTCAAAACACTAGTTACTAGGCTACTCAAGGAACTCATTTGGTACTTCAACAGCATAAAAAAGATCCAGGTAGAAATAAAGGTTACACTAAGTGAATAAAGGAAAATTTACAGGGAGTCAACAGTGGAGGAGATGAAGCCAAGAAATCAAATCAATGATTTGGAACACAAGGAAGAAAAAAAAAAATTAATCAGAACAGCAAGATGAAAAAAGGATCCAAACAAAGATAGGGTAAGAAGCCTCTGGGACAACCTCAAACGGACAACATCCGAATAATATGAGTGCCAGAAGAAAAGAAAGAGCAAGAAATTGAAAACTTATTTGAAAAAATGAAGGAAAACTTCCCTAATTTGGTGAAGGAAATAGACATACAAGTCCAGGAAGCACAGACGGTCCCAAGTAAGATGGACCCAAAGAGAACCACACCAAGACACATCATAATTAAAATGCAAAAGGTTAAAGATAGAGAATCTTAAAAGCAGCAAGAGAAAAGCAGAGAGTTCCCTACAAAGGAGTTCCCTTAAGACTGTCAGCTGATTTCTCAAGAGAAACTTTGCAGGCAAGAAGGGACTGGAAAGAAGTATTCAAAATGATGAAAAGCAAGGACCTACAACCTAGATTACTCTATCCAGCAAAACTATCATTTACAATTGAAGGGGAGATAAAGTGTTTCCCAGACACGGTAAAGCTAAAAGAGTTCATCATCACCAAGACATTATTATACGAAATGTTAAAGGGACTTATTTAAGAAGAAGATCAAAACTACGAACATTAAAATGGCAATAAAGCGTTGGCTGGTGTGGCTCAGTGGACTGAGTGCTGACCTCCAAATCAAAAGGTCACTGGTTCAATTCCCAGGCAGGGCACATGCCTGGGTTGTGGGCCAGGTCCCCAGTTGGGTGCATGCAAGAGGCAACCGATCAATGTGTCTCTCACACATTGATGCTTCTCTTCTTCTCTTTCTCCTTCCCTTCCCCTCTCTAAAAGTAAATAAATAAAATCTATTAAAATGGCAATAAATTCACAACTATCAACAACTGAATCTAAAAAACAAACTGAGCAAATAGAACAGAAACAGAATCATAGATATGGATGTCAGTTAGCAGTTGGGAGGGGGAAGAGGGAAAATGGGGGAATAGAGGCATGGATTAAGAAGTACAAATTGGTAGGTACAGAATAAGCAGGGGAATGTTAAGAGCAGTATAGGAAATGGTGTAGCCAAAGAACTTATATGTATGACCCATGGACATGAACAAAGGGGGTACTGCCAGAGGGAATGGGGAGTACTGGGTGGAGGGGGGCAAATGGGGGAAAACTGGGACAACTGTAAACCACAATCAATAAAATATATTAAAAATAAAATAAAATGAAATATTTGCTTACATAAAATCCCTTGAAAGATAAAGTATAGTCACTAAGGAATGGAACAAAAAACAAAATCAAAGTATTACACACTAGAGTTATCAAAAATAATTATTAAACCCTGCAAGAAATCAAGTCAAGCTGTAAAATTTCTAAAATTTTAAATAAATACCACCATTTTTTTCTCCCCTGATTAATACTTTGAATATGTATAACAGTGTTCCCTAAATCAGCTGTATCCTTCAAGATCTAGGAAAACAGTAAAAAAATAGTAGAAGAAAGCTCTGGAAAAGAACAGTGTTATCGGGGCCAATGATAGGTCATCCAAAAGAAAAGAATCTTTGTTTCCCATTCAATGAATATCAGAGTTGAGGAACAGAAAGTTTGGGTACTAGTCTAGACAGAATAGACAAGCCAGTGACAATTTTTCCTTACTTCCAAACAACGATATCCTGAAGATATTCTTTTAACTAGTTGTCAGATCACAGAGAAAATCAATATCCTAAAGCCAACAAATGTTCAGATCTTCTGCAATCATTGGAAACCAATGATTGCCAGAACTCTGTGACCTATACTGATATGGAAAGCCTGCTCCTAGAACCTGAAATGACACTGGTGCCCCATGATAAAGAGCAAAAGCCTGGGTTTGATGTCTGGGTGACACCTGCTACTTCAGTTCAGGGGAGCCAAACTCAAACTAACAGCACCTTTCCAAGTAGGAAATAAAACCCCAGTTCCTCGGCGTGGCATTCAAAGCTGTGCAGCCAAATTTCTCATTTCCTCTGGATATACTGTATGCTATAGCCCAGTGTTTTTCAAAATGTTTGGTGTCAGAACTCCTTTAAAACCTCTTAAATGTTACTGAGGATGCCAAAGAACTTTTATTTATAGAATCTTATCTATCAATATAGACTAAATTTGAAATTAAAATAAAAATTTTAATACACAAGCACACAGTTCACTAGCTATCAGATTAATAACTTCATTAAACGTCGTACAGCCTCTAGAAAACTCCACTGAACACTTATGAAGAATGAGAATGAAAAACACAAATGACAACAGCATTTTAGTTTTGCCTTAGATATCCCAGACCACACTTCGGGAACCACTGCTCTAGCTAAACCAAACACTCTCACTATGTTTATTGGTTGGCCATTTCTTCTTTCTGGAAAGTTCTTTTCCATCTCTACCTCTAAAAATCCTTCACAGCTCAAATACCTGACTCTGCCAGCCAGAAGCTCGCCCTCTCTTCCCCAACACCCCATAATATTTTGAAACCTCTCTTAAAAGGCCTTCTCCCAAGTCATCTTCTACTGCAGTTACTTGTGTTTTATCTCTGCTACTGGACTACAAGCTACATGAAAGCAGGTACTGGGTCCAAGTCATCTTTTTACCCCCATTAAAATTCACACCTAATTAACACATAACAGGAAACCATTAAATATCTAAGAGAATAACTCAGCAGGCCTAAGCAGATTTGGAAGACTAAGCATACATATCTGATTGCCCCCCGTTGACCCTGTGATTTTCAAAGATTGCTAGATGTCCAAACACTCACATTAAAACTCCTGAAAGAACAAGATTTTCATAAACTGCTTACATCACCCTCTTTCCCTTTGGTCACTTAAGCTACTCAAGTTAAAGTGCTGACATAGTTGTCACTATAAATGTAGTGCACCCTGGTCCCCGGGAGGCTTATTAAATCATAAAGTCAGAGGCTGGCAACTTGCCTGGGAAGCTACCACTGATGCTCCTGGACAGTGTGTTGCCAAAAGAGACCTCACAGGATAGAGAGGGCAATGTTTTCATGGGGACAAAGGGAGAGGAGGCCCAAGGAACCAGGATGCACTCATGCCCTCTTCATTTCTGAATCGCGCTCTGCAAGCTCCAGATCTCTGCTTGGCGCATGCCTGGGCTGGGAGATGACAACCCCTTATTCTTTGTAAAAAATAATTGTGTGTTCTGAAACGACACCTCTATTATGATTTCCAAATTGACATCTCTGCTTTAAAGCGGAGGCATCAGAGCCTCCCCATTTCACACACTGGCAATTATCGTTTGAGTTACCCAAAGACAGGCACTCCTCTGATCGCTGCAGGCCCCCCAGTTTCTAGGGGTGCATTTGTAGCACATGATGTAGCTGCCAGCAGAGCCTGGCAGGCAATTCCTGCCCCTGCTGTGGGGTAGACCAAGGCAAGGTGTCACTCCTCAAAGGCTACCCTCAGGAAAAAGCTGACACCCTGAAGGAAGACCTCACAGCTCATACTGAGGAGATGGGCCTTATTTCGCTATCATCAAACAAACAATTCATGGGGGTCAAAACAACGCCTCACACCAGAAAAGCTTTAAAAAATATCTTTCAAAACATTAATGTATCCCTCGGTGCCTCCATGTAATGAGTCATAGGTGGTAAAACGTCAGAGTACAATAAAAGGAAAGAAACTGGAAATAGCCAGAACTCATACGCTGTGTGCATCTGTGTACCTAGCTATATGAAAGCCCTGCCTGAGAAGTCAGCGAAATCCCTCTGGGAACATCTGACCCTCTGCTGTTTGGAGAGTGGCTCTTTTTAATACAACTGTAAAATGATTGGTTGGTACTATGCTTAGCTCTTGTTCAATCCTCAACACATTGTGCTCTAGTTATGAAACTTCAATCTATATTAAAAACTCACTTTTGTCAGCATCTGAACTCAAAGGCCCAAGATAATCTACATGGACATGTTTACTGTGGCTCCAAATCCATTTTCTCTGAAAGAACTGGGCAGCCTACTCACAGACCACAGATTTCTTTTGTTTCAACTAGGAATTTAGATCAGAGGCTTTTCACCAAAGGTTGAGTGAGAGTATATTGATGGAAGGTTCCACAGCTAGCCCTAGCTCGTGTGGCTCAATGGATTGAGCGCTGGCCTGTGAACTGAAAGATTGCTGGTTTGAGTCCCAGTCAGGGCACATGCCTGGGGTGCAGGCCTGGTCCCCAGCTGGGCGCATGAGAGAGGCAACTGGTCAATGTATCTCTTGCACATTGATGTTTCTCTCCCTCTCTTTCTACCTCCCTTCCCATCTCTCTAAAAATAAATAAAATCTTTTTTTAAAAATTTAAAAAAAGAAAGGTTCCACAGCTAGTTCTGATACTCACATGCACACATCCCCCAACAAATAGTAGCTGTGATGTACAGGTTTATACTTTAATTAAGAGGTAGTACATCTGACTGATTGGTTCCCTCCCCGCTAAATCAAGAGATCTACAGAATTCAATAATCCCGAATTCTCAGCTAATTTCATTCAGAATAGAAAATTGCAAAAAAAAAACAAAACCCCAAAAAAACCAAAAAAAGGTCTATCTCTAAACACCCTAATTCTACAAAGAATATATTGGTAGAATCATTGCTGTTCAATAATAGTAAACTTGTAATTTCTTATTTTTCACATTCATGTTCCTGACCTAAAATGTAAAAAAAACCCACCTTGGCTGGTGTGGCTCCGTGGATTGAGTGCCAGCCTGCAAACCAGGAGGTTGCTGGTTTGATTCCTAGTCATGGCACAGGCCTGGGTTGCGGGTTGCAGGCCAAGTCCCCAGTGGGGGGCACATGAGAAACAACCACACACTGATGTTTCTCTCCTTCTCTTTCTCCCTCCCTTCCCATCTGTCTAAAAATATATAAATAAAATTGTAAAAAAAATTAAATAAAAAAAAAACCTCCTTGACCAAGGACATTTGCTGTTAAGTGACAGGCTACTGACCGTGGTATAATTGCAAACACTATACTCTATAATATGAAGCAAAACTTAGAGGCATCATCATGAGGGCAAAGAGTTAGTAGATGAAGCCTTCCAAGAAAGAGGAAAAAGGGATGCGCAGTTGGCTGTGGCATATATTAACCAGAGACAAAGAAACAGCTTTCCTCACTCATGTCTGTTTAAGTAATGAGGTTTCTGGAGTCTACAGAAATAGACAAGAGGGCAGATTCCACCTGGGACCCCAGACAATCCACAATTAGCCCTTGAGCTAACACAGAGCTCAGAGTACAATCGCTTTTCTTACACCCTGGGTTCACTCTGAATGGCTCCTTCTTTTAGTGACATTTGATTTTCATTGCTTCACGTCTGGGGGTATACTACTTGCCCTTTCACCCTGATCCTGACTTCAGCAACTTTCTTTATTCCTTTTGGACTCAGCATTTGACTCCAATGGAATAATATCTCCACCATTTCTCTCTGTCTAGACAACATGAAATTGTCATAAATGACACCTAAAGTACAATTAATAGAGAAACTGCAATTACCACTCTCCTCCGCCAATCCCCAAAAGAATCACTCCCCAAAAGACTCCACATTTACATCCTCCGGCATGTCAATCAATACTACCCTGAAGATTAACTCTGTGGAGCCTGGAAGCCATTTAATTTCCAGCTCACTAAATATTTATGCACACCCCCCCCCCACTACTATAATTAGAAAGTAAACTGCCTTCTTTTCACTAGCACTAATGGTTATAATCTCAGAGATCTGAATGCCTGCTGAATCGATACCTGGGCAGGGGGCGGGGAGTAGCCGTACAAACACCACAGCTGCATTTGATTTAGGGGAATCACAGATAAAAGCACAAAGACAAGGCAAAAGAGAAACCAGGCAATGGGGGAAAGGCATGACTCAAGTCCATCAGAACCAGGCAGTACTATTATAACTATTGTAAGAATAAAATGGCTTGAAGCCAGTGCCAGTTCCTTGTGAGATGTAATATTAAAGAAACAGCAAAATCAAAGAAGAGCAAATCACGAAATAATTGACTGGTGGTTTTTAACAGGAGGAGACTCCCGCAGGTGACATACAGCATCTGGAAACATTTTTTGATATTGCAACAGGGTGGGAAGAGTGCACTAGCATCTAGTGGATAAAGACCAGGGATGCTGCTAAGCATCCTACAATGTACAGGACAGCCACCCACAATAAAGAATTATCCAGCCCTAAGTGTTCAAATTACTGCTATTGAGAAACTCTGATAATATCTTAGTGGTCTGTGCCTAACCAAGAGAAACCCTGAATAACTAATATATGAGGCATGCTCTGGTTTCTCTTCGGATCATAAAAATCTTACCCTTTACTAATATATGAGGCAAGTCCATGCTTTAACTTTAGAATTAGAATGCAATTTAAATTCATCACCTGCATCAGTAGCTGTGTGACCTTGGGCAAGTTCATTATCTTCAGTGTCCAATTTTAAGAAATCCCTGTTTCACAAGGTTGTTATGATTAAGTAAGAACATATGTAAAGTATAGCAGCCAGCACAAGAAGTCCAATAAATAGTGATTAATTTTTTCTTCTTTGGGTTACAACTCCCAAAGTGTGTTCAGGGAACATGATACACTCTGGCTGCCCAAGTCACTATGCCTAAAGGAAGTGGTTCTTAGAAAGAGAGACATGTGTAGAAGGATGAGTACTGGAAAGGCATAAACATGGTTATCTGAACCCTAAGAATCACAAGAGCCTCACTCAAATAAACCAACAAGAACAGCCCATCATCCATCCACCAATCTGTCTGTTGGTCTATTCAATCACTGATTCAAGCCACAATTCTTTATTGAGTGCCTCCTTTTGGGTATATTTTAGTATATAAAATAAATATGATACCTGTAGTAGCTAGTCTACAAAGATAGACCCCAAAGAACCATACTTCTTCATTTTCTTGCCCACGTGTGGTTCCCTCCCAAACTAAATCTAGGCCAGTCTGTTCTTTGCTTTAATCAAGAGAATGTGGCAAGCTGTGCCAATTCTGTGCTCATCCATTTCTTCCCTCTTGGAACTGCCACTTTTAGAAGCTCTAAGCTGCTATGTAAAAAGTCTGCTGGAGAGGCTGCATGAAGAGAGGAGTTCCTGAGACAACGAGAGGAGAAAGGCCTCGTTGCTCCAACTGGGTCCCCAGGTGACTCTAGAGAGACCCCCAAGCAAGACCAGTGGGAACACTTCCCAACTGAGCCCAGAAAGGACAATGACAGATAATAAAATTGTTATTTTAAATCACTTAGTTTTGTTGTGTGGTTTGTTATACATCAGTAGATGAAGAAAATAGTTTCTGATCTTGTGGAACTTTTGAGCTGGTCACAACAGCAGCATTAGAACTAAGTCCATGATGCTAGCTCAGAAGCTTAAAGTAATCACATCTCTACTCAAAGGAACCTTATTTGTTTGTTTGTTTGTTTTGATTAAAGCAAAACATCAAACAAGGCACTTGGAAACAGACTTTTAACAATAAAACTCAATGCAAACTTGCTGTGAATCCAAAATCATAAGATCTTGGAATTGGTGTGTGAATTTAGAAAGACCTGCTATTCTTTCTTCTCTGTCCCAATCAGGCTCTCCGTCTTTCCAAAACACTTCTGCCCTGAATGGCTCTCTCTCAATGCAGAAGGTAAGCCTTAGAATCGGGAAAATTAAAGCTATTTGTGCTCCCTCCCTTATCAAGATGCAGGACCAGTTTTGTTTTGTTTTCTTTTTTTGCACAAATCAATACAAGAGAATGCAGGAAAAATGAAGATAATATCCAATTCCCTTGTTTTATACCAAACTACTTTTTGCATTATTGAATTTTCTAAAATAGAATCTCATTGTGTCTACAGTAAGTAACTAATGGAAGTAACTTACCAACCCCACCTCAACAGCCATATTACCTTCCTTTTACAAGGCACCTCACATTTTTATGTACTTGCTTTACTCCAGTTTTACACGGTGAGATTTCACAGCTACTTCATGAATATTGATGTCTAAATAATGGTACTAACCAACGAAAAATAAAATAACCTGTCAAAAGGAGAAGATTTTTTTTCTTTTTTTGTTTAAGCATAGTAATAATGGGAAAAGGGAGAAAACAGTAGGCATTTCTTAAGCACCTAAACTTGTAAAAACAACTGCCATTTAACTTATTTAACCCTCTCATACAATTTTACAATTCAAGGAGCTGAGGTTTCGAGAGACTACTTAACCTGCCTAAGGTTACACAACAGAGCCAGAATTTGAATCTACTGTTGCTCAACTCCAAATTATTCTGTCAGAATACAAGAGAAGAAAGGGAACCTAAGGAGACCATGATAGTTAAAGCAATATTGCATCACATGGGACAGGAGGGGGAAAAAAAGTGATGGAGGGGGGTTAATATCCAAAAATTACTACAGAATTCAACTTAACATTAAAAAATAATAATAATCCAATTAAAAATGGGTAGAGAGCCTGAAGAGACACTTCTCCAAAGATGACGTGCAGATGGCCAACAGACATTTGAAAAGATGCTCAATGCTACTAATCATCATAGAATTGTAAATTAAAACCACAATGAGCTATCACCTCACACCTGTCAGAATGGCTATCATCAATAAATCAACAATTAGTGTTGGCTAGGATGTGGACAAAAAGGAACCATCGTGTACTATGGGCGTCCCGCGCACTAATGCAGATTGTTGTAGCCACTGTGGAAAACAGCATGAAGGTTCTTATGACCCAGCGATTTCTTTTCTGGGTGTATTTCCAAAGAAGTACAAAACACTAACTCGAAAAGATATATGTAACCCTATGTTTACTGCAGCATCATATACAATCACTAAGTTATGAAAGCAACCCACATGCAATACCTGACTATTTAGTCAGGGGCACTGACCTCTTTTTTCTTAGACTGTCAAATAAAAAAATGACAACAGCCAACAACACAACAACAGCCGTATGGTGTGAATGCCCTGTCCTGAACTCTAAATATATAGGTCATATAATAGAGTTGCATCTTATTGGTCACGTCTCATAATAAGATTGTGTCTGACTGGTTAATTCTTGGTATCAGAAATCCTTATATGTAAGTATAGGAAACTGATTTTTTTTTAAAAAGTCACTTGGGAGCAAAAAGGGCATGTAATTACTATTATTATTTTCTTTCATAAATCAATCAAAATTATACTTATTTTTGTCATATCGGCAAAAAATTATTAAAATAAAAAATATATTAAATAAAAATAAAATCTTTCAAAAAACAGGAAATAACGATGTTGGCAAGGATATGGAGAAATTGGAATCCTTGTCCACTGTTGGTAAGGCTGTAAAATGGTACAGCCACTATGAAAAACAATACAGATAGACATTCCTCAAAAAATTTAAAATGGAACTACCATATATGATCCTAATCTCACTTCTGAGTATACATCCAAAAGAATTGAAATAGTTGTATACTGACATTCACTGCAAAATTATTCACAATAGCCAAGATATGGAGGCAACCTAAAAGTCCAACAACAGATGAGTTGATAAAGAAAATGTGTTATAGGCAAAGGAATATCACTCTGCCTTCAAAAAGAAGAAAAGCCTGTCACAGGATACAACATGGATGAACCTAAAGGACACTATGCTATGTGAAGTAAGGCAATCCCCAAAACTCATGGACATCACTCCACTTATATGAGGTATCTAAAGTAATCGAACTCATAGAAAAAGAAAACAGAATGGTGGTTACCAGGGGATGGGGGTCAGGAAAACGAGTAATTGTTCAAGTACAGTGTTTTACTAAGGCAAAAACGAAAGTTCTGGAGATCTATTGTACAACTTACATACTTAAAAATGCTGCACATTTATAAATTGTTAAGAGGGTTGCCTGGCCAGGTGGTTCAGTTAGTCGGAGAACCCTCCCGTACACCAAGAGGTTGTGGGTTTGCTTCCTGGTCAGGGCACACACCCAGGTTGCATGTTTGATCCCTGGTGGGGGTGCCTAAGACAGGCAACTGGTGTTTCTCTCTCCCATCCATGTTTCTAGCTCCCTTCCTCTCTCTATAAAGTCAAGAAACATATCCTTGGGTGACGATAAAAATAAATAATAAAATAAAAATAGTTAAGAGGGTAAATTTATGTGGATTTTTTAAATCACAGTAAGAAAAATGCGGCCCTAGAGCCTGCCTTAGGCTTGCACAGCTGTGATCTGGAGTTGGGGTGTCAGGACCGCCCTTGGCTAAACATGCGGGCCGTTTTCTCTGACCTGGACAACCTGCTCATCGACACAGCCGTGGGCAAGTAGAAAAGGTAATACAACTTTTACAACCAAAATAACATTTCAAAGAAGAGGCTGAAATCATTTGCAACAAAGTTCAAGTTATACTAGCAAGGAAATGTTTTCATCCTTCTAATCCATGCATTGCTGATCTATGGACTTCACACTGGGAAGAAGTAGTTCAGGAAACAAAGGATGATGATACAGCCAATATGAAATTGGCTGAAGAATGTTATTTTTTGTGGAAATCTACACATTTCCAGCACATGACACTAGCAGAAGATGTCAAAGTCACGCTCACTGAACTTTGATAGGAGGTCTGGTTACTTTTGGTAACAAATGGAGACACACAGACCCAGAGGGAGAAGATCGAGGCTTGTGCCTCTAAGTCCTATTTTGATGCTGTTGTGGTAGGTGGAGAACTGAGAGAAGAGAAACCGGCACCTTCCATATCTGATTACTGCTGTGATCTGTTGAGGGTACAGCCTGGGGACAGTGTGATGGCTAGTGATACAACAGAAAACGATTACAAGGAGGCCTCAGTGCAGGGTTGAAAGCCACAGTCTGGACAAATAAAAATGGAATAGTGCCACTGAAGTCACCACCCACACTGCAGCGTATGGTTTCTTATGTGCTGGAGTTACCTGCTTTCTTACAAAGTATAAACAGCAGAGTCAGTATGTCAGCTTAAACCAAATAAAAGGGCATGGTTATATATGTTACAGGATTTGAACTAAGAAAAGTTAAGATGTTCCATATACTATGATCCAGTTCTAAAATAATTTTTCTTATGGTTTAATAGCCAACCAACCACTGACTGGTATTTATATCTGGAAATCTAGAATAAATTAATAAAAGTTACTTTTAGTAGTGTGACTGAGACAACTTGAAGAAATGTATTACTTGTTAATCTGTGACCTGAGGTTTTTAAAACTTTGTTTCATAATCTTTTAGCGTCTTGGATTCAAGAAGATATCAGCAGGGTAGCTTGTACATGGGTGCACAAGTACAGGTTTTATGTACTGGTTAAAAAATAGATGTTTTTAAAATTAAAAAAAATTATTGATTTTACAGAGAAACATTGATTTTGCTATTCCACTTACACACACATTCATTGGTTACTTTTTTTATTACAAAATACTTTTAAATTATACTTTACTGATCACACTATTGCAGTTGTCCTGATTTTCCCCCCTTGTCCCCCTCCACCCAGCAACCACCACTCTCTCAGGCAGGCCCCACACCACTGTTCAGGTCTACAGGTCATGCAAAGGGTTCTTTGGCTACTCCATTTCCTATTCTGTACCTTAAGTCCCCATGGCTATTCTGTAAACTATCTGTTTGAACGTTTCTAAAAAAATAATATTGAGTGTAAACTGTAATTGAAAACATTATTTACTTTTAGAGAGAGGGAGAGCGAGAGAGAAAGAAAGGGAAAGAAACAGCAATGTAAGAGAGATACACTGATCAGTTGCCTCTTGCTTGCCCCGCAACCCAGGCACGTGCACTGACCAGGAATTGAACCAGCAACCTTTCAGCTCAATCCATTCAATCCACTGAGCCACACCAGACAAGGCATTATTTGAACTTCTTAATCACCTCACCTCTTCCCCATTCCCCCATATCCCCTATTCATCTGGCAAACAACAAAATGCTCTCCATATCTAAGATTCTGTCTCTATTCTTTTTGTTTGCAGAGTTTTGTTTTTAAGATTCGATTGTTGATAGATATGTATTTATTGCCATTTTACTGTTCATAGTTTTGATCTTTTATTTTTTAAATATTTTATTTATTTATTTTTAGAGCAGAAGGGAAGGAGAAAGAGAGGGAGAGAAACATCAATGTGTGGTTGTCTCTTGCATGCCCTCTACTGGGTACCTGGTCTGCAACCCAGGCATGTGCTCTGAGTGGGAATCGAACAAGCGACCCACGGCTTTGCAGGCCAGCATCCTGCACTGAGCCACACCACACGGGACTGATCTTTTTCTTACCTAAGTCCCTTTAACATTTCATCTAATAGGGGTTTGGTGATGATGAACTCCTTTAGTTTTTTCTTGTCTAGGTAGCTTTTTATCTGCCCTTCATTCTAAATGACAGCTTTGCTAAGTGGAGCAATGTAGCCTGTAGGTCCCTGCTTTCCATTATTTAATACTTCTAGCCAGTCACTTCTAGCCTATAGTTTCTTTTGAGAAATCAGCTGATAGTCTTATGGGAATTCACCTGTAGGTAACTAACTGCTTTTCTCTTGCTGCTGTTAAGAGACCCTCTTTATCTTTAACCTTTGGCGTTTTAATTATGATGTGTCTTGGAGTGGGCTTCTTTGCATCCCTCTTGTTTGGAATTCTCTGTGCTTCCTGGACTCGTATATCTATTTCCTTTGCCAAATTAGGGAAATTTTCTTCCATTATTTTTTCAAATAGATTTTCAATTTCTTGTTCTTTCTCTTCTCCTTCTGGCACCCCTATGATGCAAATACTGGAATGCTTGAATTTGTTACAGAGAGTGCTTACACTATCCTTGTTTTCTAGGAATCTTTTTTTCGCTTGTTGTTCTGATTGTTTGTTTTCTGTTCCTTATATTGCAAATCAATTCGATTCTCAGCTTCATTCACTCTACTGTTGTTTCCCTGTAAATTGTTCTTTATTTTAATTAGTGTATCCTTCGTTTCTGACTGGATCTTTTTTATGCTGTTGAGGTCAACATCATAAAAGTTCCTTGAGCATCCTTATTACCAGTGCGTTGAACTCTGCATTTGACATATTGCTTATCTCCCTTTTGTTTATTTCTTTTTCTGGAGTTTTGACCTGTTCTTTCATTTGGGCCAGGTTTCTTTGTCTCCTCACTTTGGCAGCCTCCCTGTGTTTGTTTCTATGTGTTAGGTAGAGCTGCTATGACTTCTGTCTTGGTAGCGTGGGCTAATGTAGTAGGGGAGGTTATGCCAATGGACCCTCAGGACACCTATCACCCAAACCTGGTACTTGAGGTGTGCCCCTCCTACCAGTCTGG
Source organism: Pteronotus mesoamericanus (assembly GCF_021234165.1). Taxonomy (NCBI): domain Eukaryota; kingdom Metazoa; phylum Chordata; class Mammalia; order Chiroptera; family Mormoopidae; genus Pteronotus; species Pteronotus mesoamericanus. Next base: position 1,555,077 of record NW_026555299.1, on the reverse strand, counting down.
ATGGATGTGGTTTCTCTAATTCAGCAGTTGTTAGACCTCCATTCAGCTCAATTTCTGATGGTTCTGAGTGATGGGTGTTCCACATTTTAGCTGTAATTTTGATGTGGTTGTACAAGGAGGTGAGCTGTGTTTACCTATACCACCATCTGAACTGCACTGGCTTCTTGTACTTGACATGACTGGGGATTCAAACCCATAACCCTGGCATATCAGGGAGATGCTCTAACCAACTGAACTACCTGGCCAAGGCAAAAATAGGTATTTTTAAAAAACAGAAATTCTAGCCCTGGCTGGTGTGGCTCAGTGGATTATGTTCCAGCCTGTGGACCAGTGGGTTGCCAGTTCATTTCCTGGTTGGAGCACATGCCTGGGTTGCAGGCCAGGTCCCTGGTGAAGGGTGCGCAAGAGGCAACCACACACTGATATTTCTCTCCCTCTTTTTCTCCCTCCCTCCCCTTCTCTCTGAAAATAAGTAAATGAAAAAAAAAAAAGAAAACCAAAAACAGACATTCTAAAACATTCTAGCCCTGGCTGGTGTGGCTCAGTGGATTGAGCGCCAGCCTGTGAACCAAAGGGTTGCCAGTTCAATTCCAAGCCAGGGCACATGCCTGGGTTGCGGGCCAGGTCCCCAGTAGGGGGCATGCGAGAGGCAACCACACATTGATATTTCTCTCCCTCTCTTTCTCCCTGCCATCCCTCTGTCTAAAATAAATAAATAAAATCTTCTAAAAAAAAATAAACAAAACATGTTCTAGAGGTTTACCAGAGCAACTGGATCTGGTTAATATGAAATAAGTACTAAGTCACATCCAAATCAAGGCATTTCATAGTGAGATTATTTTGTGTTTTTTGAAAAAATATATATACAGCATGTATCATTTTTTGCCTACTTTAAATGTATACTTTCTTTTATGAATCTAATTTTTCTGCAGTGTAGGGGGGGGCCTACAATTTTCCTATGGTGTAAACATGACAAATAGATTCTTCCAATAAAAAAAGAAATCTGTTAAAATCAGCAAGTGGTGCTGCTTTTCCATGATATTATCACACCTTTCCAGAGTGAGCTTGTAGTTAGTTTCCTGTTAGTCTTTACCTCTTAGGAAAGTATTTTTACAACCTTCTCCCAGGCACACAATGGAATTGAGGGGACTCGGCTGCCTTGCTAAAGATAAATGCAAGTCACAAAAAGTCATTTTCCTTTTGTGGATACATCAAAAGGGAACTGTCTTCATGCAGCCTAACCAGGCGCTCCCACTCCCACCCTCATCTATTCTCTGACTACATTAATTTCACCCATATGATGAAAATTAGGATATTAGGTTTTGCACCCTTGCAAGGTAGCTCAGTTGGTTAGAGCACTGTCCCATACACCAAGGTTGCAGGTTTGATCCCTGGTCAAGGCACATACAAAAATCAATCCATCATTCAACCAAAAAATGTATTTGTTTGTTTTCTGTAAGATGGCTCTAGTAGCACGTAGTTATCTTTATCTTTACTTGAAACCATTGTTAGACTGTATTGCAACAGCTGTCATATGAGCATTCATTTAAAAAAATCAAAATTAGTAAATTTTTGTGTAGCCGTTTTAATACTGAAGATGGAAAATACACAACATTTTCAGCATATTATGCTTTATTATTAAGAACGGTAAAAATGCAACTGACACACAAAAAAAGATTTGTGCAGTGTATGAAGAAAGTCCTGTGACTCATCAAATTTATCAAAAGTAGCTTGTGAAGTTTCGTCCTGGAGATTTCTCACTGGATGATGTACCATGGTCAGATATATCAGTTGAAGTTGATAGCAATCAAATCAAGACATTAATTGAGAATAATCAATGCTATACCACACAGGAGATAGCTGACATACTCTAAACATCCAAATCAATGATGTTATTGGTGAAAATGAAAAAATGTGTCTTTTATTTTATGGAAAAAACTAAACGGACTTTATGGCCAACCCGACAGAATATTAGGTTTTGCGCCCTGGCAGGGTAACTCAGTAGGTTAGAGCATTGCCCCAATATGCCAAGGTTGAAGGCTCGACCCCTGGTCAAGGCACGTACAAGAATCAACCAATAAATGCAAAAATGAGTAGAACAACAAATTGATGTTTCTTTCTCCACCCCTTCCTCTCTCTCTAAAAATCAATAAATTAAAAAAAAATTAATTTGGTTTTGGTATGAACCATTTCCAGGGTGCCATTTTAATATTTGACTGGTTTTTCTTGGTGTTGCCTTAAGTCTCCTGTGTTTCAAATTCTGGGAAATATATTATTGTTTCACAAATTTTTTATATCCAATTCAGGGTTCACTTTGCATTTACTAATTAATTACTACATCTCAAAGCAGCTTGCAACTACAAAAATTTCTCTAGATAGTCTCATGATTTCACCAACTTCAAGAATAATGGTAATTAAAGAAACAAAAAATAATGACGTGGGTTGTTTACGGTAGAGTTTTAAAGAAACATTTGCATAAGCCCTGGCTGGTGTGGCTCAGTGGATTGAGTGCCGTTGTGCAAACCAAAGGGTCACCAGTTCCATTCCCAGTCAGGGTACATGCCTGGGTTGCGGGCCATGTACCCAGTGGGGGGCATGTGAGAGGTAACCACACATTGATGTTTCTCTCCCTCTCTTTCTCCCTCCTTTCCCCTCTGTCTAAAAATAAAAATAAGTAGAATCTTTATAAAAAAAAGAAACTTTTGCATAAGAAACTACTAATGTAAAATATTAGGCAGAACATCCAGTCAAGATAGAGGCATAGATAGTAGACACACTTCATCATCTCCTTGTGCAACCACAAAAAGAACAGAAGAATTACAACTAAGTCTCAAAACAAAAAATACCTGGAAATGTCAGAAAATCAAACTGTATGGAAGTCCGACCACCAAGGACTTAAAATACCTGGAAATGTCAGAAAATCAAACTGTATGGAAGTCCGACCACCAAGGATTTAAAGAAGCCATAATCATCCAGATGGGTTGGAGGGGCAGAGACATAAAGACAGGGCAGAGAGGTGACGAGATGCCACGTGGTACAGAGAGGCAGCAGCTGCAGTAGAACAGGCACAGGCAGTCGCACAGTCACGTGTGGTGGATAAAAACTGGGAGGGATACCTTGGGAGCAAGTGATCCCAGCCCCAGGCCAGACCACACAGCCCAGGGTTCCAGAACCAGGAAAATAAATCTCTATAACTTTTGGCTGTAAAAACCAGTGGGGGGTTAAGGTGGCAGAAGAAACAGACAAATTGTGAGTAAAGTTCACTCAAAAGGCCCGCGTGGTCTTAAAATATATGCAAACACACCCACTCTGGGATTCAACACCAAGGAAACAGAAGGGCTCTAGTTACAGACAGGGACTAGGTGAAGTGAATGGAAAAGGGGCGAGTGCCAGGCAAACCGCCAAAGCCAGGCAGTGGCATATCCCCTCTCTGAGCCCTCCCCTCACACAGAGCCACAAAGAGATGAAGCTAGTAGCCCTCCCCTGGCGATTACATAAGGCTTCACACCACACAATTTACAGATGCTTTTGACAGGGAATCAAAGCAGCTCTACCTAATACAGAGAAACAAACACAGGGAGGCTGCCAAATTGAGGAGACAAAGAAATATGGCCCAAATTAAAGAACAAAACAAACCCCCAGAAAAAGAACTAAACAAAACAGAGACAGCCAATCTATCATATGCAGAGTTCAAAACACTGGTGATCAAGATGCTCAAAGAACTCACTGAGTACAGCAACAACATAAAGGAAGAAATGAAGGTTACACAAAGTGAAATAAATAAAAGTCTACAGGGAACCAACAGTGAAGGGAAGGAAGCTGGGATTCAAATCAATGATTTGGAACATAAGGAAGAAATAAACATTCAACCAGAACAGAATAAAGAAACAAGAACTCAAAAAAAAAAAAAGGAGGATAGTATAAGATGACTCTGGGACATCTCCAAATGTGCCAACATCTGAATCATAGGGATACCAGAAGGAGAAGAGGAAGACCAAGAAATTAGAACTCTATTTGAAAAAATAATGAAGGAAAACTTCCTTAATTTGACAAAGGAAATAGACATAAAAGTCCAGGAAGCACAGAGAGTCCCAAAGAAGTTGGACCCAAAGAGGACCACATCAAGACACATCATAATTAAAATGTCAAAGGTTAAAGATAAAAAGAGAGAATCTCTCTCTTTTAAGAGAGAATCTTAAAAGCAAGGGAAAAGCAGAGAGTTACCTACAAAGGAGTTCTCATAAGACTGTCAGCTTATTTCTCAAAAGAAACTTTGAAGGCAAGAAGGGACTGGAAAGAAGTATTCAAAGTGATAAAAAGCAAGGAACTACAACCTAGATTACTCTATCCAGCAAACCTATCATTTAGAATGGAAGGGCAGATAAAGTGTTTCCCAGACAAGGTAAAGCTAAAGGAGTTCATCATCATCAAGCCATTATTATGTGAAATGTTAAAGGGACTTATTTAAGATGAAGAAGATCAAAACTACGAACATTAAAAAGGCACCAAGTTCACAACTATCAACAGGTGAACCTAAAAACAAACAAAGCAAACAACGAGAACAGGAACAGAATTGGAGGTACGGAGATCATTTGGAAGGTCATCAGCTGAGAGGGAGAAGGGAGAGAATGGGGGAAAAGTTGCAGGGACCAAAAAGCATAATTTGTAGGTACAAAATGAACAGGGGAATGTTAAGAACAGCATAGGAAATGGAGAATCCAATGAACTTATATGCACAACACACGCACATGAACTAGGGGGGACAACTGCTGGAGGGAAGGGGGGTACCAGGTAGAGGTGGGAAAAGGGAGAAAAACTGGGACAAGGGTAATAACATAACCAATAAAATAAAAAAAAGAAATGATGCAAAAAAAAAGTTAGTCTGTGTTAGGATTTGTATGACTTTTTCAAGTATCCTATGGTTCTGTTACTTAGCTTCTAGATTATGCCTCTCCATGAACCTATTCCTCTAGCCAATTATTTCCTGTCTACTACAAAGAACAGAATTTTCTGAAATTGCGCAAAAGCACTGTTGTGTTTACTTCTCTTGATTTTTAAAAATGTGACTGTGACATAAGTGTCCCTGTGTGCTGTTGCTATAAAGTTGAACATTTATGAATAGAGCATGTTTGTGTGTAGTTCTAGGTATGGTACCCATGTAACCCCAATTATATTTTAGCAATTTAAAAACTGTTAAGTTGGAAGATCTTGACAGAAGAATAGCGATATGCACAATTTCTCTAATAGATGACATGTGATATTGAGGGTTTGTCCTTGCAGCTATCCCACAGATAGATGTAGGCATTGTCACATTCATTACGCTAACTGGAAAAGGTTCGTCACTCATAGCACAGTGATCTCAACAAGACAGCTCCTAAGATGCTAAGTGAGCAGGTCTTCAACAAAAGTGATCTGGAGGGTGGAAACTGAATTAATTGAGTTTCCTTGTCTTCACAGTTTGCATTCTATACAGTGCAATAAGCAATGCAGTATTACTTTCTACTTACCCTCGTCCTTAGGGAAGGACTTTGTGGTTTTCTACCTTCTAAGTGGAATGTTACAGAAGATATTAAGAAATCTTGGAATAGTCCTATGATTTTATTAATGTTTTTGTTTTTTAGAATAACATTCCTTAAAATTGAAAATGAAAAAGGTAAAATAGGTTATATTTGTTATCAGAACAAAGAAAGGAAAGGAGATAAGCTATCTTGCTGAGGCGAAGTGATCTAAGGTGACAGCAGGGAGACAGAGGAAAACTGAGAAATGTATGAGAACATGTGGGGGGAGTAAAAGAGACAAAAAGATTGACAAGCATACCCTCTGATGCAGCAAAGGAAAAGGGCACAATGTTAACAAGCTGCAATTCTCTTTCTATGAGAAGGCCATCCTTTCAGCCTTTGATTCCTTTACTGTTATAATTTCCTACTCCTATGCTAACTTGATTTTTAATTTTCTAGCAGGTGACAACCAAATCAAGCAGCCTTTTCAGTGGAACCCACCCCTCTGTCCAAGGCACTCTGCTCACAGGGAGAGGTGCAAGCATTCTTCTCCAAGATCTTATTCTACATAGTCCATCATTAAAGAAAGGTTGCTTTCATACTGTATAACCTGACATAACAGAGATTTACTCACTAAAGTGTGCCCCAGGCAGCAAAAAGCCTGGTACCACCACTTTCCCTCTTTGGAAACAGAGGAGTTTATTAATTGTTGCTATTAAAAATTCAGGCAGCTTCTCAGGTGAGGGGGCTGTCAGCATGTCAGCCTCCAGCAGCAGGGGAGCCCCTTGTGGATGAATTAGTCAGGATGCGTGGGGTACAGGGTACTGCAATGTCCAGTGACTCCCCCTAGCGGAGCCAAATGGTAGGACACTTAGAAGATAACTTGCCTACACAGAACCATCAACACATTTTGCTTTAACTAATGGAGTAGTAACCAACACAAATTTGGAAATAAGTAGGAAACATAAATGTGGTAAGTCAGCCAAGTGGAGACTAAGGCACAAAGAAAGTCCATGCTTACAGGGGTAACAACTACTCCACTCCTGTTGATTGTTATTAAATGGGAGTGCAGACTGGATTGTTCCCATTTTTTCAGTAGAATCCAGAAATCTGTATTTATGGCGGGGGGGGGGGAAATTTTTAGAAACATGTGGGCCAAACACACCTGAAGGTTATTTTTCAATCTCTGGGTTAATGTAACAGGTCCAGACACGAAAGCCAAATTTGCTCACATGAGCATGTTTTCAAGGAACGTTCCCAAGAAGGATGTACTGGATTCTCCCTCTACCCATTAAGTATATAAGAAATACAAGAGGATGAAGGGAAGCTATCTGCACAGCTCTAATAGGCTAAGACCAATTACAATAAACAAAATACACTATGCAAACAAAACCCCATACACCTGGTGTTATTGTTTTAGTAAAACCTCCAACGCACCCTTTAGAGCACTACTCTGAACAAACATAGTAGAAAAGGCGATTTGAAGGGGGAAGAATGACTACGTGGGAAATTGCTCCCAATGTATTTGCAGTATACATATAGGTCCCGCTGTAGTCCCTGTAGCACTCCAACACTCCGGGCTGACAGAAGCGATTACATCTTTTCAAGTTCTCAGCGTGTACACAAAACACACAGCCTGCTCTACACCATTCAGCCTCAGAAAGGGGGATAATGGGGGATAATTTAGATCAGCCTAACAGGCACTAATTTAACCTGCAGAGGGAGAAGGGCTGCTTGTCGAGCATACTGCCTCAAGGACCTGGAGGCCCGTATCATCCCCAGCTTGCAAACACTTTCCAAGATGTATATACAGCAAGGTTGGAAAATCTTTGCTTCAGGGCAGATAGCACAGAAAACAAGAAGCTCTTATGCCTGCTCTTAACCATCAAAATAATCTTACAAGAGCCGATACTTAGGACCTCGGGTCCAAAGTAGAGGGAGAGGAGCCCCCTACCTAGCTCTTCCCAGCCCTCATTATCATAATGCCTTCTATTACAATAGCACCTGACTCTCTTCCAAATCACGTTCACAGAAAGCAGGGATTGGTAAACTACTGCCTGTCAGCCAAATCTGGCCTGCTGCCTGGTTTTGTACATTCCACAAGCTAAAAAGGGGTTTTATATTTTTAAACAGCTAAAAAACATCAAAAGTAGACTATTTAATGACACGCGAAAATTATATGAAAATCGCATGTGTCCATAAATATTGACTGCAACACAGCCACACTCACTCACTCATTGTCTATGGCTGCTTTCATGCTACAATGGCAAAGATAGGTAGTGCAACAGAGACTATGTAGCCTATACAGCCTAAAATATTTGCTCTCTTATCCTTCTCAGAAAAACTTTGCCAACCCTTGATAGAGAGGATATAACTAGGGGTTACACAGAATTCAAAAAGGCTCAAATTGGGCAGGTGAGCAGTAAAGGTGAAAAAGATTAACCACAATGGTACCTCTCTCTTCCACCTACCCTCACCCTCACATTGCCAAAGAGAGAAACGGGTTTTCTAATTACCCCTAAAGACAAATAAGTCTAATTATCTGTTACTGCCTTATGATAGGACAAGAGATACTGGATTCTCTGATCGTTAAATAATACTCAAAAGACTCTGTGGCCCAAAGTCAGCAAGCAGTGGATGTCATAGACAGAACCAAGATTATATCTCCTTCATACAAGGTTGTTGAGAAGAAAAGTACATGAACACGACCAGGTGGTAGATATTCAGAATTAATAAAACAAAGTCTTTCTCTATCTTGAAGAGCACATTCCTGAAAAACCCAGTGCTACTGAGTTTTTCTACTGAAAAACCTTAAGATTTTATGGGAGGAGAAAAATAAAAATAGCATTAGGAGTCCCAGCCTATGAAATTATGAATATCTATAAAATTATGTTAACTAAAATAAATAGGAAATAGCCCAGACTGGTGTAGTTCAGTTGGTTGGGTAATGTCCCACAAAACAAAAGGTTGCTGGTTCAATTCCCGGTCAGGGCACATGCCTGGGTTGCAGGCCAGTCCCCAGTTGGAGTATGTGCAAGAGGTAATTGATAGATGTTTCTCTCACACATCAATGTTTCTCTCCCTCTCCTTCTTCCTCCCTTCCCCTCTCTCTAAAAATAAATAAATATTTTTTAAAAAATAAAAATAGGGAATAAAAAATGTTACTTTACACATTTTAAATTAATAATAATGGATAGTCTACAATTAATTTTCATTTCTCATTAACGATGTTCATATCTTTGGCCCCAACAACTGTACCTCTAAAAATTCATCCTCTCCAGAAACACCTGCATAGTACACAAAAGATGCTGCAGCAGTGTTTGTGAAAGCAAAAAAGAGAAACAATCCAAATTCTACCAAGAGGGAACACATCAAATTAATTATGATGCATCCAGCTCTTGGAATACTATGCCCTTATGCCCTTATTTTTAAAATGAAATTTAACATCAGAAAATGTCCAGATATATTAAGCAAAATGTCTAAATAAATAGTGGACAGAAGATTTCTAATAAAGAAAAAATGTATTTTCATCTGCATAGAAAAAACTTCTGGAATTAACAAAAATTGTTAATAGTAGTTAACACTGTGGGGGACATGCACTTAATACATCACACATTTCTGTAGTGTTTGGATTCTTGAATTCTGTTAAAGATTTTATTTATTTTTAGAGAGGGGAAGGAGAAAGCAAGGGAGAGAAATATTGATGTGCTAGAGAAATACTGATCTTACCTCTCGCAGGTCCCCAACCGGTCCTGGCCTGTGACCCAGGCATGTACCTGGCCCAGGAATCAGTGTGCAGAACGATGCCCAGGTGTGCTGACCCACGCCAGTCAGGGCTGGATTCTTGAATTTGCATTAGTTTTGTAAGCAGAAAAAAGGGGCATCTTGAAATTTCCACTTATGATTCCTTGCTCACTGTAAGTTTTTCAGCCTCTTCTTCCTTCAGTTTCAATACCATGCCATCGTGATTGGGGAAGGGGAAGGGACAGGGCTTTATTGCAGATAATGTGCCTATGAAGAGGCTTTACTTCTTTTCTTATTTAGCAACTCTTCATCCAAACATTTAAGGCCAACTTAACTCTGACACAATCACTGACTCCTGCCTTCTAGTTTTCACCACAGTCTCAAGACACAAATTAATCTAAAAAGCATTTAATGTTGGCCTAACCCTAATTTACTCTATTTTCAATCAGCAGCCAGAGTGATCCTTTTATAATATAGGATCATGTTACTCCACTTCTGGTGGCTTCCCAAATCAGTCAGAATAAGAGGTAAAATCTCTTAAACCGCTTAGAAGGCCAGGCATAGTCTGGTCCCCATTTCCTCTCTAACTTCATCTGCATCACTTCATCCTTTGCTGTGCTCCAGCCCAGTGTCTCAGGGATTTTGCATTGGCTCTTCTCTTTGTCTAGAATGCCCTTGTCCCCAATATCTACAGTTTACTCCCTTGCTTACTTGAGGTCTCTACTCCAGTGTCACCTTATCAAGACTTCCTCTGATGACCATGTTTAGTACTGCGAACCCCACCCCAGCACCCTCTACATTTTAAAATATTTTTCTCCATAGAATTTGTCACCACCTGGTAGCCTAAATATTTTATTTTTTACTATCCTTCTTGTATTAGAATGAGAGATTTATTGGGGTGCTTAAATCATACCTGGTACACAGTAGGTGCTTAGTAAATATGTGTTAACTGAATGAACAAATTCATCAGAGTGATTTTTTTTCACCAGCCCAATTTCCAAGATCATAGCAAGAGCCATGTTCAATCAAGAGGCAGCCCTTGTTCATATTCCTCAGCTTCCTCCTCAAAGGCCTGGGTTTACCTTCCCCCAGCTTCCCTTATGTCTCTTTAAACTAAGATGCTTGCTTAGCCCTGGCCAGGTAGTTCAGTTGATTAGAACATCACCCAGATACACCAAGGTGGCTGGTGTGATCCCTGGTTAGGGCACATACAAGAATCAACCAATGAATGCATAAGCAAGCCGAACAGCAAATCAATGTCTGTCTTAAATAAATAAATAAATAAATAAATAAATAAATAAATAAATAATTTTTAAAAACTAAGTTGCTTAAATCGTACCATCAGCTTTGTCTTCTTTTTAATTTCTCAGTACCTGGTTCTCTTTTTTTCCCAACAGGAACAAGTCATGATTTTCCCATCCCACAAAGGATTCTCCCCTGTTCTTCCCTGTTCTTTGTTCTCCAATGCTAAACTTCTGAACGAACTCAAAAGTTAGGAAGGGTTTATTGTAACTTGAATACCAAAGAGAGTAATTCCAATTTTTAGGGGTATAATTAGAGGTAGAGCAAAATTCTCTCTTAATGTAAGAATTCTGCTCCCCAGGAAAAAAAAAAGAACTTAAAATCATTACAAAACTAAAAAAGATTTATTGTAGTGATGCATGATCCCCAAAACAAAAACAACACACACCTACTTTTCTCAAACCCAAAGCACCCTACTTCTAAGCAAGTTCAGTGAAAGCCTTCCACAGAAACCACAAGAAATACAAAGCATCAATGGGAGACAGAACCTTCACATTTAATTTTGGTTTATTCTCATCTAATTTGGACTTTATCAAGACCAAGTATACCATCACTGAGACTGTGGAGAGTTGTTAAGGAGAAAAGCCAAACAGCACTGACTGAGAGATATCACTATCATTGAAAGGTCAAGCCAAAGACCAACAAAATGGTCTCAAAAGGAGGCTGTATATGATACCTGTGCACTCAAGGAATGTGCAGGGCCCCGAGTCATCAGTGGGAGCCAATATGAAGGACAGCTAAGTGCGTAAGATTGACTACATGCTTCCGGACAACCAACACACAAGTCAGATGCATGGCGCAACAGTGAGACAGAGGAATAAATTCTAAGTCACTTCATCTCAAGTTATAGAAGGAACCTTCCATGCACTGCAGGAAATGCCAATTCACTTATTCAATGAGTACTTATTGAGCCAACAACTCTCTGTAAGACTAAAGGATATAATATAATAAAGGGTCTCTCTCTTTTTATCTTTTTATTAAGAAAGATAAAAAGGATTTCCACTGCATCATAGGGGATGTAATTTCAATCCCATTTGTTTAATTCAACTACCATTTACTGAGTACCTACTATGTGTGTCCGGTAGTATTTTAGGTAATAACAGGGATATAGACATAGTCACTGCTTCAGAGAGCTCACTGGCAGGAAGTGAAACAGATACTTTTCTGTCATGGGTGCAGTATTACAAGGAAGTATCTACGTCTCGTACACGAGCAGCAAAGAAGAGAAAGTGATTTTTTTGGGAGTTTGGGAGCAGTCAGGTAAGGCTTCCCAAAGGAAAAGGTGAGAGCTGTGCTAGATTTTCAGTAATGAATTGTGTTTACTCCCCGTCTAAAGAAACTGGGAGGATTTTTAGGCATATAAACCCTTTAGACCCAGTTAGGTCAGGGGCACAGAAACTGCTCCAGTTGGACCCCTCTCTGTACTCTTAACCTGAGAAAACCGGTACCTTCCTAATTTCTAGGTCGCCTCCTTTTTCTGTGAACCTACAACTAGCCCAGCAGACGTATCCGTTTATTTCTCTCTACCAATGATGTTCCTGCTAAAAGCTCCCTGGAGGATCCCCATGCGATGAGAGCTGAAGGATCGAACAAGTCAGTTCACCTATGAAGTCTCAAGAGACTTCAGGTTGCTCCAAACTCCAAAACAATTCCCTCATAAGTCCAAAAAAAAAAAAAAAAAAAAAAAAAAACCCAAAATAAAACAAAACAAACAAAAACAAAAAAAAACCCTTAGAAATCTAATGAGGGCTTCCAACTCTAAACTTTGATGTTCCAGGCCAAATTTTATGCTATAACCATCAATGTCCTCCCCAATCTTCATCTATCATAAGGGGAAAGGAAAGACCAAAAGACATCAGTTCTCAGAACACAATCTTACTACATATTTCAGATCTAAGGCCTTGTTACCCACCTAGAGGAGTGAAGAAGTAATTTATCTGGGGAAGGTTTAGCCCAATTTTGATCTCCCACTTTTAACAGTGAACTTCCCTAACTGGGATCACATTAGAAGGACTAATCATGTAGTTCTGGGCAAATAACTAAAACAGTGTTTCTCCTGCATCCCTAGAAACAATTGTGTTGCTGACACTTCTACCCAGAGACAATAATTACAAATGATCTGTAAGACCTCCCATTTCTTATAATGAGGTCTGACTGAATAACCACTCAGTTAATCATCTACAAGAACTGAAGTTTTTTTCTTTTTTTAAAATGTTGTTACAATTTATATTTCCTTTTAAAAAATTTTTTATTTGTAGATTTGAGAGAGAGGGGGGAAGGGAAGGACAGAGAGAAACATCAATTTGTCATCTCACTTATTTATGTACCTACTGGGTGATTTCTGTATGTGCCCCAACTGGGAATCAAACCCGCAACCTTGGCCCATCAGGACAATGCTCTAACCAACTGAGCCACTTGGCCAAAAGTGAGAACAACTGAAGTTCTGATGGCAAAAACAGCTGTATGAAAGCACTAATTTCAAATGAAATGGAGGGAAGAGTGGCCTCTTTGGACCCAGGGATTCAAATTCCACCTTTGCTACAATCACCTTTTTAAAGTCATTTCCTGTTTCTGCATCTAAGTTTTCTCATCTGAAAAAAAAAACAAAAAAACAGAGAGATTGTTGCCCTGGCTGGTGTGGCTCAACGGATTGAATGCAAGCCAGCGAATGAAAAGGGTTGCTGGTTCAATTCCCAGTCAGGGCACATGCCTGGGTTGCAGGCCAGGCCCCCAGTTAGGGGCGTGCAAGAGGCAACCGATCAATGTATCTCCCACACATTGATGTTCCTCTCCCTCTCTTTCTCTCTCCCTAAAAATAAATTTAAAAAATAACATTAAAAAATGTTGGACTTTCAAGCTCTAGGCTTTCTCTGGTTTTAAGATGCCATTTAAATAGTTTTCTCTTTTCTAATAGCAGCCTTTCAAGGCCACGGGGGCTCCTGCTTCAAAAGCCATAACATCCCGATCATCTCCTACTAGATCCTGGGCTCTCTGACCCCCACCCCCTAAAAGTTTCTTGTGTTGAAGCAAAGGGCCTACCATCCTAGTTATAAGCTGTAAGTTGGAGTCAGACTACACAGAAAGCTCTCCCTCCACTGCCCACAGGCAAAGGGAGACAAACCGTACATGTTATTACCACCCAGCAACATAGATCTACACTAAAATACACACTAATGCTTAATACTCTCACTATCTGCAACACTATTAATTCTCTCAGGAACACCAATGATCAACACATGCTTCTTTAGTCTCTCCCACACTACAAGGCCAAAGAATAAATCCTCTCCCTTCAAGTAGAAGGTACACATACAGTAAAAACACCTACTTCCCTTCCCTAACATTGTAGGCTAGTGGCAGCAGCAGCAGCCCAACACTGACACCTGCTGGGGGAATCAAAGCAAGGGCTTTGTACTATATTCTCATCATCAGCTAGAGAGCATCAGCCCTTTTAGAAGATACCAATTAGCACCTGTTTCTATGAGTGATTTATACTAGAATGTAAGCCATTCAATTTATGAGGAAGTGGTGGCCCTTTTGTGAAGAGTGTGCACTTAGAATGTTTAAAAATACACCTCATTTTTTAGGAGAATATCAGCACTCAGGGTACACCTCATCCTAGTGTATCTAAAAGTGACCCCATAAATAATGTGATTACTGTATTAATATAAAATTTTACAATTAACCATGTATTATTTGTATATTTTTAAATTAAAAATATGTAAAATTGTTTACAAGATGACAAAGTCCTTTTCTACAACACACATTTTTAAATGCTGTAACTTTATTTAAACCACAAACACATTATTTTTTTCTCCCCAAAAATTTTTGGTAGATTTTTAATAGTTTCCGACATTTGAATGGCCTGTTTTATTAAAAGCTCAGTTGGTTAGAGCACTGTCCCAATATGCCAAGGTTTAGGGTTCGATCCCCAGCCATGGAATATACAAGGATCAACCAATGAGTGCACAAATAGGTAGAACAACAAATCAATGTTTCTCTCTAAAATCAGTAAATAAAAATTTTTTTAAAGGAGTGATCATTAATATTTTAGTCCCATGTGGCTATTTACATTTAAATTAAAATTTTAGACTTTAAATGTAGTTCCTCAGAAGACAGCCTCATTTCAAATACTCACTAGCCACATGTGGCTAGTGGCTATCATCCTGGATAGCACAGACAGAGGACAGTTCATCACTGTAGAAAGTTTTATTGGACAGCATTTCTCTAGAGAAAACATACTGGGAGTATTTTCAGACAAAATAATATAACATCTAGGTGGGGAGATTGGATAGGGGATAAAAACAAAAGAAGTCTGGCCAAGAACTGGTTAAAGTTCTGAAATCACATGATAGGTGTATGAGAGTTTGTTTACTATGCTTTTCTCGTTTTTTAGATGTTTGAAGATTTCCATAATAAAAAGTTAAAAGAAGTGCTCTCTTCGGCAGCACATATACTAAAATTGGAACGATACAGAGAAGATTAGCATGGCCCCTACGCAAGAATGACATGCAAATTCACGAAGCGTTCCATATTTTTGAAACAGCTACTACCCTTCGAGACAGCATGGATGGAACTGGAGAGCATTATGCTAAGTGAAATAAGCCAGGGGGTGAAAGACAAATGCCATATGATCTCACCTATAAGTGGAACCTAATCTGCAAAACAAACAAGCAAGAAAAACATAACCAGCAACACTGAAAGAAAAAACAAACCGACAGTAACAAGAGGGGAGGGGGGAGGAGGGTAACCAGGAACAGAAGGGGAAGGGTCAAATCCAGGAACATGTATAAAGGACCCATGGACAAAACCAAAGTGAGGGAGGGTGGGAGGTAGGGGTGGGTGGGGCAGGCAAAAGTGGTGGCAGGAAAATGGTGGTATTTTGAACAATAAAAATAAATAACCAGCCAACCAAAAAAAAAGTTAGAAGAAAAGAAAAATAAATAATTATGGTTCACCTAAAAATGAGGTTATCCTAATAGGAATAAGAGGTCTGTCAGGGAAAAGTTCAGCCATTGTTAATATAATGAGAACAGTTTGTGTGACACCAATGTAACCTGGCAGCAAAGAACAGTGGTCTAGAATGCACATTCGTGAACAATGACAACTTCACAGTACTAGTCAGTGGGGGTGGTAGATGCCACTGAGTGAACACATGTACCATGTGGCCATCGCGTTCCAAATGACTGAGAACATGGAATCTGCATCAAATTTTGCATCAGGCTTCAACATTCCTCCGCAGAAACTATCCGGATGATTCAGAAGGCTGCAGCAATGGGCAACTGGTGATTGGCAGCTTCACCATGACAACATACCCGCGCATGCATTGCGTCTCGTGCAGTTTTTTTAGCAAAACATCAAATCACCCAGGTGACTACAGCCCAAATTTGGCGCCCTGCAACTTCTGGCTTTTCCTAAAACTAAAATATCACCTTTGAAAGGGAACAGACTTCAGACCTTTGATAAAATTCAGGAACATAAGACGGGGCAGCTGAAGGCGACTGGGAGAACTTGGTAAGGTCCCAAGGTGTCTACTTTGAAGGGGACTGAGGCATCACTGTCCTATGTACAATGTTTCTTGTATCTTGTATCTTCTTCAATAAATGTGTCTATTTTCCATAGCGCATGACTGGATACTTTATGGACAGAACTTGTATACAATGGAGGGCAGCTTTAGTCATTAAATCAGAGTTCAAACTCCCACTCAGTGACCTACTATGGAGCCTTTAACAAGACACTTCCCTAAGCCTCAGTTTCTTCAATTGTAAGATGGAAGATTTAATACCTGCCTTACACAGTTATTGTGAGAACTAGAAATAATTAATGCAAAGCAAGAACACAGTACCAAACACAGTAGGCCCTCAGCAACTGATATCTCTATTATCAAACAGCAGAATTTACTTTTTCTCAGGTATTTCTCAAAACAACAATGAAGGGGCCCTGCTGGAACAGGATGGAGAGAGGCTGAGCAGAGGCTCACTGGTGCTAGGGAAACAGGAAATGGTAGGCTTTTATTTTAGAGCAGTAAATGAAGAAAGTCCCATTATGGCTGCTTTTAAGAAACTTTTGAATGCCTATTATATGTCAGGCACTGTGCTCGCTACCTTCTCATCTCTCCTGACAAAGAGGAGGAGCAGAGTCCTAGGATCCAGGTACAAGGCAAAATATTCCAAAACCA
Organism: Pteronotus mesoamericanus; assembly: GCF_021234165.1. NCBI lineage: Eukaryota > Metazoa > Chordata > Mammalia > Chiroptera > Mormoopidae > Pteronotus > Pteronotus mesoamericanus. Next base: position 1,538,358 of record NW_026555299.1, on the reverse strand, counting down.
GGAATCCAGATGTTAATCCAGAACTGGCATCAATCAAATGGGCACAGTAACAACCTCTATTACTTATCTTTTACATCCAGCCAACTTTCACCTACTCCCCTTAATAACTACCTACTACTATCTTGCATATACACCATGCCCTTTCCTCCCTTAATATGTGCTGTTCCCATAAAAAGTCCTCTCTCTAAATCCTACCCATCTTTTAAGACTTGATTTTGATACTTCCCTATATCTGATATTATACTACATTTAATCTCAGTAACATACAATGAAGTATTCAGTCACCTACATTTTTTATATTATTTCATGTAAAATAAGCCTTGCCTCTACAATAACACTGTATACTCCCAGTGGGCAAAGATTGGGTATCTGCTTCTTTTGTGTTCCCCACAGTACCTAACACAGTTCTGGAAAAATTATAACCATTCAACAAATACTTATTAACTGGGTACTCTGTAAAGCATCCTCCCAAAATAACAAGTACATTGTGTGCACAATCCATATTCTCTCCCTCGCTAGAAGCTTATGTCAGAGAAATTTCAGTTGCTTCAACAAAGGATATAACGAAGAGCAATATGCTGTTTGGATCCAACAGGCATATTCTGGGAGTTTGTGATTATGCTAGATTTGACCTTTACAGAATTACAGAAAGAAGTCCCTAATAAATCAAGATAGATGCGCACATAGCCATACATAGAACATGTGGTGGGCGATTAACTACACCCACTATTTCTTCCGCGGAAGAGTTGCCTGGGATGCTGATCCGAGTATGGAGAGGCCTTCCTTCTATGAGTTACTCTTCTTTCACACCCCGAGGTGAACGTCCATCTGGAAGATCTACTCAAAAAATCTTAACTAAGCAACTTAACTTGCTGTCCAAAAAATATATATTTCAAAAAATATGAATGGTCCTTGACATATTATGTATTATTTTCTTTTCTCTGTCAAATGTATGGCTCCAAAAGATAAGATTTAAGACCTGAGCACAAAGCGACACAAGAAGAGCCAATACACTAATCTGTCCCAAGCAGGGTTCTCTTTTACTACTAATTTCTAGGCACACTGGGACATTTTCTTATTTCACAGTAAGTAGTCCTAAACATAAAATCCTTCGAGAAGGTCAAAAGGCCAGGGCAGAGGATGTCAACAGTTCTCTCGCCTCATGCCTCTCTAACCTAACCTCTATACTCTCCTTTAAAGCTCAAGGTCACAAGAGTTTAACCAGAAAAGGAGCTGGCAGAGCCAACGGACCCATACTGCTGGACCCTATCGTCTCTCTGCCACCACAGCAAGATTTTCCAAAGAAGACGCCACGGAAGCTAGGGAGAGCCAAACCAATGCATGGGTCTCAGACTCTGAAGATCTAGCCACAACATCTGTAGGACTGAAAGATGAGATGTAAGGAGAAAAGTAAGGGATGTAGGAGATGACAGAAAACACCTGCTTACCTCCTGAGTGAATCTTCCTCAGAGCTCTCCTCAGGCATATCCTGATGTAAGGCCTCCTGTGATACAGTTCCAGTTCTGCTGGACTGGGTGTAAATTCTTTCCCAGTGGCCCGTCTCCTGGTTGAAGGCCACCCCCACAGTCCTCTCCTCCTGCGGACTAGCAGAACTGCTCAACTCCAGCCTGCTGGAGCTGGGCGTTTGGCCCTCAGTCCGCTCGAGAGGTGGCAACTGGCTGCCACTCGATGGCATGCCCTCAAAGGTACTGGAGACCTGCCAGGATGAGCTGGCTTCGCCAGGGTAGTTAGGTGTGGTTCTTTCCCAGCGCAGGGTATCATTATTGAAGGTCAGGAGATTGTGGCAAGCACGGCAGTGATTCAGGTGGCCACGGGACAGGTTGGAGTTGTTCTCACTGCTGTGTGGGGTGGGCTGGTGGGAAGGGCCTGGCCTCTCAGATTCAATGTTATTGTTGAGCATTTCCTGGGCCTGTTGAGTCTGGGGGGCCTCCCCATTCAGGCTCTGGTCCAGCTCCTGAAGCCGGTCATACTCCAAAAAGAAGCGTCTCAGGTCACATGGAAGCTCATGGCGAATGCTGCCCGCATTGTTCTGGCTGGAGCCATTCCCTCCGTCCGACTCAGCTGCCAACCCTGAAGCTGGAAAACCCCTCCCTTCTGTGGCTGAAGTGTACACAGATGCTTGAGAGCCACCTTCCTGCTGCCTCAGCACAGACAGCAAACTCACCGAGGAGGCACTGGTCCTGGGCGGGGGCATGGATTCCGCCTCAGAGCGGGAGTTCAGGCTGAGCACTGTCCGGGTCCACTCAGATCCCGTCAGCCCAGGAGCTATTTCTCGGTGATACCTAGAAGGGTGGCTAGACAAAGGGCCTCCCAAAGAGCGACGGGTGGGACCCAGACTGAGGTTGCGGAGCGTGTTGCCGGCAGTGCTGCTCTGGACTGTACTGAAGGCAGACGGCCGGTTCAGGAGGCCCTGGTCCTGCTGCGTTGATGAGGCCTGCTCCGGGGGATGGAAGGGCTCGGTCTGTACAAAAGAAAAGGAAGGGATAGTAGCCCTGGCAGAAGCAGGGGGGACACTGTCCTGGTGTGGCAAGAGGGAAGGAACTCGAGTGCCAGAGCAGCGGCTGCAAAGGCACAGGATCCCAAGGTGCTGGCAGCACTCAGCTGTGGGGTAACTGACCCGCTGTCGGAGCCTGATGTAAGCGGAAGTCCTGGGGCGCTCCGTGGAGGGCTGAGGGGGAGGCGGTGGGGGTGAGGGGGTAGCAGAATCTTGCACTGTGCTTTGCTCTCCCACCTGGATGCCAGAGGAGCGAGAGGACAGCATGTGCAGGAAATTGTGGAGGAGAGGCGTCCGGCGAACTGGCTGTGATTGCAGAAGGGCACGCTGACGGTAGTGGGATAATTCTGTTCCATCTATGGGGATCTCTGGTTCGTCATCACCCTGCAACGTGGACCAAGGTGGAGTGGGGGCAGAGCAAAGCAGTTAGGTAGAACGTCCAGGTAAATCAAAAAACGCTACTGATAATCTTCCAAGAAAAACCTTCATAGACAGGCACAACTCTACCTCTGAAGCACGGAGAACTGGCTTCATTCAGATTCAGAATCATCAAATGGTATTAAGTTATTCACTTCCAATTAGCAACATTTCTGAACGAGTACAGCTGACAAACCAATTCTGTTACAAAAGGCATGTCCATAACACAGAGGCAGTGAGGAGAAGCAACGTGTTAACCAACCAGAGGCAAGTGAATGACAATCAACACTGCCTGGTTACTTCCAGTGAAGCGATCACTCAGGGGTTTCGGAACTGACTCCCCTGTCATGATTATGGCTGTAAATCTGAATACACAGTCTGAAGCCTGGTTTTGAATCTTGACTGGAGAGAAACAGTTGGGCATTAAAGTCCAATATCATGAGAATTAGAGCACTAGTTTAGAAAATAACCCACAGTTTAAATGGAACTGGAGCTGCTGACTGACTTACCTGCTGATTAGAGGGGTTAACAATTGCTGTGAGTAAGTAGTGTCCAAGAGGATCAAATCTCACCAGACTGAAAACAGAAGAAAAAAGAGACAGAGATATGCATAGAGAGATTATGTTAACCGAGAAGAGGAAACGTGCTCAAATTCATAGCGACTGATCACTATGGGCAATGGCGACTTACTCAGGTGTTCGCTTCACTCTGGAGATTTTCAGAACTTTCAGAGGTTAAAATAATAAGTCTCAATACTTCTTATCTCCTCACACTTACCAGAACAAAGGAATTTGTATCACAAAAATAATTTCAAAAAATACCTACACTCCCACCCCAGGAACTGCTACGATAAGCACACCTTTGCTCCTATCTAGGAGCTCATCATAACAGCAAAGAACAGGACGCTCTCATACGCTGCCACAAGTTCAGCTCTTCCCTCATATGGCAGCTACACTGACAAGAGGCATGAGTTCTGGTGACAACGAACAATCTTGGCATCAAGTAACATAGCTGAATCTATAAGCTAGACTAGAGCAGCTCACATCCAACTCTAATACCAAAAGGACCAAAGGAAAACAATGCATCAACTTTAATTTAGGCAATGCCTCTTTTGATCTTCAGGGCTAAATAAATATCAACTGGCATATGTGATGCATACTTAAGTCTCCCAGTTTGATAAACACAGAAAACCAGGGATGAGCAATTATCATCAAGCTACCCACCCCCTGAACACCTTTCAGGTTTCTCCAGAAAAGGGCTCTCATCCAAACCCAGATAGCTTTGAACCTAAAAAAGATTCTAACGACCCCATTCTTCAGAGACCAGAATATGAGGCCAATAATGAATAGCTAAAATGAACAAAATAAGCTGCTTCCCAGCTGACTGGCCTCCGCTTAAAAAGGAGGAGTTGTAGGGATAAGAACCTGCCCTGAGCAGGAACAATAACCCATCTCCTGCAAATGTTCTCTGCCACGCTAACTCTATGCCAGGCATCGCCGGTGGGCAGAGGACTCACCGGACTCGTTCCATCTCGCTAGCTGTCTTCACCACAGCAAAGGGCTCCCGTCGACTCCAGTCCCAAAAGTGGATCTCATTGGCAGTGGCAATCAGAAGAAGCTGAGCCGTGGGGTGGAAAGCCAGAGAGGCAATGGCATTGTTGCTGTCTGTGAACCAGCTTTCACTGCCGCCCTATGAATGAACCAATCCCAAATATTCTCAGGTTACAAGCTGCCAGCAAAATGGGATGTCAATTTCAAGAAAGATCCTTATGTAAGGTAAAATGACTATATCACGGCCTTCTTTAAATGTCCTCTTTAAAACAATGTAGAACATCAGTGATCGAGCAGTGTCACCAATTTATCAGAAAAATATTACTGTGCTCAGTTCTCTAAGTCTTCTACAAGCTACAAGCAATGAGCATCAGCACAGTTGTGTTTCTGAAGCCTGGGAACACTCAAGCTTGGTGCATGACATGGTGCACCACGACCCACAAGGCATTCACGACGACAGGGAGCATATAGCTTTGACGATCATGATCAGAGCACAGTACAATCCTTGTTATAATACTACGAAAATCCATCCTGAACACATCTTAGAGCATGGACAAATGGAAGAACAGTTAATAGGGTGCTCATCATAGAATGGGGGTCTAAGGGCTAGGCTTGCCACCAATTAACTAGGCAACGACTACCACTTACTTGAATGTAGTGCTAATAACCTGGCTAATCACTCCTCCAGAGTTAAGAACCCAATGGTAAACAAGTCTCTGCATTTAGAGCACCAAAGAAAAGGAAATACTTACATGTAAATCCCAAATCCTAACCTCCCCATCCAGGCAGCCAGAGGCAATAAGGCCCGAGATGGTAGGATGGAAAGTGACACACCACGGAGTCCGACGGTGTCCAATCAAAGAATGAACACACTTGCCAGTCTTCACCTCCGTAATATAGATATTATGGTTCACATGGGTGGAGGCCAAGAGAGTCCTAGGGAATCAGAGCACAAAGTGTGAAGCATGTGGGAGGATAACAAACTAGCAGCTTTGGACAACACAGAAAACGTACTATTGCCCCATCCCAGCATGAAAAAAAAACTATACCTTGTGCCTTACGAACAACAGAAATATTCTAATCTTTAAAGGCTTTTGAATTCTCCACACTGTCCCCAGATGACATATATCCCTTCAGTGACTACTCTTTCTAGCTGGGAAACTATTGCACCAGTGGCCTGTATCACATAGGCAAAGGATGCTTACAGAAAAACTCTCCAAGTTTTTACCCTCAACGTTCATAGCTTTCTTTGCTTATTCCCATTATTTTATGGTCAGGACTGTTTCTCTGCTCTTCCCATTTCTGATACACTTTCAAAGCTCTGTTCAGACAATGCTTCCAAGAGCCTTTAGGGATTTGACTTGGAAGATCAAGTTAGGCCAAATATACAGAAAGCAATGCTATCACAAGTCTTAAGTTATAGATAAGTACTAGTTACCTGTCTGGGCTGAAGGCCAGTAAGAAGGTAGAGCGTGGACTATCTGGCAGTTCTACTCTCTGGGAAACAAACAAAAAAGTTAAAATACATTATTTACAAACTATGGCCCATTATTTTAAAAGTACATGAACCTGTCTAGATTAGTATTCACAGTGTAAGTTTTAAAACAGGACATAACAATCAAGCTAAAAAATTGAGAAAGATAAATCTAAATTACCTTTAGGGAAAAAATCTAAAAAAGATACATCTAGCCTGTAAATTCTTCCAAATTTGCTTTTTAAAAAACCTCCAGAAGTTAGATAGCATATCTATTCTCCTACACAAAATAAATTACACCCCAACACGATGTCATCAACCCAAGTTGCCCATTCTACTGTCACCCCTACAAACCCTACGTCAAAAATAACCGCTTTTCTTACCTTGCCCTCCCATTTCATCCACCGGGTCTTGTCTTCCACTAGCTCCTGCAGAAGCCGCTGAGCTCCAAAGGCCCGAGTGCCCCGTTCTCGTCCCCAGAGTATACGGACAGCATTCTTCTCTGGGACAACCTTCATAGTGCTCAGTAGCCCCTGTCACACCAGGCACAGGAAGAGAGGGAGCAAGCAAAAGCTCCACACGCTGAAGCGGCTAAAATGAGGCCATTCAGGTCCTTGTAAGTTGTCTTCATGGAAATCTAAGGTATGAATGTTAATATTAAAGAACAGGTATTCTGCAACTGGAGAAGCTTCCCATTGCAAATACACTTCTGGCTCAAAGAGGAAAGTGTTCTTTCCATATTTAATGACACTTTCTCAGAAAAGACACTTTTCCCTTGTCTATGGCCTTACCACCCTGAACATGGCCTATCTCGTCTGACCCCAGAAGACCCTTTTCCCAGAACTTTTCTCCCAAAAATATTTCTTCCTTAAATTCCTCCCATATCCTCCATAGCTTAGCCTTTTATGTAAAGAACAGACTGTTCTCTAAAGCAGTTTTCTGTTGTTATTTTATCAGGCAGAAAGCAGTTTTGCCACTAAAATAAAGGTCTAAAAACCTGTCAAAAATAAAACACACCCCGAGCCTTGCCCTTCTGTGCCATGCTGCTTCCCTAGTCGCGGACACCCCCTCATCGCTTGGGCAGCCTCCAAACTAAAGGACAAGAAACAACTTTTCAAAGGCTATTACTTGAGGTATGGTTCTTATGTAGCAACTTCCATTCTATCTCCTACCTAAAAGCAAGGGCCTAAGGACTACTCTGAAGTATCTTTCTCGCTTTCTTTTTCTCTTCTCCACTGAAGTTCCAGAGCAAAAAATAAAGGACGAAAGAGAAAAATATTTTTCAGTTCCTTTTCCTCATCCACCACAACCCCAAGGGCACCAAATTGTCACAAAATAAACAAAAATTTGACTGTCAACTAGCAGCAAAATATATATGTGCTCGAAAAGCAAAATTATGGCTCCTCTGTGCAATGGAACATGCAGCCCAATAAAACGGGTTTTCAAAAGAATATACTTGTTATTCACTGCAGCAGTTTCTTCAACTCTATTAATGAAAATTTTCAAATATACAGGAAAGTTTTTAAAACAGTAGAATAAACATACACTATTCACCACTCAGACTCAAAAATTGTTAGCCCTGGCTGGTGTGGCTCAGTGGATTGAGCACTGACCTGAAAACCAAAAGGTCATGGGTCTGACTCCTAGTCAGAGCACACGCCTGGGCTGTGGGCCAGGTCCCCAGTCAGGGGCATGCAAGAGGCAACCACTTGATGTTTCTCTCACACATCAATGTTTCTCTCCCTCTTTTTCCCTCTCTTCTCCTCTCTCTAAAAAATAAATAAATAAGGCCTTTGAAAAAATTGTTAATATTTTGTCACATTTGCTTTATCCGTATCTATGAAGAGATACAGCTATGTATGTGTTTTTTGCTTTGCACTTTTGTCTGAACCATTCCAGCAGGCATCAAGACACTCTAACCCTATAACCCCACTATGTATCTCCTAGGAATAAGGACATTTAGCTTCATAAGCACGCAAAATATTGGGTTGGCCAAAAAGTCCATTTAGTTTTTTCCGTACAATGGCTCTAGTAGCACTTACTTGTCTTTAACTTCATTCAATACAATTGTGTTAGATTGTATTGTGACAACTGTCATATCAGCATGCATTTTTAAAAAACATCAAAATTGGTGAATTTTTGTGCAGCCATTTTAATATGGAAAATGGAAGGAGATATTCAACAATTTTTGGCATATTATGCTTTATTATTTCAAGAAAGGTAAAAACAACTGAAACACAAAAAAAGACTTCTGCAGTATATGGAGAAGGTGCTGTGACTAATCAAATGTGTCCAAAGTGGTTTGCGAAATTTTTTTGGTACTACTGACATATTGGCCAAATAATTCCTTGCTGTGTGCCTGTCTTATGCATTGTAAGATGTTTAGCAGCACTCCTCGCCTCTACCCACTAGAAGCCAGTAGCAGTAGAGAGCCGATGTACTCAGAATATCCAAATCAATAAAGTTATTGGTAAAAATGAAAAAATGTGTCTTTTATCTTATGGAAAAAACTAAATGGATTTTTTGGCCAACCCAATACCCTTATCACACCAATACTTGGTCCTCATTCAAATTTCCTCAATTGTTCAAAAAAATGTCTCTAATAAATTGTCATTTTTTAAAATACAGAATTAAATAAAGACTTAAGAAAAAAAATTGGATACCTTGTCTCTTTAGTCCCTTTTAGTCTAGAATGGCCTTAAGTGTTGTTTTGATTGGTTGGTTTCATTTATTTATTTACAACACAAGCTTTTTAAAAAGATGGGGATCACTGACTTGTAGAACGTCTAACATCCTACTTTTGCCTTACTGTTTCTTCACAGTGACATTTAGCTTGTCTTTTTATCCCTTATATTTCCTGTAAACAGAAAGTTAGGTCTACAACACTGATTAGAATTAGGTTAAGTGTTTTTTGGAGACAATTGCTTCATAGGTGATGCTACCTATGTACGTCCTGATGCAGAACATCAGGTGACACATTTTAAGACTGTCCCACTTAGTCGGACTTGATAACTTGTGTGATCACTTGGCAAAACATGATCCCTTGTTGAATCTGTAGCAGCCAGAGAGGGCTCTCTTTATAAAGGTATATTTCTCCCTGTACAATTAGTAATCTGTGGCTAACAGTTGGCACCACATGAATATCCTGTTTCTCCTTAACCTTTTGCTTAATGGTTTAGCAGTCACTGATGCTTCTTTCTTGAACTGTTCCATTTGGGGGCAGAAAAATGTTAAGACTCTCTAATGTCATCATTGTTTCTACATTAATTAGCTTGCATTCTGGGAAGAACTATCCCTTAATAACTGAAGCAGAGTAAATGCTTAACTTTTTGCCTTTAATTTCTACTTCTGTCTTATTGTAACAGGAAAAACTGGAGACAACTCAAGTATCCATTGAAAAAGGACTAGATGACTAATCTACATAAGGAAGATTCTCTGGGTACTGACAAGAGATTCCCCAAAATACATTGTTAAGAGAAGAAAAAATCAAGGCACAGAACAATATATAAGGTAATGCTACCTTTTTAAAAAAAAATTTTATAAACTTACTTTTTAAATTTTATTTATTTATAGAGAGAAGGGAAGGGAGGGAGAAAAAGAGGGAGAGAAACATCATTGATTGGTCACCTCTTATACACACCCCGACTAGGGCCCAAACTTACAACCCAAACATGTGCCCTGACCGGGGATCGAACTGGAGACCTTTAGCTTTGAGGGACGATGTCCAGCTGAGCCACACCAGTCAGGGCTGTAATGCTACCTTTTGAACAAGAGGAGAAATTGACGGTTACTTATTAGGGACCGAGGGGACAAAGTGAATGGAGAGAGAGATGGAAAAGCAAGACTTTCAATTTGTTTTATGACATTTTTTGTTTTTGAAATGCATTAACTATTAAAAAATTATTTTTGAAATATTTAATGATGTGAGAAAATAAGAATACAAAATTATATGTCCAATTATGATCCCCATTTTATTTAAAAATAAAGATCTTGGAGCCCTGGCTTGTGCGGCTCAGTGGACTGACATCAGGCCTGAGAAATGAAAGGTCATTGGTTTGATTTCCCCTCAGGGCACATGGCTGAATGGTGGGCCAGGTCTCCTGCTGGGGACGTGTGAGAGGCAACCAATCGATGTTTTTCTCCCTCAACCCCAAAATAAATTAATTAATTAAATATTTTTTAAAATAAAAATAAAAGATCTTGGAGCATAATGATATGAAAGAAATATAAACAAATACTAATCTTGGTTACCTTTGGATTGGTGGGGCTACAGGTGATTTAGTAATTAGAAAAGACAGTGTTCTTACTTCTTAAATTTAAGAAGTAATAAATGCTTACTGTAAACAAACAACAAATTGGCTCTTTACATTTCATGAAAGGCTGCAATCTAAAAAGTACAAAACTCAATGCATCCAAATACAGACAGACAGAAGGAAAAATGTTTATAGCCTCTGCTGAAATATTAAACTGTAAAAAGTCAGAAAGATTCTATGGAAAGACACAACTCCAAGTTCCTAGTCACACACAGCACACAGTTTCCTAAAGAGTGGTAAAGGAACAAACTCCAGCCTGTGTCCTCATGATATAGCGATCAACCCTCATTAGTATATGATATAAATATTAACACACTGAAAAAGTCAACATGCTGTAATAAACCAAGGATGAACTAACTGGAAGGAAAGAATCCCCTTGATGAGCCTGACAACTCATGGTTTAAAACCAAAAGTCTAGAAGTGAAACTGCCTCGCAGCTGAATAATTAATTCCTAACCAGAAAGGTGCAGAAATAGAGTTCACATTCATTCACCTTCATCCTTTAGAGTCTGTACTTCTTTTGAGCCTATAATTCTTTAACCTAATACAGAGAATTTCAGAATAAATTAGCTTTTTTAAAGATTTTATTTATTTATTTTTAGAGAGAGGGAAGGGAGGAAGAAAGAGAGGGAGAGAAACAATCAATCGGTTGCCTATTGCATGCCCCCAACTGGGGACCTGGACAACAACCCAGGCATGTGCCCTGATGGGGAATCAATCCCATGAACTTTGATTTCGCAGGCCGGCACTCAATCCACTGAGCCACCACCAGCGAGGGTCAGAAGAAATTAGTTTTAAGGGTCCCTTGCCTACTAGCACAACATAAAGATACTTTTAAAGAAATACATTTAAACCACTTATAATCTTACATGTGAAAACAGCAGCAGTTTAATTCCTAAAAAATGAAAAAATCTGACCTTTGACCTGATGTAATTCAAGAGGAAGAAGATAATATAGGTCACAAACATCTTATGATTCAGAAAACTGTGATGCAAACTGGAGTTACTACAGGTATCAGAAGGAAGAGGAAAGAGCTGCTATAAATACTTGTTATCAAGAAAACTAAAGCAACTAAAGCTCAGGATTACCAAAGAACTTGTCTATCAATTCCCAGGGACCCAAACACACTGAAAGTTCAAACAAGATAAAGTCTGACTGATGGCAAGAAGTCAAAGGGACTAAAACAATTGCACAGTTTTCCTTTTGTCTGAAGAAAAATATTTGCTTGTGTTTCTTTAAAAGGATATGGGACTTCTCCCCCGATACACTCTCTACAGCCACACGAGAAGAGTGTTTACTTAGCTCTCTATAAAGAACAAAAGAAGCTAAATCAAACTGAAGTCAGACAACTGTAGCTGAGGAGGAAGTGCCAGTCAAATGTGTGTTTCATTCTTCTTTTTAAAAAGGAGGAAGAAACAAAGTTTCCCAATCTGTCCCTTAAACCAGCCTGAAACAAAGGGTACAAAGAAGAGTCTTTGTGAAGCCACTACTACACAGACCCCAAAATCAATTCTCAATCACCAAAGCCTCATGCAAGTAGAACCAAAAGGACACAGCTGGGATATACAGGGTGGGGCAAAACTAGGTTTACAATGGTTTGTATGGAAAATGATACAATAATCAATAAATAATAGTACAAGAATAAACTGTTTTGTGTACTCTCAACTGTAAACCTACTTTTGCCCCTCCCTGTATCCATAACACAAATGCCATGCCAAGATTCTACCCCATTTCCAACCCCCAACCCCTAACATGACTGATCACTTTATAAAGCTAGGAAAATAAACCACCTCTAAAATTTTTCTCTGCTTAATTCCAGGACATACTTATATTGCACTGGCCAAAAAGTACGTATGTTTTTTTCCATAAAGTAAAAGCCCATTTTTCATTTTTACCAATAATCTGATTGATTTGGATATTTTGGGTAACAAATAACTTTATTGATTGGGATATTTTGGGTATGTTGGCTATCTCCCCCATGGTATAACATTGACTGATCTCAATGTCTCTATTTGATCACTATCACTTCAACTGGGCTCCCTGACCATGGAGCATCATCCAGGGAGAAATCTCCATCATGATACTTTACAAACCACTTTTGACACATATGATCGGTCACAGCACCTTCTCCATACACTCATAAGTCTTTTTTTTTTTTTTTGCATTTCAGTCCATTTTTACCTTTCTTAAAGTAGTACACACTATTTAATATGCCAAAAATACTGCGTATCTTCTTCCATCTTCAATATTAAAGTGGCTATACAAGAATTCACTAGTTTTGAGGTATTTTTCTTTAAATGCACCCTGATATGCCAGCTGTCACAATACAATCTAACAAAATTGTTCCAAATGAAGTTATAGGCAACTAAGCACTTACTAGAGCCATCTTACAGAAAAAAACAAAATGTTTGGCCAACCCAATGCCTATAATTACTAACAAAAAATCACCTAGCGAGTATGCCACAACTGGGTGGGAACTAAAGAGAAGTTGGATTTATAGTTTCTCCTTTCAATTTGATCATCTTATGCCAGCAGTTTTGCTCTACCTTCTAGCTATATGACTTGTGGGAAGTGAGTTAATTTCTTTGAGATTTAGTTTCCTCCTGCATAAAACAGGAATTGCAATATCTGCTTTATCAGATTGTTGTGAGGCTCCAGTAAAAAGAGCACTGGAGCCGTTAACACCCTTGCCGTTATTGTTGTCACTAGTATTCAGTCCTCTTTGGGGTTCACTATGGTTTCCCTCGCCAAACAATAAAACCCCAGAGACCTGATGTGCCACAAATTCCTAAGAATAGCAGATTTTGTAGAAACATTTCAAAGGTTGTTATCAGATAACAAATTAAAATGTACACATGAAAATAATTTATATGACAAACTAATCAAATGATATTTGGACAACCTACACATAACTAAAGTGAATTAAAAAAACAGAACCAGGCCCGGACCAGGTTCCTCAGTTGGTTGAAGCATCATCCCTGAATGCCAAGGTTGTGGGTTTGACCTCCGGTCAGGGGACGCACAAGAAGCAACCAATGAATGTAAGTGGAACAACAAATCAATGTCTGTCTGTTTCTCTCTCCCACCCCCTGCAACGCTTCCTCTCTCTCTCTAAAATAAATAAATAAAAATTAAAAAAAAAAAGAACTGACAACTTGGAGCTGTATCTGCACCCTTGCTAATAATTCAGACCCCAAATCTTCCCTTTCGATAGCATTCCAGGGTATGAATCAGAAAGCTCTTAGACCTGGAAGGCAGTTCATGGAGTGCAATCACCTCATTTATCAGAGTAGCTGCATCTCCCCCAACTTCATTATGCCCATGCAGGTGATGTCTAAGACTCAAATCAGCTATGTGATACAAACATATACTCCACAACATACTGCATTCAACTAAAAATTAACTCTTTAAAAGGGAAAAAAAAAACCTTTTATATACTAAATCTTGGATCACTTGTGTAAGTAAAATTCTCCCAACAACTGGATAATTAACTACAAAATGTCAGGCCTTTCATTGGAGACCTAAAAGTGATCTAGAACTCTTTGGAAACTGCACGTGGATGGAAACATATATGGTTTCCTACAATTATCAGCTTTGTTTTCATTACTAGGACTTCCTGTAACACATTGAGGGCACTTCAAATGATACCCTATAGGATTCAAGTCCGAACTGTGGGCCCCAGCCAGCAACCACAGCTGCTTCTATCCAGCTCCTGCCTGACTCCTAGACTAAACTGAGCTTAGAGAGGGGCAGGGCATTTTGGGCAAAGCATCACAAATCTAGAAGTATAAACAGGTAAGACGTTCTGAAGCCAAACACACATGGAAGCAGAATAACTTCAACTAGTACCTGAACTGTCTCCACTGTGAGCAGACTACTAGGGAATATCCTAGCATATGTCGAAGTGCTAACTTTGGTTAAATCTAGGTAAAGAAATTTTAAGTACTGTTTACTTTTCTATCCATAATTTGTAAATAGGAGATAGTGTAGTGGCCTATGGACCCTGAAATCTGACTGGTTTGACTGAATCCCAACTGTCATCTTTTTTAAGATTTTATTTATATGTGTTCTTAGGGAGAGGGGAAGGGAGGAAGAGAGACACATCGATGTGAGAGAGAAACACGGCCTCCCACACGCTCCCAACCAGGGACCTGCCCATAACTCAGGTACATGTCCTGACTAGAAATTGAAAAGGCAACCTTTCGGTTTGCGGGATGACACCCAACTGAGCCACACTAGCCAGGGCAGTAAGTAACTTACCCTCTTGTATTTCACTTTCCTCATCTATAATATGTAACTACAGTAGACTCCCCTTATCCACAAGAGATACATCCCACCCCACCCCTCAACCGTGGATGCCTAAAACCACGGATAGTATCAAACCCTATATATGTTTTTTCCTATACCTACATTCCTATGATAAAGTTTAATTTATAAATGAGGCAGTTAGAGATTAACAACAACAGTAACTGATATAAAATAGAGCAATTATAACAATATACTCTGATAAAAGTTATGTGAATATGGTCTCTCAAAGTAGCTTACTGAACTGCACTCACCCTTCTTCTTGTGATGATGTAAGATGATACAGTGTCTATTCTACCTCCTGAGATGATACAATATCTAAGTGATAAGATGAAGTGAGGTGGAATTTTCTATTTAATATTTTTGGACTGCGGTTGACCATGCGTAACTGAATCCTCAGACAGCAAAAGTGAGGATAAGAGGGGGACCATTGTACATATAGTATGTATATGATAGGGCTACCACAAGGATTAAAAGTTCACTATTTATTAATTACAATGCTTGTACTAGAATGACTTCATTCTGTAATGAAGAATTAAAATGGCAATAAGAAAACCAAAACATTTTAGGGCTCAAAGTCCTGTAAACAATCTGACAAGTTAAATTTAAGACAGATTCTTCTGGGCAAATTGAGACTGTCCACTACAGAGGTCTCCAAACCACTTCATGTAAAAGAGAGTACCATCATCACTTAAAAAAAGGAAAGAAAAAGCAACTGTGAGCCAATGGTTAAGACAATCACTACCACTTTCCTAGTGCTTTTCACGTCCCAGGCACTCATTCACAACGCTCTCTCCCCGTAAGACACAGGAGATCCCATGAGAACAAGTAACACTGTCAGTATTAGGGGGTTCAGGACGTGAACCCAGGCAGGCATTCTGGCTCGAGAGTCTAGATTCCCAATCACTACAGAAAACTCCCTGATGCCTGAAATGAAACCTCCTATACTGTCTCTTTACTTCATGTACTAGTCTCTTACGTATTAGGCCCTCAGTCAATGTTTCACTGCCTTACAATATCAATTGGAAATCTGCTTGCTTTATATTTTTAATGTTCATTTCCACAAAAGTGAAAAAAATTAAATGACGCTGAGAAAAAAATGAAAACAAAATTCTCACTCCTTCCTTTGCAGAAATTTATTTACATAGCTTTGGAAAGAAAAGGGGACTTCAAACCCTTTGACCAAAAATCACTTAAATTTGATGAAGTGTACCAACTGAAGCTAGATCATAAATCCAGCTACTTATGTATTTATCCTACAAAACTACCAACTCTATCGAAGTAAGAGAAGTTACCTATCAGGAAATGGACAGATGCCACAGTAAATTTACTTTTCTCTGACAACTAGGATAGACTATCAATCTTAAAGAAATATAATTAACCGAGAATGCAATTGTGCCTACCCTGTCAAACTGGTGCATTCCCTTTCGTCAAACATGAAATATGACCCAAACACCTGTCAACATAAAAAAGAAATGTCCAAACCTGTAGAGAATTTTTATGAGTTTATTTGAGCCAAACTGACGACAACTGCTGGGCAGCAAAAATCTCAATGAACTGAGAAAATGCACCCAAGAATGGGAGTTTTGCAGCTTTATTTATACATTAGAATAAAAGGAGGAGACATAAGGGGGGAGTTATGTGAAATTCATCAGTGGTAGATTAAGGGGACTGGAAAACGCAAAACTGGAAAATCTGACTGGATAAAGAGCAAAATGGAGACACACATACTTCTTTTACATTGGTGGATGTAGGACAGTTAACATTTACAGCACAAAGAGATACACTGAGGGGTTCCGTAGTCTCCTGCTCTGGTGTGATAGGTGTGCCACCCTGAGGGCTCTAGAAAAGGGAATCACTCTGACATTCCAAAGGTGTGTTATCTTAGCTGGAAAAAGACAAAAGACAGGCTCACTTAAGGTAAAAAGATTGACCTTGTCAAGGAATTTACGGGCCTAGGATGTGACTACCCACCATGATCCGTTTCTAGTTACGAATTTTTATGTTCAGACCAATCGCGGTTACTTTTGGTCTCTGTGTTTGCAGGGCTTGACATGCTGGTCTCCCCTGAGCTTGGCAGGTTTACTATGTGGCCCCATTTCATCCACATACCTGAGGGGAAAAAAAGGAGTCCTCAGGTACAGCCCCATGCTGACCCTTTCCCAGCCACATGGCAGACCCAAGTGCTACTGACCTCTCTGCACTGCCAGAGTTCATCCCAAATCAGCATTCTCCACAATTAACTGTTTACCTGCCTGTGACAGATCCTCTCCAAACACAGCAGCCACCAATTCCTTCCTGTCCTGCACTCATGCTGCTCCACCCATCAAGAGATGAGAACATAGTTCTCTTCCCTTGAATCTGGGCTGACCTTATGACCTGTTTTGACCACAGAATGTAGCAGAAACGATGATGTGCCAGTTCTAGGCCTGGCAGGTTCCACTTTCACCCTTGGAAGCCAACCACCAACCTGTAAAGAAATTCAATATGTCCTGTGGGAGAGCTCGACCAAGCAGTGAGGCCCTGGAAGATAAGACACCACTTGGAGCTCTGCCGCATGTGTGGCTCAGTGGATTAAGCACCGGCCTTCCAACTGAAAGGTCACTGGTTCAATTCCAGGTCAGGGCACATACATGCCTAGGTTGTGGGCCAGGCCCACTGGTTGGGGGCGTGTGTACACACTGATGTTTCTCCCCCTTCTCCGCTCTCTAAAAAATAAATAAATAAAATCTTTAAAAATAAAAACATACCACCTAGAGACAGAGGCCACATAGAAGACTATCAAGGTGCCAGGCCAACGATTTGAAACCCTCCTGAACCCTTTCAGCCAGCCCAGGCACTGGACTAATGAGTGACTCCAACAGATCCCACATTGGGCAGAAAGACAATCTACACAAGCTCTGCCCAAATTCCCAATCCTGGAATGTAGGATTGTGAGAAATAGTGTATCATTACTGTTTTAGGCCACAAATTTAGAGGTGGTATGATACTGTGATTTATAATAAGAAATACGTATTTGGTCTTCTTCCCAATTTCAGGTGCAAGGTTCCAAAAACCCTGGGAATTTCCTGGGAAGTGAAAGGAGTGTCTTTGTCATTCATCAGGAATCCCTTTGAGTTTATGCTAATGAGGCACCCACAGACAGCTTCAGGATGGAACTGGTCACCAGGAATAAAAGATTAGAGGACTGAACTTTCAGCTCAATCCACTGACCTCTGGGAAGGGAATTGCACTTGGGACCCTTCTGGATCTTGTCCTATGTATCTAGTCATCTCGCTGTTCATCATCACTACAATACACTTAAGGAAAACTTTATAATTACTTAAGAAAAATCTAAGTAAATGTTTGAGCTCTGTGAGTTGCTCTGTCAAATTAATCAAACCCAGAGGGTTGTGGAACCCTCACAACTATCTCCAATCAGAAGCACAGGTGACAACTTGAACATTCAACTGGGATGGGGAGAGGGGGTGTTTGTAGTTTTGTGGGACTGAGCCCTTAAACCTGTGGGATCTCATGCTATCTACAGGTGTATAACTACAACCAAATGAAAAAGAACAAAGAGACCATTAAAAAAAAACAGTCAGAATTAAAGGATACAATATCTGACATGAAAAATAGACTAGAAGGGAAAAACAGTAGGTTGGATGAAGCAGAGGATCAAATCAATGAGTTGGAAAACAATGTAGCAGAAAACACCCAATCAGAGCAGCAGAAAGAAAAAAGAATTTTAAAATATGAGGATGGTTTAAGGGAACACTGGGACAACACGAAGCATAACAACATGTGCATCACAGGTGTACCAGAAGAACAGAGAGAGAGAGCAAGGGACTGTGAAACTATTTGAAGCAACAATGACTGAACACTTCCCTAACCTGGTGAAGGAAAGTAACACACAAGTCCAGGAAGCACAGAGTCCCAAACAAGATTATACACCTGAAACCTGTGTAGTTTTATCAACAAATGCCACCCCAAAACATATGGTTTTTTAAAAAAATCAATGGAAAAGAGAAAAATGAGGAAAAAAGGCTATATATGTATTTATAGCCAGTTATGAGAAAAATCCAAAACAAAGCCCAAACTCTTATAACATCTAGATTAAAGAAAAAAAAAATGTGGTCAGCTATGAGGTAGTGTTAATAGGTTCAAAATTATAAATTCAATTCCTACAAGTCAAATATCTCTAAAAAGAAAAAAATACATACCTCAGCCCTGGTCGGGTGACTCAGTTGGTTGGAGCATCATCCCATACAACAAATGGTTGAGGGTTTGATTCCCAGTCAGGGCACATATTTAGGTTGCAGGTTCGATCCCTGGTCAGGGCATGTACAGGAGGCAACTAATCAATGCTTCTCTTTTTCTTTCTTTTCTTTCTTTCTCTCTCTCTCTCTCCCTTCCTCTCTCTCGAAATCAATTTTTTGAAAAAAACTCTGGGTGAGGATTAAAAAACAGTACATACCTCCAAAATGGCAGCAATATTTTTTTACCCTCATATTTAGAACACAGCATATTTACAACAAAGTACAGAGGAAATGAATATATTCTGAGAGTAGGGATGGGACTAGGGGAGGTTACATTTCAGAATGCCATATTCAAGGGTAAAGATAAGACTAAGAAGAAGCTCCAATAACTGATTTTTTACCAGAGTTGCTATATATTCTTGGACAAATCCACTTGCTGATTTTCAAGTTTTCCTCCATGTATGAATTGAAAGTAGTAACACCTTCTTTCTATCCTAAAGGAATAATGTCCTTTGAGTATCTTAGAAGAAATGGGAGTTCAATAAATTCAAGGCAGGATTACTACTGACTTTTTAAAGTAAAACCAAGTCAGAAACCAACAACCAGAGCAAACAATAAATGGGAGTTTGCACTAAGATGTGTGGCACCTACAGTTAGTTCTGAGTGGCTATGACACGGAATCAGAGAGCACCTTACAAATGAAAAGCAACTTATTTGATAGAATCAAAACCAGCACAAACCAGTATTTTACTCAGTCCCTTTATAAAAAGCCAGAACCCAGAAATAAAATGCTTATATACAGAACCTGCACCCTCTACTGCATTTAGGCTCAGAATTACAAATACTCTAAAATGCAAGTGGTCTCTCCATCCGGAAAGCCAGACCAAGAGGTAACAATGAATTCAGTACCTGAT
The DNA here is from genome assembly GCF_021234165.1 of Pteronotus mesoamericanus. NCBI lineage: Eukaryota > Metazoa > Chordata > Mammalia > Chiroptera > Mormoopidae > Pteronotus > Pteronotus mesoamericanus. Next base: position 1,518,632 of record NW_026555299.1, on the reverse strand, counting down.
ACAAAGATTGTCAGCCCGAATTTACCAAGAGATAAGTAAACAATGTAAACTCTTTTTTTATTCTCATAACCACTACCACCCTCAATGTTTTTTACATACAAACTCAGAATAAGAAAGAACTCTGTACGGTGTATCATAAATAGGCTAACAACTTTACAAAATGTTTTGAGTATACAAAACTAAATAAATTCTAATTATTACTATTATAAAAAAGCAGAAGAAAAAACACCAACTTTTCTACTACAGATTTTGCTTGCTAGAGGGCTTTCTAAAGTAACTTACAATGATGTAACCTAATGTCCAAACACAGGAAAGATTGTGCTCAAAAACAAGGAGTGATCATAATAACTAGAAATAGAAAGCCATATATCCCAAATTTGAGACCCACAATCTCCCTTACTCCCACTTACCTCAGAAGAATGAAGAAAAAAAGAAATGACGTTTTATCTGCAAGCTATTCTGGAGGAAACAGAGCGCTGAGAACACTAGAACGCCTGAAAACTCAAGTGAGAATGAGGAGGAAACCACTGACCCCAAAGGAAAATGAAGCTCAAGTTTTGAGTCCCACGCTCTCATATAAAATCAAGAAGACCAGGAAGGCTACCCTTAAGTGCACAAAACTGGCAAGGGATTGTCTGTTAGCAAGCAAAGAAAAAAGGTAGCTTTTGGTGAAAGAAGTTTCAGAGGCAAAAACTGTTTAACCCCAGAAATGGGAACTGACCCCAGCTGTCTCAGGCAGATGGGCCTAATGACTTCTGCAGCAACATACCCTTCATCCACCACTAGAACTGAGCCCGAAGAAGAGCCAGATCACAAAGGATCACATCTTTCTGTTTTCTACAGTCCCGAGGTAAAAAAGAGAATCCAACTCTCCTCCCGGAGCACCCACACTGCTCCCACCCGTCCTGGGAAACCCCAGGAGTCACAGCAACAGTATCGTAAAAAGCTTCGAGAAAATTAACCTAGGAAGCCTCACAAGCCCAAGTACAGATGAGATTACTCACCAGGCAAATAAAAATAAAACCAGGAAAAGGCTAAAAAATTCATCTAGGTTCATAAGATGGGTCAGTCGCATTTGAATTCAAGCAGGATTTGAATTCAGGCTTTTCCTTCTGATTCCACCAGAGCCTGACTCCCCGCCCTTGGCTTGGCAGATGCTGTGTCCAGTGTCAGAGTCAGCCCAGGTCAGGCTCTTGGCTGACTAGAATAGGGAAAGGAAAAATTTCCCTGAAGGCATCAGGAAAAGCAGTCAAACTATTAAGTGCAGAGCTTTTAGGCTAAAAGGTCCAGATGCCCCTCCACCTTGCCAATCACGTTTCTCAGCCAATCAAAATAAGACACTGGGTTTTAGATCCTAGTAACTTTAAGCTCTGATTAGAAGCTGGATTCCATGTCCCCAACTTTCCAGACACAAAACCCTTAAGGGGCAGGGGAAAGGATGGAAAAGCAATGACAGACAGCCAAGTGTTTGTTGAACGTCTACTATGTACTCAGCACTGTTCTAGGCACTGAGGATACCACAGTAAATAAGAGCATTCCTGCCCTCAAGAGGCATATGTGATTACTTGTGTAATTAAAAATTGGTGATACTTTCAAGTACTGATAAATACTAGGAAGAAAACATGGAAAGTAATGTCTTGGAGGGAGCAGATTAAAGAGAGAAAACCAATAGTTTAGAATTACTTCCTATTTTTTATGAATATGAGCCTGAGGAAATACGAATAACCGAGGAGAAAATTTTAAATATTTTCATACAAATTAATACAATAAATATAATCCAACATTACTCCCTATTTTTAAATTACAAATAAAATAAATTTGAAATAGCATTCAAAGAAAATATACTTACCTCAAAAATAACAACAATCTTAAAGCCCTGTAAGTACATGATAGAAATATTTACCCAATTATCAACCAACTGATAAAGTTAAGTGGCAAAATATAACACATTTTTAAATACTTGTAACACTCATTGAACATTTGCTACTCATTTGCAGTGCTAAGCACTTTTGCACACAATGTATCACTTATTTCTCACAATGACATATAAGGATAGGTACTATCATTATCCCCATTTCACAAATCACAAAACTGAGCTTTAGAGAAGTTAAATGATTTGCCCACATAGAGGGGAGTTTCAAAATCAAGTCAGATGTCAAAGTGCATGCTCCTCACTATAGTGCTTCCATAAAACAGGCATTAAAGCTCAGATACAGAAAAAAAATCTTTTTCACGTCCTCACACCTAGAAGGTCATAATTATAAAGAGTTGATTCAGGAGGCACAGAGAGAGGTAATGAATAAATCCAAATGAATCAGAGTTGGAACACAATGACTCATGCTATACCTTCAGGCAAATTCCATGTCCTCCATGCCTCAGCCTACCTATCTATAAAGGAGCTAACTTCACCAGAGCTATTACTTGCCTCCTAGTGGGTCTTGAGTACTAGTATGTGTAATAATACACAAATCATGAGATGAAAAAAACAAGAAAAACCATTGTGTTATTATTGCTTTGATGGAGCAAAGCACCATAAATCAAGGTAAATAAGGTATGTAAACAAAGAACGTAGCCCTGGCTGGTGTGGCTCAGTGGATTGAGTGTTGGCCTGCAAACCAGTATGTTGCTGGTTCAATTCCTGATCAGGGCACATGCCGGGGTGGCGGTCCAGGTCCCCATTTGGGGGCGTGCAGGAGGCAACCAGCCAATCTTTCTTTTACAATTGATGTTTCTCTCTTTCCTTCTCCCTCCCTCCCCTCTCTCTAAAAATAAGTAAATAAATAAAATCTAAAAAATAAAAATAAAAAATGAATGAAAAAGAATGTAGGATTTGAGCCCTGACCAGTGTGGCTCAGTTGGTTGGGGGCCATCTTGTGGGGAATGGTTCAGTTCCTGGTCACGGCACATGCCTGGGCTGCAGGACAAAAAAAAATTACATTCACACAAAAAAAGTACAGTAATGTTCACAGCAGCTTTATTCATAATAGCCAAGAACTGCAAAAAACCTCAGACGTTCCTCAATGAGCAAATGACTAAACAAACTGTGGTGCATCCAAACCTTGAAATATTACCGAGCAAATAAAATATATTGGCATTATCCCTCCTGGGAGCACGCCGACACCTTTCTTCCCTGTCAGGTGTGCACGCCCTAAACTCTAAGGGTCCCCACGGGACTTGTGACCAGGGGAGCAATGGGCAGTGGCAGCTCGTCCCAGGCTCACCCCCTGAGCCTGTCTCCAAGGCCCCCTTTTCTCTGACTTGCCAGTGAGCTGACGGCAGCCCGCCCAGGCTCTCTCCTGTCACGTCCTCTATTATAGGCCCTTCCTTGTTTCACTGTCTCCGTCTTTAATAAATGGACTCTAAAAATTAAAAAGAAAAAAAAAGGAACTATTGATATGTACACCTTGGATGAATCTCCAGGGGATTTTGCTGAGTGAAAAAGGCCAATCCACATAGTTACTTACTATACGATTCTATTTACATAACATTCTTGAAATAACAAAAGGAGACAGATCAGTGATTGCCAGGAATTACAGATAGGACCAGGGTAGGGGGGAGATAAGCCACCTTTCCCAGTGGGTATTTTTCCTTGATTTATTGCAACTTTATCCACCCCACTGTAAGATCTTTATGATTTGGGGGTGGGCGTAGCTACAGAAAGGCACCAGGAGAGTAGTCTGTGGTGATGTTCTATATGTAGAGTTGTGTCTTGACTCTATCAGTGGCAATACACTAGCTGTGACAGTGTACTATGGATTTATAACATGTTACCATTGGGGGAAACTGGGTAAAGGGCACAGAGGATCTTTCTCTCTCTCCCTCTTCTTAGCAACTGTATGTAAATCTACAATTAAGTTTTAAAAAATAGGTAGCACATGCTCCTTATAACAAGTAAAACAGTCTGCGGTCAGTCCCTCTTCCTCAACCCCTCCTATTTTCACCTTCTTGAGATAAATATGCAACTCACTGCTCACATATACATGCATGCAATAGTTTTTGTTTCCTGTATCAAAATGGGAACACATATACTATTTTACCCTGCAGCCTACCTTCTTCACTTATTATCACCATATCATAGACGTCTAAAAAAAAAAATCTTTGAGCATCAAGCAGGGTGAGAAGCATAGAATATTTTCTGACTGGGGCAAATCTGACAAATGTTTACCATGCTGCCATGCTAAAGTACAACAGCTGAGTCAGCAGCATTCAGCCCCAGTAAAAGAGAGACTATGTAATATAGAAGTAACATTCTAAAGAGATCTGCAAAAAAATAAAAACAAGATCTTCAGCAGCTATTCTAGGATCCCATCCTCCTCTATGACTCCTCCATGAAACTATCCTGTGGGCCCACAAAGGAAGAAATGCTAAATGATTCTTTTCAGCAGAAAATTCCAAGAGGAGATAATATTCCCACAAACTCAAATGACAGCAAACAAACTTCTATGAAAATGTATTCCCCCTTCAAGCAAAATGTATTATTGATTATTTTTAAAACTTCCATTTGTAATAACAGCTACTACCAATATTAAGTGCTAAGATCTCTAAAGCCCCCTCCTACCCTACTCCCATTTAACGAACAAACCTGGCCCGAAGTGAAATGACTTGCCCATGGTCAAACAGCCAGTAAGTACTATAAAATTAGTGGTTTTTCTACTTTATCAGGTTTTTCTATATTATTCCATGTCAACAGAAGAGATTCAATACACTTAAGTATATTTAGGTAGAAGCAATTTTCTAAATATTTATGCTGACTTTGATTCATTTTTTGTCCATTTATCATACTTAGGGGGTGGGGGCAAGGGGCAGGAACTATACTCTGTGTCAAAGCCTATGGTAGGTGGCAAAATCCAAGAGATGGAAAAAAAAAAAAAAAGCAAGCAAAATGTAAACACACAGCAAAGTCCTCCAACTTTCAGTCTATTGGGGATACAATACATTGTAACTCTACCAAACTGAAATGTGGCAAGTTGTTATCCTCAAGGAAGTACAAAAGTACTATGGGTTTGAAGAATCCAACTATCTTCCCAAAAGGAAACAATAACTTCTCACATTAGCTTCCTTGTAATTAATTGTTCTTAGTTTCAATTCTGCTGATATTCTTTTTAATTTTTTAAATCCTTAACCAAGGTTATGTTTACTGATTTTAGAGTGAGAGGAAGCGGGGATAGAGGGTGGGGGTGGGAGAGGGAGAGAGGTAACACCAATGTGAAAAAGAAACATCCATCAGTTGCCTCTGGTACTTGCCCCAGTTGAGGACTGAACCTAGGTATGTGTCCTGACCAGCAACCGAACCCAAAACCCTTTGGTGTACTGGGCAGGTGGCCAGGGCAACTTTTTTTTTATCCTTTGACTGATTTTAAATAGAAGAAGGAAGAGAAGGGCAGGACAGGTTGGGGGAGGGGGGTGTGGAGGAAGAGACAAACAGACATCAATTTGTTTCTCCACCCATTCATACAAATTTATTGATTGCTTCTCATATATGCCCTGACTGGGGATTGAACCTGCAATCTTGGTGTATTGGGACAATGCTCTAACCAACTGAGCTACCCAGCAGGACTCTGCTAATATTTTAAAAGTCACATATTTCCCTTCTCGATCCCTGGGCAAAAGGCCTACAATGTCCTTCTAAACAAAACACTGCCCTGGCTCTGGCTGGTGTCACTCAATGGATTGAATGTCAGCCTGTGAACCAAAGAATCACTGGTTCGATTCCCAGTCAGGGCACACGTCTAAATTGTGGACAAGGTCCCCAGTAGGGGGTGTGCAAGAGGCAGCCACATATTTGATGTTTATTTCCTCTCTCCTTTCCCCTCTCTCTAAAAATAAATAAATAAAATCTTAAAAAACAAAAAAATCCACTTCCCTGGACATGCTCAATAAGTATGAAAAGCTTGCCAGCTCAAAACAGGGTAAGGCTCCTTCTCCAAAAATAATGGTGTGATTTTTTTTTTTTTAATTTTGGCAATGAATTTAAAGTATCTTTAGTATCTTTAACGTTTTTGGTCAAAATCATGGATATGCAGAATTCAAAGTGGCTTAGACATCATTTTGAACATAAGATGTTAAAAAACTAAATTCACCTGTCCATTGTTTTAAGACTCAGCAAGGGCAGCTCTGAGACAAAAGCCCAGATCTCTCAACTCATTGTATGAGGTTCCTTCCCACAGCTGCTTCTTTCCAAGTCCAATGAAAATAAACTTAATAAAGTTCACGTTTTCTCATTTCATCAAAGATAGATGCATCCATGAATAAAATAATCATTCACAATTTAAAGACCAGCTTTAAAGTGCAGTTTAAAGAGTAACTTTATCAAAAACACACATGCTAAGCTCCCACCACAGGTGCAGAGGAAGGTAAAGGGCTGCCTATCTTTGGTACAGCAGAAGCTCTTCGGGCATTTGGGAGCTAATCTAGGATCCCTCCCTATCTAGAGAGGGAAATGTCAATACACTAAAAACTTGCCATCAACACCATCATCTTAGCAATAGCTAGTATTTGGGGGGTATCTACTACAAGCCAGGCACTTTACATGTTATTTCTGATCCTTACCATTCTTCAAAGATACATGTTATTACCCCGTCGTATGTTTGTGCCCACCAGGTTTAAAGAAGCATCTCCACCCAAATCCCACGGCTACCCAGGACAGGCCTAACACCCAACTCAGAGCCCGTGCTTTTTTCCCGCTACCCCACCTTCTCTAAGGACAGAGTGACTGCACTTGCCCGTGTGGCACGACATCAAGTCACTTCAAACTTGGACACAATTTCTTGATTAGCAGTTATATAATTTAGCCATTTTTTTCAATCTTCAGGTTGTTTTAACTAATTTTCTTTCATGATTCCTCAGTGGCCTTCCAGGTTTTCTCCCTCCCCCCCTCTTTTTTTCTCTTTAAGAAGCAAAACTCTTTTTCCAAATGAAATCTTATGTGAAAACACGAAAATACAGAACAGATCGAAGTTGAGCTGCTCTGATTTAAGCAGAGTGTTAAGACAAAAGCTCTTCCTTACTCTCAAAGCCATCCCTTAGCATCTCCAAAGAACACAATTTGAAAAAATATTAGCTTGAAACAGAAGACTGCCTTTTCCATCTCAGATTTGCCATTCACCATTTACAAAACCATTGGCAAGAAAAGGTTTTACTTTTTCTGGTCCTTTACAAGAGATACCACCATCCACTTTATGGATTTGTAATTAATTATTACATGGAGGAACAAATATAAAATTCCCAGTACATGGTAAATATTCAAAAGTTGGCTCCCCTCTCTTTTATTCTGCAGAGATAACAATTGTTGCCAATTCAAGAAAGCTCAATACAGTCCCTGATGGGGTAGCTCAGTTGGTTAGGGTGTTGTCCCAATACACCAAAGCTGTGGGTTCAATCCCTGGTCAGGGCACATTACAAGAAGCAATCAAATAAATGCATAAATAAGTGGAACAACAAATAGATGTTTGTTTCTCTTTCTCCCCCTTCCTCTCTCTCACTAAAATCAGTAAACTGGGAACTTAACATTGCATTTAATGACTACTTTTATGTTCATGTTCTGCAACAGAATCTAATGTTCATTTGCTCATCTTCTGGGCTTCTATTTCTCCAGGCACACAAACCAAAAATAACTTTATATTATGTGCAGCTTCACCTAAGTAATTTAAACCTGGCACTTCCTAAAACAGTAATAAAGAATATATTACCTTAATCTGTTATTGATAATGTGTTGCTATTTCTACATGTGTAACAGGAGCCCAAATTGATTTTTACACGAGAGTCTCAGACGAAATCTAAACCCAGCCAACAACTTTCAAATCACATACTCTACAGAAGCTATGGGTGTTGGCTTTGATCCCCATGTTTTAGAAAGAAAATCAAAACAAAAATACATCATACAAAAAATAAAATAAAAATTAAAAATACATCATATAGCCACAAAAACTCATTTATGATAAAGAACACATTCCTCAGCATAAGATTCAGAATGTTAATCTTCTATTTTACCAGAAGACCTTGAGCAATTCACCTACTCACTGTTGATTATTTCTCCATAAGGAAAATGCAAGTATATTCATTAAAATGCCAGAAATACTGTTTTGATTAACTATCAAACAACTATTCTGGGGTTCCCAGGGACATCAGCAAGTCATCTTTGTTATCTCTCTCACTTCTCAACAAGCCCAAACCTAAATCATCCTAGAAAGATAGTTACTAAATCTTAGGGGAAGATAATTTCACAACCTCCCTTGGTAACATTCCAGCATCTTGTAGTCAGGAAGTTCTTTCTAGTTTGTAATCTATATCCCTTCTGTTGCAATTAAAATATATTCCCTCTTGTCTTGTCCTCTGTGGAAAGAGAACATCTGCTTAACAGCACCTGAACAATATCTCTTCAAGATGTTATAAAGTATAGGAAGCCCATTTCAAATAGCTTCATGTAAATGCAACATGTCTTTAAATGGGTCACCTTAGACAAAGAACATGATTAAGGCTTAAATTCTCAGCTCTATCACTGACTTGCTCTGAAGATGATGCAGATGTTGTTCCTCAATTATACCATCAGTAAAATGCAAATAATAAAGCCAGTATGTTAGAAGAACACAGTTCTTCAAAAAATTAAACGTACAGGAAAGAGATTCTCAATCTCAATCTAAACCCAGCCAACAACTCTCAAATCACATATACTCTATGGCCCTGCAATTCCACTCATAAGTATGTATCCAAAACAACTGAAAACAAGTACATGTACACACATCTTTACAGTAGCACTACTGACAATACCCAAAAGGGGAAAATAGTCCAAGTGTTCAACAGCTGAATGGATAAACAAATTACGGCATATACATACATAAATGGTTATATGTATATTGTATGATTCCATTATATGAAATATCCAAAACAGATTAATCCATAAAATCAGAATGCAGACTGCTGGTTTCCATGGGCTGGTGGGAAGGAGGAATAAAAAGAAACTACTTAACTGGAAAAGAGGTTTTACTTTGGAGTGATGGAAATGTTTTGAAACTAAACAGAGACACGGTTATACAACATTGTGAATATACTAAATGCCACTGAATTATTCACTTTAGAATGGCTAATTTTGCGTTACATCAATAATTTTTTTTAAAGAATGCTAAAGAACTAACAAGGAAGATATGCATAAAATGTCTAGCCCTTCCCAGGAAAGTCATGATATAAAATTCTAGGTAGAATGGTAGCTAAAATGTTTAATATTATTTCAATATAGCCAACTAGGCTCTGATCAAAGAGTATGTAAATGGGAACAAAATAGAAACCAAAATCAAGACTACAGTCACAATTATACAATATGCAATACGGAAATAAGTGCCATTAAAAAAGTGAATGAATGAAGAGATAAATAAAGTAAATAACCAACCATATCAGCTAATTAGCTATAGCAACAATAACACAGGAAACAGTTAAAAAAAATAAAGGTAAGGGATGTCCTTTAAAAGCTAATACCAAAATACAAAGACCCATTAGGTAGGAAGGTGCGAAAAGGAAGGTTAATAATAGCAAAGTTGAAAAGTACACAAACTCTGCCCTGGCTGGTGTGGCTCAGTGAATTGAGCACTGGACTGTGAAGCAAAGGGTCACCAGTTCAATTTCCAGTCAGGGCACATGCCTGGGTTGTGGGCCAGGTGCCGGGGAGGAGGGGGGGGGGGGAGCAGTGTGCAAGAGGCAACTACACATTGTTGTTTCCCTCCCTTCCCCTCTAAATAAATAAATAAATAAATAAAATCTTTTTTAAAAAGTACATAAACCCTAAACTCCCAGGTCACATATAAAAACCTTGAGAATTATTACTCTCTCAAGAAAAGAAAAACGAAAAGGTATTGTTCCTATCTTCATGGACCTTATTGTATTACTTCTTAAGTATTACTCCTTATGGGAAGACAGACATTCTAATAATCAAAACATACAAACCACTTCCACCACCTCCCTTCCCACTTCAGTCTGCCTTCTGGCCCTACATTCCTCCAACACTGTTCTTGATATGATCATCAATGATCTCTATGTCACTAAAATAACAAAATATAGGTAGATCATTTCCTTCTTGAAACATGCTCCTCCTCTCTCCATTTCTGAGATTTTTCTCTTAAATTCCTTACAGATGGGGCCTGAGCACTCTTCTCTTCCTGATCTATACATGCCATCCCTCTAGGTAGTCTCATCCATTCTCCTTGCCTGTAAATACCACCTAAGTACCAAACGCATCCAGATCTTTTCCTAGCACCGCTTCTGAGCATTAGCTCATGGCTGCTTGCTTGATGTCTCCACTTGCATGTTTTCACACATCTCACATTTAGCATGACTAAAATTGAGGTCTTCATTCCACTCCCCAACTCTCATCAAAATCTGCTCCTCCTCCAGTGTTTTCACCTCAGAAATGGCAACTTCATCTACCCAGATGCTCATGCCAGAAGTCTGGGAATCATACTCGACACCTCCCTCTTCCCACATACACAACCCATTGGGCCTTGCCTGTCCTAATTCTAAAATATCTACTGAACCTTTCCACTTTCCTCCATCCCCACTGCTCACAGCCTAATCCAAACCATCATCGTCTTTTGCCTGGATCACTCTAAGACATACCAACTATCAAACTTCCTCCTCTTCTCTTTCCAAATTTTCCACCATTTCCAATTTTTTTATCCAAAATTTCCACAATGCAGCCAGAGTAATCTTTTAAAATCATATGGTCACAACACTCATCTTAAAACCTTCAAAGGCTTTCAGTTATACTTTAAAAAGAAATCCAATCGCTTCTTGGCCTTTTGGCTAAGATCAAGTGTAGAAATCCAAACTTCTCGACAAAGTCCTGCTTTAAGTCTCTGTCCTTGCACTAAGCCTCTTCCCTCCCCCCCACCCTGCATTCCAACCACACCAATCTCCTTTTAGTTTCTCAGAAGTGCTAAGGACTTTCCCACCCCAAGGCTGTCCTACATTACATTGACTTTACCTTTCTTTTTCATCCTTCTAGTCTCTATTCAAATATCACTTCTTCAAAGAAACTTCCCCAAAATTCCAATATAATTCAAGTTCTCCTATTATAATCTCCTTTTTACTTATCCATCATGGGACTTTACACACTTTGCAATTACATATTTATTGGTGCCTTTTTTTCTTTCTTTAACTGATTCTCTCCTCTGGACTGTAATTTCTATAAGGGCATGGACGATGTTTATTTTCTACTCTAGTCTTAGTATAGTGGTGGGAGTTTAAAAAGCCTAGACTTGTTTATAGTTTAGAATCCATATAATCTAGGGATTAAGAGTGGGGGACTATGGAGCTAGGCTGTTTGGTTTCAAATCCTGGTTCTGCCACTTACTTAATTCTATGACTTTGGGCAAATTGCTTAGTCTCTCTGTGGCACAATTTCAACATCTTTAAAATGGGAAGAATAAAAGTACCTACACCAGAAGCTTGTTATGAGAATGAAAAGAGTCAGTGACCCAAAGCATTTCAAGAAGCACTGGTTCTGATCAGTTCTTACGGTATCCTCACTACCTATCACAGAGGCAGGCATTCAATAAACAGGCAGAACGAATGATTGAAAACAAAGACTCCATTATAATCATTAGAGGTTTTTTTAATGACAGAAAAGGAATATTCTAGAGATTCAGAGAGGAAAACAAACTGCTAAGGCAAAGACTAAAACAATTCACAACTTACAATGGCATAAAGAACCAACTCTACTGGATTCTTAGTCTTTACCATTATGCAAAATAAATAAATAAATAAATAAATAAATATATATATATATATATATGTGTGTGTGTGTGTGTGTGTGTGTATATATATATTCATTCTTCCAAAAGTTTACCCAAGGTGATTTGGTAGCTTTGACTTTCCCCTAAATATCATTCTTTTCCATGCCTTTAATCAACTTCAAAATCCTTCAAGCACGAATCATGTTCAAATAGATGGTAAATCGCAGTTTAAACAGATGGGGAAATTTGCCCTGGCTCAGTGTGGCTCAGTTGGTGGGAGTGCTGTCCTGCAAACTAGAAGGTCAAGGGTTCGATTTCTGGTCAGGGCACACATCTGGGATGCGGGTTTGGTCCCAGGTTGGGCACATAAAATAGGCAACCAATGTTTCTCTCTCGAATCAATGTCTCTCTCCCTCCCTTCCCCTCGCTCTAAAATCAACAAGCATGTCCTGGGGAGAGAATTTCCAAAAACTGAAAAAAATAAAATAAATACAATGGTAAAATTCAGGTGCTAATATTTTCTACCTGTTTTACAAAGAAATATTCTTCTATTCCTAAAATAGATCTGGTCTGTTTAGCTACATGTATTACAAAATCCTCAAAATTTTGCCATCTATCTTGTATTTGGAACTCTTTCAGACAATGTTGCTTTCTAGGTTTCTCTTTCCCAATAAGGGCTCTACCTCTTTTTTGTTTTATGAAACAATTTTTTCTTTTTTAAATTTTTTGTTTTAAGTATATTTTATTGATTATGCTCTTACAGTTGTCCCATTTTTTTCTCCCCTTTATCCCCCTCCGCCCTGCGTCGCCCCTCTGACCAGCATTCCCACCCTGAGTTCCTGTCCATGGATGGTACGTGTAAGTTCTTTGGCTTCTCCATTTCCTGTATTATTCTTAACCTCCCCATCTATTTTGTACCTAACAATTAGGCTTCTTATTCCCTGTGTCTTTTTCCCCATCCTCCCCCTTCCTCTCCCTACTGACAACCCTCCACGTGGTCTCCATTTCAGTGATTCTGTTCCTGCTCTAATTTTACAGGCAAGAAGGGCCTGGAAAGAAGTATTCAAAGTCATGAAAGACAAGGACCTACATCCAAGATTACTTTATCCAGCAAAGCTATCATTTAGAATGGAAAGGCAGATAAAGTGCTTTTCAGATAAGGTAAAATTAAAGGAGTTCATCATCACCAAGCCCTTATTATATGATACGTTAAAGGGACTTATCTAAGAAAAAGAAGGTCAAAACTTTGAACAGTAAAAGGACAACAAACTCACAACTATCAACAACTGAACCTAAAGAAACACAAACAAACTAAGCAAACATCTACCTCTTACTTTAATCTGAAGGGCATTCGGGGATAGGAAGCTCATATATGCTGCTTTAACTTCCTATTCTCTATTCAAGTTTTTTCAAAACACCCTAAATTTCAATCTAAGTATCACTATTATTTGTCCTCCTTTTGAAGGACAATATAGGACAAGGTCTGTACAGAAAAAGTCCAGCCATTGTTAATATAACAAGAACAGTTTGTGCGACATGGGTGTAACCTGGCAGCCAAGGAGAGTGGACTGGAATGCTCATGCGTGAACAATGATGATTTCACTGTGCTAGTCAGTGGGATGGTAGATCCCTCTCAGTGTGCACGTGTACTGTGTGGCTGTCACATTCAAAATGAGCAAGCAGAGCAAGGAATCTGCATTAAACATTGCATTAAGCTTGAACATTCCTCCACGGAAACTATTTGGATGATTCAGAAGGCTGCAGTTATGGGCAACTGGTGACTGGCAACTTCGTCACAACAACGCGCCCGCTCATGCACCCCATCTCCTCCTCTCCTGCCAAGATTTTTGGAAAAACATCAATTCACCCAGGTGACTCAGCCCTACAGCCCAGATTTGGTGCCCTGCAACTTCTGGCTTTGCCCAAAATTAAAAGCACCTTTGAAAGGCAGGCGATTTCAGACTGTTGATGAGATTCAGGAAAATACAATGGGAAAGCTGATGGTGATTCCAACAAAGGATTTTGCAGAATGTTTTGAACAATGGGAGACATGCTGGGAGAGCTGTGTGAGGTCCCAAGGTGCCTACTTTGAAAGGGACTGAGGTGTCATTGTCCTATGTACAATGTTTCTTGTATCTTGCATCTTCTTCAATAAATGTCTCTATTTTTCATATTGTATGGTTGGATACTTTCCAGACAGACCTGTAGTCTTTATCTTGTTGTAATAATAATAACTCTGAAAATGACACCAGCATATACAGTGCTATGTGCTGTTCTTTATATATATTAACTCATTTAATTCTCACAACTATATGATATTCTAGAGATGAGGAAAGGCACAGAGAGGTTAAGTAACTTGCCCAAGTTGCACAGCTAGTAAGTAGTGGCACTGGGATTTTGAACCCAGATTGCTTGGCTCCAGAGTCAGTGCCACTATGTTGTTACTCAAGAGTTTGGGAAGACATTTTTCTGCCCTGTTTTCACCAGTCAGCTAGACTGAAATACTCCCCAAATCAAACATGCCTATTAATCCTGTTCAACTCAGCAAAATTTTAGATGTTTCATTGTATCATTGGCATATATGCCTAAAACAAAGTAACTTTGATTCATGGAATAATATGTTTTATCCTGGGAAGGTGAAATAAACAAATGATTAAATCATTAAATGTGAAATCTACCTCAGTTAATTCTACAGATAAAAATATGACTCCACTCTCTACAGTGTTTGTTCCCACCTCCTCAGTTCACATTCACTTCTCAGCCTGATCCAGTTTTGCCTTCCCTCAAAATCACTTATGGATATTGCTGATGATCTCCTTGTTTCCAAAGCGAATTGCTAATTCTCTATTCTTATCTAAATTGACCTCTTAGCAGAAATGCAAACAAGTAACAAGCTTCCTTACTTTTAATTTTTTTTTTTAATTGATTGAGGGGGGAGAGAAACATTAATTTGTTGTTCTACTTACTTGGGCATTCACTGGTTGCTTCTTGTATGTGCCCTGACCAGGGATCAAACTCACAACCTCAGTGTATCAGGACAACAGACCTATCCAGCCAGGGCCCAGGCTTCCTTACTTTTAAAACATTCCTCCCCTACCCCCACTTCCTTCAATGTCTCACTGTTGGATTTTCCTATTCCTTCACCGGGTCTTCTTTTCAAAATCCATGATTTCTCCCCTTTGACTCAATCTTTGAATGTTGCTGCTATGTTCTAAAGCTCAGTTCTTACCCTCTTCTTTTCTCTATTAAAAAAAGAAAGAAAAAAGACCCTGTCCAGGTAGCTCAGTTGATTAGAATGTCATTCTGATACATACACCAAGGTGATACACCAAGGTTGCAGGTTAGATCCCTTGTCAGGGCACATACAAGAATCAACCAACATAAATGCATAAATAAGTGGAACAGCAAATCAGTCTCTCCCCGCTCCGCGCCCCCTTCCTCTCTCTCTCTTAAAAAAAATCAGTAATTTTTTTTTTAAAAGGAAAGGAAAAAAAGAGATTCCAGTAAGTACTACTAAAACTGTTTGCAAGATACTTTTAATTCTTTGTCCCTGGCCAGGTAGTTCAGTTGGCTGGAGCATCATCCTGATGCACCAAGGTTGTGGGTTCGATCTCCAGTTGGGGCACATATGGGAGTCAATCAATGGGTGCATGAATGAGTGGAGAAATTGTCAATGTTGATGTCTGCCTTTCTCTCTCTCTCGACCCCCACCCTTCCCCCCTCCCCAAAAATCAATACATAGCCCTGGCTGGTGTGGTTCAGTGGACTGAATGGCAGTCTGCAAACCGAAAGGCTGCTGCTTCAATTCCCAGTCAGGGCACATGCCTGGGTTGTGGGCCAGGTCCCCAGGTGGGAGCAAGCAAGAGGCAACCAATGGATGTTTCTCTCACACACAGATGTTCTCTTCCTCTCTTTCTCCCTCCCTTTTCCTCTCTCTAAAAATAAATAAAATCTAAAAAAAAAAATTACTTAAAACTATTATAAAAAATTATTTGTACTTTTAATTCTTAGAAGGCACCAAACAAGACTATAGATATTGTTATATAAACACTCAATAGATACTACATTTCTCCTCTCTCAAATTCATGACAATTCTAAGTCAGTTGCCTTATATAAGGCACTTCAGCTTATTCCCTGCTACACCTGAAGGCATGGCATGTATCTAGTGTTCAAATTCATTGAACCCAACTTCCAAAGAATAGTTATTTGAGAAAAAAAGAGAACTAATTAAATTTAGGTCACATTAGAATTAAAATATTAAACTCATTGGTCAAGCATGCTAGTTATTTATAAGCCACAGTTATCCTTTACCAGAGCAAACCCAGTGTCATCATACATTAAGTAACAGACAAGTATGATATGTAGCAACCTTAAATGAAGACTTCTATTGTGATGGCAGCAGGGGGGCACAATAACTTACTGAAAGGTGGTACTTTGTAACCACAACTTTTTAGGGAGATTAAGGACTTCACGACTGACAACTGCAATCCCTGTGAACACACAGTGATCTCCTCACTCCTTTCTCTCCCTCTGTCAGCCCTGGATTGTTTCTTTCAGAGCAGAGCCTAAATTTCAGTATTTATCAGATATCTGGTCAACTCTGCTTTCCACCAGAATAAACTCTGTAAGAGCAAGAACCCTCATACCTACCTTTGTATTCCAGCATCTAACGGGCATTCAATAAATATTTGCTGGACAAACAAAAGTCTGAAATGGTAAGAGTTGAAATACAGAAATAAAGGAAGAGTTCCAAAGGTCTAATAGGCATATTTCATACCTCCAGAATAAACACAGTACAAGAAAACACTCAATGAAGGAGGGGAAAAGTTTAGATGGAGAAGTGGAAATATCAACCTTAAGAGCAAAGGAAGAGACAGAGAGCAAGCTGGAAAAGATGCTACACTAATCTACAGACATATAAACCGGGACTAACTGGAAAAGAGGGGGTAAAGAAGCTTAGTCTCACTCCATCTAAACATGCAGAGCCTAAAACTTCACTAACACTTCCACGCGCTTACTCCTTTCCACATGTTTGTACGTTCCTGCAATGATGGCTTAACGTTTATCACCTCTGCCCTCCTTAACTGTCAAGGATAATGGTGCTTTGAAAAAAACAAGTAGTCCAAGAACCTAAATGACATCTGTTCACTGTTGCTGTAAGATAGCATGGAAATTAACATTTGAAGAGCGCTTTATCTTTTCAAAGAAACTCATGTATTTTTTCAACAGAAGTATTATAAGTGTTATCTTTCCTATTCTTTGATACAGACTCATAAAAACATTCAAAGCCTTGGATCTCAGGCCCAGCTCTGCTATACACTTGCTGTGTGATGTTGGTCAAATTATTTACTCTCTCAGAGTTCAGAATCCATCAGGAAAATAAGATCTACTTTGAAGGACAATTACGAGTACTAAATGAAACCAAACACATGTAAAGGACAGTAACCTTCCCTATAACCTCCTTAAATAAGTTGTCCAAGACTTCTCAGCTAGTTAAGCTGGTAAACCTAGCACTTAAACCCTGGTCCTCTGACTCCTTAATCTTGTTTTTTTCTTACCACATCACTTTTGGCAGATTGCCACATACTACTGGGCACAAATACATTCTGACAGAAACTGATCACAAAATTTTTTATCTACCAATAACTAATTTTAGTTTAGGGAAAAGGAAAAAAAAGGTCTAATTAACTTGAGGAAGAGAAGAGGCTCGAAAATATAAAATATAAATCACGCTCAAACTACAGAACAAGTTGTACCATAGTACCTCTGTATAAACAGAAATTATGACAAGAAACAGAAAGTTCTCTTTGGGTTTATGAGGAACAATTGGAGAAAGAAACAAGAATGTCTATGATTAAAGGAACTTTTTGGGGGGACGGGGTTTGGTTATTGTTGTTTTTGTTTTTTTGTAAACCAAACCACTAAGCAAAAACATTTGCATCCCATTCCAAAATAACTCTATCATCCCTGACTGGTGTGGCTCAGCAGGTCAGGCATCACCCTGCAAACCAAAATGTTGCCAGTTCAACTCCCAGTCAGTGCAGAAACCTAGGTTGTAGGTCAGGTCCCCAGTTGGGGGGTGTGTGAGAGGCAGTCGATAATGTTTCTCTGCCTCTCTTTCTCCCTTCCTTCCCCTCTCTCTAAAAATAAATAAATAAAATATTTAAAAAAAAAAAAACCACCTCTATGAAAGCACAGTTTTAAAAAAGGAGATTAAGTATGGTAACAACAAAACTTTTTTTCTAATTGCTTTAAGAATGAGATAAATTGTCAGAAAAAAACTGCCACCATTCATAAAGATCCTTGAAGACCAGAAGTGTATGGATTCAGTATTAATAAGCAGCTTAAAGAAGCACGATCAAAAATATGAAAGTTTCATAAGCTTCTTAACACATTGAAAATATTTTGAAAATATACAATATAAAGCTAAGTTATTACTTTGCTAATGAAAATAACCACTTGTTTTCAAGTGACATACATAACTCCTTCCAGGGCAAGTTCGAGGAGACTTTCAAAGAAGTTCACATCTTTACTAATCCCTGAGAACTTTCTTGTTGAAAGAGAAGACAGAATTTTTCAGTCACAGTCTGAGCCTGTAAATTTCAGAAAGGAAATGCCAGAAGAGAGCCTTAATCTGACATTGACAGAAAAACACAAGGTTTAACCAAGAAAAATAAAAGTTGAGTGAATTTCTATCACAAAGCAGGGGAGAAGCTGGTAAGAAGCTGTATCCATATAACCTCCCTAGCATTAAAACCAAATTTCTTTTTTTTAAAGATTTTATTTATTTTTAGACAGAGGAAGGAGAAGGGAGGGAGAAAGAGAGGGAGAGAAACATCAATGTGTGGGTGCCTTTCGCGCGCCCCTCCCACTGGGGACCTGGTCCACAACCCAGGCATGTGCCCTGACTGGGAATCAAACCAGAGACCTTTTGGTTCGCAGGCCAGCACTCAATCCACAGAGCCACACCAGCCGGGACAACAACCAAATTTCTTTTCCTCTTCCATTCAATTGAAACTTCTGCTAATTATTTCCTACAAAAATATAACAAAATGTTCCTAATGTTTGTTTTTTTAAAAAGTCCCTAACATTTCTTTTTGACTCTCAAAGTAAACTCCATTTATTATTTAGTATTCATTAGGAGCTGCAGAGATACTACACTACCTCTAAATTCTGTGCAGAATCTATCAGTCCCCAGGGGACAGTGTCCCTTCCTTCTCTAAGTTCTTTCCTCTGATATCAATTCTCTTCTACCATGAAAACTTTTTCAGAGAATACATACTCTAAGCCTAACTTCCCAACTTAGAGTCTCCATAAAGATGGCCTGGTGGCTCTTCCTTAATCCCTTCCTAGGAGCACTGAAGTCCTGCTAACTAGGAAATCACTCATAATCAAGGACCCTTCATTTAAATCTTGCTGATCTCACCAAAAATAAAAATGAACTAGAGGAACAATAATCTTTCCAAAACTCATATGAGATTCTAAAATTGTTCAAGGACCATAAGACTTGTATAGTTTCTATCCAAAGACAAAGAATTTAGTCTGTTCTTCTTTAAAACCATTCGCCTACTTATTCTACCTACTACAGAAATACTTACTCAACCTAGAATGACCTCTCCGCTGATTATTTTTTTTCAGCAAAGAAGTTACAAAAATTAGCATCATGACACTGAATCCAATGAAAATAAAACGAATAAGTACACTTAGTCCCCAAAGTCTCCCAAGTTGGGAGACGAAAGGAAAACATAAGGGAGTTCCCAGAATGTTAACTTTCAATTTAAATATCTCAATATTTGAATGAGTGTTACACTCAACTTTTTAAACTATAGTATATACGGTAACTAACCCACTACTCAAAAATAAAACGACTGTTCTGAAAAAGAATCCTGGGGCTTCCTTTTGATTCTCCTTAGAAACCAAACCCTCTCACGACAAATATCTGACTTCAAAATCTTGACCATCATGTTAGACATTAACCTTTTAACACCATAGTTGAAAGATTTCCACTGAGAAATAGGCTGAAGGGAAAGGGAAGTATCAGCTAGACAGCAAACTAAACAGCAAACAAAATTTTCCATCAAGAAACAGAATGAAGCTGTCATTGTTACTCTTGCGAAAATAATACAGACTTTGAAAAGCAAAACTGACAAAAGATCGCACGGTCCCTTTATTTCTGAAGTCTCCAGTGACAAGTCTATATTCCTAGGAAGGGGAAACCACAGACAATCAAACGACAAATCGCACTTAAAGATCTGTCGGAGATATGGGGAAAGACACATTCCAGACCTCAGCCTCAGTTTCCCTACCCCCAAAAAGGTGAGAACCTAATAATTAGCTCAGAGGAGGCTAAGGACCTGGTTCCAGATGCCTAACACCTACTCCAGAGTCCCTTCAAAGGCCGACCTCATTGGGGGTCCCCAGTGCAACTGAGTCCTGACAAGAGAGCTTGGGTGGGAGGGAGGAGAAAGGAAGAAGGGTCAAAGCGCACGATACTCTATCCGTTCCTGGAAAGCGATTTCCCCCCACACTGGGGATGACAACACCCACCCCAGACCCAACATCCCCTGCCTACCTAACCACAGCGAGCAGCCCCAGCATCTCTGCCTCCTTCCGGCTTCTCCCTCGGCTCCCCGCCGCCTCTCCGACCGCGCCCCCGAACGCAGCCGGGAAGCTCCTCCTCTGACCGCGTCTCCGCAGCCGACCCGCCCGCCCACCCGCCGGCGCCAAGGTCTTCTCGACCAGACGGCGGAAGGATGCCGGGCCGGGCCTCCCAGGCTCCTCCCGGGCCTACCTGCAAGACGGACGGGGGCTCGGTTTGCAGCCCAGCGAGTGGACTGAGCCACAAAGAGGAAGAAGAGGCAGAAAGGAAGCAAGGGTCCGCTCTACCGACCAGCGGGAGAAAGCAGCTGAGCGCGGGGACTCGCGAATAAGTCAGCCTTCTACCCGGCGCCGCCGCCGCTCAGGAGACATCAAGCAAGAAGACGGCGCAAAAGATCACCGAACACACGAACGTCCCAGACATCAAAGGAGGAGCGCCCGTGCAATCGTTCAAGGAACTGCAGTCGAGCGCCGAAAAACACCTCCGTTCAACTCAAAGTCCGGCTCCTGTCCAAAGCATAAACAAACCAGCCCAGATCGATCATAAGCCATGGAGTAAAACCTGTGTTTGCCATTTTCTGTGTCGTTTGCCGGCTGAATTGTTTCAGAGAACTGGAGTTTCTCTTGAGAGTGTTGAAGATCAAGTCATAGCACAGTGACACTTAGCTATAGTTCAACTACTATCTTATGGACTCCCAACATTATCCCAGTTGAGCAAATTTGATACTTAGTTTCCTCACGGGCCAGTGAAGTAAATAAAAGATTTTAGATAGATACTAGATATGTGTATGTCTGCACATACATATGACAAAGACACAGAGAGACTCCAGACTGAAGAACAAAGTGAAAAGTCTATTAAAGCTCCAATTTAGCCCCCATAAGCATAGAAAAGAGAAGCTGGGAAAATTCAGGGTTGTGTAGTCTGTCCTTCAGGCAGAAAAAAAAAAAAAAATAGCACCCGTCCTACCTTTCTCATGTATTTTCTTCCAACCGCCTACAACCACAGGTAAGCTTCTTACATAATGATCAAGTCTCTGCGTTCAGAACCTGACCAAGTGTGTTGGCATTTCCATTGTCACAATAGGCTCTTTCTGATCTCTTAGTAAATGAGCAAATATGTTCAGCACAAATATGGATTAATATATACATCCTAGGTACAATTCAAATAAATCACAATGTCAAATAAGTACAAATATGGATTACCTAGTATTAGCAATAATACAGTTTACCCCTCCTCCCCTCTAAGAAGGAAGGAGACTTGGAGAGTAAAGATATAAAAAGAAAACAAGATATTCCCAGCCCTTAAGAGTTTAAAATCCAATCAAAATGAAAAACAACATTAGCTTTATAATTTATTGGGGGGTTTTCTCCCCCAAATTATAAGAAAAAGTTTATTTAGAGAGTTACAGAGGTGGTAGAAGTGAGCCAGCTGGGCTGCCTAGGCTCAGGAAACAAGTTAGAGAAACAAAAGAAGGCCCTTGGAATTTAGGAGAGAGAAAGGCCGAGGTAGCACACCTGGGTGGAAGAAGAAAGGGAAGGGAAAGACAAAGGCGTGCTCCCAGAGGGGAAAGCGTGCCTTTTGTTATTTTTAAATAATCTCCTCTGTTAAGTCCCTGAAAATGTTTAAGGGACAATTCATATATCTATATATATTAATTGGCAATTATATATATAATATGACAGATTTATTTCTGTCATATAAAAGAAACCCAAAGATGTACAGCCCAGGGTAAGGTGTGGCCATTCAGTGTCAGGGACCAGGCTTCTGGTTCGTTGCTTTGACATCTTCAATGAGTGCCTTTGAGAGACAATTCATATATGTATATATAAAATGCAGGATGAGACCAGCATCCATAATATGAGGACAAAACCCTGGGCTTTTGTTATCTACCACTGTTTTAGAATGCTTTTAAAAGGAGTAAACCTTATGGCAACATGGATGAAAGTCTAAAAAAGAGAAAGAATTTTACAGCTAGAAGTTATGGAAACTTAAAAAAAGAGAGAGAAGGAATTTAATAATATGCTTCCAAACACAATGTTTTAATTAGCTCATGTTCCCTCATAATCCTTGGAAATATCCTATACAATTTTTTAAAGTTTAATTTCAGCAGAAATAACAAGCATTGTTGTTTTGCATTGTATTATTTCCCTACTGAAGTATTTAATAGTTATTTTTAACATTTGCACAGTATTCCATTTAGAGGATACAGTGACCATGCCCCCCATTTTTTAATATTATGTTGCTTCCAAACATTTTCTGTGTAATAGGTATCGCTACCCTTGGAACGAGATTATAACAGCCTCATTATTTATTATCAGGACCTACTGCACATAAACAAGGCATAAGGAAGCAACGCAGAGATTTCGCTGTCACATAAAAGGAATCCACAGATGTGGCCATTCAGTGTCAGGGACCAGGCTTCTGTTCTGTTGCTGTGACATCTTCAGTAAGTACCTTTCAGGCCCCCACTAGGTAGCTCAGCTGGTTAGAGTATGATCCCAAAATGTCAAGTTTGTGGGTTCCATACTTGGGGCACATACAATAATCAACCAATGAATGCATAAATAAGTAGAATAACAAATCAATGTCTGTCTGTCTGTCTGTCTGTCTCTCTCCCTTCCTCACTCTCTCTAAAACTCAACCAATGTCCTGGCTGGTGTTGCTCACTGGTTGAATACCAGCCTGAGAAACAGGAGGCTGCGGAGGCAGTTCCCAGTCAGGGCACATGCCTGAGTTGCTGGCCAATCCCTGGATGGGGGCATGCAATCAATGTTTCTCTCACGTGTTGATGTTTCTTTCCCTCTCTTTCTCTCTTCCTTCCCCTCTCTGAAAATAAATAAAACCTTTTAAATAAATAAATAACTATCAATGCCCTGACTGGTATAGCTCAGTTGGTTGGGTGTCAGTTTGCAAACCAAAAAGGTCACAGATTCCATGTCAGGGCACATGCCTGGGTTGCTGGTTCGGTCCCCAGTCTGGGTGCATAAGAGAGAGGTAACTGATGGATGTTTCTCTCATACTGATGTCTCTCTCCCTCTCTTTCTCCCTTCCCCTCTCTCCAAAAATAAATAAATAAATAAAATCTTTTAAATAAATAAGTGGCTTTCATCTCGGGTCCAAGATGGCTGCTCAAGCTCTAGCCAATCATGTCTGCATTCCATCAGCAAGAACTTGAAAGAAGAAAGGCATGTCTCTTACCATAAGGACACACCTTGAAAATAGCATAGGACATTTCCACTCATATTCATTCCACTGGCCAGAACTGTCACACTGCCACATCTAACTGGCAATTAGTCTTTATCCCAGGCAGCCATGTAACCCACCAAAATCAGGAGCAAGTGAGTACTAGGTCACAGATAAATAAGCAGTCTATTCCACATTCCTGGAGCTGGAAGAAGAGTGGGCAAGTAAACTTCCCTTTACTGTCATGCTGGGGTTGAGTTTCTACGTCTAAAATATATGCTTTAGAATATGTGCAGCAGTGTCTACAACTACAGCCCTCATTCAAACTTGACCCAAATAACAACATTTTTTTAAACCTTGATTTCAGTGAGAAAAGATTTTTAAAAAAAGTAATTTTAAGGCTGCAAGAAGTTTTCAGTTTTTCAAAAGCTGGAGGCTTTTACTTTGGGAAAAACAACAGAAAGTTATGCAAATATAAATCTGAAATCATTCTCTGAAAATGGAGATTTAGAAGAAGCTGATTTAGACTGTTCTGTGATATCATAAAAAGAGGTGGCTTATTCTGCCCTTGCTGGGTGACTCAGTTGGTTGGAGTGTCATCCCGTGCGCCCAAAGGTTGTGGGTTTGATTCCCAGTCAGGACACATACCTAGGTTGTGGATTTGGTCCCCAGGGCCCATACAGGAGGAAACCAATGGATCACACTGTTTTTTTCTTTCTCTCTCTCAAATCAATAGCCATATCCTCGAGTGAGGATCCAAAAAAATTATTTTAAAGATGGTTTAGCTTTATTCTCCTGGCAAAGTTGCATTTCTACAGATACATTTCTTTAGAGAACTGTTTCAAGTGCGGGTTAAGCTTCAGTGTGACGACAGTACACTTGTTGTTATGGGGAAGTCTACTGGACAGAAGAGTAGATCACAAGGGATCAGTTGAAACCCTCAAAACTACAGGAAGGACGACCTGAAAAAAGGAAAACAGGTGGGCAGAAGTAACGATCATTCTGGGATGCATCACTACTGCCCACATATTGGCGTTAGGATTCAGTAATTCATTATTATTTTGATTGTTAATTATTGTATTTTCATAGGATTCTCCTAGGGTAGCCCCCCACCTTTTGAAGATAAGACAGGGTGAAAGGAGGGGAGAGGAGCGAAGGAAAGGATATGATCCTTACCTTAGCTTTGTGCTCTGAGAAACAAATCCAGGCCTAAACCTAGGATAACTAGCAGTACCACGAGTCCTCTTATTAGGAAGTCCAGGAAGTAGTTACGCCTTAAGCAGCCACAATGATGAGCCAGTTGTAGGTTTTGCTATTGCAATTCTATTTTTTTTTTTTTTTTATTCAGTTCTTTTGTAACCTGGTCTCATGGCACTGTAGGATAATGTACATACTTTGGGCTGGATGGTAATGTTAGAAGCGGTGTGGTGGTTATACAGGAACAGCTCAGAGATCCAAGGAGGCTTTTCCTTCTTTGGAATTATTTATATTGAGTAAATTTCCAGCAGTGGTGAGAAAACAAACAAACAAAAGATTTCTATGCATTCATGTAAATTTGTAGAATTGTAATGTGTGGATGTGTTTTTAATGTATATACATGGTACTCAGATACAAAATAAATTTTCCAGTTGTGGAATTTATCAATGGATTAAAATGCATGAACATTTTAAAACTATAGAACAATAAGAAGTCCACCCTTCCATGAAGAAAGCTGTATATGTAAAGTTAGAGTAAGTCTCAACAGAATGATACTTAATGTTTTGCTGGGCAAACATGGAGATTCCTTTCAAATAGACTTTTTTTTTTTTTCCCTAACTTGTGGTTTCAAGGTCTCCTTTCCTTGCTCCTATTTAGGATCCAGAGATCTCATCTCTCATATTTGATTAGATTGCAGTCGTATTTTTTTTAAATCCTGTGAATTTTATGTACTAGGGAACTAGAGCATCCCCAGCCTTCAGTTAGTATTTTACCTTTCTTCTTTCATGTCCATTCTCGCAATCCATAAAGCCTTACTTAATTCTGAGTCCGCAGCTTCACACGATCTGGGTGGGATCCAGAGACCATGCGCCCTGGATTCTGAGGACATGTGCATGCACAATGGTTAACACTCACTGATTTATTTTCTTGTCTTCCTCCTAAATTCTCCTCCATTGCCAGGGAAAGTGACTAGTAAGCTCAGCTCTTGAGTTGTTTTCAGTAGTTTCAGGCAGAGACACAATTGTAGTATGTCCATTATCTGTCTAGCCTCTACCCCTCCCCACCCCTTATACATCTTCACTGTATGATGCCATCTGGTCTATGCTGACCAGATGGTCGTCTATGGGAAGATGAGGCTTACATAAGACAGGCAAAATCCTTTACTCTTTCCCAAGATGGAACCAGGAAGACACTATTAATCCACAATAAACCCCTCAAGAGGAGAATTCTCAGGCACTTTATATAAGTGCCTGAGCAAACTCTTGGCCGTTTGGAAGTATAGACCCTGATCTCTTCCCCAGGTCATTTTGGGGAAAATGAAGCTATGAACTGAAAAAATCCTGGCCTCTGTCAAAATCCAGATTGAAAGGAGATTAAAGGAATATATTTACACAGTTACTCTGTAGAATTATTAGGAAATATTAATAAAATGCTCCCAGGGAGAAACACTGCCAGCCAATGTTTAGCCAGTCCAGCACTTAGAAATTATCTTTGGTATGTAAGTAAGACTTGAAATTGCTTTTGAAATCTCTCCAAGACTGTCTTTCCAACTCAGACTTCATGTCAACCTCTATTGACTTGTGAAAGCCCCAATTTTCCTTTAATGTAGTTTTTTAAGGCTAAAATACTAGGCACTTTCCAAGATTACACTCCACCTTGCCACTTGTGACACATGGGTGGCAGTAACCTTTTCCTCATGCAATAATCAGAACCAAAACTTGATAGGGAAAAATATCCACCTCAGGAAAGTTGGAAAGACTGTGAGAGTTAAAATATTGCCTTATGAAGGAAACAAAGCAAGCCTGGATTTCAAGTGAAACTTTACAAAGAAAAAAAATGTAACAGGGCACCTCTATTGCACAATAAGTAGAGCTAAAGTTTACAGTCACCTCTTTGTTGTCCATTCCCATCTCAATGACTTCATTGTACATAGTAAGCTCAACCTACTGCCAAATGGACCTACTCTTTATGGTGTAGGATGATGATGGAAAAATAGCATTTGGAGTAGAAATAAATAGCAGATAATAATCCATAATTGTTTTTAATCTTGTGGATGAGTCACCCTCAATTTATTTCCAAGTTTCTCTGTCATCTGCTGTTCATTTCTTTACTTTGAACATTACTAGATTAACATTGCCAAAGGCAGGTAGGAAATGATCCAAGAGTATAATTCAGAGGTATCACATGGTGAGTGGATGAAAAACAAGATAATCCTCAGGAAAGTCTCTTTTTTTGTCCTTGCAAAGGCACCAATGTGTGAACCTAATTTACACTTTCATTATTCCAATCAGGTTATTTTTGTATCAGTATAATTTTAGAATAAGATGTGGTGGGGAATTATTTATTTCCTGGGAAATTCTGTCTATCACTCGGCATATAAGATATTCAGGGAGATCTAACTTCGAAATTAATTTCAAGTGAAATTATGTTCTTTTTACCTACTTCTTAATACTTTCATATGCCTTCTTTATTCCTGAAATATTCCTTCAGTACAAGGACTTTAGAAGCCTAATAGCCAAACAGACATTCTAACAACACAATCAGGGTCTTTAGATCCCCTGTAAAGTGTAAGCCTGCTATACTATCTATATTTGACTTTTTTTCCTCAAGCTGATAGGGTTCTTACCCCATTTAGCCTCTAGCTCCTACTCAGGGTTGGAAATAGGAGATTGGAGTCCAGATGTTCTCCCTAGGAACTAGGTCCAGGACACAGTCCAATCATTGCAGAAAGACTAAAGACAAAAGTTTTAGGTTTCACACCGTACCCACCATCTTCTTAAAAACATAAAGCTGCAAACTCAAATTAGTAGCAATTTACTAATGTTAGAAGGCCATTCTTCAACTTAAAGTTATTTTTTACACTTGCATCAGATTATGCCTGTATTGGCAACAAAGCAGAAAAGTTAAAATACCATCTAAATAATCCAGGACAAGTAAATATTGTTTTCAATTGAAATCTCCAGATAATTGAAACAAAAATAAAGTGCTCTGGCTCGATGTCATTTTCTCTTTGTTTTGATGTTGTAGGCACAATCATAAATGTCAGCAACCAGTGAGCTTTCAAATGACTGATGCTCAACCTGGAGTTCAATGCACAGTAGGGAGCTGTCCTGGTTTTGGTTTAGTTAATAAAATTGCAAATGAATCAAGATATTCTGGCAGAGCCCCAACTCTTCTAAAAACACGCAGATTAAATGTCATTTTGTGACAGGTGTCCCCACTCAGTTATGCTAGATGACGGAACTGCGTAGAGGTTAGTGAGGGGGGGGAAGTCTGTCACAACTCCTTCTAGAAGGTTTTCTTCCTCCTCCCCACCTTTCACATTAACTAAAATGAGTGAGCACCAGCTCCTGACGGATCCGGTCAGCTTCTAGGTCCAGGGACTCCATGTGCTCGTACTCTTCCTCGGGGGGCTGTTCCATGGGCCCTGCCGTTGGAGAAGACCAAACATCCATCCCATGCTCCAGGGAGATGTTGTGGAGGACACAGCAAGCCAAGATGATGTGGCTGGACTTCTCTGGCGAGTACTGCAGTGCCCCCTTGGATCCATCCAGGCAGCGGAATCGGGAGCAGAGAGTTCGGAAAGTCTTCTCAATCACACTGTGAGTTGCAGAATGGGCCATATTATAGCGATATTCAGATGGAGTTTCATGGATGTGAAGTGGGGTCATGAGCCAGGTACGGAGAAAGAAGGAACTGTCACCTGTGGGGAAGGCCCAAAGAAATCATAAATGATTGCAATTGGAATACAAACAAAACAGAAAATCCGGGGACAGATACAGAGAATAGACAAGAGAATGCAACAGCCTCTTGGAACTGAAGCACACCAGAAAAACCAAGAAGGAAAGGCTTTGGTAAAGAAAAGGCATGACAGAGTCACAAGAAGGCAGACATGGGTCCCAGCTGGGGCTAGCCTTGGTTAAAGTCAACAGAGGAAAAAGCTGATCGCTAAAGAAAGCCAAGTCTGAAAAAAATGTAGGAAAGAGGTAAAGGCACTGGAGGAAATAAAATTCCTGGATTTTTAGTGATAATAAAAGGTTAGTAAAAACTATCACATAGCAAACCAATCTTCAAAATCGCTAAAGAGCTAAAGCTCAAGAAAGAAAGAAAAGAATTCTGCCATGAGATCTCAAAACACTTGTGAAGAAAATTTCTAACTTTACTATTAAAATGTCAGGTCTGAATGTACTACTTGTGGAATTCAGAGCATTTCATAATAATTCATTCTCCTCGTGCTAAGAAGAATAAAATAACAGTCCCAGCATCTTTGGTAGAGACCAGAACTCAGGTGTCCCGCCTTCCTAGATACTACATTCACCAAAACAACACTTTTGCAACAGAGAGACTTTTACTTTATCAAGGAGAGCATACATATAATGAGGCAAATAGTAATAGTGATAAGAAAATAAAATCAGAAGTCAATTAAAATAATATGCACAAGGGCCCTAGCTGGTGTGGCTCAGTGGATTGAGTGCCGGCCTGCAAACCAGGGGGCTGCTGGTTTGATTCCTAGTCTGGGGCACAAGCCTGGGTTATGGGCCAGATCCCCAGTGGGGGGCTTGGAAGAGGCAACCACACATTGATGTTTCTCTCCCTCTCTCTCCCTTCCTTCCTCTCTCTAAAAGTAAATAAATAAAATCTTTAAAAAATAATAGTAATATACACAAGGCATTTCCCTCAGGTGACCTATCAAATGATCTTGGGAAGTGCTAAAAATAAAACAAAAACTGGGATGCAATGTCCTAACAAATGTTTCTATAATGTTTAATTGTCCTGACTCATTCCACCTGGCAGATGAAATGTCTCACACAGAGGCACAACCTCTTAGAAATCTGAGACAAGCAGGCCCTTGGTGTACCAACTTGCACAACTGCTGTTCCTGACTCACCATCAATTTCAGTAAATAGTTATGGAGAGTGCTAGGTACTATTACAAAACATATAGCACTCCTTCCTTTTAGGAGCTTACATTTTTAAGAACTGGATTAAATTTATTTTTTATTTTTTAAAAGAGTTCATTTATTTATTTTTAGAGAGAGGGGAAGAGAGGGAGAAAAACATCCATTGTCTCTTGAATGCCCCCAGTTGGGGACCGGGCCCGCAACCCAGGCGTGTGTCTGACCCTGACCCCGAATAGAACATACAACCTTTCATTTTCCAGGACAATGCCCAAAAAGGTCAGGGAGATTACCTTTATTTTTTAATATTTTGTAATTAAAACATTTTTATTGTAATATAATTGACATACATTGTACTAAATATCTAAGAAGTCTCACAAAATTTTCAAATTTTATATTTGGCTGTCTTTTTTCCTGTTTGTCCTAAGTACAACCTATTTAAATTGAATTTACTCTTACTAAATACTGAATTTAAGAAACTGTTGTAAATATTAATGAAAATAATATCTGTGACTCACTGAGTAGCTATTATGTAGAACGCACTCTGCTGGACAATTCTAAAATATTGTCTCCTTTTTTTTCTCTTAATTTGAGCCAAACCAATAACATATGCCCAGAAGCAAGATCTCAAATGCTCCTTGAAAATATTATCTCTTGTTATCTAATCCCAACTCTTCCAGTTTAAATAACATTAAACTCATTTTACAAATGAGAAGATCAAAATACATGTCAGCCACCCTTTGATATGTCAGGCAAAGGAAGGAGAAGAAGCCAGTCACTAATGTTAATGTCAGGCTCAGTGCCACTAAAAAAAAAAAAAAATAGAGTAATGCAGTAAAAGAGAGGAAGATAAACATTGAAGATGAATGCCAAAACACAGAGATACTAAATGGTATTTGTTAAATATTTCTGTAAGAAACAGCATGAGCCTTAAATGGGGAGACATACAGGACAAACTAGTTAATGCAGGCTTTTTATAAAGTGCTCAGTGGTCATTAACTGGGTTTAGAACCCAAGGACCACGGGGAGTCAGACGCTCAGGAGGGGAAGAGGATCGGAACTGCTGCACAGATTACAACTGCTTACATGGTCAGCCATCCACAAGGCATTCCAGCAGGTTTTACCAAAGCTGCTTAATAGGACTAGGCCAAAAGCTGATGGAATAAGAACTCGGGGCTGCTTTGTTTGCAGGAACACATTCATTTAGAAAAGGGGAATTAGGTAACGCCCTCTGAAGGGACAGGTGAGAATGAGGACATGAAGGGATGAAAATATGCTTTACAACACCCCCAGAAAATAAAGGAGCATCACAGCTAATTCTAGATTTGCCACTTCATAAATCGGATGGTATTAAGATACTACCAGCTAGCCATCTTCTTTTTTTTAACATCTTAACATTCTTCATAATCCTGACAGTCCTACCCCAATATTACCCCGCCGTCCACACATCCTCTAGACACCAGTGTTTTTCAAACCTATCTGTACGAATCATTTAGCATAGCTGTTAAAAACAGAAGTCTAGATTCTTTCCTTGAAGATTCTCATTCTCAAAGTTTAAAGTAGGGCCCAATGATACACACTTTTAATAAATCCCCAGAGGACTTGGGAAATTTGCAAAACATTATAGTAATCCAGGGGTCTTCAGACTAGTTTTTCTGTTGGAGCTGGCTTTCCAAAGAGTGTATGTGTCAGTTCCCTCACAACTGATGGTACTCAGGGAATCAGTTTCTGTGTGGGTTTATTTGCCCCATCCTTAGTGCCTGGCATGTGGCCTGGTACCAAAACTGGCCTTCATAAACATTTGTTAATATTGTTGGAATACCCATCTCTCACAGTTCTACTCTTCCTATAAAGAGGGGAATCAAAAAAGCATATAAACATTTGTCAGAGTTTTTACTTAATTTCAACTTTCCTGTGAGCATTCAAAAAACTACTTTAGAGCCATTTCAACCCAGTCTGGGGTCCCAAGGTGTGAAGAGAAAGAAAATCAGTAATTCCTACATGACCTTGAAGTGATTAAAAAAAAGCAGTATTTGCCAAATAGAGTCACTCCTCATATAATCTAGTTTTTGTTGTTGTTTGTTTTAACCAACAGACATTTATTTCACAGTTCTGGTGGCTGGGAAGTCCAAGAATCAGGGTGCTGGGGTGGGGGGTTGGAGGGCTCATATAATCTAGTTTTAAAAGTTAAACATGGAGATTTAAACAATCTGTGCCTTAATTCCTCATCTGTAAAAACGTTTGTATTAGTATTTAACTCCTTATGAGTTTTATAAGGATTAAGTGAGATAACCCAAAGCAAAGTGCTTACAACACTGCCTGACAAATTTTAAATAATCAGTGAATTTTAGCTGGCTTTATAGTTAGGGTACCAAAGTAATTTCATATGAAATGAGCTTGGAACCAAAGTAGTCCCACAGTTGTGGAAGTGGCTAGGTGGAACGCTCGCAAAACAGACTTTCCTTCACTTCTTGGTATGCGTTGTATGAAATTTGAAAGTCCAAAGTAGGCACACAATAGGATTAAGATAAAGGTCCAGTAATGAGAAGGTGGTACACTCACTGCAAAGAGTATGTCGAAACAACAATTCAAGAAAAATCACCCAGTTCCAAGCTGTTACACATAGCACCCTGGCAGCTCTAAACCAATTAGTGCGACAGCAGTCTCTTCCCACTTGGAACAGGAGAGGTTTCTCTTTTATGAACCAGTAAGCACAGTAAAGAGAAACAAGTGTTGAGTATTAAACACTGTGTTTTGAACATGTACAGTGCAGATATGATCATTGGTTTTGAAAAAGTTGTCTTCAAATCCTTAATGTATCTTTTCATCTCCCACATATGTTGTATATAAGATAACCCTTGTCTTGTTGCTCACATCAGAGTCAAAAAAGAAAAAAATCCAACCAACCAACCAAAACTACTGTGCTCAAGGGTTTTGTCACTGTTAGCCATATCCCTCACAGCTGAACAGTCCCCTCAGTTTGCACTCTTCGATAATGAGGGGGTCTTGTACTACTCCTATCACTAAGCCAGGCTTTCCAATGGCACTTGGAGAGATCTGTGAAGTTCCTCTAACAACTATGTAAGTGCACTGCCTACTATCATTTTCACACAGATATAGTGACAATCATCAATAGCAAAAATAGTATATTTGTACAATATTTTATAGTGAACTTGTCTAACCCTAACAATAGGTATTATTGCTGCTGACATTATTTTCACCACAGTACTGATGATAAAAAACCAAGTTTCAATTGTATGGCTATTTAACCAGATCTATAGTGATACATATTTTGGCTGCATATAAGGGACTGTTTTTGTAAGCTTGTTGTTGTTTGCAACTACAAAACACTACTGTAGCCCTAGCTGGTGTGGCTCAGTGTATTGAGCACCGGCCTGCAAACTAAAGGGTTGCCGGTTCGATTCCCAGTGTAGGGCACAGGCCCGGGGTGCCGCCCAGATCCCCAGCAGGGGGCATGCAAAATGCAACCACACACTGATGTTTCCCTCTCTTTCTCCCTCTCTTCCCCTCTCTAAAAAAAAAAAAAGAAAGAAAGTCTTTAAAAAAACACTAGTGCAAAGCAAATTCTTGTATGTAATTTTGTTTTACACCACCAATGTTCATATTTATGAACATGCACCTCCACGTAACGTCTTAGAAGTGGAAGATTTGGGTGAAATAATATGCTCTTAAAACTTTAATACATGACCTTTAAAATGGTGATTTTTAAAAATTAAGGCTCAAAGAGTTCTCAGCTTGAGATCTCAGAAAAAGGATGGAACTGAGACTCAAGTCTATCAACTCCCATATTTCATTTACTCTGCTGCATAATTCTATGGCTACAAAATGAAGCATTTCCACCTGCAAACTTACCAAGCAGCCAGCTATCCTTGTGCATTCCAGCTTCAAACTGACTGCTGAGGGAAGACTGCTGGAGCACAGCACAGTCCTGTAGGCTGCCTGGCCAGTTTGTCTCCACAGCCATTAGTGCCCCTCTAATGTCACACACCATCAGGCAATTTAAAGAATGCAGACCTTTGCGGTTCACATAGGAGAGGTCTTCAGCATTTGGTGCCTTGATTGCCACATGGATACAGTCAACCACTCCTATCACCCCTGGCATCCCAGCCAACCCATAGAATTCATCCTTCAGAGCTTGAATGGATGCTTCGTCAGCTGGAAAGTGAATGAACTGTGAGGCTCTTTCCACAAGTGCTTCGGTGACATTGGCAACACATCGACTCATTGAAGCCTGGCTGATTCCAATAGCATCTCCCATCCGAGTCTGGAAGGAACCTGAAGTATAGAAGCCCAGTGCTGCAAGGATCTGAGTCTCTGGGCTAATAGCCCTGGATCTCTGAGTAGGTCTAGAAAGACTGGTTCCCAAGAGCTCCACCAAGTAATAAATGAACTGTCGAGGAAAACCATACATGGACATCAAGTAGTCATCAGTCACATCATCAAGCTTAAAACGGTCCAATGTCCGGTGACCCCGGCCATAGAGTAAGAGATCACAGTCAAGCACCGTTATTGGTATAGCCATGGTACATGTAAATGTTGACACTCTTTCCCTCTGCTACTTTTCCTGAATTCTTCCCAATGAAGACTTTGGTGCAAGAAGATATTTAAAGAAGTGTCGGAATGCAACAGCTAACCATTAGTTAAATGGCTCTGGCATTTATAATCTTCTTTCTGTAAAGGTTAAAAGAAAAAATTAGAAATCTACTAAAGATTTGAAAGTGATTCGAAGGCTACAATAGCTCCTTTTCTCAAATTTCCATTTTGTTCAAGCAAAAGGTGCTACACTTTAACTCTGGGTTTTCCTCCACTAACTCCTGGCTGACATGACAGTTTTTGTTTTGGTTTCAAGGATAATGGGAGTTGTATTTCAGTGGCTCATTTAATGCCTAGTATTTTAACTGGGAGGAGTAAAAGATTAATGGAGGAGATGACATAATTAGCCACAAGGTAGAAGAGGCCTGCTCCTGACTATACGGGCCGTGAAGCAACTGACAAAAGTCGGAACTACCCAGGGCTGGGGTTAGTCATGGCGGGTTTCATTACCCAAAGCCTTCTGGCACCACCTGAACAGGACGGATGGGTGTGTGTGCGCGCTCAAACCTGCCTAACAAGGGAGAAGAGGGTAGGGGGGGGAACACCTACGACCGGTGGACGTAGCCTGTGCTCTCACAATAGTGAGGCTGAGGACTAGAAAGTACAGAAGAGCAAACAAACTAGAATGAAGGTGCGAAAGAAGACGCTGAGAAACCTAAGGCTGGCGGGCGACACAGCCGCTTTCAATAAGCGCCTTAAAAATACGGAGCACGAGATATTCCATAAATCTTATGGCGCCGGCCACTCTCATAGTCCAGCTAAAGTCACCCACCTCTCGACGGCTGCCAGGTTACCAGCCCCAGTCCCCACCCACCCAGCCTGGTCCAGCCCTCCTTCAGAGCCAGCAGTGGCTCACAGTCCGCCACGGCGCC
This sequence comes from Pteronotus mesoamericanus, assembly GCF_021234165.1. Taxonomy (NCBI): domain Eukaryota; kingdom Metazoa; phylum Chordata; class Mammalia; order Chiroptera; family Mormoopidae; genus Pteronotus; species Pteronotus mesoamericanus. The sequence goes on along the minus strand of NW_026555299.1, from coordinate 1,483,550 downwards.
CACGCGGCGGCCCGGTGCCGCTGGCGCGGTGACTTGCGGTTCGCAAGTGCACATTCCTCACGCGGCCCAAACGTCCTCGCTCTTTCAAAGACCCCGTCCTTTAAGGTTTTATTTTCTTCTGAGACGCTTGGAAATATTGATCATAAAGGCATCTATGGAAAAGAAATAAACTTTTATGGGAATTTCGAAGAGGAAAGAGATTAACTATGGCGTTTGTATGTAGCGAAAGTGCGGCTGAAGTTACACAGCTGTATTTCCTTCGTAACCCTCTCCCTCCCCCCTCCTTCTCCGAAGCGGATGAAAACAAACACTAACGATGGCGGCGCCGGGAAGCGACCGGCTGCTGGGCTTCAGACAGGCGTGATCGCTTGAGCTGTGAGGAGAGCTTTAAAGAGCTCCGGTCAACGTGAGTGCGACAACTCGCTGAGTCCTGAGAGCGAATACCTCGGGCCTGCGAGCCACGAGCCTTCTGAGGCTTGATACGGTGTCTATCTACGACCCGGGCTGCCACTGCTGCCCCGGAGCGCGGAGCCCTCAGCCGGGAGGTGAAGCTGGCCGGCCCCAGGCCCCGGCCACCGTAATGAGAGCCCCGAGCCACTCTTTGAGTCGCAGCTTTGCAGGTACTAACTTTAGAGGGGTACCCCCAGATCTCTCAGCGCCCCCGGGTGGGAGGCTATGGAGCTGCGGCCTGTCGCGTCACTCCTTGGGAAGCTGAAGCGGACTAACCGCAGTTCGTTCCCCTGAGCTTTCTTTTGCGAAGTGGGGTTGGTGTAGGCTGCCTTGGCCCCTGATTGTTCCCAGTCTTTACAAAGATCCCCTGGCTCTAATCTCTACTTTCTCAATTCTTTGGATTAAGTCCCGAGGGTTTTTGGAGGTAATTTTGGGTCCATCACTCCGGGGTTGGGTACGAGTGAGTGAGGTTGGTTTTCATGAGATCAAGATTTGCTGAGTGCCAAATATGTACTCCGCGTGTAGGTGAGGGTGACTCTTGACTAGTGAAAAAAGGGACCCAAGGTTCACGACTCTCTTCTTACTGGCAGTGGAACGGCCTGTGGAAGCCCGCGATCCATTCTCATTAAGTAAATCTCTGGGTAAGTGGCTAAGCACCTTCATGGGTTCATCACTAACGCATCTCAGTTTTCACTTTCCTAGTCAGTGTGTTTGGTCAGTTCAGGGTAGCACTTCACTTCCAGTGTTTCTCCTTCTCCTGGCCAGCCCACCTCCAGGGAGCAAGGGGGGGAGAGGGAGGTGGAATATGAATGAATGGATATTAAAGGAGAAAAGTACCTGTTTTCTTATTCTTAGTTTAAAACTCACCTCCTAAGGGGGTAGAATTAATTAAACACTTTCAGTGGGAGATGTTCAGTAGTAAGGAACAACAGGCCCTTCCCTTGCACGAAATTAATTTCCAGGTTTTTGTGTGTTTTATGAGTGTTCTTTTCATGTGTGGGTATTGTGGCCCCAACTAAATTACAAGTTTTTTGTTTCCAACTCCATTTTCACTTGAGCAGAAGTTTTATAAAAGCTTGTGGAATGGAATCCTGAGTTAACAGTATATTTTTTTAAAGATTTTATTTATATTTAAAGAGAGGGGAAGGGAAGAAGAGAGGGAGAGAACCATGGATCTAGCGCCCCCAAACTGGGCTGTGGGCAACCCAGACATGTGCCCTGACCTACAGTTGAACGGGTAACCTTACAGACAACACCCAACCCACTGTGCCACACCAGCTAGGGCCTGAGTTAATATTTTTAATACAGAGTGGATGATGAATAAGTGCCACATATACTGATTTGTATAATAAGATGCATGTAAATCTATGCACTGTTTTCAAATTGTATTTCTTTGGGTATAAAATTAAGAAGGCTATGGCAACTTTTGAGAGTTACATTTCTTAAAATTTGTAAACCATATTGAAGCAAAAACTGCAGACTTTCAGCTACTAAACACTCCAAATTATAATGTTTTCCTTAAGGACTAAATCAGCTGGACACATTGGAATCCTATCATAATACCTACACTATGTGGAGGTGGGGGCAATAAATCTCTGTTTTTCCCATCGTCTTTCCTACTCCCATGTACCCAGCGGGGTATGTATCACCTAAATACAGAAAATAGCCTAAGACATTAACGTTTGAGCTTCCAAAGACATAAGGACTACACTATAAGTGATTTTTTTTCAAGGATAGTTTTTACTATTTAGAAAAAATACCCACTGTAGAATTTATTGCACCCACTTAATAAGGTGCATTCCCAATACTGTGCAGCCTTTATCTGGAGAAAAGATACTTAATTTTAGTAATGCCTAGAAATCCCTAAAGCTTTATTTATTTTTTAAATAAGATTTTATTTGTGTATTTTTAGACAGAAGGGAAGGGAAGGAGAAAGAGAGGGACAGAAACATCAGTGTGTGGTCGCCTCTCACATGTACCCCCTTTCCCCCTTGACCTGACCTGCAACCCAGGCATGTGCCCTGAGTGGGAATCGAACTAGTGACCCTTTGGTTCCTAGGCCTGCTTTCAATCCACTGCGCCACACCAGCCAGGGCTTTTATTTTGTTCTGTTTTTTTATAAGCCTAAAACTTTATTTTTAAATAGGTTTTTCTTTTAAAATCCTTTAACTTTATTATAGAATAAATGGTTAATTGCATTCATAACACTGTAGTTAAAGAGCTGCTGAGATTACAGAGAATGAAAAATACACTTAAAAAATTCCTGCCCTGGTCAGGTAGCTCAGTTGGTTAGAACATTGTCTGGATACTCATGTGCCCTGACCAGGAATCAAACCTTCAACCTGTTGGTTTACAGGACAGTGCTCCAGCCAACTGAGCCACACTAGCCAGGGCCATGCAATGTTTCAATAGAGGAGAGGATGCATGGAGTTGCTGGTCCTTGCTTACTATGTCAAAATGTGGAGACCAATAAAAACTGCAAGTAGTCCTTGATATGATAAAGGCAGTGTAGCTGGGAATGATGCAAGGGAGATTTTGTCCTCTGTGCCCAGAGGGAAATCAAGCAACTTTTCTTAAAGTTTGGGTTTTAAATCTTAAAAGGATTTTTACACACTTAAAGGGATATAAAATTAACTTTAAATCGTTAAAGTGACTTTAAGGGGATTTAAGATTAGTTTTAAATAGTTGTTCTTAACTGTAGAGTGAATGTGGGCCAGTTTGTTAGAGAAATCCTCTAAATGCCAGTGTAGGTGGTACAGGAAATCTCTTACCCTAAGATGTCTCCCATCTACCTTCATTTACAAGAGAAGGAGTAAGATTAGGAACCACCACAATTTAAAAAACCAACTCAACATGCACAGTTGACTGTCGGTCAATATTGTCTTAGTAAAAGTAAAGGTAAAGGTCAGTGAAGGAAAAAGAGAGGGGAGAAACATTGACGTAAGAGAGAAGCATACATGGATTGCCTCTCATACCCCCCCCCCCCCCCACAACTGGGGACCTGGCCCGCAACCCAGGCTAACCCGAGATCACACTGGCTGCCTTTCAGTTCTCAGGAAGGCCCTTAAGTCACTGAGCCATACCAGCCAGAGCTTTTGTTGGAATTTTTAAGAAGCCAGATATTGGCTTTATTCTTTGGACTGATTTTTAAGTTGTCCCTAGTTAATTAAGCATGGCTTTTATCTTTATTTCCACCTCCCATTCATTTTCTCCTGGTTTATTTTACTTTCTGATTTCTTTTTTTAAAGAGTTTCATTCTTTATTTTTAGAGAGGGGGAAGGGAGGGAGAAAGAGAGAGAAACATTTATGTGAGAGAGAGGCATCGATTGGTTGCCTCTCCTATGGCCCCGACCAGGGACCAAACCCACAACCCAGGCACATGCCCTGACCAGGAATCAAACCAGCAATCTGCTTTGTGGGACAATGCCCAGCCAACTGAGCCACACCAGTCAGGGTTGGCTTTTCTTCTTTTTTATTTTTTTTAAAGTCTTTCGCGGGGAGGCGGTGTGAGTAATTATTATTTTAAAATTTTTATTTTACAATTACAGTTTACATTCAACATTATTTTGTATTAGTTTCAGGGGTACCGCATAGTGAAAAAGCAATCATATGTTTCACAAAGTGATCCCATTAGTATTTGTAGTACCCACCTGGCAGGCAGGGTACATAGTTATTACAATATTACTGACTCTATTTCTTATTCTGTACTTTACATCCTCATAGTCTTTTTTTTTTTTTAATTTTATTTATTTACTTTTTAGAGAGGGGAAGAGAGGGAGAAAGGAAGAGAAACACCAGTGTGCAAGTGACACACAGATCGGCTCCTTTTCACATGCCCCCAACCAGGGAACCTAGCCCAAAATCCAGACATGTGCCCTGACTGGGAATTGAACTGGCAACCCTTTGGTAGTCAGGCCAGCGCTCAATCCATAGAGCCACACCAGCGAGGGCCTCGTAGTCATATTTTTAATATTCATTTTTTTAAAATTTATTTATTGATTTTAGAGAGGAAGGGAGAGAGAGAAAAACAAACATCAATTTGTTGTTCCACTTATTTATGCATTCATTGGTTGATTCCTGCAAGAGAATATATGCCCTGACTGGGGACCGAACTGGCAACCTTGGAATAGCCTCTGAATTCTCCTTTTGCTGTTATCTCATTTGTTTTGTTATCCAGTATTCTCCATTTTGTTAATTTCTAGATAATTTGTAACTTTTTTGTTTTTGTTTTTTAAAGATTTTTATTTCTTTTTAGAGAGGGGGAAGGGAAGGCGAAAGAGAGGGAGAGAAACATCAATGTGTGGTTGCCTCTTGCGTGACCCCTGCTTGGCACCTGGCCCACAACCTAGGCATGTGCCCTAAACTGGGAATCAAACTGCGACCCTTTAGTTTGCAGACCGGCAGTCAGTCCACGAAGCCACACCAGCCAGGGCAGTAATTTTAGTTTTTTTTTCAATGTTTATTATGAAAAGCTTAATGTATATGTGATTAACTTTTTATTGTATATTTCCAGTTTATTAGGTTATGGGCAATAACATCCTGGAAAAAGAATTTTTTTAGGTGGGAGAATTTACTTTTGTTTTTAATTAATGGCTTTATTGAGTGACGTTGGTTAATTATATAGATTTCAGGTGTACAACTCCATAATAATACAGCAACTGAAAAAATTTATAGTGTCCCTTAAACCTGAGAGAAGAATGTGAAAGAGTTATGTAACTAAGTTTTATTGAGGATCTCATATATGGCCAGTACTCCTTATAGGAACTATCATTTAGTCCTCACCACAACCCTATGAGGTAGTTGTTGTTATTTGTCACCATTTTATAACAAACATAAAGACTGAGTGCTTGTCCTATGCTCAACTACATGTATATTAGACTTGGTTTTATTATTCAGATCCTCTACATTTTTGTTTGTATCTACTTGAGTTCTCAAAGAAGTATCTTGAATATCCAGGTATAGTTTTGGTTTTATCACGCTCTCCTAGTGTCTTGAGGAATTTTTGCTTCGTGTATTTTATTGCTCTATTTCTTAAGTATAAAGTTTTATGGCTATTAATGTTTTCAGAGATAATCATTACTCAGCATCCCTTTTAATCTCATTTCATCACTTTTGGCCTGTATAAATATTGCTGCTTCTGCTTTTTTTTTTTTTTCCTTTCTTTCCTCTTCCTCTTTTTTTTTTTTTAACTGAATATACTTTTTCTTTCCAGAAAAAGAAAGAAATATACTATTTCAAAGTTTCTTTGTAACTCTTAGGAAGATGATTTCAATTTTAAACTTTTTTTAAAGTTTAAACTTTTCTGTTCTCATTTGTCTACAAAGAACTTTTTTTAAGTATATTTTGTTGATTATGCTATTACACAGTTGTCTCAATTTTGCCCCTTTGCCCAGTATACCCCTTCTGTCCAGTCAGTCCCTCATTTAGTTCATGTCCGTGGGTTGTGCATATAAATTCTTCAGCTTCTCCATTTCCTATGCTGTTCTTAACATCCCCCTGCCTATTTTGTACCTACCAATGATGCTTCTCAATCCCTGTACCTTTTCCCCCATTCTTCTCCTTCGTCCTCCCTGCAGATAACCCTCCATGTGATTTTCATTTCTATATTCCATCCTGTTCTAGTTGTTTGCTTAGTTTTTGTTTTTTAGTTCAGTTGTTGATAGTTGTGAGTTCGTTGTCATTTTACTGTTCATAGTTTTGATCTTTTTCTTAAGTCCTTTTAACGTTTCATATAATAAAGGCTTGGTGATGATGAACTTACACTTTACCTTGTCTGGGAAACACTTTGTGTGCCTTTCAATTCTAAATGATAGTTTTGCTGGATAGAGTAATCTAGGTTGTAGGTCCTTGCTTTTCATCACTTTGAGAACTTTCCAGTCCCTTCTTGCCTGCAAAGTTTCTTTTGAGAAATCAGCTGATAGTGTTATGGGAACTCCTTTGTAGGTAACTTTTTTCCTCTTGCTGCTTTTAATATTCTCTCTTTAACTTTTGGCATTTTAATTATGATGTGTCTTAGTGTGGTCCTCCCTGGGTCCAAATTGTTTGGGACTCTCTGCTTCCTGGACTTGTATGTCTTTCCTTCGCCAAATTAGGGAAGATTCTTTCATAATTTTTTCAAATAAGTTTTCAATTTCTTGCTCTTCCACTTCTCCTTCTGGCAGCCCTATGATTCAGATATTGGTACTTTTGGAGATGTCCCAGAATCTTACACTCTCCTGGTTGGTTGGTTTTTGTTTGTTTGTTTGTTTGTGTGTTTTGTTTTTTTTTTTTTTTTAGTTCTTGTTTCTTCATTCTGTTCTGGTTGAATGTTTATTTCTTCCTTATGTTCCAAATTGTTGATTTGACTCCCAGCTTCCTTTTCTTCACTGTTGGCTCCCCGTGGGTTATTGTTTATTTTTCTTTGTGTAGCCTTCATATCTTCCCTTATGTTTTTACTGTGTTCAGTAAGTTCTCTGAGCATCCTGATTGCCAGTGTTTTGAACTCTGCATCTGATAGGTTGGCTATCTCCGTTTCATTTAGTTGTTTTCTGGGATTTTGGTCTGTTCTTTGATTTGGCCATGTGTCTTTGTCTCCTCAATTTGGCAGCCCCCCTGTGTCTGTTTCTGTGTATTAGCTAGAACTGCTTTGACTCCATGTATTAGTGTACCTATTAAGTTGTGTGGGATGGAACCTTAGGCATTTGCAAGGGTGGGGTTACCAGCTTCGCTGCTTTGTGGCACTGTGTGGGGGGAAGGGTCAGAGAGGGGAAAATGTCTCTGCCTGGCTTCTGGAGGCTTGCCCAACAGTCGCCCCATTTCCAGTCACTTCACCCACTTCCCTTATGCAACTGGCATCCTTCTAGCTGTTGCCCTGATGATAATTCCCAGCGTGGGTGGGATTGTGTTCATTCTAAACCTGTGTGGGCCCTTTAATTGGACTCTCCTGAGAGACTGGCAGTTTCTTCCACCGAACCAACTCCCGCTGGTATTTTTTTTCTAAATTTAAAAACATATTTATTTATTTTCAGAGAGCGGGGAAAGGAGGGAGGAAGAGAAGGAGAAAAATATCAATGTGTGGTTTTCTCTTGCACGCCCCCAACTGGGGATATGGCCCAAAACCCAGGCATGTGCCCTGACTTGGAATTGAACCTATGACCCTTTGGTTTGTAGGCCGGCATTCAATCCACTGAACTACGTCAGTCGGCCCCCAACTGGATTTTACAGCCAGAAGTTATGAAACTTTCTCTTCCCAGTACTGGAACCCTGGTCGCTAGCTCCCAAGGCATGTCTCCTGATTTTTATCCACCACATGTGAATGTGGGGCCACCTGTGCTGCCACCTCCTCTCCATGTCACATCGTATCGTTTCCACCCTGGCTCCCTGGCTCCCTGGCTCCACTCCTCCTGCCCATTGGGATGAATATGGCTTCTTTAAATCCTTGATTGTCAGACTTCCATACAGTTCAATTTTCTGGCAGTTCTGGATGTTCTTTTGTTTTGAGGTTGGTTGTGATTCTTCTTGCGGTTGTGCAAGGAGGCCACGTATATCTGCCTATGCCTCCAACTTGACCAGAAGTACAAAGAACTTTCTAAATGGAGAAAGGGATCTTTATATTTTAATAATAACTGATGCCTAAAAGTGGGGAAATGACTGTTCTGTGCAGTTTGCGCTTGAACTTGTATTTAACCTTTTTATCTTAACTATTCCTAATATACAGTATTGAGCGTTTTAAGCCTGAATCCACAACAGTAAAAAATTCTGTTTAAAAATTGGAAGGCATAAAACATTTCAGTTATTGATATTAATTTTTCTCAGTTTTAAGGACTAGAGATATTATCTAGAGTCACTTTTATATAATCTTTTGTCAAACTGTCAGTTATTTTTTGAAATTATTTGTCCTTTATTTTTTTATGTTGCCTTATTAATCCCTTGTGTAAATAATACAGCATTATTTTAGTGGTAGTGAGATTACTGAAATAGCTTTCTTATTGATATCTCTGCTTCTAGTCCCTTTATTTTTCATCTTTTCCTAGCTATATCTAGATTAACGTCGCTACATCTTTACCTGTGGGAGAATCTACATTGACGCCCAATTAATGTACTATTAGAGTCTGTTGTTCACTTTCGTGACTCCCTAGTAATGTGGCCTGACCATACCTATCCACTTTATTTTTCTTTACCTATTTACGTGAAAATTCTTAGCTGTGTATTTTCTAATTTTGTTTCTCTCCTATTCTTTCTTCTTGCCCCCTGGGACTCCAGTTGCACATATGTTAGACCTTTCCCTGTGTCCTCAATGTCTGAGGTACCCTCATGTCTCATTTGTACCTGTTGCCGTGGGATGATACCTAAAATACAACCCTTTCACTCTGAAAAATATACCACTGGTGTATATTTACTTTGTGTCTCTTGTACACATGTCACTATTTTCCATCCTTTTGCCTTTCTGTACTTTATTCTGGATATGTTTTCTTTTGGTTTATATTTCCTTTCAATATTTGTGTCTTTTGTTGGTCTAATCTGTTAGACTCAGCCTACCATTGAGTTCTACCATTAGTGTTTTTGTTTTTTAGTTCTAGAATTTCTGTTTGGTTCTTTTTATAGATTCTAGTTCCCTGTTAAATTCTCAGTTTAGTGCTCTATTTGATTGAACATGTTAAGCATAGTAATTTTAACATCTGTGTCTTATAACTATTAATATGTCTAATGTCTGTTGTATCTGTTGGATTTTGGTAATTTGGGTTCATGTCCATGAATGCCTAGTTTATTTTAATAGGTGCCAGACATTGTGTATGAAAAATTGTCAAGATAATTTGTGGGCAACAGTAACATTATTTTCTTCCAGGGAGAAATGTGTGTTTCTGGCAGAGACTAAAGGCAGACCTTATCTCACATTTTTGAAGCTGAATATTGTTTAAAATTTCTCATAATAAAAACTTTTTTAAAAGTTAGCTTAAAGTCATATAAATTGCAACTACATTTAGTTGTTTTTTGCGAGAAAGAAAAAATACCCACTGTTTTTGCAAATTAAAAAAATTTAAGGAGAACAACAATAGCATATTTATCTGGGTTGTATTTTATGCATTAAAAGAGAAAGGAACACCAGAGAGGGACTATGAAAAGCAAAGAAATACTTGGAGAAAAAGGAAAAGAAGAAAGACCCATATATAATGTCCATTCTCTTTTATATGTTTATCAAGTTCACATGGGGGCAGGGAGGAAGTGGGTGGAGATGGAAGAAGGCACAGTAGGATAAATGCTGATGGAAAAAAATACCATAAAAATAAATTTAAAAAAAGAAAGAACAAGTTCACCAATAAGTGTATTTCCTCATAGCTTGCCCACTCTGTCTCAGATGTGTAGTTTATTATATTGTCTTATTCTTTTGAACTCTTGGTGTTTTATCTTCATGTGCTGTAGATTTTTAAATTATAAATTCATCTGGCTAAAAGTTGGGAGGAAGGGTTATGAGTGTGGATGGGCAGCAGGCTATTGATCAAGGCTGTGAAAGCTTCTCCCAAAGCTCTTTCAGGCTTGCTTCTGCTTGTTTCTAGGGCTTTCAGTGTGTTGGACCACTTTTTAGGTTAGTTTCTTGGCTTTTTTTGTTTCCTTACCATCCATGTAGATAATGTAATTTTGGATCTGTAGTTATGTACTTTCATTATGCTTTTCAGGTTTTGAGAGTGACTTGTGTACCTCCCGAACTTGCTGAGATAGATGGCAAAGCTCTTTATTGCTTCTTAGGGATAGTTGTGGCCTCTTAGTCATCCAGCACTTGGCTCTGGGGTTTTATGCAGGGACTTTACTAAGATTAGTCCTTCAGCAGTTTGTCTGGGGTTTAATTTATGGTCTAATCCAGAAGAAGGTGTTGGGGAGGGAAACTTCTCCAGTGTCTTCTTAGGTTCAATAGCTGGGGACCTGAGAATTAAACTGACAAGAGACACATTAGAGAGAGAAGAGACAGTTTATTAACACCTGCAAAGTGTTTACCTTAGGAGTGCTTAGTGATAAATAACTCAAAGAGGTGGTTAGAATTTAGGACTTACATGCTTAACTTAGTAGGAGAAAGCAGCAGGGAGAAAAGGCTATATTGTCTTTAGGAAAGACAAATATGTCTTTAGGAAAAGAAATGGGAGTTAAGAAAGTTTGTGATAATATTTGTTTATGTCGGTGCAAGTGGTCTTTCCATCTTCATGACCATGAAACTCCCCTACGGAGGGGATCCATGGTGCTTTCCTCATGGTCTCTCTCCTGGGAGTAGAAGCCAACCTGTAATGGGAATTTATGGCAGTCTTCACTCCTCGGAAGTCTCTTCTCTTAGATAAGGGAAGCTCTGAGAAGGTTTCTTTCTGCATTTGTCAAATCTCAAATGTCTTCATCTTAAAATAATCTTTATGCCATAGTGATATATTTTGGGATGGTATATCCTGTTCCTCTTCAAACATAAAGTAACTAACCAAGTAAGTCTCTTCCAGATAAGAAATGAGACCTGGGTAAGGAGCTATGGAAATGAAAATTCAGCAAACATAAAGGATTTTGTATGAGCAAGAGTTTGAGGATTTAGTTACTGGTTAGTAAAGGGCAGAAAAAAAGGAAAAATTCAATTGTAGATATCTTTTTATTTAACGTTTGTACCAAATTTCCCTTTATAGCCCTATGAGCACTCAGAGAAGGAATTTTACAAAGAGCAAAGCATAGTGTAAACCTCATAATTAACCTAAAGTTAAAAAGCCAAAATGAGGGGAAACAAGCATTTATTTGGGATCAAGGAATTGCACTTTGGTAAGCACAGATTCAGGCAGAAACCCAAATAGTGTCCCTATTACAGGGTGAAAGCTGTGGGGTATTATGAGAAAAAGGAAATGAATAATTACATGAAAGAAGAAAAAATTTCTATTGGTGCTGACAAGTTGAGCAACTCTTGGCTATGCATGGTTGGTTACTGATTCTATCTTCAAATGGAAGGTCCATAACAATGAGTCCTTGTGATCAGGATATCAGCTTTTTTGTTGATTTTTAAAACAATTCTTTATAAGACAATTGTGGTTTAGCCCAGTCCAGTGCTTCGTCCTCTCCAAAGGTTCAAGCGACATGACACAGCACACTGCTCTGGAATGGCTGCTCCAGCTCCATTTTAAAACGGCTCTGTTTGTCCTGTTTCACACTTCTGTTGCACTTCTGTTGTAAAGAATGACAGATTAGGCTCCAAGGGAACAGCAAGCTCTGATGCCTGAGATTATTGTTTCCCCAGTGGAGACCTCACCCCTTTGGGCTCAATAACTAATTCTACTTACATAATCCTTTTAGTGTTTCCAGTGGTACAATAACTCACAAGACTCATTGTGCCATTATAATGTTTGCATTGGTAGATGCTCTGATGGTGGGAACACAATTCCCCACTTGAGCGTAACCTAAGGGCGTGCAATCCTCCAGTGCTGATTGTACCTCACATGGGTTTCAGAGGGGCTTCAGGGCCTTGAGCTGTTTAACTCTCTCCAAGATCTTCTTATTTTTACTTTAATATTTGTTAGTGTCTTTAACCAAAATTAGGTCTAAGTGGGTATATTTAACAAATGCTATCCAACATAGAGATGTTAGATTCCAAAAGATACATCCTTTATAATTTGGATCACTACAGGCTGTAACCTGTTATAATCACAGTGGACTCTACTATGGCATCTTATTCTGGTAATTCTTTCTTTCTGAGGTGTTTTATTTCTCCTTCATTGATTTCTTCTCCCTCCTTATACATTTGCTCAGATATCCTTATGCTACAGAGAGAATCTTTTTAACAGAACAATGTGAGCTCTTTTCCTGTCTAACTTCTCCCAAGTAGCTGAATCCATTCTTCACTCTAGGAAACCATCCTTTCAAAGGTCTTCAGCAATGCAATGCCAGTGGCCTTTTCCTCACCTTTTGAGGATGAAGGAAACCAGAATATGTCACCCCAAAATAAATTATTATGAGCTGAAGGCAAGCAAATGTAGGAAAACCTCTTTATCCTCCCTCTTCTCTACCTAAAGGCAGGCTATAAATTCTCCCTTTGCTTGAGACAGACTCTTACCAGCTCAGGGAAGGTACTAGAGGAATCGGCAAACAAATCTTACTTTAGTTTCCTCCCATGTATTTACCTGCCACAGTTGTAGCCCTTGGGTGCCTAAAATGCTTTCCTTTTTCCTGTCATTTCTCTACAAATTTATTGTTCTCTGTTGATGATCCTGTATAAGCTGCAGTTCTAAGCCACTACTCTTGAGTTATTTTCATTGAGGTGTCTCTTATTTGATGTGTGCTGACACGTTATTAAACTGTTTTTCTTGTTAATCTTTTTGTTAAAGAATGCCAGCTGAAAACCTAAGATGGGCAGACCTAATTTTTTGCCTCTTCCACAAGAGCTTTATATTATTTGACCATTGCTTTAAACTTGAAACATTTATTTCCCCTCAATTTCAGTTGAAAACTGCACAGAAATCATTTTGCCTCCTATTTCTGATGGTTCTTGCATTTCTCTTTATGGTTTTTTTTTTTTTTTTTATGTAGATACTTTCCTAGGGTCTTTCTTTTCTTTTCTTCTTTCTTTTTTTGTTAAATTTTATTGATCGATTTTAGAGAGAGAGAGAGAAAGGGGGAATGAGACAGACGTCGATTTGTTGTTCCACTTATTTATGTATTCATTGGTTGCTTCTTGTATGTGCCCTGACTGAGGATCAGGGATCAAACCTGCGGCCTTGTTATATGCAGACAATGCTCCAGCCCACTGAGCCACCCAGCCAGGGCAACAACCTAATTTTTTTAATTGACAAAAGGCTTAAACTAGCACTTCACAAAAGAGGATATCCAAATGACTAATAAGCATATGAAAAGGCAGTACTAGGGGAAATGCTGTCACCATTTAACCACTGATTTAATCATTATTCATTTAATGTAGATTAAATGAGATACTACCACACCCCTACTGGGAGGGTTAAAATAAAAGAACTAGAAGTTCCAAGTGGTGATAGAGATGTGGAGCGCCTGGAACTCTCATCTCCTCCTGGTGAGGGTGTCTATTGGTACGGATCCTGGAAAACTGTTTGGCAGTGTCTCTTAAAGCTAACCATGTGTATACTCTGTCACCCATCATTAACACTCCTGGCGTTCTGTCTGCCGGCAGTGAGTGTGTATGTCCACCAAAAGACTTGGTGCAGGAATGTAATAGCTAAAAATAGGAGACAACCCAAATGTCTGTCAACAGTAAAATTTATAAATAGATTGTAGATTATAGTATATCCATCAAGTGGACTGCTGCATAGCAATGGAAGGAATAGATTGCTACATGTAGTAGTAGTATAAATGAATTTGGAGACATATTGTTGAGTTAAGGAAACTATACATGGCACTCAATTAGGTCTGAGTTGCCCATTTAGAAATCTCTCAAGTGTACTTTCTCTTTGCTAATATACCACTGCCTGTCTTGCAAACTGCATCTCTCATCTAAATTCCTTCTCTTGAGAAGGTAAGAACTGAGATCCTCAAAACACTACTACTGCTGATCCGGTGACAATCTGAAATTTTATTCTCAGAAAACTCTATCTTAGAATAAGTCAGAGTCCTTTCCATAGGTCTTTAACATGAAACCTATCTGCAAATGCATTAGAGTAAAACAATGACTGTCTGAAAAAAAGAAAAAGGAAGCTACACACAAGAGTTAATACTATTTGGTTCCATTTATAAGCAATTCAGAACAGAAAAAACTAATCTGATAATAGAGTTCAGAGTAATGATTACCTGTTGGTGGGTTTATTGACTGAGGGGACACAAAGGAGCCTCTGGACTATTGGAAACATTCTATAACTTCATGTGGATTGCAGCTGTAAGGGTGTATACGTATAAAAATATTTATTGAGCTGTCTATCCAAGATTTGTGCATTTCACTACATGTAAGTTATACCTCAATAAAGAATAGTAGGGTTTTAAATATATAAATATATACTTATACATATGTACACATATATGTACATTTGTACACACCCATATATATATACACACATATATGTGTGTATATATATACGTGTGTGTGTGTGTGTGTGTGTGTGTATACACACACTTGTACTCATTACTTCCTATTTCAGCTTTCCTTTTGTTTATACCCTTCCTTAAAACGGGCACTCTCTCTCTGGCTTCCCTGTTTTTGTTAACTGAAACCCTATTAAACTTTCTGCAATCAGTCTTTAAATCCTTTTAGCCCTTCCTTTAAAATATCTCCCATCCATACTATTTCCAAATCCTGTCTGTAACTAGAGTTTTAGCCTTGCCCACAAGCCTGAATTATTGCCAAGAACCTAATTGGTTTCCCTGCTTTTCATACTCAAAGCTATTATACAACATGCCAGCAAAGCTGTCTCTAAAGCATCATTCAGATGATACTAACACTCTGTTACTTCCTCTCCTCAAAAACACTGAGGGGGCTGCCACTTCCGGAGTACTAGGCGCAGACCAGGCTCTAGCATTGCATTGAAGACTCTTGATCTGGCCCCAACCAGCCATATTACTTCCCCATCCATACACAGTCCTCTGAAAAATGGGACTAAATAGTTCCAAAGTTATTTTGCTCTCTGTTGCTTATACCTCTTTGTTCCTGTTCTTCTCTTCGCAAATGCTTGCTTTCTCGTGTCAGCGCCATTTCAAACCATTTCAATCTAGGGGTATTGTTATGTGCTTCATGAAATCCGTGAACCCCCTGCAGTTATATCCAAATGTTTCCATATATGTACATTTTTCTGGAGAAAGGGCTTGTCTTGCCATCAGATCCTCAAATGGGTCCATAAAACTCTCCAAAGTTAAATTGATTTAGTGGACTTTGAAGGGATGTAAATTAACTCATTTTATGTTTTAATAAAGTTTTTGTCTCATTAAAACTTAGTTTTCAATATGCTGGGTAATAAAACATTTGTAATAACTAAGTTATATTGAAAGCTCTAAGATTCAGATTCAGGTAAAATGGCTTGTCCTCATCCATTTTTTAGGTCCCTGAATTTAGCTCTTTGTGTAGAATTTATTTTCCTCAAAAGATAGTATCTTAGTATTTTTCATTTTGGTATCTTTAGTTAGAGGGGAATTTTTTTCCCCTCCCACATGACTATTTACAGAGCTAGTAGACAATACCATCTCTGTATGCTTTGATGTAGCAATCCCTTTAAAAAAGATGTTAGTCACAATTTTCCAACATTTTTTTCTGTGTTTTAGGTTCCCATAGGCAATGGAAACTGATCTCAATTCCCAGGACAGAAAGGACTTGGACAAATTCATTAAATTTTTTGCCCTCAAGGTAATATATCCATTTTCTTGAGCCTAGAACTGTTGGAAATAACTTCGATGCTTTTCCCTTTTTGGAAACATAGCATAACAGCTTGTAGCTTGCCCATTCTAATGGATACTTCTGTCTGTTGTAAACCAAACTGTGAAGTTTGGGGGTGGTACTGGGGGTGTAACTAAAAAGTAGCTTCCAATTTTCCACAGCTACTTGTTCAAAAACATTTTTTTTTTTGCAAGGCTGTTTGCAGAAATGTCAAACTATTATGCCAGGTTATCGGCACAGTATGTTCCCTTGTAGTGAGAACAAAGACTGGGGACTGGAATGGGCAGCATTTTGGGCATTGTTCCCTAAGCATCATGTAACTTAAATGTCTAACTTTCATTTATTGTTCCATTCTGATAAATGAGGAATTAAAACTGAACTTTGGATGCTTTTTAAAAAATTTTTATTTATTGATTTTAGAGAGGGAGAGGTAAGAAGGGAGGGAGGGGAGAGAGGCAGGCAGACAGACATTGATTTGTTGTTCAACTTACTTGTGTATTCATTGGTTGATTCTTATATCTGCCCTGACTAGGGATCAAACCTGCAACTTTGGCGTATGGGGACAACACTCTAACTAACTGGAACTGTCCAGCCATGGCCTTGATTGCTTTAGAAGTTATATTTTCCTAAATCTAAAAATCCTTTCCACCTCTATCACTTCTTCCTCTCAAACATTGCCATGTAAGAACAATTCAGGCAGTAGATTCTGGTTGTAAAAGTAATTGGAAAACTTTTGCCATATGGGCCAAAAGATATGAATAACTGTGGAATCTTTGGTTTAAATCTACTATGATTACATAAGTATATGGCAATGAATATTTACACCTACTTTGGACTTCTTTCTTTATGAAAGTCACAGCCACCATGTGCAACTTTCCTTCTGCCATGTGAGAACATTACAGATTCCAAGCCTCAAACTATAATTCTTCTAATTGGTTGACACTGTGTACTCAGGAATATTTACAATATTCTTTTTGTATAGTGTTATTTCTGTCTGTTCTTGAACGTTTAAGGTCCTAAAGGATAGTTATGATTATTGGCATCTATTAAGCCCTGCCTTGGAAGGGTTTTAATCCTTATTTGAAGGCAAATCAATTTAAGACTTTTCATCTTTGATTTTTTTTTTTATTTGTTTGGTGTTTTTTTTAGACTGTTCAAGTGATTGTCCAGGCTCGACTTGGAGAAAAGATTTGTACTCGTTCATCTTCATCCCCAACGGGTTCAGACTGGGTAAAATTCCTATTCTTTGCTAAGGGGTATACTGCAGTGTTTGTTACAAGGAATCACAGTGCAGTAACAAGGGATACTGTTTATAGTATTAGTAATTCATAACATTAAAATATCTAATTCCATTTGATCCATTCACTTGAAAAGTATGTTCTTTATTAAATGTTAGTCCTGGGTTTATTTGGTTCTTGATATTCTGCTGTTGTAGGTGAAAAGCTTAGTCTTTAGAAAACAAAAATATCTTGTTACTAATGTTTGTCCTAGATCATTAACAGTTTCAACCTGAGTTTTGAGGCTTTGATGCAGGATACCTCTTATGGGGAAGGAAGGAGTGAATGGATGTCTTAACAGTCAAAGCAATACCTGCATTACCCAACATATAGTCTATAATACTCCTGTTTTGAAAGAAAGGATTCTTTATATTATTTATCTGTTTTTAAAGATTTTATTTATTTTTAAAGAGAGGGGGGAGGGAGAAAGAAAGAGAGAGAAACATTGATATGAGAGAGAAATGTCAATTGGTTGCTGCTTGTAAGTGCCCGATGGGCAGCGATCTGGCCTAAAACCCAGGCAGGTACCCTGACCAGGAATCAAACATAGGACCTTTCACTTTGCGGGACAAGTCCCAACCAGTGAGCCACACTGGTCAGGGCTGTTTCCATAATACTTTCTGTGAGTGACAAGTCCCTTTTATTTTCTAGTTCAATTTAGCAATCAAAGACATCCCAGAGGTTACACATGAAGCAAAGAAGGCGCTGGCAGGGCAGCTGCCTGCCGTCGGGAGATCTATGTGCGTGGAGATCTCGCTCAAGACTTCTGAGGTAAGGTTGTGAGCAGGATCGTGTCTTCACTTGGCACTCAAAGCTCATCACACTCTGGTTCCAGCTCAGCCCTATTCCTGCCCCTTCCCTCTCTAAAGTTCTTATCATTCTTTGAGGTCATGGTTTTTGCATTTATTCTTCCAACTACCTGGAATAGTTTCATCACTCTCATCTTTGTATATGTATGTCATCTATATATGACGTGTTTCTGCTTATCCTCAAAAAATCCTGCTCTAGAAAATCTCCCCCTTCTAGAGAGAGGTAACTACTCTCTTTAGACTTCCATGTATTTTGTTTGTATTTGTTTCTAGGGTAAAACTTGCTGTAATGTGATTTTTTTAAAATACTTTTTTCCTCACCTTATTATACATTACGATTGAGGCAGGTATTGTCACTTGTATGTTTATTAACCTATTTCTAGTATAAAATTATGAGGCTGCATGGTACAATGGATGGCAGATGGAGTTTGGAGCTACAAAGACCCAAGTTCAGGTCCCAGTTGAATGACTTTGGACAAATTACTTACCCCTCTCCCCCCAGTACTACCAAACTAACCCAACCCCTCACAGTCTTGCAGAGCTGCGATATTTTTTCATTTACTCATTATTTATAAAATGTCTAACATAACATATAGTAGGAGATTCTTACATGTTCCTGTTCCTACTTTACACTTCTATTCTGGAGGTCAGCAGCTATGCTACATCTTATTTATCTTTGTAGGTCTCCAAATTCTTTTTGAAATGAGGCAGAATATAAATAAATAATCATCTCTGTGCCTAGTGCAGTGCCTGGGATGGTAAGCTATCGATGAATTTATTTGGTTCTATGGAAACCTTGGAACCAAATAAAACAAAACTTCCTATTCTTTGTTGAATTGCCAGTTGATACTATAAATTATTTTCCTTAGTGATTTATAGGGAGTCCAAAAGGAATCCCTAGAAGAACTCTTTCCTCTCCCAGGCATCTGTGAAATATGACTATAAACTCTTCTGATTGTCCTAGAGAAACCACACCCTCTTGTCATGGACACTTCCTATTAGCCAGTCATTCCCTGATTTTTGGGGGGAATGAGGAGGATTCAAATTCACCATGTCATTTAGAAACGATAATATAATGAAAAGGATATGTATTAAGGATACATATTTAAATTTAATCTAGAACAAATACAGTAGTCTATTGCACAAATTAATACAAGTTTACTCTAAAACCTAAAAGAATAACCCTCTTCCAGTGGATTAGTAAAAAGGTTACTTGTGTTCAAAAATATGCAACTAGCCTTCTCACTAAGTGACACATAGAGTGTTCTTACATGGTTGAGGGAGTCTGGCTTTAGTCTTCTCTTTTTCTCTCCCATCCACTAGACTAAGTCTGTTCAGAGTAACACAGGGAGAGACTGAACAGTTGGGCTAAAGACATCAGACAGCTAAAAATATTAAAACGAGGAGCTTGTTAAGGTATTCTTTAACTGTGGCACCTCCTAAAAATACTCCGTTTGGAATTGGAGGGGTAGGCTCTCTTCATCATTGGAAGTGTTGTTCTTACTGAAGTGCAATTGGACATACATAGCAAAAGTGTTAGAAGCGTGCATACTCTTTGATCTAACTATTCTAATTCTGGAAATTGGCATTAAGAAATTAATTCGGGGTACATACAAAGTTTTAGTCTCAAAGCTATTTTTCATAGTGGTGCTTGTAATAGTGAAAAATTAGAAACAACCTGTATGTCGAAGTGTGGGGGGGACTGACTTGATGAAATGATGGTCCTGTATTGGAATACTATGCAACTATTTAAAATAATGCAGAATTTTTCATTATAATGAAAATTCCACGTTGTATTTATTAATAAAATAGTATATGTGCTATGACTGCACTTTTATTTAGAAAAGTGGCTGGTTAGATTATAAGTTTATAACTTTTCTTTTTGCTTATTTATACTTTATCATATATTTTATACTGACTCTATAGTGCTTTGTAATAAGGAAAAAGAAGATAATTTTAAAAAACAAATAAAATTGAAATATCTTTCATTTGTCCCATCTATAGGGAGATTCCATGGAACTAGAAATTTGGTGTCTTGAAATGAATGAAAAGTAAGTTCTCTGTCTTAGGTTCCTTGGTTTTGATAGCTGAGGATAAAGCAGATGACATCCTGTGAAATGAAGGGCTTTGTTATCAGTCACAGAGGGTGTTCTGCTCACTTAAGGAAACCAATAGGTCTTTGCTACAATTTGCTTCATGCTTGGCTTTGAGCCCTAGTACAGAGATGACCTTCAGAGGGAGCATTAGTCCAGTGGCTCAACAGGGAAAGGAGCAGAGAGAAAAGAGCTTGTTGTTTTCCCAGAGTACAGATAGTTCTCTGATTAAATCCCTTGGGAGCTCTTGTAACATGACTACTCTAGTTTGTCTGTTTTCTGTGTGGCAGAAATCCAGTAAGATTTCCCCTCCCTACTCCTTTTATACACTGTGTTGGTCATGGATTGGAAAGGCATGTTATTCCCCTCTTCCATTTTCTTCTTTCAAGGCAGATTAGCATATTTCCTGCCTGAAGTTTCAGTTTTCAAGATTATACATGTAGGAAAATCAAGGAAATAGCAACATATCAAAAGAAAAATTTCAGTAATAAGTATATGTGGTATGGGCATTTTTTAAAAATAGAAAGTGATTGCCAGGTTATAATCCAAAATTTCACTACCAAACAGATGTATAGAGGTAGACAGCTCATAAGACAGTACATTGAAATTGTGTTTGCATTCTTCATTAATATAATTGCAACACTGAATTATTATTTTTAAGTGTGTTACTTTATTGCTTAGATAACTGCTTCAAAGCTAGAAAATATATATTGGGCGCCTTTTGGTGCCCATCTCCCTGTGCCCAGTGCATGAGAAAGTGGAACTTTGGTTTATTGGTTCATCTCTACAATCTGTTGGTAAACTGACAAAGAGCTCTAATTACATCTTAAATTCAGGGCATGTTTTAATAATAAATTTAATTTTAAACTGTTCTAGTGCTTAATTTACAACCATCTCTGTTGGCTATCATACTCTGAAGGGTGTATTTTGTCCACAGAAGTTTATGTTCTATCAGAATTCATGAGTAATGATAACAGGTTAATCTCAGTCAATAAATGGAGCATATCATCTCTATATCCATTGCATTTTTAAATTTTCTAGAGAGAGACACATTGATTTGTTGTTGCACTTATTTATGCATTCATTGGTTGATTTCATGTATGTGCCCTGACCGGGGATTGAACCTGCAACCTTGGTGTATTGGGATGATGCTGTAACCAGTTCATCTACCCAGCAGGGTTATTCATTGCATTTCTGTTCTTTGTTTTATGTTAGTTGAATAGGAGAACGCTGATAGTGTCTGTGCTCCACAGGTGTGATAAAGAAATCAAAGTTTCCTACACGGTGTACAACAGACTGTCATTGCTGCTGAAGTCTCTCCTTGCTATAACTAGGGTGACACCAGCTTACAGACTCTCCAGGAAACAAGGGCATGAATATGTCATATTATACAGGTAAACAGCATGGCTGCTCACCCTTCTTGATTTGCTTGTCAGCCTCAGCAACTTGCACATTGTCTGACTGGCATTCAGGCATTATTCAGGTATTCTGTGATTAATTTTTGGACAGGTGGTTGGACAGCTGGTGCTATAGCTTTACTATGGTTGTCTGTCTATCCTCTATTATGAACTCAGCTTTTCAAGGCCACCGAGTTCCTTGTCCTTTTGCCTGTGCACAGTCATAATTCCTGTGTATTGGATTTTGTGTTCTATTGATAGGACCTTAAAGCGGGAAGAGGAGCTTAAGGCTTTAAAAAACAGACTATCTTGAGCAAATTCTAGCTTTTTATATTCCTGAGTTAAATTAAAACATTTTGTCTAACAAATTGCTAATTCAATTTTTTTATTTTTTATTTTCTTTTTATTTTTAAAATTTTTTATTTATTTTCAGGAGAGAGTATGAGAGAAACAGCTATCAGTTGCCTCTTGCCTGCCCCCAACTGGGCACCTGGTCTGCAACCCAGGCACGTGCCCTGCCTGGGAATCAAGCCGGTGACCTTTCAGTTTGCAGGCCGATGCACAATCCACTGAGCCACACCAGCCAGGGCTCAATTTGTTTTTTAATTAATTGTTTGTGGATATAGAGAACTGGTCAACAGTTCTTTGAGTATTTTCCTTGGAATATTTCACCTCTTTTTTAAATAAAACACGAATTTTAAATAAACGTACACTTATTGAGCACCTCTTTAAGCAATGTCCCAGGCCCAAGGAAGAGCTAGACAGAGGCCCGACCGTGCAGGTGTTTCTAAACTAATGGGGGAAAAGTTTGGTATGTGCATAATTTAATAGGAAGCAGGATTTGAAAACTGCCTAGCAGTATCAGGAAAAACGTACTGGGAGAACAAAGAAAGGGAAAATTTGTTCTGGGTGGGAGATAAAAGACAGACTTCATGGAGGAAGTGGCCTTCACGCTAGACCTTGAGGCAGAGAGCATTTCCACTGGTAGAAGCGAGGGAGGAAGGTTGTTCCAGGCGGGGAGTACAATGGGTGGCAAGCCCCAGAAGGCCGGGCGCCGTATGAGCTGTGCTCTGATTGTCTGACGGACCAGAGTGGTGGTGTAGAGGGCATGGAGGGAAGCGTGAGAGCAGAGCCTGGGGATCCGGCAGTCTCAAATCCTCCAAGACCCTTTTCATTTGCATTGGTGACCATCCATCCCTTGGTTTTTAAGCCTTTGGCTTGCCTTGTATAGAGCTGACTTTGACAAGAATTAGGATAGCAGGATGGAGAGACTAATGATTAGAGACTTAACTAGTTATGTTGCAACAGTCTCTTACCTGAGAATAGTTATCAAGTCATTCTTCAACTTTTTTAGCAATAGCCTAGCAAGCCTCCCCATGTTTATTTTTCCAGGTCTTTGATAGGTTTTTGTCGTCTTCTCTGTGGTCTTTACAGGTTTCAAGTTGAATATTCCAGATTACTAGACTTTTATTCAGATATAACAAAAAGATTACTTTCTAACTCTTGCCTCTCATTTACCTATACTAAGTCCCCTTCACTTTTGTTCTTTTATAAGTAGTCATATTATACTACTAGTTATCAGTTTAACTAGACTCCTAGTCCTTGTCATACCGCTATTTAAAGTCTTCCTGTATCTTGTATCTCTGGAGTAATACAGCATTTATTGCTCACTGTTTATCATTTAGGGGTGCTTTTGGATGCAAATAACTGGTTTAAACCAGAGAAAAGTAGGTGATCTCATTGATAGATTGAGCTTTTTTTTCCTTTTTATACTATTGTTAGCAGATTAATAGTATAGTCTTATAACATGAAAGAATAGCTTTGTCCTCTTTTTAAGCAGTATTATTATTTTTTCCTCACCCTGTAGATTTGATCATGTTAGGAAAACTCATCCTGAATTTGTTCCTAAAGATTGAATTGAAGTTTTATTGTCTACAATCTATGAAGAAAACTTTTGCTTAGCAACTGAATGGCATAAAGAGTGTAGCTAAGGATAAGTTTAGCATAATTAAGTTATTTTAAGTACTGTATCAGTATTCAAATTTATAGTGAACTGATTAAATGTCAGTTTTTTATTAGAGTGTATCTAGCAAAATCTCATTAACATCATTCATACATTGCTTTATGGCAGGAGTCAGCAAACTGTGGCCAGAAGACCATTTTATTGTTTTTATAAATAAAATTATTTTAGCCCTGGCTGGTGTGGCTCAGTGGATTGAGTGTAGGCCTGTGAACCAAAGGGTCACCGGTTCAATTCCCAGTCAGGGCACATGCCTGGCTTGTGGGCCAGGTCCCTAGTGAAGGGTGCATGAGAGGCAACTATACATGGATGTTTCCCTCCTTTCCCCTCTCTCTAAAAGTAAATAAATAAAATCTTTTAAAAAATAAATAAATAAAGTTATTTTAAAGCACAACCTCTCCATTCAATATGTATTATCAATGGGTCCTTTTACAGGACAACGACAAAGATGAGCAGTTACCACAGACTGTATGGCATAGAAGCCTAAAATATTTACTAACTGGTCCTTTTAATAAAAGTTTGCTGATCCTTGCTTTATGGTGGCTGTCAACTTCGTGCATTTATTTCAGATATTTATGTGCATTTCTTTTCTCCCATACGAGGCTATAATCTGTGAGACCTACGATTCCAATTTTTCCTGATTCTCATCCCTAATTTATCCTTATTTCATCCTAACATCTAACCTTAGGGCTTTGTACATTGTTGGGGCTTAGTTTTTAATTAAACAAACCCATGTATGTATTTAATTTTTAACAATATTACCTGAAAAATTTAAAAATACATTTTCAGAGTTTTATAATTCAGAATTTTAGCTAATTTAGATTAGGTTTCAAGGGAGACTCATGGGAAGGTTTTATTGTGTTTATAGATTTATATTTTCAGAATAGTCTTACCTAGTTATTCTGTGCTGTACAAGATTTTCTAATTCTTTAACTGATTTATTTTGGAATGACTTATGACAAGCACAGAGAGCTCCTCTTAATGACCACTGTTCAGACCCTAGTGCCTTCTATTGCATATTTGAAAGTTGCTGAGAGAGTAGATCTTGTCACAAGAAAAAGAAAATTCTGTAACTGCGTATGACGACAAATGCTAACTCAACTTTCTGTGGTGATCATTTCACAATATATACAAATACCGGATCATTGTGTCATACACCTGAAACAAATGAAATGTATGTCAATTATACTTCAATTTTTAAAAATTTAGTATGTTCTAATAGTAGTCCCAGTCTATGTGTCAATTTTAGTTGTGTGTTCTTTATTTCCCAGTAGGTATACTTCTAAAAAAAAAAACACATTGCAGGGCAGGGAAGAAGAAACTTACTTTTTAAACTAATCATCTCCATATACACCCCCTTGCCAGCAGCCTAATTGAAGTGGCATTATCACTCCATTTGGAGAGGTGTTCGTATAGATAAGAAAAGGGTGTGTTTTGCTTATGTCGTTTCTAGATGTTTTTCCTTTAGAGGCTGTTAGAATAAAGAATCAGGTAACATATCTTTTTTTTTCTTCCCTGCAGGATATATTTTGGGGAAGTTCAGCTGAATGGCTTAGGAGAAGGTATGTATTGTGTTAAATATTTCTGATAAGCATCAATTTTGAAAAACTGGAAGTGAAACCAAGAAAACGAGGAAAGCTTTGTTGGGGGTGTCACCTGCAAGGCCCTGAGGTTTTTCCACAGTTAGTTCTGGCGCTGGAGCTTGAATGGGAGTGCAGTTACTTCATAAATTTGAGGTGTTTGTGTGACAAACTCCTGGTGCCCCTTTTCTGTCTCATTGGGCATGTACAGTCCAGGCAGGGTTGGTTAGGACTTGCTCAGGCTTTAGGAGTAACAGTTGTTTTACCTCTTTGAGGGTAGTTTTACCTGGAAATAGAGTACTGTTTCCCTTGCTAATATTAGGTCAGTATAGAATTAATTGAAAGAAACACACACGCACACCCCCACACACACACAAAACTGACACACTCAAGGTGCTAAATGGATAATGCCTGAGATTGGATAGGCTGAGTGATTCAAGGAAAGACAGGCCGGGAGCAGTGTTAGTATTCTTTGGGGAAATGCTAATTATTTCTCTTCTCCTAGGTTTCCAGACAGTGCGTGTGGGGACAGTGGGCACCCCCGTAGGCACCATCACTCTTTCCTGTGCTTACAGAATTAACTTGGCATTCATGTCCACCAGGTGAGGAAAGAGCATTGGAATCCAAAAAAACTCTTCTAAAAATATTAAAGTTGTTTTCACCCAAACTCCATGGCTAAGGCTATAGTTCAGCTTTGCCATTGCTGAAATCAGGCAGTCCCCTTCTGAAGAATAAAATACAGAGAGAGCCCAGATGCATTGCAGAGTCCGAGTGCCTCAGAGCAGACAGTGCAGAGATGGTGGTTTATATTTAGGGCTGCGGAAGTTTCGGCTCTGATGGTTCCTGCTAATAGGGATTAGGCGAGGGGCCCCCTGAGGACTTCAGGGAGGCCGGCAAGTCATTCCTGACAAGTCCTCCAATCTGCTTTTGCTTTACAGGCAATTTGAGAGGACCCCACCCATCATGGGGATTATCATTGATCACTTTGTGGACCGACCCTATCCCAGCTCCTCACCCATGCACCCCTGCAACTACAGGTGAGGAATGTGAAGGGCACTTTCCCAAACTGCAGCTAGCAGAAGCATCTTTCTTGCACAGGTACATAGAACACCTTTATCAGCACTCACCAGTGGGCATGGGGCACCGATGGAGATCCCACATGGAGAGAAGTGGAATGACTAGCTTCCTTTTTTGCTGCTGCCTGTAAGGTAGACTGAATGTCTCAGAAAATTCTTGGACATGTTGGATCTTGACCCTAGTGATTTGACTTCGAGACTACAAGAATGGCAGTAATTTGTGTAATGTCCTTCACAAATTAAATGGTTTTCAGGTTACCATTGGCACATTTCAGTTGTACATGAGAATCAAATATCATCAAGCCTAGTTCCCTGAAAACAGAGTCTAGAATTCTTTAGAGGTTGGATTAGATGTGTATCAGGAACGATACTGCTTTTATGTGAAGGACAGGACTTCTGAAATTGGATAGGTTTGTCTTCATTAGTCTAGACGTTTATTTCACTGCAGTCTGTGGCTGACAGTTCTTTGGCCCCAGCACTGGCCAGGCTTAAGCAGATACTCTCAAATATGTCAGGTAAGATGTTTGGGTTAAAAAAAAAAGCCATTTTCAACCTGTAGATGCTGCTCTCTGGATAAGTTTGAAATTATGAAAGATTCAACACAGCTCTCTTGCTGAACCCTTACGAACTCTGCCTGAAACAACTGTTGTCACAACTTGTGTCCCTTTGTGTCCTTTCTAAAATTGACTGTCATCACCATAAAATGCATGGCTTCCTTTCCCCTCACTACAGAACCACTGGTGAGGACCCCGGAGTAACATATCCTTCTGTAGAAGATTCGCAAGAAGTGTGCACCACCTCTTTTTCCACCTCCCCGCCGTCCCAGGTAGGGGGAAGCGGGTTCTGGGGAATGATTGGCGGTGGTTATTTGGCACATGTATGGGCCTTATGGAATGGTGTCAGAATTGTATATATATGTGTATGTATGTGTGTGGGGGGGGGTGTGAATTACATAAAATATATATGTATTATAGAATATAAAATATTATATATAATATATATCCCAATATATAAAAAATATTGTTTATGCTCTTTGGTGTCAAAATTTAGATAGTTTCTTGTGGTGGTGGTGGTGGTGATTGTTCCGAGGGGGTTCTTTTAAGCAGTGAGGAAGAACCTTGTTGTCCAGCAGGTAATATTGCCGTGACCAGTCGTAACCCACAAGATTACATGTAACCTTTACCTTCCTGGGGACATCTTAAATAAAACTCCCTAGAGAAATCAGTCACAGAATTCCATATGCATGCTCATACCAAAGAGATACTGTAGCCTACAGTTGTTAATTTGGGAGCTCTTTCTCATTTGAAGTGGTTCCTGAAAATGGAAGGAGCATGAAAGGAGCCAGTAATTTAGCATAAAATGCCAGTAAGAAACCAGCAGTTCAGTTTTTCTTAATAGTTGACACATATTTCTGCCCATCTGTATTCTCCAAGCATTTTAACCATTAACTTTTCCACTTGAGTCCATCTTCAGTGTCAAATTGAATTTTCAATAAAACACAGGCTCCAAACAAAGTTCTCAGATTCCTAAGAGGGAGTGCCTGTGTGGTCTTGCTGTATAGCCGTCCACGGACTGAGACTGCTTCAGCTCAGGAAGCGTTTTTGCCAGCTGACCGAATTGCAGGGCCCTTCTCTTCCCTCCCGCCCTAGGTCACGCGTCTTCTGGCTCGCTCCCTGCCTGCAGGCCCCTGCCCTGCCTGCCCATCCTCTCTATTCCCTCCTCTTTGGCTCTCGTGCTGGACAGTTTCTTCTGAACCAGCTCTGTTCTCCTTTTCTTTAAACTAGGCCCAGATTGTCCCCTCTCGCCATCTTATTTTGGGGACCCAGCAAATTAATTAGCTATCCATAAGTTTTATTTTCTGTGTTTTTCAAAATAAGAAAAAAATTAAATTTATTTCATCCTGGGTTGTCAGGAGATACTGGATTAAAATTATGGTTCTAATCTGTTTCAAAAGCAGAAGTTAGGGACCAAAGCTAACTTAATGTGTGTAAAGGACATTCAAAATCCATGGATCACCGTTATTTCTGTTGTCCCAACTTAGAGTTTTAAATAGGTGCTTGTAAAGTTGCCTGGACGTTTTGGTTTAGGGGTACGGGGATTATTATTCCCCTCTCCACATTAACATATGGAGGCATGAGTGCCGCCCTTGCTCTGGGAGGGGTAGCTTCTGGTACACTTACTGACATGGAGTAATGCCAACCCAAAACGGGGGGAAGCCCACTTTCTTAATAGTGCACATTAGTGGGAGTAGATTATTTTTTAGATAATAAAATGTGAGTATGTCAAGTTTAATGTTCATTAAAGTTTTGTTTTATAAGTGATAAATTCATCATCAATAAATAAAGTTGTGACTTGAGAGATGTAAGGGATGGTCATGCTAGGCCCTAACAAATCAATTTGTCTCTTTCTCTGATACAGTGGAAATATTACGCAGCTCCAAAAGTAAAGGGAAGTTAAGTAGTTTCTGCATCTGACGTTTGCATAAAAGTTTGTTGGTCTGTGTGTAAGGAGAGCCTATCTTTTTTCATGATATCAGTTGCCTGTTCTGTCTTGTCACAGTTGAAAAGTATATCACATCAAGATCTCGATTCTGGGCACCCCATGGGTGAGCCCTGTTCCTAGCCCCAAATACCTCTAATCAAGGCTGGTACAATTTGGTGCAGAAGTACACATTTTGAATGGAGAGAGGAAATCCTTTGTGATCAGGGAGTTGCATGATTGTTCAACAACTTCTATTTGAGCTTTTGCTAGAGTTCAGTAAATACAGGTTAATGTGATGTTTGTTTCACTAACAAAATAGGGATCATTTTGTCATTTGGGCACAGAGTTGAGTGAATAAATAGTTGTGACCCTGAACCTGCAACTATGACTTTAAGGTCCTACCTTCAATTCTAAAGCAGTGGTGAGACTTACTAAAGCTGGAACCGCAAGACCCAAAATAATCATCATGCCCATAATTAGCTTTGAAATCATGAGTTTTGAAAGTGCCCCAGTTTTTGCTCCACCAAATCTGCTACCCCGTCAGGGACTGTAAGAATACACACATGCGCATGGGTGCGCACACTCAGCCAGCTCTGTGCCTGCGTCTGTACACACCCACTCATCTCCCTGGGGATGGCGTAGGAGAGTGCAGCTGGGTACCTGAGTGTTTGAAAGTACCAGCCAACAAATGTTAACTTTTTAAACCTGTCCCTGAAGATTCTGGGTCCAAGGAAAAGGCATTCTAACATTTCGGTCTCAGTTTCCTCATTCGCCCTTAGTACACCTTGTGGCTGCTCTTGGGCCCTTCCTGTTGGAGGTCTTTCTGTAATGTCCTCCCGTCCTCTTGACTAAAGACAGGCTAAAGCTTGGTTCCAATTTCTTTGTTTTGCTAAGTCATTGCAGCCTGACCCAGCTGTGTTTTCCGCCTGCTCACTGGGAGACATGCGCGCAGCGGAGCCCCCTGGGATACACATCTGTCCAGCCTTCCAAGCTGTCCACTGGGAGGGCGGTCACGCAGCTTTCTCCCTGCCTCACGCCTGACTTCCGTCGTGCGTTTCAGCCTCTGTTGCTACTGCTCCTCAGAGTGTTTTTCACCTCTTTCTCAAGGCCCTTTTCTTTTTTCTTCTCTTGTTTCTCCTGTCTCTGTTTGTATCTGTGCACAGTGTGTGTTTACTGTCACAAAGGCACATTTTCAGACCCCTACTCCTGTGGTGACGGATACCCTGAGGGTCCCCATGGCAGGACTGGCCTTTTCCCATCAAGTGAGTCCACTGGGAAGAAGGGGATAAATCACATGGCATCTTTTTATTTAAAAATTGTGAATAAAGTACAGGGTAGAGCTATTAGAACGTCCCCAAGTGTTCTGTGGGTTATTTTGAGGGTTGGTAATTGATTTTTAACAGGACATAGCAGAGCAGCCCAAAATAGAATTTTTCATTTGCCCCCCCCCCGCGCCGCCAATTGATGTGAAAAATACATGGAGTTATTTATATCTTATTTCCAAATAAACAATCCAAGAGTGGTATCTTTCTATTTCAACATAAATAGGAACCCTCCCATACACAGTGGTGAGGGAGGGTGTGATTAGAGAAGACGCCTGATGTTTCTGAGGGATCTCAAGGACAACGTAGAAAATAGAATGACCTGGGAAAAGCTGATGACTTTGGCTCCCAAGTTCTGCCCAGGCTTGTGCTCCACAGATCAGCCGGGCTGGGAACAGAAACAGCAAGCTTAGAAAAGGGGAGCAAGGGCGCCATCGCGGGCCTCTCTAAGGCTGCAGAGCTGGGAACCTCAGTCCCACTGCAGCGTCTGTTGTTTCTTCTAAAAGGAAACGGCCTGGTCTGCCCTTAACCCTCACGTTAGGCCCCTTGTACCGTGAAGGTGTAGATGAGGACCTGTCCCCTACTTCTTTCTCAGCTGATCTTGCTCATTAGCTGTACTCTAGGAACGCCTGTTTTTTCCTCCTCCTTTTCCTCTGCCTCTCTTTGTTTTTCTCTTGCTTAGCTCTCAAGCTCTCGCCTTTCCTATCAGCCTGCCGCTCTGGGCGTTGGATCAGCTGACCTGGCTTATCCAGTAGTGTTTGCTGCTGGCTTAAACACCACACATCCTCACCAGGTATCTTTAAAGATGGGGAGGACCCTGGGGGTTCCTGCGCTGCCTCCCTACCCTGAGGCAGCTGAGAGGCCTCTGGAGATACCAGTTTCATTTTAAGTGTTTGGAAGCAAAGCTCTTCTGTGAGTTCGGAGAACTAACATGACTCTGAGAGGAAAGAGCCTCTTAAACTTCAGAAAGGAAAGAAGCGCTTCCCGAGTGGTTCTCCCTCTTTCCTTCTGTAGCGATCACCGGGCATGGCCCCCATTAACTGAGTCCCAGAGAGAGTAAAGAGCCGAGGCTTCCTGCTCACTAGATGGCAGCACTGGTGACGGACAAGCTTCAAAGCAGACACCATCATGCTGGGCCGGAGGGTCTTCTGTCTGAGGCTGCCGCAGTTCACTGTATTTTTCCGTTTTTCCTAAAGTTGATGGTTCCTGGAAAGGAAGGTGGGGTACCGCTTCCTCCCAGCCAGCCTGCCCATGGTGCCCAGGCTGATCAGGAGAGACTGGCAACCTATACCCCTTCTGACGTGGCTCACTGTGCTGCCACACCTTCCAGCAGGTGAGTTCACCACTCGGCCCTGCCGCTGCTCAGGACAACCAGGGCCTGTCCTCCCCGGCACTTCCTTATTAGGTGTTAGTAAAGAGCGGCTTGCAGCCTTGGCTCAGGCTTGGCATTTGCACTCCAGATGAGCAGCCCTTTAAGTTCCTGATAAGAATCTCATGCTCCAGCTGGTATGTAAGGAAGCTGACCCCTGCAGCTTCACTGCTGACAGCAAACAGCAGGGCTTGGCCTTCTACCAGGTTCATCCAGTGGATGTTTTTCAGATGTTTTTCTTCTACCCCAAGATTTATTCCCTTGGTCTTCATTGTCTCCTGAGGACCAGAACAGGGTGTTTACTGGGAAGTCTGAGACCCCAGTGTACCTGCAGTGGTCGTTAGGGTTGATATTCTTCTACTATGTGTGTGCCTCGTGGAGGTCATTTAGAAACAACTATTTTTTCTCATTAAAAATTTTTTAAAATCTTTATATTTCTTGATAAAGTACAGAAGCGATATGTTCTGTGAAATTTAAATTAAAAAGAAATTAAGTAGAAAATGAAAGTTTCATAATCCCACCCTGCAAAAATCACCACTGTTACCTCTTTTTAAAAGACAGAGGATCTCAGAAGGATCAAGTAGTTTGCCTGAGAGCGGTTAGCTTGCAGAGTGGCCAGGCACAGGCCAAGCTTCTCAGGCCTCAAGTCCATGCTCACTCTTTCCATTGTACTCGGCGTTCTCCCGTGGGAAGCCGGGCCGTCTTGATCTGACCTGCCCTCCCGTGCCTGGAAGGCCCCCGGAGGTAATGACGTTGATCGCCCTGCCACATCCTAATGAACTTTTGGATAATAGAAATTCCTGGGGTTTTTTGTTTTATTTTGGTTTTGTTTTTTCATTTCCACAGTGGAGTGGTGGGAGGGGATTGTTTGGAAAATGAAATTTTTGCACCATCCATCAGGAAAAAATAATTACTTTGACTCCTGACTTCCCAGACTTCCACCCTCTTCTCCCTCCTCATTAGATAAGGAAGACCCTGTTCGTCATCGGGCACGCTAGTTTTCTGAGCCTCACCTCTGGGGGCATGTCCAGGAGTAGCTAAAGATGGAGGACCCTGAGTCGGAGGCTCTTACATGCAGGTGATCGGAGCTCCGGCCTCTCCTCAGTGCCGGTCCTCCCTGCTGGCTGGAGTCCGGAAGCCACTTGGCGTTCACAGCCCTCCTCCCGGCCTTGAGCCCCAGCTTTTGGCCAGAGGGACTTTTCTATCCCTGCTGCTCACAGGGCAGTGACTATTGGTCTGACACCCACAATATGGGACCCTGCTTTTGCTGCTTGGAGCGCCCTCCTATCATCCAGGGCTCAGCACCAGTGTGGAGGGCTGACGGGGGTCAGTGGGAACAGCCGGACTGAGTGTACCGTTGACGGACCCTGCTGAACGGAGGGGTGACCGGGGGTGCAGGGAGGGGAGGGAATGTGATGCGGAGCACAGAGGACCCCGGCCCAGGGCCACGGGTAGGAAAGCTCTGGCTGTCCAGAGGCTCAAATTTGGGACTCCTCTTGACTTGGCATAATGGCACTGTTGCTTGTGAGGTAAGACATGAATTTAATATTTTACTGTAAACTATACCATCTTATGGTATTTTTAGATAACTCAGCAAAACAAAAATAAGGAGATGGAGAATAGCTAAAATCTTGAGTCTATCCAATATTTAAATTACAGTGTATGGGAGTGGCTTGCCTATGTGTACAATCACTACATGCATGGTAACTGAATCTACTTGGTGTTTCATATAAGCAGGGGTGTCCAGCCTTTTGGCATCTCTAGGCCACACTGGAAGAAGAAGAGTTGTCTTGGCCACACATTGAATACATTGCGACGTGTAATCACAAAAAATATCTCATAATGTTTTAAGTAAATTTACGATTTTGTGTTGGGCCACATTCATAGCCATTGGACACCCTGCTTTAACAATTGTAACACTGAATTTCACTCTCATATCCCCTCAACTCAAAAGGGAGGGTGCCATGGCAGGAGCCAGGCCACGCATGGCCATTTCCCACCACGTGGGCGGATGGGGACATCTCGCACCCTAGACCATAGCCCCAAAAGAGGGTGGAGTTACGGGGAACCAAGTAGGCTCTCCTGTGGTTTGAGAATGGGTATCAATGTTGTCTTTCTTCTCCAGCGAGGATACTGAAACTGTATCGAACAGCAGCGAGGGACGGGCCTCTCCCCACGATGTCTTGGAGACCATCTTTGCCCGGAAAGTGGGGGCTTTTGTCAACAAACCCATCAACCAGGTGAGTCATGTCTGAGTGAGGCCTTACAGGTAGGTGTCTTAACCTGAGATCTGTGCAGCCACTGCCATTAGCTGCACATCATGTATGCATGTGGTGAATTTTTTTGCGAAGAGGGTTAATAACCTGTGACACCCCTCCAGAAAAAGTTGAGAACTATCCTGTGATCTTTCTCTTAAGCCTCCCACAGGAGAGGGAGGCAAGACACTACTAACGCACACAGTACGCTCACGGGCCGTTGCCTCAGCCTGACTCGAAATAGGAGGTCCCTCCTCAGCCCTGCTGGCGAGCAGTTGTTACTGAATTACTGTGGGCCTGTGATGGGAGGCGGTGGGAACCGGGGGGTTTCTATCATAGGACCCAGAGGGGCAGTGTGGTCAACCTGGCTGTGACCTCGCTGGGCTTCCAGGCTTTTGGCATCCTCTATGGAAGCATGTGAGCTGGGGGTGGGGCAGGCACTGATGCGTTGTTCTGTGGCTCTTAAGGTGACCTTGACGAGTTTGGACATACCCTTTGCCATGTTTGCTCCCAAGAATTTAGACTTGGAGGATGTCGATCCCATGGTGAGTGGAAAGTTTCCAGTGAGATAGTGCCTGTGCCTCCTGGGCCCATCACTGTCCCTCCGCAGACCGTTAAGCATGCCCCAGGGCCTAGGGCTTTGCAGCCAGGGTTGGGTCCCTTATAAAACCCCAGACTGCTAACAGTAACTGCCCCCGATGCACAGAGCCAGCCCCTTCCTCTGCTTTATCCTGCACCAGGTGAATCCCCCAGACTCCCCAGAGACGGAGTCCCCGCTCCAGGGCAGCCTGCACTCTGAGGGTTCCAGCGGGGGCAGCAGCGGCCACACCCACGATGACTTTGTCATGGTCGACTTCGTAAGTTGCTGTCGCCCTCCTTTGCTGCCCCAGGGGAAGTAAACCTAGACAGGCATCAGAGGGGCCAGTGTGGACAGACAGGACGGGACAGGTGGGCACGTGGCTGGGCAGTGTCGAGGGGAACCTGCCTCAGAGCCTGCTTAGGGAGACATTTGGAGGCCAGTGGACAATGAGGCATTTTGTGCCATGTCTCTGGTTGACATTGATAATGCAGTTCAGCTCTAAATGGGGATTTTCCAGTAGGTTCTGTTCACGCTTGAATGGTTAGTCCTGTGCTAAGGAAAGGCGTGTAAAGGAAGGTGGCCCAAGCCTAACCAGAGAAGAGGACTGTTCTCAGCAGGATTAGAAATCAGCTGCCCAGAGAAGAAAAGGCATAGACTTCTCTTCCTAACACGAGCCTGGAGCAGCCTTTTCTTTGATACTTGTTGGAAGGAAACAGAGTTGTTCATCTCTGCTTTTCCTCAGTGTTCATGGTAAGCTAAATTGAGTCTGGTCTTGTTTTTGAAGAAACCAGCTTTTTCTAAAGACGACATTCTTCCCATGGACTTGGGGACCTTCTATCGTGAATTTCAGAACCCTCCTCAGCTGAGCAGCCTCTCCATAGATATCGGGGCACAGTCCATGGCTGAGGACTTGGTATGGAAACCCCTTCCCCTTCCCCACCTCATCCTCTGACCTCCCTTTCCCCTTTGATGTCATTTCTGCTCCACAGACCTAGAAATTTCTGTTACACTCCCCAACGCCACGCCTCCCATCCTCCCTGTGACGGGAAAGAGATGGTTTTAGACCATTGTCTTTTTTCATGATTCCACCTGAGATTTGCATTTTGTCGAGTAGGCAGTATCTTGAATATGCTTGCACTCACTTTTTGCACAGCATTTCTTACAAGTCGCCAGTGGTGGTGGTGGTGGTGGTGGTGCCTGACGCCTTCTGCTGGCTGATGCCACTGAGCCGCGCTGCTCCCGCAGCTCTCCGTGCCGCAGTTCGGCTTGCCAGGCGGGGCCAGGGCGGCGGAGCCAGGGCGGCGGAGCCCTGAGGCCCTAAGCACCGCGCCCCCGCCTGCTCCTTAGAGAGGCCGTTCCCTCAGCTGTAGTTCCTGTGTTTGGGCGGTGTCCCGGCACTGACAGCGATGACCGCCTCTCCCCTTGGGGTGGTCTCTGTTTTCTGCCTCCCCGTGGCCGAGGAGTACCCTGAACAGCCTCCGACCGTGGGTGCCCCAGGTCATGGGATGCCAGGGTCCCTCTGCCTCAGGTGGGGATATCACCTCCTTCATTGAAATTACAGGAATGGCTCTAAGAATAGCTCCATTGATTGCTTTAAACAAGCATGCTCCGTAATGACAATACAGTAATAATACCGTTATTATTAACATTTATTGAGGCTTTTGTAGGTGCCAGGCATTTTTCTAAGTGCTTTACATGATTCTTCAACAACTCCAAGAGAATGGTTTTCCCCTTATCCCAGTTTACAAATGAGAAAACTGACACTGTGACCAAAGAACTTGCCCATAGTCACACTGAACATGCAAAACAAAGCTTTGATCCCAGAGAGTCTGGCTTCTGGTTTTAGGCTTTTAACCACCAATGGTGCCCCCATCCTCCGACTTAAAAAGTGTTCAGAAGGAACTGGCGTCTGAAGGCGCTCTGAGGGACGCAGCAGCCGTCCCAGCTGCTTGCCCGCCCTCCACACCCACCCGGGCTGTCTGGTGTGTCTGGGCCACGGTGAAGGTTCTGGGGCACCACCTCCTCAAGTGCCTGGTGCTTCTCAGGAAATCTGGTCGTTTAAACCAGGGGTGTCCGGCCCTTTGGCATCTCTGTGCCACACTGGAAGAGGAAGAGTTGTCTTGGGCCCCACAGTAAATAGGTTGCCACACAGAATCACAAGAAATCTCCTAATGTTTAAAGTAAGTTTACGATTTTGTGTTGGGCCACACTCATAGCCATTCTGGGGTGCAGGTTGGACACTCCTGGAACTTGAAACTCTTCACATGCAAATTCTTCAATGGAGATAGACCAAGGGATCAGGGTCAGATTTTTTTTTTTTTTTTAAATAGCTGATACCTGAGGGCAGTTGAACGTAGTTCCTTATAGTTCTATTTTCTTTTTTATTCTTTCACCCTGCCCCTCCTCCACTGGTGTCGAGATGCAGGTTCCCAGGCCTCACCGCAGACCTGCTGAGTCAGGGTATTTTAGGAGTGCGGTTGGGATTGCCTTGTTCATGGGCCTCCCAGGGGGTGCTGGTGCCCAGCACAGGGTGTGAAGAAATCTTTCATTGTTGGTGTGGTCCTTTTCTAGCTCACTAAGTGCGTGGGCCACTTGGATTCCCTAGGCTGCCCTATCAACACCCCTCTCTAGCCCCCACAAAACCCTGAAGCCCTCTCTCTGCTGCCTACTCAGCTGCCCTGAATTCTCCTGTGCTATCAGCCAGCACTGCTGAGCCGAGCTCGTGCTGTGCTCCCTTCTTCGTTCAGGCCAGGGTGGCTGGGCTGGCTGCCTCTTCGAGGCCCTGCCTGAATGAGCAACTCTTTTCTCCCCTCCTGGTACAGGACTCACTCCCAGAGAAGCTGGCTGTGCACGAGAAGAATGTCCGAGAATTTGATGCCTTTGTAGAAACCCTGCAGTAAAAGTTGGTGCCCTCGAGTACCAGCAGCAACCCCCTTTCGTGGTCCCAGGAGACAGAGAGCCTCCTACTCATCAGCTGCTCCCGTCCCTCGTCCTGCTCCAAGCCAGGTGGAGGGAGGTTGGTTTCCCCCACAGGGACCCAGAGACCCCTGCTCTCACCTCCTGGATTCTCCGTGGCAGCAGTCAAGCCTAGTTAGAGCATTAGAAAGGGCTCGCCCTCTGGCCTTGGAGATGGGAAGACCTTTTGCAGCAAAGGGGCCGTCTGCAGGGCCGTCTGCTTCCACTGCCCATCAGCAGCTGCTTTCCTGAGGCTGCCATCTCGTCCTCCTGCTGCTGGGCCCCCGCCCCAGGCCTGCCCTGCAGCTGGCCCCTCCCCTGCCTGCCTGCCCGCCCCACTCTTACCACCAACCATTTGACATTCCAGCTGGTGGCCCAGAGACTAGTATGGGGGCAGAAAGAGGAAGGAGACATTGTGGGAGGAAGAAGGAAGTGCTTCTTCAGGCTGTCTTCGTCGTCTCCTTTAGTTCTATATCCTCTTCCTCTCTCCCTCCTTTTGCCCCTGTGCCTGTATTTTTGGCAATATGACGCCTTCTGCCCAAGATGAGAACTCTGAAGTCAGCCATCCCCCGCCTCCCAAAGGCTGTGCCAGCCCCTCCCTTAACAGAAGGCCTGGGCAGCCCTGGCGGCTGCCTGTGCTCGGCTTCCCGGCCCTGCAGAAACAGCCCTGTGTTTCTGGGCCTGGGGTCATAGTACATGGTGGCTCTTCTCGTCTCTCCCCTCCCCATTGCTGCTCCTTGGTTATAGGACATGGTAAATATTTATTACTTTCAAAGACAGATATTTTATAGAGAAAATATGTTTCAGATTAGATGTTTTCACTTGGGGAAGGTGATGGGCCTCCTCCTGGGGCGGGACCTCCTCCTGTGGAGGTTCCTCAGAGTCCAGGCTGCTGCTCTGGGGACCTTCCTTCCCATGCACGTAAGGTGGGAGCCAACACAGGCTGGCGGGGGCGACAGACCCTCCCAGGCTTGCTTCGTTTGAACTGACAACAGGCTCTACCTTGGACGCCTCCGTATTTCTGGTGAGAGCCTTGGATCGCTCAGCTTCTGCAGAGTGACTGACTTTGTTCTGGCAGCCCAGGAAGCCTTGAGTGCTAAATGTGGCAACTCCCTGGAGTTGTGCCACATACAGTGCCCACCGGTGAGCCTGGGGGAGTCCAGGGGGGCCCATCCTACTGGGGTACTTATTCCTGTTTCTCAGGGCTGGGTTATGGGCCCTTCCCTCCTTTCCCCTGGGCCTGGCCACCACCTTCCTTTAACCCCGGGGTCTGTGTACTGCCCTGAGGTTAACTGGTTGCATTGGTTCCTTGTTGAGAAACTAACGCCGGGCATATGATCGACCGAACCCTTTGGGTGGTGTTACCTGAGTAAGCCAGGTGCCTAGCTTCACCCACCTAAGCCACCTGTCCCTCTCCCGGCCTAACTGGTAGTCGTGGCCGTGGAAAACTGGGCCTGCCCCGTTCCTCCTGGTCCACCTGGGGTATTCATTGGGAGCATCTGTTCTGCAGTGGCGCATGTGGCCCTCAATTGCTTGTTAGTTGCATGTGACATCGTTCCCACCTACCAGGCTGACCTCTGAGGTCCTCGGTGGGCTCTCATGCTGTCTCCATCAGGCTGAGCCCTGCCCCTGTGCGCGTGCTCTGCTGCCACAGAGAAATGTGCCCAGCAGTGGTGTCCAGCTGGCCCTCCTGTCCTTGGGGTAGAGCACACCGGTGGCCGGCTAAACCAACCAGATTTACCCCCAGTGTCTCAGCCACTGCCCTCCTTTTGAGGCCAAGCATGGAAAGGCCTGTTCGTGTTAGCTGTTGTCCTCTTTGACTTCTAATAGTTGGCCTGTGCAGGCAGCAGCCTTTCTTCGGGATCCCTTCAGGGAGAGGCCAGGCGGGCTGAGCATTGACCTTGAGCTGAGCCTTGGGAGGAGCAGAGCGATTGTCACGGCCGGCCCTTGCCCTCAGCCCTGTAAAGGGGAAGGCGTGAGCCCTGGACTGACTGCGGGCGTGGGGCTGGGAGCGGTCATCTGTCTCTAGGTGACAGCGCCCCTCCCCTTCCTCAGCCTACCTTGTTTGGAAATACTGAGTTATACTTTAAAAATGTATTCAAGAGATTTCCAATAAATTTTTTTCTGTACTTTACAGCTTCCTGTCCTACACATTGTCTAAAATCCTAGCCCACTGCCTCCTGCTTGTGTGCAGATGCAGTCACCGACTGGCCCCGCGGAAGGGGAAGAGCGATGCCATGTGCAGCACGCGCTCTTGTGTCTGGCAGGCCGTCTGGGGTCTTGAGGCAGGCCAGGAAACCTCTCAGAGCCTCACTTCCCTGGGCTATAATGTTCTCATTCCAGGGGCTTTTATGTGAATCTTCAGTGAGATGATGTGTATGAGGTAGACGTGCCTATGTAGTAACTTACTGTGAAATCTCCATTGCCTGCTCTCCATTCCCCCTTCGCCATGTAGCTCCCCCTTCATCCTGGCCTGGAGGTGACGGATGGCCTCAGGCTCAGAGAAAAGGATACGGGTCTCTGCATGTTTCTAGTGTGGGGCTCCCCAAGCTGCCCAGGACCTGTCTGCTGATCAGTCTGAGAGGTTGCGGCTGAGCAATGCAGACTGAAGGGAAGGGGTTGAGTGAGCAGCAGGAAGGCAAGGGCCCGTGCCAGCTGGTTTAGCTGCCCAGGGCACTGGCATGGTCTCTGGGGGGCCACGCAAAGTAGAAGAGACCTGCGGGATTATTCCTGCCCAGCCCCCTGGGCACTTCTGCGCAGGCATCTCGCCCGGCGGAGCGCCTCTTGCCTCCTGGTCCGTGCCCACAGTGGGGGCAGGGAGCTGAAGCGGAACCAGTGTGGCAGAGGCAGAGGCAGTTGTAGGAGCAAGAAATCAAGTGCCTGACAGACCTCGGCAGCTGTCTGGGCATCTGGGTTGCCTCCCCATCCCTTTCAGCCTGGGCCCAGAACAGAAAAGGGCTAGTTGGGAAATGCTCATCTCAGCCCAAACCTGAGGCTGAAAAGGATGGAGCCCACCCACTGCCACTCTTACGGGTTGTGGCAGCCCTTGCTTGTTAGTAAACCACACAGGACACTAACCGAGGTGCCTGACCACACAGCCAGCTGGGGATAGTGGTGGTAAACCCCTGGGTTAGAAATGGTGGCGAGACATCCCCTGGTGTCCTCACCGTCCCTTGGGATCCCCCAGAAGCAAAGTGTTCAGTGTCCCTAGGTCTGGCAATGGCGTCCTGCCCCTCTGGCATCTCCCGCCACTCCATCCCCAGAGACCTGCTGTTGGTAAGGCAGGCCCCGACTGGCTTTTGAGTCAGCAGAGGCCCTGCCAGGAGCCCAACCCAAGTAAACAGCTCCCTCCCCGTCTCGCGCTGCCTTCCTGTCGCCCTGGGTCACGGCCCCTCAGTTCTAAACAGCCAGCCAGCTTAGAGCTGAGGAGAGCCCGTGAGGGAGGCGGCCAGTGCCCTCTGCCTGAGCTGCCGGGGTGAGGGCCGCAGTCGTGCAGCAGGGCTACTTCCGGGAGCGCGGTGCCTGTGTGTAGAACCACCCTCCTAACAGCATGGCCTGATGCTGAGCGCTGGCCCAGCTGCTCGAGCCCCAGCAAGCGATGATGAGGAAGAAGAGGCCCAGCGGAGGCCACCATTGCCTGCCGGTTGCCAGTGGCAGGCAAGCAGCTAATGGCTTGAACTTGACCACTGTGCTTAGTGAAATTCTGGCCAGCCCTCTCAGTGGCAAACCACTTTTCAGAAATTGCAGTAAAATACACGAAGTGTTAACCATCTTAACCTCTAAATCAAAGCACAACTTCAAAAGAGGAAAACAGGATCTTTCATGATTTCTGTGTGAGCAGGTGGCCAGTGGGAACTGGCTGGGCTCAGGCAGAGGGCAGGTGGGGGAGGAGCGGAGTGGAAGGGAGAGGGTTTCAGTCCCAGCTGCCGCGCAGGCTGGGACGAGCACTTTTTCACCTGTGAAATGATGGTCATTCTAGTTACCACTGGGCAGGTGCTCTGCTGTTAGTGTGTACATTACTAATCCTCAGAGACAGGAAGGAACTGTCTGAGGTGCGGCCATATAAATGCGCTACCAGTGAGACCTGGTGGCGACGGATGGGGAACTAAGATTCAAACCCTGTCTGACTCAGGATGTCGGCCACCACAGCCCACTCCATCTGGGGGACAGAAGAGGCCCTGGTCATAGGCTGCTGCATATGGCGGCTGGTTGGAATGCTGCAGGTGCCCAAGATGCAAGGTGACTTCACACTGGGAAGGCAATCGGAAAGCTGGCTTCATACCCACTCGCAAGTGAACAGATGAGGAAGGGGGTCAGGAGGGCGGGGCCAGGTCTCCCCGACACCCCCCAACTCCTGGCTCTCCCTCCGCAGACTCACCGCATCCCCGCCCAGTGCTGGGCCCCTGTGCCCACTTCTCAGCCAGCCAGATGGGCAGTTTCCATCTCCGTTTTTATTGAAATACAAAAAGTGCAAAGGTGAAATACATGATTGGTGCCAAGGAAGTCATTAAGTGTGAATGTGAACACTTGATTCCCAGTACAACCCCCCCCCCCAGGTACTGACCAGTAGGACGGGACAGGGGAAAGACCACATAGATCCACAGGCTCCCCAGTAAGTGGGGCTGTGAACACCTGATATACAAGGAGGGCGCAAAGCGGAGGCCTGGACCCAAGCTATAGAGACAGGGACTGACGGGCCCAGCAGCTATGCCAAGTACTGTGAGCCCTGACACGCCAGCGCCTGGGAGGGAGCCCATGAGGTCAGGAACCAGGCTCCACCCAGCTCCCAAACGGAGTTGGGCTGGTCAGTGAGACCCACACAGTCCAGGCTCTGGCCAAGGCTGCGGGGACAGGGCCACTGTGCAGGAATGTCCCTAGTACCTGAGGTCAAGGCTGCGAGGGGAGTGGGGGCGTCGCCAGAGTTCACCAAGGAGTGTAATTCTAAGGGGCACAACTGGAATGAGGGAGCGCCATTATCATTGGGGTCCAGGTTTTCTGAAAGACAACAGGGTCCTGGTCAATCCGACTAGCAAAATCTCTGCCCAGCCCCTCCAGGCGTCCCCAGCAGGATTGAGGGAAAGAGCCACCACAGATCCTGAAGCACCGAGTCACTTCTGGTCAGACCAGTGTGACTCCACAACAGACATGACTGCCAGGAGGGCCTCCCGCCTAGCAGCCAGCCTTAGATGAGACTCGGAGGCCAAGCCCACCAGTCTGATCAGGCACTAGGGGTCTCTCTCGGGTGGGAGTGGCATCTATCTCCAATGCCGTGTCATCCAAGCTGCCAGGCCTGGCAGAAGCAGGGGGTCAGAACATCCTGCGGGCAGTACCACTTGGGAAAGGCTGACCAGGATTTGTGGAGAAGGCAGAAACAGGAAGCAGACTCCAGCCTGTAATTCCTTAGCTGTGGAAATACCCACGGCTGAGCCGGTAGAGGGGAGGATAGGAGCGGGGAGTTGTACCCAGGCCTTCACCCAGACCGGGAGGAGCCTCGGCAGGCCCGAAGCCAGCTCAGCCTTCCATTTCCCCAGCAATGGGTGGGGGCGGGCGGGACACCAGCCCCAGCTGCATCCCAGCCGGCAGTGATTTTGGCATCGGCAGCTGCCAGGGAAAGAGGCAGGAGAAAGCAGGAAAGGGATTGCTGGGGCCAGTCCTCCCGCTGGAGGAGCCAAAGCCAGCTCTGCACAGCCCCGCAGGAACCAGGGATCCAAGGAGGCAGAAGTATAAGGCCAAGAGAAGTGTCTCGTGGTCACGGTGAGGCCTCCGGGACCCGTGAGGTGGGCTGGGAAGGAGGGGAGAGGAGCTGCCCCCTCAGCTGGCCTCAGCTTCTATCTTCCGGGGCCTCATGACCCCTTCCTGGGCAGGAGCCCTGGGCTCCCCAGCGCCAGGAGGAAGAGTCCACGCTGGGGCGATCAGAGAAGGGGGCTGGTGGGCAGGGGCTGGGCTCAGAGCCCCTAGGAGGCAGGGCTAGGGAACAACTCCCCTTGATGATCCAGCAGGAACTTGGTAAAGGTGTTGATGGGATTAATGGCCTTGAGAGTGATGGCCGCGTCCTTGGCCCACAGCAGGTTAGGGCCAAAGACAACAGCCAGGTTAGTGTTGGTCATCTTGTTCTGGTCACAGTGGGCAGACACCTGCGGAGGGGGATCAGAGGGCTGCAGCGGGGTGCCACAGGCCCGGCCTCCCGCGCCTGCTGGAGCTCCGCCCCCGCCCCGCCCCCGTCTTCAGGGGAGCAGTAGTCTCACCTGCACCAGGAAGGCAGTGAGGAACCGAAGCACCTGGTAGTTCTCCTCAGGCAGCGTCTGAAGGGCCTGCAGCGTCGCCTCCACTCTCTGGCTCTCATCAATGTCTATGAGAAACGAGGGCCCAGGATGCAGGAAGCCCTCTCGCGAGACTAGAGGGGAGACCCCCACCAGACCTTCCTGGGCGGAAGGGCCAGACCCGCCTGCTCCGAGTCCAGCACAGACCCAGCAGAAGCAGCTTGGAGCTGGGGAGGGGGACAGGGCACTCACTGAGGAAGCCCACCACATGGGGGTAGAGGTCAAAGGTGAGCAGGGGCTCAGGAAGCTCCCGGAGGAAGGTCTTGAGGATGACCGCTGGCAGGTGCAAGTCATCGTACTGGTCGAAGTCCACAGGCAGCCCTAGAGGTGGGGGTGGGGGAGGGGTGGAGAGGAGCTGGGCCTAGCCCAGAGGCCAGCAGCCCCTCCACAAGCCTCCCCTCTTCTTCTGCGACCAGGGGGTGCAGGCTCAGGCCGTCTGGGTGGAGCGGGGTCCCCAGCACACATGGTTATTCCCTGTCTTCAAAAGAACTGGAACCCGGGACCCGGGAGCCCGACCCACGAGGGAGCAGGCCTGGAATAGCCAGGCGGGAGTGGGACCCATGTGGTTATACCAAATGCCACAAAACCTCTGACGGGGACAGATTCTGGGACCCTTGTTTACAGGGCAGCAAAAAACGGCAAAGCCCCCAGTCACACACATGCCCCCAACCCCACCCCCTCCACCCTCTACCCCCAGTCCTCACACGTGCGCTCTGTACCGGCCCAGGTGCCTGGGCACATCCCCGGACCACTCACCCATGTTGTACTTCTGCTGCACTTCCCGTACAACTTGGGTGTTGGCGGACCTCCGGAAAATCCCCTCAGTGGTGAGAGCTGGCAAACAGTGGGGCCTGGTGAGCCTCAGAGCTCAGAGGCATCGTGGAGACACCCCGCCCCGCCCGCCATCCAGTCTTGGGGCTCCAGTCAGGGCCAGCGGGGGTGCTGGTGCGCCCTGGAGGCAGGCGGGCCCTGGCACTCACCGTGGGCCTGTAGGTGGGCAACGGTCTCCCGGAGCACGAGCGGAACGGGCTCCTGCTCCGGGTTCTTCTCCTGGAGGCTGTGGG
Source organism: Pteronotus mesoamericanus (assembly GCF_021234165.1). Classification (NCBI taxonomy): domain Eukaryota; kingdom Metazoa; phylum Chordata; class Mammalia; order Chiroptera; family Mormoopidae; genus Pteronotus; species Pteronotus mesoamericanus. Next base: position 1,439,189 of record NW_026555299.1, on the reverse strand, counting down.
GACAAGGGCAGTGAGCAGAGCCTGCAGCCCATCCCAGGCCAGGGGTGCCAGGCGCCCGCGGTTCATACTCACTGCTGCAGTGAGACCCCAAACTGCTGGTTGGGCAGAGGGGGCCGTGGTGGCATAGCCTTGGGGGCTGTGGCGGGGCTCTTCTGTGTGGATTTCAGGAAGTCGTCATACCTGGGGGCGCAGACGGGACGGTCAGGCCCTCTGCCAGGCTGTGGTCACTATGGTAACTCTTGTTTGTCAGGCACTCACTGTGCTATTTTACACGGTTCATTTTATTCAACCCTCCTAACATCCCTGCTTTACACATGAGAAAGGCAAGACTTTAAAGAGAGTCAGTCACACCGCTTTTAGGTGACAGAAGTGGAATTTGAACTCACTCTCTCTGACCCCTGCCCCCATGCTGTCTCTTCGTTGTTACATTTGCTTCCTCCGTTAGCCCTGGAGTTCTCAAGGCTTTCTTGCCCCTTGGCGGTCGTGTCCCACCCCGACAAACAGGACACGCGCACACAGATGCCACCCAGTGGGCACACACAGTCCCTGCCCGGCCTCACTTGAGCACTTGGCGAGGGATCCCCAATTGCTCCAGCTTCACGTGCTCGCTCAGCTCACTCAGGTAATTCACATAGAAGATCTTCTGCCCAAACTTGAAGCTGCAGATGGAGGGAAGAAAGGGCGAGGGCTGGGAAGGGCACCGGCTCCGGCAGGCCTCCAGTGTGTCCCCGCAGCACCCCGCCCAGACCACACAGGGGCCTCGCGCCACACGGGTCTGTCCCCAGGATGCTTGCCCTCCTCTGGCATCTGCATCAGAGTTCAAGGGGAAGCACTGGCCCACCCTCGGCCTGCTCACCTAATGATGGGCTTAAAGAGGATGAGCAGGGTCTTGATGAACATGGTGGGGTGCACAATGTACAGGGCCTTGATGTTCTTCTTGTACCTGCGGAGGCAGAACGGGCACTCAGGGGGGCGTGGCAGGGGAGCCTCAGGGCTAGGTTCACAGTGGACATTTTCTGATTGGACTATTCAGGCAAGCCTGTGAAGAGTCATTGCCCCATTTTTACAGACGGGGAAACAGAGGCTCGGAGAGGTTACGTAACATGAAAGTCGCAGCCTGGGTAAGCAGAGAAACTGGGATTTACACCCAGAACATTCCAACTTCAGATTCTTTGCGTTTACGCGGGTGTGGGTGCCTGGCTCCCCCTGGCATGGAATGAGCTCTGGCCCAAGCAGGGGGCAGCCCAGAACCTGACAGAGCTGCTGGCTCTAGAGCCACCTGCCACCAGGCCCTGGAGCCCGGCCCCGGGGCCCCCACCCACTTGCGGTCGAACTCCCGGTAGGCGTCCCGGAGCCAGCTGAGGGAGGGCTTGTTGTCGCTGGTCAGGCCGTGGTGCAGGTAGAGCAGCGTGTAGTCGCTCTCCACATACTGGTCCAGGGTGTGCTTCAGGTACCTTCAAGAGAACAGACCTGCTCAGGCCTGCCCTGCACGCAAGTGGGGCCCCTTAAGGCACAGCCGGGTGTCCCAGAAGTCTCCTGCTTATATCACACCCCCACCCCCGGGCCCTGCCATGAGCCCCTGACCCTGTACTGTCTATCATGGCTGCATCACCAGCTGCCACGTTGTTGAGGAGGGGCTGTGGCTGGGCTGAGCGGAGCAACAATAACAACAGCTCTCAGGCTTGAGCACTGACTGCAAGTCAGGAGGCCAGGACTCTAGCGGAGCCCTCTCACCCAGCTGCAGTAAAGGGAATAGCATGTGCCGAGTCAGTAATAACGACTGTCACCATTTATCAATATTAAATTATAGTGTCTGCCAGGCACTTTGCACACATTACCTCGTGTCTTCCTCATAACAATCAAGGCTGATATTATCCTCTCCTTACGAGTGAGGGCAATGAGGCTTTGAGAGGTCCAGTGCTTATCCAAGGTCACGGAGCCTATGGTGGAGCCTGGGAGCGAACTGTCTAGCTCCAAAGCCTGTGTTCTTGACCACAGTGCAGCTCCTACCCTCATGCTAGGGCTCCCAGTGCAGGCGATAAAACACTGCCCACCAGAGGGGGTGGGGTGGCCAGAGGGTCCCCTTCCCTGCTCCAATCACTGGGCTTTTTGTGGACCGAAGAGCGACATCTGACATCCCTATGCTCACAACATGGTATCTCCCACCCCAAGGAAACACACACATAGTGTGGCGCCCACCTGAGGTGGAGAGATATGAAGAAAATAACCAAGAATTCCAGAAAGGGGGGAGCCCAGTGGAATGCCCTCTTTCTGGTTAGCCAGCCCCAGGCCTCAGCTAGACCACCACTGGAGGCCGGGAGGCTAAGGGCTTCCAAGGGAGGTAGTAGGGAAGGGGGCAAGGAACGTGGGGAAGGGCCCAAGGATTTGACTAAATGCCCACATACCACCTGATCTAACCTAGAGAACACGACTTACACAGTGGTCCGTGGGTGCTAGGAGCATAGGAGGTGTCTAGGAATGAATTATTGTTGTGATTCCAATCACTATTACTACACAGTGATTTACCGCTTAAAGACATTGAGCACTTTGCAGTTTGCAAAGGTCTGTCACAGAAAGGAGGCGTTTTGCGGGGCGCTCTCGGTGCAGCACGCCCGCCCTTTTCCCCACCCCCCTCCCCTCAGGCGCTTTTCCTTCCGTCTTTCCCCTAAGCTCCAAAGGCCCTTCTTTGCCTTTGTATAACTCATTCCCTGAGCCCATTTCTTCTTCTAGAAGTAGAACTCACATCTACTTCTGTGACTTCCTAAATAAGCTTCCTCTTACAGTTTGAGTCTTGGCTCTAAATTCTCTCTTAGCCAGAACTCAGGCACTGAGGTTGCTGAACTGACTGACCGCACCAGTCTGACACCGGGTGCCATTCTGGCCGCCAGCACAAGCAAGCTCAATACGTATTTTTGATTTGAAAAGACAATGATTTTGCAGGTGATAGAAACAGCATCTGTCTCACTCTATCAACATAAAACTATATTTAAAAAAAGAAAAAAGAAAGAAAGAAAGTCCTGGCAGCATGGCCCAGTTGGTTGGAGCATTGTCCCTACACCAAAAGGTCAAGGGCTCGATTCCTGGTCAGGGCACATAACTAGGTTGCGGGTTCGATCTTGACTGTGTATGGGAAGCAAGTGATTGATGTTTCTCTCATGTTGATGTTTCTCTCCCTCTCTCTCCCTCCCCCTCTCTCTAAAAATAAATAAATAAAATCTTTTTAAAAACAAAAAAATTAAAATATTAAAAAAATAAACATTCTTGAGTGAGGATTAAAAAAATTTTTTTAAAGATGGCATTTTGCAACTATAAAACAATAATTGTAGTGAAAATATACACATCCTTTGATGGATATTCTAACCTCTGGGAGGGCAATAAAGTGTTGTCTATTAGAAGCTATAAAATGTTCCTACTCTTTGACCTTGTAAATATGTCCAGGAATTTATCCTAAGAAAAAAAGCAGAGATGAACACAAACATTTTTGTAGAAGGCTGTTCATTGTAGCCTGTTTTATAATGGAAAAAAAACCCCAACAACTGAGCAGTAAGCTAAGAGTCCAACAACAGAGAACTGGTTAAATAAATCACAGGACGTCTATAAATAGAACACCTCACAGGATGCTCCTGCAGACAAAACTAGTCTGTGAAGAGAGATGTCAGCACGGTGATGGCCCTTTGGGGTCAGGACCAGAGGGGTGAAGGCAGGTTTGGGGGTAGGGCTCACGTGGATGGGTTCGGGCTTTCAAAATTCATCAAGTAGTATACATAATTGGTTCATTTTTTTGTATACATAGCATGAATCAATAAAAATTTTTAAAGGATGTCTTTGATGGATGTTTAATGACCAAAAGATAAAAACATTATGTAAGATACAAAACTGATGGTAGAGTTCTGTATATGTTATTTTAAAAAGCAGAAAGTGAATACACTAAAATATTAACAGTGTTTTTTCCTCTGGGGGATAGGTTTATGGGCAACATTTTATATAGTTGTTTATTTTTTCTTCATAGCTATCTACATTGTTTAAAATTCTTGAAACTTGTAACCCTTCACCCATGTATACAATGGCATTTCATATATCTCTCTCTCTTACATAGCACCCACAGCAAGCCTGTGAGGTGGGCGCAATTCCTATTTTTATAGGGCTCAGAGACCTGCCTGCAAGCACACAGCAAGGGGGGTGCGGCAGAGCTGGTGGGCGGTCTGCATCCGAGCTTCAGACCCTTTCTGCTTCAACCCCCCGACTGGGTGGACCGCTGGGAAGGCCAAGCTGGAGGTGACCTGACCGAGAACAAGGAGACAGGACTGATCCAGGATGGATGTGCCTCTCGGCTCCAGCAGGGACTGTGACCAGGTGGGGGTGGGGACATCTGTGCGGGACAGAGGACAGGGCGACAGCAGAGGGCTTCCTGAAGCCAGAGAAAGCCCCCGAGTGGGCGCCACCTCACTCCTCAGGCTCACTCCTGAAAACTGGGTGCTTGCCTATCCCCAGCCTCTGGCTTCTTCCTCCTCAGACAATATCTGGCCAGGAGCCTGTCACCTGCTTTGTCAGATGTGTTAAAACTGTGGCAAAACGGGGGAGGAGGGCCATGTGACTCAGCCACCCTCAGGCTGAGCTCCCTGGCCTGTTCCCGGCTGGGCCACGGGTGAGCCCGGACAAGGCTCTGCCTGCCCGGCTGAGGAGTGGGGGGAGGGGGAGGGGGCTCAGGAGGCCAGAGAGAAAGTTGTCACCCAGGCCTGGGGGGACTCGGGCCTGGCCCTGGCTCAATGGGGCCACAGAGGCAGCACGCAGGCCCTTACCCCTGCTGTGCCCCTGGGCTGTCCTGGCCCCTCACCTCACTGTCCACACAACCAACCAACCAACCGGTCAGGTTTTGAAGAAGTTGGTCCCAGCAGTGCAGACATTTTCAATTTCAGGGAGCGCTTTAATCTGGTCGGGACAGAAGTGCGAGGCAGTAAGTGTGCCCAGGGCGAGGAGCACCAGGAGGAGGTTGGTAGTGCCCTGCCTCCCTGGTGGTCCCACACACGCCGGGGCGGCCCCGGCAGGTGCAGCCATGGCTCAGTGATGAATGTTTATGGGAGCAGGGTTTGCCGAACTCCCACTTCCAATCAGCCCCTGGATTTGCATCAGATTTCTAGACTAACCAGAGCTATTATATCTATTTGTCTAACAGAATCCAGACAGAATTTATTCATATAAATGAGGAATGACTACAACGGCACGAGACACCGTACCACTATGATAATCAGCCCTCACATTCGGACAGTATATTACTTTTCAAGACATTTTCACACACAGTATCTCACTCCTACAAGGAAGGAGGGCTGTGTGGTTATCCCCTAGGAAAAATGAAGAAAAAGAGGACTAGAAACCAGGCCTGACTCCCCCAAGTGTAAAAGGGCTCCCTCAGGAAAAGAGGGGAGGCACTGAGGGAGGTGGCCTGGCACCCCCACACAGCGGGCGGGGGAAGGGAAAGGACAGCAGGCCAAACTGGGGGCCTACGCACAGGCCCGCCACCTCCCCGCTGGGTACTCACCCCAGGAGCTTGCTGTGGTCCAGCTGGTGGCTCGGAGGCATTCGGCAGGCACTGAACACAATGACCTTCCGCCCATACTTGTCATCTCCTGGGTGTGGAGACAGACGGAGCATGGTGGGTCAAAGGTGAAATGAGAGGAGCGGGCTGAGGACCTGAGAGGCACCAGGCCTGGAGACCTGGACCGGTTAGGACAGGGCCCGGGGCGGCCCATGCAGACATACCGCAGGGTAGCAGCCTGCACACACAGGGGCGTTACTGAAGAGGGGCAGGTGGCTCTCAGGGCAACTAGGCTGGGGTATAAAAAAAAAGCACTGGCTGGTGTGGCTCAGTGGATTGAGCACTGGCCTGCAAACTGAAAGGCTGCCGGTTCAATTTCAAGTCAGGGTATGTGCCTGGGTTGTGGGCCAGGTCCCCAGCTGGGAGCATGCGAGAGGTAACCAATCAAGGTATCTCTCACACATCGATGTATCTCTCCCTCTCTTTCTCCCTTCCTTCCCCTCTAAAAATAAATAAAATCTTAAAAAAAAAAATCAAACCTGGTGGAATCAAGCCAAACGTCCCTCAACAGATGAATGGGTAAAGAAAAGGTGGTATATCTGTACAATGGAATATTGTTCAGCTGTAAAAAGCAATGAAGTACTGACACAGGCTACATTGTGAATGAACCTTGAAAACATTATGCTAAATGGAAGAAGCCAGTCACAAAGGGTTACATATTATGTGATTCCATTTACATGAGCTATCTAGAATAGGTAAATCCATAGAGACAGAAAGCAAATTAGTGGTTACCAAAGGCTGGGAGGAGTCAAAAACAGAGACTGACTGCTTATGAGTATCGGGTTTGTATGGGTATGGATGAAATTCTAGAACTCCATACAGATACACATCACTATGACTACTATATACCGCCAAACGGTACAATTAAAAATGGTTAATTTTATGTTACATAAGTCTCGCCTCAATTTTAAAAAGTCATACCCTTCAAAGTAATTGCCCTTAGATGCCCACGCTTACTTCAGAAGCGCCCCTCCGGGCCACATGCATTCGGGAAACCTCACCGAGGAAATCCATCTGATTACATGACAGTGTCTCATTTTTGACCACTAACAACACTCTATGATGTTATTAGTAGAATTATTGACCACACTAGCCTCTAACTTCTGGACATTTCTTAAGGATCATATTCTTTCTCATTAAGGATATTCCAAAGAACATGAAGTTGAGAGTTGTTAATGCTGTAGGAAAATGCTCATTTGGATGTAATCTCTCTGTGGTGTTGGTCCATAACTAGTCACAATTTAGTGGTCTGACCATCTGGCTTTGTCATGAAAGCCTTTGTCAGGGGCGCTCCTGAGACATACGCTATTTCCCCCCGCAAGGTAAGATGTTCCTCGGGGGTTGGCACAGATCAGGGACCCCCAAGCTGAGCTACTCACCCATGCCCCATGGGCCTTCCCTTCATCTCCACCTTCATGCCTCTCCAGAAACACCAGACCACACTTGCCTGATCCTGACTGCATTCACAACCCATGAAACACAGTGAGTCTGCCCTCCGAGGACTAAGGGTCCTCCATGCCTTACTGAGTGTCTTCTCTATATTCAATAAGCCATGACCTTGGTGATCCTTCTCAGTCAGTGGTCAGACTGCTTCACTCAGCGGTCAGCGCTTTTCCAAAGTGGTTGCCAAGGCTCTGACTCTGTTCCCTGGGGCTGGGGCCAGCGTCAGTGGAGAGGCTGGAGAGGCTTCTGGAATGTGGGCCAGGCAGCCCCAGTCCCTGCTGGCTACGTCTTTTGGAATGGCCCCCAGGGTTCTCCAGACTCCCTCCGTGCGCAGTTCCAACAGACGTGCTCGCAGCCCTGTCCACCTTAGGCTGCTTTGAGTCTCTGCTGTTTCTCATGCCAGACAGGCCTCTCTCTATAGATGATCTTGCTCCCTCCTCTAGGCTCTGAATCCTTGACTCATCCCAGGCATGATCTCCTTCCAGAAGCCTGTGTCCTCTCCTCCTTCCCGCAGACTAGTTAGCTGTCCCTTTTCATGGCTTCACGCAGGAACCATTGCCCATGACACTTTGACTCTCCTGTATAACTGTTTATGTGTCTGGCTTGTGAGCAGCTCAAAGACAGGGACTGGGTCTCGTCCACCTTTGAACCTCTCATGCCAGTCCAGAGCCCAGCACGTGGCGGGTACTGAAGACATGCTGGTAGACATGGTATGCGCAGTCCTGTTTCTGAGTTTGTCCCCGGTATCTAGGTCATCAAGACTGCTTTAGGCAGTGAGTTCCAGAGCCTGGGGCAGAATTTCTCCAGACTTACAAGCAGCGAACCCTCTGCACGGCCATCTGAGGGGGAGACAGTGCAATTCATCCAGCAGCAGCAGGTCTATTTTGAAGAGCCGGATGCCACCCGCTCTTTCACACCTTATCCTAGATCCCCGGTGTTGGGTCTCTTCCAGCCACTGCGGGAAGGGGGTGGGGAGCTTCTGAGGTTTGCTCCGATTTACTTCCCATGGGATCGGACAGGAGGAGGAAGCGCAGACTGGGGCAAAGGATCAGATTGGCCAGCCCAGCCTCATGTACAACCTGGGGCTTCAGAGAGCCCCGGACCTCCTCCCACAAGCTGTCAAGGGAGGGACGTCATTTGCTTACTCCCCTCAAAGCAGAGAAAATGCCCTTGATGCGGGGTAAAATGCTGGGAAGAGCACAGGGACTCCAAAGGATTCTTTCCACACCTGCCCCCAGCAGTAAAGCAGCCTTCACTGCCTGGCAGACTTGAGGATTTAGGCAGGACAGAAAGTCTGACCTCAGTCGGCATTGGAATTTGATGAGCTAGTAACTGGTTAAACAAGCAGCTGGGGTGAAGGGCCAGAGCCTGTGCTCCATCTCTCAGCTGGCCCAGGACCTCATACATGGGAAACTGGGTTCTCAACCAGGGCTCCTCTGATGGGCGTCCACCAACATCATGATGTCATATAAAAAATATTACAAGCAGCCCTGGCTGGTGTGTCTCAGTAGATTGAGTGCCAGCCTGGGAACCAAAGGGTCACCAGTTCAATTCCCAGTCAGGGCACATGCCTGGGTTGCCGGCCAGGTCCCCAGTGAGGGGGTACATGAAGGGTAACCATACATTGATGTTTCTCTCCCTCTCTTTTTCCCTCCCTTCCTCTCTCTCTAAAAATAAATAATAAAATCTTTTTAAAAATTGAGGTCACGAAACTTGAAAAAAATTAAAAAATATTATAAGCACATACGTATGTCTTGTAGGGGAATAGGTCCATATCTTTCACATTCTCAAAGACTAGTTTTAAGAACCATTTCACTGGACTGTATGCTCCTTACAGGAAAGAATGTGTTACCTTCCCTCAACAAATCCTCAGTGCTGACTATGGGACTCACTCCAGAGCGGGTGTTCTAAAAATGTGTGTCGAATGAGGTCGGGATGGGGATGGGGGCCAGAAGGGGGAGTTGGGAGGAACTAGATGGCAAGACCCTACCCTGGACAGGCAAGGAAAGAGACCCGGGCAACCTGAGGGTCTAGTCCCCATACCCCCTGAAGCGCCCAAGTCCTTGGGTGACGCAGGAATTTGCCAGCAGGCAGGGTGACTGCTGCTACGAGAATGTCTGTAAAAAGGCCCAGAGCTCTCCTGCTGATCTCAGAAAAGAACAGACTTCTGCCCTGGACAGGAGCTGCGGCACTGGGGCTTCCAGAGCTGGGGGAGAGGGCTCCATGACGGGGGGAGCACGGCATTGGTGGAAGGCACCAAGGAAAGAGCAGCCCGGAGACGGAGGCCTCCGCATTCCCCAGATACCGATCAGGACTCTCCCAGGGCGGCCTGGGCGTTAATCAGCAACAGGCAGCTCCTCCAGCAGGCATTCTGGGAATTGCTAGGCCAGCCGCCCACCCGCGGAGCCCACAACCTGCAGAGCAGGCTAGGGAGATGGGAGGGGGGGCTGGGCCAAGTGCTGGAGCCGGCTCACACGTTTGTTAAATTGTTAAATTGTCAGGAATACTGCAAGCCAGTTGACATCATGTTGGTGGCTTGAAATTTGTCGTGGTAGAAATTGTAAATGGTACAAATAAGAGCCTGGTTTTCCTTTCAGGAGGGCCACGTTTCGGGGAGGAACCCACTTAGGCTGAGTCATGAGTGAGAGGAGAGCATGACAGCCCCTGCTAGCAAGGGGGAGAGGCTGCAGAGGAGCTGGGGACATCGCCCCCCCTCCATTCCACCAAGGGCGCTGTCTCTGGATTCTTCTGCCAGGAAACTGGCCCCCCATGATGTCACCACGGTCTCATCAGATGAGTCTCACTCTGATGGTGTCAATCCAAACTCCTGTCCGCCGTCAGAGAGGCAGCCGCGGGGGACAGCCCCAGCAGAGGGGCCCCCGCCTGCAGCACTTAGCTCAGGCTTGAGGAGCCAGCATGCAGGCCAGGCCATTGCTCAGAGCCAGCCAACGCCCTCCCCTTGCTCACGGACACAGCCCTGCCCTCCTGGACACTCCTTTCCCTTTGGCTGTGGATGTATTCCCACGCAGCCCCCACATAATTCTTGGCTATTTCCGGCTCCCAGGCACTGCCCACTGCCAGCTCCCTAGAGTGGAGATGCAATTAAGCCGGCCCGAGAGCCCTTCCTGATCCACAGCCCAGAGGCCACAGCCCAGAGAGGCCAAGCAGGGAGAGCCAGGAACACACCTACCTGGCCGGGCCCCCTCAGGCTCATCACACCCTGGGGAAACAGAAACAGGTTGCAGCGCTGCTTGCAGGGGGAAGGGGTCCCCCATGGGGAGAGGGAGCCTGCTCTGCCTTGTGACATGACCGCCTAGGCCAGGAGTAAGTCAGGGCAGACTCCTTCACATCAGGAGGCCCCCACGCCGCGATCAGGTCCGTGTCTGGGAATGAGGAAAGTTCTGAACCTTCAGCTGACTCTCCTGTGCCCAGGTCAGGACGACAGCAGGAAAGAGCTCTCAGCCTTGCTTCTGCGGGGGTGAGAGAGGCCACAGCCAAGGCCCCCAACCCAGACCAGGACAGGCTCCGGGAACCCAGGCATCATGGAAATGACACTAGGGATAGCCTTCTGAGCCCAGCCCTAAGGACAGATGGAACTCCCTGCTGCTCCCCCTCGGCCAGCTGCCTCCAGGGCCCGTCAGCCAGCACCACACTGGGTCCAGGGCCCATGTGCTCCCTGCTCTCCTCGCCCACTCCAATGCCTCAGGGCAGGGCCATGCTGTCACCCCAGCGTACAGCTGCCTGGCCTCACCAGCGAGGACAGACACCATCTGGGAAAAGACAAAGGATCTGGCAATTCATTCCTTCTTCGAGCAGTGGGACCCTGAGGGCAGAAACCAGGTGACCAACATCCCTGCTGCCTCTGCCACTCTCGCCACTCTCGGAGGCTTCTGGGTCCTGCATCATGAGCAGGAAGGTGGGAGCGCACTGAGGCCAGCAGCTAAGGGGCGCTCTGCACCCATCCTCAGCAGGGCAGCGCACCTGCCAGGAGTCTGACGCTCCAGGGCCCGCATGGCTTCCAGACTTCCGCGGAGGCAGGGTTTCCCAGGAGGGACCGGCATCGCCCCGCTTCCCAGTAACTGATGGGGCAGAAAGGCTGACAGGAGGGCAGAGGGAAGGGAGGTGAACGACCACGTCCTCAGGGCTAACTCTGTACCCCGCGCTAGGCCCTGACCTGCATTCACTAATGTAACCCTCTCAACAACCCTGTCAGGAAGAAATCAGTTCAGAGAGCAAAGCTGGAAATCCAACCCCAGGCTTTCTGACTTCAAAGCCAGTAGGCCACACTGCTTCCCGCACACGATCCACCCGTGGACACAGTGGGGTCACAGGTCAGGATATGGTTGCAGGTGAACAAACTAAGTGGCCGCCACTACCAAGTATGTGAGTTTCAAGAATGGTACCTGTGCTCAGGAGCCCGAAGGTCGGGGTCAGACCACAAAATGGGCACTGCCGCTCCCCCAGGCCCCTCCCCTCTGGCACAAGGGGCTGTCCTCCTTACGCCAGGAGTGCAGACCATACGGGAAAAGGGGCAAAACTGGGTGTGCTCACCTGCCACCTCCACAATCTGGTGCCGGGCGATGTCGTAGTAAGGATCATCCCACTTCAGGTGTGTGACAGGTTCTGGGGAGCTGCTTTTAGAGTCATCTGAGGAACAGGGCAAAGTCACGGGATAGGCTTGAGGGGCTGGCACAGTGCTCTCCAAAGACGGGTGCTCTTTGCCCCCCGCCCCCCATGCTCACACTCCAACCCCACTGTGGGGCTGGTGAGCCTGTCCTCTCCTGAAGTCGCCCTCCAGCAGGACGGGTTCCCCATCTAAGGGGCCTGTGGCTGCCTGAGACCCAGTGGTGCCCACCTGACTTGGGAAAGTCGGGCATTTCATCCGACGGCCAGTTCTTCTCATCAATGGACGCTAGCTTCAGCTGGTTCAGAGCCTGGCTGGTGTCATCCAAGGCCAGGTCATCTTGCAGGTCTGAAAGTGGGTCCATAGCCGAGCCTGTCTCCCACAGCTTCACCGCACAGACCCTGAAGAGAACCCCGGGAGAGGGCAGCAAGGTGGCAGGTCAGTGACACCCTCTTTATACCTATAACCGCTACAGCAAGCCTCCTGTCCCCTTCTCCCTTGTCCCTGTTCCTCAACACTTCTCATCCTTGCCAACAGTCCCATGTAGCTCCTGGTCCTCCAGGCGCCACAATCTTCTGGCATGTTGCCAGAAAAGGCAGCTGGGGCCAAGGACGGCACAACTCAGTGCCTGCCTTCAGGTCCGCCAGCTGGTTAGGGAAGCGTCGTGCCAAGCTCTGCGTTGCCCACCGCCCAGCTGGTTCAGTCACGTAGTCCCAGCTGCAGAGGGCAGAGGCCCATGTCCCTTTCTCAGGGGTCACAGAGCACAGGAGCTTGCAGGTCCCAGCAGTTATGGGGGAAAGACGGTATAAGGGCCCAAGGAACATGAGGATGCTCTAAACCCCCAGAGGTCAGCTGTGGCCCTGGTTACTCCATCTCTGGTCCCTGTCCTGGGGAAGAGGAGGTGGCTAGAGACAAAAGGGCCCCAGAAGATAGGCCATGGAAGGGCTACTGCTGGATCTGCCCCAGGACAGGAACCAGGAGCAGAGAATGGAATCTGCCTGCCAGTCATTGCAGAAAATCTGCAGGCTCCTGGGGGCTCCTGAGCCCACTCTGATCTGTGGGGAGCTCCAGACGCTAACCTCAGGGTGGCAAAGGTCAACAGGCTGCCGCAGGGATCGGAGGGCACCGAAGGGGAAGTTCATGACATCAACAGAGTGCTGAGATACAGGAGGCAAAAAAGAGAACAGCACCTATAGCAGGCAGGGAGGGAGAAGAGCCAACTCCGAAACTGGGCCGGGCCATAAGGATGTGGCTGTGCGCACCCTCTGCCCTCAGCCTTAACGGGAAGCACAGCCCTCTCCCATCAGAAGCTGACCACATGGGTGAGGGAGGGGATTTTCAATTCAAGCCACTCGGTCCAGCCCCAAAGAAGAGGCTGCCTAAGCTCTCTACATTCCTGGAGTCCAAAAAATGACATATATGGTCAGAGAACCAGCAGGGCAGATAAGGAGTGCAGACAAGACCCAGGCATGGGTACGGAGAAGACAGAACTGCCAGCCGAGACTCAGACCCGGAACACCTCTGGACTCTGAGGCAATGTGACCGCCTCCTGCACATGTCACAGCCAAGGGTTCTGGATGGTACACTGGCTCCCTGTGCCTAGCAACAACCATCCTGTTACCAGGGCAACCACACTGATTCAGTGGCAAAAGCTGTTTCAAGCTCCTAAGCCAAAGCTGAGCAGCCAAGCAACCAAAAAGAAAAAAGAAAAAAAGAAAATGGAAAACAAACAAACAAAAAAAACCCCTTTTTCCTCTTCCTCTACTCTGGCCTTTTCTGCTACCCTTATTCACAACCTCTGCTTACCACCAGAATATAAGTCCCTTCCCACAAACCTCTCCTCTCTGGGAATGCATTTCTCTCAGTGGGTGCTGCTGTGCCCCACACCCCAGCTCCCCCATTCCCCTTCAACCCTCTAGGGTAAGCACACCTCAGTCTTGAGGAATCCACCCTTGATTCATCTACATAATGCTCAGGAGGCTGAGGACTCCCCTACCCCTGCTGGGTATGAGGGACAAAATTCAGTTCAAAGTAACCCTCTCCACGCTGGAGCCTTCTCTCCATCGCTTCTTTCTGTCACTGCCCAGGCACCGTGTGCTCCTTCAGGCCAGCCCACAGCTATCCAGGGAAGTCTTTCTGCGCTCAGCGGGAGCTTGATGCAAAGAAAAGGGCATGCGATGTCGTATTTGGAAAACTGGATTACAGTCCTGCCTAAACCAATGAGTGGCAAAGATTCTGGACAGTCCTTTTCCTATCCGGTCCTAAATTTCCTCATCTATAGAAGTGAGGGCTCTGAAAAAGGACTCATGGACATGGACAACAGTGTAGTGATTGCGGGGTAGAGAGGGGTGGGTGGAGGTGGAAGAGGGTATAAAGGGGAACAAATGTTAATGGAAAAAAATACAATTAAAAATTTTTTAAAAAGAAGTGAAGGATCTTCCCAGAAATATAATTCTCCAGTGTTCTAAAATACTTATGCAGAAGTGAACAACAGGATTAGAAAGAACAGCTGCAAACTGAAGTATGTGTGAGGGAGGAAGAGGGTCACTCTCTAAAGGGAGCCAAACTTGAACTCCACCTCTTTTCCAGTAACTTCTCTATTTTGTCAGTTCTCCCAGAACTGACCCCCCCCTAACCCCTACTCCATAACCTCCTCTTCCAGAATAACTAATCACAGTTTCCCACCTCCCAGCCAGACTGGCCTCTCTTAACCACCCACCAACCCACAGCTGTGGCCCTCTGCCCTCCAAGGTGAGCCTGGAAGCTTAGCTTCCATTCAATGGGAGGATGAGCGAGGCCAGTGAGGGGAAGTATCTCCAGGCATCTACAAACCCTGCTCCATTCTGCAAAATACTCCTTACTGGGAGAATAATTCATTCCCTTCTCAGTAGGTAAAGATCTACCTTTGGAAAAATCTCAAGACTCATATTAGGCAGTTTTATATTGAGGTTTTAACCTTTTGGAAATCTGGAACCTCTATGAAATTCTGGAGATTTGTGGTCTTTTTCCGTAAGGAAAATCAGCACTTATATGAAATCTTGCATGGAATTTTAAGGTTCACATGCCCTCTGAGAGTCCCTAATTAAGAACCCCTGACCTATTCAGAATTACATCTGACACATGTAGGTGCTCAGTCATTTGTTGAATGACCAACTGAATTAATTCATCTCCTAAGTGGAGAAGGGAACCAACACTGATGGAGGGCAGTATAGCACCATGAACTGAACACAAATGATCTTTTAACTTCACACCTGCACCAATAAGGCATGTACTACTGGGCCCATTTCACAGTGTGAGGAAAGTGAGCTCCGGAAAAATAAGCAAATTGCATAGGGTCATACAGCACAACCAAGATTGGAACCATGTCTCTCTAAGGTGGTCTCATTGGGCAGGTCAATCCCTCAATACTTCTTTAAGTGATTGTCATTCATGCATTCTCAATATTCAGAAAGGTTCTACAAAAAGGCAAAATAAAGCCTGTCTCCTAATCTCCTTCGAGAATAGAGGCAAAGACTTGAAATCACGTTTTCTGGCGTTAGGATCGTTCTCCTAGGAATTCCAGAATTGTGAAAACGCAAATCCTACAGCACAACCTCAAGACTTTCAACTACAATCACGTTCGCATAGAGCTCCATGGTTTACAAAACCTGGATTGGGTGCACTGATTATGAAACAGAGATGAAAGCGTGGCCTAATAATAGGTGGCAGGGTGGAACACTTCCTCCAAATTTTTCGTCGCGCTCCGCCAGAACGGACAAGGGAGAGCTCCCCTTCCCATGGGCTTGCTCGGTGATGCCTATGTGACCTGGACTCTGCACCAGGGAGGGAAGGAGGAAGGCAGCGAAGGAAGCTAAGTCCTCTCACTGCAAATCCAGGAGCGAGGCAGAATTCCCGCAGGAGGACGGCCAGGCTCCCAGGCCCCATTCCAACCGTACTCCCTCCCTCGGGTCCTCTTGGATCCTACCCATGCAGATCCCATCTCTTCAGAGGACCAGGCCAGTCTCTTCCCTTCCCCCCACCACTCAAGGAAGCCCCGCGCCCAGCAGCTCACCGTGGTCCGGCAACGCTCCCTTTGCCACGCCTGTCAAAGCTCGGCAAACATCCGGCTCCGCTGTAAAACGGGGACTGCCCCCTCCCAGTCTCTTCACTCCCCGACCACTTCCGCCACACCTCCAACCCACTTCCGACCCGTTCCCCGGGCCAAACATGGTTTCTCCTGGAGCCACGCCCACTTCCTGTACGTGCCCTCGTGAGGTGAGAACCGCATAGCCTTCCGATTCCTCCCACTCGAAAGGAGGCGGCTGGAACTGTTAGTTCCCGTTCCCCGATACTCGAATCTCTGGTGGACCTCCGGAATGATAAACCCGTATTGTTCTCTAAGAGAGTTTTGCTTCAGTAGCGTTGCCAAACCCCCGGTCCTGCGCACCAATGAAGTCTGACTCTTACGACTCTTTCCTGAGAGTAAATTTGGCAGTCCATGACTGTTTCCGGGAGGAGCGGAGAAGACGATGCTCACTTCCGGCCGAGGGAGGCTTTCTGACCCGGGATGGAGGAGGTGGCAGAGGGGCGCTTGGAAAGGGAGCGACTGCATTTAGGTGAGCGACCTGCCTAGTGGCCGACCCCCAGCCCTGGCCTAGATACACCTGACATTTTCTGGTCAACTCGCTTTCCGCCACCCTTTTCTTCCTGAGCCCGGGAGCTTCGCCTGGAGCCTTCAGAATCTCTGGGGGCTTCTAAACAGCCCTCAAACCTCTTCAAACCTCTCAGGGGCTCCGTTGGAGCCCTTATCTATCCCTCAGACTCCTGAGGCCAGAGTAGCCGTGCGGTTTCCTCCCCACCCCCACCCCCCACGACCTCTTGGTCCTCTCCCTTATTGCCTTCCTGTCTCCCTGCAGCCCCCGAGCCGAGCCTGGACCCGGGCTCAGGATGGGGCCCCTCCGGAGAAGGTTGTGCCCAGGGCCTCAAAGACTTCCCGCCCTGGCCGACCCGAGCCGTCCACGCTCTAAAGAGCCTCCCACGGGGTTTAGCCCTTGGCCCGTCACTCGTGGAGAAACAGCGCTTGGGGGTCTGGTGTGTCGGGGAGCCTCTGAGGCCAGGAGTGCTCTGGGGGCCGCTGGAAGAGGAGTCCGACTCCGAGCAGAAGGGCGAGGGAGTGAAACCACGACAGAAGAAGGTATTGAGGGATACGGTGGCTACTCTCGTCATTGAACATTTGCAAGCGGTTCAGACAGCTTGTGGACAGCTCTCCGGTTTGTTAGAGGAAGCAGAGCATTTCAGGAGATAGGAGATGGTTTAGCCCCTTCTCTCCAGAACTGCCTCTCCCCCTCGCCTGCAGTAGTTAAGGAATCGAGATGCAGAAAGTTGTTAAAGCTGGGCTGATACAGTGTCATTGCTGATGGAAGTTTAGAGCAAAGATTTTGCTATTAAAGAGCCATGGGGTCATATCCTAGCCTTAGTGGTTAACCTAGTTAAATGACATGTTTCATTTAACTTATGTAAAATAAAGGAATGACTTTACTTTAATCCTCCATGGTTATTTGGAACAATAGATGAAATAGCACGGGTGAAGGGTTTTATTGCATAAGCAGTACTTAAAAAGAGAGTAGATAATCCTCTTACTACTTTCTCTGTTAGGTACTCACTGGAGGGCAACAGTGTGTTCAGTTTAGTGATTCTCCACACCCTGGGGGAGAGGTGAGGGGACTGTCTTTTTGGTCTTTACGGAATGAAAAACCAGCAGAACCAGGGACCATCAGCCTTCCAGGGGCTTCACCTTGGATCTCTCTCAGGAGAGGTTACGTCTGTTCTGTTTTTGTTTTTCCCCCATTTTGGCCCCCTTAAACACATGGGAGAAGGACTTTTATTGGTTTATTTCAGGACGTGTCACTAGGCCCATGGGGAGACGTGTGTGCTTGTGAGCAGAGTTCAGGCTGGACCAGGTAAGTTACAGGAGAGTATGTAGTAAAGTTGCTCCTTTGAGCCTTTCTGTTGTGGCATGGGATGGAACCGGAAGCCGACTGTAAGCCCCCATCCAGTGGTCTTTTGCAGTGAGTGTTCCAAAGGCATGGGGTCCTTTAGGACTCAGACTGACCCGGCGATGGGGCTTGTAGGGAAGACCACTTGAAGAGGGTCTCTCGAGCTGGCTCTTGCTCTGCTTTGCAGTTTGGTGCAGCGGGGCAGGCTGGAGGGTGAGGGAAATGTGGCCCCGGTGAGGATCAGCGAGAGGCTCCACCTGCAGGTGTACCGGGTCGTGCTGCCAGGCTTTGAGCTGCTACTGTGGCCCCGGTCTCCCTCTGAGGGCCTGAGCCCCGCCCAGCCCAGGCCAGAAGAAGAGGCGGCTGTGGCTCTGGTGACAGAAGTGGAATCTGCTGTACAACAGAAAGTGGCCTCTCCTGGGGAGGATGCAGGAGAATCTTGTACAGGTACGTGTTAAACACATGCTGACTTTCCCAGTTATCACCGAAACAACTTGTTGATAAGACAACACAGAGCTTATGGCCCAAGAAGGTAAGGTAGAACACTGCAGTCTTAGTGGTTTTTCTGAGGGGGCAGGGCAAAGCCTGGATAGGTATTGAAATTTTGAAGTCTGGTATAAGGTGTATCTGTCAGTGTGGGATGGGGGTAGGCTTTGAGTGGGATTGGTTAAGGAGCATGACATAATAGTTTAGGATTTATGGACACAACAAGGCCAGAATTTTCAGGCAAGAGGTTCAGAGTCTTGAGGTATAAATTGTTGTATGATGCTTTTTGTAGAGAGTAATGAGTGTTTTCCTTGGAATGAACAATACAGATATTGGCAACTTTTGTCTTCCTGAATAAATTCCTGGGAACAGTAAGGTCATGTTGTTAAAAACAGCAAGCCATGTATAGGTTTCCAATTTACTATGTTTTTTCTATCTGAGGTGGGGATTGGGTTCCTCAATTTTCAAATGAGCTAAGGTGAGGAGGCGGTGATCTCAACTCTTCCTAAGTGCATGTCTGCAGAAGGAGAACAAGGGGACCCTGGAATGGCCTTACCCTAGGAATTACCCAGATGTCCAGGGCACTGATTTCCAAGAGCTTCCCCAGGAGGCACCTGAGGCTGGACAGGAAGATAAATTGGGGTGTGTTGCTCATGCTTCAGGGAGAATATTTATGCCACTGCTCCCACCGGAGTCCAGGGGCTGAATAGGGGAAGACACACATTCCTATAATTTTCTCGTGACACCCACTGTCACCACTTGCCATCATCTCTACTGACCCTAGCACGCCACTCTTGCTCTGCAGATCCTGTTCACCAGTCACCCCCCAGCATCCTGGCAGAGAGTATGCTGAGCTTTGGACTTAACCCCCAAACCCAGGACCAGCTTTCCAGGGAGAGCCAGTCACTGGGTCCATTGTCTCAGGGTGGCAACATGGACAAAGAAGACCTGCCCCAGGCACAGATGCCAGCTGAACCTCAGAGCTGCTCCCTTACCCAGCGGGGCCGACAGAGCAGCGAGGCTACTTCCTTGTCTTCTGCAGGTGGCATACAGCTGCGTGCTCACCTTGTCAAGATGTCACGTAGCTCCAGCGACCCGTGCCGACCCAGAGCAAAGAGCTCAGAGCCCAGCGCCCGGCAGGATGGAGAGCAGCATCCTAGCTTCTCTGCACGCTTGCGGAGCCCTCCCATGCCGGCGGGAAGCTCCCCGAAACAGGGGCGACGGTACCGGTGTGGGGAGTGTGGCAAAGCGTTCCTGCAGCTGTGCCACCTGAAGAAGCATGCATTTGTGCACACGGGCCACAAGCCCTTCCTTTGCACTGAATGTGGCAAGAGCTATAGCTCAGAGGAGAGCTTCAAAGCCCACATGCTGGGCCACCGCGGGGTGCGGCCCTTTCCCTGCCCACAATGCGACAAGGCCTATGGCACCCAGCGAGACCTCAGAGAACACCAGGTGGTACATTCAGGTGCCCGACCCTTTGCTTGTGACCAGTGTGGCAAGGCCTTTGCCCGCCGGCCTTCCCTGCGACTGCATCGCAAGACTCATCAGGTGTCAGCTGCGCCCCCCCCGTGCCCGTGCCCCGTCTGTGGGCGGCCCCTGGCCAACCAGGGGTCCCTGCGGAACCACATGCGGCTCCACACAGGGGAGAAGCCCTTCCTGTGCCCGCACTGCGGCCGGGCGTTCCGCCAGCGGGGCAACCTACGTGGGCACCTGCGACTGCACACGGGGGAGCGCCCTTATCGCTGCCCACACTGCGCTGATGCCTTCCCCCAGCTGCCTGAATTGAGGCGCCACCTCATCTCCCACACTGGGGAAGCCCACTTGTGCCCTGTATGTGGGAAGGCCCTCCGAGACCCGCACACGCTGCGTGCCCATGAGCGCCTGCACTCAGGGGAGAGGCCCTTCCCGTGCCCCCAGTGTGGCCGTGCGTACACACTGGCTACCAAGCTGAGGCGCCACCTCAAATCCCACCTGGCCGACAAGCCCTACCGCTGCCCCACCTGTGGCATGGGCTATACCCTCCCCCAAAGCCTCAAGCGGCACCAGCTCAGTCACCAGCCAGGGGTGCCCTCCAGCCCACCTTGTGTGCCTCCTGCTAGCTCTGAGCCCACTGTGGTCTTACTGCAGACGGAGCCAGAACTGCTGGACACAAGTAACAAACAGAACGTCTCCCCAGCCCAGGACGTCTTCGAGGTCACAGTTTCCGAGAGCCAGGATAAGTGCTTTGTGGTGCCAGAGGAGCCAGGCCCCGCCCCCAGCCTGGTCCTCATCCATAAGGATGTGGGCTTTGGCACCTGGGCGGAAGTGGTGGAGGTGGAGACAGGCACCTGACACCCTCGCCTTTCCCTAGCAGAGCTCTATATAAAGACAAGTGTTTTCTACGTGTCCGATCTCTCTCTTTGGATTGCCTGGTAGAGACTAGAGGCTGCTAGGAGAAACAGGTCAAGACTTCCTGCTTATGGGCCGCGAAATTGTTTCCTAATACTTTAAGGTAAAGCTCTTAAGATATTTTTGTCCACTTCCAGTGGAGCTTGTTCCGACTCCCTAGGAACTCCACAGAATGCTTGTTTAAGCATTTCCAAAGTGACCTGCCTGGTGACGCAGTCACGAGTTGGCAGGGTGTTTAGTGCTGGAATAGTCCCTCCCGTTGATCTCCCTGAGGGACAAGCCCTTCTATTTGGAACCAATCTGAGTGACTGTTAAGGGTTAAAAGGCCAGAGACTGAGCTTAGCTCCTAGCTCAGAAGTCTGTAATTCATGCTGTTGGCAGCTCTTCTTACCACTCGAGGGCTGTGAAGGTGGTTTTCTTCTGTGCTGAAAGACCCTGGATTCATTGGAGGGCCTGATGGGCACTATTCTGTGTCCTTGGCCCCAAGGCAGCCCTGTTGAGGGAAGGGGTGAGGAATTAACATGTGTTTTGCATGTACTGCAGGCCTGGACTGTGTTGGGGACTGGGGATGAAGCTCTGAGCAAGACAGAGGCAGTGCCCTTTGTGGAGCTTAGGATCCCAGGGGGCAGAAAGCACTAGATGGGGAGAGTTCAAAGCACAGCATCACACGGTGCCAAGGGTGTGTTTCATGGGACAGTTTAAGTTGGTCTGGGGCATCAGGGAACGCGTCCCCAAGGAATAATAACAATAGTAAATTTTTAGCCCCAACTGTGGGCCAGTGAGTTTATTTATATAATCCTTATGGCAACCCTGAAAGGTAGCTGGTGGTGGTATTATTTCACAGATAAGGAAACTGAGGAACAAAGATCTTTCAGTATCGTACCCAAGGTAACAAAGCTACTAGGTAGCAGAGCTAAGGTCCATACCCACGTAGTCCAGCGTGGGAGTGAGGCTTCTAGCCACGTCGCTCTGCTCTGCCTCCCTTCAGCTGCAACATGATGGATGAGTGGGTACCAGTGGGGTGTGGGGAGCTGCACTTAAGAGCCTGGAGCATGTGAGCAACCAAGGAAGACCAGCACCGCCGGGGCAGAGAGCGAGGGGAGGGGGCCTGAGCCAGCTCACACCGGCATTGCCTCAGGAGTTTGGACTTCATTGTCAGGACGCCTCGGAGGGCTTTGAGCAGGGGAATGACGTGAACAGGTCTGTGTGTGAAGAGCCCACTGGAGAAGAGAGGCGGGGGAGATGCAGTGTGGGGAAGTCTGTAGGCTGCTGGGGTTGCTGGAGTGGGGTGGCCACAGTGAAATGCAGAGAAATGGAGTCACCCATCCAACAAATGTTTCTTGAGCACTTTCTGTAAGTTGCTAGGGATCTAGCAGTAATACAAATTCTGCTATCATATAGTTACATTCTAGTGTGGAAAGAGTACATGAATGCCAGACTGGTAAATCCAGGGGAGAAGTTAAAGTGGGCAGTATGATTTTGCAGAGGATGGTCAGGAAAGGCCTCTGACAGCCTGGCACAAGCAGAGACCTGTGCTGTGGAAGGGAGTGAGCCAGGCTGATGTCGGGAAAGGGCGGGCAAGGGTAATTCCCGCAAACGTCCAGTGAATTGGTGGGAGAACAGGCAGCAGGGTGGCCGAGACGGACCTCAGAAGTGGGGGAAAGCGGGGTGAGCGCTGCGGGCTGTGGTAAGGACTGGGTGGGTACGTTCTCGGAGGGTGAAGTGACAGGGTTCAAAGACTGAGGGGGAGAGATCTGAGTTCTGCTTTTTGACTTGGCAAGTTACATAGCACCAGGGTGAGATCAGGGCAGTTGGGATTTTGGTTTGGGATGGGTTGGTGTGCCTGCGGGAGAGATGTTAAGCAAGCATCGGAAATAGGCACAACCCGGGGAGAAAAGCCTGCGGTAGAGGGAGAGTCACGGAGACGCTAGCAACGAGGTGGGTGTTGAAGCAGTGGGAGCAGGGAGAGGAAAGGGAGGAGGAAGGCTCCTCAGGGGAGGCAGAATCAGCGTCCAACAAAACAGAACAGCCTGCAGAGTGTGTGTCGCAGAAGCTGATGGAAGACTGCCTCAACGAGGAAGAGGTGGCAACAATGTCCCTTGCTCTTGGGAGGTTTCAAACTTGTGGAAGTCGCTGCGGAGCTGAGGGAGAGCAGGTGGAAGCCAGATTGGACTGCTTCGAGGAGTGGGAGGCAAGAGAGACAGGAAGAACATACATTCTTGCCTCCTGTCCTACAAAATAGGTGTGATCCTTGTTTCCCAGATGAGAACTCCCAAGTTTCCGAGCCAGTAAGTAACTGGCTGAGAGCACACAATCAGTGCTGGGGAGGAGGAACTTTCCCCTCTACCCTCCTAGGTTGTTGCAGCTCGTCTGATGCATCAACAGGAGAGGTTAACAAGAGAAAATGGCCCAATTTAATTACATACATATACAAGGCACCCCACACACGTGAGGGGTTCAGAGACAGGAAAGAAGAGGGCTGCACGGCATCCTGAACCAAGGAGCGAGGCAAGACACTGTGAGGCCGCAGAGGGGGTGAAGGTCGTTCACAGGGTGCTAAGAGCTGATGTTCAGTAATTAGAAGTCTGCTCTGCCCTACAGATAGGTCATAAAAAATTGTTTCTGGTTATAATTCTTACAAGGCTTCACATTTAAATTCTTTAAAAGGGAGGTAAAAGTTCCTTTTGTGCTTACAGGGTCTCAATTGCCTTCAGCTCTAAGAATCCACATGCCAACGCGGTCCACCTCAAGTAGACCCGTCCCAAGCCCCTTTGTCAGTGAACGGCAGGGCCAGGATGGAAATGGGGCGTGTGCTCAAAATGCCTCCTCACAATGTCATAAGCAGCCCCACGTCTCCCACTTTGCTACTGACGTTAACCCAGCCACCCACCCATTCTGAAAAAGTTCTTGGCAAAGCGTAACTGAAATTTTCCAAGGGAAGGAGGACAGCAGGAAATCAGGATCCGTGGAGATGAACGCTACACAACCCAAAGCCTGAAAAACAGTTGCTAATGCTGTTAGCCACGCCCGTTTCTTGGAGGCTATGTGAGGCTCCACAGGTCCTTACCTTTTCCAGCTCCTGCTTCAGGCAGTGTCATTTTGCCCGAGGTGACCCCTCGGCAGTATATGCCCAGTGCTGTTAGGTATCCTGGGAATGTACTCATTCATTGCCTGAGACTGAACTGTGCAGCGAAGCAGGGATGCTTTGGGTTGCCGGGGAGGCCTGTTGACGTTCCGCAGGCATTCTCAGGCTCAGAGCTGGGATGCTCACACCGCCTTGCCACATACCCCCCCCCTCCCCACACACACAGATGGAGAACTTCTCTCTCAGAGCAGGGTCAGATCAAAGCCAACAAACTTGAAGCCACCTGGTTTGGGAGCCTCTGCTCTGCCAACACTCGTGACTAAAGTTGAGAATGGGCATCAGAGCATTGTTCAAGCTCTTGTTAGGGGTGAGAAAATGGAGGCGGCCTAGAGGACAGGCACTAGCCCAGGCCTGAGACCAGGCAGCAGCAGACTCAGGGCAGGGCCCAGGACTTCCGACTCCTAACGCAGTGCTCTCCCAGCTAAATAAAACGGCGTGACTGTTCTGGGGAAGGCGGGTCACTGGAATGGTTTTTTAACTGAGAAAATATTTTCCTCCTGGTTTCAAAATAATTCTTGTTCATCACAGTTCAAAAGTTCCTATTTCCCTCCTACTTTCCTCCATCTTCTGATTAAGTCACTTTGAACAATTTGGTGTGTATCATACTGAATTTCAATGCTGCTACCTGCTTAGGGCCAAGGCACCATGAAAATGTCACTGAACACCTTTTCACAGATGCAAGTTTAGCCACACAGTGTCTGTACCTGCTGAACCAAACATCAGAAAGTGCAGACAAAAAAATGATCTTTTGTCCTGATTTGCAACTCTATTTATCTTTTAAATTACAGCTTCCATTTAATACTAGTTTCAGGTGTACAGCATAGTGATTAGACTGTTGTATAATTTACAAAGTGATTCCCCTGGATAGGTCTATTATCCACCTGGCACCATTCATAGTTATTACGATATTATTGACGATTCCTTAGGCTGCACTTCACATCCCCATGACTATTTTGTAACTACCTATCTGTACTTCTCAGCCTCTTCACCTTCTTCACCCAGCCCCCTAAACCTTTCCCATCCTGCAGCTGTTTGTTCTCTGTACTGTAAGTCTATTTCTGTTTTGTTTGTGCATTTATTTTGTTCATTTATTTTCTTTAGATTCCACGTGCAAGTGAAATCACATGGTATTTGTCTTTCACTGTCTGACTTATTTCACTTAGCATAAAATCATCTGGGTCCATCCATGTTGTTGCAAATGATAAGATTTCATTCTTTTTTATGGCTGGGTAGTATCCGTTGTGTGTATGTACCACATCTTCTTTATCCACTCATCTATTGATGTAAAAAGTTGGGTTGCTTCCATATCTTGGCTATTGTAAATAATGTTGCAATGAACATAGGGGCTGATTTGCACCTTTAATACTAAGAAAATCTTAGAATAAAATTTGAATCACGTTTAGGGACTTTTGACGATGCAAGGCATGGGCTGTTGCAGAGCTCCATCTATAGACAGGTTCAGGTGTGGGTCCTGCCTCCGCCCTTGACTAGCTGCATGAACTCAGGCAAGTTACTTAGCTTCTCTGTGCCTCAGTGTTTTAATCTATAAAGTGGGCATAAATATGTACCTACCTCATTAGTACTGTGTACCTAGCACATGGTGAGCAACTAATGGTATTGTAGCCAGCCCTCCTAAACTGGAAGACAAGCAAGATTAAGGTACTTCCATGTTTCCTATAGGTATTGCTTGCTTCGAGCAGGGCAGCATCACTCACTCAGCAGTTTTGTACTCAGACACGTGTCCTCAGAGTATACCTTATGGTATAGTGAGGCTGTGCTCTAATAAGTCAGGACAAAGGTCGTGCGAGGAGGAGAAGTGGCTGAAGGCAGGAGCCTGAGTCTCGGTCCTGACTCTGCCACCAACTCTGTGTACCACCTTGATCGTTTAGCTTCCCCTCTCAGAGGCCTCCATTTCCTCATGGCAACATGGGGGAACTGGGTCAGATCTGTGGTTTCCAGTCTCGGCTCCACCATGGAACCCTGCTAAAGTTTTTCTTCTATGGATCCCATCTTTTAAAAGGTTTCTGCCCTGACTGGAGTGGCTCGGTTGGGGTCATTCTGCAGACCAAAAGTTTGCGAGTTCGGTTCCCAGTGAGGGCACATGCCTGGGTTGAGGGCTAGTTCCCTATTTGGGGGCATGCGAGAGGCAACTGATCGATGGGTCTCTCGCACATCAATGTTTCTCTCCCTTTCTCCCTTCCTTCTCCTCTCTCTAAAAATAAAACATAAAATCTTTAAAAATAAATAAAAGGTTTCTATGTAATAGAAATGGACATACTTATATTTTTAAATCAAAATGGGAAACTGCTGATCAGATTGAGAACAACTTAAGGTAATTAACCACCAAAAGAGGCATAATTTCAGTCAGAAGGGAAAAACATTATTTTTGTCTTAGGATAAATTTATAATTTTGAGGATTTTTAAAAAAATACCCCAAAAGACAAGGCCACCCTGTAGTATATGCACAGAGCCCTAGGCTTCGAAATGTCTGGGTTTAATAATATCTGAATTTTCTTCCATCTCTGAAATCCTCTAACTGTATGTTTTGGAACATAATTTTACTGTTTTCAGTGATTACAGAGTTTTGTATACAACATGGGGTTGGTCTTACTGGTTTTGTTCAGTTCCAGCCTGTTGGACAGAAATGCAGCCCCCCTCAGTGCCCTTGCTGGTGGAGGGACACTGGTCTGCTTTCGGTTTACCGGCCTGCGCTTACGGGGAAGCAGAAAGGGCCCGCTCAGGTGCAAGGTTCCTGCTGGGCCCAGAGAGTTCCAAGGACAGTCCTTCCAGAGCCACTCACAGGGGGGATGTTGTCCCTCAATCCTCTGCAAGGCAGAGGGCGTGGGTATGGTCTCCTGGTCTCCCAGGAGAACGTGGAAGCCATCTAGAACCCCGTTAATCCTTGCCATGCTTGTTTCATCTGTTACAAATCCTTCAGTGTAATCTCTAACTCGTAAGGATTTAAAAAATATAACCAGGTATCATATAATACTAAATTAACAAAAAACAAATTTCATTATTAATAACAATCTATATTTCAGTTTTCTTGTTTGTTAAATTTTCTTGTCTTTTTACAGTTGATTTGTTCAAAAGTCTAAACCAGTCACAGTATGTCGCTTCCCTTTGTGCATTTGGTTGTTGGGTATCTCTTTGGTTTCTGTTGTCCTGAATAGTCCCTCCCTACACCCCACCCCCCATCCCCTATATATTTCCATGGCATGACTTTGTTAGGGAAACTAGGGTCATTTGTCCTATCAAATGTCCCTCACTCCTTGTGGTGGTATCTAACTATTCCTTTATGTCATTGGGCACTGGCTCAACCTGGTCCTCAGAAAAAGGAGGGTCACCTGCCACCAGGCAGAAGGACGAAACCATACCTCCCTTCTATTTATTCACTCTGCTCCCTGCCCTTACTCAATATGGAAATTTAAAAGAAATTAGTGAGATGAGATAACCACTCCACTGAAAAAGAAAAAGAGTAGTAGGCTCAGTGTCATTAATAACAGGGATGCAAATTAAAACCACGCTGAGACACCTACAGCTCCATCAGAAGGGTTAATGTGAGTGGATGAACACTGTGAAGCACTGGTCAGGATGTGAGCAACTCGAATGGCCAAGCATCACAAACCAGTGCAACCACACAGCGAAACCATTCATCATAGCAACGTAAGCAAATCGTATGCCTGTCTTCTGACCCAGCAAACCCACTCCTGGGCCTGGATCCAACAGAAGTGAAACTTGTACAGATATTTGGAGCATTATTTGTAAGAGCCAAAAACTGGAAGCTTTCCAAATGCACGGCAACTAGAAGCTAATCCAAATGCCCCTCAGTTTATCCAGGTGAATGGATAAATAACATGCTATATTCATGCAGCTTGAAAGGACACGACCATTGCCACACACAACACAGATGAATCTCAGAAACATACTGAGAAAGAGAAGCCAGACACGACCAGGTAAATGCTGCTGCACACTCCCATGTAGGTGAAGTTAAAGGAGACAGGTGGGGGCGGGACTGTTCTTTCTCTTGGTCTGGAGGTGGCTACAAGTGCGTATGGATCAAAACTTGAGTTTAACATTTAGGATTTGTTTTAGCATTACTGCATATAGGTTAAACCTCAATTTAAATGTGTGTGTGTATGTGTGTGTGTGTGTAGAGAGAGAGAGAGGGAGAGAGGGTGGGGAGTAGGGGTAGAGAGAGAGGAATGTACTATAAATATATATAAATATAAATGTAGGAACTGGGCCACCTAGGAATTAAGCAGACCTGTGGGAGTCCTGGTCCCCAGTTCTCTGCCAGTCCCCTCTCTCCCCGGCTCTGCACTGGCACCTTCCCAGACAGCCCGTAGGTACTGACTGCAGTCCAGCCCCTGGCCGGCCAGACCTGAGGGAGGGCGAGGCGAGAACCTGTGCTCCCTGTGTTTCTGCTCTTTGTCCCTCTGTCCTAATTAGGCCCAGGACTAATATTTACCTTGCAGACTTCAAACAGGAAGTGGGACAGGGAGGGGAGCAGGGCTGGGCGAGGGGCAGCGTGGAACCAGCAGGTGCTCTAGTCTGGCCTAGGGGACAGCCAGATGGAGAGAAAGGGAGGGGCCCTGCCCCGGAGACCGAGGAAGCTGGGCTGGCTCCTGTTCGCAGCGGGGCAGCAGGTCCTGGGAGGTGAGAGGAAATAGAGCAGAAGCCCAAGAGGCCCCGGCCCTGGCCCTGCCTCCGCCTCCGAGGCAACGAGCAGGCTGCACACAGACACACCTCCACGGCTCCCCCGATGGGCAAAAGAGGAGGTGATGGGCAAGAGAGGAAGCGGACCCTCCCTGGCCACTAAGAGGCCGGGGCAGTGCTGGCGTCTCCTGCCCCGGTGTGTCCTGGGGCAAGGCAGGCAGCACCCATCTAAGCGCACCCTTGTCTCGTCTCTTCTGTGTCTTGTGATTGCACCCCCCTCATTGGTTTACATCCACATATCTACTGACTATTAAGCACTTACTACCATTCATGGGATTTACATTCTTAACCTGCTTTAGTCCTCACATCAAAGTACTATTCCCATTGTACAGATGAGGACACTGAGGCACACAGATTAAAGTGACCATCACCATGTGTTGGAAAGGGCCTCAGGCAGACCTTGTGACCCTGCTGAACAGGGCCCATGGCTCAGGGAGGGAAGGGCTGGATGTTGGTGGTTACCCTGGTCTTCCCTTTGTGGCTCCCTCCCAGACCATGCATCCCTGGTCCCAGGATGACCTGTCCTCCCTGATGGTGGGGTGGACTATCTACTCTCTTGCCCTCGTGGCCCTGACCTGCTGACCCCTTCCTTTCAGCTGATTTCTTCATGTCGGTTTAACATTAACCAGAGGGGTCAGGAAGAGCCTTCAGAGTCCTAGGAGCCAACACACTATGGCGCACGTCCGAGGGCTATGGTTACCCGGCTGCCTGGCCTTGGTTGCCCTGTGTAGCCTTGTGCACAGCCAGCATGGTAAGGGGGGGCCTGGAAGCTGGGACCGGCTGGCGGGCTGGAGGAGGGGCCCATGGGCTGGGGTCCCTTCCTTTGCTCAGCAGGGAGCCCAGAGCCAGCCTCCAGGTGGGCCGGTGCTCAGGGCTGGGCGGATGGTGCCTGCTTCTTCCTTGCAATATGGGGAACGGGCTGCGGGTGACCAATGAAAGGAGGGGAGCTGGTGGGCTTCTGTTAGCAGCCTTTTGGGGCCTGCCACCATCCCAGACATACCCTCTCGGAAGCCAGCAGGGCAGGCCAGACCTGCTTCCTGCCCCGACCATGGCCACGGCCAAGACAACCGGGCTTCCTAAGGCCACTGTCCTACGCCCCTCCTGCTGCAGTGTTCCTGGCCCCTCAGCAAGCACTGTCGCTGCTCCAGCGGGTCCGACGTGCCAACAGCGGCTTCCTGGAGGAGCTGCGCAAGGGCAACCTGGAGCGAGAATGCCTGGAGGAGCAGTGCAGCTTCGAGGAGGCCTTCGAGGCCCTGGAGTCGCAGGACGCCACGGTGAGGGCTGGCGTCTGTCCCCCACGGGCCCAACTCCAGGGCCCCCAGTGCCAGGAGCAGGGAACACCACAGCTCTTTGTTAATGACTTAGTTTCATCTTGGAGCCTCATTTCACTGGGCGGCCAAGATGAGCAACGCCTCTCTTCTTGGAGATCCAGATGCCTGGTCCCAGGGCCCACTGAGGCTCCAGGACATCAGGGGGCCTCTCCGTGTTTAGACATGTGACTGGATTGGGCTCTCTGGAGGGCTGGCCCCCATGGCCTCTCAGCCTCAGCTTCTCCGCTACCCCTGTGCTGCCCTTGGGTGTGGGACTCTGGTGAGGCTGGGAGCCCTTACAGCCTTTCCCTTCCTTGGGGCTCTGCCTGGGCCCCTCGCCCCTTCTTCTCCGGTCCGCCTGCCCAAGGGAATCCCTTTCAGTCTCCGCCGGGGGGCCGGGAGCTCCGCTCTCCTCAAATCCCTTTCTCCTCAATGGGCTGGAGCTTTTGGAAACAAAAGCAGGGAACTCTCCCATTGACCTCCCAGAGCCTGCCCCTGTGCGCCCAGGGTAAGGAAAGGAGGAAAGTGTAAGGAGAAGACACAACATTACTAAGACACCAAACACAGCAGGGGCCTGCCACAGCCTCACGCTCAGCCCTTGTCTTTCAGGATGCGTTCTGGGCCAAGTACACAGGTGAGCGCTGGGAAAGGCCTGCTTCAGGAGGGGCGGGGGGCCCGGGGACCCAGGCGAAGATGTTCTTCAGAGAGCCTGGCCCATCATTCAGCCAACCCCCACCCATGCCTCTTCCCTTTCATCCGTCTGTCTGTCCATCACTCTGTTTCTGGAGCTTGCCCCACCCTTTACTTGAGCCTACCCTGTCCCTACTCTGATCCCAAAGGTGTTTCTGGGTCTTTTCCAGCTTGTGAGTCGGTGAAGAAATCTCGAGAAAAGCTTGATGAATGTCTGGAAGGTGAGAAACTGACGTGGGGTTGGGGGGGCAGGAGACGAGGGGGACCGCCAGGGAGAAGAGCGGAGCAGGGATGGCCCAGCGGTGGCAGCCCCCAGCTTCTGACACTGCCCTTCTGCTCCTGCGCTCAAGGACGTATCTGTGCACCTGGCTCAGTGCCTGGCAGCCAGTAAGACGATTCATGTTGGGGAACAAATGAATGAATGGATAGTGAATTAATGTTTAAGGTCTCACTGTCGTCTGGGCCCCTGTCTATGTCTGGCTTCCCGATGTCCCCAGGGCAGAGCTCCGATGATCTCACACTCATTCCCCAAACCCATGACTGGCTTCCCATTGCTTCCACAACAAAGCACCAGCTTCTCAGCCTGGCGACCTTCTCAGGTTCTAGGCTTCATCTCCCCTTCTAGCCGTATCTCCCATTGCACCATCCATGAGCCCGGACCCCCGGCTGAACTCCCTGAAGCTTGCCAAGATGCTTCGACTTCCTGGCCCTTGCTTACATTGCCGCCTTCCCCTGGAGCAGCCATACTACCCATTGAAACCTCCCTGTCTTTCAAGGATTGGTTTAAATGCCTCACTGAGCCTTCTGAATACACTGCTAGTGGGACAGTAGACTTCATAACATGGAACTCTTTAATTACTGGCCATACTTTCATTTGTTAAATAACTTATTCAACAGACATCTCATTAAACCCCTGCTATTGTGACCAGCACTAAGTCCAGTGGTGGGGGTTTTAAGAGAATCAAGGAGCTCACACTCTCATAGGAAAACAAAAAACATAAAACATCAAAGTGGCTGCTGGAAAAGTTCTGAGAAGGCGAGAAAAAGGAGCCTTTAGTTTGCTGACAGGGTCAGGGACAGCTGCCTAAAGGAAGCAGAGTTGTATCTGGATTTGTGGGTCATGCTGATGAACAAATAGGAGAGTACGTCCAGACGAAGAAAATGGCATGTGCGAAGGCCCTGAGGCGTGATGAGCTAAGATGACAGGACAGGTAGACCGGGGCCAGGTTCACCCTGCTGGCCATGAGGCACCACTCAACATAAGCTCCAGGAGGGCAGGGACCTGCCTCTACTAGGACTGTCTTATGCATCACTGTGTCCTGGCACAGTGCCTGTCAGAGGGTTGTCACAGGGTGGGCACTCAGCAAATATTCAGTGACAGCTGTTAAAGGGATTGGGGAACTGCTGAGTGCACAGAAGGTGCAGAGTAAATTCGAGTTAAGGGTCATGAGCCGGTGGGAGCTTGGAGGGGGCAGATAGACAGCGCTTTGTTAAGAGAGAGGGAAGACGAATCCTCAGGATAAGAAAACTGGACCGGGATCTCTGCAGGTAACTGTGCCGAAGGCCTGGGTATGAACTACCGAGGGAACGAGAGTTATACCCGGTCAGGCCTCCAGTGCCAGCTGTGGAGGAGTCGTTACCCACATAAGCCTGAGTGAGTGATGGGCAGGCCCATCTGCCAGCGGGCTGAGAGTGGGGCGCACAGAGGCACGGGCGTCGGGAGTGGCGGGGCACAGCCTCCCCCCGAGCAATTGCCTTTTCCAGAATCAACTCCACCACCCACCCCGGGGCCGACCTGCAGGAGAATTTCTGCCGCAACCCAGACGGCAGCACCACCGGGCCCTGGTGCTACACTTTGGACCCCACCGTGCGGAGGGAGGAGTGCAGCATCCCCGTCTGTGGTGAGTAGGGGGGCGGTCAGGCGGTCCAGGGCCAGGGACAAGGCCAAGGGGGCGCCATGGGGCCCGGCAGCCGGGGACAGGAACCAAGACCCTGACTGCCTTCAAGCGGGGCGGGGCGAGGGGGGGGGGTTGGTCATTTGCAACAGATTTGGGCCTGTTGGTCAGAGAAGTCAAGAGGCCAGAGAGCGTTGGTTTACAGCCTCTTCCCTCCCTCCCTCCCGTCTTTACTTCCTTATGAGCCAGGCTGTGGCTCATTCCAGATATACCCTCCTTGCTGCTCGAGGCACCCTCTCCTCCTGAAGCTCTCCCCAGCCATTTCAGTCCACGTGCTCTTTTCTGAGCACCACAGAGCGAGCCTCATCCAGTCCAGTCTTGCAAGATTCTGTCATTATTATTTCCTGTGATGCATCAGTTAGCTATAGCCACAATAATGCTGCAAAACCCACAAAATCACAAACAGCCACACAAGCTCAGGAGCATACATAAAAAAAACAACACAAAAAACCCCACTTATTTCTCAACAGCTGGGGTGGCTCCGTTCACCTGTGTGTGGGGTCCATGATGTAGCCAGGCTGGGTCCAGGTCTGCTCCGCACATGCTCACCCTGGGACCGTGGCCGAAAGGCGCCATCCTCCCATGGCGGTGGCCGGCATGCAAACCAGGGAGCAGAACTGCACAATGTGTCTTCAGGCCTAGGCTTAGAACTGGAAGTTGGTTCTGCCCACGGCCCATTGGCCAGAGGAACCACAGGGTCAAGGTCAAGAGCTGGAGAGAGCATGCTGAAAACTGAGCTACTGCCCCACGTAGAGATCCTTAGTCATCCCAGCTGTATTTCCCTCTGTGCCCCTGTGAAAACACGGAGCACTTCCTTAAAAGCTCCAGGCAGCCACTACCAGCAGATTACAGACAACCCCTAATGGGTTACAGGAGGTGAGACCCGGTTACAGTCTCTGGTTTATGAGGCACCAGACATCAACGGCGTTCGTTTCGTTTAAACCTCTCAACAAGCCTGCAAGAACAGCATCAGTGACCCCTTCCCCAGGCAAAAAACTGAAGCACAGACAGGTGGCTACCTCACCGCAAGGCAGGGATTCAGATCCTGACTGGCTCCACGTGTGGTCCCACCCACTCTGCTCCTTTGCCTCCTCACCCACCAGGCAAAGGGGAGGTCACTGTGGAGCTGATGCCACGCTCCCAAGACTCCTCAGTGAAGCTGTCACTTCCATCAGACCAGTGTGTCCCTGAGCGTGGCCGGTATTACGAGGGTCGCCTGGCGGTGACCTCACAAGGGTCCCCCTGC
Source organism: Pteronotus mesoamericanus (assembly GCF_021234165.1). Classification (NCBI taxonomy): domain Eukaryota; kingdom Metazoa; phylum Chordata; class Mammalia; order Chiroptera; family Mormoopidae; genus Pteronotus; species Pteronotus mesoamericanus. Next base: position 1,405,615 of record NW_026555299.1, on the reverse strand, counting down.
CTGGCCTGGGCCAACGAGCAGGTCAAGGCCCTGAGCAAGAACCTGGACTCCAGCATGGCGGCGGTGCCGCTGGTGGAGAACTTCTGTCGCAACCTAGACGGGGACGAGGAGGGCGCATGGTGCTACGTCAGCGGGAAGCCTGGCAGCTTCGAGTACTGCGACCTGGACTATTGTGGTGAGAGGCCAGGGCCGCGGCCGAGTCCGGCCCAGAGCCTGGAGGGACTAACCGGAACAGCCTGCCCTAGTCTAAGGTTCCCTCGTGCGTGAGCGAGTGCGTGCTCCTTCCGGCCCTCCATCACCCAGGTGGGAAGGGTCCGCCCCTACTTCACAGCTGAGTACTGTAAAGCTCCGAGGTTAAGAAGGTGCCTAGTAACCCAGGCGCGCCTGCGCTCTTAGCCTCTACACAGACCGTCGGCGAGGCCGGCCCGAGGCTTAGGGGGGTCTGCGGGTGGGTGAGAGGCGGTCGGGTCCTGTCGCAGCTGCTGCGTGGGTCCCTGCAGAGGAGCCCGTGGAAGAGGTGACAGATGATGGGCTGGACTCGGACGTGGCCATCCAGGGACGCACCACTGTTGAGGAGTTCCAGCCCTTTTTCAATGAGAGGACCTTCGGCGCTGGGGAGGCAGGTGAGGTGACCGGCAGGTGGCGCGAGGCCGCGAGGCCTGGCCTGGCCTGGCCTGCGCTCCGCCCGGTCCCTCACCGCCGGCTTGCTCTACAGACTGTGGGCTGCGGCCGCTGTTCGAGAAGATGTCGAAGGAGGACAAAACGGAGGCAGAGCTTCTAGAGTCCTACATCCCTGGGCGCATCGTGCATGGTTGGGACGCAGAGATAGGCCTGGCACCCTGGTGGGTCCCTGACCCCCACTCCCTTCACTCTGGCTGGAGCCCCCAGCCAGCCCCCAGCCCCGAGAGACTTCTCTCCCCTCACAGGCCTGGGCTCACCGATGATGAGAGCCCAGCTCCAGCACCTCCTCGAGCCTCGCAGCAGCCTTTTGAGATTGGGTTTGTTACTTCTCATACGCCGAAGGCATAGCCGAGGCCAGGGAGTGTGAGTGGCACTGCCGATGGACAGCTCCGGGGTCAGTAGAGCTGGGGTCCAGTCCTGCTGTGGACTGGACCCCAGAGGTGGGTTACACAGTGCTACTCTGGATTAGAAAAAGCTGGGGAGGGGTGGACACGCAGGGGGCCCGGGTCGCTGAAAGTGGCCAGGTCAGGCTGAGGCCTGGGCCCAGCAGACAGTCCTGTCCAGTGAGTTCTTTAAAATGGGCCTTTCTGCTGCTAGGGCTGGTGGGGGGCAGCGCCCCCACTCCAACGCTTCTTGTTCTCCCCCCAGGCAGGTGATGCTTTTCCGGAAGAGTCCCCAGGAGCTGCTGTGTGGAGCCAGCCTCATCAGTGACCGCTGGGTCCTCACTGCTGCGCACTGTCTCCTGTACCCACCTTGGGACAAGAACTTCACTGAGAATGACCTTCTGGTGCGCATTGGCAAGCACTCCCGCACCAGGTACAGAACTGGGGGCCCAGGGGTGTCTGGCGGGGGTCTCAGCCCCCTGGAGGGACGGTGTGGGGCTCCCGTGCTCTGGGGCGCGTGAGCCACGTCTGTACATCTCTCACAGTGGAAAACCCAGCAGCCTCTGCTGCAGAGTCCGTGTGGCCACGCCCTGACCTGGGCTTGGAGCTGGAGTCAGAGAAACTGCGACTTTGCAGAGAGCGAAACCCCGGCCTGCCCTTAGCTCCCCGGCAGACACTGGGGCACAGCCCAGGGGTGACTTCCGGAAAGAGGCTCACTGGACCAGAGCCTACAGCCTGCTCCGCTCCCCTACCTGCAGAGGCTGTTCGACAGCCAAGCCCTGTGCAGCCTCAGTCCAGGAAGAAGCGACCAGGGAGCTGCCAACTGTCACCTTGCTAATGGACTGCTGGTCGCCCGGCTCCCAGACCTGAGGGCAGGCAGTTTCCTTCCTCAGGGAACCGCGGCCTTTTACTGAGTGGCTTATGGCTTCTCCATTTCTCTGCTGGGGTCTGCGCAGGTATGAGCGAGGCATCGAAAAGATCTCCATGCTGGAAAAGATCTACATCCACCCCAGGTACAACTGGAGGGACACCCTGGACCGCGACATTGCCCTGCTGAAGCTCAGGAAGCCCATCACCTTCAGCAACCACATCCACCCCGTGTGCCTGCCCGACAAGCAGACGGCATCCAGGTCGGCAGCCAGGGGGCTGAGAAGCCGGCCTCGCAGGCGGTCCTTCCCTTTCCCAGGCCTCAGTTTCCGCACTGGCATTTGAGATTCGTCTCAGGGACGGTGTTGGGGCCAGAGGCTCCCGGAGGGGTTTGCTCTCACCAGGTCTGTCTCCCGTCCCCAAAGGCTGATCCAGGCTGGAAGCAAAGGGCGGGTGACTGGCTGGGGGAACCTGAAGGAGATGTGGACTGCCAGCCCCTCCGAGGTGCAGCCGGACGTCCTGCAGGTGGTGAACGTGCCCATCGTGGAGCGTCCCGTCTGCAAGGCCTCCACCCGCATCCGCATCACCGACAACATGTTCTGCGCTGGCAAGTCCCTGGGGGTGGCTGGGCGGGAGGGAACATCAGAGTCCTAGGCGTGGGGGAGTGAGACGCATTCAGAGCACAGGCCTGTTCAAGTCCTGGCTCCAGTCATTGACAAGCTGTATAACTTTTGGCAAAGTCGCTTAGCTTCTTGGGTGCTCAGTTTCTTCCCCTATAAAATGGAGATCAAAGCCTCTCTGCCAGAAGGTTGCATGAAGCTTGGTTCAGTGGGTGTGCACAGAGCCTTAGGCGTGCTGCCGCTGCCTGGTTAAGTTGTCAGTATGTGTGAGCCCAGAGAGCAGCAAGAACCCACCAGAGGGGGGAGAAAAAGCCATTCACTTGCTCAGCCCTTCAGCACATACCTCTCCGCCCGCTGCGACCCACGCGGTATCCAGGGTGCACAACAAGGACTCAAACAGACAATGCCTGTGTCTTAAGGAGTTTCTTCCCTAGAAGGAGCGAGTGTCTGGCAACAGGCCTAGAGTAGCAGCCCCTGCTAGGAAGAAAAAAGGAGCAGGGTAAAGTAAGGGGGAGAGAGATAGGTCAGGCCGCTCTTCTAAACAGAGAGGTGGCAGAAGGCTAGGGGAGCCCTCTTGGGGGTAGCATCTGAGCAGAGGCTGGAAGCAGTGAAGGAGTGAGCCAGTCCGGGGGAGGTGCCCTGCAGGCTGGGGGGGCAGCAGGCGCAAAGGCCCCGAGGCGGAGGCGTGCGTGGTGTGTCTGAGGACAGGCAGGGAGGCCTGAGTGGCTGGAGTTCAGAAGTAAACACAGGCAGGACAGCAGTGGGTGAGGGGAGGGAGGCGGGCAGGCAGAGGTGGGCGCTCCCCTTAGGGCCTGGAAGAGCTCTGGCTTAATGTGGTAAGAAGTCACTGGAGGGTTTGGGACAGGTGAATAAATGGTCTAGCTTGACTTAAAAATGTTTTACATTTTAGTGGAATTTCAGACTTACAGAAAAGTTGCAGAAATAATACAAAGAATTCCTGTATAGCATCAATGAGATTCTGCCACCCCCTCTTTGAGAGGAAATTGTACACAGGGTGCCTTTTTACCCATCTAACTGAGTATTTCCCAGAGACAAGGATGTCCTTTTACATAACTGCAATATAATTACTAAATCAGAAAATGAATGATATAATACCATTGTCTCATCCATAGATGCTATTCAAATGTTTTCCACTGTCCTACTTGCCAATGTCTCTTATAGCAAAAGACAAAAAATGTATTTCTCATCTGGGATCCAATGCAGGATTTCCACTGTATTTAATTGTCCATCTCTGTCTTCCATGACCTTGACATACCTGTCGAGTACAGGCCGGTGAATCTGCAGATTGGCCCTCCAGTGGGTTTGGCTAAGGTTTCCTGGTGATCAGATTCAGGCTACGTGACATTGAGTCCTCAGTGTGTCCCATTAGTAGGCACATGATGTCCTTATGTCTCATAGCTGGTGACACTAACTCTGACCTCTTGGTTAAGGTGGCATCTGCCTCTGCCAGCCTTCTCACTGTCATCCTCCTTTCCTTCCAGTGGAGATTGGTATTTAGACACCAAGATCTGGGAGGTAGGCGTGCATGTTGCCACTGTGTTGTCATTGTGTCTGGGCTCTCTCAGCAGGAAACACCAGAAATATGTACTATGCACACCAGCATCTATATCTATTTTTTCTTTCTAGCTAGCAGTCTGTCTGCCTGTCTGTCTGTCTAAAACCATGAGTTCTGACTGAAGCCTCTCCTTGCAATCCACTAGAGTTAATTTCTACTTTTCCACGTTGAAAACTCTGTTGACAGTGAGAAACCTGACTCCCATCGTCCATAACATATTTACTTAATTTGATCAATACTAGAATACACAGTTTCAGAGCTAATTTGCCCATAGCTGTGACAAACAGTCCTACTAACTGGAGTTCAGCATCTCTTCAGCTGTTTCTCTCCTTAGAAATACTGTTTTCGAAAGTAACTTGGGTTCGTTCTTCCCTACCCCCGACCCCACCCCAAACTCTGTGTTAGTTATTTAAACTTGTGTTTAATTTGGGGTCCCCCTCCCCCCTTTGTTGTTTTTAGTTGTTTACCTTTGGAGTATCCACGTGGTTCTAAAACTCAGAGATTTTGAAACAGGTGCTCGGACATCTGACACTACCCTTCCCCTCTGTCCTGGCCCCACCCCCTTCCTGCCCCACCTCCCCAGGCCCTGCAGCAGCCTGTCTCCGTGGTTCATGGCTTATTCTTCCTGTGTTCCCTTTTGCACAAATGAGCAGACACATGTGTATTTTCTTATTTCCTTTTCTTACACATAGGGTAGCAGACTATAGATCATCTCCTGTACTTTGCTTTTTTTTTTTTTTCCCTCTCGCTTTATGTAGCCTGGAAATTCACTCCATATTGGCTACAGAGTTTTTCGTCATTCTTTAATGTGGCTATTAAAAATGTTTTATACTCTGTTACGTGGATGTGCCCATAGTTTACTCAACTATTTCCTGCACATGGGCATTTAGAGTGTTTCCACTTAAACATCTTTTCATATGTTTAATGACCATTTTTATATCATTTTTTGTGAATTATCTTTTCATTTTTGGGGCCCGCTTTTGTCCCTTTCCCACCAATTTTTAAGAGTTCTTTACCTGTTAGTGATATTAGGCCTTTATTTGTGATATATGTTGCAAATATTTTCTCCCACTTTGTTCGTTTTTTAATCTTTGTAACTTTTGCCACTCAAAATTTTTTATGTAGTAATATTTATTAACAGAGTTAGAAAATCCTTTCTTATGCTCAGGTGGTAGAGAAATTCACATGTTTTCTTCCAGTACTTGGTTTCATTTCTCTACACTTAGATCTGTGAGTCATTTGGACTTCGTGCTGTGTATGATGCAAGGTATGGGACGAATTGATCTTTTTCCAAATGGTTTACCAGCTGTCCACAACATTTATTAAAAATTCTATCTTTGAAATTGCCTTCATCACATACTAGATTTCTATGGGTACTTCAGACTATTTGTATTTGAAGGCATTCTATTTGGTTCTCCTGGTCTATTGTTCATTATATTAAAATGCTGTCTTGTTTTAATTCTGGCGGCTTTAGAGTATTTTTTAACATCTGGTAGGGCTTGTCTCATAGTTTTTCTTTCCCAGAGTTTTCCTGGAAATTCTTGCTTATTTGTTTTTTCATGTGAACTTTGGTATGAACTTGTCTAGCTTCATAAAAAGGATGGTTGGTGTTTTTATTGGGATTATGTTAAATTTAGAAATTAATTTAGAAAGAACTGGCATCTCTTTGCTGTTGAGCCATTTTATCCAAGGACAAGAAATGTCCCATTTGTTCAGGTCTATGTTATGCCTTTCTGTGGTGCTGCAATGTACTAGGACTTTTTCTCCTTGGTACCTTATTTTATATATTTATATTTTTATTGAGTAAATTAGCTAGTGGTGGCAAAAATAAACAAAAGCTACCTAGGAATTTGACTTCTTGATTCGGCTTATTTTTCAATTTTCATTAATTTCTGCTTTTACCTTTTCAAAATTTTTCTTATGCTTTTTTGGGTTTACTTTGTTCTCTTACTTTTTGAGATGACACTTTGGTTAATTAATTTATATTTTAAAAAGGATTTTATTTCTTTATTTTTAAAGAGAGGGGAAGAGGCAGAAAGGAAGGGAGAGAAATGGGATGTGTGAGAGGAAACAGTGACTGGTGGTCTCTCTCGTGGCCCCAGTGGGGGACCTGGCCCGCCACCCAGGCCTGCGCCCTGACTGAGAATCAGACCAGCGACCTTCTTTGGTCCACAGGCCGGTGCTCAATCCACTGCCACACCAGTCAGGGCTGGTTATTTTATTTTTGAAGTTTAATTTTTACTGAGTAGGGCTGTATATTTTCCTTCGTTATAGAAGACACTATGTAATATTTGTTATTTTAAAAACGTTTTTAAAGGCATATTTATAAAGATTTTATTTATTTATTTTTAAAAATAGGGTAAGGGAGGGAGTAAGAGAGGGAGAGAAACATCAACATGTGAGAGATACATCAATCGATTGCCTCTCACAAGCCCCAACTGGAGATCTGCCCTGCAACCCAGGCATGTGCCCTGACAGGGAATCGAACCAGTGACCTTTTGGTTTGCAGGTTGGTGCTCAATCCACTGAGCCACACCAGCCAGGGGCAATTTTTTATGAATTCTGTAATTTCAGTTCCTATTTCTTTCACCCAAGAATTGTTTAATAGGTGGTTTTTAAATTCCCTGATGGGAGGAGCCTTTTATATTTTGATTTTGTTAAAAATTTTGAGTTTTGATGCATTACAATCTGAGAGAACTGTTTGTAATAGTTCTTCTTTATGGAACTGATTTCTTCTGAGACATCCATTGGGTTAATTTCTATAAATGTTACATATGTGTTTGAGGTGTGTAGGTGTGTTTGCTTATGCACATGTTGTTTAATATATAGTTGTAATTGTACCTTGTCACTTGTTATTTAGATCATTTAGATCTTTATTTATTTGCAGTTCATTTGCTCTGTTTTGTGCTGAGTTTGGTGTGTTAAATTCTATTATTAATGCATTTGTCTCCTTGCATTGCTTATAGTCTTTTTTTTTACTTTATAAATGTATTTGCTGTGTTATTTGGTGCAGATAATAACTGTTATTTATTCATTGTAAATTGTGGCTTTTTAGCTTTAAATATGTCCTCCTTTGTTTTCAATTTTAGGATTACTATCCCTGTCCTTTTTTATTTTGTTTCCACTGGCCTGATATACATTGGCCCATCTCTTTAATTTTAGCCTTTATGAATCATTGTTTGTTATATGTATAGCATAGTTGAGTCTTGCTCTGTGAGTCAATTTAAAAACTTTTTCTTTTGTAATAAGTCCATTTATACATAGATATGATTGAATTAGCATTAGCTCATTATTTTGTAATATTTATGTGTATTATGTTTCATTTGCTGTGTTTTTCCCTATGTGATCTTTTCTTTTAAAAAGAATATATATGTTTAGGATGGTTACAATTTTGTTCTACTGATTATTTTTGGACTTACACCTTTTCGAAATGCCCTTAGTTCCTTTTCTTTTGTAATCTTGTAATTGTAACCCCCACCTATTGGCTCCGAACACTCAGTGAGTTTACTTTCCCTTTTCTTCTCTCATTTTTAGCTGCATTTTTTTCCTACTTGCAGAATAGTTAGACCTTTTGCTGAAGCATTCATCTCGGTTGGATGAAACTTGTCTGCTAGTAGATTCCTCAAGAAGAGTTTTGAGCGTAGTAGAATTTCCTGAGTTCTTATACAATTGTTTTTCTGTAGCCTGGACACCTGGCAGTCAGCTTGGTAGCATGCAAAATCCATGGCTCACATTTTCCTTCCTTGAATTTTCTGAAAATATAGCTTGATTGTTGCTGGCTTTGTATGTTGTTTTTGAGAAGTCTGATGTCAATGTAATTCTTTGGACCTGGTAAAGTATTTGGTTTTTCTAGTTGGAGGCCTTGATGGTTTCCCTTTGTCTTTGCAGTCGAACAGTTTTGCTAGGACATGTCTTAGAGCTCAGCACTTCGGGTTGGCGTGCCGGGTGCCCAGGGGCCTTTTCAGCCTCTGCGTTCAGTCTTCTTGTATTTCTTTGAAGTTTTGTTGGGTATTGTAAATATTAGTTCTTTTTCATTCTTTCATTATTCTTCTTGAGGGACTCAAATTTCTTCTTTGGACTGAGTTCTATTTCAAACACTGTTTGTTTTGCATTTTTTCTTATTGTTTTGTCCATTTATTTTACATTTTTGAATTTCTGAGTCAAGGTGTTTTGTCATGTTCCAAAATTTTGCTTAAGGAAATTAAATCAGTTCCAGTTTTCCTCTGTTTCAGGTTCTGATTTGGGGGAGAATTTTTGTTAGCTGAGGTGTTTTCTTATTTTTTTGTCTCCCCATAGTATTTTTGTGTGGATCTCTTTCATCTATTCATTTTGTAGATTTGGGGTTATTTACAAGGGTTTATATTTCAATTGGGTTTATATCTCAATTGCACTTGATTTTTTAAAAAAAAAATCTAAGTCGGTATATTCCCATCCTCAACTCCACGTAAGTTTTAAGATTTGGCATACAGTTAGATATGTTAAGTTGATTTGAAGTTTGGGTGTTCTCTGTATTCTAGGGATATTGAAGGTGTGGTTTTTTGGTGTAGCTTTTGTTGTTCATGTTCTTCTGCATGGTTTGTGGAGACTACGTGGGGAGGTTTGGACAAAAGCAGCCCCCGTTGTCCTCAGCTACCTGTAAGTCTAACATAGTTAAGTCCTTCTGCCTGTTGGATAGAGAGTTGATTGCAGCTGGGGCAAAAGCAGAATTAGTTCCAGGTAGAAGTGCACGTGATGTGACCAGGGGAAGGGGCTGGATTTGGGACATATGTTGAGAGGGGAGCTGACAAGGTTTGCAAAAGAATTGGTGTGGGGGGCATGGAGAGGAGAGTCGGGGGCCAGAGGAGTCGAGTGAACACTTGCCTGGTCCGTCTCTTGAAGGGGCTGGCGTGTGAGCCCCGCCCCTGAGCACTGCTGTTCTCTCTCAAGGTTACAAGCCCAGTGAAGGGAAACGAGGGGATGCTTGTGAAGGTGACAGTGGGGGACCCTTTGTCATGAAGGTAAGCTAGCTTTTCTAAAGACCAGAGCTGGTGGGTAGATGTTCTTGGGGGTGGGTAAGGAGGGACCCCAGAGTTCAGAAGCAGTTGCCTGATAGGGTGATGCTGACACCGCCTTGGACCTGACTGTGGGAAACCCCGTGTTTCTTCCTCAGAGCCCCTTTAATCACCGCTGGTATCAAATGGGCATCGTCTCGTGGGGCGAAGGCTGTGACAGGGATGGAAAATATGGCTTCTACACACACGTGTTCCGCCTGAAGAAGTGGATACAGAAGGTCATTGATCGGTCGGGAAGTTAGGGGGCCACCCGCATCCTAGGCTCCTCATTGTAAGGTCACAGAAACCAACCCAGGGGACGAGTTATTTTTGTGGTTTGTTCCTAAAACTACAGCTCTCAATAAAAGTGACTATCTGTGAGCCTCAACGCTCCCCGAGCTGTTCATGGGCCACTTAGGCGGAGGTGGTACCACTGCTGGATGAGAAGGGAGATATATTCATAAGGTGCGCCGTTTCCCTTGTTATTTAGGTCACTTAGATCCTTATTTATTTTCACCTAATTTATCTGTCCATGCCTATTGCTATTCCTGAGGGGTGCATGTATATTACTCGGGGAACTAGGCACTATAGCCTGTGACAGGTATGGGTGACAGCGATTTTCACCTGGTGTGACATGCTAATCAATTGGTGACTGTTGGGAGGGTTGTGTTGAGAGGGGTCACCCCTGAGCTCAGAGGGGAAGTGTGAAGCCGGGATGCCCGTCGCAGGCGCCGGGCAGGGGAGTAAGCATGGGTGCCGCATGGCTGCCGTCTTGGTCCAGGACCTTCAGCTGAGGTCTTTAGACTTTGTGGTTTAAAAGGAACCAGACCTAAGGAAGGTAACTTTACTCTCCCTCCCCTCCTTTTTTCCCATTTTTTTTAAAGGTCTTATTTACTTTTAGAGAAGGGGAAGGGAGGGAGAAAGAGAGGGAGAAAGAGAGGGAGAAATACCAATGTGTGAGACAGATACATTGATCGGTTGCCTCTCACAAACCCCCAGCTGGGGACCCAGCCTGCAACCCCGGCATGTGCCCTGACTGGGAATTGAACCAGCGACCTTTTGGATTGCAGGCTGGTGCTCAATCCACTGAGCCACACCAGCCAAGGCCCCTTTCCCATTTTTAATACATCAGAGGTGTATGAAAACTGAGACTTAGGACTGAGTTCCTTGTCCTCATTCTCTGGATCTGGTTGACCAGAAAGCAGAGAAAAAACTGGGAATTCAGTGAGCTTGCAGATGTTCACAGCCTAGAGCTTTAACCAGAGCAGGGAGGAGGGATTAAGAATTATAATACCCCAAATCTAGTTTTTAAACAAGGCAGCACCTTCTCACAAGACTGCCTCCCTTGTGACAGAGCTGTAAGCATTGTGAGCTCTGGGCAGTCTGGTTTTTCCAAGTCAGCTAATTTCAGACCCCAGCACAGCTGTTCTTCCTAAATATGCTCTTCTGCTAGAGCAGTGACCCCTCCCCGCTTCCCTTCAGCGAACGCCTACTCCCATGTTCCCATTCTAGGGGGGAGGCAGGTTCCGCTTCAGGCAGCGTAGGGGCCCCCTGAAAATCATGACTGGAATCAAGAAAGAACTCGTTTTCCATCAACCTTTCATTTCTTGAACAAAAGGGAGTCTAGAAATTTCCTTTAAACTTGATGATTGGCTAAAAAGTCCCCCATCTGAATCCAGAACCTGTGCGTACTTAGGACTGTGTCTGACTGTGGAGGGAGGCCCCGTGGCGTCCACTCCAGAGGCGGCGCCTTGCTCACACTGAGCGGGCAGCGACCATCAGTGCAGAAGTGGAGCCCTTCACCAAGCTCTCCCGGATGCCTCTAGTCTAACGACCCGAACCCAGGCGCACGTGAGAACCACTGTCCTCCAGCCGATCCCGGGCACCATCTCATGTGCATTTGGGCAGCAAGGAGGCAGGAAGCCTACGGGATCCTTGGAACCATATCAACGAAGGCAGGGGAGCCATGGCCGGACCTCAGAACAGGGAGGAGTGAGGTTTTTTCCCTGCTCCACTAGGAGCTGCAGGTGGAGAGGACAGGTGAGTTCCTTCTGTCCCAAAACAGCAAAGGCAGCGCTCCTTCTGAGCCAAAACAAGGTGGAGCTCCTTCGGCACGTCGTTTTACTCTTTCTCTAATCCGCCTAATACCCAGCTGGTCCCTAGAACAGGTGACAGAAAGGTCACTTGATATGGAGTACCTTGGGAGACAGGTATAGTTAATGCAAACTTTATTTATAAAAGACTCTTAAATTAGTTGTATCATGCCATGCACTCGTACAGAACACAGCGGCCCTTCAGGGTTACAGGGAGAAGAGCTCACAAACTCAAAGGAGAACTGTTAGAGGGCCCCTAATAGTTAAAAGCTAGGAGAGATTAAGACAACTTTACAAAGGAGCAAGTAAAAAGAAAAAGGATATGGAAACTAGTCTGAGTTGAGCGGAGGGCAGCTGTTTACAAGTCTGTACACTAAACTAATACACGGACAGTCTTCTAGAGGCAGGAGCTGACGGAGAAGCAGAGTATGTACAACACTTGTGCCACGACTCCTCCCAGGCCCACGGTGGACACAGACGGCCAGTTTGTGTGCAGCAGGCCCACCGAGGCCCTGTAAACTGCGAGGACTCTAGTTTAGTAACTAAAGCTGCGGGGGCCAGGGCGGGGCAGCTTCATTTGCGACTGCTCTTTATTCTCTCCAGTCTTTTTTTCAAGTCATCAATGTTAGCTGTGGAGGAGGAGGACGTGGTCATGGTTCCCGACGAGTGAGTCTGGTTAGAATCCAGGTCTGAATGCTGGTGTTGCTCCCGCGACTCCCGGAGCTGGGAGAGTTTGCTGTGCAGCATGTCCGTGGAGGAGGCAACGGCAGGAACAGCGGGTTTGGAGAGCAGAGAGGTCAATGGAGGTCGGTCATCCTGCTGTTGAGAGAAGAGACAACACTGCGTAAGGTCGAGAGGTAGCCCTGGAACACCATCTACCAAGGCTGGGCCGCTTCTCTGGGCCAGCCTGTCCCTGACCCACATAGAAGGAAGGGAACAGTACCTTTGTATTGTCCAGTCCACATCGCTGCCGGAGGATTTTTAGTCTTTCCAGGTAGACAGATGGTCCCACCTCTTCTCCATTTGTGTTGCCTATGGAGGACACTGTGCTTGTGGGAGCAGGCACACACGTGACCTCCATCTGAGGAGAAATGCCTAGAGAGGAGACGCAAAAGGAATATTCAGACACAGGCTCCTCCCACTTCTAGGCTGACCTCGTTAATCTGCCACCAACGGAGACAATTTGGGGCTTGGAGAGCGCCACTGTACTTCATGAATAAAAGTCTACTAGAATCAATCTGGAGTTGGTAATTGAGGTGCTCAGAAATATAGAAGATAAGCTTAGAACTTTGAGAGCTGATGCAGAGGAGCAGATGCACGGTGGGCGATGCAGGGCTGCGTGTGTGCACCCCCAGCTGTCCTGGGCAACCCAAAAGGCCTAAGCTGCTCCTCAGTTACGGTCAGTGCCCAAGAGAAGAACCAAAGGGTTTTAAACATTTGGAAGAATAGGTTCAGGCCACGTGACACAAGGGGAAGTGCTCTTATTCAAAGTGGGGAAGAGAGCAAGGAGCTCACGCCTGCAGGATATTCATGAGGAAGAGGGGGAAACTGAGATGTCCAGCAAATGGCTGAAGGGCTAGAAATTAGGAACTGTAACCCCAGCCCTGAGGTTAGTATCTGGTTGGAGAAGGGAAAACCAAAACTTAAAAGGATCCATCAGTTCCTAAATTTCTAAGAAATGATCACAACATGCAGACATGTAAGAGGAACAACTTGATATCAATGAAAAGCATTACATAAGCTAAAAAGATTAAGTACAGGGAAGATACAGTCCCTTATGGCAAGCAGGAAAGTAAACCATCTGACATACAGGTGAAGCACCAAGAGGGTGAAAAATGAAGGAAGAATAATGTGAGCATCAACAGTGATGGGTGGTCAAACATGCCAAGGCATGAAAGCTTTCAGCAAAGAGTGGGGTCACGTGCTTGTGTTGCAATGTCCTGTTTAGGCCCAAAGCGTCAATCAACTGCTGAACATCAGCAGAAAGGACTTTGGAAGTGAGAAACGGAGGCTTCACCCTGACCAGCCAAACCATGGTGTGTCCGTATGCGGTGTGCTATTAGTGTGCTCACGATTATTCAAGAGCCTCTGTAAGGTGTTAAAAACAACACAAATGACTTGAGAACACAACTGAAGCTTCAGCCTAGCAAGGTGCATGGTGAGAGAACATGACTGGAATCTGAAAAACAAAAAGGAACCTGATTTCGTAGGCAAACAAATTCCAGAACGTAAGAGTAGGTAAGGTTTCCTCGGAAGGAACTAAACGCACGACAAGCGTGCAGGTTCTACTCTGCGTGGTCAGAGGAAGTTTTGCAGTTGGGTATTTCTTGGGTTTAAGGCTCTTGACAGCCGTTTTCTATTAAGTGACACCTCCTAGGTCTTCCTTTCTCTCTAGATCCTATGAGCAGTAATTCTCCGATACTGGCTTTTTTTACTGTGGGAAAAGGAACATTTCAGCTTAACGTAAGGCTAAGCATTCATTCATAGCATTCAACAAATACATACTGGGTGTTTATTATGTGTCAGGCAACAAAACAGACGACAACCTCCACCCTTGTGGATTTTCCATTCTGCAGTGTATGGTACACTACGGAGGGTGAGGGGCAGGCTGCACGGAAGGGCTCACTGAGGAGGTATTTGATCAAAGGCCCTAAGGAGGAGAGGGCGCTGGCCACAGGCTGTCTTGGGGAAGATCAACTCATGCGTAAGAACAGCCAGTGCAAAGGCGCTCGGAAGATGCGTGCCTGGGGGGCTGGGGTAGAAGGAAAGTCAGGGAGAGTCGCAGGAGGTGAGGTTCTAGAGGTATCAGGGGGCCATATAACGTAGGACCTCACAGACGCTTTCGCTTTTGCTGAGTGAAAGGGAGAGACTTTGGAAAATGTTCGGGAAGCTTTGTTTGATGCCATGTGTGGAAATAACAGGGAGGCAAGAGTGGGGAGCGCTCCAATCCAGACCGGGCGGCACCACGAAGGTGAGACACAGGGGTGTGTCCTGCAGAGTTTGCGATAGAACCAAAGGGATTTCCTGACAGAGAGGAAAGGAGACCAAAGCTTCGGGTCTGAGTAAACTAGCAGGACAAAGGTGCCATCAGCCAAGAGGGAGGAGAATGCAAGCGGAGCAGGTCCGGGGGAAGAGCAGGAGCTGTCTTTGACATGCTGGGCTTACGGTGTCTATTAGAAACCCAAGTGGAGATGTCGCGCGGGATTTATCAGTCAAGGTCGGGAAGGTGATCTGAGCTGCACATCAAACAAAATGGGGTCTTGCTGACATAAATGCTATTTGAAGTGGTGACAGTGGGTGGATTAGTTAGGGGAGCGAGAGTAAGAAGAGATGATCGTGGACTGAACTCCAGGCGACTCCAACACGGACTTCAAGCCCAGGAAGGAGGCCCACAAGGTGGGCAGAAGCCAAGGGGAGAAACTGGTTCAAGGGCAGGAAGCTTGCCATTGTCAAACACCAACAATGGGTCACGGCAGGTGACAAAGTTGACCCATGTCTAGCAAAGTGGACATTATTGGTGATCATTACGTATTACGGTGCATGGTTATACATTTAAACCAATCAAAACCGCCGGTTCCTGGCTTCTAATTTGACTTACTCCTGGAGCTACTAGAGGAAACCGTACCTGTTGAAGTGGGAATGCGGCCTTTGCCCTCCCTCTCCATCTCAATCACCCGAAGGCCCCTCTCCACGTAGCTCTGGAAGAACTGCGAGGAGTTTTTCAGAAACGGTTCAATGTCGGCATCTGAGTATTTCTTCTTATACTCATATAGCTCTGCTAGGCCCTGGTTAACGAGATAAAGGAAGGAGGGGTGGATGCTAGTTAGTGATCCTTTTCCATAATGCAGATCCCCCATCTGGCTTAATCCTTTCCTCTCACCTCTTTAGTATTCTCTTTAGAACCAATCTTCTTAAAAATTTCAGCTAAGAAATCGTTGACTTTGGCCTTGGATGATTTTTCATCCTGAAAAGTTGAAAGACAAAAGAAAGGGTTAGTTGGTTAGACTTCAGTTATTAATTAGGAACCAAAGGTGGGATGTCAACTGGAAACAGCTCAACATCCAGACTTTTCTAGATTGTTCCTGCAAGCGAGGGACGCACCAGTGCCGCGGGGCCTGCAGCAGGGTCACCGAGTGCCTCCGGTCTCTGGACCAACCCCTGAGCCTCGGAGGTCACTCCCAGACAGCCTCACCCCTCAGGCTTTCAAGTCAAGACACTCACGACACGAGATGCTCCCTTTTCCGTTTCCTTATCCGACTTGCTCCCAGTCTGGTCCATACTGTGCTTCATCATCCGGCAGAGGTGGGCCTCCAGCTCAGACTCGTTCTTGTTGTCAATCATGGTTAAATGGTCCAAGATCTGAGGGAAACGTGCACATTCTAATGGCAGCAGTGCCATTTCCATGACGTTCTCTCAAGCTCCATGGCTGTTCTCACTCACCTTGGGCCCCTTTAATTTGCATAAAGTGTGCAGCAGCGTCTTTAGGGTCCTTATGGGAAATTCACTTTTGCATTGCTTCAGTTTCTCTTTGGGGAAGACCTTCATGAAAATGTGTATATCCAGAAGAATTCTGTCCAGATTAATGCTGTTGATGGTATCAGGCAACAGCCGAACCATTCTCCAGAGACACTATTGAAAAAAAACCAGAAGTTAGAGGGAATGACCGAACAACGAGGGTCATCTGTCACCAACCATCTTCCCTAGGCTCTGGGATCACTCTAAAAAGATGTCAGGGATAGAAATGTGGCACATCATATCTTTCAAGTGTGGCTGCTAAAATTCAACAATTTTACTCCAACTGTGTCACTGGCTAAAGTGTGACAAGCCATCCATCTGATCATCTCAGGCACCCCTCCCCCATGCCCTAGAGCTAGGGGCCTTACACAGTAAGAAATCATGGAAATTCTCTTGTGGGTTTGCTTGGTACCAGACAGTAGAAGAGTCATATTGCTTACCCAAATCTAACCCAAGAAGACAAAGTATTTTTCACTATTACAGTGTATCAACAGTATTACAGTATTATTGATATGTACATTTGGAGTTTTTCCATAAAAGAGACCAAAGTATTTTTGGGGTATAGATATCTTCCCCCCACAAAAGAAATTAAATTTCTTTTGATTTTAGGAGAATTGATATTTGCAAAATAGTTCTTCCTTTTCACTGTTTCAGGCCAGGAACTGTTTGGGCCTGAGCCAGGGGTATAAAGGGAGGAAGGGAAAATGGAGATGAACTGTATTTTTCAGGTGTATCTTGAGTCTGTGTCTTAGTTCCCCACACTTTAATCAAGTTTTGCATCTTTGAAAGAGATCAGATTATTTCAACTTCACCTTCATAACAAGCTCTGAGAATTTGGGAGAGCTGGCTGTTGCTAGCAGGCTGTCTTGAAGCAGAACCAGTAGGGCACTAGGAAAAAAAAAAAACCCCAAAAATAGCATTAATAAGTCTGAAACCTGCATTCCAATTAAAGTCGTTAACTGAAAGGCCAAGAGTAAATATTCTCTATACATCTAATCAATTGAGAGCCTGTGGATTAAAAAACTGCCTTTGATTATCTGACATTCAGTTACTAAGAAAATAAATATCAACGATTTAAGCTTTGCAAATTACTGCTTGGTAAAAGGTAAAGCTTGTCATTATTTTTCATTGTCACTGGTCACTGAAAAAGAAATGTACATATTCTAGAAAACTGATATTTGCTGGCTTAATGACTTGTTATTAGTTGCTGCTGTTTAAGGCTGGAATATCTTTGGTTCTTGAGAAAAGAGTAATAAATCAATTTATTAGGCAAACCTAAAAGTTACAACTGATGCAGTGCCTTCTGGTTTCTCTGGTTAACAAAGGAGAGGCTGTTTAGGCCGCAATGCTGAGCGCACAGATGTACCTCAGGATGTTGGTCTGGTCTGACTTCTCCAGAACCTTCACCACCAAGAGGTTCACAGAGCGGATCACCTGTTGTCCTTCCTCCAGGTCTTCAATTCGAGAATCCAGCATTAAGGTGATGAGGCCATGCATCAGGTCTTTCAGCACGCCAGTCGAGGCCTCCCGGGCTAGGCTCTCTATCTGAAACAGCTATGCACCCATAATTGTGTTAGAACAAGGAAGATAAACGTGGGTGGCTATTCTAGTAAACTGTTGTATTTTTAAAAATTCAGAGTAATAGGAAAAATAAAAATCACCACTCCCCAAAACCTCCAATAACAGCCATAACTAATTGGTGTGCATCCTTCCTGTTATAAAAATATAGTTAATATGAGCAGTTATATGTGAAAAGCCCGCCATGCCTGATGAAGAAACTGGCGAGAAGCAGAATTCTAGGTAGTATGTAAGCATTTTACCTTGTATCCTAACAATAAAGCAAGCTGGAGTGTCATCCAACATCCAGTGGATGTCACCTGTACATTTCTACAAATGACAGGACCCACTGGAACATGTGCGCCAACCCAGGCTCTAGAACCTGGGTGGCACGAGAGGCTGAAGGGAAGCTTGTGATCTGCAGAGGTGTCCTTACCGAAATCATGTTGCCAATGATACAGCTATACAACTTGATGATTTCATCTTTCTCCAATTTCTCATCTGCCATATGTGTGTTGTAGATGAGTCTTAGCTGCATGAACGTGGCTATCAGAAACTGATCAATATGGCCAGACATAGCTTCGGCTTTGTCTTCCTGTCTCAGGACCTCATCAATCTGGTAACAAAAATCCAAGATGTATTTTCCAAGCTTCATACTTCAAAGCAGCAGGAAGATACAAGGGATGTCTCTGTAATGTTAGCAAAGCACTTCTAGTATCTTTACATGTAAATAACTAGTCCTTAGGAATTTAATGATCCCAGGAATACTTACTAAGCAAGATACTGTTAGGTGAATTAGTTGCGGCTTCTACCTAGTCTCACTGTCTAGTTCAGAGAATATTCCCTATGTTAAATTCTAATTTATTAGAATGTTTTTATACCCATTATCTCATTTAATCATTCCAACAGCTCTGAGAGGTAGACAAGCTGAGAGTTAAGATCTCCATTTACTGGGTGAGAAAAGTAAGGCTCAGAAAGGTCAGACTACTTAGGTCAAATTAAAAATTCAGGCTTCCCACATCTTGATTCAGTGTTCTTTTTGATTTGATACATGGTTGTCACTAATGGTAAAATGTTACCATGGGAAAAAAATTTACTTCCTATCCCCTACTGTAAAAAGATCTTTATTTTTAAGATTACACAGCAACACCCTCAGACAGTCATGTCCATCTTCCGTGATCGTCCGTTCACGCAGGACCGCGAAACTGCGCGGCTCCGGCGCAGCCGTGGGGGACATCTATACTGCAGACTGTGAACTGCCCCCTGGCGGTGACAAAGGCAGCGGTCCTGCTTTCATTTATCTCTTTCTGCCCATATACCTCCAAGCACATACTATTTTATATAACTAGGACTCTTCAGTAATGCTGCTTCAACACAGCTACTATAAAAAAATACTTTTTTTCTTCGGCTGGGGGTGGTGCTCTTCTTTTTTCCAAGGTAATTAACATTAACAACCTGGTATACAGTCTTTCATGTTCACAGAACCATACACAACCACATAGGCACACATACACAGGGTCAAGGGTTAGGGCACTGCTTATTCTTCAAGACTTATAGTATGTACTTCTCTGTATCTTGCTATTCTAACTCAACAGAAAATTACGAAAATCCCTAAAGTCAACAGGAATATGGGCATACCTTGTTTTATTGTGCTTTGTTTTACTGTGCTTCATGGATGAAGGCAAGAACCTCTACAAGCAAAAAGGTTATGACTCACTTTATTGTGCTACTCCCTTTACTGGACCAGTCTGTAACTAAGCCCACAACAGCTCTGAGGTTTGCCTGTAGTTCTGTTTTCAAAGGCTGCACAAGAGTCCACATACGCATGTGCCAAAATTTACTCACTCTCTTACTGATAAGCTTTCAATGTGTTTCCAGTTTGGTTATTTTGCCTACATTATGTAACATAAGTCATGTTACACCTTTGTGTATATATCTTAATGAATGTTTTTATTTCTAGAAGAGTCCCAAGAGCCTGAATTTTTAGTCTGAAGGATAAAGTATTTTAAATTATGGTATAATAGGTATTACTATATTGTTTTCTTTAAAAAGACAATAACATTTGCATTTTTGAAAAAATTTTATTTATTGATTTTAGAGGGAGGAAGAAGGATAGAGGGAGGAAGGGGGAAGGTGAGATAGAGAGAGAAAGACATTGATTTGTTGTTCCACTTATTTATGCATTCATTGGTTGATTCTTGTCTGTGTCCTGACTGGGGGATTGAACTTGCAACCCTGGCATATCAGGACAACGCTCTAATCAATTGAGCTATCTGGCCAGGGCCACATTCCCACTTTTAAAGTATGAGTACTGTTTTTTCCAGCATATCTACTGTGTTATATTATAAATGTCTCCATTTGTTTCTAGTTTCCACAGGGTTACTACATGTTTGGTGTGTTATTTTTCTAAAATCTCTACCACATCTATGGTTGGTTTCTTCCTCATTTTAACACTTAAATATTTTCTTATTGATTTTAGGGAGAGGGAGGGAGGGAGGGGGAGAGAGACAGAAAGAGTGAGGAAGGGAGAGAGGGAGGGGGAGAAAAAAGACACCAATTTGTTGTTCCACCCATTCACTGACTCTCACATGTGCCCTGACCAGGGATCGAACCTACAACCCTGGCACATCGGGATGGCGCTCCAACCAACTGAACTACCTGGCCAGGGCTCAAAAACAGCTTTTGGATTATTTAAAAAACCCCTTCATGAATTTTAGCTTTATTATTCCTTACTTTAAAATTCATTTTATTTTTTACGAAGTTCCTTTATTTTAGCCTTTCTTCAGCAATAAATGCATTTCAGGCAATGTGTTTCTGAGCCCAGTACTTTCAGTGCAGTTTTAAAGTGAACACTTTCCTATTTACTATTAAGAGTTTTTATTTTGATTTATCAAGGGGTTTTTTAGGAAGGTGTTTCATACTTCCTCAGTAGCCAATATTTTTGTGATATTAACATTGTTTATTAAACATTTTGTTGGGTTTTCAGTAAAGACTTTGGTCAGTATATCTTTTGCTTTTTGCATTTGAATGTTTTCTTTGTGGACATAGATTTTTAAAAAATGTTCAGTGAAGATACAAAAAGTATAAATGATCTTTTCAGAAATTGTGAAATTCTCCCTACATATACATAAAGTATGTTAATTAAATCTGGTTTGTTACTTATTAATATTCTTTCTATTGAGGTTTAATTTTCATAGAGTACAGCGTACAAACCCCAATAATACAACTTAATGGAGTTCTGTAGTTGTTTGTGCACCCACGTACCCGCCACCGCAAACAAGCTCCAGGACATTCATAGCCACCAAGCCTTTTCCTGCCCTCACAAGTCAGCACCCCCTCTGGCCAGGGGTTATTATTATCCTTTCCAGTTTTTCTTTTTTTTCCTTTTACTACTATTCTAACCTCTAAATTGATAAAAATTAATTCCACTATGTCCTCATTTTTCATCTACTAGATCTAATTCTCTCAATATGTAACTTTTCACTTTGTTGTAAACAAAATATCTTCTGATATAGTTTTAAATATTTTTAATGTAGTAAAACATTTCTATTTTTTCCTTTGTTTTTTGTATCTACTTAAAAAAATATCCTTACATATCTTGAAGTTAAAAATGTTCTCTTGGCCCTGACTGGTGTGGCTCAGTTGGTGGGGCATATTCCTGCAAAGCGAAACATCGCCGGTTCGATTCTTGGTCAGGGTGCATGACCATGACCTGTCCCAGGTCGAGGTGCACACGAGTGGCAACTGATCAATGTTTCTCTCTCACGTCGATGTTTCTCTCTCCCTTTCTCCCTCCCTTCCCCTCTTGCAAAAAGGGAAAAGTTCTCCTTTCAGTTTTCCCTCTCACATCTAGGTCTTAAATCCATTTCAAATATATTTTGGTGTAGGAAATAGCAATCTAATTACACTGTTGTTCCCATTACTGATTAATCTAGCTTTAAAATTTTTTAATTTATTGATTTTACATATAGAGGAAGGGAGGGGTATGGAGGGAGAGACAGAGAAACAAATACTGATTTGCTGTTCCTTTTATTTATGCATTCATTGGTTGCTTCTTATATGATCCTTGCCTTGGGATTGAACCTGCAACCTTGGTGTATCAGGATGATGCTCCAACCAACTGAGCTACCTGGCCAGGGCTAACCTAGCTTTTGCCAAAACACAGTTAATGCCACCTCTGCTTTGAGTTTCCTGAAGATTTGAGCTGATTTCTGGGCTCTTTGCTCCATCATCCCAATGGCCCCTCTACTTATCCTGGGGGCAGCAAAATGCCAGCTTAAGTGCGGTGGCTCCACTGCTGATATTGGTGATATAAGTCCTCTCCACTGTTTTTACTTTAAAAAATTGTCTTAGAACATAGTATACTTCCATTTACCTAAAAATTCTCTAGTGTCATTCAATACAGCTTTATAATTTTCTCTGTAAAAGTCTTACACATTACTTGATTTATTCCTAGAAACTTATTTGTTGCTGAGGGCTTTACTTATCTTTTAATTTTTTTATTATGGTAGAATGTATTTTACCATAATAAACATAAAATTCACCATTTTAAGTGTATAACCCAATGGCATTAAGTATGACCAGCAACATTATCTATTTCCAGAACTTTTCAACATCCCAGACAAACTCTACTTCTCCCTCCCCACCCGCTGATAACCTCTATTCTGTTCTGTCTTTATGTATTTGACTACTCTAGATACCTCAAGTGAGCTGAATCATACAATATTTGTCCCTTTGTGTCTAATTTATTTTACCTAACACAATGTTTTCAAGGCCCAGCCATGTTGTGGCAGGTATCAGAATTTCATTCCTCTTCATGCCTGAATAATACCCCACTGCATGTATATATGACTTTTTGTTCCTCTATTTATCTCCTGATGGACACTTGGCGTTGTTTACACCTTTTGTCTATTGTGAATAATGCTGCTATGAACACCGGTACACAAGTATCTGTGTCCCTGCTTTCTAGGAGTGTTTTGGGCATTTATCATAATTCCATGTTTGACTTTTTGAGAAACCACTGAACTATTTTCTACAGTGGTTGCACCACTTTATGTCCTGACAGCAATGCACACAGATTCCAATTTTCCCATCTCTTCGCCAGTACTTGTTATTTACCACCCTCCCCCACCATTTAATCCTAACGTGTGAAGTGGTTATCTTACTGTGATTTTGATCTGCACTTCCCTAACAACTGATGATGGTGAGCATCTTCATGTGCTTATTGGCTATTTGTATATTTCCTTTGGAAAAATGTGTATTCAAGTTCTTTGCCTATTTATGAACTGGGTTTTATTTTTATATTTTTTGTCATTGTGTTGAAGTTCTTTTGGTATTCTGGATGTAATCTTTTATTAGATTATGATTATACACAAATGCTATGATTTGCAAATATTTTCTCATTCTGTAGGTTGGCTTTTCACTCTCATGATAGTGTCTTTGATGACAAAATTTTTTAACTCTGAAGTTCAATTTAATTATTTTTTTGTCATCTGTGCTTTTGGTGTCATAGCCAAGAAATCACCGCCAAATTGAGTGTGACGAAGACTTTCCCCTATGTTTTCTTCTAGGGGTCATAGTTTTGGCTCTTACATTTATGTCTTTGGTCCATTTTCAGTTCATTTTTGTACATTATTAGAGTCCAACTTCATTCCTTTGTGGGTGGATAAACTTTCTTCCAGTATCATTTGTGCAAAAGACTGTCTTTCCCCTACGTAATGGTTTTCTCGCCCTTGCCATTCAGACCACTAATTTGATTTTTATAGCGATTGTCCTCTCCTGCAAGGCAATTGCTGTTCTCAGGTCCTTTCAGTGCCAAGAGCTAGTGAATTTGTGTATTATCTCTAATGTTTATACCACATGTATATACACATGCATATATTTACACTGATATTTATTTCTATTGCTACATATTGAAAACCATGAGTTCATACTGATGCATCTATTTCTGGTCCAACACCAGACTTCATTCTATCTGCCTTCCTCCTGTACTTGTTTTGCTGTTCTGACTGTGAGAAACTTGGCCAACTCCTTTATATGTAATCAGTCTCCCTTCTCTGCCACCGGCCCTCCCCCAGACACCCATTCCTGCTTCGTCTCTGCTCGCCATTCTGAGCCACTGGCACACTGTCCTGCCTCCTTCCAACACATGTGGAGACCCTGCTCACCCAGTGTGGGGTTCCACTACCATGCCAGTCAGGCTGCCTGCATGGGCATCCTCTTCATTACCTTGGGCTCTGACTCCCAGCTCAGCATCACCCCTCCTCCTGAGACCTGGGCTCAGGGACCACCACCCTGGGCCACGATGGCCTCACTTGCACTCCCTTGCTACAAGGTTGATGCCTACCTGGCTCTACCGACCTACTGGCTTTACAACTAGACTGTTAGTGAAGGGAAGCAGAGGAAGAAGAGAAAGATTTTTAAAAAACATGTATCTTCCTAACTTAAAATTTTCTGATGGTTTCTCATGTCACTTAAAATAAAACCCAAACAACTTACCCTGGGGCTTAAAAAAATTTTTTTTAATCCTCAGCTGAGGATATTTTTTCATTGCTTTTACAGAGATGAAGGGAGAGACAGGAAGAGAGAGAGAGAGAGAGAGAGAGAGAGAGAGAGAGAGAATCATCGATGTGAGAAACATTGATGGAGGAGAGAAACATCGATTGGTTGCCTTCTTGTACACGCCCCGACCAGGGATCGAACCCACAATGTGGCTAAGTGCCCTGACTAGGAATTGTACCTGCACCTTTTCAGTCTACAGACAATGCTCCAATTAACTGGACCACACCAGCCGGGGCCTTTGGGGCTTTTAAAGCCCCCCATGATCTAGTCTCATTCTGTACCATTCTCCTCTCTGCCCACTGGGCTGGTAAGCACATGGGCCTGGTACTGTTTCCTTGAACATGCTAAATTTGTTCCCACACTAGAGCCTTTGTACTAGCTGTTCCCTCTAATTGAACTCCTGACCACGAATCTAAGTAACATCTTAGTTCCTTTGTCGAATCACCCGATTTGAGTTATATTCACAGTAGTTACTATTCTCTGATACTTCCTTGTTTACTGATTTGTTTCTGTACATTAAAATCTTAGTAAGTTCCCCGAGAGTTGGTCCCTTCTTAGTCACTGCTCTGTCTCTAGCCTCTGGGGAATGAATGCAATGATAAAGAACAAGGCTCTGTAAGAGCTGTATCCTGTGAAGCAGGTGATGACTGAGTGGTTCCTGTGCACTTTTTTCATCAGCATGGTACTGAATGTTGCCTGCCTCCTTTAATACTGCAACCAGTACGCAACCATCACTCCTATAGTGTTTATACCCGCCAGTGGAACTGCTGTCACGTGTAATACCCCCATTACCTGTGTCAGAGCTTGGATGCTTGTGTTGATGTCACCACTGGCTACTTGGGAGATAATGAAATTGATCGTGGATGCTGTATTACTGTGCATGTCATCAAAGTGTGGAGAAAGAGCCCGGATCCTAGAGAGGAGAGCAAAGGGAAAAATTCAATCCCTGTTATAAGATATGCCAGTGAGCTGGAATTAGGCAATTCCCCACTGGCTCCAGATCTTAGTAAAGAACTGCTGACAGCTTGGTAGTAATCAGTTCTAAGAAGTTCTACTTGCACAGAGAGAGTTCTTTTCACACATGCACTCTGATGATTATGAACTGCTCGTCCTTAAACGAAAGAGGTTAACTTACTTGGGTTCAGGAATAAGGACCGGTTCAAAAATGTCATCCAGTTTGTGCTGCACAAGTTCCGGCATCTCACACCGGACTGTACCATTGTCATTCTCAATCTCATCAAGATCCAGCTGGAATTCTCGGCGCACCATCTGGGCCGCCTCCGGATGCCCGCTCATGCTTCGAGCTTGGCTAAGGAAGCAAAAAGAGGCTCCTGAACTAAAGGAGACTTCTTAACCAAAGGGAAGAGTAGAACTGCCAGCTGCCCCAAAGCTTCAAGACAGATGTTCAACTTCTGGTTTCAGCCCCCCTGAATAATTTAAGTCTGAGTCTAAGCAAGTGCCTTCAATGGGCAACAACACTGGTTCATGAATATTCTGAGAGCAGACAACTTTACTTTCTCCTTACAGTACTTGTCAAGTTGTAAGTATTCTTTCCAGTTCACTAAAGCCAACAAACTTGGTACTGCTATTCCAGATGGGGCAGAAAATAATTAATAAAGTATACTTATATTGACTCAAAGCTTGCTAGTTCTGGCAAAAATTTAAGAAAAATCTGGACTGGCTGGTTATTTTCTACCAAATGAACCAGCATTTAAGTTTTTGTAATAATAAGCATCATTCCATGCAGTGTTCAGTACATTTTATACCTTGAGGGACACTCAGTCACAAATTTTTATTTACTCTTGACTGGTTAGAGCCAGAATTATATCCAAGGAATAGACATTTAGAGATTCCAAATTCAAATTGGTCAAAATATACTCATGGTACAATCCAAAACAGAGCTGTCTATCTTAAAAGTCATATTATTTTGAGTCCCTAAGCCAATTCTGGGTTGCAGGGATTTTACTTAGCCTTACCTAAAGAGTCAAAACCTGAGCATGACCAAATATATAGCATAATGAAGGTGAACCAATATTTGTAGGCACATGGCATTAAGCTGCCACTTGTGCTAGCCAGTGCACTTTCATGAAAGGCTGGACTCATGGAACACTTACAAACACTCTCTACCCTGGTTATAAATTCTAAGCCGATCACCCTCCAGAGGGGATGAATCCAAGTCAGAAGTTAGAAAGATATAAGAGCCCTGCTAATGAGAAATTAGCAGGCAGTACTTACATCCTATAAGTGCGATACATAATTCTGTCCACGGAAAAGCAGTGAAAGAAGGCACAAGACTATTTAGAAGTGGTTTAGAGACAAAGACAAAGACAATGAAGACTGAAGGATTAAACATTTGGTTACAAGACATTTACTCAGACACTCCATCATGCATGATAATGGCTACAAGAACTCAAGATTATGTTTCAGGATAAGCTTTGAGCACACAAGGCAAAGTCCACAGAAATGCTCTCAGATGACTATCTCCATCTACATACTTGAGTTTGGAGGACATGTCCTCAGCTGGTCCTTTGCGTAGCATGTTGGTGTTGGAGCTTATGCTCTGTGTGCGCTGAGGTTTCTCTTCTACCTGTTTTACTGGTGCAGCAGAAGGCCTCTTTGCTGACCGCTTAATCCTTTCCTCTAGCATGCTCATATCCTTTTCAGAAAGCTATAAAAAGAGGCCAAATTTAATTTATTAACATAGCCCTCTACTACAATATGAGGAAAATAAAACCTAATTAATTGGAAAACTCAAGAATATCCATTTTCATATTGAAACAAATAGAACCTGCTATGTTAAGATATTTTTACTTTCAGCCCTAGCTGGTGTGGCTCAGTGGACTGAGTGCCGGCCTGCTAACCAAAGGGTCACTGATTCGATTCCCAGTCAGGGCACATGCCTGGGTTGTGGGCCAGGTCCCCAGTAGGGGGAGCATGAGATGCAACCACACATTGATGTTTCTCTCCCTTTCTCCTTCCCTTCTCTAGAAAAAAATAAATAAAATCTTTTTTTTTTAAAGGTATTTTTACTTTCAAAACACTATCAACACTTTATTTCTTTTTTTTAAAGATTTCATTTATTTAATTTTAGAGAGAAGGAAAGAGAGGGAGAGAGGCGGGGGGAGAGACACATTGAGGTGAGGAAGAAACATCGACTGGTTGCCTCTCATTTGCACCCCAACCGGGGACCAAACCCACAACTCCTGTATATGCCCTGACCGGGAATTGAACCAGTGGCCTTTCACTTTGTAGAATGACACCCAACCAATTGAGCCACACTGGTCAGGGCACTATTTACATGTTTCTTGGTTTGTTTGTTTATTTTTTAAAAGATTTTATTTATTTACTTTTAGAGAGAGGGGAAGGGAGGAAGAAAAACAGAAACATACATGTGAGGCAGAAACATCGATTGGTTGTGTTCTGCAGGTGTCCTGACTGGAACCAAACCTGCAACCCAGGCATGTGCCCTGACTGGGATTTGAACCGGCAACCTTTTGATTCACAGGCTAGCACTCAGTCCACTGAGCCACATCAGCCAGGGCACTATCTACATTTTTTTAAATCAACAACTTAAAGTCTCCCTTGCTATAATACTAGAACATATGAAAGAGGGAAAGGATGCAAAAGGAAAGACTATTAATAACTACAAATAAAAAGATCAAAAATTAAATGCAGGACCCTCATTTTTGCTATGTTACACTAGCTGACTTTGTGACTATGGGCAGGAAGCTTTTGGTTCTCTGTGAAATCCCATCTGCTTTATCTCTTTCACTGGCCTACGATGAGGATTTAATCAGATTAATACGAGTAAAAATATATAAGCACAGTATAAATATATGTGATACGAAGAGGTAACTGGAGTGAAGAATTGAGGTCCAGCCACAATAGCAACTGGCTCAAAGGCAGTAAGGAGTTGGAAGCAGAACTCTGGCTCATGGCTGTAGCTCAAGATTTAATATGACAGGTACCAGTATCATATTATACACAAGTTCACTAAAAACTAAATGCACTAAAATTTACAGAGCAGATTGTCAGGCAGAATTTAAATCCTAGACTAGCTCAGATTTCTTGATTCAAAAATAACTCATTTCTAAAGCAAACTGCTACATATAGAATGTTCAGAAAAAATCTGATTTCCAGTCAAACACAGCCTACAATAATCAGAGACAGCCTCCAGGGTTTATCTGGATAGGCTGAATTCAATAAAAAGTGGTAAAAACTTAAGAGTTGAGATGGCATGAAAACTGACACCTAAATGATCTCACAACTCACAACATGCTGACAGTATTCAGAAAAAATCCACTTACAGTTCCAATAAGTTTGAACACCTGGTCCCCATGTACATTGTACACTGTGACGATGGTGTTGAGGGCAGCATTGCGCACAGCGTTGTCACGGTCTCCTATGTGAATCGCTATCTCCTTTAAGGCTTTTCCTGGGGTTGGTTGGCAAACATTCATGCCGTAGGACTCGACCAGACACCCCAGTTCTTCCAGGCACTCTGACGGAGGAGAAAAGCTAGATTAATATGGCTCAGTACACACCTGGCACAGAACCGATCTTTACTAGACACATTCCCCTTGGCATAAATTAAGGCCTAAAATCTTATTCTGGCTCTGCCTATAATTGTTCCACGCTTACTACCATCTTAAAAAACACACAACACAATGGTGTTAAAGCTAGTACTTCTGGACGAAAGGAATGCCTGTGAGTCAGATGGCCCCTGTGCACTTGATTTTGTCACCAGGGTGGTACTGAGTAGCGCCCGTATCACCTGATACCGTGGCTCCACCAGTGTGCAACTCATCACTCTCACAGTCCGGAGCAGAAGTTTGGAATCGACCACACAGACACCGAAGACATTTCTTTGTTCAACTATAAACTATTTCTTTTAGAGGTCACTGCTACACAGACTCATGTCTCAATTTAAATTGTTGCTTCACCTGCTCTCTGCTTTGAGTTTTTGGATTTGGTTCCTTCCATGATGAAGGGGAACATCTTGCTGGCTGGGTAGACAAGGCACATCCGGTTCAGGATGGCACGGACATCTTTACGAATGACATCCTTTGGTTCTCCAACCTAGTCAACATAGTGATTAAATGAGGCAATTTTCAAATAGCGAAGGTCCCCCCTTCTCTCACATGCATCACTAAATCTTAGAAGAACAGGGGCATGGAAATGAGTGGTAGCAATTATATCATGTAATAAAGAGAAAGGGATAGGGAATAAAGTGTAGGATCTGAGGTCAGCTGGAAACATGAACAGTCTTCCAGAGTAAGAAAAGCACATTACCTTTAGGATGAGATAGGGGATGAAGGAAGAAGCTTCGTTCTCAGTAAGATGATACTCTTCCTCACTTAGCAGGGTGAAGAGCAATTTTAAATATTCTAGGGCTTTCATTAGGACGCTTGTATTGGTATCAAAAAACCGCAGGGTAAGCCACTTCAAGATAAGATCCAAGCAACCAATGACACCCTCTTTTTCACTCTCCAAGTGCTTAAAACAAAACAAGACAAAACCCCCACAAATAAGACTGTATAAAACTGTAAGTTCTACTATTAGGCAACTACCTCTTAAATTTTACTAGAGTCCAAAAAAGAAAACTGACAGATTTGTAAGCCTCCACTTTAGGCCTAAAATTATAAACGTACAGTCATTCTATCAAATAATACAACAGCTCTAAAAATAGAGAATATGATGTATTCCACTTCCTTCTCAATTCATGCAAACTTCCGATTATTTCACAGGACTCAGTATTTCCACATGTGTGAGACACATGCACATTTATCTACTGCAAACTTACATCAACCATGACAGCAAGGGCTTTGTTATGATGCTGAAAGTCTGAGTGAAACATCTCATCTTGTAACCATTTAGCCACACAGCTAGACATCTGAGTCTTTAGTTGCTCAATGTATTCATCCCTTGGAGTAGTAAAATTCCATTTCAGCACCTGAAATATACCAGTGAAAAGGGTCTGTAAGGTGTTCAAATGAAATGAGGTACAGAACTCTATTTAAAGCAGCTGTAGGAATCAATTTAATAGAATATTTTAAAATTTAACAAGGTTAATTTATAATTAAATATGAATGAAGATGTATTTTCAAGCTGTCATACCTCTGGAAGCTTAACTCTGAAAATCATCTAGAACAGAATTTTTGACAATTCTTATTTTCTAGAAAAGTCAGTGCTCTATTATTTATAACATGGTAGACCCTGTTGGTACAACTTTAATAAAGGGAAAAATTAAGATATCAAAATTTAATATAGATATACACACGCATGTGCAGAAAGACCACCATCAGAAATGCTTATAGCAATAGAGCTTATAATAATGAAAGACTAGAATGTTCAACATTGTGAGTTGGGTATAAAGGAAGGTACATACGTATGCTGTACCAATTAAAAGAATGAAGGCATATATGCATGCAAATATGATCTTTAAGATATTTCAAATATTATTAAAAGAAAAAACATATAGAACAAAGAGTATGGCATGTTCCCATTTGTGCAAAAGCAAGGCTATATATTTAAACACTTACGATTACATAGGTATGGAATATTAATATTTCTAGAGAAATATACAAAAAAACTGGTTATAATATCCTCCCTGTGGAGGGAGATTGGAATGGGAGACATGTTTTCCATATTACACTCTGCACTTTTTGTACTGCTTGAATTTGAAAAAAGAAATGCATAATACCAAAAAGTTTTTTTTTAACTATCTAGTAAAACTAGAACAACATCAAGAGGAATGGCTGAATTAGCCATATATAGTTACCAGACTTGTAAGGTATTAGGTACAAGAAGATTAACATCTACTACATATGTATAATTGATAAAAAAAAAAAAATCAACGAATACTTTCCATTCTTTGATTCTAAAAGTTAAAACAAAAACTTCTATGTCTTTCTATTTGGAGGCACAATAGGCAATAGCTTCATTCTAGTTTCTTTTGTAGGAATTAATGCCCCTATAAAGCAGTCTTACAGAAACAAGATATAATTTAAAAACAAAAGATTTAGTTTATTAGATATGAATTTCATATAACAAAGTTATTCCTGAACAAAACAAAAACAAGCAAAAAACTCCTGAGGAGTCTTATTCCTTCCTTACCTTTAATCCCTTTTCATCTTTCATTCTTTGCTCCTTTCCATTTGGAACAACAATAAAAATAGGACCGGATTTGTCTTCATCCTCCTTTAAGCTAGTTTTGCTCGGCACTTTCTTCCCTTGTGCACTCTACAGCCACGGTTCAGGGAACATTGGTTAGACAGGCTGCTGCTCCTTGGGAATACAATGTTGCTGCCCAGTAAGAGGGCACAACACACACCAGAGACACCTCTCGGTATGATATTCCACATGAAGAAACAGGTGAACCATAGGATCTTGCATACATTATGTTTCTGCCCAAGTTCCCTAGAAATGTTTCTAATAACATTCTTATATAATTGTTGGTTAGTCCTTGGATTGGAATGTATTGAATAATATAGTTAGAAAAGCTCTGCTATCTATCATTGGTCTGGGTCACAGAATATTTTTGTATATCAGACAGTTCGGTTCTTTCTTGAAATATTCAACACCATTTATAGCTTTCCATATTAATGACATTTGGATGGTAGTCACACACTTCACCTCACTTAGTTGAGAAAGGTTTTCTGTTTCTCTCCATGTAAAATACATCTCTACTGTAGGATTATAATTGGAGACCTTTTAAATCTGTTTCTCAAGAAAGTTGCTAGAAACAGTTTAAATACTTAAGTTACTACAGTGGTTTTAAAAAATAAACCAAGTTATAGAATCTTTATAACAGATTGAAAGAAAATAATGAACACTCAGTATATATAGTTAAGATAATATTTGAATTTCATTACTGGAACCATTATTATTATAAATGTAACAAGAGTCAACTATTTCTAATAGGTAAAATATTTTTTCTATTTCTGACACTAAAATCATTCAATCAAAACAAATATGAGATCACTTATGTGAAACTGTTTTATAACTGCAAAAGACTGGCAGTTATGGCATTAAGAACTGAGTCAAAAATACTTCAAAGATCTGTTGATCAAAATACTAAAATAAGCACTTGTTAAATCTGGGATGAGAACAGAGAGGAGGACAAGAGCAGCTTCACTGAATAGTGTAGAAGATAATTACCCACTTAAGTTAACTCACTAAATTAAAGGACCCATGAGTAGGGAAGAAAAACAAATAATTATAATATTAGACCAATGGCCATTCTATAGAATATAGACTATTATAGAATAGACAGAATGTCCATTCTATAATGAGCATAGAATAATAAATATACTGGGTCATAAAACTGTTCCTAGTCTAATATTTTTCATCAGTTATATGCAGTTAATGAAATAGTTTTCTCTATTTTTATATATTATTAATTTACTATTTATTAATTATTGCCTTGTTACACAATTTTCCTTTTGAAAGTATTAAATAATCAATACTCTGACTACAGTGACAAGTTCTGAATCTTGATACAGAAACTGGTAACAATATGCTGTGATTCAAAAACTTAAAAGATACCTGAGGGATATCTGACATTGAGCATTTGAACACATTTCTTTACATTTATTTAACTTTGCATGGATACTAAACTAATTGGTGATGTATCAAATCAAGTCCCATTGGTATGGGGACAGAAAGTATTCCTTGTAGACTAACCAGAACACCTTCTAATGATTTAACTGTGCCAAATTCGAAGGAAGTTGAGTACCTTCCTTCTCATGAATCAAAGTCAGCCTAAGTGATTCTTCTTGCCTGAGCTTCAAAGGATTTTTCTCTCTTCACTACTGCAAATCTTCCCCAATGATTTGCATGGCAGAAACCATGACAGCACCGCTGGAGAGCAGGATGTCTCTGTTTTGGGGCCTTATTAAAAAATGAATCACAGAAATCTGTATACATAAGTACTTTATAATTTGATAATATGAAGAGCAGTAATGTTCTTCTATACGTAATATGATCTTTCCTAGTAGAATGACTCAGTGTCTAAAACACACAGAAGTAGTTCTCTAAGTGTGCAGAGGGAGCATACCTTTGCTTTAGAGGAAACTCCTAGAGCTTTGGCCTTTTTCGGATCAGGCTTGGGTTCTACAGTGCTGGAGACCGAATCTTCAACAGGCGCTTTGAGAAAAAAATGAGGTACCCTAAATATAAACTCTAATATCACTTTATTCTGCACAGGTTAAATATATAATAATGAGAAAGTCTGCAATTTTAAATGTATCAATTTATAAAGTGTTTTCAGTTAGATTTTTTCCCCAACCTTTTTTCTCCATGAATTCCTCTTTAAGTATAACCTCAAGAAATTAATTCAATAAATTTACATCTGTTTCACCAACATTTAAACAACTTTTAAACCTACTTTCTAAATAGCAGTTAAAGAAAATCTTTTTGCTAGTTTGCTACTTCCTTTAGGGCCTGTCATCTTTGATACTTAGTATTTACTACATAGCAAGATTCCAATAAATGTTATAATTATATACATATATATAATTATATATATGTTATATATGTTATAATTACATAATTATACACACACACACACACACGTGCGCACACACACACACACACACACTGTGATACCAACAATTTTACACATGTAAAATTTCTAACTTTAGAGCATCAACAATTTCTATCCCACTAAATAGAACATTATTTTGTTTAAGCAGGAAGTCTGGAAAAGCGGTTACAGTTTAGAGTTTTACTTCACGTGATGGAATTTTAACATCAGGAAAAAGAAATCAAGAATTTTCCCTTCTGAAGATGACTAGTAAATGTTAGAATGGATCAGTAAATGGTCAAGTGCAGAGTAAGGAGAACTCATCTGGGAGTGCGGAAATGGAGTTATGTACTGGTTCAGGGTTGGCTGCTTGGCCTTGTACAAGTCACTTAAACTTCTGGGTTTCCTCATCAGGTAATAAAGGGGATTAAGCTAGATGGTCCCAGTTATAATATCTAATAGCAGAAAACAGTTGTGGAAACCTTAAAAATACAACACTTGCTTTCCAGAGTATTTTAATGAGCTACTCCAAAACTCCTTTTTAGACTTGGAAACCAAATTAGTCATCTTTGTACTGTCAGCATAGTTTCTGGTATAAAATAGGTAACTTGACAAATGTTTGTAAACAAAGGGTAAGGAGAAATGGAGAGAGGGCTTGAGATCTAAGCCATAAGGAAATACGATAAAAAAACTGAAGGCTGGATTTCTTTTATTAGAGTTCCTTTGGGCTAGTTCCTTCCCCTTTAACCCTCTCAAAATAGTTACCTGAGGCAGGCTGAAATTTGGCTGGAGCTGACCCTCCCATTGGTTTGGATGCTGCTTTAGCCGGTGCAGCAGGCTTGGCAGGCATGTTAGCTTTGGCTTTCTCTAGCATGGCCAATACCTGGTCTTTAGAAGTTGGCTAGGGAGACAATGTAACAGAAGTGAGAGGCCACATAAATGATACACTCACATCATTCTTACTAGTAAGATCTGCTGTCAAACAAATCTTTAAGCTCCTAGTTTTGAAATACCAATGAAGCAAGCACACAATAAAAGAGAAGTAACACACATTATGAAGTCACACTAAACTACCTACCATTCTAGAAGGCCACATTTCCACCCCTGCAGGGTTAGTAGGTTCTAGTTCTACACTGCTAAATAGTTTAATTTTGCTTTCACTGGGGTTTTGAATGGAAACTCCTAGCAGGGAATATCATCTTTTGCCTATCTAAATTCATGTGCAATATTTTTCTGATGGTTTTTAAAAACAGCAGCAGCAAGAAGTAGCACCTTTAGTTTCCCTGTGGCCTTGGCCATTTTCTCATATCCTAAATGCATCATGAAGAATGGCAAGGCATCCTGGGCCTTCTTCCGCACATCTCCATTGCGATCCTCTAGGCAGGAGTAGAGATGAGGAACACACAGGATAAGGTCTGTGGGGGTGGAACGAAGAGTTGGCAGTTTCTCAGCCAGCCAGCCCAGAAGCTGCCAAAAGAAATAAAGACTGGTTATAGACACTTCCAGTGGAAAACTGTGACCATCTCAAGTTTAAGGATTCCATCAGTACCAACCACTGAACTAGTTCTCACACTACAATTTTCCAGTATAAAATCAGTAATTTTCACTGTTTAAGAACTGTGCTATATTTAAATAATATAAGCAAAGATGACAATCTTTAAGACAGGGACACAATTCTTTGGACCACACATGGGCATTAAATTATAAAGCTTTCATAGTTCTTAATACATTTTAAAGATGAAGAACTTTCACTTATCTTTTTTTTTAATTCTAAGAACTATTCAGCTAGAGAAGACACAAAACATTTATTTGATCATAAGCTGTCAAATTCTACCAGGGCTTCTGTTTTTAGCCTTACACCAATAGTTTTTCTCTGTACCTCTAAAATAATTCATATCTATATTTTTAATTAAAAGTTTTATTGAGATGATTACAGATTCACATACAATTGTAAGAAATAATACAGAGAGATCACATGCACCCTTTACTCAGTTTCCTGTTAGGGAGCACTTTACAAAGCTATAGCATAGTACCACAACGAGGATATTGACATCAACACAAGCCACTGATCTTATTCAGACTGCCCGAGTTTTAGCTGTTCTCATTTGTGAATGTGTGTATAGTCTACACAATTGTCACATGTATGTTAGTATATCCACCTAACAGCTCCATTGAAAGGATTCCTTGTGCTGCCCCTTTTTACAACCACACCTATTTCCTTCCTCTTCCTCTCACCCCCAGTAATATCAAAATTAATGATAACCATTAATTTTGTCATTTTAAACATGTTTTATATAAATGGAATCATATATTATGTAACTGTTTGGGACTGGTTCCTGTTACTCAGAATTCCTTGGAGATTTATCTAAATTATTATGTCAGCCCTGGCTGGTGCAGCTCAGTGGACTAAGTGCTGGCCTGCGAACCAAAGATTCTCAGTCAGGGCACATGCCTGAGTTGCAGGCCACGTCCCCAGTAAGGGGCACACAAGAGGCAACATCACATTGTTTCTCTCCCTCTCTTTCCCCCTCCCCTCTGTCTAAAATTAATATTAAAAAAAATAAATTATGTCAATAATTTGTTTCTTTTATTGCTAAATATTATTACACTTACAAACACAGAATATAGTTTAACCATTCACTGCTGAGGGGTATCTGGCTATTATAAGCTTTTTTTTTCTTCTTCTTTTAAAGATTTTATTTTACTTTTAGATGGGAAGGGAAGGAGAAAGAGGGAGAGACACATAGTATGTGAGAGATACATTGAGCAGCATCTTGCATGCCCCTAGTTGGGGACCTGGCCTGCAACCCAGGCATGCTACCAAGAATGGAACAGGTAACTTTTCAGTTCACAGGCCGGTGCTCAATCCACTGAACCACACCAGTCAGGCATGTTATGAGCTTTTTGGCCATTATGAATAAAGCTCTATAAACATTTGTGTATGTAAGTTTTTGTATAAACCTAAATTTTTATTTTTTTGGAATAAATGCCCAAGATAACATGATCACAAGGTCATAATTATTGGGTCATAGAGTAACTACATGTTAGTTTTGTAAGAAAACCGCCAAACTTTTCCAGAGTGGTTGTACCATTTTACATTTCCATCAGCAGTGCTCATGTTTCTCTACATCCTTGCCAGCATTTGGTGTGAACTTTTTTAGTAATTTTAATAGGTTAGTAGTGATATCTTATTGTAGTTTTAACTTGCAATAGTTAGTTAATTTCCCTGATAGTTAATAGTGTTGAACATCATTCATTGCTTATTTGCCACCTGTATCCTCCTCAGGGAATGTCTGTTCATGTCTTTTGCCCATTTTCTAATTAGATTTTTTCCTACTGTTCAGTTTCTAGAGTTCTTTATATATTCAGATTATAGTCCTTTATCAGATATGGTTTGCAAATATTTTCTCCCACTCTGTAGCCTTGTCTTTTCATCTTTTTCACATAGTCTTTTGCAGAATAAAAGTTCTTAATTTTGATGAGGTCCAATTAATCAATTTTTCTTTGATGGATTGTGGTTTTGGTGTCAAGTCTAAAAATTCTTTGCCTGAAGAACTTCTATATCCTGAAGTTTTTCTCTTACTGTCATCTTTAAAAGTTCTACAGTTTTAAGTTCAACATTTAAGTTCATGAACCATTTTGAGTTAATTTTTGTGTGAGATAAGAGATTTAGGTTGAGGTTTATCTCTCGGTCTATGAATGCCAATTGCTTTGGAATCAATTGTTGAAAGGCTACCCTTGAATTCTTTCATTAGCATTCTATAATTTTCAGTATACATGCTCTGTATTTGTTACTTTTGCATATTTAAAGATTTCGTTTTCTTTAGAGGGATTGTAAATGGTATTATGTTTTTAACTTCACTTTCCACATGCTCATGGTATTGTAAAGAATTATGATTGATTTTTGTGTGTTGATTTTGAATCTTGCAATCTTACTGAATGTAATTATTAGTTTCTAGGAGTTTGTGTGTAGCATACTTTGGATTTTCTATGTAGACAGCCATTATCTGCAATTATAGATAATTTTGTTTATCCTTTATCCAGTCTGTATGATTTTCATTTGTTTTCTTGCTTTACTGCAGCGACCAGAACTTCCAGTACTAGGCTAAATAACGGTAATGAAAGTGGACGTCCTTGTCTTGTCCCTGATCTTCAAGGGAAGAGCACCCAGGCTCTCATCATTAGGTATGGTATTATATAGAGAGGTTTTGTAAATGCTCTCTATCAAGATGAGGTAATTCTCCCCTTCTATTTTTAACTTGAAGAGTTTTGTTTGTTTTTATCATGAATCGGTGTTGGGTTTTCTAAAATTCCTTTTTTTGGTCAACTGGTATGATTTTTTTCT
Source organism: Pteronotus mesoamericanus (assembly GCF_021234165.1). Classification (NCBI taxonomy): domain Eukaryota; kingdom Metazoa; phylum Chordata; class Mammalia; order Chiroptera; family Mormoopidae; genus Pteronotus; species Pteronotus mesoamericanus. Next base: position 1,367,861 of record NW_026555299.1, on the reverse strand, counting down.
TAGTATTTGGTATGATGGATTACATTATAGATTTTAGAATGTTAACTCTATTTTTATGTTCTGATTAACTTATTTTACTATTCAAGAGTTCCAGGAAAGAGAAAATTTTGCAAAAAGTCCAGTCTTTTAAAAAGTTTTATTGTTAAAAAATGCACATCAATACAAAGGTCCCACGAATTTGGTTTCATTTTATTGTTTTATGATGAAAAACACTGTGTCCATACATGTGTATTTATTAGGTAGGTCCAGGCCTTTATGAAGGTAAAAGACATGAGTAAGGCATGTGATATTTGTAGTACTAACCTCTTGCCTCAGGAAAGGATTTTCCTTTTTGAGCTCTTCAGAAAGATCTTCCCCCTCCAGCCATTCCTTCATGCCAGTCTGTTCTGCCCAAGCATTCACAGTTGCTAGGGCAGCAGCTCGAACATTGTTCTAAATGGAGGAGAGAATCAGTAATGATAACATTAACCATAATTTGGAGGTAGAGAGTGAACATGGCGCTTTCTCTAAGGTCCACACAAACTTGGAACCATACATAATCTAGTTCTATGGTTGTACTAAAACTCCACATTAGCCTTGGCTGGGTGGCTCTGCTGCCAGGAGCATTGTTGCAAACACCAAAAGGGTTGCAGGTTTGGTCTGATTCCCAGTCAGGGTACGTACGGAGAGGGGGTGGGGGGGTGGGGGGGCAGCCGACTGATGTTTCTCACATCAATGTTTCTCTCTCTCCCTTCCTCCCTCTAAAGTCAATAAACATATCCTCAAGTGAGGATTTAAAAAAAAAAAAACGCTCTCTAAATTACAGTAGAAACATAAAACTCCAAATTGTGCAGATCCTATAGTCAACTAGGCAAAACAGTGACCTGGGCATAAAGTATGTAAGGGAAATAAGCCCTTAGGTTTTGTTTCCTGAACTTTTGGGAGCTCTTATGTCCATGTAGTAATTCTACACATTAGAGAATGCATAATGGTTATTCTGAAATTACTAACAACTTTAACATTTATGTTTTTGTATTAACTTGTATTCATAGAATGAGGACTTAATGACATGAAAAATATTAAAATAGCCCAATTCCTTATGGTGAAATACATTACACAAAAATAAAGAGCCATTCAAACACTCAATCTAGCGCTAAAAATAAGAAGCTTACAACACTGAACGAGACTAATGATCTTACTCAAGTACTAGAGGATCCTGCTCTAGTACTTCAGGGAAGTAAGTACATGATCTAAAAATTCATATATTCACTCTTCACACTGATACTTTTAACAAGGATGCCATAATCATAGTACGAACCATTTTCTGAGTGCATACTATATAAAACAGGTACAGGTACCTTATGTACAAACTCATTTAATTCTGTAATAATAAAATCACACAGATAAAGAAAATGAACATCAAAAGATAAATAATTAGGGGTCACAAGCTAGTGATATATCTGGTCATGTTAATACTGCCTGGGAGGTAAAAGTGTTTATTATTTTCCTCTTAATATTCTCTTCAAAGTTTATAAATTGGTTACAGGTTCCTTTACATGTAAGAAAAGAGAATTATTCTTAGCTCCAGAGTGTGGCTGGCTTATTCCAAACAGGGGCTGCAATGAAGAGTCAGGTTACCTTGCTGTCTCCAAGGACTGTGATGATAGGAATACCTAAATTCTTCACATGTTGCTTGATGTTTGGGCCCATGGCTACTGCCAGTTGCTGGAGGATAGTCAACGTCTGCTGCACCTGAGTGGAAAGAGCCAACACTTCATGTTCAAATCATGCACAAGCTGTGTATAAAGCTTTGCAGTCTCCTTTATATAGTCAATACAGTATGCATTGCAGTATGCAATGCAGGAACTCTGGCATACTTTAAGAGACAAGGAAAATCAGCTCTTTATGATGTTACTCTAACTAGCTTATGGGTAATTTTTTAGCCGTGGTCTTTGTTTTTATTAGTTCATAAAATTGGAGTATAGACTACAGATTATACTGCTTTATAATTTTAAAAGTAAAACCTAGTTTAAGAGAATCCTGACATAAAAATCCAAATTTAAAATTTAGAAATTAAGCATGTTTATGTATATTACAAGCAGCTTTATATGAAGATACTGAACATTAGAGTCCTATAAAAAGCGAATCTGAGCTTTATAAAAATTTGACTAATAAACTTGCCATCTATGAGCATATCTTGCAGCACACCAAAGAAATGGAAGAAAGCTAGTTCTAGTTCAAAGCAAATAAAGTGACCACTCATTTTTCTTCTGGCAACAGTTTCATTGAAAGAGAACCTCCTGGCCCTGACTGGTATGGCTGTGGGTTGGCGTCATCTCGCAAACCGAAAGGTCCCCTGTTCAAATCCTAGTCAGAGCACAGGCCTGGGTTGTGGGCCAGGTCCCTGGTTGGGGGCGTGCAAGAGGCAACTGATAGGTGTTATCTTTCGTGCATCGATGTTTCTCTCCCCCTTCCTCCCTCCTTTTCCCTCTCCATAAAAACAAATAAGTAAATAAAATCTTTTTTAAAACAAGAAAGAAAGAAAGAAAAAGAAAAAAGAACCTCCTGAAAGGGGAAGGGAGTAAGAAAAAGAACAGGCATGAGCACTACGTACCAAGATTTTATTTGAATCATTGAGTCGACCCTTTAAGGCAGTTGGAAGTTCACCTATGTTTGGTTGGATAAATTTTGCTTCATTGATAATACCTGCTACTTCATCTAGGCCTTCTTTCCTGATCTTCCAATTTTTGTCACCAATCTTAGATATCAACTCGGAGGTGATTTTATCACTGAAAAAACAGAAGACGCCTTAATTCCGGACTCCTAAAAATTGATGTCAAAGAAGTACCCCTGACTGAGAAAGAGAAGGCAGATTAAAAATTCAGTTTAATAAGTCAAATAAACCATTTCCAACAAACCTACCTTATTTCTGTCCTTGGCAAAAGATCCACAACGTCATTGCCCCCATCGTCTGGTTCATCTCCATCTTCTCCTTCATCGGTACCACTTATGCTGTGTTTGGAAATCCCTCTGGTTGGGGCAGGTGGGCTCTGCCCTTGCATCTACACCCAAACAAATACATCAGTGAAGCTAAGGAACTTGTTGAAGGACACGAGAGCAAACGAGCTGGAGAATGGTGCCTATGTCAAAGTTTCATATTCCTTCATAATACTTAATACTTACAAGGTACATGTCTTAATTCCTATTTACATTCCAATTTTGAGACTATGTGGCAAAGAATATTTTTATAAAACCTATTAGAGTCTGACTTCTCCATCATGAAGCTGTTTTTTGACTTGTATGCCCAAGACAATATACAGCATGTCTGCCAAAACTTAGCAAATTCCATTAGAAAGTTTATTCAAAGAGGAACAATATTTTTTACTTAAAACATTTTTTAATGTTATATTTAATGTACTTTTTGAATAGGTCATACATTCAAAATACTGGGTTGGCCAAAAAGTGCATTAGTTTTTTCATAAAAAAGACACAGTTTTCTTTTTCACCAATAACTTTATTGATTTGGGTATTTTGAGCATGCCGGCTTTCTCCCGCTATTGGCTTCTAGTGGTGGGTAGAGGCCAGGGGTGCTGCTAAACATCTTCCAATGAATAAGACAGCCCCACAGCAAATAATTATTTGGCCAAAATGTCTATAGTACCAAGAAACTTCACAAACCAGTTTGGACACGTTCAATTAGTCACAACATCTTCTCCATACACTGCATAAGTCTTGTCTTTGCATTTCAGTTGTGTTTTTACCTTTCTTGAAATAATAAACTGTAATATACCAAAAAAGTTGCATATTTTCTTCCATCTTCCATATTAAAATGGCTGCACAAAAATTCACCAATTTTGATCAGTTTTTTATAAAATGCGTGGTGATATGACAGCTGTCACAATACAATCTAATAAAATTGTTTTGAATGAAGTTAAAGACAACTAAGCACTCCTAGAACCACTGTATGGAAGAAACATTAATGGACTTTTGCCAACCCAGTATTTGAAATTCCAAAGGCACAAAGGATATAAAGGGGAAAGTCTCCCATCCAATATGATAGCTACCCTGTTCTCTTTCTCTTTCACAGTCCAAGTAATCAATTTCTTAGGAACTATTGCCAGGGATACTTTATACATATAAAAGCAAATACATACATATTGTTCATTCCAAAGGGTTAAAAGTTTAAACTTAATTAATATGAGTTTTCTTAAGTCCACCAAGAGATTATCATTGGTGAAATCTTTACCTTCTCAAATTCTGCATCTATCTGGGATAGGAGGGCAGGCTTTTCATCTTCAAAGAACATTCGTAAAGAGGGACCAACATACAGATACATCACACCAAGCAGGGTGATAGCAGAAGTCCTCACAGCCTGGCAGAACAAAAGGAATTTTCCAAGTCATAACAGAACCACAAAGATGGTGGTTGTACTGTTCATATATGTGCTGGTATGTACTCACTGGGTTTGTTGCAGCAAGAGCTGTCTTCACATTGCTAATGAAAGCTTTCACATTCAATCTGGAAGAAATAACATTTAGAATTAAAAACAAACAAAACTCTCAAAAGAGTTTTATAAAGCCAGGTTCTGGAAGTGGCTTCCTTTGGATGTGTCCCAGAATCTCCCCTGTATTACTTTCTGCACTCATTTGAAGTGAGCTTTAAATATTATTTATATACTAATCACTCCAAAATCCAGTGTTAACTTCTCTCCTGAACTCCAGATTCAGATAGCCAACTGCCTTTGTGATATTTCCATTTATATATAAAACACATTCTGAGTCATAACACTTCCACCTCCACAAAGAATGTCCAAGCCACTGTAATTTCTTGACAGGATTATTCCAATAGCTTACTAAGTAGTCCACCTGCTTCTGCCCTTGATCCTCACTATCTGTTTTGGCTACAGTTAGAATAATCCTGTTACTCTTCTGATCAAAACCTTCAATCTTCAATATCAGTTTCTAATTCCTTCTCTCCACTCCCACTTTCAAAAGAGACCAACATTCCTAGTGCCCTTATCATGCCAGGTCCAGTTCTCAGCATTTTACATATCTTTCACAACAACTCTATGAGGTGCCAGTTGGGCATTTTACAGAAAGGTAAATTAGGTCAAAAGAGGAGCAGTCTCGCCCTGACTGGCGTGGCTCAGTGGACTGAGTGCCGGCCTGCGAATGAAAGGGTCTCTGGTTTGATTCCTAGTCAGGGCACATGCCTGGGTTACAGGCCAGGTCCCCAGCAGCAGGCATGTGAAAGGCAACTACACATTGATGTTTCTCCCTCCCTCCCTCCCTCCCCCGTCTCTAAAAATAAATAAAATCTAAAAAAAAAAAAAAAAAAAAAAGAGGTGCGGTCTCTAGCCCAAGACTACACCGCTGGAAAGCAGCAGATTAGACATGACTCCATGTGGTCTAGCTTCACAGACCACCTTCTGAACCCCTATTCTCCTATCTGAAATTTTAGTTCATAGCTCTTCTGCAGCCCAGTGCCTCACTTGCTCTAAACAGGGCCTTCCAACCAGATTTCTGCTGCATTAGAAACAAAAATAAAAACAAAACAAACTTAGAAGTGCTGTATGACCTGGCTTCCTCATTTTTCTCCAATTCTATCTCCTACCACTCTCCACTCCCTCACTTATTCCACCCCAGCTACATGCTGAAGAACAATCCCTCTTTCCTATTTTTAAATATATCACATGTGCTTCTACCACTGGGCTTTTGCACTTGCTGTCCCTTGGTATACAGAATGTTCTCATAGAGTGTCTCACCTAACTCTCTCATGTCATGGTAGGAACCAGAATGCCTATGTTTAAATCTTGGTTTCGCCATTTCCTAGCTGTGACTTGGATAGATTACTTAAGCCTTCTGAGCCCTAGTTTTCTTATTTATAAAAGAGATAACAATACCTCAATTTTTTATGATGATTGAGTTAAATAAATTATTTAGAAAATGCCCAGCATAAAGTAAGCTCTATAAAATTTTGATAAACAAATGTGTTCAATATACAAATAAGTTTGGGAAAACATCAAGTTAAACAAGCTTCTCTAGGGCATGACTTCTGAGAGCCTTTAATTCACCAATGTGCATTATAGGTCTCTAAATAAATATGATTTTATATAGTGATTTACAAATGTATTTGATTAGCAATCTTTACAAAGTAGCTTTTGTGTGGGACCATTATTAATGCTCACAGAAAAATAACTTAGAGAATGTTAGTGGATATCAAAATGCAGGAGCACAAGTCAATATAGACAGTCCCCAGCTTATGATGGTTCAACTTAGGATTTTTTTACTTTACAATGGTGTGGAGATACACATACTATATTACATGAGATATTCGACACTTCAGATGATTTTGCCCCACTGTATGCTAATGTAAGTGTTCTGAGCATGTGTAAGGTAGTCTAAGCTAAGCTATGATGTTCAGTGGGTTAGGTGTACTAAATGGATTTTCGACTCATGATATTTTCAACTTACAATGAATTTACTGGAATGTAATCCCATCATAAGTCAAAAAACATCCATATAGACTTTTTAAGGAAAAAGTGTAGTTTTGCTTTATATAAACTCTGGTTTCTCAGAAATAAGCACAGATAGCTAAAACAAATATAATCACCAGTTAGAGATTGGCAAAACAATTATTTTGTATTGAATATTTTCTGACTTACCCAGAAAAACCAAATTCTTTTATTGCATTTGACAGCCAATTCAGAGTTTCTGATTGATTCTTGGGATTCTTCTGGGAGAAGGCGAGTGACATAACCTGGAGTAGGAGAAAGAAAAACAAAACCACAAATCTGTGTTTTCTCTCATATTTCTCATAGAAATCTAGCATGACATTAAGACAGAAGTGGATGAAATACGGTTTTATGATGCTAAAACAACGGTAAGAATGACTTGAGGAATAAAATACTTACCCTACACAAGAAAATGACGTAAGTGACAGTGGTTTTAAAAGCATTTTGGGCTATTAACAATTTTTCATTAGGATCACCTTGGGTTATATCCTAAGATAAAATTACTGTCATCTTTAATAGAATATTCTTGACTAAGATAAAATTTAATTATCATGCCATAGTATATTATTAATGGTAAAATAAAAACACAGTATCAAAAAGAGCTTTACTTGAGAAGACAGGAAGTAAACTTAATTAGTAATCTTAAATTAAAATTTGGAAAAAAATACTAGAAAAACTTGGGGCAAGAGAGCTCTGTGTCACTAACCTGTTCAGCTGTCCATGGCAACATACAAGCTTCAGCTATTGCTGTCATAGCTTCTTTTGCATTGTTCCCACATTTCACATCTCCAATCTTGTCTACAAGACCATCCAAGACAATCTGAGCTGAAGTTTTGGAAAAATTTCCTTTCTGGGCAATTAAAGCAACTATATGAAGCTTCATCTGCATCACCTAACAAGGATAAAATTATGATAAAGTTATGAGTAAGCCAAAGATATTTATTTATGTACTTTAAAAGATTTTTATTTTTAGAGAGGGAGGAGAGGGAAGAGAGGGAGAGAAATATCATATGTGAGAGTGCCTCTCATGTGCCCTCAAGAGGGGACCTAGCCCAAAAACCAGGCATGTGCCCTGACCTGGAATCGAACCCTCAACCTCTAGGTTTGTGGGACAACACCTAACCCACTGAGCCATACCAATCAGGGTTATACTTATTTTTTATAGCAGCCTAAAGATGTAACAGTCAAGGACAGCTGAGAACATGACCAAACTAAAATCAGAATTTTAAACAAAGAAGCAAAATAATTTTTATTCTTTAATTGTTATCAATTAAAGTAGCTAAGTAACCAGTAAGAGAAAATAAACAAATCACTCAATGCTTTAAAATCTTAACAATTCTACCACATGGAAATTTTATGAATTGAAAAATTTGATTTCTATATTCTCCTTATAAAATTATTTGCACAGTATTGAATCCACATCTTTCAATACATCATAAATGACCATACTAACTACATAACTCAGAGTTCTTGATAGAGTTGCTCACACGAAGACTGTAACCCTCATGGACACACACAACAGAATTTGAGAGACTTAAAGAACTTGCAGGTTTTTAAGTGGAAGAAAGAAAGAAACTTGGAAAAAAATTTAAAGATATTAATGTAATGATGGCTGGTGTATTGGACTTGAGACCCTTTTGCCCATAAATATTTCCCTTTGTTCTGTCTGAATGTTTAAATAATAAGTGTTTGCAAGGATGTAGAAAAACTGGAACTCTCTTGCATTGTTGGTATGAATATATACAACTCTGGAAAACAGTTTGGCGGTTCCTCAAAAAAGTTAAATGTGGAGTTACCATGTGACCCAGCAATTCAACATCTAGATATATACCCGAGAGAATTTAAAATGTATTCCCATAAAGACTTGTTCTTTAGACAAATGTTCATGACATCATTATTCATGAGAGCCAAAAAGTGGAAACAATCAAAATGCATGTCAACTAATAAATGGGTAAATAAAATGCCATATATCCATATAATGGAATATTATTTAGCAACAAACCACAACGTAGAGTTCATACATGCTACAATATGAACAGTAAAAATATTATGCAAAGTAAAAACTAGACACAACAAAAGGCTACATTTTGTGTCATTCCATTTATATGCAATGTCCAGGAGAAGTAATCCATGGAGACAGAAAGTAGATTAATAATTGCCAGGGACTATGAATCTACCAGAGTGGGGCGGCGGTGAGGGAGGGATGTGGGAAGGAACAGAGTGACTGCTGATGGGTATGGGGTTTCTTTTCGAGGTGATGAAAATATTCTAAAATTATATCGTGGTAGGAGTTGTAGAAGTATGTGAATAACCTAAGAACTGCTGTATTGTATACTTTCCAATGGTGAGTTTTATACTCTCAATGAAGTTGTTATAAAGGAAAAAGTGTATCAAATTATCCCTTGTTACAGACCTAACACACAGGAAGGTAGCAGCTGAAATCAGGTGTGCTTCCTTCACCTATCTGAGCAGCTGCATAAATAGGAGTTTTAAAAGTGGTTTGAGGGGAAGAGGGCAGTTCGAGGACCTTTCAGCATAGAAGGATTTTATAGAGCTGGGTAGAATGGATGAGGCACCGTAAAACGGAGCTACGGGGAGTAAGAGGAGGCTAAAGATCCCACAGAGAGAATAAGAGATGGCAGAAGAGAAGGGAAAAAGAAACTAGCAGGATGCTAAAAACAGCCTGAAACATTAAAAAAAAAATTGCTTTTTACCTGAGGCCTCTATGTATATACCTGGGAGAAGGAAACTCTTTTCCTCTTTTCCTTCTTGTGTCATTTTCCTTATACCTAACTTTTTGTACTAAATAACAGTATTGCTAAATTTCATCTCTACTGTCAGTTAATTAAATAGACTGTGGTGATTTTTCATTGGCAATTTAAAGACTGCATTTATTTTTTATCCGAACAAATAAGAAAGCTATCTCACTGTTTATCCCTCCTTTGAATATGTAATGATTGAGGACTTCTAGGCCTAAATAATGAAGAGAAAATGCATATATATAAATTAGACAAACAATACACATTTATTCATTTAAAATTAGATGACACATTTCTGAGTGATTAAAAAATAAAAAGCTAAAAGTCATGACCAAAACTATACCTCTCTATTACTCCATACAAAGATATTATGGAAATTACTTTGAGAAGATATGAAATCTCCAGTTAAAAAAATACCTGAAAATTAGTTTCTTTCCAACCAGGTTTCTTGGCCAGCATCCTCACTAATGCCTGGCATGGCATTTCTGTTCGGTCCATTAGCTCAACAGCCTTAGAGTAAAACCAGAGAATAAGAGTTAAGGGGTAATGAGTAGTTCCAAGGAACAGCATATAACAAAATGGGAATGGAAATAAAAAGGGATACAGAGGGACCTTATATAATCTATGTTACAATTGTTTGTTAGGTTGGATATTTGATATATGGTTATTATATTAATACCAATGAGACATTTTTTCCCACATTTTAGGAATTCAGAATTTGCTCCAAGGAAAGTAATGGTTACATAGTTTTCATTGGCCTAGTGTGTGGCAGAAACTGCTTAATATTTTGACTTATTTGATTTTCCTAAAAACACAGAAAAGTAGAGTAGGTTAGAAGTGGTTAAGTATTAAATTTCAAAGACACATAAATTCAGGGTGAAACACAACATGTGGCAGAGGCTGGACCGGAAGCCAGGTTTCCTGCCTCAAGTCCCAGAGCTCTTCCAGCTTCTCCACCCTCCTCATCAGCACCAGAGTGCAGGCCGAAATGCACCCCCATGCTCCTTTCCCACCCAGATTTTCGCAAGGAGCTTCTCCCACCGAGTGGTAATATCTGCTCCTCCAAGAATCATGGCAACGAAGAGGGAAACATAGAAATGGATGAGGGGATGGTTTAAGCGGAGAGATCTGCTTGCCTACTAGTATTAAAAAACAAATACCATAATATTAAAATTCATCTAAACCTTGTAATTCAGAATAAACCTAATTTTCTTGGGTAAGTACTAAGTTATGATATTGGAGAAAACATAGGAAGCAGATGTTGAAAGATAAACACTACATAGCTAAAAAACAAAAAAAAAAAACCCACTTTATTTTTAGGTAACACTCTGAAATGTGTTCACTTATGAAACACAGCAATAGGACAAGCTTTCCATTTTCAGTTTCATCACTTCTATATAATGTAATTTTCTTTCACACTCAACTCATCCGTATGCCCCTACCTTTTGGAACTCCTCCATGCAGGCCAGTCTTTCCTTCCAGTTACTGCTGTCTAGAAGTTGTATACATGTAGCAGGAAGGACAGCTGACGCTTTTTCTTCGCATACTTCAATCTGTAAGATACAGACACATTAAAGTTAAAAACCACTTGAGGAAACAGAGAGCAAGAATGTAAAAATACAAGAACATTCCTATAAGCATGCTACAATATCTGAAGCTTCTATTTTTGTACCATAAAAGGGAAGTTTGTCTAAGGCAGTTTCAAGAAGTTGAAAAGTATGAAATAACTACATCTTGTAGAATTCAGGAAAGAAAGGACTTAAATCTTCTCATAGATATTGACTCCCCAGGGTTTTATGGGTCTGAGACATACTATATAATACTGACCGAGAGCTCAGGCTCCACTATTTCTTTGATCTCCAATCCTTTCTTATTCTTGGTTCCAGTGCTCCCTGTGCCTCCTGGTGCGCTTGGTTTCCCCTTCTTAGGTGGTCCGCCAGTCTACAAGCAATTTAAAAAAAAATTAAACCACTCAAGGATTTAGAAGAATGTTTCTTAAACTTCTGTGGGTCAAAGACTTCTTGAAAATTTTACTGAAATGGGGGATCATTGTAACTATGTATGGTTACTTATTGTGGTGATCATTTCATAATATATACAAATATCAAATCATTACATTATACACATAAAACTAATATAATGTTGTATGTGATTTATATCTCAATAAAAACTTTTTTTAAAATGAAGGATAACTCAGCCAAGAACAACAAAAAAGGGTATTTTTAGTGCCCACAGCACTGAGCTCTTTCAAAGGCAGACTTGCTGAAGACTGTTCGTGGGGGAAACCGGAGGCCCCATAACAAGAACTTAAGAGAGTCCCTAGACAAGTGTTCACTTAGAGGAAGGCCATATTTGCCCTGGGCACTTTCGCCTCTTCTACACTGAACGGAGATAATAAGGCCTGGACTGGTATGGAGACAGTGATGCAATTCAGAAGCATTATCAGCAAAATGATGAAGGTGATGTTATTTATGCTAAGTGTCTTGCCACATTTTATTTCATTATTTAATGATACTTTCTGATCCCTTAAAATGCACTCATGTATTTCCATTACCATTTTTTATCTCTATTAAAGTCTCAAGTAGCCAAATGTACTGTTGGAATACTCTGCCTTCATGAACTGATGTTCTGCTGTATTTTGAATGTGGTAATGAGTTTATTTCTCAAATGAAATCATATTGGAAAGACAACCATTAACCTGAGATTCAGACCCTACCTTATACAAATTCTAATTTTTAAACCATATTTTCCAAGTCATCTATTAACCTTAGTAGCAGGTGCCTTTTTTAAGGGTCCTGGTTTGGATGCTGAAATGTCCTTTGTGTCCTTATCTCCTGCAGCCCCTGAAGAAGCAGGCCTTCCAGGAACAGGCTTGAATTCCTTCTTTTCAGCTGCCTGTCCAGCTTTCTTACCATGCACCAGCTCTACTTTCTCTGAACATTCTTTGATCTGGAGAATGAAATTGAGATGAACATCATCAAGCCCAACTTTGAAATACAATCACTAACTTATTACATATTAGATCATTTAAACCACAACTATATGAGAATTCAGAGAGAAAAGTTTCCTTTTCAACAAAGATAAATTACCCAGACTTTCTTATCTTTTTATTTCTATATAAATTAGAATTATAATAACCACATTTTTCATAGAAGACACTCATATTTAGAAAGATACTTTTCCAGATATTAGACAAAATGTATCTTAAAACACTGTTTTCATCTTTATAGGTTATGGTCACTAAGCTTTATTTTTTTTGTTATAATTTGAAAGGTATTTCTACTAGTATGATAACTGGAACTTGGAATGAAACTTAAATCTTCAAAAGCTGTGTTTTCAAACTCTAGGTTTGAACCACCAGTGGTGATGAAATAAATTTCACAAGTTGATATCAGCACTTTTGTCTTAATAAAACGGGACAAAATTGAAAATAAAACCATAATGCACTGTTGTCCAGTTTCATCATAATCTATTACTGACTTACCTTATCAAGCTTAAGTTTGTCTACATCAACTAAGAATGGGTTTACTGCCTTCTCACCAACCACCTTCAAAGCGGTACCCAATGCTTCAAATGCAGCATCTCTGACTTCAGAAGCAGAATCACTGATGTGCTTTAGTCCGAAAGTAAACAAAATCATGTCAATACAAGGAACTGTAAGCTTACTGATTTTTAAGTCATACTAATGGTTGTTAGATAAAGAATTTGCCTTTTATGCTTCACTGAAGCTAAGTATAGCTTTCCTTTTGTCAATTAACAGTTACCCTTTCACAAATTCTTTTTGGCTTAAGGAAACCTCTGATATCTATTCAGCATGTAAGTGCTTCCTTCTCCTTCTACCCTCTATCTAAAGTGCCTCACATTCACATAATCTTCAAATACTCCAAACTGTATGGCTGTGCTTGGCCAGATCCAGCTAAACACCAGTAAATGGGGCAAGTAAGAAACAAAATGTTTAGCAATTAGTGGAACTTGTGCTTCAAGGATAGGAACACAACAATACAACAATTTGGATTCAGTTTCCAAAGCTTCTCAAAAGACTATAATATTCAGTGTTAAAGTTAAATAATCACTGTACATAGTTAGCAGGGGAAAAAAAATCTTTCCTAGATATAAAATATTCCCCCAATTTTGAAGAGAGTCTATACCTTAAGCAGAGCTGCACAAAAGGGCTTTAGCAAGCTCTTAGGCAGGGTAGAAGCAGTGCAGTGGCGGAAGCTTCTTGCAATAAAAAGCGATGTCTGCTGCTTGATGGTTGGATTTTTATTATCCATTACTGCTAAAACATCCTCACTGATGTTCTGTAGTGTGGTCTTTAGAAAGAAAATGTGGTCAATGAGCTTCTTTCAACTATAAAGAACAATCAAAATATCACATTAACAAACTATCACATAGACAAGAGTGCAAACTCATGTTGTCAACTTACAGTAAGGAAGATTGCATCGATTGCCTCCTGCAGAGCTTGTACTACTTGAGGCTTCTTCTCTTTGAATTTTTCCAAAATGGTTGGCACAACCTATAAAAATGAACAGCTGGAATATTATCTGGCAACAAAAAGGAATGATGGAACCTTGAAAGCATTATGCAAAGTCAAAAAAGCCAGTCATAAAGGATCACGTATATATGATTCCATTATATGAAATGTCAAAGCTATAAAGACAGAAAGCAGATCAGTGGTTGCCAGGGTCTAGGAGTAGGGAAGAATGGGAAATGACTGATAATGGGCATAGGGTTTCTTTTTGGGGTGATAAAAATGTTCTGGAATTAGATAGTGGTAATGGTTACACAATCTTGTGAATATACTAAAACCACTGAATTATACACTTTAAAAAGAGGGTGAATTTTATAGTATGTAAGTTATAGCTCAAAAAAAGCTGTTACTAAAACAATGGCTCATCAAAACAAAAACGGTGAATCTCTAAGTTGGATTAAAAAAAGTGCTTTTGTTCTCTGAAGGGCACAAGAACCTCATGCTAGAACAATTAAGGGCTCCAATTCTGTCCGCCACAGCAGTACCTCTCAACCTTTTTTCAGCATCTACCCTTCATATGCTGCCATAAAACCATTTTTATCTAAATAATAAATAACAATAAGTTACACCTCTTATCAGATAAAATAATTCTGAATGAGGTGTATTTACAGGTATAGTATATAATTCTTCCTCCCTACCCAAGGTTCCAATATGCCACACTGGACTAGGCTGTCCTGCCCCTTCCCTACACTAAAGAAAAAATTAGTAGCAGAAATTGCAGCAATTTTGATCAGAATTACATCCTTTTATTCAAGAGCTCAGTTTAGGTCAGTAAAGTTGGAATTTCTATAATTTTTATTTTATCTTGTAAACTATCACTAATTCACTAAATATTTATTGAATGCCTAATGTATCTATTGAGTGCCAGGCAGTATATTAGCAGGGAAATTAAAGTTGTTTTTTTAAGGTCCAAAAGATATAGGCAAAGTTTAATGGCATCCAAAATAATTTTTTTCCATGGTTTCACAGAAGTGATACATATTATAAAAAGCATGGTTTCCATGAAGAAATATCAAAAACTTTTTAATACTAGTAGTTATAAACTTAAAAATCAAGATATTTCCATGGTTATAAAGCTAAAGTTCACTTTTATATATATCGCCAAAAAGATAGTTTAGAAACAGCTAAAGAAAATAAAGCAGAACCACTAACATGTTTGTTATTAAACACTGTATATGATATAATTTTAAGGAGGTGGGGGAATCCCCAAACTACAAAGTACTGGGGACATTCTTTAAGTTGTACAACAGAATGTCACAAAGCCAGAATCAGAACTGAAACTAGATGGCCAGGCAACCATCCAACTATAATTTAGTAAATTAAAATGTATCTTAAAAATTGTTTACTAGCTTTAATAGTTATTCTTAATACAAAAGTATAAAATATTCTAATACGTAACAAAAAGTTGACCAAAAGCTAATTAGTACACTGATAACGTATACACAGATATTATATAATATGTTGAGCACTATAAAAATATTAATTAGCCCTGGCCAGTGTGGCTCAGTGGACTGAGTGCCAGCCTGCAAACTGAAAGGTCACTTCGATTCCCAGTTAGGGCACATGCCTGGGTTGCAGCCAGGTCCCAGTAGGGGGTGTAGGAGAGGCAACTGATGGATGTATCTTTTGCACGTCAATGTTTCTCTTTCTCCCTTCCTTCCCCCTCTCTAAAAATAAGTAAGTAAAATCTTTAAAAAAAAGAGAGAAGACTTTAAAAATGTATTAATTATAATTTTACTTCAATTTATGATTTATATGTCTAAGGCTTTTCTTAAAAAGCTTTTTATTTATTTAATTTTAGAGAGAGGGGAAAGGATTTATTTATTTAATTTTAGAGAAAGGGGAGAGAGATACAGCGATGTGCGAGGGAAACATTGATCAGTTGCCTTTCACATGCCCCCAGTCAGGCATATGCCCTGACCAGGAATCAAACTGGTGACCTTTTGGTCTGTAGGATGACACCCATCCCATCAGTCAGGGCTAAGGCTTTTTTTGGACCCTTATTTTTACTTCCTGGTAACAAGCTAGTCATGATTTATTTTTATTTGGTACCACCTTTTTATTTTCAGTTAAGTTCTCTGAAATTATTTTTAATGCTATGAGTTAGCAAGCTCCAAACACCATAACTAAGTGAAGCTAGATATTAGCTTCACAATATAAAACTGACACATGGTTACGGACCATTAGGAGACTCTTATGTTCATCTAGAGAATAAAATGATCAAGTGGCTAGCAAGTTAAATTCTAAAGTCCAGTACAATTTTCAGATGCTGAGTCATTCTAAGGAATTCAGATTTAGAGGCCAACTGACAGATGCCCACAGTTAACTTAATTTATTAAAACTGTTACTAAACTCAACTGCTTCCAAATTTATACAAAGAAAATAGTATATTCAACCAATGTCTCCAGTGAGATTTTCTTAGAATAAATTAAACTGATATATCACTAACAGTGTAACCTATATAAAATGTCTCAAATATATGAGTAGATTATTTTTCAAATAGGAAAACACTATACAATGCATTTTATGTACTAATTTCACTTCTAGTTTTATATTGCCTTTTCTTCTCTCATTTTTGCTCTGTCCTGGATATCCTAAATTTTATTTTATCCTGTTATACTATATATAATATTGTAAGAACAAAGCAAGATATTAATCAATAACTAATAAGCAAATCAACTCAACTAAGTACTTTAGGCTAATTGCTTGATTTTCTATATAAAGCTAATGAATTTAGTTATAACTGACATTTTTATTGAAATGTTGTGAGGAGTTATGCTCAATATTAATAAAACTTAGTGAGAAATGTACTTTACCCAATATATAAAGATCTATGCCAGAGCTGTTTTAAAGTTTAGAGCAAACTAGCCTGACATTCTTGATAACATTGTTGATTTGTACTTAAAAAGCATTACTTACGTGTCCTGCATATTGTCCAAATTTCTTCCTTAGCCCAACAGCCAGGCCAGTAAGACATTTTGCTGCCAAAGCCACCAACATGACATTGGTGTCCTTTCCAACTACCTACAAAAAGGGAACAAAGGAAAACAAAACAGTCAAAGCCCTGTAGAAGGAAACTGAAAACTTCCTCTTAAAAGAATTCTAAAAGCTATTATGTTAATAGATAGCCAATTACATTTCCTACAAAAGAGGGGATTCTTCTTTAACAGTATCAAATTTGGGAGCTTCCCTAAAGTTTAGTCTCCTATCTTGAAGTTTTACATACATACATACGCTTGCGTGTGCGTGTGTGTATGTATTACCATAACTTCCAGCCGCTAACTCTCCATAAGTGGTAGTCTGGCCATCAGAGGAGGAGGCGACTGATAATGGCAGAGAAGCTGGAGGCCTGTTGACTTTGCTTTGGGTCAGGGAAAGCTAAGACAATGTTTCTCGGGAAGAGCCCACAGGGCAGCAGCTCTAACATTTATACCCCAGGAGCATCAGCAGAAACTGCTATAGGTACTGTCAAGAAGTCCATACAGATTCTAAATTGCGAACACCCTTGCAACCATTCCTCTGAGGGAGCTTCTGGCTTTGCAGCTGCCGTTTTAATTACCAAAAGATCATCAAGTTTGCATTTAGAGGCTCTTGGCAGAGCTTCCTCCAGCACCATCTGTACTACCACCCTCCTGTACTACACCCCACAGACCCTAGCACTTATCAAAACTCGCAGGTAGTAGCTGTTCCTGTGTCACTTTAGTAAGCCAGTGACTATGCCTGGGTTCCTTCCAGCTAAGATTTTACTGTGGTATACTGCCCAAGTCAGCTGGTGTTAAAAAGCTGCTTCATTTTTAAGTGCCCCTAATCCTTGATTTTTTTACTCTTTTCATAGGTAGAAGTAATGCTTCCATTTTACTTTGGATTTTATATAGTCCCTAAGATCTGGTATTCTGCTAACCAGAATGCTTTATTCCAAACTCTCCAAATAAAACAATTAGTAATGCACAGCATGCAAGAGCGTTCCAATCGGTACCTGTATGTATGCCTTAAGTGCTGAGGAGTAAGGATTAAGAGGTTAACATTCATCTAAAACGAATTTGATAACAATTTTATAGGTGTTTTATAATCCTTATTTAATATTCACCCAAACCCTATAAAGTAGGTGCTATTATTATCTCAATTTTGTAGATTTCAAAAATTAAATACAGGTTAACTTGCTCAAAGGTCACAGAGCTCGCAAATAGTAACGCTGTGGTTCAAACCTAGGCCTGATTTGACAGCAAAGCTCTTGCTTTCTTCCTCGCAGCACTTTCCTGGTCACTCACAGGCAAGCACAGAGTTATGAAAAATCAGAGCTATGAGTTGCCTGATGTGCACATTCCCAGCTGAGACAGAACAAAGCAACACTCTGCATTCTTCTTTCAGCTTGTACACACTAAACAAGTATCTTTTTTCATGGTCTATTTAGTGCCCTTTTTTTTTGCATTTTCGTGCTTTTTGTATGTCCTTTCACTGTTCAAAATGGCCCCTAAACATAGTGCTGAAGTTCTGTCCAGCATTCCTAAACACAAGAAGGCTGTGATGTGCCTTACACAGAAGTTTTGTATGTTAGGTAAGCTTTGTTCAGGCCGAGCTACAGGGCAGTTGGCCATCAGTTCAATGTTAATGAATCAATAATATATATTAAATATCTTGAAAAAGAATAGAACAAGTTATGTATTGTTTTACATATCAGTTGATGAAAATGTTATGATCAAAGGGTTGCAGGACCCTAACCCTGAATTTCCCTTAGGAATAATGGGAATAATTAGGAATAATTGCTAATTCAGAGTTTGTGGTAATTTTATAGAACACTTCTACCAGGGATAATGAGAATTACTGTACTTACATGTGTATATAATTAAAGATTAACCTCCTCCCCCCACCATTTTAATCCTCTGTAACTTCAGGCTGAGAAAACGAAGTTTTCAACCTTGCTATACTCAAGGTCTTCAGTTTGTTCTTAAGCCCTACAACTACATCCATGGTGTTTGACCTATACTTTCAGATTTTATGAAAAGCCACTATATACAAAAATATCCACCGGCAGCAGTCAACTTGATTAGACCTAAGCAATACCAAAGGAATATTTTCTAAAAATATTTTCCTTATTTAGTATTTGCCTGCTTTATAATTAACCACATGCCCCACATCCTTTAACATGCTGATACAACATGGTATGGCATCATTTGCTATCTAACAAAACAACTCTTTATATTTACTATCTGTCCCCTTAAATAGAGTCAATTTAAATAGTTTATCTGACAGAATTATAAAACTGGAATATTTGGATCTAGATCAGCAAGATCTTCTCTTCTTGAGGTTTCTACATGCTATTAAATAGCATAAAGTCAAAGTGATAATAAACACAGATTGAAAATCAATCCCTCCAAACTAATCTAGGACAATCATTTTAAACAATCCTTCAAATATGAATGCCTGTAATTTAAAAACCATCAATAGTGTTCCGTAAATAGCAATGTTGTTGTGATAAAAAGGATGACCAATAAAGAGAAATTCAATGGCCTGAACTGTTGCTGGGATACCAATGTGGAAACTCCTCACATTACCTTCTTTAATGCTTTTACTAAATCCGCATAATCGCCTGCTTCTAACTTGGGGTTTTTCACTAGTACTTCTACAGCCTCCAGGGCTTCTTTTCTCTCTTGCCATTTTTTTGCCTCCTGCAAGACACAAGATGAGTCATTTGTAGAACAGAAAATAAGAGGGCAAAATAAAAGTTTATTTCTTTCATGCTACTAATTCAGAGTTAAATATTTTTTGTTTTCAGAAACTTTTTCTAAAGCTGGTTAAAAACAACTGCAAAACTGTACAGCCAATCCAAATGTTTTGTTTATATACATAAAATTGTGTCAGTATATAAAAAGCATTTTCATCACATTTCATAACCCTAAATTCTACAGTAAGTAAACAATAAGATGCAATAGTCATTTCCTTCTCATTTTCTAGGGAAATGTTGGTAAGCAAGTATTAATCAGAAAACATTGATAGAAAGCATTTCTAGTATATCTGACAGTGGGACAACTTGCAGGAGAAATGAATAAGATCAGAAAAGAACAAATCACATAACCAACCAAAACTGTTCTAATCTTGAAGATTAATTTTCCAGAATGGGAGTAAAATGCAAAACCTTTTATTTTATGCCCATAAAGTAGAATATGCTCCACCAGAGATCAAGCAATCTTTCAATAATTTGAAATATGCTCTATTTGAAAGAATTGGGGATACAAAGAAGATGATAAACTAGTCATCCTAGAGCACATTACTGTTCAATTCATCAAATATTTATTTATTCATCAGAAGTTTATAGGATACTCAAGGAGTTGATAGCAGAGCTAGGAAAATCATCAATAAATAACTACAAGGTCATGACCACACTACAAAGAAGTACAAGCTGCTTTGGTAACACAACAAGAGGTCTTAACCTAGTTTACACTGACAAATAGGATTTGCCCTAAAAAACTGATGCCTAAGGTGAGACTTAGAAGATAAAGAGGTATTATGAGCTGAATTGGGGGAGAAGAATGTTATAGGCAAAAAGAACAGTCATGTTAAGTCTCAGAGTTTAGGAACAAAAAAAAATTTGGCACATATGATACTGAGAGAAGTTCAGTATGACTGGAGTGTGGAGAGGGAGAGCAATCAGAGATGTGGCTGGAAGGTAAGTGGGGTCCTCAAAGATAGCAGAGATGGCCTCAAGGGCCACAGGATGATCTCAGATATCATTTTAAAATTCATGGAAGCCACCAAAGGGTTTAAATGAGCCAATGATATGAGATTTGCATTTTGGAAAATGACACCTCTAATTACATTGTGAAATATGATGGGAAGGAGAAGGAGGCAAGTGCAAAGACAGGGAGTCTTCTAAGAAGACTTCTCCATTACTTGTAGCACATAAGGCAAGACATAATAGTGGCTGGGATAAGACTGTTTCTCAGTTGGGGATAATTTTATCTCTTGGAATACATTTAGCAAAGTTTAGAGACATTTTTGATCATCATGACTTGGGAGATTGGTATTACTGATAGCTGATAGGGAAAGGCCAGAGATGCTGCTAAACATCCTATAACACACAGGACAGTCCCCCAATACAGAGAATTATCTGGGAAAAAATGTCAACAGTGTGAAGATCAATAAAATCTAGAGTAACTACTTGGCAGTGGGATAAAGAAAAGGGGATGAATTTGAGAGCTATTTAAAGATAAAATTAGAGACACAACGAGGAAAAGAAAGACAACAAAAAAAAAAGTTCTAGGTTTTGGCAAGACATAAAAAGAAGTACAATAATAAGTATATACACAAAGTAGTATGGGAACAAAGAAGCAGCAGCAACTGACTCACTCTACAAGGGGAGGTAAGGAGTGAAAGGGTACACCAGGAAATAGCTCCGTAGAACATTCTCTAATTATACTCAAGTAATCACTTAAAATAAAATAAATTAAAGAAGTTTACCATTACTTACAATTTTGTCATAAAAGTCTTTGGGAAGTTTGGAAAGAATTTCTACTGCTTCCAAAAGCTCATAAGCATCTATCTGTGGCACCTCATCACCGTCATCACCACCTTCCAGAAGAAAAACAAAACAAACCTCAAAAATGGATGGAATGGTTTTGCTTTTCAGTTACCAGTCCTTTCACACCTCTGATGAAATCTTGATACAGAAGGAATTAGCATTATTAGTGCTATATGTAACTTATATTTTATTAAATGACAGTCCTAGAAAATGTGACTAGTGAACATAGGTTCTTGTGGTAGAGCCTATTCTTCCGAATTTTTATAAACACCAGTGTTTAAAATTGGCTTACCTCCCTCAGCATCTCCACCAGCAGACTGCTGCTGTTCTAATTTTGCTTCTAGTTCTTGCTGGGAACGCAGAAACCGAGTTGGTTTAGGAGCACCTGTTGGCAGTTTGACCCATTCTTCTTCTAGTTCTTTCAACTACAAATATCATAATATATTTTAAAAACATTATCTACATCTCCACCATTAGAGAATATACTTAACATTATATTTACTAATATAAAACTTAATTTCCCATTTATGTGGCTCTAAAAGGGCAAACAAGATTAAATTTAAATTTTATACATTTTGTGGCGTAAGTCAAACTAATTTATATTTACTACACTGAAGATGACTAAGCATACAGGAAAAAAGAAAATCCATTTCTTCCAGACACTCTCATGAATTCAGATATATTTGTATCAGATAAAGCCTCCAAAACCAATTATAATTAAAAAAAAGGATAAATGCATTTTTTCCAAACAGATATTAAGTCCTGCTACCAGATGCATCATAAAGGGATCTTTTAAACTGCTATACACTCCACACTAACATACTGGAATCACTGAATGCACGGTACGTAACCTGAGAGGACAAAGTAACAGCAAAGACAGTTAGCTATGCTCAGAAAAATCAACTGATTTCAAAATTAAGAATGAAAAATAATTATTTGCAAGGACAGAATATCAATAACAATGACATGAAGGAAATATCTTCATATATTAACCGTATGCAAAGACAACCAAAAAATTTTTGTGCCTCACCTGGAGAGAGTTTATATTTTGTAATGGGGGCCTCAGAGCATCCCGAATCCACCTGTAAATCTCCACAGCAATTAGTTTGGCTTCATCTCGAACAGCCTTGTCTCGAGACTCAAAAAGTTTTGGCAACACTTTGATAATTGGCTTAAGCAAGATGACTTTGGAACCAAATTCACTAGAAGTAAAAAATTGGAAAAAGAGTTATCAACATGCTTGCTTGGGTGAAGTGTTAGTTTTCATTCACTCAAACATAGCTCCATACCTATAGATTAACAGAGTTATATAAGTGGAGTTTTAAGGCAGAGAAAAAGGGAACTAATAACCACATCTATGTTTTGATGTCATTCTTCCCATCTTTCAAGTTCTAGGGTCCAAAATAATATTACCATTTTAAAACTAACTTTCTAGGTAACCAGACTAGAAATAATTCAAGTCTATAAAGGACCAACACTTGTGTAATATCTTAAATATACATGCATATACATATAAAAGCTTAAAAATAAGAACAAATCAGTTTATAAATATATAGATGAGTGAAATCTGCTTTTAATAAAGTTTTTAATAGTTCTTACAATTAAGGTGGTTCACTCTACTTGACAGATCACTAATCCTGGCAGTATGTGTTTCATTCCTGACTTTGAAGCTAGCATACTATAATTCCAGGAAATCTTTTTGCTTCAGTTTTCCATGGGGAAAATAGATGCATTCTGACTTCTTTTAAAAAGGTAACATATTCAACCTCATATATCTGTCACATATTGTATTTTTAAGTTCCCAACTGGCCAAATTTAGCATTCTGATTCACTGCTAACATTTCTGAATAACATTCTGGAACAAGAGAAATTAAATTAAATGAAAAAACACTGAAATTCTCTAGTAAGAGCCATATATATCATTTATCCATTACTGAATGTGAACATATTTATCTCACATGCATAAACACAACACCACTTTTCAGTAATAGCTACTGACATATCCAATAGGACAAAGGAGACACTGAAAATACTTTCTAGAAAGTGATATTTAATAAGACACCTGGTTGTGTAAATAGTTTAAGTATAGATATCTTAGCATGAAACTAAACTAGATATCTCCAAGGTTGCCTTATGGTGATGATAAACCATTCCTTTTAGATCATGGTGCCTGAAGAATCTAACATTTAGAATTCTTAGTTTTCCTTTACATTATTACTATTTCATTTGATTTTTTTTTGTTTGTTTGTTTTGTTTATGCGTTCCACTATCCTGGCCTGCTTCTGAAAGATTAAAAACAAACAAACATTGGAACAGGTTCACATGGAAAATACCTTAACAAAACAAAAGCTAATCTTGACACTAAACACATTACTATAGAAAAAACAAAAGGGTTCTAGAAGCCTGTTTTATGGGCCATAGAACATATTTGGTATCCTGGAATTTTTGCTAACACAGATTGGCTTAAGGAAGCTCTGGAACCTAGGATTAAACAGATGGCTTCAAGGTTCCGTCTGAGAGAACTATCTAGTTCCACTTACAGATTCTGAGATGTTTTAAGACAATCGAAGAACCACACAGGGATGGGACTAAATAACATCTATAAGAAAGATGTAAGAAGATATACCTAACTTCTTTTCTTTTTTTCCTACCCTTACTTCTCCTAGTCATCTTAAAATGAAGTAACCAGACCAGAGTTTACAGCATTCTAGATTAGAAACTTCTAATTAAAAGGTAGATTACAGTATAACATATTTTATGAGATCCAATACTAAGGAGAGATCTACTGATACAAACACAGTTTTAATTACCAAGTCAATTCACTAAATCTTTTAAAAAGGTTTTATTTATTTATTTTTAAAGAGAGGGGAAGGGAGGGAGAAAGGGAAGGAGAGAAACATCAATGTGTAGTTGTCTCTTGAACATCACCCCACTTCCAGGGACCTGACCTGCAAACCAGGCATGTGTCTGGACTGGGAATCGATCTACTGACCCTTTGGTTTACAGGATGGCACTCAATCTACTGAGCCACACCAGCCAGGGCCAATTCACTACATTTTTACGATAAGAATGAGCATACTATTTACTATTCATAAAAACATGTGACAACTATACTATAAGAGTCTAGACACAAGGAAACATCACACAAGAATCTAAGTGAAAGTCAAATTTTATAAAAGAACACTATGAACCAACCGAAAGACAACATGAAACTTTAAAACTTGTAAGTTGAGGGTAGTTTAAAAACATCGAAAAATTTTGATACTTTCATATAAGACAAACACCAAGGGAAGCATCTTCTTTCTCTAAGATGTAGGCCATATACAAAATCACAAGAGAGTTGAGAAAATCTTCAGTCTTGTAGGCTACACATTTAGGGTTTCACAAGAGCCATTTTCTAAAGTATCTCATGTGAATGGTTTTGGAGACAGGATATCAGATTAGAAGGACTGCCAAATCAGAACAAATTAGTGGCCTGTCTAATTCATATTTTCATAGCAAATTACAACTACTTGTTCCTGAAAGAGATACCATTCATGAAAAACTTCAAAAAAAAAAAAAAAAAAAAAAAGGACCAAGACATTCTTGGGTTGAAAATAACTTATTACACAAGAGTACAAGTTATTTTCTATTTGCTGTGGCTATAATTCTGTTTAAAGGCATACAGCATTTGCTTCTACTTTATAAAAAGGCAACTAAGGTTTGCTTTAACCATCAAACTGTGTCTTTAATCAACACTTCAAAGTATATAAATTTATGCTTGAGGACAGCTAGAGAGAAAGAGCTGCTTAAATACCCTGAGCAGTGCTTTTCCACAAAAAGGCCAATTCATACTCTGAAAACAAGTTGGAAATATCCCGTTTATCTTCATTAGAAAGGAATTTAGATAAAATAACTATGCAACACACTTGAAGGCTAAAATTACTGAATACAAAGTCCACACTTGAGGAATGAGTTCAGCTTTTCTAGGTCACTTTCCTGGTTGGTATGGCATGCCCAGTGAAGTCCAGCAGTTTTTATTTTTGTTTAAACCAGGAACCCAAACGCAACTGTGATACTATAGTTACTAGAACTAAAGCTAAATGAAAAAAATCTTACCTTAAGGCTTTCCTCAGTGTCTCTGTACAAGCCACTATAATCTTGGGGTTCTTATTGTCCAGGCCTTTTAGGAGCTCTTCTTGCACAGCCTCTCCTTTCTCAATCTCTATGTACATAAGACAAATCTCGATGCCTAGCTCCTTGGCTCTGGCTTTGGGTTGGTTGAACACTTTACTTACAACACCTGATACAACTTCTCCTGTGGTTCTGTAATAGAGATTATAAACAACAATCACACACACAAGGACACACTTTAGTAGAAAGTGCTGGAACAAGGTCATGGAAGGCATGGAAGGAAGTGCAGGGGAGGTACAAATGCACTTTTTAAATTCTTAGGAATGACGTAAATGAGTTTCTAATTTTTAAACTTATGTTTGAGAATATTAAAAAACTTATGCAAAAGTTTAAGACATGTCACACAAGACAAAAACAAAGAACCATAGGTTGTTTGTAAAGGTATAAAATTGAAACAAGAAAGCAAAAATCTCTTGAAATCCCACTACCCAGAGAAAACTACTTTCAACTTTTTATCCACTCTTCCTGTCCTTTCTATACACATGTGTATGTACACACACATACACAATACAAAAATAGGACTATGAAGTTCTCACTTTTGTGAAAATTTTTTAAAAAGTAATTTTAAACACTTCTTAAGATAATTTCTTCACGGAAGGAATGGATATATATGCACCTTTTGCAACAAAAGGCTGCTCCCAACTCCTTGATAAGGCAACAATAACTTTACTGCTTTGAGTCGCTTGTAAATTAAATAAAACCTGTACTATTGGAAATTAAAGGAATATGCAGCATGTGTCAAACAAATTTCTAGTATCAAAAAAAAAAGAAATTAAAAAAACAATGATTTCACTAATGGCAAGGGAGACTTAGGGAAAACTCTTAAATGAAGGGCCCGCATTTGTGGGTGTGTGCATGTTTGTCGGGGGGCTCCTCTCAATGACATAAAGACTAGAGTTAGAAAAATCAGGTTTAAGAGGCTCATGACCACAGGAGAAAGATGTAATTCTAAGATCATCTAGTTGGGATACTAGGCAAAGATTTTTGTAAAGCCCAGTTATTTTCAGTGAAATTCTGGTAATTTCTTTGTTGACAGCCTCTCAGTTTCCTCTAAAAGCTGCTGAAGACTTTCCATTTTAGTTTAGAGTAATTTCCATGTGAAAGGCTGAAAAAGAAAAAACATCGCTTGTTCATCAAACCTTAAGGTAAAACTCAAGATCTGATTTCTAATTTGTTCCTTTTTAGAGATCCCATGTACCATTCAGACTTCTGAGAACAGAGGTAAAGACTAAAAACAACAACAAAACAACCAAGTATCAAGGAACTATGAAAGTTAGAAAATTCATATATTCTAAAAGTGCTAATATAAGGACAGTGATCCATGAATATATATATAGATAGATATAGATATATAGATTAATCCAGGTAGCACCAGACAGGGGTTTTTCACAGAAGAGTTGAAAAGAAATTACTTACTTTCCTGCTACATGGGCATTTTCAACATAAACAAGTGCAGCTTCTAATCCTTTCAACTGAACCACTGCATTGGAATCAGTCACAAATTTTTTTATCAATCCTAAAAATTTGGACCATTCTGGGCTCTTTTCATCTCTTATTTTCTGGAAGATCTTCAGGGCCTCTTCATACCCATTTAACCTTGCTTTCCACAGCTAAAAGAAAATAGTATTTTGAAAAACAAAACAATAATGCTATTATTATTTATTGTTAATTGGGGAGGAAGGAAAAAATACCCTATACCAGGATATCTGAACAAAGGACCCAATGAGTGGAAACAAAAAGGAATTTAAGAAATTCAGATAGTTTTTAAAAAAGATTATCTAATAAACTTTTTAAGTGTTTAATATTTATGATATTCTGCTAAGGTCATCTAAAATTCCTGACAAGCCATTATAAATGTATTTCAGATACAAAGTATTCAAGTATTAGTTATTACTTCTTTAGAATGTGGCATTAAAGATCTTACAATTCAAACACAAATCATCCTGCTGAAACATTCCAATCTCCAAAGTATGTTGTGTTTCAGTTGTACTGTATAATCACTGAGTAGCTTTAAACTATATATCACACAGTATAACTACTGACCAAACAAGCCACTGATACTGGAATTTGAGTTCCAGAAAAGTCTCACCTTGTGTTCACATTTCTGATCAACGGGCAGCTTCAACCACTCACTATCATCTCCCATTGTGCTTCCAGTTTCTTCTAAGAATTAACAGTAATTCCTGATCAAATAAAAATGGATATCTATTAACTCTAGCATCAAGCAATCTGTTAAGAGAAAAGGACTTTTCTGAGATATTTATTTTATTGTGATGCACCAATAAGATTAAAAAAGCTCATTCTTTGATTATATACCCATTAACAGAACATTTTAAAAGAGCAAAAAAAAAAAAAAAAAAAAAGGTCACCTGAAAACTCTAGAAAGGAGATATTTGTTTTTAAAAAATGATGCTTATATAGTTTCCCAAATGGGAACTATTTAAATATATAACAAAGCTAGAATAAAGCTGAAGAGCTGAGCTACCTGGTCTTTTAAATGGGCAAGAGAAGATGGCCCTGGCCAGGTACCTAATTTGGTTAATTGGAGCATTGTCCCACTATGCCAATGTTGTAGGTTGGATCCCCAGTCAGGGCACACACAAGGAGCAACCAATGGATGCATAAGTAAGTAGAACAAAAAAAAAAAAAAAATCAATGTTTCTCTTTTTCTCTAAAATCAATTTTTTAAAAAGGCAAGAGAGAAATTTCAAAGAATGTCATACTTTCAACTGTTAACTTAAAATTCCTTACAGAAAATATTCAATATGGAAAAATCTTGATGCTACCCAGCTCTCTATCTAATGCTGGTAAATATGATTTCAGTCAGTATGTTTACGTAAACTAGTAAAAAAATAAATCCCTGAATGAACTATTCCTTTATTTTTTTAAATTATATTTTATTGACTATGCTATTAGTTGTCCCAATTTTCCCCCTGAACTATTCCTTTATAAACTTTATATTTAAACCATTTTTTAGTTAGTGAGGTTTATAGTCAATATTCCTTTAATAACTTTTGCTATTGTTTAGATAACATTTCTGATTATGAAAGTAATATATGCTAATTGCAGAAAATCCAGAAAATATATAAGGAAAGAAAGTATTAAAACACAATTTCACCACCATGATGAACACTAAAGTGTGCGGCCACTTGAGTCCTTCCAGGTTTTTTTCAATGCATACAGTGTATAAATTACATGAAAAAAGAAAAGAGGGAAATCCTCTCGCAATCTTTTTCTTATATGGTCACAAACATTCTCCTATATTTGAGAACCTGATAATGTTTAAAGGCTGCATAGCACTCCATTTTTATCATCAGTCCTACTGTTGGGATTTAAATTGTTTCCAATTTTTCAATATTATAAATAACATAGAAGGGATTCTGCTTATTTCCCCTCTCCATCCTCAGTCCTGGTCTGACAAAAAATATCTTCAATAAGTATTTGTTTAATTAATATATACCTTGATAGTGTCTATCTTGAATTAGGCATTGTGCAAAGTACTTGTTAAGCATGCTGATTCATTTTGTGCTAACAACTACATGAAAGAAAGATATTCCCCTCACTTTATACACTAGGCTCACAAAGATTATGTAACTTGCCTAAAACAACAACTCTGGCATGCAGGGCGATCACACTAAGATTCAAAGTCTATGCCTTTTCTTTTATAACCTGTTCCCTCCCATGAAAATGTAGGAAATGTTCCAGGAAAAGTTAAATACTGAAAGACTGAATTGTGAAAGTTTATCAGTGTAAGTGGAACTTTCTTTAAGAATGCTCTAAAATCTCCAGGACCCTGTAAAATAACAGTAGCACATTTTAGAGCAGGAGTCAAACCTTAACGGAGAAGAGAAACTCTAATACAGCAATGACAGGAGATAAAATAGTACAATACTTTGGAAAGTTGGAAAAACTTCACAAGTATATCAAAAAGAATGAATAAATAGTGGTATATTCACTAGTGTAATATTATACAGCAACAAAAATGAATGAACTATATACTGCTTCTCCAACTCTATAGTGAAAAACCAGTCTTTTTTGTAATATTTTAAACAATTGTACACTGATGTTTGTCAAATACAATAAAAATTAATTATTAAATCTCTGTATTTTTAAAGTCCCCCAAGTAAATGCAAAATAGTCTAGTCACCATGAAAAAAGTAAAACAATTTAGTGGTTCCTTAAAATTTAAACATAGAATAATATGGTTCTGCAATTCTACTCCCAAAAGAACTGAAAACAGGTACTCCAATAAGGACATACACATGATATTTATAGGAGCACTATTCACAACAGCCAAAAAATAGCCCAAATGTCCATCAATGGATGGAATAAACAAAATGTGGTTAGTACATACAATGGATTATTACTCGGCCATCAAAGGGAGTGAAGTACGAACACACGCTACAACTGGATGAACTTCACAAACATGATGCTAAGTGAAAGAAGCCAAACACAAAAGGTCCTATTCTATATGACTCAATTATATGAAAATATTTAGAATTATAATAGATCAATTCATAGAGACAGAATGCAGATTGCTGGTTGCCAAGGGTTGGGGAAAGAAGGAATTGGGTAGAAACTGCTTAATGGGTAAGGAATTTTACTGTAGAGTGATGGAAATGTTTTGGAACTAGATAGAGGTGGTAGTTGCATAATATTGTGAATGTATAAAATGCCATTTGAATTATTCATTTTTAAATGGTTAAGTTTTATGTTATGTGAATTTCACTTCAATAATTATCTTTTTTAAGTCCCAAGGTGATCTAATGTGCAGCCTGGGTTGAAAACCTCTAACGTAACTTTATTGGCACAAGTTTGGGCTACAAAAGCAATCTTTCCCCATCTGTTTTCAAAGAGAAACACTCAATGAACTCTTTTAAAATATTTTCCAACTAATAGAATGTGACAATAACATTCCACTGCCAGTATTTTATGAGTTCACTACAACACTTTTCTTTTTTTCTTGTCCACTACTTTTGGAAACATGACGAAGCAGGTTATTCAGCCTAAGTGCCTCATAGAAAATTTAGATGCCATTGTGTTATACTTTCGGAAATGGCTTCTACTATATTCTAGTCTGAGTTTTTAAAAGTTGGTATTTATGATCTTTCTACTGAAAGGAAAGGCCTGCTTCCTACCCAAACCTCCCCAGCCACTGAAATAATGGACGCAGTGTTTGTGTATGCATGTGACACTGAGGACTCTTGCTCTGTCTCTGTGTTTGTCATCTTCCAGGGTTGATACACTAAGGAAAAAGCACTTCTCCACTAATTTTTCCCTATAATTATTTTAATTATAAAATTAATTTTAGAATTTAACTTTTACATGTACAAGAAAACATATGCAAGGAGAGTTACGAAGCAGTACAATAAAATGGACCTACCACCCAATCTGAAAGTGAGAACACTAACAGTATTATTATTGTACCTGTGCACTTCTTTCCTACTCCATCTTTCTCCCCACAGAAGCACTTTCCTGAAGTTTGTTTAGTTCTATGCCAGAGTCACAGTCACACAGTCCTAATCAACAAAATTAATTGTACCTGTGAGCTTTAGAAAACTGTTATCTTATTGCTTGTAATCCTCCATAACTTGCTTTTGTCATTTACAATTTCTTTTGTAAAGTTCACCCATGTGGAGTACTACAATTCAGAGCTGTTCAAAGCGTGGTTCAAAGACTTGTGCTGGTTCACAAACTTATTCAGAGATAAGTACAGAAATAGAGGTAAGTTTAGAAACAAGAAAAATAGAAAGAATAGCTTCTTTAGAAAAAGACATTTTAGAATTTGTCTATTCTAGCTTCTTTTATTATGGTGGTCTGAGGAGCTGAAACAACTTCTGTGAGGGTGAAATAAGGAAAGTAAGGGAGTGTAGGCTCAGGCTGCAAAGTAGTTAAGATTGGACCCTAAGAGGTCTCATAAGCGATGTTGAGGAATTTGGACTTCATCTGGAAGGTAAAAGGAGATTTTGAAGGACTGTAAGTAGAAAAAAATTGCATATACTATCACACTTGCAGTGTTTGAAGACCCTGAATGTAAATGTAAAAGCAATATAAAGAACGGCTTGTCAGGCAGTAACAATGGAGAGGAATCAGAAGGCTGTATCCTAAATGAAAGATGATTACCCTGGACCTAGGGGTAGTAGGAACGCTGGTGGAGAAAAATGGATGGATTAAGGAATGTCCAAGAATGTCCTTACTGCGTGAACGGAGAAGGGGTGGAAGAGAGGGATGTGGAAGAGTTCTGGACAAGCTGAGTCGGAGATGAGCGCTGCAGAAGTGTGCGACAGTCACTTATGCCGGGGAGGCTGGTCTACAAGAGATTTCCTGATTCCTCGTTTGGTAAAATTCCTACAATTTATCTGCATCTGGTTTCTCGATGATCTACAGTGAAAACTATTCATACTTTATAAATAATTAAGATTTATTTTGGTGATTACCTAGCTCTATGAAAATATGAAGAGTAAATGAGAGTATATATAAAAGACAAGTTTATTTGCCTCCAAAAGGGCTCAGATAATTTAGAGAAATTTAAAACACAGTTATTTGGTAAAAGGAAATCATCCCTAATCAGCAGCTGCCTACTAATCAAGCCTAACTACCCAATTGGGCCTTAACACACTGTTAACCTGTCCTTGGTTAAGAGGAGAATGATTACAGCCTTAACTGTGATTTGGGGTTACCCATGCAGTTCAACACCCCCTCCCACCTCAACCCTATTCCATTGAGAGTTCACTCTACCAGCTGAAAAGGAAAATCTTTGAGATTAGCAAAAAAATAAAGGGTAATAGATTGTGATCTCTATAACTCATATTAGTTCTAAATGTCTGACTATATAATTCAAGAACATTTGGGGTGGGGCGGGTCATTAAAGTAACCACTATTGAGAAAGCTAAACTTTGCCTCCACTGCAAATTTTAACCATTATCACAAAGGAAAGTCAAGTCCTTGGGAACATTCAGAACATTTAGAAAGTAATAAGCAGGAACCTCAGAGTCAGTATAAAATGAAATGTGTGTAGAATAAAAGTTAACAATTTCATCAACTGTCACACAAGTTAAAAGCTTGATGGTTTCTTTAGAGAAATGCAGTACTGTTTTCCCTTTCCTCCCTCCCTTCTTTGTTATTTGAGAGAGAGAGGGGGAAGAGAAAGAAAAAGAGAGAGAGAAAGAGAGAGAAGACATTGATTTGTTGTTCCATTTATTTATGCACTCACTGGTGGTTTCTTACTATGTGCTCTAATTGGGGATTGAACCCACAACCTTGGCATATTGGGACAATGCTCTAATCAAGTGAACTACAAAGCCAGGGCCTACTGTTTTCAAAATACACAACAAATTAAAACCAAACTATCATTCATGATAGCTGAAGAATGCAAACAAATCAAATGTCCATCCACTGATGAATAAATGTGGTAAATGAAATAAAATGTGGTAAATCCACACAAGAATATTATTTAGTAATAAAAAGAAATGAAATACCATAAAGAATTTCTAAAACTCAACAACAACAAACCCTAGGCAAAGGACTTGAACAGACATTTCTCCAGTGACCAATAAGTACATGAAAAGATGTTCAACACTGCTAATCATTAAGGAAATTCAAATCAAAGCTACAGTTAGATTCCACCCCACACCCATTAGGGTGCTACTCTAAGGGAAGAACAAGTGCTGATAAGCATATGGAGAAACTGGGACCTTTGTATGCTGTTGGTGGGGACGTAAAATGGTGCAGCTGCTGTGAAGAATAGTACGGCAGTTCCTCAGAAAATTAAAAATAGAATTACCATATGGTCTGGCTATTCCATTCTAGGTATATGCTCCAGAGAGTTGAAAACAGGGTCTCAAAGAGATTATTTGTACACCCATGTTCATAGCAGCATTATTTACAGTAGCTAAAATATGGATGCGACCCGAGTATTCATTGACAGATGAATGGATAATCAAAAAGTGGTATACACATATACTGGAATACTACTGAGCCTGAAAAAGGAAGGAAATTTTGGGTTTTGCGTGGGGCTTGGATGTAGTGTGGCGAAAGGTAGGGTGAGGGGACAAGGTTGCAGCGAGTGTGGTGAAACTCTCCTCCCCTCACGCCAACGCGTGGGACAGTGTGAATGCGGTGGGTGTTGGAGCATCACCTGCCTTCTCTGAGCTGGCGCTGAAGATTTAGCGACCTTGTCCCTGACTCCTCCACCACCGCAAGCACTCGTGCCCTATCATCACCTTGTGGGAGTGGGAACTGCCTAAAGCCAAACCAAACAGGAAGCTTAGTTTCTCTGCCTAGCCAATGATGTCATTCAGAACAGCAAAAGGGGATGGAGTATACAAAATATTTTGCACCAGTTATAGCGAAGGCTTTTAAGCATGTTTAAAGTGAAACTGATTAAAGTTGTAAGAAACACCTTGGAAGAGTGTTATCTAACTGGGAAGAAAGGTCTGTTTGTGGAAATGATGTATTAGAACAATTTAATAAGCAAGCTGTGTATGGCGATAAGAAGTCTAGGAAACTCTGTATGGCGATAAGAATTCTAAGTAAAGGTGGATGAAAATAAAAACTGTTCCTCTCTGGGATCTCCACATGAACCACCACAGGCTCTAGATCTCGTTAGAACATTACAAGATCTAGTAAATGCTGCTTCAGGTGATGCAGCAGTTCAACAGAGGAGAGCTGCTTTATCTGTTTAAGTCCAAGAAGCATCCCTACTAGGCAGCAGATAAAGAATCTGGAGACTTTCTAAAATGGTAGAGGGTGCTCGTATGTTGCTGCAGATTACAATGGCAGATTGGCAGCTGAAATAGATGATAGGAAGCAACTCACTCGCACATTAGCAGATTTTCTTCATTGTCAAAAGGAAGGCCTTGCAGAGAAAGAGCATAAAGTGGAAGAGTATAAGCACAAGTAAGCCAGAGTTTTCCTAGTGTACAAAGAACTCAGGTCCTGGATCCAGAGCCTGCCAGACTTATCTGAATTGCCCCATGTCACTAGAAGCCATATGCACCTGCCCTTTGCAGTAGACTTCTACAGTGAAGATTGACGATCAGTCTCTTTCCAGATCCAGGACTTTGCAGGAGATGGAGACAGAATGTATGGATAGTCCAGTAGCATTATTTTTGTATATTGTTGAGAATGACACTAACCAAAAGAGAAAAGTAATTTATAAAATTGTTTAAAATGTTTGTTTACTCTTTTACTGGTAAGTTAACTTGACAGTTTAAACAAAGTGATGATCTCTGGGTATTTATAAGCTCACAAATAGTGATTATTTTCAAAAGACCTTTTGTAAATTTTTTTGATCCAGGGCCGTGTGGGAAATTCCATGTTTCTATTTCCTCATTTATTTTCAAATGTTTTTATTTTCTTCAGTATCTAATCACAGTATAGTATGTAATTCCTAAAGCGTAAGAGCTAATCAAGAGTTGGTTGAGACTTGATTATGGTATAGTTAGGACTTGATTGTAGGAGGCTAAGTGTTTCAACTTAATCTTCACCCTTCTCCCTGACCAAAATATCAGTTCTGTGCCTCTCAATGACTTTGATACCTTATTCTTTAGAGGTCAGTAATTAAACACTAAACATGGATGTCATTTTTGGGGTCGGATCTTAAAGAATGTTTCCACAATAGCACCATAGGTGCTCCATTCTAACTGTTGGTGAAGAATAAGAGGAATATTAAATAGGGACCCCCTCGAGTAAATTGTTTAGAAATAGTTGATTAGATTAATATGAATTGGTTGGAAAACGTTATGAATTTTGACATTTTCCCAGGAGTATGGTTTTCATTCCAGAACTGATTTCTGTGAGATCAGTCTCCTTTTAACAAAATTGATCCCTTTAACATAAAGCCATCTGTGGGATTAAGAGAAACAACAAAATGATACCTGTATTATTCCTGTAGCCTTTAACTTTAAAAACAATAGTATTTTTAGTTCTAATATCTCAAGGAACATTCATTAATGTTCAGTAAAGTAGCCTGGAACATTTTAAATTTTTCCTTAAGGTTTTTGAATGACTGTGTATTTGGAAATTAAGGAGTGCTGCACTACAGGGAAGAGCTGGTAAATATTATATTTGTATATTTAGAGTTACCAAAACAATATACTTTTACCTTTTTTTAACCCTGTGTGTTAGAGCAGTTGCATGCTCTCCTGCTTTCTTCTTAAATTACACTGTTAAGCTGTGAATTTATAGTCAATGACGACTTAGAAGAAAACTTTTTACTTATTACTTTACATATTAGACATTATTCTTTTCGTGGTAAGCAGATTCAAATTAGATAGTCAATAAAACATCTCTAAATTCCCTCCCCCCATAAAAGAAAGAAATTCTGACATGTTATAACCTGGATGAACCTTGAGGTCATTATTCTAACTGAAATAAGCCAGTCACAAAGAGACAAATATTGTAATATTCCACATATTTGAGGTACTTAGAGTAATTAAAATCATAGAGACAGAAAGTAGAATGCTCATTGCCAGCAGACGGATGGAGCAGGGGAATAGTGGGTTGTTGTTTAATGGGTATGAAGTTTTATAAGATGAAAAGACTGTGGAGATGAATGGTGATGACGGTTGTAAAACATTATCAATGTATTTAATACCGCTGACCTTCACACTTAAAAATGGTTAAGATGGTAAATTTTATGTTTAATTTGCCACAATAAAAAAAAAAATGAAGTAAATGATACAACATGGATGAACCTTGAAAACATGTTAAGTGAAAAGAGTCAGTCACAAATGACCACATACTGTATATTCCATTTATATGAAATGTCCAGAACAGGCAAATCTATAGAGACAGAAAGGAGAGCAGTGGTTACCCAGGGCTGAAGTGTTTGGGGGATATTAGAAGAGTGATGACTGGGGGCGCTGGCTGCTTCGTAGGTAATAAGAGCATTCTAAAACTGATTGTGGTGATACACAAATCTATAAATGTGCTAAAAGCCACTGAACTGTGCACTTTAAATGCGTGAATGGCGTGTGAATTTTATCTCATTAAAACTGTGTTTTAAAGGACTTATGGACACAAACAACAGTGTGGTGATTGAGGGGGGAGGGAGGTATAAAAGGGCTAAATGATAATGGAAATAAACACAATAAAATTTTTTTTTAAAAAGCCAATCTCAAACAAAATTAAATTCAATTAAAAATAAAAAAACCCAAACTAATAAAGGTTACTAATAAAAGTCCTTAGGAAGTAAGAATTATTTGTTAAAGCTACCAATAATTTCACATGTGCATATGCTGGCTGTAAAGGTTAGAGTCCTTTCTAATAGTAGGACCTAATAATTAGGAGTTACTGCATTCCAGTTTTACCTAAAACATTTGTTCACCGAATTTCCACAATATACTCAAGGAGTTCACAGGAGTCGAGATAGTATGTGTAAACAAATAATCATAATACAAAATATAGTGTATATGGAAAGTGACATTAGCAAGGGACAAATGAAGGTTATTACAAGAGTTCAAAGATAGGATTAACACCAATGAGTGAGGGATGGTCAGTAAAAATCTCATAGAAAGGATGGCATCTGAACTCAGTGAATGAATGATAGATGGGCTTTTTCAAAAACAAAACAAAACAAAACAAAACAGGAGTGGAAGAGGAGAAGTTCCAGACTGAGAAAACAAGACGGGCAGTCTTGGATGTAGAAAAGTCCTAAGCATGGTTGGGGAACACTGAATGGCCCCACTTATTGGAGTGTAAGATCAGAAAGGTAGATCAGGGTCAGATCATGCAGAATGCTGAATATTAAGCTAAACAGCAGAGGAAGATGAACTGAAGCAGGGCAATGATATGATCCTATCTACTTTAGACAAGTCTATGTAGAACGAATAGTAAGAGGAAGAAGGTAGAGTCTTGATAGGAAATCACTGCAGTATTCCAGGGCAAAGATAAACAAAAGCCAGAAAGGGGAGTTGGCACTAGTATTGGAAAGGATGAACAGGGAGGCTGAAGGGAGTTACATTAAAGAAGTAGAATCAGTAAGTCTTAGCAACTACGGATGTGGGAATAGGAATGAGAGTCTAGTAAGAGGCCCCAGTCTAGGTGATGGGGTAACAGTAGCACCAATGACAGAAAAATATGTCAGAAAGTTCTGGATTGTTTGTTTGGGGGAAGTGAAGGCGTGGTAAGGAGTGTAAGTTTGGTTTTAGACTTCAGAAATATGATCTTCAACTGGTTAGAAATATGGCACCAGGGATGAACAGAGGCATCTGGATTTTATAAACAAAGAAAATCAAATTTTCATTATATAGCAAGGTTTGATGCTTTAAGAATGAAAACTACCAACAAAGAAAAGTATTAATAAAATTTATTTGAACTACTACTTATAATGGTTCATTCAATCTAGTCCATACTACAAATATTCAGAAACTTCAAATTATTCAGATCTCTTAGGTTTTACCCTATCCTAAAACAGAGGCAAAGGTAAGGAGGGCAGTTATAAAATACATCTGTTCTACAGAAATATAATCTTGCACCACTGATGTTATCTAAAAAAGCTTAAATACCATATAGTCAACACTACTGCTGGAAAAGGTTTGGATGTAATTATTTTTTAGACCAGAAGAAATGTTTCTAAGGTCACACATAAAGGCAGAACTTAGAATAAATTTCAAACTGTGTGACTTTTCAGTTTTGTATTCAATTAAATAACAAATTACCTATTAAATATGCATTACGTACTATCATAACAGACTAAAGCAATCTATGAATTTTCTTATTTATCAACCAACTAAAAGTAAGGCATGAAGAGATTAGGTCATGAGTATTGTTAGAGCTGGGTCTGAAACCTACATCTCCTGTCTCCCAGTCCACTAGTCTTTCTCATGACCCAAGGGTTCAAGTGTCGGATCCTTTCCCATACCTTGATAGTCTGTAAGAATAATTATACAGCTATTAAATAGATTATTTTAGCTTCCTACTTGGGAAGAAGCTATGGCAGTGAAACTATTTTATGGCTAATTTCCAAGCCCTTGACCTACAAAAGCTCCTCACTATCACAATACAAGAGATCTGGATCTGATTACCATTCCTAGACTTTCACTTCTGACTATGGAAATGCTACTGCAGAAGCACAGAATGAGTCTGAGGGAAGTTCAAGGAAAATTTTTGCCCACTCAAAAAACATCTCCTTTGAGTGACCAATGAGGTGTGATGATAGTCTCACTGCAAAAAAGAAAATAATTATAAAACAAGGATAAAACAGAATACACAAACACTCAAATCATGTTTAGGAACAAATAACTGGATTAAAGAGGCATAAAAATTATGTAACTGGCATACAAAATTTAAGCGTTTTATTATTAGTTGGTCAAGCCAGACGAAATCTCTAGGTAGCCAGTAACAAAATGACAAGCCTTTCCTTCTTTCTTTTCTCCTTCACTTTCCATTTATTCTTTTATTTATTCTTTATTGTGTGTGTGTGTTTTTTTTTTCCCATTACCATTTAGTCCTCTTATACTCCCTACCCCTCAGACCTTTTAATTTAAAAAACCTCAGTGCCTCCAGGTAATTCCTATTAACAAGGACAAGATTTATCCTCTTGCTGGAGTATTCTGCATTATCAGGGAGCTAGAAATCTGAACTGCTTCCATAGCAGGTTTATCTCAACAAACTTGGGTATGCTTCCTGTTCTAAACCTGGGAAGTTGGTCTCCCCTAAATTCCTTCTGAGCGCGGGGAAAGTAAAGAGCTGTAAAGAGCTGTCTCTTTCACATCGTGCTACACATCAGCAGGAAAGAAAGTTAACTGGACTCTCCCTAACAGATGATCACTGTCAATGTCTCCAAAAGGTGGACCCGACAACAACACAGGCCTCTGGGGAGGCTGAAAACTAAACCTGCCTGTGAATTAGGTCAACTTTGAGAGTTACTGCTCAACTTTACCAAGGTAGGTGAAAACCTAACGCTCATTCATCCCGAAGCCACTCAGGTCTCCAAATCCCAGGCTAAGGACCCAAGGCTCAAGGGCACTGGATTCAGCTGCAACTGTCCAGCTCAACAAGGTTATACTCGGGTAAAAGCAATCCTCTCCTTACTCTAAGTAGGAACCAGGGGAGGCAACGCCAGGATGTGGGCACCGCTCAATCACTGCATAGCCAAACAAGCACTCTAGGGCCGCTGCCACCACCTAGAAGTAGAGCAGATGCCCCAGGCTTTAGCTCAGAGCAACCGGCATTGTTTATGCTCTTTCGCTGGCCTTAGCCTCTGATAGGCCAGGAAAGTCCCCTGAACTGTCTACAAGGGCTTCCGGCCTGGGAACGGGATGCTGGACCCCCCGCCCGCAGTTTGACACTTACGCTCCCCAGGCATGGAGAGGCCCTAATGTCCGAGCAGAATCAGCAGGAATACCGGGCGGGCAGCAGCGGTGGTGCTGCCGGCCCGCTGGGAAACACCTCCCCCAGGGGCGGGGCCCAGAGCGTGCAGTCTGAGTGCCCGCCCCTCCTGGGCCCCCTTCCCGCAAACGCTAATAGCTTAAAGGAGCCGCTGCTCTTGGTCCAGAGGTCTGCAGGACTAGGGCCTCTTCCAGCCCACAGGGTTTGTAAGGCAAATTAAGGCCCAACCAGGGAGATTCCACCACGGTTGGATGGATCTCGTTTTTTGGTGTCAATACAGGTAATGTACCAGAAACAAAGGACATGATCAGTTCCCAGTATCACAATCCTAATCCCTCCTCCAGGGGTGAAAAATATTGATGCAGGAAATAGCCAAAGCATCAGGATAAATATACAGACCCCATTATGTAAGCTGCTTACTTCCTTAACTTGAGCAGTCAGTGTTCTTCCAATGGCAACTCAAAGGCCCAGAAAAGATTTCTGGCGGCCTGGAATGCTTCACTCACCCTCTCACTGACTTCTTTTCTTCTCTCAGGACGAGGAATCCCAGACAATGATACAAGATGGGTAGGAAGGTAACAGGAGATGAAATAGAAAAATAACATTCTTCTTGTGAGTAAAATGTAATCTTTTAAAAACTGGCCAAGATTCACTACAAATCTATGTCTCTAGATAAAGAATCTTGCATGTAAATACAATTTTTCATACATCTAATTTAACATGAAGAGTTCTTGAGAATATTGTAGGAGACACTGGATTACCAATATTTCAGAGAGTTAAGTAGTGGTCTCTGAGCTCTCCATAGGCTATCAATTTTTTTTCGTAAGAGGAATTTTTCCTCTATCTCAGTTTACAAGGTTTGACTGCATTTTGTGTCTCCTCCATATGTCAAGAAAGATTTTTGTGTGTTTTATTTATTGATTTTTAGAGAGAGGAAGGGAGGGGAGAGAGAAACGTTGATTTGCTATTCCACCCATTTATGCACTCATTGGTTGATTTTTGTACGTGCTCTGATCAAGGATCCAACCTGAAAGTTTGGCTGATCTGGACGATGTTCTAATCAACTGGGGCGGGGGCGGGGTGGGGGGGGAGTGTGTGTGTGTGTGTGTGTGTGCGTGTGTGTGTGTCCCCTGTGTGTTTTTAATCTTGATCAGAGGACATTTTTTCATTGCTTTGAGAGAGAGAGAGAGAAAGGGAAAGGGGAGACAGAAAAAGTGGGGGGGGGGGGGGGGGGGAAGAAAGTGAAAGAAACATGTACAGGAGAAGTATCGATTGGTTGCCTTCTCATACACACCCCAACTGGGACTGAACCCACAACCTGGGTATGTGCCCTGACCAGGAATAAAATCCTCGACCTTTTGGTCAACAGGACGCTCCAAACAACTAAGCCACACAGGCAAGGGCTGTGTGTTTTTTAAGCCTGTATTACTCCACCTAAACTTGATAAATAAACATGCCTTACTAAAGCCTTCGGTCACCACCAGACCAGTTTAATGAAGCTAAAGATCATTAATAAACGTCCTAACATCTATCATCCCAAATAGTGGCTCAAATGGAAATTTAGATTCCAAAGGACAGGCATAAAAATGGCTCTACCAGGGAGCAGACCCAGGTTACCTTTGTTTGCAAGGTCTTACAGAATTCAGGGCTAAGTAAATGGCTAAATTTGTGTTAATCTTAATTCCGAAGTGGAGGGGGGATATGAAGGATAAATGGCAATGGAAAAAAATACAATAAAAATGAATTTTAAAAAAGATTTTCTTTCATTATATCCTCATTAAGCACATCACACTATTCTGATGGTAATAATGGTTTGTAGAGCAGCTTTCCACAAGATTGTGAACACCTCAACAGCAAGGGCTGGAAGGTACTGGGTTGGCCAAAAGTCTGTACGGTTTCTTCCATAAAATAAAAGACACATTTTGCATTTTCACCGATGACTTTATTGACTTGTATATTTTAAGTATGTATGTTGGCTATCTCCCGAATGGTATAATGTTAATTGTTCTCAATTAATGTCTTGATTTGATTGCTTTCAACTTCAAGTGGTCTACCTATGGAGCATCACCCAGCAAGAACTCTCCAGCACAAAACTTTGCAAACAACTTTTGACACGTTTGGTCAGCCACAGTGCCTTCTCCATGCACTGCAAAAATCTTTCCTTGCATTTCAATTGCGTTTTTATCTTTCCTGAAATAGTAAAGCATAATATGCCAAAAATGTTGCGTATTTTTCCCCATCTTCGATATTAAAATACCTACACAAAAGTTCACCAATTTTGAGAAGTTTTTAAAAAATGTATTCTGAGCCCTGGCTGGGTGGCTCAGTGGACTGAGTGCCAGCCTGCGAACCAAAGGGTCCCCAGTTCAATTCCCAATCAGGGCAAATGCCTTGGTTGCCAGCCAGGTCCCCAGTAGGGGGCACATAAGAGGCAACCACACATAGATGTTTCTCTTCTCTTTCTTCTTCCCTTCCCCTCTCTCTAAAAATAAATAAATAAAATCTTTTAAAAAATAAAAATAAATGCATGCTGATATGACAGCTGTCACAATAAAATCTAACAAAATTGTTTCAAACGAAGTTAAAGACAACTAGGTGCTACTAGAGTCATCTTATGGAAAAAAAAACAAATGCGCTTTATGGCCAACCCAATACCTTAAACATCTTTTTCTTCCAGTGTGTGATATAAAATGAATACTGAATATTTATCATAAAAGGTATGACCAACACTTCCTTTGACATAGGAATCCTGGTCATCTCAATAAGCATAGTACAGTGCATATACACAAATGAATAATACCCAGTGCAGTGCTTATTAGTGAATTAAAAATTTAGAGGGGAAAAAATGCATTGATTTTACAGCTCCGTCTCTGACATCAGACCTCAAGATTATAATCATAAGTATTTCTATCTTTCG
The DNA here is from genome assembly GCF_021234165.1 of Pteronotus mesoamericanus. Lineage (NCBI taxonomy): Eukaryota > Metazoa > Chordata > Mammalia > Chiroptera > Mormoopidae > Pteronotus > Pteronotus mesoamericanus. The sequence goes on along the minus strand of NW_026555299.1, from coordinate 1,325,138 downwards.
TCCCAAATTCATAGACATTTTATATAACTACAGTATTTCCAAATAGTTCTTAGACATCTTACCAAATATCACAGTCCAAACATAGCTCATCTTATTTTGGTTATCACTTATTTTCTTTACAGTAGGATGAGAAGACTAAACTGGACATGTAAAACCTTCATAATTCAACAAATTAAGATAGTAATATTCTCCTTTAAATGGCACAATGGAAACTTTAGGAAATTATTTGGTAAATATTACCTACAGATATCAGTAAACCTAGAAGTGAATATGGGAAAATGGTAACAATTCATGTATCAGGAAGGAAGGTTTTTCTAAAAAAAAAATCTTTCTCTAATGTAATTTTTTTTCTGCAACAAATTAACCACAGGAAAATATTTAGTGCATACATAACCAGCAAGGGAAAAGGCGTTTTAAGCAAAACTGGTGTTCTTTATTAGAGCGTAGTCAGTGAAGGAAACAAGCCAAGTTAGTGATTAAGAGCAAGGACTCTAAAACTAGAGTGTTTAGTTCAAATCCTGATTTATTAGCTGTGTGGCTTTGGACAAATTCCCACCCCGCTGTGCTTCTGTTTTCCGTATGTAAAATGGGAAAAATAATACTACCTATCTCATTGTGTTATTAGAATCAAACGACTTAAGTTTATTATATTTGTAAAGTACCCACAACAGTGTCTAAAATACAGTGGTATATATGAGTGTTTGGTAAGTATTATATGCAATGTTTAGCAAATACAGGGTGGGGTGAAAATAGGTTTACAGTTGTAAGTATGGGAAACACTATTCTTGTATAATTATTTATTAATTATTGTATTCTTTTCCATATACACAGCTGTAAACCTACTTTTGCCCCACCCTGTATTTGTTGTCTAGCTTTTCTATCATATTCCTTTTAAAACTAAAAAGCAAGTGCATACCTCCCTCCAACTGACTGTTCCTAGTCCCTCACCTTCTAGTTGTTAAAAGCTGCATTACAGAGGATCAGGGAGGGAGAGAAGACACTCTTTAAGCTAAGAGCCTTTAAGTCAGGTTTACTTTACAGTAAAATTCACTCATTTAGTACACAGTTCTACGTGTTTTCACAACAAAGGGTCATGTATCCATCACCACAAATGAAGAATATCTCCAATAGCCAAAAAATTCCCTGTGCCCCTTTGCAGTCAACCCCTCTCTCTCAGGCAATCACTGCACTGGCTAGTAGTCTGCCTCTACAATTGTACCTTTTCCACAATGTCATATAAAAAGAATCTTTCAGGCTTTTGAGTCAGGCTTTTTTTCTCCCAATTAGTATAATCCAATTGAGATAACCCATGTTATAGCACATAACATGCAGGGCAGTATAATAAGTGTGTTTAATTTTATATGTAACTGGCAAACTGTTTTCCACAGTGGCTGTATGAACCATTCTGCACCCCTCTTCCACCAGTAATGTATGAGAGTTCAAGTGTAAATGGATTAATACTTAGTAAAAATTTCCAGTATGGATCTCTATTTTTGTACCTATGAATTAAAGCAAGTTCTTTCTGCAAGTCAGTATTAATAGTTTGAATTGTACTCTTCTATTTGCAAAACCAGGCAACAATCATTTGGTAAGAACCTTAGGTGCTATTTTGTAACACTTTCAAAGGGAAACATCAATGAAAATTACTCTTTCAAATCCTATCCAAGAATAGTCACATCTGGTCATTTTGTCTGGATCAACAAGCTATAAGGATAAACAATGTGTATAGGGATACACATCTGTCAGTCAGATGTGTAACTAAAACTGCAGCCTAACTAAAATTCCTAAAAAATGTCTTTATATAGCAAGTCATATTAAACATCTTTATCAATAGTATAATTCTCTTGATTAGGAAGCAAAAAGAAACTTACAAAAAATATTAAGAAACATTATAAATACTATATCCAATATTACAAAAAAAGCTTTTAAAGAGGTCTGAAAATTTTGTACATTGTTGGTGAGCATGTAAACTCCATCAACTGATGAATGGGTAAACAAAATATGGTATATCCATACAATAGAAAATCATTCATCCATAAAAAGGAATAAAATACTGATGCATGCTTCAATATCAATTAACCTTGATAATATTATGATGAGTAAAAGAATCCAGACACAAAAGGCCATATTGCGTATGATTCCAACGGTAGGAAATGCCCGGTTTAGGCAAACCCACAGAGACAGAAAGTAGAGTAGTGGTTGCCAGGGGCTGGGGAGGCAGGTGGAGAAGTTGGAGGGAAAGGTACAATGGGAGTAACTGCTTGTGGGTATGAAGTCTCTTTTGGGGGTGATATAAATATTGTGGAATTAGATAGTAGTGATAGCTATACAACTTTGTGGATGTGTTTAAAAGACACTGAATTGTATGTATACCTTAAAAGGATAAATTGTAGGGTATATGAATTATATCACAATTAAAAAAGCCATTGACAATATAAAGAATAAAGCTGTGGCATATTCTCAGAAAAAATGTTATACAGCAGCGAAAACAAATGAAGACAGTTATTAGCACGCATAAAAAAGATGAATTTCACAAACCATGCTGAGAAAAAAATAGCTAGCTACTGAAGAACATATGGTATGATTATACAAACCAAAATATTATACTAGGGACATACATTTGTGGTTATATTAAAAAGAAAAGTACAAGGAGGATATACTGAAAATTCCGCATAGTTGAAAAGGAAGAGACTAGGATCTGGGATGCAATCAAGGAGGATTGAACAGGATACTGGTGATGATCTATTTCTTAAACTAGGTAGTAGAAATATGGGTGTTTTCTTTTTTAAATTAATAACAAATAATTTATTATTTTAAAAATGTATGAAATAGTCCATGAGTTTAAAAATGAAAGAAAAAACTCTGCCTCTAGCTAGTAGGATGTTATAATTTAAAAAGTTATATAATGTAGGGTTCAAGCAGTAGTGTAGAAGGGCACTTTAAAAAAAAATCTGAGAGAAGTAATGGGCTGAAAAGAAGAAAATTTACATCCCTAAATCCCTGCTCTGCCATTAACTAGCTGTGAAACCTCAGGGAAGCCATTTAAACTTTGGAGGCTGTAGTATACTCAAGCATAAAACATGGAGTATTAACACTCCTGCCTCTAAAATTTTAAGGAACAGTACTCCACAACAACTATTTATGTAGAATAAATAGCATGCTTGCAATTCCAAGTTCTTCAGTACAAAGATATCTGCAGCTAACATTAAATATTTGGAAAGTGCTCTACTTCAGTGGTAAAAATCTCAAAGCCCCATTCTCTCTGGCCCTTGGTTAAATTACTACAAAGTAATGGTTGTTTGCTTTATACTAGAATCACAGAGGTAGTTAATAATCCAAAACCATAGTTGCACACATATGGGTTCTACCATCATTTTCCTTTTTCAGGCACTCTAACCCTGGTAGAATATATTTTTGTCCCCAGGTCAAAAAGTATGGATTCATACAAGCCACTCAAAAAGCAAAATTTTAATCATCAGCCTCTTATGCCTGGCAAAGAAAGTAATGTGGTAAAAGATAAAAACACTGATTCAAGAAGGCAGAAATATGAACTGTGTTTCTTTCTCTATACACACAAAACTGAGAAAAAGAGTTTCTAAGTCATTCAGTCACATTTAGCACAATTTGTGGCACCAAGTAGTCAGTATCCCATTCCAAGCAGGCCTCCCTATAGCCTGTACTCAACTGATACAATAAAAAGAAAACTACAAACCAATATCACTGATAAATATTGATGCAAAAATCTTCAACAAAATACTAACAAACTAAATGCAACAGTATACAGGGTGGGGCAAAAGTGGGTTTACAGTTGTAAGTATATGAAACACAGAGTTTAATCTTGTCTTTATTATTTATTAAATATTGTATTATTTTCCATATAAACAATGTAAACCTACGTTTGCCCAACCCTGTATTAAAAGGATCATATAGCATAACCAAGCAGATTTATTCCTGGAATGCAAGCATGACTCATAATACCAAAATTAACCAAGGAAACACACCATAACATTGTCCTTTGCCCAAAAAATGAAGTATAAAACCCACATGATCATCTAAATTGTGCAATAAAAATCATCTGACAATATGTAACACCTTCCATGATTAAAAAAATAAAATAAAATAAAATAAAATAAAATAAAATAAATCTAGCCGTGATTAGTGAAGCTCAGTTGGGCAGCATCCTGAAAACCAAAAGGTCACCCATTTCATTCCCAGTCAGGGTACGTGTTTGGGTTGCGGGCTAGGTCCTCGGTTGGGGGTGTACGAGAGGCAACCAACTGATTTTTCTCTCCCTCTCTTTCTCCATCCATTCCCCTCTCTAAAATCTTTTAAAAAATACAAAATAAATCAAGAAACTAGGAGTAGAAAAACTTTGGTTTTTACTCTCAAACAAAGCACTCAAGAGTGCTAGTTCTAGACTGGGAGATGTTCATGAGCCTTTTTTTCTTTTTAAAAAATACATCACATTACAAAAAAAAGGATCAAAAGAAAAGCGTGTGGTTACAGTACTGAAAAAAATTCTATTATCTACAAGTGGGAAACTTTATAATGCAAGTAGGTAAGAACATGAAATGAAAAAGCGTTACAAAAGTATCTAAAAAAGAAAAAACTAGCAAAACTAATGAAGGAATGAGATAATCTAGACAGCAAAGTTTGCCAGTATCAGAGATTTATCCCTGAAACATCAATTATTTTTATGTAACTTTTTTTCATCTTAATCTAAGAAAACACATAAACTTCTTAGTCTTAAACAAAGTATATGGATAACATTTAAACTTCTCAGAGTAATACATCTGAGCAATCAATGTAACAATATCTTCAAGATCTACTGCCACAGGAGTATGAGGGACTCTTGCACCAAAACTAAGTAGTTTCAATTTGGCTTTTTGAATTTTAATGTTTTATATTTTGTAGCTTTCCTTCCTCGATCTTTGTGATCCCGTTAATGCTTCTAGTTAGCTTATAGCAGTGCCACCTTTCTAACTTTAGCTCTTTATTTAAAGAAAAAAACAGTTTTGTGCATAAAAAGGGAATAGGATCTACTTGAGGGAAGTCAATAAAATTTGTGATACCTGTTGAAAAGACTTTCTAAATTTATTTCCTGTAGTTGACTTTCAGATAAATAATATGCCATTTTAAGTCTTATGATTGAAAAGAGAAAAAAGGCATCCACATTAAACAAATGAATTTCATTTCAAAGAAATACTTGAGAATACTCAACTTTTTTCTCATTTTTATAGAAAGGACCTAAAAGTCATTTTACTAACAAACCTCTAAGAAATATAATCAAGTTATCTAAAAGTAGGGTTTTTTTTAATCTCAATAAAATAACAAAAGTCATGTTTGAAAAGACAGATCACCATGGCTTATCTGACATCTTATCTATGCAAAAATGTCTGACATTCCAACTGAGTCAGAATTATGCTTTGAATGAATCTCTAAACATAGATCATATCCCAAGAACAAACAACTGCTATTATCAAGTCATAGAAAACAACATTTTCTGTGAAAAAGTGTTATCAGGGTTAAAAAGTTAGATCTCTGCAAACAATACATTACAAAAAGGAGTTTTCTTTGGGACATATGTTTCCTCTGAGAGTTGGAGAGAATAGTATGAATTCATGTTTAGCTTAATATAAAAACACATGGAATGATATAGAAACAATTATATGTATGTGCACATACATGGCTGAGTACATATACATATACTACCTAGCTCTGTCCACTGAGAGGGCCTAGGATCAATGTCACCCCAGCAATGAATACAAGGAGCACCCACAACTTGGTTTCTATATATCGCTGTTCAATAAAAGAAACGAGGGCTCCTTGGAGAAATGGCTGATTCTAGTGTTGGGGCAGGGAAAATATAAAATGAGCTTGGAGCATCTTGTAGTACCAGTGAGTTAGGAAATGTTTAAAAAGAAAAAAAGAATGGAGCATGTGAAAGGGGCACAGGAGACAACCTGAAAGAACTCCCAATGGTTAAGTTTGGAACAATTTAAGCAAAAAAATGAATAACACATAATCAGATTATAACTCAAAGTATAAAACAGATATATACTGATATAGATAAATGGCTGAATAAAGAAATAAATGGAGGAAGAAGAGCTAAATCTTCTTTATAAAATTCAAAATAATATATGTAGATACTCTTCCCTCCAGGAAGTGGAACTCCAGCCCTACACCCACTTTGAGAGTGGGCTAGACTTAACGACTTACTTCCAAAGAATAGGTATGGAAAAGGAAAAACAGACTCTGGTCAAGACGGAGGCATAGGTAAACATGCCTCACCTCCGTGCACAACCATAGCAAAAAATACAACTAGACTACAAAACAGTTATCACCCAGAATTGTCACAAAACTGAGCTGTGTGGAAGTTGGACAACCAAGGATCTAAAGAAGATCCAGACAGGTAGGAGGGGCAGAGGGGCAGGGATACAGAGAGATGGAGAAACATGGAGACACAGCACGAAGCGCAGAGACTAGAACAGGCAGTCCACTTCAACGTGCGGCAGATAAAAAGGGGAGGGATACCCTGGGGCGCAAAGGATCCCAGCCCCAGTCCAGACCATCCAGCCTACGTTTCCAGCACAAGAAAGATAACTCCCCATAACTTCTGGCTGAGAAAACCCCTGGGGGTTGGGGTGGCGGAAGAAACTGCGGGATTCTCAAGAGACTCCTCTTAAAGGGCCTACAGTGGACTCGGACTCATGCAGACTCACTCCCTCCAGGCTCCAGCACCAGGGCAGCAGCTGGAAGGGCACCAGTGGCATGTGGTGAGAAAGTGAAGTGCAAATACCAGGAGATAGCTTCCTTCTGGAAAAACTCCAGAGGGCATGCAGCGGCACAGTCCCCTCTGTGAGCCCTCCCCAACACAGAGCAACAGAGTGGTGACAGGGGTTGCCCCAGACCAGTGAGTACCTAAGGCTCTGCACCATGCAACTTAACAGGCGCACATTTCTACAACAGGCCACACTACTAAGACACGGAGTCAAAGCAGCTTTACCTAATACACACAAACACAGGCAGCTGCCAAAACGAGAAGACAAAGAAATATGGCCCAAATGAAAAAACAGATCAACACTCCAGAAAAGCAACTAAATGAAATGTAGATAAGAAACTTATCAGATGCAGAGTTCAAAACACTGGTTATCAGGATGCTCCAGGAACTCACTGGGTACTTCAAGGGCATACAAAAGACCCATGCAGAAATGAAGGTTGCATTAAGTGAAATAAGGAAACACCTACAGGGAACCAACAATAGAGAGGATGAAGCTGAGAATCAAATCAATGATTTGGAATACAAGGAAGGAAAAAACATTCAATCAGAACAGCAGGAAGAAAAAAAGAAGAATTTAAAAAAACAAGCATAGGCTTAGCAATCTCTGGGACATCTTTAAACGTACCAACATCTGAACCATAGGGGCGCCAAAAGAAGAAGAGGAAGAGCGAGAAATTGAAAACTTATTTTAAAAGAATTACAAAACTTCCCTAATTTGATGAAGGGAATAGACATACAAGTCCAGGAAGCATAGAGAGCCCCAAACAAGATGGACCCAAAGAGGACCACACCAAAACACATGATAATTAAAATGCCAAAGGTTAAAGAGAGAATCTTAAAAGCAGCAAGAGAAAAGTATAAAATTACCTACAAAGGAGTTCCCATAAGACTGTCAGCTAATTTTTCAAAAGAAACTTGGCAGGCTAGAAGGGACTGGCAAGAAGTATTCAAAGTGATGAAAAGCAAGGACCTGCAACCTAGATTACTGTATCCAGCAAAGCTATCATTTAGAATGGAAGGGCAGATAAAGTGCTTCCCAGACAAGGTAAAACTAAAGGAGTTTATTATCACCAAGCCATTATAATATGAAATGCTAAAGGGAATTATATAAGAATAAGAATATCAAAACAATGAACATTAAAATGGCAGTAAATTCACAACTATCAATAATTGACTACAAATAACAAAGCATACAAGCAGAACAGAAACAGAATCGTAGATATGGAGTTCATTTGGAAGGATATCAGTTGGGAGAGAAAGCAGGGAAAGGTGCAGGGATTAAGAAGCACAAATTGGTACATGCAAAATAGACAGGGGGATGTTAAGAACAGTACAGGTAATGGAGTAACAAAAGAACTTATATGCATGATCCATGGACATGAACTAAGTAGGGGTATTGCTGGAGGGAATGGGGGTACTGGGTAGAGAGGGGCAAAGGGGAAAAACACTGGGACAACTATAACAGCATAGTCAATAAAATATTTTTTTTTAAAAAAAGGAAAAATAGTAACATTGCTACTTACCCTGGCAAACACTACATTAACCAAGTGATTACGGTTAATATCATCAGTGATATCATGTGGATATCACACATTCCAATATGAAAAGATGGCATTTTTTCCAGAAACACATAACCCTTGTCAAATAGTGAGAAAAGCATCCAACAAACCAAAAAGGAGGAGCATTCCACGAAATAAATAACTAATACTCCTTAAAATTGTCAAGGTCATGAAGACAAGGAAAGAGTAAGAAACTTAAAGATCAGAGAAGACTCAGAAAGGTGACATCTAAATACAATGAGTTACCCTGGACTGGATCCTGAAAACAGAAAGGCAATATGAATAGAAAAATTGTAGAATCCAAACAAAATCTGGAGTTGAGTTAAAAGCAATGCATGAATATTGGTGTCTTACTTTTGACAAATGTACCACATGAGATGTTAACAATAGGGGAAGTCGGGTTGAGAGGTATACAGAAATTCTATGTGTCATCTTTGCAACTTTTCTGTAAATCTAAAATTATTACAAAATAAAAGTGTATTTTGGCCCTGGCCACGTAGCTCAGTTGGTTAGAGCATCGTCTTGACACACCAGCGTTGTGGGTTCTATCTCCGGTCAGGGCACATGCAAGAAGAAACCAATGAATGCATAAATAAGTGGAATAAACTGATGTCTCTCTCTCTCTCTAAAGTCATTTTTTCAAGTGTATTTTTAAAAGTTCTCTCTTTAAAAAGACATAATTTCTCTTCAAAAAAGTCAAGATCTTGAAACAACAAAGTTTTTAGAAAGAGGGAGCACTACATACCTCCTAGGAATGGCCTAAATTAAAAAAAAAAAAAAAAAAAGACAAAATTAAATGATGACAAAGACACCGAACAAAAGGAAATCTCAGCCGTTGCTGGTGAAAGTGTGAAATGATATAGCCACTTTGGAAACAGTTGACAATTTCTTACAAAGCTAAACACTGTCTTACCACATGATCCAGCAATCACATACGTAGGCATTTACCCAAATGAACTGAAAATTTATATGCACACAAAAACCTGTATATGAATGTGTAGAAAGCAGCTTTGTTCATAATAGTCAAAAACTAGAATGCCCAAGATGTCCTTCAATAGGTGAAGGACAAACTTTGGTACATCCATACAATGGAATACTATTCAGCAATAAAAAGAAATGAGCTATTAAGCCACAAAAAAGACATGGAAAAACCTTAAATAGATATTGCTAGTGAAAGACACCAGTTTAAAATGGTACATGTTATAGAATCCTAATTATATGACATTCTGGAAAGGGCAAAACTATGAAAACAATAAAATCACTGGTGGTTGCCCTGAGATAGGGGTGAAAGGACAGGACAAATAGGTGAAGCATAGGGAATTTTTAGGGCAGTGAAACAATTCTCATGATATTATAATGGTGGATAAATATTATGTACTTTTCAAAATCTACAGTACTTTACAACATAAAGAATGAATATTAATATATGCTAATTTAAAAATTAGTAGATTGGAGGACCACAGAAAATAATGCAGACTGTAACAAAAGAATGTAACTGTATTACAAATGAAACAACCTCCCTGCAGGGGGTGGGATAAAAGATGCTGACCTAGGTAACTTTGGAAATGGATGGAGTATGTATCACTAAAGGCAAAAGGAACTGCACATAAGCTCTTGTACTCTGTTTATAAAAGTTCTTTCCCATGGGAGTACAGGTTAACAATTCTGATACTGCTGTATGTGTACACTGGAACTGAACAATTATGTAAATGAATGGTGGATGGCGAAAGCCAGGCTTCTCACTGTTAAAGTGGAAATTCACAGATCAGCAAGGGGAGAAGGCTATAATGTTCCATGTGATAAATAGATTAGAGTTGCAGGTATCAGCAAAAACTCATGTTTAAGTTAATGTAGTTATAGATGGTACATATAGAAATATTTTTAGACATGTCTATTTACACCTGTTAACACACATATATATTTCTTGGCTCTCTTAGCTGAGAGGGCTTAAAAGAAAAAACACCCCAACAGCAATTAGAACACTTAGTGCCAAGATCTTGGTTTCTTATGCCATTTTCCAATAAAAGGAACCAAAGCTCCTTGGAGAAATGCAGATTTTAGCACTGTGCCAAGAAATATACAAGATGATCCAAAAGTATCTTACAGTGCCTGTAAGGAAATGCTAAAAAATAAATAAATACCCCTCAAATGTTGATGTGGGTATGCTAAAAGGGCACAAGAGCCTATTAAATGAGCTCCCAATGGTGAAAGCTGGAAGAATTTGGGCAACAAAATTAAGTAGTATTTGGAATGCAACTTAAAATATAAAAGATATATCCTTTAATCCACACTTTATAAATACTTGACTAAATTAAAAAATGATAAAAGAACACTGGCCAGATAGCTCAGTTAGTTAGAGCATCGTCCCACTACACCAAGGTTGCGGGTTTGATCCCTAGTCAGGGCAGGAATCAACCAATGAATACATAAATAAGTGGGACAACAAGTCAATGTTTCTGTTTCTCCCTCCCTTTCTCTCTCTCTCTAAAACAAAATCAATCAATCAATTTCAAAATGACAGAGACAAATTTCTCATGCAGAAGAATTTCAAATGCCCCAAAGGACAGGGAACCTAACTCCTCACTCCTTAAATGTTGACTGTACATAGTTACTTCCTTTCAGAGAGGACAGTATGGAAAGAGGACAAAGAGTAACTTTACAGTGGAGAAAACTGACAGATGCTATCAGTACTTAAGCAGGTGACCAGTCAATGTCAACAGTCATAAATCATGTTGATAGTGTGTACCCTTGGTATTTGATGAAAATGACATTTTATCTCTGTGCTTTTTGTCCCCAAAACTCATACCCCAGTCTAATCATGAGAAAAATATCAGACAAATTCCAACACAGGGACACTCTACAATATACTTGACCAATACCCCTAAAAACTTCTATAGAGATTAAAGTTTTTAAAAATTGAAAATATAAAAGTATGGGAGGAGAGAGGATGGGGAAACAGGTCTACCTTCCCTTTCAGTAGACATGAACATTAAAACTATCATTTTTCCAATTTTCTTAGTTGAAGACTTTCCAAACTCATCTGCTGAGACATTGCTCACATCCAAAGACACAGTGACACAGCCAGCTTTAGTTATATACTGACTTTATCACTTGATTATATGGAGAAGACTATGATGGTATGGGCCAATTTTGTTGAACAGATATTTTTTGACCACCTTTTTTGTTTCAAGCACTGTGTGAGGCATTGAGGTAACTGCACACATAGGAAAAAAATCTGTGCTCCGCTGTCTGTGAGAAAATCAGACAATATACAGGCAAACAATAAATGATCTATCAGGAACCAATAAATGCTACAAAGTAAATAAAAAGGAAAAGTAAGGTAAAAGTGACCAAGAGGGCTGCTCTAATTGGGAGATGAGAAAACGCCTCTTTAAGGAGATGACATCTCAGCCGAGACCTGACTGGAACTGGTATACAAAGACAGGCTTGAGGCACAGGTATAGCAGGGTGAAAAGTTCCAGGAAGAGAAGAGCAAATGCAAAAGCCAAAAAAGAATAAGCTTAATGTGTTTGAGATCTATCAAGTAGATAGGGCAACTGCTCTGACAGGAATGAACTAAGTAACATACTGAACTCTAGAGGTGAGCCTATGAGAATTGTTTAAGAATCTCAAAACTCTGCAACACTGACCACCAGGAATCCGCCAATGATAATTACATCAAGATCTTAATTTTATGCTTTCCCTTACTATGCTCCCCAACTGCCATAACTATACATTTCTCATATAGTAAATACTGTATTTTTTTAAAGATTTTATTTATTTTTAGAGAGATGGGAAGGGAGGGAGAAAGAGAGGGAGAGAAACATCAATGTTCAAGAGATACATCGATCAGTTGCCTCTCGCATGCCTCCAACTGGAGAGCTGGCCTGCAACCCAGGCATGTGCCCTGACTGGGAATCGAGCCAGCAACCTTTTGGTTTGCAGGCCAGAGCTCAATCCACTGAGCCACACCAGGCCAGGGCAATACTGTATTTTAAACTGCTCCACCTTCCCTCTAGAAACTACTATGTCTATCATCAATATTTCATCATGTCTCTCATAGAAGTATTAACAAAACATGGGAGATTCTACTCAGAAATGCTCCTGAATTCTCCCTAACAGATCCCATTACTTCATATAGTACAACCATAGGTTAAAAACAAAGGTCCTGGAGACAGATTAACTCTGATTCACATTCAGGTTCTCTAAGTTGTGTGACCTTGAACAAGCTGCAAAACCTTTCTAAAACACAGTTTTCCTCATCTGTAAAAAGTCGTTAGGATTAAAAACAATAAACTGTGGCGTCCAGTGAGCACTTACTCAATAAACATTAGCGCCTGCTAGTAAAGTATTTGAGCATTTGTGCTGTTCAGGAACCAGAGCTGGGCCAGAGAAATTGTAGAAGCAAACTGTTCAAGAGACAAATCTATCCAACTCCCTTAGGTCAGGGGCTTTGTCATTTTCTGGTTCACTAGTGTATTCCTAGAATCTAGAACAATGCTCAACACATTGTTAATGTCAGGCATCAATCTCAATTATTTGTTGAATGAGTGAATGATTCCATTAAGTCAAAGGGGGCTAAGAAAGCCTGGCTTTACCCCAGTATAAAGAAAAGTTTTCATTCCTCAAGATCTCTAACAATATCCTAAGGCATTGTTAAAGATGTTTATTATTTTTAATTGCCTCCCCTAAACCTAGAACTGTATTCAATATTAAGATACCCAAATTTACTGTAATTAAAACTCAGCAACTAAAATTGAGCTGTCAGCTGTAGAAGACTATACCACTGTTTATAACTCAAAGTTGATGACCAAACCTTTAAAAGTAATGAAGTATAAGGTATATTTTTATAGACTACCTTTCCTTGCCATTGCCTGAATGAACAGACTTTAAAAAACTTACATAAACTTTTTCTCATGAGTTTACCGACTAGGTTTAATTTATATTGCCAAAATAAATCAATTTCATCTTTTCTACATCAAGTTTTATAAAAACAACATGACACTTTGTCAAGTCCCTTAAGAAAAGTCCAGATCTTTTAGACTTAAAATCTTCAAAAGATTGGTAGCTTGATTTATTGGCTCTTTAGGTCAAAGAAGGACTTTTCAGGGTGATGAAATGAAGATGGGAGGAGTTCACCTCTCTAAAAATGAGTTTTCAATTACTATAATTATGTATAAAATAAGACAGGCAGACTTTCTGGGCCAAGATTTGATGTCTTGGTTCCCATGAGAATTAAATTAGAGCCATGCATAAATTTGGGGCAAGATCTACAAAAACTACTTCATCCTCTATTGATGTTGAATGCAAAACCTCATTTGTGGAGATTTATCAATGCACACGTTTTGTAACACACAGTAGCCACTGTGGCGACATCACTTTCATCATTTTTTATCCCAGATACCAAACGGGATATATTTAAATCCTACCTGACAAATACCACGATTGCAGGATAACTATCTCAACAGCCAAAGACTGGCAAGAGCTAAAAAGTAAGAAATCTAGTTTACCGAGCCCCCACCTTAAGGCACCAAGCCCTACTTAACCTAAACTGCTGGCTATTGTATTGGTCTCCTGAACGTTCAGAGCTGGAAAGATACCTGAACTCTACTGACACCTTTAGAGAAAGAAAGCAGGCGTAAGGGCGGAGCAGTATGATCGGAATTGTTAAAATCGCAGCAAGCCGGCAGGGACACAGGTGCACAGGCAGGCCCGATACCGCTGTCCTTGTCATGCTTTGAGGCGACCAGGGCCTTAACAACCATTACGGCCCTCATAAGCTCTTATTCCCTCATTCATTCATTTAACCATCACGCGATGGGCACTGTAGCAGGGCGTTTCGCAGGGCCCCCGCCCCAGTCCCGGAACAACCTCGGCCGCCAGGCGCGGCCCTAAGCTTCCCGCATCCCTCGGACGCCGCCGCCCGCACCCCGCCGCGCCACGCTCCGGTCGCCCGGATCCTAGCCCCGGCATCGGGCACACCAGAGCGCCCACGCCCCCCCGCCCTCCCAGCCGTGGGTTCAGGGCCTCCGCCCCGCTTCGCCGCGTCAGACCCGCCGGGTTCGTGCGGCGAGGGAAGCACGCGTCGGTGGAGGCCCCCCGCCCGGGGTTCAGGGACCCTCCGCGCACGCGACGCCCGGATCCAGGGGCCTGAGCGGGTGGGTCAGGCCCACCGGCCACTCACCTCCGCCGGGTCAGAACCGAGGGGCCTTCACTAAGCCGTTTGAAACCGCTTGGGCCGCCGCACACCCCGCAGTGTCCTCGTTGTTTATTGGCTCTCGACAGACCGCCCATCGTTCTGCTATTGGCCTATTTGAAGGGACTGTGGGCACGCGCCGTCCGCAGCCTTAAAGGGGCCGCGCACAACTTTGTTTCCTTGGGGACCGGCGCCACCGGCTCGGGGTGGGGAAGCAGAGCGTCAATGGAGCGAAAGCTGCCGACCACCAGGCAAAGAAGCGCAAAAAAAGGTGTGTGGAGAGCTATGCATCCCGAATTGTCAGTATGTTTGCTTTATTTGATTACTATATTTAGGCTGCTGTCAACATCTGGCGATTTTTTTTAATGTCATTTCACTCACCAAATATTGTTTTGTGCAGCTAAGTGCGTGAGGGAAACGAGAAGCAGCTGGGATATAGTGGAGGAAGCATAATGCTGGCGTCTGGTCTTGGACCTGCTCTGAGTAAACCACTTTTGTCAGTATATCATCTGGAGCTTAGCTTCCTCATCTGTAAAACGGGATAACAATGTTTTCCTTACAAGCTTAATGTGAAGATTTAATATAACTCATTGAATGGCTACGGAAGGCCTTGAACAGTAATGCATTCCACAAACGCGATGCTCCTGTTATTTATAAAAATGAGAGGCTTGTTAATATGATTTCAAATTTTTGTTCAGCTCTGAATTCCATGTGTTCAAGAATAAGATCAATTCCTTCCTTCTGAGGGATTTGCAAACTGCACTGGTCAGAGGAATAAAACATAAAGACTGGCCACTAAAATTCAAAGCAGTATGAGACTATATAAAAGAAAAGCTGTGGATACTTAAGTGATGGGAGGAATTTGATGAGGGAGCATCTGTGAAGGGGATGGACTTTTTAAATCTGGGATTTAAAAAATATGTAATTACCCAACATGTTAAAAAATTGAAAGGGGAAGACTAAAAGTAATAAGACAATTATTTTGTTTATTTATCAATTTGGCAACGATGTAAAAACATGCTTCAGGAAGGGAACTTAGCATAAATGTATTCACCCTAGCACAAGTGAATGAAGTGTGGCAGAATCCAAGCAAAAAATCTGTTCTACTAGATTCCCTTTTGTCCTGTTGTATCTGGGTGGCCCTGCAAGAATTTTGTTTTTAACCAAATGTTTGCTCTTTTTCGTCACCTATGAATTGCCTACCTCTCCCTCCTTAGCCCAAAATTACATATATACCTCATTGTGTCTGTGTTTGGAATTTTCATGAATTCCCTGTGGGCATGTATTTACGTTTATTTTCTCCTGTTAATCTGCTGTATGTTATTTGAATTATTGTACCAGTTAGACTAACTAAAGGGATAAGGGGGAAGTTTCAACAGCCAGACAGTACACTTGGTGCAAACTTTAGGAGGATGAGTTAACAGTTATTAAATGTAAAATGTACCTAATCTCTGGACCAGTAATGCTGCTGTTAGGAATTTGTCCTACAGATCTATGCAAGAATGTAAAAAACAAAAGTGTTCAAAGATATTCACTGCACCACTGCTTAAAATAGAGGGGGGAAACCCCACTGGAAATTACATGTCCATTCTAGGGAACTTGTTATGTAATATGGTATATGCAACTGTCAAAAAGAATGTGGGTGAGTGGGTCAGTTCAATTCCCAATCAGGGCACATTCTTGGGTTGCGGGTTCGATCCCCAGTTGGTTAATCTATATATGTGGTATAGAAAATGTGCAAACTGGGCTTGACTGAAAAAAGGTAAGTTGCATAAAAGCATATATGGAATGATTTTCTTATATACGGTTATAAATGTAAGTGTATTTATGTGCATGCCTGAAAATAGTTTGAACATTCCTGGAATTTCAAGAAACTATTTAATAGGGGTACTTGGTAGGGAGGGAAATGAAATTTTTCCCATTGATGTTGTTGTTGTTGTTGTTGTTATTTTAATAGAAGGAGCAAGGAGAATGTCTAGAAGCAAGGAAGTAGAAGGGCATGGAGACAAGAAAGTGCATTGAATGTAGGAATTGAACATGTGAATTTGATTTTAGAGCAGGGTTCCTGTTGGGAAGTAGTGGGACACAGGTTGACAGAGAAAGTTAGGAACAATTCTTGTAGACTCTTGAATACCAAGGTAAGGAATTTGTACTTTAAGTAGGAAGTGTGTGGGGTGGGGGGCATTAAAAGTTCCTAAGCAAGGGAGTGACAAAATCAGAATTGCACTTTATGAAAACTAATTTGCTTAGTTGTCTAAAATGGGTTAGAGTTGCGATTCTGATCTAATAGCCCAGAAAATGAGAACAGAGTCAGGAAAGAGTGAAGGATTTGGTCACCAATGAGACTAGGTGTAGAGGTAAGGTGGGGCCCATTTAGGGAGATGAGTCAAAGAGTATGCCAGGATTTGAACCTAGGGACTGGGAGGTGGTGATTGCCCAAATGAAAGTAGAAAATCAGGAGAAGCCAGTCTCAAAGGGAGGGCAAGGACTCTAGTTTTAGATCTGTTTACTTTTATGTACCAATGAGATATTCAAATGGAATCATCTCAGTCGGCCCTGGAAATATAGAATGAAAGCTGGGAAAAGAGACAGGACTCAAGTGATATGGATTTGGGAATCCACCGTAAAAATGAAATTGCGGTAGTGGCTGAGACCACTGAGTGGGAAAGTGGAGGAAATGAAAATGGGAGATGATGACAGAACCATAGGTAGAAGGGGAGGGACCAGGGCAAAAAAGTCATAGTAACCTTTGAGAAACGGGTTATGAATATATAGAAATAGTCTTCTTCAGTCATTGGTCATTGACATGTTTATTTAAATATTATTGGAAATAAAGAGAAGATTACATTTAAGGAGAGGATGACGGTAACCTGAAATGTGCTGAATAAAGCAGATGTGGGGTCTGGGGTCTAGAGTTTTAGAACAAGATGTCAAAATCCCTCTTTGTTTTATGTGGTTTAGGTAAAGCCATACAAAAAGGTGGGCTGTAGATGTCTGATTCCATTAATTTCTCCACTCATTCATTTAACAAATATTTATTGAGCACCTAGTACGTACAGGGGCTATTCTAGGCACTTAGGATAATTGGTGAGCAAAATAGAAACAACAACAACAAAAACTCTCTTGTGGAGCTCACATTATAGTGAGGACACACAGACAATCAGACATAAATATATAGTATATTATTAGACAATATGTGCAATGGGAAAAGAAAAAAAGAATATAGGGTAAAAGGGATTGGAAAGCAGAATCAAAGGACTATAATTTTATAAAGCGTGGTCATAGTAGGTTTCATTGAGAAGATTGCATTTGAGCAAAGATTTGAAGAAGGGAATGGAATTAGCCCTGAGTATATCTAGAGGAAGAGTGTCAATCAGGGGAACAGCTATGCAATGATCCTAAGTTGGGAGCGTACCTGGCAGGTTTGAGAAACCGGGAGGCCAGTATAGCCAGCTGGAGCAGAGTATGTAGTTGGCAGTTGGCATTAGAAGAGGAGTAGGCGATGAGGTCTGATAGAAAATGAGTAAGGAGTGGCAGATCCTGTAGGGCCTTATAGAAACTTAACACAGTACCTTGTCCATAATAGGTGTTCAATAAATGTTTGGCCAGTCATCTTTTGCAGTCGAGGATTATCACCAAATAGCATTTATCTACGTATTTATTGGTGCGATGTGTGTCTTCTTTATTCCAGGGGCCTCTTAGAAGGTCTACATAAGGAGAGTACTAGTAGGGCAGTGAGACCCTTGTGGGTGTTAGAGATCAAAGTGAACACTGTATCATTGCAACCAGAAGCAGGAAACAAATGCCAAACATTGTGGCTGCTGAATAACTGTGCTGGGTATTTCTGAAAAGCCTGCTAGGGTTGGGACAGTGCTCATTTCATCATAATTACAAGCTGTATTCTGCTCCCTACCATGGATCCATATTTCCAGCCTGAGAGGAGCAGCTTCAGTGATTAACTTCTTTCAACTTTCAGTCCAGGTACCCCCTGCATTATTCTCTGGAGATAGCAGTAGTGACATTAACACAGGTCTCAAGTGGCTATGGGTTTTAGTGTCTTCATTGGTTTCCAAGACTGCAAGGCCTAGCCCAGCTTGCACTTTATTGCATTTAATAGGTGCTGTTTGAATGAAGGAATAAATAACCTCTTTTCTTTTCACAGTCCATTTTCCCACAGTCCCCAAAATGCAGGCTCACTGAGTTTAGACCACAGTAGCGTCAACCCCACGAAGAGGAAGGAGGCAGTAGGGAGAGATAGGGACCTCGTCAGCAGGGGCTGGAGGAAAGAAACCACTGAGAAGGGCAAGATAAGTGAGGTCTTTGCTCTTTGTGTCTTGTAAAATGAAATAAGCAGATTGTATAGCTTGGGGCTAACTTCAGCCTTGGGTTTAAATTCAGACTCTTAATTAGGCTGCCTGGATCTGTTTTAACATCATGTCAGGGAGTCCAAAGTTGGAGCCTGGGCTGGAAATAAAACTCTGCTTAGCCTCTGCCAGCTGGTTGATGGGAGAAGGATCTGGAGAGAAAATAGATGGTGAGTGAGGGAATGTTTCAAAACAAAGGCTGCCTGAAACATCTCCATACACACATTAGTATTAAATGGGTCAGTCAAGTCATCTTCACATGTGAAGAAAAGACAAACTTACAGACTGTTTCTTTAGCCATATAAAGGGCTCAACCACTTTTCTAAAATCAGTGTCCATCAGTAGAAATAACTAAAAGCTTACTTGATGCCCTTGAATGTCATCTTAGAGCCTGTGTACCCTCAGCCCTGGTACATGGTTTTTCCAAGTTCGTCTGCAGCACTTTGTTTTCCGCAGGCCTAGGTTTGGTGAAAGCTTCAATTCATGCCATGGAGACCTCTCTATGGGCCACAGAGATCTTTTCGTCTTAGCTTCCACAGTGTGTTCATATAATATAGGAAGAAGGGCAGTGACTATATTGTGAATGTAATTAGTTTGCAAAACTCTATCCAGTTTGTTAAAATTTGACTCATCATGTCCCTCCTTATCAGTTTCAGGTGTTATACATAGAAGACCAGACAAGCTCTCAACACTTGTTTCATCCCCAAGATTTCCTGGAAGGAAAATACAAGTTTCAGGCTAGAAATGACCTTAGCAATCATCTGATTCAACCTTTGTGTTTTACTGATCAGTGCATTTTTATCACCTGACAATGGGGTGCTATTCCTTGACACTGTTACTAAATTCTCATTTGCCAGTGGCCAAGTTCATATCAAGACCTGGGCGATCAGGCCAGCCCTGTCCTCCTCTCCCACCTCCTGCTGAAGGGCAGGACAAAGTTAGCGGGCCCTCCAAGGCTATGTATAGCTGAATGTCTGATTAAACTGGCTGATGTGTCACAGGGAGCAAAAATGCATTCACCAAACTTTGTTCTCCCAGAAACATCTCTGGTTTTCCAAGAAAATGGTGTACATTCAATGCATTCATTTTTTCCCTCCCATTTGAAAAGTTCTTCCTGAGTTCCCAACTCTAGTCACTGTTCATTGCTTGGCCTGTAACCCTGAGGCTATGGAAAGGGGCACTTCCTATAGGTATATAAGCTTGTGCTTCAGGCTGGATTTCATTGCTTAAAATGTCTTTCTTTTCCGCGCGCGCGTGCGTGTGTGTGTTTTCAAAGAAGAGTGGTGGAATGGCTGGATGGTTGTCCTTGAGCTATTCCACTTGTTTTTGTTCTGCCTGTCCCTCACCAAGTTGGAAGAATTACACACTATAATTTATACCCAGATCCTTGTCATTTAAGTATAAGAGGCTTCAGTATGTCTTGTTTTCTTTTTCTTCTTCTTTTTCTTTTTTTTTTGGAGGTGGAGGTGCTGATGCCACACTCAAAGCTCTGTGGTTGGGCATGGGTGGTGTTTGACCCATAGTAAGAGATGAATGAATGAGAGCATTATTCTATAAATGGTTTGTGGTGTAGAAGATCAACTATTGAACCTTGACATAAAATTTTATACCTGGCATTGAGACTTGCATGATTCCCAATCTTCACTGACAGAACCTGAGAAGAGACCCCCAACTCCTTGTTCCAGGCTTGAGATGCAGTGGATGAGCTATGAGAAAAGAGCTTTTAAAAATCAAAGGAATCTGCCCTGGCTGGCAGGGCTCAGTTAGTTGGGCATCGCCCTGTAAACCGAAAGGTTGCCAGTTTGATTCCCAAGCAGGGCACGTGCCTGCATTGCGGGCTCTGTGCTCCGCCCCCATCGGTGCCTGCAGAAGGTAGAAAGCAACCGATGGGCATTCCTCTCCCTCTCTTTTCCCCCTCCCTTCCCCTCTGTCTAAAATAAAATTAAAAAAAAATTTTTTAAACAAAAATTAAAAAATAAAAGGAATCTTAGTGTCCATTTGACCCATTCTCCGAGTTAACTGTAAATCTTGACGAAGATCTAACAGAACTAGTGGTAGATCTGGGACTGGAATTAGCTCTTGTCCCATTCCAGTACTTTCCTTACACCTGATAGTCTTGACAGTGACCATCACTGCAAGGCAAAGTCAAGTTCTGTGACAATGAAGTCCCCATAGACCTAGAACAGAAATAGAAGATACACAGGATACATGCTGTGACACTTTCTTCTGGCGCCTGAGAGATATATCACCAAAGCTCATGATGCTTTTCCCATTGAGTCGGGACAGGACCTGAGGCAGCCACTACCAACCAGTCAGAGCTGGTACTCAGGGAGAAGCCTATCTGCTGCCCCTCCTCTAGAGGAAATGGGGACTTCAGAAGCCAGTGAACTCTGGTGTTGACCTATCTTCCCAAGATGAGCGGAGCCTCCAGCCAGGAACCTCACAGCCTTTATTGCTCTTTGCCGTGCCCACATCCCCGAAGGCCTTAGAGGTGGTAACTGCAAGCAGGTTTCCCATGGCATGGGTCTGCCAGACAGAGCAGGTGCAGCTATTAGTCATGACTCCAAGCCAGGCAAGGTGATTAAGAAAAGCTAAATTTATATTAAATTACCATAAAGTCCTAAAATACTGAACATAGTGGTTAAATAAATTCAGAAAGTCCAATCTCTCCAGTGAGTAACGTTAAAACCATTACACGTGAGCATGGGACAATCACTTCCATTAGTTTAGGACAGAGAGATTTTGCTTTTTACATAGTAAATCAGTGCTCAAATAGATATTTCTTCAAATATGTCCTTTCTACATTCTGAACAGCCCAAGTGCAATAAGATCCTTCCCTCTTTCAAGAAAATGCCACTTCTCTACTTTCTCCCATCCTCAACTGTGAATCCGAGGACCCAAAGTGCTCCTCCTTTTACTTCCCCATCAAGCATGAAATATGTACCCCTTTCCTCCTGGAAGTGGCATCTCACCTTTCCATGGCTGCACACTGGAAAAGCCTTCTTGGCCTGTTCTGGCTCTCCCGTGAGCAGACGTGGGGCTGGCTGCTGAGAGCAAGGCTAAAGGCTTGGCACCTGTCTCAAGCAGCCTTAGAACTGACCAGAAAAGGTTTGCTCTTATTTTCCTTTTTCACATGCATTTGACAGCTGATTTCTCAATACTCATATTCACAGGAGGTGTTTCAAATGAGGAAACTACCCCTAGGAGCCCTCCCCTCCATTCCCAGCCCCCGCTGTCCTCTTATCACTTCCAATTCCTGTGCGGAAGGGGTCTGGATCTGCCCTGGGCTGAGAGGGCTTCAGCAGTGGTTCTCTCTGCCTTTTTAGTCCTTGCCCCCCACTTTGCATTTTTATTTAGCCCTGCTCACCACAGGCACCACAAGGCTAGGTCAGTAAAAGCAAACTAGGCAGAGAGAGAGAGAGAGAGAGAGAGAGAGAGAGAGAGAGAGAGAGAGAGAAACAAACTACGTAGATGTTTTAGGACAGAAAAAAATTCTCAACTCCCCTGATTCTAGCGTGAGACACATGCCCTTTGTGTGAAGAAGCAGGAACCAAGAGATGGCATCTCAGCATGGAAAGTAAGTCACTCAGCTGGGAAGAGAGTTGGAATGGGAACTTCACCACCCATAGCCACAGGCTCTCTGTCCACTAACTTAGATCCCTGAGCACCCGAGAGAGAGAGAGAGAGAGAGAGAGAGAGAGAGAGAGAGAGAGAGAGAGAGAGAGAGAACACAGGAAGTTCAACCTCATGGATACTTCCCTTTAGGCCCTGGAGGCCCCAAGTCTCTAACCCAATCGCTCTTCCTGACCACTTACAAACACTTCTGGCCCTCCTTTGAAAGGCTGTTTCAGGGTCTCTGTGCTCTAAAACCCGAGAATGCGGGAGAGTGGTAGAACATTAAAATCCAGGCGGTATGCTAAATTTGGTCTAGGCAGTGCTTCTTAGACGCTGCAGACTCAGCCCTCAGGGCCCCACATTCACTCAAGCAACTGGTTCACAACCTGGTTGCTTATAGTCAAAGACTCAGGAAGGTACTGGGCAGTGGTGGCACCAGGAAGGAATTCATATTAACCAGTGGCCACACTGGGTCCCCCAGCCGTCCGAAGGTAGAAAAGGCTCCAGACATTCTAGCAGGAGGAAGAATAGCTTGAGCCACACCCAGATCTCACCAATTGCAACACAGCAACTTTTAGAGTGAGAATAATATCCATTGCCAGCAATGGACAGGACACCCAGGCCCAGCCACCCCTAAAAGCTTTTTCATATTACCAATGCACTTGAGGCTAGAGGTTTTTCCCAGATGCCCATGCCAGCTGGGCTGCCTCCGCTTCCTCTCAGTCTCTCTCCTTCATCTCTCTCTTTACCCATGATCCCCTGCTCAGCCCCTGGGGGACCAGTTCTCAGAGAAGCAGTCAGGCCGGCTCTGTTAGGGGAGAGTGCAGTCTTGGATCATCAGCTTTTGTGGGGCAGGCACTGAGGACACCAGGGGAAGGGGAGGCGGAGCTCTGTACTGACGAGGAACCTTGACTGAGCCTAGTTTTGGGAGGCTCAGGATGGAGTGCAAGAGGCGAGTTTCGTGGTAAATCCCAGGACACGCCATCATTTCTTGTGCACCGGTAGTTATGGACTCCGAAACAGCTCCCGGGCTCAGGAGCAGTCATGGGGTGGATGAAGAGGAGTGGGCCAAGCACAGAGGAAGGGGGTCTGTTGTATAAGTGAGCACAGAGACTGGACGTCCATAAAGAGAAGGAGCAGGCAGGGAGGGAGGGCAACATGGGCACTTAGACCTGGCTCTCGGAGGAGAGCTTGCGTTCATGTTTCCAGCCCGTGTCTGGCAGAGAGCCCCGTCTCTCAGGAGTGGCCGCGGTATGGACGCTGCTACACTCAGACTGCTCTTCCTGCAACAGCTGCTCTGTCTCTGTGTCATCCAGGGAGCCGGAGCTGGCCTGGATGGACACTGTGTCTGTCTTCATGCAAACGTGATCCCGAAGAAGGCCCCCCCGTGAGCTGCGCAGTTGCTTGAGGTCGTCCCACTCAGCATCATCCCCAGACAGGAGGCAGATGCCCTCTACAATCTTGATCTTCTCCTTGGTGTAGTTATGGTCAGGCCCACCCTAGGGTGGAGAGTGGGGAGACATGGTCAGTTGGTTGGCTCTCTATAAAGGATCCCATATGGTGAACTAAAAAAGGAAGTGGATGGGGTGAGACGGGGCGTGAAGAGCACAAAGATCCCACAAACAAATAGGGTAACTTGGTCGGAGCAAATACATGAAGATTAGCCTAAAAAGAGAGGAGCAGCTATGAAGGTGGTTACCATTAGCAACACGAAGGACGGAGAACCGCGGCTTCCGGTCCTGCATCACTCACTCACCGGCTATGTCACCCTGGGCAAATTACTTAACATCTCTAACACTCTGTCCCCACATCTGCAGTGCGGGGAGAATAACCAATTGCTGTCCAGGAGATACAGGGAATGCAGTTAGTACGTGCTTGGCACAGAAGATGCACTAAATCATGTTAGCTATTATTACATTGTTATTGTGATTTATTAAGGGAACATAATGCTACTATACCTGATCAGAGGCAATTGACAAAAGCAATTAAATATACATTTAGTCAGGATTTTAAGCTACTTCTGTGCTATTTGATTCTTACTTATCTTCTTTCTAATTTTGTTAAGGGGAAAAGTTTTGGGAAGCAAGACAGGAAAAAAATCTTAAAAATCCTCTTATTTAAGCCCTGGCTGATGTGGCTCAGTGGATTGAGTGCTGGCCTGTGAACTAAAAAGTTGCCAGTTCAATTCCCAGCCAGGGCACATGCCTGGGTTGCAGGCCAGGTCCCCAGTTGGGGACATGCAAGAGGCAACCAATTGATGTTTCTTTTGCACATCGATGTTTCTCTCTCTTCCTCCCTCCCTTCCTCTCTCTCTAAAAACAAATAAAACCTTAAAAAATTAAAAAATGTTCAAACAGTCCCCTTATTTGGGTTCTAAGGGTCAATCCACTGGAGTCTTGTAACCTAAAAGCTTTTGTGGGAGGTTATTCTGGCTCTGCTCTCCTGAGCCTTGGGGCCATTCCCCAGCAACCTGGGACGGTTCCAAGGACAGCCTGAAGTTCTACTCAGGCTTCTCCCTTTATGGGTTCCTCAAAGGGTAGCCTTACTCCTGGTTTCTGGGGGACACCAACCAACATGCCGCCAGTGCCAGGAGAAAATGGGCCATGGCTTAGTTCTATCCCTGGGATAGTGTTCTTGCCAAGAGCTCTGCAACTGCCACTCTATTTTAGTGGCAATTCAATTCTGCACATATTTATTGAGCTGCTCCATGAAGCAGGATGCTTGGATGATTACACAATATAAAATCGTCCCTGCCCTCTGGGAGAGACAACTCCCTGGATCAAGCAGAGAGAGACACATAGCACACAAGCACACATGCACGCACACACGAGCGCCCCGTCACCCGGCACACCCTCCGAGCTGAAATTAGTGCAGGACACGATGCAGGCCACTCAGAGTCTTCATCACAGAGACACGCTGGGAAAGTTAGGGAGAGGTGGGGGACATGGCACTAGCAATTTGGGGGACACCACTCCCTCTGCAAACACACAGGTACCTGAAACCAAGAGGAAATCAGAAGAGAAAGGGTGAGAGACTATCAGAGGGATGAAAAAGCTGCTGAGGAAAAAGCATACAACAGAAGAAAGCGGTCACGTGATTTTATTTTCTAACCTCTGGCCCTTATTGGGGTTGTTCTCTGGCGTACCAGGAGCTCCAAGAACCCAAGAATCTTTAAGAGTCTTTCTTTCAAACTACAAGCCATCCTGCAGGTTCTGTTTGGCTTGCAGTGGAAGCTTTTTAAGTAGGGGAATTCATGGATCCAGAAAGTACCTGGTTATTATGTAAAATGTATTCATTATGCATGGGAGCCCTATAGGCATGAGGGCAGGTTTTGACTGTGCTAGACAGGCCTAGAGAGTAGACTGGCGACTGTCTCATAAAGGATAACTTTTGATGAAGGGTCACAGGAGTTTAGAAAAAAGAAGGGCCATGTAAAACTAGATAAATCTGAAACCCCAAACTATGGTTTCCTAGTGGCAATAGGACTATTTTTCATGCCTAAACATCCAGCAAGTAATTTTTCACTGGAGCAACAAAGGAGTTAAAAGACCAAAAGCTTGTAAACCTCCAGAATTCTGGAAAAATCCCTTAAGACTCTAGGGAAAAAGAGCAAAACACCAGCCATTTCCAGCCACAGGTGCCAACAGCTTGGGTCAGAGGTTAGGAGAGGAAGAGCCCAGGAACTCCTGGGTTTTTGTAGGGACGGTCTAGGAGTTTTGGGGTTGTTCCTGGGGTGGGACGCACAGCCTCACTGCAGGGGAATGACAATTCCAGGGGGGGAAGAAGCTATGAACCTGGCAAAGTGTCTCCTGTGTACACGCACACACCTTCAGATCTACCCCTTCTGGGATCTGTTTCCTACCCTTGCTCTCACTGGGGTCCTCCAGAGAATCTAGACCTAGAAACTGAACAGATTTATGAGTCTAGATTCCAGAAACCCAAATCACATCCAGTTCTTCTGTTCACTGTAACTTCCAAAGTGGGAGATGGGACTACCCAACATCCCTTACTGATTTATTCAGGCAATTGGAGAATAATTCTCCCCCCTCTGCAAAAACACCCCTCCAGTATACATTTTAATTTTTACCTCTTTCTTGTAGCACAGTTGATTGTACATGGCTGGTTTCGGTATTGCTTCAATTTTCACTTCCTGAGTGGAGGTTCGGTAGGAGGGGTTGCTGTAGGTCAGGTTCCCCATTCCAGGATCAGTTACCTTGGATTTTTTGTGTCTTTAGGAGGAAAGACAATGAGGAATTAGGTCAGAGCTCTATGAGGGTGATATCCAGGGAAGGTGTAACCTGAGTGTGGTAGGAAGCCTCTGAGAGGGCCCAGTGATCTCCGCCTCCTGGTGCTCATACCTTCTGAATCCCTGCCTCTTGAGTGTGGGCCAAATTTGGTGACTCACTTCTGATAAACAGATAATGCAAAAGTGATGGATACTATTCAGTAGATTAGGTTACAAAGAAATTGATGGCTTGCATCTTACATTGCCTTCATTTTCTTCCTTTTACTGTTGTTCTGGGGGAAGCAAGCTGCCACGGTACAAACTGTCCTCTGAAAAGGCCCATAAGGCAAGGAACTGATGAGAGAGTCTCCACTCAACAGCCAGCAAGGAACTGAGGCCCTCCCTCTAACAGCCTGCAAATCCCGCCAGCAACTGCCTGTGTGCTCTTGGAAGGGGATCCTTCCCCAGGCAAGCCCTGGGTAAGACCACAACCCTGGCTAATGTTTGGCGTGCAGCCCTGTAAGAGGCCTTAAAGAAGAGGTACCCAGTTAGGCTGCATCCACATTTCTAACCCACAGAAATTGTGAGATAATAAATGGTAGTCATTTTAAGTTGCTAAGTTTTGGGGTAATTTGTTACACAGCAGTAGATAACTAATACATGGAGCTTTAGAGTCAAGACATCTATATTTCAACCCAACTCTGTTACTTACTAGCAGGACATATTCTGAACTTTCTGAGCCTCAGATGCTCCTCTGTAATGTGAGGAATAATAATACCTGTATTACAAGGTTGTGGCATTGATACCTATTCATTAAATGGCAACAGTTTGTTATTATTGTGGTTGTCAGCAGGAGCCGAGCAGCAACAGCAGCAAAATCCTGACATTTTTGTTGCAAGTTGTGTTTAAGACATTTGGGGAATATATATATATATATGGTCATAAAAAGATTATAAATTGAAAATGACACACTCCATCCTCCCAGGAAGATCCCCACTGAGCAATGATATATCAACCAATATTGTAGTAAGGGCTGTGTTTGTGTGAAGAGACAATCATTTCCAACTTCAGTGGTTTGAAGTAGTGTGGGGTCACGGAAAAGCAGATGCTAGAGTCAGTCCCAGCTTTGGCTCTTCCTGTGTGACCTTGGGAAACACTTGCTCTGCTCTCAGCATGCTAGTTAATGAAGAAAAGTCCTAAGGGTTGCCGTGGCCATGAAATGAGGGGCTTGAGCTCACATTTGATCTACAGAAGAAGAGTGAGAATTCAGATCTCTGCCATTGTCTTCTGCTGCTCTGACCAGGAACGCAGCCTTTGAAAGGAGGCTGGTTAGAGGTCGAATTAGCACACTGTGGAGCTCTGGTCACACAGATTGGGAGCAAATCCCAATGCGCTGATGAGGACCAACAAACATGTGGCCCCTGCAGAGAGGCTGAGGTTACCTGTACAGCATCAAAGCTGCAATCACCACCAGAATCAGCAGAATACTGAGGAGTCCACCGATGATGTAACTGACATGAAGTCCTTCCCCTGGGAAGAAGAGAGAGACATTGCGGGGGGACCACTGACAACATCTAGCTGGTATGAAGGTGGGAAATTGAAAGGCCCCTTTTGTACGTGTTGGATCCCATGCCATCTGAGGATGGCTATGGGCGTCCTCCCCAGAGGAGAGGCCACAGGGGTAGACGGCTGAGAAGAAACCTGTCAGTCAGCATCTCTAACCCTAATTCTACCACTTACCAGCTATGAAATGTAGGGCAAAGATGCTTAACTTCTAAGCTATGTTTTCTCATCAGCTAAATGTAAATAATAAGTTGCTCATAGGGCTGGTGGAGGTTAAATAAGTGTATATACAAATATATATACATATATATACTTACACACACATATATATGACTTAACAAATGCCTGGCATATGGAAAGCACTCCATAAGTGGGGGCTATTGTGGTTATTCTTTCTATGGATTTAGTCTAAGAAAGAGGTTCATCAATGCCAAAGAGACCCCATGTGGGTTCTGGAAGATGTCAGTGGAGACTTATATTCCTTACATGTTCTTCAAAGCAGTTGGGCCCTCATGGCTTACCTGGAGCAGCAGGTATGGCCTCATTGGAATGTGCACAGAGGCCCAGCTGGGCATCCTTTTCAGAGCATCTGTGGGCACAGAAAACCGATGTGAAGACTACTGGTATTTGATGAAGATCTTGCCTTCCCCCAGGGAAGGGGGAAGTCCTGTGAGTGGGGCTTTCAGATATGAGAGACTGTACCAGATGAGAGATACCAGAAGTACGGAGGACAGGACCAGGAAATACACGAAATCCACAAGAGGCACTGTCTTCAAGATGTTATACCATGTTTAAATGTATTTAAAAGTACATATCCTTTTAAAAGGAGAAGCAGGTTTGAGAATGAGCTGGAAGTCTGCCGAAAGAATACTAAGAATATCAATAATAGGCTTTATTAAACTACCAGGACGAGTTGAAAGAAGCTAACAGCCAAGCAAAACGGATTAGATGGAGATTATCACAAGGTCTAAATAGACCTAAAAAAAAAACAAACACAAAACAAAAAACCTGTTTTTTCTCCTCTATTCTTTCACAAGGGAATATGCAAGACATACAGAGGGAGGGCTCAGATAACTGCCTTGAAATGCTAAAAAGGTAACTTCCTTGTGGCACATTATGAGCAGGCAACCGCAGGCATCTCCTAAAAGCCTGGAGAAAAGGTACTTGCTACAACATCTGAAACCAGATGCACTGAATCTTCAAATAGAACTGACAGTAAGGAAATACCTGAGTAGGGTTCAAAAGTTTTCTAAATAAACCCAAAGAAAATCAGAGATTAATAATGATTGATAGTAAAATACTTAAAAGTTGGTGGGAAAGGTACACCTTTATATCTGCATGGTTGCTTTTCTACAGAAACACTTCCAAAAAGACAAAATGGGACATCTAGAATGAATTTGATCCTGTGCAAATCTTACAATTTTAGGGACATGAGTCTACAGTTCTTATTTGGGATTAATATTTTTCTGCTTTCAGAATCAAAAGCAAATGTTAATTATCTGTTAAGCTACAGGTGATAATAAAAATAAAGAGATTGCACCCTGGCTGTTGTAGCTCAGTGGATTGAGTTCCAGCCTGCGAACCGAAGGGTCACCAGTTCAATTCCCAGTCAGGGCACATGCCTGGGTTGCAGGCCAGGTCCCCAGTGGGGGGCGCTCAAGAGTTTCTCCCCCTCTTTCCCTTCCTTCCCCTCTCTAAAAATAAATAAAGAAAATATAAAATAAAATAAAATAAAGAGATCAGTATATTACAATGAAAAAGAAAACTGGTCTAATAGTGAATAGACATCAAAACAGTGAGAGTAGGAAATGGAATTACTATGTCAAAAGGGTATCTGTGCTCCCATGTTTAATGCAGCATCATTTCCAATAGCCAAGATGTAGAAACAACCTAAGTGTCCATCAACAAATGGATAAAGAAAATGTGACTACACACAAAATGGAATATTATTCAGTCATAAAAAAGAAGGAAACACTGCCACTTGAGACAATATGGGTGGAACCTGAGGGCATTAGGCTAAGTGAAGTAAGTCAGATGGAGAAAGAAAAATACCTTATAATATCATTCATGGATATTATGAATGTGGAATCAAAAAAAAAAAATTGAACTCATAGATATAGAGTACAGGTTGGTGATCACCAGAGGTGGGGAGACAAAATGGATGAAGGTAGTGAAAAGAAACAAACTTCCAGTTAAAAGATAAGTCAGTCCTGGGGATGTACTATAGAGCCTGGTGACTATAGTTAATAATACTGTATTACATTTTTGAAAGTTGCAAAGAGAGTAGATCAAAAAAGTTACCATAAGAAAAAACATCTGTAACTGTGTAGTGATGAATGCTAACTAAACTTATTGTAATCAATTTGCAATAATATACATACCTCAAATTTAAAAATATTAAAAGTAATTACATATGGGTATTTCTTTCTTTATTTCTATCTGCATTTCCAGATTATTTTTACAAACTGTGAATAGAAAATGTATGCTTTGTAAAAAAAAATTTCTCTAAATTGAAAAAAAGAAAAATGTAAAAAACTCGAAATCGAATGTAACATATTTCATCAATTTTATGATGTGCATTTTTTTCTATATTGTGACACTGCTGAAATAGCAATGTGTATTATAATCAATAGTATCTCACAGTCACTGTTGGTCTTTTTTTTTTTTTTTAGTTTAATCTCTCAAATCAGGATGCCTCTTAAATTGATAGCACCTTCAATTTAATGAAACACAATATTTTATATTTTACCTGAGACCTGAGCATGGTTATGCTTGTTTAGTTAATGACGTGTGTGTGCACATACATGCACAGGTGTTTGAATGTTAAAGGCATTATAAACCAAAGCCATAACATCCCTGGGCACGTTCCAAGTCATAAACCCACAGTGCAGACACCACTGTGATTTGGTGGTTTCTAAGTAAATTGTAGTCAGACCATAGGCTAAACCTGTGAGGTAAGAGCAAATGTCACAGAAAGAAAGGAAACTGAGTGATTTCTCTATAATGCTGCTCTAAAGCTTCTTGCCCTCAAATCACTTGCGATAATCTATAAGTCTAAATGTCATCTCCTGCCCTGAATAACAGGGACTGATGACTAATGATGTGCTCTACCCTCCATCTGCCAGAATCAAGGTGGGACTCTGGTTTCCTGCTGGCAGGAGACGGTGATTTGGATCAAAGGGCCCTCCATCACTTGTGAACCCACTTACCTTCCTTCCACCTCCTCCAGAGACGTGCGGGTCCGGGTGGTCGAAGGACGCAAGGTGGTAGGTAGTGTGTTGGTTAGCACTGGGTTCCTTTCATTCATGCTGGTAACCCTGGGAGCTGCAGGCACCAGGCCAGGCACTGGAGAGGAAAAGAGAACTCGAGTAGGTCGCTGAAGCTCCAAATCTCTACATATGGTCCAAGAGTAACATCAGGAGAACAATATTTTAGCTGCCCTGATCTTAGGTACCCTCATTAGAGGTCAGTCTCAATACCGTAACTACAAGGGATTTGAGTTCCAATGTTAATAGCTCTGGACGGGCAAGCTGGCTCACAAGGGCCAGGAAGAGAGAGTAACGCGCAGGCTAATTCCATTCTTATAAATGCCAGAGGCCAGACAAACTTACTGCTCCCAGTCACTCCTCTCTAAGACCCTCTGAGCGGGACCCACCCAGAAGGACAAAGCTGAGGCTGCTGATCTCCTGTCCCTCCCAGGGCTCTGCTGTCTCAGGAGGCCGTTCCTTCGAACTCACCAAGGGAGCAGGGTCGGCCATCGGGCTCATCGGGACAGGCACACACAAAGTCTGAGGCTCTGGCAAAGCAGAGGTGGGTGCAGCCTCCGTTGTTCACACCACAGGCATTGGTCCCTGGGGGCAAAGCAGGAAAATATCTAGCCTGTGACAGAATTAAGTCTCCCAGTTTGGCACTTCTCAAAAAGGAGGAAATCCAGGGCTACCTCATTGCCAGGGACAGAGAGCAGAAGGCATATAACCACAAGAGGCTAAAAAAGTCTAAGAGCTTAAAACGTGAACCAAAAGACTCTGCTGTAGCTCTAATTGTCTTGGTCATGAACAGTCCCCCAGGGGACCACCTCCCGCACCAACGGTAGGGAGGCCGGCTCAGGACGCAGACGCCCACCTGTCTGCCGCTGAGGGGAAACCACAATGATATCCATGAGCCCTTCCACGTTCGCCAACACCGTCTCCTTGTTCCGGCCTGAGTACTTGTCAACACGCTGGATTGACTTGGTCTGCCAGTCTGTCCAGTAGATCCACCTGTCCTGCTACTCAAGAGGGAAGCCCAAAAAAGGGGAAATATTATTCGAGAGTCAGACCCCAGTCCAGCTTCCGTGCCTCAGCATGTGCACACCCTCTGTGGAAATGCCCTCATCTCTAATCCACCAGGTCAGCTTCTGTGCATCCCCAGATGTGACACGGGCCAGGAAATCCGCCCCAATCTATAGAGAATTTACCATTCTCTCCTCCAAGATGTTCTGCACCTTGCCCTCACTTCTACAAGTGAGTGTGGGCACTCTACGGTCATTTGTTTACATGTCTGTCCTGCCAGGTCAAGTTCTTCAAGATCATCTCTCAGTGTCCAACACCTAACGCTTACTGAGTACTTGGTCAGTTCTCAGCAAGTAAGTGGGTTCCCATACTTAGTGTATAGGAGTAAATTGGAGGGTCCTTCCAAGTTCCCTGCTCTTCTGGGCCCTTCACTCAGAGCCCTGGTAAATCTTCTGGTTACTTCTGCGGGCAGCTGCCTTCTAATGCAGTGGTCTTAAGAGCCTCAAGCAGGGGTGGGGAGGGACAATGAAGTTGGTCCCTCTCCTGCCCCCAGGGTATACATCAGAAAACCCCATGGGAAACTTGTAGATTGAAAAACCATACCGAAAACTATCCTGTAGTTTTACATTTGGAGTATGGGAAAGAAAAATTCTATCACTAAGTAAGCTCAACAAAATCCTACTGGATGGTAGGATATAATGCAGAATATAGGTAAGTGGATATTTGTCAAAAAGGGACAAAGATTTTTAAGTGGTCGAGAATCCCTGTTTTGGTCCCAGGCTTTGAAGATCTCCTTTTTTCCTTCCCTGAATTATTTTACAGGGTTAGAACTCTCAAAATTTATAGTCAGGGATAATCAAAATGATTAGAAATAATAAGTGTTGAGTGCCAGAGACTGGGCTAACGCTCTGTGTCTATTTGAGGAGGATACTATTATTAAACTCATTTATTAAACAACATATAGGTAAGTGAAGCATAGAGAAGTTCAGTACCTTGTTCAAAGCTGCACAGTTCCTTAATGACACAGACAGAACTTGAACCCAGAGCTGGCATGTTGCAGGTACTTGATGAACACTTGCTGACCAGCTAGCTGCCTCCAAGCTCTGGCTCTTAGCCACTCAGCCCTGCTGCCCCTACGTGGGCTGCCTGAGCTCAGGTGCTGGGACCCCAGCATTAGGATCCACTGGGGAATCTGTTAAAATGCCTGTTCCTGGGCTCTGTCCTCATGAAGCAGATTCTGTAAATCCAGGGACATGTATTTTAACAAGCCCAGCTGATTCTGCACAGCACCACTGAAGAGCCACTCCTTCGAACACTGGAACGCGGGAGTGGTGGGGCCAAACGAGCAGGACACAGGGTGGCACGGATTCAGTGCACAGGAAAACACCCCTCAAATGAGCTTCCACAGCACACCTGTTCAGTAGCATCTAGGACTGAGGCTGCTGACTTAGAACCCCGAGGAAATACCCCCATTAAGGAAGTTTAGTTACCTTTCCTGAGCTAGTACCTGAGTGAGGGCAAAGGGGTGGGACACATGGCTGACCAAGACCTGCCGTAGCTTCCCGTTGAGGTCAGCACTCTCAATCCGGTCCAGATGTGCATCCACCCAGTAGATCCTGTGCAGCAAAGGAGATGAGGGCGGCCACTCAAAATGCTTGCCAGGGAGTCCAGCCCCCGCCCCCCTAAGGAGCTGTCTCTCCCTTCCTGAGCTGAGCTGGCAAGATCTGTGAGCACTCAAGAAGCACTCTTGATGAGACGTCACTGTGAGTCCCAAAGCTGAAGTGGGGAAGTTGGTGACTTGTAAGTGGGGAGACCAAGGCTGTTCTGAGGAGGGGGGTAGGCCCTCCAATGACCTCAGGAGCCACCACCCAGTGTCATCTTCAGCACCTCGATCACCCTCTGACTCCTACCCAAGGGCCTAAGCCCAAACTCCTACGAACGCTCCTGAAGAAGAGACTTGGTCTACAAGGATGCCACTGAGGTTAAAGGAAGGAGCATTCCTCTGCTCCATTCCAACTCCCCAGGCGACTTTGATTCCTTTCCTTTCTTCTGAGGGTAGAAAGGGGCACTGACCGACTCACAGCTCCTTTCACCCTCCTCTGCCCTTTAGCATTTTTATCTAGACAGTTGCAAGTTCCAGAGTCTGAAGAGATCAGGAGAGCAAAATGTGCAGAATCAGCCCTTGAATGGATGGGGGTAGTGGGACCTGTGGTCCAGCCAGAGGACATGCTCAAAACCAGGTAAAGCAGGCAAATAAAACTCGGCTGAGAGCTGTGGGCTGGCTTCCACAACCCCTGCCCTATGAATACCTTTGCTCAACCTTCTCACTGCTTTTCTCTTCCCCACCTGGCAACAGCTTTCTGTCCTTCTATTTTCACTGCTTCCATCTCAAGCATCCCCTCCTCTGCCCACCTTATTTCAGGAGGCTGTTTGGGACAGGATTCCCACCTGCGGGTATCATAGTCCAGGGTAAGGCCATTGGGCCAACCCAGGTCTGTATTGATGAGGACCTTCCTCTCAGAGCCGTCCAGGTTCGCCCGCTCAATCTTGGCAATGTGGCCCCAGTCTGTCCAGAAGAGATACCTGAGATACAACAGTGACATCATCACCAAGGCATGGGAAGATGGCACCCAGAGCTTGGGAGAATACAGGGACATACTGACAGGCCCTTCTTCCCTGGGTCTCTTTTCTGCTGGCCATACACTTACCCCTTCCTGGGGAAAACGGCAATGGCCCGAGGCTCGTCCAGGCTGTTGTTGACCAGCACTTTGCGGCAGGAACCATCTAGCCTAGATGCTTCAATGGTATTTCGGCCAGTATCTGTCCAATATAGATTTCTGGCCACCCAGTCCACTGCCAGCCCGTCGGTGGTCTTCAGCCCATGCCCAATCACTGTCTCCATGTTGCTGCCATTCAGATCTGCTCGCCTTGGGGAAGAGCCCAGGGTTGAATGACTGACCAGACTGACCAGCAATAGACCAAAACCCCCTTAATCCATCTTTCCACAATTGCATCCCCCTATGCCGTAAGCCCCCTAAGGGCAGAGATCAAGTACCTAGCACAGTAGGTACACAAAATATTTGCAGAATTAATAAATAAATTCTAAGGAGGACCGAATGTTTCCTGCTGTACATAAGGGGGCATTTAGGCCCATGTCTTCCCAGAAGAAGGATTAACAATTCCCTATGTACCTTAGGGAAGAGACAAGGATTCCTAGGGAGTCATTATTAAAAAGGCCAATTTGACAAAACCTACATGCACATTTTTACAGAAGTCTTACGCCAGGAAATTCAAACTCCAGATCGGGGGCACATCACAAACACATGGGGGACGTCTCTAAACACGTGCCCACCTGCCCCCAGCATGAGATTCTCCAGGGAGAGCAAAGGGGGATGCCCTTGTTCCTACACATGGACTCTCTGCCATGGTGAACCCCTCTTAATGGTGGCAGAACATCACATTCCTTAGCTGTGTTGGGGTCAAAAAAGTTAAATAAAAATAAAACAAAAGAGAAAATCCTTGTGAACAACGGCAGCCTTGGCATTTGTCCAGGGCTCCTGCATTACAATGCAAATAAATGGTTTAGCTACATGGCCGATTGCTCAAAGAGTCTCAAGAAGATCCTTAGAGCAATCCCAGGGCCCAGTGATAGGGGTGGAAGTTTCCAGGTCCCCAGCCTGACGACATCTAATTTTGTTTGTTTGTTTTACATATTGGGCTTTTATCAATCTTTAAATAAAGAACAACAAACCCCCCCCTCAAAAGTTTGAAGCTCTGTTGTAAGTGATAACACTGTAAAGTGAACAAGTCAGGATCAAACTCAGCTGCCAAACTGCTGAGTCCATTTGGAGGTCCACACAGACCCTGACCTCACCCATCAGGGACTGGAAGCAGGTCTATGTCCCCTGGAGGTTTCAGGGATACTCATACCTGATAACATCCAGGAACACGTCTGTGTAATAGACCTTTCCATCCACACTGTCATAGTCCAGGGAGATGACGTTGTTGAGTTCGGGAACTGGAACATGCACATCTGTGTGGTCGCTGGTGTCCAGTGAGATGCGCCGGATGGAGCCGCGGCTGGAGAAGAGCAGGTAGGTCTCAGGAGAGGGATCACAGGTCTTTCCATCTCCCTTCAGCTGGATGCCAGTGGGGCAGGCACAGGAGAAGCCAGAGGGCCGAGGCAAGCAGAGGTGGGAGCAGCCACCGTTCCTTGAGCCACACTTGTTAAAACCTGGTGATGAGCGAGAGAGAAGCATGAGTTCGGACACCCTGCCTGGACTGTCGCCTGAATCATACAAAGGCTTGTGCCTGATTTTCTGCTGTTCTGAACATCAGCGTTTGGTGCCTGGCAGGGAGGAGGTAGCAGGGGCAGGGGTGTTTCCAGGGGTCCTTTGAAAGTGACAGCATGATGCAGTTGTAGTACCAGCCATACCCAAAGGGAACGCAGCCTGGTCCTCGAAGGGGGCTTAGATAGGTCCCTGTCTCTGCGATTATAAAGAAATCTCTGTGCTCTCTGATGCTGTGATACTCCCAGAAAGCCGGAGGCTCTGGCTCCCAGCCCTAGGGGTCTTCTCACCCAGGGGCTGTGCCCGGTCCACAGCCTGGATGTCCATGAGGCCTGGCAGGTTGGACCTCACCAGGATGACATTGCTGCCAGTCCCCTTGTCAGCACGGTGGATGCTACGCGTCTGCCAGTCTGTCCAGTAGATATAGGAGTCAAGCAGGGTGAGGCCATATGGGTGCTGCACAGGCGACACCAGCGTGTGACGATTGGCACCATTCAAGTCGGCAACCTCAATTCGCTGTGGAGGAAGGAGAGGGGAGGACTGGCTAGCAGTAAACGAGGGGCTCTCCGCGGAGATGCCAAACCTGTCTTCCCAGGCTCCTGGGGAGCAGCAGGAGCAGGACTCTCACCTCGGTGTGGGCGTCAGCCCAGAGCAGTTGGGAGCTGGCCTTGTCCACAGTCAGTCCATTGGGCCACCCGAGGTTGTTGTTGATGAGCACAGTCCGTTCCGAGCCATCCATTCCAGACCGCTCTAACTTGGCGTTCTCGCCCCAGTCTGTCCAGTACATGAACCTGAGCAGAGAAGAAGACTAGCTGGTTACTCCCAGAGCTCCCAGATAAGCCAAACCCTGTGAAACATATTTTACGTGCAAAAAGGGGAGTTGTTGCTTAGTGGGTATAGTTTCAGATTTGCAAGATGAAAAACATACCTGATACCTGCTTCACAATAGTATGAATATACTTCACACAAGTGTACCCTTAAAAATGGTTAAGATGGTACATTTATGTTACTTTATTTTTACCATTATTACAGAAAAAGTACTTTCCATGTATTATCTTACTCAGTCCTCACAAGAATCACTAGGTATGCATTTTCACTAACATCTCCATTTACAGGTAAAAAAGCTGAAAATCAGAGAGGTGAGCCCTGGCTGGTGTGGCTTGGTGGACTTCGTGCCGGACTGCGAGGCAAAAGGGTTGCCGCTTCGATTCCCAGGCAGGGCACATGCCTGGGTTGCGGGCCAGGTCCCCAGCAGGGGGCGAGCAAGAGGCAACCACGCATTGATGTTTCTCTCCCTCTCTTTTTCCTTCCCTTCCCCTATCTCTAAAAATAAATAAATAAAATTGTAAAAATATATATTTTAAAAAAAGGCTCAGTGGATTGAGCGCCAGACTGTGAAGCAGAGAGGTGAAACATTGGACTTAAAGTGACAGGTGCAGAGAATAAACAGTAAAGATATCCGAATCCTGGATTTCTGACTCCAAGGTTTATGCCTTTAACCTCTATGCTGTGCTGCCACCCTGAAAGAAGTCACAAGAGAGTGAGACAGCCCCAGGGAGGCCGGTGTCCGTGCTCCCGGGAAGCACGCTCGCCCTCCATTGCCCGCGTTCGCCCCACCCACAGCCCCCTGAGCTGACCCACCCTGCTGCCCCGAGTCACAGCTCTCACCCCATCTCGTGGTACAGAACAATGGCCCGGGGGCTGTCGAGATTCTGCCACACCAGCACTTTCCGCATGGACCCGTCCAGGTTGCCCACTTCAATCCGATTGGTTCCAGTGTCTGTCCAGTACACCTTCCGGCCAATGGCATCCACTGCGAGCCCATCTGTGGTTTGCAGCCCTGCAGGAAGTCAAGAGAGCACACTGGCTCCTGCCTTAAAACAGATGGGATATTTCCCCAGCTCCATAGCCAGACAGGTGGTCCCTGGGCTGGGAGCAAGGCCCACCTGTGGTGATGATGTCCTCATGCTGGGAACCGTCCAGATTGGCACGGCTGATCCTGTGCAGCGTGCTGTCTGACCAATACACTTTTCCTGGAAAGGGAAGGCTTGGCTCAGCCTGGACCCTCAACCCCCACAAAGGGACATACACAGCTGACTCAGGCCCTGAGACAACAGGACATCTCAGAGAGCCCTGTCCCCTATAGCAGAGGAAATCGATAAATGTAGAAGTGTCATATCAGGTTAACTCTTGGCAGAGAGGGAGAAGTGGGCCAGAAACCACGCCCTTCAGAACCAAAGAGAAAGTGCTGCGGAGATAGGTGCCAACCCTGGGCCAGAGGGAACGGCGAGCCCTAGGCTCTTACCAGGAGACAGAGTGGGTAGGAAAGAGAGGACGACAGTTGCTATGGGGCAGGGACAGAAGGTCGGGGGGAAAGGAGGGCCACACAGACCTTCTTGGGGATCCACTCCGATGGCAATGGTGTTCTTCATGGTAATGTTGATTGGTACCACCACATCGGCAAAATAAGGGATGTCCAAGGACACCATTCGTATGTCTATCCTCCTGGCGAAGATGAGGAAACTATTCATGCCTGCCCGGGTGGAAGAGAAGGGAAGAGGACAGTCACCCTAGCACAGCCATGAGGAGGATCCGGAGGAAGGCAAACTGAAGTTCACGCTCTGGCTCGGTTAGATTCCAGTTGAGCGATCCTGGGCAACTTATTTAAACTGGGTATCAATTTTATCATCTGTACAATGGGGACAATAACGGGATGGCTGTGAGATAGAGATCATGGGATTAAAGGAGATTATTATTTACAGACAGTAAGTCAAAGAGGGCTTTTCCCCCAGCCTGGAGGCACAATTCATAGCTCCTTTCTAAGTAAATTCCCTGGGAAGTTGGGGGTTCCAATGTGGCCTGCCATGCAGCATTTCCTAGGGGAAAACGTTGACTTCCAAAATCTGGGCAGCCAGGTCCTGCTTTGGACCCCCTGATCAAGGCCGTCACATAGCTTGTGCTGGTTATACATTCACAAAAGTGCCTCCTCCACAGGGAGTGCCGGTACAGTGTAGATAGCATACATTTT
Source organism: Pteronotus mesoamericanus (assembly GCF_021234165.1). NCBI lineage: Eukaryota > Metazoa > Chordata > Mammalia > Chiroptera > Mormoopidae > Pteronotus > Pteronotus mesoamericanus. The sequence goes on along the minus strand of NW_026555299.1, from coordinate 1,285,247 downwards.
AATATTTATTATGAGCAGTTTGGGGCAGCTGGAACTAAAGTCACTTATTCTAACCAAAGCAGCATATAAGTAGTGTCTGAGAAAGAAGTATCTTTTATGAATATGCGTGAAACACTGTAAGAACACGTTGGAGCCTCCAATCCTGTCTACCTGCTCATCTGGTCGTCTGTCCTGGACCTCTCCTCTTTTCTAAAAGCTCTGTCTCTCCCGTAAGCCTTTAGGAGCACCAGGACTCACGGTTTCTCAGACCACATTGCCGTCCATCTACAGGGAAGGAAGAGAGCTGCTGCCCCTCCCTGAGAGGCTCTCTCTAGGTCTCTGATGCTTAGACTCACCTGGTGAACAGGTTTTGCCATCAAGCATCAGGTTGATGCCTGTGGGGCAGGTACAGCTGAAGCCGCTTGGATTTGGGGACCGAAGACACAAGTGGCTGCAGCCGCCATTCTCGACAGCACATGGTGTGGACACTGGGTAGGGAGGACGAGAGAGGTCAACAATGATACTACAGCAGAGGGAGGCTGAGAAGAAGCCAGTGTGGGCCAATGGCTGCTTACCTGGAGGCCGCCGGCGGTGGAAGACGTGGATGTCCATGAGGTTCTCCAAATTCTCCTGCAGGGTCTCCCGGTCCAGCCCCGTCAGCCGGTCAGCACTCTGGATACTCTTGGTCTGCCAGTCCGTCCAATAGATGCGCTCTCCATAGAGGGTCAGCCCGAACGGGTGGGGGAGCTCGCTTCCAATCAGCACCTACCAGGCACCCAGCATGTGTGTCATCCCCCAGCAAGATCCGACAGGACACAGCAGTGGCCAAGCGCTCGGGCGAAGAGTCGGAATGCAGCTTGGCCACTACTGCCTGCTGTGTGGCCTTGGGCAAGAGCTGCTTATAAAATCTCCGAGCCTCGGTCTGGCCACCTGTGATAATGCCTGGCTCTGAGGGTTGTGTGATGATTGTAAAAGCTTATGTATTGTTTACATAATCTCAAAGTATCTCTGCACAAATTGCTTATTAATTACAAAAGGAAAAACAGCAACATTACAGTGGACACCACCTTAACGATGCAATGAAAGTTTAATGTCACAATAATGGGACAAGCCAACATCTGTGCCTACAGATGAGACACACTGAGAACTCAGGACATGACTTTACTTAATGTGTTGAGAATATGCCTTTTCCCAACACAAAATCCGAATCTAATCACAAGGAAATATCAGACAAACTAAGGAAGATTTTACAAAATAATTGGCATTGACTCTTTAAAAATGCTAAGGTCAAGAAAGACATAAAAAGGCTGAGGAAGTATTCCAGATTAAAGATTGAAGAGATGTGATACTAAATACAATTGTGATCTGGGATTGCATCCTGGACTAAAAAAGAAAAAGCTGTAAAGGACATCATGGGAACAATTGGCAGTGAAATTCAATATTGACTGTGGATTAGATAGTTGCATTGTATGAATGTTAAATTTCCTGATTTTGATCTTTGTAGTGTGTTATGTAAGGCAATGTCCCCGATTTTAGGAATTATGCACTGGAATATTTTGGGGTCAAAGGCCGGACATCTCCAATTTAATCTCTGATGGTTCAGAAAAATAAACAATGTGTGTGGGTGTAGAAATAAAGAGAGGGGGGAATGAACGAACAATGTGGCAAAATATTAGTTATTGGTTTCTTTTGATTTTTCTTGCAACTTTTCTCCAAGGTTGACATTATGCCAAAATAAACAATAACAAAAGCACATTGAGAGAGAGAGATCATGGTGCAATTAGTGCTCACTGTTACTATTCTTAGGAAAGCCCTTATACCCCCAGCCCACAGTCCATACTAACTCCTGGTTTCCTTTCATCATCACACGGCAGGACCCCCAGGCTCTGGAGGGCAGCTGTGGCCTCAGAGAAACAGCGCACGCCCCACGCTGGGTCGCCCCATGGTCCCCCTCGCTCCTGTCAGCTGCCAGCCAGGCAGTGATGCCCTGGAGGCTGCCACAGCTGCGGGAAGATGCCTTAGCACCACTCTTACCTTCCTCCTGCTGCCATCCAGTCCGGCAAATTCGATCGTCTTCATGCCAGCGTCAGCCCAGTACAGCCGCTGGGACCCATAGTCAATGGCTAGTCCATTAGGCCAGGTCAGGTTGGAAGAGATGATGACCTGTCGGCCCGAGGCATCCATGCCAGCCCGTTCGATCTTGGGGCTTGCACCCCAGTCAGTCCAATACATGTACCTGGGCAGAGACGAGGGCGGGTCTTACAAGCCTTCCAGCTAACACCCAGGGGGGATTCAGAGTGCCTAGGATTTCGGGGTTTCTGCCTGCAATAGCTGCCCGGTCTCCTGTCTCACTCCCCAGCCCTGCCCTGGGCTCAGAGCTGTCTAGAGGTTTTGTATCTTCTATCACTATTGAAAGTCACCTACGGTCTTAACATAGACGGAGCCCGTGGCTCAAGGAGTGCTCAGCAAATAAGGCCTATTTGGGAATAAAGAAAGAGGGGAAGTGAGGATGGGGAATAAGAAATGTTTCCTCAACAAAATGAGTTAAATAATTATAGTACACCCATTTAACAGAATTTTAGCCCTGTCTGGTGTGGCTCAGTGGATTGAGTGCCAGCCTGCGAACTAAAGGGTCTCCGGTTTGATTCCCAGTCAGGGCACATGTCTGGATTGTGGGCCAGGCCTCCAGTAGGGGGTGCTCAAGAGACAGCCACCCACTGATGTTTCCCTCTCTCCTTTCCTTCCCCTCTCTAAAAATAAATAAATAAAACCTTTAAAAAAAAACCCCAGAATTTTATGTAACCATTAAGGAGAACAAAATATAGATCTCTATAAGCAAATGGAAAGATCTCTACAATATTCATAATCAAGTGGAAAGGCATCCAAGACATAGCCATGTGGAAAAAACAAAGTTCCAAAGCAGTATGACATTGCTATAAAACCAACACCTCCCCACCACCATCAAATGTGATATACACATACAAGAAAATCTGGAGAAAACACCCTCAACTGTTTAACAATGGTTATTGCTGAAAAGTGAAATCATAGGGAATCTTCACTTTCCATAGATTTACTTCTCTATTTTTTTAAACAGTGAGTTTAAACTCTGACAGGCAGAACAAACAAGAAACAATTTAAAGGTTTCCTTGCCCACTGAGGAGACAGAGTTGTTACTATGCACTGTGGTTTCCACAGCTGCCCTTGCTGCCTGGCGCGCCCATGAGAGCTGGCCACTTGGGATCACCTCGACTCCCCTCTAGTACTCGGGTCAGGAATGTGGGTGGGGCTCACTCCACAGGAGCAGGTGCTCACCCGCCCATGGGTTCCACCACAATGTCTCGGGGGCGATCAAGGTTCTCCCAGATGAGGACTGTCCTCATGCTGCCGTCTGTGTTGGCCACTTCAATACGGTCTGTCCCTGTCGAGAAGTAAGGGACAAAGATATTAACCCTAGTCTCAGTCATTCACCCTCTTACTTTCCATGCCCAGCACAGAGCCTGGCATGCAGTTGATGCTCATGAAATACTCTGTGGCGGATGTACAATGAATAGTTAGGGAAGTGAATTTTGAAAAGAAATTCAAGGAAGTGATCAGTTCAATTTCTTTGAAGAACGAGGCTCAATCCAAACAACCCACTCTGTCCTATCATTTAAGGCAACGTTCCTCAGACTCTAGTGTGCCTAAGAATCAGGAGAGCTTGTTATAATGCAAATTCCTGAACCTAACCCCCAAAGATTCTGATTCAGCAGACCAAGGGCAGGGCCCAAGAATTTGCATGTCTAACAAGTTCCCAGGTAATGCTGATGCTGCTGGTCCCGGGAACACATGAGTAGCTCTAGTGTAAGGTGTTCCCTTTGCCTCCCACACTCACCTGGCTAATAGAAAACCCCTGTTTTACCAAGACAGTGATGGAAGAAAAATGAAAGGGCACAGTTCCCTTATGTGAAATGCCTCAGAACATTCTCAAGCATCAGCTACAAGGCATATACGTAGCTGCCATTTGATTGGCAAATGCCAAACCTTCTGATGTGAGTTTCTGGCTTCAGCTCTGAAGCAGCCCTGCCACTCCTGACCTGCCAAGGACTTTGGGTCAAAATATAAGTGGCTAGGAGGGGCACTGGGCTCCTTCTACCTGAGGCCAGGATTTTAAACAAGAGGTGCACCAGAGAACCAGGCCATGGTCGCCCCGTACATACCTGCATCTGTCCAGTATAGCTTGTTGGTGACCCAATCAATGGCCAGGCCTGCAGGACTTTCCAAACTGGTATCCACTACCACCTGGACAGGAAGCAAAGCTCTATCACCAACTGAACTTGTGCCCCAGCTCAAGTTCTCAGGCAGGGAAAAGTATCAGGAAGCCCTTACCCAGGAGAGGAAGGACCCCACCTCTTCCTCTCTGCCCATCCCGAGGGCCTGGGCCCACCCTGGGCCCTACCTCCTGTCCTGTTCCATCCCACTTGGCCCTGCTGATGGTGTCAGTGCTGACATCTGTCCAGTACACGTGGTCATCCCGGGAGTCCCAGTCAAGGGCCACAGCACTGCGCACGTCAGCCAGTGGGATGACATCGTCGGACAGGTCCTCTGTGTCGAAGCTGATCCGACGGATGTCCATCCTTCGGGCAAAAAGCAGGAACTTGTCAAGACCTGATCAAAGGCCGAAAGGGGTCTTCTTTTAATGCTCTAAATCCAATAACAGTGACAGACACAGACGCTCACCTGTGTGACATCTGGTTCAATCACACCTCCTGGGATCTGGTGCCCTTTGTCCCCTACTCTTCACACCTCAGGCCCCCTTTGAGCACCAGGCAGCCCATGCTGGCAGAATCAGGCTTTAGGATCAAATGGAAATAGATTCTCCCCAGGGCCCAGAAGTGCATCCTGTTTAAGTGTCTGTTAGCTTCATCGCAACTTTTCTCACCTCTTACTTTGCTCCGTCTCCTCCAATGCACTGGCCACATCACCACTGACTCCCACCTCTACCCCCCTGACTTCCCTGTCTGCATAAGGGCGTTGGCTGATGCGCTCTGTCATCCAGATCCCTTCCTCTTGCTCTTCTCTTCACTTTAGTCAGTAGTGACTATTCATTGCCAGGCACTGAGCTTGGTTGGTGCCTTTTCTGCCTTATCTCTATCCTCATAGCAACTCTTTGTGATTCATATTATTCTTATTCTCATTTTCTAGCTGAGCAGCCCTGAGGCTTGGAGAGGTCAAGTAACCTGCGGGGGATCCCCTGGCTACAAAGCACCAAAGTTGGGAACTTGAACTCAGGTCTGACTCCAGAGAAGGAGCTCTGGCCACTCCCTTGCACAGCTGCCTCTCAGCTTGCCTTTTTCCAATACCTGCCCCTATTCTGGTCTGTCTGAATGTTTCCCAGTACACTTTTCTGCCTGGGAAGGCACTTTCTACCTAACGTTACTGTCTTCTTTTAAGATCTGGGAAACCTTTAAGGGGAAACCTGTCGCAGCTCACTAAGACAATATGGCAAGAGCTGGGCACAAAAGAATGCAAGGAAACTAGGTTTTCAATTAATGTGTGTTGAATAAATATCATATCATCCCTGTTCTTCCAAATAGTTTCCCTCATCTCTGGAAAGAACCTAGATCCCAAGGGAAACTTGCTTTTAGCCAGAGATAAGAGGGCCAGGGGTATGTGGCGGTAAGTAAGGGAAGCGGCTGATGTGTGAGGAATTACCCCAGGCCCCTTGCTGTGATGCCACATGTCTGTGCCACTTGTCTCTGGACTGCTCTTAGAAAGTCACCTGTGGCTCTGAGCTAGGCAGGGCCACCCTTTTAAGGCAATGCCCCTGCAAGAGCTTAAAGGAAAGACAAAGTAGCAGTTCAAGGAGCGACCAGGGGATCCCACTGCCTTTCACCATGAGGCACAAATTTATCCAGGGCCTATGTAAACCGAGCATCATGAGAAGTCCTAACCTTGGCTCTCTGATTTGGGGGCTGAAAGTAAGTTTTTAACAGGGTGAGGCCAAAGATAAAGAGGTAGGAAACCATTCCCTGGCTTTCTAGAAGGGCCTGGAGCCCTCTTGCTGCCTACAGGAAAAGCAGCCTGCCTTGTAAAACAATAAAGAAGCCTGGAGGCAGGTGTTCATACTTGACTGGGTGGTGTCACTGAACTTTTAGCAACTACTCCTGGGTCCTCAGCTTTGACCTGGGGGTCCTTGGCCTCGTCCGTCCTTCCTCTCCAGGGGCTCCCTGAGGAGCCTGGCTCCTCCCCACGGCAGGCAATCCTTCAAACTCACATCCCTCTTCCTTCCACCCACCCTCACAGGCACATCCACTGAGGCAGGTGCCCCAGACCCACTTACTCTGGGCACAGGCGTGGCTGCTGATCTTGCGGAAGCCAGTGGGGCAGGCACAGGTATAGTTCTGGCCACTGGGCAGACACAGGTGGGTGCAGCCTCCATTGTTGTCCCCACAGCGGTTTTTCCCTGCTCAAAGAGCCCAGAGCAAGAGGGTCAGGTAAGACTAAAGGTGGGCCCAAGGCTAGGGGTTCAGCTACGGTGTGAGCTCCCTGGAGGGAGGATCTATGTCTTATTGTTTTTTACGTCAGTTCTAGCTGTGAGCAGTGAACACCTGACACATAAGAGATGTTCTGTAAATGTTTGCATGAATTAGACAGGGACAGTGGATCTTAATGTTGTACTACCCTAAATGTCCAGCAGAGGGAGAGATTAGCCCATGTCAGTGCCAACCACAGATTTCTCCGCCAGAAACAATGGAAGATATGACAGGTGCAGGGAAGGTTCTCAGAGGCACCAGAAGCTCACCAGGTGGGCAGTTTTTTACCTGCAGGCTGGCGCTGGGGGTGCAAGGTGTGGATGTCCATGGGGAAGTGGAGTTTGTTGCGAATGATCTCCTGGTTCTTGCCAGTAAATTTGTTAGCACTATTGATGCTCTTGGTGTGCCAGTCTGTCCAGTACAGGCTGTCCTCAAACACCGTGATGGCGAAGGGGTGCGGGAGCCCTGGGGAAAGTCCAAGGCGACCTCAGTCCAGACACGGCCTACCCAGCCCCTGCGCAAATCTCACCTTCTGCCAAGGCTCTGGGTGGGGGGCAGGATGGGGAAGGAGGGTGAGGATGGAGAGTGAAGGAAGTGCCTCACCCTGGCTAATGACAGCCTTGCGGTGACTCCCATCCAGATTGGCCCTCTCGATGACGTGGTGCTTAGCATCCACCCAGTACATACGATGCCCAGCGTAGTCAATGGTGAGGCCGTTGGGCCAGAAGAGATGGGTATCGGCGATGATGCGGCGTCCAGAGCCATCCATGCTAGAGGCTTCGATGCGGGGGGTGTTACCCCAATCTGTCCAGTAAATGGTACTAGGAAGAGAGAAAAGGACACTGAGAGGCAGTAGAGGGAGGATAGAAAACTGGGAGAGTAAACGGGTGAGGGGCTTTGATCCAGTTAGCTCAGGGGTCTCCAGCTGGTAGGAGATATATCTTGTTTGGTCGAGAGAGTGCTTTTTAACTGTTTTAATTTAAATGTCTCCAGACAGCATTTATTCATTTAATAATTTTTTTTGCAATATCTGTGACAGGCAGAGCACTATCTTAGGCACTGAAAGTATAGCAGTGAACAACAGACAAAAATTCCAACCCTCGTGGAATCAACAATCTAATGTTATATTAGCAAAGGCACTTTATTCTTTTTCATAATCTCCACTACCACCTTTTGTATTTTTATACACACACACACTTTCTAAAGTAGCTGACCTATGACGGCGGGATCTTAGAGGACACCCCGTTCAATTGACTGCATCGAATTTTTAAAAACCAAATGCTAACACCTTTCATTTCAGGAGACTTTTCTTCTAATAATAAAATTACTATTAATTAGCTCAACCTTATGAGCTAATAATAAAAACATTAAACCCCTACAACTTACCGAATGTGTATTTCACCATTTAGAATTCATCATCTCATTTAATCTTCACATAGCTATGTGGTAGGCATGTTTTTTATCACCAAGGTAAGCATGAGTAAATGGAGGCAGACACAGGTTAACCAACCAGCCTAAGGCCACATAGCTGGTTATTGCAGAGCCAGGACTCAAACCCAGCTGGGCCTGGGTGCAGAGCCCACGCTGTTAACACCACGCTGTGAAGATGCCCCCAAGTAAAGTCTGGCCCAAGTGGCCTGGGAACTGTCCCTAGGGGTTGCAAGAGGGATTTAGGAACTTAAGACACAACTTACCCCTCCATGGGGTGCAAGGCAATGGCCCGAGGCTTTTCAAGGTTCTGCCAAAGCAGCACCTTCCGGTGGGCCCCGTCCAGGTTGGCCACCTCAATCCTCGATGTCCCCGAGTCAGTCCAGTAGAGTTTGTCGTGGACCCAATCCACAGCCAGGCCTCCTAGTGGAAAGAGTCAGTGGGAAGTTGTCAGGGATTCAGCCCGGGTTTTTCTGTGCCATCGGAACAAGAGCAAACTCTGGCACAAAGCAGTTTCCTAGACCAGGCAGTGTTCTAACCATTTTATATTCACACAACAACTCTGTGAGCTAGGTGCTATAACCCCATGAAGGTGAAGAAACTGAGGCACAGAGAAGTCCAGTAACTGACCCAGGTCATGCACTCCTTCCTCTCGGCCAACCCTATTCCTCTTCCTGAGTTCTGGCTCCTCGCCCAGCACCAAGGGTCCTCCACTGTACTGGCTCAGGGGTTTGCAAATTGCAGCTTAGGGTTTTGCAAAGGCACTTCAAACGTTCCATAATTTGAGTCAACTGTGCTCAGTACTGAATTCCAACCCACTTCACGTGCTTGTAGAATGGCCCAAGACCGCAAAGTGAGCCGTGGTTTTCTCATCTGTAAACATTTGGCTATATTTATCTGGGTTGATCAGGATACACTTAATTCTAAGCAATCAAAACAAAATTCAGAATGAAGCCAGATGCAAAAGCTGATAGGGAAGTATAACTGTCATCCATGTAGCTGATTTCAAATGATTATCTTCATCAAAATGGTCTCATTTTTCTAACTCACTGAGCTCAAAACAAGCGATACAAATCTGAACGTTCAAAATTAATGTATACTAACTAATGCGATCAATATTAGTTCCATCCAAATTTCACCAGAGGAAAAAGATGTTCTGTTGCTTAAGGTCTGTAAACCTTTAGCCTGATCCTTCCCTGGCTGCTTGGCACACTGTGTGGCCCTGCCCCATCCCCACCCCCATGGAGCCTGGTTCCCTACCTGGGCTCTCGAGCCCTGTAGACACAACCTCCTCCACGTTGCTGCCATTGAGGTTGGCCCGCAGGATCCGATCCAGCGTGACATCTGACCAGAAGACAAGCTCGCGCCGGTGATGGAAATCAAGGGCAATGGCATTCTCCAGGTTGTTGAGCAGCAGGGTGTACTCGGAGCGGTGCGGTAGCACCTGCCGGATGTCGATGCGATTGGCGAACAGCAGCACAGGCTCCGGTCCTGGGACATGGCATAGAAATGGGGCCCCCACTAGACTCCAGAGCTGCACCCTCAGCAGGCACCCTGGTTTCTCGGCTAACAGGGCCCCTGGCCTATTAGGGCACATCCCAAGCTGCTGGCCATCAGTGCTAGAAATGTGGGAGCTTCTGAAGTATACTCTCCCAGCCCAGACACCGCACCCCACCCCAGCAGGGCTTTCTGGGGGTTCCAGAATGCACCTTGCAGCTCCATTTTCCTGAGATGAAAATCTTTATAGCTCAGCAAATCGCTGAGCACCGGAGCGCCTGGTTGTCTCCACACTCAGACCTCTGCCCACCCAGGAAAACGCCAGCGCCCCTTACCCAGAGCCTTGCAGCTGCGCCGGTCGGGCCGGAGTTCATAGCCTGCCTCGCACCAGCACTGGAAGGCCCCCTCGCTGTTGGTGCAGCCCTGGCTGCAGTACCCTTCCTCGGCACACTCATTCACGTCTGCAGGGAGCGGGCAGGTCAGGAGCTCTTTCTTCCGCCTTCCTCACCCCTCTATGCCCTGGCTGACTAGCTGCTTTCCCGCCCACATTCCCATCTATTTTCCAGGCCTCATGGGGAGGCTAGATAACAAGTGGTTAAGGCTGCAGAGTCATGCAGACCTGGGCTGGAATCCCAACTTTGCTCCTCGCCAGCGCTGTGACCGTCAATAAATTACTTAACCTCTCTGAGCTTCGGTTTCCCCACGTGTGAAATAGAAGGGACAGTCCCTGCCTCCTAGGGTTATTGTGATGATGAAATGAGGTCATGTCTGTCAAATGCCTGACCCCTAGGAAACACAGCTGCCTGTCTGCCGCCCCTGCCCAGCATCCAGGCCCTGCTCCAAACAAAGCTCTGCTCACCCTGGCACATGCGCCCATCCTCGGTGAGCCGGTAGCCTGTGTGGCAGGTACACTGCACTGCCCCCCGCACCATCTGGCACTTCTGGGCACAGCCACCGTTGTTCACATTGCAGTTCTCCTCTCCCGTCCGGGGCCCTGTGCCAGCCGAGCCAGAGATGGGAGTTGAGCCCAGAATCCTCCCCCAGACAGCCAACTTGGCATTCCACCTGGACCACGAAGAACAGCTCCCGAGGCTGCTCAAGTCCCTAGGGAGGATTCTTTTTGAACCGTATGGGTGGGGTTCAGCCACAAACCATGGGCCAGGCCCGCCTACTGGGGACACTCACGGCAGTTCTGCTGTGGGCTTTCGTCGCTGTTGTCACCACAGTCATTGACCCCATTGCACAGCTTCCTCTGGCCGATGCAGCGCCCGTTCCAACACAGGAACTGGTCCGAGGCACACTGGGGGCTTCCTAGAAAAGGAGGGAGGGAAGGGAGAAGGGAGGGAGCGTCAGGTCACAGCAGGGCAGGGCTTGGGTCAACAAAAGGATGGGAGCCTGTCATTTTCTAAGGCGAGCTGGAGACAGAGGAGACTCAAGGTGGGAGGGTCGGGGTCCAAGCCAGGAAACAGCTCAGACAGGGCTGGCTGAATGTCTGCGTTCGCCTTCTCCGCAGGACGCCACAGCGGATGGTGAGGGAGATGGGCAGAATGAGAGGATGCACCGTGCGCCTAGCACCCGGTGTGGCTGGGGGGTTGGGCATGGGGCTGTCAGCCACAGAGGGCAGTCCGTGGTCACTAGGCTGGCGCAACAGGCACCGGCTGTGTGTGAGTCAGAATGCAACAGGCAACTGAAACTCACAGCCCTGACATTGTGTTCAGGCCACGAGGCTGCAGGTCAACCAATACACCCGGTTTTGACACTGGTAATTGAGAAAGGCAGGCAAAATTCAGGCCGTGAGCAAGACTGGCTAAAGCAGCACCTTGGCCCAACTGGAATGGCAGCAGCAACGCCCTCTTTCCGCCTGTCCTTCACCCTAACTATAGTCTAAGGGGTCTGGGGGACCCGCAGGAAACTCTACCTGTGTTCTCACAGTTCTCCTCATCGCTGTTGTCGGCACAGTCGTCCTCCCCGTCACAGCGCCAGGAAAGGCGGACACAGCGGCCTGACCGACAGCGGAACTGTTCGGCTGTACACATCGAGGTGGCTGGCAAAGCAAAGGCCTCATGAGAGGCTGGCCCCGCTTCCGTCTGAAGCACCACCCCGCCCCCCAAAGTGGCACTTTATGGCAGCATCCATGCCCCTCTTCTCGACACCAGTGTCCTAGTTGGGCTGTGGGGCATCTTGATGTGAATCAGAAAAAGGTGCCCTTTTCTCAAGAAGCTGTACTGCCATCTGCTAGAAAATGGCCATGATGAATAAATATATCAATCTATGTAATTATAGAATATACGTTTACTACGTGACTGGTGTCCCTTTGGACGTAGCGCCTCTGCACAGTGCACGACCTATGCAACTGTACTTGGTGATCATGTCCAATCTGCCTTCAGGCTTCGTTGGCGGTGGCCTCTATGGCTCCACGACCCCTCTCCCTACTTCCAGCTCAGACCTGCAGCCCTGCCCCCCACTCACTGCAGTTGCGCTCATCAGATTGGTCATCACAGTCTGCGTCGCCATCGCAGCGCCACCCCGCGTTGATGCACAGGCCGCTGTCACACATGAACTCCCCAGAACGGCAGGGCTGGTGGGAGGCTGGGGAAACACACCAAGCTTCTGTCTCTAGCCAGTCTGTGCACAGAGTGTCCCATAACAGACCAGAAAACCACAGCCCTAGTGCTCTGGCTCCTCCACCTCTGCCCAAGAAGGACCAGGGAATCCACAGTCCTCCCCCGCGCTCCTGCCCCCGCTGGCACCTGTGCCTTGCCAGCCCAGCCTGGCCTCTTCCCCTCCTCCACCCAGCCGGCTAGAGCACTCACAGCAGTCAGACTCGTCCGACCAGTCTCCGCAGTCATCATCGCCGTCACAGTGGTAGATGTCGAGGATGCAGCGGCCGTAGGCGCACTGGAACTCTTCCAGGTTGCAGGGGGGCGCTGGCACTGCTGAGGCTGGACGGGAGGCAGGGGTGGGGCGGGGCATACACTCAGGCCTGGGCGGAGGAGCAGGGGCCCGGCTCCTCCAAGGGGCAGGATGAGCAGGCAGGGTGCCTTCCTCAAGTGAGGTGTCACCGGGTTGCTTTGAAGATGGTCCTGGTAGACTCCCATATTCAGGCGGACCAAAGAGAGACCTCCCTTCCCATCTGGGGAACCGGCTTCCACCCAAGTTCAGCCTAGGGGGAGCTGCTTCTTAAGAAGCCACCCTCCACCCTACATGCACTCCTCAGCCTGGCCTTTCACCCATGCAGTGGCGCCCTCTGCCCCATCCCAGCCCGAGCGCTTGAGGTCCGGGGCCACTCACGACAGCTCTCCTCATCAGAGCCATCTTTGCAGTCGGTGTCACCGTCACAATACCAGTGCTCAGCAATACAGCTTCCGTCGCTGCAGCGGAATTCCTTGTCAGAGCACTTGCGCATGTCTGGGGGGTGCAATGGGACAGCCATGCTGAGGGAGCCCTGCAAGCCACCTTCTTAACATCCTCCCTCGTTGACCCTGGTGGGTCTGACCCAGCTGGCAAGACACCACAGGTGCAGCGCAGACTCCCTGGGGAAAGCCGAGGCCCCGACGAGCCTGGGCCTCAGGCTCCTGCTCTGTGACTGCTCGGGGGTGTGAGCTGCTCTGCCCCTCCTGCCTTCCCCCAGCTGCTCCAGACACATGGACACCCGGGCTGTTCAAGGTTTGGGCAGTGCTGAAGCCATTGCTGCGCCCTCCTCCCATGGCCAGGCCATCCACCGGCCATCCTGTCTGCCTCCCAGAGCACCACTCACCACACTGCTCATCGCTGTTGTCTCCGCAGTCATTGTCACCATCACAGTGCCACAGGCTCCGGATGCAGTAGCCATTCTGGCAGGGGAACTCATCCTCCTCACACTCCCGGGGGGCTGTGGGCACAGAGCACCAGGCTGCGGCAGGCAGTGGGGGCCAGGGCCTGGAAGCCCAACAGAAAGCCTTGCGGAGCAGAGCGGTCAGGCAGCTCCAAGGCTGCCCCACGGGATCCGCAGCAGGTGGCTGTCTTGCGGGGGGCTGGGGGGAGGGCCTTCTCTGACCACTAGAGGAGGTGAAAGGACAGGACCGAGAGCTGAAAACCCAAATGGGGCGTGGGCCTGGGGACAACACTGTCTGATTGAAAATCCCTTCCCAACAGAGCCTGACGGGACCCGCCTGGCCAGCACTCACGACAGTCCTGCTCGTCCGAGTCATCCTCACAGTCGTTGTCCCCGTCACACACCCAGGAGCGGCGGATGCACTTGCCATTGTCACAGTGAAAGTCAAGAGGGGAGCAGGTGGGCAGCACTGGGTCCCGGGAAAAAGAAGGAGAAAGGGAGTCAGCGTGGCATGCTCACTCGGGCAGGCTCCGTGGGCTGTCGGAACCGCGGTCCCCCTTCCGGGTCCTGCGCCTGCCCCAGCTGACAGAGAAGCAAAGCAGAAACTGCAGCAGAGAAGTGAGAGTTTTAGCAGGCGGTGAGGAGTTCACAAGGTAGAACAGCCCAAGGAGCTCAAACCCACTAAGAAAGCAGCAAGAAAAACATGAGCAAGAGATAGAAGTGTATTTTTTTTTTCCTGCTTTTCGTCTTGTGAAATGATGATCCACACATCTCAGTTCAGTTTCCAGTCCTAGAACTCATCACTTATCACACTGCGCAAGTCGGTTCCTCTCTCTGAGCGGTAGGTTCTTCCACTACACAATGGGGATAATTATACTCCGCTCACAGAGGTCTCTGGAGACAATGCTCGTGAAAGTGTTACATGAAAGTGAGCCATTTAACATCATTGCAATTAGCTGAAATGGTTTGGGTTAATAAGGTCCAGGTTGCAGCTCCATTCTTATTAGACTAATTAGCCACCCTCAGATGTAGGTGCCGCAGGTTGCACCCCTAAACCCAGACAACTGACTCAGCAGTGGTATTTCTACATATTCAAGACAGGGCCTTCTAGCCTGCTGTGCATGTGTTATTACACCAGAGGAAAGGGGAGATTTAAAGAGAATATAAGGTTGCTTACAAAGTAAAAAATATGTGATTATACAGAATCTTAATATAAGAAACAAATAATCTGCATTCAAATATAGTGTGCACATTAAAAAGGTACAAACATGCAGTACCAATACACAAACACATATTCACATAAACACAGACAGCTCTATTTAAAGAGACTACCTGTAGTTTCAAGGCTTGTTTCAAAGTTTGTTTTACTGGGCATGTCTGCATGGCAACTTGGGAAACACACAAGGGTGGGAGCCTCCCATCTGTCATATCTGTGATTCTTGCAAGAGTCCAAGGCTCAGAGCCTGACACAGCTGATGTACAGAAAATGCCCTCAGATTTGCCCTAGCTCCTTCGCCCACGGTTCCTCTTCCACCGTTTCCCCCCCGCCTGGCAGAAGGGTTCTTACTACATCCGTCCTCATCGCTGTGGTCCCCACAGTCGTTGTCTCCATCACACTGCCACTGTGCGGGGATGCAGGTACACTCGCCGAGGGCGCTCACTGCACAGGTGAAGTGGCTCCGACCACAAGCACACTCGGGGCCGCTGGCTTGGCCTGGGCAGAGGGAGGAGGGACCAGTGAGGGCTCAGCTCCCCCCCCAGGCAAAACCCATTCCAGGGAAAAAGGCAGGGGAGCCAAGTCTAGGAGCACGGTCACCCAGGTGACACGGTGACACTGAAGGGAGATGCGGGCCCTGTCATGACGGCTTCCCCTCCTCCAAGGCACCAATGGGCAAGGCACCCTGTGACTCTGGGCTCACAAAGAGCCCAGACACCGCCTTGCACAACAGGCTTTTTTACATGCACCCACAAAGGCCCGGAGCCAAACGATGCCACCTGGGGGGTTGGTGCGCTCGGGGAAGGGGCTCAGGGGACAGAAAGGGTGATGCCGGTGAGACCTCCATGTCCTTCCCTTCCCAGCTGGGTCGAAATATAAATGCTTTTGCCTCTGAGCAGGACCAGGCCCTTGGTGGAGGCCAGGGAGGGCAAGAAATAAGAATGGAATAAAAGTGCTGGACCCCTTTAGGGGTGAGGAATCCACACAGGGGAGCAGGAAGCAACACAGGCCGCGGTGAGTCCCCGGTCAGGGCTCGCTTTTGAGACGGAAATCGCTTTTGAAGAGGAGGAAAGGGGCCCAAGGAGAAAGGGACTAGGCTGCTTCAGAGCACAGTGAACGAGACCAGTCAAGGCTTTCCTGTCTGTGGGACAGGCCGCAGCCTGGAGGAAGGATGGCAGAAGCAGCCCCTCCCCCAGGCTCAGCAGCCCGCAGCTGGGCTTCCCTATTGAGCCTCCAGCTATCTGCCTGGCCAAGTCCCATGACCGGCGGCTGTGCCCCCCTCCCCAGAGTGCCCAGCAGGATGCCCTCGGATGGCGTGTGAATGGCTCGGTGCCCCCTGCTCCAGCCTCATCTGGAACAAAAGGTTCTGCCAGGGTCACTCTCCCCCTCCCAGCATTCACCGAACCCGCTGGGCTGCCGCAGCTGGGAAAGAAGGGGGCTGTGGCTCATCGCTCATCTCTCCCGCTTGCTTTCTTTTCTCTTTCCTCCGCTTGCTGGGTCCTATCCTCAGGCCAGATTGGAGCAGGAAGGAGTCAGCTCCTAAGTTGCCACCCTTCTTCCTCTCCAATTTACCTGGCTGGCCTCTCTTTCTTGGCTCATCTCTTTGATGTACACCTGCAATGCCCATGGCAATGACTCAGCCTGACTTAGGGTTTAGGGTCTGGAATAAAAGAGCGTACTGCCCTGGCCAGTGGTGTGTTTCAGTTTGTTGGGCGTCATCGCGAAAACCTAAAGGTCGTGGGTTCGGTTCCTGGTCAGGGCACATGCCTGGGTTGTGGGTTCAGTCCCAGGTCGGGGTGTGTATGAAAGGCAACCAATCAATGATTCTCACATCAGTGTTTCTCTCCTCCTCTTTCTCCTTCCCTTCCCCCTCTCTCTAAAAGTCTATAAGCACATCCTCGGGTGAGGATAAATAAATAAATAAATAAATGGTTGTACCGCTAGGGCCTCCGAAAGCAAGGAGAGACCCCTAGTCCCTTCCCTTTCCATTCAGTCCCAAGGGTGAGCGTGAGCATTGAGGCAGGGCTCCTAACCTAGACACATGAATGGATGAATGGACATCTGTGAGCCCCAGAAATTACGGGCAAAATGTGCATTTCTGGAGTAAAGGACGCAGCTCTCAGCAGATCCTCAACTGAGATCCCGCTCTCCCCCTCCACATGCTGAGAATCAGCAGGAAAAGATGCAGGATTTCCTCCAGAAACCAAAGGAATCCGTTTGAGAGGTGCAGCATCTCGACCCCTCACAGGAAGGCCTTACTCCAAGCCTAGTGCCCATCTCTTCAGGTCTCTCAGCAAGTGCGCGACAGGGCGCTCTTCCCCAAGCAGGGGAGCTGAGGACCCAGCTGCCCCGCCCCACCCTCCTGGGCCTGTTCTGCACTGAGAAGGGAGGATGGGGCGTTTTTCACTCGGACCCGTTTTTCACTCAGTGGCCACAGGCACTGAGGCTCTGTGACCATCTCTCATCACAGCTCTAGGCACTATTTTAGGGAACCTTAGTTGGGTGAAACAGCAAAGACTAAATATTCCAGAGGACTCCGTGTGGCAGAGCTCTCCAATATGCTGACCCCCTTCATGGGGAGGAAGGGAGAAGAAGAAAGATAAGGCTAACTCACTGGTTCTCAGCCAGGGATGGTCTTTCCCTTCTGGGAGCATCTGGCAATGCATGATGGCATTTTTGGTGTCGTGATTGGCAGTACTTCTGGCATTTAGTGGATAAAAGCCAGGGATGCTGCTGAATATCCTGCAACATACAGGACAGGTCCCACAGCAAAGTAATTATCTGGCTCTAAATGTCAAATAGAGGTTAAGAAACGCTTCGACTACACACAGCAGGAAGCGAGGCTGTACCAAGGAGTTCAGGATAAGGGGGTGACAAGAACAGAGAGGAGGAAGGAGAAATTGGGGGGAGGGGAGAGTGGAAAAGCACTGGACCTAGAGCAGACAGACCTGGATTCATTCTCCCCTGACCAGCTGCGTGACCTCGTCCAAATCACTTAGTTTCTTAAGCCTGTTTTCTCACTTGTAAAAAGACCACAAGACTGGACCAGAAGATGAATGTGAAAGAAGCTGACTTCATGCCTTGGCACACCAAAGATGCTCAATAAATGCAGGATGAGAGCGTGCAGGTGTGGGGACACAGAGGCTAAATTTTTCCGAAGGCCTTGACTTTAAGAACCCTAGTATCAGGCTTGGGAGAGCTAGAACAGCAAGCAGTATCCTGGCGCTGCATGCAACTCAAAAGGAATACTGAAAGTAAAGCAGAGCCTCAGTGCTCCCACCCCCACCCTTCCCGCTTCTTTTTAGGGCCCCACCCCCACCTTTGGCTGAATAATAGCAAAAATCCTCATTTCCCCGTGCAAACTTGAGGAACAAAGCATTCCATCGGGTGGGCATCAAGTTAGTTGCAGGCGGCTGAAGAGTCGTGACTTCCTGCATGTCAGAGCAACAACTAAACGTCAGGCTGTGAAGGTCAGGCAGCCACCAGTCAGGCAAATCCTTGGCCTGGGCATTCATACAGTAAACAGACATATTATACTCCAAAAAGTCAGCTCTTCTGGACAAATGCTGCCCCTCTGGGATCCCCGGAGGTGGAATTCTGCCTTTTCACTCAGTCCTGGCTGGGATCATAAAGGACAGCTTTTAACCCTTTTGAACTAAAAGAATGATGAGTGAAAAAAGGAAACAAATCACTGCGGGTGGCAAAACTCAGTGCTCATTTTAAGAAATGTTAAGTTAGAATACTGGCTACGCTTCCGGCCTTGAAAGCTATTGGCCAGCCACTCTGCAAGCTCCCATTGGCCTCCAGGGGCGTGGACCCGTCAACCTGATGCAATTCAACACGAAAGATCTCTTCCCAAAGTGCTCATTCTCCCGGATCAGGACGGTCAGCTTCGGGGATACAATGTGCTCACAGGGCCTTCCTGAAAGGTTAACCAAAAATCTCAGCCATCGTGCCAATTTCCCAATGCACTCTTTTGAAGGAAAGAAGGGAAAAATCCATCTGGTGTATCAGACTGTGTACTACATGAGAAAGCGCAGCTTCTGGAGTCAGAAAGACTGGAGTTCAAATCCCGGTTCTACCACTAACTGTTACCCTTAGGCGAGTTAGTTATTGCCTCTGAGCCTCAGTTTTCTCATCCGTGAAATGGGAATGATAATAGTTCTACCATAAAAGGTTTAACAAAGATTAAATTAAATAACCCATGTAAACTGCCTAGCACAGCGGGGGCACACCTCAAAAGCTTCATAATAATACAATCATCATTTACTAAGTGCTTACCAGGTATATAAGCACTTTTCTAAGTGCTTTTCGCATGTTCTGTCACTGAAAGTGCTCAGCAACCCTGGAAAGTGGCACTGTTGTTATTCTCACCACTTTACAGCTGAGGACACCGAGAGCAGAGTCTTATCGGTCGGTGACACAGGCCCTGCGGGTTGGAGCCAGCATTCCCGCCCAGGCAGGTCAATCCCAGAGCCTCTGCTCTTAATCCCTTCATTACACTGCTTCCCAGTAATGGTATTGCTATTGTGAGAATTTTCTAAAACCCTCAGGTTGAGAAAGGGAACTTACAACACTGAGCCTTCTGGGTCCCTCTCCTTTACGAATTCTTGATTAGTTTATAGGCTAGGCACTGAGTGTATGGATCTCAAGCAGTAACCTCTCCTTCTGGTTACTTCTAAGGCCAAAGACCAAATTCTCTTGCCCTCAGGTAAAGCAGAGACAATCTGGAGCCCCAGTCCCTTCAAACAGTGCCTCAGTGTTGTGTTGGTCCAGAAAGGGAGAGTTATGATAACAAGTAAGTATATTTTGTAGTTTCTCTTTACAGCTCACAAGCTACTTTTACATACACACTTGCATTCTCATGTTATCATTATAGTAACCCTGAGTAGTTACTGTAATGCCCATTTAACAGCGAAGGTCACCTGCTTCGGCCGAGGTTGTGGGGGAGTAGGCGAGCCAGGATACCAGCCCCATTCCGACCCTTAGATCAGCATTATTCTTTTAATGTGATCATAGAATCTGGACTTTCAAGAAGCTTCTCGACTTCCACCCATGCACACTTAAGCCAGAGAGGCACTGCTCTCCACCATCCCACAGAATGCCCAGCTGAAGGGGGACAGCGCCTATCACTTGGGAATCTAAGGTGGACAGTGACTACACAGCTACAGAACAGCTTTTCCAAGCTGAACCAGCGGTGAGAGGCCCTGTGAACGCCGGACTATGACAGCTACCCCGGTATGGAAGGGTGACAGTGAGAAAAGGAGGAATCATTACTCATGTAACGGAAGGATGTTTTTGTTATAACATGCTAAGCTCTCCTCTCTCCTCTTGTCCACTAGCAGCAATGGTGAGGATGTAAACCTTATCGAATGAGGATAGGTTTTATCAAATTACCCTAAATGACACCGAGGCCAATTGAGGGACCAAGCCACCGATTTCCTTGGGTAGCCCAATCAGTAAGCGTCTCACTAAAAGGGACCCACGCAGCCCTGGCCAAATTAAAAGCCCCCACTCTGGCCCTGGCCAGTGTGGCTCAATGGGTTGGGCATCATCCCACAATGCAAAAGATCGCTCGTTCGATTCCCGATCAGGGTACACGCCTAGGTTGCAGGGCCAGGTCCCCAGTTGGGAGTGTGGGAGAGGCAACCAATCGATGCCTCTCTCACACATCAATGTGTCTCTCCCTCTCTTTTCCTTCCCTTCCCTTCTCTCTAAAATTAAATTAATCTTAAAAAAAAAAAAAAAGCCCCTGCTCTGCACGCCAGAGGCCCTTTGTAACCTCCTCCCTTGGTTGCATTTAGCACACTGTGGGCTCATTGTTCACTTACTAGACCAGAAGCCTCTTGGCAGTTAGAATTGTGTGATCTAGAGTTTTATGTATCTATATTCACAGTGCATACTTAAATGTTTGGTCTAGTGGATGAGTAATATAAATTTATAAAATGAATGAATGAATAAATGAATCATTAATACATTCCTCTTGCAGGGGTGTCCAACCTTTTGGCGTCTCTGAGCCACACTGGAAGAAGAAGAGTTGTCTTGGGACACACATTAAAAACACTGCAACATGTAATCACACACAAAAACCTCATAATGTTTTAAGTAAATTTATGATCTTGTGTTGGGCCGCATTCACAGCCATCCTTGCAGCAATGTGGCCCGCAGGTCGCAGGTTGGACACCCCTGCTAGAGTCTTGTGAGAGTTGGAGTCAAAGGAAAAGAGAGGCCTAGAATATCAGAAATAAAAGTATTTCCTACCTAACCTGTACTTAAGAAAGTAGGAATCCTCTTTTTCAGCCGGCTCCTATCCAGTTCACTCCCTTCCAAGAGTTGCTTTCACTCGTTGTATTCTCAGACTGTGATACCAACATGCTATGACTCTACTTATTTTTGTCCTTAGGTCCCCAGAAGCCAGCCTTACCTGATTGGTTGGAATATCTACCTGGTGAAATCTCTTAGTGGGTCCTCTCAAAAGGTCCACACCATCAGATACCATAAGACACATGATTACCAGTCCAAGCAAGTTCAACCCTCTCTTGCCACTCTTAGACACAGAAATGAAGTTCCTAGTGGTCAATCCCCAAAGTTATGAGGGAGAAGAGGATAATGTTAAGCACATGGGAACAAAACTAAGCTAATTCCTGGCTACCTAGCCCTGGGCATGTTATTTAATCTTTTTATGTCTTACTTTCTCACCAAAAAAATGGGAGAATAAGAGTCCCTACCTCATCTGAATGTTAGGAGAATTAAATCAGTTAATTCATGAAAGGCACTTAGCATACTGTCTGGCCCATATTAAGCGCTCAATAAATGATAGCTCTTGCTATTACCATTATAGAGTATGACTCAGAACTATCTTATTAAGACACACCATTTTTGGGGGGCCGGAGATGTCTAAGAACCCTACTGTGTGTCACCCCAACGAGTTAAGTTGGTGGTACGAAGGACTGCTGGAAGAGGTAAAAGAGGATGGCAAGAGTCCTGGTTTGCTGCCTTTCTCCAGAGGAGCTCTAGGCACATGGAATCCTTCAAATCCTTGCCTAGTTTATCATCAACCAACTCCTAGGAGGCAAGTGTGGAAAAGAGCAACCTAAATTCAGAGCCTAAATTACAGAGCAATTCAAAAGTGGATTGGTTTCTCCTTCTGTAAAATGGGAATAATAATAGTACCCATATCACAGGGTCTGGGGGAGATTTAAATGAGATAATACATATGAAGTACTCAGTTAGCAGCTACTGTTGTTGTTGTTACTACAGTAACCCCTCCTTATCTGCAGTTGCAGTTACCCACAGTCCATAGTGAAAATATTAAGTGGAAAATTCCATAAATAAACAATTCACAAGTTTTAAATTGCATGCTATTCTGAGAAGCGTGATAAAATCTCACGACATCTGCTCCATCTGCCCGGATGTGAATCGTTCTTTTTTTCGAGCATATCCACAATATAATAAGGTATTCTGAGAAAGAAAAAGACCACATTCACAAAACTTTTATTATAGTATATTGTTATAATCATTCTATTTTATTACTTATTGTTCTTATTCTCTCACTGTGCCTAAATTTATACATTAAACTTTATCATAGGTATGTAGGTATAGGAAAAAACAGCATATATAGGGTTTGGTATTATTCATGGTTTCAGATACCCACTGGGGGTCATCGAACATATTCCCTGTATCCTCTGAGGATAAAGGGGGACTACTATATTATTATTAATCCCACCATCTCCATACAGGTCCTCAAAAGACTACTTACCCTGCCCTGCCCAGGAGCTCAGTCAACAGATTTCACAAATACAACAGGGCTTGAATGGGGCTGTGGTCTATAAGGGGCTGCTCGAAGTACTGCTTTTCTCTCCCCCTCCATCTCAAAACACAAGAAACACACGGGGCTTCAGGGAACAGCAAACCATATCTCCTTTTCTGGGAGCCTTTTAAAGCCTCCCTCTACCAAAAAAGCACCTCAAAAGTAATTCTTTATGCACGGGGATTCCCTGGGAAGTCTAAAAACAGAGAGGCGGGGTCTATTTAAGATAAAATACAGGTATTTCCCACCTAGATCTTCTGGAATAGCTTGGATATGAAATGTTCTATTCTGCCCTGACTGGAATGGCTCAGTTGGTTAGGCATCGTCCCACAGAGCAAAAGGTTGCCAGTTGCATGCCTGGGTTGCAGTTCGGGGTGCAGAAGAGAGGCACCGATTGATGTTTCTCTCCCATTGATGTTTCTCTCCCTCTCTTTCTTCCTCCCTTCCCCCCTCTCTAAAAATAAATAAATAAAATAATAAAAAAATAACGTATTCTGTTCTAAGAGGTGGTATAGGTTAAGGGGTTAACAGCTGAAGCTCTGGGTTCAAATCCTGCCTCAGTTACTCAATAGCTGTGTGACAGCAAACTGCTGAACTTTAGTTTCCCGTCTGTCAGACACATACCTACCTCATAAGGATACTGTGAGGAGTAAATGTGGTAACACATGCTATACATTTATCACAGTGCCAGGGATACAGCAGAAGAACAAAAAGTGTTAACTGCCTCAGAAGCACATTTTTATTTTTTTTTTAATTTTTATTTATTGATTGATTTTAGAGAGAAAGGGAGGGAGGGAAGAAGAGCGGGGGATGGAGGGGAAAGCATATTGACTTGTTGTTCCATTTATTTATGCATTCAGTGATTGATTCTTGTGCCCTGACAGGGGATTGGAACCTGCAACCTTGGTTTATCAGGCGGATGCTGTAACCAGCTGAGCCAGGGCACATTAGTATTTTTTAGATCACATGTCCCAGTTCGCGGTGCAAAACTGGTCACCAAAGATCATTCCCAGAAAAGCAGAAATTCACACTCGAGGGAGATACACTTTAGAGCCACTCAGTTTCACTGTCTCCCTGAACCTGTAGCTGAAGCTTGTTTAAGCTGCCCTGGGTAAGAGGGTCTGGAAGTGGAAAGAAGAGAAGGGAGCTCCCCTTTCTTATGTTAGACTTATGGACATCATAACCAGGCATCTGTATTTGGTTTCCAGAAGGCTGTAGTCAATCCAACAGAGAAACTGTCTCTCGTCCTCATCCTTGCCTGAAAGATGGTGGCAGTCAGGCTCCCAAGGCTGGGGCCAATGAAGGGGATATTGGAGCAAGCCACCCCCCCACACCCGCCCCCACAGGCCTGGCAGGAAGTGGAGCTGCTGAGCTTGGAGATCACTGGAGACCCTGACCACCTCAAAGCTTCTTTATTTCACGTGATAATCAGGTGTCTCTCCCAGTGCCCTACTCTGTACCTGCCTGGCCTTACTCCCAGACGGCGGAGGGTCCCTCCCCCCCGCAAAAAGGCTCTGCCTGAAGCCACAAGCTTCCCGGCCCCAGAAAACCTCCGGTGATAAATTATGCAGCAGCACCTTTGTGTCGCTGCCTCTCAGCCAGATGGGTTCGCTCCCAGTCTTTTGTTTCCGGCTTTGCTTGCAGATCTGATCCTCGGCTCTGCACAGAGGTGAGGCGGGAGCTCCCGTAGGCCAAGTCAGGGCTTGCAAGTCCCAGCAAAGCTTTCCCAGCTGGGTCTCAGACAGTGCCCTTCCCTTCCTCATTCAAACCTGTGTGAGCAGGGCAGCAGGGCATTAGGGACGCTTACAGTCAGTCCACTCAGCTGTGGCAAGGATGGAAGTGCCTACGTGCAGTGAAAGAATGAAGTTCGCTTGGAAGGGCATAAGAGGTGCCCCGGGGCACCTCGGATGTTTGCTTCTTGCTAAATCAAAAATACGGAACAGAAAATGGAGTCAAATGACTGCCAGGAAAGCTAGAGAATCAGCTCTTTTAAACAGCTGCTCTTGGTTACGGTCAACTTTCCGCAGCCCCCCAAAACATCACACGACTGGCACCAAGTTAAAAGGAAGAAACAGAGACAACAGGGGTCAAGCTTCGGGGTGGAGGAGCTGGAGTGAGTTGGGGACTTGAGACCCACATCAATTATCCCTGCGCACTGACAGGATTCCTGATTGAAGACGGTAGTCACGAAGGAAGGCTGCTCTGCAACAGCCCAGCCCCCAAATTGGGGCAATTACTACCTTATGAGCTCTGGGGCCTGACTCCTTTCCCAGGCCAGTGGGAGGGAGAGCCTGGAATTCTAAACTGTTCCAGCTACAAGAGACCTCAGCCAGCACCTCTCACCCCAGGTCAAAGCAACCTTAGAGAGAAGTACCCGGCTGCGTTGCTGACCACAGTCTCCAGCAGGCAAGCTCTCAGAGGAAAGCCCCTTCTCCCAGGACCTCTCCCAGGAGAACTAAGGCAGAGCGGGCTCCTGGACTCACAGGACAGCTCAGTAGGCCTCTTTTCTGGAAGGGTGCACAGGAGGGAACTATGCTTAGGTTTCCTTAGGTTTTCAAGGGGGGCAGAAGGGGAGAAGGAGCAAAGTCTTTAAAAGGATCAAGTAAAAACCCAGCTAAAATGAATGAGTGCTGAGCCTCAACTTCAGCACATGACACTGCAGGATAATGATTTGTTTCCCTGGCTCCCATGGTCCAAAGGCAAGAATCACTTATGTCAGCTTGCTAACAAACAGCCAACAATTTTCCAGGCATATCGTAACACAGTAGCTGTCAGGCTCTGTATTGAATGGTTTGAACGTTCTATTATCTCATTTAATTTTTACAATAGTCACATGTGATAATTTATTACTACTCCATCCGCCCATTTCCAGATAAGAACCCTGAAGTTCAGAGATTAAGTGTTTTGCACAGAGTCACTAGGAAGCGCCAAGATTCAAACCCAGGTCTGCCTGTGCTTCTTAACCACTGAGCTCTGTATGCGGTGATTAGTGCTTGACAAATGTGCATTTGCAGAATGAATGAACAAATGAATGGGTACAGAGCCCAGTTTAGGGAATGCTCCTGAATGTACCGGGGAGAAAGAAACTGACCCTGCCAGCTCTAAGCTGGAGGAAGAACAGCAGGCAGAGGCATTCATCAGAGCTATTTATAGGGCCAAACCCAGGCCCTGCCAACCAGCCCGTGAACACGAAGTCTTCCCTGGGACACTGAATCCCACTAGGCTGAGTAGGGGTGAAGGCCTTCTGCTGGTGAAGATGGGTTACCCAGACTCAGCATGGGGCCCAGATGCCCCACGTCCCGGCAACTGTAGCAAAACCGATGGCTGAGCTTTATTAAGGAATGTAGAAACTGTGGCTTGAACGGGCTAAAAGACCTAGTTGACGAAGGGTATGGAACTGTCTCATAATTACGAGATGTGCCCAATCATAAAAAAAAAAAGACAACTACTTTGTAAAGCAGTCCCTAAAATGCTGTTCCTATTCAGGAAGCTCCTAGTATTGATCTTCTCTTCAAAGCAGAATCAACACAACTAATCTCTCCCATTTTCCTTCTTCTTGGGGATCAAGATTACCAGTTAATCAATAGAAAGAGCGAGCAAAGACCTATAAAACACACCCTGTCCTCTGTGACCTCCCATGTTCATTGCTGACCCAAAAGATGGACATGCCCAGCATGCTATGTATCAGACATGGCCAGACTTGGTGCCCTTGCACCTGTCATTCTTGATGCCATGTGCTAGTCCCAAAGATGTTATCTGATATTCAACAGGGGACAGAAGAGGAAATCCAAAATCAGTGACAAGCCAAGCATCGTTCACAAGTCCAGTAAGATCAGGGACAAGGTCAACTAAGTACCACGACAACAGTCAGATAGAAAGAAGACAGGTCTCAGCTCCACTCTTTTGTACGGTTCCTCAGAAACCAACCCTCTATCTATCTAATTACTCCTAGGCAGAATTTTCAACTTTTCACTTACCTGGAAGAGACCTCCAAGCTAAACATGGTTTCTACCCCTCAAATGGTGGTAGATTTGCCTGGGGTCTCACCTCAGCCCTCAGGAGAAAAATACCCAAGGCCATTAGTAGCACTCAAGTTTCCCTGAAAATGTTAAAGGTTGGAAGTGTTAGGCAGGCTCAGACCAAACCCACAGGCTCTAGGAAAAGCCCCAAGGACTTGCAGCATCCAAACAGGACCTTAAACTTCAGTGTATTGAATTCAGTCAGAGCTGAGGTCAGGTCTGCCTTCCCCTGAGCCCCTGGAACAGTGTTAGGAATCTTCGCTGCGGTATTTTTGGTTGAGCAACTGCTCACTCTCACTGGTGAAGAATGAATCTGTCCCCTCCAGACCTCCAAGGATGGCTCATTATCACGCAAGGCGAAGTTTAGATCTTCTTGTCACTGACTGTCCTTACACGTGGGCACAGAAAGCTTCCCATGCTTACAAGTTTCCATTGAACTTTTTGTCCTTAAAAAGAACCCAAGAGAGTTACCAAGAACCCTCCCATCCATTTTTGGGGGTGAAACATTAAATATACACAATTCTCTACTCATTCTCAATGAAGATGCAATGTATGCAGTTTTGACAGCTCTGGAGCAGTAAAATCCTCTCCGTCAATCTCATCCCGGAACCTTCCAGCTCCCCTTTCCCTAGGGCAGAAGGCGTCAATCTCCTCTCTGGCTTTGTTGGTATTCGTTTCAGTACACCCCCCTCCCTTTTTTTTTTCAGTGCCTTGCCATTTCCCTTGATCTTTTTCAAAACTTCCTCCAGGGGGCCGAAAGAAAAGTTCCATCCCCTTCCCTTGCAGCCCGAAGGGGGAAACCCCCAAAAAGCATAGCTGTCCCTTTAAGGGGCCCATGTGGTGGGAAGAGCAGCTACATTCCTACCCCAGTAGGGCCGCTGTCCCGACACGCCAAAGAGGCTACAAATAACCTTCCAGGAGGGAGCCCGGGAGGGGGAGAGCACAGTGTGAAGAGGAACGTGGGTCGGCAAGGCTCCTGCTCCGAGAGGAAGAGCGGAGGAGCGGAGAGAAAGGGCTCTGTCGGTGTTACAGAGGGCATGGAAAAAGTCATTTAAAACCCAGGGGTGGTTCAAATAACAGACGCGAGAACCCTCTTTTGGATTTGGCAGGTAAGCCAATCTTTAAAACAAGTGCCCAGGCATCTCCAAGCCCTGCCAGGCAAGTTCCGAAATCTGCACTATTTCCACACGAGCTCCCCTTACGTTAGAGAAAGAACCGGGGCAAGGCCAGCGTCCACAGACCCCTCCGTGTCCAGCCCCACCCCTCACCCGGGCTGCGAGGAGAATGGGAAGGTTCGGGGATCCCCGCCGTTGATGAGTGGTGGGCGAATACAGCTGGGGGTTCCAGGATTAAAGTTCTTTGATCTATGGGCACAAACCAGAGGCTGCTTCTAAATCACGGGGTGCCCCCACGGTCCAAGGCGGCTGCGGAGAAACAAATTCCACCGGAGCCCTAATCACAACAGTTGCGTACGGGCACCAAACAAGTTATTAATAAGGAGCAGATGAAGCAGCAGCAGTCCCGCCGCCGTCCGTCCGGCTCCAACGAGGGCCACCGCGCGGGCCGGGCGGCTGCCTTCTTAGGTTTGGCGATATCCGCCCCCGGCTCCCCTACCCGTGCCAGGACGCATCTGAGGAAGTCTTCCAGCAGTTTCTTCCCAGGGTCCCTTCTCTGCCCCCTTTTCAACCCTACCCCCCTCACCCCACCTCCGGGAAGGATCTAGGGTAGGGAGCTGATTGGTTGCAGCCAGGAGAGGGAACCCAAAAACACTGCTAAGGGGAGATGCTGCAAGCAAGCAGTGTCCAAAGTCTCGGTGGGAGCAAGATCTGGAGCCGGAGGAACTGTTCTCCTTACAGGAATCCCCAGAGCTCAAGCACTCAGATTCCACTGGGGCCCCTCTCCGTGTTCTGCCCGAGACCCCCGCCCCCTCGAAGGGGGGCTATTTACAATTTATGGTCTAGCGACCATCCTCCCCCGCGTCCCTTTCTTCGCACACACTCGCTCGCACCAAGGACACAGAGACTCTATCTTAACCT
The DNA here is from genome assembly GCF_021234165.1 of Pteronotus mesoamericanus. Taxonomy (NCBI): domain Eukaryota; kingdom Metazoa; phylum Chordata; class Mammalia; order Chiroptera; family Mormoopidae; genus Pteronotus; species Pteronotus mesoamericanus. The sequence goes on along the minus strand of NW_026555299.1, from coordinate 1,256,936 downwards.
GAAAGGGAAGCTGCCCCCAGCTCTTCAAAGAGCAGCGCAGGCAGGCAAGCGAGCGCTTCAGATTCTCCCCCAGCCCGGCCGAGACCCGGCCCGGGGAGCTGCTCCACCGCGACCCCCTCTAGGACTGGCGGAGCTGGGGAAGCTCTTGCTCCTCTCCCCGGCATGCAATCTCAGGGCTGCTGCTTGGAGCGAAGGCGAGGGGTCTCAGGCCCCAGCCTGCGCCGTCCCGCTCTCGGGAGCCTCGTCCTGCAGCGGCCGGACCCAGGGACAAACTTTCCCCGCGGGCCAGTCGGCTCGGGCGCGGCGGCGCCGCTTACCGTGTGCGCAGAGCAGGGCGCCAAACAGCAGCACGCCCCACGGCCGCCTCATGGTGCCGCGGGCGCTCCCAGCCGGCCGGGGGTCCTGCCGGCTCCCGCGGGACGCGCGGCGGAGGGAGTCAGCGGACGGTCCCCGAGGGGCAGGGTCCGGGTCCACGGCGGCGGGCGCGCCCCGCAAGTCGCTCTCCGGCCGCTGCTGCCTCCAGTGCTGCCGGAGCCGAAGCCGCCCCGCCAGGGGACCGGGAAGGGGTGTCCCGGGCCCGGCCGCCCCGCCTCCCGCGCCGCAGCCCCGCCACCGCCACCGCGCGTGGTCCCGCCCCCAGCGCCGGCCCGGCCCCTTCCCGCCCTCCGCCCCAGCCCTCTGGTCCCCGGATCCCACCCGCTGGCGCCTCCCGCGCCCGCCCCGCTCCTCTTCAGGCCGCCCCCACATTCCTAGCCTTTGAGAGAGCCCCCCTCCCTGTGCCCATTACCACTGCTCCAATGTCCCTAACTTAAAAAATATTATCCTAGCGGCAGCTCTCGCATCCCGATCACTCTAGCTCTATGCCAGAAAGGAGCACCCTAGCTGACCTGAGTCTCCTGGACGTGACCCTGGACCCCCTACCGTCCTCAAGTCCAGACTTTATTGATGTCTCAAGAATACGCAAGTCTTGCTAATACATAATCCTCTCGGGCTTTATTGACATCAAACAAGGGACATCAGGGGGCCTGGAGTGCTGTCTTAACCAGCATTCTCACTGTCAAAATTCCTTTTCTGAGATTTCCTTCTTGCTCCACCCCCACCCCACTCCCCACCCCCGTATGGGCAGCGTTGTTGTAGGGCTAAATAATTCCACGACCTCCCCTTTTCATTTACTCATTTCCTGAGGTGGTTGTCTGGGTCCCGTCGCCCCAGCTCAGACGTCCAGATTTGGCCCAGACAGACTTAGTTCCTCCTCCCGTCTTTGTAAATCAGCGTTGTTAGCCTCTTCACCTTCTCAGACTTTCTGATCTTCGCAAGGAAAGGAGGGGGTAAGGAAGTCTTTACCGCAATTTCATTTTCCCAAAGACCTCAGCCTCCTCCCAGTTTCAGGCTATAGAACTTTCGGCCATGTTTTACTACATAAAGTTATAAACTCCTACCTTGTCTTAGCTTTGTGGCCCATGCCTCTCGGTGCATATTAATAATATGGGTTAATTTCGTTACCACCTTCCATTTTCCTTTTTTCCTTTTTCATTGAATTTGTTGGGGTGATACTGGTTAACAAAATTATACAGGTTTCAGGTACACAATTCCGCAACACATCATCCGTTCACTGTATTGTGTGTTCACCACCCCTAGTCAAGTCTCTATCCATCACCATTTACCATCTTCCATTTTCTAGGTTGGCTCTTGTCTTGTTACTGTTGTCCAAGTCCCCAGCTTTCTTAGGGCCCCGTGCATCAGTTTTCCCTCCCTGTTGGTATGCCAACTTTTCTGGCTTTGAAATCTTATGTCAATTTTGTTAAGCCACTTTCCTCTTATTAGAAAATTGAGTCAGGAAGACCCAAATGTCCCATGTTAGCTAAAGGAAAAGTAATTTGGTGTAGAGCAAAGTGGATATCAGAAGATTTCTTAAAAAAAAAAAAAAAAAAAATCTCCAATGGATTGGCTGGCATTTCACCCTTGCTTGTTTTCAATTTTTCAAAGGATTCACTTCAAATTACCTTCTTTGACCAAAGCTAACATTAACTTTGTAACAGCAACCAAAAAATGTGCAGTGTTAACTCCTTCTCAGCCAGTACTTCTCTATAATGTTGTGCCTGAAATTTTTACACAGATGAAATGTGGTTGAATTACCATCACCATGGTAACTTATACTGAGACATTTTATGTGTGTGTAGTTCTTCCTGCTGACTGAAGGCGGCAGGCAAGTCAGGTCAGCTTTACAGTGTCTCTCTGCTGGGAAAGATACTCCACCTTTTCCACCTTTGTCACCTTAGCCTGAGAACCAAGGAGAAAAAGTGAAAAGTAGAGGCTGATTCTTAGCAATACACCCCCTGCCTTCCCCCTAAAGCACCCCCTCCCATATTCTTCAAGCAGCCTTGGTTGGCCTTAGGAATTCCTTATATGTTGCTTATGAAGACATGCTTTCCGATCAGTCGAAAAGGATTTTGTGATTCTGGAGACCATATTTTTTTCCACATGAAAACTAAGGACATGTGGTGTAATGAATACATTTGTCCCAAAAAAAAAAAAAAAAAAAATCCAAGACAGGCGGTCACCATACTTTCGATGTCAGGGGATTAGGGATTTATAAACAGTTTCCACTCTGTATGCAAAGGATAGGTTCCCTTCCAGAAGGCATGATTTGTGTTGTTTTCCTGGGATTGAGGAGGAAGGGGGAGGCTGGCTATCCCTTTCTGACTCAGGCTCAGGAAGCTGTGTCTTCTGTGTGCATCCCAAGTCCTCTCCTCCATGGTTCAGCACAGTTCTGGCGCACAGAGCCATCCTGGCTGCTGTTAGTCACTGGGAATATCAATGGGTAGAAACGAACTTTGTGCATAGTCCCTGCCTGGGTCACCCCCTAGGGTGAGTTAAGTCTTGGCTGTCAGAAACTGCTCTTGTGCCAGGAGTGCTAAGCCATATTTATTTTTACCAGGCCTCTCAGACTTTCTTGTTTGGAGTGAGAGATCCTGAAAAGCATGCCAGAATGAGCTGTTTGTCTCCCTTTTATTGTCCTCTGGGACATGCCCCTAGAAAAGTTGTAGGGGACTGCCAATTCCAGAGGGGTCTCAGCGACATTGGTTTCCTCAGAAACACCATCCCTTTCCTCCATCCTTCTAGGACAGACCAAGGGACTGCATTTCCAAGATCAGAATATTGCCCTGAATTAGACCATCCCTAATGGCCTTTTCACAGAAAACACAGGGAGTGTTTTCTTGTTCTTGTTCTATAGAAACAAGATAGAAATGGGCATGATTTTGATCCACTTGGGTTGGTAGAATTCTCTTATAACTGAGGCATCATTCAAAAACCTGAATTTCTAACCATAATTCTTCTAAAGGAGTAAAAGGTTTGAAGTGTTGGACTTTAAAAGAGTGGTGTTCAATCAGGAATGATTTTGCAGACATAGGGCAATACCTGAAGACATTTTTGGGGGTGGGTACTACTGGCAAATAATGGATCCCGCTAAACAGCGTACGATGAGCAGGACATCCTTCCCACAACAAAAAGTTATCCAGCCCCAAATTTTATAGTACCAAGGTTGAGAGACCATGATTTAAAAGATTAAGAACATGAATCTGCAAAGAATTGCTCTATCATCTCTCTAGAATTCACTTTGTGTCAATGGAGGGAGGGAATTCTTAAAGCTATGGAAGGGAAAACAAGAGAAAGCCCAGCCAAAGGAGCTAAAGGAGTCCTATACCTGTCTGCTTTGGGAAGCCCATTTTCAGGACTCATTCACTTAGTCATAAATAGTAAGTATTTATGTGCCAGGTACTATAGAAGCAGTGGTAAACAGATGTATTGGATCTCTGGAACTTACAGTCTGGTGCGTGTGGAGGCTACAAGTATGCAGAGGCATTAAAAGAATGATCTCACAAATAAATGTAAAGCTACAAATGATAGGGACATTCGAGTAAAAGTACCAGGTTCTATTAAAGACGAGACTTGATTTAGATTTGGGGTTTCAAGCAAGGCCTGTCCGAGGCACTAACACTTAAGTTGATTAAGGGTCATCAAGCTAAGAGTTGGTGGGTAGGGTCTTCCAGGCAGAAGGAAGAGTATGTGCAAAGGCTGTGAGCTAGGAAATATGTCCACAGGATTTATGAAAATATTATGATTAACTTTTAGCAATGGGTGTGCTTTTATCTAGATGCAGGAGGTTACTGCTGGAAACCAGGGGAAAAAATGAACATCTAAGGAAATAGTCTGATTTACATTTCTGTGCTTTATTTTATTGCAGATCTTCCATACCACTATTCCTAGTGCCAACACTTTTCATGTTCCAGCTTAGCAGTGGTATTCAGGTCAGGGTCTGGGGTACAATAGCTGATTCAGTTCCCTGGCCTAACTTGGGGCACACCCTGAACAGTGGGACTTTCTAGCACCTTTTTATCTCCTGAAAGCTTGATATTCACATATCTGGCACATATAAGTAGAACCCTTTGCAGCAAGTATCTCAGTGTGTCTTGCTTATTTCAGCAGCAAAGATAAAGGTAGAATGATGCATAAACAAATATATCAATGAATAAATACTTGTTTAATAACAAACATGAATCAAGCATCTATGTAAGTAGTCTCTCTGTTTCTACACTTGCCCCTTTATAATTCATTCTGTACAAAACAACTTGAATGACTTCTTAAAAAACACAAATCAGATCATGTCACTACTTGGCATAAACCCTTCCATTGGCTTCCTGTTACACTTAGAATAATATCCACACTTCTCCCTTGGTCTTCAAAGTCCTTCGTGATCTGGCCCCTGCCTACTTCTTTGACCACATTTCCCCTTACTCATTCTGCTTTAGTCACACCGGCTTTCTTTCAGCTCAGCAAAATCCTATCATCTCCTTCTGCCACCTTTTGCATGACTTGTCCAGCTCCTCTATTAGAATGCTGTTTCCCCAGACCCGTCCTTGGCTGGTCTCAGCTGAATGTCACAGCCTCAGACAAAGTTTACCTCAGCACCCTAAATTTGCCTGATTCTCACTAACTGCCTTTACCTTATTTTGTTTAGGAGATTGGATATGTTTAAAAAAAGATGGTCGCATTTCTCCTAGGTCTTATAGGATGTGTACGAGTTTAGTAGGCAGCAAATGTGGGAGAGGCACATTCTCAGTGGAGAGAAGACCTTATGCTCAAAGCAAGAGGATGTGAAAAAAAACTCAGTATGTTTTAGAATAGTGAGTAGGAAAGTATGACTGGAGTAGTAACTATGTAAGGAAGAGTGAATGGCTAGGTGGCTAGATAAGTGGGTTGGGACCAGACTGTGAAGGGAGATACATGTGTGTAGGTTAAGGAATTTTGCTTCATCCTAATAATGGTGAGTCAGCAATGCTTTTTAGGTAAGGAAGTAGCATGGTCAAGTTTGAATATTAGAACAATAAACTCTAGTCGCAATGCAGAGGATGGCTTGGCAGAGAAAAAATAGACATAGGCCCTGTCTGGGTAGCTCAGTTGGTTAGAGTGTCATCCTGATATACACCAACGTTGTGGGTTTGATCCCCAATCAGGGCACATACAAGAATCAACCAATGAATGGATTAATAAGTGGAACAACAAAGTGCTATTCCCCTCCTTCCCCCCTTCCTCTCTCTCTCTCAAATCAATAAATAAAAATAAAAATAAATAGGCACAGAGACTTTTTGTCCTAAGATTCTGAAATTTGGACTTCCAGTTCATATCCTATTTTTTAAAATAATTCCTAGTATATTCCGTTTCATCCTCCTGAACTAATTCTCTTAGCTTGTCTACATATATCTACATATAGCATTATCTCAATGCCTTTTATTGAGTTTGTTGCTTTTTTCCTAGGCATTTCTTAAGGTATCATGATCTACCACATACAGTATTTAGGTGTAAGAAGGATATGCCAATGCTTTCTGATTGATTTTTAATGCCCTTCTTAATGAGGCCTTGCATTTTTCTGGACTTTTTCTCTCAAAAATTTGTTTTGTGAATTTGTTCCTATGAGGCAAGCGTAAGTCCTATGGGTTGGACGGACTTTGTTTTCTATACTTTTAATTTATTTACAGTATCAGACATTTATTCCATCAGGCACTGTGTGTGATACTAGAAATTTAAAGATGAACGAAGACTGTCTCTGCCCTCAAGGAATTCATAATCTAGGAGAATTCAAAGAATTTTTAAAAAATATCATAAGTGTTTATCAAAATGCATAGTCTAGGAGAGAGGAACACACAGCCAATTTTTGTGGGCTACCAGAAAGAATCAGAAAATCTTCCTCCCTTTCAAACTATATGAAAATGTAATTCCTGTTTTTTGCAGCATTTGAAAATATAAAGTAACAGGAAGGTACAAGACTGTAATTTGCTTTTCACCTCCAGTTCAATTTAAGCCATGCCCTCTTAATCACTTTCTTGTAATGCATTAATTAATTTTAACTGTCCCAGAGTTAGTAAACATTCTCTTTGCAAATTCTCCCAAAGCTCTGGTCTGTTGACCTGTGGTAGTCCAAAATGGCTTGTATGTAAATAGCATTTTTAATTTAAGCTAAGCATGTTAATTCCATATGGTGGTATCACACTTAGTTTCTGCTTTGCTCTTAAGAAGGATTAAGTCTTTTAAGAAGAGCCTAGTAGCTCAGAATGAATTTCATGACCTGCATTTCTTAGCAGCTACTTTGCTGTTAGCATCTTTTCTGCTTCATGAGTTGATAAAAGCTTATCCTAGTTTCTTGAACCTGTTTTGTAGCAATAATTCAGCCCGAATTTTTTTTCTGTTTCCTTGAGGTTTAAAACTATTTAGCTCACTTACGTTTGTTTTTCTGAAGTTTTCCATTCCAGGGAAGATTTTTTTTCCCTATCAATCTCTTCCTAGGTCCTTGGCAGAGCCAGCAATGTCTATGAATTTTCTCTCTTTTTAAAAAAATATATTGATTTTTTTATCTGAGGGGGAGAGAGGGAGGCATTACTTTGTTGTTCCACTTATTTATGCATCATTGGTTGATTCTTGTATGTGCCCTGACTGGGATTAAACCCACAACTTTGGCATTTCAGAATGATCTAACCAACTGAGCCACCCAACCAGGGCTATCAATTTTCTCTTTATAATTAGTAATTATAATCTGAGAAATTGACATCTCAACATACCCTCTCTCTTGGGGGCGTTTCTCCTATTGTTTTGAGTTTGGTGTTTCCATTCCTTATGCTACATCACTTTAACACCTCATACCCTCTCAATGCTTTAATCAACTTTATATCGCCTGCTTATTTTCAGGATTGTGAATTGTTTTCTGATTTATTGGATGATTATTTATTTGGGTAAAATTTTCAGAAATACGTTATGATACTTTAAGAGCTTGAAAAGCCTATCTAAATTGAAGGCTGACCTTTTTCTTTCCTTCACTTTCAACAGGGTCACGAAAATACACTTGGTTTTAAAGGCTCCTGTGTATATCCACTTTTCTTAGGACTGATGTTTTTATGTTTCATTAAAAAATTTCCTCCACCACTGATGCGTCGTCAAAATCTATTACCATGTAACCTATGGCAGAAGATAAATCTAAGAGTAGTGGCTCTTTCTTGGGAAAAACACTATCTGGAAGGTCATCTCTTGTGCTTAAAGAATATTTACAAAATTTTCAAGCCACTCATTTATTGTTTTTTTAGGGTTTATTGCTTTTTCAGGTTATAATATATGCCTGTTATAGAAAACTCTTGTAAATATAGAAAAGTATAAAGAAGAAAAGTGTAAAAGCAGTAATTCCACCACCAGTAAAAGGCTACCTGTTATTTCTGTGCAACCCCAAATTTTCTTGAAGCCTTAGTCTAGCAACCACCTACCCTGTTCTAAGTCATCTTCAACAGACCGTTCAAGACATTAAGAATAGAGACTGACTTTAAATATAAGGATCCTTAGGATTTTTATGGAAGGGATAGAGCTGTAGGAAAAATCTACAAATTGCTCCAGAGATGACATCTTGTTCTTATTTAGCTTTCTTTGAGTCATTAACAGTCAGGCGCCACTGGTGCTGAAACTTATCATTATTATAACCGCAAATGGGTTAATGCCCAAACAAAGCTATATTCTTGGGGCTGGTTCCCAGCTCCACCACACAGACCTCAGCAGCAGCACCCTCCAAGTCTCAGGATAATGCTCCACAAATAAGAGGATGTCAAATGTTCAGCCTGGACTGAAAATTGTCTTCTTTTATCTGGTAGCTTCCAGTTGCTGGCAGGGTCGGGCAAAAGAAAAAAAAATAAATGAATAAATACCAAGCCAATAAACCCTAAAAAAAGAGGCAGTGTGGTTTAGTGGTCAGACCACTAGCCTGGGGGCTGGGATAGCTGAGATCCAGTTCTAGCTCTCCCACTATTGGCTGGATGATGCTAGACGATTCATTGGCCTGATATGTTCCTCAGTTCTCCTACTTAGAAAAGGGAGAAGTGCCTTACAAAATTCTTGTGACAAATGATTTGCAAATAGCTCCAGGTTGCTTGGAAATACATGAAATTGTAATCCTTAACAATGACTATCCTATTACTTTATTAATAATATAGTAATAGGTCACAGGTGTGAAAGTTATAAACTTCCTATACCCTTAAGCTGTATTTGTGCAGGAATTAGGCAGGGGCAGGGGGGCGAGGGTCAGGGAAGAAAGCAAGTATTTTCATCATATTTGCAGAACTTCACATCAAATATCAAATTAGTAAACTTACTGCTTCAAGATAATAAATGCTACTCCTAGTTTGGGTCTGTCCCTTTATCCTTACCTCATCTAAACTCAGAGTGACTCACAGGAACCTAGAAATGAGACATATACAATTTTAAGGGAAAGGGAGAATTAGGAGGTTTGAAGCTCCTGTTGGAGGAGGCTAAGAATAGAACACTCAAAACACAAAGAGAGGAACCTCCTCTTTCTTTTTCCTCCCAATGTAGGTGGTCCACTGGTTTCCCAGTCATTCGTTTGATAGCATGATTTTTGTTTTCTTTTCACAAAACCTTACCTTGTTTGTTTTGAGCGGGGAGGCACGAACTAAAAAAGTGAGAACAGAGGGTCTTGCTCTAACAGGGTCAACTGGAACAAGTGCTACAGACCGCTAACCTGTTGATGGGAGTGAAGGGGAGCAAAGTGAGAAATATCTGGATCTCTGGAAACGTAAAAACCAATGAATGTTCTTTCCTCTTAAAGAAGTGTGAGCAATTAGGCATATGAAGAAAAAAATCCAATAGGTGTCTTGGTCTGTGCACCCCATCCTCTCCAGAAGTGAAGTGCCTTGGTAGGAAAAAAAGAAAAACACTTGGGAAGCGTTCCAAACAGTAAAGGATAGGAGTAAAAGGAGGGACTAAAGAGAGGAATTCAAGAGGAAATGTCAATGAACTCTTAGAGGATTTAATGAGCACCTTCTGTGTGTCCAGCCTTGTTATAGGAGCAGCCAAGATATATGCACGTGAAAGCACTTTGTTGCAAGCGAAGATAGTAAATAATAAAGAAATAAAAATAGGTAATGGGATGTTAAGTGTTCATGGGAATTTAGGGGTGGGAGCCTAAATTGTTAGGATAACAGCTGTATAACGCAGGAATAGTTCTGAAATTCAGAAACTGAAAATATGGGAGGCCGGCAATAATTCTTCGAAACCGGGAAGTATGAAAATTCCAAAGGGTTCTCCACTCAAATTCTTCTAAAACCACCTCCTCAAAAATTCGTGAGTCCTAGGAAGCGTCGACGACCGCGAAGCAGCCGCCCCCGGAACTGGTGTGGCCAGCTTGGCGTTGCGATACGGAACTGTTTGCGTGACACCCCCTCCGCCTCCCGCCTCTCCTCCGGCTGCTTGGGTGCCATGGCAACGGAGGGAGCGGGCGACCTGGGTTCCGGAAGCCGGAGAGCTAAAGCTTGGAAGCTACCCTAGTCAAATGATGCTGAGTCCGGAGCGCCTAGCCCTACCGGACTACGAGTATCTGGGTAGGAGCTTCGGGGAAGGAAAGAGGAGCAGACGAATTAGACTGAGATCTGGCGGGGGCGGGGTCTGGGTGGAACCGGTCGCGGTGGGATGGAGAGGAGCGGGGAAGGGGGCGCGTTCTGGATCCTGAGCCTGGAAGGCCGGGCGAGGTGGAAAACAGCACCTGGGGAGTAAAGAATGTAAGAGGTGCAAGGGCTGCAGCTCAGGCCAGGAGGATTGTGTTCAGAGTGGGACAGGCAGGAGTTGAGAATTGGTGGCCCTTTTGGGGTGTTATCGATGTGGTGGTAGTGGAGTAACCTTGAAACCTGAAGTGCCAAATCAGTCATTCTGTAAATAATCATTTTACCGTTAGAGCGGCAACTAACAATTTTGAGTGTTTCTTTTTACCTTAGGCACTGTACTAAACATTTTACATGCATTCTTTATTGAATCGTCACAACACCCCTAGGAGGAACTACTGTTTTTCTTCCATTTTGCAGTCGGAGAAACTGAGGCTGAAGAGGTAACTTGCACAAATGAGGCCACACGGCTGAGAAATGGTAGAGCTAGGATCAGAACCTCATTTGCCCACTCCAAAACCAGAGCTCATGACCACTAAGGCTATAGCGAGTACTTTATTGAGCATCTTTACTGTGTAAGGTATTTATTAGATTAAAAAAAAAAAAGATGTATGCTCACAAATTTTTAAGTATTAATAGACTTTATTTTTTACAGCGGTTTCAAGAAAATCAAGCAGATATTATACAGAGTTCCCACATACTCTCTCCTGCGCTCAGTTTCCCTTATTATTAACATCTGATATTAGTGTAGTACATTTATCGTAATTGAAGAACAAATGTCAATATATTATTATTAACTAAAGTCCATAGTTTACATTAGAGTTCAGTCTTTGTGTTGTCAGTTCTATGGGTTTCAATAAATGCATAATATCATGTAACTGCTGTAATAGTACCATGCAGAATTAATTGTTTCACAGCCCTAAAAATTCTGTGTTCTACCTATTCATCCTTACCCCAGCCATTAATCTTTTTCCTCTCTTTAAAATGTTACTTTTCCAGAATGTCAGAGAGTTGGAGTCAGACAGTAAAGTGGCTTCTTTGACTAAGCAATTTAAGGTCCCCAAATATCTTTTCCTGGCTTGACAGTTCTTTTCTTTTTTTTTTTTTATCACTGAATAATATTCAGTTGTTTAAATGTACTATACACAGTTTTAATGAAAAACAATTCTAGTTTAAATTATTGAATTGGTAATATGGAAACTGGATTTAAAAATATAAAGTTTATAGTGAAAAGCCTCCTCTCACCTCTTTCCCCTCATCTGCCAGTTCTCATCCATAATCAGCCCCCTACCAATAACCACTATTACTGGCTTCCTGTGTATCCTTCCAGAGTTTATTTTTATCATGTACACAAGGGATAATACAGTGCATACTTTTTTTTTATTTAACATCTCAGTAATTTCTTTATCAGTAGAGAGATTCCTCATTTTTTTATTTTTTAGCTGCATTGTATTTAAATCATTTATTTAACCAATTCTCTTTTGGTAGACAGTAAGTTGTTTTAGCCTTTTGCTATCACTAAAAATACTGCACTGAATAACCTGCAATTTTGTTACTTTGCTAGATCTGCAAGAATCAAAGTAGAATTGGCAGGTCAGGGGTATATGCAGTTTTCTTTTGATCCTCACCTGAGGACATCCCCATTGATCTTAGAGAGAGGGGAAGGGAGGGAGAGGCAGAGGTAGAGAAACAAGGATGTGGGAGAGAAACATTGATCAGTTGCCTCTCATATGCACCTGCACTGGGGACAGAGCCTACAGCTCAGGCATGTGTCCTGACCAGGAATTGAACCCACAACCTTCCAGTTTGCCTGACGACACTCCATATGAGCCACAGTCGTCAGGGCAGGGGTGTATGCATTTTAAATATTGATAGGTAATGCCAAATTGCCCTTCCTAGAGTTTGCATTCTCAGCAATGCAAGAGCGTGCCTGTTTCTCCATAGTCTTTCCAATAAAATACATCTAGCTTTTGGGTATTTTCAACCTGTAAAGTGATAAATAGTCCCAGGGAGATTTAATATGCATTTCTTTTATAAAGTTGAGTATCTTTTCACCAAGTTTAAGGGCTATGTGGTATATCAAAGGCATATATACAGAGGGCGAGAGATTGTAATTAGCTGAAAGGGCATAGTTACATCACAGATAAGTTTTCATCCAATGAATAGTAATATCAATGTCTAGCAATACCTAGACTTCTGCTAAGGATTTTACATATTTTATCTTATTTATCCATTACTTAATGAATCTAGGAAATATTTGAAATGCCTAGTCCATTATTCATTATCTTGAGTGTTTGCCATTTAAATTATGTCTCAAAGGCTTGTTGTATTTAATATACTGGCACTTTGGTGAGTAGAAGTTGGTGGTCCCTCTATAAGTGACTTTTTTAGGAAGACTAATTCAGTGGCAGTGTTGATAATGAATCTACAAACAAATCAAAGTTTCAACTTTGTTGAAAAAGTTTCTAGTGTCCAACTATCTACCTAATGTTTGAACTCTGAACAAGTGCTCCGTAAGGTTCTATGACATTTAAGTCTCTTATCTCCCTGGCTTAATCACCATCTGGACATTTATATTGCCCTGCGTGGGGTCATACTACTCACTGGCTTCCTCAAGGTTCATCCAGCCATATAACTCTGCTGAAATGCATTTGTCTTTAGTTGAGAACAAGCCCTGCCCATTTCGATTATGTCCATTTTAGAGGCATCCTGTTTTCAAGCAGTTACCCGCAATTTAATGACCATTTAATGACTACTCCCTATGGATTAATTTAATAAAATATTTCCTGTGGAGGTTTTTGTTTTGTTATTTTCATTCTTTCTTTTTCCTTTGGAAAAAAATTATAAAGTCACCTACCTGTGTAGGCCTAGAGAAGAAAATACACAAAGAAAAAAGAAAATTGCAGAAACTGGGAAGCTCTAAGCATTCAGCAAAACAAAAGCCAAAGCTGAGTGCCTCTGGGTAAGGTGTCAGGGACCTCTTTTTAGTGTTGTGGTGTAAATCAGGGATACCTATTCAATGAATATTTATAGCCTTCTCTTTCTACCTGCTAGCCAGGGCTTATATTTGTCTTTTCAATTATTAGGGAAGAAAACAGTCTCTCATAATGTTGGGAAAATTGACCCACTCCCCAGTAACTTTGTGGATTAGGAACCTAAGCCCAGAATGACTTAGGACAGCAATTCTCAACTGGTGTGCCACAAGAATTTTTAAAACATGTAATATCTGACTATTTAGTCAGGGGCACGGGCCTCTTTTCCCTTAGGTAGTCAAATTAAAAAAAAAATAACAACAGCCAACACAACAATAGCCATCTGGTATGAACGCCCTGCCTTGAACCATAAATATATAGGTCATTTAAAAGAGTTGCATCTTACTGATCACATCACATAATAAGATTGTCTGATTGGTTAATTCTTGGTACCAGACATATACAAGTATAGGCATGTAATTTTTAAAAAAGTAACTTTGGAATGAAAAGTATAGGTGATTACTATTAACATTTTCTGGCAAACCAATACAAATTTTACCTATTTTTTTGTCAGGTGAAAAATATATTTTTTGGCGTGCCACAGAACTTTAGTAATTAGTTTATGTGTGCCGTGAGATTAAAAAAGTTTGATTATCGCTGTCTTAGGATCTTAAGATCATCAGTATAGAATCAGCTCAATGATGTTTATGCCTGCAACCATCAGAATACAGTGAGAAACTGTTAATGCCCAGGCCTGGAGAGAGAAATGGGAGTCTGGTAAGGAGGCAAAATAAATATAAAACCCTTGAAAGATTTCCAGCCTCATGCATACTTATTGGAAGCTTCTGCCAAAGGCTGAGGTGTGTCCGTGTATCTGAATGGGTGTAGAGAGCTCCCTAGAGCCGAAGGGCAGCCTGTTCTGGTCCCAGCTGTACAAAACACACCACCTGCGTGCTGACCTGAGGATAAGCAGGAGGGAGTGAGATTTATTTCTTACCCCACCTAATCTGGTGGGGGGCACGTTTTCACTCATGCTCTAAGTTGCCTCATCTCTTTCCATGGAAACTGCTTATTCTCACGTGAGTTGGCAGTGGGTTGGCATAAATAGATAACCCTTGGAAATCAGAAATGGTCTTTCTCCTTTGTAGGCTATACTTTTAGAGGAGTCACAATAAATTGAGCCCTTCATATATGCCTAGCACTGTGCTGTATCTTCTTTAATCTTCCCAACCACTGGTAGAAATATGCATTTCTATTAATCCCATTTAGTAGCTATTACTATCATCTCATTTTACAAAGAAGGAAACAGAGGCTTAGACAGGCAGATTGATTTCTGCAAGGTCACATAGGTGATGATGCATAGCAAAGCAGGGATGCAAACTCTGGTTTGTCGGGTTCCATAGTCTGTTTTTCCCTCTCTACCAAGAGACAAAAACAAACAAACTTAAACACCTATTGCCTGCAAAGGGCAATGACCCTTGCTTCCTTCTTAGGATAGAGTTTATTGGTTGCAAATAAGTTTCCTGAAAACAGGAATTGTATCTTACTCTTCTTGTATACCTACCTGCCTTTCACAATGTAAACAATACATACATACTCATATATGTTAAATTGAATATGAAAAATCTGACATTAGAGTCCCAAATGTGAGCAGCCAACAACAACTTAGATTATTAAGCATTTATTATGTACCAGGTAACATTTTAAGTGTTTTACATGTATGGATGCATATAAAGATAATTTCAGTTGTTATCTCCATTTCACAGATGAGGAAACTGCAATACGAAGATTTTAATACCTGGCTGGTAAATAATGAAGGAATAATTTTAACCCAGCAGTCTGATTCCAGAGTTCACAGTGTTAAATTCCATGCTATAAATACCTTGCGCAACTCCAAAGATGAGGCTCCAGCTATTGCATAGACCTGCGCAAGGATCCTGGAGTAAGCTCAGTAGGCTCCAAGGGCTTAATTTAACATTTCTGCCAGGAGGGGGCATCCTAGGAATCAGGATGGATCAGGAAATGGTAAAATTTCAGTTTCTTCTTGCCACTGGACTCATGTCCTAGACGGAGCAATGAGGATGATAATTTCTAAAAAAATCATTTGGTAGAGTTTTATTGACAGTAACCTATGTACTTTGAGCTGTGTGACCTTAAAGAAGTCACTCAACCTCTCTGTGTCTTAGTTTTCTTATCTTCAAAATGTAGATAATAATAGTATTGTACTTACCTCATCCATGTAAACTTTTAGAGCAGTGCCTGGCTGCTACATTGGATCTACATTGAGGATGTACAAAATGAGTAAAATATTTTTCTTTTTAGAGCACCTCGGTAGGTGCTCAATAAATATTAGTTACTGTTATTATTATTATACTTTTATGAAAATATGTAACATATGTATGTGGTGGCCATGAAAATATGCCTCTATGATCTCCTACTTTGGGGAGGGTAATTGACTCTTAACCCCAGTTCTGAACCTAACACCTGTTCACACTGCGGTCACACTTCCCACGGGCTATTCCCAGACAGTGACTGAGTGGGACAGATCCACCTCTAGGAGATGTGTGACTCTCCCAATGGCGACTTTGGCTTGAAGATTCTCATTGAACTGCAGTCTGTTTCTTTCCTTTCTCTTTCTCTCTGTCTCTCCGTTTCTCCGTTTCTCCCTCCCTCCCTCCTTTACAAGGGTCAACCCAAGCTCTCCCAGCTTCTTCTGGCTTTCTCCCCTTTTTGCCCGTGGGCCTTCCCCCAGTTTATCTCTTGCAAGTCTGATCCTGTTTTGGTGTCTGTTACACTGACTTCCTAAATCTTTGGAAACTAGGTCACTTTAAAATAGTAATGAACATACAATATCGTCTTCACAATATCCTCTCTGTCCTTCCCCTTCCTTTCCTTTCTTCCTAATTCCTTCCTCCCTCCCTCTTCCCTCCCTTCCTTCCTTCCTTCTCTCCTTCCAATACCCTTTTTATATAATGCAAGGCAAGATTATGAAGGTCCCTTTCCCCAGGCAACTTACATCACAGATGGGAGATGGGACGCATTCAGAAATGATTGTAACGCAGAGTGACGTGTGGTCAGCGCCGATACAGAGTGGGTGAACTCTGCGTGTGCAGCTGTTCAGTGCCATCCCGGTTAGATCAGCAGCTTTGCAGGCATGGCAGGGGCAGCGGTTCCCTGTGTGGCCCAGTTCTGGGATGTGCCTTTTGGAGGTGTTCCTGGAAGCTCAGAATCCGTTTCTTCCACCTTTTCAAGGAGACTGTGAGCTGTTTAGTAAATGAGATATCCTTGTGTTGAGAAAAAAGAAAAAGAGCAAGTGAGTTCTAAGACAGGTCGTTCCCGACCCTCACCCCCATTTCTCCCAGGTAACTAAATTGCAGGTTATTTCAGGTTTATTCTAGGGCTTTAAAATAGTTCAGTAAGTTTTTTACCTTGCTTATCATTTATATATTCAAGTAATACTAAAATCTTTCCTCCAAATGTTGTCCAAAAGTCAGGGATCACTTTTATATACGTAAATACTATGTTTGCTAATTAAGTAATCTTAGGAGGCTGAGTAGGTAATTAAAGTTTTAAAAAGTAATAATAGTAGCTCAGAAGAGACAAATGATCCATTAGCTTATCTCTAGTTCATCATCCTGTTTATGTCCTTCTTAGCAGTTATCACAGTTATCTTGTTAATCTATTTGTGTACTTGGTTATTGTCTGTTTCTTACTAGAATGGGAAGCCATAAGAGTAGGCTTATTCTCTCAGTATCTCTAAAATCTACAATGCGAGGCCCAAGTTAAATGAAAGGCCTGCTTTAAGCAGCAGGATAAAGTTTTTCTAAACTGGGAGAAAGGAATTCAGTTCTATCATATTAGAGACAGTAGGATTTTTCCCCCGTTTCCATGCATGAAAAAAAGGGATGACATTAAAATCTGCCCTAGATCCTTCTGGGCTTTTTTGAGCTTACTTTAGACAAGGAGGGGCTTAGATAATAAGAAGCAATAGGACAGAGCCTAGGCGGGGCGGCTTTGGCTCACTGGAAAGTCAGAGAAAAGAGGCCTTGGAGACAGGCTCAGGGGGTGAGCCTGGATGAGCTGCGGCTGCCCATTGCTCCCCTGGTTGCGAGTCCCGTGGGGACCCTTAGAGTTTAGGAGGTGCACACCTGACAGGGAAGAAAGGCCTGGGCGTGTTCCCGGGAGGGAGAGCGCACCTGGATCCTTCTGGTTTTAAACTCTGATTATATCTCAGGTTAGTTTCTTGATTACCATAGTTTCTATGTTTTGGTTACACAACAGTTTTTAAAAATGTATTTTTTTAAATGGTATTTTAAGACGGAAGGAAATTTTATACAATTTTGGGGCATCTCTATGAGATCCCTTCCTTTAGTTGCTCAGAGTCATGTGCTTTAAGACTGCACTCATCCTGGTAAACTAGTCCCTGGGTCCTCTGCGTTGGGGTCACCTTTGTACTCCTTCCCTGGGGGCCTTAGGAAATAGCTCATTCTACGATTGGAATTTCAAGTCAAAACACATTTATCTGAACAGAACTTTAATGATTTATCAAAGAGAGGAGGGTTTTCCCCACACACATCTGAATATACCAGATTACTAATCCCATTAGCTATGTTTTCTTTTAAGCACCTTTCTTTAAACAAAGCAATTACTGCTAAAATCATCAAATGTATTTTTCATAAAGGCTTTTGGCTAAGTTTTGTTTGATTAGCAGGAACGTAGGAAAAGTAAATATTGTTTGAGAAGGTACTTTCAGAGCCCTTTCTTTTTCTTCATTGAATTAGCTTTTTAAAGCACAATTCTTTGGAAAGAGTAAGAGCCTTTTTCCAGCTGTCCTATTATTGTGTAGCTCAAGGTCTTGTTAATACTATTATCTAGCCCTGAGATTACAGGTAATTGTGATAAATCACAAGCTTCAGTTTCTGTAATCTCAGACAGAAATCTGTTTGTGCCCCAGGCCTTCGTATCAGGTGTTTGTTAAATTCAGACTCCTCTCACCTGGGGTAGGGCCCCCCCACCCCGCCCCGGCCCCCCAGTGAACAGGTGTGTGGCAGGGCTAGGGCTGCATCAGGGCCATTGCTTTTCTTTTTTAAAAAATCGTGTGGCAGAACTCCTGTGGCCAACTTACAGACAACGTGCTCGAAATGGGAAAATTATGTATTTTAAAATAGGCATGTTTGAAACAATAACACTTTTGAATGTGACTAAGGCCACATGTCTTTGGCTTTGCTTGTCTCATGAGAGGCTGCCAGAACCACTCTGCTCCATGGTTCTCATGCCCCAAAGTCCTGCAAATTGACACGTAAGTAGGCAACGCACAAAGAAGCTCAGCCCATTGAGAATAGTGAGTTTGGGCTTTTGGACTGGCCTCCTTTCTCTATGTGTGGAGTTCTTTCCAGCTTCCGTTCTGTCCCATCTTAGTTTTTCAGAAAAGAAAGATTAAATGTGTCTGGTATTTCAGCATGTTAACTGCACAGGCAACATGAGGCCAGCACTCAGGCCACTGTTCAGCCTGTCATATGGAAGGAATTGCCTTTCAGGGGAGATTATAATTGTGTATGTAGCCACACAAATGCACATTCTGCCTGGAGGAAAATGCATAGAAGAGGAGGCCTGATGCTGCCACTCAGGCCTCTTTGTGGAGGGCTGCATAAGAAGCCCTTACTGGCATAGTCAACTCTTTTGGGTTTAATGAGTCACGTTTTTGTGTGATGCCTACTTCAAAAAAAGAAGAAAAAGAAATGCACTCTCCCTCAAGTGATTTGCTTTCATTGGCCCTGCAGCTTTGTCTAAGAGTTTTGTACATTCCTGATGACATCATTTACAATGCTAGTGCACAGACAATAAACAAAAAAATAATTTAGCTTTCAGGTGTCCAGACAAAACTTAAATAGTCCAATTTAGAAAAATTATAGTAAACTTTATAAGCAGTGAGCACGTGAGCTTAAACAACCAGCATGATCCCAGTCCTTTTTGGAATGTGATGCATTCAAGATGGCTGTAGAGAAAATTAGGAGCTTGGACGCTCTTGGAATTGTGTGCAGTTCAGACTTGAGTCCATGGTCTAGTGTTAATGCTAAGCAGTATGTTCTACTTACTGGATAAAACACAGGTTACCATGTGAGTAAGTCATTAAGCTCCTAGCATTTCACCTTTAAGAAAGGAAAAGGGAATATTGCCACCTACCTCACAGGAATGTTAGAAGATTGAAAAGATAAGCATCTGGAGCTCTTTGCAAGGAAGGTATTTTGTAAATAGATAATAGTACTATTATTTTCCTTGATCAAATTTCCCCAACAAATGTAGTTCATAAAAGCTGCCTCCCAGGGGGTTGAGAGGATGAATTAATTAATATATGTCAAGTATTTTAAAGTAAGCTATTTAATAAAATGTAAAATTGATCTTTCTAAATAGTCTGTAATTCATCAAACCTGATATTTAGATACGTGATTAACTCATAAAGTCTTGCATGTACAGTGGTCAATCTTTTGCCTTGTCTCAAGGGTTGGCATGGTAGAGAATGGTGAATATATAGTAGAAGAAAACAAGTCTTTAGGGGAAATGGCCCTGCCTTTTTTCCCTTCAAGGTTATGCCTACAAATAGCCACTGGAGTCTTGCTAATCTTTGTTGCCATGTCTGGACATAGGGACTGTTTTGACCTTTGCTCTTCCTTAAATATTTGTTTTTGACCTCATATTTCTAAAGGAGAAGCAAATTTGAGGAAAAGAAATGCTCGATTTATCTCAATGTGAACTTTTTCTTATCCTATTTCCTAGTTGTTAGGAGAAAATAACTGTTTCTGAAGGACCTGACATTGGTTCTCCAGCTGGAAGTTCTTAAACTCAGCCAAGTAATAAAAACAACTTTGGTTGTTATCTTTAGAGGAGAAGGGTTACCATGAAATAATTTATATTTTTAAATGACAAAATTATCACTGATATCTCTCCCTCCATTTCCTTGTTCAGGTAATTTTTCAATTTCAGAATTTCTTTTTTGTTTTCAGGTGTAGTAGTATTTGGGTAATTTTACCAAATTACCCAAACTTCCCAGTTTTCCTCTTCCATTAGATGACATAAAGTGGGAAATGCTATTTCATTTAGATTCTAAATCCTTAGGATGAGATAATTTATTTTTTGAAATACAGAGATACAATAATATTCTAGCTTCTAAACAGCAGAGGCTCCCACCCCCATTCTGTCTTAGATGAGAAGTGCATTAGAATAGATGTTCTCGCTATGCCAGTTAGAGTCATTCTCGAATCTGGGAGGACTGGCGGTAGACAGCAATCCCATTCAGTCCTCCTCACAGGAGATTTCTGAGGTAGGCGCCAGCCTAATCCCGACTTTTCCAGGAGAAAACAGTGATTTTAGGTTATGTAACTTGCCCAAGATCACTGAGCTAGTAGATGTGGAGGTGACGCTTGATAAAGTTTATCTGACTCTAAAGCCTGAGTTGTTAGCTCCTTTGCTTTCCTTTAAGTCTTATTATTTCTAGAGGCCCTCTTTCCTGTTCAGTTCAATAAGGATGAAGTGTCAGAACTTAATATTTTAACCGATTATTTCTGCAAAACGTGTGATATATTCCCTAGATTCTTTGGTATAATATATAGAACATAATTTAACATTTTCTTGATGATATGTTTTCATTATTTTATTTTATTTTTTTAAATAAAAAAATTGTATTTACTTAGAAGCATTCAGAATGTCAACAAAACAGCTGCAACTTTTTTTTTTTTGCAATTACAGAGTGGTATTCATTAACAGAACAACAATTAGTTTGTATAAGCGGCATCAGAGACAACTGAAGATGAAAAAACTACCATCCCCATATATAACTAATTTGTGCTGTGCACCAACAAGAACCTACTTTAAACTTCCATGCCAGTTTACAACCCCCACACTGTACCAGGCAAGGTTAGTGGCTATTGAAAATACCACCAGGACAGGGCTATCTAAAGACACATTCGGTAGTGTGTTAACTATACAAAAAAAGACACTGTACAGTTTAAAAACAAATCTTACACAGCCTTACATTTCAATTTTTTTCTTTAAAAGGAATGAGTTGTGTGCAGGGGGGTTAAATGCTTTATAGACAAGAAAATAAAACTGCGCTAGAACCAACTTATTCATCATCATCATCTTCTTCATCTTCATCTTCTTCATCTTCCTTCTCTTCCTCATCCTCCTCATCTTCTTCATCTTCCTCCTCCTCCTTTTTCTTGCTTTTTTCAGCCTTGACAACTCCCTTTTTTGCAGCATCAGGCTTTCCTTTAGCTCAGTATGCAGCAATATCCTTTTCATATTTCTCCTTCAGCTTAGCAGCCTTCTTTTCATAAGGCTGCTTGTCATCTGCAGCAGTGTTATTCCACATCTCTCCCAGCTTCTTTGCAACATCACCAATGGATAGGCCGGGATGCTCTCCTTTGATTTTTGGGCGATACTCAGAACAAAACAAGAAAAATGCCGAAGGAGGCCTCTTGGGTGCATTGGGATCCTTGAACTTCTTTTTTGTTTCCCCTTTAGGAGGAATATAAGTTTTCATTTCTCCTTCATAATGAGCCTTGTCCGCCTTTGCCATGTCTTCAAATTTTCCTTTCTCTTTGGCAGACATGGTCTTCCACCTCTCTGAGCACTTCTTAGAAAACTCTGAGAAGTTGACTGAAGCATCTGGGTGCTTCTTCTTGTGCTCCTCCCAGCAAGTTTGCACAAAGAAAGCATACGATGACATTTTGCCTCTCGGCTTCTTAGGATCTCCTTTGCCCATGTTTAATTACTTTTCCTCAGCGAGCACAGAGTCGCCCAGTGCCCGTCCGGCTCACGCTTGCCCCGGCGCTGTCTCTATGGAGCTCAATGTACTGCAATGGCTGTGAGAGCGGGAGCCAGATGCAGCCTCCTCACTCTCTCCGCTCTGTAACATTTCTGTTTTCATGATTTTAAACATCATTTTATTATATTGTGCTGTAGATCTGTTATGACATGTACTTGTAAGGATGGATGTCAGGAAACAGGAGCTGTACTGTATCTTGCCATGTATAATGCTCATCCACGTATTTGGCCCAAACTTTCAGGGAAAAAAATCTTTTGTTTTCATTTTGTAATTCAAATCTTTATTTATATTTAGAAACAAAACCTATTATTGTATTCCAGGGTATTATTTTGCATATGGATATTGTTACTGCTTTGTAGAGTTACACTTTTAATGCATAACTATAAATAAAAATTAAAAACACTTATATAGATCTGGAGTTAGTACTACCCCTGTATATGCGCATCCTTATTTTTCAAAAATCTGGGCAAAAGCATGTGCATTATATGCGGCAAAATACTGGTAATTTTTCCAACCCTTATGTAGATAGTAGTTGGTGGAGCTAAGATTTGACTCGAGTTCCTCTGATTCCAAAGTCAGTTTTTTAGGTGCTATTCAATGAATATGAGTTAAATATGACTCCATAGGTATTAATTAAGGATGAGTTTTCCCCTATGCTCACAAATCCCCTCTCTCCATTCTCATGTTTGCTGCTGGGTCAGTAAACTGTTGAGGTATATTGAGGTTTTGTACTTTAGGAGGTTTTGGGGCCCTGATCTCTCAGGGTATTAGTTAGGGTGATGGCTGAGTTGCTATTATAAAAAGAACCCCCACCCCCGTCCAAGCAAAGGCTCATACAGGAGAAAACTTTCTTTCTAACTGAAGCTAAGTCCAAGATGTAGAAGACAGGATCCGCTCTAGGAGCCATCACAGGATTTCAGGCTAGCGGGACAGCCATGCCATTTGAAACTCATGGTTTCTGAGGGTACCTCAGCTGTAGCCACTTCTGGCCAGTAAAAAGGAAAAGGAGGGAAGGAATCCAGGGCAAGCACCTTTTACACGCGTGAGGCAGAACTTGTAAACATCACTTGTGCTCACATTTCATAAGTAAGAACTTAATATAAGGCCCCTGCTAATGGCAGAGGAGCCTGGGGATTGAAGTCGAACTAGACAATCGTGTGTGCAAGTAGGAAGGGAGCATAGATTTGGGGGGTTGGGTGGGGGAGGGACAGTGCACACAGTATCTACCACATCTAGTATGTACAGTGGAGGTGTCTCTCCCACTCGAGGTGAGATGTATTATTGGTGACTGGTTGTCCTTATTCATAGGTAAAGCACGGATATACCAGTGGGTGTGTGACTTTTCCTATGATGGATTTAGTGCTGTTATACCACCTAACTTTCCTACCTCCTAGACTTCCAATAAAATTATGACTTTTGGTTAAGTCAGTATTCAGTGTTTATTATGACTATGGAAATGGTATATATATATATGCTTTGTAGTATACTGTGATGACATTTTTCCTTTTTTAGTTTTTTTCTTTTTCCTAGAGTTAATAATTGCCTTGTCTTTTGTTTGGTTAGTTTTCTATGAACTTGTCTCTAATTTATGTTTAAACTCTACAAACAAAAGGTCAGTTTATATAAACACATCAAGTATTCTCTAAGTTTCAGTTTATTTTCTTCAAGATAAGTCCCCTGGAGTACTCCTTCACCTATTTGGTCCTCCTGCTCTGATACGGCTTTGTTGCTCTTAAAGTCCTTTATCCTTATCATGAATACTACTTGTCTCTCTCAAGCCATATTCCATATTTCCTGAAACCTATGTTTTTCTTTTTCCTTACACTCCTTTTTTTGTTGTTATGTCATGTCTTCCAGTAGATTTCTGAGAAAGGGTGCATGCAAAATAAAATTTGAGGACCCCAGCTGGTGCAGCTCAGTATGTTGGACATCATCCCGCAAACTGAAGGACGGCCAGTTCTGTTCCTGGTCAGGCAGCACACGCCTGGGCTGCAGGTTCAGTCCCCAGTCGGGGTGCATACAGGAGGCAGCTGATTGATGTTTCTCTCTCACATTGATGTTTCCCTTTTTCCCTCCTGTTCCCTCTCTCTAAAACCAAAAAATAAATAAAATAAGGTAAAATTTGAGGGATTGTCATGCCTCTGACAATGTAATATACACTTGATTGATAGTTTGTATAGTTATAAAATTCTGTGTTGGAAATAATTTTCCCTTAGAATTGTTAAGGCATTTCTTCATTATTTTTTAGCTTTCCATACTGCTTTTGAAAAATTGAATGCCATTCTGATTTGTGATCTTTAACAAGATGTCAATTGGTGTGGCTCTTCTTCCACTCATTGTCTTAAAACCCTTTCAATGTGGAATTCATAGCTTTCAGTTCTGAAAAGTTTTCTGGAATTATATGTTTGATATTTTCTTATGTCTGTCTCTGAAACTGTTGTTTCTCAGACATTGTGCCTTAGGAATTCATGCTTCAATTTTCTTTCTCTTTTTCACATTTTTTTTGGTTGTAATTTCTGTATTCTTCAACCTTTCCAATCCTGTTGAACTCTAATATATCTATATATATTTTATATTTCTTTTTACTATTTTTGGTTTTCCAAATTCATGAATAGAAGATTTTAGCTTGCCTTTCTGAGAATATTCATTGTGGCATCTCTTTTCTTGTTTTAGTTTTGTTTTGTGTTTTGATTTTGCTTGTGTGTATGCCTCTTGCATTTTTCTTTTGTTTGTTATTTTTGATACAGTTTTGTAATGTAAGAAACTTTCCATAAGTTTTTGGAGCTTCTTGAATGTCTGTTCAAGTGCTGAGCAGGGGAGGGTCTTACAAGTAAGTAGTAGACTTTAAAGTAATCATCCTGTTTTTAGTAGGTTACCTCTACCTTCAACTGTTCTTGGTGTTCCCAGATTCAGAGTCCTAATGATTCAGCATCTCCCTCCCTCACTCCCTTCCTCCCTCCCTCCCTCCCTCCCTCCCTCCTTCCCTCCCTTCCTTCCTTCTGTAGAAAGAGAGGAAGGGAGGGAGAAAGTAGGGGAGAGAAACATCAATGTGTGCCCTGGCTGGTGTGGCTCAGTGGGTTGAGCGCCAGCCTGAAAACCAAATGGTCCCTGGTTTGATTCCTAGTCAGAGCATATGCCTGGGTTGCAGGCCAGGTCTCTGGCTGGGAACATGCAAGAGGCAACCAGTCGATGGATCTCTCGCACATCAATGTTGCTTTCCCTCTCTTTCTCCCTCCCTTCCCCTCTCTCTAAAAATAAATAAATAAAATCTTTAAAAGATTTTTAAAAGCTGTTTAAAAAAAAAGAAAAAGAGACATCAAAGTGTGGTTGCCTTTTGCACGCTCCCTACGGGGGAACCCAGGCATGTGCCCTGACTGTGAATCAAACTGGCAACCCTTTAGTCTGCAGGGTGGCACTCAGTCCACTGAGCCACATCAGCTAGGGCTGATTCAGCGACTTAATAGAGAATAAACCTTTAATGTTATATCTGGGTGGAGGAAGCATAATTACTTTGCTATACAAGGTTGGGAAGAGAATCCAGAAATAATAAGTGCTTCTGATTGTAGACATTTCACCCAACTACATTAATCAGCTTGGGTTGCCACAACAAAAGATTACAGACTGTATGACTTAAACAACAGAAACCTATTTTCTCACAGTCCTGGAGGGTGCAAAGTTCAAGATGAAGGTCAGTCAGGGTTCAGTTTCTGGTGATGTGTCTCTCCCTGGCTTGCAGAAAGTTACCTTTTCCCTGTGTGCTTACATGGCCATTTTTGGTGCCTGTGTGTGAGAGCTCTCTCTAGTGTCTCTTTTAAGGATATACTAATCCTATTGGATCAGGGCCCCACCCTTGTGACCTCATTTAACCTTACATTCTTTCTTACTCCAAATACAGCCACACTGTGGATTAGAGCTTCAGCCTATGAATTTGGGCAGGTATAAGCACTGAGTCCATACACAAGCATTCTGTTTTACACCCCTGCCTTCAGAGGTACTTATACCTACAGTTCCTAAGCCTTTCTGGTATTATGTAAGAGAGTGGGCTTGCTTCTTGTCATCTTTCCTTAAATCAGACACTGCACTTAATTTTTTAGCTTCTTTTAGTTTACTGTAATAGTTGTTACTTGTTTGTCTAATTTTCATCTTCCAAAATTTTCTTAATACCTCTGATATGCTGCCATCTTCAACTCTTTGTTTTTATGAGTCTGTGTCTTTTATTGAGATATAATTAACATACCATAAAATTCACCCTCTTCAAGTATACAATTCAGCCTTCGCTGGTATTGCTTAGTTGGCTGGAGCTTTGTCTCATAAACTGGGTTCAATTCCTGGTCAGGACATATACCTAGGTTGCTCATTGGGTCCCTGGTGGAGGTGCATGCAAGAGGCAACTGATTGATGTTTCTCTCTCACATTGATATTTCTCTCTCTTTCTCTCTCTCAGCCCCTCCCTTCTCCTGTCTCTAAAATCAACAAGCATGTCCTTGGATGAGGATTAAAAAAAGGGTTTACAATTCAATATTTTTTAGTGTATTCACAAGATTGTGCAACCACCAGCATGATCTAATTCCAGAACATTTTCATCATCCCCAAAAGAAAGCTCATACCAATTAGCAGTCACTCCCACATCCCCCCATACCTCTGGCAAGCACTAATCTACTTTTTGTCTCTATGGATTTGCCTATTCTGGACATTTTATATAAACAGTTCTTGCCACAACAAGGGAATTGATAAATTGTAGTATAGTCAACAATTGAATATTATGCTGTAATGAGAATTAATAACCCAGGCATGTGCCCTACACTGGGAATCGAACCAGCGACCCTTTGGTTCACAGACTGGCGCTCAATCCACTGAGCCACACCAGCTAGGGTTAATCATGGTCATTTTAAACTTTCTTAATTTTGCTAAGAATGTCCCTAATTCTGTGATTCAGTGGAAAATATTTATATTCATGAAATTAAAGTTCAAGTTTTTGCCCTACCACTTACAAGCTGTATGACCTTGGGCAATTTCCTAATTTGTAAAATGGAGATATTAACCCCAGTCTTATCTGACCCCTAGGCTGATTGCCAGTGTCAATGAGATAGTGTATGTGGAAGTATTTAGTAAACTATTGTTCAAGTTATGAAAGTCATTGGGACCTTAACCCTCTTTACAACTATCGTAAACATTGAAGATAGTAGTACATCTCTTAAATGCTTGGATAGTGTCTGGAAACACTATCCTGTCCTAGCATCCCACCCAGATGGATGAATAGGCCAATGAGGATTCTGATTGGTACAATTAATTTGATCCCTTTATTTATACTATTGGGAAAATATATAGATACTTTATGTTACCATTAGGTCTGTCTGCATATAACAGAAAAACCTAAAATAACATGGTTTTAAAATGTTAGAAGATTATTTCTCTTTTGTGGAAAAGAGGTCTGAAGATAGTCAGTTCATGGCAAGTATGGTATTTTTCAAGGTATAATCAGAGACTCAGGCTTCTCTCTTTTTCCTCCAATATCCCATCTTTTATCCCATCTTTTATCTCATGATCCATGGGGACTAAAGGAGCTCTTTCTTATCCCCTGGGGTAAATAAGAGACAGCTTTCAGTTCAATCAGTTCCATCTGAGTACTTTCTACAAGACCCACGTAATATTGTGGTTATATTTCATAGCTTAATCACATGACTGAAGTCTAGCTGCAAGAGAAGCTGAGAAATATGACCTTTTTGCCAGTGGCCAAGAGCCCAGGAAGAAAAGGAGTATGTTTCTAAGAAGGAAGAGGTTGCTGGGGTTGGCAACGAGCATTCTTTGCCACAGCATTATATAAATATATTAATGGTTTGTTATAAACGTCTCTCTCCTGCTCTTTCTAACACATGTGTGTGCACACACGCACACACAGGTTTTGATTAGGTAACACATTTACAGATTCAAAAACTATATAGAGCATACATTAAGAGGAATTATTTACACCCTCTCCCAGTTTACCCCTCTTGTCCTGGGCCGTATAGACAATTGCTTATATTTTATTCAACCATCTCTTTTAAATCCTTATGATAGAATTATGTTTTGTTTCCTCAAGTTTCCAATTCTGTTGAGCCTTGCTATTTTTTTCCCTGAAATAACCTCCTTTACTTTTTCTAGAATACTCTCTTTTTCTGCCTTTTATCATAAAATCGTGTAATAATTTGCTTCCTCTCATTGTCTCCAAATTAAAGTCTCAGTATAATTCACTAATCTGATTATTAGTACTAGGTTATCTTCCAGCCAACCATTATATTAAAGAAAGTTAACGATTATACTTATTTTCACTTATGATCTCCCTTATTACACTTATTATTACTTATATCACATATCACTTTTATTATAGGACAAAAAATTATATATAATTGTGATTATGATCGGCGCTAGAGGCCTGAATGGACTCAATAGGATAAAAGAAGCCTGGATAATATCATTTAACTCTTCCATTTTAAAACTTATGTCCATTCAGGCAGTATGAAAAAATATTTGAAAATATTTCAGTTGTTGCTATGGTTTATTTTGCCTACTTCATGTAAATAAAAACTTTGGCAATGTGGTTATAGAGAGAAATGTGGAGAATTTTCAGGCTTCATTTGAGCGAGCCCAAGAACTTTCCATCATTGGATCAAGAGGGAAAACAATGAAGAAAGACTTCAACTTCTTTCATTGTAAAACAATGGGAGCTGAATGCTACGATCTTTAAGTCCTTCCACCCCTTAAGCTTTTGCAATTCAGGAGCAATGGTAAGAATAGTAATGAAGTGACTGGCCACTGGTTTCACGTTAAGTACAACCAAGAAAGGCCAACGGCACAGTGTGTGGAAGGACATAGCCATTCCGAGTCCTGGTAAAGAGGAATAGTGTGTTCTGTGGAAATTGAGGGGTACAAGGAGTTTTCAGGTGAGGGGATTTGATGAGTCATGCTTGTGAAAAGAAAACTGATCAAGTGCTTCTAGGAGGGAAAAGAGATGCAAGTTCTGGGTTTGGGGTTTTTTGTTGTTTTTTTTTAAACATGTAGGCCAGGAACTCTCAGGGGAGCTATAGATGAACTCAAGAGGCTCCTGAATGCTCTAAAATTATACACAATATATTAAATTATATCCATTTTTCTGTGAAAAAACTTTTGTAGCTTAATTACATTCTTATGAGCTAACACAAAAGCCACTCGCTCTTAAAAATTCATGATAAAGACTGCAAATGATTAAAATGGAAAGAGAGTCCTTCATTCGGTAAGTACGGTTATTGTGATATTTTCAGAGTAAGCCAGGTTTCAATCACAAAAGACATAGAAATAAGGGGTGAGAAAAATGTATAGAATGGAGAGGACTTTGCCACCAGTTTTGAGTCCTGGCTTGCCATTAGCTGTGTGACCTTGGCAAGTTCATAAGCCCCTGAAGCCTCAATTTCCTCAGCTGTGAAATAGGAGTGTAAGTATCTACCTTAAATGGTGGTTGTGAAGATTGATATAATGTAGATTGAGTACTTAATACAGTGCTTGGCACATAGTAAGTATTAGGTAAACTTCTCCCCTCTCAAGGTTTTAAATTCTATTTTATTTTAAGGCCTTTATTGCATATTTCAGTTTGAAAGACTGGTCCTCAATGAAGTCCATCTTCAAAGAATTATTCAGTAATAGTCACACTCAAGGTGATTATATCTCATTAAGTGGTTAGATAAGAGGTTCTTTCCTATGCAGATTTGTAAGCCGGGTGTGTAATAATTACACATGGGACTTGTTGCCGGGCAGCACGTGTGCCTGAGTGGTAGTACATGGCTTGCATTGTAATGTCATCAGTGCAAGGGCCAGCTGGCTGGACATGTACTGCCACATGGGCTAAGGACTCCATTCCTCAACAAAACAGCAGCCAGCACTAGGGTTAACAGAAAATGACAAACCAGGCATGGATGAGGGAGGCGCCAGCAGAGCAGCGGGATGTCCTTTGATTTGCTTCTGTTATTTGCATGTCTTTCTTGTGATGTCTGTGAAATGTTTAGAATGACAAAGTTTTTAAAAGACCTGCTGACTCCGCCTGAAAAATGTGAAAAACCTCCCGTTTAGAGACCTATTATGTCCAGCTAGCCTGCATTTTCTATATCTTTTTCTTCATTTTTTATTAATGCAAACATTTGCATGAAGACAGAACCTTTGTTTCTTAAAGAGTTCATCTGCTCCTGCTGCTTGCTGGCCCTGCCATGCAAGAGCACAACAGAACCTTTGTTACCCTTTCAGCAAAGCTGTTTATGAACGGTGGCTTACTGAGGACTGCTTCCTGTACTGTGTGCTTCCATTTTGTCTAAAAAGAAAAAAAAAGAAAATAGTCCTTGGGAGTGAAAAGAATTTGGACTTTCTTTTATTCATGTCCTGGATGTTGAAATGACAAGTAGCCCCCAAATTTGTAAGGAACTGGTAATTGCATCGAATGCATTTTTTTCACTTTACCTTGAACATAATGAGGCTCTTAGTAACAATGGAAGGAACAAGTGCTTTCTCATTGGAATAGAGAGAAGGAACAGTTAAAAGGCAACAGAAAAAGGAGTTGAGAACAGGACAAAAGTGGCTTCCTGTAAGAACCCTAATATTGTAACAGAATGTGTTTTGGTACTTAGTGTTTCCCACCTGGGAGGCACAATCCTAACATGGTTGAGTTGAGTAAAGAATATCATCACAGTGTATAAATAATGATACACTTTATGTATTCGTTTAGTAAATATTTGAATGGCTGCTATGTGGGAGACATTGAGTGGTCCTGAGTGTTAAAGGGGATAAAAGATAAGCAGGTCATGGTTCATATCTGTATTTAAGGAGTCGGAGAGTAGTAACTAGAAATAACAGAAATAACTATATTTAGGTAGAAATATAACAGAAATAACTCTATAACAAAAATAACTCTATATCAAGGTAGAAAGTGCCATTGGAAATACTAAGATAGGTGTTTTAGGGAGTTCAGCAAAAGGGAGAGTGCCTCTGGCTGGGAGAGATCAGGGAATGCTTCATGAAGAAACCTGCATTCCAGTTGAGCCTGGCAGGAAAGGTAGGCTTGGGCGTGTGACATTCTTAAGCGATGAGTCAAAAATTATGTTAGTTTGGTAAAAAATAAAGTCCAAAGCAGTATCGGGTGCTTTGATGCTTTACACCATGAATTTAGATATGTTCAGCTAAAGTAATATGTCGGCATGTGTTTTCTATATAAACCAAACTAGCGTCTCTGTCTAGCCCATGCTGTTCATGCTACGTGACTTTTGTGCACTTTGGCCTAGGCTATAAATATCTATAGATACCTGCACTAGCATCCTTTACTTTCATATCAAAAATAGAAACAAAGGGATTATTGAGCATTATTGCAAGCCATATTCCGTAAATATGGTGTAGACATAGTCCTGAGTGGGAATTTGATACATGAGACTCTCATTTGAAAAAGAATCCCCACCTTCCTACAGAGCCAGTGTCAGCCAGGAGAGAGAGGATCAGGAATTCTACGCCCATGAATTTCAGTGGCCTTAAATTAGAGCTCTTCTGTGAGTTGTGAGTGCCAACTAATTTTTATGAAATTGTTTGAACGTGAAATATCAAGCAATTAATGCAACATTAATTACCATTTTATTTGCATTAATACCTTGTTGCAGTAATATCACAAATCCATATACTCATAGTTAAATTGTATATTACCAAATGTAATTGCTAATAATTTATAAATGCATGATTTGCCCCAAAGGCTACAATCTCTGATGACTATATAGCACAATAAATTTTCACCCTGTAACTTTACTATTTCCCGGCCTGACATGACACGAGTGGCACATGATTTAATCCATGTCTGTCAATTTATAGTTTTTTTTTTAACCTGTAGTGCATTCTGGAAAATAGTTTTCTGAATGTTTATGGAGTTGATATGATAACTATACTGCTCTATTTTTGCAAAGCTATTGTCATGAAATAACTGAGGGAAAATTAGTGCTACTTTAGATTTCTCTGACTTCTGGGCATTACATTTTGTTATGGTGAGCTAGCCGAGTCCTTTAAGTTTGGACCTCTGTAAAAGCCTCCTTAAAAAAAAAAAAATGCAAGATTCCAATGTCCTAATTCTGTATTGTGAGATTTAGGCCGGAAATATGGAAGCAATGAGATTTAAGCACGTAGCCTGAAGTGCCATTCCCAAAATATCAAAAATCACCAATTTTAGGAAGGAGGAGAGAGGAGGGAAGGATTAATGGTTGACTAGAGACTGTTTGAATGTCAAAGCACTCAGCTTTGCACAGCTGTTAACTGGTACAATACCTCTTTTGGTTGAGGTAAGTAAACTAGCTTTTCATCTCCTACTTTACATAAAGATCTTTAGTCACCTCTAGTTTTCTGGTTGTCACAGGTGATGTTAACACATGTGTAATGCTTTGTTTGTCCCTGGCTTGTCTCCTACTATTTGAGTTTGACGAGCTGTATAGCAGCATTTTGGTGGTTTGGATACCCCCGATGTATTAGTTTTTCTGTTTTATAATTAACTATTAAAGTAAAAGGTCTTTCCTTAATTTTTAAATTTGTTCTTAGGAAAGTCCATTTGATATATGTCATGCTGCAAAGCTCTTTAAGGGCTGCAGTGTACTGTGGTGAAGACCAAAGGCCTGGATTCAAATTCTGTCTCTGCTGCTTACTAGACCTTTAACCTTTAGGTAAATTACATGTATGAATCTTCCTTCTTTTATCTATAAAATTGAGATAAAATAAAAGCATCTCATAACATTGAGAATTAAAGAAATTCATATCCATAAAGTACTCAATGCTGTTATTCAGTGGGAACTGGGATTGGTTTTTAACTTTTCCTGTATTGTTTGAATCTTTAAAAATAATTACATGTGTAATTAGAAGTAAACTTTTTTTTTAAAATTT
The DNA here is from genome assembly GCF_021234165.1 of Pteronotus mesoamericanus. NCBI lineage: Eukaryota > Metazoa > Chordata > Mammalia > Chiroptera > Mormoopidae > Pteronotus > Pteronotus mesoamericanus. The sequence goes on along the minus strand of NW_026555299.1, from coordinate 1,224,252 downwards.
AAAGATCATGCCAGTACTTGAATGGTCTGATTTACCAATTTAATCTTCTTTTCTGCTATTAACAACGGAAAGCTAGCAATTTCTAGATAATGCAGTGTTAAATGGGATGCATTGTAGGTGTTTAGATTTTTCTTGTTTTTATTTTTGTTTTTGGGAGGTACTGGGTTGTAGCAGAAGGGCATGGGCTTTGGAGTCAAATTTAAATTTGAATCCGAGCTCAGCCATTTATTAAGACTTTCAACAGGTTCCTTTACCACTCTGAGCTTCAAAAAATATTATTAGCTACCTCATTGTGTTGTGGAAGGATCGCATGTGCTAGTTTTCCTCATTTCCCCATCTCCTTTGGTTAAAGGAAATTGTTTCAGTGTGGTCTAAGATCAAAGATGGTCATGTGTGGTGTATGGGCAATAAAGCATTTCCCCAGAACTTACTGTATCCCGAGATCAGGACAAGTAAAGATATAGGATGTAAATAATTCATTTTACAAGTCTATTAATTTTTTAAACCACTAAGCTATTTGCACTTTACAAAATCAAGTACTGAATCATATTAGTGATTTAAAAATGATATTGAGCTTGAAGTTTCTTAACAATTGACATGACAGGTTGATGGTTAACAGCAATAATTTTCTTATCTCAGAGGACAGTCTTAGTTTAATTCAACATTTGTTTGCACCAACTAGCATCTGAAGCTCAGAAGCCTCAAAAACCAAAATGTATCTCGACTCTGGCAAGGGAGAAAAAAGTAACATTTTTTTTTCTTTTTTATTGAATGTATTGTGGTGACATTGGTTAATAAAATTATATAGGTTTCAGGCGTACAATTCTATAATACATCATCTGTCTATTGTATTGTGTGTTCATTACCCCAAGTCAAGTCTCCTTCCATCACCATTCCCTCCCCCCCCCCCCCCCCACTTTACCCTCTTCTCCCTCCTCCCACCCTCCTTTCTCTCTGGTAATCACCATACTGTTGTCTGTGTCTATGAGGGTTTTGTTTGTTTGGTGTGTTTTTTTTGTTTAATCCCTTCACGTTAGGAAAAAGTCAGATTTAAAGTTGGATATATGTATATACTCTGTTTTTCTTTTACACTGCTATTGCTCTTGTATGTATTAATATCACATATAGTAATTCATGTGAATATTTTTCCAGTGAGACTTGTTTATTCTAGTGTAGGAACTCTATATTAAATAATAATAAGAGTGGTCTAACTAATGTTGTAGGTGGAAATTCTAGGCCCCTCAAGCAAAAATTTCCAAATGGGACCCCTTATCATTTAATTGCAAAACAAACAGCTGATACTTTGATGGTATTTATGCCTTGGAAGGGAGTAAAAAGAAATAGTTTTGGGCTTTCCCCATATAAATTAAAGCAGTTAATAAGTGAATGCTTCCCACAAATTTAAAGGCTATAGCTGAAATAGGTGTATGATTATGTGTAGTACTGTATGTATAGGGTTTCATATGGCCCAGAAATTTTTTAAGATAATCTATAAACATCTTTGGTTGGATGAACAGAATTAAATAAGTGATAGAGGACTATAGTAGGTTGATCTCTTGGTGTTCATTAGTGTTGAAACCCTGTTGTCCGGTGAGTTTTGCAATGTCTGGAAGGGTACATAGTAACAACTAATAATAACAACAATAATAAAAATAGCTAATATTTATTGCATACTTATTATGTGCTAAGCACTATGCTAAGATTGTTACATATATTATTTTATTTACAGCCTTAGATGGTAGGTGCTATTCCCCAATTTTATAGAAAAGGGCAGAAGGAGAGATTAGATAACTTGCCTAAAATCACACAGTTAATAATTGCCAGAGCTAGAACTCAAATAGAGGCCATCCTGACTCCAGAGCCCATACTGTAACCATTGCAGTGAGTTGCTAGGTGGTTTCAATCTGTAGAATCAGTATATAGCAATAATAATATAGTCATTAATATGTTACCTTTTGTATATATGTAATTTTTTTCCAAAGAAGTTTATTATTAGACGCCATTTTATACCAGGAGTATGTGCGCTATAGAGGTTAAGCAGTCAGCAGGAGACAATTCAACAGAACCAAGAAGTTTGTTTTTTAAAAAAAATTTTATTTATTTATTTTAGAGAGAGAGAGAGGAAAGGAAGGGGAGAGAGACAGAAACATCAATCTGCTGTTCCACCTGTTTATGCTTTCACTGGTTGACTCTTGTATGTGCCCTGGCCGGGATCAAACCGACAACCTTGGCACATTGGACAACGCTCCAACTAACTGAGCCACTCGGCCAGGGCAAGACCAAGAGGTTTCTGATGCGCAGTTGCCTTCACTTGAGAGGTTCATGTAAAGATCATCCAGTGTTTCCTCATATTTCACTTAGATTTTTCAGTGCAGCCTGTTGAAGTTCCAAGTGTTTATCTCAGGCACTGCTGCTGTCTGAGCAAGACATGGATGGTTGGGCCTTAAGTGTGGATTTCAGAACACTAGAGCCTTTTGGTATGTGTTAGAAAATGTACTTAATTCTGGTCTTGTGGAAGTTGCAGCAAAGCAGAAGAAAAAAATCCAATCTAAAATGTTTTTTTCTTTCCAAAAGGGCAGCTAAGGTGCCCAGATATCTTTGCCCTCCGGGGGTGCAGGTGTGCAGTTTGTATTCTTTAATCATTCACACAAATTAAAGCTTATTCCTTTGCATTTAAAAAATAATATAAAACGACATTCTCCATATTTTATTGCCAGGCAAGAGCTTTGAACTCCTGTCTCATTGAAGTTTGATAAAATGCAAGGATTTTCCAGGGTTGGGTGGTGCACTTAACCACAGAGGGAACATTGGACTGATAAGAGCTGCAGGTGAAGGAAGCCGCCAGGGAGCAGCAATTAGAGAGAGCTCTTCGCGCTGGCTTGTGTGAAATTCTTGGAAGGGAGGAGCCTTTCCCTGCCCCTGCCGGCCCTTTTTAGCTTCTCTTCTCCCGCAGATGAAAAGAGCACCAGGGCTTCTGTTTCCACTTTGTGAGCTAGGGATGGGGTGAGTATTTTGTGGTGGGCTGGACAAGTTCTAACTTCATACAAATGTTGACTGGCTTGCACACCTATGCAAGTGGGGACAGTACCCCCCTGCCACTCACATGCACGTGTGAGTTCACATAGAAACACATGGACCACATCTCTCAGATGATTTTATTATCAACATACACCCCTGCCTTTGTGCTGTGTGTAAAGGCCAATGTAAAAGGGCTCTTACATTGACTTTCAGCCCTTGGAGCTAGGGAAAAGTAGCACAACTTGCTTCTAAGTATGGCATAGGTCTTTCATTTCGACCATTAAAAAAATTCTTTGCTAGACTTAGATAGATCTAAGTCATAGAAGTCCATACAGTCCAAGGAAGAAATTTTTTTGTGTGTGTGTAAGATCAGGGTAAGTGGGTAGAAGAAGGGAAAGAGAATACAGAGGTGAAAACATAGCTGATTTTAATGTTAGCCTGGTTGTTTCTTCTCCAAATTTAATATGCACTTAATTATAAAACAATTAATACCAGAAGTCTGCATGTATTATCTCACAGCTTCACTCAGTTTGGCCATTTCTTAGAGAAGTAGTTTTCCAGTTGGAAGAACTGTTGATGAAACACTGATTTTGTCTTCACATCTTTTTGGGGTGGAGGGCTGGAGAATGTTTGCAGTGATTGATGGTTGTTAGTTTTGGGAAGCACTCAAATCAACAGAATAAGTAACAGAATGTAAACATGTCGTTCATGTGGACTTGAGGCTGCTGCAAACATGGTGGAACCCTAGGTCACCATTGTTACATGATGACGCTCTGGAGCACAGCTTGGGTAGATAAACTTATTTGCTTTGTAAGTTTTACTGGACCACCAGGACGTTAGGAATCGTTGTTTTGAAGTACTCATTTTTTATTAATTTTAGGTAATTACTCCGTATTTTCTTGAGGGATAAAGCTTTGAAAGAGGCAGATGTCCATCTTGGCAGCAATTTAATGGAATTGCATTTTATCAGGATATTCATCACTTTTGGGTTTTTTATTCTCGCTGCTCCAAAAGAAAGTTGTGATTTTTAAAAAAATGTTTTGGATGGTAAATGGAAAATGCTGAATTGGAAGTTTTTATGTGAAGTATTCCTAGATGTCATTGTCATACCTAAAGACAAAATTCAGGGAGGAGGAACAATTGTTTGTTGAGCACAGGCTGTATCAGAAGCTCTGGCCTCTGCTGTTTACTGAAGTAGACTCTCAATAGTCCTTTGAGATGGGCTTTTGAGAAAATACATTATCAAGCCCTAGCTGGTGTGGCTCAGTGCACTGAGAGCTGGCCTGTGAACCGAAAGGTCGCCGGTTCGAGTCCCAGTCAGGGCACATGTTAGGGCTGTGAGCCAGGTCCCTGATTGGAGGTGTGTGAGAGGCAACCAACTGATGTTTCTCTCGCACATCAATGTTTCTCTCCCTCTCTCTCTCCCTCCCTTCCCCTCTCTCTGAAAATAAATGAATAAAATCTTTAAAAAGTATATATTATCAAGCAAGCCAGGCACTCTGGTGTTTTACATGTATTATCTTATTTAATTCTTATAACCCTATGATGTGGGTACTAATAGTATTATTGTTGCAAACAGTGATAGTATTTTTAAAAAAGATTTTCTTTGTTTACTTTCAGAGAGAGGGGAAGGGAGGGAGAGAAACATCAGTGTGTGGTTGCCTCTTGCTTGCCCCCAGCTGGGGACCCAGCCCTTAACCCAGGCATGTGCCCGTACCAGGAATCGAACCAGTGACCTTTTGGTTCACAGGCCAGCACTCAATCCACTGAGCTACACCAGCCAGAGTCAAACAGTGATAGTATTATTATCCACATTTTATAGTAAGGAAATAGGCTTGGTGAGTAATTTGCTCAAGGTCACACAGCTAGGAACTGGTAGAGCTGAAAATAGCACTCAGGTCTCTCTGAACTTCAGAGCTCACGTTTTAAACCACTGATTCTTAAACTTCAGCATACATAAGAAGCACTAAGGGTCCTTGTTAAAATAATGGGGCTCCAGTTAGAAATTTATGATCACTAAGTCTGGGATGGTGCCAGCTTATAAATCTGCATTCAACAGGATATCTCAGGTGATTCAGATCGACAAGTTGATTGACCATATTTTGAGAAAAACTTAAATTATGTTTCCACACAGGTACAGATTAAATAACTATTTAAGCTACCAACGACAGAGCCATGTTTCAAACCCATTTCTTTCTAATTCTAATACTCAGATCCTTTCTGATAGGACCACGATTAATTTGCACATTTCCCAGTCACAACAAATGTGGAAAACATAATTTCTGATAAATTGAGCAACACAGATTTTGTGGTCTTACTCTTTTCCAAGGTTACTAGCTTATACACCAGTTTTCATGGCCTTTAAATTTTTCAGTGACTTTTTTTTTTATTAAAGAACTGAGTTTTGTTTGCAATCAGATAATTTATGCTTTAGGCACTCTTCCCTGGGATGAGTTTCTGAAACATCCTGTGGAAGGAGGTGGGAAGAAAAAATTCCGAGTGTATCTGCTTAATGGTGCTAAAGCTCCCTTCCAGTCACGCTCATCACTGAAATGAAGGGTTGATGCTAATACTAACAGCCAATCATATGGCACCAAGTCGTGTGCTACATCATGTCCCATTCTACCCTTTGAGACCATAGCTCCATTAGGGCCAGCAAGTTTGGCCTAATGCAGTCCACTTCCTAGGGTAGAGCCAACACCTTGATTGACTTTCATGGCCTCCTCCTGGAATTGGGAGGACTTTTATATTTTTGTCTCTCTTTCACTTTTCTTTTCTCTCTTGCTTTTTTTTTGCAGCTCAGCGACATGTCCTCACGTACATGGAGGATGCAGTGTGTCAGCTGCTAGAAAATAAGGAAGATATTAGCCAATATGGCATTACCAGGTTCTTCACAGAATAGTAAGTACATGAATGCTTTGCCAGCCCAGAGAAGGCACTTGGAAGAAGGCAAGGTACATGAAGAGTAGAGCAGGATAGTGCTGAGTATGCAGTAGCAGTGAATGCTTAGTTTTGGTAGGCTGGTCCAAGGCTGCCCAAACATGTTTTGAAACATGCCTCTGGAGCAACTAGTTTTGTCCAAAGACAAGTATCATGATGGTCATGACTACAGAAGCTCAACAACTGCTTGTTGGATCTATTAGATCTGTTTCTTTAGGTCCCTCTTATAATTTTAAACTTTTTGCATGATTCAAAATATTTGCTCTGATTTCCTTTAGTTAGAGTACCTTTGGCCTTTTCATGGCTGGCTTTTTTCACTGAAATGTTTAAAATGATGTTCCTCTGCAGTTTTCTTTCTATAGGACGCCGTGTCGATCACAAAATGCTTTCAGATTATTTCTAGAGGCAGGACATCTTTCATAAGTTATATATTTGAAGGGTTGTACTTCTTTGTAAAGTGTGCTTGGAGTGTGTAAAAGTCAAAACAGTTACTACATTTTTAACGTCCTAGAATGGTTTTTAGGCTGAATCAGATAATCACTTTAAAACACCTTGGTCATCCTGAAAGAATTTGCTAAAGAAATACAAAGCATTATTTTTTATCACTGATATGTATATAATTAGTTGGTGTCTCCTTCCTTTTGTTCTAATTTACTGGGAGCATTATAAGAAAGGAAGAGTCATGTCTTACAGGCTTCTATTTAAGGCGAATTGTGAACTCAAGTCCATCCTCCCTAAAAACAGATTTTCTTTTTCCCTTTTTATTCTCCAGAGATTCCTTGGAGATCAGACAAGTATTCCAGTGGCCTAAACTTGGGTTGTTGTTAGGGGAATTCTTGACTCTCCCAAACTGGTGCTGAACTATAGGTCTTGCAAATAAAATCTAGATTTCTTATGGGTTGGAATTTCAAGTTTGTGGGAAAAACAGGCTTTCCAGGAGCAGAGCTGGTCCCTGCTACCAGTCTTCTAAAGAGGATAAAATAGAGAAACGAAAGGAACCTTACTCCTTCTCATGGTGTGGGAAGCAAATGAGGTGGGCAAGGAATAAAGACTGAGATTGAATAGCCTTGCTTGCTTTTACAGAACTGACAAGCCTAGGGGTTAAGTTTCTAGGCCATTTAATCTGTACCAGCACTCTTGAGACTCCTTGCCAAGAGAAATATGATTCTTCTGGGGCAATACTTCTTCCTGGCTTTTTTCATTCACTGCCCCCCGCCCTCGCCACATCCATCTCCCTTGTAAGCCTTTTCCCTATTACACCGGTCCTTGAGGGTAGACCATTTCTTCTTCATCTTTGCATTCCCAGTGCCTGACACAATGCTTAGCATATAATACATGTCAGGTAAATGTTGAATCAATAGCTGTATCTTTATTTTAAGTTACTGCATACTATAGTCTTATTCTTGATCTTGTAATTAATAAAGATTATCTTTGTTTTTCCCTTTTTTGTTTATTCTTTTTGATCAAGCTCTATATTTTGCCATTTAAGAGGCTGTATACCATGTGTATAGCACTTAAAAGTGAACCTGACTGGCCTATGTAACTGATAACTGAGCTCTAATCAGTGGTAAAACATAACTTTCAGAATGCTATTGACTATAGCTTTTATCTACCAATACACTATTGAAAAAAACTTATGATTTTCCACAGCACTGATAGAAATCTAGTTGCCAAGTGATCTGTTTCTTCTCCTCAGGAAACTAAAATTACAGAATCAATGTGCGTGGCACATACCTGACACTTCTGTAATTCTAAGATATCATATGGGCCCGAGGCAAGTTATTTTGGGAAGTGAACTAGCATCAAAGCCCCCAAATCCTTAAAAAAGCAAAAACCAAAAAACAAAAAAACCTGAAAGATATGGATGTTTGATGGAGCAGGAAGTATTATTTTGTGGACAAGACCTGAATAGTAGAGGCTACTGATTTTACTTTGATTTGTGAATTTTATTTATCTAATGAAAAGCCTTCTTTCTTAGACCTCTTTTTGTACTGGTTCATAGAAACATGGTGAAGTGGGAAGAACATTGCCCTAGGAAGCAGAGATCCTTACTCTTGTAAGTCTTTGCTCTATAATCTTGGGCAAATTTATAAAATTTTTTAAGTTTCAGTTACCTCATCTCTGAAATGGGTATAATAAAGTCTTACATGCTAATAATATAATAATAATTATATTTTATAATAAACAATTTTTAGTAAACTCATACTATATCTCAGCCACTATAATTCTTGAAGTAGGTACTATTACTATCTCTATTTTATAGATGAGGAAACAGAAAGCTTAAAATAGCTCTTTTTTAAAAGATTTTATTTATTTCAGAGGGAGAGGAAAAGAAGGAGAAAGAGAAACATAGATTGGTTGCCTCTCGCACGCCCTCAACCAGGGACCTGGCCTACAACCCAGGCATGTGCCCCAATGGGGAATTGAACCAGTAAACTTTCAGTCTGCAGGCTTGCGCTCAATCCGCTGATCCACACCCACAAGGGCTTAAAACAGCTTCTTTAAGTTCACAAGCTAATAAGTGACAGAGTTAGGAATGAAGTCTTGTCTGTGGTTCAAAGCAGTATTCTCTATTGCCTCTGAGTCACTATACTGCCTAATGTTGCTAAAGGCCTAATCAGATAATGCTTTGAGGTCTCTTCTAGGTATACTTCTGAATTCTTTGAATTTTCCCTTATGAACTATTACAGAGTCTCATCTGGTGACTTCAGTTCATTTTTATTTTAATATTTAGTATTGGCCTTTTGAGGCGATACAACTGGAGCTGCCTCTAAACAATAGGAAGCGTATTTTTTATATCCTCACCTGAGGACATACTTTTTTTTCATTGCTTTTAGAGAGAGAGGAAGAGAGAGAAGCACTGATTGGTTGCCTCCCCTGGGCGCACAGACTGGGAATTCAACCCACAACCTAAGCATGTGCCTGGACAGGGAATCAAACCAATAACCTTTTGGTTACGGGATGACTTTCCAGTCAACTGAGCCACACAAGCCAGGTCCAGAAGCATTTTAAAAAAATGTTAACTGAACATTTCCATCTCTCAGTTTCAAGTTCACACATTGAGATTTTCATGAATTTAATGATGGATGATTTACCTTTAAACAATGATAAAAGTAGTCTTCAACATTGTTTGTGGAAGGCTTTTCTGTTGATTTTTTCTTCTGGGTCTGCTTGCCCTTTCACCTGTGCTGTCGCTCCTTGGTTGTTGGTGTTTTCCAACAAATCTATGATTGTTCCAGCAAATCCGGATAAGCCGTAAAACATGAGTAGCTAAGCTGTATTGTGCATGTGTGTCTGCAAGACTGTAAGCTCTTTAGATCATATTCCTCTGGACACTCTTGAAAGAAGGACTCTAAATCTCAGAGGATTCTCTTTTATGTTGTATATGCAACCTCTACCTCTGAATGTTGTCTTTCAACCAGTGAAAGGTAAGAGGAATTAATATTTCGAGGTGCCACTCTAAGAATAGACCAAATGTCAGCCCCCGGTCAGGACCTCTGAGGAAGTACATCCAAGAAAATGAGGCTAGAGTAGCTGTAACTTGGAAACCACAGCAGAGTGTGACCAGGTTTTGTGGCAAAGATAAAATGAGAAATGTGGTTTTTTAAGACATTGGAAAATAATGATGAGAGAAAAACAGGCTGAAATCTGAGAATTCCTATCAGAATTGGGAACCATTCTTTACAGGCTAAATTGATAGTTACAACCCTGTGGCATCAGGGAGCTTGACCTCCACATACTAATATAGAAAAGAATGATACTCTGTGGTCTTGGTTGGTGGGCCCAGGAGGGTGCTTTCTTATGATCAAGTGTCTTGTTTTTGTTTTGTTTTTGTTTTTTTAAATGATTTTAGCTTTTTGGGAAAGTTTTTGTGATGACTGTATTGGTTACAAGTACACAAATTACCTTCATTGATGGAGGTTTATTTTAAGGATATGTGAGAATATAAGACAACATTCATTCAGTAATTATTTTTGAGGCCCTACTATGTGCCAGTGTGTATTAGGCAATGGAGATACAGTGGTGACCAAGACAAATAAGATAATTATTTTTCTTATTGAAACCTGAAGTTTCAGTAAGGGAGATAGTCAATAAAGTAAATTGGTGATGATAACAGTAACTAATAGTTAATAAATACTTGCTATGTGCTAGGCACTGTTCTAAGCATATGACATGCATTATCTCATTTAAGTTTCACAATACATTTTACACATTAGGAAATTCAGGCACACAAAAGTATTGGAATAATATTCCCAAGTTACATAGCTGATTACTGCAACAAGATAAATAACACGGAAATGACTAGGGTAATGTGATATATAGCATGTCCAGGGAGGCCTGCTGGAACCAATAGCATTTGAGGGCTTATCCCATGGAATGACTGGCTCATCGCATCAGAGAGCCAGGAAGTTGTCTCAGCTCAGGTGACTCACCTTTTCATTGTCCACCTTTGGTACCTAGTCTTTCTGTGTCCAAAAAAGGTAAGTTGATTGATTTTTATTTGCTGCTACTCAGAACGGAATACCCTAGGTGGTGGTCACAGAAAGCTACCTCACAGGTAATTGGCCTCCCTCACGCACTACTTACATATGATATGTGAAAGTAATGAAGTTATTTGTTACCTAATATATGGTATAAATACGGAGATGAAAATCTTTGTCACTTCTTAGAAGAGTCCATTCTGATACATATTAATGATCAGAATTCAGTTGAGAAGTAGCATACCTTTTTTTTTAATATATGTTCTCTTGTGAAAGGTACCGGCATCAAACTCCTTTTTTATTGTTTTGATTAGAATAAATCCATGAAATGTGAACATCATTAATTCAGTCGGATAGAAAAGTAGATTCCAATAGTGCATGTTGCTAAGTCCTTGAAACATAACTCTAATGAAAACAATCCATGGTTATAAAATATGTATTATTTCTTTTTTTTAAACAGGTGCTCTAAACTTTATGAAAAAAATAACCCACTTCTCTCCTAAGTAATCAGGGTGTAGACTTTCAGTTCTAAAGTTGGCAGATTTTTTTAGGATTATCTACTGTCCAGCATTTAAGTAATGTTGTTTTGGGTTCTCCTTGTGCTCATGGTAACAGAGGAGTGGAGATCTGGAGTAACAAGAAATATATCAGAACAAACCAGACTTCACTGATTTCCAGGCTCATTGCTTTGAATGAGGGATGGACTTGAGACTTTTCTGGGCCATTTCTGCTCCATGTTTTCCCTACTTGTTGTTGGCGAATTGAGCCAAAATATAGTGTGCTGTAGAAATGGTGACTAAATCTATTATAGGCTTCTTCAAAAAGGGTAATGCTCCTCCTCCCCCACCCCATCTTTTTTCCACAAGTTCCGTTCTTAGCTGGAGTTAACACATTGTAACAGAAAATTACCCATTTCTCATTGTCAGCATCTGGATTCTTGCAGACTCAGATAAGTGCCAGGAATAGATTTTGCCTTGAGCTAAAGCAATCCTAGCCTCACTATTACTGGCCCAGGCTCTTCTGTTAAGCTGTGTGTGCAATCTATAGAGCGTTCTGGTCCTTTTCTAAACCAGAGGTATCCTATAGCAAAAGGACTCCAGGAAGATGTGGTAGTGGGTTTAGAGCCACCAAAATCTATTTTGAAGCTTAAAAGCCCAGGTCCACTGGGGACATAAGAAGCTCCTTATTTGCTTAGAATTCATCCCTCTTCTTCAGTCCCTTCATGTTTTGATTACAGGAAACCATCCAGCAGCACTGGACTTGGTAACTGAGGAGGCATTTCACAGCCCGCTGGTCCCCTGACTCATTTAGAAGCCAGAGTCAAAGGTTATGGGAGTAATAATTGGGCCCAGATTCTCCCAGTCAAGAAAGACCTTGCTTCCCCACCCCCTCTCTTCCACAAGTTAAGAGACACTTAGCTATTGTGAAACTATTCTTGAAGAAGAAATGCAGGAACTCCATCCTTGGCTGAAGTGTTCTCCGGACCCAGCGATATTATTTCCGTTTTCATGGGAGCTAGTATAAAATTTAGTTGTAATTCTTCACACTAAAATATTTTCCCATTGGGAAATTACTTGATTTATTTTAATCTTTAAATAATATAAAGAAGCTTGATTTGGTCCAACCCACGTCCCGATATCCCTTCTCATGCCACTGCTCTGACAGTTGGAATCTTTGCTGCATCAACAGTAGAACAATTTAAATTCATCAGCGCTTTTAATTTCTTCCATGATTTGCTCAGAACTCGAGATCTGTGGCGCTGGCAGCACAGGCCTGGCACGAGAGCAGGAAAGAATGACACAATCTGGCACCTTCAACCAGAAGGTTTTAATGAACTGGGATGGGGGTGGCGGGGAGAGAGGGGAAGGAGGAGGGACAGTTAGGGTTTTGGCAGCCACACAAAGGTTCTTCTTCCCTGAGAAAATGAAATGAAAGTCAAATGAATCTTCTCTCTGTTACTATGATTTGCTAAGATGTTTGTCTGTCTCTTAGCTTCCAGCCCCATGGCAGGTGCATCTTTACAGTCAATGACTTCCTCACAAAACAAATTGTTTCTCAGGATCCCTCAAGAGGGGTCATGTTCAACTAATTTCCTGTCTGAGGCCATAACTGTGATTCCTTTCTTCAACTATCAGATGCACTCCTGACCAGCATAGTGGAAACTATCTTATCAGAAAATGTTGTGAGCATGTGAATTTATTTTAGGACACGTTCACCCAGGGTTGCTGAGTTCCGGGGCTGCAACAGTAGTAGTGCTGTTTCCGGGCTGGCCACAGGAGCCATAGGAGCAGTCTTAAATTCATCCCTTTGTCATTAAATAACATTAACAACAAATGTCTTTGTTAATGGCCTCACATTGTATTTTGCAAATCAGGATCATTGCTAGGAATAATACTTGTCTCATATGGTTGTGTAAATCAAGTGAAATGACACGTGTAAAATGTCTAGGTAGATATAATTAATTTTCATTACATTTCATTTTCCTTTAGCTCCAGTTTTATGGGATTTTTGCTTCTCTCCTACTTCATGGATGTCTTAGAAAGTGACAGTCTTCCTCTTCTTTTTTAAAAATGGTATCAGAGTTGAAAATCTGGAGGACTTTTTAGTCTCTCTTGTTTTCTGTAACATCTTTTGCCTACCTTGCATTTTGTGTACTTTTTTTTTTATGTTAAGAGCATATGATGATTTCCTGCTCAGCTATTAGCCATTTAGTGTTATCCACTTCACTCATCATTTAGTTCATTCTGAGTATAGCCTAAGAAAGCTTTTCTATCCTCCCCCTAGCCCTCACCTATAAGCCATTTCCTCACCTTCTGTCTATACCCCCTTTCCTCTGGCCGCCAACATTAAAAAATTCAAGGTGTGACGGGAGACCTGAGCCAGTCAAGTCTAGCTAAGTTGCATTGTTCCTACCCTTAGTTCTAAGGCTTCAGTGATGTGCTCAGGGTAATGAAAAGCAGACATTCTCTGCTGAGGTCATTGCTCCTCGTGCTGGCAACCTGCTCCAGGAAGCTGTTTATCTGGGCTTGCTGAGCCAAGTTCCAGCCTCCAAACAGTTGGAATGCATTGAGAAACCACAGAGCCCAAAGAGAGAACGTTACTCAGGCAGTTCCAGGCAGGGAGAGTATATTTACACCACACAAGCTGCAGTTTACATGTGTGGGGATAATTGTTCATCTGCACACTCTCATACTTCACCTTCTCTGCATCATATGTGCCCTCTCAAGGGGCTTAACCAAGAGAATTAAACTGCTATGCCAAATTGCCCTGTCATAAAGAAAAAAAAGTATTATAGAAAATTTTAGGTAAAAATCACCTTTTTAAGGTAGTATTTTTCTGAGTCAAATTTAATGCTTATCATCTTAAACCATAAAGGCCTGGTCTTTAAAGCATCCCCAACCCTGTTCCTTGCATGATTTTTCCAAATAAAATATTTTTAATCTGTTTACAATAACATCGAGTATTGTTACAAAGCTTCAAATGTGGCCTACATCAATAGGATTATAAATTATGGTCACTTGCCTATAAGAGGATGTAATCTGGTTTAGGAGATAACACTTATTTGTTTATTTTTTAAAGATTAAAGCACTTTATTAAAGGTATATTTGCAAATATAAGAGACATTGCATTCTAAACTCAATAAAGTGGCAAACAAGCTCTAAGATCTTGTAGTAAGAGGAAGACTATAGCAGCATTTGAAAAAACCGTGTGTGTGTGTGTTAATACAGTTCAAAATCTCATTACAGTGACCTTCAAACAAGTATCTAAGTGATTAATAAGACCTTTTTTTTTTTTTCATATTTGGTGATCATGGGGATGGAGCAAAGTAGTTGATATTATTGATATCAATCCTTAATTTCCTGTTGCGGCCAGCTGTCCTTTCTCCAGCAAATTAGTCTCAGCCAACAGGAGCTCTTAATGTCTCCCCACCACCATGAGGGCATCACACAGCCAATAACTGACTGACGCACGGGCATTGAAAGCACTGGCCCCCTTGCCTCCAAATGGCACTGGTGTGGAGGTGTGAGTCATGCTCCAGAGCCCACTGTGGGATCAGGCCGAACCCGGATCCTCCTCCAACCCCGTCCTGCTTCTGTCCCTCTCCTCAGAGCGCTCCTTCAGTAAGTCACGGGCACCCAAATCCCGGCCTTGGACTCTGCTTTCAGGGAACCTGACCTGAATTGCCTATTGTCATTTTAGAAATAATGTTTGTACTGAAATTACTGGAGTGTTGTCAGTGGGAACTTACACGGAAGGGTATCTGCGTGAGTCTGCAGAAAGGACATCGCAGTAACGTGCTGCATAATAATGACATTTTGGTCAAAGACAAACTGCATGTACCATGGTGGTCCATAAGGTTATACTGCATAGCCTAGGTGCGTAGTAGGCTATGCCATCTAGGTGTGGAGGTAATGTTTATTGATTAACAATTAGAGAGCAATTGAAGACCTTATATAATGAATGGCATTAAATTGTACTCTGAGAGTAAGAAGAAATAATTGGTACTAAAGTAGTTAAATAAGTCATCATAGAGGAGTTTGTTTTGACATGTGTGATGGTTAATTTTATGTGTCAACCTGACCAGGCTAACGTGTGCCCAGATAACTAGTATAACATCATTTCTAGGTATGTCCGTGAGGGTGTTTTCAGAAGAGATTAGCATTTGAATTGGTGGATTGAGTGAAGAAGATTGCGCTCACCTGTGTGGTTTGGCATCATCCAATTCATCAAGAGCCTGACTAGGAGAAAAAGATGGAGGAAGGGTGAATTTGCCTTTTTTCCTTGAGCTGGGACATCCATTTTCTTCTGCTCTGGGACATCAGCACTCCTGGTTGTCGGGTCTTCAAACTTGGACTAGAAGTTATGTCATCGACTCTCCCCCTGCCTCCATTCTTGGGCTTTTAGACTTGGGCTGGGATTTACAACACTGGTTCCCCTGGACCTTCAGACTTGGATTCAATCACATTGCCAGCTTTTCTGGCTCTCCAGATTGCAGATGGCAGATTGCAGAACTTCTTGGCCTCCATAACCACAAAAACCAAATCCATAATCACATAAATCTCCTGCTATATATAACTGTATATGTGTACACACACACACACACACACACACACACACAGAGTTGGTTCTGTCTCCTTGGAGAATACTAACTAATGCAACCTGGAAAGGTGAGTAGAATTTGGATAAGCAACAAAAGAAGGAGAAGTATTTTTATGTGACATGAAAGCGCTGTAGCATAGTGGTTAAGAACACAGGCATTGGGGTCAGGCTTGCCACTTACTAGTATGTGATCTTGGGCAGGTTGCAGAGCGTTATCTATAACATAGAGTGAGTCATATATAAAATATGAAATTCCATGTTACATGATTGTTGGAAGGATTAAATGAAATAATGAATGTAAAGCGTTTAGCATTCTATGTAAGATGCGCTATGTTGAATTAATGAAAGCTACTGCTACTGTTGTTCATTCAGCAAACATTTACTGAGCACCTTTGTGTTAGTGTTCTAGACATACAGCAGTGAACAAAACAGGCAAGAAATCCCAATCTTCATGGAGCTTTTATTCCGAACTAGCTTTCATTTGGAAACTATCTTTATCTCACCCTTTTTCCTCTTGTAATAATTTTAGACTTAGAAAAAAGTTGCAAAAATAATAGAGTTCCCATATTCCTTTTACCCAGGTTCCACTGATGTTAACATCTTCTATAACCATTGCATAACTATGAAAATCTTGAACTTATTAATTGGAAACTATTAACTATCTATAAGCCTTCATTTTGAAGAGTGTTTTTTTTCTTTTATAAATTCTAAGTTGACAGTTACTTTTTTTAGCACTTAGAAGATACTATTCCATTATCTTCTGGGTTCCACCGTTTCTGTTGAGATGTCAGCTATCAGTCTTGCTCTTACACCTTTGAAAATAATCTATCTCTGGCTTCTTTTTGGATATTTCTTCTTTGGTTTTTGGTAGTTTTACTATGATGTGTCTAGGTTTGCTTTTCTTTATATTCAAATTATTTGGGAGTCTTAGTGCTTCTTGAACCAAAAACGTGATGCCTTTCATCCATTTTGGAAAGTTCTCAATTTTTAGCTTTTAAGTTTTACTTTTGTTCCACTATCTTCTCTCCTGGGATTTCAGTTATATAACCATTAGGACTTTTCATGATATCCTCTCTTTCTTATGTACTTTTCTGTAATTTTTATCATTTGTCTTTTTTGCTTCATTCTGAATATTTTAAACCAATTTTCCAGATCATTCATCCTCTGTCCATTTTTGTCTAATTTGCTGTTAAACCCATCTGCTGAGTTCTTAATTCTAATTATTGTTTGTTTTTGTTTTGTATATTATCGTGGCACTTTTAATCAGTCTGTTGTAAGTACAAAAGAAGGAAAAAAAGAAATCACAGGCTGGGGGAAACTGAATAATTGAAAGTTAGTTTGAAGAAACCTTAGGATTTATTTACTAGTGTTTCTCACACTTCTCTTAGTACTGCCCTCCACAGTGCTTCATTCTTTCTTCTTTTTATTCCCAGAAACAAAGAGGATGTTAGTTAGTTTTATTTTCTGTAGTTTATTATGAAAACCTTACATAATTTAAATATGCTTTGTTTGTTTTTTAAAGACTTCATTTTTTTAAAAGTAGTTCTAGGTTCATAGCAAAATTGAGAGGATGGTAGATATTTCTCATATTTTCCCTGCCCCCAAACATCCATAGCCTTCCCATTACCAGCATCCCTCACCAGAGTGGTACATTTGTTACAGTTGATAAACCTACATTGACACATTGTTATTGTCCAAAGTCCATAGTTTGCCCTAGGGTTCACTCTTGATGTATATTCTGTGGGTTTGGGCAAATGTATAATGACATGTATTCAACATTATAGTATCATACAGAGTATTCTTCCTGATCCCAAAATCTTCTGTGCTCTGCCTGTTTATCCCTGACTCTCACCCCAACCTCTATAGTCTTCACAGTTTTGCTTTTTTTTAGGATGTTATATGGTTGGAACTGTATAATATATAGTCTTTTCCAAATATTGTATTTTTTCAAGATTCAGTAGTTCAAGAATTGCTATTTATTTACTTTTTTATGGTTTCTTTCCTAAACTCTATCTTTCATTTGCTTAAACATAGTAAAGTATAATTATTAAAAAGTCCATAACTCATTATCTGATTCCCTGTGGGTCTGTGTCTATTATCTATTCTATCTGTTGGGTTTTTTACTCCATTGTTTTATCTTGTAGTATCCTTTTTTCTCCATTTAGTGGAGAGCTGCATATTGTATATGAAAAATTTTAGAGGTAATATGAAGCCTAGAATAATGTTATCTTCTTCAGAGAGGATTTACATTTGTTTCTGGCAGATGGCCTGAGCACTAGCAATCCTGGATTACCTCAGTCCGATCAGGGCTTGACGTCCTGTGAAGCTGTGTGTAAGTATCAGGTAGAGCTGATCTATTTCTAGGTAGAGCTTTTCAGAGTGCCAACTAGAGCCAAGGATTTACCCGAGTCCCTGTCCCTAGCCTGGGTGAGTCTTGGAACTGCAGTTTTTTGCCCACCATGCATCAAGAATCACTTGAAAACTCAGGAACTTAACTTTAATTCAAAATTATTACCTGCTCAATCTATCAGATGACGCTTTTATGACTGGTAGAAGCCCCTAGAGCTCCTAGTGGGTGCAATAATACATTATTTTTGAGCGGCTGATAATATAAATGATATCATAAGATACCCAGAACAACTTTAATGTAACATGAACATATCTGAGATTTCTGTTGTTTAAAACAAATCACAGGTACTGCTAATTCTAAGTTTACATTCATGATTGAAGGAAATAACTAAATTTCAGTTAGAGGTTAGTAAAACTAAAAATGTAATTTTTTCATATTCAATTTTGTGGACTCCTTTGAATTCAATACATGGATGTCTCTGTTTAGAATTCCTGCCCATGGAGAAAAGTGACCTCAAATGCTGGGCTCACGTCTTTGTGTTTTCTCCCCTTATAATGTGGCTTTGCCATTTTCTATTTGCCCTGGTGGCTTCAAACAGAGGCTTTTAATAATTCATCCAGTTTTTCTCAGCCAGGAGGGTTAGTCTGAATTACCTAACCTACTTTTATTGTGAGAGGAAGTATTTTGGAACTTTCATTCTGGTGGAATATAATTATATTAACAGAAGTAGAAAATATCATACACTGCAGGGAGTCATAAAGAAGTCTAACTTGACTTGTGGAAGGCTAGTACATGTTGAAAAGCAACAAGCAGGAAATATATAATTAGGATAGGGCCAGTTTGTGGAAGGCCCAATTATGTTGAGATAAGAAGAAAGGCACCGTAAAAGACGGTACCTTGCAAAGTCTGAAAAAGAAAATTTACTACCTGGTTTTCTTTTAATTTT
Source organism: Pteronotus mesoamericanus (assembly GCF_021234165.1). Classification (NCBI taxonomy): domain Eukaryota; kingdom Metazoa; phylum Chordata; class Mammalia; order Chiroptera; family Mormoopidae; genus Pteronotus; species Pteronotus mesoamericanus. The sequence goes on along the minus strand of NW_026555299.1, from coordinate 1,205,417 downwards.
TAAAATTCAGTACCTATTAAATACCTAGTATATGCTAATCCCTGTACCAGACATGGTCTTCAAGGAATTCACTGTAATTCTCATGGGAGGCAGAAATAATGGCAGTTTACATAACAGAAAAACACTATTATTCTCAATGTTTGGGAACCTACTATATGCTAGACACCATGCTAGTGAAGGATGTAAGACGAATAAGCCAGTTGAACTTGAGGAACTTATGAACTCAGGGAGGAAATCAAATGTAAGCTAATAATGATTATTTTTATTGACTTTTTAGAGAGAGAGAGAGGAAGGGAGAGAGAGAGAGAGAGAAATATCAACTCGTTGTTCACCCCATTTATGCATTCATTGGTTGATCTTATATGTGCCCTTACTAGGGATTGAACCTGCAACCTTGGCGTATCAGGATGATGCTCTAACCAAACGAGCTACCTGGCCAGGGTGTAAGCATAATTATTAAGATGCTATTAAATAAGTGCCAAGTAGAATTTTATGCAACATGCTTTGGGATAAGTACAAGGAGAGATTTATTCTGATTACAAATTTTAAGGAAAGCTTCATGAAAGAGGTAACATTTAAAACTTCAAGTGATCCTTGGAAGATGAATAATAGAGAATATAGAGAATGGGAACTGAACAGGAAGGGCATCTCTAGCCAAGAGAACGGCATGAGCAAGGGCACAGAGGCTTGGTGTATTTAGAGAAAGAAAAAGTCTACGGTCAGTGCTTTGGTCTGTTTGAACTGCAGTAACAAACTAGGTGGCATATAAAGAACAGAAATTTATTTTTCACAATTGTGAATTTCCGGAAATTCAAGATCAAGGCTCTGGCAGATTCCAAGTCTGTTGAGACCTGCCTCCTGGTTCCTAGGTGGCTGTTTTTTTACCATGTACTCTCATGGCAGAAGAGGCAAGCTCCCCCGAGCCTTCTTTATAAGGGAACTAATCAATTCACGAGGGCTTCACTCTCATGACTTAATCACCTCCCAAAGGCCCCACATCCAAATACTCTCACATTGGGTATTATGTTTCAACATGTAAATTTTGAGGGGGACACAAATATTTAGTCTGTGACAGTAAGGTAATAGAGCTCAGGAAGATATGTGAGGGGTTAGAAAGGTAGTTTGGTCATAGAAATTTTCTACCCTATGTTATTACTGGTAGAATGTTGGTGCCATCGACCAAGATCATTCAATTCAGGATATATTTTTTATATACCCCTGATATGCATGGGTTTATGACAAGAGCCAAGAAATAATGATTAATAAGATATGGTCCCTACCTTGAGGGTACTCACAGACAAATTAGCCAGTAATTAAATTACTTGTGATCTGAGCTAACTAGAGGCTCAAGTGCTGACAATAAGAATGTCCAGAGGAAAGATATCTTAATTCAGTTCAAGGGGTCAGGGAAAGTATCACAGAGCATGTGGGCCTCTAAGCTGAGTATTCTTTTCCTGATTTTTTTAAAAATCAAAGTTATACATGCATACAGTTTAAAGGGTAAAATGGTTCTGTAAGAATTTTTTTTAATAGCATTCCTCCAGCTCTCAATGTAGTTTCTCATTCCTCAGGGGTAACCATTTTCAACTTCTTAGAGTGATTTGTTTGGCATTTATTTCTTGATCTCTAAATTACTTGCTCATGTTGCTACTTGATTTTCACAATTTCCGGCATTATCTATTGACTTCCCACTGTCTCAGAGGTAAATCTAATTTCCTTAACACACTTTACCATGCATGTGTAGTCTTACTAAGCCCCCAACTTTCTAGTATACTTGATACTCTAATATCAAGATTTTGGTTATATCAATATTCAGTGTTTATGTTTTATAAGTATATAAACATTATCGACACTGAATTGTGTTGCACAACTTTCTCACCCCTGGGATTTTTTTTTTCTTGTTTGGTTAATTTCCTATAAAATTATCACCAATTTTCCTTCCAGCTCCCAACTGAATAAATTTCCTTTTAGTACTGGGCTATTTATTTTCCATTTGCCCCCACAGATCACCCCACATTTTTCTACTCTGGAGGACTAATCAGTATGGCTTCCATTTGGGTTAAAGCCAGTGGGAGGGATTGGCAGGAGATTGAAGGGCAGGAGGAGAGAGTGTGAGATTGGGGTATGTATTCTCGTGTTTCTCTCCCTACCAGTTTGCTGTGAGTTGGGGTTGGCTCTGTTCCTCTACTGAAAGTGACAATTGATGTTGGATGGTCCCTATTCTTTCTAGATTAAAGAAACGGCTCCCTCTCCCTGTCCCTTCAGACCGTTACTAGCCCTGAGAAAATACTTTCCCTTAACCTTGTCCGTGCCTCTTATAAGAGTTCTCCTTTTAAGACTTTTTCCTCAGCTCCCCTTTTTAAATCAATTATTCATGAACTGCCAGGACTTTGACTAAAGAAAGTACATTCAGATTTGTATGTATTCATTCTCTCTCAGTTCTATCTTCGAGAATCTTTTGATCTGCTTTATATCTAGTATTTTATCTCTGTTCCTGCTACTAGCAGTTATCTAGTCTGGAAGACTGATCTGGTCTTCCAGATTTTCACCATTAGAGTTGGGATTCCCTGTCTCCTTTCTTCCTTGATGGTTGTTTTAAAACAGGATGCCATATTCTTTGACACTTCTGTCTTCAAGAAGTAGGGTCTGTGTTCCCTCCCCTTGAATATGAATATGATAGAAGTAACACTATGTCACTTTCAAGGCTAGGTCACAAAAGGCCACATAGATTCCATCTTGATCTCTGGGAACTCATTTTTCAGACATTCCCTCTAAGGACACCCCCTCCTACTAACCAGGTGCCGTGCTGTAAGATGCTCAGCCACAAGCCTGGTTGTCAAGTCATCCCAGTCCAGCTGCCTGACATGTGAGTGAGGAAGCTCCAGGTGATTCCATCCCCAACCATTTGAGTCAACCCCAGCCATGAAAGTCCCCCAAATTTAGGTCCCAGACGTCATGGAGTAGAGACAAGCCATCTTGGCTGCACTCTGTGTGATTCTTGACTGACTAAATCCATGAACATAATAAAATTGTTACTTTTTAGGCCACTCAGTTTGGTGTGGTTTGTTATGCATTAATAGAAGACTGCAACAGAATTTGTTACTGGGAGTGAAATGTGAAATGTGAGAGACATGAACTAAAGAATGAACTATTTTGTTTTCAGGTACAATTTAGAGGAAATCCTGAGAGTTCAGGACATGTTTTCCAACCAGCAAAAAGTACTCGAAGTAAGAAAGTGTCTCAAGACAAAGATCAAATTTAGCGTGCTATCAGGGAAATGAGGTCTTAGGGTAAAGATGAACCAACCCTTTGTTGAGACCTCACGAAGATTTCAAGGTGGAGCCTCATAGACTCTTTTAGATGGACAGAGGCCTAAGGATCTTAAGGGTTTTGTCCCACAGCAGCCTCATAGGTAGCCCCAGATAGAGAAGGGCTTGCCTCAAAGAGATTGGTGGGTATAGATTTTTTGTCTACTGGAGTAAAATCCAAGTTAATAGAAAAACCATCACTTCTTAAGAGGATGGAGATAATACAAAATAAAAAGTGGCCCTTGGGGCCCCAGACTTTTACGGGCCAGAAGCAAGCTGAGAAAGCTGCTCTGCTGCAAACTGAGGCTATGTTTTAAGGAAATGAAAGTGCGATTCACAAAGTGGAACCAAAAGCCCAGAGCGCAAAGTCAAAAGCCATGCAAAGCATTACTAGGGAGAAGTGCTAGACACAAATCGAGGAAACAAGACAGGTACCTGGGTAGATTTCAGAATTGTAGTGGACCGATGATTATTATATTGCCACCCATTCGCCCTCTTTTTGAATGAAAGTCTACTCTGATTATCCTATCCCTGTGTCACTATTTTACATACCAATGTGTGGGAGCATATGAATTGCCTCTTTAGTTTACAAGTGATCAGAAGGAGGAACCATACTAGAGGAGCTATACCCAAGAGATTGCACTTGAGGAGCTTCATCTGTATCTGAACTTAATTTATGTGACAACATTCTGGAGTTTGGGTTGATGCTGAAATGGAATTAGACTTTTGGGCTCTAGGGGGTCAGGGTGTATTTTGCATTTGGGAGGAATGTAAATTGTTGTGGCCAGAGGGCAACTGTGACATATTATATTTTCCAAAGATAGCTGCACCAATATTTCCTCTCCTACCTGCTCTTCTACAGAGTGATCTTGGCACACCCTCCCCCAATAAAAGGTGTAGGCTAATTTTTTACAGTAATGTGCCTCGATGTGCATCTACATTCATTTTTCTAGGCTAAAGGATCCTTTCGGTCTGGAAACTCATGTCTTTCAGTTCTGAGAAATTTTCTTCAATTCTTTTTCCTTCCTCCATTTTCTCTGTTCTTTCAAACATCTTGTCTGCTTTTATATACATCTCTAGATATGTAGTTTTTTAATAAATGGTGCCATACTACACATGCTATTCTGTTTAATGAATTATATAATTTATATTACATAGGCCATATATCTCTTGATTTATCAAATAATATGACATTTAATATTTATCAATTAATATGGCATTTAAACATACCCAGTCATTGTATATATGTAATCTCTTTTTTTAAAAGATTTTATTTATTTCTTTTTAGAGAGGGGAAGGGAAAGAGGGAGAGAAAAATCAGTGTGTGGTTGCCTCTCATGTGCCCCCCGCCAGGGACTTGGCCCTCAACCTAGGCATGTGCCCTGACTGGGAATTGAACCAGCAACCCCGTTGGTTCGCAGGCCAACGCTCAATCCACTGAGCCACACCAGCCAGGGCTATAGATGTAATCTTTAGGCTGTTTCTCACACCTGGAAGTGGCCCACCACAAACCAGATAAAACCTTTTTAGACTATATGTCCCAAGTTGAACTTCTAAAAATATGGTCACCATATGCTAAGAAATGAATTGGGGAATGAGCATGGTGTTTGGTGCTCTCCATTGCTCTTTATTTCTCATCCCTCCCTTCCTACCTGATGACACCATCTGAAGTGAAACAGAGTCCATAGTGGAGGGTAGTTTAGAACTGCAATATTTTATGGAAACAATGATCTCTAATAACTTTTAATAAAAAATAATATAGTTACTCTGTAGTCTTAAACCCAGTGGTGATCAAAAAGTTTTTTTCTGGGGAATCTTGGTCTTCTCTTTAATCAGCAAAACACTTTAATTTGCCAAAGGTCAGTTTTGTGTCCTGTTGACCACTTAGTAGAACAAGCAAGTGTTAGAGATCTATTGTATTTTCCTCTTTTGTTGTGATTCCATCAAGCTAGCCCATTAATTGCAGTGGATGGGAACTGGAGAGTTGTCCATTTGGCAATTAGCACATGGCGGCGGAAGAAAGAAAAATATCTTCCTGGTATTTTTTGCTTAGGAGTTTGGGGATTTAGAATTTAGTCATAAACAACTGGATTAATGTGTTTAAATACTTCGAATCACTCTTAAGTTATTCCTTGTTTTGTAACATACTAACAAGATCTTACAGATAGCTAAAACAGTGGTTAGAGCATTCTGGTGTGCGGATTTAAGATTCTCCAGAACCATCATCCACTAATGGGCGAGTGTTTGGTGATAGCTTAGCAAACATAAGTTAACTAGTAAATGTGGTTTCACTAATAGAGTAAGAAGTCCCGTGGTTATCTCTTCGTACCTGAGAAGGGGCATAGCTTATAGGCAAGAGGTGAATTCTTTGGGGTCCACTGTCTCTGTTTTGCAGAGCTTTCTTTTTTTAAACAATAAGAACATTTAGTAGCACTGCATGGTATTCATCTGGAGTTTAAGATGCTCACATTTTTGGTTGTTTAAAACAAGGCAGAAAGGATTTCTTTTTGCCAGCTGCATCATTCCTGGCAAGAACTGACTACTTTGCTGCTTGTTTTGTTGTTGTTAACCCATTAGAGAAACCAACCGTTATATTGGTTCCAGCCAAATCTTTGTCATCATTGGCCCTAAAAAGCTCGCACCTGGCCATTCTGAAAGCCTCTCCCCTCAGTGATTGATGCTCATCTCTTCAGGCTCCCCAAAGCCCTCCTCCCTTTTTCCTGAAGCACCTTCAAGCATTTCTGCATGGCTACCCACTCTCTTCTATTATACCTCCTCCTCCTGCCTACTGAATACTGGATTTTTCAGCTCACAACTCTTAAGAAGGAGCTTTATTTCAGAGTAGAAAGGGGCCCCCATATGTGGCCTATTATATCCATATCAACTTGCTTACCCTTTTCAAACAGCTATTGTCTTTTAATAGGGTCCTGCCTGGCAGGGGGAGTCCTTAATTCCTGCCATATAAGAATGGACGGCTTGAGTTACAGCGAACTGCAGTTTGGTGCTCTGATCAAAAGGCCTCTGTTGTTTTTACTGGGTTTTTTTTTCTCTCCCTCTCTCTCTCTTTCTATATCCTGGGCTAATAATTCAGCACAGCAAGGTCATTACAGGCTTTGAATTGAGAGCTGAGAGTGTTAAATTACTGACCTAGAATAAAAGAGATCTGGGGGGCTCTCAAGAAAGATAAAGGGATTCCGGATAGTAAAGTGCAAGCCCAGCAACCTCACTTCTTAACAATATATTTTTTTAATCCTCTCTGTCTCCAAAAGTCTTTTCTGGGACAAGGAACGTTCTCCTGCTGGAGAAATGAGGAACTCAACAGCATCTTCTGCAGGTGCTAGCAGTTCATGGGTTCCTGCGTAGCTGTCCTTTTGCCTTCTCCCTTGTCAATATTTCACTCTTCCACCTTGCTCCCTCAGTCAAATATGTGATCTTTTATCACGTAAGTCAAATATACTTGTGATATTTCAGCAGAAAGTTTATATCTCATGTGAGGATTTCAGACATGTGAAATACATCCCTCTTGATTCCCAAAATATCTTAAAAACATGACATTGTTTCATTAAAAGCTGCTTCCATTCCATTTATACTTTGTAAATAATATTAGTCTGGTCCTCCCCTACTTTACCTAGAAAAGAAAATCTCCCCATTGTGAATGAATTTGACACCTCTACTCTACTGGGTCTTCTGAAGAACGTATTTTCATTTCTTTATACTTTTCCAAAACTGTATCTCCCAGATAGTCTTATTCTACAATGATCTCTTGTAGCCATGCACTATATTTATTCTTTGGAAAATACTGACTTCCTAAGTCTACTGTTTTTTCGAAAAGCCCCCAAAATCAACTCTCATAAATCTTCTGTGCAGCAAAGTAATAATAATAGCTAATAGTGCCTGAATGTGCCAGGCACTATACAACATGCATTACTATCACATTTAGCATTTGGCAACCTTATGTAGTGAGTGTTCCTATTACCACCATTTTACACATTAAAAAAAAAGATTGCGGGACAAAGTGGTTAAGTACCTGGCCCAAAGTCACACAGCTAGGAAGTGATTAGATTTACCCCAGACTAGTGCTTCTCAAACTTTAACATGCATGTGAATCACCTAGGGAGCTTGTTAAAAAGCAGGATCAGATTTAGTAGGTCTGGACCGGGGCCTGGGGGTCCGCCTTTCAGTGACACCAGAGCCGCTCTCCCCGTCCGCCCTGTGAGGGGCGGCGCTGTAGTCGTCACGTCAGAACCACTCTAAACAATGTTTTGGTTATAACTTCCAATTTCTCATTCCATCAGGCAATTCTAAATATACATACTGGGCATTTGACACCAATAACATACTTTGTTTAATTTTTATTGTGGTAAAATATACATAACATAACATTTTCCATTTTAAGCATTTTTAAGCGCGCAGCTCGGCAGCATTAAGCGCATTCACGCTGTCGTGCAGCCCTTGCCGCCATCCGTCTGCAGAGCTTTTTCCTCTCCCCAGATTGAAACTCTGTCCCCATTGAACTCTAAGTCCCCATTCCCTTTTCCTCCAGTCCCTGATAAACCATCTTACTTTTCTCTCTGTAAATTTGACTGTTCTAGGTACCTCATATAAGTGGAATCATGTAAAATTTGCCGTTTTGTTACTGGCTTATTTAACATAATGTCTTCAAGGTCCACACATGTTGTAGCGTGTATCACAATTTCCTCTGAGGCTTAATAATATATTTTTTTGAGGCTTAGTATTTCATTGTATGCGTGTATCACATTTTCTTTATCTATTCACCCGTTGAGAGACCCTCGGGGTGCTTCCATCATTTGGCTATTGTGAACAATACAAGAGTGCCATGACCGTGGTACACAGATACCTAAGTCTCTACTTTCACTTCTTTTACTATAAACCCAGAAGTGGAATTGCTGGATCATATGGTCATTCTATAATATTTTACTTTCTAAGGTACACGTTTACTTCCAAGTTACTGTTTGTGCTTCCCCCCGCTTTAAAAAAACATTTCTTAAAGGATGAGCTGAGCCAGTTGACAAAAGAGACATGGAGGTTAAAAGATAGAGCTGGAGAGAAAAAAATAACAGATGACAGGTTTAGAGACTGCAGGTGAATGAATGTGAGATGTAACATGTAGCGGGAGGTGAGATCTAACAGAAATACTGCAACATTCTAAAGGAATAGTCTTCATCCAGGAACTTTTCCTGTAAGGCTAGGGGTGTTTCCCCAGAGAACCCATGAAAACACGATTACTCTGCATTTCAAGTGAAATTAGGCAAGCTCCTGGAAGTTTTCTTGTCAAGAGCTCTGTCTAGAGGCCTTATAGAAGTGAGACAAACTAAACATTGATGTGGTTTTAAAAAAAAAAATTACAAAAATTTAACATTACACTGCAGAATATTTGGGTGACAGAGTAATAAATCAATTATAAGCCAAGAACCCTAATACAATTAGTAAATACAATTGTCTTTTAAATTTTAATATTTTCCTTACACAGACCTACTTTAATGTAGTTAAAATTATAATTTATATACTTTTTATTTCTGTTTTTATAGTGCATGGAAAGCATTTTCTAAATTGCTATGTTGTCTTTTTATAATTTAAATTTCTAACATGCTGTAAAGAGTAACCTTGTCCCAGTGCTTTGTGTATTGATTTCCCATCCTGAGGTATTTATTTGTGTGTTTCTATTGACATGGAGTAAAGAACCTTCTAAGAGAGATGTTCCTTAACACTTAAAATTGCAAGGCGTAAGCAGATGTTAATGAGTCATCTTGCTTCTCCACTGACATGCAATTGGGAGTTTACCATAGCATGCTAGACCTTTAGCAATAAATTTTGAACTTTGAAGGCTTGAAAAGGGAGTTTGAAACATTTTTAACTCTGGCAGCGGGGGCTAACTGAGTTCCCTTGAGGAGCCGTTTATTCTTGGGAAATGGCACAGGAGAGCGAAGTCCTTTTGGTTAGCCCCCTTGGGGAGAATGTGCTTGGAGAGCGCCCTACCTTCAAATACACTGCTTCCCCCTTAGCATCAGCCCAGAGTCTGTGGGACAAGTGTTTTCAGAAGATTCTTTCTGGGGTTTGGTGACAGAAGAACACTCAGTGATATAACCAAGGAGAGAACACTCAGCACTGCTCATACTGACCATTGCAGAAGCTTTCCGCACTTTTCAGGGCCTGTCTCGTGCATTCTTTTCTTCAAAATGCAGTCAAATGTGACCTCTCTGATGTCATGGTCTGAAAACTGACTTTGCTACCAAGGATTACTCAGGCAGAAGAAATCTTGGGACGCAATACCAACGCTTAAGGGATTAGAGTGAACTGATAAGCCTCTGATTGTAGTTGTTTTGCTGTGCAGAAAGTATGAATCCCGTTCAACACAGGGACAACTCAGTTCTCACAAATTGGGTCACCTGTTCTAGAAAGTGACTGAAGATTGATTAGTCCCTGTTGGATTTCTTCCTAAATTTGGGCCTTTTTTAAGAAGCCAAAGATCTTGGACATTCTTCTCCTAATTTAGCCAGTGCTGGAACGGGAAGATGAGGAAAATTTGAGTACCCACCTGCACTGTGGCTGATTCCTATTTTCTATACTTTTATACTTAGTTCTTCCTGGACAACAGAGAATCTACAATTGGCTCAGCTGATGCATATCTAGTGGCAGAACCTTATTCGAAATGTACCGTATGGTAAAGCCACAGTTTGTCAAATTTTTCCTTGCATATAGGATCATGTTCACTTAGTTTCTCCTGTAATAGGCATGTCATATGCTTGAACAATAGATAACAACAGCCCAGTAGAGAGTTAGAAATTGAGCATTAAACTTTTGTGCAGAAACTTCTTTGTTGCACTATTAGCACGGAATTGGTGTGAGGCAATTCTGTTCAAGTGTGCTGTCCAAACTACTTCGGGGTTCTGCAACATAGACCAAGCTGACATGCTTTGCTGATTTCTCTCATCGGGTTAGCATTGCCAAATTCTGTGGCAGACAGGCAATGGAAAGAAAACATTTAAGGGCTTAGACTTCATCTGAATTTCACAAGGAAGGAGAACAAATCCAGGGATTGTTAGTTCAGGGGACCAAATCATGCCATAGGAATATATGTTATCTTTAGGGTTTGATGACTTTCTGCAAAACAAAACTCCAGTCTGCTAATTTTGCCAATCCGTTAGTGAGAAATACTGCCACAAAAGTTTTCTTTGCCCCTGCACAGGATATCTTTTTTCCTTCTGTTTGTAGAAGTAACAGAAGCTTACTTTGCCATGAGTCTTCCTAAGATGTTTCGGGTCTTTGATCTCACTTATTTTTCAAAGGCTGATCCCTATTCTGTGTTTGTATCACCTCGGTATGGCCTGTTTGTACTACATAATTGGATGTGATTTGTTCTCATATTTTGCTTGTTTGGTAGATCTCTTTAGGATTCCTTCCAAGTAAAATTCATCTCAAAACAGCAGAAGACAACTCCAATTCTAATAGAAGTCTGCCGTAGTGAGCTGGCCTGGTTTTAGAAAGAGAAAGGGGCAAGAGAATGGCCTAAGAAGACTCTGAATTGCTACAGTCAAATTTAATTATGTAGGTCACCGCCCACTGGCCATTTTCGTTTTGAGTAAAAGCAAGGAGTATTTGGAAGATATGGAGTATTGCAGGAGCTTTGCATGTTTTGCCTCCTGGCATATTTAGAATGAGTTGGAATATTTTAATTTAGTTCTTTTTTTATTACTTTTATATGTGGAATGTTAATGTCTGTGTTATAGATCTACTACTATTACGTTTATATTTAATTATGTCCTTGGTAGTCCTTGAGTGGCTACTTCTATAACTGGTAATTTGTACTTCTTAATCTCTTTACCTTTTTCACTCATCCCCCCAAGTTTTAGTTATTTAATGAGAAAATAAAATTGTATGAAGGACTCACACTAGCTTAACATGTTTACAAATGTCTAATAATTAAAGCATTTAATTTTTTAAACACAACTCCTGCTTCATTTTCTTGATATGCTACTCTAGAGTTACTTAAATACCACACTAATAAAATGGGAGAACTATGAAATTTTATTAATTATTTTATTCTAAAATCCAGTTAGGAGACATTTATACTCTGACCATTTCTTTTTTTAAAATATATTTTATGGATTATGCTATTACAATTGTCCCAATTTTTCCCCCTTTGTCCCCCTCCACCTGGTACCTCCCACTCTCTCTGGCAGTCCCCCTCTTAGTTCAAGTCCATGGGTCATGCATATGAGTTCTTGGGCTACTCTGTTTCCTATACTGTTCTTAACATCCTCCTGTCTATTCTGTTCTCACCAATTTGTACTCCTTAATCCCTGTACATTTTCCCCTATTCTCTCCTTTCCCCTTCCCAGCCGATAATGCTCCAGATGATCTCCATATTTATGATTCTGTTTCTGATCTGCTTGTTTTCTTAGTTTGTTTTTAGATTCGGTTGTTGATAGTTGTGAACTTATTGCCATTTTAATGTTCCCACTTTTGATCTTCTTTTTCTTAAATAAATCCCTTTACCATTTCATATAATAAGGGCTTGGTGATGATGAACTCCTTTAGCTTTACCTTGCCTGGGATGCACTTTATCTGCCCTTTGATTTTCCTTCCTGGACAGAGTAATCCAGATTGTAGGTCCTTGCTTTTCATCACTTTGAATACTTCTTGATAGTCCCTTCTTGCCTGCAAAGTTTCTTTTCGAAACCAGCTAACAGTCTTGTAGGAACTCCTTTGCATGTAACTGTTTTTCTCGTGTTGCTTTTAAGATTCTCTCTTTATCTTTAACCTTTGGCATTTTAATTATGATGTGTTTTGGTGTGGTCCTCTTTGGGTCCATCTTGTTTGGGACTGCCTGTGCTTCCTGGACTTGTATGCCTATTTACTTCACCAAATTAGGGAAGTTTTCTGTCATTATTTTTTCATATAAGTTTTCAAAATCTTGCTCTTTCTCTTCTCCTTGCAGTATCCCTATGATTCAAGTGTTGGTACATTTGAAGTTGTCCCAGAGGCTCCTTAGCCTATCCCCATTTTTTAAAATTCTTTTTTCTTCTTGCTTTTCTGATTGAATGTTTTTTTCTTCCTTGTGTTTGAAACCATTGATTTGGTTCTTTGCTTCATCCAGTCCATTGTTGGTTCCCTGTAAATTTTTCTTTATCTTAGTTGTAGTCTTCATTTCTGCCTGGGTCTTTTTTATGCAGTTGAAGTACCCAATGAGTTCCTTGAGCACCCTTATAACCAGTGTTTTGAACTGTGTATCTGATAGATTGCTTATCTCCATTTTTTTTTAGTTCTTTTTCTGGAGTTTTGTTCTGTTCTTCATTTGGGTCATATTTCTTTGTGTCCTCATTTTGGCAGCCTCCCTGTATTTATTTCTATGTATTAGGTAGAGCTGCTTTGACTTCCTGTCTTAGTACTGCGACCTATTGCAAAACGTGCACCCCTAAGTTGGATGGGGCCAGAGCCTTAGGTAATCACCAGGCCAGGGCAACCCATGTGAACCAGGATGATGGGGTCTCAGATACGGTGTTGTTTCTCTGTAGCTCTGTGTGGGGGAGGGCATCCTGGCACTGGAACCCTGGGCTGGGTGGTCTGGTGTGGAGCTAGGATCCCTTGCTCCCAAGGCATCCCTCCCTTTTTTTATCTACCACATGTGGATGTGGCACCAGCCATTCCACATCTCCACGTCTCCTCCCCTCCTTCCCATCTGGATGAATGTGACTTCAGTCCTTGGTTGTCAGACTTCCATGCAGCTCGGTTTTCTGACGATTCTGGGTGTATTTGTTTTGTAGTTTAGTTGTAATTTCTGCTGTTGTTGTGCGAGGAGGCGAGCTGTGTTTACCTATGCCTCCATCTTGACTGAAAGTCTTACAATAGGATCCTTTACGTATCAAGTTTCTGAGGCATTCAGTCTCAAAAATATTAATGTAAGCCTATGATGTTAAATGTATTAATCAAAAAAATTTACTGATTTAAAGGGGAGCATTTAAACTTTACTTATAAAAATAAAAACTTGAATAACCACAAAAAGACGTATACAACCACAGAATTACTTAGAAGGTAGAGTCTTTGTTTTGTAACAGAACCACAGGATCACAGATTGCCAATGCAACAAACATCCTCATAGCAATCACAGTGATAATCGTCTTCCCTGTAAAAGGAAGACAACTAGTTGCCAGCAAGAAGGGCAGGTCCTTTCAGCTTCATATTGAATAGTTCTCTCCTGAGTTTGAATCCTGGCTGTCTTGTAACAGCTGTGTAATTTATCCTGAGTCTTCCTAATCTGAAGGTACTGCCACACTGCAGGTCCAGTTGGCCAGGGACACGTTCCTTGGGGAAGGGCCTGGCTCCCCTGCATCTTCCGGCCCCTGCTCCAAATTCTTGGAGTCCTAGGGCACTAGCTTCTCCCCGGCTCAGCTGCCACTCTCCAGGGCTGCCTTCAGTCCCCACCGCTCCCCGCCCTGGGTGCCCTGAGTTGTGCCGTGACCTGGAACCCTGACCATTTCATTTTAATAAATTAGTTTATGCCTTTTAAGATATATAATTAACAAAGAGAATTTAACTTTGATATCTCTGGTTCTCTTGTGGCCAGAGGATCCAGAGATTTCTTGAACTTCTTATTCATGACAGGTTAAAAAGTAATAATCAGATCCTGATGAATTGAACAAGAGGGTATTTTTATTATGCCATATTTTGTATAAGATGCAGAATTAAAAATATTAATATGTACATGTATCGGCTCACGTGAGAAAATATGCACATAGGAAGAGTAAACCAGAGACAGTGATATTCATTACCTACAGGGCATTGTTGGAAATGGAGTGAAAAGCAGGGGGCAAGGAGATGGAAGGTGACACTTTTGGAACTATGTTAATATTTCACATAGGCAAGATATTTATATATGTAATTAACAAGGATGAGGGGCCCTAAAATTGAATACAAACAGAAACAATGGAAACAAACTGTATTTCAAGTGAATAACATAAACATACTGAGAGAATTGAGGAGACTAAGTACACTTTGGAACACACTACTTGGACTATACGCCCTCCCTCAGACTAAAAACAAAAAGAGCTCTAAACAAGCATTAAACTATAATTAGTAGGCTGCTCTTTCACAGAAGCATGGATTATCAGTTGCTGTACATTTTAGGATTGAGCAAATAAGTAAACATATATTATGGATAATGGGAGATAGATTTCTCTCTGTGAGAAGAGGAATTTTCAAATACAGAAAGAGGAAAGAAGAGAAGGTATCCTATAGCAATGAACTGGGATTAAAGCAGTGTGAACCCATGGGTTTTAACATATGTAGATAGCTAGATATATAGAAATGAATATAGGGTGTGTGTGTGTGTGCCTTCATCTGTTTCTTAACTGTCCTCTGAGAGGGCCTAGAGGCAGTAATACATTTGGAGCAAAAAGCACATTTAGCACCTACCTAGATCTTTGTTTCTAAACAGTTTTCTACCAAAAGCAACTTGGGCTTCTTGGAGAGATGGCTGATTCCAGGATGAGGAAGGGAAAGAACAGGATGAGCCTGGAACATATTAGTCTATCAAAAATTAAGGAAATAATCAAAGAATTATGTGGACCTGTCAAAATAATATAGAAGTCAACTTGAAGGAGCTTCCATAGCTATATCTGGGATAATTTGAGCATCAAAATAAATAATGATAATAAAGGATTATAACCTGTTGAATAAAGTAAGAGTCCATGAATCTGGACTAATGTAAATAAACAAATGATGAATGAATGAGAAATGGAAGCTCTGCTTTACTATAAAAAGTCAACTTATAAATGTACATGAAATGATGTAACTAGAAGAATTGCCATTTGGCAAACCCATCATAATTGTTATTGCTTCTGGCAAGAATTATCAATAGATGCTGAAACTAGTCAATGAAAAGTTTGAAGAGTTAACAGTGTATTTTCAAGCCTCGAAATATTTCTCCACAAAACACTTATTGAGCACTACCTAGTTGTTTACTCTGTAGACTTACAGTCTAGTAAGGGAAATGAGTCCAGTAACTTAAAACAAGGCAGCAAACTGTGAATACCATTAGAGGACTACATGTGAGGTATGCTGGGAATTGAGCTTGGGGTGGGGGGGCAGAGTCAGGAAAAGACTTCATGGAAAACATGGCATTTGAGATAGTACGGAAAGCTTACATGGAATTTTAACCGATGGAGGTAGAAAAAAATATTTCAGGTTGAAGAGGAACAGTAAAGTTTTGAGCAATACTGCCTTTTCTGCTTTCTCCTTATAGCCATCTTACCCAAAAGAATTTTTACTGATCATATTAAGATCATCTATTTACCCTTTAGGTAAAGTGATTATGACCCCTATACTGGCCAGCTGCAACCCTAATCAAATGTTTCTAATTATTTTTATTTTTAGTTAAATGTGAATTTTTTTTTAAGAACTGTGGCTCTAAATGTGAATTTTATCAATGTGGATCATCTAAAGGCGGTAGTTTAAATACACTTGTAAATCTTTTCATATCCAATATTATACGCTCTTGCTCTACTGTTTTATAAAATTCCTATTTTAGAAATTTTGGGGGTAAATTTATACTATTTGTATAATGAGGCTCAGCCAGATTCTTTAATGCATAAATTATTTCCTAGTGTTTTTAAAAAAGATATTTTTAAAAAGCTACACTAAGGACATACTTTTACTAGTATAAGTTCCTTTAAAGCAGGATCATGACCCAGACATCAGCGTTTTCCCCTGTGGGGTATGACACGCACTTTGGGACTGATTCTTTGGGATAGTTTCATAAGTTGAGGCTAGAATTTTATCATTTTAGACTTCATTTGCTAAAGATGTAGCCTACTCCATTTACAGCTCATTTGCTTTCTTTTTGATTTTCCTTTGCTCAAAACAATAAATAGCACTGCCACAAACTGCATAATTAGGTTAACACTTTCATTGCTTTTTAAAAATCTCTCATCTAACCTAATTGTTTACCAGGTATTGTCCTGATACTTCATCATAGTGTTTTAGAAGTAGATTTCTATGCTACTTTTCCAAGAGGGAAGAAGAGCGTGTGATTTGCTTTTTCCCATCGCATTGTTAATACTGAAAGGAGAAGGTTAATTTTATCCCAGAGCATACTGTATGTTAGAGACAGGTTAGACACTGCCCTCTGAATCTGGTCAGGGAAAAGAAAAATGGAGTACATGACTCCTGAACGTTTTTCCTGTTCAGTTCAGAGATTCGGAATATGGTTTCCCCCTTTAGTCAACAAATTAAAAGTGGCATTTAGAATTACCATTGTCCCTCTTCTTGCTTGCCATCTTCATTTTAATGTCTGACTCTCTATAAAGAGTAACACATTTTCCACTCACAATTTACAATACTTGTCAGGGAATTTAGGAGTTTTCTGAAACCTGAAGTCTGTCTTTGGTAGTGTTGATTACTGGACAATTGCCTATTCTTTGGTGGACTTTCCATTTTTAGATTACGCCAAGCTCTACAGTCTTTACTTCTTTGGCAGAAGAACCCAAAGGCAATGGAGTATATTTTTTCCCCTTCCCCAGCCCAGCTTAAACAATGACTCACTTGGGCCCTAGGGCTTTGCTTCATACTTTCATTCAGAGGCCACTTTCTACCCTTGTTCTCCTTATTTGCTTTTAGTGTTCTGTTTGGAACCTTTTATATCCTTTGGCACATGGATTTTCCTCTGAGGTTATTGTCAGAGAAGTATGCAACACCACCCATAAACTGGAACAGACAAGCTAGCTATGTCCCATAAGCTATGTTGACTTATGGCAGCTGATATAGGTCAGAGTACAGAAAGAATATTTTGAAGGAAATGTAATTCCAAAAAATGTAGGGAGAAGAGTATTCTCCAAAAAGATATGAGTGCCAATGTCATCCAGTTAAAGACTGAAAGATTTCTCTCTATATAGGATGCTCTAGTGACTGATTAATATGTCCTTAGTGTATACATATTGGGGTGGGGAGGAAGCATGCAGAGGAATTGGACTCCAACAGTTTTAAGAGGGATATGGTTATGTGAAGAGACTTCCTTCCGGAAAGACTTAGTCTAATCTATAGTTCAGAGTCTTTCCTGTTTTGTTTTGTTTTTTTAATTTTTTTATTGATTGATTTTAGAAAGAGAGGGAGGAAGAGGGAGAGAGAGAAAGAGATCGCAACATCAGTTTGCTGCTCCACCCATTTGTGCATTCATTGGTTGATTCTTGTATGTGTCCTGACCAGGACTGAACCCGCAACCTTGCCATATTGGGACTGATGCTCTAACCAACTGAGCTACCTGGCCAGGGCTATAGTTCAGAGTTTTGCTGGACAAAAAATATACTTCCTGTTTTTGGCAGTGGTTCTCTCTGGTCTGGATTTTTCATTTTGATTTCAGCCTTCCGTAACTACCTATCTAATGACTTCCTGATTTTTCTTTTTGCAGTTTTAACAGCGTATGTCAGGGAACTCACATTCTCTTTCGGGAGTTCAGCTTCATCCAAGCCACCCCTCACAACAGGGCATCATTCTTACGGGCCTTCTGGAGGTGCTTCCGAACTGTGGGCAAGAATGGCGGTAAGTCTTTCCACAATTCTCCTTCTTTCCTTCCTTCCAAGCTTCTATTTTTCTTCTGTTCCTATAAATATTGTTTGAATACATGCTATTCAAGGCTCTAGACACACCTTACTTTTGAGGAGCTGTCTGTCTTATGTCAGAGATACTACTTCCAGTACTACTACCATCATATCACCATCACTAATGAGTGTGTTCAGAGCCAGGCGAAGCTCTGAGCACTTTACCTGTAGTAATTCACCTACTCTTCACAACATCCCTCTGTGGTAGATACTGTAACTAATGAAAGTGAGGATCAGAGGGGTTAAGTACCTTGGCAAGGTTAAACAGTAAATGCTGGGGCCAGATTCCTACCCAGGCAGTCTGGCTCCAGAGCCTTCACTCTTGGCAAGTATTAAAACACCACACAGTAAGTTCAAGAAATGATGTGAATGCAAAGAAGGAAACTCCCTGAGTACAGGGGTGGGATGGGGATACTATCGTTAGAAAAGGGGGAGAGAGTGGATTAGAGAAGACTCTCCTGAGAACTGGCTGTTTGATCTAAGTTGGGAAGGAAGAGTAGGAGTTGGTCACGTGGGTAAAGGAGAGAAGGGCATTCTAGGTAGAGCGTGTGAGGTGGTGAAGCACGAAAGAATCTGGAATATTTAGGAAACCGAGAAGATCAGAATGACTAGGGTTTGTGAAGGAGGTGGGGAGAGAAGAGTCTGTAATGGAATAAAGGAAAGAGTCAGGTACCAAAAGACCACTTTTTTTTGCCACTAAAAAAAGAAGTATCTTCTGTAGGTACTATACGAGGGATTTTAGACTGACACATGGTGTGATGATATCTGAGTTCTAGAAAGAGCATTCTAGAGGCAGCATGGAAATGGTTTACAGGGTGAGCATAGTTAGCGGACTCGGATTAGTTGAAGTGAGAGGTAACAAGAGCCAAAACTAAGGCAGCATCCATAGAGACGGAGTGGGTACTTTCAGATAGAATCCGCAGGACTTGGTAATTTGGTTTTGGCATGTAAGGTGAGCACGAAGGCCGTTGATGAATTTCCAGGTAAGTGTGCAGTTCTGTTGCATTAAGTGCACTCACAGAGCTCTGAAACCATCCCCACCGTGCATCTCCAGAACCTCTCGTTTTCTCAGACTGAAACTCTGTCCCCATTGAGCACTAACTCCATTCTCCCCTTCCCCCAGCTCCTAGCAACCACTGTTTCACTCTTCTGTCTCAATGCATTGGACTACTCTAGGTGTCTCATATTAGTGGAATCATGTTATATTTATCCTTCTGTGAATTATTGTGACTTATTTCATTTTGTTATGTCTTCACAGTTCATGCATGTGGTGGCAAGTGCCAGAATTTTCCTCCTTCTTAAGGGTGAAGAGCACTCCATTGTATATATATATATTTTCTTCATTCGTTCATCTATTGATGGACACTTGGGTCATTTCTACCTTTTGGTTAATGTGAATAAGACAATATAAGTTTTGGAAAAGTTGGTATTTCTTTGGGACACAGTTAGAAAGCTCCAGTAAGTAAGCAGCAGGAAATATGGGACTGGTTTTAGACATGTAGATTTCAAGAAGTAGAATAAAGTTGACTAAAGTTTTTCATTTCACGTTATACATCCTTGAGAGGAGCTACAAGCACTGGGAAATGCACATTTTTATATTTGCATACTGTTGGTATGGCATATTCTGGTTATATTCTAAGGAAGATATTAAGAAAAACACTGATTAAAAATGTCTTTATTGCCCTGGCCAGGTTGCTCGGTTGGTTGTAGCATTGTCCTGTACACCAAAGGGTTGCGGGTTTGATCCCTGGTTGGGAGCATGTGGGAGGAAACCAATTGATATTTATCTCTCGTATCAGTGTTTTCTTTGTCTCTCTCTCTCCCCCTCTTTCTCACCCCCTTCTCTCTTTAAGATAAATTTTTTTCAAAAACATATCCTCAGGTGAGCATTAAAAAAATGGCTTTATTGACACTTTAAAGATCTGGGTGAGATGAAAGGCAAAAGGTACCCACTGAGAACTTTTTAAACATGGAATTAGATTTTTACATTCAGAATATTAAAATTGATTAAATTGCTCCAAAATTTCCAGATTTAAAATCTCTACATCAAAATCTTTGTTTGCATCTGATTTTAAGGGTGTGTATATTCCCACATTCATATTGTGATATTCCAAATTCGTACTGAATACCTTTAAAACAGTTTGTTTAGTGATTGTAACTTAGAAGAAGGCCTAAACTATTTCCTCACTCACTCAACAAATATTTCTGGTAGACTTAACCGTGTGTCAGGCACTGGGGTCAGATTAAGCGAACACACAACACTCCCTGCTTTTGTTAAATTTGTAAGAACCCCCACCCCATCATGCTCTGATGGATGTTACTGCTACTTTACATATCACTACTGAAACTGTTTTTCTAAAACTCCTTCTGCCTAGTATCTTACTAGACCATTGCCATTATCCTAAGAAATAGGTAAGGTAGGTATTATTGTGCCCATTTTATAAACAATGAAATTGTCTAACTTGTATAATTGCACAGTGGATTAGTAACAAAGTTGGAACTAGAACTCATATTTACTAATTTGCTAATGTGCTATTTCTACAAGTCCAATCACACATAGTTTTCTGTAACATGAACTCTAGAGGTCATCCATCTTAATTACACTATTGGACAAGAAATACTGAATATGCTGAGAATAGCGTCGCCTCCTTTACATATGTGCTAGTGGGCAAAAATCAGTGAGAGCCAAGTTTAAGTGAACCACCTCAGAAAAGCTAACCCATTGATCTCTACATAAATAAAACTGGGAGCTGTGAATGTATAGGTGAAGTCTGTACTATTTCCTGATCCTTTTCCAGCCCTTTAATCAGTCAGCAAATATGTATTGAATATTCACTATATTGAAGAATGGTGCACATAGAGCTGGTTTCTGTGAAATAGCACATGGAGATAGACAACTATGGAAAACAGTCTTTAAATGTCCTTAATTCTCTTCCTAATTTAGAACTGGGGCCTCTTCAAGAATTTATTTACTATCACAGGGGATCCATATAGCATTTGGACTCTCAGCAGATGTGGGTTTCTTTATCTTTCTTATAGCAGCTGCCAGTGATTGATTTATCCAGCTGCTGAGAGGGAGCACCTCCAGGTTCTCCCTGTTTTTATACAAGACCTAGATTTTATCCTGGATATCTTTTGCTCTGGTTCTTAAACAGACGGTTTCTGGTTTCTTAAAGACCACATGCAACAATTGTGTCTAGATGATACTGAAATCTTTAAATAGTTTCAATACATTCTCAGTTTATTCCAAGAAACTTTAGAATATTTTTCAGTCCCAGAATGTGCCAGTCCCCAATTTTAATCCAAAACAAGCAAAAAGCATTCAGAGGCAAGATTGCAAAAGGAAGTATTAAGCCCCATTTTTTCAATTAGAATTCCAGGTACCAGGCTCCTACTCAGTGGAACTCCTATTATAGTATTCTCCTGCAGACAACTTCTTAGAGTTCCATGCACACATGATAGCATTATCCAGAGGAAATAACTCTTCTGGGAGGTAGCAAAGAAGAGCAGAGTTCCAGCCGAATACATCTAAAAATGAAGCCTCTTGTAGAAAACTAAGGACTTGGTTCCTCCAGAAACAGTTTTTTCAAGTTTTTAGCAAGTACGGGGATACAATGTCATTTCTACGTATTTGAGTATTGAATGATGCGTATTTTCCTATGTCTGAATTTCAAATAACCTCAGGAAGACTATAGTGAACCTCCTGCTACTAGGCAACTTTAGACTCTTGGAAACAAAAAGATCTACTCAAACACAAAAAGCCTTTAAAATTTAGCTTCTCACTGTGGTATTTCTTTCAATATAGAAAGATTAATCTGAATTTTCCAAGTCTGGCAAAGATTGGAATTCCCTTAAAGTAAATCTTCACTTCTGTTTAGGGATATTGGCTCTAAAGAACTTTCATCCATAGTTTATTTTCACAGTTTATTAGAATTTAATTTTGAGCTTTGTGTTTTTACCAATGAATGAAATTCTCTCTCTCTCTCTCTCTCCCTCTCTCTCTCTTCATTTAATAAAATAATGATAGGTACTTCCTCTTCTGCCCATGAAGAAGTGCCTACTAAGGGAATTATCCTGCCATAAATAACCAGAAAATCAGACAATGCCCAGTGTCTGAAATGGGACTGTGGTCCCTGAGAGGGAGTTGCCAAGAGACAGTACAGGAAAGATGGTGGTCAAAGAGTCCAGGAGTCTTTGACTATTGAGGAGTGGAGGTGAAGGGACAGAGATTGGGGTTATGGGAAAGCAAGGTAGCCAGAATTTACAGTGCAGAGTACCAGAGAGGGGGAAGTAGCTCAGTAAGTTCTGGAGAGCTGCAAGTCGATATTGGAGCCTTTGGCTATAAACTCTGCACATATGTAGACTGGAGAAAGAACCACCAGAAAACAGTAGACCAAACAATTCCTGCACTATACACAGGGCTAGGAATAGTTCACACTTCTACCAGTCAGAGTTGAGAAACCTCAAAATACACAGAACATTGGCATTGGATAGAATTGTGAGCGGCTTAAAAGCAAAAAAGGCTTCAACTGATATGCACGTAACTTAACTATATACCTAAACAAAATTAATAGTCCTTAAAGGAATTCAGTGAAATCCAGCATTCAACAACATAAAATTCACGAAGTCAGGTATCCAATTAAAAATTGTCAGACAGGCCCTGATGGGTGTGGCTGAGGTGATTGGGTGTCCTCCCACGCAGAGAAAGGCCACTGGTTCGATTCTCGGTCAGGATACGTGACTGTGTTGCAGGCCCAGTCCCCAGTTGGGGCACATGTGAGAGGCAACTAACCAATGTTTCTCTCTCTCTCTTTCTCCTTCCCTTTCCCTCTATCTAAAAATAAATAAGTAAAATCTTTTTAAAAATAAGAAATAAATGGCCAGACATTAAAAGGGGCAGGAAATATGACCCATAACTAGGAGGAAAAAAGTCAATCAGTAGAAACACAGAGACAGAAATGACAGAGATGATCAAATTGACTAAAAAGGACCTTTAAACAGTTTTTTTTAAGTCCTATTAATATGATCAAATGTGTAATGAATCTAATTAATAGATAAATGGGAGATATTAAAAAGATCCAAGTGGAATCTCTAAACATAAAAAATATAATATCAGAAATGAAATAATAGTAATAATAGCAATTAACATTTATTAAGTGCTTCCTATGTAGATTATCTCATATTTCTTAACAATCCTATGTGGTAAGTAGATATTTTTATTATATATTTTTGTATAGAAAATGAAATTGAGATCTAGAAGTTTGATAACTTGTTCTAGGTCCCACATGTAATAAGTGAAAAAGCCGAACCAGAGAAGCCAGAAAGCTGGCTAGGGAGAGTATTGTTTTTTAATGTGTTCTCAATCAGATAGTATATGAGATGCTTAAAATATGATTGCGTAAATGGCAACACTTGCCCTCAAGGAGCTCACTTTTCAGAAGAAGAAACAGAGCAGTCTAGAAATAGTTTCCATAGAGTATAAGTGATGATTAGAGTCATGTATAACATTCAGTAACAGTACATGGGAGGAAGTAGTTTTTCCTGCAGAAGCTGGGGAGGGCTATAAAAGAGCAAAGGCAGTTAGGATGGATCTTGTAGAGAAAGCTGTTAAGCAAATAAAGAGTACCTTTTCGAGAGAAAAAAACAAGATTTTTAAAAGTATGATGACAGGAAACAACATGGTTCCTTTAGGAAACATTAAGAAATTCATTGTGGTGGTTCTTAGCACATACGAAGGAAATCGGTACAACCTTATGAATTTGTGCAGTATTTTCACAAAGTATGGAAGATAGAATGGAAGGCAGGTAGTAAGACTGAAGACAAAAAGCAGTTACGAGTCAATTACAATAGAACAGCAATTGGCATGGAAACACAGACCTATTTAAGGAGCTGGTTTGACAGGACTTGTGGATGGATTGGGTGTGAGGTGTGGGCGAGAAGAGTCAGGCAAGACTGAGCACTGGAATCTAAAGTATCACCAATTTCATCCATGCTGTTAATTTTCCCTTTCCTTTTTTCTTTCCCCACTTTTTATGTTTTACTCTGAATTCACTGTTGTTTTTTCTTCACAGTACGGTTATAATCACTCATTTGACAAACATCAGTCTGTCAGTTGTTGGTGATGCAGTAGTGAGTTGAAGTGACAGACATTCCTGCTCTCACTGAGTTGTGGTCTAATCTGAGATTTGAATAAAATTCCTGCTTTTAAAAAAGGATCTCACATTCTAGGAATCAGGGAATTGCAGTGGGTCTGAATGATCATATGGTAAGAATTGTTAACTTTTTCCTAAATATTGAACGTTATAGTGGGTGAAGTGATCGCAAGGAAAATTACAGACAATTGAGGCTGAAAAAAAGGTTTGGTCTGATTTCTCTGTATAATTACCTCAAAATTCTACTTGATTTTGCTTGTCACTAATCCTCATCCTCACCACTAAAAACCATTCTGTGAGGATTAGCTGTATTTACTTCAGGGGTGGGGTGGCTGTCTGGTTTGAAATATTAAAGAATATTTGTAGCTTTTGTAATTTTTTAAACAAACAAACGTGAATCCTGCCATGTAGTCTCTTCGCCCCTCTGGTTTCCCCTGGCCAGTCGCCGTCCCCTGCTCCGCCAGTGCCTCCCCGCACCTCATTTCCCCCAGAAACCCGGGGGGGCCGACAAGCAACTTTGTCAGTCTCAGATTCCTGTTTCCTAGCTCCCGTTTCACTTATTTCTCCTTGGTTCCTAATTTTCCTTCTTTCTTTTATTTTTTATTTTTTTTTATTTTTACTTCCTTCATCAAAATCTTTTCTCCAAGGAGAACATTGACATTTGATGTCCCCTCAAAGCGTTCACCTCACTACCTTCAATGACTTTAACCCCTCCCTCTATTTAATTTTTCCTTTTTCCTATTTTGGCTATTTGGGGCTGTCACACATGTCACACAAGCATTCCTGGAATGCGTTGTCACCACCTCCTTTCCCACCCAACCCTCCTCATGCTCCACACAAAATACTCTTAGGTTGCTAACCTCTCTTTATCCTTTTAGGTCTTAGTTTAAAGGTCAGCTCCTTAAAGGAGCCTTCTCTGTGAGGCCTTTTCTCATGTGAATATACCTTTCATTATTCTTTTTTACATCACCCTGTAATTTTTAGTCAAATCATTTAGTATAGTTTCTGACTACATATTTTTTGGATGACTCTTTACTTAATGTTCATTTCCCTTATTAAATTAAAAACATTATGAGGGCAAGAACCTTGTTGGTTAGGCCACTAACTGTATTCCTAGCACCTAAGATACATAAGTGATTTTTTTTGACATTTAATATGAAGGCTCACAATTTTCCAATCACTATACAGAGGGCAAATTATTGAATGGATTATATTATCATCTCTTGTTTTAGAGGGTAGGGTTGATTTTGAAAATATGCTTTATACTAACTTTTCAAATTGTATAAGAGCATTGATTTAAAATAATAATAGCTACCAGTTATCAGCCACTTCCTATGTGGAAAACACTTGCATATTTTAACATCATGTCCAACGTGCCCCACTAAAAACTAGCCCATTAAAAGCTATGCTATATTAAATGACACCTAATTGAAATATTTAGTACCCACAAGTGCTTACAAACAAGAATTAGAAAGATTTAGATCCTGATCTGTGTGCTAACGTTAAACATTGGTGAGGATCTGACTAATGGTACCTCTTTTCCTTCTTTTGTATTCTGGATCCAGCCGTTATGCTATGAAAGAGATCACATGCTAGTGGTCAGCTGATTGCATGTGCCTTGGACTGCAGTTATGTTTTCTCTGGTTTGTAGTGTTAAAAATAATTTTTAAAAAATTAGATGCCAACATTTAACATAAAAATCTCAATTCAAGTTCACTTACAGAATGGAAAATCCAATACCGTGCCCACATTCCAAGAGGGAGACGGTTCGCCAGGGCAGCGGTGCAGCTGCTCCCCTCAGACTGGGTGTGTGGCCTCAGATTCACCACCATCCCCAGCTGCCTTGCCTCCCCTGCTTATGTTTCCTGCCCGGCCTCTGCAGGCATTTGGGTTTGCTACCATCGCTAGAACTTCTTGGTCCATTTATAATCACTTGAAAGAAAGGTAGAGTTACACTGTTAATTCAGAAGAACAAGGAGTCAGAAGCTTATTCCTCAATAAGATTCTCTTTCTCGTTTCTCCTTGTTATCATGATGTCTCAAAATTTTTTTTGAATTAGAAGGGACCTCAGAAGTCATCTCATCTCAAAACTAAGTCTCAGGTTTTTTAAAATTTAATTTAATACATATGCGTTTTTCTCTATTGTGATAAAATATACACAACATAAAATTGACCTTCCTAACCACTTTTAAATTGAGAAATCCTTTTTTTTTTTTTGGTGGTAAAATATCAGTAACATAAAATTGACCATTTTAACCATTTTTAAGTGTACAGTTCTGTGGCATGGACTACATTTACATTGTTGTGCAGCCATTACCACCTTCCATCTGCCTTCTTTCTTCCCAAACTGAAACCTTTTACTCATTAAAAAATAAAGCCCCGTTTCTCCCTCCTCCATCCCCTGATAACCCTATTTTTCTTTCTGTCTCTAAGTGAAATCATACAATATTTGTAGTTTTGTGTCTGATTTATTTCACTAAGCATGATGTTCCAGAGCTGTTGTAGCATATATCTGAATTCCATTCCTTTCTATGGCTGAATAATATTCCATTGTGTATATATATTGTATTTTGTTTATCTATTCATCTGTCGCTGGACACTTGGGCTGTTTCTACCTTTTGGCCATTGTGAATAACACTGCTATGAACATAAATGTACGAGTTACGGTCTGAGTCCCTGGCTTTGATTCTTGGGTATATTCTTAGGAGTGGAATTGCTGGCTCATGTGATAAATCTACGTTTAATTTTTTAAGAAATCACCATGGTGTTTTCTACAGTGGCTACACTATTTTACATTTTTACCAGCAATTCACTAGATTTCCAGTTTCTCCCAGTTCTCACCAACTCTTGACTATTTCCTACTGTTTTGGTTGTAGGCATCCAAATGGGTGTAAAGTAATATCTCATTGTGGTTTTGATTTGCATTTCCCTAATAACTAATTAATGATATTGAACATTTTTTCATGTGCTTGTTGGCCATTTATATATCTTCTTTGGAGAAATGTGTAAGTCCTTAGCCCATTTTTAATTGCTTTGTTTATTTTTTGTTGTCCAAGTTGTAGTTCTTAATATATTCTGGATATAAATCCCTTATTAGATATAAGATTTGCAAATATTTTCTCTTATTCTGTAGTTTGTCTTCTCGTTTTCCTGAGAGTATCCTTTGAGCACAGAAGGTCTTAATTTTGATGAAGTCTAATTTATCTATTTTTCTTTTCTTCACTCTGCTTTTGGTGTTATAGCTATGAAATCATTGCCAAATCCAACATCATGAAGATATTAGATTTTTTTTTTTGGAGTTTTATAACCTTAGCTCTTAAGTTTAGGTCTTTGATCCACTTTGAGTTAATTTTTGTATAAGGTGTGAGGTAAGTGCCCAGCTGCCTTCTGTTGCATGTGGATATCCGGTTTTCCCGGCACCCCTTGTTTCAAAGACTTACCTTTTAAACACCCCAACCAGGGACCAAACCCGCAACCTAGTCATGTGCCCTGACTGGGAATCAAACCCACAACATTTCAGTTTCTTCTCCAACCGAGCCACACCAGCCAGGGCAGCCCTTGTTTTTTATATGATCTACTACTCAGAGAGAGAGGTGAAGGGAGGGAGAGAGGGAGAGAAATAGCAATGTGCCAAAGATACACAGATCAGTTGCCTCTTAGGGGCACACCCCTAACCAGGGACCTGGCCAGCAGCCTAGGTAGGCATGTGCCCTGACTGGGAATTGAACTGGCAACCTTTCAGTTCTCAGGCCAGCACTCAATCCACCGAGCCACACCAGCCAGGACGAATTTTTCAGTACATTGCTTTTCTAGTCCCAGTACAAAAACAACTACATTTTTACCACTTTATTTGTTAGTATCTTAATACTTAAAGGCTTCTATTTTATAATTATCAAGCATTTTATAAAGTAACAAATCTACTTTGTTTGGTTCCGTAACCACATATAGAAACAAATAACAGGAGAATTTGATAACACCTGTACTCTCACCCAGTACCATTTAAACATTTTATGTAACCTCAGCCTATATGCCAGTATATTGGGTGGGGCAAAAGTAGGTTTACAGTCGTTCGTGTGGAAAAAGACATGCAGGTTGTGATTATTACAACAGCTTTGTTAACTCTGTGTTTTGCGTACTAACAACTCTACGCCTACTCTTGCCCCACCCTGTAGTCCTGGGCTAAAAAGAAGAGGAAAAAAACAGAGAAGATAAAAAACTTCCTACTGGGTGACACATTTAACAGTTCAAATATACAAGTATGTATTTGTGGAGAAGGAGAAACCCCACAATGAGTTAATCTGAGAACACAGATTGATGGTATCAACATATTAAAATTTACTATGTAACATATTTAGTGTGTGTTTTCTTAGAGATTTTAACTAAAGGTATGTTCTTAATAAGAAAAGTATTAAAATCAAACATTTGTATAGCCTTACAAACGCCTCTGAAAAATTCTAGGCTTCTGGTTTGAAAACTACCGATGCACATCAACTCTCACCCCTTAAGATACTGTATAAAACTGAGGCCCTAGGTCTGCCAGCTAGTTGCTAGTTCAGGTCTTCTGGCTCTCAGTCAAGTGCTCTTGCCCTGATTCTGAATGAACACAAATATATTTTATGTCATTTAGTCTCTGAGATCAATGTATAATTCCCTAGTTCTAAAATGTAATCAGTGTAGTTAAGGCAGAAGAATATGTATTGTCTGTGATTTTATATCTTCTTTCATTGCTTTACAGATGGAGGAAAGACAGCTGCAAGTTCTTTAATTTTAAGTTCCATTTTACCTGTCTTCAAGATTAAAAATAGTTATTCCATCTTTTATTAAAATTTAAAAATCATGATTCTTATTACTGAGGGGAGTATAGTACTTGATTTACTGACTATTCTATGCTTTGAAGAACATAAGCAGAATTTGAAAATTCTTTGGAAATACAACCAAGGGTTTTTTTTAAAGTTAGGCCGAAGTGAGACTTGACCATGACATGGGTCGACGTAAGAAACATCCAAATCTGTGGAGAATTTTTATGAATTTATTTGAGCCAAACTGACAACGATTACTGTGAAGCAAAATCTCAATGGATTGAGAAAGCACCCCGGCGAATGGTAGTTTTGTAGCTTATTTTACACATTAGAATCAATGGAGGAGACGGAAGGTTACTTGCAATGCCTTAGTGGTAAATTAAGAGGCAGAAGAAAGCAAAATGGGGAAACCTCTGGGATTAGATAAAAAATAGGACAGTGAGACACTTCTTTGAAATTGATGTGTAGAGGAGAGTTTATAATTAACACGTACAGCACATAGAGGTAGTATTCGGGGGACAAGGGACCAACGAGGGGCTCTGTGGTCTGGCCCTCTGGAGCGGTGGGTGTGCCGTGCGGGGTCTGGAAAAGAAGATCACTCTGACATTCCATAGGTCTGTCATCTTAGATCCAAAAAGACACAGACAGGCTCACTTAAAGTAATGCTTGGCCTTTGTCAAGGAAGCTACTGGCCGAGGATGTGACTAACTGCTAGGACTCACTTTTAGTTAGAAATTGGTATTTTCAGATCATCCTCAGTGGTTACATTCAGTCTCTGAGTTTGTAGGGCCCGCCATCCTGGCCTCCCCTGAGCTTGGCAGGTTTAGTATATGGCCCCTTCTTCATCCAGACGTCGCTAAACCTATTCTCTAAAGTAGACTTACCAGAAAATAGAATGGTATCTCTTAGGCTTCAGAAATCCCTTGCTCTTCTGGTTCTGTTAGAAAAGAAAGTAAATGACTAAATTAAAGTTTACACACCATGAATCAAAATAAAACCACCTTAGGTTAAAGATGTCAATTAAATAAACCATACTCTAATTTGGTTGTTTTGGTGGGTTTTAAGCTGGAAGGATATAAAAGCAAGCATAAGTAGTGTTGAAAATTTAATCTTTTCCAGTTTTATTTTGCTTGGCATAACCTGCTCGTCATTCCCACTGCCACCACCTGACCCTAATTTAGAACTCTAATTAAACACACTGGAGAGGTTGTCAAAATGACAGATTTCTTGATCCCATCTCCAACCTGCTGAATCAGAGTCAGCAGGGGAGGGGCCTGGAAATTTATTTTTTAACAAGCATTTCAGGTGATTCTTATTATAGCTCAAATGTGGGAAACATTGACTAACTTAACTTTTTTCTTTGCTCCAATCCTTGCTCTACATTAGTGGTTTTCAACCCTGGTTGCATATCAAGTTCACTTTGGGAGCTTTTAAATACTAATGTCCAGGCCAATTAATCAGACTATTCAGTCGGAATTTTGGGGGCTAGGGCCTACAGACTTTTTTAATGTTTTAAGTTTAAAAAAAATTGTATTGCAGTATAACATAAGTAGAGAAATATGCAAAATAATAAATGTACAGCTCAATGGATTTTTACAAAGTAAACATACTCATGTAATGTCCATTCAGATAAAAGCAGAGAACATTACTAGCACCCTGGAGACCTTTCCCAGGCCCCTCCTGCTCATTTCTCTCCTCTAGTCTAACTTTTATCACCATAAAGTAGATATGCCTGATTTTGAACTTCATGTAGCTATAACCAAAGAGCATGAACTCTTTGGTGTCTAGCTTTTTCTTCTTTTTTAAAAAAATGCTCACCTAATGACATATCCAGAGATGGAGTAAAGGGGCTGGGGAGTAGGGGAGAGAGAGAAAAGAAAGAAACAAACAAACAAACAAACTGATGTGAGAGAAACATCAATCTGTTGCCTCCTGTATGTACTTGTCCAGGGACCAAACCCACAACCTAGGTATGTGCTCTGACTGGGAATCAAACCTGCAACCTTTCGGTTTGTGGGAAGACGCTTCAACCAACTAACCCACACCCAGCAAGTGCTAGCTTCTTTTGCTCAACATTATATTTCTGGCTTGTTGCTGGGTTTAGCTACAGTTTGTTCTTTTTTATTGTACAGAATTCCATTTTATGTATAAACCACAGTTTATCCATCCATTCTGCAGTAGGTGGCATTTGGGTTGTTTTCAGTTTTGGACTAGTACAAATGTCACTATAAACATACTCTTATAGGTCTCTTGGTATGTACGAGAGGGGAGCCAAAAAATATCAGGAATTTATTTATAAAAAATTGTGTACTTACTCTTACATGTTTAAACTTCAGTCACCTTCAAAGTACTCTCCATTTGATGTAGTACACCTATTGAGACATTTTTTACCACTGCTCAAAACAGGTTTTAACTCATCAATTTTGATGCCTTTTAGTGCTCCTGCCATTTTTTATTTCACTTCTTGCGCACAGGCAAAACATTTCCCTTTGAGGACTTTTTTTCATCTGGAGAAACAAAAAAAATGTCACTTGAGGTGAGATCGGTGAGTAGGGAGAGCGGAGCATGGGGCTCATGCCATTTTTGGTCAAGAACTGCTGAACACACAGTGTGGTGTGGGCAGGTGCACTCGTTAATCACCCATCGTGAAATGAGCAAAGGCGCTGAAAGAGTCAAAAAAAAAATTCACTGAAGCCAAATGCACCCTCTCACAATAACACCAGCTAGTACGCTGATACAGATAGGTTCCTAGAACACTCACCTATCGGAGGAAGCCTGTACTACAAGGGGCAGCCCTCCAGAAGGGAATTCCGGTTTTTAGGGGGAGTCCCCCTCATATTTAGTAGTGGAATTGTTGAGAATGTATATGTTCAGTTTTAGCACATATTCCCAGATTTCCAAAATGATTGCACCATTTCCCACATTTCACTGAGTTTGTGAGAGTTCCTGTTGCTCTGCAACTTTTTGTGGAGCCCATGAATTTTAAAAGTTCTGCAGATGATTCCAATACACATTTAAGCTTGAGAACTACTGCAAGGCCTTTTATAAATGTAATTCTGTGAAGCACAGGCCTGGGCTTGTCACCCCTACTTATAACATCAGTGGTTCTGTATCACCTACTAATGACGTATGAATTCCATTACCTTACATTTTAGGCCACTCCTGATCTAACCCCGGCTTTTCCAACCCCCGCTCTCCTAGTCTTAGCCTACATTCACCACATACTCACTTTCCCCCTAACCCTACCTAAGTTTTTCCCCTTGCACACCATTTTTTATGCTTTTCTATCTGTGTAGAACATTCTCGAATGTCTGTTACATTCCTGCTCATCCTCAAGTAGACCCAGCTCAAGTAATACATCTTCTAGAAGTCCTTGTGATTCCCACTTCCATCTTTCCTTGCTCTCCCTTACCTCCATTCAAAAGTGAGCTGTCTTACCATACATACTTCATCATATCTTGTATTTAGTTACTGGCAAACAGATACCCTCTTTACTAAGATAGTGCATGGGGTTACGAATGAATCAATTTTTATGTCTTTGCTACTTCCCTATCTAGATTGTAACTTTGTACTATCAAGCTTCATGGGAAGCTCTAAAGAGAAAGACTTAAGAGTTAAGTGGCCCTGGGTTCAAGTGGCCTGTTTATTGGCTATAGCTATGTGGCCATAGTCAAGTTACTTTTTCTAGACCTTACTTTTCTCATCTGTAATATGGATCATATACTACTTCAACGTTGTAAGAACTAAATGAAATAACAGACTAAAGCATTCGGTAGGAATGTTATGTTATGTTATACTTATGTTTAATGCTTACGTTATACTGCAATACAATTTTTTTTAAACTTAAAACGTTAATTTTGGCTCAGTCAATGCCCACTGCTTTTGCCATGGTTATAAGTATCATTGTTAGCTCCCTTGAAGGCTGAGACAGCGTATTTTGTCTCTGAATCTCCATTCAGTGCCTTTGCTTGTGGTAGGTGCTCAGTAAATGCTGGGTAAATAAGTTAGTAAATGCCTGCTGGATGGGCTATGCTTATTTATAGTCCGTTTCCAATAATTCAGCCTGTCTTGGAAGGAGCAGTTGAAATTTCAGTTTAACAATGAGATATAGACAGAAAGTACAGTTTCTACCACAAACTTTAAAAACAATATTAAAAAGGCCAAATTCCCAGTTTAACCATACAACAGCTGCTCTCCTTCTGCTGCCAGGAAATAGGGAAAACCCTCCAAGAGTTATTTGCTGTTTGTTTGTTCATCTTCTGATAAACATGCCATGACTTGGGCAGAGCATACACTTCCCCTGCAGGCAAGCGTGGGTTTGGGAAGTTGCATGTAGCAGCAATAGGAAGAAATCCCCCGCTCCGTGGGAGAGGTTCTTACAAGGACTCAGCTAACTCCATTTGCAGTTTTGCTGAGTTATTTACCAAGATGAAGGGACTGGGTGTGGCAGGTCTAAGATTCCTCCTGGGAAGTCACTTCAAGAATCTTCTTAATGTCTTTGCCCTTCATCTTTGCTCTCTGGCTTCGGTGCAAGGGTGCAGCCAGTCGCACCCAGTTGGCTGCTGTTCCCAGCACTGAATTCTTTGAAGCCAGTTGTTGCAGCCAAGGGTTCCCTACCCTGTTCTTTCCCTCTTGCCTTGATTTAAAAAACAGTTCTGGAAATTCTCATCTGGCCTGGAGAGTGATGAGAAGGAACATTGTGGTTAGCAAGCTGTTTTTCTAGATGCATGGCACCAAAAAGGACCTTTAGAACTTTAAATTATTTCTCAAAAACCCAAGATTGATGGATTTTACATGAGCAAATTATACAAAGTATGCTCAGCCATCACCATTACCATTTAAAAGTATTTTAGTGCTAAGGGGCTGAACAAATGAGATGGAACTGATACCAGAGCGCATTTATCACCACCTGTGACACTCACAGGAGGAACGCAAGACTGTGCTCACTGATTAAAACTTAAGGAAAGATATGTAACGAAACATACAAAGATTAATGAGTAGTCCATGAAAATGCTTACCAGGTGGCCAGTATGTTTTAAAATATGAACAAGTGAATGAATTTAACTGTGTTATAATCACAGTAGTTCAGATGACAGAAGAATTATTGGTAGACTGAAAAATAAGTAATTTCAGTGTTCAAAACCTTATTTGTCATGCAAATTGGCCAGTAATTCCTTAGAAACACATATTTACTTTTAAAATAATTTCAGGAAGCAATGAAGAGATAAAATCCTAGGCAGACACTTAAAAAATCTGTATCGTCTCAAGTTGCAGTCAGCATGATACGGTATACCATTTATATAAAATTATATATTTTTATATCTGTATGGGTTTATATGCATACAAATATATTTGAAGAGAGGTTTACCAAAATGTTTTTAGCGGTTTTCTCTCAGTGCTGGGATTGAACTTTTTTCTTCACACTTTTCTGTATGGTTTGAGTTTTAAAATAATGACCATGTAACATTTTTATAATCATAATAAAAAATAAGGCTATTTTTATCTTGTAAGAAAACATGTCATCTGACCATCAGCTCTGTGCCCAGTGTGGAAATCAAAGCTATGAGTTATGGAAAAGGAGGCTGTGGCCTGGCCACATCTAGTTGGGAAGACAGCTAGAGGGTGGGCTAGTGCAGAGTTGCACCGGGTGTCAGGGCCTGTCACTCAGAGAAGAGCTGCAGGCCGCCGGGAAGAGGCGCCGTCGCAGGGGAGCTTTCATTGAGGAGAAGAGATTTGGGCTGGACCTTGAAAGATGGGCAGAGTTTCACTAGGAGGAAGGAAGAGGATGTTTTAGGCAGCTTGAGCACTGAAATGAAAATAATAATAGTGGTGTTTGAACAGACAGCAAGGAAACCCGCTTATCTAGAGTAATAAGCAAACATGATTTGTGGTGGAGAAATTTGCTTTATTGCCAGGTTTATTCCATATCTTTATTGTGATATATTGCAAACTATATTATCGTATACTTGAGCATTTTTAAAAGATTCTAGAAAAAAATATATATAATTATTCTATATAACCCTAAAGTGACATAAAAACTATGAGTGCTGTGAACGTTTCGTTATTTTAGCGTATTAGAGGAGGGAAGGCTTCCGTACATGTGCTGTGTAATCCTGTAATGTCTGTCCGTAAACTTGTGCTTAACTCAGCCAATGGCTTTTTGTGCAGTCTTCTAATTTGTAATTAATATACTCCCACACCTTTCTTCTTCTATTAGAAAATAAAAATCGGGGCACAAAAGATAGAAGCCAAAACCAAGGCATTTTAAATTGAGACTTTCAAAGCCAGGGAGTCAGGATTCACTTCCAGTATTTGCTTGGTTAACATGACTACATTAAATTTGCAGTATATACCCTAAATACTGTGGCCATGTGAACTATACTTATCATGCAAATAAGTCTTGCTGAGAACCATCTACCTGAAATTTTAAAGATCAGTGTCAATCATAAAGCTTTCCTTTTTGAACTCATTTCTTTATTAAGTGCTTTCAGTGTGCAAAGCACTGTGCTAGGTGATGAAAGGTATTCAAAGAACTCATTCATTCATCTTTGCACTCATTCAGCAATATTTGTTGAGTAGTCCTCTGTGCCAGGTATTGTTTTAGTTGCTAGAACTAAAAGGATAAAGAGGACATAGTTCTACTTTTAAGGTGCTCATACATAGTCTAGTTGAATAGAAAATGGACATGTGAATAAACAGTTACAGACCACTGGTAAAAAGTGTCAGGTCATCCCTGGCTGGTTTGGCTCAGTGGATTGAGCACCAGCCTGTGAACCAGAGGGTCGTTGGTTTGATTCCCAGTCAGGGTACAGGCCTGGGTTGCAGGCCCGGTCGCCAGGATGGGGCATACAAGGGACAACCACACATTGATATTTCTCTCCCTCTCTCCCTTCCTTTCCCTCTGAAAATAAATAAATAAAATCTTTAAAAAAAAAAAAAAGAAAATGTCAGGTCAGATATGTGTGTTTGCTTGCTCTCGTTATAGAACACACTAAAATTATAATGAAGGGGGAAAGGATATAAAGCTAAAAGGACGAAGAGAACAAGAGATGAAAAATGATAGGTGTCAACCAAATTTTAGAAGATGGACAGCAGATGTATAAGGAGGAACCGATTTAGCAGGGAAAGCAGATGACTGTTGCTGTACTTACGAGAGAGAGAGGTATCTGGTTGTGCCGCAGAAGTCTAGAGGGTTCAAGATTGGAGGTGTCAGGTACTCTGAAATCAAGGGTGACAGGAGAGATGAAACAGGAGAGTTTGTTGAAAGTCTTTATAAAGAGCAGATAAATTCCCATATCCTTTCCCCCACATCAAGCATCGAGGTCAGTGCTCTTCTCCATTCAGGAGAAGATTGGAGGAACTAAACGGGATGAACTCTTGACTCAAGAACACCAGGCGCAGAGCGGAGGTGAGATGGGCTCCGTGAAAACGAGATTAAGCCAACGTCTATGTGCTGAACGTTGACACCTCCTGCCATTCCCTCCCCTTGCTTACCTCTCAGACTGCTGGCTGCCAAAAGCCACATGGATACCTTCCAGGCACGTCTGGAATATTTTCTGGAGAAACAGAAGTAGCCCCAGAAAAATTTTGACATTTAGGAGTTCTACAGTGAAATAACCAGATCTTGACCTATCCGTTCTGCAGTCAAACTCAATGTCAGTAAGCTTCATTCGGATAACCAGCTTTTTAGTAGTCTCACTCTAAATACGATGGACATATTCAAGGATCCCCAGACATTTGCGGGGAGTCTCTAACAGAGCCAAGAGTAAACTAACAGGATGGAGGCTTGGGGAGCTCAGAAGAAGCAGTGACAATGCAAGGAGCAGAAGAAAATTTTAAGAAAGCTATCATATCATTATGTCTTCGGGGAAAGAGAGAAGATATTAAAGAAGGTATTAAGTAACACTAGTCTTATAAAAAAAAAGAAGAAGAAGAAGGGCCCTGGCCAGTGTGGCTCAGTTGGTTGGAGCTTTGTCTGGTGCACCAAAAGTCTGCAGGTTCGATCCCTGGCCAGGGCACATACCTAGGTTGTAGGGGTGCAGATGGGAGGCAATCAATCAATTTTTCTTTTTTTACATCATTGTCTGCCTTTCTCTCTCTCCTCCCCCTTCTTCTCTCTGTAAAATCAATAAACATAAAAGGGAAAAATTGTTTTAAAAGAACAAGAAAGAATTTTTGGATATTAAAAATAAAAGAACAAAAATAAAAAATTCAATAAAAATTCAAAAGTGAAGTTGGGAAATTGCCCAGAAAAGAGAAACAAGTAGAAGAGAAGAAAATTAGAGGCCCAGTCCAGGAGTATAACCTCAAAAAATTGAACTTCCAGAAAGAGAGAACAGAACTAGAAGGCCATAAGCCTTCTCAACAGCCACAGTAGAAGCTAAATACAATAGAGCGATGTTTTCAGAATTCTAAGGGGAAATTATTTCCAACCTAGAATTCTGTACCAAACCAGACTATCAATCCACTGCGAGAGTAGAATATAAATTTTTAAATGGGCAAGAGCTTATATTTTCTCATGAAATATAGCTTTTCTCATGAACTACTAGATGATGTGTTTCATCAAGAAATGGGAATGAATCTAAGAAGATTAAATCATGGGATATAGAAACAAGGGACCTAACCCAGGAAGGAGGTAAACGAATTCTTATGATGATAACAAAGAACAGTCCCAGGACCGCCCGCAGTGCAGGAGCGCTCAGAGGCAGCCGGTTCAGGTGGAGCTGCAGGACAGTCAGCTCCAGGAAGAGTGCCTGCAAGAGAATTAAAAGAGAACTCTTGCAGATCAAGAACATTATTCTTGATTGAACTGTTGTGTTAAATTATGTGCAATTGGAGACAGAGATTAATACTTCAGTTGAAGAATGCTTGGAAACTAAAGCAAATCAAGAGATAATTATCCCAAGAAAAATGAAAGATTGTATAAGAAAGAAAATGTAATAATATACCTTGTGGCTTGGCTGTAAATAATATTTACATAGTCATAAAAATCAAAGTACTGAATATTTTAAGCTAAAGTTGGTATTGTATCTATATTGGAAACATGGGGCATGGGAAATGTGTGTGAGTGGTGAAAAAGATCATTTTTCACCTTTGACTAAGAATCTAAAGATAATGTCTAAAATTTAAAAATCAAGAAATATCAGCATAAACATCTTATTGAAAGTGCAAGGTGAAAAACAGAAGACTCAGTGAGTTTGTTAAGCGGAGCTGGTTGAAAGAGTTGCTAGTATAGTTTGGTTTGGAGTCAA
Source organism: Pteronotus mesoamericanus (assembly GCF_021234165.1). Taxonomy (NCBI): domain Eukaryota; kingdom Metazoa; phylum Chordata; class Mammalia; order Chiroptera; family Mormoopidae; genus Pteronotus; species Pteronotus mesoamericanus. Next base: position 1,167,295 of record NW_026555299.1, on the reverse strand, counting down.
CTGAGCTTGCAGTAAACCTCTCAAATGAACTTATCCAGCAGGGATTTGAGACTGATGTAGAGGTTGGAAATGGAAATATAGACAGTAGTTAAATCATGTGAATGGATGAGATCACTGAGGAATGAAAGTGTAGTGAGAGAGAGGGATAAGGGCAGAACTTTGGAGACTGCTTATACTTAAAGAGAAGAAAAGGAAGACGAATCAGGGAAGAAACAATTAAAAGGTAGGAAGAGGAAGAGAAATAGCATAATATGATATTACAGAAGCCAAAGGAGAATTTTAAAGAAAGGATGGGTAATAGTATCAGTTGCCACAGGTGGAGAACTGAGAAAAGGTGGTTTGAATATATGGTTATTGGAAGATCATTTGTCACTTCCAAGAGAACAGGTTTAATTGAGTGATGGAAGCAACAGTGAAGGGGCCACTGATTGAATGAATAGGGCGGGGGGGGAGGGTGAGAAAGAGGAAATAATGAATATAGCACACTATTCTAAGAAATTTGGCTTTGAAAACCAAAGGGGGAGAAAAGTAGGTTTAGCAAATAGTCTGTGAAAGGCTTTTTAGATTAAGTTACCACTTAAACATGTGCAGATAGATAGCAAGGAGTTAATGGACAAGACAAGATTGAAGATGCAAGTGTAAGGCTGGTAACTGCTAGAGCGCGGTCCCAGAGACACTGAGGCAGCACGGACTCGGGAGCACAGATGGAGAGAGTGATCCCGGTGAGAGGAGAGAAAGACCTCTTTCTCTGAGAGAGGAATGGAAGAGGTGAGGATAAGTGAAGATACAGACAAGTATTAAGGCATAGAGGAAGGAAATTGAAGGATTAAAAAATCAGATGGAGTCAATCTTCTCAATAAAATGGTTTGTCTGCCTGGAGTTGAGAGTTGGGGCAAAGGGTTAGTTTGGAAACTCGAGAATGGAAAATGTCCGGGGCAGCTGCTCTAAGGAATGTAATGCAAAGTTAGAAGGAGACGACTAAAAGGCTTAGCCAGTAGCCGTGAATGTCCAGTTGAGGTTAGACAGTATAAATTTGTAATAAAGCCAATTCATATGGTTTCTGGGCTAATTCAAAGAACGCTGTGTCTCCAAAAATTGTATTAGTCATCATCTTGGCTAGAGGGGGTTTCCCCGGAGTGTCTCAGGAGATATCCCAGGATTCAAAACTTTTAGAAAAAAGCGCTTGCCCGAGAGAGTTAATGCTCAGGAGAAGCAAAGAGCAGGTTTGCTTGTGAGATACTTCCATCTGTGGGTCATTCAGAGGTCTTGTGGGCAGAGTCATGGACAATGAAAAAACTATACTTAAGAGACTTAGAGAAGCAAAGCGGTTTGGTATCAAAAGATCTATAGCTGCACGGATAGACACAAATCAGAGGGTGGGAGCAAGTTAGAGAACATCTGGATTCAGATAAAAGAAGAGCAGAAAAGAGAAGTGACATCATCGTGGGATTACACTGAGGTCTACCTAGCCAGATGGGAGAAATAGATACAGCGTTCTTGGTCCAGATCACAAAACTGGCCTGAGTCAGGAGAGCGTGGTGATAGGGGTTTTAAACATCAAGACATAAGCTGCAAGTCGCATTCAGCCAAAAAAGTTGTATACTTGATTAATTCTTTCCTGTTTATGTTTTTCTGACCATAAAAGAAACTTATGATAGAAATGTCGTAGTACAGACAAGTAAAATGAAGCAGGAAAATAATTACTTATAAACCCACTACTGACAGCACTCACCATTAATATACTTGCTTATTATTTCTAGTTTTGTTTTGTTTTTGGCTTAAACAACAGAAATTTATTTTTCCAGTCTGGAGGCTGGAAGTCCAAATCTAGGTATCAGCAAATTTAGTTTCTTCTGAGGCCTCTTGGTCTAATTTTTTTTTATACATTGTTGTTTTTACAGAATAAAGATTATGCTGAAATCGTATTTGCATAACCTGGGGATTTTTAACATAGTTTTTCTCATGTATATTTTTCACATATCTCATATATTCATATATATATGAAATTCTTTTTAGGTTTTAAATCTTTGGTTTATCTTTATGTTATTTTCGTCTCTCAGAAGGAGGAAATATGAGATAGGAATTCTAGATATAATTATGAAAACAATTTCACTGTTTACTGTTTGCTATCATTATTTATATTTTCCTGAAGATATAAATCAATGTTGGTAGGAAGGAGAAAGTAATAACAGACATAAAAATTTTAAAGGAGAAGGAAAATTACATTATTTTCAGGCAATATGATCACTCACGTGAAAAGCCCTAGATAATCAAACTGCAATATATTATAAACATTATGAAAATTCAACAAAGTGGTTGGTCAAATACACTAAAACCAGTAATTTATTTAAAAAAGCAATAGCCTTTATATATTCAGGCAAGATGAAAAGTCCTTTTTTTAATAGCAAAAGAAGATAAAATACCTAGGAACAAGAATTTGCAAGAACTATATAAAGAAAACTTTATAACACTATTCAAGAACCCAAAAGGAGACTTAGGCATATGGAAAGACATACTATGTTCTTAGAAAGGAAGACTTAAAAATCATAAAGCTCTCAGTGCTCCCTAATTTAGTCTATAATTAGCCCGATCTCAGTAAAAAATACCAACAGGATTTCATTTTCTTTGTTTGCTTATATTGTTGAAACAACCTACACTTAGAATAACCAGGAATATTCTGAGAAAGAAAAGAAACAATGGGATATTCGCTCCACCAGGTACTAGGATCTATTATAACACTATAATAATTGTACCAATAATAGCCAACACAAAACACTTACTACCTGCCTTCTGTCTTCCTCATTAAACTGTAAACTCTATGAGAGCATTTATCTGTTTTGCTTACCCCTGTGTTCCTAGCATCTAGTCAAGTACCTGATTCAAAGTATATATAAATGAATATTTACTGAATTGTATTAAAGGGAAAATAAAAGACTGGGGACACTGAGAATTGTGGTAAAATTCTGAAGACAATCTAAAAAGTCTTCCGTTTTAAAATATTACATTGGAGCAAAAAGAACAATGAGGCCTCCCATGACAGTAAAATTGTTTTCATAATTATATCTAGAATTCCTATTTCATATTTCCTCCTTCTGAGAGACGAAAGGCCTAGTGTGTCGGAGCATTGTCCTGTACATCGAAATGTGGGTTTGATCCTCCCATCAGGGCACATATCTAGGTGTGGGTTCCATCCCCTGTTAGGGCACATACAGGAAGCAACTGATCAGTGTTCCTCTCTCACATTGATGTTTCTCTCCCTCTCCTTCCCCTCTTCCTCTCTCTCTCAAATAATTTTTTTTTAAAAACATATCCCTGGTGAGGATTAAAAAAAAAAAGAACAATGAGGCCTAGATGGATGGTATAGTATTAATAAATGAAAGAAGGAAAACAGAACATTCATCTCCTATTTTGCCTTAGTCTTCTGAGTCAAAGAGGATGCTCCTTGGACTGTAAAAGATAAAATAAACATGGGTTCCAGGGAATGAAATCAAACAGCTGACATTGTAAGAAAATACCTAGCTGCTTTAAATGAGCTCAAGCTCCTGGCCCTAATGTACGTTCGAGGTACTGGAGCCTCGTAGTAGAGGAGCAGGCTGAGCCTCTGCAGGTAGCCTTTAAGAAGGTGTGCATAGCATGGGGCAGGGAGTTTCAGAGCACTGGAGTCAAAAAACTAATATTCCGAAGGTCATTTCAGCAGACTGAAGGCTGGTGGTGACCTTGACATTCATCTTGGGTTATAGTCTTCATCTACTTATTGAAAAGAATACATTGTGTAAATATTCAGGAAAGGAAGTTTTAATCACTGTAAGGCTGTCAGTTTATTGAAGAAGAGGTGGGTGGAGTTGGAGAGGAGAGGGGGAGGGGAGGGAAGGGGAGAGGAGGGGGAGAGGAAGAGGAGCGGAGAGGAGAGCCTTAGCTTGGAGGGTAAAGAAGGCCTGATTCCAACGCCAGTTCTTTCACTTTTGAATAAAGTGACATTGAGCAAGTTATTTAATCTCTATAAGCCAAATTTCCTTAATGGTAAAATAGAAATAATAAAAGAACTACTTCACAGAGTAGTCCTGAGGATTAAATCAAATAATGCATGTAATACACTTATTTATTTATTGAAATCAGTGATAATGTAAAGGAAGTTATAATGGTGAATGATGGTAATGGCAATAATACTGAAGGAGGAGGAAGTGAAATAGTCAATGCAAACTTATTTCCCCTTTGAAGGGATTACTGGACTGTTAAATTGAGAGAGAGCTGTATTAGATATAGCTATACTTATATTTGTTTAGTTTCTTTAGATTTCAACAAGACCTTGGCAACATCTCCATGATATCCTTGTGAATGAGCAGAATGAATATAGGCTGAATGATGTAAAACTGGTTAAACAATCATATCAAAATGTGCTAATTAATGGGTTCATGTCATGCTGGGGGAAGTCTCTAGAAGTATAATTCTGGACTATGTTCTTAGCCAATCTTTTTTCCCCCTAATCCATTCTTTTCATAAGAGCATTGACAGCAAGCTAATCAAAGGTGGGGGAGAGAGACAATTACACAGGCTGAAAGAACCAGGACCTGAAAAGAGGTTGTATAATACAGAGCAAAGAATATGGGCTTGATGTCCTGGGGCCACCACTACTAGTGTGTGACCTTGAGTAAATTACTTAACATCCTGAGCCTTTGTTTCTTCATTTGCATGGATATAATACCAATTATTCTATGGTTGTGAGAATAAGAAAGATACTATATGTGTATTAGTTCTCTGTTGCTGCATAATAAATTACCCAAGAACTTGGAGGCCTAAAACAATAAACATTTATTAATTCACACAGTTTCTGAAGGTCAGGAACACAAGCGCAGCTTACGTGGGTGGTTCTGGCTCCAGGCCCCTCGTAAAGTTGAAATCAAGTTTGGGGTTGGGGCAGCATCTGAAAGCTTGAATAGGACTGGAAGACCTGCTTTTAAGCTCACCCATATCACCATTGGCTGGAAGCCTAAGTTTTTCACCACATGTCATGGTATGGTAGTGGTTTCCCCGGAAAAAGTGATCTCAGAGAGAAAGAGGAGAGTGAGAAAGAGAGAGAGAAGCCACAGTACATTTTATGACTTACGTCGCTTTGATTATTCTGTTTATTAGAAGTGAATGAGTTTAGCCCATGCTCAAGAGGAAGGGAATTCGGATCTACTTCTTGAAGGGACGGGAGTATATAGAATTATATGGACATGGCTTAAAACCGCCACAGTGTGAAAAGTAGTTTCTACAATGCTGAGCACACAGTAAGCACTTCATAAGTGACAGTTGTTACTATGCTGATATTAATGCACACCCAATACATATGGTTCTTACTATAAAGTTATTGTGGGTAAGATAAGAAAAACTCATGGCTTTTCAAATTCCTGGAAAATACAGAGACGGAGGAACCATATATCACTATATTACATTACATTACATTACATCTGTTTTGTAAACTAAAGTGAGTGAACTATTTTTGTACTGCATATGTTGCATCGGAGCAGTACTTATAAAAATAAATTACAGTAACAGTTAATAGGCGTACCTAAAATGTATAGTCAGCCTACAAATACCAGTGATGTGGATAATTTGAATGACAATTAATCCAAAAATTGGTTTTGTTTGGTTTTGTTAAGCATTTTATACTTATGTTTAAGTACATACGGTATTGCTCATCTGAGAATTCATTGAATTTTTTTATGATCTAGCTTTATTTTTTAATTATGTTTTACTGATTATGCTATTAGAGTTGCCCTGATTTTTCCTCCTTTGCCCCCCTCCACCCAGCACGCCCACTCCCTCAGGCAGTCCCCCACCGTTGTCCATGTCCATGGGTCATGTGTATAAGTTCTTCGGCTACTCTGTTTCCTATACTGTACTTTATATCCCCATGGCTATTCTGTAACTGTCTATTTGTACTTCTTAATCCTTTCACCTCTTCACCCATCCCCCCACATTCCCATCCCATCTGGTAACCAACAAAATGTTCTCCATATCAATGATTCTGTCGCTGTTCCTGTTTGCTTAGTTTGTTTTTATATTCAATTGTTGATAGATACATATTTTTGCCATCTTATTGTTCATAGTTTTAATCTTCTTTTTCTTAAATCCCTTTAACATTTCATATAATAATGGTGTGCTGATGATGAACTCCTTTAGTTTTTTCTTGTCTGAGAAGCTGTTTATCTGCCCTTTGATTCTAAATGATATCTTTGCTGGGTAGAGCAATCTTGGCTGTAGGTTCCTGCTTTTCATGACTTTGAATATTTCTTGCCAATCCCTTCTAGCCTGCAAAGTTTCTTTTGAGAGATCAGCTGACAGTCTTATGGGAACTCCCCTGTAGGTAACTAACTTCTTTTCTCTTTCTGCTTTAAGATTCTCTCTATCTTTAACCTTTGGCATTTTAATTATGATGTGTCTTAGAATGGGCTTTTTCACATCCATCTTGTTTGCGATTCTCTGTGCTTCCTGGATTTGCATGTCTATTTCCTTCACCAAATTAGGGAAGTTTTCCTTCATTATTTTTTCAAATAGATTTCCAATTACTTTATCTTTTCTTTCTCTTACCCCTATAATGCAAATGTTAGGATGCTTGAAGTTGTCCCAGAGGCTGCTTATACTAACCTCATTTTTTTTATTCTTTTTTCTTCTTGTTGTTCTGATTGGTTGTTTTTTTGCTTTCTTATGTTCTAAACTATTGATTTGATTCTCAGTTTCATCTACTCTACAGTTGTTTCCCTGTAAATCGTTCTTATTTCAGTTAGTGTATCCTTCATTTCTGACAGGATTTTTTTATGCTGTTGAGGTCCTCACTAAGTTCCTTGAGCATTCTTATAACCAGTGTTTTTAACCCTGCATCTGATGGATTGATTATCTCCGTTTTGTTTAGTCCTTTTTCTGCGATCTTGTTCTGTTCTTTCATTTGGGCCATGTTTCTTTGTCTCCTCATTTTGGCAGCCTCCCTGTGTTTGTTTCTATGTATTAGGTAGAGCTGCTTTGACTCCATGTCTTGGTAGCGTAGCCTAATGTAGTAGGTGTCCTGTAGGCTCCAGTGGCACAGCCTCTCCTTTCACCCAAGCTGGATACTTGAGGTGCGCCCTTTGTGTGGGCTGAGTACACCCTCCTCTTGTAGTTGAGCCTTTGTTGCTATTGGCAGGTCAATGGGAGGGATTTATCCAGGTCAGTCAGCCTCAGGGATTGGCTGTGACCACTTCCTACTATGGGCTTCAGCTGTGCAGGAGCAGGGTGGTAGTGGTCTGACGTGGTCTGTAGCTATGCACTGGGTGCACTGGCCCTGGAGTTTCCCAAGTGGTGCAGGCCACGGTCCGCCTCCGCTTCCGTTTTGCCCAGGGCACCCTGCTGAGCTCTAAAGCAATCTGAGATGGCAGCTACTTGGGCTGGACTTGGAAATTCCCAAGCAAAGCCAAGCTGTGAATCCAGGCTGACTGCCACTAGTGCAAGGCCTGGGGCTCACTGAGGCTGGCTGTTGCTTACATGATAGGATTTAGGAAGTTGTGAAGCATGAGCCAAGACCAGCCATTCATATGGAAAAGTGGCTCGGGTGGGCCCCTAAATTGGGTGGATGATATCTCTGGGAATCTCCAAGGCAGATCAAACAGTGTTAGCCAGGTTGATGGGGTCTCAGATATGGCACCAGCTTGCCAGCTCTGTGGCTCTGTGGGGGAAGGGTTTAGAAGGGACAATGACTTCTGCTCACCTTAATGCCAGGCACTTCAGTTTCTCCCTGTGAGCCACTGATGCCTTTCAAGCTGCTACCATGGTGCCGGAGCACAAAGGGAGGGAATCTGAGTATGTGAGTCCATGTGTGTGGTTTCTTTCAGAGGAACTGCTTGGGGCTCCAATAGTTTCTTCCACCAACTCAACCTCCACTGGTTTTTTGCAGCTAGAGGTTGTGGGGACTTATCTTCCTGGTCCTGGAACCCTGGGCTAGGGGGCCTGATGTGAGGCTGGGACTCCTTGCTCCCAAGATATCACTCCCAAATTTTTATCCACTACACATAGGTGTGGGATCAGCCTGTTCTGTGTCTGTGCCCCTCCTACCAGTCTGGACTGATGTGGTTTCTTTAATTCTGTAGTTGTCAGACTTTCATTCAACTTGATTTCTGATGGTTCTGAGTGATGGTTGTCCTATATTTTTGTTGTAATTTTGATGTGGTTGGGCAAAGAAGTGAACCATGTCTGCCTATGCGGCCATCTTGACCAGAAGTCCAAATCCGAGAATTCTTTGAATTTTAACTGTGTAATATACCGGCTTTTTCTGAGTGTTCTGCTCTCCTTTCCATTTGAAAATGGGCCGCAGCTAAGACCGACAGGCCCTGGACTACAGCAAAGATAAGAAAACTTGCTAGTTTACACTCCTTCCCTGAAGGCAAGGAGTAATTTGGGGGTTGGGAGGGGGTGATAAGTAAATCAACAAATAAAAAGTACTATATCGATAAAGGGCTCAATTAAGCAGGAGAGTTGATGTTGATAGTAAAACTTGAGAACCAAGAATTAATATGGCTAAGTCACTGGGTAATCTAGATCTCCTCTGTTTATGTATACATTTGTATACGTATGGCTACATCATGTCCATCATTAGCCTCAAGGATTGTCTAATGTTCATTGTAAACCAAAACATAAGAACCCTGGCACCCCAGGTGGACAGAGTAATTTACTGAGCCACTTTGGTAAGGTAAGATCATTCAATTCAAGATATCTGTCACACCTTAAACTGGGTAATTTACTAGTGTTTGATTTGCATAAACAGTAGACAGATCCTTAGGCTAATGGTTGAATGTCTGACATGGTTGAACTCTCCTTAGCATCTCACCAACATAGCAATCAAAATTCTAAGATTTCAAAACATAGTCACCAGTTTGAAAGTAAGTACAAATGGCCCCTGAGGAACCAGTGATTACAGAGTTTATACGTGTCATTGCAGGCGAGATGGGAAGTGTCGTTGCAGGCAAGATGGGAAGCCCCCTCAGAGTTTCACAGGGAGCTTCCTCACTTTCAAATGCACAACCCTCAAGTCCTGATCAGGTCAGCAACAGGAGATAAAAGGTAGTGAGGGGTCTAAAATCTTGCTAGGCTTATCCGCAGGCAGTCATGATAAATGTTATCAGAAAAGAGATCAAACAGTGAAGAGAAAATCCATATTAAAAACCAGTATTTTTAAGGCCATTTACCATGCAGGAAACAAATAAATGGCTTTATCTTCTTGTTCTTTGAAGGTGTCTTTCTATTATGGTCTAAGACAATAAGCAACATTGAATCAAATGTAGTTAAAATTTTTAAAAATGTTTTGACACTCGAGGAAGTTTATTCATTGACTTACATGGAATGCATATAGAAGAGGGTCAGGAGAGGCCTCTGGAAGTACCGTGTACCGATTCAGCGTTATGAGAGCTGTACAGCCTGTTCTTGAATATAAGATAATTATAACGAGCACTTGCCACCTGTCAGGAACTGTTCAATCTTCACATGTGTTATAGTATTGAATCTCTGCAACCACCATTTGAGTATCCCCATCTTAAAGATTTGGAAATTGTAGCATAGCAGTTCAATAATTTGCCCAACATTGGTCATATAGCAAGTGGCAGAGCCCAGAATCAAGCCGAGGTCTAAGCACCTCCTTTCAGGTTTACTGTCTCAGGCTGACTGTGCTATAGTGATGAAGCATACCCTTTCTGAGGGGGAAGGTATGGTACCTTCTAACTCATTTTCAAAGAATGAGAGAGATTATTTCTCACTTAGTCATGTGACACTTTTCCCATATCGAATGGGAAAATGTTAACTATCAAAAGTTATCATTTTTCTCACTCTGTGATAGGCTGAATAATGGAACCCAGAGATATGCAGATCCTAATCCCTGGAACCTGTGAATGTTAGTTTATATGGCAAGAAAAACTTTGCATATAGGATTGAATTAAGGACCTCAGGATGGAGGAGATTATTCTGGATTATGTAGGTGACCCTTAACGTAATCACAGGTGTCCTCGTGAAGGGCCGACTGAGGGAGATCGGATGACAGAAGAAGGAAAGGGCAACAGGGAAGCTGGAAGACGGGGGCGGGGAAAGCTGGCGCGGTGCGGGGCCGAGAGCCAGCCTTGCCCCACGGGGAGGGCAGGGAAACAGATTCTCCCCTAGAACCTCCAGAAGGACCCAGCCCGGCTGACACCTTGCTCTTAGCCCTGTAAGACTCCTCTCGGATTTCTGGCCTCCAGAACTGCAAGAGAAGAAATTTTAGTTGTTTCAAGCCGCCAGGTTGGTGGTGATTTGTTACAGCAGCCATAAGAAAATCATGCACACTCCTTATTACTGGCTTCATGGCTTATTTGTTTCATACTTTGTCCTTGTACTTTCCCTGCACTTTTCTTTTTATTACTTTCCTGAATTCAACTGTAAAGTGTGTGAGTAACATGTCAAAAAGTGTCACATCAGATCAAGTTTAAGGAGGAGCGATAAGAGTTTAGCTAAGTTACTCTATGGTACTGCTGCCTTGGCGTTTATTTTGTTTGGCCTGCAGGGACCTTAAACTGCCACTGGCCCCCTCACGCAAGCACGTGCCCTATCTCAGGGGTCCCCAACCCCCAGGCTGCAGGCTGGTACCTGCCCCGGTCTGTGAGGAGCGGGGCCGCAGAGCAGGAGGTGAGCTTGAATGTAATGCACTTGAATCATCTGGAAACCATCCCTCCACCCCACCAACCCCACCAACCCCACTTTGCCCGTGGAAAAATTGGCGCTGGTGCCAAAAAGGTTGGGGAGCACTGCCCTAGGTAAGCTCCTGCTGTGACTTCCCTAACAGCCCTGGGGCTCGACAGTCTGTTTGGCCTCCAGGGCCTTTCCATTGTTCATCCCTTAGATAAGACCCCCGTGGCGTTTACCAAAGCCTTTTTTGGTTTGAATTGACCAATCCAGCCCTGGAAGCCCAAAGCACTCCACCCACAGACACTAATAAGGCCTGTTGTCCCAGGCCCTGTGGCGTTCTCTGTCTGTACGCTCTGCTTTGGTGGCTCCTTGAGGAGTGCTTTGTGCTTCCTGCAGGACCTTTCGATTGAAAAAAAAAGCTTCTATTTTAATTTCTCTTGTTACCAATTGTTGAATCACAACTCACCATCTGGTGCCCTGTGCTCCACCTAACAAATGTTAATTTAACAAAGTCATAACGAAGAGGTATTTTATTTTGAGAGAATACCCTATCCTATGGCTATCCTGTATTCTAGTCTTTCCTGTGGCTGCCTTGGAAAAGGGAAAGTAATGGGACCAGTGTTGCTAAGTATATAATGAAAGGAAATCCACAAGTGTCAAATGAACGAATCATGGCCCACGTCTCTGGAAATGCAAAGATTTCCCCCACTCCCACCACTCTTTATTTTACAATAAAAATTTTCAAACCCAAAAGAAAGTTATGAGAGTAGTAAAAGGCACCTATATGCCTTTCACCTGGATTCACCGAATGCTACCGTTTTGTTACACTTGTGCACCATAGGTAGGTAGCTAGATCATTTGAAACTAAGTTATAGTTGCAAATCATGATGCCTTACCCCCTACATACTTCACCCCTTAAAAGTAAAAACATTCTCTTATTCTACATACCCCAATGTCATCGCATTTAAGAAAATGAACAATAATTCCATAATATCATCCAACATCCAGTACAAATTACAATTTCCCCAATTGTCCTCAAGTATTTTTAATAGCAGTTTGTTTTCTGACCCAGGACTGGATCAAAGTTTTTAAATTATACTTGGTAATTTCTCTTTAGTCTTTTTTTTTTTTTAATCTGGAACAGACACCCTACTATTTGTTTTTCATGACATGTTTTTCTTCTGTTTTGCCTGACCCTCCCTGCCCTCACATGTAAACTCCACAGAGGCAGAGATTTTGGTCCCTTTTGTTCATTGGCATATCCTCAGCATTGGGAATGGTGCCTGGCACATAGTAAGATTTAGTAAATATTTGCTGAATAGATGAGTGAATGAATAAGTAATACAAGTATAATGCATGTCATGAAAGGTGATTTAAAGAATGCCAAGGAAGCTGAGAATATAAGCTGCTGTTTATGTGTAACTCTGTGTCCCAGGTATACGACATGTTCCAAGCTTGAGCAGCAAGCTCATTTGACATACCAAGTGGGAAAATATAAATATAACAATTTAAGTTAAAGTTGAGTTTAGCCCTGGCTGGATAGCTTCGTTGGTTAGAGCATTGTTCCCTCCTGAAATACCAAGGTTGCAGGTTTGATCCTTGGTCATGGCACATGCAAGAATCAATCAATGAATGCATTAGTAAGTGGAACAACAAATTGATCTCTCTCTCTCTCTCTCCCCCCCACCTTCCTCCCTCTTTCTCAAATCAATAAATAAAAAAATAAAATAAAATTGAGTTTAAAAAGTACCCAAGTGAAAAACTGATCAAAATAAAGAGGCATGATAAGATGCACCTTAACAGTAAAACGACAAGAGGATGAAGTTGAGTATCGGGCAACAAGGTGATGTGACTGTCAAGAAACTAAATTAGCCTTAGTTTACTACAAAAAGAATGGAGGCCATCAGGAGATGGTGATTTTTTTTGCTCTATTTATTCATTCTTCCACTCAACAAGTATTTAGTGAATGTCTACTGTATGCCAGGCACTGTTTTATAGATTCTTGAAGGTCATCTTTTTAAAGTAACCATGAAATTGTAGTAGAGAAAGAGGTACAGTTTCATTTTGGAATAAAGGAAGGTAATGATCACAGAAATAAAACTATTGTGTTATTTGGAGATATTTTTATTTTATTGATTGACTTAAACATAGCTCCTTTTCAGCTCATCACTCTAATTAAAGAAATAAAATTCTGAGGAGAAATGGCCTCCCCATGGCATGACCAAGACACAGTGCAGTCATTGCATCTCCTTCCTGAAAGAGCTTTCCCATGACTGTATAGCTCGGCCTTAAGAGCCTTTGTGACACTTAAAAATCACTGAGGGGGAAAAAGGAGATGGAGTTGGGTCAGTTTTTTAAAAGACTTAAGGGGTGAGTTTTGTTTCATTTGCCAGTATTTAACAGGATTTCATCTGTGAACTTAGTTCTCTTGTCCAACTCCAGTTTCCAAAAGTTTTCATTTTCCTTTGCTCTCTAGTCAAAACGAAAAATGCTCACATGGTTATTAGAAATGCCGGAGCAGTATGTCGTTTGAGGGACTCAAAACACCCTTTTTTCTCTCCTTTCAAAGCCTTAAATGATAACTTGTTTCATTGAAGCTTACAGATCATTAAAAGCAGTTCTGCCAGGGTGATGTAATACATGTTTTAGCTTCCAGTAGGGGAAAAAAAAAATCTCTACCAAACTAATCTTTGAGTCACAAAGAATTTTTCCTTTTCTGATTTTAGTGTTTTGGGGCATTTCAAGACCTCTTCACCACCTGCCATGTACAAAACTCCCATCTCTTCCTCGAGCCAGAAATGAACCTGGTGTCATCTCTAACAACTATGGATTCCTAGTCCTTTCCAAATATGTTATTATTTACCCATTTTCTTCATTGCAGGGCAGCTCCCAAGGAATAGTGTCCTGGAAAAATGGTAATAACACAGTAGAAGAGCAGTAGTTATATGGATATCGAGAATACCAATGTAAACCTAAATTTTTTTGCATCTTTGTGGCTTCAGTTTAGAGTAACTGTATATTGGCAGAGGCCAATCTATCTCCAGGTTTGACTCTTGGTTAAGCTAAAAACTACATAACAACTAAGAATACCCTACTTTTTGTTACTTCCAGAGAGAGGAACCTAGATGGTCAGACTGGGAAAAAAAGGAAATAAAATTTGCTGAGTGCCTACAATGAGGCAGGCATCATGAAAGGCACTTTTTAAAGTTATAATTCAGCCCCGGCTGGTGTGGCCCAGTGGACTGGGGGCCGGCCTGCAAACCACAGGGTCACTGGTCTGATTCCCAGCCAGGGCACGTGCCCAGGTTCCAGGCCAGGTCCCCAGTGGGGGACACATGAGAGGCGACCACACATTGATGTTTCTCTCCCTCTCTTTCTCCCTCCCTTCCCCTCTCTCTAAAAATAAACAAATAAAATCTTTAAAAAATAAAAAAAGAATATTTTAAAGTTATAATTCATAACAGCATCACATTTAATCCTTATCACAACCCTCCTGGTATTATTATCTCCATATTAAAGACAAGAAAACTGAGGCTCACAACTAATTTGTTCAAGGCCATACAATAAGCAATGAAGAAGAGATTCTAAATTGATTCTGTTTGGCTTCAAAGTTACACGTTTTTCCACTACCCCTTTCTCCCTACTTCGCTGACCAGTTCTCCTCACTTTCTTTCACAAGTTACTTTTCCTCTCTCCTCTTAAAGAGTGGTATTTCCCAGGGTCCTATACTTGGCTCATGACTTTTCTCACTAAACATGGTTACTAAGAAGTCTTGTCTTCTTTTTACTTTTCCTGCTACCTTAGACAAATGACTTCTAAACTTTATTTCTAGTCCTGAGCTCCCCCTGAACACCAAACCCATAAATCCGGTGTCCTCATACTTCTCTCCTGGTGTGTCTGATAGTCCCTTCATTTTCCACATGTCACAAACAGAACTCCTCACCTTCTGCCCTTGAATGTGTCCGCCTGTCCTCTTGGATTCCCCGTATCAGTTCCCATAGTTTACTCTTATCATTCTAGACGCCTCCTTCCCCCACCGCCCCCACATGCAGTCAGCTAAGAAGTCTGACTGATCGATCCTACCTTCAAAATAGTTCTTAAATCCCTGGCCTTTCCTCTTGGCCCCCGTTTTAGAGTCAAGTGATCGGTACAGAAAGAAAATCTGACTATGCTGCTTTTTTCCTTTAACTTAAAACAATATGCCCCATCATCTGTAGAATGAAGCGCACAAGGCTTTCTGTGACCTGATCTCTGCTTCCCTCTTCAGCCTCAATTCTAGCCACTCCTTGGCCTTAAAGTTTACTCTTCAGTTATATTAACTCAAGTGCTGGTAGTTCCCCTCATCTCACGTGTCCTTTCCCGTCAGGATGCCTTTACTGAGGCTCTTCGTGGAGCACTGCCACCCCATGTTTTCGCCTGGACAGACCCGCACTTCAGCACTCACCTTCTCTCGAATACCGTCCCTCGGCAGCCCTCCACCGCAGCCGTCATGTGGGCTAAATCCTGCCCGTGTGTTCCTAAGCTCCCTGTCCTTACATTATCAGCATGTTTTGAAATCAGTTATCTGTCTTCTCCATGAGGCTCTAAGCCCTTGAAGCACAGAGCCCATGCTTTATTGAGTTTTATGATGCTAGTGTCTAGCCCGAGGCCTGGCACACAGAGGGCTCCCAGGAGCTGTTTCGCCTTAATGAAACAGTGGCGGGCCATCTCTCAGCAACAGCTTTTATGGCGGAGGCTTAAGTCAGACCCTTCTCTCTGTAAATTAAATCTGACAACGATTAAAACACAAGGATATCAACCATAAAAACAAAGCAAAACAAAAACCAACCCTATCAAAGATGGACAAAGGACCTGAATAGACATCTCTCCAAAGAAGATATACAAGTGACCAATAAGCCATGAATGAAATGAAAAGATGCTTAACATCACTAATTAGTAGAGAAATGCAAATCAAAACTACCATGAGATAACACCTCACACCCATTAGAATGGCTACTGTTAAAAAAAAAATTACAAGTGCTGGCAAGGATGTTGAGAACCTGGAGCCCTTGTGCACTGTTGGTAGGAATAGAAAATGGTTTACCTTCCATGGAAAACACCATGCTGGTTCCTCAGACAATTACACATAGAATTGCAGTATAATTCAATAATTTTCAGCAATTTCACCTCTGGGTGTATATCCAAAAGAATTGAAAGCAGAGTCTCAACAATATTTGTACAGCCATATTCATAGCAGCATTATTCGCAGTACATAAAATGTAGAAGCAACCCGCGTGTCTATCAGCAAAGTAATGGATAAGCCAATTGTCCGCACATGTAATGGAATATTATTCAGCCTTAAGAAGGAGAGGAAATGCTAACATGCTACAACGTGGGTGAACCTGAAGACATCATGCTGAATGAAATATGCCAGTCACAAAAAGACGAATACTGTGGGATTCTATTTATATGAGATACTTAAGAATAGTCAAAAATCATAAAAACAGGAAGTCTAAGGGTGGTTGCCAGGGGCTTGGGCACAGGTGGAGTGGGACGTTGTCCTTTAACGGGTCTAGAGTTTCAGTGTGGCAAGGTGAGACGGGCTCTGGGGAGGGATGGTGGCCGTGGTTTCATGACAACGTGAATGCACTTAATACCGCTGAACTGTGCACTTAAAAGGGGTAAAGCTGCTAAATTTTCGTTATATTTATTTTACCACAATAAAAAAAAATGGAAAAAACAAACCACAGGACAGGGGAAGATGTCTAAAGGTTAGTAAGCTTCATGAGCTGACACTACTGTGCCCCAGGAGGGACAGCTCCCGAGTGACTCTGATGAACAGGCAAATCTGGGGAACTACCTAGGCTACGTTATTGTGAAGGGATCATTGAAGAGCCCTTTATTTGGATATTTTAAAAAATAAGACAATTTTTTATTGTGTTAAATATACATAATATTTTTACCATTTTAACTGTCGATGTGCATCACTAAGCGGCATTAAATACATTCACAATGCCGTGCAGCCATCATCACTATTTGCTGAACTTTTTCGTCAGCTGAAGCTGAAACTGTACTCTGTTGAACAGTGACTCCCCATTTCTCCCTACTCTACCCCAGCCTTGGTGACTCTATTCTACTTTCTGTCTCTGTGAATTTGCCTATTCTAGGTTCCTCATCAACTTGGGCAGATAATTGATTTTTAATGGAAGTTTAATTGCTTTCTTGCCTGGAGGCACAAGTCTGGGTGAAGAGGAGCAATCATTAATTGGGTGTCTTGATGTGATAAGCCAAGGTCAAATTCAGATTTCCTGGTTTATCTCAAGTGATAGAATATTGTATTTATAAACTTTGATTTCATGGAAATGTAAAGATTCCTTTCATCCTAATTATTTTTATCATGACCTATATGTTCATTGTAAAGTCTCTGATTAGTTGCTCATATTCAATCTGATTTTCTCATAAAAATAAGCACCTTTTTTGTGTGTGTACAAAAGTTGTCTTTATTTTTTTAATATTTTTTTATTTTTCACTTAAAGTTGACATAAAATATTATATGAGTTTTGGATGTACAACACACTGATTAAACACTTACATAGCTTACCGAGTGATCGCCCGGTGAGTCTCGTACCCAGCTGACACCATGCATAGTTATTACAATATTATTGACTACATTCCCTATGCTATACTTTACATCCCTGTGACTGTTTTTATAAAAGGCAATTTGTACATAATTAGCATCTTTAAAAAAAAATCCTTTCTCTGTTATATCACTCTAAGGATTTTCTGCAATATCAAGGCCTACCAAAAAATAAAAATAAGGAGAAAATTATTATTAAAATGGTTCCAAAATGCAAACGTAGAGGAGTTAGGGCTTTATAGTTTCTTCTTATAGCCATCACAAACTTGAAATTTCAAACCATCCTGCCCACATTATTCAGTACTTGCTACAGCCCTTTTGGCTCCTTCTAGGTGCCGCAATGAAGCAAGGAACCTCTTCAGTGTCCAGCATACTGCTCTGGGGAGAAAGTCTCTCCATCTTGTCTAGGGCAGGACTTCAGACATCTGTGCCAGAGGCCCAGGAAAGGCCCACCACTTGGAATACAGAGCAAAGAAAATGATTGTCTTATTTATTTTAACCATATTCCTCAAACTTTTCAGGCCAACAGTCTGTGGCATATCGCCTTTATTGCCTGACAGTATAAGTCTAACAACTCGTCAGTAACATAGTACGACAGCACATAATTATATGTTTTGTATAAAACTTTGGAGCAAATAGTACTACTTGTACACTTAACCTTGCATTGTAAAATTGTTTTTGATACCTCTTCCCTTGAGGCTGGACCACTATATTGTGATAAACCATTGGTCTCGTGGGCCTTCTATTTAAAAAGAAAAAAGAAAGAAAATATTCTAGCTTTTAATTCTCAGACCTCTAAGGTCTCTTCTGATAATCTTCATCAATCACTGTTTGAAATTGACCCCTGGATTCTATAACTGTTTGTCACAGGCCTTCTTTGTAAGTTTCAATGAATTATTTATCTTAAAAACTTAACTTTCCATACCACCGTCCATTGAGCATAAAACCAGGATAATAATACCACCTGTGGAAGAACAGCGTTAGTGAGTCAGCGGGACTGTCTCCTTCCTTATACCTGGATGGGAAAATGCCTCCTTACTCCTCCTTCTGAATTCTCCCTTTTGGTTCCTGGGCCAAATATATAAAGAATTGCTCTTCTTGGCAGCATCCATGCCTGTCCAGAGGAATTCTGCCGCACTGCCTGGAAGTGGCGGAACGCAGCCTCTGCCTGTGTGCTCGGAGGACCTGGCCGCCTGGAGGGTCCCAGGAGTCCCCACCACAGCCTCCCTTTCCTAATATTCCTGATATTGAATTCAGACTCACATCAATATGCGGAGGAGACATCCTTCCTATAAAACGCTTATTTTTACTCCCACAGTGGTGGGGAAGGTTGCGAAGTCCCATATCCCAATGGGAACTGGGTATAATATTGGCAAAAATTTTTTGAGCACCTCAGATAAAAATATTTGATAAGTACAGTCTTATTTGCATTGCCTTATTATACTGCTCATTGGAGAATGTGTTTTCTTTGGTCATCTCCAGTGAAAATGATTAGCCTTTTCCTGAATCTAAGATTGTTTCTTTAACTGGTTATGTTGGTAGAATAAGACAGGCGAATGCTGCTGAAATTAACAGAACAAGATTGGAGCACAGTGATGCTCACTTCTGCTCACTCTCCTTTCCAGTTCATTGACATCGCTGCAACCAATACAAGCAAGGCTTTAGGGGGGGCTCTTTCCTTACCTAGTCCAGGTTGGAGTATTTTCAGTTTAGTTCCTTTGCTCTGATGTCCAGGACTTGAAAGGATTTGCCCCCACACCCATTTGTTTCTGTTTTGTGGCATCCAGGAGGAAGTGGTTTTTCATTTAAATGACTCTTCTGTAATGAAGGGTCACTTTTTCAGTTTCCATACCTTGAATATCCTAGTTTTTATTTTAGTCCAGAATAGTTATAGTTTCATTTTCTGTGAGACTGTGCCAAGTTTCCCCCCCCCTCTCAAATTTGTTCCCAGTTTACAGCAAAAGAAGCCACTAGCATAATAGTTCTGTATCAGAAGCTATTTGAGCTTAATGTATATAGTACTTTGATCTTTGCCTTAATGTGTTTATGTTGATCTAGGGTGTATCTTTTGGCTCTGGGAATTCTGAATTAAAGTTAAAGCCTTTAACCCCCACCATTAGCTCATCTCCATCTCTCCAAACAAAAAGGAAACAAACTGTGATTGCACTGTTGAAGGACTAAGGTCACACATGAGGGCAAATTTATTAGAGATGAGGTATTTCAATGTCATACTGAGTCCCTAAGCAGTATTACAGAATGTCCTTTCCTGAAGTTCTTTGTTTGGTTTTTAATAGGTAGAGCCTGGCTGGGAGGAATGAATTACGTACACATCTACTTGAAAGCATGAGATGGACAAGTTATCTCTTGAAGTCACTTACTCTTTAGAACAAATAAGTTGTATTTTGTTCTGAGGGAATTTTAACACCGGTTTAATTGAGAGAATTAAATGAGCCCAAGGCAAGTTTACAGAGAAGAGGCCCTCTTAGCTAGTATTTTTTTAGTGAGCTTGCAAACCTCTAATTCCCACTCACTTATGTTAAGTTTCAAATATTGATAGTTCTAAGATGTGGTCAGTTTCCATGACTGCTAAATAAAATATGAATCTGTCATGTTCTTTGGGAGATCTGGGTCTTTGCACCTTCTGAGGAACTAATCATCATTTACTCTGTCTCATCTGAACACTGCAAAATGGTGGCATTCATCTTACAAAGAACCCATTTGTGTACCTCCCTGTATGGCGTTCCGTGCTACCCAAGCCATTTTACTTGTGAAACAGTAACCTTTAGGACAATAGCCTGGTTCTCTTTCTCTCTTCTTATCAGTCAGTTCTTATCTGTTCGTGCCTCCCTTTGCTTTTGTGCTGTTAGATGGAGAAAAGGGGTTGGTAGAGGCAGAACAACCTGTATAAACTTTTCTCTAGCAGGATGCCACGATCCTAGATTAAAGTAGGGACTAGAAGGTCCAGAAATCCTCAGAGTGACCTTGTATGACAGATAAGATTTTTATATGAAGAAACGTCAGTCCCTGTGACCTAAATTAAGCTACCTAATCTCTCAATGTCATTATTTCTCTGCTTGTAAAAGGGGAATAGCAGTACCAATCATTATCTGCCTCTGGAGTTTGGGAGAAATTTAATGAGATAATGAACTTAATTCTACTCTTACAAGGGAATATATTGTTGACTTTTAGGAGAGTGAACTATTTGGGGGTCCCTAAGGGACCTGATAATCTATTACCTCTTCCAGCACTAAAATAGAACCATTGTAAAAAGCTAACCCACAGCCAAAAAGTAAGCCATTTATTCTGTGGATAGATGAGGTCCAATGTGAAAACAAGGATCTTGATCTCTTCTTGGGAAGAACTATCACTAGATAGGCACAAAGATGCCTTTCTTTCCTCTTTTCTTTTCTTTTCTTTTCTTTTCTTTCTTTCTTTCTTTCTTTCTTTCTTTCTTTCTTTCTTTCTTTCTTTCTCTTTCTTTTCTTTCTTTCTTTTCTTCCTTCCTTCCTTCCTTCCTTCCTTCCAATCAGAACAGAGGTGTAATTGTGTTTGATGATTCACTTTGGGAGAATGTTAGGTTCAACCCTGGAACACATTAAATCAGATGATATACTTTTTCAAAATCTCTAGAACATGCAATCTAAATGGGAGCAATATTGCCCCCAGGGGGCAAATATTGGTTCTTTGAAAGTCAAAAAAAATATGGATATTACAATGGTTTGTGGGTTTGTGGCCCTCCAGTACAACACACACACACACACATGCACACATGTGCACACATGGGGTATATATATATGGTATTAAAATCTCATGGAGGTGGGCACTTGGAAAAAATGTCTAAAGAGGCAGTGGGAGAGGGGGCAATAAATAAAGGGAAAATGGACGAGAAACACTGCTGTAGTCTAGGACAAGAATATGTTGTCAGTTGCTCTTCCAGACATGTTTGTCCCTAAGCATAGGTGAGCTGCAGATTGTCGGGCCTAATGCACATTGCTATTGATTCCTTCAGTCCAACAGGAACTGAGTTCATAGAAAACTTGAAAGAGATGAAATCGTACCCTAAGGGATGATGATTTCAGACAGACAACTCAAACATAAAATGTACCCGTTAGAACCAATACTTTGTACTTATATAAATGTGGTTAAATCTTTAAGGTAAAAGATTCCTTTTTTCTCCTGCCTATTTAGCCTTACAGAAAGGCACATCAAGGGTAGGCATGATCTTCAAAGTACTTCACAGAAAAAGCCAGATTGGGAGAAAGGAGAGGGTGTGGACCCCGCAGGCAGGAAGGGCATAATTATCTAAATAGTAGTGTAAAATGCAAAGCAACAAGTATGAAAAATACAGTGGGAATTGGCATTTAAGTTTTAAGAAATTTTATTGTATTTAAAAAATTTTTTAATCCTCACCCAAGGATATGTTTATTGATTTGAGAGAGAGAGGAAGGGGGAGAGAGAAACATCGATCAGTTGCCTCTCATAGGTGCTCCAATTGAAGATCGAACCTGCAGCCTAGTTATGTGCCCTGACCAGGGATTGAACCCACAGCCTTTTGGTGCACAGGATGATGCTCCAATCAACTGAGCCACCCAGCCAGGGCATGTAAGAAATTTTAAGTTTGATGTTGCTGCTGATATTAATCAATCTTTATATATGCAAAGTATTTTTCTTCCATCTTCCTCATGTCTTATAGTTTTTTCATGTCTTTTAAATGGAATGGATGACCCAAAATTGACTTTCTGTGTACTATGAAATTTGGAAGAGGCTCTGTATTCTGTTAGGCTTAGAAGCCCTGACATAATAGAATGGCCATACTTTTAAAAAACATATTTTCCCTTGGTCTTTGGCTCTCTGTTGCTTAATCATCCTATTCTTTGATATTCATATCCATAACTTGGAGGAAAGGGTAACAGTGATTTTATTCCTCTCTGCTTATCCACTTCATACTGATGCTCTGAACAATGACTACTTTTTATCCAAGCCAAGCATTTGCTAAGAACTAGTTGCTGTGGGCATTTAACTGCCTTACAGAAATCTACCCCAGTGTCCTGGCTGATTGCTCGGTTGACTGAATCATTCCATCTGGCAAAGGGTTGTGGGTTCAATCCCCAGTCAGGGTACATACCTAGGTTGTGGGTTCGATCTCCAGTCGAGACATATATGGGAGGCAACCAATCTGTTTCTGTCTCACATTGGTAATTCTATCCCACATCAATGTTTCTCTCTCTCCTCCCCTTCCTGTCTCTAGAGTCAATGAACGTGTCCTTGGGTGAGGATTTTAAAAAAATCAACCCCAGTCCCCTGTTTATTGATTTCTGAAGATCATAGAAGAAAATGAAATGGATTCGAGAGAGGCCTTCAAGCCTTCTCACACCCATGGGCCCCCTCATCTCCACCCCCACCCCCACCCCCAATTCCAAAACCTAACAAGTCCCTTTCATAGTTCCTCAGATCCCTGCCCTTCAGCTTGTGTTTGTTGCCCACTGGCTGGGTATAACCAAATCTTAGTCACACCACGGCCCCAGCAGCTGGGCTTCTCTCTCTCCCCCATCACATTGCAGACATTCTTTTCACATCATTTTGTCCCCTCTGCTGCATTCCCTCCAGTTGGCATCCTTCCCTCTGTGCAACCTTCTGTTTCAAGGGACAGGAGTTTGCCAAGGAGATGTTGGCAGAGAGGGTCCAGTGCTCTCTTTCTCTCTCTGAAGAGCCCAGTGTCACTCATTAGCATATGAGAAGAATGGTTGTAAATAAACATCAAATGAGGTTAAGGAGCTGCAGCTCATCAATATTAATGAAGTTCACCTCACAGCCTTGGAGTGAGGTACTGATGGCGCTCGTCAGCAGAAGTAGTTTCATAAGAGCCCCTGGTTACAGAGCAGGAAGGGTTAGATTCAGCCTTCAGAGGAACGTTTGTGGTCTTTCGACCCCAGGAACGCTGCAGAGAAAGACTGTCCCTCCGTCCGTACCAGACCTGGGCTTGCAAGGCCCCTCCTGTGCTCAGATTACTTCTGTTTGTCGAAGCAGGGGGAGACTGGAGGAAGAGGCTGCATCTGCTATGCCAGCCTCTGGGATGGGAAAGCTCCAGGTCAGTCTGCAGTTCCCAAGTCAGAAATGAGGTCCCAGAGCACTAGGCTTTGCTCTCTCAAAAGCTACACTTGATTGTTTTTAAAGAGCAACTCTTAAGGGAAAGGATCTGCTAGAAGATCCCTTTCTTCAGTAACCCCACGGAACTCAAACCCTCGTTTCCAGTGCGCTGATGAAGATCTGGACTCCTTCTAAGCCCAGGCTAATAAAGGGATGAAGAAACTCCCGTTTCATGTAGCTCATGTGCCGACTACCAGTTTGGTCCCTCCACAGAGCCACGTTCGGTTTCTGGGCCTCCCTTCAGAAGACTCGCAGAGTAGCAAGTACAGCTGTCATTTATTGAGCACTTACTTTGTCCCAGGCACTACACTAAATATTTTTGATGTTATAGGATCCTCCTGAGGCTGATTCACAGGTGAGGAAAGAGAAGCTCTCAGATTTTATGTAACGTGTCTGAGGTCACATATGTAACAAGTAACATCTAGCTCTAACTTAGAGTTCTGTGCTCTTCGTCTCCGCACTCTCTGGCATCTCGGGGTCAGTCACGTAAAGTATTTGAGCTTCTGTGCTCTTCCTCCTCTTTTGTAAGATGTGCGCCCCTTCTTTTCCAGCTGAAGAGACCACACATAGTTTTATCTGAAAGTAGAACCAGAGGGCTTTAGAATTAATTTTTTAAAAATATCAAAGCACCTCTTTGAAACCATTTTTAGAAAGGAAACTTTCACTGGATGTGTTTTTCTTTGTATATAAATTCGGGGCAGTGGTATATGTGCTTTGAGAGAGTGTGTGTTAGGTAGCAATGCTACTTATTTATACACCTTATCAGGCCAACTTCTTTTATGATGAAGCACACACCTTGCGTGAGATCAAGGACTGTGGAACACAAAGCAGCCGCCTGGCTCTCACGGCTGATTTGGCTGATTCCTGTCTACGATCCTAGCCTCAATTACAGTTTCAACAATTGAACCCTGGTTTATTGCCTCAAGTTCATACTATCAGCCTCTTTATCTATGATTTCCTTGGGGGCAGGAAGGAGAACCTGATGCTTCATCAAATGGTTGTTATCACAAAAGCTACACTTGATTGTTTTTAAAGAGCAACTCTTAAGTGAAAGGATCTGCTAGTGAAACAGCCACTTATCTTTCCTCTCCTTTCCTCCTTGAAAACTCAGGGACCTTACTTGGTAATTTTTACTTAGGCAGAACGCCCAGGAATGTTTCCACAGAATGGCACCCAAAGCCCACCCATGCAGGGGCCCTTCCTGCCACCAAGGTAACCAAGCCTGGGAAGCAATTGAAACTGGGCCTTCCTTTCCCAGGCCTGTGGCTGTCAGCTTGGCTCAGAAAGAGGCAGACTGATGACTTTGTCTCCTCACCCAGTCACACTACCACACAGTTCTCATTTGAGCCTGGAGTCACATGGTCTTGCCGCTTACGGCCAAACAAGGATGCGCTGTGTCCAGTTCCTTGCACCCTGGGTTTGGCCTGGGCATCCTTCGCTGAAACCATCAGGGCCCCCAAACCCTGAAGCTTTTCCAGGGACAGACTGCATGCAGTGGCGGAGAGGAGGAGCAGAGCTGTGCAGCGAAGCAGCGGATGGTGTGCAGTCGGGGCTTTGCGAGAGCCAAGGGGTTAGTTCATCGCGGCTTTGTGTACTCAGGCACACCAGAAAACTCAGATTAATAGGCTGTTTATTCTTCAGCGTGTTCCTTGAATCAAAGGCCCTGGATGGTATTATTAAAGAGTGTTTGTGAGAGCGCCCTGGAACACTCCTCCTGGGCTCCGCTCACTGAAGAGGAACGATTGAGCCCTTTCATTTCCTGGGCAGCATCCCTCATGCTCATTGCTCACTGCAGTATAAAGGTCTGCGGGACCTTTGTTAGAAGCAGAATCTTTTGTTCTGTCTTTATGAGGTCCCATTACCTACCGCACCTTGGTCTGGGGGAATCTAATTACCGAATGCTCCTGTTTTTGAGCTACCTGAACCTGGTGAAAGCGGGGCTCTCTACCTCAGGGAGATTTGGAGGGGGTGGCTTGGAGGGTTTTTTGTTTTGTTTTGTTTTGTTTTTGTTGGCCCTGTTTGGCACTAGTTCCCTGTTTGGGCAGTATTGTCATCTATTTTTTCATGGCTGTTTAAAGGACTTCTGCTAGGAGGGAAAGAAACATCCACCTGAACCGTCTTCTGTGAAGCAAATGAAGTTTTTTGGCTATTAGAAGGCTCCCCTGAAGCGTATGAAGTGCCTTCGAACCTTATCATTGAAATATAATGACTTCCTCCGCTCCCACCCACTGCAGTAGAGATTTATATTGGAGAAGGTCAAAAAATTAGAAGGAAAATGGCTTCTCCACTCCCCCTCCAACTGCCTTTCAGCGGCAGCGTGCTGTCCCGTGAGTATTTGCTGCACTCTGTTCCCTCTGGCAGCTATGCTTTTCCTGTGGCCTGGAAAATATTGTCTTTCAGGCCTTCCACAACTTCTGTGTGCGTGCACGCGCACACGCACACAGCCCACAGCCACACTCCCCGTGGGTGTGCCTTTAACACGGAGGCATCCAGTTTACTGCAGGGGCCTGGAAGCTCACTAGCCACCGCAGACGACGCAAGCACTCACATGTTATGGGCACCCGTATATATCCGACCAGTGCAGTACAAATCATAAGCAATAGTTTTGAATCTGGCACAACCCTTAATTACCACAGCCAGAGGCCAGAAAATGAAATTGAGGTCATATATCTGGGGTTAGAACTCTAGAAACCATCTGGCATCCCAGAGCCCGGGGATCCCCCAGGGAGGTGCACCTTGGAACAGCGGGAGTCCTCTCATCCAGAAGATACTGTCCCCTCACGTCCCTACAAAAGCAGCACAGCTGTGTGGATGAGGACTATTTGCCATATATACACTCAGACCAAGATATATATACACACCCTGGCGTTTCGCCTGGTTCCTTCCATGAAGTCCATCTGTTTATCCAGTTCTAAGTCCCAGCAGGCAGTCACCAAAAAGTAAATAGTGAGAAGGGACAGGTTTTTTTCTTTCTTTCTAGATAAACATGTTCCAATGAACAAAACAGATTTTACAAACACATTCCATCTAGTAAATCTTACCTAACAGCTGTGTGAGAAGGGCTTGGAGGAGAGGGGGAGGCGTGGGGGGTCTCAGGACTTGATTAGGAGGATCAGACAGTTCAGAAATCCACAAGGCATGGGCAGCTCAGTACTACCCACTTCTTGTTAGATGGAAACCGGCTTCTTTCCTTCATTCTAGTCCCTCATCCCAAACCTGGGACCTGTGGTGGGCTTACCAAGGATAAAGGCCTGGCTGCAAGCATCAGCTTCTTCAGCAGCGTGGCCTGTCTTTCTGAGTGCGCCCCCCTCTCCCACCGACCCTGCCCTCTTCCCCTGCCCTAAACTGCTCCCCTGGGGCCCCACAGCAAATATTACCCTTGGGCAGCCCGTCCATCCCGGGCTCTGCTTTACGCGTACCCCCTCGACTGACAGTGAAGGCCTGAGCATTGGTCAAGGACATGGATTCTGCAGGACAGGGACAAGCGCTAGAAATTGACCTTCTGCCTCAGAGGTGGCTGGATATTTGTGTGTCTGATTCGACATCGAATGGGCTCACTGTACCATTCAGGGGTTGTTTTTTAAAAATGTTCTCCTCACTCCTCATTTGCGGGTCAGATGCTTTGGATAATCCGGTGGAATTCTCTCTGCTTGCCTGCTGGTTGCTGCCAGACAGAGTGCTAAATCCCGTCAGTTGGTGACTTGAAATGATGTGTGAGACAATGCTGCAATTTGGACATCCTGCGCTCATTCACATGGACCGCTGTGCCAATTAACCATAGTGGTGAAATGCGGCAACAGAGGGGGCTAAAGCTGTTTCAGCGGTTTCTGCCGCCCCTGCCTTATCTTCACCCTAGGATCCAAGTGCCTGCTAATGCTCCCACCCTGCCCCAGTGCCAGCGTGTGTCTCCGATGGGCCCTAAGCCTTGGAATCTTGCTTTGTTCACTATCGTGCCTTTAGGAGGCCTCGTAACACAATGTCTTTAACAGATTGTAGCATGCCACTGACAGAGAAGTAGCACGCATGTGCAGAATAGGGGAGTGGGAAGCGAAGCGCTCTTGCTGCTGGGTCCCTTCTCTGGGCTTTGCTCTTGCTGTCCTCTCTTCCCCAGATTACACGCCTGGCTCCTCCTCACCTGCCAGGTCTCAGCTCAGATGACGCCTTCCCTAAGAGGCTACCCTTGACCGCCCCGTCTAATGTCCCCCCTCAGTCACTCCATGTCATGCCACCCTGTTTTACTTGTGTCATTGCCTTGTCACTTTCTGCAAGTATTTTATTTGTCTACTTGTTTATTGTTTATCTCACACCCACGCGCGCGCACGCGCACACACAGTAGAATGTGAGTTCCATAAAAGTAGGGATTTTTCTCTGTCTTACCCACTGCTCTTTCTACAGAACCTATCACTGAATAAATAGGTAGGGATATAGCAATTAAGAACTTCCAAAGCAAATGCATGGTTACTGTCAGGAGATGGTAAAGGCAAACAGACAAATAGGTTGAGGAATGGAATAAAAATACCAGGTTTCTCATTCATTTTCATAATGGTTTTAATTACAGATTGAACGCGTTGAGTCAAAGGTCACATAAATTGAGTGGCGGCTCTTCATTTCTTCTGATTCAGATTAACTGCTCCCTGTTGAGCAGGTTAAGCCAGGGTCCTGGAGACCAAGTACGACGCTCTTCCTTGCTAGGCTGGCATAATGGAGGCCACAAAGATGCCTACTTCCAGATTTCCACTGGCCAGTGCCGAGCTTTGCTTCCCCTAGGGTGGGCGCCGGAGGAAACTGGCACAACAGCTTGAACAGCAGCAAGCCCAGCCCAGGTAGCTCCATCCTGCCTTCATTACACTCTTGCCCGCCTCCGGTTCCCAAAGAGACCACGTGCCTCTTTGAAGCTCAGGGGCCCTGCAGCTCCTCCTGTTATGAGGGCTCGAGGGAGGGTGGGTGCGCCTTGGCGCTGGCCTGCCCAGCTGTGGCACAGTCTGACTGAAAGCACTCACTCTTTTAGCCCAGCAAACACACGACACTCATCTCCTCAGAAGTCCTTCACCCAAACGAGAAGCATTAGCTCCTCAGAAGTTATCCTTTATCTTGTTGGGGCAAGCTCTGTGCCTAGTGTCAAGAGAGAGATATTAAAGATGAAAGAGCCTCCACCAGGAAAGGGGATAGTTTTGCCTGAATCTCTTAATTTGTTTTTCCCTGATACAAGTGCATTCATGTTGCCGGGCTCCCTGGCTTACTCCCGGCAGTTTTTAGTTATTATTCTCATGACTTTGTGGTCTCATTGATATTAGTATGTGTTTCAACAGCTGGAGGTGACGCTTCCATGCTCCACTGCTTTTTCTCTTGCGTTGCTAACGACTCTTCTGTTGGTTTCAGCCTTTAGCCAAGCCCACCCCAGCCACACCCGACTCTTGCCCTGTCTTTTATTGATGCCGTGTTGACTTTGTGTGTCTCTGTTGGTTCAGTTTTCTGAGCACCTGCAGAGAATTAGCCATCTCTGCTTGCTGCTGGGGATTGCCCAGGCCTTTGATCTATTTGATTTCCGTACTTTTGGAAAATGGTGAAGGGCTCTATAACCTCACCAAAGTACATAAAAGGTTCTATAGTTTCTGCAGCCTCACCTTCCAGGCTACCTCTGCTGAGGGACTAGAAAGTATTAATATAAATAACAGATGGAGATACCATCCACTAAGTGTTTACTATGTATCATTTACTGTACTAAATACTTAACATGACTATGCCATTTAATTCTTACTTGCAGGCCTAAAAGGCTGTACATGAACTGCCTCCAGTTATTTTTCTAACCTCATCTCTAACTTTGTTCTCTTAGCTCCATGAACTATACTGCTTCTAGGCTATTCCACTGGCCCAATAGGCACTTACCCTCCTTAAGGCCTTTGCCGTGGCTCTTCCCTCTGCCTGGAATGCTGTTTCCTCAGACGTCTGCATAGCTTGCTAGCCTCCTTCAAATCTTTCCTTAGGTGTTACCTTCTCCATGGAACTTACCTAAACTACTCTCTGCAAAGTTGTGCCGCTACCACCACCTCACACTCCCTCTCCAACTTGCTCTTCTATTTTTTTCTTTCTATCTATTATTTTAACTTACTATATTGTTTATTTGTTTATTTTTTGTATTATCATCTGTCTTCTCCAATGCAAGGTAAGCTTCGTGAGGGCAAGAAGCTTGCCTAGTCCCTAATGTATCGTAAGCACCAAAAAGCTATACCTGGCACATAGTGGGTGCTCCATTATTACTGATGAACTTTGCCCCTTCCAAAACCCTGTGAGGCAGGTGTTTCTGGTAGCCCAATTTTAAGGATGATGGAACTGAAGATTGAAGAATTTAAGTAACTACTTTGCCCCACACCATTCAGTTCATAAGTATTGGGTCTGGGATCTGAACTCAGGCTTGACTAACTCCAAAGAATGTGCTTTCAAGCACTAGGTCAATAGTTCTCAAACTTTAGTACAGCTAAGAGTCACCTGAGCTATTTGTTTAAATGTAGGTTCGTACACCATGACCTTGAGGATTCTGATTCCAATTCCGAAGGTCCGGGACACAGATGATCCATGAATCACAATTGCATACATCGGGGTACACTACATTGCCTTTAAAGTTTGGGATCTGCATAAGGAGGAACAGAGATACGTCCACTGAGCATTTGTGGGTGTCTGCCATGTACCAGTCCTGTGGCCTGTGAAAGCAAGTGAAGTGGATCCTTACTCTCAACACCCAGCCCGTTGGTGGAGATGGGACAAACATACACATAATCATAGGCCATCAATAAATCATGGCATAAAAAGCACATGCTTTGGATTTAGGCAGAGCCAGGGCTTAAAGACTAAATGTGCTACCTGCTAGTTATGCAACTGGAAAAATGGCTTAACCTCCCCATGTCTGCCAGTAAAATGAGACTAATATTTACCCAACAGGACTATTATAAGGGATTAAATGAAGCAATGGGTGTAAAGCACGCAGGTAATGGGTATAAGCTACCCACTCAGGGACGTAGCTTAAAAACAGATAGCTGGCACCAGGGGCTGTGTGAAAGAAATAATAAATAAGCGGCAGAGACAAAAAATAACAGAAAAACTCAGAAGAAGAGTTCTACAGTCTACTATTTTATAGTTCAAGTTTGAGTATCAATTCCTTTTTTTTTTTCCTGTTGCTGTTGCTTTTAATATAGTTTACATTGAAATATTTTCAAAATATTTTTAAATATAATACCCTTCCCTGCATTCTTAAGTATAACTCATATTAGCATCTAAGTATCAGCTTTCTAAACATAAATTATTTCATGGTGCTGGGAAACTATTGTATTCAGAGCCTGTTGTAGTATACCCAAACTGCACCTAGATTGTATTTTAAATATTTTTCCTGCTTCTCCATTTCTATCATACTGTTAATGCCCAATTTCTCATTGCTGTCCTTGCATCTGCCTTTTATAGTTCCTTTTTCTCTCCCAGTTTACTTTGTCTAGCCTGTATTGGGCTTAAAAACCAGATAGCCAAGTTTATCAAAACTGTGAGTATAATCAGAGCTTTTCTTGGAAGCCTAAAGTTAACCACACAAGCTTTACTTTGTGAACTTTGTGATATGTGTTTTGCCTACTTAGAGACTTATTGACATTTAGATATTTGAGCTTGCCTATCAGTTTAGTTTTAAATACATTAAGTATTATTGTGTAGGGTACAGGCACCTGGAAAAAACATTTCCATTGTTCTCAGCACTGGGAGTTGGTCCATTTTGTGGCTGCCCAACCTCACAGAGCCTTGGGAGTAACAGGGTTGTAGATCTGGCCTTTTGCTCCCAAGTAGATGATTGTTATCCTCGTTTTACGGATGAAGAAACTAAGGCCTAACGAGTAAATAGCTTGGCCCTGACTCATGTGGCTCAGGGGGCTGAGCATCATCCCACAAACCAAAAGGTCGCCAGTTTGATTCCCAGTCAGAGCACATGCCTGGATTCCCAGGCTGGGGGCATGGAAAGGCAACCGACTGATGTTTTCCTCACATCAATGTGTCTCTCCCTTCCTTTCTCCCTCCTTCCCCTTTCTCCAAAGATAAATAAAATCTTTGGGGGGGGAAAAAGAAAGAGCAAGTAGCCTGTTCAAGTGAGGTAGTCCAGCAGAGCCAAGGCAGGGTTCCAAACCCCTTGAGCCTTCCCTCCTGGTCAGCCACCCTGGTTTTAGGAGGAAAAAAAATTATTTTAGTCTGTGGAACGGACGAACAACCATCAATAAATATGATTAAAGATTAAACAAGGGAAATCTGATTGGTATTATAACTAGCCAGTTTTAGCCCTGACTTTGACAGGTGATTTTCTCCCGCCCCTGCCTTCATTTGAAGGGATGCATAACCTTGCTATGCCCCGCAGTGAGCCTGAACTGTGAGCTCGCTGGAGGAAGGACCAAGGGGCATTATAGTAGATCCAGAAGCATGTAAAGGATTGTAAAAGATGGTTATCAGTTTTTCACCCTCTCTTCATCATGTGTCCAAGGTGATTTGGAGGGGGAAGATAGAGCCGCTGAGAATGAGGGGCACAGAAATAGATTTCTGAGGGAAGATGCAGAGCTGACAATTTCTCTGAGGGGTGGATTTCTCCCTCCTTCCTTCCCTCCCTCCCTTCCTTCCTTCCTTCCTTTCCTTCTTTCGTGATAGCTTTATTGACATATAATTTTCATACCATAAATCTGGGTAGCATTTTGTGAAATGAGTTTTATTATTTTGATTGTAAGAAAACACAAATCACCCATAATCCGCAAACCCAGACTTAGCCACCGTCATTAAGACTTTGGTGTATTCTGTTCTTTTTCATGTGCAAATTTATATATATTTTTTCTTTTAAAGCAAATATGGGATCATACTTTATACAACAGCTTTTATTTTTGCTCTTTCCACTTAATATCATAAAGTCATCTAGTTTATTTCTTCTCATCTTATGCTCATTTAGGCAGATGAATTAAATCTTTATTGTAAATGCTTCCAGAGGGAAACTGGACATCTGAGGTCGAAAATTCAGATGCCTGCAGCAGCAGCCAGACAGGGGACGCAAGAAGGCAGCTCAGGTGCTATCTGGTGGGATGCGGCAGGGACCGTGCCAGCCTGACAAGGACATCCTCTGCCTTCGCCTCCCGCTGAACGTGGCCTTGCAGGAATGCTGGCCCAGGGTGGCCAAGCCTTCTGATTTTTTTAAAAAGAGATGTCCCATATATAGATTGTATGGTGGGAAATGGCTTTATTTATTTATTTTTTATGTTTTAGTTCAAAATTTAAAAGTACAGTGTCAGCCAAACAAAACCTGTGTCTCCAATGGTGAGCACTTAGAGCTTCACAAGCATCGTCTCACTTAATCCTCACTGCAGTCCTGCTCCTGTAACAATTATTTGTTACAAACCAGCAGTGAATAAAAGAGTGAAAATCTTTGCCCTTTTGGAGCTTACATTCTAATGCAGTTAAAAATATACAAATAAGCAAGGACTCATGGACAAAACCAAAGGGGAAGAGCTGAGGGAGGGGAAGAGCTGAGGGAGGGGAAGAGGGAGGGAGGGGGCAAGGGAAAGTGGTGGGGGGGAGGCAGAGACAAATGTATGTGAAAAAATAAATTAAAAAATACAAATAGATCAGACAGTGGTAAATACTACAGAGAAAAATGAAAGAAAAATGAGACAGGGACTAGGACAAGAGTTGCTATTTTAAATACTATGGCCAGGGGAGGCCTTGCTGGTACAATGGTATTTGAGCAGGGGCCTGAAGGAGTGAAGAGCTACACAGACATCTAGGGGCAAAGGGGACGTCAGGTACAACAGCCTGAGACAAGAGCATGCTGGGCATACTCAAAGAACCAGCAAAGCCAGTGTGGCTGGGGTAGCCTGAGCAGGGGATGAATAGAAGAAGATGCATATAGGGCAATAGCAGGGGTGTCCATTGTGTAGATTCTGAGAAGAAAGCAGTATTAACACTTTTTATAGATGAGAAGACTGAGGCCCAAAGTATCTTACCCATGCCGCATAGCCAGGAAATAACAGACGTTTTGAACCCTGTCTTAATTCCAAATCTCCTGTTCTTAGCTACTGTTTCTGCTACTGTAAAGCACTAACATGAGATATAATTTTCACACCATAAATCCGGGTTCCATAGCATTCCCACTCTTCTACCAAGTTGTGTGCTACGTTGATTCAAATTGTGTCCTACCTGTTCTTTATGCTACTGCCGCAACCACAGAGAACTACAATAAAAGCCTAGAATGTTCGACCCAAATAGAACCCTGAGGATTATTGAGACAAAAAGTTTGCACATTTTTAAATAGTTCTGAGTAGTCTTGCTTTTCTCAGACCTTTTGATATCTTCCCAGTGCTCATACTTGGGTCTTTTCCCCTAATTTTCAAAATAGGTTATACATGAATGTGACAGAATTCAAAAGGTCAAAAGGGTGCACAATCTAACATACCTTAAAATAAATTTAACTTTATTTAATTGACCCTGATTATTTATACATGAGGCATGACAGAGGAAGAAACTGAGGCCTAAAGAGTTGGTTGCCCAGTTGAAGGCCACCCATCAACAAAGGAACCAGGTACCTTACCTAAACTCCAATGAGTAAGACGAGACTTTGTCTTGTAGAATATTTCTACATAAAAGAAATTGGGTGGGTTCATCCTTTGATGCCACTGGAGTATTTTTCATCTGTTTCCTTTCTTTTTGTGTGCCTGCCAGTCCCACCGAAAGATAAGGATTAGGGTTCAGAAAGCCTAACCATTGTGTCATTTCCCAGGATGGCGAGCCGCTCTCATTTGGTTCACATTTTTATTAAAATAAGATGAGTGATTTCCTCACATTACAGGCAAAGAGTCTTTTACCAGGAAAACCATACTTTTAAAAACACAGCTGATGGCTTTAAGGAACAGTAACTGCTAACATCAATTTCCTTTCACATCCAGTCCCCAAACCGTCAGACACTCTCCTGTCTCTAGCTGCCTCTTTCTCTTACCCACACGTATACATATAATTATAGATATGGTACATTTTATACGCCCACAAATGACTGAACACAGCAGGAAAGACAAAGGTGGCTTCTTCCTGGAGAGATATATGTGTTTATCTATATCCAACCCTCTTTTCTGGTTCCTGCTGTTTTTGTTTCCTAAGTGTATTTTTTTAGTTGATGGGTAGCCATAAATCCATCATCATTGGTGGAAGTTAGTGGATTCTGACGAGAGAATAGGCTGTGGTCTTTATAAATACGCCCACATGCTGGCAACAGCCTTTCCCTACTCGCACAATCGAGAATCAGGGAACTTTAGATTGGTTTTTTATTTTTAGTCTGTCTTGGTTCAACTCACCCTCAGTGAGTAACTCCGTTAGCCACTACTTCTTTTTATATTTATTTAGAAAAGAAGGAAAATGCATTTGAAGCAAATCAAAAGCATAATCTGTTCCACTTCTTATTTATTCTGTGGCTACTTTGGACAGTGAAAAGCCCAGAGAAATAATAAGTTTTATTGGTTTTTGTTTTCTATGGCTTGCTTTCTCAGACAAGTAAGTCCTCATCAGACAGTTTTGTTGATAGCTTATAAAGTTCCATTCCAACTATCAGCCTGGCTTTACATGGAAAAGGAAGAAAGTAATTGGAAGTATTTTTTTGTTTTATTTTTTCCTTTTTTTTTTTTTAGGAAGTATTTTCTATGCCTATTAAATATACTTTTCTCTTGCTAATCTGTGTCTAGTCCTGTTAAATTTTCAGATACAGGTTTATAGTGTCTTAAAAGTGTTTATTTTTGTTATCCCTTCTCTACAGAGATTAGCAGCAAGTCACCTAAACTAGAAAAGGTCTGACAGTTTGTTTTGCACACAGCAAGGAAGCTGGGAGCCAGATCAACTACATCTGACCCTGGAGCCAGCCTAGAAGGATGATAGAGATGGAACAGCTGGTGGCAGACTTAAATGTTAACAGTGACAATAATAATAGCAGTTGCAGCTAACACTGTATTCTCATTATGAAATTCACTGTGCTAGGTGTTTTTCATCTATAGAAGAAATAAAAGCGGCTGAGTTCCCAGGGACCCAGGGAAAGAAAAGGACAGAGGGACATGTAGTAGAAAGAGGCCTTGCGCCGGAATGAGAAGGCTTGATTTGATTGTGGCTCTACCATTTACTTGGTGATTTTGTCCGTTGCTGAGGCTCATTTTCCTTGCCTATAAAAATAGAAATAATACCAGTAGCCTCTCCCTACCCCCACAAGGTTCTTAAGGAGATCAAAAGTGATAATGCATATGATAATGGTTTGCATAATTATATAGTCTCTCTACCAATATGACTCATCAGCACTTTTTTAAAAAAAGATTTTATTTTTTATTTTTAGGAAGATGAGAAGTGGGGGAGAAAGAGAGGGAGAGAAACCTTGATGTGCGAGAGATGCGTTGATTGGCACACCCCCAACTGGGGGCCTGGCCTGCAACCTAAGCGTGTGCCCCATCGAACCGGGGACCCTTTGGTTTGCAGGCTGGCACTCAGTCCACTGAGCCACACCCACCCGGGCTCATTAGCACTTTTAATAGTGAGGTGATAGAGGATTGGCAGTGCATTGACTCTCAAGAAAGGTGGCGTGCACCTGCCTTCAGGAAGGAAGCCTATTTTACTCCTTCATCAAGGAAGAACAAAGGCAAGATAAAATAATCATGAGATAAGGAATAAAAGTATTTTAGCCACCCACTGGCTTGAGCTGGAGATCTCCACGGATTGTGCCTTCTGCAGCTGCCAT
The DNA here is from genome assembly GCF_021234165.1 of Pteronotus mesoamericanus. NCBI lineage: Eukaryota > Metazoa > Chordata > Mammalia > Chiroptera > Mormoopidae > Pteronotus > Pteronotus mesoamericanus. The sequence goes on along the minus strand of NW_026555299.1, from coordinate 1,131,110 downwards.
CCCACCTGTGTGCCTCAGATGACGGGGGTGATAACAAGAGCGGGACTGTTTATTGAGCACTTCCTTGTGTCATATACTCGCACTTTCCATTTTCTCCCTCTCTCTCTTTTGTAATCAATCATCCCTTAATCCTCTCAAGAACTCTTCACAATGAGTATTAGTATTGTTATTATATTGTTATAATAGCAATAATAATAATGTTACTATTATTATTCACTTATTTCTAATTGGCTTGCTCAATGTCACATGACTAGCTAGTGAAAAACCAGGATTTGGATCCTGTTTGGCTGATTTGGGGCCTGCACTCTTAACCGTGTGTTATCAGACCTACTTAGGGGTTAGAGGCCAGGCATTTTTCAATGTTCTCTACAGGGCCCTGGAGTTTTAAAAATTTTATTTATTTACTTTTAGAGAGAAAAGGGAGGGAGAAAGAGAGGGAAACATTAATGTCTGGTTGCCTCTCAAGCGCCCCCTATTGGGGACCTGGCCGGCTACCCAGGCACGCGTTCTGGCTGGGAATTGACTGGTGACCCTTTGGTTCACAGGCCGGCATTCAATCCACTGAGCAGCAACAGCCAGGGCAGTGCCCCAGGCCTTCTGTTCCCCTCCACCTTATTCCTCGCACCCTTAGCCTAGGCAAGGGCAATTGAGAAAGCTGGGCAAGAAAGCCTATTTATCTCTGTTATACATTGAGGTTCCTTATACGATTCCTATCAGGGAAAAAAAAGTATATCAGTTTAAGATTTTTTTCAACCCTCACATACCACAATGTATTTATTTTACAGGTGAGAAAATGGAGATCCAGAAAAATGTAATTAGTTCTTTGCAGAACGTAGACCAAGTGTTTTCTCTGTATTATGATGTGTCTTTGTGGAAGAACAGAAAATCCCCTCTAAAACAATGTGAAAGCCCTCACTCTGGCCAGAAAGACCCATATCAGGAAATTTAAGATACTGCCTTTCTTTCAAAGGTTGAGTGACATGTCCTAGACATACCACCACTGAGAGGGCAGGATGTTTCCTCTCCCCTTTAGTTACCAGGAGGAGGGAGTGAGTTCATTCTCCACTCCAGCTCTTATGCCTGTTGAACCATTTCTGTTCAGTTGAGAGTAGGAGCGGGTCACAGGAGTTTGCCACAGCACCTGCTTCTTCCCAGATGAGAGTTACATCTTGGCTCTGAGGCCACTGTTTCAAAGGGCACACCCTGTGCTCTTATTTCCAAACAAAAACCTGAAGCAGCAGCACCTGGTAGAGCTGGGCTGGTTGGTCTCTGGATTAGAATGAATGGTAGTGCACATGCTAGGCTTGAAATAACTTTCCTGATGGGCTGCTGGGCCCTTTGGGAGCTTATGGTGCCAAGATCTTGCTCCACATTTTGATGTCTAAAGCTGCCTGCCATTTCCTCAATAAACGGTCAGGAGACTCTGCCTGTGCCAGAGGAACCAGCCCTGTTGCTACTGGCACTGGTGCCTCCTTTCATACTGCCATGTGGCTGCCCACCCTGGGCCTGCGTGAGCCTGGTTGTTTCATGTTACCAAAGCTGCCTAAGACAGTGACCTTCCCCAGAACCAAGCCTTGTCTCGATCCTCCAGCTCTCAATGGCTCTGTCCTGATTGACAGAAGACAGGGCAGCACCCTAAGGGTCTGACTCAGTTTGGGGGTTCTTATCATATCAGCCCAGACCTCTAGTTCAGAGCCACAGCGGTGGCTAGGGGCGGCCATGGTGAGCCTGAAAACCTGGTCAGGCTGCCATGATGTGCCACACACGATCCCAGGATAGAAACGTGCAATGTAGACCTTGATTAGAAGTGCTTGCATTTCTTTAATCTTTGTATAATATAAACAGTTCCTGGGGAGTTGCTTTTGTTCATTCTAAAAATTGCCATGAAATTGTTACTATTTATGTCTGATTTAATACCTCACCTAGAACATATATACTGGTCAAATAGAAATAGTCACTTAATGTTGGGTTTAGTCATAACAAAATATAAAACTAAAGAGTCTGGCTTTCTGCCCCTATTTGAACACACTAATCACGTTCTGTAGAGTAATGAGTTGGCAAAGGGTAGTGTTAATAATGGCCCAAGTACTTTACCCCACAGGTGTCGTTGGAAACCATCACTTCTCATTTCTTTTGTAAAATCATTTCCCTTTCAGTAAACTAATTACTATTTCCCTCAATTTAACATAAAACAACAGTGCTGCCAAAGAAGATAAAATTGAAGAACACAGCCTGCTGTTCTTCGGGGGCTTGGCTTCACAGCAGCTCAGCCCTGGGATGTTAGAATCGTCCTGCGATTTGTAGTACCAAGTGCTGGTGGGGAGTGAGGCCGTCAGATGTCTTGCCTACTTCCTCTCCCTGCCCCCACTCGCCTCATTCCCTTCCCCACTCTTGCAGGGTCACGCTGCAGAGTATTTACTCAGCTGTGGACTGGTACCAAAGCCTCAGTGCCATGGGGATCGGAAGGGGTGGTATGGTCATGCCCCGAACTATCCATGTCCTTCCGAGCATCTCTTGGCACAGCAGCCTGGCTGAGGGTGAGTGTCATTTAGAATGAGCCTTCACAACCCTTGCATAAAAGAACATAAAAACAATTGCAACTGAAAATTGGAGAGTCCACTCATGGGCTGTGGTGTTCTCTGGCCTTTGTGGTCATTCCTATCGAGATCATGCAGCCAGCCAACTAGAAGTTGTTTAGTCCTCTGGGATTCCCCGTGGCTTTGGTACCATTTCATTATCCCCAGTTCTTGTCCCAGCACTAGCTCACCCAGCCATCAACATGTAGACACTCATACAAATGAATTCAGACTAAACCCCATTACCTCCCCATACTTTTGGAGCTAAAAACCCTTGATTCAGGCTCAGGGGAAGGCTTTTTCTTAGTGAGGGACAAAGATACGGCCCCAGTTCCTTCCATCTGGCACCCCTCCACTTATCAATCTCCTTTAGTGACACGACTTTGACCTGGAAAACGTACCACTTCCCAGGAAGAGCAGAGGCATCTGAGTCTACAACCACACGCCGCCACAGTTCCTCAGAGCGAATGTTGTGGGACACACATGGTGGTCTGTGAGGGGTTTGCAGAGATGACTAAGCGGCCCCCACGGAGCTTCAGAGGCAGGAATTTCCACAGCAAGAAGGCAAACCAGATGTAGAAAAGACAAGAGAAGATCTTCATGCCTCTTTTCCAAGAAAAGAAGGGAGAACAAGTTAGCCCTTGAATATATTCAACATCAGTAATTTCTGACTAGCTTCATTTTCTTACCCAAAATAACCTCTTCCATCACTCTCTAGGATTAAAGATAACCAATGAAAAAATATTTTGAGTTGGGGACTACTTACGTGAGAAACTACAGTATTCATGCTGGAGTTGTAACAGTGGTACACTGAATTGCTGGGCAGTAACCCCGAGGTTTCCTCTGATTTTCAAGGTAAAATTGATGCTACCTATGCAAATAAATATTCAAGCGGATTGAGTTGAGCACTTGATGAGAAGGCGCTAGGAGTCAGCAAGCCCAGGAAAGTAGTGCACTGCCATGAGTTACCGCGTTTCCTGAGAGCTATGGTACCTACCAAACAGGACATTGTCCTTTTTCAGCATGTCATAGCTCCCAGATCTCCTCAGGCTCCTCTAAGTTGCTAGGCTGCCTCCTGTTCCTGGGAGTCCCCATTTCTGTACTCACGCAGTGACCAGAACTTTGTCCCTGTGAATTTTCATCTGAGTCACTATGTGAAGCATATTTCCATGCATTCATTCCTTCAACAGATATTTACTAGTATGTGCCAGGCATTCTGGTAAGGGCTTCAGTTAAGTCCAAAGATTTCTCAGTTTCAGGGCTTCAAATTTTAATTTAATTTTAATTGGTTAATAATTATAAAATAATACTACCATTTTATTGAGCACTTTGCTAATTATCCAGAAAAGTGTCATATATAAATGACCTCATTTGATTTTTACAACAATCTATGAGGTAGGTAGTGTGGTTTTTCACATTTTTAAATGTGGAAACCAGGGTTCAGAGAAGTTGTAGAACTTGTCCAAGTCACGCTGCGGGTGAGCAGTGGAGCCAGAGCAGTCTGATCACAGAGTCTGGGCTCTGCCCTCATACAGCCGCCCTGCCCGGCTACTCCGCCCTGTTTAACGTGGCAGCCTACAGGGCACCCACGTGTTTCACTTGGATGTGAATTGTGTCAGTCACCTGGCATGACGTCCCGGCCTCGTCCTGGCCGGTGTGGCTCAGTCGGTTGGAGTGTCGTTCTGTAACTGCAAGGTTGCAGGTTCAACCTTGGTCAGGGAACACACCAAGGTTGCAGGGGTTCAATCTCTAGTCTGCGTACATACGGGAAGCAACCAATTGGTGCTTCTCTCTCACCTCCATGTTTCTCTCTCTCCCTTCCTCTGTCTCTAAAAATAATGAAAAAATGTCCTCACGTGAGGATAAAAATTTAAAAAGTAAAAATAAAAATGTTTAAAAAAATAAAGGCCTTCCCTCACCAGCTGGCTCTCACCTGCTAGTGCAGAACTCGCAGGGCCTTTGGAGCTAGGCAGGCTTAGGTCTGAACCTCAGTCCTCCCTTCCCTCCTTAGCTGTTTCCTTCAGAAAGTAATTAACTTGAGTTAAACTCTAGTTTCTTTATTTCTAAAATAATAATAGCAAATACCAGCAGAGCACTTAATGGCGGGCCATTGTTCTAAGTACTTTACATTAACTCACAGCAAATGTATGATATTGGTTCTATCATCCCCACCTTATAGATGGGGACACTGAGGCATTGAGTGCTTAAAAGTCAAGTAATTTGAAATCAGTGGTAAAGCTCAAATTTGGACCCAGACAGCCTAACTCTAAAGTCCATGCTATTAGCTACAATACTACACTGCGCTGCCTCTAGAGCTGATGGGATCAAAGGTGCAAAACCCTCTGGTCTAGAGCCAGGGATGGAGTTGATGGGACAATTACCAGATTTAGAATAAGAAAGTTTAACAGCTCTGACCACCCACAAAAAGAGAAGCACCAATTTGTGGAGAGTGTTCTGATTTTGATCTCATACCAAAGACTTCTTATGTCTTTGAACTTTCAGGACTTGCTGGCTGAAACTTTCCTAATTGTGGGGATTCCTTTAGAGAAGCGTCTGTTGGGACACACCACCTACCTTCCCTGCACCTGCTGGGGTGCTGAGCGGCAGGGATGAGCAATGACGAGTGGCCACCAGCGCAGGTGTGCCCACCCCCAACCCCCAGTCCTCCGTGGCCTCTGGCCCAGCACAAGCCTCAGGGCTGGACCCCCAGCCTTTCCTGTTGACAGTAATTAGAACCTTTCAGACTCAATTTCTCACATTAAAAAAAAAAATCCCACTTCACCTGGAGCTATTTTGTTTCTGCAGTTTGTTTGGAGGGGAAAGCAAGCTCTTAAGCCTTCACACATTAATGGTTGATAAGATCGAGCTCCTGAAAATGTTAGCTGGGGAAACCTTGCAGCCAGACGCCTGAGTCTGAATCCCAGTTCCGCCGCCTAAGCACGCACCACCCGGGTTCGGGAACGTGCAGTGGGGATCACAGTAGTGAAGATCGATGAGCTAACACGTGAAACCCCTGGCAGAACAGCACTCTGCTCAAGTGCTCAAAGAATGTCAGCTATGAATATTATCACTATTAAGCCCATCCAGCCCTCAGTCACCCTTTGTTCCCTCCCAGCCTGTCCCCCAGGCTCTGGACCCTTCTCTCCTCACTCAGCAGATTATTTCATCTCTCTTAGCCTCCACATCCTCGTCTGTGAAATGAGACTGAGCATACTGGAGTCTACTTAATAAGATGTTGTGAAGGTTAAGTGAGCTACTTCAAGGCCTGAGCAAAGACCTCAGTGACTATTCAATCTCATTACTGTTAGTCCTGAAGCAGAGAGGGCTGCCTGGGAGGGCCTTTGAGATCTTGGAGAGTTCTAAACGCTGAGGGGCCCAAAGTAGACAGGAGCATTTAGGGTTAACTAACGCCCGAGCGTGACTGCTGGCGTGCTCAGTTCTGTCACACTGCATGGGGAACCCAGGAGGCACGTGGTAGTATCATACAAATGAATACTGCAGAAGGGGACTCAGAAACAGGTTTGGCTCAGGCAGTGGGGCAGAGAATAATCAAGGCAAAACGCCCCTAGGTTTTTCTCCTAGGCATTTTCCCCTCTCCTCTTCTGCCTTTGCTCCCACGATTTAAAACACAAAACCAAACTAACTCTCATTGTTGGGGGTTACTATGTTCTGGACATTCTGCTAAGTACTTTATAGACATCATCTCTTTTCATCTTGATTTCAACCAGGAAAGGTAGGCATCATTATTTTATACACGACAAACTGAGATCTAGAGAGACGACAAACAGATTTAGAGAGATTTGCCTACCTGGTAAATTGCAAAGCCAAATTTGAACCCTAGCATGTGGGACAGGAAGGAGATAGCTCTCATTTGCTCATCATTGTTTTGATTTTGGGACAAATACCACTCACCATTCTCCCGAATACCCACTGTGCAGCTGAGGAGTGTCTCCAAGTGACAGATGCCTCTTCATGGAGCTCACCTAGCCTTGATATCATCTAACCACTACTCTAATAGACACACAATTAGGGTGGTACAAGTTGTTTATTTGCCTGGCTTGCTTTCATCTCTTTATCTGACTATCTTCCTTACTTTGCCTTTGGGAAAGTCAAGTTCCAGAAGCGGTGGGCAGGGGGTTCTCTGTTTTTTTCTGAAGGATTTGGTGTTTCTGAGAGACTGTTAGCACATTAGAGAAGTACAGAGTTCTTTTTGTAAATCATTTTTCTGTCTTTGGGATGCAAGTATTAAGTACGTGAGTCAGAATACAATCAAGAACCCAAAGGGCGCTGAACAACTGAAACCAGGAGACGATTCCCAGCATTGTCCTTCTTGATTACTTTTGGGCACGATGCAACTCTCTCTCTCTCTCTCTCTCTCTCTCTCTCTCTCTCTCTCTCTCCTCATTTTCCTTCACCCTGTTTATCTTCCCAAGGATATTTTGTAAGTAATTGCAGGGATAAATGTGAATTCCTATGAGACACTTTGACCACCACCTCCAAGAATGGTATCAGGTATATCCACCAAAGTTTAGTCTGGAAAAGCACTGATGATTCAAAGATAGAACTTCCCTTTATTGACTTCCTGCAAGAAAGCACTTCTCTCTACACATATATAGGGAGTTCTGAAGTGAGATTGAAGTGGGAACACATTCGATTCAGTGGCTTTTCTCCCTTCCCTTTGCCTTTCCCTTCCCTCACCCCAAATCTGTGAGACCACGAGTGGCCATTGCTCCTTCCATTGAAGAATAAAACCCCCTGCCAGGCTGTGCCCGGGTCAGGCTAGCGAGGAAAGGAAAGCACACACCCTGTTGTGGCCAAGACAAAGGCCACAAAAGCCATCTTGATCCTTTGACCTACATTGACGCTGATTCTGTTCCTTGGTGTCCCTGACTTTGGCAGTGTGGTTAGTTTAACTCTCTGCCCCCACCTTGAATTGAGCTTTGATGAAAAAGTAGTAGGAACCCAGGCCTGTCCCCGGGGATTTGGGGTTTTTATCTTGGAAAAGCATCAACCGAACTAGCAGGGGCAGGAGATCTGAATTCCTGTGGCTTGGGCTAACTTAGGTCCAAAGAAACCAAGTGCCTATGATCATCTTCATTCCCCAAATGTGGCCATGCCCTTTGGACTCCCTTCTCGCACTCACTCTCCAGTTAGGCCGGCTTCCAGGCTGCTTGCCCTTGCCCTTGCTTTACCATTAGCATGTCCTTTCAGTTTTGAAATGCTTCAGCCTGTGGAATGCTACCTGTGAGTTGCTGCCGCATGGCTGATCTAAAATCTTTGGGAATGGTACTTGCAGTACCAACACAACTTCTAAGCATCTGTGTACTTCCTCTCCCTTGGGGTCCTACAAACCTCCCTGAGATTTGTCTCTCCGGGTCTTCTGCTGGGCCCCAGAGCCTCATGCTGGCTCATCTCTCCCGAAGCACTGCTTCTGTGTATCGGGGATTATTTGTTTGCCTTGATTGTATACCTTGGACCACTCACTTGGCTTACTATATAATACGATGACCAGATTTGTGTGCGGGCACCAAAACAAAGCCAGCCTGCATAATGCTGGGTGATAGAGTAATAAGTTCTGCGGGTTGCTGCACTGTGTGCTTCTCTTCCATACATTGCAGGCCTAAGTTTGCCTTAATTCTGCTTCCAGATATTCTGTGGATGGGTCTTTGGGCATGTTGTGGTGAATGTTACTGTGCCAGGGAATTTGAGCAGATTTAACCGGGTTTTAAATGAGTCCTTCTTGCAGATTTTTGTACACAGGGAAAAGTAAACTAAGAAGGCTGATTGAGGTACCCCTGTTCCCTCTTCTCCCTGCCATTTTTCAAATCAGTGAAGTTCCTTTGGCTATAATGTTGCAGCCAGGCACCTCCCACCCAGGAAAAGCTTTGTACAAACAGTGATCTTAAGATCTCACCCCTGGAGGTTAGTGGCTAGCACATCCTTAACTCTTGCCTTTAAAAGAGCAGCTCTACTGAGACTAGGTCTGAAACCCATGAAATGACCCAAAAGAGAGCAGTAAGTTCCCGTGCAAAGACCTAATGTTTCTCTTCATTTCCACTTCAGACTTGCTGACCATGAAAGAATATCACTGTTTGCTGCAATTATTGTGCCCGGATTTCCCGCTGGAGCTGACTCAGAAAGCAGCCAGGTATGTCTCCTGGGCTCCTGAAGCCAGCTCAGCCCCCTCTGTGCGGCGGGGCTTTTTAGAGAAAGCTGAACTGTGTACAAACAAACCATTATGATAAGAATAAAACCATTAGGAAAGAAACTGGCATTTGGAGAGAGGTCTATTTGGGATCTGCCCAAAAACATAATACTCACTTTCTGCGCATCCATACGGAAGCCAAATGATCCTTTGTGGTTTCTGTGGGGAGCCTTAGGGTCTGCAGATAGAGTTGGGGGGAGGTGAAGTAAAGAGGCAAACACACACATACACACACATGCATGAAAACCCCCAGAGGATATTCTGAGAAAAGAAGAGGCAAGGGTTGGCAGCAGCTTGTGAGGAAGGGGGTTGATGTTGGAGACTGGAAAGACATGAAGGTGATAAAGCCCAGCTGAAGGAAGGATAAGTTGTACTATTTATGCTAAAAGATCATTCCAGAACTAAGAAGACTTGGCAGAAATAGTTAGAGCCTCCTAATTTCTGTGTTTGGTTTCACTGTCATTCACATTTTTAATCAAATGAGGTGGTTGGCCTATGCACTCAGTTAACTTTTAACACAAAACCTGAGCTAAGGAAGCAAATGGAAGCATAGTAAAATCAATCAATCAGTCAATCAATCTTTTCTGAAAAGTGTCATAACAGAATTTTTAGGAAAATACTCTGTAAGACCCACCTCATTTTTTTTGCACTTCACAGATACCGTGTTTTTTACACATTGAAGGCTTGCAGCAACTCTGGGTTACGCAAGTCTCCTGGCACCATTTTTCCAACAGCGTTTGCTCACTTTGTATCTGCACATTTTGGTAATTCTCACAGTATGTCAAACTTTTTCATTATCATTATTTTTGTTATGGCGATCTGTGGTAAATGATCTTGGATGTTACTGCTGTAAATGCGTGTGTTCTGACTGCTCCACCAGCCAGTCATTCCCCCATCTCTTCCCAACCCACTTGGGCCTCCCTGTTCCCTGAGTCACAACTACACTGAAATTTGGCCAGTGAATAACCAGACAGTGGCCTCTAAGTATTAAAGTAAAAGGAACAGTTGTATGTCTCTCACCTCAAATCAAAAACTAGAATAGAAATTATTCAGCTTAGTGAGGAAGGTATGTTGAAAGCCAAGATAGGCCAAAAGCTAGGCCTCTTGCATCAGTTAGGCACGTTGTGAATGTAAAGGAAAAGTTCTTTGAAGAAATTAAAAGTGCTACTCCAGTGAATGCATGAACGATAAGAGACCAAAACAGCCTTATTACTGATAAGAGGAAAGTTTCCGTGGTCTGGATAGAAGATCTAACCAGTCACAAAATTCCCTTAAGCCAAAGAAAGCCTTGTCCAGAGAAAGACTATAACTCACTTCAATTCAATAAAAGCAGAGAGGTGAGGCAGCTGCAGAAAATTTTGAAGAGGTTGGTTCATGAAGTTTAAGAAAAGAAGCAAGTTATCCAGAAGCTTTAGCTAAAATAATTGATGAGGGTAGCTACAGTAACCAACAGGTTTTCAGTGTAGATGAAACAGCCTTCTATTGGAAGAAGATGCCACCTAGGACTTTGACAGCCAGAGAGAAGTCAGTGACTTGCTTCAAAGCTTCAAAGGACAGGCTGACTCTCCTGTTAGAGACTAATGCAATTGGTGATTTTAAGCTGGAGCCAGTGCTCATTTAACATTCTAAAAATCCTAGGGCCCTTAAGAATTATGCTAAATTTGCTTTTCCTGTGCTCCAGAAGTGGAACGACAAAACCTGGATGACAGCACATCTGTTTACAATATGGTTTACTGAATATTTTAAACCCACCATTGAGATTATTTTTGACAGATTCCTCTCAAAATACTACTGCTCATTGACAATGCACCTGGTCACCCAACAGCTCTGAGGGAAAAGTACAAGATTAATGCTGTTTTCGTGCCTGCTAACATAACATCCATTCTCCAGCCCATGGATTAAGGAGTAATTTTGACTATCAAGCAGTGTTATTTACATTGTCATAGACAGTGATTCTTCTGGTGGATCTGGACAAAATAAATTGAAAAACTTCTGCGAAGGATTTACCATTCTAGGTGCCATTAAGAACATGGTTCATGGGAAGAGATCAAAACATCGCCACAAACAGGAGTTTGGACGAAGTTGATTTTTACCCTCATAGATGACTTTGAGGGGCTGAAGACTTCAGCGGAGGAGGTAACTGCAGCCGTGGTGGAAATAGCACGAGAACTAAAATTAAAAGTGGAGCCTGAGGATGTGACTGAATTGCTGCAACCTCATGATAAACTTTAACAAATGGACAGCTGCTGCTTATGGGTGAGTAAAGAAAGTGGTTTCTTGAGATGGAATCTACTGCAAGTGAAGAGGCTGTGAAGATTGTCGAAATTACAAAAAACAACAACAACAAAGGATTTAGAATACTACACAAACCTAGTTGATAAAGCAGCAGCAGGGTTTGAGAGAATTGACTCCAGTTTTGAAAGAATTTCTACTGTGGGTAAAATCATTCATGAAAGGAAGAGTCAAATGCAGTGGCAAACTTCACTGTTGTCTAATTTTAAGAAACCGCCACCGCCCTGACCGGTCAGCAGCCATCAGCATCGAGGCAAGGCCCTCCACCAGCAAAAAGCTTAGGACTCGCTGAAGGCTTAGGTGATGGGTAGCATTTTTTAGCAATAAAGTACCTTAAATAAAGTACTTTAAATTAAGATACGTACATTAATTTTTTAGACATAATACTATTGCACATTTAATAGACTACAGTATAATATAAACATAACTTTTATATGCAATAGGAAACTAAAATATTCATGTGGCATGCTCTATTACAATATATGCTTTATTGAGCTGGTCTGGAACTGAACCCGCAATATCTCCAAGGTATGCCTGTGTTACAGCATACATGATAGATACATGTCCTTATACATTGTCCAAACCCAGAGATGGTATAACACCAGGAGTGAGTGGTAGTGTAAACTATGGACTTGGGGGATGATGTGGCATGTCAGTGTAGGTTCCTCAGTCGTGACAGACGCACCACTCTGGAGGGGGATGTTGGTAATGGGGGAGGCCATGCATGTGTAGGAGAGGGATTTGTATTGAAATCTTTGTAACTTCCCTTCGACTTTGCTGTGAACATAAAACTGCTTTTAAAAAAGTAAAGTCTTAATAATAATTTTTTGAAATACCCAGCTTCCCTAAATCATAATGAATGCATTTACCTTTATTCTTTCATTTATATTCATTTACCTTAATTATCTCAATCCTCATAAAAACGGTTACTTCCCATTTTACAGAAAAATAAACAGGTATATCTCAATTAAAAAATATATTAAAAAAGAGAAAACCGAAGCTCAAAGAGGTTAAGTCCGTTGCCTGAACTTACTGATAGTTCAGTTGGTTTTAGCATTGCCCTGTACACCAAAAGGTTGCAGGTTTGATCCCTGATTGGGGCACATACGGAAGGCAACTGATCAATGTTTGTCTCACATCAGTGCTTCTCTCTCTCCCCTCCTTCCTTTTTCTCTTAAAAATCAATGAAGCATATCCTCAGGTGAGGATATAAATAAATAAACAAACCAACAGTCCCAGGTTCACCTGAATCCAGAGCCTTTGGTGTGAACCTCCTCACACTTCATGACATCACTTCTGCTTGGTAGTTGGACCCACTGACACAAGGCTGCGTGGGCCGCACTGCACCAGGAACCCCCTCGCTCCTAACATGAACCAGCCAGCCCCTGGCTGACTAGGAAGATGGGAAATCCACTGCTGCCCACAGCTGACAGCAGCCTCGCACGGCGGCAGGCTGTTTGGCAGTTCAGAGCTCATACTAATTTCGCCAGTCATGGGCAAAACCTGTTTAGTGATCACACACCCCAAGTTTTTTAGGGTTTTGTTCCCCTCATTGTTCAATGGATACTTACCTTTTGCAGTTCAGGTTTTATAATTTTAATTTACTCTGCTATCCGAAGGAGATGTAGGAATTTTTTTCCCCTTAGCTGAAAAGGGTGTGGGAGATTATCTCTTGTAATTTAAAAACAGCCAAGTGGAATTAGTTTCAGATTTCCAATGAGCAGTTCCTACTTTGGAGTCAGATCATTTTAAGGAAGATTCAGCCCCCAATTTTTGGGGGGTTGGGGGGAGGGAGAGAACTCAGCATTCTTAAAGACCAGACTTAATAATAAAAATCAGCTACAGTTTCTACATAGCTGAATAATAAAAAAATTGGCTGTGGTCTGTAAGTAAAAAATTCCTAAAGAATTCTTAGGGAAAAGGAGCCGTAAGTGTGAGTGTGTGCACACTGTGAGGGTAGACAGGGCCGTGCCAGTCTTGTTTGCTGCTGGATCGCCACCGCTAGTGTAGCCCCGAGATACACTCTAGACACTCCATTAGTGTCTCCCAAGTGAATGAATGTTCCTTGTCTGGCAGTTAACATGCTTCTAATAGTCCATGGTTCTAAAGAACTAAGGACAAAAGTCAGAAACTATATCCTATACTCATTTGTCCGTTCATTTATATATTTATCAAATACTTCTTTTTCAACAATGTTTTGATATACCATATAATTCACCCATTTAAAGTATTAAACTCAATGGCTTTTAGTACATTCACAAAATATATTTATATCCACCACCATAATCAATTTGAGAATATTTTAATTAGGCCAAAAAGAAATCCTGCACCCTTTAACCATGACTCTCCAATCCCCTTATCATCCCCAGCCTTAGGGAGCCACTAACCTACTTTCTGTCCCTGTAAATTTGCCATTTATTTTAAACTCTAGACAGTTAAAATAAATAGAATCACATAATATACGGTTCTTTGTGACTGGTTTCTTTCACTTGGCATGTTTTCAAGCTTCATCCATGCTGTAGCATGTGTCAGTACTTCATGAAATATTTCTTGAGTGCCAGTTTTGTGCCAGGAGCTATTTTGCACACTGGGAATACAGTGGTGAGTAAGTGACATGTCCTGCCATTCAAGAAGCTTGACATTTGGTTTAGAAGAGGATCACTTGGGTAGCAGCTACCGCCTGCCACCACTTTGTGACATTTCTCCTTGGTTCCTACCGCTGTGCTCCTTCCCCATTCCTGACAGGCAGGGGGCGGGTTTCGGAGGGCAAGCCTTCTGTGTGGCTTTCAGCGCCCAGCAGCCACAGCTTTGCATTTGCCCCACCCATCTCCCAGATCCTTCCAAGCTGGTATATGTCTGTTCTGCAAGGTTGGAATAGAAGTAATAGAACCCTCTAAATCCACAGTCTTCTAGTTAACGATACCAAGGCTTCTGGAGTGATGCTTGTCTAGCTGGGGCCAGAAGCTTACACCTCTGCACCAAGAGGCCTGCTGTTTGATGGAAACTTCAGACCTTTCAGTGGGGGGAGGAGGAAGCACTGCAGCCAGCCTCGGCCAGCAGCAGAGGGAATTCTGGGAATGTGAGTGTAAACAACACGGGCCTAGCAGGGGTGTCCAGCCTGCTATGAATGCGGCCCAATACAAAATCGTAAATTTACTTAAAACCTCTTTTTTGCTCATCAGTTTTCATTAGGGTTTATGTATTTAATGTGTGGCCCAAGACAACTCTTCTTCTTCCAGTGTGGCCCAGAGACACCAAAAGGTTGGACGCCCCTGGCTAGGGTAATGCTCAGGACACTGGCTGCAAGATGAGAGGTGAATTCAGAACTAGAGGGGTTGTGTTTTCTCCTTATGTGTGAGCATCAGGCTTCTGTGGCAGCCCCACCTCCCCATGCCATTCTTTCCCAAATACCACCCAAGCTGGTGTGTGTGTAGAGAAACCGTATGTATCCAAGGAAGTGCACTGATTGTATTAGCTTTTCTTATTACGTTGAGGATCCCAACTTCCCCCTAACAAGCCCAGCCTTCTGACCGGCACGGCAAATGGGGGTGGCTAGGCCCTGAAGGCAGTTACTGTTGCCAGAAGAGGCCCTGCCGCGTCCCGTCTCCCTGCTGGGCTCCCTTTACTCAGGCCAGGGGAGGAGGCTCCCGTCCGTGATGATGTGTGTGTGAAAGAATGTAATCCGCGGGCAGCTGCACACCACAGCCTGTCCAGGGGCATGGCGTCTCCACATGCACCTGACTTACGCACTGCAACACTGTGGCCAGGCCCTGGGGTGGCAGGTGCAAGCTGGAAACAAACTCCGTGGCAGTGCCCAGCCAGAGAGCCCCCTCCGCCTCACACAACCCTGCAGCGTGGGCGTCATTAAGTTATTTTATTCCCAAGTGGTTGCCGCAGCATCTGTCTCCATCCCTCAGGGACTGAGGGCTTTCCTGATGGTTCGGACCATGCCACGAGAGCCAGGCTTTTTTATTGTTGTTGTTGTTATCTTTTTTATTGAGGTATAATTGACATGTGACATTATACTTGTTTCAGGTGTATAATATCATTAGATATTTGTATATATTGTGAAATGATCACCACAATAAGTCTAGTTAGGATCTGTCACCATACAGAGTTACAAAGTTTTTTTCTTATGATGAGAACTTTTAAGATCTCTCTTAGCAATTTTCAAATATGCAATACTGTATTATTAACTATAGACACCATTCTGTACATCACATACCCTTGACTTACTTATTTATTACTAGAAGTTTGTAACATTTGAACCGCTTCACCCATTTCACCCAACCCTACCTCTGGCAACCCACCAATCTGTTTGCTGTATAAGCTTGCTTTGTGGGCTGGGTACACCCTCCTCTTGTAGTTGAGCCTTGATTGCTGTTGGCAGGTCAATGGAAGGGATTTACCCAGGCCAGTCAGCTGCACGGACTGGCTGTGACCACTGACCACCAACCTCCGCCCTCCCTGGAGGGTCAGCTGTGCAGGGGCAGGGTGGTGGCACTCCAGTGTACTCTGTAACTGTCCACTGGGTGCTCAGGCTCTGGGGTTTCCCTGGGGGTGCAGGCCAAGGTCAGCCCCGTTCTGTGTTCTGCCCAGGGTCACCCTGCCTGAGCTACAGAGCAATCTGAGATGGCTGCTACTTGTGCCAGGCTTGGAGATTCCCAGGCAAAGCCGCACTGTGAATCTAGGCTGGCTGCTGCTAGTGCCAGGCCTGGGGCTGCTTAGCAAGAGGTAAGGGGGCTGGGGGCTCACTGAGGCAGGCTGTTGATTGTGTGATAGGATTTAGCAAGTTGTGAAGCATGAGCCAAGGCCAGCCATTCATACAGAAAAGTCACGGTTAACAGTTTGGGTGGGCCTGTAATTTGGGTAGGATTGAGTTTCAGGGCATCTCCAGGGCAGTGAGTTTCAGGGAATCTTTCAGGGGCAAACAGTGTTAGCCAGGTTAATGGGGACTCAGATATGGCACCCATCTGCCAGCTCTGTGGCTGTGTAGGGGGAGAGCTCAGCAAAGGGACAGTGGCCTCTGCCCGCCTTTCTGTCTGGGAGAAAGCTGTCCCCCAGCTCTCCCCTTGATGCCAGACGCTTCAGTTCCTCCCTGTTTGCCACTGGTGCCTTTAAAGCTGCTGCCCTGGTGCTGGAGCACAGGGGGAGTGACTCTGAGTAAGTTTGTGTGTAGGTTCTTTAGGGGGAACTGCTGGGGACTCCAGGATTTCCTTCCACCGACCCAATTCCTGCTGGTTTTTGCAGCCAGAAGTTAAGGGGGTTTATCTTCCTGGCACTGAAACCCTGGGCTGGGGGGCCAGGTGGGGGGCTGGGACTCCTCACTCAGGAGATATCCCTCCTGAATTTTTATCCACCACACGTGGGTGTGGGACCGGCCTCTTCTATGTCTCTGCCCCTCCTACGACCCGGGGTGGATGCGGTTTCTTTAATTCTGTAGCTGTCAGGCTTCCATTCAGCTTGATTTCTGACAAATCTGAGTGATGGTTGTTCTATATTTTAGTTGTAATTTGATGTGGTTGTGCAAGCAGGTGAGCCATTTTACTTATCCTGACTGGAAGTCTGACCAATTTATTTCACTTAGCATAATGCTCTCAAGGTCCATCCATGTTGCTGCAAATGGCAAGATTTGATTCTTTTTTATAGATGAATAATATTCCATTGTGTGGGATATCTATCTATCTATCTATCTATCTATCTATCTATCTATCTATCTATCTATCTATTTGAGAAAGAGAGAGAGAGAGAGAGAAAATAAATTACACACACACATATAGTCACATTTTCTTTACCCATTATCCATTCCTCCATCAGTGGACACTTCTGTTATTTCCATTATTTGGCTATTATAAACAATGCTGCAGTGAACATGAGGACACATACATCTTTTTGAGTTCATGTTTCCACTTTCTTCAGATGATGACCCAGAGGTGGAATTGCTGGGTCGTATGGTTGTTCTAGCTTTAATTTGGGGGGAACCACCACACTGTTTTCCTTAGTGACTGCAAGAGCTAAACTTCTTGAGATCAACTCCTGATTCATAATTTACCAGCTGTGCCCTTGCGAGAGTTCTTTCATTCCTCTGAGCCTCTGTTTCCTCATTTGTAAAATGGGAATAATAATGCATTGTAATAGCTGAAGAAGTATGTGATGTGCTTAAAATAAGGCCTGGCACAGAGTAAATTTTCAGCCTTGACTTAGAAGAGCACAGGCATCATTGGGTTAGAAAGACGTGCATGTATGCGCCACCTGTGCCCTGTTCACTGGGTGACCTTGAGGATCTAAACTTCTCTACACCCTGTTTTCACATCTGTAAAATGGGGATAATGATGATATCTAAATGGTAAGGTGGTTGTAAGATTTCAACAAATAAATAAATAAATAAATTGCTTAGCATGTCATAGATAGTCTATAAATAATAGTTTCTTGCTGTTAAAATAATGTTGGCATTATTATTATACCAAGATTTTTTTTAAATAAATGAGAAGTTCCCAGGTTCCCTGAGGCAGTCCTTTCTGGCCTTTTTTCACATCACAACACTCAGAAAATAATATATAGCAAAAAGTGGGGTAAAGACAAGACTGCCTATATTGAGCCTGCTGGCTCTGGCCTCCTCCCAGCTGGGTGAAGGGGACCATCATACCTGTAACTCACTCACGGTCCCGGTGACACAGGAGTGGGAAGCTGTTCTCCAAGGGAGAAGATTTAAAGCAGCGCATCAGAATCACCTGCAGGGCTTCTTAAACCACTGAGTTAACTTGCTTCTGTCTCAGTGAAGTCCTAATCCCCTAGTGAGTAACATACATTTGATAGGAAAATCTCCTTTGTTATGGTTATATGCTGAATACATACAGTGCTTCAAAAGCACATAAACTCCCAAAGAATCTAGTTTTAGACATAGCAGCTCACCCCCACTGGAGAGAGTCACTCAGCTGGTTCCTAATGGTGAAGGACTCACATCCTGGAAACAGACAGCCCTGGATTCAAATCCCTGTTCCCTCACTTACGGGCTTGTGACTGAGCAACTTCTCTAAGCCTTGATTTCTCCATCTGTAAAATGGAAATAAAAATAGCACCTGCCTCTTAGATTTAATGATATAATGCATGTAAAATGCATCTCCTTTAGCCCTCAAAATATATTACCTATTTTTATTTTTTATAAATTTTAATTGATTTTTTTTTAGAGAGAGAGAGAAATATCAATTTGCTATTCCACTTCTCTCTGCATTCATTGGTTTATTCTTATATGCGTCCTGACCAGGGATCGAACCCACAACCTTGGTGTATTGGGCTGATGCTCTAACCAACCGAGCTACCCAGCCAGAGCCTTTTAGTACCTATTTTTAAAAATCATTGTTAGTGAATGGGAGGCGTGTGTAATTCTTATAACTTATTTTTCCAGTGTTTACTGAGCATCTACTGTCTGCCAGACCTCATGCCACACACTGAGGGTACAGCTCTGTGCTTTCTTGGTGTCTTTCTTTATGCCCCTCTCCCGCAATGTCTTTCTGCACAGATTTCCTCCGTAGATCTCACTTGCCCTCCAACAGTATCTGTTCCCCAAAAGATCTTTCTCCAAACACCATCCTTTCCTTCCTCATTCTTTCACTCACCAAATGCCTTTATGTGCCAGTCACTGTGCTTGTGGAGGGGCTATGACAGTGAGCAAAACAGATTCTGCTCCAAGGAACTTACAAACGGACAGAGCAGCAGATACAAAATGAATGAAATGCCAGGTGCTCTATAACATGGTAACAGGAGACCCAGCCTGCCCTGGGGAATCATGAAAGGTTTTTCCATGAGGAAGAGTGGTTGAATTGGGGGCCTCAAGGATTAGGAATAGAGGAGCATGCCCTCTCAGCTATCTAGACATTATTATAAGGCCATGATAATTAAGATAGCATGTTACTAGAGTAAGGATAGACGGATGGATAATACTAGGCAGGCCAGAACAGATCAATGTGCGTATAAAAACTTAATATATAAAAAGGTAGTATTGCAGAGAAGTGGGAAAAGGGATGATTCAGTAAGCAGTGGTGGAGCAGTTGCTTTTCCACATCGGATCAAACAAATCCCTACTTCATACCATATTCAGAAGTCAGTTTCACGTAGATTACAGACCTAAGTGTGAAATGCAAAACTCTTAAAAAAAAGAATAGAGGAAAATATTTTTATGGCCGCGAGGTAGGTAAAGAATTCTTAAGCAAGATACAAAAAGCCCAAGCCCAATGGACAAGATTGATAAACCTGACTGCAAACGAAATTGCATTCGTTTACTCAGCTGTTGTTTGGAGTGCCTGTTCCGTGCCAGGTGCTTTCAATGCTGAGGACGGAGCAGTGAACAAAACCCAGTCCTTGCCCTCATGGAGCTGACGCTCCTGAGCGGGGAGAACTGTCAGCTAGAAAGCAAGGAGTTCCTGAGGGCAAAGCGAACCCTGGCCGCAGTGGCCGAAGTGCGGAACCCTAAACCTCTCAACTGCCAAGGAATTGAGAATTTATATTTTCTAGTCAACAAAAACCATCATAAACAAAGTTGGAAGACAAGCCAGAGACTAGAAGAGGATGTTATGTCTATAACTAACAGATTAGTCTGCAGAACTTTTAGTCTCAAGAATATTTTATAAATAACACCTACAAATCAGTAAGAAAAAGATAAATAACCTCAGTAGAAAAATAGTCCAAAGATATGAACAGGCAACACACAGAAAACAAAACCCTAACAGCATACAAACGTGGGCATATTGTCATGCCCACGCTCACTAGTAATCAGAGAAACGCCAATTACAGTTGAGGCACGACTTTACACCCATCGAATTAGCAAGAGTGGAAGAGTCTGACAAATCGAGTGCACGAGGACGCAGCACAGCTGGGACTCTCACAAACTGTGGGCGGGAGCGCAGATTGCCATGGTCATTGTGTAGCAACAGAGGCAAATCTTAAAAAGTTCAAGCAGTGTACCTGGTCGTAAGGCAACATGCAGCACTGTTTGCAATGGCTGCCACTGGAACAGCTGCATGTCCCCCCACGTAGGGAAGGAAATAGTACGGTACCTTCAGAGACTGGGATTCTATGCAGCAGCTAAAAGGAATGCAGGGATGTGCTTGTATACATGCATCAAGAAATCACAAAATATCAAGTTATTGAATGAAACGTAGAATTTGAAAACAACCAAAAAAAGCCACCTAACATTTTAAGAATACAGGCATTTGTGTGAGCTAATATAGTACAAAAACCTGGAGAGGGACCCTTAGCCACTGTGTTTCAGTAAACTAGTGCTAAACCCCCAAGAGTCGGGGCGATCTCTGAGGCAGAGGGCAGAGGAATGGGGGGAGGGAGGGGTTCACTGGTGGCTTGGATGGCATGTGTGGTAGTTTACAAAGCTTTTAAAAATGGAAGCGAGGGCGGAAAATGTGAGGGTTTGATAAAGTTGGCTAATGGGTACACAGATGTGGGTTCCGTTATCTCTGTAATTTTCTGAAGTTTCAAGTATTTCATTGAACACAAAGAGGATGGGTCCGGTTTGGGTAGGGGGCGGGCGGGAAGCGGTAGGGAAGAGCGCCGCCTGGGGAGAAGCCAGGCTTTCAGCAGAGATGGCCTAGAGGAACTCCAGAGGCCCGTGGGCCCGGGGTCTGAGGGGCCCACAGCCATGCGTTGGATTTGGGTACAGGGACACCTCGGAGACATGGTGGGTTCAGTTCCAGACCACTGCAATAAAGTGAGTATTGCAATAAAGCAAGTCGTAATCCTTTTACTAGTGGAGAATCTTGCCTACAATTTGTACAAAATGAAACGTCTGTGAAGTACAATGAAGTGAGGTATGCCTGGGTTTATCCCAAGAGGACGGAACAGTTCTCCCCTAGCTGTAAGACTGCTTGGGAGGGACCAGGAATGGGGTTTAAATGGTGAGCTGGATCCTTCATGCTGTCTGCTGGAAGAATTGCCACTGGGACCTAAGCTCCCAGCCCACCTGAGGGCGGTGGCTATGCACTGATGACAAACACCAAGGGTGCCAGAAAGGAAAGGCCACCAGCAGGAAGGTGTTACGGCCACTAGAGAGCACAGAGCCCATTGTTTCATACCAGGTGCCTCTGCGCGCAGTCCAGGAACCGATCAGAGCTGGAGGGACCTGTGCTTGAATTGCCGCTCTTTCGCATCTAGCCTGTGACCTTGGTCACGTTTCTGAACCTCTCTGGACCTCTGTGCTCTCAGTGAAGACACCCACCGAGCTCCCCTCACAGGACTGATGTGAAAAGAGAATGAAATGGTGGCCGCAGAGCAAGCCCCTGATGAAGAGTGACCGCCGCCCTAGCTGTCCTGACAGCGCACACTCTGGATCAGGCTTCTGAGGCACCACTGGGCAGGCGGTGCTTGGGGTCCCCGCGAGGTGCAGGCTGGGCCAGGGCAGAGTGACGTGGACATCCCACGCTGGGGCCTGAACTTGTGGCAGCTTGTGCAGCACGTGGGTGCCTCCCGTCCAGCCCAGAACAGGGGCCACCCTAAGGAGGCGTCTCCCAGGAAGCCTTGACATCAGCCTGTCCCTCCCGCCTGGAGAAGGCAGCCAGGGTGCAGTTCGTTCTCACTCCTGGCCCTGACATTAAGACACAGGCTGCAGAGGGGCGCTATGAGCCCAAGCAGACTTGGGACATGCTTCAGCTGCACTCATGAAGAACGCTCGTCGCGGGACCCCCAACCAGCAGAGCAGTCATGGAAGGTGGCTCTTCTTTCTGGCCCTGGCTGGGGCTG
Organism: Pteronotus mesoamericanus; assembly: GCF_021234165.1. Lineage (NCBI taxonomy): Eukaryota > Metazoa > Chordata > Mammalia > Chiroptera > Mormoopidae > Pteronotus > Pteronotus mesoamericanus. The sequence continues at coordinate 1,109,291 of NW_026555299.1, read as the reverse complement.
GCTACCCCTGGCAGTGGACTCGAAACAAGATAGCTTCCGCCCAAGAGCCTCTGCCCAGTTGGGTGCTGGCAGCACTTACTTCCTCTGAGCTATATTTTTCTTTGCTATTTTGAACTCTTCCAGCACCTTAAGCAAGCTAGGATACACTTATTTTGAGTGCTCATTATGCACTAGGTACAGTACATCGTCATATCGAGTCTTCACAAGAATCCTGTGAAACAGGAATGACAGTTACCTTTCCTCTTTACAAATGAGGAAACAGGCTCAGAGAGAAAAGATAACTTGGCCAGTGAATGCTGGCGCTGGGATCTAATCCCAGGGCTGCAGACCCAGAGCTCCAGGAAAGTGGGTGCAGCTCGAGCCACTAGACCAGGAGCACGGACCCTTAGGTGCAAATAGGAAATTGGCAAGTCGGTGGGTTCATCCTGGAAGCTGTTTCTTCCTGGGCACCTGTTTACCTCCCAGCCTGCCCGCCCGCCCCAGCTGCTGCAAGTCAGCGAGGGAGGGCGAGAACAGCCAGTCCCCTCAGGATTAGCTTGGACCAAGTGCTTTTTCTCTATTCCAGTTGCTGGTGCTGGACTCCACCCTTCCCATGGTTCTGCTCAGAGCCAGCCTGATCTAAAGCACCTTTACCTCTCCCCCAGAGTCCCTCTCTCTGGCCTGGAGGCATGGCCTGCAAGGATCCCTCCACGACCCAACAGATTTGTACAGACTCCTGTTGGCAGCAGCTTTACGCTGGCTCCACTTCAAAGCAGGGGCGGCCCGGCTCCTCCAGGTGTCAGAAGCAGCTGGCACGTTAGCCGAAGGCCTCTGGCAGGAAGGGGTGTTGAGCCAACTGCCATCAACTGGAAAACAGCACATGTGGATGACCTCCTCTCCACGAGAGTCCTTCTTGAGGCCTCCGGGGGTGGGGACAAGTTTGAGTTCAGGGTGAGGGAGCTAGCTGTCTGTGGGATATGGGGTTGTCCCTGTCACCAAAGGCAAAGACAGACCTGGAAAGCCTCCTTCCTGCCTTTTCCTGCAGATCAGAGCATTAGTTTGGAGGTGGACAGTGCAGCAAGTGACGTTTCTAAAGTCACTTTCTCTAAGCCTTCCAGACTTTTCTGCCGCCACCGTCCTCCAAACAGCAAACTGCACCACCAGAGCCAGACTGACTAACAGGAGGAGCTGTTAGTTCTGTCCCTACTAGGGACGACACCCGCAGAGCTGCCAGAAGCTCTTTGTACTTGTGGGAAGTACACGCCTTCCCAGGCTTCTGCTTGGGTGTCTCCAGCAACAAGAAGCTCACTCCTTCACAAAACAGCTGCAGTCCCAGAGCTGAGAAGCCCGAACAAGCCTCCTGGAACCCAGCACTAGATCCCCGTGACATCTGCTCAGAGGCAGCCCTTCAAAAGGCAGGCCTCAGCCCTCACCTCCGTGGACTTCTCTTCCAGGCCACTGGGTCTAAGTGCAGTCATTTGACATCATGGTGTGCAGACTGCCCAACTCTCTGACCCCCTCTTCTATGGCCCTGGTTTATTCCTCTTACCAGGACTGTCCACAGCTGCATATAGTGTCTAGATGTCACCTGGCCAGGGGAAGAAAAAGGGCACTGTGGCCTCTCACTCATTTGTTCAGGCTTTCCTGCACTCAACAAATATTTACTGAGTGGCTGCTATGTGCCCTGCATTGTGCTGGACCCTGGAGTCAAGCAACAGAGAGACAGAGGTGCCACCTGGTAGATCTTACAGTCCTGGGGCAAAGACACACGTGAGCAGTGTGAGGAGGTAGCAGAGAACGGATGGAATAAGCCAGCAGCAGGGAGGCACACCCTAGTCTGGCCTAAGGAAGCGTCCCCAGAGAGGTGCTGTGTGGGCTGCAGCCTTTTGGGTGGGCATCAGGTGGGTGAGGCATCAGGTGGGTGAGGAGAGGGGTCTGGAGGGCAGGGAGTGTTACAGGTAGAGGGACTGGCTTGTCTGAAGGGCCTGAGGAAGGAGGGAGCACTGGGAAGAACTGAAGGATCCATGCGGCTGGGATAGAGTGAGGGTCCCTGCCTGTGGCCTCCGCGAGCCAGAGAGGGGAGGGAGGCAGAGGGTAGAACATGTGGGTAAGAATGGGGGCTCTGTTCTAAGGGTGATGGGGAACCCGTGAGTTGTCACATGGCCAAATTTGCATCTTTAAAAAGATCTTTCTGACCCCAGTGTGGCTACTCAATTAGAAGAGTGGTTGCAGGAAACAGGAAGGGGTCAACCAGTTGTCCAGGAAAAAGAGGTGGAGGTGGAGCCCTGGCGGGGCAGCTCAGTGGGTTAGGGCCACATCCCAATGATGCGCCAAGGTTGCAGGTTCCCTCCCCAGTCAGGGCGCACACGAGAACCAACCTGTGAATGCATAAACGAGTGGAGCCACAAATCGATGTTTCTCTCTCTCTCTTTCAAATCAATACATTTTTAAAAATTTACGTTAAAGAGGTGGAGGCGGGCGTTGATGGTGGCTGTGGAGGAAAGCAGTCAGCTACGAGAGAAATGTCAGGGGTAGGACCGATAGGACATGGTGACTGACTGGTGTGGGTGGGCAGGGCAGGGAGTTTCCAGGGTGTCGGGGGTGGGGGGGTCCCAGGTTTTTGGCTGAGCAGGGTCGTGGCGAGTATTACCGGTGATAAAAGCTAAGATCCAACTGGCTTTTCTGGCAGCCAGTCTCACCGCTTGCAACCAAGAAAACCCCTCAGTCCTTTTCACACGTGCTGCTGAGACCCAGCCACATGTCCCTCAGAAAGAAAGCCCCTGCCACTGTCCCCCTGCCCCAGCCAGCTTGCTGGTCCCACCCAGCCGCTGTAAGTGCCAGCCCACCAAGGAGCAGGGTTCGAGACCAGAGCACACAGAGCCGCCCTGCTCCACAGAGACTGCCGCCCTCACGCGGATGGGCCTCCGGCCCTCTGCCGGCTGTGCTCTTGCTCATCCCCAGCTGCCCATCTTAAGGGAGAGCGCTAATGCTCACAGTCAGGGATGGCCCCTGGCAGGCGGCTGCAGGCCGGTTCTGAGGCTGGAAGGGTGGGCCTTGCTTGCCGCTTCCAGTCCCATCTGCGGCCAAGAGGGAAAGATGCTTATGGGAATTGTCTTCGAAGCCCTCGTGTGTGGCAGGGCTCGTCTCAGGAGCATGCTGGTTAGAGAGAATTACAACTTCTGGAATTAGACCGTGGTAATGGTTGCACAACTTTGTGAATGTGCTAAAAAACAATGTGTACTTTTAAAAGGTGGGCTTTATGGTATTTGAATTATATTGCAATATAAATAAATGAACAAATAGATAAATTAGGAAATAGTAAATGGAGATAAATGCTATAAACAGGAGCACTGGGTCCAGGTTGATGATAAACAAGAGAAGCCAAGTAACATCTTCAAAGGCTTTGGCTCCCCTTCGTGGTTTCCTGCTTGGGGATGTTCTCAGCCTGGCACTCTTCCTTAGTAATTAACTCCAGGCCATTCGGGTTCTTAGCTGTCCTGGGAGTAGGGCAGGAAGGAAAGGTCACCGGCTGCTCTCCTCTGGGGACTTCTCTGCGAACTCAAAATGGAAACGCTTTGAGGTGTTGGTGGCTCTTCCTCCCTCAGCACACTGGGAGAGCTCCCTCCTTCTGCCCTCTCCCTGCCTCCCCTGCCTCCCCCTGCCCATCCAGATAGACTCTGGGCATCGTGCCCTTTCCCTTTTTTGCTTGCCTTTATGAGACATAGTGAGTACTTGCCTGTGGCTCAGTACTGGGTCTTGGAACCATGGATGGAGGGACCAGAGCGCCCTCCTGTGGCCCTCAGCAGCATTGTGTCTTCCCATCCTCTGGCCTTGAATTTTTCCAGCTAGAATTTTAATGTTCAACTCTTGGTAGTCGGGGCAGTTTTTTTCTTCCCCAAGAGATACATGAGAAACAGCTAGGTCTTCATATATAGGTGAAAATAAAGAATAGAAAGTATCCACAGAAACTAAGAAGTAAAGGTTAGTGTTTATACTCTACTTTAAAAGAGGCAGTGTGACCTAATGGAAAATATATGGCCTGCAGAGTCAAGCAAACTCACCAGCTCTGTGGCTTTAGCAGTTAACAGCTAACTTCTCTGAGACTTAGTCCATTCACCTGTAAAAAGGAAATGATAACAAGACCTGCCTCACTGTCGTGCGATAAAATTTAATTAATACAGGTTAAATACCTTGTAGAGCAGTGCCTGCCACAAAGCAGGTACTCAGTCAGCAGTATACCTGTTTCTGTTGTTATCATTATTACAACTACAGATGAGGTGTAGGAACCATTTTCACTGTCAGGAGAGATCCGAACCCAGGGCCACCTGCCTCGAAGAATTCCGGGGTACTGCCCACGTTATATTCCTTCTAAAGCCCTTCCGCAGAGGTGAGCGATGCCGGCTCTCTCTGGAGCTAATGCACTTGCCAGTTTGGGGACCCTCTGACCCTGGGATGTGGAGAGAGATTTAGAAAAATACACAAGAGAACAAAATAAAACCTTTAAAAAAAATGTAAAGATAAAGACAGACAGGCCCAGTCAGAAACAGATTGGGGTCCCAGCGCCCTTTCAGTAGATGAGTTTGGCGCGCTGCCTGGCACAGGGACGGAGCCAGCAAGTGCTCGTTTCCTCCCCTCCTGCGCTCCCTCTGAGGAGGCCCTGAGCAGAGAATGAATATGGCTTTGGCCTGATCCCTTTAGTAGTTTTCCTTCCCGTGGGGTGTGTGTGTGGTGGGAGGAACTAGAGAGAGGGAAAACCAGGCAGCAGTCAGCTTGTGAGAGTGGACAGCAAAGAGGAGCGGTGGCCGCCATGATGTCACAAGGCGCGTTCTTTGACCCTCTCAAGTGCGGAGTCCCCGGCAGCTCTGCACCCTCGTCCCTTGCCTGCCATCTGTGTCCCCGGACGAGAGGTGCCTGTAGCTCTCCTGGCCCTTGGGAGCTTGTTAAATCTCAGTGCCACTGCCAAGACCCTTTGAAACCTCTTGGCTGTTCTTTTTGCCTTTTCTGATCAGCTGTATTTATTCTGAACTAAACGGTCCTCACTGCAGGATGAAAGGGTTTACTGCCTAGTATATGAAAAGAAATCTTGGCTGCCGTACAGTTGTACGCTCTCCTTGCTGCCCAGCCCCCTTCCTCCCTCCTTGTGCCCCATCCACTTGCTGGTGACACGGAGACTGAACTGCAGGCCTGCCCTTGGTGGGGTGGTCAGCTCAGTTTGGTGGCAGAGCTCAAGTGATGCAGAAGTGAGGTGACTGGAGGAAGTTGTTCTGGGTCGCCTTCTCCCAAAGCCTTGCTGCCCCAAAGGAAACCAGAGCCCCAGGACAGGCGCGCATGCTCTCTCTACTCATTCCTCTGTCTTGCCTGTTCAGGATTGTGCTCATGGATGATGCCGTGGACTGCCTGATGTCTTTTTCAGATTTCCTCTTGGCCTTCCAGATCCAGTTTTACTACTCAGGTGAGAGCCTTCACGGAGGGAGCCACATGGCCCCTGCCTCACCGCATCTCCCGCCCCTATGCCACTGCCCGCCACTCCTCTGTGCGCGGCACGCGCGTTCCTCTCCTGCACATCCTCCCGTGGTATGCTTCAGCTCCGGTCACTGTAGGACACCTGGTTCCCGTCGCTGGTGGCCACAAGACTCAGTGTGCAGGGCCTCCTTCCTCAGTGACTTCAAGGCACAGAAAACCACAGTCAGCAGTGCCGCTAATCAGTTTAAGTGATAGTGACAATAGCAACAGTACACACCATTGTAACAACACCCGATAATTCAGCATTTATCAGAAATTTACTATATGCCTGGCGTAGCACTAAGGACATTAATCCTTATAACAGCCTTAAGAGATAGGTCCTTTAAGGCAGCGGTCCCCTACCTTTCCGGCACCAGGGACCAGTTTCATGGGAGACAATTTTTCCATGGACCAGGGAGGTGGGAATGGTTTCGGGATGATTCAGGCGCATTACATTCAAGCTCACCCCTGCAGTGTGGCCCAGTTCCTCAGAGGCCCTGGATGGTATCGGTCTGTGGCCTGGAGGCTGGGGACCCCTGCTTTAAGAGAGAAGCTTGCAGAGGTTAAGTAGCAGAGCTAAGAAGTGGTGGAGCCCACACGCAGACAGAGGGCTCTCGGGCACTCTGCTGACCAAGGGCTCCCCCTAGGCCCTGCCTCCTGTGTGCGAGCTCACGTTTGCCCACCCACAGAGCTTAAATGAGCACACACCAGTCCTGCCTCACACTCCCTCCCTGCTCCCCAGCACACACCAGCTGTGCCCTTAAATCCCCGCTGGAATCAGGTGGAATTAAAATAGACGAATAAATACAAATGCATAGCGGCTCACACACACAGCAGCAAATGGAATGTTGGGTTTAGAAATTGCTGACTATGTCCACAAACAAACTTGTTTAAAACGAGCTCTTCCAATAAACAGAAGGCTGTCCTTGGAGCCCGGACATGGCCTGCTTGCCAACCGGTGGCCCAGCCAGCCCTGGCCTCACTCAGACATGACGTTCTCTCTTCCTGACGGCAGCCCGCGGGCCTGGCCAGGCAGGGTCTGGGGCCTGTGTCTCCCCGCCTGCTCTCCACAGCCCCACACATTTCCTTCCCGTTCCTCTAAGGCCCTTGGGCCCTAGAGGAGGAGCGGCCCAGTCTGGGAGAACCTTCTCCCGCCGCCGCCGCCTCCTCCCCAGGCGCCCTCTTGCAGCAGCATCGGGCCTGTGCGCACGGCCACACAGCCACGGGTGGCCGCCAGCAAGGGATGGGCCCTCAGCCCCTGCTCACTAGCACAGCTTTGGTACTAACATTCAAAAACAATCTTGAATGTTTAGTAAATTCTCATCTTGCAGGCTCTCTCTTCCACTCTGGTATTCCAACATACATTCTTTTTCTTTTTTTGATCCTTGCCCCGGGACATGTTTTCATCGTTTTTAGAGAGAAAGGAAGGGACAGAGAGGAACATCGATGTGAGAGAAGTACAGGGGGCTATGCAAGTATGAAATGGGGATCTCACCTGGTCTAGGAACTACTGCCCAGAAGAGGGGACATTCGAGGGTGAACACATATTAGTGTCCTCTCTCACGAGTGTGGTGGTCACACGGGGTTAAGGGCGCCAGCTCCCAGCACACCGTGCCCTGAGCACTGCCACAGGCGTGGAGCCGCGCTGACGGGGAAATGCAGTTAGAGGGATGAAGTATGTCCTCCCTGCCTGACCTGTGCCCCCTCCATCCCTGGTCCCAGAGTTCCTGGAGAGTGTGGCTGCCATCTACCAGGACCTACTCTCAGGCAAGAGCCCCAACACGGTGATTGTGCCAACATCCTCCAGTGGGCAGCACCGCCAGCGGCCCTCCCTGGGCGAGCCCAGCATGCTGGAGGGAGTCGAGGCTTCACTGTTCTACCAGCGCCTGGAGAGCTTGTGTGACCGGCACAAGTACAGGTGAGAAGTGGGACCAGGGACTGGAGGCCGGCTGCGGCCCTGGACCTCTAGCAGGCTGTTCTGATTGGTCCAGGGCTCCTAGGGTCCTGACGGCCATAGTACAAACTAGGACAGCGCTGTTTGCCCCCAGACCGGGCTGCTGGCTGGAAGGCTCCCCAGGTCACTCACTTCGGAAGGTTTGCTTTCCCTTGGGCACGACCACTGTATGTGACCAGCTGGGTCCCTTCTCAGGGGATAGACTGGCCTTAACGTTTTAGAGAGAGGGAAAAACGTTCACTGTATAACGAACTCACTCTACAGAAAGGGTGGGTTAAGCTGTCCTGTGGGGCACAAAATCCACTCAGAGACAGAGCAGCCACTGTTGGTTTCTTTCTAGAAGAGGCTGTTTGTTATCCGCTGCCATTTCCCCATCCCCTGCCCACTCCCTCCTTGTAAAAGCATCAGTTGGTGAACCTGCCAGCCCTTTAGGTTCACGTTCAAGGCCTTGCTCCTTCTCCCAGACATCCGCCATGCTCCAGGGTCTTGGGGGCCCCAGGAGAGTCTGGTCCCTTCACCTCAGTACCCCCACGCCTGAAGGTATGGATGGAAAGGTAATGACGCTCAGACTTGCACATCCTCGAATCTGGCATGTGTTTTCTCTCCTAGCTGCCCACCCCCAGCTCTTGTCAAAGAGGTCCTAAGCAACGTTCAGAGACTGACCTTCTACGGATTCCTTGTGGCTCTCTCAAAGCATCACGGAATCAACCAAGCCCTAGGTGAGCCAGCGCCACCTGTGGCCAGCCTCTTGTGGCCACGCAGTGCCAAGCCCTGTAGGAGCTGGCGTCTCTCGGCAGCCTGGCCCCGGAGGTTCTCAGGACCAAGCTCTGAGGCCTAGGAAGCCGGGACGTGCAGAACACAAGGCCCTCTTAGGTCCCTCACGCTCCTATGGGGAGGGACAGCCTTCCTTGCCCACAGCCCTGCCTGACACGAAGTGCGTCTCCATGGCAGGGGTGTGCCCAGCCTCTCCCCACAGAACCCCCAGGCCTGTCTGGGGGAGTGGCCTGGCCGACATAGGGCTATTTACTCAGGGGCCCTGGAGATTATATATCAAAAAGTCCTGGATCCCATTTGTAAACAGGGTAAAAGTGTGTCTGGGAAGGCTTTTTTCCCCAGATGGAAAAAAATCTGACTAATCTAAAAGGGATCAAAATGGTGTGGGCGAGGGGAGGCCTGCACTGACCCAGTTTTTTCTGTCCATCGTTTTATTCTCACTGGTTGGCCGTCTCCACTCACCCCACCCCCTCCCATACCCACCGCTCTCCTAGGGGAAGAGCCACCAGGTCGCCATCCAGGGGAGCTTGAGGGGTTCTTACGTCTCTCTCCTTGAGGTACCCAGGTGTTCAGGGAGTCCCAGGTTCCTGAGTCTCAGAGAAGAGACACGCCGTGTTCCCCTTCCTTCTGCCAGTTGAAGGAATAGCATCAAATAACATTCATTAAATACCGCCACAGTAGGCCAATACCGGACCAGGTGCTTTAAAGATTTTGTTTATGTATTTATTCATTGTTAGAGAGAGGAGAAGGGAGAGAGAAAGAGAGGGAGAGAACATCAATGTGTGGTTGCCTCTTGCATACCCCTCCTGGGGACCTGTGCCCTGACTGGGAATCAAACCAGCGACCCTTTGGTTTGCAGGCCAGCACTCAACCCACTGAGCCATGCCAGCCAGGGCTGCACTAGATGCTTTAGATCTAACGCAATATAGAGCCTGTGGGGATGCTGTGGGGTACACAGGAGCGCACACCCCAGGAGGACTGGCTGGCTGAGGGCCCACGCAGCCATGACGCCACCTGGCAGCCATTTTCTGGGTCAAAGCTTGGGGCATGCACAGGTCTGGGGACCGAGTGAGGCTGGCAGCCAAGGTCATTGGCTGGAAGAGAATAGAAAGGAGACAAATAGGAGTCAGAAGTCAAGAGCAAGGAAGTGGCCAGTGGGAATTTGCTCAGGTTTTCTTTCACACTCCTAGGTAACTGACCACCCTCCCTTCCTTTCCACCAATCACAGCCACTAGGAAGGAAAAGGAAAAGTTAACTAGCAACTGAGTCACTGCTGGGACTAACTGCACATTGTCACTATTTCTAGGGCCTTTGAAAGGACAGCCACTCAGTCAACCACTTTTCTGGAACACTAGGGCTGGGCGGCGTGGGAGATGGAAAGTAGCCTAGGATCTCCGCCCTCTCCTGCGGCTCCCACGTATGAAATAGAGGCCCCGAGGTCCCTGGCTGCAGCCAGTTGTCAGCCTGGCCCTTTAGTTGTCAAGGCACCCCCAGCACCACAAAAGGGGAGGGTTCCGTGGGACATAGTTTGAAAACCACTAACTTAGAGCAAAAGGAACCAGGAAGCATCATTTGAAAAGGCTTTGGAAAGGTTGGGAATTGAACTAGGGCCAGATGGGTCATTTTAAGGTCGAGGCTTTCTGGAGACCAGCATTGCTGATTGCCAGATCTAGGTTCTGACCACTGGTGAGCTTCTCTGTCAATGATTTGTTGGTGAGAATTTTTCTGTCTGCAAACTTCAGCTCCACCTTTCCGGCCACTGCTAATGGCTCCGGGGATCGTCCAACACTCTCTCCTCTCACCTTTCCTCAATATCAAAGAACTGATTCCCTTAGTTTACAGCTGAGGAAACCAGCTGAGAGAGATTTGTGACAGCAGAGATGGGACATGGTGGCTACGGCCATGCCAGAGAGAGTTCGGCCTGCCCCTGGCCCAGTCTTGTCGTCTCGCCCCGGGACCCTCCCTGGAGGTCTCTGTGGTTAGCCCGGGCCACATCCTGTATCTCTGGCTCCTTTTCAGCCCAGCACTGAGGGGCCTCAAGGAAGGACTGAACCCCCAGCACTAGCCACAGCCCACCATCTAGCTTCGGAAGGTGATCGCTGTTTGTGCAGTGACCTTAAGGTTTGGGGATGTGCCCTTAGCTCTGGTTTCGGCCCCAAGTTTGGGGGTTGGAGAGGCAAGTGTTATAAACATTACATTTATCCAGCAGTACCCAAGACTCTTTGGTAGCATTTCTCTTAGTCTCTTAAAAGCTGTTCCCTCTATCTTTTAGATCAGCCCAAACAGGCAGATATGAAGGTGAAGGGCACAGAGGCATCTGCTGGGCATGGGGCTGTCTGACCAGAGCCGGGTCAAAGGACCCTCAGGTTAAGTTGTGCGCCCCCCAATTATCTCCTAGGAGCTTTGCCTGACAAAGGGGACCTGATGCATGACCCAGCCATGGACGAGGAGCTGGAGCGACTGTAAGTGTCAAGTGGGATTTTGCTGTCCCCTGGTGGGGCAGACCTCAGTCGGACATGGCAATGTCCCTCTGTGGGGTAGCTCAACGCTTGTCCCTAACATCCCCATCAGTCAGGGAAGGGTTTAGGGGGCAGCAGAGGCCTGAGGTGTCCTCTCTTGGCACCCCTTGAGGATGGCGCCCCTGGCTCCGTTCAAATGCAGCAGTGAGTGCGGAGGCCCTGGTCTCTGGGCAGGAGGCAGCTTGCTGCCCTCTGGGCTTCTTTCCTCCTTCAGGCTGGCCCAGATCCCAGACCTGGTCACCTCGGCCACGGCCAGTCCAGAGGCCAGCTGCCTGCCTTCCCGGGCCCCTCACCGGGCTGGTTTTTCCTGGAGACCCCTCCACCATGCCCGCAAAGTGGATGCAGAGAGCGATGGCTCCACTGAAGAGACAGATGAGTCCGAGACTTGAGGACTCAGAAGGGTCGCGTCTACCATACCCTGTACCCTGCGCCTCCTCCCGCCCAACTCCTCGCCTGCCCTTGTGCCATGCTGCCCTCTGCTGGAGAAAAGGCCAAACAGCCCCAGTCCAAGACCTGCCCAGAGGGGTTCTATGAGGCAACCCAAGCAGGGACTTAAGTTAGCCTACTCTCCCCGTCCCTGTCAGTCCTTGCACCTTATAGTCAGGTCCAGGCTGACAGCACATTGAACAGAGGCCACCGGGAAGGGGCTTGGTCTTCACCTTTTGCTGAGTTGCCAGATAAGGTTCATCTCACAATTCCAGGAATAGCCACACAGGGCCTTGCATGCTCAGGGGTGATACCCATGATGCAAGTAGGGGAGGACGTAATCACAGTGGCCTTGCACTGGAGAAACAGCCACTAGCCACGATGGGATGAAGGGTGGGCAAGAAGACCATTTCACTTTCAAAAACTGCTTCAAGCCTCCTGTGTCTGAGTTAAATGTGAAATGAATAAAGTCCCTTGCATCTACTAAGTGGTGAGTCTAAACCCCCTAGACCAAGGAGGGGGTGAAGGGAAGGGATGAGTTTGGGTTTTGGTGCCAAGGCCGTTCTCCCAGGAGATGTGGGGCCCGAGGACCACTCAGCCTGGAGACCTGCCCCAGAAAACAAGCAGAGCAGCTTCTCTCTTGCACTGACAGCCTTTCGAAGGAGAGGCACTCACAGCTGGGATGGGCCTTCAGAAAGCGAGCTCAGGGGTTCAAGGCCAGGTTCCTGTAACTTGTAAAGACTCTGGCCACAAAGGGTCAGCACTGCAGGGCCTTCCAGCCAGTCTCATTAAACCCTTGCCAAGCACCTGCTCAGGGTTGGGGCAGTGGGGATGCAGCTGTGAACACAGGCCTGCGGAGTACAAGCCTCCAGCCAAAATGGAAAGGGGGTCAAGGACAAGTGGTCTTCAACTTCCTTGGACTCAGCAGGGGTCCTCCAGAAAGTAAAACCCACCTGTGGGCCCAAGCAGAGCAGGCCACCTCCTCTGAAGCAAAGCCAAAGGTCACCACCACCTGGCATGTATTTCCCTGGGCTTACCCTGCCCAGACCAGCCACCTTGGAGTTCCCAGAACCGGCCTCCACAGCCCTGTAGTTCCAGACCCACGGAAGCTCCAGGAACACGGAGCACTCTCCAGGCCCACAAACAGCCAGCCTCCAGCTGGTTCAAAGTAGTTGGAAAACCCTGGTGTGCATCCAAGTCACCTGGGGGTTTGTTTGCAATGCAAATTACCACACTCCAGCTTGGGACACGGCACAGAAATCTGGACTATGAACACTCCGGACCATTCCAAAGCCCGAAGTACCAGGCCCGTGCTTTGGAAATCACTGGCTTAGTTGAGTTCCCACGGCTCCCTCCACCCATACTTTGTAATCACCCACCTTTCAGGTTGCTGGGTTACAGCTGAACCACAATGCCCCTACAGTCGGAGAGGTTCTGGGAGCCCCTAGAGGGGACAGAGGTTGCCAAGCCAGGGGGTTACACACATATACATCCTTTCTCCCTGGACTTAAAAGGATTCCTTAAGGTCTCTGTATTTTATTACTAACACCCCCAGGCAAACCTACTGTTGGGATGAGGAGCCATGTGGCAGAGTGGATGAACTGAAGGGCCAACTAATTCCAGCTCTTTCCTCCGCGTGCAACAGGGTGGTGAGGTCGAGGATGCACCGGACCTCAAGGCAGCACAGGGCCGAGGAGCCAGGGGACTCTGGCTTTCAGAGAAGAGACAAGCTGGAGGCCCTGGAGAAAGTGCCCTAAGCTTCGGCACCGACGCCCTACCCTATTGGTGGGAGCCCAGACAGCAAGGCAGAGGGCCTGCCTGGGGCAGGAGGGCAGGATGCAGAGAGGACACTACATTCAGACCAACAGGGGCCTGCGGCCCCATCGGGGCTTTATTTGACACCACTATATTTCAATACAAACAGTTCAGAAAGAAAAGTCAAGTCCCTTTCGAGGAGGGGGTGGTGGGAAGAGTGGTCTGTTGCTTGGGAGCCCAACCCTCAACCCACAGGGGGCGGGGTTAGCCCAGACTGCCAGCGTGGCAGGGGAAGATGGCACCAAGGATGACACAGTGCATGGCCCAGCGGCTGGGGGGCGAGGCAGGCAGCCCTGGGCACACCAAGCTCTCACTGGTGGGGTGCTGTCCAGACCCCCTTAAGCCCAGGAGCCTGCTTCTGTCCCTCATGTCCTCTGCTTCCTTGGCCAGCATTATGCTCACAGCATCCACAGCAGGACACCACAGGGCAGGTGAGACTCACCATGGCCACAAAATGAGGGGGAAAAAGGGAGTCTCAGGACAGGACAGAGGGTCCTGTGGTCCACATGGATGGTAGGCAAGGACTCTGAGATGCCCAGGAGGAAAAGTAATCCTCCCAGTGACCACTGTAGAAAGGGGCGGTGAGGCAGATGACCACTTGGGCCTCCAGTCTGATCCTCAATGAAACCTTTAGATACCAGGTAGTTTCTAGCCCTTAGTCAGGCCCAAACGAAGGTCCTTCCCCTGCCCTGCCCTCTCTTGGGGCCCAGAAGAGGCCACTGGAGCATCAACAGCAGCAGCAAGCCCAGAGCCTCCCTCCCTCTGGGGGCTGGTCTGCAGCAGAACTCTTCCTCGACCTCCCTGCTGGTTCCAGAGGGTGGGGGCTGAGCCCCCGAGCCACCTGGAAGGATCCTAGAGCCGGCAAAAAAGCCTTACACTTTTCACTTTCCCAACTCAGGGAAGGGCTGGACCCAGAATCAGCCGTCCTGAGGAGATGCCCTCCCTGCGCTCCCAGTGTGGCAGGGCAAGTGAGCAGCAGCATCGGGAGCAGAACTGGAAGGACAAGGGTCTAGCGCACGGGGGAGGGGGTGTGAGGGAGAAGAGTAAAGGGCTTGGTCTACAGGCAGAGAGGTCAAGGGCTGATACCGCCCATCCCCTCACCAGAGAGCCTCAAAGGCCACCCCAGTCACACACCACACACGTAAGTAACAGTTCCTCCCCAGCTTCCACAAGGCAAGCAGCCCCGGCCTGGCGATCATGGGGTTTTTGCTGCTGTCACCACCAAATGCCTGAACCGTGGAGCCTGGATCAATAGGAACCATAGCGATCCTGGAAATGGGCGGAGAAAAAACAAAAGTCAGCATCTCTAACCCGCAGGAGCTCCCCGCCCCCGGCCCCCCCGCACACCAGGCAGGACTGGGAAGGGGAGTGTGGGGAGCAACCGATCTCATGGGGCAGGGACTGCTTTATATTTGGTTGTGCCTTGGGAAGGGGGTTGTGGCCAGCTCGCAAGGGGGAAGCCCTGCCTCATCTCCTAGACGCTGGGGAGGAGGAGGAGTGCAGGCGACAGGACTGGGGGAAATCGGTGTGGACAGGGCGCCTTCATGGGGCGAGGCACAGCCTTGACACAGGGCTCAAAGGAAGGAAGCTGCCCCTCCGCAGGAAGGAAATGCTCTCTCGGGCTGAGGGGCTACCCAGTAACAGTGTCTGGGTGTGGCGGTGAAGGCGGCCAACCTCCAAGCACTACTCTTTAGGCCCCTCCCACCCCCAGTCAAGCAGCAGCCCCAGCCTCACCTGCAAAGAATTCATCACACCATTGGCCAGCACAGCCATCTTCCCGGCCACAGACTTGACACCCTGCTTAAACTGGGCAATGTCAGCTGTGGGGAGCACATTCCCCAGAGATACACTACCTGTGAAATCAAGGGAAGGGGTGACCCAGGGGCCTGCAGGATGCTCTGCCCAGTCCACAGGGCCCTCCGGCTCTGCCCGCTGGTCTCACTTGGTACCCACCACACCCCTGGTGCTCTACCTGCTCCATGAGCTCCATCCATGTCCCCAAAGAGGTCTGAAGAGCTGATGGCACTACTGCCTGAGAGCTGCTGTAGCCGAGACCTGGCCTCATACTGTGGTGAAGAAAAGGCAAGACCTGGTGATCCTTCGGTCGATGTCCCAGGATCCCACACAGGCCAGCCACCCTCGTGCTGAAACCCCGACTAGGAGCAGAGAGGAAGGACTTGCTTTTACCCGCGGCCTCCAGCCTCCGGGTGGACAACTCTACTTACCTCGGTATCTACCTCCCGCCCAAAGAACATGTCAGATGAGATGGCTTTGGCTCCTGCAAATTTCTGACGTGCTTCACTGGACTCGAGGCCTGAGCTCCGGCTCTCCACTTCCCTCCGGTTTGTGACTCTGAGGGTGGATGAGAGACAACATGTCTGACCCTTCCCATTATTATCTGGGGACAGTCTTACCGCCCCCGCCCCATCACTATCAGGGGCAGACCGTGGATGCTTACCAAGGCCCTGGCTGGCTCTGGGACTCACACCCTCTCCCCTGGAGGAGACCCCTCCCTTCTCCATACTGACGCCCAGGCACAGAGAGGACATACGGTTAAGAGGGACCCCAGCTTCTGCCCCAACCAGCAAAGGCTTATCAAGGTCTAGGACGTCGTCCCGGCTCCTGTACTGCTTGTCACCACCGGCCCAACACGAGCGCGACCACGGGTCTCGGTTGGCCTGGGTTTATGCTTACTCTCCAGGCACAGTCAGCAACGGAGCCCCCTTTCGCTCTCACGAGCACCCCAGCGTGGGTGAAAAGGTGTGTGGTCGCTCCCGCCCAGCACTGACAGGCACAGGCACGGGGCAGGTGCTTTCAGACTTTATTACGTTTAATCTTTCCCATGGCCCTGTGAAGTCACAACTGATGTTCCCATTTTACCAATGGATAACGTGCAGACAATTTATCACTCAAACATACTGCCCAGATTAAGACAGAACAAGCTTTTAAAAAAATAAGATGGGGGCCAGAGACACGCAACCTTAAGGCGGCCAGGACGGAAGCATAAAATCAGACCCCTCCTGCCAGAAAAATGGACCTTACACAAGGAGCTGCTATGCACAGCTCAAACCAAAGCCCAACTCCTGCACTGTCTGGGCCGGCAGCCACTAGACACACTTGGCTATTTAAGTTTACGTTAAACTGAAAATGTAGATGCTCAGTTGCACTAGCCACATTTTAAGGGCTCAGTAACCATGCACCTAGTGGCTACCACACCAGACAGTACAAACACGCAACTCTCCCATCATGGAAAGTTCCACTGGACAGCGCTGCCCTAGCCCACGCCACCTTTCTGAAATTGGCCGGATGCTTGAGATGGTCACTTCTGGCTCCTTCTCCTCCATCCTGTCCATACCCCAGGCGGTATCTGTATCCCAGCGGGAACCAAAACTTTCCCCCAAGGAAAAGGGGTTGTCCTTGTACCTAGGGAGACAATAGCGTGGCTCAGAGAAGCCTGACAAGGAACATGATGGCCAAGTCTTCACCCCAACAATAGCCTTACTTTGGGGGTCCAGAGGCGAAAGTACCAACATCGTCAAACAAGTCCAGCTGCGAGCGGGAGGGTTTGGCACTCACTGGGGTTTCCTGCTCGATCACCTGCATCTCAGACAGCACCGAGTGGGAGACGGAGCTGTGGAGAGAGCAGAGCCGGGCGTGAGCAGTGGCGAGCACTGGCGCCACCCCCGCCGCCCGTGCCCGGCGGGGCGGGAGTGCTCGGGGCTGTGCTGCCTGGAGAACGCGGCCTCAGGGTTGGCACGCTGGCTTTGGTCACTCAGAGTACGTTTCCCCCGACAAGTGACTATTTGCCTGTTACAATTTTAATAGTGTGCACCAAGTGACAGTGCTAATCAACAGACTTGCCATGTTACAAGCCACATCCTTCACAAGATGGATACATACACACGAAAAGCGAAAGAAGAAAAATGCCCCAGAACCAGGGAAATGAGTCTAACGGCATCGAAGGATGGTTTTTAACCGTCCCGTCTATTTTTTCAGACGAGGAAAGCATTTCAAAGTGCCCAGCCCTATGCACAAGGACCTGGACCTGCGGCCCGGTTCCCCGTGAGAAGGGGCTCTGAGCAGGCGGGCAGGGCCAGCTCTCGGCGCCTCGCTTCCCTCCTGTGCACTGCTCCACACAGGCATTTGAGGGATTAATCACGTCAAAATAAAATCATTAAATAACGAGCTATAGCTTTTGGCTGGCAGAAGCCCAAGGAGTGAAAATTTTGCAATAGGGCTTTAAATAGAGCGGGCTGGCTTAAATAAAAATTCCTCTTGCACTACAAAAAGGAAAAAAGAACAGAACTAAAAATTGTTCCTACCCTTTAACTCAGTAATTCCTGTGACCAAAACAGGGAAAAGGTGGACACCTAGTTTTTTCCAGGGTTAAAGCCCGTTTCCCTGACTGGCTGTGTGACGCGAGCAGCGCGAGGGTGGGAAGGGAGTGGGCTCCAACCAGCGCGTGTGCGGCTGAGGCAGAAGGCCCGGTCTTATCGTCCTCCAGAAAAGCGGAGCGCGGTGACCAAATACACTGAATTTGCTATCAAATAGTTCGAGGTCCAAAACCTGTTTGTGCCAATTACTATGTTTGTGGGCTTCAAGCAAGTTGCTTAATTGACGAGTTTCACTGTTCTCATCCAAAAACAGGGGAAATGACACAGCACGTATTTAAGTGCAGAAAGCCAATGACAGAGCTCACACCACCTCGAAAGACCCCGCCACCACGCAGCACAAGCCACCTGTGGCCAGCATCGTGGGCTCCAGCACTTTCAAATTTTCTCACTTTTTAAAAGATCAAAAGTTTAGTGTTACTGAAATCACTACACATTAACTCAGTGTAGAACAAACAAAACACGTATGAGGACTGGTTTGCAGTCCTAGTTTTAAGAAAACCACAGCAACACTGTCCTGAAACAGGAAGTGTACTGTCCAACCAAAGGGCGTTTGAATGTTGGGGTTATTTCCAGGTGTGAGTATCTGGTGGCACTACTGACACTTGGCGAGCAGGCATCAGAGCACATACCAACTACGTGCCAAGCACTGCACTAGGTGCTTAAAGACAATAGCAAAGCGATTTACTCATCCTCTAAGGAAGACTAAGCCTAGAACCCCAAACTGCGGCAAAGAGCCTGCTGGGGTTCCCAGGGGAACATGGCTTCTCCCTGCCACTCCCTGGAGCTGGGCCTCACCTTCGGGACACCAAGCCCATGCCCAGCCTCTCTGCCTGCTCTCGCTTCTTCCCTTCCAGGTTCTGTAGCTTCTTCTCCTCCTTTTTACGGTCAATCTGGAGCTCCTGGTACGCCAGACGCATGGAGGCAACCCTTGAAAGGAACAAACGTATCAGAGGCCAGCACCCATCCTGACTTGTCCTACCTGCCCACCCAACCCCACTTGAGCTCGGGCCCCCCGGCAAACACTCACACGGACTCCTCCGCCTGCTTCTTGGCATCAGCTGCCTGCTGCTCACGGAGCTTCTCTGCCACCTGGGCCTGCCGCTCAATCTCGCTGAAGCTCTGGCTGCTCACCTTCTGGGCCCCGAGACCTTTCTTGGCACCCAGCTGGAAGGAGAACCACGTGATGGGGGCCTTGCCCACCAAATGTCCTCCCCTCCTGCCCATGCATGGGTACTCTCGCACACCCAAAGAAATGCGTTCCTTCTTAAAGTTCCGGATAAACAGGAGCCCAGGCTGCATGATTGAGGGAGAACAGGCTCTGCAAGAGCTGGGCACAAGGTGGCTCCCGCAGCCCCGGCAAAGGCCGCAGGGCCTCACACCAGCACCCAGGGGTCACGGGGCCCAGCACATCCCACACACTCTAGTTGCACAACCCCCGACTCCTCCCAGGAGTCCCTCGAAGACAGGCCTCTTGAGAGCCCTTGCCCGGACAAGGTTCTGAGAGGCTGAGTGCCGCTGCCGAAGTCATACAGCCAGCGAGTGGTGGGGTCAAGGGGTGGGCCCGGGCAGGCCACCTCTGGGTCACAACCACGCTACCAGACCGCCTCGCCCCACCTACCCCTTTCTTAGCTGCTGCGGGCTTCTTTTTGCCAATGAGGGACGTCTTCATGTCTGCGTGAGAAAGGAGGTGAGGCATGAGTGAAGACAAAGGGAGGTCAGGGGCAGCAGTTCCGTTCACACCATGCAGTTTCTGGCAAGAGCTTCTAAAAAGAACAGCTTCAGGCAGGGGAAGGCAAAGCTGCCACCAACAGCCCCAACCAATGGTGCCAGGAGAGTCCAAGCCAAAGACAAGATTAGGGGAGGTTACTGACTCCCACCAGGTTGGGACAAGAACTAGACCTGAAGCAGCAGAGACAAAGTCCCCAAACCAACAGAGAGGCTGCTGGGCAGGGGCAGGTGCCAAACATCAGCCTCTGTTCCTAAAGCAGGGAGCTGGCGTGCGAGGGGCCGGGCTCCCCAGGTGGCTGTTGGTTACCTCTGGCAGGAAGGGCCCCTTTAGGTGACAGATACATGGACTCTGGAGAGAAACAGACCTGTGGCTAACAAGGGGCCCGCCCCAGAGACTTCACGTAGTCCCCAAGCCCAGAGGCCTCTGCAGAATCTTGTCTTACAGCGGCCGGGCCAGCCGTCCCACAGGGTCAGCCTGACCGTCATTCTGCTGGCTTCCTGCCCCGACCCCTGCGGGTGAAGAGAACTAACCAAGGACAACCAAGACTGTTCGCCCTGAACCAGAAGACACTAGGGAAAGAGTACAAAGGAGCTGAAAGGCCAAGGACTGGATAAAAAAGAACACTGTCACCTCCAGCCATGAGCAGCTCAGAGCTGTCCCCTCATCCCAAGAAGTGAACCCACAGGCCAGCCCTGTCTCAGACCCCAAGGTTAGGTGTCCAGTCTCACGCTGGCCTCCCCACTTTGGCTAGAACCAGCCCCACACCCAGAGGTAGACTCTGGCCTTGCAGACCAGCCCACCCAGGTTCACCAGTTCAAAGGGCCTGGCTCTAGAGTCCTCACAGTCAACACTGCAGCCACGAACTCAACTCCGGTCCCATTCCAGCAAGTTAAGATGCTCAGCCCCCGTGGCCTCAGTCCACATCACCAGGCAGCAGATCTACAAAGAACCTTGAGGCCCACCCTCTCCCAGTCACCCCCCCCCCACCTGCCAGCCGTCATACTGACCCAGAGCTTTCGGTGAGGTGCCAAGTAGGTCCGTGTTGGGGCCAAGCTCCGTCTCTGCAGATGCAATGGTGGGAGTTAGGTGTGAGGCCCAGAGCTTCCCGCGACCCCCGTTAGGGCAGTGACGGGACAAGAGCAGGCGGCACTGGCTTTCCTCAGCTTGCTGAGGCCTCCGAAAGACAAAAGGAATGCCATCGCTTCCTCCAAGACACTGAAATGAATCCCAGCCCGCCCAGAGATACAGGAGACCCCTCCTACTCCTAGCCCCTTGAGCGGGTGCCCCAGGCCCAGGCCCAGCCCCAAGGCTTTGCCAGGACCAGGGCACTTGCTTGGAATCTGGGCTGAACTCACGTGCTAATCCACTGCTCTCCGCAGACGGGGCCGGCTGCTGGGTCTCTGCTAGGTCGGCGGCTGGTGCGTTCCAGGCCGGGGGCTACAAAGGAGGCAAGAGCACAGAAGCCTCAGTGAGCTGGTCCTGCTGGCAAGGAGCACCAAGAACCTACAAGCTCCTTGTGGGTACAAGGCCCTAGTCCAAGCCCATGAGGAAAAGGGACTTCAGGTTAACGAGTAAAATTATAGTTGCTATTCGCTATGGGAAAAAGGGGGAGGAAACTAGCAGCCACCTCTACCCCTCCACTATTTACTTAGAGCCAGACCTGTTCGCCTAATTCAGTAACAGCTAACAAGTACTGAGCCTTGCCATGGGCCAGGCATAAGTCTAAGAGCTGTTTATACACAAACATGTTCATTATCACAATAAGCCCTGTAAGACAAGACACAGCTCTATTGCAAAGACTGGGGTTTTGACAGGTGAAGTGAGTCATCCTGGAAATGCCACGTAGAGGAGCTGGGATTCAAACTGAGAGAGTCTAAGGTCAGCCCCACTATCCCAGCGTGGGTTCTGGGGAAGATTCCGTTCACTGTCCCCAGCCATAGCACCTCTCTTATGGGGAAAATCCCAGGAAAAAATTGTTTGAAATAATCAACACCTCCTGAGCCTTGAAGAAGCTTCTCCTCCTCCTCTCTACACCCCAGTGTATAGGGTCTGAGCCCAAGGAGCGCCACAATGCATGCCTGCTCAGGGGAGGAAGAAACACCTGGGCCTGCCTAGCAGTGAGCTCCAGACATTCCCAGTCTAAGGTAGCACACCACAGCGAGTGGACTCCATGCCTGTGATCACAGAAGTCCTTGGAGAGCGAGCCACCTGCCGGGAACAATCATGGGAAACATTCCTTGTGGGTACTCACCTGAGTGTGTTCTGTGAAGAAATCAGAGTCCTTCTTCTCTGGGGAGTGACTGGATGCACTACTCATATTGTCTATCCAAAGCTAAAAGGGAGAAGGCATCCTTGAAACAGGGCTCTGAATACTCCCACTCACCCCAGTACCCCAGTACCCCAGCCCCGGGGACCAGGCGCTTACGTTGGTGCCATGCCGAGCCAGGGCCGCACTTCCCAACTGCCGGATCTTTTCCCGGTACATCTGGGCAGCTCGGCTATTGTATTTGGTGTTGGCATCGCTGGCTGTGCATCCATGTTGACGGAAGAAAGCTGTCTGGAGAGTAAAGAAGAGAGGGCAACGTGCTACTGTGATTCTCCCCAGAGCCAAAAAAGGCACCCCTTGTAACAGCCCAACTATTACTTATACAGAATAATATACTCCATTCACATCAGGACTTTGTCATAGAGGTGAAGGTTCTCAGAAATTCCCGCAGAAAACAGCCTCCCATCCCCAGAGGTGAATGACTGAGGCCCTGCCTGAGCACACAGGCCATACCCGCTCTGCCCATCCTTCACCCACCCAGGCCAAGACCTGGGTGGCTGCGGAGGCCCTAATCCCCTTGGCCTTTCCCCAAGAACATCTCTCCAGTTTTGCTTTAATCTGAAGGCCCTTTGAGAAGAAGAGTAAC
This sequence comes from Pteronotus mesoamericanus, assembly GCF_021234165.1. Classification (NCBI taxonomy): domain Eukaryota; kingdom Metazoa; phylum Chordata; class Mammalia; order Chiroptera; family Mormoopidae; genus Pteronotus; species Pteronotus mesoamericanus. Next base: position 1,087,287 of record NW_026555299.1, on the reverse strand, counting down.
CAAGTCCCAAGTTTAGAGAACAGTGTACAGTGTTGCCATACACCGGAGAAATTGAGAGGGCCTCCTAGTAGAGTTAGTACCCACATAGTAGATGAGAGCAGGGAGAATGGTTAAGAAGGAGCTTTACCGCATTGGCGTTCCCGCCGACCTGCATACATCTCAGCTGGAACCAGCTCCAGTTGGAATCCAACTCTGTGGACCTGTGTCAAGGGCTGCATGTCACCCACCAGAAGATACCAGGAGATGCCTCCCTGGCGACCCACACCTGCTATTTGGCCTCAGGCTGCGGCAGGCACCCAGGAAACATTAATCAGCCACCACCCTATTTCCTTCCCTCTGCCCTGTCCGCGAAAGCTTTGCTCTCCGTTCATGTAGTCAGAAGAGTGCTAATTATTTTCCATATCCGAAAGGAGGTCGAAATCTCGGCACGTAAGCTTGGATTTGGCTTTCCCCGTGAGGACGGCCACAGTGTCACTTCAGACATACTCTACCAGTACATCAGCAATAACAAGGTCAATGCAGCTAACTTTTCCCCAAAGCTAACGCTCGGAGAATCGATTCTGACCGCCAGGAAAGAAGGGAGTTTTGACCCAGACGCGGACACTGAACTGTCTATGTGGCAAGGGGTCCACACAGGCGGTGCCCTCCGGTGGAAGGTTACAGGACTCCGGCCGGGACATTTCCGAAGACCGAATTCAAAGTGGCCCAAGTCGCCACTCTGCCCGCCCGAGCACAAAACCCTGGCTGAGTACAGACAGCAGCCGCGAGGATACCCCACCTGATAAAGCTGAGGTGGACACCCAGGGAGCGGTGCACCCCGGAGCAGTCTATGCACAAGAAAACACCGTACGTTATGCTTGCCCAACTCGGATTCTTAGCGCCACAGTCGAAACAGGCCTGGGGGAAGAGGCGATGAGCGAATGATCAGAGACCCCGAGTCGAGGCCGTGCACTGACACCTCAGGAAAACAGCCCACGTCCGCCCTTCTCCCTCCTTCGGGCCTCAGGGGACCCCGGAGAGTCTCTCTCGGCCCGCGCCAGAGCCCCCGCACCTCCCGCTCACGCACCTTGTTGGTCGGAATTGCGCGAAGCCTCTTAAAACAGGTCTGGATCTCGGTCTTGCTCGGCTCAGACGCCATTTTCTCTCCTTCCCAGACACCAGCGCGACGGACGGGCCCCGTCTTGGGCCAATCCGCGGCCCGGAAGGCGGAGTACGCAGGTCGGCCTCTGCCGCGCCCTTTCCAGCCTAGGGGTGGGGCGACTTATCCTGAGCTGGACCAATGAGCGGCCGGCGAAACGGGCGCAGAAACGTCACAGCCCCACCTCCACAATAGTCGCCAGAACCCACGCCGCGCCACGCAGGGGCCAATCCGCAGCCTGGGCGGTGCGAGGGCTCCCAGTTCTTCCGAGCCGCGCGAGAGCGCTGCCCCCGGAAGGTGGAGCCACCTCCCAGAAGGCGTGGGCTCGAGGCCGGTTCCCGAAGGATGAGTAATGATTAACAGTCCTACCAAGCGCTCAGGATGCCACCGGTCTGAACGGCAAGACAGAGGGGCTGGGCCCCCGCCCAGCTCAGAACTCAGCACCCAGCCTCCGTCTTTGGCCGGCTCACTGCAAGCCAGATCTCCAGTCCCTTCCACCCCAGGTCAGGGTCCCGAAGTTCCAGAGCAGGTACCACCTGGCAACTTCTGCCCAACCCCCGCCCCCATAACACAACTCTAGGCCCACAAACCTCCCGTCAATGCCTCTCTCCCGATGCCCTCTGCAGACAAGGATGGAGTATCAAAAAAGTCGCACACAAGCCTGATAATGCTTTTTTTTTTCCTCCAAGTTTAATACACACTAACACGCCACAAAAGAGAGTGTTGCTAGCCCAGAACTACACTCACCCCAAGCCCACCCCAGGAACCCCAGAACACAGGGACCAGAAACTGGGTCCCCGGCTCCTGGGGAGACCAAAGCAGTCCTGGAGAGGCCCAGGTATCCCTGAACCCTTCTGTCACCTGACCTCCCCATCTTACCCTCAGCCTGGACTCAGTTGGCCCTTCCCTTCCTAGACAGCCCCTCCCCTCTCTGGCTCCCAGGACTTCCTCCCTCCTCAAGGGACAGAGGGACAGCAGGGGCACAGTGGTTCAGGGGCCTCAGTCCAGCCATCCGGGAGAAGCTGGGCTCTTCTCAGGGCGGCGAAACATGGCAGAAGGGCTGGCAGGGCAGTCAGGCCCCCACACACTCCACGTAATTGGCAGGATACAGGCCAATGCGGCCGCTCTGCAGCTGGCCCTGGCACCAGCCCTGCTCGTCCTCCTCGCTCATCTTCAGCAGCTCCTCTCCTGGGGAAAGAAGGGTTGGTCATTGCCAGTTGCCCTGGCCCAGCCCCATTCCCGCAATTGGGTCAAGGACTGAGGGGGAATGGGCAGTAACCCTGAGAATCCAGCTAGAGGAAGAGACATGGCTCAGGCAGAGGGAGGTTGAAGGCAGCAAGCCACCCCACCCCAGACCCTGAATGCAGCACTTAGGCGCCAGCTGGTGGTTTTGAGAGAGAGGTTAGGGCCCAGAGCAGACACTCTGACTCCTGCAGGCTGGAGCAACCTTAAGAGTCAGAGAACTGGCCCTTGAGAAATGTGTCTGGCTTCCCCCTTCCACACCCCTATTCAGGATAGTCAATGGAGGAAGGCAGGCTGAAGCCTGAAAAGGAACAGGAAAGGGGTCCCAGGGTACCTGCTCGGAAGCTCAGCTCATCAGCCTCCTGGCCAGCGTAGTCATAGAGCGCCCGCACCCGCACCCCGGTGGCGGCCTTCCGGGGACTCTCCTCATCTGACCACTCTTCATCCTGCCCACCGCTGGAGAGGGGAGGCAGAAGGGGGGCAGGCTCAGGGCACAAAGAACACCCTGATCCACAGAGACTAGGACCCACGGCCAAGGGCTCACCCCCCGGAGGAACCGTGGGAGAGGCAGATGGGGGAGAACTGAAAGCGTCCAGTCTGTCCTCTGCCACACATGCCTGTGAACTCAGGTGCTCTGCCTGACACCCTGCTGGTGTGAGCAGCAGATGAGAGGGAACGTGGGGAACACCTGGCAAAGCTAAACCATCATGAAAACTGGCATTACAGCCACTGTGTAGGTCCTAAGGTCCCTAGCACCCATTTCAACCCCCTGCAAGTGTGAAGAGAATGAAGGAAAGGAGGGCAGGGGACAGAGCTGCACAGCCAGGTTCCTGGCTCTCACCCTGGGGACCCCGGGGACTGAGGTGGGGGCACAGCGCCATCTCTTGTGGGCACGATGCTGGTCAGAGTAACCTCGTCAGGCGTCCGGCCACCCTTCTCCTTCCGGCTGATTGTCCTCTGTGTGTCCAGGGACCACTCCTGTGGGGACAGTGCTTAGGGTCAGGCTGGACTGCAGGCTGTGGTGGCACCCAGAGCCATCCAAACCACCTTCACCTACGTCATCCCAAGCCCTGGCCCCCTTCCTGAGGTCCACGCTGCATCCAGTGGGAGCCCACCCCGCCTCCCGGCCCCACCCGGAACATATACCTCAAACTGTGGCCAGTTCATGGCCATGCCTGGCCCGTGGGTGCTGCGCCACCAGCGCAGATCCTCTTCGTCACTGGCTGCCTCAATACCCTGATGCAGGTCTCTGTGGAGCTCGTGGAATCTGCGGCCCAAGACACAACCCTCAAACTCAGAAGCCCTGGGCCTCCGCAGCCCCCAGTCTCAGCCAGGGGAGGTGGAAGGGGCCCAGTGCTACTGCAGACCCCCATGCCCCTCCCCACGCAGGCCATACCTCTCATTGCTGGAGAGGTCGAGGTGCTGGTGAAGGGTGAGCAGCATATCTTTGAAGAAGAGAAGCCGCTGGCGCTCGGCGGTCTGGCAGGTCTCAAAGGCCTGCTCCATGTCCTCCATGTAGCGCGGGGTGTAGCGGTGCAGCTCTGCTAGCGTCTGCTCATACTGGGTTTTCGTCTGGGTGGGAGAGGAGGGGACCTGGTCAGCACGAGGCCTTCTTCCACTCGGGACACCGTTAGTATTTACTGAGTACCTGCCATGGGCTGGACCCTGGGCTGGACCCTGGGCTCGGCACCAGGGGCAGCCAGTCACAAGACCTAGTTCCTGCCCCTAGGTCCCCAGCAGCCTAACAGGAGAGGTGACATTTGGGCACAGCAGCTTTGAGTCTGGTGAGTGAAGGCTGAAAGTGAGAGTAAGATGAGACGGGGAGTGAGGTGACTTCTCACTGCGGTGGGGGGTTGGGAGCAATCAGAAAAGGCTTCACGGAGGAGGTGGAAACTGAGCAGCACCTCAGAGGATGGGAGGATTTGGATATGCAGAGCTGGAGGACAGGGTACTCTGGCAGGGCAAGCAGCATGAGAAGTTGTCCCAGGTGGGAAAGGAAGGGACAACCTTCCTTTGGAGGAAAGTCTTCCTTTGGAGACCAACCTTGGAAGGTCTCAACCACTAAAGTCCTCCCAATGCCTGAACTTGCACTGTTTCTTTCTCTGGGTAAAGCCTTATCTTTTCTCAGCTTCCTCCTTTACATGGTAACCTGGAGAGAGGGTGGCAGGTGAGGATGAGAGCAGGAAGGTGCTGGGACTGGGAGAGGCATTCAGGAAGCCAAGCTGGGCCAGCTACTCCCATGGCCGGTACCTTCTCAGCCTCCTTGGTGCAGCGGTCCAACCGCTCCTGCAGCTTTCGCAGCTGCTCCTGGGAGACCGCGCTGTCAGCTTTCGCGTGGCTCTCCCTGGTCTGGGCTGTCTTCTCCTCTTTTCGGGCTCCATGGTAGCTCTTCTTGGAAGCTTCAACCTGGCACACACAGGGACAACTCTGGACCCCTCAGGACACGCCCCAGCCATAGACTTTCGAAGGGCTGTGCCCCTGATGCTCATCCGCCCCCACGCCCGCAGGCTCACCTCCTTCAGCCTCTTTAGCCAGGGCTTCTGGGCCTTGCGGAAGCTGTCCTCAGCGGCCCTGCTCTCTCGGAAGCCCCCCAGCACTGGCCGGTGGAATGCCCCCCGCTGCCAGGCACGCACCCGCTCACTGTCCTGCCCATGAAGCTTCTCCCGCATCTCCAGGTGCAGTGCGCTCAGCCGCTCTGCCGCCGTGAAGAAGGCATGCCAGGCCTTCTCCAGCGTGCCGTACTGGGGACCTGCAGGGAGGGATGGGACTTGGGCCAGGCCAGGGATGCCACCAGAATCAAGCCCACCCCCTCTCACTGGGTGCTGTTCCAGGGCCAGCCATGAAGTAGGGATGCAAAGATTAAAAAAAAAACCCACAAAAAACCTGTGTCAGCTGCTGCTTACAGAATACCTGCTCTTGCCTTGACTTACCACATCTCACTGAATCCTTGCCTCATCCACCAACATGAAGACAGTGTCACGATCAACATTTAACAAGAGAAAAAACTGTGGTCCGGAGAAATGAAATTAACCGCCCAAGGCATTACAACTACAAGGGCACTGAGATTTAAGCCCAGGTCTATGGCATAAATCACTACATTCTTGCCTCAGAAAGAGGAACCAGTGTCTGTCCCCAAGGAAGGCATCTTGTTAAGGTGGAAAGATCCCAAATCGGAAGGCCCGACTCAAGCTTACGTTCTTCCTAGCTGTGTGGCTTCAGGCAAGTCACTTAGCTTCTCTGAATTTCCAGACTGTCTTCTGGAAAACATGTCGATCAGAACTGTCTCCATCATAGCATTGTTAGAAATATCAAAATAACTCCTGACCATACTTTGCAAACTCTAACAGCACTCCTGGGAGAATTACCAGGAGGATCTTCCCTTTGAAGGGAAGGCAGACGGGGAAGCCTCAAGGTTCCCACAAGAGGTGCAAAAAAATGCTGCCCTGCCTGGTCTCCCCACAGTGGTGGCCAACTGGCTGCTAGGCCCAAATGCTGGCTCACCCTTCTCCACGGCGCCCCTCCACTTCCGGGCCCAGTCGGCCAGCTGCTGGGCATAGGCCTTCTCGATGCGAGCGCGCTCCTGGAAGCAGCTGACCAGGTCCCCGCACAGCCGATGCCCGTCCTCCACCCGCTGCACCGTCCGCCTGTAGTTGCCGGCCTGGGGCGTACATGGAAAGGGCGGTGTGGCCAGGAAGAAGCCCCTTTGAGGGCTGGGGCTGACAGCTAGACAACTCCCCTGGACAGGTGGCTGGGCCCAGAGAGGGGTGGGCATTTCAGGGCCACCCCCAAACCTGGGACCCTGCTGCTCACCTCCCAGAAACTGCCCTCCAGGGCCTCTCCTCCAGCATCTTCCTCTGGAGCCATGGTGTCCCCGCAGCACGGAATGGTGGCGACTTGGGGCTGTGGGCTGCAGGGGTAAGCAGAGAAGCTGGACACATGCTTTTGGGGACAGGAAAAGGCCCTGGGCTTCGCTCCCACTGCCATCCCCGCCACCCAAGGAGCTGTTGGAGCTAGGACTCAGCAGGCAGGGGTCTGGAGATCCCCAGGAGGGGCGGGGATAAGGGGCAAGGATGGCAGCTTCAAAGCTCCTTCTCTTGCCCTGGGCCTGCCCTTCCCCTGCACCTCACCCCATGTACCTGGAGCCTAGAGATCACTTCAGGGACGTGGCTGTCCAACTCTCAAAGCTGCCACTGTGACTCTGCCTTGGAGCTAATGAGAGCAAAGCAGGGGGTGAGGGCGGGGACCTAGAGCGTCCAGGGCGGTGCCCGGCTCCCCCAATATAGCAACTGCTGTCAGAAGCACCAGATTCCAGCCAGGAGAATGCCAGACAGGTCACACGATCCAGCTGGGGATTAGATGGCAGGCGGGGGTGGGCAGAGGGCCCCACTCCCCTGACTGCAGATGAGAGGAGAGGACGCCTCCTGCGGCCGGGGCCCTGCTGCCTTTCTCAGAACAACAAGGCGACCCTTTTCCTGACCAGGCCAAGTCAGAGGGTACCCCACCACACCCCAGTACCCCAGGAGCTGTGCTGGAAAGGACTAAGAGCCAAGAGACCTGAGTCCTATCTTGGCCAAGAAGCATGAGCAAGTGCATTTTACTGTCCCCTCCTAAAGGAACCTCAGCCTCCTCCTAAGATGGAAATTCTGCCTCCTGCTCTGTTCCCCAGACAGGGCTGGTGTAACACCCAACCAAGGAATGAACAAACAGCAGCAAGCGTCCTGACACTCGTCCTGTCCCCCGCGTCCGAGGCCCCCCGGGGTTCTGTGGGCAATGAGCGACTCAGCCCCGCCCTCACACAGCCCAGAGTCCGGGGCGGCCCGACGGAGTCAGACAAGCGACTGGCCAGTTGTAAGAGTATCCTCCAGAGGGCAAGGCAGGCTCCAAACCCACAGCCGCCACCCCAGGGGCTGGAGGACACAGTGGCACATGGTCACTCTCTTCCTGCCTCTGTGCAGGGTCCCACCTGTCCGCGGCACTGACTCAGGCCCCCAGAAGGAAATTGCTTCTGCCTCTGAGCAAGCCCAGAGGACACCACCAGGCCCGGTGAGGACAGACCATGCCTGCTGCCCCCAAAGCGGGGCCTCTGTGTTCCCCTCCAGACTGATGAACCTCTACCCGGTCTCCCAAACTCAAACGGAGGCATCTGCTCCGCAGTCACACACAGAGCCCCATTCACCATCCCCATTCCCACAGCTACTGTGACCCCTCCGTCAGGGTGTAAATCCCACTGGGCTGTCACTGACTGGGCGGGGTCTCCACAGTCATTGACAGAGACTTCCTGAGGGTCCAGTTTGGGCTCCTCCAGGCATTGGAATTAGTAATTGGATGAAGAAAAGAAAAAAGCCCTCTCCCTGAAGACCAGGAAACCCACTGGCTACAGCAGCTGTGAGAAAGGTCGGCCTGAGTGGGCTTCCGCCCCAAAGCCCACAGGAGGGCTCCAGCCTGCACAGAGGTGCCCGGCCACAGAGCAAAACTGCTGGCCCACCAGGTCCTCAGCGCTTCACCTTCCCCCTTCTTGAGGCTGTCCTGTTTGGCCAGAAAGGACTCGCCAACCAGATGGAGAGAACCAAGCCGCAGCTGTAAATCAGGAGCCTTCGGTGCTGCCCCAGCCAGGCATCCAGGGGCTGGGGCCCCCTGCCTGCTCCAGCCTCCATGCTCCCAGCTCCCGGGAGAGCTGCCCCCCACCCATTCCCTCTCTCTGGCCCCAGAACAGAGCGAGCTGTGTGTGCAGGGCTGGCACTGCTCCCTCTGGCCTCCCAGAGCAAACACAAGCCCAAGCCCCAGACACAGCCAGGCCCCACGGCCCCGGCTTGGTGTAGCTATAGTGTGGAGGGCCAGCGCCCGTACCTCCTGACCTCAGCAGAGACCCAGATCACACTCGGTCCCCAGGATACGCTCCACTGCTGGCAAGAGCTCAGAAAGCAGATAATGAAAGCGTCCCAGCCCAGAGAGTCAGCACCTACTGGGCCCAGGGAAGCTGGCTGGGGCTTGGCAGGGTCTCCTCATAGCTGCCTGGGCCAAGGTAGGGAATCCTGGGGTTCAGGGAAAAACCCGCTCTCCCTACCTGAGGCGGGTAGGTAACCCCTGTCCAGACCAGCCTCCAGGCCTCCCAGAAGCTGGGGGCAAGCCCTTGGGAGGGGGCACTGCCATCTGTCCTGCCTATCCATCCTGTCCTGAGTCACAGGCTGTGTGCCCAAAGGCCTCTTCTCTCAGCCCCTCCCGACAGGCCGGCAGCCCTAGAATTTGAAGGCAAGGGGAGGGGGCGGTAGACTGGTCCAGAAAGGGACACCTAGGCTACAGCGGCTGGAATCGGTGGCCCGGGAGGTTGGGGGAGGGGGTGGCGCAGGGAAAGGGGAGGAGGCAGGGCCAGGGAGGGGCATAACAAAGGGGCACTTTTTGGAAACCTGACCTGCCGGCCGAGGTGCCTGCTCATTGATGACGCATTCCAAACCCCAAGCTTCCACACGAAACCTCCGGGCCCAGGGGCTGCCTGGCTCCAGTCTCAACACTATGGACGGCGCCCTTCGACCGGCCCCAATTGCCCGCAGGGCGCTGCACAACTCGGAGTCCATGGAGCCCATGCGGAGCTGCCTGGCCAGGCCTAGAAACGGAGGTTCTAGGACTTCTTGGCCAAACTTGTTGAATTCGGTCTTGGCGGGGGGTGGGATTGGCCGCTCACCACCGAGGGGAGGAGGGATCCCGCCGTGGACTCCATACGGTGCACCGCGCAACAGCCCCACGAATTGGAGCGCTTTGCAGAGGGCAAACGGTCGCCGGGGAGCGAAGGCCCTTTCTGGGGCCCCAGAGCGAACTGGGGCCCTTAAGAAGCCCCAGGAGATGGTATGGCCCTCCAGTCCCGACGCCCCCCTCCCCTCGGCCGGCCTGGGAAAATGCAGAGTGCGTGACGCCGCAGACGAGGCACCCCCTCGGTTCGGCGGCAGGTCTTTCCGTCCTCGCACGGAGTGGGATGGCCGGGGGCTCCCGGGGCAGGAGTCGGACCCACTGCAAACTTCAGTAGTGGGCGCGCTCGAGGCGGCGCTCCCGCCGCCACCACCCCGAGGTCCCCGTCAGGCAGCACTCACCGCGTCCTCCCTGCGCACCAGGGTGAGTTGGGGTCCGGCCACGCTCGGGCCCGAGTCCTGGCGCTCCCCGGCTCGGGCCGCCGCCTCCCAGAGAGCGCCGGGCCCTCCCCCGGGAAGCCCAGCCCCCGGCCCCGCCCTCTCCTCGCTGCCGCGGCCCCATCCCCACAGTCCATCAGCGGGCGCAGGGGCTGCAGGCATCGCGGTGACCAGCGGCTGCCGGGGCGCGAGCCGTGGGTCGCGGCTCCCGAGCGAGAAGCGCCAGGGCCGACTATCCAGGGTGGCGCCGAGGCCCCTGCAGGGAGTCCGATTTCAGCTTTGCCCCACCCCTGCTTTTGCAGAGTCTGAGAGACCTGTGGAAGCTGGAAGGGATCGGCCCGCATGGACACCCTTTGGAGGGAGGCCTGGGGGCTACGCTGCCTTACGTTTTTTGCAGATCACAGATTTCTTAGACGTTAGCTCCGGCGTGGCTCAAACCATCCCCTTGTAAGCATTAGGATTTACATTGTACAGATGCAGAAAGTGAGGGTCAGATACCTTCAGCGGCTTGCGCAAAATCGGTAGTGGGGCAGGGCCAGGACTCCAAAGCTGTGCCCTTTCAGAGCACAGCCCTGCCTGCCAATCCGAGGCGCATTCTGAGGTCCAGGACAGACACGCGGTGGGGGTGGGGCAAAAAAGCATGAGCTCCTCCTCCTCCGTGTTCTTTCTTATTCCCAGATTTTGTGCCACTCTTAAATGCCTTCGCCCCTCCACCGCCTTTGTCAGTCACCGCCTTTGGTGGATTTTTCCAGATCGCCACGATGCCACCCCACCCTAAAAAATCCCTTCTTCCTTACCCCTTACCCCCACCCCGGCATTTTTCGGAGCCTGCCGTCTGTTATTTATATCCAGTGGAGCGGTCCAAGAATGTTCCGAAGCTGACCTAATCGCCACCTGCTCGGCCTCCCCTCCTCTCCCGCTCGCTCCTGGGCCGGCGACCTGGCGGCCTTGCCCTCCGCCTGGCAAGCGAGAGCGGGCTCAGGCCCGCGGGGTCGGACGCCCGGGACGCTCGGAGGACCCGGACGACGCAGATTCGCTCGGGGCTGCAGAGTCCCCAGGGCGCTCGGAGGACGGCGCCCCCAGGGGGATGGCGCGGCACTCTGGGAAGCCCAGGGTCACGCTGTTCTCTCCGCAGCACGTACTCTTCCTACCCACCCAGTACACCGCCCCCCTCCCCCCCACACACGCGCGCTCCCAGAGGAGTGTGAGTACGTGCACGGGGATTTTTAAACAGAACCTTTAAAAATAGGAAGGTTATATTTCTACGGGAGGAATCACTGACGCGTTCTTTATGCAGATAAATCCGCTTGCTCATAAAATGGAAAAGGCCCAAAGAGAATGAATGGGGAGTCATTTTAGGTGGTAATTTTGGTCACTGAGGGTGAACTCGCTCTGCAGTCGAGGTGGGAGGGCGAAACTGCCTCCCCAAGTTGCCTATGAGGCACGGCAAGACACGCCACATTCGGCCTGAGGCCTCTGGCCGCTTGGCAAATGGTACCTGAGTAGTGGGTCCTTGCCTTGGCTCCCACAAGGGTGTGTACCCAGCAGGATGTGGTTCTGAAATGAGTTTCAACACCCACTCTCTGTTGGGCCCTGGACAAGTCCCTTTTCTCCATATCTCTGTTTCTACCTCTATAAAACAGGGCAGGTGACCGGGTTGACCTCCCAAATGGGCCATGTGCCCCAGCTAATTAATGATTGTAAAACAACTGCAAATGAGAGGAGCTGGGATAGTGTCTAATGACAGCCACGGTGTTTGTACGGTTTAAAATCTGTTAACATCCCACCCAGTGCCTGGGGGCCTTCAGGCACCTAGACAGAAAGTGTGAAAACACAAGAATGAAATTAATTACAGGAGCCACTTATTAAAACCCCGTTAAAAATTAAGGCTGCCAGCCAGGCTCTGGGATCTGGGGAAGTCAGGTCACAGAGAGACTCAGAAAACGGCTGTTCATTAGACCACAAGGAGTGGGTGCCAGGAATAAAACATCTGGTTTCCCCTGGGTCCAATCTGGAAGCAGAATGCAGAGATGTTGCAGCTGATCTTAATTGCCCTTAAGGTACCGTAGGGAGAAAAATAAACCAAAACCTCGAGCATACCGAGCCACTTCAAAGGGGGAGAAAGGAGACAGAGCTGCCCTTGGAAAGCCAACCCCCTGCTAGTGCTGCCCCTAGGACCCAGATTTCTAAGCTGTATGGCCAGGGCCCCTACATACGCACACTGCTCCATTGGTGGAGGACCCAACTTGGACAGAGTTGTAGATGAGATGCCCAAGGTTAGAGGGCGGGATAGACAGAAACCCAGAGAGGAGGTTTGGCTTGGGACACCACGTGGCAGATTAGTCTGCAGCCCAGGCTCACAACATTCACAGACTCCCTCACCTTGAGCATCCGGAATGTCCTAACCACTGTGCCTTCACTTGTTTGTTTATTTATTCATTCATTCATTTAATCAAGAAAACATTTGAGTTTTTGTTCTATGCTAAGCCCAATGCTTGGGTGTTGGCAATGCAAAGGTAAATAAGGCAGAGCCCTCAGTGTACAATAATGATACAATGTGGACATGAAGCACTATGGGAAAAGAGAGGCAGAAGAGACTCCCTTTCCCAAGGCAATGACACCTAATTGGTCTTGATGAGCTGCAATTAGTCATGTGGAAAGGCATTCTAGGTGGCAGTACCAGGGTGTGCCAAGCCCCAGAGGTGTTAGCATGTGACCCAGCAATTCCACTTTTTGGTGTCTACCCTAGACAGATGTTTAGAAGGGCATAAAAACATACAAATGTGTTTGCATATAGTATTGTTTGCAATAAGGGAAAATTGAAGGCAAAAGTCAATAGGGGGGCAATGGTTAAGCAACCTGAAGTTCATTCATGCTTTGGATTATTCTGCAGTACCTAGAACACAAGGTAGCTAGAGATGTGTTCTTGTATGAAGATCTCTAAGACACTGTTGAATGAAAAAGCAAAGTGTACCACACACAAAATATTCAGAGAGAATATATACCAAACTTATTTTGGTGATTAGGGAGAGGTCTAGAATTGATAAAGGAGATTTTGGCAATGTTAGAAAATTAACAATTTACTTATGTATAAATTGTATAATTAATATAAAGCATCTTTTTAGGAGATGGTGAGTGGGTCTTATTATCTAAAACAGTGCTGACCAAATAGGATTTTTGACAGTGAGGGAAACATTCTATAGTCACGCAGTCCAATACTGTAACTACTAGCCACATATGACTATTGAATACTTGAAATGTGATTTGTGTGATTAGGGAACTGATTTCTTTTTTTTAAGATTTTGTTTATTTATTTTTAGAGAGAAGGGAAGGAAGGAAGAGAGGAACATCAATGTGTGGTTGCCTCTCACACATCCCCGTCTGCGAACCTGGCCTGCAACCCAGGCGTGCGCTCCAACTGGGAATCAAACCGGCGACCCTTGGTTTGCAGGCCCACACTCAGTCCACTGAGCCCACACCAGCCAGGGCAAGGAACTGATTTTTAAATTTAATCCAATTTTTAATTAATTAAAAAATTAACAGCCACACAAGGCTAATAGCAACTGGATTGAACAGATCCAGTCTAGAATGTCTAGAATATTGAGTTCGAGATGGGGTGGAGGCAGAGGGAAAGTGAGGCTGGAAAGACAGATTGGGATTGAATGGTGAAGATCCGCAAGGTGGGCTAAAGAATTTAGACTTGATCCTACAGGCAGTGGGCAGGATGGAGGTGAGCGACTAGATCGGACTTATCCTTTTAAAAGTTAACTCTGGGGGCCCTGCAGAGGGGAGGTTAGAGCAGAGGCCTGAAGCCTACTGTGTGTCCCCCGCTGGGCTCTGGACATTGCCCCAGCGTTCCTGACTGGCAGCTGAGTAAAGTGTTCTGATTCAACAGCTATGTCTTTAAAATCTCGGGCAGGCAACCCCAGAGTTATTAACACTGAGGGGTTAACCTCAGTCGGGGAGGCTGTTTCTGGGTGACATTAGAGAGAAAATGCATAGCAGGTTTCAGAGAGGGGCCTTTAGTGAGAGCTCCCCCGGGGTTAGGACTTTGCCCCCTGGAAGGCACCTTGGAAATCCCCTGCATAGTTCAGGTGCCCCGGAAGGTTCTGCTCAGGAAACCTATCCTGGCTCAGTTGGGCCCTTCCCTGAAGTCCACAGGGGTCTTCCTTGCGGGTGAACAAGGATTCTAGTGGAGAATGCACTCCTTGGGCTGACTTCCCAGAATCACCCACTATGCCAACACCAAACTGGGTGCTTGCCCTCAATGCAAACAAAGCAGATATGGTCCCTGACTTCATGGAGTTTTCCACAAAAATCAAATTAAGGCCCAGATGCATACTTCCCAATTGTGATAAGTGTTTTAAGGGAAACAACAATATTAAAGGACATGGTACTTTGAGAGAATAACAGGGGGAGCATAATTTCAATGGTGGCCGATCACAAAAGACCTCTCTAGGAAGTTTAAGGCCGCCAAAATCCGAAAGACAAATGGAAGTTACGTAGGTGAAGAGGGAACCTAAGAGAGAGCATTCTAGGTAGCACCGATGTGTGCAAAGGCCCTGAAACGGGGACTTGACCTTCTGAAAAAGAAGGGTAGAGCAGGTAGGACGTGGTGAAGGGGAGAGTGAGCGTCTGGGGTGAGGGAAGAGGGGCGTGCGGCCCCCAGACTGCTGGCTTTGTTTTATTCTGAGTGCTGAATTGAAGCAGAAGACACCTGGCTGTGTTTCCGGATGTCTTGGGAGGAATGGACTAGAGCAGGGGACCAACCAATTGTGCCCTGGACCTCCTGCAAGCTAAGGATGGTTTGTTCATAGTTGAAAAAAAGTTAAAAGAAGAAGAATATTTTGTGATACGTGAAGATTCTAGGAAATCAAATGTCAGTGTCTGCAAATAAAGATTTATTGGAACACTGCTGTGCTTATTTATAAATCGTCGATGGCTGCTTTTCTGCAAGGGCAGAGTTGAGTAGTTGCAGCAGATTGTATGGCTCACAAAGCCTAAAATATGTACTATTGGGCCCTTTACTGCAGACTAGGCTGATCCCTGGGCTAGAGGGAGACAAAAAGCAGGGAGACCCATTAGGAGGTTGCTACAGCCATCCAGCGGCAAGACCACGGTAGCATTGTCTACAGTGGTAGCTGTGGAGGCGCTCAGCGCGGATTGAAGAAGTTATCTGGGGAAATGGACAGAACTTGTTGATGGGTTAAATGTGGATGGTAAGAGGGAGGGGCATTTCAAAATGATTCCCAACTTAGACCAGAGTAAGACACTAATGAGCACTTGGCAAACTTTGCATAAAATTTGTAGATTAGATAGTAGTGTTATTAGTGCTAATTTCCTCATCTTGATAATTGCATTATGGTTGTGTATGTTATATTTGTGGAATCAGGGAAGAGTACATTGAGATTCTTCGTAAGCTTTTTGCAACTCTTTGTAAGTCTGAGATTATTTCAAAATGAGAAGTTAAAAAATAAAAATCAATGAAAACAAATGAAGTAAAAATGACTCCCTGGTTTTTAGATTGAAGTGCCATTTACTGAGATGGTGGGGGGTGGGGCGGGGTGGGATGTGAGAGAGGCAGGAGAAGAGAGGAAGACCGAGACTTCACTCCTGGACACTGCGTTTGAGATACTGGTGAGATGGCCAAGTGGATGTGTCAAAAAGGGGGGGCCAGGTACTGTTCTGGACATCATGGATGAGCTCCGAGACCCGGGGGAGTGTACAGAAACCATGCAAGTCAACCTCCCGGTGGGAGCCCTGTGCCTGAGGTGAGGCAGGACCCGGACAGTGAAGGGGAGCGTGCAGGGCGCGTGTGTGTGCAGGGGGTCTGTGGTATGCAGGCATTCTGCTCAGCTCTCAGTCACCTGAGCCTCTCAACAACCAGACCCAGTAGGACTTATTCTTCCCAGTTTACAAAGGAGGCAACAGACTCAGAGCGGTGCTAAGGTTAGCTCAAAAACACAACTAGGGAGTGGGAATGTGAGGGCTGTCTGACCCCAACACCGGTAAGAGATTTTCCCACTTGGAGGTACTGAGCACCCACAGCAGAGATGGGTTTATTAGCTTCCTAGGGCTGTTGGAATAACTCACCATGCACTGGGTAGCTAAAAACAACCTAAATTTCTTCTCTTTCAGTTCTGGAGGACAGGAATCCAAAATCAAAGTGTTGGCAGGGCCATACTCCCTCCTCCACCTTTGGGAGAGAGTCTTTTCCTGTCCTTCTAGCTTCTGGTGTGGCTCCTGACAGTCTGGCAATCTTTGGTATCCCTTGGCTTGCAGCCCAAATCACTCTAATCTCTGCGTCTGTCTTCACATCATCTTCCCTGTGAGCGTATCTCTCTGTGACTTTGCCTCGCCTCCTGCCTCACTCTTGTAAGGACATTCGCCACTGGATTTAAGTCTGACTCAGATAATCCAGGATGAGCTTGCCATCTTAAAATCCATAACTACATCTGCAAAGGTTCTTTGTCTAAAGAAAAAGACATTCACAGGTTCTGGAGATCAGGATGTGGGTACATCTTTTCAGGGACTACCATTCAACCCACCACACTGGGCTAGAGAGGGCTACAGCCGTAAGCCTTGGAAATCTAGTAAAACACTTTTTTAAATTGTATTGATTTTTAGAGAGAGAGGAAGGTGGGAGGGAGAGAGAGAGAGAGAAACATCGATTTGTTATTCCACTTATTTATTTATTCATTGGTTGATTCTTATGTGACAGGGATTGAACCCACAACCTTGGCGTGAACAAGGAGTTCTAGTGGAGTGTATCCGGAAAACATTCTAACCAATGAGCTACCCGGCCAGGGCGTAAAACACTTCTTGAACTTGAAAAGCAGGCTGACTTTCAGAGTTTCTCTTCACCCAGTTTCACAAAGGTGTCTCTTTGCAGAATGGATCAGCAGCCTAAACGCTGCCAACACATGCGGCTTGGACTTCTAGACTGCCTGTGATTATGACAAAACTCTCTGATTCGAGGGCCTGATGACAAAACGTAATGTACGGTAAATGTGCCTGGGAGGGTGCCCGCTCAGAGTTTCAAGTGTTGGGGAAGATGTGTGTAGAGTTGTGCCGAGATTATTTACTTCCCCAAGGAGAGCCGTAGTTACCCAGGCAGCTCATTGCCTTCCTCTACAGGAACAAGCTTAGCTGGGGTTCCTTGGGCAAGTTTTCTTTGTCATGGGCTCTTGGAGTTAACACGTCATAGCAGGGACCGGAGCCAAACAGGGCAGTAGAGAGGGGAGTGGGAAGAGGGGAATGTAAAGGAATGCAAATGTAGTTCTCCCGGTCCCACTAGCATGTGACTCACAAGGAATGGGCTTGGCTGTCACACAGAGAAAACCATTTTCATCTCTGCCACTTGGGACTTGTGCAGTCCTGGAACAGACCTCTGGCAGCAGAAGAGCGAGTGGAAGGCACTGCCAGAACGCGAACCCCTGGTCTCTGATTCTCCAGTCCCCCCTCTTTCCATGATGGTTATCTGACCGGTGAGAACTCCTGAGAACAGCAAAGCTTCTTCCCTGCCTTCATTAGACCTCATCAGCAAATAGCATACCCTAAGGAGATTGTATAACAGCTTCTATTTGTAGAACACTTTACAGTTTGCGCAGCGCTTTCACATATATTATGTCAGCACGCTGGCAATCACCCTGAAAATCTGGCTGCCCAGGGAAGTTTCCTGGCACCCTGTACCTACGGTATTTCAGGACAGGATGTTGATTTAGCGCGGGGATGGTGCCTCATCCCCCACAGTAAAGACAGAAGGTGGGTTTTCTCTGACACTTCCAAATCTCCCCAAAATTGTATTTTTTGAAAATAAATGCTATTCCCAGAGTGTGGGAGCCATTTAGCATTATTACAAGTTTATTTACCTTTGGGCATTTCAATAGGTATTGGAGATGCCAAGCAGCAAGGACTCTGAATGCTGTATTCAGTCTGTTTCCAATCCTTCAGGAAGAATTTCAGCTTCAGGTCCCTGCAAGCTCTGCAAACCCCTTGAGAAGTGCAAAACACGGGATGGAGTTACCGTGGGTAGGAAGCCTGCACATGCCATCCACGTGGATTACAGACGGTTCTGCAGACTCAGCAGAGCATCTGGATTCATAGACAGCCTTGATTAGAATAGAGGCATGTATCAGCCTGCACCAGTAAAAATGCTTCCTACTAGATGGAAACTTCCTACAGGGAGGCCAGAGTTCAAAGCAGTCACTGGTTTCTGCTGCTTTAACAGCAAGTCACAGGATCACAGATTGTTAAAGCTGGAAGAGATCTGAGACCCCCTCATCCTTCCCCATGACTTTATGATGAGGAAACTGAGGTGCAGAAAAGTGAAATGATGAACCCGAGATCACACAGTCTAAGAACAATGCTCTTCCCACTGCGTTACGTTATTTGTTCCAGAAAACACCTAAGCGACCTATTGTTTTGCAGACCAAAGGAACTGGCATCATTCAGGGTCATGCTCATGGTCTGCCCAGCTTCCCGTGCAAACACGAGACCTTCATTTGCTATCACCAGCAACTTTGGAATGAACTGCCTTGTGAGGCCTTATATCAAAGGCAGGGTCACAGACAGGACCAAAACATCTATAAACGGGCTGGCATGGCACGGCGTCTCAATGGCACAAAACCAGAGCAATGCTGCACCATTAGCCTCTTTAGCAGATTAGCAGCATCAAAAACATATATATGTATGAAATGCTTTTGTCCACCCTGCACTTGATGTTTCATCAGATGGGAATGGATGACATCAAGCACCTGGGCAGTTATTTTGTGGCAAAACAAAGCAAAACCCAGGGCAAGGATGCCCAAACACACAACCCGAAACAAGTGCTTTGCTGGCAGGCGAGGCAGGTCTCCACTGGCCACACATAGCTCGCGTGACCCACCAGGGAACACACCCCAATCCTGCAAGCAGTTTCTGGGGAGAGTCGGCATGGAGAGGGGCGTTTCCTTCGCTCACAAATCCATCATGGTTCACTACTGCCTCCCTGCCTTTCTATTTCTTACTCTCCTCTGCTCTCCCTCAATCGCTCAAGACTCAGTTTAAGTGTCACCTCTCTCTGGGATGACTTCCTTGATATTCTCCCTTCTCTATCCTTCTCCATGCTGCGTTAAGGTATCCTTTTCCTCTGTCCCCCACCTTCCATCCCACCAGAACCCAAGCTCCCTCTTTCACTGAGTTTATCATACTCTATAGTAGTTGTGATACAGTAAGCAGTTGGACAGGCATGAGCAGAATAGGAATTGCAGTCCAGGTATGGAAGGCCACCAGGGCAGAAAGCAGCAGGTGACCAGGTGGGACCTCGCCCCCAGGGTGACCTTTCCTCTCCTGGCATGTTGCTACTCATGCAGTAGACCCCCACCCCCACCGCAGCTTAGAGGAACTAGAGGGCTGAAAAATAGCCACATAGGACTCCCATACAAGCCCTTGCACAACCATTCCCTTAAGCATTAAACCCTCAGGACAATGAGGTTCTGACTCACATCAAATAATCTTGAGAACAAAGCCTCGGGTCTGTTCACCGGGCAGACAGAGTTTTGGTCAGACTAGAGATAACACCTAGGCCTCAGTTGTGTTTCAGCTCCAGGACCAGAAAAGCAGCAAGGCCAGGTCATGCCAGGGTTGACATCAATGATCCCCTGTCCTGGCGCCAACCAATCAGTGGAGACCATGACCCTGGAGGACACACACCTGGAAAGCTGATGAATTTTCTATTGAGACCCTCCTGAGACCTCCCCTGAAACCCCCACCTTTGGAAAGCAGATAAAACCCTCAAGACAAAGGGCACTAGCTCTCCTGAGCAGCCCATACACTGCCCCACCCCCTTCTTTCCCCAGAGTGCTCTTTCTGGGTCATTGCCGGAAACTTCCCCTGCTCCTTCCTGCAGATGCATTTTCTTTGCCTTTATTTCTCCTAAGCTTCAAGGGCTCTTCTTTTGCCTCTTTTTTCCTGAGCCCACACAGCCCAGCTGGTTCACTTCTTCTATGGCTCACTTCTCCTACTTCTGTGACTTTCTAAATAAACTTTCCCTTGGCTCTGAATTCTTTCTTAGTCAAAACTCAAGGACCGAGGTCTAATATCTGGTGCCATTTGCCATTAAAAGTTGTATATTTAGCTCCAACCAGCGTGGCTCAGTTGGTTGGGCGTTGTTCTGGAAAGCGAAAGGTTGCAGTTTTGATTCTCGGTCAGGGCACCTGCTTAGGTTGCAGGTTTGGTCCTGGTCGGGTGGTGGGGGTAGGGGGGTGGTTTCAAGAGGCAACAGATCGAGGTTTCTCTCTCAGCAATGTTTCTCACCCTTTCTCCCTCCCTTCCCTTCTCTCTAAAAATAAATAAATAAAATCTTAAAAAAAAAAAAACAGTTGTAGATTTACTTGTCTATTAAAAGGCACATTCCCTGGGGACAAAGAGCATTTTCGTGTCAGTATTCTTTTTGAAATAGCGCCAGGCACAGAATAGGTTTTTGATAAATGTCAGTAGAATGAATGGACTCTGAATTCTTCTGCCTGCCATTCAACCACCGCCTTTATTTGGATTTTCTTACTCTGCATGGATAGTCAGTGTGATCAGTTTTCTCCTCTCTTCAGGCTGTCTCCTAATCTGCTCATAAATGTCAATGTCCCCAAGCCAAACACCATCAGGGACAGTCCTGTACAGAGTTGAATTTAGGGTTTACTGCTCATTGCAACAGAGGATGCATACCATGGGGACTGTGGGCCGTCTCTTTAAAGTGTTAGAAAGAATTTACAGGATTGGCTCGTGTTGGATGATTTGGGTAAGTGTTCAAAGAAGCAGGGCTTTATTCTGGATTGGAAGATGTCAGGAAATGGTGGTAATTCTATGATTGTATATCAATAAACCCTCTTGGTAGAAGGGGAGAAATGAAGCAAAGCTAAAGCTGTGATTATCAAAGAAGCTGCAGTCATTCACATTGGCCAAAATAATAGGGAGCTGTTTGGCTTTTGTGTGTGTGTGTGTGTGTGTGTGTGTGTGTGTGTGTGTGTGTGTGGTTGGGCCAATGTTCATACAATTGCCTGTGTTCAGACATGAATGAACACGTTTTTGTGATGATCTACCATGGTCACAAAGTGACCTTGTCTGGTTTTGTGAAATTGTTCATTTCGACAGAACACCAAAGCCTACCTAATAGTACCAGGCCAGCTCCCAGATGCCAGGGGCTGCTTTTCTCCTTCTTGGAACCCATGCCCACGGCTAACTTTTATTAAGCTATTTCTCCACCTTGGATGCTCTTCTTCCCCCGGGCCAACTCCGCGAAATCCCGATTTCCCTGTGAGACTTTCCTAAATGCTTCTTTCTCCATTTGATTCTTTTCTGATTGCATCTGAAAAGTCTGGGTTGGCATGCCACAATTTAGTACTCAACTGTGTTCTATCCTGAATTGTTTGACTTGTTTCGCAAGTTTTTTTCTTCTCTTCTCAATAGGTTGTAAACCAGCGTCCCTCAGACGTGAGCCTCCTGCTGAGGTGAAACTAATGGCTGCTCTGATTAACTGGGGCCAGCTTGCTTTTGTAACAGAGTTTCGAAAACACAGCTCCATACCAGCAGGGGAGACACCACCAGCTTGCCCCCTCGAAGGTTGCCATTTATAACACGGAGCTGATCTTTCCATCCAGAAAGCACTTTCGAATTTTTCTTCTGGAGCATTCGTTTCCAAAAGTAGCATTTCGAGATGTCTTTCATCCCTACCTGTCCTTGAGTGCAGGCTCTAACGTTAACGCATTTTTGTCTCCTCTCACCGTACCAAAGCTTAGCAGGTGGAAGAAAAGCCCCAACAGTCCCCGACTAACCACAGCTCCAGGCTGGCTCGTCGCACAAAGTGGGGTGCATCCAAAATGTCTCCTCTCGGACCGGGTGGAACAGCGTAGCCTCACCTTTGAGGCTCACTGCCCTGGCATTTGGCTGAAGTCAGGGCATAAGAACTCTAAACCGGGTTGGCCTGCAGACCCTCCAGCGCATCATTGCCCCAGGAGGACACTCAGCAGGTTCGGGGAAAGTGGCTAATTTCAACCACTCTTCATAGACTTGCTGAGATTCTATTGAGCTGGAGGGATATAAATACTCGACACCGATCACAAAATTTGCGGGCGGGAAGAGCTAGTTAGCACGGCAGGGAAGTCGCCAGCTAGCTACAAAGCCACCTTTTTCCATATACTGCTCAGCCAATGCCAAAGCCCGAGCGGGGCTGATCACCAATTAAAAGGCGGAGAAGGCGGAGCCGAATCTTTGATTGGCACATGGCCTTCAGACCCTCAGAAGCCTGGCAGCGTCGCGTCTGAAGAGGCTTCAAGTTGGGTGTCCTAGCACTGGCGGCCATCTTTATTTCTGGCAAGTCGGCTGACTGGACTAGATAAGAGCCAGCACGTAGGCTATACCCCATTTCTCTAGGGAGCCCAAGAGCTCCCTCCGCGCGCACACTTCCCATCTCTCCGCGCGCGCCCCCGCCTTCCCCAGAGAAGCGGGGCCTCTCCGAGAGGGGCGGAGCAGGAACTAGAAACTAGTCTGGAAGCCCGGAGCCTGTTTGGCGGGAAGTTGGCTTCTTTGGCGGGAAGTTGGACCAGCTCCCTGGTCCCCGCCCTTTTTCTCCCCAGAGGCTTCCCTGTCCTTTCTCCATAATCTCGGCTTACGGTATAGTACCTCTTTGCACGGGGGACGCGATGGCTCCCAAGAAACGCCCAGAAACCCGGAAGACCTCTGAGGTGGCTTTGCACCCCGTGAGCAAGAGACGCAGAAGCCCGGGGGAGCCGGAGCACGAGGCCAAGAAGCTCTGTGTGAAGGGCCCTGGTACTGCCTACACCTGCTGCTTTAGTAATCCGTCATTTGGGGTTCTCACGCAGGAGGCTGGAGTGGGGGATGGGTGCTTCTTAATTCCTGAGGCTGTCCAAAGTTTCAGATGCCTCCGGCTGTGCATTTTGCCTGCAGGTCCTTTGACGTCTTAGAATTTGGGCTTAACCTCCGGCCAGTGACAGGAAGAGACAGATGAGTTCCATTACATAAGACACAACAGACTTCAAATTCCTTGTTTGTACCAGATGTTTACACACTTTGAGAACGGCTTAAAATAATCCCACCTCGTCTGTTGCCGTGCGTAGCTGTAGGTCCTTAGTTTCCGTTGTGAGAACCCTCAATGTCCTCCCCTCCTTAGAAAATACGTTCTCTGAGGTTGAATGGGGATTGAACCTAGGGCCGTAAGAACTCAAAACACTGGAAAGGGGTGGCTGAAGATGTGGGGGTTTTTTTTTTTTCCTTTTCTTTTCTTTTTTCTTTTTTTCTCCCCACAAGAGGAAAGGATTGGTTTTCAAGAGGCTGGATTCCCAGAGATCAGATCCTCAAATACACCTTGGTAATCCAGAGCTGCTGTATTCCTAGTCTAAGTGGCTCTACCTCTCCCCAAGTAGCCTAGTTTATTTGGAGCCGTGTCAGATGCTCTGATCCTGCTGGCTCAGGAGAACAGATTGGACTTGGGGCCAAGCACTGGTCGCCTCTCCATTATTTTAATATAGGACTTAAAGATACTTCTTCCCCCAAACGGTCATTTCTATGCTAGACACACTTTTTTTTTTTTTACTGTGCATTATATGTGATTTTTAAAATCATCACCCAACCTTACCACGAGTTTTCCAATGCAAACAGAAGAGTTCTGCATACGTTTTATTCTTGTGTGTTTCTTTCACTCAGCTCTCGGGAACCCTGCAAAATCACGTTCCGTTTCACTTCACAATTCCTATTTGGGGGAAGGGGCTGAAGCCCTACTCCCTATTCCTTGTGCTGGGTGAGACGGAGCAGACCGTGGAAAGGCACTAGGAGGTGGTGGGAGGGGTGGGCTATGGCGAATGAAACAGCAAGGCTTTCTGGGATCTCAGCAGAAAAACATTTCCTGAGTGAGACTGGAGAGGAAAATCTGTGTCTGTTCTACTTGGCAGGTTCTAGCAGAAGATCTGACTCAGGCTGCCTTCGGGAGGGGTTGGCTACCCTGCAGGTCCCTCCACGATGCACGAGCATCGTCAGGGCCCTCCATCACCACAAGCTGGGCAGCACTGCCTGGCCAGCACTGCAGCAGGTGAGGCGTTTCCTGGACAAAGTGCTTACGGGTTTGCATGGTGCTTTTTTTTACAATTGAAGGCTCCAAAATTAGATGCCGAGTTGGTTCACCGGGTTCTCTGAGTGGTCAGATCACTGCGCACCTTGAGGTCTGGTCTACTGAGCACTCAGCCGGGTAGAAGTCTTATGCTGTAAAGGTCCCAGCTGGAGTGTGCTCTGCCCTCTTACTTCCCAAGAGTATTTCATGTATGTTGCAAATATTTTCATGCACGGAGACAGGCAGTTAGTTTTCCTTCGGTGGTAGGACTTGGCCCTAGAGCTCATCTATGGAGAAGGCAGAAATTGGCAATTTACCTAGCACTTGGGTTTTAATTCAACTTAATTCTTTTCTCTTTGTCAGGGTCTCCAGCAGTCCTTTTTGAACTCTCTGGCTTCTTACCGGATATTCCAAAAGGCTGCCCCCTTTGACAGGAGGGCCACATCCATGGCATGGCACCCGACTAACCCCAGCACCCTAGCCGTGGGTTCCAAAGGTGGAGATATCATGCTCTGGAACTTTGGCATAAAGGACAAACCTACCTTCATTAAAGGGGTGAGCAGTCCCTGCACCAGATAACTGTGCTGAAGAAGGTGTTAAAGGAGTAAAAAGTCAATCAGTAAAAAGGAGCTGATTGGGATCAAAAGTAGCTGTGGGTATTTTCAAACAAGCAAATGGTGATGATGCTCAAATCTTTGAGTGCCTGCCCTGAAAATATTAGAAGGTATAAAACATTGATCACCCTGTAGTAAGTCATCCCATGGAATCTAAGCCTCCTCGTAACTCTTGTCCATATCTTGTGCTGCTGTAGTTCCTCACTTCCTATGCTTTAGCCCACTTCCTGTTTCTAGTTCTGAAGATAGGTCTTTGCACTTGCTGTTCCCATTGGCTGGAGTGCTCTTTCCCACAGTCTTTGCATGGTTGGTTCTCTCTTATTATTCAGATCTCAGCTCAATATACTTCTTCAAAGAGCTCTCTTTGACCACTCCGTCTAAAGTAGCCTCCACCCCACACAGTCGTTCCCTATCTCCCTGCTTCACATTTTCCCCACAATGTTTATTAATATCTGAAATGTTTTACTTATCTACTTCCTTTCCCCACTGGAAAGTAAGCTCCACAATGGCAAGGACCTTGTCTTTCTGGTACATCACTTTATCCCAGTGCCTAGAATGATGTTTGGCCTAGGGTGGCTGCTTTGTATTTGTTGAGTAAATGAGGTACTTGACCAAGTAACAGGGTAGATGGGATGAAGACATGCACAGTAACTAGCACTGCAGATGCTAAATGCTACCGAACATGAGAGAAGGAAGAACCTCTCTCAAGTTAAGAGTGTATAGAGGAGGCTTCATGGACGAGTAAGGAGTGAGGAAGAATAATATTTACATAAATGGAGATGAAAGGAAGAAAGGCAGAGTGTGTTTGGGACAAGGTTTGGCATAGAGCTTCTTAGGGATGGTCTTCATCACGCTGGTGTTTATCTTCAGTCGCTGAGGAGGGAGGGTATTAGCCCTTCCACCAAAGAGAAGTCCCTTAGTTTGCCAGCTGGATGCTGACATTGGAGGGCTGTACTGTGGAGGACTCTGGGTTTAGGGCAAAACCCACAAACTCACATGACTAAAGAAGCCACACAGATAAATAATGTTACGTGGTAGGATCAGTGGCATCAAACACATTCGCTTTCTTGTGTAACTAGTCTCCAGAAATTTTCATCTTGCAAATCTGAAACTCTATACCCATTAAACATTAACCGCCCACTGCTCCTTCCCCCAGCCATGGGCAACCACCATTCTGCTTTCTGTCTACGATTTTGACTGCTCTGATTATCTCGTGTACATGGAATCATACGGTGTTTATCCCTTTGTGACTGGCTTATTTAACTTAGCAACTTAGAATTTAGTGTTCTGCAGGTTCATCCATGTTGTGTGCATCAACAATTTCCTTCCTTTCTAAGGCTGAACAATGCTCTACTGTATGTGTTTACCACATTTTACTTATTTATTCATCTATCAATGGATACTTGGATTGCTCCTACCTTTTAGTAACTGTGAATAATGCAGCTATGAATGTGGTTGTACAAATATCTCTTTGAGTCTCTGCTTTCAGTTCTTTTGGATATGTACCCAGAAGTGAAATTGCTGGATCATATGGTAACTCTGTTTTTAATTTTTTGAGGAATTGCCATACTGTTAAAACAGAGCATTGTGACAGCACCACTTTATATTCCCACCAACAGTACACAAGAGTTTCAATTTAAAATATCCTGATTTTTCATGTTAGGACCTAAATAAAATAAAACATGCTTTGTAGCTAAGTAAAACCCCTCTGTGAATTGGATTCTGCTTCAGCTCACTGCTTTTCCATCTCTGGCGTAGGGATAGAAGAGGCCAAGGATAAACCCAGGATGAGAGTTAGAGAGCAGCCCATCAGAAACGCCAGGTTAGAACGCCTTGGGAAATTAGGATGCGAGGTATGAGATGGATGTTGAAGAAAACGTGTGCCTGAAGCCAGAAGAAAGGCAGCCAGCAGAGTGCTGTGGACAGAGCCCGTGGTCTTCCTGCCCAGCTGGTGAGATAGGACCAGGACCAGAAGCTTTAAATTGAAGTCAGAACCAGAGCTCAGGCAGGAAGAGATTTATGTTGTTCTAGGAATCCAGGGATTAGAGAAAACTAAGACATAGCCTAAAAGTGTCCCAGGGGAAGAGCTTCCCAACCAAAGGGGAATGACAACTGCTTTGAACTCGTGCCCCTCCAAGGCTTTTGGTTAACGTCACCCTTTATGATAATGTCATTTAAATGAAGTTTCCTCAGCATTGTGGAGATTGGTCTGGGCATTTGAACTTCATGACCAGCAGGGAACCAGGCTGGTGTAGAAGAAAGCTGTGGTGGTCTGGAGAACTGTTTTTACTCCCAGATACTGGCAGCAGAGAGTTGATTTGAGACCAGTGACTGGGGAGCAGCAGTGCCTCATTTTGTCACTTCTTTAGTCATTTGACCTGGGCTTTGATCTTTATATCTCTTGGACCTTTGGCAAGGGAACATGTATTACATTATCAAAATGAAGATACATTTTATTTTCATTATAAAATGATTCATGTTCATCATCAGAAATTCAAACAATACAGAGGAAAGTGAAAGTATAAAGTAAATATTGCCTGAAATTCCCATATTGTACATCTTTCTGTGTGTGTATACGCTATTACACACACTCATATTTCTACTTATATTATTGGATAAATATTCTATCCTAGAATCTGTTGTATATTACTTGTCATATCCCATACAAGATTATGACCATTTAAAAATACTCTATAATTTCCTTTTCAATTAAATGCCTTTGTTTTGGTATCAGGGTAAAGCAGACCTCATAAAAAGAGTTGGGAAGTGTTCCCTCCTCTTGTATTTTCTGGAATAATTTATATAGAATTGGTACTATTTCTTCCTTAAATTTTTTGTAGGATTCACTAGCTAAGCCATCTGGGCTTGCTGGGGTTGTTTTTTTAATCGTTCAAATACAGTTGTCTCCATTCCCCCCACCCCATCCATCCCCATCTCGAACCTTCAATTCTACCCTTTTTTGGCTTTGTCCATGGGTCTTTTATACATTGTTCCTTGACAACCCCTCCCCTTCTTTTCCCCGTTATTCCCCTTCCTTCTCCCCTCTGGTTACTGTCAGTTTGTTCTTTATTTCAATGTCTCTGGTTATGTTTTGCTCGCTTCTTTGGTTGGTTGGTTAGGTTCCACTTATAGATGAGATCATATGGTATTTGTTTTTCACCGCCTGGCTTATTTCACTTAACATAATGCTCTCCAGATCCATCCATGCTGTTGTGAAGGGTAGGAGCTCCTTCTTTCTTTCTGCTGCATAGTATTCCATTATGTAAATGTACCACAGTTTTTTGACCCACTCATTTATTGATGGGCACTTAGGTTGCTTCCAATACTTGGTTATTGTAAATTGTGCCACTATGAACGTTGGGATGCATAGGATCTTTTGAATTGGTGTTTCAGGATTCTTATGCTATTATCCCAGGAGTGGAATTGCCAGGTCAAAATGCAATTCCATTTTTAGTTTTCCGAGGAAATTCCATACTGTTTTCCACAGTGGCTGCACCAGTCTGCATTCCCACCAAAAGTGTACTAGGGTTCCATTTTCTCCACTATCTCGCCAGCACTTGTTTGTTGATCTGTTTATGATGGACATTCGAACTGGTGTGAAGTGGTATCCCATTGTGGTTTTAATTTGCATCTCTCTGATGGCTAGTGATGATGAGCATCCTTTCATATGTCTCTGGGCCCTCTGTGTGTCTTTCTTGGAGAAGTATCTGTTCAGGTCCTTTACCCATTTTTCAATTGGGTTATTTGTCTTCCTGGAGTGGAGTTGTGTGAGTTCTTTATATATTTTGGAGGCCAAACCCTTGTCCGAGGTATCATTGGCAAATACATTCTCCCATATGGTTGGTTCCCTTTTCATTTTGCTGATGTTTTCTTTAGCCATGCATAAGCTTTTAATTTTGATGAAGTCCCATTTGTTTATTCTTTCTTTTATGTCCTTTGCTTTAGGGGACTTAGCAGTGAAAATATTGCTGCATGGAATATCTGAGATTTTCCTGCCTTTGTTCTCCTCTAGGACTTTTATGGTGTTGCGACTTACATTTAAGTCTTTTATCCATCTTGATTTTATTTTTGTGTATGGTATAAGTTGGTGGTCGAGTTTCATATTTTTGCATGTAGCTGTCCAGATCTCCCAACATCATTTGTTAAAGAGGTTACTTTTACTCCATTTTATGCTTCTGCCCTCTTCGTTGAATATTAATTGACCATAGAAACTTAGGTTTATTTCTGGGCTCTCCATTCTGTTCCACTGACCTATGTGTCTGTTCTTATGCCAGAACCACTGTTGTGGTTACCATGACCTTGATATACAGTTTGATATCAGGCATGTGATCCTTCCTATCCTGTTCTTTCTCAAAATTGCTGTGGTTATTCAGGGTCACTTATGGTTCCTTATAAATTTTTGAAATGTTTATTCTATATCTGTGAATATGTCATTGGTATTTTAATAGGCATTGCACTGAATCTAAATTGCCTTGGGTAGTATGGACATTTTGATGATATTAATTCTTCCAATCCATGAATATGGTATATGCTTCCATTTGTTTGTGTCTTCCTTAATTTCCTTCTTCAGTGTTGTGTAGTTTTCTGAGTACAGCTCTTTTACCTCCTTGGTTAGGTTTATTCCTAGGTACTTTTATTTTTCTTGTTGCTATAGCAAGTGGGATTTTTTTCCCTGATTTCTGTTTCTGATATTTCATTGTTGGTGTACAAAAATGCCTTCAGTTTCTAAATACTGACTTTGTATCCTGCTATTTTGCCAAATTCATTTATTAGGATGAAAAGTTTTTTGGTGGAGTCGACGGGGTTTTCTATGTACACTAGCATGTCATCTACGAACAATGAGTTTTGCCTCCTCCTTTCCAGTGTAGATGCCTTTTGTTTCTTTTTCTTGTCTGATTGCTGTGACTAGGACATCCAATACTATGTTGAATAGAAGTGGTGAAAGCAGACACCCTTGTCTTGTTCCTGATCTTAATGGGAAAGCTTTTAGTTTTTGCCCATTGAATATGATGCTGGCTGTAGATTCCTTGTATGTGGCCTTGATTATATTGAGGTATGCTTCCTCTACTCGCACTTTGCTAAGTGTTTTTATCATTCATGGGTGCTCTACCGTATCAAATGCTTTTTCCACATCTATTGGTACGATCATGTGATTTTTGTCTTTCCTTTTGTTTATGTGATGTATTACATTTATTGATTCATGAATATTTTACCATCCTTGCATCCCTGGGATGAATCCCACTTAATCATGGTAGATGATCTTTTTGAAGTATTACTGGATGTGGTTTGCCAATATTTTGTGGAGGATTTTAGCATCTATGTTCATAAGTGATATTGGCCTGTAGTTTTCCTTCTTTGCTGTGTCTTTATCTGGTTTTGGGATTAGGAGGATGCAGGCTTCATAAAAAGAGTTAGGGAGTCTTCCTTCTTCTTGGATTTTTTGGAATAGTCTGAGAAGCATAGGGGTTAGCTCTTCTTTAAATGTTTTTGTAAAATTCTCTCGTGAAACTGTCCAGTCCAGGGCTTTTGTGTGCTGGGAGGTTTTTTTTATTACTGCTTTGATTTCACCAGTTGTTAATCTGTCTGTTCATGGGCCTGCAGTTTTTTTTGTTGGAAGGGTTTTAACTATATATTCAATAATAGATATAGGGCAATGTAGGTTATCTATTTCTTCATGAATAAGCAGGGTAGTTTGTCTTTCAAGTAAGTTGTCTATTTTATCTGACTTGTTGAATTTAGTGGCATAAAGTTGTTTATAGTATTCCCTTATCTTTTTAATGTCAATAGGATCTGTAGTAATGTCTCCCATCACGTTCTTGACATTAGTAAGTTGTTCTTCTCTTTTTTGCCTCATCAGTCTTGCTAGAGATTTATCAATTTTATTGATATTTTCAAAGAACCAGCTTTTAGTTTTATCGATTTTTCTCTATTTTTGTTTTCTTTTTCTTTGGTTTTTGCTTTATTTTCTTTCCTATGCTTACCTTGGGTTTAATTTGCTTTTTTCCCCCTTGTTTCTTAAGGCGGAATCTTGAATTATTTATCTGATACTTTTCTTTTTTTTTCAACCATTTATTGCTATACATTTTCCTCTATGTATTTCTCTAACTGCATCTCACAGATTTTGTTGTATTTTTGTTTTCATTCCATTCAAATTATTTCCAAATTCTTTATTATTTTTTCTTTGACCTATAGGCTATTCTGAAGTGTGGTGTTTAATTTTCAAATATTTGGGGATTGTTGAAATGCCCCTCTATTTCTAGTTTTATTCTGTTATGAACGGAAAATATTTTATATGATTCCAGTTCTTTTACATTTTATACTTGTTTTATGGCCCAGCACATGGACTATCTTAGTGAATGTTCATGTGCATTTAAAAAGAATATGTAGCCCTGGCTAGGTAGCTCAGTTGGTTAGTGCATCATCCTCATCTGCCAAGATTGCAGGTTCGATCCCCAGTCAGAGCACATAGAAGAATCAACCAATGAAAGCATAAATAAGTGGCACAACAAACTGATATTTCTCCTTCTCTCTCCTTTCCTCTCTAAAATCAATAAAATAAAGTAATTTTTAAAAATAGAATAAAAAGAATACATATTGTGCTGTTTCTGGGTGGATTGGTCTCTAAATGTCAATTAGGTTACGTTGGTTGATAGTGTTGTTCAAATGTTCTATATCTTTTTTTATTTTCTGTCTTTTATCAGTTGTTTAGAGAGGAATATTGGAATTTCCAACTATAAAATTGTGAATCTATTTTTCTTTAGTTTTTGCTTCAAGTATTTGGAAACTCTATTATTAGGTGCTTACATATTTTGAGTTCTGTCTTTTTGATGAACTGACCCCTCTCAATATGAGATGTCTCCCTTTATCCCCGCTAATATTTCTTTTTCTGAAACCTTTGTTTGATAAAAATATAGCCACTCCAACTTTTTTAAATGTTTGCATGATATATCCTTTTCCATCCTATTTGCAACCTATTTGTGTGTTTGTATATAAAATGGGTTTCCTGTAGACAGCATTTAAAAAAAATCCAACTTGATAATCTCTGGTGTTTAATTGGAGCATTTGACCATTTCCATTTAATATAATTATAAATATGATTGGGTTTAAATCTGTCGTTTTGGTATTTCTTTCTATTTGTCCCATTTCTATTCACTTTCTTTCCCTTCTTTTTGGTTGAGTACTTTTTATGATTCCATTTTATCTCCACTATTGGATTGTTATACTTTGTTATACTTCTCTTCCCTTTTCTTTCTTTAAGTGGTTGCTCCTGGGTTTACAATATACAACTTTAACTTATAAGAGTGAACCTTCAAGTAATATTATACCACTTAATGTGTATTTAAGAATCTTCCAACTATATATTTACTTCCATTTTCTCCCTTCTCTCCTTGTCCTACATTTTATATTTAGATAAGTTATAACCTCACAATCCATTATTATTTTTGCTTCCTATAGTCAATTGTCTTTTTGGTTTTTGTTAAATCTTTATTGAGATATAATTGATATATAATAAACTACAGATATTTAAAGTACACAATTTGATGATTTTTGGCATGTGTACAACCCATGAAATCATCAAATTAAAATAATGAACGAACATATCCATTACCCCTAAAATTTTCTTATGCCCCTTTATCATCTCTTTCTTCCTTCTGTCCCCTGAAAACCATTGATCTGCTTTCTATCCCTTTTGATTAATTTGCATTTTCTAGCCTTTTATATAAATGGCATCATACAATATATACTCTTTTCTGGCGTCTTTCACTTAGTGTAATTATTTGAGATTCATCTACAATTTTATGTGTATCAAAAGTTTTTGTTTTCTTTCTGAGTAGTGTTCCAGTGTATTGATATACCACAATTTATTTATTCATTTGCCTGCTGAAGGACATTTGGTTTTTTTTCCAGTTTTTGACTGTTGCAAAAAAAGCTGCTACAGACATTCATGTACAAGTTTTTGTGTGGATATATGTATTTATTTTTCTTGAGTAAATACCTATTTGTGGAATGGCTGGGCTGTAGGGTAGGTATCTTTTAAAAGATTTTTTGTTTAAACAAAGAAATAAACCTAGTAAAAATCCACATATTTTCCATTTCCAGTGCTTTTTATTTCTTTGTGTGACCCAGATGGTCTTTTGGTAACATTTTCCTTCTTCCTTTAACATTTCTTATATTGTAGATTGGATGCATTTTTTTCTTTTGTTTATCTTAAAATGTCTTCTTTTTTTTTTTTTTTGGTGAGGAGAGAATATATTTTTGCTGGTATAGAATCCTAGGTTTATATATAGGTTTTGTTTTGTTTTATTTTAGTACTTTAATAATGACCTGCAAAGACTGCTCTCATTCTTATGTTTCTCTTTTCATGATTTCCCCTTTTCTTCTGGCTGCTTTAAAAATGATTATGACTTTCTTGGTGTCTTTTTCTGTTTTTTCTGCTTGAGGTTCATTGGCTTCTTAGATCTGTGAGTTTACAATTGTTATTAAATTTGGAAGATTTTAGACCACCATTTCTTCAAATAATTTTTCCCTCCCCACTTTTTTTTCCTGGGATTTCAATTACATACATGTTAGGCTACTAGTCAGCAACGTGCTGTTCATGAGTGGAAGCATAAATCCACATTATTGATTTTAATATTTTGAGGTTTGAAAAACTTTTCCTACACAATCTTGTCATCTACAGATAATGAGAGTTTGATATCTTTACCATTGTTATACTTTTTTTTTTTTTGCCCTATTCCATTGACAAAAACATCTCATACATTGTTGAATATTGGCGATGACAGCATCTTTGTCTTGTTCTTGATCATGGAAGGCTTTTATGTTTTACCATTAAGTATGATTTCTGCTACTTTTTAGTGTGGTAAAATCTACATAACAGAATTTATCATTTTAAGAATTTTGAGTGTACAATTCAGTGGCATTAAGTATATTTACATTGTTGTGCAATCATCACCACTATTCATCTCCAGAATTTTTTCATCATCCCAAAATAAAACTATGTACCCATTAAATGACGACTCCCTATTACCCTTTCCCTCAGCCCCACTAATGTGCTTTCTGACTTTATGAATTTGACTAGTCTAGGTACCTCATATAAATGGAGTCATACAATATTTGTCCTTTTGGGCCTGGCTTCATTTAGCATAGTGTTTTCAAGGTTCATTCCTATTATAGCATGTATCAGTACTTCCTTCCTTTTTACAGCTGAGTAATATTCCATCATATGGATATACCACATTTTATTTACCCATTCATCTGTTGATGGACATTGGGGTTGTTTCTACCTTTTGCAGTTATTAATACTACTGCTATGAATGTTCCTGTGCAAGTTTTTGGTATACCCAGGAGCTTGTTTATTTTTAAAACTTGTTTGTTTTTAAATATCCTTTATCATATTAAGTTCCCCTTTTATTTTTTATGTTTATTATTTTTTCCATTACCACTTAGTCCCCTTATACCTCCCTCTCCCCAGCAATCACTGCCCTGCTGTCCATGTCCACGAGTCCTTTTTCTTTTTTGCTCAATCCGTCCATCCTCTAACCTCCCCTCTACCACTAGCTGTCGTCTGTTAAGTTCCCCTTTTATTCCTAGTTTGCCAAAAGTTCTTTTTATGAATAATAATTAAATTTCATCAAATACTTTTTTGTATCAATTGAGATCAGTGAACATATGATTTTTTCCCCCTTTATTCTAATAAAGACAAACTATACTAATTGGTTTCCGATGTATTTTTTTTGGTTTGTATTGTATTTTTTTCACTTAATTTTTTTATTTTTCACTTTTTTACAATTGTAATACATCTCTAGCAAGTAATACTCGTTCTTTTTAAAACTGGTAAAAGCACGTAACCTAAAATTTATCACCTGAACCATTTTTAAATACACAGTTCAGTAGTGTTAACTATAGTCACATTATTGTGCAAAACATCTCTAGAACTTTTTTTACCTTGTGAAACTGAAACTGTATAACCATTTAATAACAATCCCCCACTTCCCTTTCCCCTCAGGTCTAGGCAACCACAATTCTTTCTGTTTCTCTGAATTTGAACCACTTTAGATACCCCTAAGTTTTGATGGTCTCATTGCGGTTATGTAGGAGAATATTCTTGTGAGAAATACAGGGTAGGACAAAAGGAGGTTTACAGTTGTGAGTATGTGAAACACAGAGTTTATTTTTGTGTTATTTATTTATGTATGAGCTACTGTAAACCTACTTTTGCCCTATGTTGTATACAGAGAAGTATTTGAGAATGAATGAGACATCATGTTGGCAATTGATTATCAAATGATTCTAGAAAACTAATTATTTGTGCTATTCTTGCATTTTCTGAGTTTGAGATAGTTTGAAAATAAAATTTCAAATATTGATATTTTTCTGTTAAATATTTAGTATATTCACCAGGATCTAGAATTTACTTTGTAAGAAAATTTTTAGTTGCAGATTCAGTTTCTTTAATGGATATCAGACAACTTAGATTTTCTCCTTCATCTTCTGTCATTTTGGCAAGTTTGTATTTTTCTAGGAATTTTACCCATTCCATCTAGATTTTCAAATTCATTGGCATAAGATTGTTAATGATATCCTCTTACCTTTTAAAGTTTCTGCTTTTTTTTTTTTTTCTATTTTCTTTGGCTTTAGTTTCCTGTTAGTTTTACAACTTCTTGAGATGGATGTTTGAGTTGTTGAATTTTTGCCTTTATTACAAATAATGCTTCTATGAATATTTGTGTACAAGTTTTTGCATGAACATACATATTCACTTCTCTTGGGTGTACATCTAGGGGTGGAATTTCTGCATCTTATGGTAACTCTATGTTTAATTTTTTGAAAAACCCCTAGACTGTTTTCCAAAGTGTCTGCACCATTTTACATTCTCTAAAGACACGTTTTATATGCCTTTTCTTGTTGTTGTCAGCCAAAGGTTGGCCTGACACAAACCAACCCACCGTCACTGGAATTGGAAGCCTCAATATATTGTTTTTCATATTTTGTCCAGGTTTTATTAGTCCTTCTCAGTGTAGAATTTGGATATAACCACTTAGCCCAACCTTGCTAGGAGAAGACTCATGCGTTTTAACTTGAAATGTTTACATATGTGTTCATTACTAATGCTTTGACATCGCGCCTGTTCTTTTCTTGGTGTGAAGGGTCCACTGATGAGAGTGCACCTGGTGTTATATACACTGCACACATAATATATTCTATATAGTGTCCAGTTACCATTTCACCAAAATGGAAACATAATTTAAAGATGGTCCTGAAGCAAGCTGATTGCAGATTCTTTTAAAATTTTTATTATTTCCCACCCTAATTGTTTATAAATATCTCACCCATGTTTGACAACTGTTACTTTAGCAATTCATTTTTATCTAATTTTTCCAAAGCATTCAATGACTTTCATAGAAATAACAATGGTCTTTCTTTCTGCATGTACTTAATTAGTTTAATTAAATAACATGTTTAATTGAATGTTTAAATGTTCAATTTAAATATTTAATTAAGTACTTAATAAATTATATGTAATTAAATTACATGTTTAATTGAATTATATAACTACCGGTATAATAAAAAGTTAAGCTGGCATATACAGTTTTAAGAACAAACACGACTAACCCTTGTAAGCACTGAACTCAATGGGTGGGAGTGGAAGATTATCTCATTAGCATCAAGGGTTTGTCAGACCACAGGCATTGGTTAGAATGTTTATAGAGGGAATGGAACGCGCTAGTTAGCATGCCGAATAAATGGAGTGGATGTTGTGTAAGAGACCCTGTAGAGGTACACAAGGCTGAGATAGCAGCAGCACAAGGAGGGAATAGAGGAGGAGCTCTTGGGCATGTAAAATTCTTAAAACAGTGCCTGATGCATAATAAGCGCTTAATAAGGTTAAGCCATGGATGTTATCGTCACTATTTTCATCATTGTTGTCTGGGATGTCTGGGAAACATAGGAAGGAGCTCAGATCTGCCTCCTGCCCTTCTAACCCAGCCACTCTTCTGAGCCAAAACTCTTCTAAAAAGAGCACTGTGCAACAAACTGGTACAGCCACACAATGGAGTACTCAGCAATAAGGCTGAACCAGCTATGGATGCACACAGCAACTTGGATGAATCGCAGGGGCATCGTGCGGCGTGAAATGAAGGAAGCTAGTCTCAAAGGGCTGCACGCTATGTGATCACTCATATAACAGTCTATCAAAGGCAAAACCATAGCAATGGAGGACAGATCAGTGGTTGCTGGGGGTTAGAGGTCGGGGGAGGTACAACTACAATGGGAGAGCATGAGGGAGTTTTGGGAGTAACAGAACTGTTCTGCATTTTGGTGGTGGTTATTCAAATTCATAGAACTGTATACCAAAAACAACCACATTTACTGTATGTTAATTAAAAAAAACACACTAAAACTTCAAGAAATAAAGAGCACAGTGGAGAGCATTGTAGAGTCTAGGCGTGAAAACCGGCTTGGCCCCAGGGGCTGCCTGCTGGTGGTTCCCTGGGGCAGAGGACGGCACCAGGCCTGTCCTCTCCTTGGGCCACCCTCACTCACCTGCTTTTCTCTCCCTGTGTTAGATTGGAGCTGGAGGGAGCATCACTGGGCTGAAGTTTAACCCTCTCAATACCAACCAGTTTTTCGTCTCCTCAATGGAGGGAACAACTAGGCTGCAAGACTTTAAAGGCAACATTCTCCAAGTTTATACCAACTATGGCACCTGCAAGTGAGTAGTTTAACTACTAGGCGAAAGGGCTTCTAGGTCTCCATGCAGTTCTGGCGAGAGCATCCAGATCCCAGTTCTTTTACCAAACCTGGCACAGGGAAGTAAGGAAAAGTGTTAGCCGCTCTCCCCCTTTCCGTCTCTTTCTCAAACTCTTCCTTTAGCTGCTCTTACGCTGGTCCGGGTGGGTAACTAACTTGGGGGGGAGTCCTGGAACCTCAGCTCTTCTCAGCAAGGGAAGGGCTTCAGCTCTCCTGTAAAGCATTCATTCCTATATTGATTCTCACTAGACAAGTCAACATGGCATTGGCCAAGCAAGCCACTTAAAGCCTAGAGCAAGAAATGAGAACTTCAACTTCATTCTCTACGTGCGCTGGGGTGTGATGACCCAACTAGTTCTGTGATGGAAGCTTAAAGGATAAAATCTTGTCCATAAAGCACTTTGGTCACTCCAAGAGCAAGTGGTTGTAGAAACTGCAAAATGCTTGTCGCTTTGATTTCTAGCCAGACATATGTCCCTGCTCCCTCAGGAATTGAGGGTGCGAGGGTCTAACTAGCACTGGATGTAATCCTGGATTGCCCCACAAGGTAAGAAATAGACGCGCAATCAGGACAGGTGACAGGGTAGACCCAGCTCTAGGTTCCTCTTCCACAAGAAACCCTCCCTCTGGAAGGTATTTATAGGGGATGCAAAAGGCACTGTAGCAAGGACTTGTGGGTTTGAGTTCTCCTGCCTGGGTTTTGGGATCTCTGAAGCACCCTCCTCACCATCTCCTTCATCCTCAAGTTTCTGGGCTGTGTGCTTTTTTCCCCTAAGTGCTCAGAAGGGGGCAGAAGTTCCTTTCTAGCCAGCTCTGAGGAGGAGAGCTGGGCCGTCCGTGTTTGGTTTGCCATCTTCTTGGGCTCAACAGATAGAGAGCAAAGAGAGAATCATAAAGGAGTTGTCCTCAGTACCCAGGACTGGTTGGGGCAAGCTAACCTGGGGACTTGCCTTATAGCCCTGAGGTTTGGCTGCTTCAGGGACTCATAGTAGCTGGGAATCCTGAGCCCAGCAGACAAATTTTTGAGCCCCATCACCCCATGCCCGTCTGGATGGTAGACAAGTCTGAGCTTTCTTCACTGGGAGCCCATGGCAAGACAGTTACTCATTCATTCAACAAACATTTATAGAATGTCTATGTGTTAGACACTGGAGCTACAACAGTGGATAAGTGGACCTTGCCGCTGTCCCCAAGAGCCTTACAGCACCGTCTTTCCTTCTAGCTTCTGGTTTTGCAGCCTGGATGTGTCTGCAGAAAGACGAGTGGTGGTCACAGGAGACAACGTGGGGCATGTGGTCCTGCTGAACATGGACGGCAGGGAGGTGTGTTCTCGGGAGCTCGGGTCCTCCCTTTCCCTCCCTCACCCCCAGCCTTGTTCTCTGCCCCCACCTGAACCAAGCTTTTCTCTGCAGCTCTGGAATCTGAGAATGCACAAAAAGAAAGTGACCCACGTGGCCCTGAACCCAATCTGTGATTGGTTTCTGGTCACAGCGTCTGTAGATCAAACAGTGAAAATCTGGGACCTGCGCCAGGTTAAAGGGAAATCCAGCTTTCTCTACTCACTGCCGCACAGGCATCCTGTCAACGCAGGTGGGATAGGCCTCCTTTTTCCTTCAGTCCCCGCCTACCCTGCCACTTCTGGGGCTTCCACTCAAAGTCTAGGAGCCGCTAAGTCAAACCTTTACCCCTGAAAGCATCTGCCAAGCTGATGTCTTGGAATCTTTCTGACTCTTGCTGCCCCCATTGACTGTAGTTTCTAGAAGATTTTTGTTCACAGCTCATTCACCGCCTCCCTTCCACCCCTGTCTAGAGTAGAGTGGTGGTGGCGGGGGGTATCCGTGCAAGAGGCAGCCTGTGAGGGCTGGGACAGCGGGGGCTCCGGGCTCCTTCAGCTCAGGGGCTTTTCACTTGCCAGCTCATTTCAGCCCCGATGGAGGCCGGCTCCTGACCACCGACCAGAAGAGCGAGATCCGGGTTTACTCTGCCTCCCAGTTGGACCGCCCCCCAAGCCTGATCCCACACCCTCACCGCCACTTCCAGCACCTCACGCCCATTAAGGTAAGCAATGGAGTGGAGAACTTTGATCGTGGATGGGGACATGTCATGGAGGTCAGGTCTTCCTGAGGTGGGGAGAGGACAGAGGCAGCTCTCCTTCCAGACCTCTTCCTGCCCTGACACAAAGTAGTCTTTTGTCCCCTGGATCTTTCCACTCCTTTAGTCTCACTTCTGCAATCCCATTTTCCTGGGTTTTGTCTTATAAGCTGTTTTCCTGAGTTTTCTCAGTCCAGCCCTGATCTCCTCACTGAGGGCATTTTCTTAGATCCTGACCCTCTGCTCTGCCCTCAGTTTGTTCTCTGGGTATACCGTTGATCTACAAGCTGACCTTAGCCTGCTTCTTGTTAACAGTTTCTCTCACCTTCTTCCCCACGGCTTACTGTCTTCAAGTCCTGCCCAAGTCCTTAAGCAGTCTGAACTCTGCCGGTTCTTCCCCTCAACTGTCTCATATTCTTTTCCAGAACAACAGCCCCTCTTCAGACATCCAGGTTTCACGCCTGTACTTTGGTCAGTATAGCATAGCAGTCAGGGGCACCACCTTCAGGCAGGCAGACCCCTCTGGGTTAGAGTCTTAGGCAAACTACTTCAGTTTTGGATTTCAGTTTGCCTGTCTGTAGGAAGGGAATAATGGTATCTGTCAGGGTTGCTGTGAGGCTGAATCAGTACTTAGAGCCTATGATACCATGCCTACCGCCTGGCAAGTGCTCAGGAAATGGTGATGATTTAGTATTAAGAGTGGCCCCCACATACCTCAAATCGAATCCCAGTTCTTAATATTTAGCATCAAGGTCCTTCACGAGTTGGTGTTCCCATTGATTCATCTGTTGCCATCTCTCACTTCATATCCAGTGAAGCC
The DNA here is from genome assembly GCF_021234165.1 of Pteronotus mesoamericanus. NCBI lineage: Eukaryota > Metazoa > Chordata > Mammalia > Chiroptera > Mormoopidae > Pteronotus > Pteronotus mesoamericanus. The sequence continues at coordinate 1,047,416 of NW_026555299.1, read as the reverse complement.
AACTTATTACTTCCCAGGAGTGACTTGTGTTATTGCCAAGCCTTTGCCTGTACTACTTCTTCCTATCTGTTTACTGTGTCTTCCCTCCTTCAAAACTTCCTTTAGAAGTTTCTTAGGAAAATCCCATCCAATCTGTCATTCCAGCAAATGTCAGATTTCTCTTGAGTGGGGTAATCTGGGGAACATAGGTTTCCTCCCTTTTTTAGCACGAGCCACCTTCTACTCCTTTTCGTCATTCACGTTGATGGAGGAGATAGTAATAGGGTTACTTAGGCCCTATTTGGTTTTGGTTACCAGAGACTTTTTCTTTGTTCTAGGCCCACCTTTCTGGTTAATGTCTGGGTCAGGCTGATGTTAATACATTGATCATTCGGTATGATCTTAGCAAAGGCAAGAGACAAGGCCTGAAGGTGTCCTGAGGGCCAGCTGGGGATTTTAAATTTGCAATGGTAGATGTGTATGCAACCGAAAACCATTCTTGTAGTTTCATGTAGATTTTATCTCCATTATTAAATCGTTGGCAACTGTATTAACAATTATTAGTGGCAAAGAATACTTTTGAAGTCCCTTTTGATCATGTTCTGCATTTACTCTCGTGACCAGCCTCTCCATCTCCTAGGCAGCCTGGCATCCTCGGTACAACCTCATTGTTGTGGGCAGATACCCAGATCCTAATTTCAAAAGTGGTAACCCCCATGAATTAAGAACAATTGATGTCTTTGATGGAAGCTCAGGGAAGTTGCTGCATCAGCTCTATGACCCAGAATCTTCCGGTATCAGTTCGGTGAGGTTTGGGCCCTTGAATAATGGGAGGAAGCAGGGAATTCAGCCTACCGTATTGACCAAAAGTGATCATAAATTAGTCCTCGCATGCCCTTCTCCCAATACCTTCACCCCTCCTCATGCTTATCCCATTGTCTCTGCAGCTCAATGAGTTCAATCCTATGGGGGATACACTGGCCTCTGTGATGGGTGAGTGAAGTAGGTTGTATCTCGGATTGGCCAAGCCCGACCCTGTTCCCCAAGGTTCAGTGCAAGCTAACCTCAGCTTAGCCCTGCCCCGTTCACCCCAGCATAGCAGTCAGTGAAGAGACAGTGGTCTCTTCAGCGTAGACCCTCTACCCCTCCTGCTTTGCCTTGGTCATGGCAGTGCCGGGCTGCTGTCCAATTCCCTGGTATTTCCTTACCAAGTTCTAGGTTCCCTGGGCTAGCCCCAAGCCCCAAGAGACTGATCATGAGTGAGTCAGACTGGTCTCACTCTTCCTAGGTTATCACATTCTCATTTGGAGCCAGGAGGAAACAAGGGTGCGGAAATAAGAGACATTAATGAAGGTGTGGTCCAAGCAAGGGCTTCGAGCAACACGAGAACAAGTCCTGCAGGAAGAGGCGGCTGTGTGTTAAAGGGTCAAAGGTATCCAAGTCTCAGGGTTGGAACAAGGATGCTGTGGCATGGGACACTGTGGGGCTGGGACATTGGCATGTTATTACTCTGGACTTAGCTCCGGAAACTTCTCTAGAGTTGGCGACCCAGCTGCCCCACGGGTCCCTGCTATATCTAGCGTGGAACCAAGCTTCTCCTGGAGCCAAGGTACTTTTCTCCTCTTTGATGTGTGCCGGCAGAGTGATCAGGTGGTGGTGGTTTTTGATTTGTGCTCCCCATTCACGTGACCAATAAAACTACCCAACTGAGCTTCTGAGTGGATCTTCTAGCACTGGCCTGGTCAGAGCACTCCTGGGTCTCCAAAACGAAGAAAAAGCACAGAAACAGTACTATGAGTCCAAAACTTTCATTTTCCTCAATTTGTGGGCCACAGTCAACAGCTGTCCACCTACAAGCTACATTTACCTCAGATCCCTGGAGACCCCAGCCCAGCTGAGGGGATGGTAGCTTCATGACTCTGTACCACAGTTCACTCTCTGCCCACCTCCCCCAACTCCCTCCTGAGTACAAACACCCTTCCGACCCGCTCCAGCTACAGGGGTGACCACGGTGCCTGAGGCAGTATGGCTGACTCTAATGGTGGCTTCAGCCGCACAAGGGGAGACTTGACTGGTTGGCTGTTGGGTGATATGGTTCCTTGGTGGCCAGTGCCCCCAGTGTTATGCAGTTTTTCCCAGTAAACTAGGCACCAAGGGAAGACTGTGTCTTCTGAGCCATTTGCCAAAGACTCTGGGCTGGAAGAAAGAGAGCAGGTCTCGACTGGGGGAGGGGGGGCAAGGCAGATCAAGCACCAACTCCTTCAGCTTTTTTTATCCCAGGTCCCAGGTGAAACTTGACCACTTGTCTACATTCAGATCCTTAGGGAGCATGGAGGAGGCAAGTCCTGTTTGGAGAGAGCCAATATCCAACACAGTACCTGGTAATCACTGGGCACATGAATGCTGAGTGACAGGTGCCTTGGGCCAAGCCGAGTCCTGCTTGTTCATCTAGCTTGGGGTAATCAGAGGGAGGCCCAACCCAAGGCCTCCTGTCCATGGGCTGGGGAGCAGCAACAGTCAAGAATGAGGGCCAAGCCCACCTCCCCTAGGAGGCAGAGGGAAGGGGGCTGAGTGGTTGTCAGGCGTGATCCTCCCCATCTGCAATGTGGCGGTAGCCAGGAGGCTGGGCCTGCATCCGGAAGAGGACGGTGAGTAGCAGCACTATGAGAAGGAAGAGGATGGAGCCACATACAGCCAAGGCCACGATCACCTCTGGGCACGGGGACGGGGAGAGAAAGGGCATGTCAGCATTCATTCAACAAATATTTGAATGCCTACCATATGCCAGGGGCTGTTCTTAAAACGGGGATAATATTCACAGTTAGCAACAAATGCCCCAAAGCAAAGCAAGGTAAGGGGGAAAGGATGGAGAGGTAGGTCAGTCAGGAAAGGCATCACCGAGGATAATTTGAACAGAGACCTGGAGTCAGTGAGATGTACAAAGATCTAAGAGGAAGAGATCCCGTGGCGGGGGCAGAGAGGAGACAGCAAGCAAGTGCAAAAGGCCTGCAGTGGGAATGGCTTAGCGTGTTCCGGGATCATAAAATAAGCGGCAAACAGGAGACAGAGTGGAGGAGCAGGCCAAGTGGTAGTGAACTTGGATTTTATTCCAAATGTGATGGGGAGCCACTGGAAGATTCTGAGATGATAGTAATGTGAACCAATTTCCTTTTTTTAAAGAAATTAACTCTGCTGTGCTGGGAGACTGGTAGGGACAGAAGAGAATCAGAAAGAACATTAGGAGGCTTATCAGTAGTTGAGGCAAGAGATGATGGTTGACTGGACTAAAGAGCAAGAGCGTTTTCTAAGGTAGGCTTTTTGTTATAATCGATAAAATGAAAGTTCTGAAACAGGTTAAACAACCTGCCAAAAGTCTGATGACAAGAAGGCAGACAAGAGTCAAAAAAAGGTCTGGCCCTGGCCAGGTGGCTCAGCCGGTTGGAGCATTGTCCCATACACCAAAAGGTTGTGGGTTTGATCCCCAGTCAGGGCACGTACGTAGGTTGTGGGTTCAATCCCTGGCTGGGGCGCATACAGGAAGGCAACTGATCGATGTTTCCGTCTCTGCTTTCTCTCTCTCTCTCTCTCCCCCTCTTGCTCTAAAATCAATGAACATATCCTCAGGTGAGGATTAAACAAACAAAAAACAAGGTCTGACATAGCATCTGTACTCTTAGCAACTAACAAAGTTATATTACCCAGGTGTCTAGCCACAGAGTCATGCTGCCTTCCCCCAAATGAGAAAACCTTTAGATTCAAAAGACACAGTCATACAGACACAAGAGTGCTTGGTCTGACTGGACCGAGAATTGCTGGCCATCTCTCCCCTACAGAGAGCCACAGCGAAGTCCAAGTAGACCTTACAGGCTTGTATTGCACTTTAGAAGTAAATGCAATGAACAAAGAGAAATCAGACAGTGAGTTAATACTATTAAAGGTAAAAGCATGTATTTTAAAAGTTAAGATGCTAGGATCTCCTAGTGGATTGGTTGTGAGGTCTAACAAAGAGTATTAAAGATAAACCCTAGGATTATATTATGCAACTAGGTGACGAATGTGGCATTTACTAAGATGGGAACGCCTGGAGGAAGAACATTTCGGGGGGAAGAACTGTGGTTTCAGACATCAACTCTGAGATGTCACATCCATGTAGAGACCTCAAGCCTGCGGCCGGCTGGGTTTGTCAGAGAGGAGTTCGTGAATCTGCGAGTTGGAAGGAGACAGAACTCAGCATGGAAAGGTTGGATGAGGTCACTTTGGGAGTGGGCATAGATGAGAAAAGGCCACGAGGAGCCCTGGGCCATCCACTGTTTAGTGGGAGAAACCAGTAAGGAAGGGTCTTAGGAGAAAAACCAGAGAAGTGAAGAAAGTGTTGAAGGAAGGAGTGACCAGTTAGGACACGCTGCTGAGAGGTGAAAGAAGCTGACTAAGAATTGGGTCACTGGCTTTGGGGAGAGGACCTTAACGAAAGTTGATGGAGCGAAAGGTGGCACAAGACAGTCCAGCGTGAGCCTGAGAGAGCAGGCAATGAGGAAGCGAAACCAGGGTCTGGCAACTCAGAAGAATCACGCTCTAACAGGGAAGGGAGAAGTGGGGTGGTAGCTGGAGGAGGGTGGGGGTCTGAGAGGGTTCTGTTAGGCCTTGAGATGGGCCTGACCCAGTGGAGAGGGAACACTGAGACATCAGAGGTCCCTGTGCAGGTGGGAACAGGTGGGCCCTGAGTATAACGGAGGGGTGAGGGGGTGGCACTTAAGCAGCGGCCTGTCCCAGCAAATAAGCTAGAAGATGTGGTGGTGGCGAAATAGGACCACACTCTGACTGTTTCTGTTTTCCCAGGGATGTAAGAAGCGAGGGCATCGCCTGAGCGTGGTCAGGGAGAAGGTGAAACATGGTCTCAGGGTGGAGAAGCAAGCTGCCTAGGGAAATGCAATGAGATGGCTGGAGGCGTGACAGCTTCCTCAAGACGCGTGGATATGATTTTCAAGTCGCTCTGGAACATGGCTAGCACAGAGGCAGGCAGTGGCTCACCTGTGTCTGCAGGACCACTTGCCAGCTGGCACTCCTGCTGCCAGTCCTTGGGCACCACAGGCTCTGTGAGGCGCAGGAAGTCCTGCAGAGGGCAGCGGTGAGGGCAGCCAGGCAGGCTCAGCGGCCAAGGGGCCTTGTCACTCTCATTCCGAAAGTACATCTCCACTGAGAAATTTCTGCGGGTGGATGGGAAACAAGATGCATGCTGCTCACCAGGCCTGTACCAGAGCCCCTAGGCCGCCCATAACCACCATGCAAGTGCCCCCCCAGAGCACTGACTGGTAGCTCCACTCACCCGTTATCTTCCTGGTACAGTTCAAATATGTGGCAGGAGGCGTAGGGGGCTTGTTTACCATTGTAGACATATAGTGCCATTTGCAGAGCAACCAGGGTGGTATCATGCTGTAAGGCAGAGGGGCTCCCCATTAGCACAGCTCCCCCGCACCCTGCCGGCACTGCATAGAAAAGACATCCAGCTCCTCCTCTGACGTCGGCCCGCGGGCGCCCATGGGAGCGCGCTTACCGCAGAGTAAACCAGCAGCTTGGGGAGCTGGGCGGAGGCGGCCATCAGCGTCAGGTTCTTCCGTATCTGAGCCAGCAGGACTCCTGAAGGAGAAAGGTCCCCAGTGTCGGGGGCTGCAGCCACCACTCTCTTTCGATCAGATCTCTCTGTGGTCCTCTCACCCTCTGCTAGTCCTGGGTCTGACCACCAATGCAGAGAGCTCTCTAGGTGCATGGGAATCACAGAGGAACGCTGCAGCACCCCCTGATCCGACAACTGTCAGATTTACCGAGGGAGGCAAGATAAAATGAGGTATCTGTATGTCCACCCAGGTGTAGAAACCAGCCCTTCTACAAGTGAGCTACAAGGCCCTGCCCCTGTTTGAAGAACTCCTCCAATGTGGAACAAATATGAACTTAAGACTGCTTCAGAGCACACCGGCCAGTGGCACCGGCCAGGGGAAGCCCGTCATGCATGGGTTCTGAAAACCGCTGGGATGTCAGGGAGGTTTGACAGCAGAGCTCCCTCGCGTGCTCCCAGCAGGAAACTGGCATGTGCGTTACTCTCAGCCTTCTCTCAAAGTGGTCCCCAGTGGGTCTCTGGAGGCAGGGATTCATTTAAGGGAGAAGGGTGTTCTGACACAAGTGGAATGTAAGAATGTGAATGGCAGACAAGAAGCATGCAAACCCGATTGTGCTCTTTCATAGTGGCAAACGTGCTAAGCATTTGGCAAATAAGGGAGACTTTGGTGACTAACAGGAAGACTAGAGGGATCAAAGGGGTTTCAAAAGAGCAGGGAATGTTTCAGGTGAAGCGAGCATGTGAGAAGCCCCCAATAGCAGGTTTGCTAATGCTGTAGGGTCCTGAGGAAGGGAGTGACATGCTGCTCTTGTCACTCACCCCCCTGAAGCCGGGCCTTCTCTGCCTGCTCGTAGATCCCAAAGAGGAAGCGGAAGCTGAAGTCCTTTAGCCGGCTCAGGCGCTGCATGGCTTGGGGCGAGGCCCAGGGCGGCAGGACCAGCCCGTGTGTTTTCTGCGTATCGCAGCGGGCAGGTTAGCTCCCCCGGCCTAGGCCAGAGCCTCTCCAGGGGCGTCTCTCTTCTCCAGTGAGAAGGTGCCTGCGTGTGTGAGGGGAGGGAGAGGAGAGGGACTGGAACCAGGAGACATGGTGCAGAGTGCCGAGGCCACGGGGCACAGGAAAGGAGGCTCCAGCACAAAAAGCGTGACTCAGCAGAGTGGAGTCAGATGCCACCAGAGTTCCGCGTGGAGTGGGGCAGAAACTGCTGACAACTAATAAACTATTTCCCACTCTGAGGTTCTTTTCCACCCATGAGGGAATTTCCCTCATTTCACAAGAAGCAGGTGGCTTGCCCGGACCTCCCTATGGTAGCCAGGCACGGGGGTCGCCTGGGTCACGCTGGGGACCCTAAGCGGGCTCACCTCACAGAAGAGTGTGTCATAGATATTCCAGATGGTCTCCAGTGTCAGGTCCGTCAGCCCTGTCTCGTTGGCCACCATATCTAGAAATTGCTACGAAAAATGGATTGGGGGATCAATCCTGCCCTGGGATAAAGGGCAGTGTGATGACCTCCACCTCAGCCCCACTCACTGCATTCCGAATAGTCTCATTCCTATACTCTGGCGTCTGCCGGGTCTCGTTCTGCAGCTGCTCGTAACGGGGACATGGGCCCAATGGGAACTTCAGCAGCTGCAGACCAAAACGGGGAAGCAGAACCGGAGGGGGAGTCGGTGATCAGCAGGCCCGTGGCCAGCGCTGTCCCTCACCACCTTCAGGGAAGGGCTGGCCAGTCTCACCCTGTCCTCGGCGATGGGCACAGTGTGGACAGGAATAGGCTGCCAAGAGATGTTCGGGTTGAAGCGCTGCATCTCATTGGGAGGGAAGAGTCCAGCCAGGTTGGCCTCAGCACTCATGAGGGTGCGGTCGAAGTCAGTGCTTCGCACATAAACCTGCAGACATGACACCAGGAGTCTCTCTTGTGGGGGTGGGGTGGGGAGCTTTGGCTCCTCTGTGGGGCCCTAGGGGTTCTTAATGGCTGTCCAACGAATTGTAATCTCACCATGCATCTGGCCTCGACCGTCTCTGGCCTTCCCCATCCCTCTTCCCCACAAAGGCCCAAACACTCAGCGGCGGGGCTTGCGGTCACCGCTCTGAGAATAGTTCCTATGGGAATGGCTCTAGTTCAAATGCCCCTCCCAGTCTGAAGTGCTTTGTCAGAAAGGCTCTCTGGGCTGTCTGTCGGTTGAGTTTTACAATGTTTGTCCCTCTAGGCCAGGATCCTTGCAGGAAGAAACTATCTCCATTGACACTCCCTTTTATAAACTGGCTTGGAGACCAAGGAGAGGAAATAAGATAAAGAACAGAGACCGTTGCGTGTGGGAAAAGGAGCAGAAAGCTGTGGGGAAGGGCAAGATCAAAATAGAGCTGGCCCTTAATGGAACTATAACATCGAGAGACTCTTGAAACAGCTGTGGCTGAGAAAAGCTATCCCCATCCTTGGGGTGGGGAGAGGGCCTCAAGGAGCCAAAATACTTTCCAATATTCCCTGACATGCCCTCTCTGTCTTCCCTGCTCCCTTTACCTCTTGATCCTGTGTGGTTCAACTGTCATCTCCACTATATTCTAAGCTCCACAGAGACAGAGGTCATATCTGTGTGGTACAGCATTATGTGCAAAGTGCTGACATAATGCTTGGCCCACAGTAGGTATTCAATAACAGTCTTGAATGGAAAGCCTGAGTTATTTCATAGAGCCAGAAACTACTCTGCCAAATTCTTCCTTAAGTCCAAGCTTGGATGCTTGATAAGTTTTGCCTCTTCCCAGCCGAGCAGGGGCAGCTCAGCTTCCAGAGTTTTGTCCTAGACAGCCTTTGGATGTCTCATTCTGTAGCTGTCACCATAAATGCATGGAGGGAGGCTAGAGTACCCAGCTGTAGACCCCCTGAGCACAGAAGGTGAGGACAGCTGATCCCAGTCCCCTTGCATCTTGAGCTCCCGGACTTACCTCCTGCGGGTGGTAAGAGGAGCTGAGAAAGTCTTGGTAGCGCTGCCGCAGGGCCTGGCCCAGCTCCCAGTGCTGTAGCATCCCCTCCTGTGGGCAAACCCAAGGGTTAGGGATGGCTCCCAAGTCCCATGGGGCTCAGGCACTGTTGCTTTCCGAGTTTACTCATGACTGGAAGTAGGAGTGTGTCCATGGGATCCCAGAGGTCATTTATTAAGTTGGGCCAGTTCTGCATGGCATTGTCTTGGGCGCAGAAAAAAGTAAGGTTAAGAAATCTGGTCCAAGTCAGCACCCACAATGGATATGGCAGTTTGTTGGGGCCCCAGTTCCATAGCCTGCTCTTGAGGTCACTCATTTTGAAGCTCATACTGAGGAATGGCTGGCTTCTGACCCACCTTGGTTAGCTGACCAAACCCCTGGGGCCATTCATCTTCCTGATAGGGGTCCTTGGGATATGTCTTCACTGGTGACCGGTCTCCATGTCGGTACAGCTAAAGTAAGAAAATGGTTTACCTAAGGGTCAGAAGCGTTTCCTTGATGGGGTCACAGACCCACCTCTGCCCCCTGTTGGGAAAGGAAGCCTTACTCCTCCTGGGAAGCTTTAACTCTACCTATTTAAAGACCTCAATTTAGAAGTCAGTAACTTCTTCCAGGTTTCTGAGAGTCTAGCTTGGCTAAGCAATGACCCCAGATATCGCAGGCAAAGCCAAAGGTACAGATGAGAGAAGAAAAGAGAAATAAAAGAAAGGCACATGGTGGAGGGACTGGAAAAAAGATCACCAAAGACTTCTGTAGGGGTGGGTTTCTTAACCATGCGACTACATCTCTGTCCCAGAGTGGACTCACCGGACCCCCCGATAGAGAACTCCTTACACCTTACTCCCCTGCCAATATCGCAGGGCTCTACATAAATTCTGAACCCGGGCCCCCCAGCCCTGCGCCCTCAACCCAGCAGGCCAAACATCTCCTCCTAAACCAGCCTCTCTTCCAGACCCCCAACCCCAGACAAGCCCCGCCCCCTCCCTCCACCAGCAAGCTTGTGCCCTTCCAGCTCTGGCGAGCCCTTTGGCGACCCCATCTCTCAGTACCAAGGTAACGAAGCGCAGAGTCCGGGCCTGGGTGAGTGGCATCGCCATCAGGTTTACGCCAAGAAGGAGCTGGAGAAGAGCCGAACGGCTCCAGCCAAACTGTCTGCCAGCCATCGCCGTTATAGTCTAGGCAGCAAAGAGGGTGGAACCCGCTGGGCGGTACCTGCAGCAGTCACCCGGACGCACCCTTAAGGACACACGCCGGAAGTGCAATCGCCACCATCTTACTAAAGGAAGGGTTGGGATGATTTGAAAAGGTGGAACCTGGAGGGGCCGGGGCGCGAGCGGGGGGAGGGAATGCTTGTAGGAGACTCGCGATCCGGCTCTGGCGGAGGAGCGTCGGAATGTAGCGTGACGTCGCACTGCAGAAAGGGCTTGAAGACCTTGTCTTGGTAAAGAGAGCCCTGAGCTCCTGTTTGCTTCGGCTAGCGACAAGCCGTGCCAAGGTGGCGCTGGCGCTGGCCCTGGGCCAGACTGTGTCCGGGACAGCGAGCGCCCCCCGCAGGCCCAGTGCTGCGGGGCCTGCCCGCAGAGCCAGAGCGGGCGTAGAATTGGAGTTGGGGTGTTTTAGGACGCCCCCTCCACGCTCCTGCCTTCAAGTGGAATTTGAGCCTCGGCCCTGGTTTTCTTCCCCGGAAGAGGTCTTGTTTGGGATGCAGGGCACTGTGTAAACAGCTCTTTGGACTCCCTACGTCCTTGAGTCTGTCCTACTGCTCATACCCTGAGCAAAGCTCAGGAGCTCTCCTCCTTTCAGTCACTTTCCTGTCCTCCCACCAGTCCCAGTTTTAGTTAATTAGAATCAGAATGTCACGCTTCTTCCCGAAGGAGTTGAGTTGCACAGGATGTTCAGATTTTGCACATCCAAAGCAGTGAATCCCTAAGGGAGGCATTTCAAACCAGTGGGAAGATACATAGGGGTAAGGGGAAGGAACTTGCCAAGTGGGAGTAGGTGGGGTTTTCTCAGAATCAGAGTCCCTTGGCATTGACCTTTAGAGTCTGGGTGCAGCCAATTTGGTCTCAAAGCTTTTGTGACTCTGAGGTTGGAGTGATTCATGACCTTAGGAAGGCAGATCATAGGACCTTGGGATGCTTTTATTCAATCTGCCTACTAGAAGCAGATCACCTCAGGTCATCACAAAAATAAAACCTCATCAGAACTATTGTATATGGTAGAAAGGAGAGTCATTGTCTTGCCTTAGGACTCCAGATTCAATGATTTATATGTACCTCAGGATCTAAACTTTGCCTCCAGAGTTGTTGGGGTGTAGTGAATAGAATATAAGAGCTGAAGTCCTGGTAGCTAAGTGGTCTACAAGGTAGTTCTTAACCTTCTTATTTAGTCACAAGTTCTTTTATGAATCAGATGAAGTTATAGTCCTCTCTCCAGAAAAATGTCTACACACACTAAAACAAATGGAATCTTGTGTATAATCCCAGGTGGCTCACATGACCACCCATAGGCTTCATAAAGCTGCATCTTTGCATTCTTGATTTAACAGTTCACATTGTTTAGGAGAATGAATTAAAACTCCAGTTTTCTGATTCCCAGTTAAGTAGTCTTTATAATAGGATGTTTCTTGCAGGCTACTCAAACTACATTGCAAACTGTATTTGTTGGTCCCAAAATACCTTCAATAAAGAGATTTATAACAAAGGAAACCTTTTCACATTTGGAGGGGTCGAATGGGCAAGGCAAACTGGTAAGAATCTGTGTATGAGTTTTTGAGTGTTTTCTTTTAATATTCCTCTATTCTTGCAAACTAGTCAGACCATTGTAATTTCAGAGTGTAAATCTAGGGCTCACTGAATTTTGGCAAGTAGAATGAAAATCCCTCAAATTCATCTTTTGTTTTTCTTCCCTCTTGCTCAAGTATGTCTATATCCTTTGGGCCTGCAAGTATCTCATGTTAAGAGGGAATGATGGAGCAGATATTCAGTTTTTATAGAGAGAAACAAATCCAGGAAGAGTGAGGGTCGCACAACAAGTACATGGGAGAGTCAATAGCTGAGCGCTGCTTTCTGGACCACTAACCTCTGCATATTTTGTGCCAGATGATTCTGTGGTCCCCATACCTTGGTTCCTAACTACAGATGGAAAAAACAAAGACATGTTGCTAGGTAGACACTTAGGCCATCCCAGACAAGAAGTCAGAATCTCTGAAAATGGGGCCACATTTGGGAACCACTGCTCTACCCTGTGTTGGCAGAAGTAAACCTTCATTTTTCCCACCTTGGAAAGCAGTTTTGTGGAATGGAGTGAGGGGGGTGTTTTTGTTTGAATTAGAGCTTTTGAGTCAGCCACACCTGTATCCAAATTTGATATTTACCCCCTTGCTAATAACTATCTCCTAGGCGATATGTATGAGAATAAATGAAACATGTAGTAAGGCCTAAGTGTTATGTCTTCTCTATCATCAGTCTGGGAAGCAGGAATTCCTGGGTTCTTCTCTATCTTGTGATTGGGGCATTGGGCAGAAGTCATTTGAGGGACCTGTAAGAGAGCGAGAAGCAGTTGCCCTAGTCCATCCCTATAAAGCATACCCTGCGGCCCGCTTCATGTGAGCTTGAGTGCTTTCAGGGGAGTTATCCAGTAATGCGGAGGACCGTGGACTGGTGAACGCTTTTATTTTTGCTTCAAAGTTCCCCTTTTGCAATGAGAAGCCCTCGGAGGTTCTGGGGGTCAGAAATGTGACTTGGAAGATCGCTGAAGGTGTTCCCAGGCATGGCGCCTCCTCTAGGAGCCAAGGAAACATAGGAAAGTCCCCATGGGACTGGGAGGCTTCACAGTTAACATCTGCTGTGGGGGTGGGGCTGGCAAAGTGGGATGTGTGATTCCAGCTGTGATCACCTGACTACTTGCCCTGGCTTGGGGAAGAAGAAGTCCTGTGGTTGGTCACTGGCAACTCTGTGGAGATACTGCCAACAGGTTTTGGTCTTCCCCCAATCTCATGGGGCTCCTGAGCCCCTATAACCTGAGAGGGTAGCTCCGTCAGTACAACAACGGCAGCGTTTCCTCCTCCTCCAGTTGAGATGAGGCTGAGGCTGGCTCCCTGGCATCGGGAGCTGGCGCCCTGAACTGCATGTTCAGCAAGTGGCTCTAGCCTGAGTCAGAAGGCTCCAGATGGGGCTTGTGCGTGGTCCTGGGCTGCGGGGAGCTGAGGGAGCTGAGGATCAGGAGTGGATGTGAGAGGCTTTTCCCAGCTCCCCGAAGCTAAGTCGTCAGCCCCCAGACCAGTGTCCACCCCGAATTCCTTGCAAGCAGGTGTTTCAGTGTCCTCTCTGACTATGCTCCCGTGTTGGAGCTGCTGGGAACGGGGAAGGGCAGAGCAGGGGGCTGGCTGGATGATGGGGTGCTGAGGCAGGACAGTTCCAGTTTCCCAGGAGCTGGAGTCCTGGTTTCTACTTTCCCAGGACAGCTGGGGCCTGGTGAAAACCGGGCGGCGGGGAACACACGCGAAAGGAATGGAGAGCCTTGTGTTCATGACTCAAAGATGCCCAGACCAGGGCGGGGGCCTTGTGAGGGGGTGACCATGTGCTGAGAGGAAACAAGAACAAAAGCTGGAGAAAGAACTTTTGAGACGGGGGTGTCAGAGGGGCTTTCTGAAATGTGAAATGAGTGCACGGGCAGATTTTGCAACACCTCCCTGCCCGCTGTCATCTCAAGCCTCCACTCCCCGCCCCTCCCCCCGCCGTTTCCCTTGCCCCACCCTGTGCTTCCTCCCATCTTTCACCAAGCTCCTGTTCTATTTCTGCTTTCCCTGTTCTTCTTCCATCTAGTCCTCCCCCCGCCCCGCACCCCCGCCACCAGCCATCCCCTGTTTCCCTGGTCCCTCTGGCCGCCTGCCCTGGCCCCCTGTCCTATGCTTTAATGTGGGGCCCATGGGAACTGAAGTTTACAGCAAAACAGGAAGAGCCTGTGAGCAGGAAGCTGGGAGTGGGGCAGGGGGTGAACAGACAGCAATAACCTCAGTTCCTCGCCTCCCACATCTGGACTGAAGCGTCCCCAGAGCTCTCGGCCTCTCCCACCGCGGCCCCCCAGCTCTGGCTCCTTCTGTCTCAGCATTTCACTGGTCCAGCAGACCTGAGAGGCAACAGGACAAGACCAGGCTGGACTCTGACACAGGAGAAAGAAAGAGCGCAGGGACTGGAGTGAGGACATCTGGATCCTGATCCCGCTCGGCCACTGTGTGTGGTCCTCAGGAAGCCTCTCCCAAGAGCTCAGTGTTCTCTGTAAATGGAGCTTGTGTTCTTTACCCTCTTCCCTGGGACTGCTCTAAGGGCCAAAAGAGATGGTGCGGGGTCTGTGTAGGGAACCAAGCACTGCAAGGTTAACAACGTGCAGATTCAAGGTGATGGGAAGCCCCGTGGCTGAGAGGGTTGGAAATTTAACAACTGCTGCCATCTCTTGAACACTTACTACATGCCACACACATATTGTTTAATTCTCAGGATAACCTTAGGGGACAAAAACTATTATTAGTCCCAATTTTAGAGATAGGGAAACACAGGTTCAGAGGCGTGAAGTAACTTGCTTAATCAAGATCACACAGCTAATAAGAGGCAAAAGCGAGGCCAGGATTTGAACCCAACATCTGAGCCCAGAGCCCAAAAGCTAAATCAACATGTGGAAATGAAGTTGACTAGAGCTAAAAAGTTTAGGGTAGAGGGGATCGTATAATTTTTCTTGTTCACTTATTGAATGAACAGGAACACAGATCCTGCTCTATGCCGGGCCCTGGTCCATAAGCTACTGGGGAGATAAAAGCAATAAAAGATGGTGTCTACCTTCAGGACGGACCTCATGTTCCAGGCGGCAGGGCAGGAAGGTTGCAGCTATAGTCTTAGTAGTTGCTGGACAGAGCCTGACATCACTTCATACAGAGCTGTTCCCCAGAGGCGGGAATTTGTGTACCTTCCCAGCTCCGCCCTGGGCTGGCACCTGGGTCACCTGCCACCTCCACCCCCACACCCATCCCAGGCTTGCCATCGCTCCTCTCTCCCCTGGCCTCTTCTGCTGTCGCTGTCGGCAGCCCTCCCAGGGCACCCCTGTTCCGAGCCTCCCAGGAAGGCCCAGCACCTGCCCCTCTCCACCCTGGAGTTCTACAGCTTGGCTGAGGCCGGGGCTGGTGGGGAGAGCTTCTTGGCCCCTTCCCAGAGGCAGGGGAGGAGGAGGGAGGCTGGGAAAGCAGGCTGAGGCTCCGTGTTGCAATTCCAGGCCGTGCTGGGACCTTTGCTCCATGAAATGTCTATGGAGGGGAGGGAACACCAACTCTGGAGGCTGCTGGGATTGGGGTGGGGGTGCTGGGGAGGCAGTCCTTCTGTAAGAGCAGCCTGGGTAAGGAGAGGAAGGGGAGACGTGGAACTGGGCTGGTCTGCAGGGAAATGCGACTGTTGTGGTTGGGGGTAGGGAGGCAGGGATGGCGCTGGGCTGAGGGGGTGGCTGGCTGGGGAGGAGTCAGCGTAGTGGGGAAGCTGCCCGGTGGGCGGGGGGGTAAGGAGGCCAGGGCTCCAGTCTGTCGGCTCCAGCTGACTCCGGGTCTGCCTGGCAGGAAGGAGCCGTGGCCCGACCTCTGGGCAGTCCCTCCTCTCGGCCTTTCCCCATATTACTTCCCTGGGGCTCCAGCCCCTGTCTTGCTCAGCTCCAGCTTCTCGGCCATCTCTGAGGCCTCTGGACAGGGACTGCACCGCCCTCCTCTCTCAGCAAGGGGGCTCCAGACACTGCCCCAGCCAGGAAGTCTGGTGGCCTGGGCATTCGGTGGGTCTGCTCCTCAGCACTTGCCTGGGGCTCTGTGTACGTGTGTGGTGTGGGGGGTTGGGGTGGGGTGGGGGTGCCCTGTGGATCTTAGAAAGGGTCTCTCTGGGGAGAAATGAGGGAAGATGATGGAGATGGAAGCTTGGGCAGCAACAGGATTCTATTTCGGTTCAGGAATAATGCCTGAGGGGCCGTGAGGGAGGCGGTCCTATATGTGAGTTGGGGCAATTCTTGGAGGCCACGGGTCTGTGCTGGGATCCTGGGAAGTGGCAGGGGTGAGGTTATCTAACAAGTGGCATGTTTCGCTGGGCGGAGTGAGCCTCGATCCGAGGTCCTGGTCCTGCCCAGCTTCGGCTGTCCCCAGTGCTGGGGTGAGGGCGAAGAGCTCTGACAAAACCAGGGCAGGTGTGCCCGCACGTCCCCTAACGGACTGCAGAAGAGCTCTCTGGAGAGAAAGTGTCATCGTGGCCAAGAGCTCAGATTGTGGAGTCAGAGAGACCGGGGTTGGAGTCTTGGCTCTGCCACTGCCTATCTGTGTGGCCAAAAGGAAGGTACTTAGTCTCTTTGAAATTCAGTTTTCTCACCTGTAAAATGGGCAAAAGAATAGTCCTGACATCATGGGGGTGGGGGCGGTGTGCGGAAAGCATGTAAACGCTTAGCATAGGCTGACACAGATATCAAGTAAATGTTAGCTGATACGTGAGTGCTGATAAAGAAAGAGCCCGCTTCTGGAGCAGCATAACCTGGTTATTCCTGCAGGGCAGACCGTTGGTGATGTCCAGGGCTTCAGGGAGAGATGTCCCTGTGGCTGGAGGCCGCCGTGCCTGATGTCTCTCCGGGTAAGCTTCTCCACTACAGCCCTCTCCCCTTCAGTCGGGACCCTCAGGCTCCTTCCCACAGTCAGCAGCCTCCTTCACTACCTTCCTTCCGTTCTTCCCTGGAGAGCAGTCTAGAGCGATCCTTGCCTTCTTCTGCCCAGACTACCTCTACCCTGGTTCTGGTGCCTGGTCCTTGCGGGCACTGCCGGTCCTTCTCAATCTGGGCTTGCTGCTAGGGAGAGCCGGTATGTCCAATGCTTCCCCAGCCCTGGCTTTCAAGAGCTCTGTCTGATCTCTGAGATACGTAGGTGTCAGCCCCTCAGGGGGCAAAGGTTAACATTCTCATTTAAGGTGTTGAGATGCAGAGAATTGCAAGCCCTAGAGTCCATATGAACCCCAGGGACCTGACGCCTGAGCTGATGTTTTGCTGCCCTCTATGGGTGGAGATAAGTGTACAGTTTCCCAGCTGGGACGCTGGGGAAGTGGAGGGGGAAGACCTGAGACCTGCCTTGTGCCTCTTTCCTGGCTCAGACTCTGCCACGGAGCTGTGGGAACCAGACGCACAGAATGCGAGGGGCCCAGCGCTGAGAGGCAGCAACGGCATCCTCAGGGAGGAAGCCAGGACGCCCCAATCAGCTGGGGGCACTTTGGGGGTGGGGCTGGAGGCAGCAAAGCCCACAGCCCTGCTCCCTGGGATGGAGGCCCCTCCAGAGTCAACAGGTAAGGAGTTGCTGGACTTGGGGGAGGTAGGGGCTCCCTGGATCTGGAAGGGGTATTTTGGGTTCTTTTTTTTTTTTTTAATATTGATTTTAGAAAGAAAAGAAAAGGGGGTGGGGAGAGGCATTGATTTGGTGTTCCACTTACTGATGCATTCATTGGCTGACTTTTGTCTGTGCCCTGACCGGGGATTGAACCCGCAACCTTGGTGTATTGGGACAACACTCTAACCAACTGAGCTACCTGGCCAGGGCTTGTGGGGCTCTTTACCATATAAAATCATGTTAAAGTACCAAGGTTTTGGTGTCAACTTGACCTCAGTGATCTGAGTGTGAGTTTTGTCTCTACCTTAGGCCTTTCTAAGCCTCATTTTCCTTATTCATAAAATAGAAGTAACAACAGTAGCTGTCACTTATGGCTGTTGTCAGGATCAATGCATATAAACAGCTGAGACAGTACCTGGGACATAATAAATAGCACTTGGCATATGAGAGTTACTTTCTTATAATAGAGAGACTAGACTGCATGTTAAAAAGCCGTGAAGGTTACTGGGTGCCCAGGGCAGTGGCCAGCTGGGCGCCAAGCCTGTGTCTTAGAAAACATTAAGGCACTTCCCTGTATCCAGAGCTCCGTCCACAGAAGCGGAAAAAGGGGCCAGCGCCCAAAATGCTGGGGAATGAGCTGTGCAGCGTGTGCGGGGACAAGGCCTCTGGCTTCCACTACAACGTGCTGAGCTGTGAGGGCTGCAAGGGGTTCTTCCGCCGCAGTGTCATCAAAGGGGCGCGCTATGTCTGCCACAGTGGGGGCCACTGCCCCATGGACACCTACATGCGCCGCAAGTGCCAGGAGTGTCGCCTTCGCAAATGCCGCCAGGCTGGCATGCGGGAGGAGTGTGAGTACCTGGGGACGGGAAGGGGGAAGGGGCTGATGGGAAAGAGGTGACATGCGGGTGTCAGGGTGTGAGGGCAGACTGGCAGCTGAGTCTGCAGGGCCTTCCTACCTGGCCCCTAAATATGGATTAAAATCTCTGCTCTTACCCAGTGATCTCTGCTTTTCTGGAGCCTCAAACTACCGCTCTGGCCCATCCTTGCTTCCTGCCAACTGTTCCTCTTCCCTCCCCACATCTGTCCCGTGCTCAGGCGTCCTGTCAGAAGAACAGATCCGACTGAAGAGACTGAAGCGGCAGGAGGAGGAACAGGCTCAGACCACCTCCGTGCCTGCAGGGGCATCCTCACCCCCCCAAGTCCTGCCGCAGCTCAGCCCGGAGCAACTGGGCATGATCGAGAAGCTGGTGGCTGCCCAGCAACAGTGTCACAGGCGCTCCTTTTCTGACCGGCTTCGCGTCACGGTACCTGAGGGACCCGGGGAGAGGTGGCTGCGCCCAAGGTGCCAGCTGGCTTCCTGAGGTCTGACTCAGAGAGGCTTGTTTTTTCCCCCTTGCCCTTCTGAGCAGCCTTGGCCTATGGCGCCAGACCCCCAGAGCCGGGAGGCCCGGCAGCAGCGCTTTGCGCACTTCACTGAGCTGGCCATCGTGTCTGTGCAGGAGATCGTTGACTTTGCCAAGCATCTGCCCGGCTTCCTGCAGCTTAGCCGGGAGGACCAGATCGCACTGCTGAAGACCTCTGCGATTGAGGTGACTGGCGGGGCTGAGGGCTGAGGGGGAGCCAGGGCGGGATTTTCTTTGGGAAGGGCCTCCAGAAAGCCAGCTGGGAAGCCAGACCCACTGGGAAGCGGGGGTCTTCCATTGAAGGTGCCCCGTGCCATGGCCAGCCTACCACGTCCCTGTTTGAGGTCTGCTACTTGTGTTCAGGTGATGCTTCTGGAGACATCTCGGAGGTATAACCCTGGGAGTGAGAGTATCACCTTCCTCAAGGATTTCAGTTATAACCGGGAAGACTTTGCCAAAGCAGGTGAGAGCTGAGGTCCCAAAGGGACTGGATTGGATGGATAGACACTTTTTGTCCTGGGGGCCTCCAGAGCCACCGGCCCAAGGTTTGGGTGGCTCTAAAGGGAAGGCTTCACTGGGTTCTCCAAGACCGAAAGTTGGAATGTAGATAGACCTCTCAACTGTCCCAGATAGACTCCTGTCTTAGGCCAGTGGTTCTCAGACTGTTGTCTTAGGCCAGTGGTCCTTCAACTGTGTTCCAGGGAATCTGACGGAGGGGTTCCACAGAAGTGTCACCTTAGAGAACAAGGAGGCACAGGAATGTCCTTTACTCTTAGTTTAAATGGAGTCAAACAAGAAGCTCCATTTAAATCCGCACTATATATCATGCTTCTGCATAATGTTTGCTTCAAGAAGAGATGTTACAGCTAGGAAGAATAGCTTGAAAACAACCATGCCAAGCCTTTTACTAGTCAGCAATGAGCAAACCCTTCTCAGACATGCTCTCTAAGGACCCTGTGGACTAACTTCCCCCATTCTCCACTTGCTCTTTCTGAAGAGCCATGGAACTACACCTGATACGCAGCAGTCGAGCCCAGATGGGGCAGCTTTGAGATAAGAGTGGATGTTTCTATCCCCATCCTGTCCTGGGAGTATTTTCTCCAAGAATCTGTCCCCACTGCCGCTTTCTAGCTGATACCTGCTTGCGGGCTAAGCAGCGTTGGTTTCCTCCTATTCAATTGCTGTGATGTTTGGGTCAGGGGGACAGAGCTAGGAAAGAATAGAAGGCAGGGGCTGTCGGAGGGGCTGGAACTGAGAGGCTTCCCCAGGAGACAGAGTCATCTAACAACGGAGAGAGTGGGCCTGTAACGTGTGGTGGGTGCTGTGGCTCCGTTCTCGGGGTTGGTAGGTCCTGGTTTCTGGGGCAGAGCTCATAAAACCTTCTCTGCTGTCTGGTGACTCAGGCCAGTTCATGTGCCCCTTTTGTGCCAACCCAGGCTGCCCAGAGGACTTTCTAGTGAGGCCTCTCTTAATTGTAGGGCATGACAGGACTATGTTGGCACCTTTTGCCTTCTGTGTGCTGCCAGTCGAATGTACGAGAGCCTAATAAGGGGAATCAAATAACTTCTTCCATCTTTAAAAGCCCCGCCCCGCCCCCTTTCTCTATCAAACCATCTTTCCTCGAGTGGTTATTATCCCAGTCTTTCTCCTTCCAAACGGCCTGCTCTCCGAACCCTTCCCGGCTCTCCTGTGTGCGTTCCTTCAGCACTTGTAACCTTGGGTTATCTGAACCTGTACCTATTTATAGATTCATTTCTACAAGCAGTTTTTTAAAAAAGATTTTATTTATTTATTTTTAGAGAAAGAGGCAAGAGAAGGAGAGAACCATCAATATGTGGTTGCCTCTCGTGTGCTCCCTAATGGGGGCCTGGCCTGCAACCCAGGCTTGCGCCCTGACTGGGACTTAAACTAGCAGCTCGTTGGTTCACAGCCCGGCCCTCAATCCGCTGAGCCATACCAGCCAGCGCCTATAAGAAGTTTTGATATCATCTTTGCCTTTCATTTGTCATCGTGTCAGTGAGGTCTTGGGGAGAAGGATCAGGGGCGCTCTTCGGTCCGCTCTCCTTCCCCTCCCCATGACGAATGACGCGGACTGATGGCACTGCAGATGTTCATTCAGCGAGCAGTAGCAGACCCGTCCAGGGAGCACAGCCCAACTCTGGAACCTCCTTGTCCTCTCTGCACAAACAGGCTGTTCAGCACAATTCGAGGCTCAAAACCTCACCAACAAATACTTTAGAAAGTGGGGCCTGTCCATTACATGAATCAACATACACTTGACAAACACCAGGGTGAAAGTACAGGAAGTGACTGATTAAGAAACCACGGATGGAAAGGTTAGCAGATGGTTGCTAGAAGGAATCTGAGGAAGCCTCGCGGAGGGAATGGGGTGGGGTGACTGCGACGACGTGTGTGGGAGGTGTTTTTTAGATGTCACAACTTTAGGCTGTGCTTTGTTGAACATGAGTCTCCTCGTCAAGAAGATTGGTTCAATTTTTAAATTTTTATTATTTCTGTAACAAACACTTGTACAGTAGTTACCATCTGTGCCACACATTGTTTATTCTAAGGACCATAATGAAATAGGTGCTATTATCTCCATTTGACAGATGGGAAAACCAAGGCTCAGAGAGGTTAAATAACTTACCCAAGGTCACACAGCCTAGTAAATGGTAGAGCCAGGACCCAAACCCAGGCGGTCTGGCACAACAGTTGACACACTCAACCACATGGTCAAGCTCCCCCCGGATAGGAAATATGAAATGTATCTCTAGTGTTCCAATAAGTAAGGCCAATTGTCGGTGAAAAAGCTTTTTTAAAACAAAAATGAGTAGCCTCTATTTCTAGTACTGGGGCCCTTAAGAATTTTAATAAGAGTAACAGAATTATTATAATCATTTAATTCAGCACCTCCTATGTTCCAGGCACAGTGCTAAGTACTTTATCATTTAACGGTCTTAGAAATTCAGATATGCTTCCCATTTCACAGATGAAGCCTAGAGAAGTTAAGAAAATTGCCCAAGGTTACAGAGCAGAGCCCTGGAGGCCTCTTACTGAGTTCCTAGCATAGCAGGTCCCTTAAGTTGAGGAGCTGGAGGAGAGAAGGAAGTTCCCGCCACTCTTGCTGCACACCCAGCCTCTCTTCTTCCTCCCCAGGGCTACAAGTGGAGTTCATCAACCCCATCTTCGAGTTCTCCAGAGCCATGAACGAGCTGCAGCTCAACGATGCCGAGTTTGCTTTGCTCATTGCCATCAGCATCTTTTCTGCAGGTGCGGAGGAGGTGCAAGAGGGGAAATGAGCGCGAGACTTGAACTAAGCAGGGCTGCAGGCCCCACACAGGACAGGCATGGTAGGGGGTGGAGGCCCTTGCTGTGTTACTTTGGGATGGCAGAGGTAGGGTGGGACACATTCCCATTTTGGGTTGTGATTTGGGGCATGAAACTGACCCTGGCCAGACTTGCTCCTCAACTCTGTTGGTGAACTATAGACCGGCCCAATGTGCAGGATCAGCTCCAAGTAGAGAGGCTGCAACACACGTATGTGGAGGCCCTGCATGCCTACGTCTCCATCCACCACCCTCATGTGAGTCTCCACTCGTGCCCTTTCTCCTCAACGCAGGCTCATTCCCTGACACACCTGCTTTCCCTTCAAGAATCCCCTTCTGATTATGTCATGTCGACAGTTCTCTGCCTCTCCCATAACTCCCCTACCCTTGCCCCCCTTCCCTGGGGAGAGACAAAGTCCGTACTTCTCCCCCAGGACCGACTGATGTTCCCACGGATGCTAATGAAGCTGGTGAGCCTCCGGACACTGAGCAGCGTCCACTCAGAGCAAGTGTTTGCCTTGCGCCTGCAGGACAAAAAGCTTCCCCCGCTGCTCTCTGAGATCTGGGATGTGCACGAGTGACTGTCCTTCGCCCTTATCTTCTGTTTTCGGGGATGGCTGAGGCCCCAGGGCTGCCTCCTAGAGCAGACTGGAGCAGACTGAGAAGGGCAAATCTTCCTGGGAGCTGGGCAAAAGAGATGCTCAAAGTGACATTAAAGGAGACTCAAAGGGTTGGGAGTTTGTAGCTGCTGAGCATTGGGGATCCTGCCAAAGCTGTGCTCCATTTGAATACTATACTGACCAACCAAATGTACGAACCTGGGGCCACTTTGCACTAGATTCTCCAGGGCCCTGCCGATCCTGCCTCCACTGTTTCCTGTCTTCCCCATGGGGCCCCAAGAGAAATTTTCCTTTGTCACTCTGCGGCTTGGCCATAAATGCCTCGGGTCTGCCTCCCTGATAAGTCGGACCGGTGGTACTGTTTGTACAAGAAGACCAAAATGAATGCAGAATGAGAGAAGCAATTTCTGGACTGGGGGTGGGGGAGCGGCCACAGAGGAGGGAAGCCTGTGTCCTTTAGGTTCACCTCCAGACTCCGAGGAAGGAGACAAGCCCCATGTGCCAGTCTCTTTTTATTAGCCCCCCTGCACCCTGGGGGTCAATGAAATGCTCGTACCCCTTGGCCTTTTCATGATGGGATAGGAGCGTCAAGTTGTTTTTCTGTGGGGAAGGGGGTGTTGAATTTTCAGAACTAGCACCTCGGGTAAGCACCTGTGTTCGTTTCGGTCCCCAGAGTATGGGACAGAAAGAAAGGTCCCCGGAGGCCAGGGAGAGGCTGCCCTGTCTAGGGTTGGGCCTCTCAGGAGGACTGGACTCCATTTCCCAGCGGGCACCGCGGCGCCGCTCACGCCCCCTTCCCTTGGCGTTCGCCCGGTGTAGGTGATACCGCGCCGCGTCTTCCGGCTTCAATTTCCCCCGCCACCCCTGAATTGGTAGGCTCCACTGCCGGGGCAGTCGGCTTTCCAGCCGGAGCGGCTGGGCACTTCCAAGCCGTGTGCGGGGGGAGAGAGGTGAGGTGTGTGTGTCTGTGAGGGCGGGGGACGCTCAGAAACTCTCAGGAGCAGTTTATCTGGAGAAGTAGCTTCCCGTAGTCCACACTTGGTCGGATTGGGATCTATCACCG
The DNA here is from genome assembly GCF_021234165.1 of Pteronotus mesoamericanus. Classification (NCBI taxonomy): domain Eukaryota; kingdom Metazoa; phylum Chordata; class Mammalia; order Chiroptera; family Mormoopidae; genus Pteronotus; species Pteronotus mesoamericanus. Next base: position 1,024,057 of record NW_026555299.1, on the reverse strand, counting down.
TGTGGAATTCAAACCTGTTTGCGCAACCTTGGCACGCAGTGGCGCTGGGCAGGCCCTGCGCGCTCCATCGCGTTCCCACTCCCACTCCTATAGGTGTATGCGTAGCCACCTTTCTCCCGAGGTCGGCTCCACCTTTCAGCTCTCGGCTTGGTGCCACCCTGTCCCCCTGCGGGGTTGAATGGTAGGGCCCACGCTCCCCCCACCGCCTCAGCCTCTCCTTCCTCAGCGGGTCGGAGTGGTACGCGCCCCCACCCCCCCATCCCGGGTGCGGACGCGGAACTGGCGCGCGCTCGGAGCGGCGCCCGCGCCGGGGAGCGACGGACGCTCTCCTGCCGAGGGACAACCGGCCGGGCTTGGCCGGTCCCCCGAGGCTAGAAGGTAGGAAGATGTGGGCCACTGGGGGCCCTGGAAGGGTATTTGGGACGGGGCTCCTAGGCGGAAAACGGGTGCGGAGAGGAAGCAGGGCTCTAGGGGGAAGGAGGTCTCAGGAGGCCCTAAAGGAACGTCGGGGCACGTGGGGTCTCGACAGCGACTAAGGGGTCTGCACAGATGGGGCGGGGCTAGAAGTGGGGGCGCTCCGAGTCGCCGAGGGGGTGCGGACTACGGGCCCGGGCTCAGCTCGCAGCTGCTGGGCTCGGTTCTTGCCGGACGGGAGGGCGGCACTGGTTCGGGGGCGGAGGCGGGGGAGAACTGTCCAGCAGGTGAGGGGGTGGGCAGAGCTGTCCAGCCCAAGGGCCGACCCGGCATGGCACCTGGCGTGCCCGCCCGTGTGTGTGCATGTGCCTTTGCGCCCTATTTTTGGTTACGGTTTGAAGAACTACGTTTGGTTCTTTAAAATATTTATTTTTAATTTGGTGTTTCAAAATTGGCTAGGTAGAGAGTGGAGACTCCGTTTAACCTTTTCTGCAGCTGCTTCCCTCCTCATCCTCGTGAATCTCTAAATTCTTCCTCCTTTTCTTCTGTCCCCTCCTTCCCAGCCCTGCCTATTGCCTGCCTCATTGCTCTCTGGTCTCTCCCATACCGGACCCAGTCTGTGTTGATGTGCTTGCAAGGTCACTGTCTGGGGAGGGAGAGGAGGATGGAGAGCCTCTTGTGCTCACGTCAGCAAAGATGTCATATCGCTCTCCGGTTCCTGTGGTTTTACTATGAAATTCTGCTTCTAAAGAGGGACGAATTCATAGGGTTGGTTGTAGGCTGAAAAAACATCGGTAACTTAAAGAAAGGCCTGTGGGTTGTAAATCTGCGTCTGCATGGAGTGGTTGGTGATGCAGGACTTCAGCAGATAGGGTATGTATTTTGAGCTTGATGCTAAGGAACCAGGGGCTCCGTGTTAGTAACTATGGTTGAGGCAGGAGGCAGAATCTGAGCCTGGGTAGAGACGAAGAGGGAGTGTAATAGGTAGTGTGAGAGGATTTGTGAGTAGGGGAGAGAATGAGAAGAAAAGCCTCCGTTATTTCTGCCATCTGAATAACCAAAGGCAGTGGCTGCTGATGAGATGGGAATTGTGGCTAAAACTCTATCCTGTTGCTAGCAGCTAGAGGTCACAAGATCTCAGGATCCTTGTGGCTCTGGAGGGAGATGAGCACTGGAGAGCATGACAATGACTTGATTTTTAGGAAATGATCCTCAGTGGAGAGGGGCTGGGATCCCGCTGCGAGAGGCCTGACACCTGCAATGTTAGCACATGTTTCAGGGGTCATGTTGGAGATTTTGGCAGGAAGGGGTTCCTGGTTTTCAATGTAAATATAAGTTTCAAGGCTCAGCCTTGAGCTTGGCCCTGTAAATTCTGTTTTATTTAAGATACAGCAGGTCCTCAAATAATGTTATTTTGTTCAACATTGTTTAGTTATTACGTTAATGACATGCCTTGGGAGTTTAACCCTTGTTAATGTCAATTAACCTATGGTAAAATTGGTTTCATTAATATATCGTTTCACTTAAAGTTGCAGAGCCTGATGGCATTAAGTGAAGATTTACTGTACTTTGGCTCTCACCCTAGGCATTGTCCACATAATTCTTCATATAATGAATTATGCTTTTACCCATCTCCCATTTCATTTCTGTTTCTCTCCTCTTCTCATTCTGGTTGGGAAGAGCTCAGTTTGGCTCTGTAACGGTGCCCCACCTTCTGCATTATGCTTGTGGCTCCATAGCAGAGGACTTCCTGGCAGCGTGATGTCTAGAAATGAGTCTGTGGCACGCTTGGGAACTTGGTGTGGGAAAGAGATATCTCAGTCAAGCTCCAGAATTAGGACAAAGTGCAAACAAAGACAGATGGGGAGAAGCTAACCTAATAATTAGCAGGTGCTGTCAGTGGACGAGGTGTCTCCAGATTCAGGGAGAATGAATTGTTACGGGCCCTGGCCGACTCTGGAGTAGCAGCTGCTACTGTGAGGTCACCAAGCAGGGAGGGACTGTGGCTCGGCTATAAATAGTGCTGGGAGCCAGAGTAGCTATGGAGATAAAACTGAATCCTGTTACCTGCTGGTCTTCTATTGGGAGCAAGGGAAAGGAGAAAGCAGTGTTTTGAGGATCTGAGGGGTGTTGCAACACCTCTTTTATTATTAAACAGGAGAGAAAAAAGATGGAACTTGTTGTAGTCATTATCTGTATCAAACAGGGCCTTAAGCATGCAGGGAGTGTGTATGTCTGTGTGTACGGACGGGCATGCAGCAACAACAGGGACCGGTGTGTGAGCGTGTGTGCTATGTAATGGGATTCTCTCTGTGTACATAGTGAACAAGGTCTTGGTGGGGCCACGTGCAGAACACAGAGGCGGAGTTGTAGAAGCACTGAAAATAATCTTGAGGTAGAGGGAAACATTTTATTACAGAAGTGTATGGGAGATCCAACAGGAAATAAATTATGACTAAGACTCTGTAAGCCTTTTCTTAGTTTTGGACTGTGGTTTAGAAATTCCTCTGAGCACTTCTTTCTGTCCTTGGAGAAATCTTGTTATTTCTGCATCTAATTCCCAGTCTTTGTAAGTTATGGAAGGACAAGGCCCTGTCTGCATGCATTGTATTACTGATTCCAACCCTGGGACCAAAGTAGCGGGGAGAGACTATGATTCAGCACCAAGGGCAGAGCTAGTAGCAGTAACCCCTAGGTCCCTTTTTTGCTCAAAGAGGGAAGAAAAAAGGTTTAAATAAAGCAGTTGGGGCATAGATATTCTTCATTTGAGCTTGCACTGGGTAGAGTGGCCAGCTGCTGTTATTGTCTGAGAGCAATTAACTATATAGTCCATATGGTAGTTTCACATCAAGCTGAATGCAGACTATTGGAACAGAGAATAATTAAGTTTCCATCTAGAGCGAGGAGTACAGGTTCGTGCCTATTAGAGAGTCTGGTTTGATCCTGATCCACCCTGGAGCGGTCCTGAAAGAGACTCAGTTTTTGGTGTCATAATGACTGAGTCCAGATGAGAATTAAGTGAGTCTCTTTTTTCAGAAACAGAGCCCCATGGGCAAGCCTGACAATGAACTGGTTTGTAGGGATGGGACATGAGCCATTATTTATCCTTTCTGTCACTTGACTCTGTGAGCACATAAGCCTAGATTGAACTCTAGCATGGGAAAAGTGTCGGGTTCTAACTGTGGTAAAGAATTGGAAGACCTTCTGTCCTGTGCCCCTGGCTGGGTTGAAGCTGATAGGGCTGTGTCCCTTAGGCACAGCAATGGATCTTATCAGTGCTTTTTTCCTGTTAGACTTGGATTTTCAGAGCATAACACAGTTGCTCCTGGGAATGCCGACTCCTCGCTTGGTGCCTTGAAGCTTCTCTGGGATGAACTGATGAACTGGAACCATGGTGCAGAAGAAGAAGTTCTGTCCTCGGCTGCTTGACTATCTAGTGATTGTAGGGGCCAGGTAACCGAGAAGAGACTGATTTTTGTCTTGTCATCGGGGATAGCCACAGAATTATCCCCTCTCCATTTCCATGTTGATTGGCATATTGCATTCTTCCCCTGTTATTTTACTCTGACGGGAACATGGATCGATGGCCCTAGTGAAAACAGTGCAGTCGGGTGGGTTGAGAGTAGTGGCCGGAGGCACCCAGGCGGAGCAGCAGTGTCCTCGGAACTAGCATCTTGGTGCACTTGAGCACATGCACTTGATATGCCCCAATTTCCTTGTTTTGTAAAAAGGAAAAGTACGTTTTGCCCCTTCTCTACCTACCCGTGCTTTTTTGGTGACCAGTTAGCTAATACACGTTGAAAAGGTGTGAGTGATAATTTTAGTGTCGAAATTTTTCTCTCAGGGTAGGTGTCTTCGCGACAGCGCAGGCCTCATTTAGCCTACCTGCTACATATAACAAGCAGCACCCGCGTTTTCCAAGGTCCTGCAGTTAATTACTTGATCCACAATAGCATTTTGAACTTTACTTGTTGACCGTGGTAAAATTTGATGGCGCAGCCTGTCCCTTCAGGCTGCTGAATTGGTCTCTGTGTCCTTCAGGCACCCGAGCAGTGATAGTGTGGCCCAGACACCGGAACTGCTCCGGCGATACCCGTTGGAGGACCATGCTGAGTTTCCCCTGCCCCCCGACGTCGTGTTCTTTTGCCAGCCAGAGGGCTGTCTGAGTGTGCGGCAGCGGCGCATGAGCCTGCGCGATGACACCTCTTTTGTCTTCACCCTCACGGATAAGGACACTGGAGTCACACGTTATGGCATCTGTGTTAACTTCTACCGCTCCTTCCAGAAGCGAATGCCTAAGGAAAAGGGGGAAGCTGGGGCAGGGTCCCGTGGGAAGGAAGGACCCCGGGCCACCTGTGCCTCAGAAGAGGTTGGCACTGAGGGCTCAGAGAGTGGCTCGTCCCTGCAGCCTCCCAGCGCCGACTCCACCCCTGATGTGAACCAGTCTCCTCGGGGAAAACGCCGGGCCAAGGCGGGGAGCCGCTCCCGCAACAGCACTCTGACGTCCCTCTGTGTGCTCAGCCACTACCCCTTCTTCTCCACCTTCCGGGAATGTCTGTACACCCTCAAACGCCTGGTGGACTGCTGCAGCGAGCGGCTGCTGGGCAAGAAGCTGGGCATCCCTCGAGGCATACAAAGGTATGGGTTGCCGCTGGGGCTCAGGAGAGGCGGGGCATGTAAGAGATGGGGTATAATTGGTCTGTAAGGAGCCAAGCAAATGTTCTCTAAAGCCTGAAGTTCTTCAGACCGTTCTAAGCATATTATGTTAGTCCTTTTTTTTAAAAAAATATTTTATTTATTTATTTTTAGACAGAGGGGGAGGGAGAGAGAAAGGAAGAGAGACATCAATGTGTGGTTGCCTCTCAAAGACCTCCCCGCCGCTGGGCACCTGGCCCCCAACCCAGGCATGTGCCCTGACTGGGAGTTGAACCAGCGACCCTTTGGTTTGCAGGCTGGCGCTCAATCTACTGAGCCACACCAGCCAGGGCATATGTTAGTCCTTACTAAGCAAAAGACTGCTGCTGAGTTAGACCTCCTGCCATAAGTGTGTTTGGATCAGTGCTGAGGAATTGATGTTTCATGATGGGAGGACATTTTTATATTTGTTCTCAGTCTTGTACCTATCCTGTGGTCCTAGCTGAGCTCAGAGGGTGGGCTTTCCCAGCTGCCATCCTTATACCCTCCATCATTACATTGAATTGCAGTGGGGTATCAGCTCCGGGTACTCACGTGTCTCCCACTCTCTGATCCTCAGGGACACCATGTGGCGCATCTTCACTGGGTCATTGCTAGTGGAGGAGAAGTCAAGTGCCCTTCTGCACGACCTTCGAGAGATCGAGGCCTGGATCTACCGATTGCTGCGCTCTCCAGTACCCGTCTCCGGGCAGAAGCGAGTAGACATCGAGGTCCTACCCCAGGAGCTCCAGCAAGCGCTGACCTTTGCTCTCCCCGACCCCTCTCGATTCAGCCTGGTGGACTTCCCACTGCACCTTCCTTTGGAGCTTCTCGGTGTGGATGCCTGCCTTCAGGTGCTAACCTGCATCCTGTTAGAGCACAAGGTGAGAGGACCAGCTTCCTGGACCTTCCTCGAGCTTTGAAATATGGCAGAGGCTAACCCATGAGCTCCTTGGGGACAGAGACTATATCTCTTTCAGCTTTTTGTCTCCGGGAGGTAATACAATGCCGGACATATAGCCGCTACTCAGCAGGTGGGGGTTGGACTAAGATACTGGTATCGTGTGGGATGTATTCAGAGGGCCTGCCACTCAGGTTAACTACCTTTAACTGTCCTGACCTAGTTCTCTGGAAATACCAGTAGTTCTCTTCCAGTGGGTGGTCCTGGGATTGCGGGTGCAAGAACCAGGAACACAGGGAATGATACCAGGGACGACTGTGACAGGACCTGGATGGGGAGGTGGCAGGCAGAGTGGGGCACAGGGCAGTGATAGCTGTGGAACCTAAGCGCCCAGAGCCATAGGCAGAGTGACAGAAATGAAATTGTGGTGTTGGAGGCTGTTTTCTCGTAAACCGGATTCAGGTTGTTGAGTGATCTTTGCGACTTGTGGCAGGTGGTGCTGCAGTCCCGAGACTACAATGCCCTCTCCATGTCTGTGATGGCATTTGTGGCCATGATCTACCCCCTGGAGTACATGTTTCCCGTTATCCCACTGCTGCCCACCTGCATGGCGTCAGCAGAGCAGGTCAGTCTCAAGCTGTCTTCTGTCTTTGTCACCTCTGTGTTCCACCTCTGTCCATTTCTGGGGGAGGAGGCTCAATGCCCAAAGAAGTTGTGTATCAATTCCCCAGTCCCTTATCACAGCATACTTCGCAAATCTGACCCGACTTGAGCTCATCTGCTGGTAAAGCCTCTGCTATCCATGGTTTTTACTTCCCACAGTTAATGTTAATGATTCCAGACTACTGGCTACACCGCTGCAGGTATTACATGCATTTTTCTGAAATCTGAAAAATTCTGAATTTCAAAACACATCTGTCTTCACCGGTTTTGGAAAAGGTCTTGTTCCCTTAACTAGGAAAATCCTGTCTTGATAAGTGATCACCTTAGGTTTTGTTTTTGTTTCTTACACTCTATCCTTTCCGCAGCTGCTGTTGGCTCCAACCCCGTATATCATCGGCGTCCCTGCCAGCTTCTTCCTCTATAAACTGGACTTCAAAATGCCTGATGACGTGTGGCTAGTGGATCTGGACAGCAGTAGGGTGAGGTTCTTGGCTGAGGCATTGTAGGGTCTACAATCGGGTGGTGTCCTGTTCTTCTAGATTATTCCCAGGAAGGTCCTGAATTGGTGGGTGATTTCTACAGTGTGACTCGTTGAAACTGTTTTTTGTTTGTTTTTGGTTTTTTTTAAATCCTTAGACCCTTTTTAGGGCTTTTAGACCCTTTTTAGGACTCAAAGAATGACAAGGTATAGTGTTGCTAGAATTAAGTTCTCCCCCGCATCTCAGAGCACTGGGGCAGCTGTGGCCGCTGCTCAGTTACATGTGGTGTGAGTCAGCTAACGGTTTTCTTGGGTTATAGCTTCTAGTAAAAAAACTGTCTTTCAGTACAGACTTTTAAAAACGTATGTTAACATTCTGTAGTATGAATACAAACTTGAGTAGGAAGCCCTTCTATATGTTCGTTATAAAAATTTTAGAAAATACAAATTAGTATAAAGAAGTAAATAAGAACCCTAATCCTACTATGTAGAGAGTCACCAATAACATTTAGGTATATTTCCTTTCAGGTGTGTGTGTATATCATACACACGTGTATATTTACATCTCATATATGCTAGTATGTAATGTTGTATATACAACTTCCTGTTCTTTTTACTTTCGTGTAAGGGGAACGCCTAAGTAACTAATTCTAAGGTCATGCCTTTTATCTTTTCTCTGGTGCAGGTGGTTGCCCCCACCAATGCAGAAGTGCTACCTGTCCTGCCAGAGCCAGAATCATTAGAGTTGAAGAAACATTTAAAGCAGGTGGGTGAGGAATGAAGCAAAGGGCAGGGAGCAGTCCCTGCTGGAGGGCTGCCGTCACAGGTCGCGGGAGCCACTCTCCTCTCAGACACAGTGTCTTAGTGTCGATAGTCCTCAGCCTGGGTGGGCTGAAGAGGAGGTGTAACCCATTTCCGAGGGGCAGGGTGAATCTCAAAAGGGCTGTTCACATTCCCTCTAATTCATCGTGTACCCTCCCATCTTCTGATGCTCATAATGCCGCATAAAACACCCTTCACTTTCAGTTTCTTGTCACGGCTGCTGTTCTTTGTGGCCTTGGATTGTCTCTCAGCCTTACAATGAGAGGGTTGGGACAGCCTGGCTTTTCTAAGGTTTTTCTCTTAAATTGATTGCTAGGTCCCTGTAGAAACCTTTCTTTAAAAACTCCTTTCTTTGCGTAATCCCTTAAATGTATTTTTCATTGATTGATTGTCTTTTTCTGCATGTTGAGCACAGTACTTGAAGGTAAAACAGGACAAGACCCCAGTCCTTTGCCTGCTGTATGGGTTACATAGGACCACCAGTAGATACTGTCCATTTAGGAATCCCTGCTCTTGTTTGAAGGGTCATCAGGAACCTGCCTCTAGTTGTTGTCCAAGTTGCTTAGCAGCACCTCCCGATGACCCCTGCTTGGATTTAAGCTGGTTGGTTTGTACTGTCCTTATGTCCTTCACCACCGCTGGTGTAACATGATACCTCGTTACCGTGGTCTGGTGAGGCTTGCAAATTCAGAAAGTTCTTCAGCTGTTTTCCTTTGCTGTGTTTTCATTCTTGATAGTGGCTTTAGTATGACTAATGAAATGGGGAATTGTACTTTAAAGGTCTAGTAGGAGCTAAGATCCCTGGGCCCATTGATCCCATATTCCTACCTCTGCTACTCAAAGCGTGGTCCAGGGACCAGCAGCACTAGCCTTACCTGGGTGGGCTTCGTAGAAGTGCAGAATCACCCCAGACCTGTTGAATCAGAATCTGCATTTTAATAGTATCCCCAGGTGAAATCTATGCTTATTAACATTTGAGAAGCTCACTGATCTAGACCAGTGGTTTCAGTGCCCCATGGAGTCTCTTAGGGGTTGGTTTAGGTTGCCAGCACCAAACACATGAGGCTCTGGGTTCCTTACGTCCTTCAGAGAAGCTGAAGTTTCAGTGGTTTGTACTTCCACATAGAGTCCAATCAAAAAACAAGATTTCCTGGCAAAAAAAAGTTTGAAAACTATTGCCCTGAATTTGATCAAGTTGCCCTGAGCCAGGTTGGCTTAAGCTGAAGACCTGCATAATTCACATTATTTTCTAAAGGTTAAAATATTTGGATTCTTATTTCTAAGGGGAAGTCCCTTTCCTGGGTGACGAGATTGGCTAGCTGTCCAGGACTCGGCCTGCAATGAGGGATTTCTTGTTGCTCCACAGGCCCTCGCCAGCATGAGCCTCAACACCCAGCCGATCCTCAACCTGGAAAAATTCCATGAGGGCCAAGACATCCCCCTGCTCTTGGGAAGGCCTTCCAGCGACCTGCAGTCCACACCTTCCACTGAATTCAACCCACTCATCTATGGCAACGATGTGGATTCTGTGGACGTTGCAACCAGGTACTGACCGAGCAGATTAGACAATCATGAGCCCTTAAACTGGGCTCTGCTTACACAGTGACTGTGGGGCAGACTATGTCCCTGAGCCAGAGTGTCTTTCTATATGAAGTACGTGTAACAATTGGGTTATACTTACCACCTTAGCAAAAACAGAGAGAAGAAATAGTTCCTCATACTGTCGGGCATTTTAAGCCTGGAATGAAGCAAGGACCGATGATTCTTTAAGCTCTGTCTCCCCTTGGTGTTGGGAGCCTGTTAACTGATGGCATTGGGAGGTGGTCTGAGACAGCGGGTCGTAGGAGTCGTAGGAGTCGTCACTCTGCAGGGTGTGGGACTCGGATTATCTCGCCTCCCCTTCTTCCCCAGAGTGGCCATGGTCCGTTTCTTCAACTCCCCCAACGTGCTGCAGGGCTTTCAGATGCATACACGTACCCTGCGCCTCTTCCCACGGCCTGTGGTGGCTTTTCAGGCTGGCTCCTTTCTAGCCTCACGTCCCCGGCAGACCCCTTTTGCTGAGAAGTTGGCCAGGACTCAGGCCGTGGAGTACTTTGGGGAATGGATCCTTAACCCTACCAACTACGCCTTCCAGCGAATTCACAACAGTGAGTCCCCAGCCCCTGTGCTGTCCCACCCTCGGCCTTTGTCCTTCTGATGGCTCTTCCCTTTCTCAATTAGGCCTGCCCCTCCCATTCCTCTTTCACTTTGGACTAGTTCCTACCTGTCTTCCCCCACCACCCACCCCCTCCCGCCCTTTGCTAACGCTGTCCCTCTCGTCTTTGGGCAGACACGTTTGACCCGGCCCTGATTGGCGACAAGCCAAAGTGGTACGCCCATCAGCTGCAGCCCATCCACTATCGCGTCTACGATAGCAATTCCCAGCTGGCCGAGGCGCTGAGTCTGCCGCCAGAGCGTGACTCTGACTCTGACCCTACCGATGACAGGTGAGCAGTCCCTTACGGCAGCAAAGCAGCTGCGTAAGGGAGAGAGGCTCTCACTAGCCCCGAGGTGGCACAATGGCAGAAGCTCATAGACGTTAGACACCAGCATTGAAAGCCTTGGTTATGTTTTGGTTGATGTTTTGTGTTGGCGTCCTTATTTTATATTGTTCCCTGGCCCTGAGTTCAGGGTGCTCCTCTTCACTTTCCCTGATGCTGACAGCTGGCCCTTTTCCCGGTGCCTCTTTCTGTTGTGCTTTCGTGTGTGTGCCCTTCACTCGGCAGTGGCAGTGACAGTATGGATTACGATGACTCCAGCTCTTCTTACTCCTCCCTCGGTGATTTTGTCAGTGAAATGATGAAATGTGACATCAACGGCGATACTCCCAGTAAGTGTCCTTGGGGGACTCGGCCAGCACCGGGCGGGCTGTGGGGCTCCGGGATGGCGTGATCTGTACCTGCCGCCCTCGGGTTTTGGCAGATGTGGATCCCCTGACCCACGCGGCACTGGGCGACGCCAGCGAGGTGGAGATTGAGGAGCTGCAGAGCCGGAAGGAGGCAGAGGAGCCTGGCCCCCACAGCGAGAACTTGCAGGAGAACCCCCCGCTGCGCCCCAGCTCCAGCCCCACCACCCGCAGCAGCCCCAGCACCGTCATCCACGGAGCCAGCTCTGTGCGTGAGGACGCTGGGACGCGGGCCTCGCCTCTGTTAGGAGAGCTGGGATGAAGCTGTTGATTTTATTTGCTCTTTCTCAAAATCTTCCTGTCTTCCTCTCCATAGGACCTATAGCTTAGAGCCCCTACGATATAGCTTTGACCTCAGAAGGGGGTCATCTGGCTTTGTTCAGGCATTAGCTAAGATCCTCCTTGCATAGTTTGTGGGGACAGGGAACGGGGGTGTCACAGAGATACTTGCTCACACATTCCTTAGGATAGGAATATGATAGGCCTGGCTTGGCCCGGCCAAACTGAGAATGTGGGAAGGCACCCCTGGGCACCAGGTGACGTCTCATTTACTGTGGCCTGCAGGAACCTGCTGACTCAGCAGAGGTGGATGATAAGGCAGCAGCAGGCCTCTCCAAGCCCCCGCCTGCCGCGCTTCCCAGTGTTGGCCGACCGAACGTGGATAGGCGTCAGGCGGAAAGTGGAGAGGGGTCAGTGCGTCGGCGAACCTATGACAATCCATACTTCGAGCCCCAATATGGCCCTCCCCCTGAGGAAGATGATGATGACCAGGGGGAAAGTTACACTCCCCGATTCAGCCAGCATGGCGGTGGCAATCGGTGAGAGCCTGGGGATTCCTCCTAGGTGGGTGACTGAAGGACCTCGCTGCAGTGGACTCCGGGCGAGACTTCGTCAGAAAATCTGAGAAGCCCGAATGCTCTTACGGTCCCGCCATCCCCAGAGGGTGGTGCCTTGATCTAGGCATTTAGGAACTGTGGGACGGGAACGGTGACTGCAGTGTAGCGTCAGGCCCGCATGCCCAAGGTCAGGTGTCCCTGCCTCGGGCTCAGCGGTGCCACTGTGCATTCAAGGGCTCAGAAGCTGCTGCGGCCAAACAGCTTGAAACTGGCAAGTGACTCAGACGCAGAGTCAGACTCCCGAGCGAGCTCTCCCACCTCCACCGTCTCCAACAACAGCACTGAGGGCTTCGGGGGCATCATGTCTTTTGCCAGTAAGTGCTTTCAGCTCTCTCATGCGTCTGTCCTGTTTCCTCCCCAGTAGGGTCTGGCCGGGGCAGGTGCCGCTTAGAACTGTAGCCCTGGGTGGGCGTTACCCAGCGCCAACTCAGAGTGTTTGGTGATAGTCAGCGAGGTATTTTCAAGGGAGGTCAAGAACAGGGACAGATTAAGCATTATCTTTATACCCAGAAGTATCAGTCTATTTCAGGTAAGACAGTGGGTCAACTGAAAAATAATCATTATATTAAAAATCGTACATATGTACACATATTTTGTGGAAATATACTTGTCAAATTTGATTTGGGTGTGTACCTAATATCTTCTCTGTCTGGTGAAGGACTTTTTCATGAACATGCTTTAAAATCTATATGAGATTGACTTTTGTGCATAGAGAGTATTTCCAGAAGTGAGACATGGTGCCAAAGACTGAAGACAGACTTGGGACCAGAGAAAGCCAGCCTAGGGGATAATTGATTGTGAGTGTTTCCAGAAGCCAGGAAGGGACAGCACCAACTTGAGAAATCTGTGAACTGCTGACTTTCCTGCTGAATTAGCAGTAGAGATATTTGGACATTATCATGGGAGGTAGTCAGAGCACATTGTTTCTGGGTTTTGAGCAGGCCTGACAGCGGCCCCTTTGTTTGCACTAAGGTGGACTTGGTCCTTTCTGAGATAGACCAGACGCACAGGGGTTACGTTTGGAAAAAAGAAGATAAAGATGATGATTTAGTCATTGGAGTGTAATCCTTGATCCTTTACCCCCTAACTTACTGCTCCCCCCCTCCCCTCGATAGGCAGCCTCTATCGGAACCACAGTACAAGCTTCAGTCTTTCAAACCTCACGCTGCCCACCAAAGGTGCCCGGGAGAAGACCACGCCCTTCCCCAGCCTGAAAGGTAACTGGCATCCTCCTTCTCTGAGCCAGGCTTCCATAGCGATCCCTGATGCCCAGGAATGCTCGTCAGAAGCCCTGTGTGTGATGAATCATTCGCTGCGGTTGTGGCCCCTTGTATCGCTTCTCATGGCTTTCACCGCACATCAGGGTTCTTGCTGGTTTTCAGATGGAAACTGTCTTTGTAGCTAAAGAGAAGAGCCTGTGGTATCATTTAGGAAACTGGTACCTGTGGGATTACTGCTGCTTCTGGGGGAAACTTTGTCAGAGGGGCTTAGTTAATATAGGGGATCATCCAGTGCCACCAGGTATCTGCCAGGTTCCTACCATATGAACTCGGTCCCAAAGACATTGCCCACCAGGGGAGTGTTGTGAAGAGCCTGGCACCGTCTGTGTATTTTATTTGATTTTTTGAGCCTGGCAGTGTTTATAGAGTCAAAAAGCCTCGCTCTTTGGCTTCATGTCGACCGAGGACCTAAGAGTGGGTCGGGTGATACTAGTTGGCTTCTCGGGGCAGGTGAGACCTTACTTGATTTTCATTAGTGATCTCTGACGGGGTGAGGGGCTCTTCTGAATTTACTGACTTTTTCGTTCCCTCTGGATGTTGTGCTGAGATAGTTAATCATAGTAGAAAGTTCAGTGAGAAGCAGTTCTATGTATTTTTTAACTTATCTCTCCTCCCAGTGATTAAAAATGTCAGAAATCTAAGGGACAGTCTTTGTGGGGGAAATGGGAACACAGGCTAGATGGACAAAAGGCCATCAGAGCCCGTGGTGCAGGGAACTAAGGAGCACTGTAGAGGGCACTCACCCAGGGCGCGGTAGGCGAGGGCTGGGAAGGTGTCAGCGGCACTGGCTCTCATTTGGTACAGCTGAAGGGAACAGTTACACCACTTTCATGGCATGCTGGTGCTTCCCTTCATTTTCTGCACCTGTCACTCCCATCCACCTCCCATCCTCACCTCCCCCCACCTCACTTCCCATGACAGCATCTGCAAGACGGGTCTCTTTCCTCAGCGACCCCGCAGGTCCTCTGAACCCCTGTGCTAGATGTTTCATGAAAACCAGCGGCCCCCCTCCCATGCATGTTCCTGTTCAGAACCTGAAGGCTCCTTGTTCATTCACCCTGCCCCTGGCTTTGAGACGCCATAGTCTTAGGGACGGTCTTTCCTGGAGCCTTGGTTGTCTCCTGGACTTGGCTTCCAGCTCTGAGGGGCCTGAGGACCCAGGTCATGTGCACGAAGCTTTGGGAGAACGCGCAGTTTATCTGACTTACAGCTCCACTGAGGGTTACAGGGGTTGTGGTATTGTGGCGCACCTACTAATTGTGTATTTTGTGTCCCAGTATTTGGGCTAAATACTCTAATGGAGATTGTTACTGAAGCCGGCCCTGGGAGTGGTGAAGGTGGGTCTTGCCCGTGAGCTCTGCATGGTCTTCTTCCCCAGCATCTTCTGTGCCTGCCTGAGGGCCATTCTCCTCTTGGAGCAAGCAGCATCACGCGATGACCTGCCTTGCCCCATCCCCGCGACGTCCATGCTTGCCCCTGGGGCATGCTGCTGGTGCATGTGGAGTGACCTGAGTCTCCATCCCCACTTCCTCCACATTGCCATGGCTGGTTTCTGCCCGTGTGACGCCCCGGTGCCGCCCTCACCCAGCCCCTCTGGGGAGTGGGTGTGGAACGTGGCTATGCAGGGCTTTGCGGACCCCTGTTACCAGACTGCAATAGTGATGCCTCTCCTTCCTACCTTCCTGGCCGTAGGAAACAGGAGGGCACTGGTGGACCAGAAGTCATCTGTCATTAGACACAGCCCAACAGTGAAGAGAGAACCTCCGTCTCCCCAGGGCCGATCCAGCAATTCTAGGTAATAAATGGCAGAGCTGTTCTTGGATAGAGGTAGGAATTCCTGTAATAGACTTTGCAGATGCTCAAGAGTGGAGAGAAGCCCTCAGTTGGGTAGATGAGCTCCGTTCTTGTCAGCACTTCTCATTCTGACTCACTCCCCACGCAGCACTAATAGCTCATGGTGCTGCGGAGGGCGGGACAGCAGCGGTGGGTGCTTGGGCACACCAGGCTCTCTGGAGAGGTGGGCGATGCAGTGGACTTGGGCATTTGGACACTTGGCTTTGTGTTTTGCCTCTGGAGGCAGACATCTGGCCTGGTGAAAGGGGGATGCTCTGCAAAGGAGCTAATGACCACAGCAGTGGTGTGTGGACCCCGCAGTGAGAACCAGCAGTTCCTGAAGGAGGTGGTGCACAGCGTGCTGGACGGCCAGGGAGTCGGCTGGCTCAACATGAAGAAGGTGCGGCGGCTGCTGGAGAGCGAGCAGCTGCGGGTCTTCGTCCTGAGCAAGCTGAACCGCACGGTGCAGTCGGAGGACGATGCCCGGCAGGACATCATCCCAGATGTGGTCTGTGTTTGGGGTTGGGAGTTGGAATCAGCTGGGAAGGGGAACGTGGACACTAAGGGCAATTTTGCCAACTCTAGCCCTTGGATTATTGCTGCAGGAGATCAGTCGAAAGGTGTACAAGGGAATGTTAGACCTGCTCAAGTGCACGGTACTCAGTCTGGAGCAGTCTTACGCCCATGCAGGTCTGGGCGGCATGGCCAGCATCTTTGGGCTCCTGGAGATCGCTCAGACCCACTACTATAGCAAAGGTAGGGAGCGTACCAGCGGGGCAGCATGCCATCCACAACTCCCCCACTTGTCTCCAAAGAAAACGAACTTGTCCCCTGGACAGATTTCCCAGTGCTAAGCTGTTTCCCTTCAGGCTTTGGGATTTTATATTCTAGTGTGTGTTTATATGCAGTAAGTGTCTTTCTGTCACAGACAATAAGATGGCAGTTTTTCTTTGCCTGCACTTCTTCCATTCCACATCCTCCTGAATTCTTGCTTCTCCCACCTCATTTCCATACCTTGATTCTTACTCACTGTCTCTTTTGACCACTGCCTGTATTTGTTCTTTTCCTCAGAACCAGACAAGCGGAAGCGAAGTCCAACAGAGAGCGTAAACACACCCGTTGGCAAGGATGCTGGCCTGGCTGGTCGGGGCGACCCAAAGGCTATGGCACAGCTGAGAGTTCCCCAGCTGGGGCCTCGGGCTCCAGCTGCTACAGGAAAAGGCCCGAAGGAAGTGGACACCAGAAGTTTAAAGGAGGAGAATTTTGTAGCGTCTATTGGTATGTTACTGTGTTTGGTGCGGTTGAGGAGTTCTGGCTTCTTAAATATCCCTCCGTTCTCTCAGTTCATCCAGAATCCTCCCTTTCTCTTTCCCATGCTTTGCTTTCTAGAGAGAGAGCTAGAGCTGTGTCCGTTTCTAACGGTCCTTCTTTGCACTCATGTCCCTCAGGCTTCATTTGCAGCGTTCCCTGTCCTAATGTGGGAGTTTTTGTGGGGGGCCCAGTGAGGCTTGCTGCAGGGAGTCCGAGCTGTGCCGCTTGTCCCTTTTGTTACATCTGGATTCCTCCGCATAGTGGAGAGGCTGTGTGAGCTCCTAGAAGCTCTGAGGAAGTTTATAGAGGATGTGTCGTAAGGCTGTAGAGTTACGATCACCTGGGTCTCTAAAGCCAGTTTTCCCTCCTGCAGCCACCACCCTGCTCTCAGATTGGCTCCTCCAGGGTGTGTCCGACAGTCCCACTTTCCTGGGTTCTGGACCATAGGGTATAGATTTCTGAGTCAGCCTTTCTTTAAAACTTTCCTTACTGGACTTAAGAGCTTGTTTATGTTTGGTGCTCCTCCATTCCCACTAAGGCAGAAGCCAGCGGCCTCTCTGGGTTCACCTCAGCTTGACACGCTCCCTCCGTGGCCTTGAGTCATCCAGGTTCTTTGAGTCTGTTTTCCTGGTTCCCGATCCCTGGGCCTTATGCTTCTGACTGAGGCCTCTTTGCCATGACCGTTAGCCGTTTCTTTCATAAATGATCGTGAGGAACCAGTGCCCTTTCTTGGGGGCGTTACACTTCTTTAGCCAACAAAAGACTGTCCCGGAGGCAGTCGACCCTGCCTTTCTCCCACCCGAAGTGATGTTCTCTGAAAAGTCTTGACCTGCCCTCAACTAGGAATGTGATTTTGGGCAAATTGCTTCCCTCTCAGGGCCTCTCTCTCTCTCTCTCTCTCCCCCTCTCTTTCTTCCTCTCTCTCTCTCTCTCTCTCTCTCACTCTCTCTCTCTTCATCTGGGAAATGAGGGGACTGGACTAAGTGGACTCTCAAGTTCTTCCAGGGAAAGAATTGCAGTGATCGCTAGTCTCTTCTTTACTCCTACTGGGATGCTCTTCTTGACACTTCATATTCTCTGTTACCTCTAGTGGATTTGCAGGTATCTGGCTAAGAATGGGTCTCTTATTAGGCCAGCGCTGATTCGGAGGGTGAGTTGGTTTATTTGGTAGCAACGAGGAGGGCTGCCCACTTCCTGCATGGGCGACCGCTGTCCAGCCCAGCAGGGTGGGTAGATCTGTGCTTGTGCTTCTGAAAGCCCTTTGGCTGCTTGAGGGAATTGCCCACCTTATCTGGACTCTTTGAAAATTGTGTTTGCCCAGCTCATTTGGCCCAGAGAGTGTGGTGCGGTGGAGGTTTAAACTGATCCTGAGTCACATGATCTTGGGGGACTGCTCCAGCCTCTTTAGGATCAGCTTCCTCTGGCCAAAGCCAAGGAACTTGACTGAAGCCTCTCCAAGCTCTAACATTGCACAGGGCTCTTACCGCCACATTGAGGTTAGGGCTAGAAATTTGGGGTCTTTTTTTCATTAGTTGGGAGGAAGGCATTAGATCTCTTGATTTTTAATCTATCCCCCCCCAATGAAGATCTCTTTTTATCTCTTAATTTGTAATCTCGTGCCTGAGACTGAACCAGTTTGGGTGGGTGGGTGCCCATTTCGTCTGTCTGACCAGCCGCTGACTCTCTCTGTCTTTCTCTCCTGCTTACATTGCATCTGGGGTAGAATTGTGGAACAAGCACCAGGAAATGAAAAACCAAAAAGCTATGGAAAAACAGAGTAAGGAACCAATGCCCCTTCCTGTTCCCAAGTCTCCCATACCTGCCAACTCCCCAGGCCCATTTGGGGCAGGCTCCAGCCCCACCCCAAATTTGCTCTAGGGGGGTATTTGGAATGAAAGCAGGTAGGTGGCATGTGACTCCTAGGTATGTGGCTTGTAGGCTGCTTCTTGCCCTCCCCCCGTAGCAATCAGGCTGTGATGGAGGCATCTGCTGTGTAAAACCCCTTAGAACCTGGTTCTCTATTGCTTCCAAGCTGGTGGGGAGAATGTTTGCCTATTTCAGTGCCCCTCATTGGCTGATATCTCCCTTACCCAAGAGAAGGCCTGTGGGCACAGTTGGCAGAGATGGTTGCTCTCCCTCCGTGTTGAGTCTGTAGCTTCCCACTCTCTCTGGTGGCTTGCCTAGGCACGCTTTCTTGCTTTCTGTCATTCTGTCCTTCTGCCATTTCACTGTGGGTGGGTTGGGGGAAGGGGAGAGGTATTTATCTCAAACGTGGAAGTTGTTCTGTGGGAGTAAGCAGTGTCCATGGAAACGGCTGGTGTTTCTTTATCTCATTGGGCCCCTCCTTTTCCAGCTCTTTAGACACATTGGTTAGGGAAGCTCTGAGCGGCCTGGAGACCCTAGAATGGTTTCCGGTGCCAGTGGCGCTCTGGCTCTGAGTGTGGTGGAGTGTGGTTTAGACGTTTGTTTGTGGAGCTGTTCCGTTGAGGAGGATGGGCACAGTGTTCCTCAGGCTGCGAAGATGGCTGCAGAACCCCTTGAGACCAGGTCTGGTTTTTCCTGCTTGGTCCTTAAGGCACCCGGAGACTACTTCCTTCAGTGGGCCGGAGTGGGCAGTCCTGGAAAGGTGACCGGGACATGCTGGCAGGCCTGGGTCCAGGCCGGGCCGCTCTCCCACTCCCTTCCCCAGCCTGCCCCGGCCGTCACTGCTGAGTAACGGAGGACTTCCCCTCTCAGGGCCTGAAGCAGTCAAACCCGTCTTTGACCTTGGTGAGACAGAGGAGAAAAAGTCCCAGGTCAGCGCAGACAGTGGTGTGAGCCTGACGTCTGGTTCCCAGGTTTGTGACAACCTTGTTGATAATTGTGAGCGTTAAATGTGTTATCCCAGAATACTTCTTGGAGTTAAAACAAGAAACCTTAAAGAACGTAAATATTCAATAATAGGGAAATGATGAAATAAGTATAATACGTATATCCATGTAATTCAATATTAACTATATTTTTAAAAATTTAGTGACATGGGAAAATGTTGACAAAGCTGTATATCATATGATCCCAATTTTACTTTAAAAATGTATATAGAAAAGACAAAGGAAACACTAAAGACTTAAGAGTGATTAATGTAAGCACTCAGTTTATGGCTTATTTTTGTTTCCTTACTCTTATATTTTCTGTAATGAGCATATGTGTCTTCAGTATTTATTCAGTGAGCATATATTTCTTCTTATGTAAGTCATATACATTTTATATTTAGAAAAAAATGGTTACAGAAGCACGGAGATGGGGCGAAGGAAGGATATACAGTATTTCCTAGGGAGACACAGTAAATCGGTCCCCTCCCCTAACATGTCTGAGTCCCTGCGTCTTGTTTCAGAGGACCGAGCCAGACTCTGTCATCGGTGTGAGCCCAGCGGTTATGATCCGAAGCTCCAGTCAGGATTCCGAAGTTAGCACCGTGGTAGGGGAACACCACGCTGACATCCGGGGGGGCGGCGCTGGGTCACGGGCTGCTTTCGCCTCTGGAGGCTGCGCTCAGTCTCAGGTCAGCTTGGTCTCCTGGTGGAGGTGCTTCCCTGTCATAGGTCTTTGTACATGGGATCAGACCCTGAGATTTCACCTAGGGCTCTTCCTCGTCATGTAAAAAGGTACTTCCAGAGGCTCTGGCGCACCTGTGAAACGTGATCCTTCTCTGTGGCCGCAGGGACCTCTCGCAGCATGGCATTTCTGGGGCGCTTCCCTGGGGACTTCCCCTCACTACCTTTTCCTTCCCAGGTGAGCAACAGTTCCGGAGAGACCCTAGGAGCAGACAGTGACTTGAGTAGCAACGCAGGCGATGGACCAGGTGGCGAGGGAAGCACCCACCTGACAAGCTCTCGGGGCACTTTGTCTGACAGTGAAATTGAGACCAACTCTGCCACCAGCGCCATCTTTGTAAGCTTTTGTTTACTAACAAAAGGAGACCATTTTTTAATGAGTAGGGCTGGAAAAGAATGAACAGTTAGGGGGCAATTAGAAGTAAAACAAGTAAGGAATGGATAGCCTCATATATTTGCCTTTAAAGAAAATGTTTTTTAAGGCTTTTCTTAAAAAATTTATTTTTAGAGAGGATGGAAGGGAGGGAGAAAGAGAGGAAGAGAGTGTGGTTGCCTCTTGCACGCCCCCAGTCGGGGACCCTGCTGAAACCCAGGCCTGTGCCCTGACTGGGAATCCAGTCAGCCACCCTTGGGTTCGCAGGCCGGTGCTCAGTCCACGGAGCCATGCCAGCCAGGGCTCTAAAGGCTCTTTTAAGAGTCATTGGACTCCCATGACCTGGGGCTTTTAGAACCCACTCCTGAATCATTGATGAGTTCGACTCCCCATCCAGTCAGACAAGGGCCTCGAGTCCTGGGCAGCGGCGACCCCCATGGTTAAAATAGACACAGGGCGCCTCTGCGGCGGTGTCGGCAGTCACGGCTCTCAGTGCCGGGCCACTTACTCTGTGCCCTGACCTGGCTTTATTCTGGCCACCGCTCTATCCATATAGCACTTTAAAATAACATTTCTTTTAGTATATTCCTAACAGTTATTTGAAGTTTCTATTCATTAATGAACATCCATTAAGTGATTTACTGAATGTCAGATTCTGTACTGAAAAAAACAGATAAATAAGGCATGATTTTAACTCTCAAGAAATTGGCAGTTCAGTACAAAGGGGGACCCAAAAGACCCAGAATTTATTTATAAAAAGTTGTAAATTGTTACATGTCTACACTTCAGTCCCCTTCAAAGTACTGTCCATTCGATGCAATCCACCTACTGAGATGTTTTTTCATGGCTCAAAGAGGTTTTTGAACTCACCGATTTTGATGCCTTTTTGTGCTTCTGCTGTTTTTTGTTTCATCTCTTCCACATGGGCAATATGTTTCCCTTTGAGGACTTTTTTCCATCTGGGGAATCAGAAGTTGCTTGGGGTGAGATGGGGTGAATAGGGAGGGTGCGACACGGGGTTCGTGCTGTTTTTGGTCAAAAACTGCGGAATACTGAGCATGGTGTGGGTAGGTGTGCTTGTAAGTCACCCATGATGAAGTGAGCAAACATGTTGAAAGAGTCTTCAAAAGAAAAAGAAAAATCACTGAAGTTGAACCCAGCCTCTCACAACAACGCCAGCTGGTGCACTGACACAGAAAGGGCTCCTAGAACACTCACCTGGCCGGGGGAAGCCTGTGAGTGCCCGCCCTCCAGAAGATAATTCTGTTTCTTTTCTGGGCACCTCTCGTACATTTCTGTGACTAATCTCTTCTGACAGGTAAGGGGAACAAAGCCTTAGGAAAAGAAGAACTTGCCCTAAATCACACAGTAAGCCAGTGATCGGTTGGAATTAAGTTAATTCTTTCAGCCCTTGCTTTTAGACCCACTGCTTTTTGGTATGTACATACCACTTCAGGCAGCGGGTGGTAGGCACTCTGATACACTTGCCACTTTATCAGACATAGTTGAGAATGGATATTCTCTACAAGAGCTCATAGGTCCTTATCTTTGACCTGTGATAAATTTCACTCTGTGGAGAGAATGGGAATGAAATTTAAGTGAAATCAATTATTTAATACTGGTGACCATCCTCACTCCCAGGGTTTCCTGTATATGGGCTTTTAATAGAGCAAGTGACATCCCAGAGGGAACATAAGGCGGAGGATCTAGAGTCAGCAGAGCCGTTAGGTTCATGGGCCTTAATTCTTCCTGAGTCTAAACAGACCATTGTAATAAGGGTATTTTAAGTTCCTCTAATGCACTTTGGTCCAGGAGGGGAAGATGGACGTATGAAATGGCAGTCTTGTAAGAAGACACTCAGCTGTGTGCTCTCTTTCCTGGCTCCCTTATTTCCTGGGACATATTCTTACTTGCCCTGTGCAGGTTGGCAAGGGCTTTTCATACAGTTGAGTTTCTGAGAGCAATTACCCAAATTTCTTGGCTCAAAAAAGGCTGGCTTAGCAGGAAATAAGTTATATTAAGTCAGTATGGTCCATTGAACAAAAAATTGAGCGGTGAACCAGGAGACTGGCATTGAGGTACACTCATTAACTACTGCTAATAACCTGTGATCAGTTGCTGCCCTGCGTAGGCCGTGTGTGCCTCGTGAAATGGGCACGAAGCCTGCCTCTAGCAGTGGGAAATCTTTTTTGAATGAATAAAAAGCCTAATATTGCAGAAGTGGCAGATAAAAGTTAGTGATGTTTGTAAGGGGCAGACATTTGAGGTGGTAGGAGAGAGGAAATTAACACCAAATACCAACCATGTGCCAGGCACTGTTAAGTGCCATGTATGTATATTCTAATGTAATTCCTGCGCTGCTTCTGTGAGGTAAGTATTATAACCTTTTTTCAGGTGGAAGCGAGACTCAGAGATGCTAAGTTTCATGCCGAGGGCCACACAGCTAGTAAGAGGCAGGGCTGCAAACCTTGGCCAGTCTGACTTCAAACTCAATTTTCTTTCTACTGCAACATGCTGCTGCAGAGAATTTGCCTAATTTCTTTTTTTTTAAGAGCCGAGTCTTACAGAGACTTAAAGAGTAAAGATAAGTGAAAATGAAAACTTGATTGCATATTTTAGGAGTCAGTAATAGAAAGAAGGATTATCAGAATGACTTCTGGTCCGATCCTTGAGGCCAGCAGAGTAGCAAAAGCCGGCCTCTCGGAGAACATGCTGTCAGTGGTGGTGGCAGGTGTGTGAGTCTCTTCATGAGCTGCCTGGTTTAATTTGCCCCTGTTCATTGGTACCTTGGGTGGGTGACCTATGACCTCTCCTCTGCAGGGTAAAGCCCACAGCTTGAAGCCAAGCGTAAAGGAGAAGCTGGTGGGCAGCCCAGTTCGCTGTCCCGAGGATGTGAGCCAGCGAGTCTATCTCTACGAGGGACTCCTAGGTGAGAAACAGCCCGGGAAGGTCCCTGGCCCCGGAAGAAAGCTGGACTCAGCTGGGGAAGGGGGTAGCGCTGAACCAGTAGCTGCTTGGCTTTTCACTGCTCTCAGTGCCGAATGCTGATGTTAGGAGGCATTTTTTTGTCTGAAACAGGCAACTTCCTGGGTCTGGAAGAAACAGTGGGTGAAAACTTTCTAAAAAGAGACTGGATTTTGGTATTAATCCATAGCCTCTGTCTTTCTGTCTTCCTTTCTTTCCTTTCTTGCTACCATGGACCTTCCTGCTCACAAATTGGCAGGAAGGGACAAAGGATCGATGTGGGACCAGTTAGAGGATGCTGCTATGGAGACCTTTTCTATAAGTAACCACCTTTCTTCGCGTGCTGTGTTCACCCCTCCTTGGGAGGGGCTGGGCCTCCCTCGGAGGCTGAGGGGCTGTGGATCTGGGGTGGAGAGGCTCGGGTTTCCTTTGCTTTGGAATTTGTAATGACTCCCTTTTATCTGGAGTTTACTCTATTTTGGTTGCCAGCTGTATTCTTTACATGTCACCTAAGCCCCTAAAAAAACTCTATCCTCCACAGGCAAAGAGCGTTCGACTTTATGGGACCAAATGCAGTTCTGGGAAGATGCGTTCTTAGATGCTGTGATGTTGGAGAGAGAAGGGATGGGTATGGACCAGGGTCCCCAGGAAATGATAGACAGGTATGAGGCTTAGGAAATCTTCGGGAGAATTCATCCTTTCCCCAGTTCTGCAGGCCCACCTGAGGGCTGACTCACCCTGCTCTCCTGCATAGGTACCTGTCACTGGGAGAACACGACCGGAAGCGCCTAGAGGATGACGAAGACCGTTTGCTGGCCACGCTCTTGCACAACCTCATCTCCTATATGCTGCTGATGAAGGTGGTGCCAATTTTGTCTATGCCAGGCTTACTGCTGATGCCAGAAGGACAAGGCTTATCCTGTCACCTAAATTCTGGGGCAGTTGAGAAGCTGACAGAACATGTCACTGGGGTTCTCTTTCTGATCGAAAGTCGGAAGCCTCTCTGTGGCTCATGCGTGACCCATTTATCTGAAGCTGCCAGGCTGTTGTGCTAAGAAACTGCATAAAGTTGATTGATGATCCCACACCATTTGTTCACTTTGAATTTTCAGTGGGCTTCCTTTGCCGAGTAGTTTGAGGATTCCAGTAGAGCTTCTCACAGAATACAGCGAGTTCAAAAATGTCTTTCAGTAGCAGATTCTAAAACGTTTAGACAGGTTGCTCAGAATTCACATTTTAGCACTAGCCCTTTAGAATTTCCCACAGATACAAAAAGAGCTACCTATTAAAAAGTAATGGTAGGTTCTACTTTGCCTTGCTTGTACTTGGTTTTTATAGCTTTGGGAAAAGTGTGTTACCAAATAGACGAGTTCTGCTCTGAAAGGGATGTGTGGGAAGAAGAGCGCTGTTTCGACAGTGAGCCCTGGGTCCCTCCTCCTCCTGTTCGCCCAGCCTTTCTAATTGTGAAGGGATTGTTGGTCAAATACAGAGAGTGCCCTGCAGGCCGGCCCTCCTTGGCTTGTTTCCTCTGCGGTTGTAAGGCTCACCCTGCTCTGTTGAATTCCAGGGGCTCCAGGTAACTCTGCTTGGGAAAGGATGTTGATCTTTATGGAGTCTCAGCTGTGAGTGCACAGTGTTGCTACTCTAAGCCTTTGGTTGTGAATTATACTCTGAGGAACCCCGGGGGCTTTTAGGGCCCCTTTAGGTGTGGATGGTATGGTAGTGGTTGGGGGTGGGGAGGAAGCGTCCCCTTAAGCCCCTGTCACTTAACCCAGAGCTGCTCTAACAGCCACTTTTCTCCAGAAGCCACCTGGGGACAGAACCAGGGTTTTTCTGGCAGAACACGCAGTGGAATGTTTCTTCTCATATTTAATGATGTGGCCTTTTGGAAATAACACTTCTCTCAGACAGTAGGAAACTCTTGCTCCTACATCTCTCTACCTAAGTTGAGAGCAGAGCAGGTCCCTTATTCAGGTTCTCGTTTGGCTTCCCAGGTGAATAAGAATGACATCCGGAAGAAGGTGAGGCGCCTCATGGGGAAGTCCCACATTGGGCTTGTGTACAGCCAGCAGATCAACGAAGTACTCGACCAGCTGGCGAACTTGGTGAGCACATCTCGGCCGTTCCCGTGCTCCCCCCACTGCACTCGTCAGCCCCTGGGGCTCGGGCCTGGGGCCAACGGCAGAGGCTTCCCCACTGGCCACTTCTAGGCTCGTAAATGTTCAACACCCTCAGTTCTGAAGAGAGGGCTGTTGCTCTCGACGAGGCCTTCGCCCTTCTGTGCTGTGGCAGGGTTCTGTGCACTGGGACTGTGCGGGGGCAGCCATTGGACGGTGGTCTGTGGACCCCTGAGGACCCGCAAGGTGAAACGTATTTTCATAATACTACTAAAATGTTACGTGCCTTTTTCACTGGGTGACATTTGTACTGATAGTGACTGAAACCACTGGTGCCTTAACACAACAGAGACTGTGGCACCACACCGTGCTGGTGGCCGTTGTAGTCCTGACCTCCACACATTGTGAGCCACACAAAAACAAAGAACAGCCTGGAGAGCCTCGGAGCTCCCCTCCCGGAGCGCCCGCTCCCCCCCCCAACTCTCCTTCCCCCAGGTGGTTACCTTTGCCCTTCTCTCTCCTCAGCTCCAAGGGCCCTTCTTGCCTCTGTAACTTACTTCCTGAGCCTGTTTCTTCTACAGCTCACTCCTTATACCTCTGGGCCTAAGTAAACTTTCTCCTATTAAAAGTACAACTCAGTTTCACTTATGAATGTCCATGATGACGCAGTTAAAATCATTAATTTTAGTAAACCTGATCCTTGATTATGCATTTGTGTAATATTCTGTGTGACAAAGTAAGAAATTCACATAAAGCATTTCTACTGCTAACCAACACAGGATTGTTTCAAGGAAATGCAGTTGTGACAGGTTGAGTCGCAAGGTGGCCTGGCAGCATCGTTCATGCGGTGTCATTTCTCCTTGGAGGGGCGACTGCAAACTATGGTTATTCAGAAACTTCCTGATATTTAAAGACTTTCCTAATGTGATTGATGATGCTATAAAGAAACGTGATTTTTCTGGTATCATGTAACGTGCCAGCATTTAGGAGAGTTGCATAACTTGATGAAGCAGTATTTCCCAAATGACTAATATGTGATGTCATAAATTCAAAAATGGGTGAAAGAGCCACTCAAAATGTGAGGCAGAAAAATGGATTTAACGTAACAAAGTACAAAATATTCACTGATGTGTTTTCGGATTCCACATTTCAGCTAACCTTTGGAAACTGCTTCTCGAATTTTGGTATACTATCAAAGAAGAATATGCATATTTGTCTGCAAAGGCTATTAAAATACTTCTCCCCTTCTAAAAATGTGTCCGGGGCCCAGATTTTCTGTGTATCCTGACCAAAGCAACATACCACTACAGGTTGCATGCAGAAGCAGATAGGAGAATCCAGCTCTTTTTTAAGCCAAACTTTGAAGCGGTTTGCAAAAATGTAAAACAGTGCCATTTTTCATTGTTTTGGGAAATATAGTTACTTTACCAGGACTATGTTATTTATATTACTATGCAATGGATTTATGAGTTGTTAATTACTTTTAAGTGAATTAGTAAACATTTTACATTTTCAGTTTTAATTTCTAGTATGGGGACTATCTATACATATAACACAAATAAACATAAGCTCTTGGGGGTTGTCAATGACTTTTAAGAATAGGAGTGATGAGACCAAAAAGTTTGAGAACCCTTCCCTGGTGGCAGTGGCCAACAGATAGCACGCGCTAAGAAAGCTGATCCAAATTTAATTGCTGACGGGGGCCGTTCCTGGCCCGGAGCGCCCCCTCTGTGAGAGGGACATGTGCATGTCCCTGAGAGATCTCTCTTTCCTCAGAACGGCCGAGACCTCTCCATCCGGTCCAGTGGCAGCCGGCACATGAAGAAGCAGACGTTCGTGGTGCATGCAGGGACAGACACGAACGGAGATATCTTCTTTATGGAGGTAGGTGCTGGCTCGGGCTGGGGCCTGAGGAGCATTCGAGAGTCCCAAGGAGCTCCTAGGGCCGGTGCGAGGGTGTTTGCCCACTTATCTCATTCATCTTCATTGTCCATTTGTCATTAAATTGTTGGGCTCTTATGCAAATACTATAGTAGATTATTCCCCATCATTCCTTTTGAAGTACATTTATATGTATACAATAGATGATATAGTCACGTCTATCAGAGCAACATAAAGTGACACGCACATTGGGACATCTTGCTGTCACCCTGATCCCTGTCCACCTCATCCCTTCCTCTTGTAGGTAACTACTTTTATTGGTTTCTTTTGGTTCTTCCAGTTCTTTTATGCAAACACAATAAAATGTGGACATAGATTCTTATTTTTCTCCTTTCTTAGCACATTGTATCCACTGACCTGTACCTTACTTTTTTCCTTAAATGTATCCTGGAGATCTTCAGCATCAGTAAAGAGTTTTCTCATTCTTTCTACAGCTGTATAGGATTCCACTCTGTGGCTCTACCATAGTTTATTTAACCAGTCTGGATATATGGACCCTTGGTTTCCTTCCAGATTTTTGCTGTTGTTCATAGTCTGCTGTGAATGATGCTGTGCCGGCTTCATTTCATACCTGTGTGGGTTTGCCTAACAATTTTCGGAAGTGCACTTGCTGGGTCAAAGGGAAAATGCTTTTATAATTTGGTTGATAGGACTCCGAATTATCTCCTAACATGTAAGAGTCCCTCTCCCACGTTGCCAGTATTTTTTTTGTTTTTTTTAAGAAATTTGCCCTATGGAGTATCTCTCAGTGTAGACTTTTTGCTGATTGGTATTAACACGTTTCTCTGTCACTTGGATTTATCATAAACAGGTAGTTCAGTCTAGAGGTTTGAGCACTTTTCAACTGACTGTTTTGGCAAGAACACTTCCGAGGTGGCACTGTACATTCCCTGTTGCCTCACATGGTTGTCTCCCAGTGGTCGGTGGCTCAGATGTGGTGGCTGGTCTGGCCGCTGAAAAGCTCCTCAGTGGTCTTTTGATCTGCTTGTGGTATTTTTTGCCATGTAGAGTTTTTTAATTTTTATGTAGTTGAATTAATGTCTTTTTTTTTTTTTTATGGTTTCTGGGTTTTGAGTTATAATTAGAAAAGCTTTTCCTTACTCCAAGGTTCTAAAGGAAGTGGCCATGTTTTCTTCGTTTCTGTGTTTTTAATTCTAAAATGGATCCCTTCTAAGTAATTGTAGGGACCAAGTAAACCTCCTTTATAAAGTAGTCTTTGTAAGTATCCTGTTTCCTTTTGGCTTAGTTGAATTTGATTTTCACACTCTGAGCTTTTTAAACAGGTGGTTTATCAAACACGGGGCAGTGGTTTATCAAACACGAGCAGGGAGTCATTTCCTGTCACCTTGACATGTTACTGTTTGGCTCAGTGTCTCTCAGAGCCGAGTGCTAACCCAGGACATCTGCACCACAGTAGAGGTGGTAGGCGATTCTTGCCCTTTCCTTTTCCTTTTAAAAAATAAACCTCTCCAGAAGAGTCCCTCAAGTGCAGGACTCACTCTCACCACTGTGCAGGGGATCCTCGCGCAGAGCCCGCGGAATGAGGGACGGAGCCATCGCCTTGCAGGTGCCCTTCCTGTGAAGCATTGCCGCGCGGCAGTGGGGGCCTCACTCGCTCTGTCCTCGGCCGGCTGCTGGGAGGTTGTCTGATTTTTCAGCCTTTCTCAGCACATGATCAGTTGTTGGATAGCAGTTTGCAAAGGCTTTAAAAAATCATCTTTGTTGCCTTTTTAAAAAGATGAAATTTAATGAGGTAACTGGTTAATCATCTCATATCGATTTCAGGTGTACAGCATTATAATTTGATACCTGTATACTCGGAAGAGCGCTCACCACCTGAAGTCCAGCTTCCTCTCCTTACCATATATTTGACTCCCTGTACCCTCTTCTACCTCCCCCCACTGCATTTTTTTAGTTACAAAAGTGAAACAGTATTTGCTTCAAAAGTTTCCAACCACATAGAAGTAAATAAAGTAAAAAGGAAAAGTTTCCCTACTTCCTTCCAGTGCCCTCAGAGGTAATCACTTGTTAGTTTGGCGTGAATCCTTCCACATTTGAAAAAATGCGTTTGTTTAAATAGAGCTTGCTTATATGAAGTTTGGTTTTAGTGTTTACAAAAGTGGTATCAAACTACAAATAGAGTTATATAATTTTTTTTAACTTAATGTATCTTTCCATTAGGTGTCATATGAATGTACCATAATTTATTTTAACCAGTCCCTTCCACCAGTTTTTCTAAACAATGATACATTGAATATCCTTGAACATATATCTTTGCACACTCATTTGAGAATTTCTATAGAATAGATTCTTATAAAGCTGATAATGGATTCTGAATAAAGTTTATTATATACATTTAAAATTTTGAGAGATTCTGCCAAATTACCAGCCCAAAGACTATACCAGTTTATACCCACACCGGCAGCGCAGGCAAGCGTGACGACGTTATTATCATCGTCTCTCTAGGCTAGAAATCATGTGTTCTCCCAGATACCTGCCCTCTCCTTTACATGACGTTCTTCAGAGAGTAGGGGGCTAGAACCCAGGTTTCTAATTCTTATTCAGCTACTTTGGGCCTTTCTTCATAAGGCTTTTAGAACCCCAGGAAACCCTCAGGCAGGGAGTTAGTCTGGTAGTCTCGCGTGTCCCTCATTTACTGGCCTTGTATTCACGGGGCACATGTCATGTGGTGGCACGCCGCTGGACTGGGGGCACGGCAGGGACTAAGGGAAACGTGGTTTCTGTTGCCCTTTCAGGGTTGACGAACCATTGGGGAAGCGAGATAATTAAGCAGTGCCATAAAGGATGATGAGCATTTTGAGGGAAGATGTTCAAGGCGGGTATTACAGGAATGCATAGCAGAGGGTGTAGGAGTCATGGAAGACCCCTCAGAAGCGACCCCTGAGCTGGGCCCCGACGAACAGGGCTAATGGCTGGAGGCGGGCGTGGGAGAGCGTTCCAGGGATGTTTGTGGTGGGCTGGAATGGGGCTCCGCGGTGTAGGTGGCGCGAGAGGAAGGAGCCCCCTGCATGACGCCTCCTTTCTGGCTTGGACACCTGGTGGATGGTGACATCATTTACTCAGTAGGGGACTCAGAAGGAGGATCTGTCCAGGAGGAGATGTTGAGTTGGGATTTGGACATGAGGAGCTTGAGGTCTGCCTGTGAGACATCCAGATAGAGGGAGGTCAGGAACTCGGGAAGACAGGTCTCCTGGAGAAAGATTTGAGAACCATCCACATGGTTGTAATAATAATTATGGTATTTCTTTTTAAAAATTATACCTTAATGATTATGCTATTACAGTTGCCCTGATTTATCCTCCTTTGTCCCCCCCACCCAGCACGCCCCACTCCCTCAGGCAGTCCCCCCACCATTGTTCGTGTCTGCGGGTCATGTGTGTAAGTTCTTTGGCTACTCCATTTCCTATACTGTACTTTACATCCCCGTGGCTCTTCTGTAACTACCTCTTTGTGCTTCGTAATCCCCTCACCTCCTCACCCATCCCCCCACTGCCCGTTCCCATCTGGCAACCATCAAAACACTCTCAGTATCCATGATTCTGTCTTTGTTCTTCTTTGATTAGTTTGTTTTTCTAGATTCAATTGTTGATAGATACATATTTTTTGTCATTTTATTGTTCATAGTTTTGATCTTTTTCTTAAATTAGTCCTTTTAACATTTCTTCTAATAATGGTTTGGTGATGGTGAACTCCTTTAATTTTTTCTTGTCTGGGAAGCTCTTTGTCGGCCCTTCGAGTCTAAACAATAACTTTGCTGGGTAGAGCCATCTTGGCCACAGGTTTTTCATGGCTGTGAATATTTCTTTCCAATCGTTCTAGCCTGCAAAGTTTCTTTTGAGAAATCAGCTGACAGTCTTATGGGAACTCCTTTGTTGGTAACTCTCTGCTTTTCTCTTGATGCTTTTAAGATTCTCTCTTTAACCTTTGGCATTTTCATTATGATGTGTCATGTAGTGGGCCTCTTTGCATCCATCTTGTTTGGGACTTTCTGTGCTTCCTGGACTTGCATGCCTATTTCCTTCCCCAATTAGGGGAGTTTCCTTTCATTGTTTTTTCAAATAGATTTCCAATTTCTTGCTCTTCCTTTTCTATTTCTGGCACTTCTATGATGCAAATGTTGGAATGCTCGAAGTTGTCCCAGAGATTGTTTACACTATCCTCATTTTTTTGGATTCTTTTTCCTTCTTGTTGTTCTGATTGGTTGTTTTTTTGTTTCCTTATGTTCCAAATCATTGATGTGATTCTTGGCTTCATCCGCTCTACTGTTGTTTCCCTGTAAATTGTTCTTTATTTCAGTTAGTGTATCCTTCATTTCTAACTGGATCTTTTTTATGCTGCTGAGGTCCTCGCTAAGTTCCTTGAGCATCCTTGTAAACAGTGCTTTGAACTCTGCATCTGATGGATTGCTTATCTCCATTTTGTTTGGTTCTTTTTCTGGAGTTTTGATCCATTCTTTCATTTCGGCAATGTTTCTTTGTCTCCTCATTTTGGCAACTTCCCTGTGTTTGTTTCTATGTATTAGTTAGAGCTGCGTTGACTCTTGATTTGGCAGTGTGGCCTAATGGGGTAGGTATCCTGCAGGATCCAGGGGCACAGCCTCCCTTTCACCCAAGCTGAGTATTAGAGGTACGCTCTTTGTACACCCTCCTCTTGTAGATGAGCCTTGGTTGCTGTTAGCAGGTCAATAGGAGGGATTTATCCAGGCCAGTCAGCTGTAAGGACTGGCTGTGACCACTTACTACCAACCTCCACCCTCTGCGGAGGATCAGCTGTACAGGGGCAGGGTGGTGGTCCTCCTGCATGGTCCATGGCTGTCCATGGGGTGTGCTGGCCCTGGGGCTTCCTGGGTAGTGCAGGCCAAGGTCAGCTCCCACTGTGTTTTGCCCAGGGCACCCTGCCTGAGCTATAAAGCAATCTGAGATGGCTGCTAGTTGTGCTGGGCTTGGAAATTCCCATGCTAAGCCAAGCTTTGAATCTAGGCTGGCTGCTGCTAGAGCCAGGCCTGGGGCTCACTGAGGCCAGCTGTTGCTTTTTGAGTGGATTTAGGAAGTTGTGAGGCATATACCAAGACCAGTCCATTCATATGGAAAAGCAGCTTAGGTGGGCCTGTAAGTTGGGTGGGGCAGGATCTCTGGGGCTCTCCCAGGTGGGTCAAATAGTGTTAGCCAGGCTGATGGAGTCTCAGATACGGCACCAGCCCGCAAGCTCTGTGGAGGGAAGGTCCTGAAAAGGGACAATGCCCTCTGCTTGCCTTGATGCCAGACACCTCAGTTTCTCTCTTTATGCCACTGGTGCCTTTCAAGCTGATAATACCCTGGTGCTGGAGCTCAGAAGGAGTGAGTCTGAATAAGTCCATGTGTGGGTTCTTTAAGAGAAGCTGCTTGGGGCTCTAGAAGATTCTTCCACCACTCAATCCCCACTGACCTTTGCAGCCAGAAATTGTGGGGACTTTTGTACCTGGCACTGGAACCTTGGGCCAGGGGGCCTGGTGTGGGGCTAGGACTCCTCACTCCCAGGACTCCTCACTCTCACTCTCTCTTGAATTTTTATCTACCACACGTGGATGAGGAACCAGCTCATTCCACGTTTGCGCCCCTCCTGTCAGTCTGGATGGATGTGGTTTCTTTAATTCCATAGTTGTCAGACTTCCATTCAGCTCGATTTCTGAAGGTTTTTAGTGATGGTTATTCTATGTTTTACTTGCAGTTTTGATGTGATTATATGAAGAGGCGAGCCATGTGTGCCTACGCCACCATCTTGACTGGAAGTCCTCAATCAATATTTCTTGTGTCATAATTATATTGCTGTTATAGCAGCTAATGCTAGGGTACTTTCTATGTGCCTGGCTTTGTTCTAAGCAATTTATGCACATTAACTTATTTAATCTTCACAATAACTCTATGAAGTTTTTACACAGAGGGAAATGTAGGCGCAGATTAACTTGCTCCTGGTGGTACAGCTGGACTCTACACCCAGGCAGTCTGGTCCTAGCCCTGTACTCTTAACCTTTGTGCTGCTGTGTCTCGCACAGTAGTCAGAACCATTAGACAGACACCTTTACTTGAGGGAGACAGTCGAACAAGAAGAGAATGTGAGGGAGGACTTTGCTTTTTCATTTATAGCATTGTGTATTGTGTAATTTTTTGGCAATAAGCATTGTCCATATGCCACTTGCATAATTAATTTTTTTAAAGATTTGTGAAGAACTAGGCTGAGCCAGGATTAGAAATGTGTTAGTTCCATTTTCCCTCCTTGGTTAAGTCTGCCACGATCCCCTTGCCTTGTGCTCACCAACAGAGGCAACACCTGAGGCTGTAAACGCAGGCTTGAGCTGTCCTCTGAGCACTTTAAATCCAGAGCATGTTAGAGGTAATAAACATGGATGGAAGTGAAGAGGGAGCCTCCCTCCTACTTAAGGGTTCCTCTCAGCGACTTGTCTTCTTTCAGTAAACCTTCTAGTGGACAAAATGTCCAGCAGTTCAGTGTTTGTGTCTCGATCTAAGGCAGGACTGTGAGCATAAGTCAGAGAAGCCCACCACGGGGGTGCTCCCAGGTGTAGCTGTCCCAGCAGTGTGTGTGGCCTGGGATGCGAGAGGCTCGCTGCGGCAGAAGCCGCTGAGCTGCTCCGTGCACCCCGCAGGTGTGCGACGACTGCGTGGTGTTGCGCAGTAACATTGGGACGGTGTACGAGCGCTGGTGGTATGAGAAGCTCATCAACATGACCTACTGTCCCAAGACCAAGGTGCTGTGCTTGTGGCGCAGAAACGGCTCTGAGACCCAGCTCAACAAATTCTATACCAAGAAGGTACCCGTGGGCGTTGAGGGCAAAGTGTTGAGCTTCTTGTGTGAAAGCTAAAATTCCAAAGTCTGTGTCTGGGGCCCCACTTTTGCCTGTGGCTGCCGGGTGGGATATGTGAAGCTGTCTCTGAAGGCCGGCCTCGGCCCAGGCCTTGGGCAGCCACTGGGGAGGCAGGGGCGGGAATTCTGGAAGGCTTGCCTGATGGGCAGCTCTCTCCCCCGCCCCCGCCCCCGCCCCCTCCCTGTGCCGTAGTGTCGGGAGCTGTACTACTGTGTGAAGGACAGCATGGAGCGCGCTGCCGCCCGCCAGCAAAGCATCAAACCCGGTGAGAGGAGAACTCGCTGAGCGAGTGCCTTCCGTTTATTTCGATCAGTCCTCATGAGTGTCAGAGGCCAGGCAAGGAAATCAGGCCTGGGGAGTCCCCACCTCCCAGTGAGCTGATAACACCCTCCCTCACCACAGGGCCTGAACTGGGCGGCGAGTTCCCCGTGCAGGACATGAAGACTGGTGAGGGTGGCCTGCTGCAGGTCACCCTAGAAGGGATCAATCTCAAGTTCATGCACAACCAGGTAGGTGCAGGCAGCAGCTCGAGGCTTCCTAGCCCTGTTGTTCCATCTGCAATAAGGGTCAGTGTTGAGGTCCCCGGTGCTTTCCCAGGGAGCGTGAGACAAGGCCTCTGAGGCTAGCAGGGGAGCCGGAGCAGCCGGAACAGCTGGAGCAGAGGGAGAGGCCAGAGGGGAGGGCACGGCGACGCTGACGAGCACCTTGGAGGGGCAGCTGGGAGGTTATGTGGGAGCCCGGGGCGGAGGGAGCCTCCGTCGTTACTCATGAGACTGGGCGCAGTGTGAGTGGGAGCGTCTCCCTCAGCCCTTCCTCGCCCAGTGTCTGCCTTTCCTGTCCCCGGGGTGTGCTTTTGCTTGGTGGTGTTGCTCTGAGAGTCTAGACCAGCTGATCTCGTGTGTGTGCGTGAGTAGCTTGTATCTGTCCCATCTGGAATGTGTGGTTGCTTTTTTCTCCGGCTGATTCTTCTTCCTAGTCTTTTCCTTCCTCCAAGTGTCCCCGCTCTGTCCCTGCTCCACAGGCCCTATGCCCCTTCTTCTGACTGGGGAACACTCTGGGAGACATCTTTCCCTCATTGTGATTCCACATAGGACCTGATTTTTTTCCTGCTCTTGGTCGTTTAACTCAATGTTACTTTTTCTCTCAGTGGACATTTAAGCTAATTCCTTTCTGAGGCCAGCGCATCCTCTCAGGTCCTCTCCTAGTTCTGACACTTCACACAAGTGCCTTTCCTGCCCTGTCCCTGATGCACTGGTCCCCCGCCCCCCCCCCCGCCCCCCACCCCAGGCTTGGAGCCCGATCTGAGTGCATGTGGCACCGCAGCCCCGCCAGGCAGCAGATGCCCGGGGAAGGGGACATCCGGACTCCGGGCCTCCTCCCTCCACTGACCGTTCTAGTTCTCCCTCAGGAGTCTAGCGGGCATCTCTGCTGCGATGGCAAACAGCTGCCCGAGGGGTCCGGGCAGTGTATTTTCAGTAGTATATTTACTGTTACAACATTAACATTTCCAACAGTATACTTACAACAGTATATGCAGCCCAAAGAAGGGTTTGCCTAAGTACCTTTCTGGACCATGCAGGTGCTTGCACTTCTTGGGGAGCAGGCATATTACCCCATTTTAGTGCTGTGGTCCCCCTGCTGCCTCACCTTCTGAAGACAAGGTCTCCTTAGCACCCATGTGCCCTCTTCCGCTCCCACCCTCGGTCTGCAGCCCCTCTGGACGGACCTAACGTCTGTTACAAAGCACGCATGGGCCGGTCTGGAGTTTCAGGCTTTGCCCCCGAAGAGAGATCCCACAGAGAGGGGAAACCACCCCTGACTGACAATGAGGGGCTGGCCGTGGGGTCACCTTCTGCCCCACAGCAGCCAGTTGGAGTTGAGGAAGCCGGGGACCCTCCGAGGGACTTGCGCAGTTGGGCTCACACATGGGAAAAGCATGGTCTTTGGAGTCAGGACTGACCTGCATTCGGAGCCCAGCTTCATTATTCACGGGCAAATAAACTTTCTGATCCTCAGTTTCCCCATCTATAAGTGAGGGTAGGACTCTGTACTGTGCCACAAAGATGGAAGGATGGCAAATAGCATTTGGAGAACTCCCAGTAGGTGCTCATGAGTGGTAGCTGTGGTTTTCCTCACCTCGTGCTTCTTGGGAGAGCCTGGATCCTGTTCCAAGGAAGATAGCCACGCGTCCGCCCCAAGGACAGTCTGGGGGAGCTTTGCACCCGTGCCAGCCCTCTGCGCCGGAGGAGGATGCATGGAAGGGTAGAGAGCTGATGGGCTGCGTGGGGGGACCCCTGGGGCACAGTGGCCCACAGGCGCCGCCCTGGCCCCAGGGCGTGGGCAGGCAGCCCAAGCCAGCAGAGGGGCCTTCGGGTTGGGTTTGACCATTACAACTAACGCCTTCATTTCTCTCCCATGCTTTCTCCTCCGGCCAGGAGCGGAAGGTACATGCCCTTTCTGCCTTCTTCGCTTCTTAGTGCTTTGAGTTGCGTGTGTGTGGATTCTTCTGTCCTCCCTTTGGGAAATAGGTTTTCTGTGTGTGGGTGGGGCGAGAGCTGGGAGAATGGGCTCTGGGACAAGGGGGAGCCTCTGGGCCTGACCCCCCCCTCCCTCTCTTGCAGGTTTTCATAGAGCTGAATCACATTAAAAAGTGCAATACAGTCCGAGGCGTCTTTGTCCTGGAGGAATTTGGTAATTACACTATTTTGCTCTTAGGTCTGGACTCACATGGCAGTAACTCAAACCTCGGAGCTCCAGAGGAGGGACTAGAGTCAGGGAGAAGCACTGCAGAGAGGCCTAGAGGGGCCGGAGCGATAGGGAAGGAAAGAGAGCCCTGAGGTGAGAGAAAGAGAGCGAGAAAAGAGAGACAGCGGGGCCAGGGAGTGGGTCGCGAAAGAGCGAGTGGCCCTAGACGGGGTCAGAGTTTAGAGGTGGCGCTGTACAGGCTCACTGAGCTGGCACCAAGTTTCCTTGTTTGGGCCAGGCAGTGGTCAGACAGTTCTGGGGCAGAGCAGACGGGCAGCCCCCGTGCTCTGCTGTGTTCATGTCGCCTGCTACGATCTTCCTAGGAGCCCAGGGCGACCCTGGTGCCGCTCCAGGGCCCGGGGTCCGCGGAGCCTTTGTGCTAGAGGAGCAGCATGTGGTGGGCCAGGCGGACTCACCGTAGAGGGCAGAGCAGCCTAGCGGGCCTCAGAGGCAGGCGGGCAGGTGTAGCTGGAAGCTGGGAGCCAGCCTCCCCGCAGCCAGGCGCTCACACGCAGTGTAGTGGGTTCTCACCCTGGGGCTTTGAGTTCCTGCTGTGTTTGTGCTTCATTCTTCTGTGCCCCTCATCGCTGCTATGAAAACCTTCGTTCTCCAGCAGGTAAAGTGACTTCGCTCGGCTGGTACTGCCTCTCCCCAGCCCCTGCCTTGGGCCCTGCAGTGGGTGGGGCGGACTCCCTTCAACCCGCCCAGCCGCTCACAATGCCAAGTCTCTTCCCTTCTCCCCCGACCCCTCTTCCTTCCCAATCTCCCCCCACCCCCCGCTCCCTCCCCCCGCCCGCCGCGCTGGCTCACTGATTCTGAGTTTTCTCGTGTGCTCCCTCTCTCTTCTGCCAGAGGGATATTTGGGGGAATCTTCCGACTCAGGAGAGGACCTGGGCTTCTCGCTCCACCTTTGATGAGTTTATTCCCTGTGAACCCTGGGTCCCCGAATTTACCTCCCAGGTCAGGAGGAGATGTGGCCAACTCTCATCCTGCCTGTCGGGCCCCCAGGGGGAGCCCCTCTTCTCC
The DNA here is from genome assembly GCF_021234165.1 of Pteronotus mesoamericanus. Classification (NCBI taxonomy): domain Eukaryota; kingdom Metazoa; phylum Chordata; class Mammalia; order Chiroptera; family Mormoopidae; genus Pteronotus; species Pteronotus mesoamericanus. The sequence goes on along the minus strand of NW_026555299.1, from coordinate 986,202 downwards.
CACCCCCGGGGCCGTGATGACCGCTGGAGCCCTGGGCCTCACTCCTTCCTCTGGCCAAGCAGAAGCCCCGCATGGCTGGGGCAGGGCTGACTCTTAGTCTTGCATTTGGGCTGTGGACATGTGTGTATTTTGCCTGATGCTCCCTGTCACCTCCTCCCGGGTGCTGTGCCTGCCGGTCTCTCCTGCTCGGTGTGTCTGCTCCAGAGCCCTCTGACGCTCTCCCTCACACAGGCGGGCTGGGGCCTCCCCTGCCCCTCAGGGAAGGAAACGTGCGAGTCTGGTGGGTTTAGTGTCACGCCACTTCTTCGTCTGGCCTCAGGGCCCTCTGTCTAGGGGCGGGGAGGGCAGGGAACTGTGCTTAACACGACCTGGGCTTCGGGCTGGTCACAGGGGTGAGGTCTCAGGCCAGGTGAGGCACAGGCTTGACCACTGCCCCCACCCCCGGCCCAAATGGGGAACACCCGCCTGTGCTGCTCAGGAGCTGGACAGTAGCAGCGGCCAGGCTGGTGAGAGATTGACCGGCTCCCGCAGAAGCGGGTGGGGTCACAGCCATCCAGCAGGGAGCTACCCCCGACCCCAGAGGACGGTGTCTGGGAGGCGTCCTCTCACGCCGCAGGGGCTGGACAGAAGCTGTCGTAGCCTCCGCTGCAGCCAATGGGAGAAGCCATGGAGGGGAAGGGGACCCTGGTGCCAGGCGCTGCCGCCTGGGGGAGCATGGCACTATTGCTCTTAGTTTTGAACTTTCTGTTTTGTCTCTTGCCCGTCCGGTTTTAGTTCCTGAAATTAAAGAAGTGGTGAGCCACAAGTACAAGACACCAATGGTGAGTGTGCCACCCGACCCTCAGGGGCCAGTCTGCAAAGGGCTCCTGGGGCCTTCGGACGGAAGCGGGGTGGGCCCACTGAGCACAGGGCGAGGGGCGATTAGGACTGATCGGAGAGGCGAATTTGGTCCAGATGCCAAAGATTCCCCTGAAGCTGAAACAAGCCGTCAGCCCTGAGAGAGAGAGACATGCTAGCGCCCTGTCCCGCCGGCCAGCTCCGAGGCCCGGCTGAGGCCCCGGCCCATGCTAGGGCAGGAGCTTCCCACCTGGTCGATCTCCACGTGCGGAGGTGCGAGGATCGCAGGGGTGTTGATCTGCCTGCTTTTCTCCCCCCTCTAGGCCCATGAGATCTGCTACTCCGTGCTGTGTCTCTTCTCCTACGTGGCTGCAGTTCGTAGCAGTGAGGAAGATCTCAGAACCCCACCCCGGCCCGTCTCTAGCTGATGGAGGGGGTTACGGCTGCCCCAGCCCGGGGGACGCCCCTTGCCTCTCGCTGTTCCCAACTGCACGATGCTGCTCTGACGAGAAGTGGACGATGCGCGTGTGCTCTCTGCAAGCCCCTCGCCGTGGCTTAGTTGGTTCCCAGTTACGTGTCCCTGTCAGTGTGTCTTTAGTGTGTCCATCAGGGATGAGCTACTCTCTTCCACCTTCATCCTCTTCACTCCCAGAAGACCAGCCTACTGTTCCCTCAGGGCTCGAGAGAGAGAGAGAGAGAGAGAGAGAGAGAGAGAGAGGGAGAGGGAGAGGGAGAGAGAGTGTCTGTGTGTGTGTGTGTGTGTGTGTGTGTGTCTGTTTGGTGGGCCACTGGCTTCTAAGAACTCTGAGTATAGGCCCGTGAGAGTCCACTGCTGCGTGTCCTTGAGACATTGGTGTTGTGGTTCCTTGTCCTTGGCATTTTGACCTTACAGCCGGGCGCCTGGAGCACTCGCACTCTGGGGAGCAAGGGAAGCTTGAGGCCTGACCCCTCCGAGGAGGGAGGGTCAAGGGGCAGCAGAGTGAGTGGCGACCTCCCTGCTTCCTCTCGCACTCGCTAAGCTGGCAGCTACCTCCCACGGGCCCCAGGCCGTGCTGCTGCCTACCGGGGCCTCCAGCCCTGCCGCGGGGCAGCTGCCTCCCTGTGGTCTGTCTGCCTCGGGCAGGAGCCCCCCCAGGGACCCCTGGCTGCCGTGCCCAGAAGCCGAAGGGGCAGGAAAAGGCCAAGCTCAGCATACATAGGTGGCTCCAGGAAGCACCTCCTGGCACTGGGTGCCAGCAGGGAGAGGTGGCCTGAGAGTGGGCAAGAGATGGTTGTACATATTTATTTCAGCTCCATATTATTTATAGAAAATGTACAGACATGTGAATGTGAAATAAATGTCCTTAACTCTCCTTGGGCTCCTGGCAGTAAGTGATGCCTCCTCTCAGCCTGAACCTGAGGAAGGCTGACCCTGGACGCCGCAAAGGCGCCTCTGGCCTGAAGGAAGCAGGGAGACGAGCTCACGCCCATCTGAGCCCTGGCATGTCGCAGCCGCTGCCTCCCGAGCTCGGGCCCAGCGCGGCTCCTGCCAGGCTTCCTGGGCTCCCAGGGACAGGTTGTGGGAGGGGGCCGCTTCCCTGCGGCGCCCCAGGGCCCACAGAGGGCTGCTGTGCTGTCAATTGACCACTAGAGGGGGCAGCCACAAACTTAGAGGAGAAGGAGAAGGAAAATGCAAGGATAGGGTCCCAGCTCTCAGTGCCCCCTGCAGGTGTGACCCAGAGAGTGGAAGCCAGGACCTGGGGCCCAGAGCTCCAGAACCCTGGCCAGAAATGTCTTGGGTTGGGTAGAATGCTGACAAGCAACCCTGGGAACCGCCTTCATGGAGTTTCTTATGCCAAGGAAAAACCTCCTACTCCCTGGGCAGGAAGGACCGTTTACACTGTCAGGCACCTCTGAGACCTGCTGGCCTCCTCCTCGCAGAAGGACACTGGCGATCAGATGTGGGCCCCGCCCCCGCCGCCGCCCTTGGGGAAGGAGGAGCAGAGTAGGCCTGTGTCCCTCCGTCTTCCTGGTCCCCAGGGTCTTGCACTGGACAGGATCGCTCCCTCCCGGCGGATGCGGGGACGCGTAGGCAGTGGGCTTGTGCCCACTGAGACGCCGAAGCAGCCCGGCGCAGCTCCATCTGGCCTGCTGTGACCATGGGTCACCAGAATGAGGCGGCACTGAGCACATGGGACCAAACAGGAGAGCCTTGGTTTGCGGGCTCTGTTGCTGATACACTTTCTCTGTCACGGCCCCTCAGTTTCCTCATTTGAAGAGCGTGCTGTGGGGAAAGACTGAACTTCCTTCCAGTATTAAGTTTTCCTCAATTTAGAATTCCACCCTGACCTCAGTTCACTCTGAAGCTAAGCTAAGTTTCCCTGTGCTTTGTGTGAAAAAACACCCGTTGGACAGGAAGAGCCAGCTTTCTGTGGCTGCACTGATCTTTTATTGTCCTTACACACTGAAAAAACATGGCAGGCCCGAAAGACCACCCACGAGCATCATTTTCTGAGCCCATTTTGCTTTTTGCCCTGAAGATCTGAATGCTGCTGACGGGGGCTCCAACAGGTCGGTCCATGTAGTGGCCCCCCGCCTGCTCCCCATCACTACATTGCCCCGCTGAGGCCTCCCCCGCCAGCCCGAGGTGCACACTCGCGCGCACACATCCAACAGCAGGAAGGAGGTTTGTCCCGCTCCCTCCAGGCTCCTGGCACATGGCTGGCGTCTGGTGTCACCTGTGGTACAGGTTTCCTTGTGAGACAGCTGGACTGACTGAGAGCTCAGCCTCCGATCTGGGCCCTGGCTCTTGGGGGTGGTCCCGAGAGCTTACCTGGCCATCCCCCAGGAGCCAGCCTGATCACTGAGGCACTGCAGGAGAGAAGGAGGCTGTGCCACACAATGTGCGGTGCTTACCGGCACCACCCGCATCTTCCCGGGAGGCTGGGGGAGCAGCCCAAGCAGCTGAGCGCACAAGCCAGTGTGGGCGGGGTGTCAGGGTCATTGCTTTTTCAGCCAGAGCAGCGGCTTGGGCCGGGGTGGCAGAGTTCCAGCCGCTGCCCTGCCCTCTCCACCGCCCAGGCCACGGCCCAGCGGGCTCCTCACCTCGCACCTCCAGGCGGCACTCGCACTGTGCCTCGCCTTCCAGGTTGGTGGCCTTGCAGACATAGATGCCCCCGTCGAAAGGACAGGGCTTTCTGATCTCCAGGGTCAACACTCCCTGCTTGCAGAACATGCGGAAGCGGGCGTCTTTTCCCAGGTCCAGGCCGTTCTTGAACCAGGAAATCTTGGGCTAAGAATCAGGGAATGGGAGGGAAGGGACTGTCTCAGGCTGAGAGGCCCTGGCAGGAATGGAGGGAGATTGGCAGTTGTGTTTCTACTCTGGGGACTCACCAGAGTCCCAAACTGTGGCCCGGGCCGGGCACAGGGCCGACAGAGGGTGCCGAGGCCCTGCTCTGGGGGAGGAACCTGGCCCTGAGGCCCAGCGGCAGAGAGAAGCAGGGAGGGGCGCCGGCTGGCGAGAGGGCTGCTCCTGAGCCCCTGAGCCTCCCTGCGGGGGCCCGCCTGGGCCTGGACTGACTTCCCTACCTTGGGGCTCCCCCGGACGGCGCAGCAGAGCGTAGCATTGTAGCCAGCGATGACCGAGCGGTTCACCAGGGGGCGGGTGAAGCTTGGGGCCTCGGAGAAGTCCAGGGCCTTGTACTTGGGTGGCTCGTATGTGATGGCTGTTGGTGATAGGGCTTTGTACCAACAGGGCCACACCAAGCCAGGCTCCCCTCCCAGCTCCCGCTGCCTCCCTGCCCCAGCTCCCCCAGGGGTGGCAGTGAGGGTACAGCACCTGGCCTGGGGATGAGGACAGGCTTTTTGGTGGTGGCAGCTTTGTCACTGGACCCCACCATGTTTTGGCTGAAGACCCGGAAGTAGTAGCTGTTGCCAATGATAAGGTCTGGCACCACACAGTGGGTGCGGCGGTAATGCTCCAAGACCGTGAACCACTCCTGTGGATGTGGAGGAAAGGGAGGGGTCCCTGGGGCTGGGGGCTGGCCCTACGTCCTACCAGGGGCCTCCCGTGGGCACCGCAGGTGTCTGCACCCCAGCAGCGGAGGGAAGCAGATCATAGGGGGAGGGTGAGAAGCAGGCCCATTCCAGGGGCAGCTGAGACTAGGCTCCGCCAGGCCCTAGGAAGGAGGGGGGCGGGGGCGGGGGGAGGGGACTGGTGCAGCGGCCCGGGGCCCAGGCTCACCATAGTCTTCTCGTCAGCTTTCTGTACTGTGTACCCCGAGAGCTCTGTGTTGCCATCATCTTGTGGTGGCTTCCACTCCAGGGCCACATTGAAACCCCACGCCTCCGTGATCTGAATGTCCTGGGGGGGACTTGGCTTGTCTGCAGGAGACAGACCCAGGTGGAACACCACACCTCCCGACGCTGCCTGAGCGAGAGCAGGGAACCGCCCTGCCGGCCAGGGCCTGGCTGCCACTGTCTGCCGGCCTCTGGGCGTGTCCCAGGGGAGGCGCCCCGGGCTGCAAGGCGTGACGCTATGGGCTGGGGCCTTGGCATTGGGCTCTGGCAGCCCAGCTCAGGGGCCGCAAAGAAACGGGCTCAGAGGGAGGCCCCAGGGCCACGCACCGACGACCTGCAGGACCAGTGTCGCAGTGTCCTCCATGTTCTCGATGCGCAGAGTCACCTGGTAGGTGCCAGAGTGGGCGCGGTGAGCGGCCCGGATGAAGAGGATGGTGTCCGTGGGGCTGTTGCGGATGTTCGCGTCCTGGCCTTGCAAGGGCTGCCCCTCCTTGGTCCAGGTCACCTGAGGCCGGGGCTTGCCCTGTGGGGAGGGACAGCTCACCCCCAAGCCTGACTCCCGTGAGAGCTGGCCACCGCCCAGGTGTGGCTCAGGATGTGGTGAGCCCTGAGGCACATCCACCCATAGGACAGAGCAGGGGTCCAGCCCTACCTGGAACGGAATGAGGATGTTCACGGGCTCCCCGACCCGCCTCTGGATGGTCTGGCGGAGGTGCCTGGGCACCTGGAGCCGGGGCCGCTCTGTGGGTGCAGAGTGGGTGGCTCAGCGAGAGCCAACTGCAGCCCGAGGCCTGAGGGGCACCAGGGTCCCGCTCTCCCTTGTGGCCGGGCCCTGAGCGCTGCAGCCACCAAAAATGCTGCCTGCAGGGCTGTCCCCTCCTGGAGCTCCCCTCATCCCGCCGGGACGGTTCACAGAGCTCCTGCTGCCCCTGAGCCTCACCACACTGCTGCAGGAGGCAGGGGTCACAGAGGGCGAGTGACTTGCTTGAGGTCACCAGGCCAGGATGCAAATCTAGGCCCCATGCCATTGCCACCCCAGTTTGCTGCTTCTTTCCACTTGGAGAGCCAGTCCTTACACAATGGATCCTTTGTTGGAAAGTGGACCCCACATGGGCCAATTTGACCCTGAATGACCTTGCTCTCAGTCCTGAGCCAGCGGACACTATCTACCTGTGGGAGCTGAGAGACTCACAGGACAGAGCTGCGAGAGGATGGCGTAATGACCTCTGTTTTCCCTGTTCTGACCGGGGCTGACATGGGAGGCCAGGAGGGCCCTTTCCGCATGGGTTTGCCCTGCGCCCCGGCCGTGGTCAAAGGCTCCCGCCCCTCCTGCCCCTGCCCAGCGTTTAGCTCCTCCCTCTCGCAGCTTCTCTCTGACTGTCCCTGCCTCCACTGGCACCAAGGGCCAGGGTGTCAGTGGCAGGTCTTGTGACTGCACAGGGGCACTCACGCAGTATCTCCTGCACCGTCACAGGCTCCTTGGTGGTGACGGGGGCTCCAGGCCCCGCCACGTTGTGTGCCCGCACCCGGAAGAGCAGCCGGGCCCCCGTGGGCAGGTCCTTCACCAGCAGCGACGTGCGCTCTGTCAGCCCCTGCAGGGCCGGCACCCACTCTGAGCCTGCGGGGGCGGGCGGGGAGGCAAGACCGGGGCAGGGTCAGCAGCGGCCCCCCACGCTCCGCCCTACCTCTGCGGGCTGTCTGGGGCCTCCACGGCAGACAGGCCTCGCAGCGGGGCCGGTACCCCGGCCCGGGGGGCAGCCCAGAGGAGGGGACAGGCTGCGGCCCAGGGCTGGGCAGGGGACACTCACAGCCCTCCTGGCAGTACTCCACGCTGTAGCCGTCCAGGCCTCCAGCGCCCTCGCGCTCCGGCGGCCGCCACTTGAGGGACACAGTGGTGTCGGAGACGTCCTCCACCGCCAGATGGGTGGGCTCGCTGGGGGGGCCTGGGCAGAGGGGAGGTCAGGGAGGGCCCTGAGTCACAGCGGGGGGCTTCCCCTTTGGCTGGCTTTCAAGCACTTTAAGAAATATTCTGACTCCATTAAAAGACGTGTCTCTAGATAGGCCTAAAAATAATTACGGGAGAGCGTTCTATATGGGAAAAGATGCCCAAAGGACACAAAGAGGTTAGAAGGAGCCCCTTCTGTCTGATAGCCTAGAAAATGCTATAATGGAATTGAAGGAAAAACTGGCCTGCAACGTGGAGTTCCCTCCCTGGGATTACATGAAGGTGACTTAGAGCTGAGCAAGCTGGAAGTCAGCCCCTAAAACAGAGGCCTGGTCCTTTGTTCCCACAGGCCCCCTCCCTGCCATCTCCCCGAGCTACGCTGCCCGCCCGGGCTGGAGGGGGCGCCTGCCCCTGCCTCAGCCGGCGCCCCCGGAGGCTCACGCATCCCGGCAGGGACGGCGTCTGTACTGCCCTTCACACTTGCACCAGCCTCACGAGGAAACGGAGCGTTCGGGGACGCGCGGGCTGCAGAGGGCGCTGCTGAGAAGGTGGGGCTGGCTCGGCCGCCCAGCCTCCCTCTGCTGGCCCAGGGCCCTTCGCGCAGACAGACGTTCCTCGGACCCTCAGACGCCCCCTGCTCTCCCCTGCCCCACTCGTGACAAACCGTGGTAGAAGGGGTCGGGTTTGACCACTGACTGAGCAGCTGCCAGCGGCTCCGCCCGCATTGTCTCATTTCACCCCACACCAGTGCTCTCAAGTACTAGATGTCATTACGCCCATTTTACTCTTGTGAAAGGTGAGCCTCGATTAGGGGATGTGAGTCTCAGCTCCACCCCCTACCAGCTCGGTGACCTTGAGCAAGTCACTGTTAACTTCGGGGAGGCTCACTTTCCTCCTCTGTGAGGGGGAGAGGAGTATCCCCGATTTCAGAGCACAGACCAGCGGTCGCAACGCCCGGTGTGGTGGCCGCCCACGCAGAGCAGCTGCGATTGCCGGGCCCCAGTGCCGGGCGGGGCAGGCTCACCCACGGGCATGAAGGGCTGGGAGGCAGGGCTGGGCCTGGACATGCCGACGGCGTTGACTGCGTAGACGCGCATCTCGTACACCACGCCCTCGATCATGCGCCGCGCCTCGTGGCTCAGCTCCCGCAGCAGGTCGAAGTTCAGCCGCATCCACCTGTAGCTCTTCTTCTTCTTGCGCTCCAGGATGTAACCTGATGGACGGAAGCAGGAGCTCTGGTCTGGGGCCCAGGCAGCCCCGCACCCCCGCACGGCCGCACCCCGGCCCTCGCGCCTGCCTCGGTGCCCTCCGCTCACCCAGCACTGGCTGCCCGCCGTCGTAGGCAGGCGGCTCCCACTGCACCGTGCAGGAGTCCTCGCCCACGTTGCTGATTTTGGGGGCCGCGGGGGCATCCGGCACATCTGCGGGGGAAGGTGTGGGCCCACGTCAGCCCGCCGGGGCCCAGGGTCGATGTTGCTTGCCCCTTTACCGCTCCAACCAACAGCTACAGGCTGCCCCCACCACCCCGGGAGCCAAAGCAACCCTTCTAGAACGCAGTTCTGACCGCGTGGCCAGCCGGCAGTCAACCCTCTCGGGCTCCCGCCGCCCGCGTTTGCCCGTGTCCTAGTCCCAGTCCTCTCCCTGAATCTGAGAGCCTGTCCTTCAGTGTTTGCTGAGTGACTAAATGAGTAAAGGACGGCCCCTCCCTGGTCGCCCCTCTGGCATTCCTGCGTGGACCCCGGCCAGCCAGCCTCACCGATGACCTTGACTGTCAGGTTGACCTGGTCCTCGCCCACAGGGTTCTTCACGGTCACTGTGTAGACACCCTCGTCTTCCTTCTCGGCCCCTTCGACGGTGAAGATGCTGCGGTCCTTGGTGGTCTCCACTCGGACGCGGCCCTCGGTGTCGCACAGCAGCTGGGGAGGGAGGAGAGGAGGGCCCAAGTTGGACCCTAGAAGCTTCTGCAGCCTCTGGAGTGGCCAACGGCCCCAAGGTGGGAAAGGAGCTCAGCACAGGGTCTGTGGGGGAGGCACCGGCTGAGTGGAACCTGCACCCATGGGAGCCACTGGTCCCAAACCCTTTCCTGAGCACTGGCCAGGGGCAAGGAGCCAGGACCAGGGGCTTGGGCTCTGGTTCTGGCTCTGCCCTGGAACTCAGGCAATCACTTATCCTCTCTGTGCCTCGGTTTCCTTGTCTGCCACATGGGAACACCACGACCTCACAGAGCTACTGCGAGGACCCCCTGACCTCAGCTGGGCGGGGTGCCCAACAGTGCACGGAGGAGGAAGAGCCAGCTCCCCTGGGAGGGGCCAGAGGAGCCCACCGCCTGGCCGGAAGGAAGCGCACGTGCCGGCCAGCTCAGGAGGGCTTCCTGGCGACGCGGAGGCTGTAAACACTGCAGCCGCATGTGTGTGGTGTGTGCGTGGAAGCCCCGCCTGGGGCAGCAGTGCAAGGGGCCAAGCGTGGGCACCACGTGCAAACGAGCCTGGTCCCACCTTCGGCCTCACTCACCTTCTTCTCAAACACCCACTCATCCCTGGCACCTGCATCTCCTGGGGCATCGGGCGCTGGCCCAGCCGGGACATTTGCCCCCTGGGAACAGAGCAGAAGGGAAGGAGGGGGAGGTGGCTGGCTCAGCCTGGAGGGAACCCTGTCCAGCGGCGCCTCTGTCTCTCCTTTGCCTGCCTCCTCTTCCACCCACCCTCTGGCCAGCGGAGCCTGTGCATTCCCCCGCTCAGGGGTCGCTGCAAGGCACATATGGGACGCAGGTCCCAGCCCTCGTTGGTCCCAAACATTCCTTTTACAGACAGGAAGTGGAGGAGGGACCCACGGTACCTGGGTGATGGCCTTCTGCCAGATCACAGTGGGAGCAGGGTCCCCGGAAATAGGGACGTCCAGGCGTAGCTTGTTCCCAGCCACGACCACGATGGTGTCCGGTTTGCGGCCTGGGCAGTCCAGGTGGATCTTGGGAGGTTCTGGGAGTGGGGACATAGCATAGGTCAGAGAAAGCGAAGGGCCCAAGGCCCACAAAAGAGGGGAAGACTGAGAGATTGTTTTATTACTGAGGTTAATTTACACAAGATAAGATGCTGAGATCTGAGCATATGGCTTGAAGAGTTTTGACAAATGTATATATACCCTGGTGTAACCACCACCCTGTCAAGATCTAGAACATTCTATCACCCCAGGAAGTTCCCGGGGAGGTTTTAACATCAGGATGCCTAGCGTACCATTTCTCAAACTGGGTTGCCGGCGGGGCAGGGCGGGGCAGGGCGGGGCAGGGCGGTGTGTGTTTGGGGGTAGGTACATGGATATCAATGGCCTGATAAGGAAAAAACAACCCACTCCTCTGGCCAAATAATTTAGGGAACCCTGGATTTAACAAAGTTAAGCATGCTTCTTCACCATGCAAAAGGGGGCATGGGGCAAGCGTTCTGTGTTTCCCAAAGTTATTTCACCATGGAACTCTTCTAAATGGAGTATCATATTTTAAGGGAAGCCAGATGGGAAAACACTAACCCAGAGCTTTCCTCAGCCTTGACTACTCTCTTAAAGTTAGGATTCTAAAGTGCCCATTTAAAGGTTTATCTAAAAGTAACAGAGACACTACTAAAACCAGAAAAAATTAATAAAATCTCACATTTGTGCTGTCAATTGACAGTTCACACCATTTCACCTCATCTTTCCTACCACCCCATGGAGGAAGCGCTGCAAGGACCCCCACTTTGGAGATGCGGAGGCTGAGGCTCAGGGAGATTGCAATGGGGCCGTGGTCCTGAGCTGCAGAGCCAGGGCTGCGTCTCAAGGTCCCGTCCCCAGATCCTTGTCCTTCCCCCGCCTGTGAGTGGAGGCGGGTGTGTGCGGGGAGGTGGCACACAGGGGCCCGAGACTCACCCTGCCGGGGAACGAAGTCGATCTTGACCTCTGCAAGAGAAGGAAGAGTGGGTGGCACCAGGGCAAAGGCAGGCCCAGTGACGGGGCCCCACCCCCACCCCAGGCGCAGCTCACCCATGAAGTGGAGCTTGGCAGACAGGTTGCAGGCAAAGCCCTGAGGCACGAAGCTGTAGTCTGCCTCATCTGCAGGCGTGACATCGTCGATGATCAGTTTGTGGACCCTGCAGGGGCAGCGGAGGCTCAGAGGGTCCCACTGGGCCACAGCCCCCTGGCCTTACCGGACACCCTTAGCCAGGGTCCCGGGGGCCCTTGCCCCATCTTGGCTCACTGGCTTTCTGGTGTCTTAAGTGCTTTCTTTATTTTTTAATTTCCCAGCTCCTCTGGGTAGGCAGGGTAGAGGTGTCCCCTTAGCTGGGCCCTTGGAGACTGGACGGGGGTGCTCATTCATCTCCACGACCTTGGGCCCGGCACGGGCCAGCCCAGATGCTCGGGAGGTGAATAAGAAAGTGGAGGGAGTGGGGGTCCCCTGCTAGAGCCTGCCTCCCCTCCATGGCACCCTGTCCTGACTGGTCACCTCTGGGGTGGGAGTGGGTTGGTGGCTGTGAGTCCCATCTGTCTCTCTCAGTACTTCATCTCGTCTCTGGTGGATCCTCCTCTGTGTGCTCCTTCCTCCTCGTAGCTCTCTGTCTCTCTGTGTCTATCTCTTTTTCTTACTTTCTGTTTCTGTCTCTGTCCCATCTCTGTCTGTGTGTCTATCTTTTTGTCCCTGTCTCTGTCCATTCCTATATCTTTGTCTCTGTCTCCATCTCTTTCTCTACCCTTCTGTCTCTGTTTCTTCCTGTCTTAGATAGTGTGTCTCTGTCTCAGCCTCTGTCTCTCTGTCCATCTGTCCATCTCACTCTCTCTCTGTCTCTGCGTGTCCCAGCTGCACTGGGCCGGGCCTCCACACTCACCGCCCAATGTGGGACACCTTTATCCGGCTGTCAGGCACCAGCTCCTTCCCGTTCTTCAGCCACACGCCCCGCACGTTCTCATCCGACACCTCACACTTGAACACAGCCTGGTCCTTTGCGCCCACCGTCAGGTCCGCGATGCTCTGATACACCTCCAGCTTTTTCTCTGGGGGGCAGAGCAGAGCCAGTGAGCTGGGGCGGTGTGTGTGGGTGTGGGCATGAAATCCCATGGAGGTCACGTGGGCATGTAAAAACACACATGTGCGTATGTGAGTGTGATGTGTGCATGCACCGGAAGGAAGCTCAAGTGTGTGTGTGTGTGTCTGTGTGTGTGTGTGTCTGTGTGTGTGTGTGTGTGGGGGTGGGTGATGCTAACCAGGCCCACCTGACCCTCCCACTACCCTTTGAGGTGGCAACCTCAGCTTCCCCATTTTACAGATGAGAAAGGTGAAGCTCAAGCTATCAAAGGGACTTGTCCAAGGTCACACAGGCCTCAGTCCTGGGTTTGCCTGATTCCTGTACTTGGCCGGGGGTGGGGTCTGGAGCCGACCAAGGCCCCAAAGCCTGTGCGCGCCCACCTGCCGCTGTGGGCCTCACCTTGCACAATAAGCTCAGCCAGCGCCTGGCCCCCACTGGTACGCAGTGCGTAGTGCCCAGCGTCCTCCAGCGTCGCCTCGTTGATGATCAGGTGGTGTTTCCGGCCATCCTTCTTGAACCGGTACTTGAAGGTCTCTTCCCGAGTCAGTTCCACCCCGTCCTTCAGCCTGGCCGGTAGGTGGGCGGCAAGTGCTATGGCCTCCTCGGGGGACACCCCCGTCTCCCAGCCCTGCCCCTGCCCCTGCCCCCACGCCCCTGAACTCACCATTTGACCTGGGCCCCCTCCTCGGACACCTCGCACTCAAACTCCACCCGCTGTCCCACCATCACCAGCTGGTCCTCCAGGGGCCTCGTGATCAACACAGGGGGCTCTGTCAAGGCAGGGAGAGTGTGACAGACGGCCCCTCTGCGGCCCTCCCCTTCCAGGGTCTCAGGGTCCCAGGGTCCCAGGCCCACCTTTGACAAAGAGCTCGGTGCTGCACTTCTCGCCGCCCACCACGCACTGGTAGGCTGCGTCGTCCGCCAGCGAGCACTGGCTGATGGTCAGCGTGCGCTTGGCGCCATTGGACTCAAAGATGTACCTGGGCAGGGGCCGACGCGGAAGTGGGGTGAGGGAGCTGTGGGCTCGCCACCTGGGGCCCCCACCTGGCGTAACCCCCGGCCCCACCCCAGGCCTCCCAGGAGCAGGGCCTTACTTGCTGTGGAACGGACGGGGCCATTGGCGTGTCCCCCCAGTGGGAAGAAGCGAGACCAAGAGAAGAAGAGCGTGGAGCGCAGATGGGCAGAAACAGAAAGAGGGGAAGTTAGGCCCAGGGAGAGAAAAATGGGGGAAGACAGAGAACACGGATGGAGGTGGAGAGAGAGCAGGGCTGGAAGCAGCCCCCTCCCCTGAAGGCGCCCTCCCCACGCCCCCAGACCCCCAGAACCTGCTCCCACCCCTGGCTGCACCTGCCGCTCATCTGGATCTCCTGTCCGTTCTTCAGCCACTTGACCTCGGCGTCGGGGTCGGCCAGCTCCACTGTCAGCCGGATCTTGTGGCCTTTGCTCACCTGGTAGGCCGGCTGCAGCTTCTTCTGAAAGGCTGAGCACCAGCCCTCAGCCCTTGCTACCCTGCCACCCCGGCCCCCACCCACCCCCAGATTGGCCCTGGCGCCGAAGGCTCGCACCCCACTGCGACTGTGGCGGGGGTGGGGGGCCAGGTCCCGCCCCCCGCCCCCCGCCCCGGGGCTCCACTGTGATTCTTTATCTCCCTGTGCTCAATGTGACGATTGCCTCCTTGTCTCTCTCTTTGTTCTCCTGTCTCCATTGGGGTCCTCTCTACCTGCTCAGCTCAGGGACAGGGTTAGGGGCTTCCAGAAAGACAGCAGCTTGGCAGGAAAAAAGGTAAGGGGTCTTTTTCTAGCTGCGGGTCTCTGACCTAAACTGGCTTCTCCCCTTTATCTTTATGGGTGTGGCGAGGACTACGCAGGCTTCTTTTCTTTTCCAGGACGGGTGGGGAAGAAGGATTCACCTGATTTTCACTTGGGCAGCAGAGCTAACCTGTGCTCCGTCTTCCCCCTGCAGTCTCTCTGGTCTAACCTTTGCCCTCCTCTTTTTCTGCATGGAGAAGGGGCTATCCTGGGCACTCCTGTTTTTGTCCCGCACAAGAGGGGGTTAAGCTGCGCTCTCCTCCTTTCCTGGGCCGAGATGAACTCTTTCTGTGTGCGTGCGTGCATGTGCGTGTGGGGGGGGGGGGCGGGTAGGGTGGCCAACCTCTGCCCCCCGCCCCGCATTGGCACGAAGCGGGAGGGCCAACCTGTGCTTTTCTTCTCGTCGCGCTTCATGCCCTTGAGCCTCTTGAGCATGCCCCGCAGGTCGGTGACGCCATGCTGGAAGGCGATGCGCTCGTATTCGGAGGGAGATGCCTGCCGCAGGATCTCCCACACGTCCTCCTCGGCCGGGGCCTCCAGCTTGGAGTCCCTGTGCCCGCAGTCCACAGGGGGCGGCCTCAGGGGGTGCCTCGCGGCCAGGCCAGGATGGCGGCCCGCCTCCCTGGGGCGGGCCTCCCGGGGCCAGGACCGAGGGGCGGTGGCTGTCCCGGCCCCCTCCCTATTCCGTTCTGTGGGGCGGCTTGAGCCCGCAGGGGCCCGCAGCCAGTTCTTGGGTTCCAGGGGCCTCAAGGCTCGGTATGGGGGCTGGAGCGAGGGTGGGGCTCCTGGTGTAATTAGAGGTGACGGGTGGGGGGCCGCGGGGCCTCACCAGGTACTCACCGCGGGGTCCGGAAACTGCTGCTCCAGGTGGGACAGAAAGGCAAGGGACACATCAGAGGCGTGGGCTGCTTCCCCTCAAAGGCCTGGGACTGCTCTCCATGGGCCCCCCTCCTCCCTTCATTTAAGGGGCACTTGTGTGACGCAGCACCGGCCCCAGCAGGGTCTCCGGCACACCTTGCGGGTGGGTGTCAGGAGACCCTGAGGTGCAGCCACTGGGGAGTCTCGCTCAGGTCTGCCCGATGACCAGCCCCACCCGTCTCTCACCAACCGCAGCAGCGGCGGGTGCGGGGTCCCCCCCCCAGCGCACCCACTCCCGATGCTTACTCTCTGGGCCGCAGCAGCGTCGGCCGCAGTGCAGGGTCCGGGAGGGAGAGGAAGGGGACACAGAGGATGTGAGTCAGCTGGGTCGGGCTGGATGGGCAATGCCCACGGCTCCGGGGCCCTCTCCCAGCTTCCCCGGGGTCCCTGGAGCCTACTGATGTGAGCTATCGCCGACCCCTGTGTGGGGTGGGTGTGGGGGACGCTATTACTGTGTTAGTTCACAGGACATAACATCTGCAGAGTCCTCCTAACTCCTCCCGTCACCAGGACGGCCCCACCTGACAGACAAGGACCTCCGCTCAGAGCGGCGCTGCGACCCGCTCAGGACCACGCAGTGGGAAGCCGCAGTGCCACGGCGTGAAGTGCCCGGCAGCAGCGGCGGCGGGGGCTCACCTCTTCTTCAGCAGCGAGCTGAAGTCCAGAATCCCTGCGTCCTCATGGCTGTCGCTATGGAGAGGGACCCCATGAGGCTGCAGTCGGGCTGACTAGGAGGGGCTTGGGAGCCGGGACGTTTGGGGGTCGGGGTAGAGTGAGAGAAAGGGACGCTGGGCAGATAGGGGTTCCCTGCCCACCTCCAACCCCCAGGGTCTGTGTATGGGTCAAGTAGGGCTGGGCTAGAGGTACCTGGTCCGCCGACTACCTCCGGCCAGGCTCCTGTGGGAATTAGACCCAGTTCCCCAGCTGTCTAAGGCAGCTCGCTCTCCCCTGTACCCACCGTTGTCATCCCTGACCCCCCACATCATCCCCAGCCCTGAGCCCCACCTCCCTCACAGCATGGACCCCGAGGCTGGCCTCCCCCAGCCCTGAGGCGAGACAGACACTCACGTGCGGCGGAAAGCTGATCGGAGGTCTAGGTCCACAGGGCCAATAGCCTCTGGGTTCAAAGAAGGAGATAAGACAAGGAAGGGGACTTCGGAGATGGCCATCCCAGTATCACAGAGCTGCCCACCCATGACCCCTTGAGAGTGAGTGTCTGTCCCGGGACCCCACCCACACCCTGAGCCACGTACCGGAAGGGCAGCTTCTAGTCCCCAATCCCTCTGATGAGGTTGAGCTCCCACATTCATCTCTCAACCTGCCCTTCACCTGTTCCCCTGCACCAGGGGACCAGGACACCAAACCGAGACCTAGGCAAGCCCTGGATTTGGACGTCACCGCACCCCAGCCCCGGGAGCTGTTTCCAGAGATCCCACATGCCCCTGCGTGAGCAGCGAGCACAGGGCACGTGGTCGGCAGTTGTCTGGCCAGGATGAGGCTTCCTCCTCAGCGTTGGGAAGGGGAGGTAGGCGCAGGGGCAGAACCCATGGGGAGCCCGAGCTCGGGACAGACGCCAGGGGCACCCTCACCGTGAACGGTGAGGTTGAAGTTGCAGCTGTCAAATTTGTCCTTGGTGGACACCTCGCAGCGGTAGCCTCCAGCAAGGTTGGCCTGGGCGTCTGTGATGTGCAGCTCAAACAGGTAGACCTGTGGGGCAGAGGTGTCTGGGGAGGTGGGGGCCAGAAGCCGAGGCCTTTGCCCTTAAAGGAGACTGGCGGCAGCTGGTGGCCACCAACCTCCTCACCCTTCAAGGTGCAGTTAACCTGTGCAGGTTGTACATACAGCAAAAGGAGACTCTTCTCCAAGACTGGCAACTGCCAGGTGCTGGCATGGGGTGGTGATAAAATAAAAATCTCAGCCCACCCTCCTGAACACGGGCAGCCCTGCCAGAGGCCCCTCGCCCGGGCCAGGGCGACAGGAGAGGGGAAGGAGCAGAGGTTGGTGTCAAAGCGCAGGTGCTAGGCCCGGCTCTGTGTGACCTCAGACCAGCAACGGCAACCTCCCAAGCTTTGGCTTCCTTCTCTGCATAATGAATTGTCCTAGTTGGCCACTGGGGGCCCCTCCAGCTCTGATACCCGTCCATCCGGGGGCTTTACACCCCCACTGGCCGGTGCCCCGCCATGCTCTACGATGTTCCTTAGCCTTCCTGCGTTCCCTGGGACCCCAAGTTCCCATGTTCCCCTGTCCCACGGGTCCCCCGTGCCTCCCTCTAACCCTCCGCGGAGCCTCCCCATCCTCCCCATGGGCCTCTGGCCCCCTGACTCCCTTCCCTGGCTCCCCACCCCCCTTCCTGGCATCCTCTGTGCGCCTCCACATTCATGACGTCCCAATGCCTCTCAGGGCTCTCTGCGTCCCCCCTCCACGTGTCCCCATAACCCCAGTTCCCCCAGATTCTCTTGCCCTGCAGACCCACCTTGCTGGCCCGGTCATAGCTGTCGTGCAGCTGCAAGTGCTGGCCCGCCTTGCTGCTCAGATCTACCCACTTGCCCTTGAACCACTTGACCACGGGCGGTTTCAGGAGGCTGGCCCCGGCCACGCGGGCTGAGAAGGTGATGCTCCCACCTGCAAGAGCGGGGTGACAGTCTGGGCCCGGGGGATGCTCTGCTGCCTCCCTCCCCCCGCCGCCCTGGCCGCGGTAGCCCCACACTCACCCACCGTCACCTCGCCATCCTGTGGCCGGGTCACAAAGAGGCCGATGGGGTCCTCGGGGGCACCGGGGCCATTGGGGGCAGCTGAACTTGACCCTGCGAGCAGAGGCCTTTGAGACCTGCCCTGGGACGCCCCGCGCACTGGCCCTGGCCCTCTCTGCCCAGCACCTCTCACCTTCGGGACTCGGGGAGCCTCCTTCCACCTCCGCGGCAGAGGCTGGCGCTTCTCCTGCAACTCCAGGCGCCTCGACAGGGGCAGGAGCTGGGTCTGGCACGGGCTCCGCCTTCTCTGCAGGGGACCGAGTAGGGGGTCCTGGAGCAGCTTCTAATCAGAGGCCTCTCCTGTCCCTCGTCTCTTCTTAGTCTTTGCAGACTCATCGAATACGTGTGCGGAGCTTCACCTGGTCCCTCTCTTTTCCTTGCTCCCCCCACCCCCGTGGCCCTGTCTTTCCCCTAAATCCTCTCCCTTTCTACACACCACCTGGGGGAGCTCATGTGCCCACTCTTCTCCTCTGCCCCATGTCTCCTGAGCGTCAGACCCAGGGACCCACTGTCCATGGTGCATCTCAGTCGGGCGAAGAGTCCAAAACTCCCCCTCTTCCTGCCCCCCGGGACCGCCTCTGAGGAGCTGGGGAGCCAGCCTGCGTCTCACCCTCCCCCCGCCCTCACAGGCCACCGGAGCTCTTGTCCCGGTGGCTCTGCTCTGACCAGCCCGGACGCCCATCCCTCCTTCCCCTCCCCAGGCTGGGCTCCCTCCACGCCCTCAGCTCCTGGGGCTTCCCTGGGGCACACAACCTGCAGGCTGTGTGTGGGAGTCCGGTGTCAGGGCTGCGTTATGCCTTGTTCATTTCTGAATTTCCCCCACCTCCACAGTGTCTGGAACAGGCCAGGGAGCCACACAGGGACACTCAGAGAGGTCTCGCTCTCTCAGACAGTGGGGGGCTTTCCTGGCAGAGGGCACTGGCGAAGCAAAGGCCAGAAAGTGGGAAAGCACCTCCTACGCCCTGGGCAATGGAGAGGCAGTGGGGCTGCCCCTGCTCAAAGCCCCAGAAGGGCAAACCTCGGGGAAGACTGACCAGGGTCTTACCTGCTTCTATGACCTTGAGGTCGAACTTGACCTTGGACGAGCCAGCGATGACTGCGTAAGACCCCTGGTCGGCGGGGCCCACGTCCCTCACTGTCAGCGTGTGCCGTGTGCCCTCGGCTGCCAGGCCAAACTTGTCGCTGGCACTGATGTCCTTGCCCGCTCGCTGCCAGCGCACCTTCACCCCTGCCCGCTCTGTCTCGGCCTCGAACACGGCAGGGCTGCCGGCGGCCACTTCCACGGACCGTGGCTTCTTGCTGAAGGCTGAGGCTGAGGGTGCAACAGAGGCGGCAGGGGTCCCTGGCTTGCCCGTGCACCCCGCCCCTGCAGCCCCTCTTGGTAAATACGGTGCTAATCCCTTTGACGCAGCCCCTCAGTTAACGCCCTAACGGCTCTATCGGGTAGGTGTAGTTTTGCCCATTTCTCAGGTGAGAACGCCAAGGCTCAGACAGGTTAAGTGACTTCCCAGCATCACACAGCCAGAGGGCGGGAGAGCCAGGGCTGTGGTCCTAATCTCCACGCAAGACTTTTGCTAAGTGCATCCCTGGACTAAACCGGTGATGAGCTCAGCGCCACCCTTCCGCACCCCCCTCCACCATCTGGGGTCCTTGGCAAGGAATGGGTACTCTGTCTACTTGGATGTGGCTAAATTTGGCCTCTAAGGGCCTCGGGCTGAGAACCAGCCACCAAGATAAAGCTGGCGGGGGTGCTGGGGGCTGGCGGCTGGGTCCCTGCCCCGTACAGCCTCCCCGAGGACACAGGCCAGGACTGGGACCCTGTGGTCCTGTGAAAGGCTGTGACTTTCTCTGCCCTTGGCTGGGGCTCAGGGCCCTCTTGACCTTCGTCTCCCAGAGCAGAGTCTGCACACCCTGCGGGTGGGGCCGCGCCCTGTGGGGGGCCGCAGGGGCAAGGGCTCTTAAAACCGAGAACCTCACAGGTAGGAAACAACCGCCCCAGCCCCTCCTTGTACAGACAGGGAAACTGAGACCCAGAAAGGGGAAGGACTTGCCCAGGAGCGTTCAGTGAGCCTGGTTCGGGTCCACACTCACCTGCGGGGCCTTTTCCCAAAAAGGAGACTAGGCCTGACCTTGTCGCAGCAGGAGATGAGATCGGGGCAAGGAAGGGTTCCCCCCGCGTCCCGAGAGTGGGGCAGTGGCCCTGGGGGCCTCCTGCCTTGGCTGTCTCCCCTCCGTGCCCCCTCACCCTGGTGTACCCTCACTCTCCTCAGAAGGAGAGGAAGGAGAAACTGAGAGTCAGAGAAGAACTCAGGAAGACAGCACCGCCCCCCTACCCTGCTCAAGAACTGGACCCTGGGCTTACCACCTCGTCGCGGCCGCCCTCAGCCCTCCCCGCCCCACGCGCAGCCCAGCCGCAGGCCGGGCTACCTGGCTTCTTCCCCGGCTCGGGCATCTTGAGAGACATCGAACCAGGAACCGAGCAGGTACAGGCCGCCCACGGAGGATCTGAGCAGGGACCCGTCCCCCCACTATATAAGGGGCCCTCCTCCTCCCCAGGCTCCCCTTATCTGCCTCCTTCCCAGCTACCTGCTAAATATAGACAAATTCCAGAGAGCAAGGGCTCTCCGGGAGAAGGTGGGGCCGCGTTGCTCCTGGCTGGCCCCTGGCCCTTCCCCCACCCGCCCAATATGATGGCTTCTGCCCCCCCAGTCCTCAAGGGTACCCCAAGCCCTGTCTGTGCACCATCTGACAGGCAAATTGTGCTGCGGGAGCGTGCTGGGCCCGTGGCCCCGAGGTGGATGGACGAAACGCGCATCCTTGCTGGGTGATGGGGCGGTGGTACGCGCACAGATCCTGGCTGCCCCGAGTCCTGCCACAGCCGCCCCCTTGACCTCCCCGTGCCTGGGTTTCCTCATCTGTAAAGTGGGGCTGGTGATTGCAACATGCACCACGCAGGATGGTTCCGTGAACGAAGAGGGTTTACCTGCGGAAACACTGGAGCAGCGCCAGCCAGGCACGTGGAAATGCCGAGTGGAAGTTTGCCCTTATTATTTGGCCCCTCTTTCCGCAGCTCACAGGGCCCTGGGCCGGCTCCATGCTGTGGGGCCAGCGTGCTTTCTCCAGGGCCGGGTGGGGAGGGAGCCGCGCTGAGGGCTGCCACCCCCCCACAGGGAAGGGTGAGCCAGCAGGGGAGGGCATGGGGGCGAAGTCCCACGGACTCACACAGACCTGCCTGCCAGGGTGTTCTGATCCCTCGTGTCCCACCCTTGCTGCTCCTCTGTGGCCTCTGCCCCCTGCGACTGCCCCCCTCTCTCGCCCCCTCCTCCCATCAGGGGCATCGGTTGCTATAAAGAAAGGAGCAAATTACATGCGCCACCCTCAAAGGGAGACCTAATCCCAGGCACGGCCACTTTTCCCCCCTGGTCAGGAGGAAGCAGTTCTCCACACAAGCACTGTCCACGTGGTTGAAATGCGCCATCCCTTTAAACACAGAAATTCAGTCTCTTCTGCCATTGTAACCACTTTCCAACTGCGTGGCATGCCCCTGAGCCTCCTTTAAAAGAGGACAGTGCACCACTGACCCTCTCTCAGGCCTTGGAGACACACACAGAGGGTGTCCCGCCTGGGCGTCCGTGGGCCCGAGGCCTCAGGGTGAGGCGGTGTGCAAGGTGTCTGCCCAACCCTGAGGGCCCCAGAATCTGGGTGCTCTGAGGCCTGCGGCCGCTTTGGGACACTCTCTCACTCCCAGGCTCTCGGCCTCCACTTCTTGCCACTGGGTCGTCGGGAGCAAAATGCTCAGAGGCTTCTGCCTTATCTTTTCTGGTCCTCCCAGGCTGTGGCTGGGAGGCCAGAGAACACAAGACACCAGGCTTCACCCAAGGGGTCGCCTGTGTCAAGGGTCCTGCTCGCATGGATTTGGCCAGGACACTTGGTGGCCCGTTGGTGCTCTGGGGCTCCACTCCTGCTCCACCCATGCGGAAAGGTGCCCCACCCCAGACACGTGGAGCCTCCTCCCTCGCGGGGAGCTCGGTCCGGCCCGCCCCCAGCCAGCTGTGCCATCGTGAACAAATTACGTGACCCCTATGAGCTTCAGTTCCCCCGTCTACAAAGCAGGGTGCTCTTGGGCCCCACTTCTCCAGGTTGATGTGTAATAAATCACCAGAAAACCCAGCATTGTTGCCATTTATTGCTGTCGCCAGCATTGGGGTCGTAACCTACGGATGATCACTTTAAGCCTCATTGAAGTTTGTTGTGTTTTGTTTTGTTTTGTTTTCTTTAACTGATTTATCAGGTCTGGAGGGCTTTTTAATGATTTATTTCTCCCATAACAACAGAGGACTCATTCTTTCCACCAGCTCTCCATCCTGGTCGGTCCCTGTGACCTCACGTCCCTGGCATCTGAGCACTGGGAGGGTCCTCAGTAAATGCCTGGTAGACAAATGGGGAAAGGCAAGACCACACGGGGTGGAGGCGGGGGACGGACAAGGTGCACAAACTATTTTAAAAGAGACTCTCTGTGCCGCAAGAGCACCCATGAGAATAATTTTAATGGGGAAGCTAAGGGGGAGAGGTGTGGGAAGGGAGGGACGCATCAGGGGAAGGTTCGGGGAAGGTTCAATTTACAGAAGGTGGCTTCGAACTCCCAAGCAAGCACCTGGTTGGACTAAGCGGTGCTGACCCTTTCTAGGCATCGAACACCCAGGTGCCTTTGGGCTGAAGCTAGAGTCCTGGTGAGCAGTGAAGCAGGGATGTAGGGTAGGGTCTGGGTGGGGGGGTGTGAGGCGAGGCCTGGCCCGCCGCAGTCCTGCCCTGGCCCCTGGGAGCTTCCCTCCCTGTGTCCGGGCCGGGTGGGGGTTAATGCTATGGCCAGCAAGGAGGCCTGGCCGGCCCAGCAGGTCGCTTGAGGGCGCTCAGTGGGGCAGTTGGCGTCGATCGGCCAGGCCCCCGCGGCCCAGCACCTCCCCGCTGAACTGGTAGGTGAGCTTCTTCTTGACCTTCTTGACCTCGCCCGTCTTGCCGTAGTTGCGCAGCGCACGGGCCATCTTCTGGTAGGTCATCTTCTTCCGGTTGCCCTTCTGGATGCCCCAGCGGTGTGCCAGCGCCTCCTTGTGCTTGGACGAGAACTGGAAGGTGCCCTTGTCCTTGTCCACCCACCAGATGCTGTCCTTCATGTCGCCGCTGCGGAGCAGGTCCAGCAAGAACTGGTACAGGCGGATCTTCTTCTTGCTGCCTGTGTGTGGGAGGAGGTCAGCACCCCAGCACGGGGGCCCGTGCCCACCACCCCAGGTAGGGGGGCCCCTCGGGGGTGTCGTTAGGGAAGGACAGGATGGGGGAGGTCCACAGGGGAACCAGCCCCCCAGCCCTACGCCTGGCACGCACCCACTCGCACCCAGCACAGGGGTGCAGACGTGCACACGCCCGCCCACGCTCAGGCACAGAGCGGCCTGGGTGCATGCCCCACTCTCTTGTGCACATACAGACACACACGGAGGTATAGACGGTCATAGATTCTCCCACCAAACACACAGGAACACACGCATTGGCAAACGTTCACACTCATGGGTACACACACGCTCAGCTCTGCGGTGTGGCTGCCGCGTCAGCTGGCCTCAGCTGGTGTGGTCTCGGGGCACAGATACGGCCAGAATCGGGCTGGGGCTGGGCCCCCTACCTGTTTCCCCGTGCAGGAGGCCCGGCCCCGGCTCCAGGCATTCGGCCTCCCCGTCAGACACCTCCAGCGGGGGGCTCTGCCGCTCGCCCTCCTCCTCATCCGTGCTAGGCTGGGCGGGCGACAAGGAGGGGTATGGGAGGCACACGCGGGGTAGGTAGGGGACCTGGAAAAAGCACCGAGGTCAGCAAGGGACGTTCGAAGCTTGGGCTGCAGGGCAGGGGCGCAGAGTGAGAGGAGAGGGAGCGCTGAGCGCGGGGGTCGGCCGGGCCCAGGGAGATCTGGGAGAAGCTGAGGAGGCTGGAGGTCGATCAGGTCACACGGGGTGCAGGTGCTGGGGACGAGGGGCTGCTGAAAGCCCCCCACGCCGGGCTGGGCGCCCTGGTTCAGGGCCGGGTGGCCCAGGGCCGGGGCCCTTTTTTCTCACACACAACGGTAGCGTGTGGACTAGCGGGGGCCCTGGGTGAGCAGTGGGGCTGAAGAGGGCCCACGAGTTGATACCAGTGTTAACTCAGCGTGAAAGCGTGACGAGAGCATGAAGGGGCCGTGGAGGTCGGTGAGGGGAGGTAGAGGTCCGTGGAGGTCACTGACCAGCATGAGGGCTGGTGGGGCTGAGGAGAGTCAGTAAAGGGGGTTGGCGGGGAGAGGGAGGGACCAGCAGAGGTCAGCGCAGGTCAGCGCTCAGTGACTTGGATGGCAGATCCATCAGGGGCCAGTGAATGAGCGTTGCCGCCAGCAAGGGTCAGGAGGGCTCAGGACCAGGCGGTTGGGGTTCGGTGGATCAGTGGGGGCAGGGGTGGAATTATCTGGGCTCTGTCCATTGTGGGGCGAGAGGAGATAAGGGTGTGGGGTCATGAGGTCAGTCAGAGGGTCAGGAGGAGCCGTTGGGGCTCCAGCCGCCGTTGGCGCTGTGGGGCAGGAAGCCGGGTTGAGTAAGAGCCTGTGTCAGCTTCCTGTGAAGCCCGGGCCTCACCACAGGCAGCGGGCTCCGCGGGCCGGGCCGGCCACACGCACCTGGTGGCCGAGGCCGGCGTGGGTGGGCGCCATGGGGGTGTCCAGCACGTGCATCTGCTCCAGCTCCATGTGGCGGTAGAGCTGCTGCAGCTGTGGGGGCTGCACGCTCTGCAGCTCCGTGAAGTGGTTCTCGGCGAAGCTCTCGAACTCGCTGTGCACGTGGTGCGGGTGGAAGTCCCAGTAATGATCTGCGGGGTGCGGCCGGGCGGCGCAGCGGGGGCCCGGGGTGGGGGCCGGCAGAAAAGGCGAGACAATTTAAAAACTAAGAATGCCAGCCCGGCTACAAGTTGACGTCAACCATCTAACCACCCAGCTTGTTATTTGACCGTCCCCATTTTACAGGTGAGGATGCTGAGGCTTGGAGAGGCTGCACACGTAACGTGCCTGCAGTCCAAGGCCCCGGCCAGGGCAGAGCCCAGCCCCAGGGTGGGAGCTAGTCCTGCATTCTCAACCACATTCCCAGTCTGCCTCCCAGGCGGCCACAAGGACGCAGGCTTTTGAGCCAGAGTCTGAATCCTGGCTCTGCCATCTAATTCCCGTGTGACCTCAGGCACGTGCATGGACCTCTCTGGCCTCAGTTGACTCACCTGTGAAATGGGGATAATAACCACCAATGAGTTCACATTTGTAAAAGTCCAAGCCCCACAGCAGGACTTTGAGGAAAGCTGATTCCTATCCCCCTCACCTCCAATTAAGACCTCCTGGTGGTTCCTGAGCTGACCGGCTACCCAGCCACATGGTCACGGCCTTGTCACATGGCCAAGGTGTGTGACTGCAAAGTGACAGGGCTGACATTCTTCACACACCAGAACTAGCCCAGGCTCACAGTGCTGCCCTTTCAAAGCCATGTCCTTGGGCAGCTGTATCTGAGTTCCAGTGAGGTTGCCAGGGCCCGAGGTTTTCCTGGAAACTCCCCTACGGGTGCTTTCAGCATCTGCGGTGGGTGGATTCGCGTTTGGGGAACAGCCACTGGGAGCCCTGCCCTGGGACTCGGGCAGGTCTTCCACGCGGTTCCTCTGGGCACCTCTTCCACGAACAAAACCTGCCACATGTCTGAACACTTCCTGGGTACATTTTGGGGTCCAGAAGAAGGTGTGGTGATAAAGTGACAAGAGGGACTTTCTTATGTGACCCAACGGCAGAGTGTACAGGATGCTAGGCCAGGGCTGTGCCCCGGGGACAAGCATAAGGCTGGGCAGGGGGACCACCTGCCCACTGTGTGTCTGCGTGTGATGGATGCATGTCTGTCTGTCTGTCTGTCTCCCTCTTTTTTTCTCTCTGGGGCACAAGCACAGCCCCACTCACACATCCCTAAGAAATGACATGCATTTCGGGGGAGCTCTGTGGTGGCTTTGCCATGTGACCCCAAACCTCTCCTTTCAAAAGTCAGAGACCCAGCTGGGTAGGACTGACACCTCATCCACGGATGAAGTCATTTGACTCCTCAGCCCCGACTCCCACCTCTAAGAGGCTGCAGAGCATAGAGGAGAGAGAAATACACGACTTGGGAGCCAGGCAGAGCCGGGCGCCAGTCCTGACTCTCATTTGCCGTGGGATGTCACGGCCAGGTCCTTGGACTTCTCCAAGCCTCAGTCCCCTCGTCTTTAGGTTGGGGCTAATGTGCCCCCCATCTCCTGTGCTTGTTGTGAGGATTAAATGAGCCTCCCAAGTGCTTAGACTAGAACCTGCCTCAACATGAGACTCAATGAACATTTATTGTTATCATCACTACTGTTACTCTTTTATCCTAACGAGCCTGGATTAGCCGCTGAGCAAAGGGCCGATGCTCTGAAATGTATGTATTTCCTCCTCTTCCCCCTGTTCCCATCACCTCAGCCAGTGTCCCAGAGAAATAGTTTCAGGGGCCCCAGCTGCCACTTTCTCCCGGAGGAAGAAACCGGTATCAAGCCACAATGGGCACGGCTGTGTTTATTCAGCTCTGTGCTTCTCAGGGCCTAGACCCAGGAGGCGCATCACAAACACATCCCGAATGACTGAGTGGGTGAGTGAGTCCTGTTCTCTCAAGAGCTCTCTCCGGCTCTTCTCCACAAAAGTCTAAACCCAAAGGGGAAACAAAACAACACTTAATTTGTGCAGTGGCCTTGTCCTGAGATAGCACGATCCAGAAACTCTCCACTTGCGGCGGAGGACCTGGCTCTGTCCATTAGACACAGGCCCTTTGGGGGCTCTGGGATTTAGTGAGCCGATCCGGGTTCCTCTTTAGCTGGAAATCCACCCTCCCGCCCTACTCCTGGCCCTTCCCACTTCTCCTTCCCCCACCCGGGCTGAAGGGCGCGGATCGTCATAGAGTGCCCCATGGATCCTGCGCACCCAGCCCTGTCCTCCCCCTCACTCTCACTCCACTTTGGGGTGGGGGGGAGCCCAGGTGTGGGATGAGGGCCCTGATGGCCCCTCCCTCCTGTTCCCCACTCTGTTCTGGCTCCACCTGAGACATGGGCTCAGTCTGCTGGCCCCAGCCTGAGGCCAGCACTTCCCACAGCGGGTCACAGAAGGCCCCCCTCAGAGTCATGTGGGGAGCTGCAGGTGTGGGGCCCACCGGAGACCCACTGAGTCAGGGGTGCTGATGAGGACTCTCGGAATCTGGAATTTAAGAGGGTCCTGAGGGTGTTCCTTTGCTCACTGAAGGTCGGGAACCCCGCCCCTGGGTGCCCTGAAAGCTGCAACGGAGACTCTTGAGCTATAACTAAGATTTCAAAAGGCCCAACGGAAACCTCCCCTTCACCCCTGATTTGGGCACTCAGGCAATTATGTAACCCACGCTGCCGGGCGGGCAGGCACGGCCCCAGCGCGGGGCCCTCTGGGGAGCAGGGCAGGTCCGGGGGAGTCCTTCTGAGAGCAAAGGTTAGCGGCCTGGGCTCCTTGGACCTCGCTGCTAGATGACTGTTCGTGAGGGCATTGCCTTACCCCCTTCTGCCCCGTCGACGGCCCCCAAGGCCATCCTGCGCTGAATGGCCCCCTCGCGTGATTCTCTGCTCCTCCCAAGAACACGCAGCCCTGGCAGATCTAGAGGTAGCTGTGCATCATCCCCGCTGTAGCGTGTTAGGCACCCAATACATAGTAAGCCTCAATCAATATTTCATTAAATGATCCGTACAGGTTAACTTTTAGTTGAGTGTGTTTTTAATGTACCAGGCACTGTGCTAAGTAACTTCGTCCGCATTACCGCATTGAATCCTCAGCTTAGCTCTGACCAGGCGCCGAGGGAGGACCCCGATGGCCCTTCCCCCCTGTTCCCCACCTCCGTCTGGCTCCCCCTGAGACCCATGGGCTCACTCTGGTGGTCCCAGCCCAAGGCCAGCGTTTCCCAAAGGGGGTCACAGGAGGCCTTCCTCACAGTCACTTGCAGAGCTGGAAAAGCCTTCAGGTTTGGGGCCCACCAGCTGGCCGCTATACTGTTATCTTCCTTTTGTACAGCAGGGAACTCTGACTCAAGGAGATTAAGTCCCTCGTCCACAAGCAGGCGTTGGCACAATCAGGACCCGCATCTACCCGTGTGTGACTCTAGGGACTGAACTCTCAGCCACGCCACTGTACCAGCCCTGCGGAACAAGACTGGTAATGAAGGCTCTAAGTAAGACCCTCTGTGACAGACTCGGCTGCCTGCCCCTACCCATCTGCCTGTCTACCACCCTCCTCCCCTCGCGCATCACCCCTTACCCGTTCTGCACCCACTCGTCACCGGCCGTTATCTACCCATAATCCACCCATCCGTCCACCCAGATGTCCAACACCCACCCATCCCCCAGCCAGCCAGCAGTAGCCCACTCATCCCAACCTCTCGTTTCCTCCCTCTAAACCAGCTCCCAACCTGGGACCAAAGTCCTAGCCATGCATTCCTATTCTCAGTCAGTTTTTTTGGTGTCACTAACAGCTGTGTATCTCCGGGACAAAAATAAACTGATATTCAAAGCAATCCCACACACAAAAAATTCAAGCCTGAAGTATCATTCAGTTGACGTTATCTCCTCAGACCAAAAACCCCAGCCTGAAGCCAGGGCTCCCCCAGGGGAGCAGGAGTAAGAACAAGGCAGAGAAGGAAGATGGAGAATCAAGAAAGCAAGAGTGGAGAAGGAACCCCAGGAAACCACAGACCACTGGACGAGGGCTCCTGAAGGCCTGCCTCCTGCACACTGTTCAGAGGTGGAAACGGGTCCAGAGCAGGAGGCTCCAGGTCTCAGGGAACTCGTTATTGTCTACCTCGGATCCTGGCTATTAGGGTGTTAGTTGTTTCCCTTGTTGCAAAGACAAGTCCACAGGACCTAGCAATGGGCCTGGAACGTAAAAGATGCTTGTATATATTTATTGGATGGATAAATCAGTGGGAGATGGATGGAGGGTTTGGTAGATGGAGGGAAGGACAATTGGGAAGATGAGTTAGTGGATGACTAGATTGATGTGTGAATAAATTGGTCGATGGTTCGCAGTATAGGAGAATGAAAAGTATATGGAAAGATGGATGGATGGATGGATGGATGGATGGATGGATGGATGGAGAGAAGAGGTCTTTCTTTGGGACTCTATTTCCTTTACCAGTCCCATTGCAGAAAGCAAACCCCATCAAACCCAGTAGGACAGCTATTACCCAAAAACAGAAAACAACCAGGGTCATTAAGGAGGTGGAGAAACGGGAACCCTCGTGTGCTGTCGGTGGGAATGCACACTGGTGCAGCCACGGGGGAAAAGAGTGGGGCGGTTCCTCAGAAAACGAAAAATACAATCGCTACATGATCCAGAAATTCCACGTCTGAGTATATGTCCAAAAGCACTGGGAAGCAGGCACTGGAAGAGACGTTTGTACACCTATGTTTGCAGCGGCATTACTCACAATAGCTAAAAGCAACCCAGGAGTCCACTGGCAGACGGACAAACAAAATGTGGTCTATACATACAGTGGAGTGTCATTCAGCCCTAAAAAGGAAAGGAATTCTGATACATGCTGCAACATGAAGGAGCCTTGAGGACACTGTGCTGAATGAAATAAACCAGACCCAAAAGGACAAGTACTGTACGATTCCACTCACGCGGTACCTACTGTGGAGAAACAGAAAGTAGAATGGCGCTTGCCAGGGGCTGGAGGGAGGGGCCGTGAGCGGCTGGAGTGTAATGGGGATCGAGTTTCAGTCTTACGAGGTGACAGAGCTTGGGTGTGGGTGACAGCAAAGGTCACACGACTGCGTGAGGGCACATACTGCTGCCGAACTGTACACTTAAAAGTGGTTGGGAGGGTACATTTTCTGTTATGTGCATTTCATCACAATTAAGCCTATTCTGTGAGCCCTGCCTTCAAAATTTATCCTGAATCTATCCACTCCTTCCTGTCTCTACTGCCAGCGCCTCTGTCCAAGCAAAAAATGAACAAACAATAGGTTACATTAAAAAAAAAAAAGATGTAGAAAAGCGTCAGGCTTCACAAGAAAACCTCTGGTAACCAGCGGTCAGCAGAGAAATACTTTTGCATGTCTAAGAGAAAAAATGATTTTTGAACCCAGATTTCTATGCACAGCCAAGCTACTAGGAACCAAGCGAGAGCATAGATTAAAGACACGAGGTAAAGCAAACAACCGCAAAACATTACTCCCCACCCTTTCTTAGAAAACTGTACTGATAAGGATAACAAACCCTTATAGTATAACATTCACTGCTCTAAGCATTTTGCATACAGTAAGTAACTCAGTCCTTACAGGAATCCTGTGAAGTGTCAGAGAAGGCTGAGGCACTGCAAGGGGATGTATCCTGCCCATGGTCGCCCCGGGTAGTAATGGGAGGTGGGGTGTGGCCCCCAGCAGTATTCTGGTCCTGGAATGAGGGCTCTTCGCCCTTCGCTTTGCTATCCCTTAGAAAAGCAGGGACGAGAACATACAGGTAAAGTGTGCCATGTGGTTCAGCAACAGTCACATGGTCAAAATAACGGAAAATTCAGATACAGATTTCACAGAAGTTACCGTACAGAGAAAGACAAATACTGTATGATCTCACTTATATGTAGAATCATTTAAAAAGAAACAAACATACTTCACAGAAACAGATCTCAGATTAGTGGCTGCCGGAGGCAGAGGGTGGGGTGGTGGGTAGTGGAATTGGCTGAAGGTGGTCAAAGGCATAAACTTCCAGTTATCAAATAAATATGTCCTGGGGAGGCAATGAACAACGTGATGACTATAGTCACTACTGCTGTATGGTGTGTTTAAAAGTTGCTAAGAGAATAGATCCTAAAGGTTCGCATCACAAGGAAAAAATTTTTGTAACTATACCAGGTGATGGCTATTAACTAAACCTGTGGTAATCATTTCACTGTGTGTGTGTGTTCATTATGCTGTACCCCTTAAATTTATGGAGTGTTATATGTTAATTAAGAAAACTAGAAAAAAAGAAATGTTACTAAATAATTATCTTGGTATGTGTGGAGGAATGTGTGTGTGTGTGTGTGTGTGTGTTATGAATGACTAGAAAGCCACGTTCTCATCTTTCATCGAACAAGTGAATAGACACTGCCCCCCTTTGAAAAGGCGCGCCGGAGGAGGCGCACAGATGCGCCGCAAGAGTTTTTAAAACATGCGACACCTGGCTATTTAGTCAGGGACACTGACCTCTTTTCTCTTAGATCGTCAAATAAAAAATGACAACAACCAACACAATAATAGCTGTCTGGTGTGAATGAATCAAAATTTTACCTTTTTTTTTTTTTTTTTTTTTTGTCAGATCGGCAAAAGAAACCAAGACAGATTCTTTGGTGTGCCACGGAATTTTAGTAATCAGTTTAGGTGCACTATGAGACAAAAACAGTTGAAAAACCACTGCTCTAAGCCTCTATTTCGAATCTGCAGACATACGTTTTTACACAGCACCGGAATAGACTGGAAAAAGTATCTTTAGTCTCTCTCTGATATGCCATGGATGTCATGAAGAAATGCCTATATGTTTAAGTAAGAAATAGCAAACGACAGAGCAGTGTGACAGACAATTTCATTTTTGAACGAGGAGACTATACACGTGTAAGTGCAAATATTCACAAATGTGCGGATTATACACGTAGAATAAAATGTGGGTGAGCATAGATGGAGGTGTTATC
Organism: Pteronotus mesoamericanus; assembly: GCF_021234165.1. Classification (NCBI taxonomy): domain Eukaryota; kingdom Metazoa; phylum Chordata; class Mammalia; order Chiroptera; family Mormoopidae; genus Pteronotus; species Pteronotus mesoamericanus. Next base: position 954,849 of record NW_026555299.1, on the reverse strand, counting down.
AGTGAGGAGCAAGGCCGGGACAAGGAAAATATTTTACGTGACATACTGTTGCATTTTAAAAAGTTTTGCAATAAGCATGTGTTAGTTTAATTATTAAAATTTAAAGATTTAGATTTCATTTAAATTTTTTACCACCACCACCCCCCCCCCCCCCCCCCCGCACGGAAGGTTATGCAGATCATGTCACTGTCCTGTTCACACTCTAAAGGCTCCCGCTGTGGGGGGCGCCACACCCATACCCATCCCGGCCTGCGGCCCCGTGAGGTCCGCCCCCCTCCGCAGGCCCCGGCCTCATTTATCTCCACCCCCACCCCTGCTCACGGCCGCTCTGGCCCCGGCCTAAGGCCCCCTGCCCCCACCTGCCTGTGCATGCAGGTTCCTTCTCTTCGCGCAGAGGTCCTCTCAGCGGCCGCGTTCGCAGAGGCCCTTGCTGGGCCCCCACATGAACGCAGCTCCCCGCGCAGACACAGCACATTACACCGCTCTGCTTCTCACAGGCCTTATGATCACACGTCTGCCTGTCTGCTTGTCACGGTCTCTCCCCGTCCCTGGACAAGCAGTGGCCTTGTCTAACCTGCTCGCCATGGAGCCTCCGGTGCCCAGAACAGTGTCTGGTGCCTGGCAAGTAATCAGAAGCTATTTGCTGGACGTGTGGGCAGGCAGGTTGGACAGTAAGTGTTAGATGCATGAGTGGCTGGCTGGTTCGCTGGCCGGTCTTCCCAGAGCCCTCTGTGCGCCTCCCTCTGCAGCGGCCCATCTCCCCTGCCTGGGGGACGCAGTAAAGCTACCACACCGTGTCCTGGATGTTGACTGGGCCTGGGACTCAGTATGTTAGCTCATACATTTCCGGCATCACCTCATTTAAGCATCACAACTCTATGCAGTATTTTCATTCTGTCAGTTTTACAGGTGAGAGGACAGGCTCAGAGAAACTAAGTCAGCCTCCAAGTTTACACACTGGTGAGTGACACAACCAGGCCAGACTCGGGTCCTGCCCCGGTGCCTTTTCACGGAACCTCGCTGCCTAAAATATAGGCCAAGGAGCAGGCAGGAACTGGGGGAAGGAAGTGGGGGTGTCTCTACTCGAGCCTGTAGGCGATGCCTTCCAACAGGCATTAGGAAGGGCCAGATCAGATGCCAGGAGAAGTGGGAACTGAGACACGTGGGGACACTGGAAGGGTCTCTGAAGATACTGAAGCTTCACAACCCAAACTGGGTGCTCAGGCATCTAATCAGGAGTCATTCCTAAAGCCCCACCCAGATATAAGGGACAGAGAACAGAGGCGTTCTCAAAAGTACTCCTCCATCAGCCAGCCCCAGGCCTAGCTCCTTTCGAAAAATAGGAACATCACTCCCATGTTACAGGTGGGAAAACTGAGGCTTCAGTGGACCCAAAAGAAATGCACCCAAATTTAGTGAAACTGCGAGGGGGTCAGGCTGGAGGCAAAAGGATCCCTAACGCTGGAAGCAATCCCAGGCAAGCTCAGGGTCCTGCTGCCTGGAGCCACCAGGGGGCGCCAGTCCTCAAGCCCGAGAGACCTCAGGTCCTGACCGCTAGGTGTGGGCGCTGGCCCCTGACCCCCGCAGGCCCCATCCTGGCTGGGGGTGCTGGGGGTAGACTGGATGAGGGAGACTCTCTCTATGAATTGTCTGGCTTTCTCAAAGAGAGGAGGCATTTCTTGTAGAATAATAAGTTTAAAAGGATGCAGAAGAGGATATTTTAAAGCCTTTCCAGCCGTGAGGTTGTTTCTAAAAGAGCCTTGCGTGTTCCCTGATGAGGCCGGAGGAACGTCCGCCCCTCCTCCCAAGACACGGCTTCCAGGTACGGTCTTTATAGGAGCTGCCAGGTGCGAGCTCCACGTGACGCGGGTCACAAGGTTTGGCATCCAGGTAGGAGAGCCCTAAGTTAGGACTCTCCGCGCGTGGCCCACCTGGGTGTGGCTGGTGTGTTGCGGCTGCCGCCGAGGCGCCTGCACAGTGGGGCTACAGGTGGGGCCGGCCCCCGGGTGCGGCCTTCCAGCGTGAAGCCTCGCTCAGCTGTGGCGCCCAGCGTGCCTCTCCCTCGGGCTGCAGACACACAGGGTCTGGGCTGCCCAGGTCTCAGAGCCCCAGTGAGGACCCATTAACTAGACTACGTCATCTTTGGTTCAGGGGTGTCCCTACCGATATGCCAAGACCTGGTCACAGTCCACCCCCACGGTCCCAGCACCTAATGCCTCTCTCTCCTCCCTTGAATCTGCTCCAGGATCCAGGCTGAGCCTTGGGGTGGGCGGTTACACCCAGACAGAAGGGTCCCTAGCCCAGGCCCCATCCTTGCCCCCACCCCAGCAAACAGCAGGGGGGGGGGGCTTCAGCCCCTGCTGAATAAGGGGACCCTCAGAGCCATTCTTTTAGCCCAGCAATGGTCAAACTGGGGTTCTTCTGCCCCGCAAGGAACACTCGGCAATGTGCGGAGACGTTTTTGGTTGTTGGGACTGGTGGCCCTACTGACACCTAGTGGGTAGAAGCGAGGGCACCACTAAATGTCCCACAACGTACAGGATGGGCTCGACACCGTAGAATTATCTCGTCCCAAGCGTCAACAGAGGCTAAGAAACTGCTAGTTCCCCATGGCAGGGAGAGGGCCTGCGCCAACAGTTCAGGGTAAGGGGGTGGCGAGGACAGGGGGGAGGGGGAGACACGGGGAGGAAAAGGCGCTGCGCCTGGAGCAGGCAGACCTGGGTCCCCCCAGCCAGCTGTGCGACCTTGGCCAAATCACTTCGCTCCCTAAGCCTGTGTCCTTGTCTGTAAAAAGACCACAAGGACTGGACGAGAAGATAAACGTGGAAGAACCTCGTGCCTTGGCGCACCAAAGATGCTCAATAAATGGAAGCTGGGGTGGGAGGTAGAGGGCAGTGTGGGGGTTTAGGGTGGGGAACGCACATCCCCTGGGAACTGGCTTGAGCCAATTCTCCAAAGAAGCCCTGGAAGCCATTTCTTCTTTTCTCTCTTGCCAGGCCCCAGGGGTCACTTACGCGCCCGGGCCAGGCTGGGGCAGCGGGGCAGGGAGGGCCTGAACTCACCACTGTGGCTCTCTCCATCACTGCTGAGATAGGGGTAATATTCGTGCGTCTGGCGTTGGTACAGATCTGTGTCATAGGGAACCAGGTCTTCCGACGGCTGCTGAGAGAGGAGGGTGTCAGGACTCGGAATGTGGCGGGGGGACCCCGGTCAGGCTTGCAGCCCCCCGCAATATGTTGGGTCCACACCGCCCTCCCAGACTGAGCCGCTGAAGCGGGCTCTCTTCTGCTTGGGCCTGGGAGAGGCCACAGAGAGCGGGAGCGGGGACCCGGGAGAGCAAGAGTCATGGCTCCTGCAGACAGGGACCCTGGAGGTCAGAGGTCAAAAGACCAGGGCTGAGGGGAGAGCACCGCCTCCCTTCACCCCCACTGCGCCCTCCTCACAGGCGCTGTGCACACGCTGTCGCACTCACATGCCGAGCCCCGGTCTCACAGACTCGCCCTCTCACATTCGCGCTGACCCCTCCACAGCCCCACTGCGTACGCACGCTCCCCACGACACGCGCACACCCACACGCCCACAGCTCCCACAGCTCACGCCCACAGGCGCCCTCACACTCACACTCGCACAGATACACGCACACCGTAGGCCCACACAGAGTCACTCGGATTCACACACGCAGGCACACGCTCGCCTTCAAGCACAGGTAACTCACCTCTGTACCTATAGCCTTCCACAGTCGCCCCCATCGCTCTTGCACACTTGTCCTTACAGCCCACGCGCTTGTCCTCCTGCCCAGGTCCCCCGCCCACCCCCGCCCTTGTTCTCCCTCCCAGCCTGTGCCCAGGCCCCAGGCCCCAGGCCCGCCCAGGGCCACCACCGATGGGATTTACAGCTTGCGCCCAGGCGGGCTGCGGGAGCCATGGGTGGCCAGAGCCTCCATCTTCTCACTGCCCCTCACCCACCCGCTTCTGACACCCTCCCTGGAACCCTCCCTTCCCCTCGGCCCCTCCCCCCTCTCCCCCGCCCTCCTCCTCCTCCTCCTCCTCCTCCGCCTCCTCCTCCTCCTCCTCCTCCTCCTCCTCTCTGGCACATGCACCGGGACATGCACACCCAGTCTTCCCAGCAGTCGTCAGGCCTCTCCCCACCCTGACGCGTGTGCCCAAGCATTGCACAACAGTCGCTGTGGCCCTCAGGGCTTGGACTGGGGGCCAGGGCTGCCTTGGGGGCCCACCCTCCCAGGAATGCCCGGGCAGCCCCTGAGGAGGGGAGAGGGGCTGAAGGGTTTGGCACGGGAGCCTAAGATGTGCCTCTGGCCCCTCTCTGTCTGGGGCTTAGGGGTTGAGAGGCAGGGTCAGAGAGGACGGCCAAGCCCCTGGGCCTATGACTTCCTTGAGACAGAGGTGGTTCTTCCTGGGACCACCTCCATCACCCCCGGCCTGCCCCGCACCTCCCAGGTTCCAGGCGGGGAAAGGTGGGGCAGGGCCAGGGTGGGCGGGCGGGGGCAGCGGGCTGGCGCTGTGTCCAGCCAAGTGGGGAGGCCAGGAGCCCGGCACGGGGGTGTCAGGCAGGGCAGCCCAGCAGCGGGTGTCAGGCCCGAGGTGCCGCCTGCCCCCCGGGGGCTCTGAGGCGCAGCTGGGGTGGGCAGCTGGGATGGGCGGGGGAAGGGAGCGGCCTCTAGGCCGGGAAAGCTGAGTCAGGTGGGCAGGCCCTGCCAAGGCCCTCCCCAGCCCCCCACCCAGGGCTCCCCACCATTGCTGAGTAGAGAGGGAGTGAGAAAAAGGACAGGTCCTTTCAGAGGAGCCCAAGGCCGGCACCTGCCCACGGCTGCCACGGTCACCCAGAGCAGGGGCAGTGGGCACCCGCACCAGCCTGTTGCCCTATCCTTCCTGGGCCCCTGGTCCTTCTTCTTCACCTCCGACCGCAGTCCCTGCCCTAACTCCTGTCCCACACTCGATCAGATCCTGCCCCAGGCCCAAGATGTCCCCAGCCCTGGCCCCCACCCTCTTCTCCCTCATCTCCAGCCCTAGCCCCAACCCTAACTGCAGCCCTTGTCTCTGTTGCACCCCTGGACCCTGCCCCTGCCCCAGACTCCGGGGGACCTGTGGACCCAAGGCCCAGACCCTTTTATCAACAACCGTGTCCTCTGTGCCAGGCCCCAGGCCAGGCGCTGGGGACCCAGACCTCGGGCAGCCTCGGTCGCCAAGGGCTCCCAGGCCATAGGCCGAGACCTCTGGCCCGTTGCCTCCTGCTCTCACAGCTTTACTGTCCTGGGGACCAGCTTTCCCCAGCCAGTCTCCCCATCGCCTCCCTCCTCCGGCACCTCTCTGCCGCCGCCCTCACCATCCTCGGCCCAGTGCCCTGCCCTGGAGCTCAGACCTCGCCCGAGCCCCATCTATAAATAACCATTCAGGCCCCACCGATCACAGCCCCACCAAGGGCCCAGCCTCAGCCCGCCAGGGCATGCTCTGACGACCCAGTGGCCCTCTCGCTGGGTCTCAGGCCAGGAGCTCTGGGGAGGAAACACCGACTTCCCACTGATAGCGAGCCAGGAGGGCAGCCTGTGGGCTGGCGGGCTGGTGGGCAGGCGGGCGGGCGTCCGAAGGCCGCAGGCTGAGCTGGTAGAGGAGTTCCCAGTACTCACAGGGGGGACGAGGGGAAACCCTTCCATTTTGCACGCCTGTAACATCCAGCCGAGCTCCGAGCCGGTCGGGTCCCCTGCCTCGGTGGGGGCCAGCGCAGAGCCCCTTGGGGTGGGAAGCCCCGCCAGGGGCTGGACGGGCTCGGGCAGCGCAGGGCTCGGGCCTGCCCCCAAGCTACAGGAGCCCTGCGTGAGCCCCCTCCCTTGACATTGCAGGGCCAGCGCAAGTTCCTGATTTTATCGAAGGGCCTGCCACTGGAAGATAGTCCCCTTGGGGTGACATCACTGCCCCAGCCCGTTTGCATAAATCTCTTGCGCTACAGGAAGTCTCTGGCCGGCTGGGGAGGCTGGGGCAGGTGGTGCTCCAGGGGCTGGCCTGGGAGGCTCTGGGGGCCAGGCCCCCTGCCCAGAGGAAGCGGGGACTGTGAGGGGCGGCCATGGGGGCTGCGGTGGGGAGGAAGAGTGGGGGGGATGAAGGCTAGAGCTACCACCGCAAGGCCTTTGCTGTCCCTGGGCTGTGTTGAGGCTCTCAGTCCCAGCCCCACAAATGCTTACTTCTCTTGAGACTCCCCCCAATATGGCCAATAGTCATTTCCTTGGGGTCAGAGCTGGTAGGGGCAGCCTCTTGGGGCCTCCACTTTCTGGGGTCAGCCTGGCTGGCTGAGGGCTCAGACTGTCAGGCCTGGCTCTGCATAGGCCCAGGGTCCCCAGCCCCCGGGTTCCACCCAGCCTGGGGCTCGGCTCTGGGGTAGGGTCCTTGGCACACTGTGCTTTCCCCTTCCCCTGACCCCATAGCTTCCCGTCAGGTTTCTTTCCACCAAAGGAGGGCCCCGAGTTCTTCCACCCCCTCTCCCAGTTTCCCGAGTTCCACTGCTCCTTCCAGATCGCTGGGGCCTCTATTCCCAGCCCAGATTTCTCTGCTTCCCTACCCCTCGCCAGTGCCAGCGTATCAATCTGGTCTTCCTAGTCAATTAACCTTTCTTGGCTTTCCATTCATTCATCACTTTTTCCAGTTATTTAGTCATCTATTTGTCCATCCATCTATCCACCCACCAAGTCAGCTGTACATTCAGTTATCTATCAGTTTATCCAACTGTCCCTTCGTTCATTCATTTATCTATTAGTCCATTCATCCATCCACCCATCTAGCTATCTACCTGTCTACCTAGCCATCTATATGTTCAGAGACCAGCCCATTCATCTGCTCATTATCCGCCAGTCTGTATTTCCCCTATCTGCTGACTATGTTGAGGCTATGATATCCAGCTATCAATCTGTTCATCCATTAGTCCATTTATCCACTCATCCATCCATCCACCTATTCATCTCTCCACCCATCCGTCCATCTACCTAATCATCCATTCGTTTACCTACCCACCCATCCTTCCGTCCACCCACCTGCTCATTCATTCATTCATTCACCCAACCAACTGCTCAGGCTTTTTATCAGTTCATCCTGTCAGTATTAATTGAGTTCCAGGCTCTATGTTGAGTCCTGGGAAAACAGAAAAGTATTGGACATGATCCCTGCCTTCAGAGAGCTCCTGATCTAGACTGGAGGGCAAAGGGATGAATAAAGACAGGTTTTGATCCATTAAAATCTGGTGAGTCCACTTTGCTGGGGAAGAACTTCTTGAGCATTCAGTTTCATCCCCTATGTAGTCTCACCCTTTGCTTTTTATCCCCCTCCCACTGAGACTAGCCGATGTCTTTCTTGTTAGTGGAACCCCAGGCCCCAAGTGCTTCTTCACTGGCTGCAAAGACCCGGGATCCACAGGTGTAGGTTCACCATTAGACCACTTCCATCTTCACTGATACTTTGTATCCACACTTGGGATGCTGCAAGGGATCCAGGTCACAAATCCCCGAGACACCCTAGGAACTGGACCCAGGCCCCTCCCCAAGAGGCGGCGAGAGGCACGCCGACCTGGCAACAGCTCCTTCCCTGCTCTCAGCTTCCTTGTCAAGAAGGCAGAGTCCCAGCTAACTGGGTGTACGTGAGCATAGGTTTGCTCCAGGAGAACCGGCCCTGCTTGATTTCTTCACTCATTCATGATTGTCTTGGTTTGTTTTGATTTGTTTATAGGCTATTTATCTACTAACTCATTCATTTAATCACTAACATTTTATTGAGGGTCTTCCACGTGCTGGGCACAAACATGAATGAGGCATGCCCCATGTCTCCAGGAGGGAGGTGCTAGATATGTCGAGGAACAATTAATTAGTCAGGACCACAGGTAGGAAAGCATGCAGGGAAAGGGCATTCCCTGGCTGAGGAACTGGCCTGAGCAAAGGCGAAGAGTGGGGCGGGGAACAGGGAGGTGGTGAACAAGGGAACAGTGAGCTGTCATCCTTGTGGCGAGAACAAAGACAGGACAGGAAGGCAAAGGGCCGGAGCGTCAAGCCAAGGAGCCTGGGTTGCCTGCGGGGTGGCTGTGAAGCTTTTGCTGGTTAGAGACAGGGGGTGCGGTGCTCTTGTCGTGGTGCAGGCAGCAAACCAGGTCAGCAAAGTGTTTCTGAGATCGAAGTCTCAAGGGCCCCAGAGGAAGAAAGAGATGCCATTATCCCAAGTCTGGCCAAGCCCAACAGGCCTGAGGAAGGAAGCCCCCAGAATGATCCAGGGCCCAAATCTCTGGAAACAGGCAGAACGGCTCTTTCTGCGAACCGAGCGCCTCCGTGTCTACGCGCAGGCCAACAGGTCCTCCCTGTCCACCCTCCCACTTCCCCTCCCCACACAGGGCGCCAGAGGCCTCATCCCAGACCTCACATCCCCAGGGAACCTCTGTCCCGCAAAGTCTTCAGAAAAGCAAGACCCAAATTCCAAGCCATTTCAAGCAGAGCAGGAAGGGTGTGATCACCCACAGCCACGGAGCTCACAGCTCCTGTCTAAGGAGGAGACTTCTTTCTGAGCGCCCAGCACCGTGCTGGCCGCTTCCACCCTTGTGACTGCACAGAGAGGGCAGGGAGGATGGAGGGTGGGGGGAGGCAGTGAGGGTCCGAGAGGAAGGGAAAGAAAAACAAAATCGGAGAAAGTGTTGAAGGAGGGAAGTGAAGCAGCAAGGAGGGAACAGGGTACAGGTAGCAGCAAAGGAGGATGAAGGATTGGGGAGGAGAGGGGACGGCCGGTGACAACCTGGCCTCCGTCTTCTACAGTGGAGGAAATGAGGACCAGAGGGGGTCCCCGACTTGCTGGAGGTCGCCCGGCGTCTCATGCCTTGGGCCGTGATTCTCATTCTCATCGGCAAGAAATTAGTTTGACGCCAAACATCTTAAGGGTTCCAGAGATGGGAGGCAAAATATTTTTAATTATTTTATTTTTTGAATAGATAATATATGCACATGATACAAAACTCAAAAGGTACAAAAAAGGAAACAGCTGCCCAGTTCCCGTTCCATAGGCTCCCTGCAACTTACCTGATTTTTGTGTATTTTTTCTAGACATCGAGTAAACATCCATAAGCACAGGGACAGATGTGTTCTCTCACTAATTTCACCTAAAAGGTAGCATGAAAACACATTGTACTTTGCTTTCCCCCCGCTCAATCCATTCCATGCCCATGCATAAAGAGCTGCCCTGTTCTTTTTAATGACTGTATAGCATTCCACTGTTTGGATGGATTGCAATATTGTTAAATGAGAGACCTCATTCATATTAAAGGATGCACAAAACATTTGCATACAGTTTAAAGAATAAAGGTAAGACTTGTCTGACCACCATCCAGGCTCAAAAATAAAACCCTCCCAACATTCCAGAAGCACCCCCAGACGTGCCCTTGCAGACCCCTCCCCCTCTCTAGAAGTTATATCATCCTAACGTTTTTAGTAATTATTTTCTTGCTCTTCTTTATAGCTTCCCCACTTACATAAGTATCCCTAACACATAGCTTAGTTTTTACCTTAACAGATTTTAATCTTTATATAAAGAGAATCATAGTGTAAATATTTGGGGGGATTCTGCTTCCTTTTCCCACCATGTTGTTGCATGTAGCTGTGGTCCGTTTTCATTGCTGTATAGTAGTCCAGTAGTTAAACATGTGCTTAACTTACCCTGGCTGGTGTGGCTCAGTGGATTGAGCACCGGCCTGCAAACTGAAAGGTCGCCAATTCAATTCCCAGTCAGGGCACATGCCTGGGTTACAGGCCAGGTCCCTGGTTGCGGGGTGTGGGAGGCAACCAATTGATGTATCTCTTGTACACACTGATGTTTCTCTACCTTTCTTTCTCCCTCCCTCCACCTCTCTCTAAAAATTGAATAAAGAAAATCTTTAAAGAAGAAAATTTTTAAAAATGTATCTAACCAATCTCTAATGGATGGACATGCAGGTTGTTTCCAGTCATTTATTATTACAAATGATACTACAGTTGATAGAATTTGTTAATTTACACATATACAAGTGTATGTCTAGAATAAATTTCCAAAAATTGAAATGCTGGGTCAAAGGGCAAGGCTTTTTTTTCCTTTTCTTCAAACAGGGAAGTTAGAGGGAAGTGTCCACCTCCCTATAGACACTAACACATAGTATCAGAAATTACTTAAGTAGAAATAGAAAGCTCTTAAATTGTAAGTAATATTGAAAATGACATAGCTATCTTAACTCATTGGAACTGAGATCATTTATTTAGATTTTGTAACAGGTGCACAGGGATTTTTGACTCACTTCTTTGGATGTCAAAAGATACGAATTTTTTCATTGAGATATAATTAACATGTAATATTGTATTAGTTTTAAGCGTACTGCCTTTTAAATTTTTAGATAGATGATAGATAGTCACATGACCCTTGATAAAAGTTGCACCCACTTACCCTCCTACCCACAGCACATGACAGTGCTTTTTCGCAGCCCCCTGGCCAAGTGGGAGGACCTGTCAGGCTGAGTGACAGGAAGGCCAGGCAAGCCTGGGTGACAGAGAGCTGTCCGGGCAGCCCTTTGCCCCCACTGGGCTAGGTGGCTGCTGGGGGTAGGCTGGGTGCTATTGCAACCACAAGGTCGGCGGGCAACAGGAAACGTGGGTGCCGTGTCTTCGAAGCTGAGTCCGCAGAGGGGACACAGCCCCTAAACTTGCAGACCCCTCGGCCTCAACCCCGAAGAGCTCTAAAACGAGGGAATGAAATCCCCTCCCCCACTTCCTAGCGACTGGTCCCCACGGGGCGTGACAGGGTGTGTGGGAAAACTCAGGCCTCAGACCACGAGCTGGGAAAGATGACAAACAGGGCTCAACCTGTGTACAGAAATGGCCGTCTTGCAACTTCCTCTCATGGTTGAGACACGAGGAGAGGCTCCTTGGGCCCCAGCTTCGGTCGCCTGGGCCCCTCGGGGCTGGTCAGAGCGCAGGGCGGGCTCTTTTGTGCATTAGGAGTCTCACAGACATTGACTCGGGGCCTCTGCAGGCCAGGCCACCCGAACTGGCCCAGATCCCTGCCCTGGGGGCTTGTTCCGAGCCGGGGAGGCGGGATAAGCATAGTAGATGAGATCTCTTCGGTGTGGGTCGGGGACCCAGGGGCAGGCGGAGTGGGTGGGGGCGGCTGGTGAACTGAGGAGGACTGACCGGCAGGGAGGCCTTGCTCGGGAGAAGCCCGAGCAGACCCTGAAAGCAAGGGAAGGAGTGAGGCGAGCAGCTGGGGGTGAGGAGCCCCAGGCAGGCGGACTGGCCAGTGCAAGGGCCAGGCCAGGGCGGGGCTGCGTCAGGCGGAGCCTCGGAATGTTGTGTGGAGTTCAGTTTTGACCTCGGATGGAAGGGGCCACCGTAGCAGGGGCATTCGCTCGTCTTCAGATCTCAAGTTAGTGCCGTTACCATCCCGGTGGTACGGATGAGGAAACTGAGGCTCGGAAGTGAGCCACGACTTGCACAGCCAGGCCGCCTGAGAGCCCGGCTCCTGTTCAGGGGGTGTCCATAAAGGGCTTGTGGCCGAAGGTGAGGGGACAGGATCCGGCATTTGTCCGGCCCCGCTGTCTACCTGCCGTGGCTCATTCCACCCTCACGTAATCGTAATCCCGGGAGGTAGGCGTTTCATCGTCGATGCCATTTTACAGATGACGGGAGTGGGGCTCAGGTGGTGAGGGGCGTGCCCGGGGACGGGGACGAGGACGCACGGCTGGCGAGTGGGGCGGGGGCTGTAGTTATGAATGGCCCTGGGGCCTGTGCCGCTGCTCTCCTCATCTCGAGTTTCTCCCGTGGGTATTTCCCTCCCTAAAAATCTTCCTTAGCTCGCCCTTGTCCACAGGCCGAAGCGCAAGCCTCCGGGGCCGTGCTGCAGTCCCCAACACTCAGAGTGCAGCCAGCTTTTTCTACCCTCCCCCACCCCCGGTGGACCGGCCCCAGCCCCAGCCCCACCTCCAGCCAGAGGACACTTCTCAACATTCCCAGAACCTCTTTCTCAATCTCCCACAACCTTTGCTCACAGGCCTCCCCCTTCCACAGCCTAAGGCCTCTGTCTCTCAGGGGCTCACCTCCTCCAGGCTGCCCTCCAGACACCCTGTTCCCTGTTTACCTCCACCTCTCCCCAGACCCTCGAGCCTCTCCTCCCATCTGTGCCACCTCCTGGCCACTGTCCTCAGGCCCAACCACAGGAGGCACAGATCCCCAGAACAGGCCGACCTCCGCTGGGCCCCGAATCACGGCCACCCCACCACACCCTTGTCTCCTGCTGACCAGGCCTACAGACAGGGAGCTCACCTCCTGGCCACATCACTCAGTCTCCGGCACCTCAAACCCACCGCCACCCACAGCGACTTCCTTCTGCTCACCACGGGCAGCACCCCCACGCTGCCGGCTCACTGAGGACAGGAGCCGCTTCCCCTCAGGCCCCCTCGTCTGTGGAAGCCCTGACACCATCCTCTTCATTCTCGGTGCCCCTGGATCATTCCCTGAAATGGGATGTGCAGCCGCTGGGCAAGTTCCTTCCCCTGGCCAGAGCTCAGAGGATTCATTTCTGCAGAGAGGTCAACAAGACCTACGCCCAGTGTTGTTCGGAGGACTGAAAAAGACGATCAGCCTTCGCCTGGGATACAGGGGGAGTTCCATTGTGCGTGTTTCCCTCATTGGCCTCCGCAAATGCTTACTGAGTCTGGCAGAGGCAAACCTGGATCCGAATCCTGTCCCCGTCCTTCGTTTGCTGTGTAGCTGACGGCAAGTCACTGGCCAGGGCCTCAGTGTCCTTGTCTGCGAAATGGGGCCATCCCAAGGTGCACCTCACAGGGCTGTGAGAATTAGATCAGATAGCACATGTGATGTCTGTGGGCGAGGCGCGTGCCCTGAATCCCACGGGAGGGAGGGAGGGAGGCGCGGCTCTGTCTCCGAGGCTCGGGGTCTCCGCGGCTCTCAGCCTCTCAGAGCTCCCACCAGGCCCCTCCACCGTCTCCTTGGAAAAACTGAGAAAGGCAGGCAGCCCGGAAGCTGGCAGAGGGGAGCCCCCAGACAGAAGCCCCCACCCTCCTCTGCCTCCCACCCTTCTCTCTCTGTCTGAGCCACCAGGTCCTGGCAGGGGAAAGCCAGACTGACGAAAGGGCTGGGCTCTGGGGTACGGACCCTGTGATGGGATAAAGGGGGCCCTTGGCACAGAAGAAGGAAAAGGGATCATTGTTGAGCTCCCTTCATGGGCCCAGCACATTGGATTTTTACAACAAGCCTCTGGGACAGGAATCACCTCTACTTTACAGACGGGAAACGGGACCCAGAGCAGAGCCCTTACTTGTGTCCTCCAGGTCACAGAGCAGAAAGGGCCAGAATCAGATCAGACCCAGGCTTATGTGACTGCAAAACCTGTGCTCAGCTTGCTGCCCCGGTGTGTGGGCCGTGAGCCCCTGCGGCAGGGCTCTCTGCACACGGGACGGGAGTCCAAGGAGCCTGAGTGGGCCAGGGAGCGAGAGGCTGACTTCCGCGCAGGCCGTGGAGCCCAAGGCCGGTCTGAAGCTCCTCAGGGGTCCCAGGCAGCTGGGGGCAGCCCAGGGTGCGGGAGCAGAAGGCGCAGGCCCAGAAGGAGTTAACCGTATGGGGGGTCTGAGTGAATCAGAGGCTCCACGGGCTGCGATGGAAATTCCCTGTGCATGGCGTGTGGTCACCCAGAAAAGGGAAACGGTGCTTTTCGGAGCAGGGGACGGCGGGGGCTGGAGCTCGGGAGCAGATGCCTGGCTGGGTGGGGCTGGCAAGGGCGTTATGACCAAGGACTAGTTGCTGGGTCTGCTCAGACCCAGGGTGGGAAAGAAGAGGTCTGGAGCTGCCAGGCCAGCAAGGCCTGGTCACACTATGGCGTGTCCATGGGCCTTGACGGATGGATAGGAGTTCACCAAGCCGTGGAAGGAAGGGCACTCAGACCGTGGGAAATACTGAAGCCAAGACACAGGAATGTGACTCAGAATGGAGAGCCCGTCCCCCCTGTTTTTTCTGGGGAACTCTTTCTAGTCTTTCAGGGCCCATCCCAAGGGGGACCCCCCCAGCCCAGGAAGTATTTATCACCCCTTTCTCAGTGTTCCACAGCCTCAGTTTCCCTCTCAGAGCTCTCAGGAGTTTGTAACTCATCTGCCTTCTCCACAGAACCGTAGGCAGGGCTGTGTCCTTGCTTCAGAGACAGCTCGTACTCAGCTTGGGGTCTGTGAAATGACAGTTTCACAGAAGAGGATTCAGAGTCTCAGAGAGATTAGGTGACAGCCAGGCGGCTGGCCGTGGCTGAGCGGGGCTCGGGCTGGGGCTCTGGTCTCACCTGGGACTTGGGAGCAGTAAAGGCGTGGGGCAGTCAGATCTTTCCCTCGGGGCAGGGCAAGGGGCCCTAGGCACGGACGGCCCGGCCAGAGATGGCCATTTGACGATTCCGCTGTCTGAGGCCTCAAGCTGGATTCAGGCCAGCCCTGCTTCTGGGCTTGTCACAGTGTGGGGAAACTTGCGTCCTCCCAGGATGGAGACCAAGGTCCAAGCTGAAGCAAGGTGGCCATTAGATGGAGAAAGCGCGGGACTGGGTTCCTGGAAATCTCCAACCACAGTCCAGACGCTTTCTAGCCGTGTCATCTCAGACACATGTTTCGCCCTGAGCCTCGGTTTCCATTTATGATGGCAATAACAGGACAGCCTTGTTCTGGGGACAGAGAGAACTGGCTGGTATGAACCGTAAACCATTATTAGCAATGAGCATTACTCCTGTCACCTGTTGTCTCTCCTTGGAGCAGCTCCCTGCTGCGGCACCAGCCTGCCCGCCATTTCCTAAGCAGGGCGTGCTGCGGCCTGAGGCTGCGGGTCCCTGGGTCCCAGCTCCGTTCTGTGCCACTCAAGGGCCTGTGACTCACACCAGCCTGAAGAATGGGCCAAGACTCAACTCAAAGAGAGTGGCGGCTGGGGCCTCCTCCCCAGAAACATGCTCCCTGAAGTCCCAGGTGCCCCAAGTTCCTCCGTGGCACCCCGGATTCCTTGGCCCCCCATGAAGGCTGAGGGCGCCAAGAGAAGCCGCCCTCAGGCAAGGACAGGCGGTATGGTGGCGGCCATTGGGGTTGGAGATTTTCCAAGCACGAAGAGGAACTGAGAACTGTGGGAATGTGCTTTGGGCAGGCCAGGGTGGGCTGGGCCTGGGTGGGAAGGGGCCACTGCCCTAAGGAGCCCGGACCGTGGGGTCCTGGGGGTGCGGAAGAGAAGGGGACCTGCGGGCCGGCTTCTGCGGGGCAGAGGGTCACTGTGAGGTGCTTACAGTTTGTCCAGAGAGAGATGGCCAGGCAGTGGGAGGTTGGGGGGCTGTGTGGGGAAGGAAAGAGGAAGCCATGGGGAGAGGGGGGATGGGGCTGCTGGCGATGGAGTCGGGAGTGGGGGCTGGGGGCCTGGGGCCACTCTGGCCACAGCCACTTCACTCCTCCCGGTTTCGGTTTGTAAATAGCTGCTGGCTCCGTGCAGGCGGGACGGCCCTGCCCCTCCTGTGGCCTGTGTCCAGGGAGGCCTGGGTCTGAGTAGCTGCAGAGGCACAAACGCTGGGCCCGGGGACCCCAGGACGCATCAAGGCCGGTCCAGCCCTTGGCCTGGGTAGGCACGTCCTGGTGGGCCCGGCCCCGGGCAGCCTCAACCTGTGGTCATTGAGGTGATGCGGCTGAGGCAGAACTTGATGACTTGGCCACATTGGACTTATTTATAACTGGGCCTCCGTGGGCAGAAGCAGCTGCTGAGCCGCCAACTCAGCACTTGGGCTGGCCCAGGGCACCAAGGCAGAGGACAGGATGGGGGGGCCCAGGCTGGCCTGATGGCCCCTCGGGCTGGGCCCCACGGCCTTGGGATGCCAAGGCCTCTCGGGCTCTGTCTATAGTGGGCGGCCCTAGAGGTGTCGGGGGAGCTCCCCGTGGGGCTTGCATCTCAGGGCCGCCTGGACCACGGCGGTGGCTGAACTCAGCTACTGGACAGGCCAGTTCCCCGGAGGCTCGGGCCCCAACCTTCCTGAAAAAATGACTCTTCCTCCAGAGGTCAGATGCTGTCAGCAAGACGAGAAGCAAAGTCATCTCCCCTCCCCTTCTTGCAATAGCAGCTTAAAAACAAAACAAAGCAAAACAAAACACGTTCGGGAAGAGGGCAGCGCCTCATCCTGAGGCCTGGCCCTAATGGTGGGACTCTAGGCACCTGACAGATGGGGAAAGGCTGGGTCCCTCCCGAGACTCCCGTACCACATGGTGCTCATCACCGTGGGGGACTGGAAGGGCCGACCCTGCCCCTCCCCCCAAACCACCGCTGTCTGTCTTCTGAGGCAGAACACGAGGAGGGCAACAGGCCCTCTCCTGAGGTTGGCAGGAATACAGAGGTCCTTAAAACCTTCCTCCCACTTTGGATCCTTCTGGATCACCTTGTCACCTACCACTCCCTCTGACTGTCCCGTCAACACGCTGCCTTCCAGTCTCGGCCCTGGCCTTCCCACCTCCAAGCCTTGTTCCAGTCTGGCCCCCCGCGGGGCATGCCCTTCCCATCTCCCCAGTCTACCCAAGTCTCCTTTCTGTCCAGGCCTATGCGGAGCACCCCCAGCTTCAGTGCTCACCCTGCCCCCAAAGCGGAGGCTCTTGGAATGTAAGAATCAAGGCCGAATTAGGGCAGAAATGGGCGAAGGATTTTAGGCCACAGGTGTCATGATCACTACGCAAAAGAGAAAACCAAGGCCTCGAGCGGGCCAGGGATGGCCAAGCCATTCAGTGAGTGAAGGACAGAGCTGAGACCAAAGCCACGTGCCCTGACGCCGGCCCAGAGCTCTCACCCCCGGGGCTCTGACCTTTTGGGCCACCTGCTCAGCCTTGAGTAACAGCCCTGCCTGACTCCTTCCTCTTGGCGGAAGCTGTTGGGGTGGGAAAGACGGAGGCCTGGGGTGGGGGCTAACTCAGGCCATCTAGCCCGGCCTGGGGCTTGGGGTGGCAGGCCCACTTAGGCTCCTCTGGGCAGGGTCGGGGCGCCCAGCCCAGAGCCACCCAGGCTGCAGCTGCCCTGTTTCCACATCGACAGTAGCAAGTCCGGCGCCTGAGAAAACAGGAAGCGCCCAGTCACCACAGGAAGCATGTGTGCGCAGCCTCCCCACCCCCGGCCCATTGCAAAACGCCAACAGCCCCATTACCACAGGCACCGCACAGTGGCAGGCGAATGGCTCCGGCCACTGGCAGGCTTGCGGGGCAGCCCGACAGGCAGACTCCAGCCCTTCCCACGGGGGCCAGGCCACAGGGTGACGTCCAGCTGCAGCCTTGAGGAGCCGGGGCTTCCCAGGCTTCAGGCCTCATGCCTTCCTCTGGGTCCTCAGACCAGTCCCTGGACCAGCCTGAGCCAGGCCTGCCTAGGCCATTGTTAAATCAGAATATAGGGTCAGGGGTCACAGAGAAGCCATTTCTCTGCGCTGGTGGTTGGCATCTGAGGACTCTGTGCCTGGCCCTCAGACCCTGACTGGGCCCAATCCCCAAGCCTCACTGAGGCCGTTGGCCAGGACCCCCCCCCCCCGCCCCCCCAACGACCCCAGGGAGCCATCTGCTTTCAAGTCCACAACGGCCTGCCACACCCTCTGCCCAGCCCCAGCCCTGCCCCTGTGACGCTTTGCCAGCTCCTGGGGTCCTACCCAGGCTGGCCTTTGGGAGGCCTGGGCCCCTGCTCATCCCGCCCTGGCTGCCCCGACTCACCTCCCGTTTCTGGCCCCCTGAGCTCAACCCATGGAAGGATGTAGGAGTCCGGCGAGGCCGAGGCTGGTGCCTGGGGAGGTCTGTGCTCCTCCGGCCCCGGGGACAGCAAGGAAAAGAGAAGAGAGCAGAGCATTTCATGGCTATAATAAATCAAAGGGGGAAGTCAAGCGGGAGAAATAAGAAACTTCCCTACCCTGGGCACAGGGACCTGCCAGGCAGCAGCAGCGCCTGGAGCCCCGTGGCCTTCCCTCCTCCCTCCTGCCTCCTTGGCCAGGGCCCAGAACTGGTGCCCTCTCCTCGGACGTACGCACTTCACCTGCACGGGGACCCGCTACCCTGGGCTTCCAACAACCCTTCTTGCCGCGCGCCCTGGGGTTCAGCACCTCTTGTCTCTGGGACGCAGTTTCCTCTTACTGGGCACAGAAACCTGCGAGTCGGGTGCTGGTTGCATACAGAGAGAACTGAAGATGGGCAATGCCCCTCTGGACAAGGACGCTCAGGGGCTGCAGGGAGGGGTGAGACATCCCGAGGATTCCTAGCAGGAGAGCCGGCGTGGGCTGAACAACCGTCTGTGGGAGGAGACCGGAGGGCCCCGGGGAAGAGGCAGGAGCACAGGGGCACAGAGCAGAGGCAGGGAGAGCCCCAGACCGTGAGGGGACAGGCAGGGTCTTGGCCTCAGCTCTGCCCCTGCGCCCTCTCAAACCAGACTGAGGGCCCAGGGCCTGGGGTCCACTGCTCAGGCGCCGTTCTGCACCATGGCATGTCTTCCTGGGACATCCATTCAGGCAGAGACTTGGAGAGAAAATTGTTTGTTTTGTTTTTAAGTGGAGGGAAGCTGACATATTAAAAAGAAGGACAAACAACTGTACGACTCTTTAAGATAAAATAAGGAACTTGGGAAACTTTTCAGCTAGTTTGGAGGCCCCCACGAGCCATGCCTTCAGGTGCCCTGCAGGCCATCCTCCAGCTCCTCAGCCATCGGACACACGGGTGAAGACTGAGGGCACCCCTACTTGAAGCCCTCCTGAGACGGTGCGCTCACTCTCTGGCTCCAGGCGTCTCTGCTCTCATTAGGAGCCCATTCCCCTCCTCCGATCCAGCCTTGGGTCTCCCGGTGACATCTCCCGGTCAGCGACGAGCCTGCTGAGTTCAGGGTCCTCAGGAGAGAGTGGCTGGGCCTGGGATGCCTCCGAGCCTCTGAGATCACCTGCTTTACTCGCAACCTCATCAGGTAGATGAGATAAGAAAGCGGCAGCGGCTGCTGGTGTCCAGACCGAGAGCCAGACAGATCCAACAGCGCACGGTGGGTGAACCTGGGCCTGTGAGGTCATCTCTCTGAGCCTCGCTTTCCGCGTTTGGAAAACGCCTATCTTGAAAATGTGCAGGGTGTTCCTGTGGCCAGCACCGCACAACAGAGGCCGCTCCCACCAACACGCCGAAGCCCCACTTCCTCCCTCCTTCCCCCTTCACCTGCCAGAGTCGGGGTGAGAACCTTTGCTCCCAGTTCTTCTCTGCAGCCCAGGGCCGCGACCTCACTCTGAGCTGTCCCGATCTGGGAGAGCGCTGGAGCTGCGGTTCCCAGCCCTGCACTAAGGGGCTCCCTCTCTGGGACAGAGACTGTAGAGGCCCAAAGGCGGGGCTCTAACCAACCGAGCTACCCGGGGCCGGGGCCAGGGCTCACCAGGCACGTTACACACACAGTATCTTATAACCCCCAACCCCCCAGCAGCTGCAGGTATTCTGATCCCCATTTCACAGATGAGGAAACTGAGGCCCAGAGGGGAAGGGTGACTGGCGCAAGGTCAGCTGGCCAGAAGGTGCAGCTCTGGCTGCAGCTCAGAACTATCATCAACACAGTGGAAATCCTATGCAAACCTGGAGGCAAAGCAGCACCTCTTTGTCTGGAAAAAGGCTTCAGGCCTTTTGGAGCGTCACTGCTGCCCAGGTCCGCGGTGCTGGCTTATCCCCAGTTCCCCTGCTCTCTTCCCATCACCAGAATCTCCTGCTTCTCCTAGGCCAGGTATAGGATATCAGAGCTAGACAAGTTCTAGCCTCAGGTGCCCATGAGAGCAGAGAGATGATAAAATCCAGAAAGGTAAGCAGACCCCCGAATCCAGTGCTCCTCTTGGCTCCCTGGCCTGGGCATGTGCGCCTAGCAGCGTCAGGTTACGTCCTGGGGAGACGGACCCAAGGAGGCAGCTGTCCCCACTGATTAGAACCAGGGCATCGGTGCTAGACATTCACGGGCTTAAATCTCAACTCTGGCCCTGAGACATCATCCCGGGGCATGTGACTTCACCCTGAAATGGAGAGGAAAAGGCCTCTCCGGGCCTGGAGATTTCACAGAAGGGAAATTTGTCTCTAAGGGCTCAGCCCTTCTTCACGCATGGCCTCATTTAAGCTTCCTAGCAGTTCTGACAAATAGGTACAGTATTACTCCCATTTTATAGATAAAGAAACCAAGGTACAGGGG
Source organism: Pteronotus mesoamericanus (assembly GCF_021234165.1). Taxonomy (NCBI): domain Eukaryota; kingdom Metazoa; phylum Chordata; class Mammalia; order Chiroptera; family Mormoopidae; genus Pteronotus; species Pteronotus mesoamericanus. Next base: position 934,631 of record NW_026555299.1, on the reverse strand, counting down.
TCTTCCCACGGTCACACAGCCTTGCAGGAGCTCAAACCCCTACCCCCTGTGCCTCGAGCCAGATGCACTCACATTGCCCCAGAGAGGTCCCCCTGCCTTTTCTCCTGGGAGCTGCTCCCCACCACCCCCACCCACAGGGTCAGAGGCCCTACGTGACAACCAGGACTGCATGGGACTGCCAGGGCTCGGCCCTGCCTAGCTGCTGAACGGTCCCCAAGTGCCTGACTGCCCTTGCTCTTGGGCTGGGCTTGCAGACAGCTGCCTGGGCACGCAAGGGGTGGGGCCCCCGCCGCAGCAGGGCCTCCGCAGGCAGCCCCCCTGCTGTGCTGGGCCGCCCTGCTCTGCAACCACGCTGGTGCTGCTGTCTGCCCTCTCCTGTAAGAAGAAGGGTGTAAGCTTTTCCAGGAGGCCTTGTGGGTGAGACCAGAAAACCAAAAACATGAACTTCTCACTTGCTTGGGTCCCTCCTCAGGTCCTGGGAGAGAGGCCTGAACAAATTTATATTTGTGGCCCTGTTTGGGTATGCTCAGTGGGTTAGACCATCGGCGGTTGAGGGTTCAATCCCTCGGCCCAAATTTTTAAATTTCTATTTGTGACTTTGTCATCATTTCTCCAAGAGGGCCCCCCAAACTGTATAAGCATCAGGCTCCACAAAACCTAGCTCAGTCCCGAGTGGGGGCAGTGGAAAGAGTTCCACCTCCCTCCCGGCTTGCTTTGTGCTGGTGGCTCTGTGACTTGAGAGACCTCCACTTTCCCATCTATACAATGGGCATGGAGCCAGGAGAGGCGGGGGTTCAGCAGGGTCAATGAGAGGAGCTCAGGGTACCCATCCTTTACAAAAAGCCCAAGTCCACGCAGGCCTTTCACCTGATTCCACTCCAACAGCCCTGTAAGCGGCAGTGGAGGCTCCCGCCCCCATTTTCCAGTTAAGATCACTGAGGTTTGGAGCTGAAAGAGCAAGCTGAAGCCCCACCTCTCGCTGCTCCCTGGGGGCTCGGCAGTCCCACGCTGCCGAGCCCGAGCGCGGGGCTGGGAGGAGGGAGCCGCCGGGCAGACCTTGGCTCCGGGAGTGGCTCCGGGAGTGGGGACGGCTCGGCGGAGGCCAGGGGAGGAGGCAGTGTCCCGCACTGTCTCACCGCAGAACCGACCTCAGCCCTTATCTACTCCGGCAGCTTCCGCCCCCTACCCCAGCCCCCCGCCGCAGGCCTGGCCCCCGCCCCCGCCTCCGGAGGGCCGGCCCGGAGCGCCCCTCCCCCACGCCCGCCAGCCCCCAGGGAGCGCCGAGTGCAGCGGGCTGTGCCCAGCGGAGCAAAGAGGGGCCCGGCCCCCAGGTGAGGGGCGGGAAGTGATAAATAACTCCGTGGGGGAGGAGGGGGCGCCATCTCACTAAGGCCTTCCCTGCACCGGCTTGCCCACCCCGATCAAAGAGAGGCTCCCCCAACCAGACCTCTTCACCCCAAGGCTAGGAGGGAGTTTGCGGTCCCTTATGGCCGCAGGGAAGAGGAGGAGCAGTGGGGTCGGTCTCCTCGAGGGATGCGACCCTCCTGACACACCCGCACACGCGGGGTTCAACGCCCGTGGACGTCCCTGGCACAGCTGTGGGAGGCAACAGAAGTGGAGACACTTCAGAGAAAGTGAAAAGCAACGCACAAACTGGAGGAGACGTCTGCCTCGAACGACCCAAAGGATAAGCATTCAAAATACATGAAAACTCTTGCAAATCCTTAGGGGGAAAAAAACAACAAACAAACAAGTGATCCCACAGAAAAATATATAAAAGACATGAATGGGCATTTTTACAGAGGAGGAAACGTTTGTCCAATGCCGTCTGAGGGATGCTCAGTCTCATTGGTGATGAGGGAAATGCAAATGAAGACCACAACGAGATGCTATTTCACACCACTCTTAAGAGCAAAAATAGGCAACCCTGGCAGCACCAAGTGTTGGAGAAGAGGTGGAGCCACGGAATCTCCAGTGCGTTGCTAGTCAGACTGCAACTGATATAACCACCAGCCAGCGCTGGCGCACACACGATCTAGCCTTATCTCACAAAGCCGAGGCCCAGCATAATCAAGAGAAACTTTGGCATGTGCTCCAAGAGACAGCGACAAGAACTTTCAAAGCTGTCCTGGTTTGTTTTGTTTTGTTTTGTTTTGTTTATTTTTAAGAAGGAGGAAGAGGGAGAGAACAAGAGAGGGAAAGAAACATTGATGGGTTGCCTGGGACCAAACCCCCAAGCTAGGCATGTGCCCTGACCAGGAGTCCAACTGGCAAACTTTTGGTTCATGGGCAGCGCTCAACCACGCCAGCCGGGACTGTCCTGTTCTTAACAGCAAAAATCCAGAAGTAACCCAGGTGCCCTTGAGCCAGAAAATGGCTAAATAAATTACAGTGGATTCATTTACACAGCAGCACATCATTCAGCAGTGAATAAACTAGTTCCACAGAGTATCATGCATGAACCTTAGCACAATATTGTTGAATGAAAAAGCCTGGCCCAGAAGACAAATACCCTGTGATGTTCAAAACCAAGCCAAACCCAATGTTGGCGCCTACCTTTTAATAGTTTTGTTTTGAGGGAATGACGGGATTACCCCCCCGCCCCCACAAAAGACTCAAGAGTAAACTCAAGACTCAAGGATAATACTGATAAAGTATTACAACAAGTAAGAAAATGGGGTAAGAAAACAAGTAGTTGGGTTCTGTGCACTATCAGCAAGTCTTCAAAATATAATGGGGCCCTGACTGATGTGGCTCAGGTGGTTGGAGCATCAACCTGTGAAAGGAAAGGTTGAGGGTTCAATTCCCGGTCAAGACACATTGCTGGGTGGCGGGTTTGGCAACCGATCGATCTTTCTCTCTCACAACCTAGGCATGTGCCCTGACCAGGAATGGGACTAGTTACCTTGCAAGACGATGCCCAACCAAGCCATCCTGGTCAGAACATGCTTGTCTTTCTCTCCAGAAGCCCCCAGCGGGGTGGTGGTGGTGGTAGCGGAGGCCTATGTATACAGAGGACAAAACTATGGGCCCCAAAGACACACAACACTGAAGTCTTTCAGGCTGGACAGATCCATTAGGCTTCGGGGAACAGGCGGTCTTGTAAAACGGCTGGGTTTTAATCAGCAAAGATAGCAGAAGGAGGAAATCATGCCAGGCCTGCCAAGGATGGACTGGGAGTTGCAGAGGGGGTGGGAAAGGCAGAGAGGCTGGACAGGAAATAGTGAGGCTCGGCTGTACGTGGGCTGCCCGTGGAAGATTTGCTGATGGGTGGGGTTGGGAGGGAGAGGCCCTGTGGAGTTTCGAGGCATCATCTGTCCAGGGTTCAGGATTCATGGGCGAAAGCACCCCAGGAGCTCACGAAGGCGCTAAGGCTGCTCTGGAAAGAACAACTTGAGTGAGAGTTAGGGTCAGGGGTCCCAGAGGGTCAGGTCCGGCTCGGAGAGGTGGAGCCCGAGGCCTCTGTGGGAGCCGTGGGTTCTGGATGAGCACCTGCTTCTGCCTCTTTCCATCTGAGACCTTGGACAAGGCGTTCACCGCCCTGAGCCTCTGGTGCCTTTCTATGGGAGATCGCTGCCTGCCTGCAGACCCCCAGAGGCGGCCCTGGGAAGGCGAAAAACCCGCTCTGGCAGCAGCAGAAGTGTGCGTCCGCCCCAGCCGGGAGCCTCTAGCCCTGCGCTGCCGGTGGAGGGGGAGCGGTGTCAGAGCATCAGCAATGGCAGGCCGTGCTGGTCCCGTGGCCACTGCCTGCTCAGTAGGCCCAGCCACTCTCACCTGGGAATAGAAGGCTGGGGCATAGATGCTACGAAAGGCTGATCTTAGAGGTGCCTGACTCGGGAGCAACGCGTTCAAGTTAGAACCTGGGCAATCCAGCCAAGTCAAAGAAGTGGGTCTGCAGCCCCCGATCCCTCCTGGACACTCAGATCCCAGCAGCCAGTGTCCAGGCCCATCTTGCCCCCCTGAAACCTCCATCACTGAGACCTCCAAATGAACCGATCAGTGTGCTGAAAAAAGCTCCTCTGTGCTCACAAGCAGGGGAGAGAGGATGCCCTCCCCCCACCCCATGTCTTCATCTCTTTTTTTCATTGCTGTAATATTTTCTGTACACCCATGTAGTTATACCTATAAACAATATCTAACCCTTAAATAGAACTCCCATATGCCAGGTAAAGTTCTAAGGGCCTTATATATATTCACTCATTTAATCCTCACGACAATCTGATACAGTAATTCATTTTACAGATCAGGAAACTCAGGCATAGGGAGTTAAGTAATTTGCCCCAGGAGACCTACTACCAGAGTCTAGCTGTCTTAACCATAACCACAATCTAGAAGACATATATATACATACATATACACATACATACATACATATGTACATGCAGTCATGTGCTGCATAACATTTCAGTTAATGAGGGCCCATCCACATATGTGACGGTGGTATACCATACAGCTTAGATTTACACCGTCTAGGTTTGTTTAAATATACTCTATGATGTTTACACATATATGTGTATGTATTAGGTTTATATATAATTTTTTACATAAATGCATTGCAGAAATATGATTGTATACTTGTTTTAATATTTTTAAAATTTCCTTTTATATTTTTTCCTCCCTACACCATGGAATTCATGTTAACACCTTGAAGTGTGATCTTCTATATTTTTTATTTATAAGTCCATGTATACTCACCAGTATACATGGACTTATATATACGAATAACTATAATCACATGTATGTATATATATAATTATATATATGGTTCCTTTTGTCATTATTTTAAAATAGTGGTTTATATTAAGTAAATACACTTATGTCTCCTTCTCAGTTATACCTGGAAGCCCCTGGGAGATCTAATTCTTTTTATTTTTTTTAAGACCTTATTTATTTATTTTGAGAGAGAGGGGAAGGAAGGGAGAAAGAGAGGAAGAGAAATATCAATATGCAAGAAATACATTGATCAGTTCCCCCTCACATGTCCCCAGCCAGGGATCTGGCCGGCAACCCAGGCACGCGCCCTAACCAGGAATCAGCCCAGCGGCTTTTTGGTTCACAGGCCATCACTCCATCCACCGCCCACCACCGGGGCTGGCTCTGCCTCTAACAGTCACACTTTAGTCCACCCGCCAGGTCTTTCTACCTGGCCCTCCCACTCGTTATCTTCTAGAATCCCATCCTCAACCACAATGGGCTTATTTCTTTAATCCATTAGGGACTGTGATGGCGGAAATTTCAGGCTGGGTGAGAGGAAAGGCCAGCGAGAAAGCAACGAATGGCATTTCTGGCTGGGGCTTGCCTGTCCACTGGCTGGTACCCAGCAGCCCTCAGCCCCCAGAGACAGGAATGCTGACTGTGTTATTGTGAAATCATTTGTATATTGTGAAGTGCTTTGCATATGATGGAGTGATTTGCATACAGGGCAGAGGCTGTCTGAGAGATCCCAGAGCAGCATCCCTGAGAGTCGTTCTCCCTTTGCAAAGAATCCAACGCAGGGCTTCCACTTCAGAATTCAGGGAGGGGCACAGGAGGGCATCCTGGCCCACCTGTGGGCCTGGTCAGGTAAGGCAGACAGGGGGCTCTCAGAGGAAAACTGATCCCACCTGGTAGGAGCTGGGAGTCTAGACATTAGAGTGTGAGGTAGAACAGGGCATTGAGGACTGAGTGTGCCCTCAAAACCCCCAGAAGGGGACAGCGACTCAGCACAGATGAAGGGAGCTGTCATGGGAGGCCGATGAGGGTCAGAGGCTTGGAGAACCCCGCCTTCACAACCCCTGCCCAAGTAAGTACCCACATGGCCCTTCCTGAACAGTCTTCAGCTCTGGCTGATTCCCAGAGAAGGAGGCAAAGTGGAAACACAGAGCCAGACCCCTGCCCCCTGGAAGGGAGGCGCGATATCACAGGCTCAGGGTTCAGGGACACCCAGGTTTGAATCCTGGCTCTGCCATCGTGCTGTGGTTTCACCCTGGGCTCACACTGACCACCTCAATGGGCTAGAATGAGGATTCACATAGTAGGTGTTCAGTAAATCGCAGTTACAATAATAATGTTATTGTTGCTCTACTGGTCTAAGAGGTCAGGCCAACTTCCTCTAGGTGCGGGGAGCACAGAGCCCTTGCTCCCTCAGGTTTGGACTTCAGAGCAGCAGTGTCAAACCACCATGCATTGGACCCCAAAGGGTTACAAACTGGAGACAAAGGCCTGAGGTTCCCAGCGAAAAACCAAAGCATAAAAATAATTCGATGAGTAAGAATAAAATTCCCTCTTCTGAGGTTCCCGGGTCTAGGCCCCTCCCTGCGGCAGGCACTTCCCCTTTCCCTTGTTCATGGAGGAGCCTGGCCTGGCTGACTCAGAAGTGGACGCCCGCCCGCAGCCGTCCTCCCATTCGGGACTGGTCCGGCCAGCGGCGGGCTGCGAGTCTGGCAGTCGAGCGCGCCCCCGTGCGGCCTCGAGGAAGACTGCAGCCCGAGAGAAGAAGCGGAACCCAGACCCGCACGCCCAGCCGCCCAGCGGCTCGCGGTCCCTGCGGCACCACCGCCTTCGCCCAGCCCAGCCTGGCTGAGCGCGGTACCCACGGTTCTCCCACTTCCGCCCGGCCCTCCTCACCACCCCCGTGGCCGGGGCCCAGCGGAAGTGCGCTGGGCGTCCGGATCCCCCATGGCCGCGAAACGGAAGCGCTCCCGGACAGCCACTCCCCACAACACCGCGGCGCGCGGCGTGTCGGGTTCCGGACAGGTCCCGTGTGACGTGGCCGCGTGCTGGGGGCGGCTCCGGGCCGGGGGCCGGGCTGCGGGGCCGGGCGGGGCAGGCCTGGGGCGGGGCGCGGCGCCGCAGCTGGATGGCCGGGGCCGCCCGGAGCGCCACCGCCGCCGCAGCCGCACGGTGAGTGACCGCCAGACTTTCAGGGCCCGCGTCCCGGGCGAGATGGACCCGGCGATGCCCGAGACCCCGGCCCGCCTCTCCCTGGGCCGCCCTGGGCCTCTCGCCGAGCCCGGAGTTAAACTCCTTGGCTCTTCCCCCCCCGTCGCCCACGCGTGGCCCCCCACCCCTCCCTCGCTCTCCCCCTCCTCCTCTGCCTCTCCCACTATCTCCAGCTCTTTTTCCCTTGCCTCTGCCTCTTAATTTCTCCTTTCCTTCTCCTCTCTGACTCCGCACCCCCTTCCCCTCTCCTAAATCTGTCGTCCCCTCACTGCTACGTGACCCGCCTCGGCCTCCATGCCCGCCCTGGCCCTGTCCCGCCTCTGGACCCCAGTGGAGCCCAGGGAATTTCATCAGGGTCTCTCGTTTAAGCCTGGAGATCCTGAACGGGGACATCTTTTCCACCGCCAGAGGCAGCTGCTTCCCCTCCCTCCCACCTCTAGCAGCAGATGAGGAAACTGAGGCAGGGACATCTGCAGCTCAAGGTCACAGCCAGCACGAGGCAGGGCAGACCACATTTAAATCTCATGCCTGAGTTTCCAGATGGAACTTCTCCCTTGGTTGATTCACATCCTTGTCCTGTGGTGACCTGCTGGGTACATTCCTGCTGCCCAGTGCTGTGGGCCTCCGACAACACAAGAAGGGCTCTCTGTACCTCCTCCATGCCCGACACATTCACTGGCATTATCAGGCTCCTCTCATGTGCACAGCTGTGTGAGGGAGGCGACATTTATCTTCATTCTACAGAGAAGGAAACTGAGGCTTCGAGAGGGGGCTGCAGGGACCCGCAGTCAAACAGCTGGAAGTAACACAAAGTTAATGGCAGTGCTCTGAGCATCTCTGAGGCAGCTCCTAAGTGAAGGATGCTTTCTCTTCACTCCCACCCCCAGCTGTTTCTGTACCCCAGGGACATTGGGCTTGTTTCCTAGGAAGAAGCTCTAATGGTCCTGTCCTTGCTCAGCTGCTTGGCTTCCCCACCTGCACCTCCTAACGTTGTCCCATCAAGCTAGATAGTGCCAGCCTCAGTCCCTGCGATGTCCTCATCAGGGTGCATCCTGGCGGCAAAACCTCCCCTGGCAGCGAGAGACACCCGGCTGGGCCGGGCCTGCCGGTGGCTGAGGGGAACCCAGCCAGCGCCTCACCCTGTCATTAGGGAAAGTTTAGCCTCGGGCAGACGTGCTGACACACAGTCTGAAACTCGCCCAGAAGGAAAAAATGTGTGGTCCTTGGAGTGTGGAGAAGCAGGGAACCTTTGCTCTGGGCACCCGCCATTTGGATCTCCAGAGGCCGTGGGCCAGGCAAGCGGGAGAGCAGATGCCGGGACGTGGTGGATCGGGAAAGTGAAGATGCCATATTTCTTAAGCTGGTGTTCAGCTTAGGGTGGCAGCTCACGTAAGTGGCCTTTGTGTTTTTCAGCACCTGGCATGCCTGGATGTCCCTGCTCTGGCTGTGGCATGGCGGGCCAAAGGCTCCTCTTCCTCGCTGCTGTTGCCCTGGAGCTCCTGGGAGGGGCTGGGGGTTCCCAGCAGGCCCTCCGGAGCCGGGGGGCTGCAGCAGCCTGTCGCCTAGACAACAAGGAAAGCGAGTCCTGGGGGGCCCTGCTCAGCGGGGAGAGGCTGGACACCTGGATCTGCTCCCTCCTGGGCTCACTCATGGTGGGACTCAGCGGGGTCTTCCCGTTACTGGTCATTCCCCTGGAGATGGGGACCACGCTGCGCTCAGAAGGTGGGTGACCCTTCTCTGCACCCTGGGGCAGCCAGCAGCATGGGAAACATCCCAGCTTACGGTGTGACTGAGGAGGAGAGTGAGGGCAGAATATGATTTCTTGCCTTGGTCCTGTGAGACCAGGGTGCACACTGCTCATCTGTTCACTCATGTGTGTTCTTTTGTTCTGAAAGAGTAACTGTCAGCGAACACTCACCAAGAAGCAATATAGATAGTGGATAGAGATATGGATGCCAGAGGCCCGTGTTCAGATCTTGGCTCTGCCACTTCCCAGCTGGGTGCCATTGAGCAAGTTACTTAACTTCGCTCTGCCTCAGGCCAACGTTAAAAATGGGGGTAACAGTAGTGTCTACCTCATAGGTACTATTGTGACAATTAAGTGAACTCATATCAGCAAAGCACTGCCTGGAGCAGGGAAAAGGCTGTGTGTTTGCGGGCCCGGTGCTGGGTGTGAGGGTGCCGTGGCCAGCAACGCCCTGCCTTTCCCTGTGGTCTCTGTGCATAGTGCAGAGGAGCTCTCACACCAGAAGCCCCTGGGTCAGCCTTGCCCACGAACACACGAGAGGCTGGTCGCAGGCATGCCTCTGGGAAGGGGTCTGGGAGGCAGGGCACAGGCACGGGTGGAGGCTTTCCCTTGGCTACCCGTTTGCATGGTCTGCATGTGCCGTCTATCCACAAATGACATGTTGTAATGAATAGCCCACAAGGTCGGATGGGGAGCTGCTAACAATACAGGTGCCTTTCGCCCCCACCCAAGAGTGTGACGCAGTGAGTCTGAGAGGGCCCCAGGCGCTCATGCTCCCGGTCACTGGGCTGAGGGCTGCCACACAGGCTGCGGACAGAGGCGTCACTCCTGCGCATCAGCTCAACCCGTCTTGTGTGACCTGCGAGGTCAGAGTAGGGAGGATTTGGATGATTAGCTCCATTTGACAAATGGGGAAGCACAGGTACGGGGAGGTTCTCTGACCATCCTGAAGTCACACTGCCTCTGCCCTCTGGGCTTCAGTTTCTTTCAAACCGTTTGGATATGGCCCCCTTAGACACTTCCAGCTCTGGAAGCTGCAGGCTGGCAGAAGTCCCCAAATCTCTGTTACTTTGCTGAGAGCAACAGTGGTTGAGAAAAGAAAATTCCCATTTAATGAGTGCTTGCTCTGTGCATTGTCACTGGATTCCCACAAGATCTCTGTCAGATAGGTACCATTATCCCTAGTTTACAGAAGGGGAAACTGAGCCCCAGCAGTACTCTGCCCCAGGTCACCAGCTGGGGGGTTGAGCTGCTGGGGCCTTGAGCACGAGGCAGCAGTGGCTCACAGTCATCGGCGGTCTGGAGTATTCTGGGGAGCACCCAGCCCCTGCTGGGCCTGGGGGCGGGGACCAAGGAAGGGCAACAGCCCTTGTCTGGCCTCAGAGAGGCTGACGAGCTGGGTGGGACAACACAAAGAGCCATAAGCTGGGAGGGGCAGGGGTCGGCCGGGGCCCTGGTAGGCCAGCCCCCAGGCCCTGCATCCGTGCCTTGCAGCTGGGGCCCGGCGCCTGAAGCAGCTGCTCAGCTTTGCCCTGGGAGGGCTGTTGGGCAACGTGTTTCTCCACCTGCTGCCTGAGGCCTGGGCCTACACGTGCAGCTCCAGTCTTGGTGAGTGAGGTCACAGGCTGGGGGCAGGGGGTGGCGCTTGGGGGAGCTGGTCCCCATACCCAGCGCTGGCTGGGGCCCTGCCTGCTCTGCCGGAATGACTGGGAGAGGGGCTCTGGGCCTCTGGCAGGGAACTTGTCCTGGTCCCTGCAGCAGTCCCTGGGGTCCTGCTGCCCCACCAGCCAGTCCTGGCCCCCTGCCCCTGTCCCTGCCCCGGCCTAGGTCCCATTCCAGACGGCACCCCCTCTGTGGCCCTGGCTTGGCCTGGCCTGTCAGTGCTGCCCCTGCAGGTGGTGAGGGGCAGCGCCTGCAGCAGCAACAGCAGCTGGGGCTATGGGTCATCGCTGGCTTCCTGACCTTCCTGGCTTTGGAGAAGATGTTCCTGGACAGCAAGGACCAGGAGGGGACCAACCAGGTGAGCCTGAAACTCCAGCACCTGGGGACCGCAGTCTCCGTTTTGTGGTGGCGTCAGGGCTGGAGGCTCAGCTTCAGAGCTGAACCCTGAAAGAAGGGCCTCTTGGCCCTTTCCTGGGACCTCTGGAGGTGGGGCCAGCTTGCTGGGAGGGTCTGGGGAGGGACGGCGTCAGCCCCCGCTGCGGCCTGTTCTCGCAGACTGATAGCAACAGCAGTGTGGGAGGCAGGCTTTTGAGTTTGGGGGCCCCCAGCTGATTGAGCAACAGAGAAGTCCAGCCAGATAAAAGGGGAGGTCCCTGCCTGTTTCTCCACCTCTCGCTCCCCTTCTGCACCCACCCTGGCCACGTGGGGGGGCATCTAATGTCACTTCTCCCTCCTTCTCCTGGCCCTAGGCCCCCAGCAAAGACCCCGTTGTTGCTGCCGCCGCGCTCAATGGAGGCCACTCTCTGGCCCAGCCGGCTGCAGAGCCCGGCCTGAGCGCTGTGGTCCGGAGCATCAAAGTGAGTGGCCCGCTCAGGGCCCCCTCCTGCAGCCACCCCGCCCCGAGTGGCCGGCCCAGGTCAGCCCTGCCTGCCCCGTTCAGCCGGCTTTCTCCCCCTCTCGCAGGTCAGTGGCTATCTCAACCTGTTGGCCAACACCATAGACAACTTCACTCACGGGCTGGCTGTGGCTGCCAGCTTCCTTGTGAGCAAGAAGGTGAGTGGCGGTCGGGGCAGGTGGGACCCAGGCGGTTCCAGTGCAAACGATGGTGTTCGTGTTGACCAGTTGGCTCTACCTCCAAAATAGGCCTCCAGCCCATCCCTCGCTGCCCCCTGTGTCGGCAGCGCCCCTGTCTGAGCCCCTAGTCTTCCCCACCACTCTCCTGGACACGGCCTTCTTTTGTCCCGAGCCACTGGCCTGTTCTCCTTGGTGTGAACACTTCTTGTTGGGACAACGGGCCTCTGCCAGGCAACTTCTGTAGGCTTCTCCCCCACCTTCTTCCTCTGCCCTCTGTCTGCCTACTATTGGACACCCAAGCTCTTTCCTTCTTCCTGGCCTCACCTCACACTGCGCCATCTGCCCGAGTGTTCTTCCTCCCACTCTGAACGGCCGGCTTCTCAGCCTTTTGGCCTTGGCCTAAAGGCACTTCCTCAAAGAGGCCTTTGCTGACCCCTCGTCTAATGAGGCCCCCAGTCCCACCATCCTGCACAGCAGCTGTCACAGCGTGTGTGATCACACGGTTCTTTGCATGTGTGCTCAATGCTGGCCTCCCTCCTCCAGACTGTTAGCTTCATGGGGGCAGGTTGATTGCTGGATTTCTAGTCGCCAAATGGTGGCCAGCCAGAGCAGAGCAAATAGAGGTAGACCGAGGGGACAAGTGGGTGCCCTGGCCCTCGGCACAGACCCCACAGACTCCCCTTCCTGCAGATTGGGCTCCTGACCACCATGGCCATCCTCCTGCACGAGATCCCTCATGAAGTGAGTTCCAGAGGGTCCCACGGGTCAGCTTTGGGGGCCTGGAGCTGGGGCGTGGGGCACTGGGATGGGGCTGCCTTGCAGCGGCAGCTCAGGGGCTGGACGTGGGAGGCATGGAGCTACTCGGCCCCTCAGGCTGCAGCCTCCCCAGGCCTGGGGTGCTAGCCAAGGGCACGTGGGCTGGGGACCAACAGAAGGCCCTTGCGGGGGGCTTGATGTGTGTGTCTCTAGACCGGAGGCCCACAGGGTCTGGGCCTGCTGGGGCCCAGAGTGATCGTCTGGACCTCCCCTCAGGTGGGCGACTTTGCCATCCTGCTCCGGGCCGGCTTTGACCGATGGAGCGCAGCCAAGCTGCAGCTCTCGACGGCACTGGGGGGCCTGCTGGGGGCCTGCTTCGCCATCTGCACACAGTCCCCCAAGGGAGTAGGTACGGGAGTGGTGAGTGGGGGCAGGCAGGTGGTGGTCAGCAGAGGGGCCCCAGCCCAGGGCACGGCTGCTCCCCCCAAAGTCCAGGCTGGGTTCTGCCCCTGGTCCCACCCTGTGGGAGAGGTGGGGCGCACACAGTTCCCTGGGCTCCCAGCCAGTGGACCCTCTCCCACTGCAGAGGAGACTGTGGCCTGGATCCTGCCCTTCACCTCTGGTGGCTTCCTCTACATCGCCCTCGTGAACGTGCTGCCCGACCTCTTGGAGGAAGATGACCCATGGTGAGTGGCCCACTGGGACTGACACTCACTCATGGGACACGTAGGGGCTCTTCCCCTTCCACCTCGTCCCATAAGGCCCCTTGAGCCCTGAACCCTCCCCCCACAGGCACTCCCTGCAGCAAGTGCTTCTCCTCTGCGCGGGGATCCTGGTGATGGTGCTGTTCTCGCTCTTCGTGGAGTAACGTCTCTGGTGCCCCACCCCCCACACAGCAATAAGAGACTCGGATTTACCCTGTGACCGTGTGCGAGGCAGAGGGGGCGAGTGTGAGAGCCAGCGAGCCTCCCAACAGACCAGAGGGTGTGTGTGTGTGTGTGTGTGTGTGTGTGTGTGTGGTGTGCACGTGTGAACACCGGTGTGTGAGACCGACACTGTGATCCCTCCGGCCCGGGGCCCGCGCCTGCCCCCCAGCCGCACTGCGCCCCTCTCCTTGCCACCCTGTCATCCTGCACCTCCCAGAGCAGGCAGCAAAGGAATAGCAGCGCTGCACCCTCGCAGCGGCCTCGCCCCACCAGGAGCCCCAGAGCTGGCGCCTGCGGGGGGCGCCGTAGGTCCCTGGCTGAGAGAGTAAACCTCTGCTCACGCACCCACCCTGGGCAGAAGTCGGGCAACTTCCCTGCTGCATCCATCGGCCTGGCCCTTCCTTTGCCAGCTCTAAGGCCAAAGAAAGGCGAAGCGGCACCCCTGCAGACCCCAGCCCCACTCAGCACTGACACTCAGCCCTCCCAGCACAGAGGTGGGAGGTGCTTTCCAAGGCCTTCCTCCTGGCCGCCCGCCCTGGGCCGGCTTCTGCCGCTGGTGAATGCTCCCTCGCTGCGCCAGCAGCCCTTGCCACTTCCAGCTGCCAAACAGCAGCAGGCAGGGCAGCCAGCAGCCCCGGGCCAGAGAGGCCTCCCGGTCCAGCTCAGGGACGCCTGTGCCAGCCCAAGGTCCAGGCGGATATTCCAAGGGCAGGAAGAGAGTGGCTCGTGGCTGCCCCTCCTTGCACGGGCCCCTTTTCCTGCCCCACTGAGGAGGGGTCAGCTGGGGGTGGCGCAGACCCCATGTCGTCAGCGCTCAGGAATGTGCTCCGGGAGAACGCTGAAGCCATAATCCCCAGTTATTTCCCTTGGCTGGCGCCCAGGTACTCAGCTGGCCACTCCACAGCCAGGCCCCAGCCCTGCTGCTCGACTGGACGTTCTCAGAAGTGGCCATTAAGACAGTCTGAATGGTTTTACAGCAGTTTTGCTGTGGTTCTGTTTGTATCTGTAAATACCTGTTCTATATATAAGATGCAAATAAAGATTATACAGACGTGCTGCCTCTGTTCTGCACACCATCACCCACAGTCGAGCAGGGCTCTTACGGGCACCTGTGCCCCAGCCAGGCCGGCGGCTCCATGGCCCCGGCTGCCTGCCAGCCTCCACTTGCCCCCACCTTCCACCCTTCTGCCTTGTGCTCGTCTCTGAACTGCCACCCTGCAGTGCTCCACTGAACAGGACAGCATTTCATGTTTCATGCGCTGTGCATTGTAGCCCACAGCTCCCCCGAGGGTGGTGCCCTCATTATACAGGCCCATGAGCCAGCAGCCTTTTCTCATTCTGAGTAACTTAATCAGCAAAGGGACCTCCATCCACAAAGGCATCTGCAGGTTTAGCCTCAATGAAATTATTTTTCATTAAAAAGGAAAGAAAATACAGATCCTTCAAAACCACACCCTCCCCACCTCTGACTGCTGTGTAAGGACAGGACCAGGCACGGGGGGGGGGGGGCGCGCTGCTTCCCCACAGTGCGCTCAGGAGAAAGAAGGGGAAGCGGAGTCCCACCTACCCTTTCCAAGCAAGCCACGCAGCTGCCAGTAGCCTGTTGGCTGAGAGAGTCTGCACGGCATCACTGAGTCCAGTACGGGGGCAGCACCCTCAGCCTGGTTGAGTCATCCTTTTCAGCAAAGGCAGCGACCTGCTGCACCTGAGGTGCCCAGGATCTGATGGGTCTGCACCTCATCTGTCAAGGAAGGAACCCAGGGCTCTGGCCGGCCCCCACCCTCCCCTTGGCAGCGCTGGGGCTGCTGCATTGAGCCCCAGGTGGTGCCTGCAGGTTTACTAGGACGCCAGGGCCAGGTGAGCGCCCCAAGTGGTTATGAGGGGGAGTGCAGGACCTGGGTGGCTGGGCCTAGAACCAGAAGCACTTGGGAGGCTCCACTGGGCTCCTCAGCTAAAGGATGGGGAGTCAATGGGACTGCCGTTAACTCTGGAAGGCCATTCAGGGGGGCTTTCAAAGGACATGGGGTCTGCCAGCAAGTGGGGCTGACGGCAGAGCCGTGTTCGCGAACACAGCATAACGAAAGGTTAGGCCTAGAAAGCCTCTCACAGTGGGTCCTGCTTAAGGTTCCCTTTTCAGCCAGAGGAAATGGACCAAAAGAGACAAGGGAGCCTGTGGGGAAACAGGAGACTCGGGCCTGGAAACAAAGGAGTTTCAAGGGGAAAAGACCCAGAGCCTGGCTTTCCAAGGAAGCAAGGCTGAGGGCCAGAGCACCAAAGTTCGAAAAGAAGGGGAAGGCTGGCTCTGTGTAGGGCCCTCCTTCTTGAGCTGCAGCGCCACAACCTCTGAGCTCAGCGAGGTGGGGCGGGCGTGGTGGTGGGGGTGCTGGAGGAACAAGGTGGGAGAGGCCGGAAGACAGAGGACAGCTGCAGCAGCTCACGCCCCGCCCCCCGCCAGCTCAAGTCCTCGCCCAGACGACTGGATGAGGGCCCACAGCTGTCTTGAGCTTCCAGGCAGCAGCAGCCCTTGGCGAAGGTTCTCGTGCAAGCACCCCCGCTCTTCCAGAGGCCAGGGAAGGTGAGACAGACAGGTGACAGGGACCTGAGCCATCTTTTATTGGGAATTTTAACCAGGGAGGGACCAGAGAGAGGTGGCGGGCGACCCCTAGGCGTAGTACTGCAAGTTGGCTTTCTTCTTGGCCTGCACCTCCAGGATGCCCTCCATGTAGTCCTCGTGGGTGAGCTCCGTAGCACCCCTGCGCAGTGCGATCATGCCCTGCACCCAGGACAGGCAGGCTCTAGGTGTGCCCGGGGGGGTCCCGGCCTTCTCAGCCTCCTCCCCTCAGGAGTCTCCACTGGCCAAACAGCCCTGCCCTGTCCAGGGGAGGGAGCGTGGCGCACCCACCCACCACCTCACCCCACCACTCACCGCCTCCACACACACAGCCTTGCACTGGGCCCCGTTGAAGTCATCCGTACAGCGGGCCAGTTCCTCATAGTTCACGTCAGGACTGAGGGAGGACAAATGCCACAGCACTGTTACTTGTGGGACAGGGTTGGGGGAGCAGATGTGCTCCCACATGGCCCCTTCAAGTCAGCTCGCCCTGTGACTGCAGCCAAGTCCCTTCCCCACTGTGCCTTGTTACCTTCCTGGTACAAGCTGAGGGGAGGGAGGGGGCAGCCAGGTTATTTTTGTCTCAAGCTCTAGCCTTCTAGAAACGTGTACCTGAGACCCCAGGGGCTGATGCAGGCCGAGACGGGGAGCAGGAGGGCGTGGAGAGGAGGGTGGCCGTCCGCCCCCGGCTAGGTAACGCCGGCCCTGTGTCAGCACGCTGCCGCCACTTAATGGTCTCGCGTGCCAAGCACTGTGCTTGATGGTGCCATAACCCCATGAGGTCGGGGCCGCTATCCCCAAGTACCAGATGAGAAGGTGGAGACCTGGAGGTCATGCTGCCTGTTAAAGGCCCCACAGATCTGACCCCAGGTCCACCTGGCCCCTGGCTGGTTCCCCAGGACCACGCTGGGCTGTGCCCATCCACTGGGGTCAGGGAGGCCGGGAAACTGAGGGCCTCTGGCCTGCAGACCTTCCAATCACGGGGAAGGAGAGGAGCAGCCAGAATTAAGGTCTGGGCCTTAACAAGACTCTTCCTCAGGCACCTGGGGAGAAATGGAGGTGGTTGTGTAGAAGTGTCTGCTGAGTGTGAATGGGCTGTGCAAAGGGGATGGGCAGGGGCCTGGGGAAGCTCAAAACAGACCTTAATTTTGATTACAAAACAGGGCTCCTGTGCTGCCGCCCCTTCAGGGCTCAGCGCCCCGCTCTCGGTGTCCTTGCTCACCTGACATTCATTTTCCGGGAATGGATCTGCATGATTCTGGCCCGGGCCTCCTCATTGGGCATCGGGAACTCAATCTTTCGGTCCAGACGGCCTGAGCGGAGCAGGGCAGGGTCCAGGATGTCCACCCTGTTCGTGGCTGCGATTACCTGAGCAAACGAAGCAGCAGCAACTTGTATTGAGGAGAAAGGGGTTCACAGACAGGCAACAGTCACGGCCACAAGAGGCAGAAAGATAGTCCAGGGTCCAGGTGAAAGGGCAGGGGGTGTTCAAGACAGACCTGTTCTACTGGGTTGGCCAAAAAGTTCGTCTGTTTTTTTCTGTAAGATGGCTCCAGTAGCATTTAGTTGTCTTTAACTTCATTCGAAGCAATTTCATTACACTGTATTGTGACAGCTGTCATGTCAGCATGCATTTTAAAAATACTTATCAAAATTGGTGAATTTTTGTGTAGCCATTTTAATACTGAAGATGGAAGAAAATAAGCAACATTTTCGGCATATTATGCTTTATTATTTCAAGAAAGGTAAAAACGCAAAACAAACAAAAAAAAGATTTGTGCAATGTATGGAGAAGGGGCTATGACTGATCGAATATGTCAAAAGTGATTTGCAAAGTTTCATGCTGGAGATTTCTCACTGAACGATACTCCATGGTCAGGTAGACCAGTTGAAGTTGACAGCGATCAAATCGAGGCATTAATTGAGAACAGTCAACATTATACCACATGGGAGAGATAGCAGACTACTCCAAATACCCAAATCAATAGTTATTGGTAAAAATGAAACACATGCCTTTTACAGAAAAAACTGTACCAACTTTTTGGCCAACCCAGCAGCTGTTAATAGCGAGGTGACCGAGAAGGTACCCTACCTCTAAGGCCCACATTCCTCATCTTTAACAATACCTCGCCTTCAACAGTACTCACCTTTACTTGGGTGTTGGGCTGGAACCCGTCCAGCTGGTTCAGAAGCTCCAGCATTGTCCTCTGTACCTCCCGGTCCCCAGCCTTCTCACTGTCAAAGCTGAGAGACACGGGAGGCCCAAGACGCTGGTGAGGCCACTGCTTGGGAAGAGACCTCCCTTCTCCCTCCACCCAGCAGAAGCCTAACCTGCCTGTCCAGGGTAGGGAAATGTCTCGCTAAACCTGGGGCCCCCAGCCCAGAAACCAGCACAGAAAAGGTGAAACTGCTGACTGCTGGGGTCCAGGGCTGAGCTGAGGATAAAGCGTGAGCAAAACCACCCACTGCCTGGATGAGCGCGCCCTTGCAAACTGCTCTAAGCTTAGAAATACAGCCAGCCAGGCCAGGCTTGGAGTGAAGTGTCCTTCAGCTGAGATCTGAAGGCTGAAAACACATCGGCTGGGCAACCAATCATTGGAGGAGAGGGAAGAAAGAAAACACATTCCAGAGAGGAAACAACAGGTACAAAATCTCTCCCACCACAGAGCCAGGGTGGGCCTGCAGGCCCAGGGGGCGCCGCGGGGAGTCCAGATGGATGGGGAGGCAGGGGCAGAAACAGCATGAGGCCAGAGGGAAGCAGGGAGAGAGGCGCGGGCACCCTGCAGGCCATGGCAGGCGCAAGCATCCACCCCAAGGAACAATGGGGGAGGCCCAGAGAGGGTGTGAAGTAGGACCCCTTTGTGAGGGGCTGCGTGAGTGACGTGATCAGGTTTTGTAAGAAACACACTGCCAGCTGGGAGGAGACTGGATGGTCAGGGAAAAAAATAAGAAGCAGAGAGGCTAGTAAGAAGGGAATTCAGGAAGTAGAACGACAAAAGCAGAGCTGCGTCATCGCAGTAACGGGGACAGATGGGGTAGTAGGATTTAGAAGAGACCCCTGGCGGCACTCAGCACCCCCTTACCGCTTGGTGCCGATGGCATCCAGCTCATCAATGAAGATGATGGATGGCGCTTTCTCCTTGGCCAGGGCAAAGGCGTCCCGGACCAGCTTGGCACCATCCCCAATGAACATCTGCACCAGCTGGGGGCCAGCCAGCTTCAGGAAGGTGGCCTGGGTGTGGTGGGAACAGGGGTTCATGGAGTCAGGCCAAAGGCACCACGGGAGGTCCCTTTGGGCCTGTAGCATTCAGCTCTGCCCACTTCCTCCTCACCCTTCCCAAAGAACCCACCTTAGTCTGCGCAGCACAGGCCCGGGCCAGCAGGGTCTTCCCCGTACCCGGGGGCCCATACATCAGCACACCCTTTGGAGGCTGGATCCCCAAGTTCTCAAACTTCTCCTTGTGGTTCATTGGCAGGACAATGGCCTCCACCAGCTGCCAGGAAGAAGTCCTGTGTGAGGAGGGCGAAGCCCTGAGGGCCCCTACAGCCCCACTTTTCATGGTTTCAACCCCCATCTGCAACCCTCCTATTCCGATTCAGGGACGCTGCCTCCTCCTTCCCCCATATCAGGAGAACACACAACGCCCACTCCCACCCAGGCTGACGGTCTCTCCAGGAACAGCGGGGTATGGTGGGAACACGCTGAGCCTGAGTTCCAGTCCGGGCTCTGGCTGGCCTTAACATTCTGTGACTCTAAGCAAGTCATTCAATCTCGCTGGATCTCAAGTCTCCTAAACTGTCACATAGCATCCTTCTTGCCCCACTAGGATGCTATGAGGATAAGAGGTACATTAGGGAGCAGTGCCCCGGTCAATGAAACAGAGAAACACAAAAGGCTGGCGAGGCTGCTAGTGGCCGCCACACCACCCTCACCTCCTGAATCTGCTTGTCCAGGCCCCCGATGTCACTGTATTGTTCTGTGGGCCTCTCGTCCACCTCCATGGCCTTCACCCGTGAGTCATACTCTGTGGGCAGAGTCTCCAGGATCAGATAGGAGTCTTTGTTCACACCCTGGGGACACAGACAAAGCCTTCAGATTTGTCCAAGCTCAAGGCCTAATGAATTGGCTGGGTGACAGGTGTCTGTAGAGAGAAGAGAATGAATGATAGGGAACTGGGCGACACATCCAAGAGCAAGTCGACAGGACCTGACTCTCCGGGCTATTCTGCTGAGATTCAGGGCCAACAGTGACCTATGCCTGGGGCCGGGTACAGCTGGTCAGCAGGAGAAACTTCACTAGAAGAGCTGTCCCTGGGCTCAGGGACACCACTCACCACCAAGTCTCCGGGCTTCAGTTTTTCAGCATCCACCAACCCAATCACAGGCAGGAAGTAGGTCTGTGGGCAAGATACCAGAAGCAGCCTCAGTTACTGCCCTCAGTAAGGCTCCCCAGTCCTTTCCCACATGCACCCCTCACCCTCCTCAGTTTTCCTATTGTTGACCCAGCCTCACCTGTCGTGTAGAGGTTTTGATCACTGCACACTTGCCCTTCCTCTGGGAGTCCAGGTCAATATTGGCACCATCCTCCTCTTGGTCATTGGGGTCAACATCCAAAAGCTGGAAAGGGAAAAAGCTTAGATGAAGTGGGGAAAGGGAAAAAGCTTAGATGAAGTGGCCCTGCTCAGCGCACTGAACTCCCCAGCGCCAGGCGCTTCCTGGACTGAGACATTCCCGGCATCTGCAGGGCTGACCATCCCTACCTCACTCCTCAGTCTAGCCCTGAGCTCAGCAAGTGCAGCTGATAAACCAGGGTATCGATAAGATCTTTGTTTAGGTGATGCTTCTCTACACACAACTCATCTTCCCTTGAGGAAAAACAGCCAGTAGAAAAGAAGGCGTGAAGCTTCTGAGACCTTTCCCAGCCCTGTACAACCCACCAGAAGCTCACACTAGGAAGGGGGACCCTCGAGGGGTGCCGCAATATGCAATTTGGGCCTCAAAACTGCACCCACTCTTTCCCCAGTGGCCCAGCACAGGCTGTCTCCAGGCCCCACTAACCCCTCTTCCCCTCCACATACACACACACCTCGATGACGTTGGAGACAAGGTACGGCAGGGTCTTGTTCACTTTGATTTTCTCACTGTTCTCTTTGATCTTGTCTTTCATGGCCTGGAGTTCGTGGGTGACTCGTAACACTTCACTCTTCATTATCTGAGGCAAAGACGAGTGGAAGCAAATGTTCAGCCTTGGCTCAGTTTACCCCAGGGCCTTCTAATGGGTGAGGTCCAGGCTGCCCAAGGAACCGCCCCCCACCCCCACCCCGGCATCCGCTCACTCAGCTCTGAATGCTGAGCCTGGCTGTGTCCACATCCCACAGAAGTCAAAACAGGAGGCCAGCCTGGAGACCTCCTGGGGAAGCAGTTGTAGTAGAGGGAAAAGAGCAGGACTTTGGGTCAAATACGGGTTCTAGTTTCCACCGCTTATTAAGGCCTGGGTGCTTCAATATAAAAACTTTCTAAGTCTGTTTCCTCACCTGTAAAGTGAAGATTTCCTGAAAGAAGGATTTTCTAAAGCACTACTTAAAGCCCTCGCTGGGATAGGCAGTCCGATGATTCCTGCTCTCAGGCCTGGTCTCCCAATACCCTGTCCCTCTTCTGGTCCCTCTTAAGGCTTAGTTTTCGTTTCTCTTTTTCTGCTCCAAGGAGGACGCCACGGTCCCCATGGCTGTCCTAGGGAGGCAGCTGGGATCACCCTGGCCTGCCCTGTATGCCTACCTTAATCTCACTGTCCAGCAGCCGTGTGCGCTGGATAATCTCTTCTGTGGACATCTTGAGCACCTCCTCTCCAATTCCATCTTGCTGTTAAAAAAAAAAAATTTAACTGAGGGCAAGTATCCGCTTTCTCCAAACCCACTCAGCCTCAGTTTCCCCGCCCATAAGACTAGAATGAAGGATTCAGCATCCTTGCCCATATCCCAAGCGGCCACCACTCTAGAACCGCGCCAAATCTCCCCTTCCGCCAAGGTGGTCTCCCTCTGGCCTCGACTCGAGGACCCCAAGCTCTTCCAGAGCGCACCTCAGCTTCATCCCACACGGTCGCCATCTTTTCCTGCCGAGTCACTGGACTCTCGAGTTCCGGCAGCAGATTCATTTCCCGAGGAAAAGGTCGAAGATCGGGCTGGGTAGGAGCCTTGGCCTAAAATTAGCACTATCTTTCTTAATACCAGCTCTTGACTAGTAGCTGACCTCTTTCTTCAAGTCCTGACTCTGGCCGATTTAGCTCCGGCCGCGTTGTCCCAGCGAATCTGCTTCTCCAATTCAAAAGACGACGCATGAGCCACAGGACTCACCGCCTAGTCTCCGGAAACGTTCCCGCCCTCGTCCTGTTTATGCTGTGCTATTGGCCAGAGCGCGCAGTGGGCGGGGCCTATCAAAAAAAAAACCCTAAAGGGCGGGAGAAAGGACGAGAGCCGCAAAGGCCTTAGGGAAATGTAGTCTTAGTTTGGCCCAAAACCGAATGGAGCTTTCGAAGGATTTGATTCAACCTCAGAGTCTGACCCATTTAGGAATTAGTGGATTCACACAATGGCTTTGCCTATCCAAACCATAAACAACATACGTCAGCCGTGTGTAAGAGGGGGTGGAGAAAGGTTATACACTTCGGGCAGCATTTTTATAATTATTATTTATTCAAGTACAAGCTGGCCATCCAGGGTTTCCGAGAGAATTCTTAACCAGTTTTAAACAGAGATCATTGCTGCTACTAACTTCTGAGCAGGTGTCATAGCTCTACCCACCTGGGAAGAGCTCAAGCAGCAATCAGGCTCTACAACTGAAAATAAAAGAAAACTAACCATCACGGCTGTAATCGTTTCTCTTCATCTGAGTAGGACAGGTCTCTTTGGGTCATCTGAGACCTCTATGTCTCAGCTCTTTGTCCTCTGCTCTAGAGGATCTCAACTTATCACTTTGAGGCAAGGCCCAGGACCCCCTCAAACGAACTTCGTGTAAACCATGTAGCTTATATGTTCAGTCAAACCGTCAGAGATACCCCCTACACTTTAAGTCTGTCTGGTATTCTTCTTGGAAGGCAGCTGCAGGCATTTCATTGGCAGCTGCTTGTTTAGGCTGACAAAGCACCCTTGCAGGTAGCGACATATAGTCCATCTTCCTAACAGCCCTGCCTTGTGAACAGGTTGCACTGTCATTCTCAACGTTAGATAAGGATGCGGAGGACCAGACAGGTTAAGTGACTTGTCCAGGGCTGCTCAGTGACTCAGTGTCGGCACTGGGGCAGCTGACCCCAACCTTATACTTTTCAGAGTGGCTAACAGGAGTCAAGATGCCCGGTTGGGGAAGGAGCTATCCTATCTGTGCTGGTCCTGGGGCAGGCGGGTTCTGCTCTGGGGCCCACTGGAAACTCCAACAAACGGTTTAGAAAGCCTCCGGCCTGGGCCTGTGATCCCTGGTGGCAGTCTCTCCTTGACTAAACTTGAGTCAGGCTCCTCTGAGTGCACTTTTCCACTAGGCCTTGTCCTTGGGCGCTGTCTTCAGTCTGCCCAGCCCAGTTTTAGCAAGATTCCTCGCAGTTTATCGAGACCACCCTCCTTGATAGCTGTACACAGCCCGTGTTAAAATTTCTTCAAATATTCTGAAAACATCACTTAGAGCCTTTAAAGAATTCAGTATCAAATGAAGGAGCACATATCATTCTGTTGCCATGTCTCTTTAGCCTCCTTTAATCTAGAACAGTCCTTTTCTGGTCTTTCCTGACATTAACATGTCTGAAGCATCCAAGCCAGTATCTGGTGAAGTCAGTTCTCAACACAGCACCCAAAGGAATCCTTTTAAAACCTAGTCAGGTCATGTCACTCCTCTGCTCAAAACCCCACAGCAGCTACTCATCTCACTCAAAGAGTCCTTGCGAGGGCCCCCGGGTCCTGCGTGGTTTCACTCTCCCACGATTTCCTCCAGGTCTTCGACTCCACCTCCCTTCCCCTATGCGCAGTCAGAGGCCTCCAGGCTGCTCCGGG
Source organism: Pteronotus mesoamericanus (assembly GCF_021234165.1). Lineage (NCBI taxonomy): Eukaryota > Metazoa > Chordata > Mammalia > Chiroptera > Mormoopidae > Pteronotus > Pteronotus mesoamericanus. The sequence continues at coordinate 910,901 of NW_026555299.1, read as the reverse complement.
ACCAGGCGGGGCCAGCTCCTGACGAGGTCTCTGTTCCCTTTTCCTGAAACGCTCTTCTGGATATTTGCTTGGGTCACCTGCCGTCCTTCAAGTCTTGGCTCAAACACCTCTTTCTCACCCAGGCTCACCATTTCAACCTTACAGCCCCAGCCCTTCCCCACACTCCTTGTCCCCTTAGTACGCTCTACTCTTTTTTAAAACTACATATATTTATTTTGAAAAAGATATCAAAGTTAAAGAAAAGTTGAAACAATACAAATAACTCCTCTCCTTGTACCAACTGAGAGTACATTGCTGACTGGCTACCACATTGCCTCAAACACTTCAGTGGGAATTTCCTACAATCGAGGTCATTTGCCTACTAACAACAACACAACCTTTCGTATCAGGGGGGCTTCATTCACATTTCAATCAATTGCCCCAATAATGTCATTTCCAGCAAAGAGATCCGGTCCAGAATCAAGCCCAGAATCAAGCATTGTATTTAGTTGTAGTGCTTAAGTCTCTTTTAATCTGGAGTAATTTCTCAGTCTTTCCTTGGCTTCATGACCTTGATATTTGTGAAGATTACAAAAATGCTAAATTTGTATTTGCTTGGTGTTCCTCATGATTTACCTCCAGATGTTTCGACTCTGGCGGGGGTACCACAGAGGAGACGTTGTGTTCCTCGCTGCATTGATTCAGGCAGCACCTGCTTTCCTATTGTTTCTTTACTGGGGATGTTAAACTTTCTCACTTGACTAATCTGGTGTGTGCCAACCTTCTCCACTGGGAAGTCACTCTTTTTCCCCCTTGAAATTAGATAAGTATTTTGTGGGGAAGTACTTCGGAACTCTGATGTAAATATCCCATTCTTCATCAGATTTGTATTTCAGTCACTTATTTATTTATGTAAGTATGGATTCTTGCTTTATCAAATAAAACCTGTTAGTATCATTGCTAGGGACTGAATGTTCGTGTGCCTCCGCAAATTCTTATGTTGAAGCCCTAACCTGCATTGTGATGGTATTTGGAGAAAGGACCATTAGGAGGCACAATTAAGGGTTAGATTGGGTCATGAGGATGGGACCCTCACAGTGGAATTAGTGGCCTTATAAGAAGAGGAAGAAAGATTCTCCCTCGCTCCATTCGCAAGCACTGAGAAGGTGGCCGTCTGCAACTCAAGGAGAGAGCCCTCACCAGACACCTTGATCTTGCACTTGCAGCCTCCAGAACTCTGAGAAAATAAATTTCACTTGTTTAAGCCACCTGGTCTATGGTATTGCGTATGGCAGCACGAGCTAAGATAATCATTGGTAATGGGCAAGTGGGGGCCCATTCTAACTGGCTCTTGTGTCTTTAGAATTAGCCTTATCATTCTTTCAGCTTCTTTGCTGTCTGATCCAAGATATTCCAGGCTCATCTTGCAACTTCCCTGGTCCAGGCCAGAATCACCCATGTTCCCTCAAGAACCTTGATTCTTTTCAGTGGAATATGGTATTGAGAAGCCAAGATCTGGGCGCTAGATATGCTCATTGCTATTGGCATGTCACTGATACCAGGCCAGTACGCACATGCACACACACACATAAGCAGAGCTATATAGAGTTGGGCAAAAGTAGGTTTGTAGTTGTTCATATGGAAAATAATACATTGATTGACAAATAATAATACAAGAATAAACTCTGTAGCCCTGAATGGTGTGGTTCAGTGGGTTGGGCTTCTTTCCACAAAGCGAAAGGTTGCCGGTTCAGTTCCCAGTCAGGGCACATGCCTGGATTGTGGACCACGTACCTGGTTGGGGGTGTGTGAGAGGCAACTGATCGATGTTTCTCTCGCACATCAATGTTTCTCTCCCTCTCTTCCCCTCTCTCTGAAAATGAATAAATAAAATCTTTAAAAAAAATCAATGAGTTAAAATATTAAATAAATAAAATCTTTTTTAAAAAAAGAACGAACTCTGTTTTGCACACTCACACTGGTAAACCTAGTTTTACCCCACCCTGTGCTTGTTTCTCTCTTTAGCTATGCATTTTGAAATCCATGAGTTCACATTGATTCCTACAATTTCAGTTCTAGCTTTTTTCCTTTTCTTATAACTGTTTTTCAACAGTGACCTGGCTCCCATTGCCCTCAGTATATTTACTTATTTGATCAGTCCCCTCCACGTAAGCAATTTCTCATCACCACTTCCTTCCATGCCCAGATTTCTCTCACACTCTCTCTGTCCTGATGTCCCACATGCAGGCCCCATTCATTCCACTCAAGCTCTGGCACCTCACACCGGACCTTCACCTGGCTGCTCCTTACCTCGCTCAGGCCCTGAAGACCCATGCCAGGCGGGCTGCCCCTCCGTACCCAGCTCGGGGCTCTGCACTGGGCGGCACCCCACCCACCGCCACCATGTGGATGCCCCCCTCCCTTTGCATAGGCCTCGGTTCCTGGTGCTAGGCCCTTCTCCTCCTGGGTGCCCTCGCTGCCTGCTCTGGCTCTACATACCCACCAGGCTGCCCTGCGTGCGGATGCCCTCCTCAGGCTCCACTCCCGACCGCCCAGCCGCATGGAGGCCTCCTCACCGCGCTTGGCTCCAATGCCCAGCGCCAGGCCTTGCCCTCCCTGAGCCTCTCTCTCACCCTCCTTGGGCTCCGACACTCCAGGATGAGGCACCCAAATGAGCGGTTGCCCTTCTCTCCCCGGGCAGGCCCTTCCCACGCTGGAGCGTCCCTTGTGTGGACACCTCCTCCGGCTGCTTGGGTTCCAACACCCTACGCGAGGCCAGCCCTCCCCAAGGATGCCTCTCTCGCTCTGTCCCACCTAATTATTTTAGGATTGAAGAGAAGGGAAGGGATGAAGATGAGAAGAGGAACACTGCTCTATTCTTCACTGACCCAAAGCACTCATCAGTCAGTAATAGTCCACTTGTTTTTGCCATTACTTTTGCGGTAACAAGATGCCAGAGGATCGGTGGGTTTAAACACCAGAAACTTATTTCCTCACAGTTCTAGTGGTTGGAAAGTCCAAGGTCAAGGTGCTGGAAAATTCGCTTTCTGGTGAAGGCTCCCTTCCTGGCTTGCAGAGGGCCACCTTCTTGCTGCATCCCCAAACAATCTTTCCTCTGTGCACCACGGGGAGACAGAGAGCTCTCTGGTGTCCCTTCCTCTTCTCATAAGGACACTCATCTAATGGATTAGAGCCTCACCCTATGACCTCATTTAACCTTAATTACCACCTTAAAGGCCTTATCTCTTCATACAGTCACAGTCGTGGGGGGGCGGTGGTTAGGGCTTCAATATAAGAACTTTGGAGGACACAATTCAATCTATAATCTCTTTCTAACAGACTTTCTAGGGTGTTTGATTATAATGTTTCCATTGACCACATGCTCCTACCCACCCCTGCATGTCAGCAGCTCCTCCCGAAAGGGATCCTTGTCTCTGGCTCACTGGCATCCTGGAAGGGCAGCTGGAGACACTCACACAGATGTGCAGGGGGACGCTTGTGTCTGAGGGGGCTCACGGGGGGACCCTCACCCCCACCTGTCCCCACCCTCTCAAACCTTGGGCAGAGAAAGTCAGAATCACCAGGACCAGGTACAAAAGGTTTATTTTTCCATAAAGAGCGAAGCACAAAGAGGCGGGGAGGACAGCAGGGCCTTGATGCGGAGCAGCGGGCAGGTCCCAGGCCCTGGCGGAGGCCCAAGGAGGCCATGGCGGCTTTCCCTGGAGTAACCAGGAGTCCTAGACATGGCCAGTCGGGGGTTTCCAGCGTGACAATGGGGCAGGAGCAGGGCAGGTGAGGCGGAAGCCCGTGGCTGCTGACGAAGTCACACAAAGCCAGGCTTCATGGATGAGCGGCGGCAGTTGGGGCAATTCCGCATCCCGTTGTTCTGCAGGCACCTTGGGAGGCAAAGGGCTCTGTCCACTCGCCGAGCCTGATCTTCCACCCTGGGCCAGGGCCTCTCTCTCCTCCCCTCCCCTCTGCAGGGGCACGGGAGGTGCCAAGGGAAGCAGGTGGCCCCCGGGCCCCTGCCTGCGACCCTGCTTGCGCACTGCCCTGGCCTGGAAGGGGTGCCCTTCCAGGCGTCTGAATTCCCTGACCTTTCAGGGGCCTCTCTGAATTCTCTTTGGGGAGAATGACCATAAGCAAGGCCACCTCACAGGGCCGCTGGGAGGATTCAATGAGTTAAAATACGGGAAGCTTTGAGGAACACTTGGGACGCAGATAGCACCATGTGAGTGTCTGCTATCGGTGTTCCTATTGTGACTAGACCCCAGGGCACCTCGAAGAGGCCGGCAGGAGCCCTCACCGGAGGTGGAAGATGTGGGAGCAGGGCAGGGCCTGCAGCCGGTTGTTCCTCTCGCCGATGGACTCCCCACACAGGCCACAGTAGAGCTCGGTCTCCTCCACGCACTCGTGGAAGCGCACCACGTGGGCACGCAGCTCCCGCTGCAGCCCCTTGCTGCGGTAGATGCTCTCGCTCAGACAGTGCAGCTTCAGCTGGCTCAGCTGGCCAGTGGGGACAGCAGGTCGGGCAGAGGGGATGAGACCAGGTCAGTGCTGGTGAGCAGCTGTCCCGCTTCCCTCCCCAAGGGGTCACCGGGCAGTCAGGCCACACAGGGTCCAGTCCTGGGCGCGTTCCTGCCTGGCCGATGGACCTCAGAAAAACGCCCTGCCCTCTCTGGGCCTTGCTTTCCCCTCATGCAGAAAGAGGGGGTGGTGAGGTCAGTGGTGTTCACCCCTAGAGCCAGCTGGGGACCCCATGTTTTTGAAGGGTTTTATTGACAGACTTGGATACAATGATTAAATTTGGAGAGGCCACATATCTTTGGCGTTAAGACAGGCCAGTTGCCAAGGGGTGGGCCCTTGAGCACCCCCCCGCCACCGCCGATCCTCGCTTTTCTCACCTGCAAAATGGGGCTCGCCATACGCCCCTCGCAGGGAGACTATGAGGACTGGAAGCGAGGCCTACAAGGACCCTGTGGTGTCTGCCCATCTCTCAGTGGATGGAGGTCACTGTGAGATGTTTTAATGACCATCAAGAAGGCTCTGAGGCCCTCAGTGCTGTGGCTCAGTGGGTTGGGTGTCATCCCACAGAACGAAAGGTCAGTGGTTCAATTCCAGGTCAGGGAACATACTTGGGTTGCAGGCTCGGTCCCAGGTTGAGGTATGTATAAGAGGCAACCAATTGATGTTTCTCTTACAGTGATCTTTCTTTCCCTCTCTTTCTCCCTCCCCTCCCCTCTCTCTAAGAATAAATAAATAAAATCTTAAAGAGAAGAAGAAGAAGGCAGCGGCTCTGAGGACTTCTGATACCCTCCGAGCGATGGAAGTCTTGCCCAGCCTTTGAAGCACTGCGGCGGGAGAGGAACAGCTGGGGTCTGGGGGAGGCTGGGGTACCTCGTGGAGGTCAGGACGGGCTCAGGGCCTGCGCGGAGTCAGGGGGCCCTTTCCACCCGCCCAAAGTCGCACCGAGATCCTCTTGGGATCTCGACTCCAGACCCAGGAGACAGAATCAGGTCTGACCTTGTTTCCCACCTCCTCGGCCAGGTCCTGGGCTCTCTCAATGACGTCCAGAGCCTGGAAGGTGAGCACAGGTCAGGGCTGTGGACAGAGCCGTCTGACAGAGGCCTGGGCTCATGGGAAAGGAAGGGGCAGGGAGGGGCAGGCATGGTGGGGGCGGGGGGAGGTGACATGGGCATGTCCTGTTCGCGAAGGCGGCAGGAAGAGACTTGGCGGCGGCAGCAAGAGCTGTGTGGGCACGTTCCTCCTGCCTCAGTTGACTCAGGCACAGGCGGGGGAAAATATTTCTGTCTCACAGGGTGTTGTGAAATCATGGGAAGCAGTTAAAGCATCCTGAGTTCAAAACCCAGCTCTGGCCCTTTTACCGGTTGTGAGACTGGGCAACGCTGGGGCCTCCTCTGAGCCTGGAAAGTGCCTTGGAGGCTGGGCTTGGGGTGAGGCTGATGTTAGGGGTCCTGCCCGGCACCAGATACACAGATTGTTGGCTGGGAGCACTGGGAGCGCTGGGGGCTGTGGGATGGGACCCAGCCTCACCTTGTCCAGCGCCTTCCTGGCCACCCAGCACTTGGCCACACCCAGCAGCACCTGCACCTGCCCCAGGCGGTTTCCGATCTCGGTCATGATGCTCATGGCGGAGTCGTACCTGGGGAAGGCTGTCTGCACAGCCGGCGGGGGGTGGGGTCAGGCTGGGCCGGGCCTGCGCCCCCAGCCCCTGCATCCCGGTGACCTCACCTCCAGGTCCCCACGGCTCCGGTGGATGTCAGCAAAGCAGAGCAGGCAGAGCGCCTGCAGTGGCCGGTCGCCATGCTGCAGTGCGATCTTCATAGACTCCTGTGAGGGAGACCTGTCACTCAGGCCTGCCCTCCTGCCCCCACCCCAGGGCACCCGCCTCCAGTGGGCCCCTCCGACATCCTCAGAGCCCAACACACAAATCATGCTTCTCGGGCCCAGACACCCAAACCAGTGGGGTCTCACAGCACCCAGCAAAGGGGAAACTGAGGCTCAGAGGGCAGAAACGACTCCATCAGGGTCCCCTGGCTAGTAAGGGACAAAGCTAGGATATGAACCCAGGTCCGTGGGACTCCAGAGACTGGCTCTCTTCCTACTTAAAGTGTCCCACAGAGCATGTGAGGCGGGGACGGAGAGAAGCCCCCGCCCCTGAGAATGGACTGGAAGGGAATGAGGTTTGGGGGTGGGGGAAACATGCATTGTTCAGGGGCTCGGCTATAGAAAGGCTGGACAGTGGGCAAGACTTGGGCCTGCTCTGGAAGGAGGAGCCACCTGCTCTGGGCCCCGGCCCTGGCCCACCCTGCCTCCTGCCCCCTTCCCTGCTGCCCCACCTCACAGCAGTCCATGGCACTGCCCAGGTGGCCCAGCAGGCGATATGCCACAGCCATGTGGTACTGGCTCATGGCCCGGTACTTGAGGCTCCAGCCTTTGCCATAGTCGTTGACGAGCTCTGCAGCCTTGCAGGGGAAGAACAAGGCTTTCTCGTAGTCCTGCAGGGGCACAGGGAGGGCACGGGGTAGGGGGGGCACACGGAGTGTCCAGAGCTGCCCCTCAGTTGAGGGCTGTAGGCCCTGGCTTCTCTGGCAGCCAGGGGCCCATAGACCCCACTGGGTGCTGGTTCATCCTTTCTGGAGTCCAGGCAAAGAGGGATCCAGGCAGAGGGAACAACCAGTGCAAAGGTGTGGGCTCCGTGAGCGCAGGGATTTTCACCTGGTTTGCTGATGTTGGATAACAACGGGCGCTCAGTTCTCAGCACTTAGTAGATGCTCAATAAGTATTTGTTGAATGAATGAATGAGAAGGCAGGAAAATACAGCTGGCTTCCCTTCTCACCCAGTCCCAGTTGGGCCCGTCAGCTTCAGCGACCCACAGAAGGGTGAGGGTCGGGGAAGACCAGAACCCCACCCCCACCCCACTCTTGGCTGCCTCCTGCATCCGGCACAGCTGCTCCCTGAAGGCTCTGTGACTGATGGCCACGGCTCAAAAGAACATCGGGGCAGACTCACCGAGGCAAGGAAATCATTCTCTCATCCTTTCTCCTCAAACCTCCAAACGCCCTTTCTACCTGCCCCTTCTGAGCTGACGACCTCGCCTCACACTCCACTGGGAAAACAGAAGAAAATCAGAAAGAAGCTCCATCAAGCAGCGTATCCATCAAATCCACCCACTAGGCCCCTGCTTCCCTCCTGCTGCTGCGGCGGGGGGCGGCGGGGGCTGCCCACTCCCGTCCTGGGGCTCGGGAACAAATCCCTCGGCTTGTCTCAGCTCATTTAAAACAGAAAAACAAAAATCAAAATCCAACAATCTTCTTTGACCTCATGTCTCCTTCAGCTACAGCTTCGTTTCAGATCTTTCACATAATAACCTATCTGCCTTTTCACTGAATATCTAACAAGCACCTCTGAGTTAATGTGACCAAAGGAGAACTCTCAATAACCCCAACCGAAACCCATTTCTAACAAATGTTGTTATGTACTTTTTAATTTGAAGTCATGTCAATATTCTCTAGTTTTTAAAAAATTAATTTTTAAAAACCCTAAAAATAGAAAATAGAAACAAATCACCCTAACTGCGTATCATTATTATACTGCAATTAATTATAATTATAATTAATTACAATAACATATATAATTTATATAATAAATTATAATTATATATTGTAATAGAATTGTTATAATATATTGTTACATATAATATATGCAACATAATATATTCCATCATAATATATTATATTAATACTATATTAATTATAACCACATAAAAAAAATTATTTCAGATTTTCTTCCCTTTCCTTTCTTATCCCCCTGCCACCATACACACATTTCTTTCTTCACTGACACGCGTCTCCTAAACTCTAAGGCGATGGGCAGCTGGCAGTTTGTCCCAGTCTGATCCCCCGAACCTGTCCCCAAAGCCCCCTTTTCTCTGACCTCCCAGTGAGCAAAGGCCGCCCAGCCTCGGCTCTCCTGTTGCTTCCTCTGTGCTGAACCCTTTCTTGTTTCCCTGTCCCCAGCTTTGATAAATGTCTCCTCATAGTCAAACAAAACAAAAAAAAAGAAAGAAAAGAAGTTATTTCAAATGAACTTAGAACATATACTTGGACAGTTCATTCATAGTGGGGTGTATTATAAAGACAAAAAATTGCAAAGGAATCTTAAACGTCCTTCAGTCACTTTTCTAGTAATATTGGTATTATCTTTTGAAACGATTTTATGTATTTTGTAGGATAAAGTATTTAATAGTGTTGTTAGGAACCAAGATTTTCAGCCTAAGAGAAAAGAGAATCAAGTTTAAAATAAGTAAAATTCTGGAACTTAGCTCTGAATGGGAAACATCGCTATGAAACACCCTGGCAACTGAAGAGGCTTAGAAGCAACGACAACCAAGTAGCAAGGAGCGGGCTGAGGGCCCAGAGTTTGCCTTTAAATACCATTTCCTACGAACAAGAACTCAAGGACATGGCTGATTCCAGGTCTGAGGCAAGGAATACAGAAAATGAGCCCGGGACACTTTATTGTGCCAGGAAACAGACTGCTTTCCAAGACTAAACAGATCTCGTCCAAGGACACTGGAGCTAGCCTGAAAGGAATTCCACGGACTAAAGCTCAGAGGGCATGAACAGCAAGAATGGCTGCAGTTGACTGAAGAATGCAGACTCTAAGGAAAATCCATGATTGCATCATAATACTCCAGAAAGAGGAAGAAAACCAGTCAGTGTGATGAGTAAAGGCAGGGGTCGCACCAGCTTATTCTGAAAGTGGTCATTAAAGGAAAAGGAAAAAGTACTTATCTTGTCCTTTCCTTTAGGGGACTGCATTTCAAAGTAACCAAGTAGTCCTGACAGATGAGGGAAGGTTTTTCTGTAAAGAAAAATCCCAGCTAATAACTGTAGCAGGAATGAGAGAACTTGGAAACGGCCATTTTATTAGAGTTCAAGTGAAAGACTCGATCCAGGCAACACACATCAGCGGATGCTAAAACCATTGTGGTGAATGAAGCTGCAGAACAGTGCGTTCCCGGGGCGCCAGCGTCACCCTACAAGCTAACCTGCTGGCCATGAAAGGAAAAACGCAAACCCTTAAAATGGAGGGATCGGGGAGTCACACCCTCAACACGCGACATGATGTGACCCAAAGGCCACAGCATTGCTCATGTAGCATCCTTACCGAGAATGCGTCGCCTCAATCTAACCAAGTCGTTATTTATTTATTTTTTTTACTTGTTTTTATTGATTTGAGAGAGAGACAGAGACAGAGAGAGAGAAACATCGATCTGTTGCTCCACCTATCCATGCGCTCGCTGGGTCATTCCTGCCTGCGTCCTGACTGGTGGGGGGGGGGGGGACTCACAGCCCTGGCCCGTTGGGAGGACGTTCCAACCGCCCGAGCATCCTGGCCAGGGCCTAACCCAGTCATTAGTTAAATTTCGGGTCATAGGGAGGAAAAAAAGATAAAGGAACAATTATGACATAACTCCTTGAGGAAGCAATGAGACAGTAAGATGGAACATTCTACGAGGCTGCTAATCTGGCTTCTTCAATAAATGATAAAAAATAAAAGGGAAGGGTAGGAATTTTCTACTGAGACTTCAGAGACATAAGGTACAAGTCCTGCATGTGTTTCAATTCAAAGAAGCCGAGGGTGAAGGGGTGGTTTTTCAGGATAAGTACAGAAGTTTAAGATAAAGTGGTTTATTACAGTATGTGTAATAATGGCATTACGATTATGTAAGAAAGTGTCCTTCTATAAGAAATACAAGAAAATGTCCTCTTGTCCTGGTTGGTGTCGCTCAGTGGATTGAGCAGTGATCTGCAGCCCAAAGGATCACAGGTTCGGTTCTTGGTCAGGGCACATGCTGGGTTGTGGGCCAGGTCCCCAGTTGGGGGCATGTGAGAGGCAACCAATGGAGGTGTTTCTCGCACATGGAGGTTTCTCTCCCTCTCTTTCTCCCTCCCTTCTCATTTCTCTAAAATAAACAAATAAAATTTAAAAAAAGAAAAAAGAAAATGTCCTCTCTATCTTTCGTTTCCCCCCGAGATGCCATACTAAACTACTTTGGGGTAAAATATCATATCTATAATTTTATATCACAATGCTTCAGCTAAAAATGTGTAAATCAAGGATTAAGAAGTACAACTTGGCAGGTACAAAATAGGGATGTAGAGTACAACATAGGGAATATAGCCAGTAACTACACTAACTATATATGGGGCCAGGCGGGTCCCTTCACAGGTACATAGATGTCTAACCAGTGTGCGGTACAACGGAAACTAATGTCATATTGAATGTCAACTGTAATTGAAAAAAAAATTGAAATGAAAATAGAAAAATACATACATCAAATACAGCAAAATATTAATAACTGTTCATTCTAAGTGGATCTGTGGAGATCCATTACATTATTCTCTCAACTTTCCTGTATGGTTCATTTTCATCACAATAAAAAAAGGTTTGAAGGCGTCCATATTTCTCTCCGATCCTCTTGCCACTCACTGAATGGCTTCCCTGTCTGTCTAGCTGCTGAAAACAAAACCCTCAGTCTCATCCTGGACGACTGTCATTTCCTCACAACCCAGCTCCGATTCATAACCTTCCGCACACTCATTTACCCCTAGATTTACCAGGTGCCTGAGATGTGCCGGGCACTAACATCTGCCATGGGCCAAGCGCAGCCTGGGTGCCGAGAGGAAGAACAAATGCTCAGGACCAGAAGCCGGCGGTCACTGGCCCCAGCAGTCCGTTCACAAGCTGCTGCCTCCTCCCCTCCCCCTCCCCTGTGACCCCCACCTCCCCTCTCCGCCCCCTGCAGCCACACCGGCCTCCTCCGTCCTTCCTGGAACATGCCAGGTGCACTCCACCGGGGCAGAGCTTCGTCTTAACGAGTCCCTTTTTTCACCCTTTTCCCAGATTTCTGCATGGCTCACCCTCTCATCTCCTTCAAGTCACCCATGTCACCTCTGTGAGGCCTTCCAACCTCCGGTTTGACATTATAACACCCCCACCTCAGCACCTCTCACGTCCTTCCCTGCTTTCCTTCCTCCTAAGAAGCACTTGCTAGCAGGCTATGTAATCGACTTACTCATCATGTTTATCCTTCTTTCTCCCCAACTAGCGAGCAAGCTTCCTGAAGCCAGGGACTTTGCTGTGGTTTTCACTGAGGCACGACAGGCCAATAGTGCCTGGGATACAGCAAACACTCGATAGTTATTTGATGAATGAATCCTTACAAACATGCTGTACAGCAGGTCCTGCTCTTCCTCGTTATATGGATATACCTACCAAGGTTCAGAGGGGAGAGGTGCCATGTCCAGGGCCACACCGCAGGCAGGCGCAGAGCAGGTCCGTAGCCCTTCCTCACACGGGGGCCTCCCATCCCCCCAGAGAGTCAGGCAGACAGACCTAGGTTTGAATTCTGGATCTGCTCTTCCTGACCCAGTCTTTACCTTCCTGGGCAAGTGTTTTCCCTCTCGGACTCTCCTCGGCCTTGTCCCTATCTAAACAGGAGGATTGAACAAACGGGGCAATGCAAGGGGAGCCCGAGCCCGAGCCCACCCCCGGGCCCGTGCGCACCTTGACCTGGGCGTAGAAGCTGCCCAGGCTGCAGCAGACGCGGCACTCGAGCATGGCGTCGTCGTTGTTGTGGGCATAGCGCAGGGCCTTCTCGAAGCTCTCCAGGGCCTTCTGGAAGAGGCTGAGGCCCAGGAAGGCATTGCCCATGCTCAGGCTGACCTGGCCTCCGAGCTGGGCGCCCGCTCTGGTGCCAGGCAGGCCGAGGCAGGTCTTGCAGTAGGAGATGGTTTTGTGAAACTCGCACAGCTTCTCGTTGCTGCGCGCCAGGTTCAGGTAGCTCTCCAGGAGGAAGTTGGCGTCCTCCAGCTCCCGAGCGGTGTCGATCTGCACCACGGCGAACTGCCCACAGGGGTCATGGGCATGCGGTGTCAGCCTGAGCCTCAGGCTGGAACCTCCACCCCGCCTCACCTCACCTCCCGGAGCTTCAGACCCCGACCTTCCACACCCAGCCTCAGGTGCATTCTCTGCTCCCCGCCTCGGACTAGAAGCCTCAGCCCTGGAGCGCCACCTCCCAAGCTCAGACGCAGGGCTTTCTCCTTTCCGGCCCCAGCCTAGATCTTCAGTTTCCGCCCACCCCCAGCCTCAACCCTGGAGCCAGTGTCCTGCACCCCCGCCTCCCGACTCAGGCCCAGAGCCCCAAAGAGGAAGGCTGGGACCTAGACTCCTGGCCTTGAGATCCCCTGAACCCTGAAGTTCAAGGCCACAGGCCCGAATCCCAAGCCAAGACTCAGCACCGAAGACCCAGGGCATCACATGCGGGTTCGGAGCCTCAGTGCTGGGCTGCCAGCTTGTGGGACTAGCAGAGCCTGAGGACGCCTGGGAGAAATCCAGCTCTGCCCCACCCTCCCACGCTGGCTGCGGGGCGCTCCCACCTTCAGCATCTCCTTGTAGCGGCCCATCTCCGAGTGGGCCGTGACCAGGCAGCCGAGCACGCGGAAGCGCCCCACGAGGTCCGAGCTCTTCCCCAGCACCTTCATCCACACCTGCAGCGCCTTCTCTGTCTGGTTAGACTGGTACAGCTGGAGCCCCTTCTCGATCTGCTGTTTTGTCTGGTCCTGTCCCATCCTCCCAGAGCCCCACGCCCCACGCGGACAGACCCTGGTGGCTCCGGGCCTCTAGGCTCTCATGGCGGGGGGCCCACAGAGCCAGCTGCCCACGGAGCCCCGGGAAGGAAAGCAGCACCGGGCAGGAGCCGAGCAGGGCCTGATGGAGAACGGGCGCCACCCTAGGAACAAAGCTGGTCCGGCCCCTGTCTGCAGCTGTCCCTGCCACTTGGGGCCACGTGGCCACTGAGGAATGTCAGTCGCAAGGTCACGAGGGCCTCTGCCGCACCTCCCCTCCCAAGCTGGGAGGTGGCTTCCCAGGGATGCTGGCCCCCTGCCCCCTGCACAGCCCCTTGGGCGTCTCTCTGGCACAGCTGACCCTGGCCCTGACCCTCCTGGAAGGGCAGGCTGTCCTGCAGCCTTGCCGATGAGCCGCCTCTGGGGTGGGCTGAGAGCTGGAGGAGGCAGGGGTGAGCCTGGGCACACGGTGGCGGGACGCAGGGGCAGTGCCCGGCCCCGAGCCCCGCCTCTCCCCCATCACGGCCTCCCCGCCAGACCCACCCGCCCCCAGGCTTTGTCCCTGTGACTTCCCAGGCACCAAGGCCACTTGCCCACACCCTTCCCAACACCCTAACTCATGGGTGACCCACGCTAAGTCACTGACCTTGCTGGGCCTCAGTTTCCTCATCTGTAAAATTAGGACCGCCACAGGCTGATGCACCCTACCTCGTAGGGTTGTTATGAGGCAGCACAGTCGTGGGCAACAGCGGGGGACCTGGGGCCAGGCTGCCAGGGTTCGAATTCTGGCTCTGCTGTTTATTAGCTGTGTGGGCAGTGTGACTTTGGGCAAGAGAGAAACGGCACCTGCCTCACTGGGTTGTTAGAAGAACTAAGTGACATACTAGTTGACAAGGACTTAGAACAGAGCCTGGCACACAGGGAGCACCCCATGCGTTGGTAAACAAGAGGCCATCCTGAGCTGCATCGGCCCAACAGCTAACTGCCCACCAGGGAAGGAAGCGGGCCCTTGGAGGCTTAAAAAGTGTCCCACCCTGGCTGGTGGGGCTCAGTTGGTTGGCGCATCATCCTGTAAACTAAAAGGTTGTGGGTTCAATTCCCGGTCAGGGCACATGCCTGGGTTGCAGGTTTGGTCCCAGTTGGGGTGCATATGAGAGGCAACCAATCAATGTTGCTCTCTTGCATAGATGTTTCCCTCTCTCTCTCTTCCCCTCACTCTAAAATCAATAAGTCAATCATCATGTCCTCAAGTGAGGATTGATAAATAAATAAATAAACAAATAAACTATCCCAATTCCGATCCCAACTTGAAAGGGCTTCTAATAGTGAGCTTTCATGCCAGAGACTGAGGAGAAGGGCAAAATTTTATGCAGGGAGCTGATGCCTGAAGTATCGGGGTTCCTGTGGCTGAGAGGCCCTCAGTAATGGGGCCCCTGCCAACCCGCCAGCTTGTCGCACGCCACTTTTCTCCTTCCCCTCTGCAAACCAGGCTCCTTCTTGCACCAGGGCAAAGTTCATCCTTTCAGAGGAGGACAGTGGTTTTTAGCACCGATCATCACTAATTCCAGCGCATGTTCATCACCCCCAGAAGCAGCTCATTAATTCATTGGCAGCCACTCCCCATTCCTCCTGGGTTATGGGCTGAATTGTGCCCCCTTGGTCCCCATTCTTATGTTGAAGCTCTAGCCCCCAGTACTTCAGAATGTGGCTGATTTGGAAACACTGTCTTTAAAGAGGCAAAGTGAGGTCATTAGAATGGGCCCAAACCCAGTGTGACTAGTGTCGTGAGATTAGGACACAGACACAGAGGAAGGCCAAGTGAAGACAAAGGAAAGAGATGGCCATCTACAAGCCGAGGAGAGGAGCCTCAGAAGGAAACCAATCCTGACTTCCAGCCTCCAGAGCTGAGAGAAAATAAACTTTTATTGTCTAAGCCCCGCCCCCCATCTAAGGTGCTTTGTTACAGCAGCCTGATTAAACTAATACACCCTACGACTTTACTTTCTATGGATTTGTCTGTTCTGGACACTTCCTATAAATGGGGTCATACAATGTATGGCCTTTTATGACTGACTTCTTTCACTTAACAGTGTTTTCAAGGTTCATCCATACTGCAGCATTCAGTACTGCATTCCTTATTATGGCTGAGCAGTACTCGTTGTATGGGTTTACTACTTTGTTTATTCATTCATGAGTCGATGGACATTTGGGTCGTTTTACTTTTTGGCTCTTATGAATAATAATGCTATAAACATTCATGTACAAGTTTTCATGTGGACATGCTTTTATTTTTCTTTAGTATGTGTACAGTAGACATCTGGGGATAAGGCCTAGTTTGGGTGAATCAGCGTCTTATCCCCTCAGAGAACTATATTCCATTCCAATGCAAGATTTACCTCTGTAATTTTAGATTCATTGTTGCGGTTACTGGATCCACGTCTGCTTCCCCCACTAGAAGGTGTGGGCGGGGACGTTGTCTCATTCACCACTGACTGTATCCTGAGCGAGGCCTCACAGACGGTGGCCACCTAATAACTATGTTGAATGAATGAATCATAAAAAAGGGGAGGAATGAAAGTTTAATTTTGAAATGTAAAGCACCTGCTGCCAAGTCAGCAGCTGACTAGCCATGTCCTGATCCATCACAGGCAGAGACGGCCTTCTGTTTACTGTCAGCAAAATGGGTGCAGAGGGGGACAGTCTGGGGGGAGGGTGCACACGGCAGGCTCAGGGGGCCACACCCCAGGGTCATGGCTCAGCAGAGGTAGACAGGATATAGGCTTAGGCCCATGGAGAGGCAAGGCCACTGGGACTCTCCAGGGGGAAGTGCCCTTGAACCCGGAGCACAGGAAGCTGGGAAGGGAGGAAGAGGGACGTCTCTGTCCAGGAGAGTTCGCTGGGTTCTTCCTCTCATCTGGGAGGTGGGTCCTGGGCTGAAGGGAACCTCCAAAGGAGAAGGAAGGTGGGCCCACAGGGAAAGGGCTCAAGGGCCAGCGGAGTCTCTCCCGCTCAGTAATCCAGACCCGAGTTCACCGTGAGTCCCCGGCAGGAAGAAAAGGAGGTGGGCACCCGCTGCTGCGCCCCACAGGAGTCAGGGACACAGGCCCTCTGGGCACCTGGAAACTCTGAAGATTTCAAAACTTGAAAACCTGGTAGGAGAAAGGCTTCCGCTGCCCCAAAGCAGCCAGCTTTTTGCTGACTGTTGCGCAGGCTGAGGTCAAGGTCACACTCCTTTGGGGCAAGTGCTGTGGTTTCCCTCTGTGCCACCAGCCCCTGCACAGCTCCTCGCAAAGTGAGGAGAGGAGAAGAACGATGACGAACACTTCCTGAGCTAAGCATTCCCTTCAGTTTACAGATAAGGAAACCGAGGCACAAGCGGTAAAGTGAACTGCCCAAGACAACACTGCTACCTAGAGACAGAGCAGGGACTGGACTGTGACTCTTAACCACAAAACTCACCGAGAAAGGGGGAGGGGAGGGGAGAGGGAAGGGGAGGGGGAGAGGGAGAAAAGCGAAGGGAAATTAAATCATACTGGTCTTTCTTTACCTGGCACACAGGCTCGCGGGGAATGCTATCCAAGGCTCTGGCCTGCGTGGGCAGAAGACATGTACACATGTGGCTAAGGAGACCGGGGACAGAGTCGGGCCTCGCACACCAATATCCAGCAATAAAGGTGGACAGAAGGCCCCCGGAAGTCGGGAGGATGACCACAAAATAAAGTGGTCTTTCCTGGGCCACTGAACCTCCCAGGGCGGTGGGACAGCGGGGCTGGGGGTGACTGCGGTGTCAGGTACCAGCTCCCGTGCCTCACATTTTAGATCCCTGTTTTATAATCACGTAGAAAATGACATTTGGGCCTGAAGCAAGGGTCACAGTCTGGCATGTGAGGGCAGAAGATTTCTGAGCCGGTTGGCTACATTTGTTGTCCAGCAGATTTCACAGGAAAGCCTGCATTTCCTGCTTCTCTTGGAGACTGAAGCTCAAGCAAGCCGGGCTTGTGGTTCTCTTGTCAACCGGTTAAGTGGTCGGTGACCACGCACGTCTGTCACCCATATCCCCTCGCTCCCTATTCTCATCTTGACGCTGAAGCCAGGTGTCACCTGTCCTCTTAGAGTGGCCTTTCACCTGCTTGCGTCACCTGCCTGGCTCCTGCAGATGCCCACATTTGCAGCGTCTGCTCCCAAAGCACGACAAACATAACCAGAGGGGACAGTCCCAGGCACCCTCCGCCACAATCAGCAGGACCCTTGGGAAGTCTGTTCCTCTCATTTTCCTAGTCGTAAATGGGGTGTTGCCTCTCTGGTAAGGTTTCTGTGAAAGCCAAATGAGGTAAAATAAGAACCTGCTTTGAAAACAAGACACTGAACTAATGTCTCTCTGATGAAACTTCTGCACCTTCCTTGAGTTGGCTCTTACTATTTATACCAGTGGAAAAACTAGAAATAACCTGTGTCGCCTAGGAGAGCGGCTGAGAAGGCAGGAAGTGCTCCGTAGCCTGTAAAGATGCAAGTTGTCGATACCGGTGTTCGTCCCCAGATGGAAGGGGGCCCTGACATAGTAACTGAGAAAATGCAAGCCGTAGAACACTCTGTACATTATGGCATGATCTCATTTTTATTAACAAAAATTGCATATGTACATATTTTTATACATAGAAAAATTCTGGAATCGCACCTCCTCCATCCGTTTAAATTATCAATGGGCTGTGGGAGATGCGGAAACGCTCACTTTTAACTTAAACGTAAGTAGCAACTTGGGCGAGCGCTTGCCAGGGTGGCACTGTGCCAGGCGCTTGGGACACGCTCTCATCTTCCCAACTCTATGGGGTGGGTGTTTTTTTATTGCCATCAGACAGGCTGGGAATCTGAGGCTGAGAGAACCAAGTCACCTGCCCAAGGTCGCACAGCTGGTATGATCAAGACATGAAGATGCTCCTAAACATAAGCTTTTCCCACCTAACTACATGAACATTTTCCATTAAAAACCCCTCAAACCCTCAAATGACTTTTTAAAAAGGTTACGGTGTCATGGGAGCCTCAGGCGCTGGAGGGCCCCAGGCCGCTCTCCCGCCTCTGCCCCGCCCGCAGCAGGGGGCCGCTGCGCAGGTGCAGCCCCGCTTCCCAGGACAGGCCCTGACGATCTGCCTCAGGAGCTCCGGCTAAACGATTCCTGTCGCGTGGCTCGAAAAGACTTGGCTGTCATTTATCTCACGGCCACTGAGCACCTATGAAGAATTGGGGTACAAGCTTGTAGTTAAGAATCTGTAAAACAGGTATGAAAATAAGTCATTCCCTTTTTTTGTGGAGTGGGTGGAACTTTCTCAGTAAAACTCCAATGCAGTGTGTGCACGCTGTGGGGCCAGAAGCACCCTCCCTGGGAAGCTCTTGGACAAAAGTAACTGTCACCGTTTGGTATCTGTTTGTTCGTTTACTCACTAAATATTTCCTGAATACTGATCTGCCAGCCCTGCGGCCCCAGCTAGGACTAAGGCATCGCTGGTCGCGGCCTCCACAGAGCTCCACCCGAGAGGTGGGGTTTCCACCAGGGCGCCTTGGACACTCCCAAAAGACTACGCTTTGCAGGCACATCGGTCAGGTGGACCTGGGTCAAAACCCAACTTCCCTACTTAGAGCTGCGGCTTCTCTGTGCCTCAGTTTCTACCTCCCTGTGCTGTCAGTTGCGGGACTAGTATAGTGACTCCGACTCATACACAAATGGTAGGTAGTTTGCATTCTTTAAAGCCAAGTAACTGTCTAGAATGGTCCTGACCTTGTAACTAACTGCAATGGCGGACATGTTCTATGTCCAAGACGGAAGCCACTAACTCACGGGCGGCTCCACAGTGACATTGAGGCATGAAATGTATTAAATAGCTACAGTGGCTAGGGGGTCGTGGTAGCTGACAATGCAGGCAGGTCTAGAAGATCCAGGCGTGGCAGAGGACGTAGCAGGTAAACAGGAGCTGCGAGAACTGGCTGCAGGGTGAGGCGCCAAGCTCAAAGGGCTAGGAATGGCAGGGGCAAGCGGAGCGCGGGCCACTGCTGGGCAGTTTTCACGCAGGGAAGGGAAAGCACACACCTCGGGAGGCAGGCTAAGTGAAAGCCCGCCGCAAAAAGGCACGTATTGTATGACCGAGTTGACAGGACACATTCAGAATAGGCAGATCTCTAGAGCAGAAAGACGAGTGGTTGTGAAGGGCTGGGAACGGAGGTGACGGGGGAAGGGGGGTGACTGCTAATGAGGACAGCGTTTCTCAGGGGGCGATGGAATCAGGTCGCAGTGATAGTTGCATAACGCGAAACTCTGATGCCTGTGTGCTTTAAGTGGGCAAACTGTACAGTGTGTGAATCTCCACGAAGCGGTTGCAGAACACCAAAAGCTCAAGCTCCAGGTCATTTTCCCTTTACAAGGCTGATTTTGAGTTAAAAACCAAGGGCCTTCCCTCAAGCTGGAGCCTTTACCACTAGTCAACACATGCAAAAAACTGACCACCAGCCAGTGGGGGTTGGAAGACTCCTGAGGGAAAAAAAAAATGCAGAAGGTGCAAAATAAAAAGAAAATAGGGAAAAAAAGAGCCATCCATGATCTCTCCTGGGAGGGCTGTTACATTAGTTTTACATTGCCAGAGGTGAAGGGACAACCTGCTCTTTCATTCCCTTCCCAGCGGCCTTTCTTCATCACGGACTGAGATGCTCAGGTGGGCACAGCATGTACAGAACCTGGGAAAGTCAGAAGCTGTGCGCTGACCGTGAAAGCTGGTACAGAGGCTTTCTCTGCGGAAAGCTGGGAACCAGGAAGCAGGGGGAGGTGGTAAAAAAGCATCGAGGAGTCTATTCAAAAGTAAAAGGTGACTCAATGTCAGTTTTTATAAATTTTAAAAAACCTGACTTTAGAGAGGAGGAGAGAGAGGGAGGGAAAGAGGTGAGGGGGTGGAGGAGAGACAGAGACATCGATTTGTTGTTCCATTTTATTCATGTGTTCATTGGCTGATTCTTGTAGGTGCCCTGGCTGGAGATCGAACCCGCCACCTTGGCATATTGGGAGGGTGCTCTAACCAACTGAGCTACCTGGCCAGGGCCTGAATGTTGGTTTTTTAAAAGGATTATAGTTTAAGACACGGCCATATGACTACATAAAGATGCACGAGTCAAAATTTTAAAAACTTAAACACACTATCTTTAGCGTATTCCTTTGTGCAAATTTTAAAGAGAAACAATCACCTCTAAGTATGATGTTAAATTGGAAGATACTCTATTTTTACATCAAGTTCTAGCTCAGGAGTTCTAAGGCAGAAACTTAAGAGAAGATCTGGATCACCTTGATCTTGAGTCACAGAAAAATCTCACTGGCATTGGGATGTGATGAACAGCCTAGTGAAGGCAGCCAATAATACTGTAACAACTTCTGTACCGTGACAGAAGGCAAGCAGACTTAACATGATCACTTCATAATGTATTTAATACTGAATCACTAGGTTGTACACCTGAAACTAATACACTGAAAAAAAAAACCCCAACAAACCCCTGACGTATACTTGACCTTTAGAGGGTGAGGGATAAAGAAAGAACTATAGATGTGGGAGAGAAACACTGATTGGTTTCCTCAACTACTCTCATGGACTGGGGACCAAACCCAGAACCCAGGCATCTGCCCTGACTGGGAATTGAACCGGTAACCTTTTGCCTTGTGGGGTGACACCCAACCGAGCTACACCAATCAGGCCCAACTGTATTTCAATTTAAAAAGGAAAGAAAATCTGTGTTAGATGAGAGAAAACTTCCAGTTCAATCACCTCTAATTACAGAGGAAACAGCTCTGGGGAGGGAGTTCGTGGCCTCCCTATTCTGGCCCAATTCCCCGAAGTGTGAAACACAGGCCTACAATGGCATTAAATAGACACTTTATATATAGATAGTTATGGAGCTTAATGTGTATTTTAAAGACATATAATTTGGAGATTTCACAAATACTAAGGGTCCAAATGAGCTGAAACTGGAAAAAAGAGTGTTTCAAGTTGCTTTAAAGGGGTGACCGACCTTTTGGCATCTCTTGGCCACACTGGATAAAGTTTTCTTGGGCCACACATTAAACACATTGCAACACATAATCACCAAAAAAACTCACGTTTTAAGTAAATTTATGATTTTGTGTTGGCCCGCATGCGGTCCGCATGGGCCGTGGGTTGGGCACCCCTTCCAGGTGGTGGGAACGCGGAGTAGTGCAGCCACTGTGGAAAGCAGCACGGAGATACCTCCAAAAATTAAAACTGGACCTGCCTTTTGACCCAGCGATCCCACTTCTGGGACGTCATCAGAGGGAACCCAAAATGCTAATTTGAAAGATTAAGCACCCTTATGTTCACTGCATTATTACAATCACGAAGATACGGAGGCAGCCCAAGTGTCTATTAGAAGATGGGTGGATAAAACTCCTATGGGACATTTACACAAAAGGATACTACTCAGCCATAAAAGAGAAAATTTTACCCTTTGTGACAGCATGGATGGACCTGAAGAACATTATGCTAAGTGAAATAAGCCGCTCAGAGAAAGACACAATACCGTATGATTTCACTTTTATGTGGAATCTAATGAACAAACTGAACAAAGCAAAATAGACACGGACTCATGGATGGAGAACAGGTGACAGCTAGTGGCAGGGGGAGGTCAGGGGGTGGAGGGATTGAGCAAAAAAGAATGAGGACTCATGGACATGGGCAAGTGTGGCAACTGCAAGGGAGGCTGTGAGGGAGCTAAATGATAATAATACAAAAAAATTATTAAATAAAAAAATTATCTGTGCTACTATTCATTTTCAACAACTTACAGAGTTGTAAAGTAGCTTCCCAAGGAAAATGCATAATTTCCCAGTGAAACAATTTTTCCCTGTAACGCTTACATTAACAAAGTGGTATCTACATTTCCCCCCTTTGTTTCTTTGCTTTCTTTCTGGGGGTATTTGGAAGTAACACTAATTTAATCAGATGTTTTGAATGACACCGCTACCTGTGGAAATACATTTCAAATAAAAAAAAAATTAGGTGGTGACGATAGTACACACTGTACACATACTGAATGCCACTGAACTCTCCACTTAAAATGGTTAAAGTAAAAAGTTTTATACACCTATTTTACAATAGAAAACACAAGCATAAACATTAGGCAAATAGTTTAGGTGGCACCAAGTCTAGGAAAGAATCGTGTGGCCGGAGTAACACCCCAGCCCCCTCGGGAGGCGGCACCCCAGGGGCACGCTGACCAACTCTCCGGGAGCGCTGAGTCACCAGTGCACCGCCTGAGCGCCAAGACGGCCGCCCTGAGGGGGGCAGAGCTGCGATGACTCACCCCCCAAAGGAGCCCCAAGACTTGCAGGGTCCCCCAAGTTCCTTACACCAGAGCCTAGGCGACAGGGTGCAAAATCACGTGCGGTGAGGCCGCACAGATTAACTAGAGCACATTTCTTTGCTTTTATTGAGTTATTTCTCAGCAGTGGTTACAAGAATGGGCTTGGGAGTCGGGCAGATCTGGTTTGCTTCTCGGCGCATGCCGCGTACCAGCAAGCAGCCCGATGTCCTTGAATCGCAGTTTGCTCATCTGCAAACCGGGGATGCGAACAGCAGCTCCTTTCTGGGGACGTTATAAAGACTGGACACAGTGGGGAGTGTGCCACTGTGAAGCCTTTACGCAGCTCGGCCATCAGATAGTCAACTGAGTTGAAGGTCATTTGTATCAAGGACTGAAATGTTTTAAATAGGTCTCAGGAAAGGATCTTCTTTGCGGCAGGGGGGCAGGGGGGACGACACAAACATAAAATGTGTATTGAGTGTTTCCCACAGAACTTGGATTGTGGTCAATGAATGTAAAGCAGGATAATCACTGCCTATTAACGTGAAGTTTTGATTTTCAGTTAAGTATATATATTTACAATCCTCCACTCAAAGATGCTTACTGATTTTACAAAGAGGAAGGGGAGGAGAGAGAAATCTCGATGTGGGAGAGAATACCTACCGGATGTCTCCCGTATGCGCCCTGACCGGGGATCAAACCTGCAACCTGGGTATGTGTCCTGACTGGGAATCAAACCTGCAACCTTTCTGGTGCACAGATGATGCTCCAATAAACTGAGCCTCCTGGCCAGAGCTGGTGACACGTGTTTTTAATGGTTACAAGTGACAAAGCAATATCCCCAAGTTTATTTGTATTCAGAACCACGACGTCCAGCGAACGCTGCCCAGGTGAGTCCTCAGTGCGACGCCTGCTGGAAGCGCTACCCCAGACGCTGCCCTCTGACAGGGGGCCTGGGTGAGAAGGCTGGGCCTCGCGCTGGTGGCGTTTCCCTAGACAGGCACCAGCTGCACAAGGATTGGCCTCCCAGAGGAAGGCCCCCAACTCCCTGCCCAGAGAATGGCTGAACCTGTCACAGAGGATGGAGGCGGCCCTGGTATAGGACCTCACTCAGAGAGGGATCTAGAACTAACGAATAGTAAAGCCAAGGAGCCTTAGAAACGCCCTCCCATGACTCCATTCTGAGGTCAGAACGAAGGGGAAGGAAGCCAACGCACTTGGGCTGCGGTGGTGAAGGCCGAAGAGGAAGAGCTGCAGCTTCCCCTGAGCACAGGGCCCCCACAGCCTGGGGAAGTGGCCTGCTCTCACAGGTCCGGGCCGATTCTGCAGTGCGGCAGCCACTGCTGGGGATAAAGGCAGCGTACAAATTAAGAATGCCAAAAAAGTTTTAGGGTGCTTCCGTATTAGTAGGGATATTGCAAAAGAACAGATGATGGAGAAGGCAGTGTTCTGGGAGAGATTATCTTCTTTCAGGAGCGTCTGGTGGGTTCAGTTGCAAAACAACAGGTCCATCAATATGAAACCAGGGGACCCCACCCTTCTCCAGGAATGCCACCAACGCTACCGGCCCCCACACCCACTACCCACCCCAACGTCCAATAACTCTGAAGGCAACGCCAGTTCTTCTCAAACAGTTTAATAGCAAATAAACAAAGGAAGGTACCACACTTGGCAGATACAAAATGACTTTTTGTCCGTGTGTCTGTGCAATTAAAACAGATTTAGGTTCCCCATTGGGACAAAAGGAAAAACACACAAAAAAAGGAAGGCGATTCTTTTTAAACACATACTCCCTTGCTCCAAACTTGTAACATTTTTTTTCTTTTTTAATCCACTACACAAACTCTGTGATCAGGTCAGAAAAGCGACAAGGGCTCTTCTTGCTTTTTTTTAAACCATTAAAGTAAAATCCATAATTTTCTACATAGTACAACACAAGTTCACACAAAAAAGACATTTTCTTTTGCAAATCAAAACAAGAAAGAAAGGAAAAGCTCAAACAAGGTAAAGGAAAAGCATTTCTACGGCTGAATCACGACTTTGAGTTGATTGAATCCCGTTGTTGCTGCAGAACAGACTGTGCGTTTGGTCATAGTGGCAATTTTTTCTCTTCACATTGTGAAATCACTTTACATTGTTTTCTAGTAGAAAAGGCAAAAAACTGTACAAAACCCCTAGTGTTAAATACAACGTTTGTACCAATAAAAAACTCACACAGGTTTGTCTCCAAAATGTAAAGTTTCTTTTTTTTTTCTTTTTAAATTATTCACAAAAAGCAGCTGGAAATCAGAAAGGCAGCTGCCGCTCCAGGGTCTCAAATCCATTAAAACCACCACAGAACAATTAAAACAATCAGAGAGAGAAAAGGAAAAGGAAACAACGTCCAACGTTTGGCATTTGGTTTTATCCACAGGTTTTCCCAGAGCTCCTCTTGGAATTGAAAGCAAAATATATTGGCAAACACGGATTCTGAACACACAGGAAGGGGAGCCTCAGCGCCTTCTGCCAACAGAGGCGGCTCTGTGCAGTCAGACTGTGGGGTGCACGGCAGTCTTGCTCAGGCTGGGGTTCCTGGCCTCTTTCCATCCAACTGCCCCTTCCAGGAAATTAAGCAGTCTACCATACTCTGGGCCTTCATTTGGCCGCCCTTTCTTTCCAGTAAGAGTGGCCCCAAGCATAACACTAGGCAACCTGCTGGGTCCCAGACCAGAAATTCTGCTGGGATCCCCTCCTTCATCAACCCCAGCGTGGATGATGCTAACAGTGCTTCTACCTTCCCCACCCCGCCCCGGCCCCTCGGCTACCCCCCCTCCACCCTTCCCGGGACAATCCTGCTTCCCAGCTCGTCCGCCCCACCAGCAGCCTAGCTCTCTGGCTGGGGTCGCTCGGACTCCTCCCTCGGCAGCCTCACACCTCCACAGACCCACCCGTGACCTCTCACCTCCTCTAGGCTCTCCCTCGCCATTCACATTCTCACTCAGGCCCCTAGACCCTGGGGGCGGATGGTGCCAGAGAGGAGGGCAAGTTCCTTTCAGGGAGCCAAGGAACTGGCGTGCCTGGCACCCAGGGACAGTAGCTATTTGGCTCTTCACCCAGTTTTACAAAACAAATCCCCGCCCTTACCCCATCCCACTAGCTAAGAGCAGAGTTGTGGGGGAGAGCCAGTGTGGGGTAGCTGGTGGCCAGGGCTGTAAACAGTGTGAAGACTGTAGTATTGTGCTTGTCACCTAGGAAAAACGCTGGCAGGTATGTCGCCACTTAGTGCACAGATGGCCTCCCCCGACTGGTGGAGAGCACCCTCCTCCCTCCGGGCCGAGGGGCGCTCACTGCCCTTGATGCGCTAAGCCTCCTGCCCACCCGCAGCCGCCTTCTGGATTCTACCTCTGTTCCTCGTGCCTCTCCTGGCGCCCTCCCAACCCATCTCTGAGCAGGGCAGCCAGCCCCCCGGAGGCCCTGCCGAGGCCGGGAGGCCACATGAGGTGACAGTCTAAGTGCACAGGCAAACGCTCTAAGGGCAACAGAGGAGAAAGTTGCCACTTCAAAATAAAACAATACAATCTTGAAAAAATAACCCCACAACAATTTAAAACAGCTTCTTTGAAACCCTTTTAAATCGGTCAGTTTTTGCACAAACTATAGAAAACAGAGAGGTGAAGGTGATATATAAGAAGGTGTGAAGAAACAGCAGGAAACATGCAAAACTTGTTTTTTTCTGGGTATCATCTTAGTAGGAAAGGAAAAAATTCCAAACAAAAGCACAAAAACAGTACAAAAACAAAACAAAACAAAACAAAACAAAAAAACCCCCAAAGCATCACATTTTGCTGTGGAGACTGTAGGAACAAGCCTGGAGGGAGGGGGCGAGGGGCCCAAAGGCGCCTGCAGGGGAGACCCTCCCAAGGAAAAGGGCTGGCGGCCCGAACTGCAGCTTGCTGTCAAAAAGGAAAGGGGTTCGGGTGTTTTCTGCAGTTGAGAACTCAGAAAAACAAAAATAAGAACACATGCGGTCTCCTCAAGCCCCACAAACTATATCAGCAAAATGTGCTCAGGAGCCTCAAAGGTTTCAGTGACATCTTTTATTTCATTGTTTACTTCAAAGTTGTCTTTAAAACTAAGCACACAGAAACAAAGCCTAGAAACGGACTGGCTGTGTGTTCACAGAAATACAAACACCACGCGGTATGTGCTAGTAGGGCTGCTCTGAAGACAATTACAAAGAATTGGAATCACAAAATCAAGTGGTTATCTTATGAAGTTCTAGAAAAATAGATTTTTTTATATTCAAATGCAAGTTTAAATATTTCCCCTTCAGCAGTCGTTCTAGCAAAACCAATTTGGCAGCACAAAAGAAAAAAAAAAGGAAAGAAAAAAGAAAAAACAAAGAAAGAAACAAACATAATAAAAATACACATCAGCATCAAAGATCAACACAAGGTCAAAGGTGAGAGTTCAAGCATCAGAGAAGCTGAAGAGACAGGGATTTGGACGATGTACTTGACGCCACATCGACATGCTTTAGGCACAACGATGAACAAACGGCAGGAATCTAGAAAAAAAAACAAACCAGAAAGAGGGAGACCCACTGAGTTACACAGAGCAATACATCCAAACAAAGAGAGAGAGAACAGGAACACTCACTGTGTACAGCCCTGAAATGAGGAGGCGGGCGGGGCGGGGGCTGGGTAATGACAGGGAACTTTTGCACATGCTAACAATGGACACAGGGAAAAGTCAAAAAGGACATGGAGGACACCAAGAAAACATCCAACTGCTGGAGACAGAAGGGAAACTAAGGCTTGGATTTCCCCTGACGCATCCAAACACATTTAGAAGACCTCTGGTGAAGCAGAGCCTCAGCCTCTCCAGCTCCCTGTTTTAGACCAAGAGAAAGGAGAAGCCTGGCGGGGAGAACTCTTTAGGGGAGAGGGCCAGGATTTCTCTGCAATCCTGGGGGGGAGGGCCCTTTGTTCCCAGAAATCCAAGCTCTTAGCTTCCACACAGGCCCTGGCCACTCATGTGGGACCCAGGAGACAGTGTCTGGCTGCATTCAAGGCAAGTCAATTTCATGATGAAACCCAAGTAAGAAACAAAACTACAGGAGAAAACACGTTTGTGTAAGTGAAACCCCCACACAACAGTGAAAGATTGCTTAAGACTTGACTGTGAGTCTCCACTCTCTGAAATGAACCCTTTCACACCGTGAGACTTGTAGGGGAGCAGCTTCTTCACAAAACCTTCTTTGGCCTGGGGAGAAAACTGTGCTCAAGGGCAGTGCTGCCGTGCTAACTCACTGGGCAGGGATGAGAGAACAGACAGAAGTGCCCAGTCTTACCAGCTGGCCACTGTGGCAAGCCCAGGGCCCTGCTGGGGCAAATGCTCCTTTTAGGAAAGAGAACCCACAAGCAGGTATGAAACCTCAGGGCCTGGCATCAAAGGCAGGCTGATCACACCTTTGCCTTTCAAGTCATTTGGAAAGGGGTTTCTGAAGGTCCCAGAGCCCAGGACCAATCTGTGGACCATAATGGTGAATGGGGGAGGGGGAAGAGAAAGGGGGCAAGTGGGAACGGAGTGGAGTTCTGGGATTTGAAAAACCCCACGACGGCCAAGGAGGAAGACATAACAGAAGGTTAGCGATCGCAGCACCACAGCGCCCTGGAGAGCACAGCTCTCTCCTCCGCCAATTCACAGCATTAATTCCTCCCCCTCTGGCAGATTAGCTGGGCTGCAAACAGGCCACAGAAAGTCAGTAGTTTCAATCATACACAGCACCCTGTGTGTATAACAATCACATTCTGGATTCTACAAAATCCTGGCCTTTTCCAGAGATATAATTTAGGTAATAAATATTCTCCACCCCGGAGCTGTATAAAACTTCTATAAAAATAGAAACGACATTCTTGATTCCAGCCGGTTGGGATTCAGAACAGCGCCTCCCCAACCTAGCATTTTTTTCTTTTTTTGTTTTCTTTTTTCTTTTTTATTTTTATTTTTTGCATTTATTTAAAAAATCCCATCATGACCCTGGAAGCCTTTGGAACAGTTTTATCCTTGAAACACAGGACACATTTCACCCAGTGTGCAGAATTCAAGTTTACGTGGTTCAGCTTAAGTATGTTTCATGTTCCTTAGAGGACAACAGACCCAAGTTATTACTGTGAAAAGAGAACAGCTGTCCCAGCTTCAATGGGATAATCCAACACCAACTACCTGGACACCAAGATGGTCAATCCCTGTCTGCGACCCAAATGGACAGGATGACAAGGACAGAGACCCCATCCGACTTACTAGCAAACCAACCCCTTTAAAGCCATCTCTGCTGTGAGGGGTCAGGACTGATGTGGGTGAAATTTAAAGTCCTAGGCACCCGGTCCCTGGCCTTGGTGCTAAGAGTCGTATCTTAACAGGGCCACCTGTGCCCAAAGCCATGTTCCCCACAGCAGTAGCCGCGTCTCTATGGCTCTTCCTGGCTCTCTATGCTCCTAGCATTTCTTAGAGCAGAGGCAGCGCCCAGAGGCTGGGGGTGCAGGGGGACGGTCACAGGCAAGAGCTGGAGTGACGCCTGTGGGAGGCAGCAGGGGCTAATTATAAGCACGTGGACAAAAATGAACATGGTAATACTGAGGTAAGTGAACACTAAATCCATGTGGAGGCTGTAAACGTCCTATTGTCTCCTTTGTCCCCAAGAGTAGAAGATAGTGCTGGAGCGGTTAGAAGGGCCTGCCTTGGTGAAGACACTATGCCTGGGACACCTCACCGAGGCGGCAAGCATGGATTTCTCAATTGCCTTAAGTTCTTCGTGCCGGCTGGCCTCTGGCAGGCGCAGAACTCTGGCCTGAAGGGACCTTCTGATGCAGGTGCACCTAGAAGCAGGCTCCTTTCCCCCAACTAGATGGCTTTTGATCATTGTGCTCAGGAGAGCAGCCCCCTTCAGCCAGGTACTTACTATAAGCCCTTCTTGGTTCTGCCCTCGTGAAAAAATGGTGGTTTGGGATGAAATGACACTCCTTGCCGTGGTCACCTACAAGGCAGGAGATCAGACTGTCTTCTCTGGAGCCCTTCTTTAAAAGGGCCTGTAAGAAATGGGCCACGGACTAATCTGGTTTGAAAGAAACTAAACATGACCGCTCTGCCTGCCTGGTTCTTCCTAAGAGCCACTAGCCGGGCGGGTCCAAATCAACACCAATGCCTGGCTGGAAAAGCTGGTAATCGGTGATGTCTCCCTGCTTTTTTTGCATATGTCAGGCTAATTTAACAGGGGTTTTATTTCCAGAGAATTATTAGCCCTTTCTTGAGAAAGAGGGGCAGAAGTCCTGGACAAGAATCTGAAAAACTGGTAGCAAGAACTCAGCACTTCCGCAGAAGGCAGCTATGGAAAAGCTCCCACCCGCACCTCCCCAGGGTTGCTGGGTGTCAAGTCCCTCTCACCTCCCTCCAGCACCGACCCCACCGGCTCCGCCCTCCACAGCTCCTGGACATTAGTTCTCATTTCATCCACTCTTGCACTTGGGGACATTCTGGGGGTCAGTTTTTGGTTTCACTCAGTCCTCTCTCTCGGGGTAGTTTTGGGCAAGTTCTGATCTTCTTTAACGTTTCTCCATTCCCCTTCCTCCCCCAGGGCAGTTTGATGTTGGTCCTTCTCAACACACACTGGTTACAAACACAGCAAACTTTAAATAAAGGAAAAAAAAAAAAAAAAACAACTCAGAATATGGCACCTAAACTCCAAAGTAAAACACTGGAAACCAAAGCACAAACTCGTCCTCTGTACGAAGCGAAACTCCCACAGAAGGCAGTAGCCGCGTCTTCAGGGCGAGCTGTGCCTGCGAGAGTGGCAGGGATCAGGGTCCGGGGCTGCCAACACACAGCCTAGGGCTTCACCTCACTAAGGTGCTCCTCCCCAACTTACCAGAGACCCTCTCACTCCAGTCTGAGGGGAGCACGCTCAGTAGGGCTTGCTGTCATTCTTCGAACGTTTGAGCTGCACTTTGAGCCGCTTCATGCCAATCTGAAAGCCGTTCATGGACTGGATGGCAGCTTGAGCCGAAACAGGATTGTCGTAACTTACAAAACCTGTGTGTCCAAGCAGAAACCTAGGTGAGGGACATAACGAGGCGAGGAGATTCTCAGTCCTCCTCACGCAGAAATACCTTATGTGCTTAGCCTCAATCCCAATTTTTCTCAGCAGGGACAAAAAATCCAAAAATTGTATATCGCATAAAATAAATCAGGTTCCTAAGAGTGCCACCTGCCATTGATGTGGTTGGTTACTTTTAGTATTTTAGCCAAGACCTTCTCCATGTATTATTTTACCCTCTGGAAAGACAGTGCAGGCAGAAATCATCATGCCCATTACAGAAGTGAAAAACTCGGAGGCCTGCCATGGCTGGGGTGGCTCTGGGGGTTGAGCGACGGCCTGAGAAACAAAAAGGCGCCGGTTTTGATTCCCAGTCAGGGCACACACCTAGGTTGTGGGCCAGGTCTCCTTGTTGGGGGCATGTGAGAGGCAACTGATAAATATAGCGCTCACACATTGACGTTTCTCTCCTTCTTTCTCCCTCCCTCTAAAAAAGTAAATAAATAAAATTTTAAAAAAACAAAAACTGAGGCTCAGAAAGAGGTCACATAATTCTGCACCAGGATGAGTTAAACAATAACCCAAACTCCATCCCAAGTCTCTGCTATCAGCCCCTTCCCTTCCTTTCTTAGTGGTAAAAATAATTACCACACCCGACACACACACCAGAAGAGAAGCCAACATACCAAAACACTTGCTCAGGTTTGTCTGCTTGTCTATAAAAACCTTGGCAGACACGACATTCCCAAAGGGCATAAACATCTGCAGCAGGTCCTGATCTCCAAACTCCTGGGGCAGGTGGTAGATGAACAGGTTGGCTCCCTCTGGACCTTCAAGACACCCATTGATTGAAAAGGTATCAGTGTGAAGCCTGCTTATCCCCCTGCACCATCTTGCATTTCCCTCTGGTGTCAAAAGTGTCAGCACCCCAGCAAACAGATTCTCCGAATACAAAGCAGGGAACTGAAGGGCAACCACGGAAACAGACCCCTTCCCTCAGCCTTGCTCCGTGTCTCATAGAGGGATGTCAGAATTTGATCCTGTGGGAGGAAGGTACTGTTACACAATAAAGTAGGCAAACCTCCACGTGTAGCATAAAATCAGAGACTAGACGCTTGTAGAAAAACGTAGAAAAGGAGGTAGAAAGTTATAAACAAAACAGGTTTCAAAATTATGCCTATAAATTACAAGAACAGCAAATAGATTAGTAACTGCTAGAGGCAGGAAGCAGGGACAAGGAAATGACTACAAAGGGACATGAGGGAACTTCTGGGGGGATGACAGAAATGTTGTTTGTGATAGCGGTCGGACAGTTGTACGCATCCATTAAAGCTCACAGAGCTATATTCCAAAAAAGGTGACTTACCTTATGCCAATTGTACCTCAGTGAAAAGAAATTACTTTTTAAACTATGATTAACACTGAGCTCAAAAATAGAACATGCTTTCTTCCTCCCACCCCTCAACGCTTTTCTAACCAAAGAGTTTCAACACAACCGCTGCGCAGCCACGCTGAAGCCACCCCGGCCTCCCCGCCGGTACTCAGCGCATCGGGGAACACTGCCACCTCAGGGCCTCTGTCCTTGCTGTTCCTCTGCCCCCATTACTCGTCTTCCTCTGTTTAAAGGGCTACTTAGAGAGACCATCTCTAAGCACTGCCCATCCCCCTTTCTTGTTTGTCTTGCTTCAAAGCATCACTTGGAACACCTCATGCTTTTACTTGTTTACTGCCTGTCTCCACAGTGCCACCAGTTCTCCAACTACCACATCCTAAGGCACAAAAACATCTGACTTAGGGCAGGTAAGGATACACTAAACCAGGACTCCTTGCTGCTTTGGCAAGAGAGGATGCTTGTTTTCTTCCTATCTTAGTGCTCAAATCTTGTCAACTCTTGGTTATAAAAGCCCAGTCAAATATAAGCAGAGAGGTATAGCAGGACTTTCTATTCATACAAACTACCTCAGGCCTCTTTCTGCCTAGACAGCCTCTCCTAAATTTAGTACCATTTATATTCAAGATACATACTTTTCCTGCATCAGCCCATGGGCCAAAGCTCTTTCTGTCCCATCAGCTGTCTGTCATCAACTAGTTAAATGCATAGATAGGAAAATGAGGACAATGCCAAAATATAGCTAAAAGGGATATCCATACAGAATATATATCCTCTGATAGATTTGTAACCCATAGAAAAGACTTCCTCCTGGCTGATGGCTCAGTGGATTTAACGCTGGCCTGTAAACCAAAGGTCGCCAGTTTGATTTCCAGTCAGGGCACATGCCGAGGTTTTGGGCCAGGCCCCCAGTAGGGGATGAGCAAGAGGCAACCACACACTGATGTGTCTCTCTCCCTCCCTCCCTCCCTTCCACCAACCCCAGTCTAAAAAATAAATGAATAAATAAATAATCAATCTTTAAAGAGAGCGAAAATCAATCTTTAAAGAGAGCGAATTATTTTTCACTTAAAAAAAAAAAAGACAAGATTTCCTAGTAAAAAAAGATTGTTTCTTCATATAAAAATGGCAGCCCCATTCCAGAAGGACAATCAGAGGTTCTGCTCTGAGCCACATCCAGAAAGTGTTCCAAAAGCAGGTCATACTTAAGTTCCTCAGCATTACCTTCGACACTGCCCAAGTAAAGTGGCAGTCTGACCACCTCAATGGTTCCCCAGGCCTCTGCATGCCTTTCAGATCTGGCGCAGGTGTGAGAAACCACCCCTGTCCCCAAGTCCAGGCTCCCGCTGCGCTCACCTTCCTTCTGACTGCCAGCAGCACCGATGCTCTGCTGTGTCAGCAGGTTCTGGTTGTAGAGAGTGGGCAGCGCCGCGGCGGCGTACTGCTGGATCCCCGAGTAGGCCTGCGTGAGGGCCTCCATGGTGCTCCCAGTGCCATTGGAAAGGCCACTGCTGCCCAGACCCCCATTTAAAGCAGCCATCCCTTGGGCGGGGGAGAGAACAGGATTTAGAGGACTGAAGAAACTCAATCAACACCCAAGAAAAACTCCAAAGTCCTCCCTTTTATCTTGCTCTTGGCGCCATCCTGAGGAGAAATATCCATGTGAACGGTCAGACTTCAGGACACTCACCAGGCCTTACTGCTCATGGAGATACTACCTTCTTTCAATCTGTGTGAGAAGTGATACCACTTACACACGACTTGCCCCATTTTCTCTTTGGACATTCCACTGAGCAATGTGCTCAGCACTTTACCTGTGTTCTCATTTAACTTAATAACCCTCAAAGTATTCTATTCCCACTTCATAGACGAGAAAACGACCTTGGAAATGTGGTTGAAAGTTACAGCCATTTAAGGGGCAGAGGTAGACTTTCACTCAGGTCTGGCTCAAAATCTCATGATTATTTTTAAGTTCACTGGGTCACGTCATCATCCTAACAGTGCTCTTACCTCGGCAGTTTCCAGTGTGCCACCCACACAAAGAAAGGCCCGAGGACGCCCGGGGGCTGCCTCTTACCTGCCAGAGAGCTGACGTTGAGGCCTGCCGTCGCTCCAGCTAATGTCTGCAAGGCTCCAAGGGAGGCAATGGGGTTGACAGAGCTGCTGCTGCTGGAGCTCGGTGAAGACCCTGCTGCCAGAAATCCATGAGTTAAACTCAGGCCAACACTCCTTCTCGTATCAACAGGAACAAAAGCCCAAGAGTGATACTACGTAAGTATTCTCTTCGTAAGGAGCTTTTCAGTTACTAATTTTGATAACTGTTCCTGCTGAACATAAAGTCCAATAGTTACAAGAAATTAAACATTATGAGATGCCTCAAGTCGGAAGATGGCATACGAAAATCTATTGTTCATGATCTGTCCCCTTTGGAAATGGGTGTTAACTACGCTCCAGAATGATATACCCCTCTCTTGGGGTCCTGCCCAAGGCACCCAAGGGCCCTCTGGCCCGTTACATGCTTACCTGAACTGGTGAGTACGCTGAGGGGACTGCTGGATGTAGTGAGAGCATTGGTACCACTTGGTGTGTTCTGAGCAGCGCTAGCTGCAGCAGCTAGGGCAGCCAAATTCTGTAACTGCATTGCATTTAACCCTGCAACATCCAAAGCAAGAGATCAGTGAACAGATAAGGGTGCCTTCTATCTGCTCCAGCAATGATAGCGCACAATGATGGAAGGCCAGTTTCAAAGAAGAGATGTTCTAGATAAGCCTTATGAGCAACTCTAAGGGCTCCAAAAAAAATTCAGATATCACTCAACTCATCAAGAAACCTGACATACCTTCCTTGGAAGAGTTATCTACTCCAATTGCACGCCACCCTAAGTGAGCAATTATCAAGGGACAGGAAACCAGGGAAGAGAGGGAAGCCTGTGGTCTATCTCGGGGCCAGAGGACAATGCTGCAACCTGCAGCACAGAGTGGGACTGCGTCCGAGCCCCTCGCTCAGACTTTACAGGGAATGTGTTCTTTGAAATGCAGATAAACAAGAAGAAAATATAGCAGAGACCCAGAACAGGAGGAACAAAGGGGGAGAACATGTGAGAATGGCAAGAGGAGAAAGAATAAAGAAAAATCACCCCTGGAATAGCAGATTAGTCATAAGAGAGGGGGGGAAAAAAAAAAAACCAATGAGGGAAAGAAAGACTTCCAAATAGAACCTAAGCAACAATGAAAAGGAGAGCAAGAAATACAAACTGCACTGTGCCGCAAACCATTCAGCAGATATTCAGCAGATGATGGAAAGGACTAAGGATGGCGGCGGCGGGGGGGGGGGGGGGGTGGAAGAGTTAATGAGAATAAAAAACTACAACACAGATTTATAATCCAGCAACATTCTGAGTAAAGCAAACCATCAAAATTTTTCAAATGGCAAAATGGAGCTCACCCAGAACCACTCCTTTCTCAAAGCCATCTGCCTAGCCTTATCCCACTGCCAAGGGGCAGCGACAGGTAGGTCTGACACTCCCCACCCCCACTAACTCATTCTCACAGACCCTGCCTCAGGTTTACCTGTGGAGCCACATTTTGTTATCAACTCAAGTATTTTGTCAATTAAGTTTTCCATGCATGTGAACTGCAACAAATTCACCTACGGCATAACCTATATAAGATACAGAGATAAACTGCCTGCCTGGATTCTAGCAACTTCAGAGTAAGCAATGTGCATGTAAGCCTTCTTAGGCTTTTCTTCAGAGTCCCTGGAAAAGTCCCTTTAGTGTGGAAACAAGAGCTGCAGCAATTTTCTCCTGATCAAAATGGTCTCTGATAGTCTGCAGGTGCTAATAGCTCTTTTCCATCATCTTCCTTAACAGAGATTTATAGGGTTGGGGAACAGAAGACAATCCCAGAACAATCTGGCATCAATGACTAATAGAGTCACCTTCTAGAGACAAGGCAGTTGAGTCCTGGGATGTTCGTCTCATGTCAGGTATATGTGAGTGGGAAAAAAAAAAATTTTTTTTTTTCTGCACAACGGTGCAAAACTCTGAGACTGCTGTTAGCTGGGTCTGTTGGCCTGGCTGCTGCTGCTCCTCCGCAGCAGTGAAACACTTACCTCCCATTGGGTGGAGGCTGCTCAGGGTGTTGAGGTTCCCAGAGGAGGCAGTCTGCTGAAGGAGCTGCAAATAAAGCTAGACATTACACCAAAAAACAGAACAAGAGTGAGAGTGAGGGCTGGTTCTGCATCTGGGATAACTCTACAGCACAGCAAAGCGAGAGTGCAGAGGCCCCCAGAGAGAGGAATGTTGAAGACAAGAACCCAAGCCAACACAACAGAAACAAGACTTAGGACAGCACAGGACAATACAACACAGCTAAAGCCCTGGCCCAGAAGACAGTAATGTTCACTGAGTACTGAGCCAAGCTCAAGTGCCCGGGCAAGAGGACGCAGCACAGCAGAGGACAGAAGAAGAGCAGGGAACTAAGCTCCACTGAAGTAGCTATGTAGTCAACTGCGATGAGTGTTTGGTATGGGTGACTGCCATTTCTATTTCCTCTCCCCCAAGTTCTCCTTAGGTAAGTCCATACATCTTATTTTATAAATTGTTTCCATCTGGATACCCAGTTTCTATGTCAAACAACTATTTTAAATATCAGATCTGACCATTTCAGGGTATTTCTTGGAGTTACTCTTTACCGGCCACAACAGACCCATGACCAGATCACTCTCCCAGGCTACTCGTCCATCGTGCCCATTTATCTCCTCCCCTCCAATTGGTATTCACTGCTGCAGATGACCAAATGATTGAGGGATCGGTCCATTATCAGTTCAGTGCATTCTCTCTAAAAGATTTTATTTATTTTTAGGGAGAGGAGAAAGGAGAGAGAAACATGATATACAAGAGAAAACAGCAACTGGTTGCCTCTCTCATGCCCCCAACTGGGGACTGGACTTGCAACTCAGGCATGTGTCCTGATAAGGAATCGAACTGGCAACCTTTTGGTCAGCAGGCCAGCACTCAATCCACTGAGCCACACCAGCTGAGGCTCAGTGTACATTCTCTTTCAATGGATACCCCATAACAAATGAAACAAAAGAACCTGTCTGTGAGTTTATGGATCTCCAAGGCCTCAACTTTATTCTGTATCTTAGCAAACCACAATCTTCATCTAACCAACCTGCTAAAAACCTTTGCTCCATTCAAATGTAATCACTGTTCTTTATGGACAACTGGTGTTCTCGTTTCTAGATCCTTTATTAAAACTGTTGTCCATTCCCATAAATATCTGACTTGGTTTCTCTGTCATGAATACCTTTAGTCCACAGGTTTCAGAAAGTCCACAAACCTCCGGAAACAGAATGAAAAAAAAAAAAAATGCACATATAATTTTTACCAGGTTCTCAAAGGGCTCCACAACCACACAAAGACTAAAAACCACTGCTCTGGTCCAACAGAGATTAGGTTCAATCCACATATTCCCAGAAAAAAACTTTATAACTAATGATATGCACTATCAATTACATAGCCTATTAGCATCCACGTCTTCATTTTCGTCTTCTTAAATGCCTTAGGCAATGTGTTCAGTCCCAACTAGTGGACTGTGTATACTGTACTTGGCCCCTCCATTTCCTCCATAAACAGGAACAACTCTTAGGGAGGGGATCACATCTAACTTAAACAAAGCACAGCTCTCATGATACATGATCACTTACTTGCTAGCAACGACAACAAGAAAGGGAGTGTTCCCTGAAAAGAAGCTCTAAACTCTCCAAGAAACATAAACGCACATCATGGAGATCATTTTCAAAGCATTATCATTTTGGCAGACGATATCTCTGAATTTCCTAAACTTTTAAGCAACGTTCTGGCACTAAGAAACAATTTGATCTGCTGAAAAAGAACAACTATCTATACTTTTTGACTTTAGAGAAATACTAGCTATAATGAACTAGGATTTCTAATACATTTGAAATATGGAGACGGCGGGTAGGGGGGATCAAATTAGCCAAAATTCAGTACTGGGGGACAAAATCATTGCCTTTCTTGTGTTTCTGTACAGAATAATCTTTATAAGAATAAGGAGTGTGTGACTCTAATCGTTCCTATGTATATATTTTTGGACTATCCATATAAATCTAGTGGTTTCATCATTTAACTTCTTTCATGGGTAGCTTTACAGATTACTTTTTCTTTCTGATTCACAGATGGCACAGTTTTAATTATGTTGTCCTGTCTGCAATTTCTTTTAAAAGTTTAAGCAGTGAAAATCCGCAATATTACAGATCTAGTAAATCTTAATGATAAATGGCAGCTGGCCCCTCTTTTGGACTATATGACTTAAGTTCAACAATAGAGAGATCAAATGAAAAGAAAATCTATTTACAATATAGTGAATTCAAA
Source organism: Pteronotus mesoamericanus (assembly GCF_021234165.1). Classification (NCBI taxonomy): domain Eukaryota; kingdom Metazoa; phylum Chordata; class Mammalia; order Chiroptera; family Mormoopidae; genus Pteronotus; species Pteronotus mesoamericanus. Next base: position 872,555 of record NW_026555299.1, on the reverse strand, counting down.
TATACATCTGTAATACTCATTTAACAACGTCCATGCTTGATCTCTCAATTAGAAAGAAAGTTATGATACTCTTCAGGGAGACTCAGAAATGTCTTTAATAATGTCCTCTACACCTGGTAGAAAAAGATATGGAGAAAAATATTTGGTAGTTAAGATTCTCTCAGGAATTTTTTTTTCTTGGGGGCAGGGATATGAGATGTTTCTAAGTCTTTTTATTAAGAAGTTACGATTTCATGTTAACTCAAGATATAACCAAAGCCTCAAGATATAGTCAAAGACGTGTGACCAGAGAGAGATAAAATAACATGACTTAAAGAATACTGCATTGCCTGAATGTTTACATAAAATTTCAATGTGCTAGAAGCTGTAAATGCCACTGTGTCTGTTAGCTGGGGATAGCAGAAGAAACAGCTGGGAGCTTGCACAGTCTGCAGAAAGCAAACCACAAAGACTCACTGCTAAATACTGGGGTCCAAGAGTATTTAGACCAGCAAGATTTCCCCACACAGATGCTGCGCTGATCTGCTGCATCTGCTGCTGGAGCTGCTGGGCCATTCTCTTCTGTTCTTTGTCCTTCTGTGTATCAGCAAATTTTACCACCATGGGGGATGAGCAACCCTATGAAAACACCAAAACCAAAGGGTCAAATTCCTCCTTTGGGTGTAGGAAAAATCCTCCTTTCTAATGATGCATAGGCTCCATTCTATTTCATTCACTGCCAAATGATTCTCTTCCTGATACACATAAATGGTAAAAGATAATTTAAAAGGGCACCTAGTTATAATATGTTAATTTTAATGTTAATTTAATAACAAGCAATATGTTATAGAAACCATTGGTTTTTAACTTTAAGATGTTTGGCCTACTTAGCTTTTAGAACAATCAGATGCTATATGTGCTGCTGGCTTTGAAGTCCAAAAGTCCTAGCACTCTTAGGCTAAGGAACTTCCCCCTTGCATTCATCTGTTCCCTACCTCCATGGTCTGTGCTTGGTGCATTGCCTTGATAGCCGTCTGTGCCATGGCTCTTGTTGTAAAAGTCACAAATGCACAACCTGATAAGAGAGGGATAACTCATTCATTCATTTCCTTATTTATTTATAGACATCAATTGAGCACTTAACTATGTGCCAAGTACCATGCTAGCAATACAGACGTGGTTCCCGCCTTCAGGAGTTCATGAGCTAGTGGAAGAGAGAGCCATGTTATACCAGGGTGGTAAGTGCTAAAAACCAAGGAAGCATAGACAGGTAACGAAGTGCTTGAGGAATAAAAGAGGATTCATAGTCTCTAGTTCCTCTTGAGAATAAAGGCCTTCCATTTTGACATTGAGAACATCTCTAAGCATAAAAAGAGAAAATTTTAATACATGACAATGAAGGGCAGAATATAAACTCCTTAAGGATGATGGGAGACTACAGAAGGGATCAAACCGCAGGAGGAATTGTGACAGGACCCAGACATATAACACCAAGCCCAACCTCTCCATTCTGACAGAGCCATACTGGCTAGAGATCACTGGTGTCCACTGGTCCAATTAAAAAGAGAATCCAAATCCAAGATGAGCATCTTGGGAGTTTAAAATTGTACCCACCTCGGCTCAGTCCATCAGGTCCCCGCAATATCCGACATTCTTCAATCTGTCCAAATGAAGAGAACATGACTCGGATGTCATTTTCAGTGCACTTCTTGGAAATCATCCCAATAAACAGCTTCCTGTCTTCCACTGCTGAGAGAGTAAAACACAGAAGGTTTGAACATTATTTTACGAGAGAGAGTAGCCCAGAGACTCAGGAGTCAGGACCACCTCGGTTTGAACCCTGGCTCTGGTGTCTGGATACCATTTTCAGATTCTAGGATATACTTTGTTCCTCCCCTTACACACAATGGTATCTTAACGTTACCAGTGGAAGCACTTAGATAAAATAAAGTAGCTTTGTGATCTACCATTACATGCCTGTTTCCTCATCTGATTGATAGATAATGGGTTTACCCCAAAGGTAGCTCTATGTATTATTAAATGCACAGTGCTCAGATTCTTATCTAGCACTTAGTAATATTTGCTCTTACTAGCAATACTACTACACTGTACTAACGAATGAGTTTTCAGACTTCATTGCTATGACTAGAGAAACAGGGTACACCTTTCAGAGAGTCTATCCACTTTCCTTTTCTAACTGTCCTCTTGAAGACTAAGCTTTTCTTCTTTACTTATTCATTTCCCCCCATCACTTCTGTCCATAAGAAATCACATCGATCAAAACATTCCAACTTCCAGTCAAGATGGGAGCATTGGTAAACATGGCTAGCCTTCTTACACAAAAACATAAAAATTACAACTAAAATATTAAACCATCACTCAGAAGCATCAAAATCAAGTTGAGCTCTGGCCAATGTGGCTCAGCGGATTGAGCGCCAGCCTGTGAACCAAATGGTCGCTGGTTCGATTCCCCAGGGCAGGGCACATGCCTGGGTTGCGGGCCTGGTCCCTGGTAGGGGGTGTGTGAGATGTAACCACACACTGATGTTTCTCTCCCTCTCTTTCTCCCTTCCTTCCCCTCTCTAAAAGTAAATAAAATCTTAAAAAAAAAAAACCAACAACAACAACAAAAAAAACGGAAATCAGGTTGAACTGAAGTCTGACAACTACGGAATTAAAGAAACCACATCCATCCTGACTGGTAGGAGCGGCAGAGATGCAGAACAAGCTGGTTCTACATCCACATGTGGCGGATAAAAATTCGGGAGGGATACTTCGGGAGCAAGGAGTCCCTGCCCCACAGTAGACCTCCCCCCACCAAATCCAGGGTTCCAGTGCCAGGAAAATAAGTCCCCATAACTTCTGCCTGCAAAGACCAGAGGGGACTGGGTTGGTGGAAGAAACTGCTAGAGCCTCCAGCAGTTCCTCTTAATAAAGAATCCACACACAGACTTACTCAGACTCCCTCCCTCTGAGCTCTAGCATCAGGACAGCAGTTTGAAAGGCACCAGCGGCATACAGGGCGGAAACTGAAATGTCTGGCTTCAAGGAGAAAGCTGGGGGACAGCTTTCTCCCAGACAGAAAGGTGGGCAGAGGCCACTGTCCCTTTTCTGAACTCTCTTGCGACAGAGCTACAGAGCTGGTAGCCATGCCATATCTGGGACTCCATCAACCTGGCTAGCACTGTTTCACCCACCTGGGAGAGCCCCAGAGATTCCACCCCTCCTAACTTACTGGCCCACCAAAGCTGTTTTTCCGTATGAATGGCTAGCCTTGGCTCATGCTTCACAACTTTCTAAATCCTCTCAAATAAGCAACGGTCAGCCTTAGTGAACCCCCAGCCCCATATCTTTTGCTAAGAGGCCCCAGGCCTGGCACTAGCAGCAAACAGCCTAGGTTCACAGCTTGGCTTTGCCTGGGAATCTCCAAACCTAAGTAACACAAGTAGCAGCCATCTCAGATTGCTTTATAGCTCAGGCAGGGTGAACCTGGGGCAAAACACAGGTGTAGGCTGACTTTGGTCTGCACCATCCAGGAAACACCATAGTGTGCACACCCAGTAGACAGCTACAGACCACATTAGAGCACCACCACCCTGCCCCTGCACAGCTGATCCTCCAGAGGGTGAAGGTTGGTGGTCAGTGGTCACAGCTAGTCCTTGCCGTTGACTGGCCTGGGTAAATCTCTCCCACTGATGTGCCAACAGCACTCAAGGCTCAACTATAAGAGGAGGGTGTAATCAGCCCCCACGAAGGGCACAGGGCACACCCTGAGTATCCCGCTTGGGTGACAGGAGGCTGTGCCACTGGACCATACAGGACACCTACTACATTAGTCCACACTACCAAGACACGGAGTCAAAGCAGCTCCACTTAATACATAAAAACAAACACAGAGAGGCTGCCAGAATGAGGAGACAAAGAAACATGGCCCAAATGAAAGGACAGATGAAAATCCCAGAAAAAGAACTAAACAAAAGGGAGACAAGTAATCTACCAGATGCAAAGTTCAAAACACTGGTTATAAGGATGTTCAAGGAAGTTAGTGAGGACCTCGACAGCATAAAAAAGATCCAATTGGAAATGAAGGATATACTAATTGAAATAAAAAACAATTTACAGGGTAGAATGAGATGAAGCTAAGAATCAATGATTTGGAACATAAGGAAGAGAAAAACAACCAATCAGAACAACAAGAATCCAAAAAAAAAAAATGAGGATAGCATAAGCAGCCTCTGGGACAACTTCAAGAGCTCCAACATTTGTATCCACAGGGGTGACAAAAAGGGAAGAGAAAAAGCAAGAAATTGGAAATCTCTTTGAAAAAATAATGAAAGAAAACTGCCCTAATTTGGTGAAGGAAAAAGACATCCAAGTCCAGGAAGCACAGAGTCCCAAACACGATGGAGGCAGAGAGGCCCACTACATGACACATCATAATTGAAACGCCAAAGGGTAAAGATAAAGAGAGAGCCCTGGCTGGTGTGGCTCAATGGATTGAGCACCAGCCCTTGAACCAAGGGGTCTCCTGTTCAATTCTCAGTGTAGGGCACATGCAGGGGTTGCAGGCTAGGTCCCCAGTAGGGGGCACACAAGAAGCAACCCCACATCGATGTTTCCCCTTTCTCCCTCCCTCCTCCTCTGTCTAAAAATAGATAAATAAAAACCTTAAAATAAATAAAAAAGATAAAGAGAGAATCTTAAAAGCAGCAAGAGAAGTTAGTTATCTACAGGGAAGTTCTCGTAAGACTGTCAGCTGATTTCTCAAAAGAAACTTTGCAGGCTAGAAGGGATTGGCAAGAAACATTCAGTCATGAAAAGCGGGAACCTACAGCTGACCTATCCACCAAAGCTAGCATTTAAATTGAAGGGCAGATAAAGAGCTTCCCAGGCAAGAAAAAAACTAAAGGAGTTCACCTTCACCAAACCATTATTATATGAAATGTTAAAGGAACTTATTTAAGAAAAAGATCAAAAGATCAAAACTATGAACACAAAAATGGTTAATAAGTACTTACCTATCAACAATTGAATCTAAAAACCAAACTAAGCAAACAAGAACTGAGAAAGAATCATGGATAAGGAGAGCATTTTGATGGTTGACAAACTGGGGGTTGGGGAGGGCGTGTTTGGGTGAAAACGTGAGGTGATTAAGAAGTACAAATAGGTAGTTACAGAATAGCCACGGGGATGTAAAGTACAGTATAGGAAATGGAACAGCCAAAGAACCCACACATGACCCACTGGCATGAACAATGGTGTGGGGACTGTCTGAGGGAGTGGGGGTGCTGGGTGGAGTTGGGGGGGCACAAAGGGATAAAACTTGGACAATTCTAATAGTATAATCAATAAAATTTTTAAAAAGTTCCAGTTCCTCTAAACTGTTCTTATAATGTTTCCCTATCAACTCTATTTACCTTGGTTATTTACATTTATTTTAAAGGAAAAAAATAGACAATTTAGATGACATTACTTAATGCACTGAACCACTACCTTATACAATACTCAAAAAAAAAAAAATAACTAAAATGGATTAGACCTGAATGTAGTACCTGGAACCATAAAACTCCTAGAAGGAAATCACAGGTGGTAAACTCCCTGACATTAGTTTTGGCGATGACTTTTTTGGATTTGACTCCAAAAGCAAACACAACAAAAGCAAAAATAAAGAAGTGAGACTACATTAAACTAAAAAACTTCTGCACAGCAAAGGAAATCATCAACAAACTGAAAAGGTAATCTATGTATGTGAGAAAATATCTGCAAACCATGTATCTGATGAGTTACAGTTCAAAATATGTAATATCAGGAAAACGCAAATCAAACCACAATGAGGTATCATAGCACATCACATCTGTTAGAATGGCTATTATCAAAAGGCAAGTAAATAAATGTTGGTGAGAATGTGGAGAAAAGAGAACACTTGTATACTGTAGGTGGGAATATAAATTAGTGCAACCATTATAGAAAACAGTATGGAAGGCTCCTAAAAAACTTAAAACTAGAACTACCATATGATCCAAAATTCCACTTGTGGGTATTTATTTGAAGAAAAATGAAAATGCTAATTCAAAAGTATACAGCAAACCGATGTCTACTGGAGCATTATTTACAATAGCCAAGATATGAAAACAACCAAAGTATACATTGATGAATAGCTAGAGAAAATGTGTGCGTACACATACAGGATCGGGGGCAGAGGGGAGGAGGGGGAGAGGGGAGGAGGGGGAGCAGGAGGAAATATTCAGCCATAAAAAGTGAAGGACATCTTGACATTTGTGACAACATGGATAGAGCTTAGGGGCATACGTGAAACAAGTCAAACAGGGAGAAACAAATACTGTATGATCTCTCTTGTATGTGGAATCTTAAAAGGAAACAAAAACCCAAGCCCATACAGAAAACAGACTGATGTCTGCCAGAGACAGGGCATGTGAGGTGGACAAAAGGGGTGATGGGGCTGAAAAGGTACAAACTCCCAGTTATATTTGAAAGCTGCTAAGAGAGTGTATCTTAGGAGCTCTTAACACAAGGAAAGTGGTTTGTTTGTAACCATGTGTGGTGATGTTATCTAACCTTACTGTGGTGATCATGTCACAACATATATCAAAATGTTATGATATACATTTGTAATTAATATAATGCTCGATGTCAATTCTACCCCAAAAAGAAATTACTTAGCACACAATGCAATCCAGATGTCATGAGAACAGCAAACAAACCAGGAAGAAGCCTGGCAAGGGGGAAGCCTATGTGCTTGCTTACCATTGTTCTTCTCGCTGTCAGCAGGTTTCATTTGTATAGGATGATGCATCTAAAAAGGAGAACACATGGATATTACCATTGTACACCCTAAAGGCATTCAGAAATATGAGGACTCTTAAAGGAGTACCAAAACGAAAGCCCGTAAGAGTTTTCTTGAACTTGCATCTGACTACCTCATGACCTTTCCCCCACAAAATATAAGGACAGAATGTTGAGTCAAGCAATCAAAATTCTCTTGGCTGAGAGAGAACTGCTTTCAGCAGTACATTCATTCGTTTTACAGTCATCCTTCCCCCAAAATGGTTTTCAGTGTGTACCTGATACATTTAAGTATGTTCCATGTGTCAAAACCACCACAGTTCCACTTACTAGTAGGAGCTTTCTTACCCCTGGGAGGACCTTCATGTTGTGAAGAGCATTCTGTGCTTCTAACGCAGCTTTGCGGGTGTAAAATGTAACAAAACAGCACCCTGCAATAAACATGATTTTACAAAATTAAACCAGTCCTTTAAAAGAAGAAATTCCTAGAGCATGCAGTCCTCCCTGGACATACAAGGCTAGAGCAAAAGAGGTTTACAGTTGTGTGAGAAATACAGTTTATTCTTACATTGTTTTTTGTTAGTTATTTTCCATACAAACAACTATAAAACTACTTTTGCCCTATCCTTCATTAGAAGGATAGAAGGAAAGGGTGGGTTTATTAAAATTGGCAAGTGAGGGGAGAGTGCACGCACAGGGGAGACAGTGACACAGAACCTAGCAGAGAAAAAAAACACATTATTTTCTATGCATTGTCTTCATTGTTATAGTCTCTTAGTTCTTTATTTTTAATTTTTATTCATTGATTTCAGAGAGAGATCAAAGTGGAGGGGGGAACGAGGGAGGGGAGGAGAGATGGGCAGAGACATCGACTTGTTATTCCACGTGTTTACACATTCATTCATTCATTGGTTGCTTCTTATCTGTGCCCTGACCAGGGATAGAACCTGCAACCTTGGTATATCAGGACAGTGTTCTAGCCAACTGAACTACCTGGCCAGGGCCTCGTCTCTCAGTTCTATTAAAACTCTTCTTTAACTGTTCCTATAACTTCTTTGGAAAAGATGACTTCCCTTACAAAGGTCACAGTACCAAGCCATTCAACACACCCCCAAAATTTGGAGCACTGGATAGTGTTCTGGGCAAGAGCACTCAGCTACAAACAAGACAGACAAGGACCCTGAATTCTTGTGGCTCTCTGTCTACTACAAACTCTTTTTTTTTAACTTCTTTTTTTTTTTTAGAACAAACCACTCCTTACATTGTAGCCAATTTTTACCATATGCCTCAAATGTAATTATCATTTATTAAATTATAGAATGGCTTAAGAGCAAGACCCTCTTAGTATCTTTTTTTGGACTCTTGGTTCTCATCAAATATAATTAAACTTCTAACAGCACATGGTGCTGACTGAAATCTGTAGGCTTTTTTTTTGTATCTTTGCTGAGGATACGAGGGAAGAGGTCTATCTTGTAAATCTCGTGTCCACAGTCCATGAGATATGACACATAGTTCTTTCAAAATCACTCTGCAATTAAGATTTTAAATTATTGCACATTATATTGCCAGTCATTTTCAGAAACTACAGTACTTTATATTTTTGGTTAACTATGCCAACAAGAGAAAATAATTTTTGCCTCTAGATCCTGTTATTAAAACTGGTTTCAAACATAACACTTCTACTTGTTCACATTTGCACTGTAGAACAGTTTTCACAGAAAATTACTCTGAATTGGCCACTTGGAAAAATAAGAATATGTGGTGTAGGGGCAAAGCAAATGTCTTATTTACCACCAGTCCTCTGAAACTCCCATCTGCTGGGTTTTTCTGGAAGCAGCTCAGCCTTCCTTCTCCTGTTCGTTTTATAAGCTATAGCAAACAAGTTCTCTATAAACAAGGCCCTCCTAACTTGCTAAGCCATCCTGCAAGGCCTCTGTATACTCTAACAGAAATCCACGGGTCCATGGACAGTCTTCTTCTTTCAGCTTACCCTAGCCAAAACACTAAAGAAAACCGTATATGGTTGGTTAATTTAAACTTAATTTTTGTCAGTCCATTCATTCCCAAGATCAAACGAGATGCTCACATGGGTCTGTCTGTTGAATTGAGAGCTCTCACAAAGGGATACTCAAGATCCAATTTACAAACCGTCCTCATTAAGTCACCGTAACTTATTTTTAAGCCACAAAGTGTGTTTGAGCTGGAATATATAGCTACTATAAAATAACAGATTCTTCCTGCCCCCCGCCACCATATGACCATAGGAACATTCTGGAAGTAGAACATGCACATGACAAAAATTACACATAAAACCCAAACCCTCACCTTTGCTCTGAGGAGGGTTTTGGCTCCTATCCCTTAGGACGTTGATTTCATAGACAGCACCATACTGTTCAAAGAGTTCCCTCAAGTCCTTCTCAGACCAGGTCCTCGGGACCTGGCCCACAAACATCTTAATAGCATCAAGATCCGGTTGGTCTGGGTGGTCCAGGGTGCCGTTCATTTTCTTTGAGCTGCATTAGATAAAATAAAACTAATATGTATTTATGTTGCTTTCCAGAGGGAGTTTTCTTTGCCTTAAAGATCTCAACTACTTCCTGGGATAGTAGGGGGGAAAATTTTACTTCCTTTCCCCCCATTCAGTTTACCGGAGTTCCCTGGTCTTACCACGGCCACCTCCCACCCCCCAATGAGAGTTAGATCCCAAACTAAAGTCACCATTCCAATTAGCATAGCCTGGGTTTTAATTAAGAAATCGAGTGTCATTTATTCCTTGCCTAGCATGAAAATTCTCAGAAGAATTTAAGAGGTAAAGTGCCTAAGGCAAATTTTATTAATTTTAAACGTCCATAAAAAATCACAAAGGACTGTTGATTGTGAGTAAGATTCAGGACTCTGAATGAATACCGTGATAGGAAAAAAGTTTTCTTTCAGCAGCATTAGAACAGAAGCACTTGATTTCCATGGTCTAAGCTAAGGACTGACTAGAATGTTGGTCTCTGTGGCTGTCTCACGTGCTAATCCTGATGCTCTTTGAGTTAGGCCCCAGACCAAAGCAAAACTGTGCCTCTTAAAATCTAAAAAAAAGGCTTATTTTATAAACACAAACAATGATGTCACCATTCTAAGTTTTCATTGTTTCTAAGTTACCCAATTTAATGCTATTTTTCCAACTTTAGCAGTTAATTTCCTTACCAACTGCAACTATTACAGCATCAACAAATTCCTCCAATCCCATCCCACCAAATTTGTAATGCTCATACTTCAACATCTTCATATTACTACCACTGCAACTGCCAATAACCTAGGGGGATTCTTGCAGTATAAATATTTCTACCATGCAAAATAAATCAAAGACCTTCTCTACAGTGTTTTAAGATCTTATCTATATACCAGTAACAACTTAAATTCCAAAGAGCCAGAAAAATTAACTTTTCCATTAGTGTTTGCTGCTTCATCCAGAATCACATTGCATTCAAATTTGCCATGCTTTAATATTCAATCCTAAATAAAATGATAGTTTTCTCAAAGGAAAAACCACAGTTTTACATCACTGCTATCTTGTGAATAGTATCTGAAGACCCTTGAGGATGACGACTCTAGGAAAGCAGCTCAGTCTGTCTTTTAATCCCTAAATCCCTTATAACGAACACCAGCAATGACTATTCTCGTTAGCCTAGCATTAACTCACTATCAGAAGCTGTTAGGACAATACAGACCAACTCTTTGTGGCTCCATCTGTAAAGGTTCCCCATACTCTGGCTCTGAGTCCAGAGCTCCTTGAATGCAGAAACTGTTTTATTTCCTATTCATTCTTGTAGCCACAGCTGGTACAGTATCTGGTTCAAAGGAAGTACCCAATGTGAGATGGGAGAAATTTCTTGTTCTCTCATTCTCAAACAATTCCCCTATTAAGGAACTAACTATGATAAAAATGAGTGCTGTGCATAGAAAGGGACTATATATTAAAAAGCTGCTATTATCTCTTATGATTACCTGATTGTCACAGGATTAATCTGCCTGTAGTAAAGGGTAATGGGAGCCAAATACATGGTGACAGAAGATGATGTGTCTTTGGGTGGTGGGGACACAATGCAATATACAGAGCATGTACCACAGAAATCTGTACTTGAAACCTATAAAATCTTGTTGACTGGTGTCATCCCAATACATTAATTTTTAAAAAATTACATAAATTTTAAAATGCACTATGATGACTGAAACAATGTCCTTCCCTGTAACCTGCTCCCAAAAACTTTAACTACCAAGTTTAATATTTTATAAAATGTAGCTAATCTTGCCCTGGCTGGTGTGGCTCAGTGGACTGAGTACCAGCCTGTGAACCAAATGGTCACCGATTCGATTCCCAGTCAGGGCACATGCTTGGGTTGTGCACCAGGTCCCCAGTTGGGGGCGTGCAACAGACAACTGATCAATGTTTCTCTTCCTCTCTCCCTCCCTTCCCCACTCTCTAAAAATAAATAAAATATTTAAAATATTGCTAGTCTTTAATTATATTTATATTCTAGGGAGGGTTCACATAAATCCTCAATGGTACTCAGAATATGTTTTGATGATAAGGAAGTTGATACCTATTTTTGGGAAGAGTCAGGGTTTTATTAACTTTATTACATGTAACTGCTTTCAGCATGCCCCTTATGTCTGTATTTGTGTGATGTTTCTAAACTTTCTACATCACTGTTCAGTGCAAAAAAGTAAACATAGTCAATACACATTGATTGTGGTTTATCCAAAAGTTCCGAGCAGACTCAACATTCTAGACAAATACCCTTCTTTCTCTCTTTACTCTCCGAATCCTTCTCCATGTCTTCATTCCACCCACTCCATGAGCAACACCCCCATACCACTTCATTAGAGAGAACTGCTGCCCAAAGTGTCCGAGGGCCAAGGGCAATTTTCAAACTTAAGTCTTCAGAAACTTTTATAGCAAGTGGACCAACTAATTTTATAAATGTTCAATCTAACAACAACAAAAAGACAAAAAAATGTAAACTTACACTTTTGTTTTCTACTCAATACTTTTTAGTTATATTGTAAGTTGGGAGGAGGGAGACAGGACACAGTCCTTCATCAGTTTGAGAAGCGCTTCTACAGCACAGCGAATTATCAGGGCAGGCTCTAGATGCTATGGATATCGTGCAACTGGAATTATGCACTGGCTTGTTCCTTCTTCCAATAAATACTGGGTGCTTACTTACACAGGCCAGGCACTGTATTAGATGTTGTTTACATCAGCGAATATGAAAAACATTTCATTGGAGCACATGAAGACAGAGTTAGAAATAAATAAAAGTAACAACATCAGCTAGAGGTAATCTAGAAAAGGGCAAAGCAACCACACATATGCCTATGTATATATAATAAGCAGTCACAGACTTCCTATTATTGTGTCTGAAGAAATGAGTAACAATGCTCTTCCATCTTCAACCTTTCACACACGCTTCTAGTATGTATGTTGTCCTTAGCTGAAAGAAACCACTGCGTAAAAGTAACCTGGGACAAGAAACTGAGAAACCTAATGTGTCATGCCAAGGATCCCACATCGTTCAGGTATGGCATTTACTCAGGAAATCCATTCTCAAATTTGTGCCTAGCTCCCACTGACGAAGAGCCTCTGAGGGTCAGTGATCTTGAATTAGGTGTATTTATTACACCTACTCAAGTGCCAGTGAAATCAGCAGCCCCCTGGAGAACTGTCTACAATATACCTATCATTTCTAAAAGGCAAGTCTGTAAAACTCTTATCTTCTGTGGAGGTTCTGAACTGGGAGTAAGATGAAAGGCAAAGCAGCGTCTGCAGCAGTGAGGGGAGAAGGGAGATCAGAAGGCAGCAAGTGTTTCAGGGGAGAGGCATGGCACCAACCCACCTCTTTCTTTGTTCTGCTTCAGACAGCAGAAGCAGTAATGGCAGCAACTGGCAATCATTAAAAATGAAAAACTGAGAAATCAGGACCAGAGGCTGCCTTGTCTACCTGATTCTTCATGGAACATGCTATAGGAAAATAGAACAGAGAACCAACTTGGAAGAGAAACAGGGAAGGAAAAACAAATAACTTTATTTTCAAAGCACATATCTGTTCAAAATTCCTAAAGTCTCTTCTCTTTCTCCTATTTTTCCTGTCTTCAAACTTCCCAGCACAGGTCCAGCTCAGGGGACACAGGTGATGTCCGGTCCCACTTCTTTCCCATCCCCCTTCCCCAGGTGACTGACCAGGGTTAGCTCATAACCCAACAAGCTGATCCGCTGGCTAGCCAGAAACCTAAGACCATGAACTATGCTTAAAACAGAAAGATAGGCCTTACCGATCAAGTTCCTCTACAGATGCACTGAGGAAGACAAGAGCGACTAGCCACATGTGACTAGTGGCTACTGCACAGGACATTTTTATCAACACAGAAGTTCTATTGCACAGCACTGCTCTAAAGAATCTAGAACTGGTTAACAGAAACAGAGTGGTGAAGTCAGAAGTGGAAATGGTTCAACTAGCGATAGTGTGAGTTAAGTTGACAAGGTAAAAGGGCAAGTGGCAAGAGATAACAAAAGGCTACATATTGTGTGATTCCACTTACATGAAATATCCAAAATAGGCCAATCTACAGGGGCAGAAAGTGGGCAAGCGGCTGCCCAGAGAATGGGGACTGGGGGTAGGAGAGAAGGGAGTGAATGATTGCTAATGGGCACAGGGTTTCTTTTTAGGGTGATGAAAATGTTCCGGGCCCTGGCCAGGTAGCTCAGTTGGTTAGAGCGTCGCCCCTGATATGCCAAGATTGTGGGTTCAATCTCTGGTCAGGGTACACAGAAGCAACCAATGAATGCACAAATTAGTGGAATAACAAATCGATGTTTTTCCCCACTCTCTCAAATCAATAAATTTTTTAAAGTGTTTTTAAAAAAGAAAAAACGTGTTCTGAAATTAGCGGTGATAGTTGTGGATATAGTAAAAATCACTGAATCGTGCACTGTAAAAAGGTAAATTTTGTTAGGTGAATTATGTCCCAGTGAAAGAGAAAGAGAGAGAAAGGGAGTTAGGAATCAGAAGACAAGCTAGAAGGGTGGGGGCAAGGCAAAGAAAGCCATGTTGTAACCAAAGTTATAAGGCAGATGAAGAGTAGAAGCAGCAGCACATGTAGAAAGCAGAACAGGTTTCCTGAGTCAGAAAAATAGTTTTCAGGCCTTCCAGCTGTGGAGTTCCTGATTACACGACAGTCCAGTCAGTCCACAAGGGTCCTTACAAAAACACCCATAAATACTACTTTCACATGTTTAAAAATCATTTCCAAAACCTTTCATTACTCGCTTTTTCCCCTCTCTCTTCCTTACCTGCTGACTTCTATTTGTTAATTTGTAAACAGAAGAATTCCAGATACTTACCAATCTCTCCGCTTCCCAGCAGGCATACGTACTTTTTTGCATCCCAAACTGCAGCCACCACCCACCCCCACCAACAGGCCCTGCTGGCTTACACACTGTGCAATGGGAAAAGTGGCCCAGAAGAACATCAGGATAAAAAGGGCCCTGAGTTACTCACCAGCTGTTCTCTAGTGAGAACAAGATGGAATGTGTCTATGCTGGAAGGAAGGAATTTTCATTTGGATGAAGGCAGCTCTTCCTATGTTAGTTGGAAAAAGCTATCAATAAAGGTTTAAAAATCACCACTCAACAATAGAACAGCGAACAGTCTGCTTGGGAAGGTCTTCAACCTTCTTCCCCAAGGAATGGAGATAATGTCCAGAGCACCTATCTCTCTAATCATCTCTAATTATTAAAAAACCTCACAGGACTTATCGTTCATTCAACTGTATCTTCCAAGCTCCTACAATGTGCCAGATACTACACACTCTAAGGGTCTATTCCAGTGGACTGGACAACTCCTGCCCTGGAGGCAGTGGCACAGAACAACTGGAAGGACACAACCACAATACCTAACAAATGAATGAACGTTCTGTGGGAAAAAGCAGGTAATACAGTTTCTTTTGTTTGGAGGAGGGGAGAGGTGTGCAGGAATGGAAGCCAAATGGACTAAGCAGCTGGGAGAGTGCTCCATAGGGCAGGGCTCTGAAAGGCTAAAAGGCGAGAAGGACATGGTCAAGACTCAGAAGGCAGAGGGGACTGGCTAGGAAGGTGGAAAAAGCACTTAAGAAAGTTAAAAGGTTGAGTATAAAAACATTTAAAATATCAGGAAAAAAGAGAAAATACGTATATGAGAAAATTGATGCAAATAAAAAGATAGCTGGAGAGAACTGTTAAGGGGCTTTCAATGTTATACTGAAAGGGTTGGACTTTATCCCAAGAGTTTGTCTTTTAAGAGACACCTGGTAATGCGATGAAATAAAGTGAGAAAATATGAAGACAGGGAAGCTCTTGTAAAAACTAGCTCTAAGATTAAGAACTAGTCTTAAGCAATGCTGAGAAATATTGGCAGAGGGGTGCGAATCCACTAAACTTGGAGATCACTCCATCGAGGATATGAGGCAGAGGAAGACTCCTGGATTCTAGTGCAGACAGTATGAGGGACTGTTTTCGCATGGGGGAACCTTCAAATAAAGATATTCAGTGAAGAGTTTTTAAAATCAAGCCATAAAGTTCAGGGGATACTTACAGGATACATACAGAGATGTGAGAATCAGAAAAGCACATTAGTGCTCCCTTTAGCAGTGGGAGAGCTGAAAGACAAGACCTAAGATACAACCCTTGGAGAACATCCATGTCTCACGGTACAAGCCAAGTAAGAGGAGCTGGTGGAAGCTGAAGCGTGGTCAGAGTAGAATCAAGGACACTGTTACAAGAGGGAACAGGAACTAGGGCTCAGGGCCCTGGGCTCTTCCACAGCTCCTCCACAAATTCTGCAGTGAGAAATTTTGAAATAAGATACACTGCTAGATGACATTCTCAGGCAGTATCACTTCAGAGAGAAAACCACTAATGTCAAGCTTCCTGCTACAGCAGCACAAGGATAAAGGGGCTTAGAATCCAAGAAAGAGGTGGCAAGCACACACCATTCTCAGAACTTTCTTCTCTTCAACTCCGTGGTGTGTATTTTGGTATATGGTGTCTACCTGGGCCTGAGGACTTGCAATAACGAGCAGAACTGATGGGTAACTCTGCTCAAAGACACCCGAGGCCTGATTTAGGGGGCAAAAATAAAGAGTCTATCATTAAACTTGCACTGTAGGCCCAAGGTTGACACCAACTCTCCTCTGGTAAGCCAGTTTTAGCCCCTCTCAACTGAGTTTCTCGTCTGTAAAATAGGGGCAATAGCCTATGCCCAATTAACCTCAAAAAGCTTTTGTGAAGCTGGATGACTAAAACAGATGCCAATGCCCTTGCGGGGGGGCGGATTACTTAACAGTCTACTCCCTGATTACCTCTATTCAGAATGACCTATATTTGGTCCATGAGTTATCAAACTCTAGTGTGCATTTACACTACATGGGACATTATTAAAAACAGATTCTTAGTCCCTATTCCAGCATAAGGATCTCTGGGCATGGGCCCAGGAATCGGCACTTTTCTGCTCCAGGTAACTTTCATGCAGTATTACATGGTAGAGACTTCATGGGATACTGAATCAGTCCCACCACTTAAAGATGAGAAAACAGACTGAGGAAAAAGGCTCGATCTAAGGGCTGAACAATAGGCTGTGGCAAAGCATAGAGAGAAAGTGTTGCAATGAATGATAATTTGAGCCACAAAGTCTTATTTCTAGGGATCATATATCTGGTGCACAGGAATAGCTTTTATTATGCAATAAGTCTTTATGATGGCATTATGATTTCACCTGTTATCTGCTAAAATAGAATTTCAGCAGTAAAGAACTCTCATAAAAAGACATCTACATTACTGTTATTTTGGAAACTAGAGGGAAGGCATAGGATCTTCTTCAAACAAGCAAGCCGGGTAACTTTGAGGGCCACCAAACTATTCCGTGAAGAGGTGCTCAGAATCTGCTATTATCCCCACTGTTACACCCCATCCCGGGCAAGTCTGATTTGCACATCGCTGTCTAAACTCAAAGACTTGCAACTACCATCTGTTATCTAGGGAATATTCTACCATTTAATATTCTTGGCTTTGAATAACCTAAGACTCATTTACTTGAGCTTCCAAAATACTCTGAAGCCTGGTTAAGCTAACGGAAATCAGGAGTTAGAAATGTCCCCTCCACAAAGCCCAGAATTCAGGTTCCCTGCAGCTGTAACTCTGGGCCAGGTTAGCGCTGGGGTTCTGCACAATAGCAGCGTCACTTCTTGAACAGCACAGCAAACTGATGAGGCTTCTCATTCCCACGTTCAAAATTTATTTGGACAAACTGCCAAACAAGGCTGGTCTAATTTGGGGGAAGAAGCATCTGATACTTCCCAAATTGTGTACCATGTTGCATTCTCAATCAGATTGGGGGGAAAAAAATCAAAATTCAGAATTACAGCTTAGATGTCAATATAGCATTCTGCATGTACTACTAAATACACACTCTATGATATGAATTTACCGGTCTCCTCTGTGGTAAGTCTAAGAATTTGATCATTAAAAATAAGTAACTTCCCTAAATACCATTTGAATTACATACCCAACCCAAAGTAATAAAACTATAGTGTTAAAAAAAATACCTTGGAACCTATCATATGGGAAAACACTACAGCTTGAATGGACACTTGAGGTGATGTTGCTGGTCATATATCAAATGTACCCTCTCATGTAAAGAACTTCACTGTAGCCTTGAAGAAAGAAATCAGCAGTAACGAGACAGAATAGGACTCTACTAGAAAACAATAATAGTGTGAATTTGGCTTCCTCACCCAATTTTTTTCTTCATTTAAGGAAAGTTTCATTAAATAACAAAGAAAACAACCCAGTTCCTCTGCTTATGATAAAAAAAAAAATTAGACAACAAAAATACTTACACGGGACTGGAATTCAAAGAGCAATGATCCACCATCATTTCTGGAAGGAAATCCAACTTAAACGCAGCCATCACCTCACTCTCCCCTTCAGAAGTCAATGATATTAACTTGCTGCACTTGTCTGATCCACAAATACACACAGCTTTAGCTTCCTGGGCCCCACAAAAAACACAAAGTGGAAACAGGAGCTCAGGGAAACCAGCAGTAAGTGCCACAGGAACAGGCAGGAATGGGGAAGGGAAAGGGAATAATGGATTAAAAGGGGGATGTGACCATGTGAGGGGAGGCTCAGCCCAGCACACAATGAAAGTGCTGATGCACCAGGCTTGTTTTGTGTGATTTTCCCTGGCGAAGCAGTACTATGTGCGCTGTCAGATAAATAGAGTGTCAAATCCATGAAGAGAGCAGTGGCTAACAGAGCAGAAGAAACACAAACTTGTTTCACATCTTCCAAACTCCTCTCCCTACACATCAGTTTTTGAGGATGCCCCATATCTGATAATACCTGAAGGGCGGGGGTGGGGGTGGGGAGACTCACCTTCTCATCTTATGTGGTCTGCAAATGTTTTTGAAAAGAAGAACTGGGCCCTGCCTGTTGTGGCTCAGGGGACTGAGCGCTGGCCTGCAAACCAAAAGGTCACCTGTTCGATTCCTAGCCAGGGAACATGCCTGGGTTGCGGGCCAGGTCCCCCGTTGGGGGTGTGCAAGAGGCAACCTATCACCGTATCTCTCATACATCCATGTTTCTCTCCCCCTCTTTCTCCCTCTCCTCCCCCTGAAAATAAATAAAATCTTCGAAAAAGAAAAGAAAAGAAGAAGTAAGTCGTTAGCCTTGGTCTGAACTTAGTTTCCATGTGCCAAAGACAGTAACTAGCACAGTGATTGGGTCCAAACTGACCTCAGAAGAGTGGGAAAGGACCACTGGTTCAGATCACCAGAAGCCAGCCAGAGGCTGGCAGAAGAGGTGGTCACCAGACACTTACTGCTCACATACTACTACCTGTATTGGGCTGCTTTCTTGATAGGGTTGACAGTACAGTGTACTTCCTCATCACAGTGAAGAACTTTAAAAACTGCTGCTTCAGTGACATTCCTTAGGAGGCACAAGGCAAACCTTCTTTACTAACTCTGAATCTTAATTTGCCAGAGAATTTAAAAAGGTAAAAATGAAAATGGCATTGTACTATTCTGCCTCATGACAGAGTACTAGGAAATAATGTCTTTTCAGTTGTTTGACCTTTCTATAAATGAAAAAGAACTGGGGCCTGCTGGGGACAAACACTCAAACTCGTAACGAAGGATAGAGAAATGTAGATTAAGCCTCTTCATTCTCTGTCCTCCTTTAAACTTGCTAAAACCAGGATTAATGAATGCACACATAAAAATTCTATTGTGGGTGAGCGGCAGAGATGGATATACTTAGCAGTCGAGGCAGATGTGGTGCTCCCGTTCTCAATTTAGCTCCACATCCCTCCCAACAACAAATGGTGGCATTTCAATATTTAGGCGATGAGTCTAAAACTGCATCTCTGAAGGCTCCCAAATTTCACAGCCCTTCTTTCCATATTTATCATTAGGGCTGCCTTACCTCAAAAATTTCACTTCACTCAAGCTCAGTTAACAACACAGGGGACTTTGAAAAAAAGAAGTTATGTTCAGCCTGTAAAGAAGTAAATGAATGAACTCCTAAATGTGTGGACTTACTTTAAAAAAAAAAAAAATACTGAAAGGCAGCATGTCATGGTACAGGCCTAAATACTGTAGTCTGTGTAACAATGGCTGACATCTGCCCTGCATTTGACCCAGGAATGCAGAAACTGACCATCCAAAATTTAAAACTGTAATAGCAGTTAACTGTTTTTCTCTTTTGTCAGAAACCCTGGCTCATTTGATCTACTGCTTCAGAGACAGAAGTGGCAGGAGCTCTCTTCCATCCTATAAGAGAAGGATGTAAAAACAAGTTGCAAGTGAGAGGAGACTGTGCAACTCAATACACAGTTCACTGAGCCCTGATTCTGCCAGACAGGCAGAGGATGATAACCAAAGCTGGGACTGGTTAAGTAACCGGTTAGGTTTGTCCTAGTTTCTCCTGTGTACCCTGGAGCTGATCACATCCTTCTTCCCACAGGAAGATACCTGATCAAGGAGTAAGTTTGTCAATTCAGTTAACTAAATTAGATTTTTTTAGTTCAAGAATTCCTTTAGAAAGGAATCACTCGGTATTGTTATGCTTTTATTGTTCAGTAAAAATACATGGTTTTTAATTACATCTCTATTTCAATCAGAATCACATCTATAATCAGAGAGTACTTAAATGTGGGAGACTTCACTGAGTAGCTGGGCACTGCTCAGTGTATAAAACAATGTGCACTCCTGACAGTAATTTTTACCATGACAAACGTGAGACGTACTTATTCAGAGTAATGTTTTACAATCTATTTTACAATATATAAAGCAACACCGCTTTAAAAACCTACAGAATGGAAATGTTATTACAGGAAGGAGAATGCTTCTCCTTAGGCAGGTCACAAGAGTTATCTCAGTATAATTAAATCCAACATGCTTATGGGGGAAAAAACAACACAGAAATTAATCACTAGTCACTCAATTTTAGGAAAGGGTTACGAAGTTAAATGATGTTGAAAACAATTATGAGTATACAAAATGCAGGTGTTAAAATTAAAAAGTAGGATTAAAAGTTATTCACAAAAAATGCCCATAAGTTGTTTTTAATTTCTAAATCGGAAACACATTCCAGGCTTTCCCCACAAAAGATGTGTTAGAAATAAACAGTTGGCAGGAAGGGTTATAACCAAGGGCCCACTGCAAAAGAAGGCCTCAACGTTCCCTCAGTCCTTTTTTACCACTTGTCTTCATTATGAACTTATTATACGCATGGGTCCCTCTTCCTTCTTTGGTTGTCTGTCTTGGTTATCTTTGCTTTGAATATTCTACACTTCTTTTCTAAGAGTAACAATTCAAAGCTCAATTATGTGAAAGTAGACAGAAGTAATCAGTCTGCTGTAACATTAAAAACCTAAATCATAAAAAATTATGGGTAGATAAGGGGAACTCTCAAAATAGCAGCGTACCCTGCATTTAGAATATCTGAATGGTATATATAAACAGTTTAAAAACTGAATTAAAAGGGAGAAATGCTAGAAATCACAGCCTTTGTTTTGTCAAAAAGAGTGAAAGAGCAAAGAAAAACACAGTTAAGCGAGAAAACAAAAACAAAAATCCAAGTGGCATGTGGCTGTCTGTCTTGATGTAACCAGGGAGTTCAATTGACAGGTGAAGCGGTTTTATACTTCCACCCTGATAATCTAAATGTGTTTTAAGGACAAAATGTGAGGTCTAGTTAGATGAACTTTTAGGAAATTAGAGCCTACAACTAAATTATAAAAGAAAAAATCTATGTCATTAGAAATCACCATCAGTCCATATAAGGAAAAGTATAAAAATCTAGGTAAGCCATAAACTCAGACAGTTAAGTGAACTTTATGTTCATTCCCGCCCCAGCTTCTGGCAGTTAGATGATATAAGAAATGAAGAAAAGCAGTAATTGACACAACTTGAAAGAGCCAACCAGAAAACTTAACTTAGCTTAAAACCTTTATGGCCTTAAATTTCACTTCAAAATTTGAGTACTTCTACTATAATTAGTGGGTCTCCTCGAGTTCCCAATCCAGCACCTTGCATATGCAAAAATACACTGACCTAAATTGGTAATGATCTCCTTGGCCTCTCACTTTGTAGGAGCCTTTCTGCAAAAATTTGACAAGTATAATTTAAAACAAACCAGGAAATTTTGTGAGTTTCCAATAAGATCCTAGGCAATGAAAAAATTTCTGGGGGAAGGAGAGTTTTAAAGCAAAGAATAAAAAATACTGTAAATAATTTTCTATTTCAAATCTAAAATCACTGTAAGACAAAAGGCATCAAGTTTAGTGACTGTTCTATACAAGTTAGTTTGCCTGTAAATTTATCATGTATGGTGCCCTGAGAGGATATGACAAGGTGAAAGTGAGGAAAGGTACTGCCCTTTTTTGAAATCTAAAAGGTTCTCCACCTCGACCCCCCCCCCCCGCCCCCGCCTTAATCACTACTGTGTCCTCTCCCAACAGCTTAAAGATAAGGACCAACTGAGAGGCCTCTTCTCTGCCTGGCTCTCTCAGCAAAAGTGTAAGCTCAGAGCCTCTCTTGAAGTGTCTGGGACCAAACCTGACCTAATAAATGGCCCTGTCAAATTGTGACCACCCTTCAAATCAGGTCATATTTTCAAATACCAAATTAGTTCTTGAACTTGAGCATACTTCCTTATTTAAACTCCAGTACTGATTTAAAAAATCAGTATGTTGAACAAATCCTGGTTCCAGGAGGGTAACATTTATCTGTGTGAAAACTGTTAAGTTCTGTCCTCATCCTTGTTCTAGTTTACTTGGGGTCTTCCAGTTTTCAAGTAGAATAGAAAGAAAAGTTAGTTGGGTAGTGATGTGTGGAATACTGTCCCCCCACCCCTCGCTCTTTCCCTCCCCTCCCCCTCCCCGCACAGCTATTAGAACTAGTCAACAGTTAGTTCAACTGGGAGATAAAACTGCCTTGGAAAATTTTACCTAAGGAGAGAGTTCGGGAAGAGCTTGAAAATATTTCTAGCTTCCTAGGAACAAGAAATTATATCCCATAATGTAGAAAAAAGCCATCACCTTTCTGAAGGTAATTTTTTCATATCTGCACAACAGGCCTCATGCAAGAAGGTTAAAAGATGCCCATGGAGCACACCCATCCAGCAGTTAGCCCATACCTGTAGCTTTACACCTCCCTCTCTGGACTATGTCTTCACTCTAAAAAACCAAGGAAAGAAAAATAAGTGGGCCATGCCTACACTTCTCATAATTCCAGGTACGTATCTTCTTTCCATAATTAAAAGAACCCCTCCCTCTCCCATTTTTAAAGTACACAATACCTTAAAGATAAATTGTATTTAACATCTTAAAACTAATTTTAAAACCCCATCAACTTAAAATACAGGGAATTAAAGTACCATAAGATTTAATAGAGGCTTGCCCCAAAATGTCACAACAAATTGTAAAACAATGATTAGGATTTATGAGGTTGAATTTCAGTAAGTCTAAATCACCAAAACAATCATTTTTAGTATCTGCTCTTGGATGGGAAACTACAATAAAGCTAAAAACTGCATAACTCTTCTTGCAATTAAGGATCATGTTATTAATGTGGAGAGGCCACTTTCTAGTTCCCAAAGCAACCTTCCTGAATAGGTGCCAGGCCTAACACTCTTCAAAGACAACCAAGTTCCTGCCTGTGTAAATGCATCTTGCTGGCCCTGTAAATGCAGGGTGGTGGTGAACCACTGAAACCAAAAAAATCCGAAGATAAGGAAGTTAAGTGAAGGTAAAAGCAAAAAGAGAAACCACAAAACCAATTTGTTTTATTTTTAAACATTATCAAACCATCTTACAAATAAAGATTGATTCTGTAAAGCTGCCGAAATCCTTACAAAAGTGGTCCACAACTCCTCCAGCTACACACAGACAGAGAACGGCTCAAAGTCACCAAGGACGAGGTCTACATTGCAAAGTGTGAGAAAAATCCTGAAAGTCATAGCCAGAATCAGCACTGTGAGACACTACACCCTACCTTACCCTCCCTGAAGACAAAGATGTTACTTGACAGGCATAAAATCGGTGCTTAAGTACTTAATTTGACTTTTCATACGGACCAAATTGGTTTTCAGTTTTGCTGAAGTAGTGATGCCTGCAAAAAGCAATCACTTTAAGGCAAAGACTATTCTAACAAAAAAACTTCTGGCAGCATTTGCTCGGACCTGCCTATATCATCAAAAGTTGTTAAGAAAAAAGAATTTACATTTATTAAATTCACAATACCTTCTACAATCCTGTAATATTATCACCATTTACAGTGGGGACCTTTAGAAGGATTTAGATGCTAAAACATCCTGCATGAAGGATTCTAACCCCAAAGCCCATGGTCTGTCTTGAAAAACATAACCATCTAAGAGGTACAAGCTTTTATCGAGACAGCTCTCTACCCTTCAGGGTAACCAGTACCTTGGAGGGTAGAGAGCAAGCTAAATTTCTACTTGTTAGTTTTATTCTGGAAAGCATAAAGGGCAAAGACAAGACCAGGGAGTCATGTTTCCCTCCCTTAATGTTTCATGAAACATGCATGGAACAGATGAGAAACACTGCTGTTGTGTCCCTCTGAGACCAGACTCAAGACTGCAAGCTGGCTGGGGAATGTCCAGGACACGGAGAGCAAAAGGGAAGCCTGAGGTTGTTAAGAAGGGCGAGTGTATGAAAGGGTGAGGGACACATGTCTAGACCCGAGGGAACACAGTAGCCCTCAAAGGGCGAAGCAACACCCTACCTGCCTAGCCAAGAGATCGAGAAAAATGAATTCTTTAAAACAAACAAATATGTAAGTAGGATATTAATTACCTACTCCTAAGTTACCCAAAGACTTTTTAAAGGAAAACTCACACACACACACACAAAGATCAGAGTGCCTTCCTCCACACAGGCCGGGGTCACTTGGAGGGCAGTGGGAAGCCTAACATTCAAGAAGCTATTTCCTTTAAAAGCTTTGTTTTCCCAGTTTTGCTTTTCCCACATTCTGTTGCCTAATCTGTAAGAAAACAGAAATGCTTTAAGGAGAGGGGAAAGCTAAATGGAAACTAAAAGCTTGAAGTCTGAGTTTTTTACTTCTTTCATTCTGGTGAGGAATCAAACAAAATGCATTAAGCCCTGTGAGGAAGTCTGCAGCTCCTTGGAGTTCTGCAGAAATCTTTTTCTATAAACACTACCTCTACCTTTCTCAATCACCACGAAGGAAGGTATACAATAAAGGTGGTACCAAAGAGAGGTGAAAAGAGTTAGGGGGGAAAGGAGCACCAAAAAGGTGAGGGGAGAGTGGGGAGGCAACAAGGGAGAGAAGGATGAAGGACAACTGGCCGAGGGAAGCAAGCAGTGTTATCTGTTCAAAAGATGACCTTCTTTGTTTTTCTTTCTTTAAGATTTTATTTTAGAGAGGGGTAAGGGAGGGAGAAAAAGACGGAGAGAAGCATGGATGTGTGAGAGATACATCCATCAGTTGCCTCTAGCATGCTCTCAAGTGGGGAGCTGGACCAACCCAGGCATGTGCCCTGACTGGGAATCAAACCAGAGACCTTTCGGTTCGCGGGCTGGCACTCAATCCACTGAGCCACATTAGCCAGGGCTCTTTTGAAGTTTTAAAATTGTATTTGGCAAGGCAATGGTACCAGGGACTCTCAAAGGCAAACTACCTATCTCATGATTTCCCCAAGAAAAGATAATCTAGAAAGAATTTATGTGACTTTGGAATATATCTTGGAACTTATATATGATCTTGACATGCTCCAAAGGTGTAAGGATGAATGAACAGCATCACCTCTTCAAACTGATACAAAAGCTCTCAGATCTACATGTCTTCCTTGTGTGGACAAGGTAAACCTTTTCCATTCCTCAGTTTTCTGCTAGCCTATGAAGGCTGTATGTTGAGTAAATGACAAAACACTGTCCTTCCCTGAAAGATGGCTACTGACTCCCATCAGCAGCAGCTCTTTACACAGTATGCACTAAATTACAAAATGCAGATACAGGGGCCGTGAGCAGGCACAGCCATGCTGAATGACCTACATAAGGCCTGAACCCATGGCTTTGGCCTCATTAGCAAGATTCACTCACTCTTTTCTTTTTTTAATTGAGGTAACATTGATTAACAATTTTATCTGTATACTCTGTTGCATGCTCACCACCAAAAGTCTGGTTTCCAATACATTACCATGTATTTATTTGACCTCCTTCACCCATTTGCCCTCCCCCAACCCCATTTCTCCCCCTCTGGTAACCACTATTCTGTTAAGACTCTTACTAACAAGTGTTAGTTAAGTGCTCTCAATATCTTGAAAAACTTCGTTGGTATAAAACAAAGAGCTAATGAAGAACTGAACAACTATCCAGATTAGAGGTTTTCAAATGGTTTTAAAAGCAGAAATGTTTTCCCTCTAAACACAAAAGTCAAGCTGTTGAGGTTGAAAGCAGAGGAGGACAAGGCAGATCCCAGCTGTGTACCTGTCCTGGCACTCAAGTTTAACCGTAAACCTAAGTCTCCCAGGAAATATGAAAACAGGTCTGGGTAATTCTAAACAATAGATAATCCACCAATTTTATATTCAGCTTTCAGATGAGTGATTTTTTGAATAGCAGGTTTTTTAATCTTCAGTAGCCTAACAGATTACTACAAATCAAGGAATTTAAGATGCCATCAACAGTAATAAATGTGTGTATCCTTAAATTAATGGAAACACCTGAAGGTGGGGACAAATGTCTATACATTTACAAAATCATAATTATATGAGCTAACATTTTTTGAGCATTTACTGTATGCCATGCAGTATCTTGGGTACTTTATATTTAAACCTCATACCTATTCTAGCCTTATTTACAGAGGAAAAAAAAGACACAAAGTAATTGAGTAACTTTCAAGATCACCTTAATCCAGGCAATGAAGAGGTGGGACTATAAAGACAGACACTTAGACCCGTAGGTGAAAGGTGGACTGAGGTTAAAAACTGTGTATGAGAAAGATCACATACACAAACCACAGAAGAGACTGTTTAAATGCTGAGGGCCATAAAGTTGAACCTGACTGTTTTTCTCAGGTAGTTCTTTTAGGTAGGTAAATGTCCAAAGTCTCAACAGTCAAGTGAGAGATACAATTTAGGGGTAGCAAAAACTTCCTGCCGTTTAGTCAGTAGACGGGTGATTCTGAGCAAGTTAATTAACATCTCTAAGTGTCCGTTTCCCCACCTATAAAAGAGGACTTAAGTACGTATCTCAAAAGAAACCAAATGGTTACCCAGAATTTGATCAAGCCACTGTATAAACTTCTAACTGGAAGAGGAAACAGACAAATGATAGAAATGACTTGGGGAGAATTGTGTTCTTTTAAAAAAATGTCTGTTACCTTTTAGACCGCTTGCAATGCCCTTCTTTCTTTCTGTCCTATTTTATGGCTGGTGTCATAGGAAGGAAGGCGGCGCTTACTGTTCTGGAAAACTGCATGTCCTCCAGCTCCCATACCCCAGAAATCCAAGTAACCAGATAAAAGGATCAACTCTGAAGCCTGCCAGACTAGCCAGGCTCATCTCCATGCAAAGCTTCACCAGGCTATGGTGCTAAAATCCAGTAGAGTTTGACGGGGGAGCCAATCTACCCATCTTCTTTGGGAACCCATAGCAGGGAAATAACAGCTGTCATCAGATTCTAATCCAGGGTCCTGAGCACACACATGACAATTAATAGGGCAGCATCTACCTCAAAGGCTAGTACATTAAATGAAATAATATGTAAAAGCACTCAGCAACAAATAGGTGGACCCAAGACTAAATGACCATAGAAAAACTATTTAACAACTGTTTTTGCTAATCTGTAAAATGGGGATAATTAGGTGGATTAAATGGATACACTGAAACACACAGTAAATTCCTTTCTAGTCCCATTATTCCCAGAGCATCTCCTTCCCACTCTAATAAATTGCTCTATGTTGAACACTCGGGGTCCTGCAACTGCTCCAGGCTTAGTTCTGACTTGTCTTGGTCTGAAGGGACAGAACTTAACAGTTGCTCTGTGAGGTGTACAGAAATCTTTTTTTCCCCTTGTGACACTTGCTCTGTGACTACTATGCCCATGATTCAGGCTTAAATTTAGGGCTTCTGACTCCCTACCGACTGAGTCATCTATGTGTGTCCTCTCCCTGACCCTAGTAGAAGAGTTTATAAACAGATCTCAATCTCATCTCCTTCTCCACTGGCCAGTATGCTCTTCCTTTCTTTTGTGGCAACAATTTTTTTTTCCAGCTTAAAAAAAAAAAGTCTGTGGTAAAAAGATCCATAAAATTTACCATCTTAAAACAGTATTTTTTAATCCTCACCCAAGGATATGTTTATGAATTTAGAGAGAGAGGAAGGTAGAGGTAGAGGGGGAGAAAGAGAAACATACTGATCTCTTGCTGCGCCCCCACCCCACCCTGATAAAACCTGGAAACCTAGGTATGTGTCCTGACCAGGAATCAAACTCTCAGCCTTTTGGTGCACAGGACGATGCTCCAACCAGCTGAGACACCTGGCCAGGGTTACCATCTTAACCATTTTTAACATACTTGAGTATATTAATATTGTTGTGTAATGTGGCAACAATTTTAAAACCTTTCCTTTTTCATCATGACTCTTAATCTGGTACCCTCAGATCTCTTCAAAGTCCACAGATAAGCTTTGGGGACAGGGTTAGAGTAAGTAGGTCTATGAACTCTTTTTTTTTGGATGAAATGTGTAAAGATGGACATGGAAGATTTCCTGAAGAGAATCCCAAGTTTTCATTAGATTCTCTAATCACTGCTAGAATGCTCCCCACCTGCAGGGCCTGTGCGTTGACTCTCTGCTGCGAAGTAATAAAACAGCATGTTAGACAAAAGGCCAAATCTGATGCCATTTGTGTGATCTTGAGTGAGTCACTTTTTTCTGGGCTTTAGTTTCCTCATCCATAAAACTAGAGGATAGGACTAGATTAATCCAGACTATCACTAAAAGTCATCTAAAAGCATAATCCTATTTCCTCCAAACTGACTTTAAACTGCTATCCACATATGGGATACACCTAGGAGAAACTATGTGTAAACTTTATTTCTAAATTTTTGTTAACGAAATATCGGGTTGGCCCAAAAGTCCATTTAGTTTTTCCCATAAAATAAGACATTTTAAATTTTCACCAGTAACTTTATTGATTTGGATACTTCGAGTATGTCAGCCACCTCCCACGTGATATAACATCGACTGTTTTCAATTAATGTCTTGATTTGATCACTATCAATTTCAACTGGTTTATCCAACCATGGAACATCATCCAGCAAGAAATCTCCAGCAAGAAATCTCACAACTTTTGACATGTTCAACCAGTCCCAGTATCTTCTCTATACACTGCACACATTTTTTTGAGTTGCAGCTGAGTTTTTACCTTTCTTGAAATCATAAAGTATAATATGCCAAAATATTGCATATTTTCTTTCTTTCATTTTCAATATTAAAATAACTACACAAAAATTCACCAGTTTTAAGTTTTTTTAAATGCATACTTATATTTAAATGACATGTCAGCTATCATAATTTAAAAAAATTGTTTCAAATGAAGTTAAAGACCCCCTAACTTCAGCCACTAGGGAAAAATACCAAAGGAACTTTTTGGCCAACTCAATATATTTCAAATGTTACCATTTTGTGAACAAGTAACAAGTCCCTCCTCCTGTTTTCTCTTTATATCCCCAAGATACCTGAAATAAAGATTGCACATATAAGACCTTCAATTGTTGAAATGGAATTCTCTAGTTTATCTACTATAATTTATAAGTTTTAGATTAACATTTAAATTAAAATATCTACACATTATTACCTGCAAAAATGTCTCCCCACCTTTCAATTGTGGGCATTTGGGTAAAAGCAACATTATGAGCAGCCCTCCCCCATTTTTAATAAGTAGGTTTATTAAGTGTTTATTCCTTTAATTTTTCTACTTCCTCCATTTAAAAAAAATTACCTAATTATTCATTTTTACATAAAACCACATGCTGGTTTAATTCCTACCAGGATTTTTCATATATATAGATTCACGCACACTCAAATACACGTAATTATCAAATTAAATATCATACTGTATATACTATTGCATAACCTACCTTTTCCACTTAACAATTAAAAACATTCTCTTGTGAACAGCTTGTATTTAAGAATCAGTCAGAAACGGCCTGACTTTGCCAACAGCATCCTTCCTATTATGTCATGACTGATAAATATAACAACACCTATTTTACAAAGCCAACATAATTATCAAATCCTTTGAAACTGCTACAAAAAAAAGCAGTAAAGCTGGACGAGGGCAGGTGATTTGGCTCTTTGTTCTCCTTCCTTTCCTTGATCTGCCATCCCATCTCCTGTTCAGTTATATGATCCTTCCATATGACTATATATGCACCTAAACAACAGGCCACCTCACCAGATGGGCATTCTATTTTGGAGGTGCTCAGGTGAGGCAGAAAAGGAGTGTAAAATGCTTAAAAAAACAAAACTCTTTCCCTACTTCCTTCCAAAATGCCTACACTCTCAAAAGTAATTCTCAAACCCCCCATGAAGAAGCATATTTTGCCGTGTGCAACGCACTCCTGTGTATAATGCGCACCCACCCACATTTTATTGCTAATTCCCATGTATCATTCCCATTACACACGACAAATTGGGAGTCAGTACTACCCACGTGTAATGCACAGTTATTTTCCTCTCAAAAATCTGGGCAAACAAAGTGCGCATTATACATGGTAAAATACGTATTCCCTCTCTCCTCCTCCTATAGCTATCTACTGGGTGTTGGGGGTGGAGTGTAGGAATCTCATTCTGTTTTAGCTCCTGTTTCCTTGGCAGCACTGTCAGAACTGGGCAACATATTGCTGGATGTAATAGCAGTAACTTCTATATG
The DNA here is from genome assembly GCF_021234165.1 of Pteronotus mesoamericanus. Lineage (NCBI taxonomy): Eukaryota > Metazoa > Chordata > Mammalia > Chiroptera > Mormoopidae > Pteronotus > Pteronotus mesoamericanus. The sequence continues at coordinate 842,265 of NW_026555299.1, read as the reverse complement.
CTAGCTAAGTTAATGTGCAGCTTTCTCTGGGGAGAACTGCTAACTCTATGTATTTTTCTAGTTTGAACCCAATGTTCTGGCATCAATGTTACGTATTTGACTAGTGGTTTCTACCTTCACAGACACAGGGAACCATGAACAGAAGACAAGAGGCAGCAAAGGCACCCCATTGTGTGAAAGAAGTAGAGGCTCTAAAGACACAGAAGGGGCCTACCTACAGGGACTGAGACACCAGACAAAGCACATAATCCAGACTCGCAGGCTCATTCTACTTTCCCATAATATTCATGCATCACTTGCTCGAATTTGACATGTTCTAAGGCCACCAGTTCCGCTTTAGTTTCACTGCCCTGCCATAAGGCCAAATCTGTCTCATCTAGTGAGTCACTACTGCCCCTCTCCAACTACATTTTGATTTCAGCCCACTTGTGCAGCTCATCAGGGCTGCACCATATGTTAGTACCATGTAGGCAGAATGTGACTAATTTTTTCTAAAACACCATCAAGTTACTTTTAAAATTACTTTATAATCTTGATATCTCTGAAGAGTCATTTCTGTAATACATAACCTTCTGGGAATGACTATAATTATTTCTCTGAGCGCTCAAAGATGATTCTTTAGCATTTTCATCTCCACTTTTCAGAACTAAAGTGAAAACAATGAATTAAGTGACCTAGGCTCCACAACCAGCCAGTGAGACTTACATGTTCTAGAGTCATGGCACTCTATCTGGTAAAATAAGTTCACTTGTAAAGTGCTTTTTCAGAGGAGAAACTCAAAATATTACTTTGGTTTTATTTTATGGGGTGATGATTAAACTGTACATGTAACTACTCGGAATTTAAAGGCTAATTATGATAACTAAAATGGTGTCATGTCCATCTGAATAGATTTAAAAGACCCAGTGTGTCAGGGGCCACAAATGTTTTTCTAATTGGCAGAGATCATAAATGGGTGAAACTAACATTTTGAGAGTAAGAGAGAAAGGGAGGGAGGGGTATCTGATTTGTAGATTCAGCTACCACCACAGTTCCCTTAAAATAAAAATAAAATTAATTTTTTTTCCTTAGAAAGAGGGACTGCTCCTGCCTACTCTAGGCAACTTACTTCTTGGAAAATAATGGTTGCTAGGTTAAATAATAAAGCTTATCTCAAAAAAGGTTTCTTAAACCTTCCATTTCAGGTCATGTGTTCATTTTACTAACTGTTTGGGGTGGTGGTTTGACTGCCATTGCATTGAAACCTTTCTGATCACTAATATTCTTCAATGAATAATATAACTTGCAAAATATTTTTAAAAGATCTAAAGTATTTTATCAATACCGAAAACTGTCCATGCCCTTTGATTCCAGCAATTCAACTTCTAGAAGTATACACGAGTATGGAAAGGGGCATTTGTAAGAACACTACTTGGAACAGCAAAAACTGGAAACATATACACCCATTATTTTGGTGCTGGTTAAATAAATTATATATAGTATAGTAACGCTATGCAGCTATTAAGGAGAGTAAGACAGTTCCAACCTCTACTAAGGATTGATAAGGATATATTTATATAATAAGAAAGGAATTACACATGGCTTGTATATAAACACAACATCTCTGAAAGAACAGAAAGAGAACTGTTAACAAGGTTGCAAATGTGAAATACTGGCTGAATTGTTTACAAAATGATGTTACCTATTCTACAGAAATTTTTTAAAAGAAAACTCCTCAAACTATGAGAAACAAAGTAAATTTCCAACTTGTGCTGTTCCAAAACAAGTACTTTGTTTTTGTACTCCCCCCCTCCCCGCCCCCCGGCTTTGCCTGACACTTCTGTGTAGAAACAGCCATTGTCCAGGTGAACCAGCAGTATACTACATGTGAGCCAAGTAATTATACTGCATCATTTGAAATCACCCAAGCAACTCAACTGATGTTCATGCAGCTTTAACTACAAATCTTAGGACTGGCCTATTTACAAAGTTTGGAGCCATTTTCAATCACTCAGCTGTGTATCTATGTATATATTTCCTTTAACCAACCTTTCCTGCCAGGCAGAGTGTACCATTAGCTGAATTCCAGTAAGAAGAAAGACAAGGACGGGGTGAGATAATATGTCAAAACAAGTTCTATAAATACAGCTTTTGGCCTACTATCTCAAAAAGGATCAAAACAGCTTCAAACTTAAACAGAAAAATCCTACAGTCCTGCAATATCTTACTGGAAGGTTCTAGAGAACAGAAGAGGCCAGGGATCTGGAATCTTGTTTCTCGCACCCTCTCTTGTCTCCCTCTCCCTAATCTCAGAGGGAGGTGAAGTCAAGTGGCAAGTGTATCATTTCCAGGTCAGCAGCTCCGCACCTCTTCCCTTATCTTACCCACAGCACCACCCAACTCATCCTTTCACTGAGCTCACCCCACCTGTCAGGCAGATGTGCCCAGTACATACAACATACAACAGCCTCTCCACAACACCTAGCATCTAACTTCTATCATCTCCAAAACCCTTGACCAAGCAGCCAAGAACCCTGCCTGTACCATCTGCCCCAACCTCACCCCAAACACATGGGCACTCAAGCAGGATATGTCCATATGGCCCTGTCTCAGGAGGTTTATCCTGTCATGTTGACAAGCAGGAAACTTTATTCAATCTCTTTCTGTTCTTAATATCATACTCCTACAAAACCAGAAAAGACTTCTCTGCAAATGCTTCCCAAGATGGTTAGGTTATATGCCAGAAAGTACAAAAATTACACCTTTGCTTCAGCCAATCAGGGAGTCTGTTCGGGCTACTTTGATTCATCCCGAAGGATGTACAACCCTAGGGCAAATTCTAGGTATCTCATTAATACTGTCACTTTTTAAAAAATTACTTCAATTATTATGCTTTCATCATTCTTGAATTATGCTCCTAAAAGTGCTTCCCACATTTACATACCCATTTATATGATGTGTCGCCTCCTTCAAATCACTCCTTAAAAAAAAGGGAGGGGGGGGCCATTGTTCCACAAAACTAAACTTGTCAGTGCTTTGATTTCATCTTTACAAAAACAAGCTCTTTATAAAATGGGAGCTCTATCAATCAAAAACACATGTACAGCCTTGGCTGGTGTGGCTCAGTGGACTGAGCATCAGCCTGCAAACCAAAAGGTGGCCAGGTCGATTCCTGGTCAGGGCACGTGCCTGGACTGCAGACCAGGTCCTCAGTTGGGGGAGTGCGAGAGCCAACCGTTTGATATCTCTCTCACACATCAATGTTTCTCTCCCTCTCATTCTCCCCCCACTTCCCACCTCTCTAAAACTAAATAATAAATCTTACAAAAAAACAAACAAACAAAAATACCAAAAAACCCACTATAAACCCAGAACTAGAAAGGGTACCAAAAAAGGCCCAAACCCTGTTCTTAATGAATTTATAAATCTTGTTCAAAAGACATGACTTACACCACAAACAAAAAACATAGGACAGCATATATCCGAGGGAAAGTACATATGGCAAAGATTAAACTGCCATCAATTTGAAAGAGACAGACAAGACAGACAGGGACAGAGACTAAAACATCTCAAGAGAACTGATTCTTACTTCCCTGTCTAAATCAAATTTCTGTGCTATTCAACCACATTGTCTAAGATAGAACAATACTTTCATTACCCTCCACTGAAATTACTCAGCCTACCATACTTCTCCCATCATAATTCCTTTTGAGGAGCCCTCCCTGGCACCCTGATATACTCACCTAGATCAAAGTTAGTGGATTAGGCAAAACTTGCTATAATATTCCTTTCCCATGCTCCCCCTTTGAGGGTATCTCTTGAGGGTGTGTCATGCAGGGAACAAGAGTTAAGGAAGCTAACATTCTGCTTTCAAGATCTCCAGTAAACAGTCGGGCACTAGCATACTAGTAATTTTGGAGATGCTCCTTGGACTTGCTATTTGCCTTGGAGTTCTTTATTATCAATAATGAATTTGCTGACAGTCGTTTTCATAAGGAAATTCTAAAACAAAACTGGATTAGACTGATTCATCATTCAATAACCCCAAGTAATATTTCAGATGTGTTAATAAAATTAATAGACAAATATGTACTGTCAGCCTACAATATACCCTACATTCAGACTCTAGTCACACCGCCACTTTCTTATCCCAGTTTTGCTGCTTACTAAACCAGGTAATTTTGGGTAAATTCTTTAACTTCATTATACCGTTAATTCTTTAACTTCTTATATACTACTTTAACTTCTGTATCCTCAGCTGGAAAATGGTTACAGCAATAGTATCACCTGACAGAGTGTTTGTGAGAATTGAAGGATTTACATATATAAAGCATTTAGAACTGTGCCTGAAACATGAAGTGCTCAGTAAATGTTTTCTATTGTTATTATTCCAGGCTCTACGGTGGGCACCTATCGTGAAACAGGGTGCATCCCAAAAAGTTTTCTTCTTTGACAAGATGATTAATAAAACGAGACCAGGGAAATTATAAATTTCTTCAAAAGATCAAGAATAAATGGAAAGGTGGAATAGAGATGTGCTAGCCACAGTGCCCTTTCCTGAGGTTGAGGTGTAATATCAAAGAGCCGTTGCTGAGTTTAATCCCCAGTGACAGTCCCTACAAACAGTATACAGTAATTCATGGTGTAAATAAGAAAACATTAGTAGGATGGTAAAATAAGATGGGTACTAGGAGTTGCTAAGAAGGGGATGATAAAGTCTATTTAACACCACACTCAACAGACAGCCACTGAGTATGCAGGACCCATGAGAGGCTCCACAACGGGTCCTAGGCCCTAAACACCTCCCCTCCCCAAAGCCAACAGTGGACAAGAGGCAAAAGAGATTCCTAAGTGATTCAGAGTCAGAATACATCAGCAAATAGTAGCAGGGAACTTTGCAACCATACCGCACAGCCACAGAGGACAGGTTTCTCTTGCATTTAAAGTCCTTTTCTCATCAGTCACAGTTACAAATATGAGCAAAGAACTGTCTCATCCCTACTCAGCTGACATGTTCTATTCCCAAGTCTGCATGCTTATGACTCATGGGGTAATGGGGGAGGGGAGTAAAGTATAAAACAAACCAACTTGAATTTAGATTTAAGAGTGAGGAATTCATTTCTGTCTAATCAGAGTATCTCATAACAAATTAAGAAAGCATCCTTTAAAAATATAGTAACAAACCCTGTAGTGTATTGGAAATAGCCTGAAATCTGTCTACATGTCATGTTCCCTACTATTCCTTAAATAGACATGACACCAAAACACAGTGCAAGCCCTCTGTAAGGCCAAACTTTAGAAAGCACTCTGCATCAGCGCAAACCTAGCACAGACCACTGCAAAGCCCAAAGCAACAGGGTATTTCCCACAGTTCCCTTCCCAGCAAAGGGCTAAGCCCCTGCTATATAGAATCATTTAAGGGCACAGAGGTGTCTCAGACTTTTCTGCTTAAACCTATACTAGGGTAGGATTCATTTCCACCCTTAAGAATTCATCTTTGTGACCAGTAAAAAGAAAAACAACAACAACAAAAAAAACACTACTACTTTAATGAGATAAGTCTCTTAAGAAAGAACCAAAGACCATTTCTGACACTGTGTTTACCAGTTTGACATCCCCTCCCTAGAACATATTTTGTTAAATAACACATGCCTCCTCACCCCACCTCAAAGATTCTCAAACATTCTCGACAATTTATAATCGACAAAACAGAACAAAGACAAACAGGTCACCTTTTTAACTTGAAAACCTGAGTCCTCCACAGAAATGTACACAGACAGACAGATGGACGCACGTAAGAACACAGACTTCGAGCCCTGGTTGGGCCCTGAGCAGGCCCCTGAGCCAATATGGGTACACAGGGCAGCCACACGGCCTAGCTAGTGGGCTGTGCCTGCTGTTGCTGTACAAATATAGAAAGCTGAAAAGTGGAACAGCAGCTTCAGCAGAACAGATTCTGCTCCGTGCTCAGAGAGGGAGGAGCAGAGACCTGAACAGCTTTATCCATACATGGTCGCTGAAAAGGGACCATTAGTGAAAGCCCAATTATCTCACACACACATGCACTCCGTTCACATGCTCCAGACAAAAAGCAGGAACATACAGGCTGGTACATGAAGGAAGGTTTGAGAGATTCCATTTCAATCAAGGAGCTTCCTAATAATTTCAGTCACCTACACCAAGAATCCCTCAGCCTAGAGAAACAGAAAAGACACTGTGAATGCTTTACTGGGTCAGATTCTTACCAGATCAGCAGTACCTGTGAGGCTTAAATTTATCATTTAAATTATGGAATTTAAACACACAAAAAAGGTTATTTCCCATTTATGTGAATGAGCCTAACCTTTAATGGCTCTTTGCTATTTTCAGAATGAAAGTCTTATTCCAATTCTCAGGCTATTATTTTGAGGTCTCTTATTCTGATTGGTAGAAGTTAAAATAAATTCTGATATAATAAAGACATATTTCCCAGGATGCTGGCTTATACAATCAGAAGCCAAATATGTATTTATATTCCCAAACTACTTTGCTTAGAACAATTCATTCAGATTCATCTCAATGTGAAATACATGAAAAGCCTAATTTCTGAACAGAGTGAACGCTCCACAGATTTTTTAAAAACGCACAGCTGACTGGATCAAATGATTCTGTGCTTTGGCACTTTTAGGGTTTATTTTATTCTCATTCGAGAGGGTAGGGGGAGAGAGAAACGCTGATGTGAGAGAGACACACCAATCAGCTGCCTCCTGCACGCAAACCCGGGCGTGTACCCTGACTGGGAACTGAACCAGTGACCTTTCGGTTATAGGATGGCACTCCAACCAACTGAGCCACGCTGGTCAGAGCTGCTTTGGCTCTTAATAAGACAACCAAGTACTTACTGCACACTGTTTATATATTCATTATTATATAGGCTACAGAACAAATGTAAGCCATACTATCAATGACTCCCCAATACTTAGTACCTAGTTCTTGGATAAGATTAACACCTGAGATAATAAAGGCTGAACATACATGATTAGGCCTAAAATGAGGGATACAAACTACAAATGCTATGCCAACTGAGAGAGAGAAACTGAGGGCAGACAGGCCTATACCTCCCAGGGGTCCCCATCGATCAGCACTCTCACTAAGGTGCCCTGCCGTTACCTTAGATGTGAGGAGACAGGATTTGGACTACATGACTTCTAATCTGAGGTCCTTCCATTCCTGAAACTCCTTGAGTATGTAATTTTAAAATGTAAAATAAACCTAAAATGTTTCACAGTAGTATGAAATTAATAGCACACTGCTTATAGAAGCAAAATTATAATAGTTTTTGCTCACTTTAGAGAAAATATATTCTAAAGACAGACAAAAATAAACTTAGACCATAACTCAGCATCCACTCTAACATCTCTCATATATAACACTTCCAAGAAAATATTCTTCCATCTCAGAAATCTCTGCTTAGCCTTGAGAAAATTTTACACCATCGGTAAGAGAAAGACAAATACCTGCCGCAGGGAAACAAAATGGCAGAACCTAAAGTGTTGATGCTAATGCACTCTGAGACCCTCGCTTACTAAACACTACTAAACACTGCGAAGTCAGCCAGGCATTAGGGAGGCGCCAGAAAAAAGAGCACTGCCCAGCTCCGTCTCCTCACTGAAGCATCTGGCGTGTCTGTGTGCACAATCCCAAGCTTACGGGGCATAAATACACAAATACAGTAGGTAGCCCCCCAGCAACACACTTTCCCTAAAAGTTAAAGAAAATCCTTCAAATTTTAAAGATTTATCTGGTCCACCATATCTGCTTACTGTAATACTTTTTAATCAGCAAATTAACTATTTGTAATTTTGACATTTTCCTCTTTGCTCCTTATAGGTAATACAGTGGTAACGAAGAGCAAGGGATACTTAATGACAGAAAATATCTAGATTTCCTAGTGCAAGGCAGAGCCCTCTCCACACCGTTTGATACACTGAAAAGGAAAGAAGGCAGCAGGATTCCTACCGTAGTGGCACTTTCATGTCCCAGAAAACACGGGCAAGCAATTGTTTAATATTTTATTAAAAACCTCTTAATTGCCCTGGCTGGTGTGGCTTGGTGGACTGAGCACCAACCAGCCTGCGAACCCAAGGGTCGCCAGTTTGATTCCCAGTCAGGGCACATGACTGGGCTGCAGGCCAGGTCCTCAGTGGTGGGCACGTGTGAAGCAACCACACACTGATGTTTCTCTCTCTGTCCTTCCCCTCTTTTCCCTGCTCTAAAAATAAATAAATAAATAAAAATCTTTTAAAAAACAAAAACAAAACCCTCTTAATTGTGTATAGTGGTTTAAATAATTAGTTTTTCTGAGGAGCCCTGTGATAACAACTTTGATTTCCTGAAAGAGTAGCTTATTGTGAACTGATATGCTATTTTAGGGGGTATGAACACAGCTATGATCACACAGTACAGCCTTTGGCCAAGTTATTCCTCCTTTCTGGACTTGTTTCACCGAATGAAAAATGGTATTGGACCAGACTAGGAGTCCACAGACGTATGGAATCTATGGCTATTTCATGGATTCCATAAACTTCCTTATACTGTATACAAAATTTTACATACATGCAAACCATATTTATGTACTTATTTGTTTTTATTTACAGGGAAATAAATCCATAGCTTTTTACCAGATTTTCAAAGGGAGTCTATGATCCAAAACAGGTTTAAGAATCCAAGACTAAACAATACACAGTTTGTTCCATCTCTAACATCCTGTAATTTCCTCTTATACTGCTGGCCAAAGAGAAGGGCATCTTCATGACTAAACCCAATCAAGAATAACAAATACGCTCGCCAAGAAATTAATCAAAATAATGTATTCCAATTCAAAGTGAACCTGAATTTTTTAGACAACAGATGAACATTACTTTTTTAAAAAACTTTTCAAGCAAATTTTACCACTACAAGCTCATCTCAGGAGGCTTACATGAGAATTCTTTATGTGTACTTAGGGATACCCTACTAGATAGACAGTCTTTCTCCAGGTGCACTTTTTTAAAAAGGCAACGCTTCCAGTTTCCTACTTCTAATCCTATCCAATAGCGGAGAGAGTAACAGGAGAAAGGTATAGAGGGAAAAAACTAGAGCATGGAAGACTGGAATGAAGGAGACTGATAATAGACAAAGCAGCTACCCATCCTACTATTAGCAAGAGACAATATATGAGAATGGTCATGGTCTAATATTTCAATTTGTAAAAAGGATATTAGATAACAGAGAAAACTAGCTTTCCTGTAAGCAGTAAAAGAAAAAATGTGTCTGTTACTGAACCATCTAAGCCTAAAATTTTTAGGTTCTCATGGCAACCTAAGTCATCACACTGCACATACTGTATATAAAGCACATATTTAGAGGCTTAACTAGTAAACTCAAAATGTGACATATGTGCAATGTGGGCGACAACATTATTCTGGGAACTTTAACTTTAAAATCTTCCAACTTTTATTTTGCAGCCCCAAAGATGATATAATAGAGTCAACTATGCAGAAGGTGCAATCTCAAGGAAGGAGAGATACATAAAGAACATAAATAGAAGCAAAGGGATGAAAGGCAGAAAGGCAAGACAACTCAGGCTGTCAGAAAAAGTTTCTGAACGTGGTTCTCCCCGACTGTGAATCAACTTGTAAATGGAAGCCTAAAAAACAAGATCACTAGTGAGGACATATATTAAGACAGCATTTGCAATGCAGTTCAGTGTTGGCCCAGTCAAAAGAGGACAGGGTCACACGGATCAGACCATTTGGTAAATGTGGCACCGGCTGCAAGGCAGTCTGGAGAGACCAGTGTTTTCTTTGTCTTTTTTCTAGGAGCTCATGGAATATAGCTGTTTAAAATTAAGAAGCAACATCAGAGCCAAAAGGATAGCCATGGGTCATGGGAATTGGGGAAGGGGGACAAGACTAAAGGAAGAAAATTAAAAAGGAGACGGAAGTCTTATCACATCATGTCTCACTAGGGAACCAAATAAAGATGTAACATTACAGTTTTCTCATCTAGTAAATGATCCATGGGAGAGATACCTCCACCTGTCTGCCCGTAAGAACTCGATTATGACCCACACACTTCTAAAAAACCTGAAGATGCTATGAATGCTACCTAGCTTAATACCGCATTTCCATGTCATTTCTGTCAAGAGTTAAATTACTCGTACTTTTCAATAAGAACGCAAGTAAATAGTTTAGGTGAGTTACACAAACAGTATCTCACAGCAGTGTGGCTAACAGGTGTGCCTATTTTTCTAAAGCTCTCAAAGGTGAGAACTTCTAGAATGAGACACTGAATTTATATTACTCATTAATAGTTAAAAATTATACTATGACATGAAAGGGTTACAGAAACAAATTATTTCATTACTGTTACGAGACAAGCCTCAAGAAGCAAGAAGATGAAGGGAAAATGCTGCGGCATCTGGAGTGTGAACTGGGTAGCCCAGTCCTGTGCTACCACTTAATAGCTGGATGCCCCAAACAAGGGACTGCCTTCACTAAGGTTCTTAGCTTCAAGTTTCCTCGTCTACAAAATGGTAAGGATGCAATCCTATCTCCTTCCCTCCCTCCTTCCTGGCTGGTCTGTCTCTGTCCTTTCCTCCCTACCCACATTAATGTGAAGTCTTAACAGATAAATTTCTTTCTTTACACTATAACCTGACATACTTTCTATGAAGGAAACTGTACAATAAACTTGTAAGGAAAAATTCACTGGTCAAATTAAGAACCAGAAAAGTAACTAAATAATAAATGTTTTAGAATAAATGAGATAAAAGGACAACTGAGGATAAAGCTTGGATTAGAGATTTCTTTCAGAGCCAGGCCACACCTGCTAATGACTAAAATATTTGATTACTTTAATTAATTACCTTGGTTAAAGAACAAAAAAGTGCTGATGGTAATAAAATTCCAGAATATTAAAAACTCAGCCACATTTTCATTCTCTACTATGTTGAAGTCAAAACAAGACTGCCAACAGTGTTTTCACTTTAATTTTCTGGTAAGATAAAAAGAAAAATTAATATTAAAGCCAAATTCTCCACTTCTAAGTATAGTAAATTCTTTGAAAAAAAAAATACCTGTAGCTTTAAGAAACTGAAAACATTTCTGTACATCTTACTAGGAAATACGTGTTTATGCTTTGCTTAATGAGTATAAAAAAACTCAAGCTAATTTTCATAACTGTTTACTCCCTACTACCTTTCAAGCAGTTCTGAAAGAGGAAAAGTAAAATAAAAGTTGAAGCACTTACTGACAAGAGCATTAAGGGACTGGCATACTAAGCAACATGACATCCAAAAAATGGACCTAAAAATTCCTTTTTTGATATATGTGATTAATAATTATCAAAATAATGGTTCTGAACCCCAAACTCACTTTTATGTCAATGAACCTACTCTAAGCAATGGTAAAAGCATTCACAAACACACCACAAATAATACATAACAATCTGCTTATCTGGCTTTTAATTTTCTTTTAAAATATTTTGAGTATTCTTTCAATATTCTTAGGTCATAATCATCTCATCATATAAAGCTCACTATAAGGTACTTTGAGCTGAACAGAGCATTTATTATCTCATCCCCCCCAAACCTGTTAAAGAACTAGCTTGCTCCAAATATGGCATTATCTCTTCAGAGTCCTACGTCAGGTCCGACATAATTCTTTTGACGCATTATCTGTCTTGTCATGAGTGCACGCATGACTTAAATGGAGATAAACAGGCTAATGAAAAACACTCAGGTCTGGCCCTGGCTCAGTAGCTCAGTTAGTTGGAGCATAGTCCTGGTGGGCCAAGGTTGTGGGTTCGATCCCCAGTCAGGGCATATGCAGGGGTCAATCAGTGAGTACAGATGATGGGAGAGCAGGTCACTATCTCCCCTCCCCCCCACCCCCCAATAAGTTAAAAAAAAAAAAAAACCAAAACACTCAGGTCTGATTTTCAACTGCTGCTTTATAAGGGGAGAAAGACAAAGCTTTACAATGGGAAATCCATGTAAAACTATGTTCTCTCTGAACTTAGTCAATGGAATTTTAGGTAACCCCCAACCTGAAGAAAGAAGGAAGAGGCAGAGGCTGCCTGTCCAGAATGGTGGAGAAGAGAATCCTTCCCTCGGTAGAAAGTTCCCCTGAGTGAACTCTAAGGCACTTTCCTAACCCCAGAAAATGAGACTTACATTTATGAAAGGTAGAGGCACGGTAAATGCAATAAAAATGCAATGCATGCACGGGGACAAGAGAACAGTATGCTGGAAAGTTAGAAGGCCTGGGCTGAAATCCTGCTTCTGCTTCTATGTGAATCTAAGTAAGGCATTTCACTTCCCTCGTTTGCAAAATGAAAGGATTAGAGAAGAAAAATCTCTGAAGGTTCCAACATTGTGAGACTATGGCTTCCTCCTATGCCTGCCTCGGCCACAACCTTCCCATTGCTGCTCTTTACCATAATTAGGCAGCTTTTTAAAGCATCTAATTAATGAAACACAGAAATTAAAACCTTTAACTTTCTATTTCTGGCCTGTTGCAAACGTACAGCAGCATTTTATCAAGAAGTAGTTAATGCCGCACAGTTCTTGAGATGCTGGCTTTTCTTTGAACCCCAGTGACAGTTACACAGTGACAAGTTGTAAGCAAGGAGGTTGTTACCATGGGGACCCACTAGGATTCCTGGGGGTGGATCCAGCAGGCTTTTTTTTTCTTTCTAAAGCATTTTTTGATGTTCTGGATCTGGCAGTTCAGAAAGCCTGATCTGATTTTTCTTCAGCAAGCTTGCTTTCAAGAAATATTACCATGTAACATATAATTCTGAAGAAATAAAACTGTTTCAGTGACACTCTCTGCAAAAGATTTAAATATATTCAAGTCAATCTTTACCCCCTCCTTATTCATAAAAACAATAAATACAAACTGAATTAAGTTTCAGTGACCTATGTATGCTGCCATTTCTTTCCAAATCACCATACTGCATAAATTATATTACTTTGTATTTTCCCTATGAAGACTTCAGAGTTTTTCAAGGTGAGTTTCTACTCAAGAAATTTCAGCTTCCCTACACATCTTAGAAATATAGGAGACACACAAAATGTAACAACTCGAACTGATTATTAAACAAATCAAACCAATTAAATGAGAACAGAAAAGCTGAAGTTTAAATTCCAAGTCTGCTTCAAAGTCACCACATGCAGACAAAGGGGATGTAATATAGGGAAATAACTGCCATTTCCAGCTAAATGCGGGCCCCCACTAAGCGCCTCCGAGACACATTCTGTTAGGAGATACCTTAAGAAAATAGATCATTTCCAAGTCTGATCTATGCATCTAGTTTGTTCAGAGGAAAAAAGAAACAGTCAAAATTCAAAAGAAAACATTTTTCTAAGTTGTATGCTTCTTGGAACAGAGTGAAGTCTTCTCTAGGTCTTTATTAGGTCAGAGCAAAGTTACACCAGAGAGATGAACATTAATAAATAAAAAGAGCACTTGATTTTATAGTAATAATTGAGAACTTCAGCTATCCTAGGCCTGATCCACAATAACTTGTAAGCTAGAAAGTTCCTGAAACAAAGCTCAGTAAGCGTCCCTGTGCTCCTAAGTCTCTCCTTAGTCTCAAACTAATAATTATTAAAAAGCCTAAATATAAATGCCACTAAGATAAAATGTGTTGAAAACCAAATTCATAACCATATTATAAAACAGCAATGTCAAATTCACAAGCCTAAAGAATAAATAATAATCTAAGGAGACAGGGTATACCATCAGCTAAAGGTAAGCGCAAACATCGAGATATTTCACAAAAATATTGTATATGGTTTTGATATATTTACTCACCAAGCTTTCCTGTAGCACATCCAGAAACTTACTTTTAGTTTCTCAATCCCACTGCCACAATCTATAACCCAAATTAGTTCAGTAAAGAAGTTTGCAAGCTTTTTAAAGTGCACTTATAAACACATCCAGAGGCTCTTAGAAACAGCATATGATTAAAAAAAACAATAGATATATAATAAACACAGTGCCTTTCCATGATTGTTTCCCATAAACTTGAAAGTGGAAGAGCAAAGGACAAGCCCAGAGGACAGTTTTGCCACATTACTTTGATATCAGGGAGTCTAAAGACAAAAAGGAGAGACTCAAACAGCTGGACATGAGGGGGGCAAAGCCCTAGGTGCTTTAGGTGCTTTATTCATTTTTATTACTGGTTTACAGTTTCCTTGATTTTATTTTTAAATGCATGTCTTGGCCAGAAAAGCAAGAGAGCACAGACTGCCAGCAGTATCAGATTCTCCTTTTCTCATTCTCTGGAGCTACAGAAAACAGGGCCAGAATCAGGGTTGTCTAGGAGCCTTTTGATTTTGTCCAAACAATATACAATATGAGGTTTCAAGATCACAGAGCTACACAAAAGCTTTTATGGTACACATATTAGTCAACTTAATGTCTTCTCCAGCCCCCCATCCCTGGCCCCCCGCCCGTGGAGAGCACAAACACAGTCCCCCACTACCACAGATTATGCCGTTGAGTTTCCCACATTTGGGGAAATTGCAGGGGTCAGCACATCCAGAGCGCAATAGATAAGCCCAGCCCTGGGAAAACCACCATTATGATCAAGGTATTTCTACTGCCAGGTAAGTATAACTTAATGTCTTGCAATGGAAAGCTGCTTACTTCCCCCACCACCACCCCAACAGAAAAGTCCTTGGAGCTTTAAAGTACTTTGATTATCTTCAAAAGGCAATAACTTGAGACAGTCTTGAACTGTCTCAAAACATAAAAATAAAGTACCATCAGACCAGACGTTGAGTATTCAACAAATATTTATTGAGTACTGACTATGCAAGGTCCCGATACCAGTAAGCTCTGTGGACTGCAAAAATTCTATGCACAGCACTTGGTTCAATACTATATACACACTATTACATGAAGGCATAACTGTTTAGGTACATATTCACAACAACTTGGCTTCCCATGTCAAATGTCTTCCAACTTTTTCTACCCTGCAAATCTATCCTTCCTGTTTGTATGTAATTCCACATTTCAAAGCTGGCTCTTGTTTCTTTTTAATTCCTGCTCATTAATATTACTGGGAAATTTTACATTTTTCTGGAATAAAGTCTTTCAACTTAACAGAAATATAATGATCGCAGGAAGAAAAAAAAAATCAAATTAGAAGCATTAAACTGTCTTTCTCAGAGCTTCCCTCTCTCATTAACATTTCTCACAGAGAAAAACTCCACTGTGATGCTATTACAGATCATTCATGAAGTTACTGAGCAGAGACCAGACAGACTCCATCAACTGGGCACTCAGCCACTCACCATTACCCTTTGTTTAAAGTCTCAAGTGCCATTCAACCCACAGCATTGTGTTTCACTCAAGTCCATCAACCTTTTAAAAAAGGAAACAATCAGGACACTAAAAATGTGTTACTTACCTAGAAAAGAAGAAAGGATCTAATCCATATGCCTCACAAAAAATCATTTTAAAATGATGGCTCCCTTTAAATTTCCTATTTGAAACAGCAGTATTATTTTATTATCTGTCTTACATGTCTAAAAGTAGTTATAAAGACATAATCATTAAAACTTCTAAAACAAACAAACCAACTAACCTTCAATCTTGACCTGGCAAAGCACCAGAGAGAAACATTCTACACCAAGAGCAACATCACAGGTGCATCATGTCTACACTACAGACTCAGGAGCCAGACCACAAGTGTGAGGCCTTTTTGGAGGGTAGGGGGAAGGGCAATCTTCCAAAGAACAATGATCCTAGACCTATTCTAAAATTCAAATGAATTTAAGAAATATTAGGCAGAGCTCTGTACTCAACGTCTTATTCAAAACTCTTCTGGTTGTAACTAAGAGACGCCTTCTTCAAACTAACTTTAGCAAAAAATGGAATTAATTGAAAGAATACCTCCAAGAGCCCAAAGGCAGAAGGTACAACAGGGCCACACCTAAAAAAAGCCTTTATGCACCCAGGCTTCTATTCTCCTTGTGGACAACTGCCTCTCTCTCCAGAGCTATAGTACATTTCCCATCTACACATCTTTCGGGATGAATCTAATTCTCCTTCCCTGCAAGAAAAGACTGGCCTTCACTGCTTCCATATGTGTGAACCTGGATGCGGCTACACCCCAGCATCTGAGTTTATAAATTTGCATGTTTCAAGTTCTCTGAATTCAGATGATCTGTTTGTTCCCTAAAGACCTGAATCTAATGTCAATCTCAAATTCCTAGGAGAAACTGATTTGCCGAGCTTAGGTTAGGTGTTCACCCCCACTGCAACAAGCTGTCACAAAAAGGGCTAGATTGCCCTGAGCGGTGCAGCTCTGTGGGTTGGGTGTCATCCTGAAAAGAGAAAGGCCGGTCACAGGTTTAATTCCTGGTCAGGGCACATACCAGGGTTGTGGGCCAGGTCCCCTGGTGGGGGTATGTGAGAGGCAACTGATTGATGTTTCTCCCTCACATGTGACTGTTTCTCTCCCTTTCTTTCTCCCTCCCTTTCCCTCTAAAAATAAATATTTTTTTTAAATAAAGAAGGGCTAGATCAGAGTATAATTAGGGTAGGGACTGTGTGTCTGACTCCTCAAAAGAGATGAAATTCACTAAGGGGGAAAAAAAAAGCACAGTATCATCCTCAAAAAACTTAAAATCTTGCTGAAATGAAAAACCAATGTTATTAACGAAACAGTAAATAATATCCTGTGATACAGTAGTGGGATGAATAGATAAGAAAAGCTTCATGAGAAAAAGGTTAATTGTACACTAAATGACAAACAAAATTGAACCATGGGCAGGGAAGGGCTGAAGAATATAAAATGCAAGACCTGCTCCTTTTGCTCTAACTATCTAAGAAACATGAACCCAAGGAATAGTCTTTTACCACATAAACAGCCTCTAGTGAAGAAATATCCCTGCTGAAAACCTGCTATAAGGCTTAAAATGATTATATGGTCACAAAAGCAGTCCTGCTTCGATGTGCAGTAATTACCAGTTGATGAATGTCAGTTACACATTTTCAGTTTGCTTGTCGTCATCACCCTTGACTTCCTTTCACTCCCTGGACCCCCGAAGACCCTTGCTCAGATGGCATTCAGAATCAGGCAGGAAGCCCAAAGGGCAACACAGATGTTTCTCACTGCTAGTATCCCACCCAACATAGCTGGCAGCATCTCGCAGACCAAACTCAGACAGGAAAGAGTAACAACAGGCAAGTTATGATAGTAGCGTGGGGGAAGGGCATCGGAACAGAAAAGAGGAATGTTTCCCCCACACACAAAAGCTACAAGCACAAAAAGAAACTGGGAAATGCCTACAGTAAATTATCTGTACAAAATAGAAACTAGCAAAAACTTTAACCGATGTCCAAATAATATTGGGTTAAAAAAGACAGTCTACTCACAGTAGACTATTATCCCACATTATCACCAAAATATCACACACATTACTAGTCTCTACAAGAGCTTGCTTCAATCTCACAGGAAACAACAAGGCCACAGAACAATGAGAAAGTGGTGACAGTTTCTAATTTAGGGATTCTTCTGCTGAAGAGTAGCAATGTTATGTAAATGAAACTACTAACTACTGACCTTCCAAAATAAAAGTGTAACCTATAAAATTAAACAGTTTTGGAACCAAAAAACTTCCTTTTTGTAGAATCCCCACACTAAAGACATTCATTTCCCAATTCAAAACTAAAGTTTCAATATGGGAATTGTGATATTTAACTCCATTCTGTCAAAGCTGAACACAGCTGTAAAAAGAAGGGCTGGCAGTCGGTGGAGGTGAGGAAGTTAGCAAACAGTTCTTTTTAAAGCCACACTCTCCACCTAAAAGTGGCACATTAAAGTCAATTAAGTGGGTACTCTCTCTCTCTCATGGGAGCACACCCTCTGTAACTTTCTAAATAAACTTTCTCTTAAAATTTGACTTCTTGGCTTTGAAATCTTTCTTTGCTGAACTCAAGAACCAAGATCCAATTTCACCAACACTGCCGGCACCAAAACCACATTACAAAGAAGTTATTAATTTATATGTAAACCATACACATTACAATCCCTACCTTTTGGGCAGGAAAAAAAGGTTATAATGATAAAAAATGAGTTACTAAGACAGGCCAGAAACTGATCTCTCCCTAAGGAACCTCAGCGTTTTCCTCTCTCCTAATGAAAGCAAATACACACATGTCACTGCCTCTTTGGGTGAAAACCAGAAGCTGTCCAATAAGCTATAAATAACAGCCAAAAAATAAAAAAAATAAAAAAAATAAAACCATTTAAGAGAGAGTCCTCAGATCTTACTGCAGCCTAATGAGAACCCACCATTCCTCTTTACGAAAGTTGATCTGAAAATGAGTTCATTTCTTGTAAAGTGGGGTAAAGGTTGGCTGGCTGGTTGTCATATTAGAACTTCACAAAAATCTTCATGTTAAAACACATTTAAGAGGCTGAATGAATTATCTTATATTCAGTCTCCTCCCCTTTCTCACCCCTTGAGAAAAGTCTAATTTTAACATAACTTTCCATATTTATGAAATTAATGTTCTCTGTATAAAAATTTTAAAACAATGGTAAGTACGAAGAAGAAAAAGAAAAATCATCCACAGCCCAATGCCCAATACCCAGAGTAAATTTTGATATTTATCCTTTTATCCTGTGAGATAGAATTTCTAAGAGAATTAAAGATTTCCTTTCTGAAAAGAATGTATTAAGTCAATATGGGGTTTATGATGGATATAAAGCATTCTTGGAAAATTTTACAGGTCTGGAACTCAAAGAAGTTTAAAATAAATACAGGCGCATGGCCTCCATAGCATAGCAGAGGTTTAAAAAATAACAACAGAACAATTCTGTAAGGAAATCCCTACTTTAAGCAGTGTCTAACACCCAATTTCATGACAAGGATTAAGTTACAATTATAAAGATCTCTTCAAGAAAACTGTCTTTAGCAAATTACAAAGCTCAGATAAGGATTCTTGATACAATATAGTTTACAATGCAAATAACTAAAACTGATTATCTCTTTTGTCTATATTACAACTCTAAATTTAGAGCCCTCCCACCCTCCATGCCTAAAACTAGCTACCTATTTAGGAAAAGACCCAGGTGTCCCTATTACAAATCCAGTAATACACTCATCTGTATTTTCAGTTTACTAACAGACTCTTACATGAAATAAGAGTGTGAAACTGAATCTAGGAAACCACATTACCCAAGGATTCCACAGGGGGCAATGAACTAAAAGGTTCTATGGGGAAGGATGCCTTGCGTAGCAAAACATTTCATATGCAAGAACTGGATATTAGGAAACAATCTCATCCCTTATGCCACAAAGACAAAGGAAAATGCAAAACAAAATAAACCCAAAAGTGGAAACAAAAGGAACACTGACTTGGTAGCTACTTTTTATTATGGCACTACTAGGCATTTTAACTGCGCAGTTTTCTTTGGCTTAGCTTGCATTATTGAACCATACGATTAGTATGCCCGTTTCTACAGATGAAAAAAGGAAGCAGCATTATCAACACTGTACCAGACACTGCTCAGCGCCTAGCACAAGTTATCTCAATTGACTCTCACGTTACCATTCCAGCCGGGTATGTCTTTTAAAGATGGGAAAACACGCCCAGGAATGTTAAGGTCACATGCAGCGATGGCAGCAATTTTTAAGCCCACTGGCTGGAGCTGTCACACCTATCCTTCCCAGGCTGTGCTTATAACCCCATTCTTTGAAACCACAATTTTTCATTTTAAGGACTCAAAAATCAAAGAATCAACTCTCAATTATGGGAAAGACTACTTTTCCAGGTTTTTTCCAAAAATTTCTTGTTTCTATTTCATTTGCCTTTTGACCATTTTTGTGTGCCACCTCTAGGAAGGAATGTGTAGGAAAATACATGATTATATTAATATCAAACAACTTTGGAATTTGTTAGAAGTTCTGCTTGGAAAGGCTACATAG
Organism: Pteronotus mesoamericanus; assembly: GCF_021234165.1. Lineage (NCBI taxonomy): Eukaryota > Metazoa > Chordata > Mammalia > Chiroptera > Mormoopidae > Pteronotus > Pteronotus mesoamericanus. The sequence continues at coordinate 822,311 of NW_026555299.1, read as the reverse complement.
AAGTTAATTCTTGATTCAAATTATATTTCTGAAATACTTGGACGTCCCTTGATACATTCACTTTATAACTGTTATAAAAAATAATCAAGACTCAAAGAATAATCCTTGACCAGGTAGCTCGGTTAGTGTGATCCCCATACGCCAAGGTTGCGGGTTTGATCCCCAGTCAGGGCACATACAAGAATCAACCTAAGTAAATGGAACAATAAATTGATCCCTCTCTCTCAAATCAATAATTTTTTTTTAATTTAAAAATGCCAAAAATAGTTTTGGACAAAAGAGTGGTTCATGTTGTTTGGGGAAGAATGAATGTATGTCCTCTCTGACACTAAAATTAAGTCTCATGAATTAAGTACTGTAAGGGCTATAATACCTCATGGAACAACTGGGTTGAGTGAATAGAACTTCCAGTTCATCCCATGCCCCAAAAATATTAAACTCTCTGTATTACTAGGCATGTGCTCTGGGACAAAAATGGAATAGGAGGCAAGGTCCAAAAAGACACGAAAAGTAGACAATCAAAGCAGATGAAAACCAGTTATGAACCTTCAAAAAATAAGTAGAAGCCCATCTTAATAAGAAAGCCTTGCCCTGGCCGGTGTGGCTCAGTGGATTGAGCGCTGGGCCTGCGAACCAAAGGGTTGCCGGTTCAATTCCTAGTGAGGCACATGCCTGGGTTGCGAGCCAGATCCCCGGGGGCGGGGGGGCGTGCGGGCCACACTTGAGAGGCAACCACACACTGATGTTTCTCCCCCTCTTTCTCCCTCACTTCCCCTCTCTAAAATTAAATAAATAAAATCTGAAGAAGAAAAAGAAAAAGAAAGCCTTCATGCATGAGAATGCTTTGAATAGATTTGTTCCTACTGAAAGAAACTGGAAGACCATGTTCTCACACCGAAAGTATTAATCAAATGAGGCCATTAGCCCTGCCTGCTGTGACTCAGTGGATGCAAACCAAGGGGTCACCAGTTCGATTCCTGGTTGGGGTGCATGCCTGCGTTGTGGGCCGGGTCCCCATTGGGGAGCATGAGAAAGGCAACCACACATTGATGTTTCTCTCCCTCTCTTTCTCCCTCCCTTCCCCTCTCTCTAAAAATAAATAAAATCTTTAAAAACAAAAAACACACCACTAATGTCAAGAGGTTTTTTTTTCCCCTAAAGATTTTATTTATTTTTCAAGAGAGGGGGAGGGAGAAAGAGAAGGAGAGAAACATCAACCGGCTGCCTCTCCTCACATACTCCGAACTGGAGAACCAGGGACCTGGACTACAACCCAGGCATGTGCCCTGACAGGGCATAGAACCAGCGACCTTTGGTATGCAAACCAGTACTCAATCCAATGAGCCACACTTGCCAGGGCCAAATGTCAGGTTTTTAAACTTATCTGTAAGCACTATGAAATACCTGAATATCAGTCTACTCTCAGACCAAAAAACAAAAAAACCAACAAAAAAACCCTCGTATAATATAATTATAAAGCAAAGGCAGAAACTTAAACTTGCCTATTCTTGTTCTCTTCCTGTGACACTTTTTCTGTACACAACTCATTCAAAGTTTAGAAGTTATGATTAAATTAGAAATGGTGCTATTAACTGTGATTTGGTTTATTGTTATGTACTTTTATACACACTGATATGTTTGAACTTTCAAGGGATTTGAGCTTGTTAGTGGACATATCTGTTTGGTAATCCACACGAAGAGCATGAACCATCTAATTAATTCAGCAGCCTTATAGAGCTCCAAGAGAAGGAGAGCTATCAAGACACATCCCTGACCTCAAGAAGCAGAGGAATTCAGCCACAAAAAGGAATGAAATACTGATACATATATGCTACAACATGAATGAATCTTAAAAACTTCGTGCTAACCCTGGTTGCTGTGGCTCAGTGGCTTGAGTGCTGGCATGCAGACCAAAAGGCCGCCAGTTCAATTCCCGGTCACAGCACATACCTGGGTTGCCAGCCAAGTCCCCACATGGGGGAAAGGGTGTGTGAAAGGCAGTCAACTGATGTTTCTCTCCCTCTCTTTCTCTCTTCTTTCCCTCTAAAAACAAATAAATAAAATCTTTAACAACAACAACAGCAACAACAAACTTTTGTGCTAAATGAAATAAGCCAGACACAAAAGGACAAAAATATTGTTAAGATTCCAGTTACACAAAATACCTAAAGGAGGCAAATTCACAGATAGAAAGTAGACTAGAGAGGTTACCAGGAGCTAGGAAGAAAAGAGAACGGGGCTTTATTGCTTACTGGTTACAAAGTTTAAGATTTTTTTTTTTCTTTTATTGATTCTAGAGAGAGGGAAAGGGAAGGAGACAGGGAGAGAAACATAAATGTGAGAGAGAAACATCTGATTGTTTGCCTTTTGCTCTCACCTCACCCCAGGACCAAACCCACAAACCCAGGCATGTGCTCTGGGAATCGACCTTTCAGTTTGCAGGACAATGCCCAACCAACTAGTTTTTGGAAAAAGATAGTGGTGGTGACTGCACAATACTATGAATGTACTCTTAAAAATGGATTTAAATGACCTAAACCTAAAACCTAAAATTATAAAACTTCTAGAAGAAACAGTAAGAGAAAAGCTTCATGGTTTTGGAGTTGGCAATGCTTTTTTTTAGATATAAGACCAAAAGCACAAGCAACAAAATCAAAAACAGACAAACGCGGCTACATCAAACTTAAAAAATATTAAGTTTTTAAATGACAGTGAAAGGCAACCTACAGAATAGGAGAAAGTATGCGCAAATCATGTATTAATACAGGGTTAATAATTCAGAGTATATAAGAAACTGCAACCTAACAGAAAAATCAAACAATATGATTTAAAAATAGGCAAAAGACTTGAACAGACATTTCTGCAAAGACACTGGCCAGCAAACATACGAAAAGATGTTCAACATCATTACAGAGAAATGCAGTATCAAAACCACAATGAGCCCTGAATAGTGTGGCTCACTTGGCTGGGCGTCATCCCGCAAAGCAAAAGGTTGCCAGTTTAATTCATGGTCAGAGCACATACCTAGGTTGCAGATTCAGTTCCCGGTCGGAGGGTCAATGTTTCTCTCCCTTTCTTTCTCCCTCCCTTCTCCTCTCTCTAAAAATAAATAAATAAATAAATAAATAAAATCTTTTTAAAAAACACACATATAATGAGATATGTATCACCTCACACCCATTAGGATAGGTACTCTTTAAAAAAAATCTTAAAAAACAGAAAATAAATGTTGGCAAGGATATGGAAATATTGGCGCCCTTGTGTTGCTAGTTGGATTGTAAACTTTCGGATTTGCAAGATAAAATTCTGTAGACGTTTCCCAACAATGTGAATGTACTTAATGCCACAGAACTATACACATACACAAAAATAGTTAAGATGATAAAGTTTATATTACATAACTTTTTACCAAATAAAAATGCAAATATAAAAACTGGTTAAAGTGACAAGTGTTGTTGTATATATTTCAATTGAAAAATTATGTAATATATCAAAACCCACTGAATTATATGTGAATTAAACCTCAACAGAGCTGTTTTTTAAAAAAGATGGAGGAAACAGCAATGGGTTGGGGGCGCCCGAAGTCGTGAGCAGAGAGAACCCTAATGTTTCCAAGTCCTCCCAACTCCCCCAGCCTCCAGGTGGCAGCTCTTCTCCTTCCCTGTGCACAGCACACTGCCACCCTCCAGCCCCCCACTTCCTTATTAGGTCCAGCCTCGCAGTCAAATTAAGTTGAAGAAGCTGCAGTGGCAGTTACAAGAGAAGGCATGGAATTCAGGACTCACCCTCCACATTTAGCAGAAAGCCCAAAACTTTATTTTTTTAAAAAAATCACAGGGTAGACATACAAAAAATGCCCTTTCCTCTCCTGTGTTCCAGCTCAGCATATGTTTAAAAGAGCAACTTCTCTGCTCCTGTGCTGGGCTAGCCACCGACTTCCCTCCCCTATGCTGCAGCTGTTAAATACAGAGCAACATCGAAGAGTGGTTGTTAAACTGTGCTTATCACCTATTATTAAATCTTAGAAACACATCACAAAACTGTTACTTGGATGAGCCTCTTTTGGTAAAATAAGAAACATTTCTATAGCATATAAAAAGAGTAAGGTAATAACGTCTATAATAATAAAAAGAAACAGGAATTTTACATATGAAACAACCATCTGACTCAAAATTTCACTGTCCGCCTGGTATGCCACAGCACGGATGGGATCAGCGCTATGTGGGAGGCTGACACTATTTCCTCCATTTTGCAGATGAGAATAAACTAAGGCTCAGAACAGTCACTTGGTCTAGGCTGTGGAGCCAGCAGCTGACAGGGCAAGGATGACAATCCAGCCCTTCCAACTTGAAGCTCAGGGCCCTTTCCATTCCATCGCATCTTGAAGGGCAATTTGCAAGATACTGTTTTTTAAAAATCTGTGATGAGGCTGTTTTAAGAGCATTTGCTAGTAACCTTGGGCAAAGTCACTTAACCTCTGGGAACCTCAGTTTCCTCATTTGAAAAGTGAAGAGTTTGGAAAAGATATTCTATCTCTAAAAGCCCCACCTGCTAATGGATTTTCTGTGCAGACACGATCTAAGAGATAGTACATAGCAGGAAAAAAACCCTGCTGTGGGCAAGACTGACTGGTTGGAGAGAAGTTTGAGGCCTCCGCTCTGGGCCAAGAGTCATTCTTAATGGAAACAGGTGGCCACAGTCAAAAGGAAAGAACCACTGGGGGAACCATCCACTTCCTGGTTAAAGCAACAGCTGAAAAGTTCCAGATTCAATCATGGCTAACTCATGATCAGGAACCACATACTACAAAGTTAGAAGAACATAAAAACTGGCACGGAGGAGGTGGGGTGAGTGCAGCAACAGTTTTTGCATGCTATGGCAACTTTGTGACATTCCACGTGGGTCCACTCCTGTTGAAACAGAAAGAGCCCTGGGCGACTCTGAGTGGGGACACCTTCCTCTCCAAGAATTTCAGGAGACCGAAAGCTGGCAGAGCCCTGTAAGAAACGCCACACTTGTGAAGAGCCGACCCAACACGTGTGGAGAAGGTGAAGGAATGCGACAAAAGCCTCCCCATTCCACAGGGAAAACCGAGGACAATGCCTTTGACTTAAAAGGTGAAGTTCCCGGCAAAGAGTCTCTGGCTATCGGTAACCTCTTCCCGTGCAGGTGTTACAGCACGCCACGCTCCTTAAAACTGTTACACAGCCCTTAAACTCGCAGGTAATAAAAGTACAGCATTAACTCTGCAGCCGAGAGAAAGATCCCATTTTTCCTGAAAACGGGCTCCAACCAAAATCTCACCGCCTTCTCTACTGGGAGGATGAGCCTGAACCACCGGGAAGCTCCTCAAAGCTGGGGCAGTAGTCTTACAGAATTACAACATCCGGACCCGAGGACCATAACCAGGACGCCCGTGGCTTTCAGTGCAAAGCCAAGTGCCCAGCAGAAAGCCTTTCGCGAGGCTCTCCGCGCCCCGGGTGCGAGATTCCAGCCCTGCTTCTAGGCCACGACTGGGTGAACACCTGATGTTGGGGGAGGGCGAGCCAAGGCCCTAGAGGATATGGGGCGAGGAACCGAGGCTCTCGAGGCTCCCGAGAAGGAGCGCTGCCCTCCAGAAGCAGGGGTCCGGGGGCACCCCCAGGGGAGAGCCCCTAGCACATGTGGGGCGACAAGAGCGGGGAAGCGATGTCCCGGGCAGGCAGCCTGAGTCTGGCACGGAGGCCGGAAAAAAAAAGAAGACGGAGCTACCCCTAGGCAGAGAACGAAGGCTTCTGGGTCCGGAGGGTGAAGGCAAAGGGCGCGAGGAGAGGGAGAGAGGCCACGAGGAGGGCGGGTCTCCCTGGGCGCGGGGGCACGCGCCGGACAAGCGCGGCCGGACCCGGGGAGCACAGGACCCAGACACGCGGGAGGAGATCACAGACCTGCCCCTGGGGCGCGGGGAACGAAGGGCGGCCGCGCCCGGAGGGCCCTGTGCCCGCGGCCGGCCGGACCGGACCCGCCCCGCGGCGCCTCCCTCCTGCCTCTTTTCCCTCCCTCGCTCCCTCCCTCCCACCAGCGGCCCGTTATCCCGCGGCCGCCGCACTCACCAGCGGCTGCACCTGAGCCCGCCGCTGCCTCAACTGCTGCCTGCGCCTCCTTAGCCGCCGCCGCCGCCTCGCTGCTGAGGCCGAGTCCCGGGGGAGCCTCCGCGTCCCGCCGCCGCTGCCGCCAGAGCAGAACACCCCAAAATGGCGGCACTTCCGGCACCTACCACCGGCGGGGAGGGCCGAGGAGGAGGGGGAGGTGGCAAGGGGGAACGTACCACCGCGGTGCCGCCCGCAGCGCAGATCGGAGCGGAACGCGGCGCGGCGCAGGGGCGGGCCTGGCGCCCGGCGCTGCAGCGCCCCCTCGGGCTGGGGACTGGAGAAGCAACCGCGTCGAAACCCCCGGGCAGCGGGGAACCCTCAGCTTCGGGAGCTGCAAGGGCGCATCTCTTTGTCTCGGAGTTCTGCTGGAGGGAATAATGGGAAGACCTCTCCTGGGAACCTGAAGTTCTCGGCTCTCTGCACCGCTCTGGATGACCTGGTGGGCAAGGACCCCTGCTTGGCACTGAATATGCGCATAATAAAATATTTGATGAATGAATGAATGAATGAGTTGAATGGAATGGTGTGCTTGGGCAGCGTTGGACACACCCTCCCTTCTGCTCCTCCAGAAGAGCAACAGGATCCGGGCCTTCTTCCTTTGCAGAGATGTGAAATGTGAATGTATTGCAAGCTTTCAGAATGAGGGAAATGATTTCTAAAGGGGTAATAGGTGTGTGAACCCACAACCTTGCTAAAACCCCTGCAGCTCCAGGAAGCGCATGAGGTTCTACTAAGAAACCCATGCATGGCCCAGACCTAAACTACTTTACCCGGGCTGGGGGGAGGGGGATTTTTATCTAAACAACCCAAATTAGGACCTTAAAGACCTCCTTCAGAGTGACTCAGGAATCCTGGAATCTAGGTAAAATGCAAACAGTACAATTTTTTTTTTTAAAGGCCAACGTCGTTTACACCTTGTGGAACAGTGAAATACATACAGACAAATAAAACTTAGCGCTGGGAGCGTTTGGCCCCAGCAACAAATAAATAACTCATGGGTTTGCAAATCATTTTTCTGTAACAGCATCTGGCTTCTCAGAGCAAACATTCTTCTACCCACAAGTACTGATTATACCCTACCTTACCACACAAAAACAAGTGGACTCCCAAACAGAGACCTCAAGGGTTTTCCAGTGCGTTGGAAGCGCCTCTTCTCTCCATACGGAAGAAAAAAAAACTAACCACAGTTTTTCTGGTACCATGTAGATGAGAACAATTAGCCTCTAAGTTGTACAATGTCATATTCCCTAATTGTACTCCGAAGTTTTTCATTTTATATCCCTTTATTATGCCAATATGTGATCATATTAATAGTTTTATGTGTAATTTACTGAAAACATCTATCTTTCTAGACCATTATAGCTTGTAGAAAATATACATTACCACAATTTTATTTTATTTTTATCACAAATGGGATTTTTTATTTGTCATTATTAAATGTCTAATTTTTTTCTGAGAGTACATTTATTAAAGTACAGTGAAACAAGGGAAGGCTTAGGATAGAAGGTGCAACAGGAGCGAGCTGGGGTGGGGCTGCTCTGGCTCTCCAGAAATGTAGGAAAGAAGTGAGCAAAATCAGGGCAGCTATCAGTTCACTGAAGAGTCGGAGAAAGGGGGCGTAGGAGGCAGGTTCAGGGGTTCAGCCTGGGCGGGGCTGGTGCTGTTCAGGGCTCCTCTGGTTGCAAGTCTCATGAGAAGCCTTAGAGTTTAGGAGAGAAAAGTAAAGATGTACACCTGAGAGGAGGGCACTAAATGTCTGAATTTTAAACAGATCCTTGGACTGGGAGCTCATATCCATTAGCTTGTTCAACTTTAGCACCTATTTCATCTCCAGTAGCTTTTCCAGAACTGCAACTTTCACCATGAAGCAACATGAGTTTTCCCAATTGAAATTTGGGCTTCTTCAGCATTTTGACTTTTCTAACAAAGATATCATGGAGCAGATAAATAGATTGGCAAACTTTTCTATGTTTTTTTCCAATGCTTTCTGGAATCAGTTTATTGACCACTACTTTCAAGTCATTTGTCTGTACTACTCAAGTCATAACTTCTATAATCCTCTTCCAGATTTGGCAGACCTGTTGATGCTGAGCAAAAGAGGTCTTTGAATCTGATTGTTGCTTTTTTTTTTTTTTAAGATCTTATTTATTTATTTTTAGAGAGAGGGGAAGGGAGGAGAAAAAGAGGGAGAGAAACATCCATGTGTGGTTGCCTCTCATGTGCCCCCCCCCCCCAGGAACCTGACCCGCAACCCAGGCATGTGCCCTGATGGCAATCACACCGGCAGCCCCTTGGTTCGGCAGGCTGACACTCAATCCACTGAGCCACGCCAGCCAGGGCTGATTGTTGCTTTTTTTTTTTTTTTTTTTGGTAAAACCAACACAGAATAGATGAAGAAAGTAACCACCAGTAGTTTTGACATCAACATGCGCTTCAATTACGGTCTGTCATTTTCTGACCATGGAGCACATTTTGTCATGGGTAAAATCCATGCCATGGAAATCAGGCAGGCAGTTTTTGCCCTGAACGTTCTCAGTAATTACCTTGAATTTTCTAAATGCAAGATCTTAATTCTGCAAATCAGCTAGGCTCACTTCCAAAACATGACACTTGAGAGCATCAAATATGATTTTGGTTGCTTCTTGTGTCCAGTGTTCCTCCAATATTTCTTATATTGAAATAGCTTGTGTTTTCACATCATACTAATCTTGCTTAGAAAAGCGATCAGTCACTTCTTTTGGCTCCCTTTTTGCCACCTTTCGTAAGGTATCTGTACTTATTCACCACCATGGTGCTACTCAGAGAGCGAAACAGACACCACAATTAATTTTATATTTGCCTCCCAGCTACCATAGATTGTAGAAACCTATAAACAGAGAACCTATCTCATTCTTTTCTAAACCATAGAATCATCCATACATCCATGTGGCTTTCTTCCTCACCTTCTCAGGGCTTGACTTAAATGTCACCTTCTCAGTTAGGCCTTTCCTGGTTACCTTATTGAAAAGTTCACACATATGCCTACGCTTCCCATTCCCCTTTCCTGTTTTGTTTTTATCCAAAGCACTTATCACTACCTAACACAGTATATTTTGTACTTTATATTTGTGGACCCCAAGAGAGAAGATAGCTACTAAAAAGGGTTCCTGGTGGCTAACTGGGCTCAACTTTTTAAAAAACAAAAACAAAAACAAAAAACAGTCTAGCAGCCATTTCTACACAGGGGCTTCTCACGTAAACTGCAGTGTAGGAACAAGACTGCAGTGAACTACCTGCCTCTGTGCTGAGCTACTTGCATGCACTGTATTTCTGCCATCTGAGCCAACCCTCATTGAGTTCCTGCATCCTATTTCAACCAATAGGACTGAGGCTTTCCCCATCCAACAGAAGCTGTGCAGCTATATCTGCCCCTCCCCATCAACATCTTAGTCAACCAATTAGAGCAGATCCATTCTCACCAATCAGGACAGTGCCTTTTGCACCAATCAAACTTTGATTATTTGAAGTCCTCATTTACATGAAGATGGACCAGTCAGGAAACAGGAGTGGGGACCTTTGTCTAAGCCAGCTCCCTTTTGGCTCCAAGAGTGTACTTTCAAAAAAAAAAAAAAAAAGAAGAAGAGGAAGAAGATGAAGGAGAGTGCACGTTCCCTCTCTAGGGAAAACTACAGGTTTTTGGCTGGCCTGCACAGGCAAGAGCAAGCTGGCACAAAACAGAGCAGACCAGAGCAGATCACAGCAGGGGAGTAGAGCAGAGTTGTCTGGTCAGAGGGGAGCCGGGGCTGCCTCACAGCTGTGCTGTTTTCACAGGTGTCCTGTATCACAGTTGAGCTGTTCTGAACTGAGTAAAGTTTCCTTCTTCACCACACCCCAAACTGGCGATTTCTGTTGGCATTAAATTGGCACTGTTGACCATCAGTTGATGTATTTTACTTAATTTGTAGTCTTCCCTCACCAGAAGGTGAATCTTTGGGGATATGGATTTATATCTGCTTTTTGTCAGGGCCTAGAATAATACCTGATCCATAATAGGTGCTCAGTAAATATTGTTTGTATTATTTGATTTATAAAATATATAAATCAAAATATATATATTTGCCACAATAAGTTCAGTTAACATCCATCATCTCATATATATATATAATAAGATGGATGACTTGCAGGCATAATATTGAGCAAAACAAGCCAGAATAAAATAGCATATTTTTATGAGTCTATTTAATTGAAGTTTGCAAACAGGTAAAAGCAGTAAGAAAAATCAGAAAAAGGTTAACCTTTGCCAGGGAGAGGATATTGACTAACTGCAGGGGACATGAAGGAGCTTTCTGCAGTATCAAAATATTTTATATCTTAGTCTACATGGTGGTCACATGGGCATACAGACATATAAAATTTATCAAGCCATACATTTAGAATTTGTGCCCTTCATATGGCCAGAAAGAGTAACAACAATCAGTTTGTTAGACAAATGTGCAAAGGAAATGAACCTGCAATTTACAGGAAGAGTATGAATGGAATGGCCAATAAACATAAGATGTCTGATCTTAGCTCACAAATAATTAAAGATATTCAAATTAAAACAATGTGAATTTGTTTTACTGTCAGATTGGGAGATATATTAAGTAATTAAAATTTAAAGGTTGATAAAGTTGTGAGAAACAGGCACTCCCAGTGTATACAGATATAGCCATAGTGGAGGGAAATTTAACAATTGTCGTTAAAATTACAAATATTCCCACATTTTATATAAAATTCTATAAAATGCAAATTAGTCTGTAGGGGATGGGTGGTTGCCAGGGAATGTGGTATGAGAATATAGAGGTGTGGGAGGAAGAAGTTAAAAAGAACTTGAGAAACTTTTGGAGGTGATGGTTATGTTTCATTATCTTCATTGTGGTGATAGTTCCACAAGTGTATATATATATGTCACAATATATTCAAATATATTTTTAAGATTTTATTTATCTTTAGAGAGAGGAAGGGAGGGAGACAGTGAGGGAAACAGCAATGTGTGGTTGCCTCTTGAGCACCTCCCTACTGGGGATTTTGCTCACAACCCAGGCAAGTACCATGACTGGGAATCGAACCAGCGACTCTTTGTTTTGCAGGCCAGTACTCAATCCACTGAGCCATACCAGCCAGGGCTAAAATATATACTTTAAATATGTGTCGTGTATATCAATTATACTCAACAAAACTATAAAAAGTTCTCCACAACCTCTTAAAAATATGGTCATATCTTTTAATAAAGCAATTGTATTTCTAGAAATGTTTCCTTCAGAAACATAGGTGGGTGAAGTATATTCAAGGGCATTTGCTGCAACATTTTTTAATTCAGCTAAATATATTAATTGAATGCCAACTATGTCAGACAATGGAGTTATATATATGAATAAAGATAGAGTCTCTGACCTCATGGAACTGACTATATTTGTTATTGGTTAAAAAAAAAAAAGAAGCTACCTAGTTGGGTTCCATATACATTTGTTAATAGAGAAATAATTAAAGAAATGATGGTACATTTAAAAGTTGGCATATCAAAACCTATTAGGAATATATGTTATAAAAATTTATATGTATATATATGTATACACACACACACACATTGACTGACATGGGAAGATGCTCAAGATACATGGTTAAATGTCAAAAAGCAAATTACAAAATTCTTAGTTTTGGCCCTGGCTGGTGTGGCTCAGTGGATTGAGTGCTGGCCTGTGAGCCGAAGTGTCCCTGGTTCAATTCCCTGTCAGGGCACATGCCTGGGTTGTGGTCCAGGTCTTTGATTGGGAGTGTGTGAGGCAACTGATCGATGTCTCTCTTGCACATTGCTGTTTCTCTCCCTCTCTTTCTCCCTCCCTTTCCCTCTCTCTAAAAGTAAATAAATACTTTTTAAAAATTCCCATTGTTGTTTTTAAGAAAAAGATATGTGTGTGTATATGTATGTATATAAAAGATATGTGTGTATATATGTATATATAAATATATGTGTATGTGTATATATATACATATATGTATATGGTCAATTCTTCCTCATTGTTAACAACTAAAGGAAGAGATGTTTTCTCTTGTAGGAGGCAAATATGGGGAGAGGTGAGCTTGGGAAGGAATAGTGAGAAACAAAAAAGTCCTGGCAGCATCTGAGTCCCTGGTGATGCCTGTTGCCATTTACCCACTTGTCCTTTCCAAAGTTTGTTATGTGAGCTGTAGATCACTCTTTTTGCCCAGGCTCATTAAGAGTTGGGCTTCAGAACCCAAGTGTTCACTGATGAATGAATGGATAAACAGAATGTGGTATACCAGGTCTGTCCAGAAGGTATACAGCCATGTAATATAACAAATAGAGACATTTATTGAGGAAGATACAAGATATAAGAAACATTGTACATAGGACAATGATACCTCAGTCCCCTTCAAAGTCGGCACCTTGGGACCTCATGCAATTCTCCTAAACGCCATCAGCTACCCCATTGTATTTTCCTGAATTTCACTGACCATCTAAAATCTCTTCCCTTTCAAAGGCGATTTTAGTTTTGGAAAAAGACAGAAGTTGCAGGGTGCCAATCTGGGCTGAAGGGGGCTGAGTCACCTGGGTGGTTTGCTGTTCACCAAAACACTCTGCACGAGACATGATGCATGAGCAGGCACATTGTTGTGATGAAGCCGCCAATCACCAGTTGCTCATAGCTCCAGACTTCTGAATCATCCCAATAGTTTCCATGGAGGAATGTCCGAGCTTAATGCAAAATTTGATGCAGATTTGTTGCTCTGCTTGCTCAGTCATTTTGAATGTGACAGCCACACAGTACACATGCTCACTCATCAGCATCTACCACCCCCACTGACTAGTACAGCCAAGTCTTCATTGTTCATACATGTGCATTCCAGTCCACTCTCCTTGGCTGCCAGGTTACATCCATGTCCTGCAAACCATTCTCGTTATAATAACAATGGTTGGACTTTTTCCGGACAGACCTCGCATACATACAATGGTATGATGCTCAGCCTTAAAAAGGAAGGAAATCCTGACACCTTCTACAACAGGGATAAATATTGAGGACACGATGCTGAGTGAAATAAGTTACAAAAGGCCATACACTACATCATTCCACTTCTATGAGGTACCTAGACTAGTAGTCAAGATCATAGTGACAGAAAATAGAACAGTGTTTTCCAGGGGTATTGGGGAAAGTTTTCATGTCTCTGGGACTCCCTAATTTGAGGCAGCCTCTAATGGGAGGGCCCTCTCTCCCATTCTTTTTTTCATGCTTTGACTCAATAAAGCAACTAAGTCCTTTTTTTTTTTTTTATTTGAGGAGGAAGAAGAAGAGGAGGAAGAGGGAGAGAGAAACATGGATTTGTTGTTCAACTTATTTATGCATTCATTGGTTGCTTCTTGTATGTGCCCCAACCAGGGATTGAACCCCACAGTGTTGTGTGGGGACAATGCTCTAACCAGCTGAGTAACCTGGCCAGGGCAGAGTCAGTTTTTTCTGTAAAACGTTATATATTCTGGATTTTTCTGTTGGCCCCACCCCACCCCGTGATAACATTTAACTTATCCCTCTATCACTTACATTGCCTGTAAATGAAAGTTAGCCTGGCTGGTGTGGTTCAGTGGATGGAGCATTAGCCTGCAAACTGAAAGGTTGCAGGTTTGATTCTCAGTCAGGGCACATACCTGAGTTTCTGGCCAGGTCCTTGTTGGGGATACACCAGAAGCAACTAGCCAGTGCTTCTCTCACACATTGATATGTCTCTTCCTCTCTTTCCTCCCCTTCCTCCCCCTCTCTCAAAAAATAAAAAAAGCAAAATCTTTTTAAAAAGTTAGCTCTCGAGACCTGGTTAAGTCCAGTTTCAACTTTTTTGAGGTTGGTGCTATGAACATCAGGCAGCATCATTTCTGGAGGCCAATGACGTCAGATTGTCCTGCTTTTCTCCACATGGAGATTAATCAGTTTAGGTGGCCTCAGCCTAATCCCTCCACATGAGTTTCCTATCAGCGTTTCAACTCATGCTTTTATCCATTTATGACCATTGACTGGATCAATAATTTCATAAGGGATTGCAAAATGCTGAGTTCCTAGTTTTATCATTCCTTCCACATTTATTAGCTGAAATGCAAAATACTGAGTTTCTAGTTTTATTATTTCTCCCACATTTATTAACAGGAAGTATGCTGTAGAGAACTTTACCTCACCAACTAGGGATATTTGGTTATCCCAAAATACAGTTCATACAGGAAAAGCAAGAGAAAAGAGGGCGGCAACCCTCAGTGGTGTATTCCAAGTGCTGGGATATTGTCTGGACTATAGAGGCCACTTAAACACTTTTAAAATCGAACTGAGAGCCACATGTTGGAATACTGTGTAACTCTCTGAAAAGGATAAAGTAAATACGTATCTATCTATGCTGACATGGCATAATACTTATGTTGTTGAGTGAGAAAAAGTCACACAACGGTAAATAATAGGATTAGTCAACTTTTATTAAAAAATATATATTTTAAATGTATCAAAAATAGAATAAAGGGTTAATTTGTTTTGAAAAGAAGCATTAGCCCTGGTAGGGTAGCACTGTTGGCTACAGCATCATCTCCATACACCAAGGTCGCTGTTCCATCCCCAGTCAGGGCACATACAAGAATCAACCAATGAATGCAGAAATAAGTGGAACAACAAGTCAATGTCTCCCTCTCTCTCTCTCTCTCAAGTAAATTAAAAAAGAAACAATAGCCTCAGCCAGTGTGACTCAGTAGGTTGGGCAGTGTCCTAGAAACCAAAAGTTCACCCCTTCGGATTCTGGTCAGGGCACATTACCTGAGTTGTGTGTTTGGCCCACTGATGGGGTGCGTAACAGAGGCACCCTATCAATGTTTCCCTCACGTATTGATGTTTCTTGCCCCCTCTTTCTCCCTCCCTTGCCCTCTCTCTAAAAATAAAATCTTTAAAAATAAATAAAGTACCAGACCCACATCTCAGACAACTATTTAAATGTAAATAACCAGCATTACAGCTGTTCCTCTTACCACTTCGTAGGTTGTGGGTTTTATATTTAAGCGTATCATATTTTTCTTTCCTTTTTTCCTTTTCTTTTTAAAAAAATATTTATTTTGTGGGAGGATATCCAACCAACTGAGCTATACTAGTCAGGGCATAGTATTTTTCTTAATGATGTATTAATGTATTTTCATTATATATTATAGATATTACATTTTTTCCATAATATGCAATTGGGTCAGGAGGAGGGAGCCATAACTTTAGGCAGATGAGGTTGGGGCGAGGGGAGGTGAGAAGGTACTTGTCAACCCAGGTTGCCTATTTGCCCAGGATCTGGCCATCTCCACCAAGACAGTCCTCTGCTTAAAAGCTCAAAGCCTCTTCTACTCGACCTTTCGGGGCTACCCCTACTATAGAGGCTCTTCCGGTCTCATCTTCGGCTTGGGCGCTGTCACACCCTCACCTGGGGTCAGAGCCCTCTCCGTCTGACCGAGGTTTGGGAGCGTCACAGGCCCACAGGTCATTGGCCAGGGCCCCGCCTCCCTCTGCCCGGGTCACAGTTCCACACGCAGGGGAAAGAGCCCCCTTCACTTGGGGTCACAGCCTCCTCCCTTGAGGGGAGGCTCACCGGCCACAGGCATGGGTCACAGTTTGACACGCGGTGTAGTTACAGGGCTCCGGGGCCAGGACGCGCCCTCCCTGGGCCGGGGCCCTAGTTCCCCGCCCAGGAACCTTTGGTCCCTCCCCCGAGGCCGGCGGCCCCGCCTCCAGGCCCATGCAGCGGGTCCCGGGATCCCCGGGGTCCAAGGCGGACTCCCTGGGGGCCAGGCCAGAGGTCTTGGCACTCGAGGGGCCCGCGCTGACCGCGTCGCCTCCGCAAGAGGCTTCGGGCGACTCGCGGCCCGCGTCCTCGTCGTCCTCCCGGCTCTCCGGGCGGCCGCCGACCGCGAGCCCGGCGGTGGACGGGTCGCTGCTGCGCCAGGCCGCGTGGGGCCGGATGGCGTCCGGCACGTTGCTGGAGGCCGGCCTGGCCCGGGTGCTCTTCTACCCGACATTGCTGTACACGCTGTTCCGCGGGAAGATGCCGGGCCCGGGGCGCCGCGACTGGTACCACCGCATCGACCGCACGGTGCTGCTGGGCGCGCTGCCGCTGCGGAGCATGACGCGCCGGGTGAGCCGGGCCGGGAGGCCGGGCCGCGCCGGGCCTGGGAGCCGGGCGAGCGCCGCCCGGGCCTCGGCTGCCCGTTCTGAGCCCCCTCTTTACCTCGGCAGCTGGTAGAGGACGAGAACGTGCGCGGGGTGATCACCATGAACGAGGAGTATGAAACCAGATTCCTGTGCAACTCCGCCAAGGTGAGGGCCCTGGGGCCGGGGCCGGGGCCGGGGGCCCGGCCCCGGAGCGCCGGGGGGAGCCTGGGAGAGGGGCGCTGCGGGGGACCATGATCCGGCCACTAGTGTCCCAGGCTCTTTTGCCTCCTCAAGAGGAGGGTCCAGTACTCGAAACTTAAATGGCTGCGGCCGAAGGTAGAAACTAATCGTGAAACAGGAACTGTAGTGAAAGGTGTTTGAAAGTAGAGTTGACAAAGTCTGATTACGGCTTTGTGCACAAATGTAGTCTTTATTTCGGTAATTAAGAATCAGTAACTAAATCTGAAAGGCAACTTTTCTTTGGCTTGCTGAATTTCATTCATTCAACATTGAGCACTAAGTGTGGATTAGGCGCTGCCGCTGCCGTAGGCTTTCAAGATGAAGGCCTGTAAACTCTGAAGAAAAGCTACCCTCTCCCCAGACCCCCATAGTAAATTTATCGTAAAAGCAGCCCACCGAAAAACTGCATTAGGTTCATTTGGCTCTTGATTTGAGGGAATTTTTATTCATATGTTAAAGACATAGTGGAATTCCAAAATACTGTCATAAAGTTCAGCCCTAAAACATAATTTTCATTAAATGTGAATGCCTGTTTGTGGAACTCTCCACAGTGGTTATTAGACATTGCCCTATCTTTAAATAAAGATGTTCTCCTATCTTTATATAGTGTTTGGCATCTATTAGCATTACACAATTACCTTTCTTGTTTACTGTTGTAATTACCTTTCTTGTTGGCCTGATGAAGATGCTGTAATTTCAACCTGTATTTTTTTTGAAACCTTAAAATTATTTATGACTCATTTTAAATATTTTGATTAGTGATGGCATACATTTTTAAGGAATAGATAACAGTTCCTTGGATTTCCCAAAGTACCTTGCCACCAAACCTCAGGAGCTGTTAGCTAGAATGGTAGATGTTCCTTAGTGTGGTCAGTGCTGTGGAGCAAGAGGAGTCACAAAAAGGTGCTTGGTGTCTTGGATGTATGGCAATGACATTTGTACGACTGCGCTATACTATCCCATTAGCCTGGAAAAGAAATCTCGAAGGCACGCAGTGGGGTTCTCACATTGTAATGTGTCTAAGAATGATCTGGTAGTCTTGTTCAAATGTCAGATTCCTAGGTTACAAGCCCCAGAGATCCTGACTCAAAACTTTAGGATGGATCCCAGGAATCTGAATATTTAGCAAGTTCCCTGGGTTTTTCTGGTGTGGCTGAAGCATAAGCCTCATGCTGCAAAACTGCTGTTTGTTCATTTCATTTCATGAGCACTATTGACCTTCATTCAAAGTCCTCAAGGCTCTGGTTCTGGCTAAAGAGATTAATAATGAGTAGCTGGAGCCTATCTGAAGTCTTAAAAAAAAAAAAAGTTTCCCTGTTCACCAGAGACCTTTTTTCTCCTGGTTCTGATTCTTTTCTTCTTTGCAAAATGATAATATGCCATAGCAAAGGTAGGTGCATTGTTTTAATTTTAAAATAACTATTTTCTACCATGTACATGCTCAAGAAAAAAGTGGTTAAAAAAAAAAAAAGAGAGAGACTTATGTACCAATAGAAAGCTCTTGCAAAATACAGTAGTCCAACCCCATGGCTAGGTCCCTGCACAGGCTCCGAGATTATGCAAAAACATAGCCGCACAACTTCTGTAGATGAATTTTATACAGCTAATGTTTTGCAACTAAAATTGCAAATACCCAAAGGGCACTTTAAGAAAATTTAAAATCTTGGACATAATTCTAACTCAGCAGCATAGCTATTGTTTGATGAAAGACTAACCACGTAGATCAGCCCTTTAAAAACTATTTCTAAAACACTCACACACAAAGAAAAAAATATTTCTATAAGAAGTTTCTTGTTTAGAAAACAGTAAACAGTACATTCACATTGAACCCTGAGGAAACCCTGAGGCTTCCTGGTTGCTTTGCTGCCTCTTGGGAGCCCATCTTCATACTACTAATGCTTGGCTTTTTTCACTCTTTTTATGCTGGTGGACCTGGTTTCAGGAGTGGAGGAAAGTGGGAGTTGAGCAGCTGCGACTCAGCACCATAGACATGACTGGAATCCCAACCTTGGCTAACCTCCGGAAAGGAGTCCAATTTGCTCTCAAGTACCAGTCACTGGGCCAGAGTGTCTACGTGCATTGTAAGGCTGGGCGTTCCAGAAGTGCCACAATGGTGGCGGCGTATCTGATTCAGGTAGGAAAGGTCTTTCTGCACTGGTCCCATTTACAGCAGATTTCCAGAACTTCAGTAGCATAGTCTACCAGTGGGTCTTGCTGGAAGGAGCCATGTCACTGGTTTCAGGCTGTTGGGAGGTGGAAGGCACCTGAGATTTATAGTTAGGCTGATGTGTGGTTTTGCCACCTGCCAGCTCTGTAACCAGAGCAAAAATGGCTTCTTTCTCTGATGCTCTTTCCTCAAATTAAGAGTTGCAAAGGATATTAACACCAGCTAAAGGCTAGAAACACTTATTAAAAATAGCACGTCAGGAAGTCTAGTACTGTAAATAGTGCTGATTGCTTATAGGTTTATAGTACTCAGATTTCTTCAAGTATTTCAGAGTATAGTTCTGGACGTTAGGTTCTAGAAACAGGATCCAGTGGAATTTTGCCTGTCAATTTCTTATTATCAGCAGGTGGGACATTTTTGAAAAATATTTAGAAGCCAGTAACTTTTATCTGGCTCGTTTTTGTTACCTGTCTGGCCCCTGCAGAGCACTTATGAAGTCATGTGGGTAGTTTAAGGAAAAAGGAAATGTAAAGAGAACCAGCCCGTCCTTGTCTGTGTTACTGTGCACTGGCGGGTGTACGACTGAGCAATACTAAGGCTTTGGTCATTAGGACTGTTGGCTAGAAACAGGGTCTCTGTAGGATATTTGGGGCCAAGTGACAATTGAACCAACAGGCTAGAAATCCGTATTTTCTTGGTTCTGTTGAGTTCTAAACCAGTACGTTTCCTTAGGACACAAAGATAACTCTCCCAGTCAGATTATAAAAGTGCTGTTTTTCTAGCCATGGGAACAAGTTCCGTAAAAACATCTCCTTTCCAGGAAACTTGTACCCAGGGGTCCTGCTCAGGGAGGACAGCTGGTAGGCCTCGGCAGGCTTGAATCAGGATCTAAGCTTCCCATGTTCAGCCTCCTTTTGCTAGGGTTTGGCCGAGCAAGAATTAGGTAGAAAGACTGGCTTGTGTCCCCCACCTGTCACACAGTAACTAGGGGCAGGTTAACTGAGGGCACTGAAGTGCTGTCCCACTTACAATATATGGAACATGGTTTTTAACATCCCCGCCCCCCACCGCCATGGAGTTTTTTAAAAAATGAAATTCTGGGAGCCCGTTAGCACCTGTCATCAAGTGAAGGACACCATCCACCAGCTTCTTTCTCTGCTGATTTCTCGACCGTGTGCTTCAGGTGTACAGCTGGAGCCCAGAGGAGGCGGTGGGAGCCATCACCAAGATCCGGTCACACATCCACATCAGACCTGGCCAGGTGGAAATTCTCAAAGAGTTCCACAAGGAGATTACTGCAGGGGCAGCAAAGAACGAGACGCAGCCGACATCACAGACATGAAGTGTGTGGATTAGAAAGAACTCGAGACAGCCCTGCTGGCAACAGAATGAAAAGGTTTAACAGGACCAATGGGGCTCAAGCCCAGGCGAAGTTAATAGAAGTGCGCTGAATAATGGGTGATTGTGCCCCCTTTGTCTTGGTTTCATTTTCCTGAACGCTGGTTTCAGAGTTCTGTTGTTCGGCTGGAAAGATTTAACATGGCTTCTCTTCACAGGGCCTGGGGATACGGGGAAGGGATGAGGTGTCTTATTTTTTGGAACAGGGTCAAAGAAACCTACCGTGCACCTAATGTTGTATTTAATGATATTAGAACTATAACTCAAAGACATTTATCACTAGGAAAAGAGGAGAAATATTCAGCTCTGGCCAGACCCTCAATTCATTGGCCTCTTTTGGAGCAGTGATCCTGCGTGTAAAATGGGAAATACGGGATTCAGTCTGGACCGCGGCTGACTTAGAAATGTGTGCGCATATAATTAGCTTCCCTTGGAGAGTCACCCCTTCAGAATTCAAAACAGACACACATAGCCCTTCAAAACTTTTATTTGTATGAATAGTTCCTAGCTCTTGGCTGGGCTTAGAGCTTTTATAAGAGTAGAGACCTTATATATTTGAATTTCAAAAATGTTTCTGCTATTAATCGGAAATAGTCCTTTACTTTTTTCTGGCTTATTCCTTAGAGTAAGCCAAAAATCAAACCAGAGTGTATATTTCCTGACAGATAGCTGAGAAAACAATAGAGAATGTCCAGAATTCTAGAGTTGACTCTTGCTGGTGAAGGACACCTTCAGCTTTGTTCATTCTCCCAACCAAAGCCCAAAGGAAAACTCTTAACACCTAATTCTCTGTGAAAAAATTACCAAGTAGCCATTTTGCAGGCTGTAGAAAAAAGGAAGACTGGGCATCTTTCCTTTTGTCCTGGGATCAGGGAGCAGGGTGCTTCTATTGAACATTAATCAGGTGAAGGGGAGGCTGTGCCGACCTCTGGGAAGAGGCTTGCTCTAAGCAGTCTGTGGTGAGGCACAGGATTACCAGGATGGCGAAGGACAGGCCGGCCTGCATAGAGAGCTCAAGCAGCCAGCGGAGCAACAGCAGTCTAGGAAGCCCCCAAAGGGCCACCCCTACGGGTTCAGGGAAGGGCTGAGCGCAGCCTTTTGAACATGGGCCAAAGAAGAACAGTACTCTCAGCTGGGAGCTTGGGGACTTCTAAGTTTGGATGGGTAGGTGCTGGGAAAAGGGGAGGACAAAAGTCAGCTGCTCTTCCCGCCACAGCCTCAGGCCAACACAAACTGTAAGTTAGTAAGCAGCACCTTAATGCCTCTGGTGACGGTTATTGTTGAAGTGGCAGGGTCAAGCTTGTAGGTGTTGGCATCTCCCTTTTTATATCGGTCCCGAAAAACATAAATGCTCCCATTACAGCTGGCGATCTTCCAGAGGGAGGGGGCAGAGCTCCAGGCCTCAGGAAGGCAGAGCCGGGTAAAGCTGTCTAGCAGGGGGTTGTAGCACACCAGGGAGTCCCCTTCCGCCACGATGAACACCAGATCCTTATGCACAGCTGCGTGCATGCGGCCTGCGAAGGGCAGCACGTAGGGCTTCACGTGGCATTTGTCTGTCTCTGTGTCAAAGCACTGGATGAGCCGGGAAGGTTTGGTAAAGAAGTCCAGGTCATTTTCCTCCCCCCCTAGTAAGTAGATGATCCCGTTGAGGTTGGCTCCAGCGGCCCCTGACACAGCCACCTCTAGCTGTGTGGTCTCTGTCCAGACGTTATCACCTACCCGGTAGTAGATAACTGCGTTGGAGAGGGTATCCTGCAGTGTCTTGCCACCCAGGGAATATATGGCATCTTTCCCGGGCACAGACACCAGGGTGTGCTGGAGCCGGTCCCGGGGCAAGGGTGCACACCACTCCCAGTCCACAGTGGCATTGTTACACTTCCACATGCGCCGTGGGATGGACCCTCCCACCACGTACAAGTCTCCACCATGCTTGCAGGCTGCAGTGATCTGGTGGCACAAGCTGTTTTGGCCACTTACACTGATGGAGTCATCTTCCGCACAGTGCAAGGACACGGCCAACGAGTGAGTACGAGATGACTCTTTCCCGATCAGATAAATGTGCACATTCTCCCCAATTTCCTATTGGAAAAATTAAATTTATAAATGATATCTAACAGTTCTATGCTAAGGCTCAGCTGAGACGCATCGGCTTAAGGTCCTGGACCACACACTTGCATTTTGCTCTAACCAACTCCCTTCCAGTTTCTGTGTGTCACCCTGACTCTCCAGTCACTTCTTTCAGGCGCTTTGTGCTGAGGCAGGGCCTCTGTTGCACTCACGCTTTCAGCGTTACAAAACTACCATGAGAGGGCGATCCGGACAAAAGGTCCTTAGGACTGTTAATGCAGTAACGGAAGGAGTTCTCTCAAGGAGCTTTCAGGCTCAGGTGGCTTTTGAGCTCACATACCCACATCCTCTTCCCTGGCTCCTATCTGCTTCGAGCCAGGGATGACCTATTCACCAGCCACCAAAGGCCAGTCCAGTTGTTGAGTGTAATGCATGGCTACTATAGTGTCCCAACACTAAAGAAATCTGCCTTACCTTCAAGCTACTCCTGAGTGACTCTGCAAAAGCTTCTCTTTCCTCTTTATTAAAGTTGATCCAGGCTTCTATTGCCTCTGTTGGGTTCTGGGAACATGGAACTCCATCTGTTGGGAGCGAGAGGAAAGGCACGGTCAGTGAAAGGGAGGTCTGCAGCCAAGGGCTTTAAAGCTGCGAACCACTTAAGACTACCAGCACGTACATACGGGTATGTATACGAGAAATCAATCTAAAGTTGTCATTTCTTTCATCGAAACGATCGTTTGGTATGCTCCCGTTTGCTATGAAAGCAATCTACTGGGCTGCAGCGCTCGCTTGCAGGGTCAGGACCGTCACCTACACTTGGCCCATCCCGCAGAAAGTTTTTTAGGTATCTTGACTCATCCATTATAAATTTACTTAGGTAACAGTTTCATGCAGAGTGCAGGGTGACAAGCACAGGTGAGATTAGAGTATAAATGCAGATATTTCCTCACTACCTTCTGTGGGTAAGTGCTGCTGCTTTTATCTTCCTGGAGCCTTCCTCAGAAAGGGACTCTGTCTCTGACAGCAGCTGTACTAAATTTCAACTCAATTTCTCTCAGAAGGTATGGAAATTCCCACCAACAATACTGTAAACCAACACCAGGAAGCCTGAGGGTTCCTTTCTCCTGAAACTGAATATCTACTGAGCATGAGATCTAAGTAGCTGAGTACGATATGCCCTCTCCCTCAACTTACCGGAGATGATATCAGTGAGTAGATGGTGGGGCAAGTGGAGAAATTCCTCTGTGCCCTGCAGCTGGGCCAGATGGGCCTTGGCACAGTGCTTGGCAGCAGTGTAGAGCTCAGGATCACTGTGCCGATCTGCCAACCACATCACCTGAAGGCAGTTCCCCACCTGCACTGTGCGGGCCAAAAACCGAGAACATTCCTCAAAGAGCGATGTCAGCTGATACATGTCTGACACCTCATAAATTTCCTGCAGCTCATCAGCTCGAAGTTTCACAGTCCCATGGTAGATATAATCAACCAGGAGCTGGAAAACAGACTCGCTGACATCCTGCAACACAATCACTCGGTTGTGGGCCTCCTTCAGGTTGGAAGTGAACATGGACCGGAAGAAGCAGCTCTGAGCTGAGAGGACCAGCCGGTGCAGCTGAAACTCCCGGCCTTCCACTGAAATGGTGACGTCGGCAAAGAGCTCTTCCTCCAGACACAGTTTCATGATGCCCTGAGCCACCCGACCTGAGTGTGACCGATCTTTGAAAGTGTAGTTCACAAAGTAGTTCTCATCCATTGACGCTCCAGGCTCTTCCGGTGATTCCATGGTAGCAAACTTCTCTCTCTGCCAACTGTCTGGAAAGCAACACCACCCTCAGTAACTTGGGGAATCCACAGCCACAGTCTATGGATGGAACGCGGCAATTGAGAGCAATGTGGGTCTAGATTGGCTTTAGTCCTGGCTCCACCCCTAACATCTCTGATGACCCCTACAACCACAACTGGGTTCATTCTCCTGCAGTGGCACCCCATCCCTAAAAAAATCAAAATTTCTTACTCTGGGTGTTTCCCTAAGAAAACATGGAATGTTCCTTTCTGTGATGTAACCAAAGGTTGGGTATTTTTGGTCAACGGATGAAAGCAGGTAGTGGAGGAAGCCCATGATATTAAGTCTGGCAGAGTCTTGCAAACCAAATAGAGAATTAACTGTTGGGTATAAAACTAGTGAGGCTCTGGAGAGCAGAAACAAATAAAAAGGACCTCCAAGTCCTTGTGTTTAGGTAGAGCCCACCCCCGACCCCCTCCAGCACTTCCCCGCCCGCATGGAGACCAGATCTTCCAATAGGAGGCTTGGCTGGGACATCTGTCAGCCCCACATTTGCTCTTTTCTGAGCTTCCCGGCACCTCCCCGCTCGCCCTAATGACTCTCCAAAGCTCCGTCCCAGAACTCGAGACAGAACCCAGTTGTTGATGGGCACGAGGCGGCCCGTCGCCGCTTCACCAGGAGTCGCCTGGGAAACGGTCGCCAGGGAGACCGCTCCCCAGTCCCGCCAGGGCAGGCAGTCCCGCCAGCCCTTGTCAAAAGCTTAGCTGAGGGAGCGGGGGAGGGGTGTTACATGTAGGACCCAGAACCCCAGCCCCTTCCCCTCCTCTCACCCGTCCGGTTCTTTAGCGTCCTCGCCTTCTCTCCAGCCTCTGCCACACCAAGCTAGGGCCAGGTTCACCTCACGGTTTGCCCACCTGCTTGCTTCGTTTTCTCACCTGCGTTCCCTCCTTTCATTCCGAAGCCCAGAACCCGGAACCTCTGCTTCCGGCCTCGCGGCCGCCCGGAAGAAGATATAAGGAACACTTCCGCTTCCGGTCCGTGCCCTTGGGGCTCCGTGTCCTGTGGGTCTGGACGCCGGTGTTTGGTCTGCATCCCGGCAACATGGCGGCAGCTAGGGCCTTATGGCGGGGGTTCGTGGGAGCCGCGGCCATGCCCAGAGGTGAGCGGGGAATAACTGAATGAGGCCCGGGGCAGGAAGCAGCGGTGCAACCTCTGCGCTCACCCTGCGCTCCTTTGCCTTTTGTCTCCCTGTGCAGTGGTCGGGCGACCTGCGGCGCTGTTGCTGCCAGTGAGGAGGGAAAGCGCTGCAGCCGACGCGCGCCGTGAGTATGTGAGGGCCCGGCCGTTCTCCCTACTGCAGGCGGGTTCCCCTCATTCTGTTCGTCATGTTTGCCCTTGCTCTGGGACGCACTTCCCTGCGTCCTGGCAGATCTGTCCTTGGAGATTTGACTGCAGTGGTCCTCACCCTCCTTGTGCCCTTGGACCTCTCTGTTATGGCCCTGATCTGCCCTTGTCCATTTCTATGATTCTTTTTTTGTTTGATTAAACTGTCAGCTGTTTGAGAGCAGGAAACATAACATTGGAGCCTCAGAGCCCAATAGCCGGTTGTAAGAGTAGCTCACATTAATTAAGTGCCTGTTGTGTGTCTGGCAACCACGAAGTGTTTTTGTGAATGACCTTATTTAGTCCTCACAACAATCTTATTAAGTCGATAGTATTACTTTTCATACTGTGGATCAGGAAACAGTCCAGAGAAATAACTTGCTCAGGGTTACACCATTAATGAGTGACAGAGCAAACGGGCCTGCTGCCAGAGACAGAAAACACGTAACCGTTACCCTGCTGTGGATGATGTGCAGGTGCTCAGTGATTTAGGGTTGCATGAATCCGTGTGTAGAAATATGTTACAGTCGACCTAGTCAACTGGGAGTCAGGAGACGTAGCATTTTTCCCTTTTTAGGCCTTAGTTTCTTCTTTTATTAGTTTAAATAAATAAGGTTTCAACTAGGTAATCCGCGAGGGCTCTTAAGCCCCGAAGTTCTTACACTGAGAGCTTGCTATGAGCTATGAGCTAAGGGCTAAGGACATGCACAGAAGAGAATGTTACGATTCCCACCCTTAAAGAGCCCCTAATCTGGGAAGCGAGCTGAGACACATGCTGCTTTAGCAGAAATGCAGGCATTGTGAAGGAAGGACCGTGGAGTAGTTTTGGGAAGAGGCAAACACCCCAACTTCAGTAATGACAGCCTTTGCTGTGTAGTTGAAATTCCCCCTAAATTTTCATCACCTCCCATTTCCTGGAAGATGAACCCTCCACCTTCACCCTTCTCAAAGTTCTATAGGGAGCCCCTTATAAGCCCAGACTGGATGCAGGGCTGGCTGCTGCCTTTGCCATTCCTTTATGAAGTATGCCTTCCCCTTCTAGCCACTGTCAGACCACGGAATGATGAGGTCCACAAACAGCTCTCAGCTTTTGGAGAGTATGTGGCTGAAATCCTGCCTAAGTATGTCCAACAAGCTCAGGTAATATTCACTACTGTTGTTTGGTCGGGGTCAAGAAAGAACTGTATTCTCAGGTCATGTGGAAGTGGGCACATGAAAGAAACCACAGATTCCTCCATCCCAACTTGGGCTTCTTTCTCTGCCGTAGATCAGGAAGATCAGATGAAGTTAGCTGCTCCCTTGGTAGCTCTTTATTGTCGCTCCTCTCCTGTTGCTGTCTGCAGGTATCCTGCTTCAACGAGTTAGAGATCTGTATCCATCCCGATGGAGTCATTCCAGTGCTGACTTTCCTCAGGGATCACACCAATGCACAGTTCAAATCCTTGGCTGACTTGACAGCAGTGGACATCCCGACCCGGCAGAACCGTTTTGAGGTCAGTCAGGTGATTTGAGAAGGTTTATGGCATGAAGGAAGGAAAGGGGACAGAACACTTGGAGGGTGACGCTTACCAATAGGAACCATAGCCTTCTTGGTTTCAATTTGCGTCAAACAGTTCAGCAAAGAGTTAAACTGGGGCCTCAGAATCAGGGATACCTCAAGTTTGAATCATGGCTCCGCCACCTACAGGCCGTGTGACTTCAAGCATTTTGTTTCATCTTTTTGAGTTTCAGTTTTCTTATGTGCAGAATTAGTATAAAATTGTCCCTACCTTAGGGTGTTTGTGAGGACTAAATAGGATAGTATAGGTAGATTACTAGCACACGGTCTCTCTAAAGGTTTAGCTATTGATATTATTGATCATATACTGTTTGCCAGATTCTGGGATAGAGAGAGAAATAACACCTAATAACTGGCCTCCAGGAGTCCCCCACACTCTAGTGAGGGCGGAGGACACACAAACAGCTTTCTGTAATAACATGTAACACATGGGACATAAGAGACATGCTGTAAGAATGCAGGCGGGCCACTTAGCCCTGTCTGGGAGGCTTCTTTGAAGGGAGAGAGAATGTGCTGAGTCTTAGAGGATGCCCGGAACACTACGAATTAACCCATTGAGGACTGGGGTTGGGGCAGGTGGGTTCCGGAGACATCCCAGACAAGGGAACAGCATGAACAAAGACGAGCGTGACAACATACCTGCTGAGCGACATACCACCGTGGCTTAGGCCTTTGGAGTATCTTGAGGTTTTGAGCTTTAGGACCGAAGTCAGGTTCATCAGGCGGAACCCTAATTCAGCTCATGTCCTCATCATTGATGTTCCCCCTCAGGGACTTCCGCCTCAAACCCTTCAGCCTGTGGCCGTCTTGGTCCTCCATTCCCTCTGTTTTCCCTAGATTGTTTACAACCTGCTCTCTCTGCGCTTCAACTCCCGGATCCGAGTGAAGACCTACACGGATGAGCTGACACCCATCGAGTCCACTGTCTCTGTGTATAAGGCAGCCAACTGGTATGAGAGGGAGGTGAGTTCCTGGACATGGTGGACACTGCCTTTGGGCCAGAGGTGCAGAACTGGGTGAAACGACTGTGCGGCCTAGCCCCTCACCCCGGTGTTGGCCATGATGGACTGGTTGCCTGAAGGCCTCTTTTTTTCTAGATCTGGGACATGTTTGGAGTCTTCTTTGCTAACCACCCTGACCTAAGAAGAATCCTGACAGACTATGGCTTTGAGGGACACCCTTTCCGGAAAGACTTCCCCCTGTCGGGCTACGTTGAGGTAGGAGCCTTGGAACAGTGGTAGCAGACTCAGGGAGGGACTGACAGGGATCCTTCGGGGTCCCGGGTGTGGCAGGAAACATGGATTGTGGTGGTTTGACAGTGTAGGTTCTGGATTCAAATCCTACATCCACTTCTGAAATCTGGGGCAAGTTACTTAATTTCTTTATGACACAAGTTTTGCATCTTCAAAATGGGAACGATAGTACTTAACCAATTGAGATTTGCAGTGAGTGAAATGATGTATGTGTAAAGCCTGGTATATTTGAAATGTTCAGTTGACGTTAGCCATTATTGTAGCGATCATCGTAGTGACCTGGGCAGCCTTAAGGACGCACGTAGTCTGTCCCCAAGATCTGAAAGTGCAGCATTCATTTTGTCGTGCCCTGGATCACTGAGAAGGGAGCTGGCAGGGAGCCAACATTTCAGTCTTGAGAATGGCCAGAGGCAGGACTGGTAACATGGGTCTATAAGGGCCTTGTGAAGAATGTCAGTGTTTTATTCTGCTACCTGTGTTGTGCAGCCGGTTGTTTACTAGCAGGAAGAATGGCCTATCGTATACATAGACAAAGGTGATTTTGCAGCAAACTAACTCTAGAAATACTGATAAAGTGGCAGTCCAACCCTTCTCTTTAGTGTCCAAATGCTCCTGTTTTCTTAGTATTTTGCATGGTCCCATTTCCTTCTCACGCTACTGCTGGCCGGGGTCCCTTCCCTCTCTTCCCCCTTTCTGTCACCCCGACTGGCCCCCTAATCTGCATTGCCTCTTCACACCAGCACCTGTTTATTTTTACCTTATCCAGCTGATCCTCCAATAACAAGAAAAGCCATAGCCCTGGCCAAGTAGCTCAGCTGGTTAGAGCATTGTCCTAATACCCCAAGGTTGCGGGTTCAAGCCCCAGTCAGGACACATACAAGACTCAACCAGTGAATGCATAAATAGGTAGAACACCAAATTGATGTTTCTCTCTCGCCCCGCCCCTTCATCTCTCTCTCAAAAAATCAATTAAAAAAAAAAGTTAAAAAAGGAAAACCATGCCAGAATTTACTGCCTTGCATCTAATGCCAAGGCCAGGCCACAGGACCTGAACATGAGTGCCTGCCAATTTAGGTGTACTCTCTTCAGGCCCTGACTTGCTCCCTAACCTGCGTATTACCTTATAAAGGCTGTGGATGGCGGAGCACAATCAGTCCTGCTGGAAAAAGGAAATAAGAGCGCACGAGGATATGGTGGTCAGGGCGTGAGGCAGAAGCCATTGTGGACTGTGGCCCAGAGTAACAGCTGTGGGTGGAGACTGGAGACAGGCTAGAACAGGGGTCCAGAGCAGAGAAGTAGAGGGGCTGGAGGAGTCACCCACGGCCGTGGGAAAGAGGGCTGCTTACTGTGAGAGGCCTGCCTTCACCCACAAACCTGCCTTTTTCTTCTGCAGTTACGCTATGACGATGAGGTGAAGCGGGTGGTAGCGGAGCCAGTGGAGTTGGCCCAGGAGTTTCGCAAGTTTGACCTGAATAGCCCATGGGAGGCTTTCCCTGCCTATCGCCAGCCCCCTGAGAGTCTCAAGCTTGAATCCGGAGACAAGAAACCCGAAGCCAAGTAGCTCCAGGGACAGCATATGGATCCTAGAAAGCATCTTATCTATTATTGTCTGTGTAAATAAAATCCTACTGAGAGTCGCCACTGCCTGTGTGCTTATCCTCACCAAGCGCTGAGTCGGAAGAGGGAAGGTGCAGGCAGGGGCCTTTCCCTCAGAGAGACTACCAACCAGAGTCTGTTTGAATGGGACTAAATAGTGCAGGTGCAGACAGGGTGACCTGCAGCCTGCATGCATTTCTGAGAAAGGAATTCTGGAGCTGAAATCAAAAGTTCCCATAGTGTACAGGGCTCAGGATGGGTGTGGTATGGCCTCCTGAGAACTGGAAGGGCCTCAACAACTGCTGTGGAAAGCCCCTTGTGGTAGCCTGTGGGTCCAGGGTAACCCTGCCCACCCTC
Organism: Pteronotus mesoamericanus; assembly: GCF_021234165.1. Classification (NCBI taxonomy): domain Eukaryota; kingdom Metazoa; phylum Chordata; class Mammalia; order Chiroptera; family Mormoopidae; genus Pteronotus; species Pteronotus mesoamericanus. The sequence goes on along the minus strand of NW_026555299.1, from coordinate 792,194 downwards.
CGTCCATCCAGACATCCAAGGGTTCCTTCCACGAGTCAGCAGCCAGAGCCAGGCAGAACCACAGCTCATTTTTGAGTCTTGAACTCTGCATCCTGCTTCCTGCAACCTGACAGCCCATCATGTTGGGACCAAGGGAATCTTCCTGGACTCTAGCCTGAGCCAAGGATGTTGTAAACAAGCAAAGGCTGTCCCAGGGCAGGGACCAAAGAAATCCTGGCGCTGCAGATCTGTCTTCCAGAGAGACAGCACTCCCCACCCCAGCTGGCCTGGGTGGGCCCCGCCGGCCTGGCCGAGTGCCTGAGGTGGAAGCGCTCGGCCCTGCCTGTCCATGGGCTGCCCAGTCCGTCTGCCAGGCCTTTGGAGGACTGGGCTTTGCAGCTGATGCTTCTGGCTGCCGAGGGGCTCCCTGGAGGCTGAGCGGGACTGGGCATCAGCTGCAGGGTGTTTTGGGGGTGAGTACAGACGGTAAGGTGCTCTTACTGCCTGGGGTCTTTCCTCCCTTTTGGGAGGGTAGAGCTCACTGTTGGCTACCGAACACCTTTATTCTATTAACTAAGCATTCTGCCCATCTGGTAGGAACAGGCTGAGCGCCTGACAAGCAGAGAGCCAGGCTCCTGCCAACAGCTAAAGATTCCACATTTTCTACGGGATGGAAAGAGCCCCTGGGAAGCCAGAGCCAGCCCCTCCCTGTTAGCTCTGATGACTGACACGTGAAGCAGGGAACGCCTGAGCAGCCTGCAGTGGAAAGTTGGAGCCATGGTGTGTGGCAGGCGGATACAGGAGCAGAGAGCGGCCGGGGAGAGTACGGCTCAGAGGACGTGGTGGGGCATGGCGGGGAGAATGCGGTTCCTGGCTTGGCTGATGGTAGCCATTTGCCTCTTCCCTGGGGTGACTACAACCCAGCACCACGCAGGTACCGGAGCTTCAGGGTGGGGTGGGTGGGAGCCAAGGAAGGCTGCTGGCTAATAGCAGTTACAGGTGGTTCTGCCTGAGCCTAGCAGGGCCTGGAAACGGCATGGTCTGTACCAGGCTGACCTGTGCTATGGGGGCTAATGGCGCGGGGCCCACCCCCAGAACTGGACTGGTCAGGTGAAGTGAAGGGCGATGGCCCTAGCTGCCCTCCGTGCTGGCCCTGGACAGAGCTGGGCCTGGGCTTATTCCAGATGATGCCCAAAGCAGCACCCCCTTAATCTGCCCTGGGGTGGGATGAAGGAAGCTGCAACAGACATCACTACTGAGGAGTAAGGAAGGACTGGGTTCTTCCCAAAAGGGTCCTTAACCTTTGGAGAAGGTCACAGGCACTGTTTTAGATAACACTGTCCCCAGATGAAGACAGGGAGGGGAAGCTGGACGTAAAGTGTCTTGTGACCCATTGGCCTGGAGCTTCTGGCCAAGGGAACTGTAGAAGTTCAAAGAGTCCTGGACATTTGCCGGGGAGGTATCTGGGTTTGGGATGATGATTTTGGGATCGTAAGACCTATGCCTGGGTTAGTAAATGCCAATGTGCAGGTGTGCGTAGGGGAGGAAGGCATGGAATGGCAGTCCTGCACTTCTGCAGCTGGGGGAACCTCTATGCACCCTCACCCGGCAGCCGACAGGCACTTCTGGGGTGCTGGGGTGTTTAGGGTGAAGCTTGGCAGGGGCCTGACTTCTCTCTGCTGCCCCAGGGCAGCCCATGGACAACACCACTGTGGGAGGTGGCCTGCAGGAGCCAGAGGTCCCGGAAGTGATGTTTGAGGTCTCTCCTCCAGCCTGGGACATGGGGGAGGGGGGAGCTTCCAGAGGTCCCTAAACTCGGGGTTGGGAAGGGGGATGTCTCAAATTGGGCATGCTGGGGGAGGGGGCACCCAGCTTGGGTCCTACTGCCTGCTTATGCCCCCCTGGCCCACTCTTGCTCCCTGCCCTGTCCCGCAGACCCCTGCCCACTCCTTACATGGCTCCCCTTGCAGCTGCTCTGGGCTGGGCTGCAGCTGGATGTCATGGGGCAGCTGCACATCCAGGACGAGGAACTGGCATCCACACGTCCGGGCCACCGACTCAGGCTCCTCCTGCAGCACCAGGTGCCCAGTGACTTGCAGGGTGCTGAGCGGCGGCTGCAACAGTTCCAGAACCTGCGGAAGGGGCCTCCTCTTAGCCCTTGGGACTTTGAACGTCTGCTCCTCACAGGCCTATCGTGTGTCTACCGGCTCCACAAGGCTTTCGAGGCTGAGGAGAGGGGTCGCTGGGCGCAGGTCTTCACCCTCCTGGCACAGGAAACACTCTGGGACCTGTGCAAAGGCTTCTGTCCCCAGGGCCAGCCCCCTTCTTTGGGGCCCTGGGCCTCAATCCTTGACCCCTTCCCCTGACCCTCCCCTTTCACCTGACAGCCCCCCAATCCCCACCCCTAAGCCAGACCCATCCTAGGCAGGGGCTTCCACCCGGTGCTTGGTTCTTCCCACTGTGTTCAGGTCTCTGGGCTTGGCTTGCAGCCTGGACTCCTGTTTACTTCTCCCCCTCCTTCCTTGGGTCCTGATAGACTAAGAGCTTGGGCTCTGGGTCCTGGGCAGCAGGTATAGAGCTGAAGGCAGGACTTGCAGGCAGAGTGTGTGTGTGTGTGCGTGCGCACACACGCACGCACGGTGAGGTCAAGGCTGAGAAGTGTGTTTGAGATGCTGTAAGGGAAGCTGCCCCTAAGTAAGGCCCGGTCAGACCCTCCAGCACCCACTCTGGCAGTCCATGAGAGTAACAGGAGCCTTCCCGTGCCCAGCACCCAGTCCTAATTTAGAGACCCCCTGAGCCCAACCACTGGTCCGGGGTCCCTGAAGCTCAAAGCTCCCCATTTGAGCTGGGAGAATAAACTGGGCATTCTTAATTTGGTCTGTTCGGTGAGTGAAGGGAAACAGGTACAGAACTTTATTTTTTTTTGGCGGGGGGAATGTTTTTCAGTCCATCTCAACAAGGCTCCGATGAATACCTCAGAGGAAGGAATGGGGCTGGGAGGGGACGGACAGCGAGACCAGTGGGGGCTGGCTGGCGTAGACCCTGATTCTGTGTGGCTCATCCTATAAAACGCTCTGTTCTGGCCTTCTGTATCCTTCCATGTCAGAGGAAGCTGTTTCACTGCTGCCTGGGCAAATCGCCCTCCCTGTCCTGGGAAGGCAGGGGCTGGGGCAACCGGGCGCTACCTGCTCACCCCACTCACACGCCCTGCTGGAAGCAGCAACGTGCTGTTTCCTCGCCTCCCATACCTTGAGAAGGAGGAGAGCGTTGCCCCTTGTCACAGAGAGGAATCAGCCATCAGTGGGCCCTAAGAATGACACTGAAGGTCGGGGGGAGGAGTCAGGCAGAGGAAATGACTGGAAAGGGACATGAATGGGGGTCCCGCAACGGGTTAGCTGTGGGGGCTTCCATCAAATTCCTATCTCCTCCCCTCCCGGGGCCTGACCGAATTGTGGCCTTTGACCTCTGACCCCCCCCCCCCAGTAGTCAGTGTCTTCCCGCCCACTCCAAGACAGCTCTAAGACAAACCTGTCGCAATCAAGACAGAGAACAGGACCCCAAAAACACAGGCGCCGGCGCAGGCCCCCTTTATTGGCAGAGTCCAGCCGCCCCGGGCGGGCCGTCATGCTCGCGCCGGCGGAGGGTTGGGCCACGGTTGGGCCAGCCCGGCCCGGCATGCACGTCCTCGGGCTCCTCTCCGGGTGGGAGCTCAGAGCTCCAGGGGCCCGAGACCAGGCGAGCCGGCGGGGTCGAGGTCGGGGTACACCAGGAAGCCGGAGAAGGTAATGTACTTGCCGTGGTTGCTGTAGGCCCCGTAGCCGTCGTGGTCGTGGCTGAGCAGCCACACGACGTCGCCCCGCTGCAGCGCCAGCATCACGCTCTGGCTCTGCATCTCGCGGCGCCGCGACGCGCCGTCGTCGTAAATCATGGCCTGCACCTCGTCGCGGTTCTTCATCAGCTTCACCGACAGCGTCTTGCGCGGTAGCTTGCCCAGCGTGAAGGAGAAGAAGTAGGCGCCCGGCAGGCGACAGCGGAACACGCCGGCCGCCGCGTCGAAGTCGCCCCCGATGTTGACCAGCTCAGTGTCGAAGGCAAGTGGCCGGTGCCGCGGCCCTTGGCCGGCGTCCGAGCCCACCAGGCTGCGCGTGCGCGCCGCCGAGAAGGCAGAGCGCGGCTCGGGGGGCGCGGGCGGGCCGCGCGCAGGCGCGTCAGCGTCGGCGTAGACCAGGTAGCCGCTGAAGGTGGCGCCGGGCGCGCCCAGCGCATACTGCGGGGCGCCGTGCAGCCGCAGCCACACCGTGTCGCCGTAGTCGAGCTGCAGCATGGCGCTCTGGCTGGCGGCGCGCCGCGCCCCGGGCCGCCGCTGCTCGTCGAAGGCCAGCGCCTGCACCTCGTCGCGGTTGCGCACCAGCATCACCGACAGGCTCTTGTGCGGAGCCTTGCCAGCCGTGAAGGAGAAGAAGTAGGCGCCGGGCACGCGACAGCGGAACTGGCCCGTGGCCGCGTCGAAGTCGCCCCCGATGTTCACGTACACCTTGTCGAAGGTCACCGCCATCTCCGACGTGCCCTCCAACGGAGTGGTGCGTGCTGCAGAGAAGGCCGAGCGCAGCTCCGTGGAGCCTGGCGCCGGGCCCAGTGCCCAACAGGCTACCGGGCTCAACAGGCCCAGCAGGAGTGGCAGCATGGCGCCTGGGACGGGAGGCAGAAGGGGAAGGACAGGAGGGTTGGAAGGAGGGGCCACCTGCAAATTCCCGGAGCTCCCAGGCCAAGAGATGGATTCTCTTCCCAGCCCTGCCCTTGACCCACAACTAGGACTCTTGTTTCCTATACACTTGGGACTAGATCAATCATTCATAAACTTAAGCAGTCCTCAGTGTCACCTGGGGATCTTGTTCAAACACAGGCCCATCTCCAGAGTTTCCATTTAGTAGGTCTAGGACATGGCCTCAGAATTTGCATTTCTAACAAATTCCTGGGTAATGCAGACACTGGTCCCGGGACCACATCTTGGGAACTAATAGGCCAGTAAGCCTTCAAACTTTTTTTGTAGGCACCAGAACCCCTTCCTCAGATGTAAGCTCAAACGCATCGCACAGACACAAGCAGAAATGCTCCCTCTGTAGAGGCCTATAGTTGTGTTTACCCCATCCCCTTCCCCTTGGCACCCGGGGGCCCTGGGGACACAGGGGTTGGTCAGGGCGTGGGGAAGGGGATCTCTGAGTTTCCTTCAGCTTCCAGGTTGCTGCATTTTCCTGTGGCCATCGGGGACCCTGGGCTTGCCTCATGCAGGCACTAGCTTGCCGTACTGATGTCCTCAGTGATGACCACTGGGCATGGAACTAGCCGCTGACCCTCTCAAGGGTCAGCTTCCACATTCAACCTCTGGACTCCCCAGGTGTTCTTTTGCAGGAAAGAGGCCAGAATAGTTGAGCTTTGAGGGAGCTTCTTCCCCCCATGAAATTAGAGGAAGTGACAGTGACTCCTTCCTCTGAGCAGAAGGAGGGAACCAGGAGCTGCTGGGAACAGAGAGGGAGCGCAACAATTCGAGCGGGACTTTGACAAGACTGTGAGGTCAGCAGCTTTATTCCTCAGTGGTGGAGTGGAGAGGACAGACAGCTAGACCTGGGCTTGAGTCCTGGCTTTACCACTTACAAGCTGGGAAACCTTAGGCAAGTGCCTTAACTTCTCTGGGCACGGCTTCCTCTGTGTAAATGGGAAGGAGACCTCCCTCACAAGCTCACTGTGAGGATGCTCTGAGATAGCAGGAGTGCACCCAATTTGTGCACAGCTGTGCCACCCGGGTGTGTAGATGCTTCTGCTCTTGGCCTTGAGAAAACAATCTGATCGCACTCTTAACACAAGGGGTTAGGGACTCGGTAACGCCTACCCTGGGGAGTTTGCCGAAGGCACAGCTTAACACCAAGGAGTCACTCTCTGATGGTGAGATTCCACCATGCTTCCCAGTAGGCACAGGCTTTGGGGACTGAATGCCCAAAGGCCCTGAAGTGGAGAAAAAGCCGGACAGAAAAGGAGCTGGCAACAGCCTCAGATGTGGGCTTCTATAGGCAACACCCTGGGAGTGTGTGTAGCTTTGTGTCTGCTGAGATGGGTTGCCAGGTGCAGGTGTGTCCTACACAACAAGGACGTTCACCTGAGGGTAGATGGGCCCTGGGATCTAACCCACAGTATATTTGCCCGGATGCGTGGGGCTGATGCACGTAGGGGAAAGTGTGCCTATTTCTAATCCTCATAATAAAGGCCCCAAGTGCCAATCTCAGCTGAACACTCTTCCTCCAGAGGCGGCACCTTTCCTAATTCCTACAAAGCCTCCCCCGCCACGGGCTGGCCGTTGCCCTTGGTGGGAGGGGGGCTGGGAGGGAACCCATCTGCCTCTGTAGGGGTACTGAGTGGAGCTCAGTACCTCACAGGCCTGAACCTCATGGCTCAGTACATTGAATGTCATCTGGCAAAGCAAGATGTGACCAATTTGATTCCCAGTCATGGCACATGCTTGGGTTGGAGGCCAGGTCCCAAGGCCCCTGGTCAGAGGAATACAAGACATCGATGTTTCCCTCTCTTTCTCCTTCCTTTCCCTGCTCTCTAAAAATTAATAAAATCTTTTTTTTTTTTTTTTTTTTTTTTTTTTTTTTTTAAGATTGCACCTTGCATTCGCCTTTACAAAACTCTGGAAACATGGGCTCATGGTGAACTTGGGAGGCTGGTGGGCGCTCTCACACTTCATAGATGAGGAAAGCTGAGAACCAACAAGACCAAGCATTGCGGACTCAGGCCACCCATGGAGCACTGAGGCAAGCTTGAACCGGGGCCTTCTGACGCCAAATTCAGCATGTCCTCCTTTCCTAGATGCCGATATCTCCAGCCAGCCTGTCCCCTGCCTCAGTTTTCTTTTTTGCAAAAATAGGAGAGGCAAGTGGAATGAGTCTTGGCATTGGGGTGACAGAGAAAGAAAGCAAACCCAACTAAAACCAACCGACCAAACAAAAAGCTCTAGCGTTTTGCCTTCTGAAAAGTGTGGGAACATCTGAGCTCTTCCTGACCCTGCTCCTCCCCTAGCTGTCCTGCCCCCTTACACCTGACCACCCTGTGCCCCTCCACCCCCGCAAGCTCCCTGCCAGGTCTGGTGTCCCCGCCAGTGCCACACACAGGTCCTCCTGCGGGCCCAGAAGTCCGCCTCCGTTTCGCCCACCGCCGCCCAGTTCCCTGACGCCCAGGTCCCCGCCCCTGCCTAACCCCGCTTCGCGGAGCAGGCCAGGTGAGCAGCGTGTCAGGTGGGCACCACAGCTGCAAGGAAGGAAATGGCTGTCCCTAGCTCTGTCCAGGTGGGGCTCAGAATAGTCATCTCCAAAGAGAGAAACTGGGACACAGAGCGGGGGGCAGACCCAGAGCCCCAAGAAACCCACGGGGGACGTGCAGCGGCGGACGTCAGGCTAAGAGGACCTTCGAGCCCCCCTCCCCGCCCAGACCCCCTCTCCAAATACCCCCTCCTTCAAGCCCAGCCAGAACCCCCTCCCCATCTACCCTGAAAGCCCCTGATGCTCCCAATAAGCCCCCCTTTCACAGAAGCCAATTAATCATTTCTCATGGAAAAAAAAATCCCTCACAAAGGGGTGCGCCAGACTCCCTATCGGCAGGCCCCTCCTCGCAGACCCTCCTTCATCCATCCCTTCGGCGAAAAAGCCCTTGAGCCTCTTTCATTAAAAAGCTCCCAGGTCCTCCTTTCGGGGAGGAAGGACCCGATTTCCCCGCGCCTTCCCGCCCTCGCTCCCAATAAAGGAGAACCCCGGCTCCCCCTCCACCCCCGCCCCTGCCCTCGCCCCCCAGCCCCCGAGCCGCCCGCACCTGGCTGCAGACCGCGGTCGCGTCGGGTTCGCTCTGAGCCCGCGATCCGGCTCGGGTTCTGGGCTCCGGGCTCCGGGCTCCGCGCGGGCGCCGGGCTGCGCACTGACCGCCCGCGCTGCAGCGGGCGGGGCCTGGCGGGACGGCGGGGGCTCGGGCTACTGCTCCCGGACCCAAGGCGGCGGCGGGGCGCTGGGACCCCGGGTGGACGCGGGGCAGCGAGGCGAGAGGGCAGCGGGGGAGCGAACCGCGCAGACCCGCGGGAGGGGGAGCGGGGAGGGAAGGAGAGGGAGGGGCGCGCCGCCGAGGGGAGCCGAGCAGGGGCCCGGGGCGCGGCCCCAGGGAGGGCCCTGCGCCGGCGGCGCTGCGCTCAGCGCCCTCCCTCATCCGCGACTTCCCCAGGGCTTGCTTCATCCCTTAGGGTGCGGGCACCGTTAATCCAAGTTAGCAGAGGGGGAAACAGAGGCCAAACTGGGGGTGGCCAGGGCGCTCTACAGACCACCCTCCTGCCTGATTTGAGGAGAGGGCATTGGAGTAGGACACCGAGGCCACACTGGCCTCTGGGCTGCAAGGACAGTGGAAGGTGAGATTTTAGCTGGGACAGAGGTCCAGGCTGAGTGGCACTGGGGGAGGGGGTCTGAGGAAGAGAAGGATAAATGGGTCAATGTCGCCAGTATAGGAAGGGCTTCAAACGACCTAATTTTCTTCCTCTCCTCCAAATCTGAAAATACCCACCCTCGGTTAGGAAGGAGGAAGAAGACAGAGGTCTCAGACTCGCAGGGTCAGTCTGGGCCCCCCGGGGAGGGGGTGCAGACGGAGGGGTGAGCTTGGGGCAGAACCGAACGGGGGCTGGAAAGGCTGCTTTGTCAGCGCCTGAGAGAAGGGAGAAGACTGAGGCGGGCAGTGGGAGGACTCGAAGGGCCTGTTTGCAGAGAGACACTGACCACCGGCCTCACTGGAACCAGGGTAGCAGGATCCAGCCAGACGCCAGGGCTGGGAACAGCTGCCCTCAGCCCTCAGCACATCAGAGGCCCTTGTCGAGGCCCCACTCTGGGCGTTGACCCCATGGAGGTTTCTCAGGGAGCTGCTGTCCTCTCGTGACCCCTGTGGAGGGGGTGGCCTGCCTGGCCCTCACTGGGCGGAGTGGGTGGCTTTGGACAAGCCCTCCTCTGAGGTGCCAGTTGCCGGTGTCCTCTGCCTGGCCTGGCCAGCTGGGGCCGGAGGCCTGAGCTCCAGTCCTGGCTCTGCCCCAGACCCCCTGCATGGTCTCTAAGAAACGTGGTGCCCGCGAAGCCCTCTGGCGCTCTCCTTCGGTTACCCCCAAACTTCCGTGATCCCGGTTAATTTAATACGTGTTAGTCCTTGCGAGGGTGTTGATAATGACGATTAGCTCATTACGTTTTCTTCAGGGTGTTAGGCAAATGATGAATGAATGAGCATGTGCCTTCGAGGAAAGCAGTGAGCAGAGGCTGGGCACAGGGGTGTATGTAGGGTGAAGCGCCTGTGTGGCCAGATCACGGCTATTTCCTTTACCAGCTTGAAGGCCTTCTGGAGAGGGCATGGGGCAGGGTGAGGGTGGGGCAAACCTCACAGGAACGTAGCAGCTGGGCTGGGGCCGGCAGGAGGCCAACCTCTGGCCGCCTCTACCCCCTCAGCCCTTCTTAGGGCATTGGTCCTCCTCTGGACCATGAGGGCGGGGGCTGCCATCTTTTTTTTGTTTGTCTTGTTTAAGGATTTTATTTATTTATTTCTAAAGAGAGGGAAAGAGAGGGAGAGACAGCGATTACCTTCTTCACATGCCCCCTCTGTCTGGGGACCAAACCTGCCACCCAGGCATGGGTCCCAACCGGGAATTGAACCGGCGACCTCTCGCCTTGCGGACGGCGTCCAACCAACGGAGCCACATCAGTCAGACAGACGAGGTGGTGGTGAGGATGCCATCTTAAAGGTGCCCTTGGAAGGTGTGATTGCAATGGTGGGGAGGGAGGGAAGAAGGCAGGACTCATTAAACTCCCGCAGGGGGCCTGGTTTAGGCCGAAAGCCTTTTGACACTGTGGGTGGACCTGGGTCTACCCACAGTCTCTCCAGAGAAGGCAGGGCTTGGGGTAGAGACAGGTGACCAAGCAGAAGGCAGCAGGGTTTGCTTCAGGGGACTGGGGCCAGAGGGAGGCCCCTGGGGAAGGGATGTGGCGGAAGAGGACGCCGCGAGCTGATGGGGGCACCTGGTGCTGGGCGAGGGGGCCCAGGGTCCAGGGAGGAGAGCCCCAAGCTAGGCTGCAGCTCCTACTTCGTAGCTAAGTTGCAGCCATCACAACGCAATTGTAGTTTCAATAGCAGGTCCTTTTACTGAATATTACAGATGCCGTCAGTGCCCACCCCCGCCCCGCAAAGGGCAGGTCACCTGCAGACAGTTCCAGAACTTGCCAAACTTCCCAGGCCTCTCTGAGGCATCCTTAGCTGTGGGAGTGAGTGTGGGGCAGGCTGGAGGTGGAGAGTTACCGCCTCCGGGGCAACCTTCAGCCAGGGAGGCTCCAGTTCTAGTGGAGGAGCCGAACCTCTCAGCCCCTTGCATCCATGCGTTACTTGCCGTCCTTCCTCATTTTTCTTGCCCACTCCCTTGCTCTGTTTTTTGGGATCACTTCCTGGATAAACAACCTGCACCCAAATCTAAACCGAGACAATGGAAAAATTTTTAAATATTTTATTTATTTATTTTTAGAAAGAGGGGAAGGAAGGGAGAAAAGGAGAGACACTTCGATATGTTGTGCAAGACAAACATCCGTCAGTTGCCTTTCACACACCCCCAACCTGGGATCCGGCCCGCTACCCAGGCATCTGCCCTGACCAGGAATTGAACCAGTGATCTTTTGGTTCAATAGGCTGGTACTCAATCCACTGAGCCACACTGGCCAGGACTGTTTCATTTCCCGAAGTATGTATCATTAACTCAACTTTACAAATGAGAAATAAATAGGTTAATGCAGGGGCAGGATTCAAACCCAAGTCTGCCTATCTCCAAAACCCAGTCCTTAACCACTGTGCGCTGCAGCCTCCCTAGTCCTCTATTCCTCTTTGGGCTTTATTTTTTTCATCTGTAAAATGAGAGATGAGCTCTTCAGTTTGAAGGCAGGCAGTGTACCGTGTCTCCTGAACCTAGGCATGGTCAACCAGATGTAAGCAGAAGTTACTGGGAGGGAAAATGCTTTATAGGGACCGACTCAGTGGGGAGGCCACTCTGCCTGCCCACCCTCTTCTCCTCCTGGAATGTACACATGAAGACTGGAGCGCCGGTTGCCACTTAGGGCCAGGAGACAAGAACGTGTGCCAAAACAATGTTAGTTTGGTGCTCAGAAGGCAGATGAGTAAGACCTAGAGACCCAGCTCTAAAGAAGCTAATCATGTAATAGTGTGGCTGGGTGTGGACCCAAAGAACCGTAATGGGTGAAAAAGAGGTCAGCGAAGGGGGAGAGAACTGCAAAGTGCTGCGAGCTCGGGGAGGGAGGCGTCCAGCTGGGGAGATCAGGAACGAGTCACAGAGCAGGCCTGACCTAGTGAGAAGGGACAGGGTCCAGAATAGGAATGCCGGAGGAGGTGGCATGGGGGGGCTTGGGAGGGAACAGTTGGCTCAGTTCGGGAGGGTTCTTTCCACGGATGTCATGGCGGGTAAGGGCTAGTAAGAACGGGAAAGAAAAGACACAGGAGGGAGAGAGACTGAGAAGAGAGACGAAGAGATTGACAGAAAGTGCCGCACAAAGTCATAATTTAATTAGCTTCCAGGTTTGCCAGGAGATTACAGGGGAATTAGCAGAGCTCAGAGTCTAGGGACCTTGCTGGGAGCTGAAGGGAAGTTAATGAGAAAGACAACAACGTGCCCCAGGGAGAAATGAAAGGAGAGGAATTGTTAGCCAAACAGCGATGCCGCAGGAGAAACAGATGTCAGGATGCTGACTCCCTGTCTTCCTCAGAGGGTGCAGACCTCCAGGGGGGCGGCCTTCGAGAGCTCCTGGGTCCCGCGGGCTTGATCCCCGCTTCCAGCTCCTCTGGGTACTTGGTAAAATACCCGGGAGGGGAAAAGCTGGAAGCTGCTTCGAAAATCAAAGTCCCGACTCTCCCTGGGTCCTTTTCCCAAAGGGGAACCGAACCCCTCTCCTGACCCTTCTGCAAATGGGGAGGTTGAGGCCAGGGATGGGAGGTGACCTGCTTGAGACCAGAGGTGGCGAACTGCACTTTCCGAGGACAGCTTGACAGCACCTCGCCACCGCTGTACTGTGCCCGTGCCACCCCCTGCCGGAGGAGAATTAGGTTCAGTCAGCAAAGGCGCTACTGCTTCTGCCTGGCTGGCTCTCTCCTGAAGCCCTCACGCTGGGAACCCAGCCACCACGCCTTGAGGATGTGCGGGCCAACAGCTACCTGATTTGCAAGGTCTAGTGCAAAAGTGAAAATGCAGGCCTCTTATTCAAAAATTATAAATGGTGACAACAGAGCGTTAAACCTTCCAAGGGTGGGGCCTCATGCAGCTGTGCAAGTTACAGCGCGTGACGCTGCCTCCGTCCCCAGCATCCGCTGCTCACAACACGGGTGGGGAAACCTTCCAGGTGACTTGGGGCCGGGCCACTGTCTAACTGCGACTGCACGGGAGCCCCCCGAAGGAGAGCCGCAGAGGCGGACCTGGTGGCCTCCAGACTTGCAAGGGGTGGAAGTGATTGTTGTGTTAAGTCAGCGGCTTTTGGGCTACTGCAGATATAGGTGTTGGGGACACTGGGGAAACTGGAACTGCTCAAAACTGGGGTGAAGACACAGGACAATCACTGAGTCTCTTTCCAAACCTTTTCTGAGCTTTTGTTGCAAGTTCTCTTTGATCTGAGGTGGCAAGGGGAGACTGGAGGCACGGGTAACTCCAGACAGGTCAGAAGACCCACATTCTGTCCATCTGGCCATGGAATGCTGTATGCAGACCCCGTGATTGGCACGCTCTTGGGGGGCGAACATCAGCTTTTCAATTGGAGGAGGCTGGGAAAAGACCCACTCGGCCGTGCGCTGAAATAGTGGTGGCAGCAGCCCAGGCAGGGGACAGGGGTGAGGTCTCCAGCAGGAGCCTCTGGGAGTGACAGTCACTGGAAAAGTGGGAGGGAGAGAAGAAAGAAAGGGTACGTCCTATCAAGGTGGGCAAGGGAGGGAATCCCTGTGGCCCCTGTGGCATTTAAAAAAATATTTTATTTTTAGAGAGAGAGGGAGGGAAGAAGAGAGGGAAACATCAATGTGTGGTTGCCTCTCACACGCCTCCGACTGGGGACCTGGCCCACAACCCAGGCACGTGCCCTGACTGGGAATTGAACCCACGACCCTTTGCTTCGCAGGCCGGTGCTCAATCCCCTGAGTGACACCAGCCAGGGCCCCTGTGGTATTTACATCCATGTTTCTGACGATGAAGTGCCCTTGATGACAGGTCGTGCACTTTGAGTCTGAACGGTGGGTGTGAGGTGGGGGCGGGGCCGGGGGCACACATTGCTTTTCTTGTAAGCACCCCAGTGTAGAGCCAGCCAGTGGGAGGGTCGGCAGAGTCCCGAGTGACTGGGGGAGATGGGCCGGGATGTAAACATAATCGACAGCCCAGCTGAGTATCTGTTGGAGGGAAAAGGAAGGAGACAGGGAGAGGCCCGGACGGCATAGAGCAACTTACCACTGTCACCTCAGTTCTTTAGAGGGTAGTCATAATAAAAACCATAAATAACGTGCAATGAGAGCACTAGGAAAAGAAGTGATTTCCAAGCAGAGGGGTCCAGCAAGGAATAATGAATGAAGTGGCACCGGCAGGAAGTCACGAAGGCTGCGCTGGACCGTGCCAGGTGACAGAGAGATGGGAAGAGCGTCCTGCGGGAAAGGGCCTGGCAGCGGAAGGCGCCCCTAGTGGGCAATACAGAGCCTCAGCGAAGGCGGCGACGGGAATCTGACGGCGTCAGTTTGAATCCCAGTTCCATCACCCGTCAGGTGGCCTCAGTTTCCCCACCTGTCAAATGGGGGTAAGGAAAGGGTCTATGCCTTGTCGTCTTGTCGCAAGCACTCACTGTGTGCTGTTACTATTGCTTGGTGTGCCTGTAGAATGAATAGTCACCTTGGTTTGGCTGAAGGATGGAAGCTGGGGACGTTGCCAGGGGGCAGGTCCGAAAAGTGCGTTCTGAATCTGAGCATGAAGGATTTTAAGTGCCAGGCTAAGCTTTCTGGACTTTATTCGTAACAACTATTTTGTAATGCCTCCTTTCCTATACTGAAATGAAACCCAGAGCCAATGAATGACACTTATCGTAAGTCAAGAATAGAATGCTCCAAGTGTGAAATAAAGGAGAAATGAAAGGGCAGTAATTTTAATAAAACGGTTATGATATGTAAATATTTGGGCATTGCTCCACCAGAAAAACCAAACAGAGAAGTTGGATGTTTATATTTCTATGCAGAATCACAAGAACGGCAGCTACAAATACAGGCTGATGCAGCGAACGCGCCTGGGGGCCCTGATGCCATGCACAGCACTGGCGTCTGAAATCGTGAATGGGCTCTTTTTGAAGTTCCAAACAAAAACACTGCAACCCTCCCTTCATTTACAGGGGAGCTGCATTCTTGAAAAATTCAGGGTACATTAAAACCGTACAAAAAAGTTTGTATGTAAAAAAAGAAAAAGTTAGGTCCTGGGTTTTTTTCACCTGCTTGAGTATTGTGAGAAATAAAAGCTAACATTTCACTTAACAGCCACAAACATTATAGGATATCCAGCAGCCCCAGCAGCCCCTGCCCACTAGGGTCCTTCAATCATTGTGACAACTAAAAGTACCCGCCAACATTTCCCATCTGCCCCCACCTCCTGCTTTGGGCGTAGGGAGTAGGAAGGGACATGCTCTCTTCTGGCCTTTTGTAATATTGTGTGAGAAGATGACACTTGGAGCTACTGCCACCATCGTGCAACCACGCGGGGAAAAGTGTGAAGACAAAAGCCCACACACACACTGGGGATGGCAGAAAAGACAGACAGCAAGGATCGGGGGTCCTTGATCCCTGAGCCACGAGTTAGCACACCCTGGACTTGCCCTACCTGTGAGCCTCTTATTATGAGAGATGATAAATCCATTTCTCAGTTGAGCCATTGTGAGTTGAGCTTCTGGTAGTTAAAGGCACTCTAACAAGTTATCTCCCCCTCTCTGGGTCTTGGTGTCTTGATCTGTATGTTGAGAGAGTTTCTTAATCCGGGGCCTGTGAGTCTATGCAGGGAAAACACGGAGGACTTGGCGACTAGGATGAAAGGGGGAAGGGAGGGCGGTGGAAGAGTCAAAAGCTGACTCCACCCCCTGTCTGGGGTATCTGGGGGGAGGGGGGAGGGGGAGTGAATACAGCCTGGGTACGATGATGCCTACTTCCACTTTGGGTGTTTAGCTCACACTAGATTTGGGGGATGGAAAATTAGACCTATGTAGCATCATCTTAACTGACTAAAAATTATCATCACACAGGAAAACACTGATAGATAAACACCAAAATATTTAGTTACTTATGGTGGCTTCAGGAATGATATTCATTTTTTTCTGTATAGTTTTTCCTATTTCCCAAACTTTCTACAACAAATATTTATTGCTTTCATTTCAAAAGTAATTTAAAATATTAATAAAAACTCTAATTTCTTTCAAGTGAATCAAAAGATCAATGGAACAGAATATAAAATCCAATATTAAACCCAAATACGTATCAGAATGAGAATATTACAAAAACAGAGTTTTAAATCAGAGGAGAAAAGATACATAATTTAGTAAATTGTATGGGGATAACTAGGTAGCCATCTGAAGAAATACTAAGTTGGATCCATATATCACGCCTTACAGCAAATCAAATTCCAAATGGATCACATACTTAAATATAAAAACAAAACCAAAAACGTACTGAAATCAAGTGATGATTTCAAAAAATATTTTATTTATTTACTTGTTGTTTGAGAGAGGGGAAGGGAGGGATAAAGAGGAGGGAAACTTCGCTCTGTTGCACGTCCCCACCCGGGGGACCTGGCCTGTAACCCAGGTACGTGTCCTGATGGGTGACCTTTCACTTGGCAGGACGACACCCAACCCACGGAGCCACACCAGCCAGGGCTCAAGTGATGATCTTCTAAAATTTTCAGAGTGAGAAAGAACTTTGAATGATAACATATATTCCAGAGGTCATAAAAAATGATGGATTTACTACAGCTTTTACTACAGCAAAAGGAAAACATGGCAAAATGGCCAGAAACAAATCAAAACTACAAACTGGAAGATGTATTTGTAACTCATATCACAAAGGGCAAATTTTCTTAATATATAAAGAGTTCTAAGAAAGAGACAACTCAGTAGAAAAATAGGCAAAGGATATAAACAATAAAAAAGAAAGTACAAGTATTAGAATAAGGACATTACGGTTAGATGCCATTATTGTGTTCCCTCTCAGGTTGTCAAAGAGCAGTAAGATTCACAACACAATCTATTGATAAGTAGGTGGAAAAGCAGACATTTATACATTGCAAGTGGGCACAACTGAGCAACTGGACAATAGCTACCAAATTTAAAAATGTGCATATCCTTTAACTCAGTGATTCCACTTCTCAAAAAGCTCTTCAGCTACATACCCACGTGTTTGAAATGTTATTCATCGCACCATTGTTTGTAATAGCAGAACCCTGGAAAAAATCAGCAGGTCCCCCAACAGAGGACCCATTAAATAAACTCTGATAGATATATACAGAGGAATACTATGCATCCTTTATAAAAGATTGAGGAATCATTTCAAATAATGATATGAATCTTTAAGATTTACTGAGAAGTGAAAAACAAGGTGTACGGCATGCTACCATTTACAGCATGGCCATCAAAAAAAGAAAGTATGCATTTGCTTTTATGTGCATAGACTACATTTTGGAGGACCTACTAGAAACCGTTAACAGCAAGCAGGTGCCTCCTGGGAAGAGGAAGGCCTAAGGGGGAAGAGACACACTGTTCACTATTTCACCCTCCTGCACCTAAACTGAAAGCGGTTGGGCAGAACCACTGTCTTCTTGGGCAGCTGCTCCATTCCAATGGCTCCCATTCAGCCTGAGGCCGGCGGAAAAGCCTTAGCCTTTTTCCGCCAGCACCACTGCCAAGCCAAGCTTCCTTCCTCCTGTGCTTGTGCAGCTGATTTTAAAAAATCTCAATGCAGGTCTTTCTGCTGCTTTTTTGTTTGGGTGGGAGGGGGGGACCTCAAGATATCACCAGAGCCGGCAGTTTTTATTCCTTTCAAAGAAACAATAAGTTTGTGAGGAATTGGCAAGACAAAGAAACTTGGTTTGGGTGCTCAATTAATGAAGCAAGCTGAATTTGGCTGCAGGTAGGCTGTTTATACAGTCATGCATCACTTAACAACGGGGATAGAGTCTGAGAAATGTGTGGTCTGGAGATCTGGTCAGCGCGTGAACGTCACTGCTGCACCGCCCTGGGAGGGACAGCCTGAGGCTCCCAGGCTGCAAACCGGGCTACGGCGCCGAGTACCAGAGGCGGCTGTAACACAACGCATTTGCTTTTCACGTCTTTTAAATGTATCCCGTTGGTTTCAGCCCACTGTTTCAAGGCGCTTTAGAATCTTGATTCTGGCATTCAAATGTTAGCCTTTGCTCTCAATAAGTGGTGCCCTCTCAAACATGGCGACTGGGGCAGGAGCTGGTACCTGCTGGGCTGACCCGGTGCAGAGTCTGGAAGCTTGGGGACCTAAGACTTCTCTCCAGACCTGTATCAGTGGGACAAGCCGCTGGGGGAAGGAGCATGAATCCCGCGACTGGGCGGGCTCTGAGATCACTGTTTCCCTCCTTGTCTCCTCAAGCAGGAGGCATTCGATGTCTAACTGGAAACAAGGTGCACTTTCTCCAAGGAATTTGCCTAGTGGCCTTCCAAAGAGGTAACAATACATTATTGTTGGTATTTTTTTTTCTTACTGTGTCTTGTTCTTAGTGAAGGCACCAATTATTTTTCTAGATGTTCTCAAACCCACAGTTTAATATTGTATTCTAGGATAAATTTTGGGAAAGCTCACCTCAAAGGTCCCCATCTAGCGTTTCCAGAATCTACCTTTCCCTGGTTTCTGAGTATCAGGACATTTGCAGCCATCAGGCGCTGTGGCCCGCTTCCCTTTTCTCAGCTGCTCTGGCGAGGGTTTGGCTCAGGTGCAAAGGTATTTCAGCACCTTGGGATTTGCACCTCATTTTCAATGGCGAGGTGCCTAGGTTTTTTCTCACCACCATGTCTTCTACCTGGGGTTTCAATTTCCTCTACACCTTGTTTTGCTTTACTCATCCCAGTTCAGGACTGGTTGTGTTTCAAGCCAGAATCTACCAGGAGCTTCCCTAAGAGGTATGGACTTGTTCTTTGGAATTACAAGCTCTAAGAGGCCGAGTGAGTGGGGCCGCCATTTAGCATTTTTGCTGCCGCGTGGAATGAGCCTGTCTGAGAGGATAACCAGGCAGAGATGGGCCAGCCCCGGGATGAAAAGTGGAGTCCTGATACCCTTGTTCGAAATAGTGGATTAGCCTCTGGCCATTTCTGCTACTTGAGCCAATACATACTTTTTTTTAATGCTAGTTTGTTGGGGTTCTGAATATGCAACCAAATATGCAATGCTGACCCTTTTATTTTTATAAAATTATGAGTTCCTGCTCGTCAAATTTTATGTTTAACTCCTTAAATTGGTTCCCCTATTTTATGCAGAAAACAGCAGGACTCAAAACATGTGCATGGCATATTAGAAAAAAGTTTCCCAGCCTTGCAGCCAGCCCCAGGTCTGAGGGCTGGCTTTGTTATTTACCAGTCGTGGGCAAATCAGCTAACCCTTCTGAGCTTCACTTTTCTATCACCAAAATAGGGGTGATATTGCTTATATGGCTGTTTTATGGGTTGGAGCTGATGGGTATATGCACAGGACATGGAGTAGGCCACCAATAAATACCGATCATTAGGTGGTAAGCACATTTGATATCTCAATAGCGTTTACTCTGTACAGTTGTCTACAGAGGACGAAGCCACTTGTATTTCCCATGCTGCTTTCCTGACCCCACCTCTTAGCCCCCATCGTTTCCAGGGTTTTTTTTTTTTATGGCTATAGCCAGAGAGAGGGCAAGAATTCTCAGCCTTTGGGAAAAGATAGAGGATGAGGAGGTGGACAGGAATTTCAAAGCTCGAATGGAGATGCAATCAGCTTTGTTTGAGACACTAGCAGAACTTTACACCCACTTCCTATTTATAAATATCCTGGTCTCCTCACTTGGCTCGTCCTGCACAGGCCTCAGCGGAAGATAAGGAGCACAGAGCGCACCGGCTGGTGGGGCACAGGGGTGCAGAGCGGGGCAGGCCACTGCCGGACTGGGGCCGCACAGCTCGCGCTCTGCGCGTGAGGACTTGGACACTAGAGCGAGAAGTCAGACCGTCCTAGCTGTTCTCCAGGCTCGGCTCCAGCTTATCTGCTGCCTGCTGTGCTGCGCCCACGGCAGGGAAGACAAGATAACAGGCTGGTGCCAGCGCTGAGCTGCGAAGATCCACCCAGAAGGTGGGGTGGAGGGGAGCTGACAAATCCAGGAGGCATTTCTGAGAACCTAGCGGCGACTTCTTAGAAGCCGAGGGAAGGGTAGGGAGGACTCAGTCACCTCCAGCGTTTTCAGCTTGGGAAACAGGGCGATAATGAAGTGTTTAACAGAGCTGGAGCACGCCACTGCAGGCGTAATTCAGTTTCAGGATCCTGACGACACCCATCCATTCACAAACATTTGCAGTCCTGTGTGGTAGTTACTGTGCTCAGTGCTTATTATTCAAATGAGTCTCAAATGCAGCTTTGAAGAAAGGTTAGGAGATGTAATTTGAGATGCAATTCCACTTGCCCTCAACTCTTTAGCTGTCACTAACTCCATGGTTTTGCCCACACTATCTGTACTTGTATCCTTTCTCCTTTTAACTCTTAAATAATAACAGCTATGACATACCAAATATTTTCTCAGGCACCATACTAAACTTTATGGTCCAATAAGATGGTTCCTCTCACTGAGAGATAAGGAGCTTGAGGCTTAAAAATGACCAAGCATCTTGCCCAAGGTCTTGCAGCTGCCAGACCTAGTGACAGAGCTGGCAACCGCCCCCCGCAGCGCCCGGCCTCCTCACTGCCCTTCCCCGAGCCCTCCCGGCGTCGCGCTGCGTCCTCGCCGCCCTGCGGGTCCCGTGGGGCTTGGTTTCAACACCTCCTGGCGCACGCTGCCGTGCACGACAGTCATCATCACGGCGCGTGTTCCCGGAACTCAGTGTCTGTCCTCTCAGTGTACCAGGCTTTGTTCTACATATGGTTCCATTTAATCCTCCCACCACCCCTGGTTTTCACGTTCCTGCCACACTGCATCCCTCCCTCGGCACACAGGGGGGCGGGGGAGGTGTGCTGCCCACCCGCGCGCCCTCCCGTCCCCAGCACAGGGTTCTGCTCAGGCTGCGCGTCCAGTGGAATTCCGCACAGGGGCCCCTTGCGGGGAGCCAAGGCCTGAGAGACCGAATTCTAGGGGGAGTGAGCAGTCGGAAGTGAGGTGTGGCTGTTGTTTCCATTTTCACCGTCCTTTTTCATTTCCAGCCAAAGGACATTCTCACCAGTCTTTTGGATGCCAGGAGAGCAGGGCCCCAGATGGGACAGAAAGCAAGTAGGTACAATTCTGATTCTTGTCCTTACTTAACCTCTGGCTCCTCACGCGAGCCTGTTTGGACATAAGCTGCATACTGAATAGATTTTCCATGGAAATGTGGCATTACCAGAGAACGCTCCATTCTCCTGGCTGCCTTGGTGAGGCAGTTGGTACAGAACGCTTCCTCCCCACAACTGTCATCTTGGAGAAGCTGGGAGGGGCGCGGTTTGTTTCATTATTTGCTCTCCCTCAAAAGAGACCGAATAGCACCTCCAGACCGCAGCTGTTTCTCTCCCTCTTTTCCTTCACACTAAAGCACTGTTCCCCAGCCGTGTTTTGGAGTGTGATACTGATCTGAATCTATTTTTTAAGAAAACTTTTAGAGAGGGAGAGAAACATTGATGTGTAGTTGCCTCTCGCACACCCTGAACTGGGGACCTGGCCCACAACCCAGGCGTGTGCTCTGACTGGGATCAAACTGGCCACCCTCTGTTCACAGGCTGGTGCTCAATCCACTGAGTCACACCAGTCAGGGCAAATGTATTTGAGAACATTTTTTTTCAGGGTTGTAGTAAGTTGGTTCAACAATTGTAGTTATAAATTTGCCTAATTGGTTCCATACTAGAGGTTTAGGCCTGGATTGCAGAGGAATCTGTCTATGAGACCAATGCAAAGTGGGCTTTTCAAGATTTCATCTCATGGCCGTGAATTCTGGCCGACCAATACAGTGTGTGGGGGGGGGCAGGGGGTCTCCCCAAGACACCCCTTTAGGCAGCAAACAGATGAGGAAGGTGACTGATAGGGACAAAGTTTCTTAGAGGGAAAATATTCTCAGCTGCTTTAGAAAATGAATCACTGTTCAGATGTCCTCCTGAAAAAAAGGTATTGGTGGTAAAAACAAAAACAAAACTCAACAAAAAAACTGCCTTTAATTTGCAACTTGACCCCTAAGACAAACATCAGAGTGCAAGACTCTGATTCTCTCAAGTCTGGAGAGACAGTAAGATGGGGGCTCATGCGGGTGGCGGCAGGGAGGGGATGTCACATGTGACACCCTTAGGTAAGCCTAAAAGTCTCTGCAAAGGAGGTGAGACACCTACCTCTACCCGTATTTAAAAAACAAACAAAAGAACTCCAAGAAATTACTACAGCATTTAGGAAGGCAGCCTAAATGAATCCACCCAATAGGCAAGGATGTTCTAGAAGAATCCATCAGAGTCCTCCAAATGTAGTAGAAATCCAAATAAAATGGACTGATGGGGGCTCCTAGGAATAAATCCTTATTGCACAGTAATTTCACTTTACAGCTATATGAACCACCTTAATAGTCTAGAAAAGTAATGGGGTTCATTTTTTATTTCAGTTGCTTCACCGATTTCCCATTCTGCAGAAGCAAGAACTATGTTCCTGACCTAAGACTATTCTACTCTTTATCCTGTAGGAGGTCTGTTCTTCGGTTCACTGCTTTGACTGACTGCACCGCAGGGCCTTTTCCCTCAGATGAATGACTGACTTACCATTTGGTTCACACCTGCTACTTTTTCCCCCTCGGCGTTTCACACCCTCCATGAGGCAGTTAATACACCTTACAATTTGAAACGCGGGTTTGAATCCAGCTCTGAAATCTATGCAATTCTGAATGAATAACTTAATCTGAACCTCATTTTCTGTATTTCTAAACGGGGGTAACTACTTTGCCAAAGACTACAAGAGGCTCGGCCGTCATCACTTGCGTGTTGCTCTCTCCTCGCTCGCTTACTTGCCACCGCACCTTGGGCTGTGCTGTTGCTTGAACAGCTAATTTTTCTATAAAACCCTGAGTTTTAGTGGGCCCGTTTAAAAGGGCTAATTTCTTTTTAAAACAGATTTTCAAGTCACAGAGAAGCAATGCCACTGCTGTGCAAGCCCTGGACTTGGCTTTGGATGCAGGTTCCATTTTGTCAGTTCAGTTCGTATTATACTACAGTTACGAGACTGGGGGAGTTTTAAGGCAGAGACCTCCTCCAGTTGGGAGAATTATGAATGAGGGATTAAAATGGAGATGGCCTAAGAACCAAATCTTACCATATACGAAAAAGTTCAATGGGGAGAGGGACAAGAGAACATTTCTAAAGTAGATCGTATCAGGGCCGGGCATGTTTAGGTCACAGTAAGAAGATGGAATATAGGGTTATGTTTGAAGTTTATTTCATCCTAAGGTTGCTTTTATACCCTGGTATTTTTACAACTCCCTAAAAGTTCCAGGAAACCCTACATTTTTGTCACGGCTTCAGTGACGGTCGCATTCCCCAGGGGGGCATACTTCCTGGCGCTTGAGCTCAGCAGGGCCAAGGCAAACCCCCTGCCCAGCTTCACAGGTGCAGTTTACTAGATAGTCCTTATCTAAGTTTATGCTATTTATACATATAATGAGTCAGTTCAGTATTTTTACAAGTGTATCTTACTTGAATTTACTAGCCCCTGAATAAAGTTCAGACTTGTGATTATAACAACTTAAAACATTTCATGAAGGAATACAGGCAGAGTATCCTTACTAGACCTATTGCTTGGTCGAACTAGTACTTTCAACAGTTCCAGGCCTTGGTGAAATTTCTTAGCAGCCCAGCTTGCACAGGCAAAACCAAAGCCTTGGCGCCCTCTGGTGGTAGACTGGTTCTCACAGTCAGACAACTAGGAACAGGCAGGCGGGTAAGAAGGAGCACAGAAGCCACAGGATAATAAACATGGCACGTTTTCCTAGATCATCTTTACTTGAAGATTTTTTTTGGGGGTGGGGAAAGATGGGTAATGCAAAACATTTTATATTAAACAAATGCATATAATATTGAATAGAATATAAAATTTACATTGCTTTTTGAGACAAAGAGAGAGACATCAAAGACATTTCAAGGTAAGCTACCCATGGGCTTCAGGCTGTATTGCTAAACCCGGAGGAGGGGGACCCCTGCATGCTCACTCTGTTTTTGGGGGGCTGCTGCTTTGATAGAGAAGTCTGAGAAGCAGCAAGTTAAGTGCTTACTCATTTGGCAACATCCTAATGGATTACTTAAATACTTAAAACCACACGCTTTCTCATGTTAGAGTATTTTACCTGCTTTTAAAAGTCCTGAGTAAAGAGAAGCTTTATGCTTGAGTTGAAATTCATTTCCTTCTAAAGAACCCTGTGGACTGCATCACCTGATAGGAAGTCACAAGCACACTTTCCAAGGGTGTCGTAAGGAATGAAAAACAAACTACTCACCTTCTGCAACAACACAAAGAAAATAAAACAAAAACTGAAGAACAGAAGAGTATATACAATTAGAATGGTGTAATGATGTCCTTGAGGGACTGGCAAATGCTTAGCTTTAGAGAAGGGGCTACTGCTGCA
Organism: Pteronotus mesoamericanus; assembly: GCF_021234165.1. Classification (NCBI taxonomy): domain Eukaryota; kingdom Metazoa; phylum Chordata; class Mammalia; order Chiroptera; family Mormoopidae; genus Pteronotus; species Pteronotus mesoamericanus. The sequence continues at coordinate 768,297 of NW_026555299.1, read as the reverse complement.
GTATCTGCTTTTCATATTGTAAGTTTTCCCAAAAGAGTCAAGAATCCCTTTTGGGGGCGGGGGGGTGGGGGGAAGCCATATGCTTCCTTTCCAAATCTTGTCTATTCTCTATAATTGTTTTTCTTTTCTGCTGTTGGCGACAATTTATCACTTTGCAATAATAGACCAAAGGTGTGTATGCCTCATGTAGAGCTTTCCTAGGGCAATTTCGCAATGTGTTATCCTTTTAATGACATATGAGAGACAGGATTAATCAAACATGCTTAGAGCATATAATGGGAGGCAGATTCTGGTGGATGCTGCTGAAGTTTTTAGGGTCATGCCTTCCTTTACAGTCTGCCTTACTAATTTTCTTAAGTCTCATGGAACTATTTCTCTTTCTTCTCGGGATTATACCCTTCATTTCACAAAGCCCTGAATTAAGGAAGACTTAAATTGCATGACAACCTTTAAGAAAATGCAACTTTTTTCTTTCTGTGTAAGTAAATGAAGGGTCTGGAGCAAAAAACGTCCCATTTCAGAATAACTAAAGAGGGAATATTAGTGGTAAATTATGCTGTGCTGGGAAAAAGAACAAAAAAGGCAGACACCAGACACCTCCATTTTCCCAAGATTAAATGATTATTAAAAAAGCGCGCCACACTGTATAGAAATCAACATTCTCTCCCATAATTCTGTGCTCCTGGGACTATAGAAATGTCACTGTCCCTGTCCCACATCTTCAAATTAACATTCTCAGGTCACAACAATAAGTCTTCCCAAAGGGGACTTTCCGGAAAAACAAGCTATTTCCTCGGCTCATATTTCCCTGGAAAAAAAAAATAAATACAAATAAAGTGTAGTGTGACATGCGATCCTCCAGTGCAACTCAGCAGGGATCCCACTGGACGTGCTTTTGGGGGGCAGAGCAAAATGACCAGGACAACACCGGTGCTAGCGCTATAGAATAGTGATTTGTACTCTCTGACTCAGGCTAAACGTTTGTGGGACTAACTATAATTTTACCACGTGGATGAAGCAAAAATTTCTTTCTTATTGAGACAAAATTCCCAGTGGACTCTGGCTCTGCCACTTGCTAGCTGGGCTACCAAATTGAGTCAATATGTATCCAGTGCCCAGAACAGTCCTAACATTCAGTAAAAGGGCTAGCTTTTACTTATTTTTTAATGGAACAGTCAGGTGTTTAGGGAGTATACATGACACAATCTTACAATTACAGCTATGACTGAGGAGGCTCTGCAGTCTGACAGCCTCCACGCAGGTTCCACTCTTGCCAATAAAGGCTGTGTAACCTCGAGTCACATAACTGGTGCTATTTACACGTTCAAAGCCCGTTTCTTCATATGTAAGATGGGGTAATAAAATGCGGTACCTACCTCCTACAGTTATTTTGACGATTACGAGCTGATAGGAAGGAAGCTCGTAGCATGATGCCTGAGGTGGGCAGTACATCTATCAAGATCTGCTGCTGCCTTAAGCACTTACAGGACCAACTGTTCCCCAGGTAAGGTGTCTCATGTCCTAACACATTTTCTACCTGCTTTCTTCCTATAGGAGGGGGTTAGTTAGAAGGTAGGGAAAGAAGGGACCACCTTTCCTTTTAAATTGGTATAATAGGAGAGTGTAAAACTCAGAAGGAAACATAGAACGTTCATGTTTGGTCTCCACGAAAATCATTTGAGAGTTCTCGTGTGGCCTCACGGAGGGGCTTCTTGAGCGTGCACATTGAGCAAAAGGGACCAGAGAAGCTCCCAGGCCTCTTCATTTGACTTCAGGCTGGGGAAGCCTGACTCTGTGAACAAAGGTCTTCCACACATGTACACTAGTGCTATAATGTAACGCAACAAAGAGCTCCTTCACATACTTTGTTCTACAGTTCCATAAAAAAGTGTTTCCCACTCAAAAACAGCTTTAAATTGATGGCCATTTCAAGTGATCCTGTGTTAAATTTAGCACACAGCCATCCATTATTTTGGTTCCTAATAAAGCCTATATCTCAAAGCAATAACAATAAATTGGAATCTCAACAAATTCATGCACTAACAAGACTCTAGAAGAGACCAGCTCAAACAACATCATTGTGAACAAATAATGTCATAAACAATTTATTTCTCCATTTCCTTTCTAATACACTGTAGGAAAACACTTTAATATATAAGGAGAGTCTGAGAAGTTACAAAAAGGCGAGGCTGAGAAACAAAAATCTGAAACCAAGGCCATCATTTTAATAGCGAGACCACTATCCACCCAGAGCCTCTGTAACTTGAATGTGATCACTCAATGGCTTCTGGACCACATCTGGGGATTCCTACTTCTTCATTATCCCTCCTGATTTTCTAAGCAGCACATTTTACCACCATGCCCGGGTGACATATGGAACATTGTAAAGGGCACAGTACCTGGTAGCTAAAAGCTAAGCTACAGGAGTTAACCTGGGATTCCAGTGATGTTATTTTAAAAAATGAACAAAAACAAGAGTAAAATATATTTTGGGGTGTGGCAAAAGTGGAAGAAAAAGAGAGAAGTACCTCTTTTTGTAGCATGCACCAGCAATCTATCCAAGAATTGTACACTGGGGAGTAAGGAGGGCATCCACCAGCAAGCCTGAAACAGAACAAAAGATGAGCCATTCAAGTTAATATGTATAAAACTTTCTCTCCAGAGTTCAGTAAATCTCAAATAGTCAAAATAGTCTCCTGCCTAGACGTTTCCCTGAGGCAATTTAATGCTAATACATTTCCGTTATATTTAGGTTTTGAATCAATGAATAAACAAAAACTTGAATCAGTTATGTATTATCTAAAACACCTAGGTTTTTAATTTGTGGACATATGAAATTCTAGAACATAGCACTTATATGATTAAAGAGTAAGAAAAGGGGATTTAAAAATTAAGTGGTGTTTAAAAGAACCTTGCCCTGGCTGGTGTGGCTCAGTGGACTGAGTACCAGCCTGTGAACCAAAGGATCACTAGTTTGATTCCCAGTCGGGGCACATGCCTGGGCTATGGGTCAGATCCCCAGGTGCTCAAGAGACAACAACATATTGATGTTTCTCTCCCTATTTCCCTCCCTTCCCCTCTCTAAAAATAAATAAAATCTAAAAAAAATAAAGATATAATAAAAAAAAACCTAAATATAATAATGGATAGAAACAACAGTGACTATATGCTTTTACTCAGGTATAATCACTTCCTCTCCAAAAACTGTAAGAAATCATAATACGGTTAACTCATCCTTCAAGAATGCTCTGGGCTAAAATACGGCAGCTGCTCTACAAATCACAAAACAAACAGAATGCAGCATCATATGAAATATGGTAAATGGGCTCAAAATCCACGCAGCTTCCCATTTGATCCCTGTTTGAAAACAGTGATGTGCATGTCTAATGCTATACTGCACCAGGTACTGCAGTGGGACCAAGTTCTTCTGGATTGAATCGAGGGGTGAAACCTGTGCAGTTCCGTATGGTCACCTGGCATCTAGTAGCTGGAACTCAATGGTGCCCATCATCACACCTCCTCCCACCCCTCCTGCCCAGCACAGTGGCAGGTTAAGAAACTTTCCATGGACCAGATTTCCTGTTTTCCTTTCTTTAAAAGTTTCTCCATGAACTGCCTAGGAAAAACAGGTATAGGTTGTTGTTCAATCCCTGATATACCTGTCGTGGACAGAGAGAGAGAGAGAGACAGATAGAGCGGGGGGCGGGGGGGGGGGAGAAAGAAAGAAAGAGAGAGAGAGAGAGAGAGAGAGAGAGACTTCTTGTTCCACTTATTTATGCATTCATTGGTTGATTCTTGTATGTGTCCCGATCTGAGTTCAAACTTGTAATCTTGGCATATTGTGACAATGCTCTAACTAACAGAATCCCCTGGCCAGGGCTCTTTTGTAACTTTCAAAAAAAAAGAGGATAAAGATTTAAAATAAAGGAAAAATATGAAAATAAGAAAATTCGATAATTATCCTGCCCTTTTGAGAATAGGACCTATACTGGCAAATATGTGTAAGTACTTGACAAATATTATTCATGCCTTTCTCTATTCCAAAAAAGGAAATGAGCCCTGGCTGGTGTGGCTCAGTGAATTGACCTCCAGCCTGCGAAGTGAAGGGTCGCCGGTTTGATTCCCAGTCAGGGCACACGCCTGGGTTCCAGGCATGGTTCCCAGTTGGGGTTGTACAAGAGGCAACCAATCATGTCTCTCTCGCACACTGATGTTTCCTTCCCTCCTTCGCCTCTCTCTGAAGTAAACAAATTTAATAAAAACAGGAAATGAGGTAGCCGCTTATGATATTAATTAATGCCACTGCTGATACATGGGGCACATAGAGGAAAAAAATGAGGAAATCTAGTAACAGCATCAATTGTTTTTTTCTCCCCCAAGTTTCTACCAGGACTGCCCTGACTGCCAGGCAAACAGGCAGCCCCACTACCAGTGTAAGAAATGCAGAGCACTTACCCACAGTTGTTGACAGCCATAAGATTAGAGACAAGCACAAAGGGATAGGTCAACATACTGGCAAAAAACTGTAAAACAGTAAAAAGACTGCTAAGTAATCAGGCCATTCCCAGTCTTCTTTATTCTAACCTTTCTTCTCCCTCACAGTCTAGTGCCACTGGGGTCAAATACTCTGAAACTGGTTTTGTTTCCTCAGAATCCCAGGAAAGACTAAGTGCATCTTTGAGCCTAGAGACGCTTCCTCTCACTACACCTCTACAGCTAACATGTTAACTAAAGGCCAGAAGAATTCTCTTATTCTGTGACTGAGTCCTCACTCAAATAAAACTGAACTACAATACATAAGAGAAAAAGCAATATAACTAAATACAATTTCACCCCTGAAGAAAATAAGAAAACACAAGCGCCCTTCCAAGGACAATGGAAATGCCTTCAGAGGTCAAGCACCAGAGCGCTCCACGTGAGTAGAGAGCATGAGGTTCTCCACGGCGGGCCAGTGGGCTGCAGTGAGAAGCAGGCCTGAGAATCAGCAATGGCACTGCTCTGAGAAAGGCCCATGTCCCCCCGGGAGCTGAACGTGCTGTTTGGGCTTGTTATCGCTGTTACTGTGCGGCAAAGACTTTGGGTTGTTCTTCCCTCTGACAAACACGAACAAATCTGAGTTCCCTGTGAAACATCTGGTTGCTTTAAAGCAGTGATAACGCAGGCCAAATTTAAAATAAAACAATTCCTAGACGGCTAAAATGATTAAAAACAAAACAAAACAACTCACTCCTGTCACAGCTTGGGAATAACTTTTCATTTCATTCATGGTGGAAACCTAAAATAGGAAGAAAGCCTATATTAGAATGAGAAAAGAATTAAGCTGATATTAACAGCTAACTGTCCCCAACCGTATCAATATGTTCTATCTTTGAATTATCAGTTTGACAACTTGTAATTTTGAGGCTGAAAACGTCAAATACTGATTATGAGCATAAAAAGGCAATGGTCAAAATGATCAACTTGATGCAACATGAACAGACAAATTCATAGTAAATGAATTTGTAAGATGGCTCAGGAACAAATCTAATGGCTTCAGAATTTCAAAAGAGAATGAGATCGGTCAGCTTGTCCCATGTCCTAGAAATAGAGTCCCCAGAAACGACATTTACAGTGTCTGTGAGAGGCAGGTAACTACCTCTCTATATGCACCCGGCTGTGCACCAGATGCTTAGAGATCAGTCTCTACACTCAGGAAGCTTGTAACATGGATTTAGTCCTACCCCCTGGGTGTGTTGTTTTCCACGATGCTGTGGGGCTGCCCGTGTACACAGAGGCCCACGACGGCTGAGGGGGCGGAAACATTACTTCTAGGAAATTAGGCTTGGGATTCCCCAAACCCCCCAGACGGAGGTCTCTGGAAAGCCCAACACGAGTCCCCTTAGCACTTCAGACCAGACGAAACACGCTGCATACACTGTAGAACCGTCCTGCTTCACGGTGCCCTCTGAAGTCAGGTGCTGATAAAGAGGTGGCCTCCTCGCAGCACAGGGTCAGAGACAGATCCCCTGGGCTAACTCGGCTATACCCTAGAACTCTCTAGGTGCCTCTCTCTACCGTAAACAGAATAGGTTGTCCCATCAGTTTTCGAAAACCTGACTGATGTTTAGTTACGTAGTGCCGAGCCTGGCGCATGAAGAACTGCCGTCTTCCTTTAAAGCTAACCCGGCTGCTGGGCCAGCAGCCACACACCACATCAAGGTCGCAACCTACCCCGCTGTCCAGTGCGTAGGTGTTGACGAGGTAGGCCAGTGAGTTACAGAGCCACAAAGAAATGATGTCACCTAGGAGGCGAGGAATAAGACCCCTACATGAAGAAACAATAAAAATAAGAAACAAGAAATATGATCAGTAAAAAGTTCATCCACTCAATACAAGCACTTCCCCAAGAATTAGAGCTTTCGAAACATCCTAGAGAACTGAAAAGACATGAAATACCAGAAGCTAGCCCTCGCAACTAGTTCGTTCTAGGTGATACAGCTGTACTTGAGGCTTACCGCCAATGCTTTCATTCCTATTTTTAAAATGCAGGTCAGCTACACTCCTCTAGGCTGTGGCCAGTGGCTCACCTAACTATTAATAACCAAAAGCAGGGAGGCCAAAAATGTGCCCACTTTGGAGAAGAGACTTAAACATGGTTTTTGCTAAACTGTATTTGACATTTAAACTTGGCAGGGCAAAAGGTGAAAAAAATTACAAAATGAAATTGGCCCAAATACAGGTACGGGGAGAGATATAAAAGCCCGTGTTTCGAGAGTCTCAGCGACCCCAGCAAGGCAGCGTGTGACAGTGGGACACACATCGCCCTGAGGCCTGAGGCCCAGGGTTCAAACGCCACCCCTTTTGCTCAGCAGCTCTTTGGTCAGCAGGAAATGGACTCCCCAGAGCACCCATTTATTTTTAAATCTCTAAAATGGGAACAATAAATGGCTGTTTTGCCCATCTTCCAGATAATTTATGATACACGAATAAAATCAGTTATGTAGAAACTCTCTGAAAATTAATAATGACCATTTATTTAATAATGAAGTTATTACTATTTTTAAAACAAACAAATATGGGAGTTCTTCCAAAGTAAAGTCCAGGGAATTAATACAGCCTTGTAAATACGTATTCTCTCAGGATAAAGAAGCTACATATTAGATGATTTCCCCCTTTTTCAAAAATTAATTTTCCTTATTTTATCAACAGTACATACTGGAAACTTACTATAAGGGTAGAACCTTGGAATGAATTCCTTTGTTAAAAAAACAAACAAAACTCTCATTTCAAATGTTTTAGATAACCAGAAGCTAAGTCTGGGATCTAGGTCAGCTGGGTCTGAACAGAGCTTGAACATGAAGTAAACCCAGAAAGCACATTTTCCTCAAGGATTAAATAAAGAGCCAGGCCCTTATTTTCATTAAGCTTTCCACTTATAAAAATCACACACACACAAATCAGCAATTTACTCACGCAAAAAATCCTAGTATGCCTTCTTCCCGATAAATGGTTACTATGGAGTCACAAAGTCCACTATGTACACCGGGGAAGGAAAGGTAAAACACATTAAGATTATTTTGAAGCTATTTTTAAAAAATGTTCAATTATCACTTTTTGACAAGGTCAAGTCTACACCCTCTCACCCCTTCTACCACCCTCATTCAGCAAAGACAGTTGAATTGAGACACAGAAGTGGAGATATTACTACCTAAGGATGTAATCACATGGAGTCAGTGTGAATTCTGGCTGCAGAGGCTTTGTAACTTATTTTGAGATCCCAGGTGGGCTCCTAAACCTGCCTGGGTCATTTTCTTCTATTTACTGGTTTTTGTGCAGATCAAATTATATAAAATATATTAATTTGTTCTATAAACTCTAAGGTAACATAACAACATAAAGAACTATTATTTTAATACTTTGGCTTCAACAGATCTCCCTGAATACTTGAAAACAAAAACACTTACCAGTACTTGGATTCTCTGCCAATGAATTGTACCATGGATCTCAGAGTGATCACTACAGAACACAGAGAAAAAAATTTTTAAAACTACATTAAGATAAATTTTGACCGACCTAAAAAATAAATAAAAAGGGGTTTTTCCACCTAATGAGACCCTTTGCTACGTGGCTAGATTGGATAAAAGCCAAAGCATGCAAGCAAACAAAGAACACGCAGGCAAGGCACTCTACTGAACTCCCAAGTCAACCACCCACGCTGCCAGGAGAGCGCGCATTATAAAAGGAAGGTAAGAAATCAGACTGCAGGTATGGACCGCAAACATACCGTGGAAGGGATGTGTGATGAGGGTAGCAGCGGAACGAGCCATCATCTCTCGTGTTGTCTAGAAACAATCAACACACACTTCTGAATCTAAATAAATGACACTTAGATTCCTGTGAGATGGTAGGTGGGTGGGTGTTGTAGAATAGAAAGTGAGCGACACAGCACCCTGTCCTGGAGTCAGGAAGAAGCAGCCTGAATGCGTACAATATAACACATTGCCATTCTATCGTACCTTTCGCTCATGGATTTCAATGTCGTTATAGTTACTTCTCAAAATTTCCCTGCAAAGATTTCTGTTACCTTCTCAATTTTACAGATAAGAAAAACAAAAGCAAAGAAGCAGGCAGGGTCACTAGCAGACTGTCACTGAGGGAATAAAACTATGAGGCCTGTATTTAGATCAAGCTGCTCTCTCGCAGTGCGCAATTGCAGAGACTCTGATACCTCCGCTGGACAGATGCCAGGCTCTGTTTAATCCGCCTCAACATCTCTGTGGGAAAAGAACTTTGGTGTGTTTTTTGAACATGACCCTATAAACCTGCCGTCATCTTAGAGCTGTTACATTTATCCCACTTCATCTTTCTCTTTACTGGGCTCCACAAAAGGCCAGTAAAGAAAATTAAATCACAATACTTGGAGGCAGTTATAAAACAGAGCAGGTCTCTCATTCATCTTTGCATTTAAACATTGTCTTCTATCACTTAGTTAAGACACTCCTCACTCCTATGCCGGCGGTAGTCCTGAAAAGATCCTACGATTGGCTAACTGAAGGTAAGAAAATAAAAACAGATTTCCTTGAATATTTGAAAACAAAAGTATTTACCTCTACTTTTAAGTAAATTCCCTTCATAAAACTTTATAGAAAACCAAGTTGATTCATCTTAGTAAGGTTTGTTTGGAATACATATTTTAGACAACAGCATTTACTGGAAAATTGGGAACTCACTAAAGACAATTGGACAAGGTAAAGACTAAGAAGTAAAAGAGTAGTTCTAAAAGCCATCAGTGTTAAGTCGGGAATGAAACAAACTCTAACGGCAGAACACGGGAGTGGGAGTGGGAATGGGTAATGAGTATTCCAAAGTCAGAATAACGTTGTAAAAGCATTTCTGGATATATAATATCTAAACACAAGGGGTCTGGCCACTATTTTAACACTTTCGTGCCAGAGGATTTCAGCTCTACCGGAAGACTTTCAGTAGAAATCTCTTCAATTCAAAGATGAAATGAGCCCTGAGTGGTGTGGCCGAGTTGGTTGGGTGTCATCCAACAAAGCGAAAGGTTGCCAGTTTGATTCCTGGTCAGGGGACGTGCCTGGGTTACAGGTTCAGTCCCAGAAGGTGGCACGTGCGAGAGACAACCCTGATGTTTCTCTCCCTTTCTCCCCGCTTCCCTCTCTCTAAAAATAAGCAAATAAAATCTATTTAAGAAAATGAAATGAATAGGCAAAATTATTTCCTTGAAATGCATCTATTCCAAATAGCAAGCAAAGCTTTTCCGCTCTCTTTTTATGTTACACGTATAGTAAAGCCCAAATTAAATTATGTTAATTATGTTTCATTTGGAGCAGACACTGCACATACAGGCCCGATGATCCTGGTTCTACCACTGCCACGCTGTACACCCTCTGATGTAGGGGCATCGCACAGGACATAACATCTCTTACCTCCTTGATAACTCGGTCGAAGGAAGATGACCCTTCTTTCTGTATATTTCCAGGTCCTAACTCCTAGAAATGAAATAAAAGACAGATATCTTGATAGCTGTAAGTACAACTGTTCAAACAGGAGCCCACCCTGTACGCCACCACTCACTGAGGTGCAAGGGCAACTGCCTGCTCGTCCCTTCCCCTGAAGAGGACCAAAGGGCAGTAACCCGCAAGGGAAACAGGCCCATGCATGCAAATCAGCTCCAACCTACCTCAACCTTGTCACATTCCTGGTAATGCTGCAAAGGAAGAGGAAGGAAAAGAAGGGATGATTAGGGCTATTACAGTGTCACCGGGAGAGGACATCAAATAAAAACTCTATTGTTAGAAAGTAAAAGCTGATTTTTTTTTTTTTGCTGCAAATCTCCAATTATCTTCTAATTCTAATTAGTTAATTGTAAGTATCTTTAAGACAATTTTGTTGCTAAGTTAAACATACTGGACAGCTGAAGGGACAAGCAAATGCTCACGAGGACTCTCATCTAAAAGAAGAAAAAGGAAAACAAATACCCAAGGACATCATTTACTAAACATACATTTAATAGAAAACAAATATGTAAAAACATAGCCTGGGACTAAGGCTACGGAAAAAACCTCATGGCCTTTTTATGGAAAAAGCAGGACCAATACCAAATTAGGGCAAGACTCTTTTCTTCACTGTACAAAAGAACAGAGAATTGGTGTTAAGTCTGAATAGCTGAAATCGCCCCACTTTGTCTTTTGTATCTATTTCCAAAACAAGTAAGAGAGATTGTTTTCCTGTATCAGAAAAGAGAACATGAATACCACTAGAGCTCAGACTATACTGAAAGAGGAAATATTATTTGTTGGATATTTCAGAAATAGATAGGCTAGGTGAAAAGAATGAATCAGACAATTAAGCTCCTAGTCACATTAGATTTAAAAAATGGACACCACTTTCTTTTGTAAAAAGAATTATGTTTTTAAAGATCAGAGGCAAGAGCCTTGACCAGCGCAGCTCAGCTGATTGGGAGTCGTCCCTCAAAGCCAAAGGCTGCTGGTTTGACTTCCAGTCAGGGCACATGCCTGAGTTGCAGGTTCGATCCCCAGTGAGGGCACGTATAAGAGGCAACTGACTGATCTCTCTCTCTCTCACATCGATGTTTCTTTCTCTTTCTTTTCCCCCCTCCCTTTTCTTCTCTCTAAGACTAATAAATAAAATCTTTAAAGAAAAAGAATAAGAAAATAACTGAAGGGTGAAACAGTTTCCATGTGAGGAACTAACTGAAAAACCTCTCCAAATCAAATCAATGAAGGCTGAAAAGCACTTAAAATCTAAGCCACTTACATCATGCAACTATTTAATAAAATCATGATTTGCTCATCAGAAGATAATACATTAGAATTGGGGCAAATGTTAAAGCCTAAAAAAGTACAAGGAGGCTGTACTGAGAACTAATTAAATAAGCAATTATTAAACATTTGAAATTTCGCACATCTGATATATTATACAGGTTGAAAGTACTACACAGATTTGGTTAGCATACACTGCTACATTTCTGATTTATAACACAGAGGATAACACCCTTAGGATGAGGAGGAGACAGAATAATGCTCTAAAAAAACCTACCAGTTTTATATTCTCAACCATACTCATGCTGAACAACCTTCCATGGACTGTTCTACACAGTACGGAATTTGTATTCATAACACCTTTATAAATAGAGCAAAGGGCAATGCTGTTTTATGTACATTGTAATTGCTGCAACTGAAAAACCAGTACAATCAAAATTATGTTTTAGCATTTGAAGTTAAAAGAAGCTGGTGAAACAAAAGCATCACTAAAAAATAAATGTAACTTTGATGTTTTTAAAAACATTGAGATGAAACATCTCAAACATGCAGAAAAATTAATAATTCACCTACATATCTGCCACCAAGGTTAAATAGATAGAACATTTTGTCCTTTTTGCTTAAGATCTCTTGCCTTTTTAAAATAAAATTCCACAAATATAACTAAATTCCCCCTTCACCTCCCCTTCCTAAAAGTAACCACTAACCTGCAATTGTGTATACTTTAGTGAGGGTTTTTTTTTTTTAAGATTTTATTTATTTATTTTTAGAAAGAGGGGAAAGGAGGGAAAAACAGAGGAAGAGAAACACTGATGTGCGAGATGTATATCGATTGATTTTCTCTTGCAGGCCCCCAACTGTGGACCTGGCCCCCAACCTAGGTCTGCGCCCTGACTGAATCAAACCTGCAACCTTTCGGTTTGCAGGCCGGCAATCAATCTACTAAGCCACACCAGCCAGGGTTGCATTAGTGAGGTTTAAAAAAAACCCAATCTCTCAGCCCTGGCTGGTGCGGCTCAGTGGATTGAGTACTGGCCTGTGAACTGAAATGTCCCCTGTTCGATTCCCAGTCAGGGCACATACCTGGGATGCCCTCCTGGTTCCTAGCTGGGGGTGTGCGAGAGGCAACCAATTGATTCAGTGTTTCTCTCTCTCTCTCTTTCTCCCTCCCTTTCCTTCCCTCTAAAAATAAATAAATGAAATCTTTAAAAACACCTATCTAATTTATGCAAATATAACACAGATATGGAAACAGTGCACAAAATATAAATGTACAATGCAGTAAATAATGAAAAGGCAAATAACCACATGCCCAGGTCAAGGAAGGTCATTTTCATTACCCCAGAAGCCCCATGCATGGTCCCTCTTCCTCTCCCTCTCCCTCTCCCCACAGATAAACACTATCTTGACTTTTATCTTGTTTTGGTTTTTGTTGAAAATATATTTGTAATTTTACTAGAAATCATTTTACTAGACATTAACTCTAGAAATGAGAAGAAAATAATTTCTGAAAGAGTTTTTCAATCAGCTTCCTTCCTCCTCCACAGAAATAAAATAAGCTATACGATCAAATAAGTGTATTTAATTTCTATACAGGAAATCAAATAAGTGTATTTAACATTTACACAGAACAACTGGTTCAGAGGAAGAAGGTTGTTTATATCAAAATCAGTCACTTCATTTCACACAAATTCCCCTTGCTTCCCAGGAAACAAATTAAGAATGGGTATTTCATGTAAATGTTTTTCAAGATAAAGAAAGGCCATGGTTATAATACTTTTGGAATTGCTCTTGATCAGTAGAACAAACTGCATAAAAGATAATCTAAATCTTTGGGGGTATTAACTAATTCTCTTACCTGTAAAACTTTTCCATGGACCACAGTCCCAAGAACTCCTGAGCACAGTCTTGGAGTAAGGCCTGTGAACAATCCACGCTTCCCATCGATGCTTGCAATGTGCTGAGCTACAAACACAAGTCAGAGATTTAAATTCTAGTTGAAGAAAATGGTAACAGATATTTCAAGGAAATATGCTTTCTATGTATTTTATTTCAATAACTCCTGCCTGTCATGATCCTTAATGCCATCCAGTTCCAAATAAATCAGAGATACTTACCATAAGCAAAGAGACCAGGAAGCTGACATACTTGCCGCCCAAAAATATTTCGTCCTATTGTTGGAGGAAGAGGTTCATATCCCACCTTTCAAAAAGAGAGAATATATCAATACTAAGCAATATTCCCATGAATGCCCTGGTTGCAAGGTCTTGAATTAAGAGCAAAATTAGAGTTATATTTAGCACAAGTTAAAATGCAGCGTATGTTTTCAAAGGCAATGATGAAGCATCATCCTTACCAGGTTTTTATTTTGTCAACTGATAAGACTGGTTTTCTTTTGGTTCAAATTCTATAAAGTATCTCTGGCTGGTGTGGCTAAGCGAACTGAGTGCTGACCTGTGAACCAAAGGGTTGCCAGTTCGATTCCCAGTCAGGGCACATGCCTGGGTTGCAGGCCAGGTCCCCAGTAGGGGGCGTGTGAGAGGCAAGTGTACATTGATGTTTCCCTCCCTTTCTTCATCCTTTCCCCTCTTTCTAAAAATAAATAATCTTTAAGAAAACATAAAAAAATTCTATAAAGTAAACTATTTAGCTGAGATAGACTAATATCAAACTGAAAATAGAATAAGGGAACTTTGTGTTAGGAAAACAAATATTTACTGAGGCAGTTCAAAAATATTTTCTGAAGAAAATCTAGCACATTTCATATATTTGGAGAAAATGAGAAGACTGAGCTATTAACTTCCTATTTGGTTAGCAAGATAAAGCACTCAAAAGGCAAATGCAGACGTAGCTGAATAATTACAAACTAAGGCCACGCAGAAGAGCAAACTGTCGTTCACAATCTAATGAAGGGCATTTTAGAGTTACTGATTATCAAGTTGTTTCTATAATAAAGTCTTTTTAGTATTAAAGAGACACTTGAGAGAATGAAAATGCTATAAGACATGGTTTGGACTCTACTACTGTGATTGTTAACCTGCTCAATTAAGTAACTCCTGACTGAGCTCCCTGAGAGTTATTGTGCAACTCTTCTTAAAAACTGCGTATTTGGGAATTTCACTGAAACCCGAGACACCTGGCGAAACAGATTTTGTGTAATTAGGATTAAGGATATTCAAGTCTTTGAGGCAAGAGCTTTGACCGTCATAAGAAAACCCTACCTTCTGGAAAAGTACTGAGCAATGGGCTCATACAAGATTTGCTGTCATTGCAGATACTATGTAGCTACTAATGTGCCAATTCTGGTTTAGGCAACACAGTATACTTTTCAATCAAAGCCTTTTTCTTGATACAAATAACTTAATTTGGATTGGCATCAACTCAAGAATAAGAAATGTGGTTCTCTCTAGTGTCTTGCATATTTTTGCCAGAAAGGCAGATTGTGTGGACAGCAGGGCTTTTAAAAGCTGCTCCCTACCTTGGCGCAAGGCACGATGTCATTAGCTCAGCTCTCAATAAAGGTTTAAAAAATGAATGACCTGCCCATCACGGGGAAATTTACAAAGGCAACTGCTATACTATTTATCATCCGCTAAAACCTGGCTTACTTGCCTGTGAGGATAAAATATCACTTAATTTCTTTACAGTAGATTAGAAACTAACATATATGCTTAAACTCACTAAAACACTTTCAGCTGAACTGATTTCCAGTTCAGACAGATGTGATTTTCACTGTCAGGAGCCATACGGGCTGCTGTTTGTTGAGGGCGCCCAGGGGATCCTTCCGAAATTTGACTCGGCCACCACTTCGTTATCACTTCTGAATGAGCTCCTGTGTTTATCTGGGTGGGTATCTGGTGCTAAAATCTCGGAACGGAATAGCAGCAGTAACAGTAGCAAAAATAAATAAATAAAAATTATGCTAATAAAATGTTGGCTCCCCTCTAATTTCAAATTTCAACAGATTCCGTGTCTTGAGTTTGGGACGGGAAAGGAGGTGAATGCTAATTCCAGAGGGGCCCGAGGGTAGGTTTGGGAAGCCCTTGGTGGAGACCGGCCAAGATCAACCTCAGGGAAGAAAAAAACAAAGTTCAGAGGAGCCACCGGACAAGGCTGGGCGGCAGTTGGCTAAGGGGAATGGAGCGGGCCTCACCGCTTGGCGGAGGGGCGAGAGCTCGGGCACGCCCGCAGGATGTGGAAGGGCGGCGGGCGGTGGACGTTGCCCCTGCGGGGAAGGACGGGGCAGCAGAGGAGTAGCATCTCGGGAGACTGAAGGCCCGGGAAGGCTGGAGCCGATGCTCAGGAGCCGCGGGCAGCGGCGACCGCAGAGGGTGCCGGGCGGGGAAAGGAATGGCGACGACTCATACCTGAATGAGCACCTTCACGTACATGAGCGGCTGGGACAAGATGGTGAGACCGGAGCCCAGGAGCACCTGACTGGCCGCGTCCGCCATGATGGCACCCGCGGACCGACAGACAGACAGAATCACCGAGCGACCGAGCGGGCCCCAGGTCACGTGCCAGGGTCGCCAGCTTCTCTGGCCCGCCCGCGGCGCGCGCGCACGCACACCGCGGCGCGCGCCTCCCCGCCTAGTCCCCGCCTACCGCCCCGCCCTGAGAAACGGCTAGCGCTCGCGCGGTCGCGTAGGGGTCTGGGCGGGGCTTACGGGCCCGGGGCGCATGCGTTTCATGAGGAGATCGGCGCCCTCCACTAGAAACGGCAGTTTCTCTTGCGCCTGCGCAGACAGGAAGCACCAGGAAGAAGAACGGGCGTGGCAGTGGGGTGTGTGTGACCCTGACAGCTAAGGCAAGGTCAAAAAAATAGTAAGAATTGACAGGATTCTTCATTGTGACTCGCCTCTGCACTTTGTATCAACAACACAAGGCCCAGAGGGTATTCAGCCTCAGAACCATTCAAAACATCTACTGGCCAACAGAAACTAGTTCGATATGCATCAGTGCGTTGCTATGTATGCATTCATTCAATTAATGTTAACTTCTCAGAAATGCCTTCTCTGATCTCTCATTTCCCAGTATATCGTTCTGCAACACATATCGTTGCAATTTATGTTTGTCTCCTCCCCTAGAATATAAGCTACGTTCAGGAACCTACACAGCATTTTTCATTGTCTATTCAGCCTAGCACATAATAGGTTCTCATGAATGAACAAATACTTTATAGCCCATCTTGCTACAGGCTATTAGAGACAAAAAGAAAAAGGCATTATCCTTACCCCTTCAGCCCCCAAACCAGCCTGGCATGGAGAATGAAGTATGGAGAAGACTTGTATTTAGATCCTGGCTGTCTCTTGTATCCAAGTGATTCAGAATTCATTTTCTTTTGTTTTCAGTTTTTGTATCTAAATCAAAGAGTAACACTGGTACCTACCTCTCGGGGTTATTGATCATTAAGTGAAATTGTGTACAGGAAAAGATTTTTTAAAAACTGTATTAAAATACAAAACAGTTTTAATTAATATTGCCCTACACTCAACACAGTGCTAGGTTATATTGGGAGGCAGTTTACAGAGCAGGAAGGAGCATAGTCTTTAAAGTCGATGGACCTGCTCCAAATTCCACTTGTACCAGTTATTAACTGTGTGACTTTAGGCAAATCATAAGACCTCTTTGAATTAGCATAGTAATGTCTACTTCATATTGTTGCCAGAATTAAATGAGATCAAAGGTCCTGTAACTATCCCTCCATTTTCCAATTCTAATTATGGCACTTGCTAGTTGAGAACTTTGGTTGAGTCATTTAACCTGTTTGTGCTGCAGTTGGGATAAATAAACCTCCTTCAATGGTTCATTGTGATGAGTTTCAAAAGCATTCTGACATTCTCTCTCCCCCCTTGCTTTATTTCCCCCCCTAGCCTTTACATCTTCCAAAATACTATTTAATTAATTTTTTAAATTTGTTTCCCTCCCCACCCTAATACTAGAATGTGAAGTCCAAGAAGGCAGGGGTTCCCCCTTTTTTTTTTGTTGACTGCTGTATTCTTGGTGCCTGGAATAGTACCAGGGACATAGTAGATAGTCAATAAGTATTCGTTGGAATAATTATTTCTGTGGAAACCTCTGGGACTTACTAGGGAGTGGGTGTCAGCTTTCTTTCCAGGTCCAGGCTGCTCATTCTTTCTCCGAGTCCTTCATGTTCCTCAGTTAACTACAGATAAGATTATATATCTCCTTTACTTCCTCTTGTATGTTCTTTTTAAACTGCCTTAGTCTCAACTGTTGTTTTAATTAGGACTTTATGTGTGCAAGTGATGTGAAATCCCACCCAAACTTGTTTGGGGTGGGTGGGGGAGGGAATTTATTGATTCATGTAAGCAGATGACTTCAGGCACGGCTGCCGCCAGGATTTTAAAGGATGTGACATAGACTAGGCTTTCCTTTATCTCTCAGTCCTGTTTCTTGATGGGCTTTATTCTCAGATGGGATCAATCCTCAGGGAGGCCTTGTGCAGCTCCCACAGTCCTAAGACCAGGCAGTGGAGCTACCCTCAACCCAAAGTTCCCCACAAAGATCCTGAGGAGCTGGGTTGGGTTGCAAACAGGCCCTGGAACTCACTGTGATCAGAGGGATAGGACATGCAGCTTAGCTGTGGCATAGACCACATGCTCTCCCTTGGAGCTCAAAGGGAGCTTATGTCAGTGGGAACCTACCCAAAATACATGGTGGAGAGTGGCACCATTTCCCCCACAGAAAAGTTGGGGTGCTGATATTAAAAAAAAGCTAATGATCACTGGATAGGCAAAAATGGCATCATATTTCTTAAATATAATGGTGCTATGACAGTTAATTTCTGCCTGAAACTTGGCAGGTTTTCAGTAAGTGTTGATTCTCACTTCTTTAACCAGTCAACAGTTATTGAACCTACTGTAATTTCCGGTTCTGCTTCACATACATCTGATTCTCAACAACTTTGTGAATGAGTGAGCAAGGGATCATTTCTGCTTTTAAAGATGAGAAGACAACTCCAGAAAGGTTAGTGACTCTACAAAGATATACAGGTAGAAATACAGCTGCCAACATAATGTTGGGAGCTCCATTTTATATCACATGAATAGTGCAGAATGAACAATCTAGTTAGGGACAGAAAGCTAAGACACATGAAACTGTTGAGGACCAAACTTTATCACCAATGCACAGGGAAAGGAGAAATCTGTGAGAATAGATTTAGATCTGAGTGGGCTTCATAGAGGGAGTAGGAATTGAACTAAAGTTTTAAGGAGCAAATTCATTCATTCATTCACTCTCATTCAACAAGTATTATTTGAGAGCCTTTATCTGGTTGTTAGGTCCCGGCTGGGGGAAGCCACATGAGCAGTGGTGGAGGCAGATGGAAGCATGATGTCAATGAAAGAAAACGTGTAGCAGAATGGGTTGGGGTTGAGGTCCAAGAGGTGAGAAAGAAAGGTCCTGGAAGTTTTGATCGCGAGGCCAGAGGGAGCTCTATCGGTTTTTAAACAGGGAACAGATGGTACAAACGGGAAGGTCGCCTGGCTGGATGTCAGGAACCCAGAAGTGTATCCTTATTTGCTTTATGCTCTTGGGTACACGCCCCTCTCCAGGCTTGTTTTCCCATCTGATAAAATAGGGAGGCCGAGGAGCTCCAGTGTACCACACAGGTGAAAATCTCTGGGTCTATGCGGCTTCAACAGGTGAGTCCTGGACTCGTGATAGGATGAACTGGACAGCAGAGGTGCCATCTTGCATCTTTCCTGCCAACACCCTCATCTATGTGCCTGCTTTCCTGTCTGACCCTTCTCTCCCCTCCCTAGACAGGAGACATCTGCTTCCTCTCTCTTATTCTCTTCTCTAGTCCTTGGGCTTTGGGACTCACCAGGCCTCAACATTGTATTTTCTTCTGTAAATGATTCACATTGGCTTAAATAATATAGCATATCTTTGTTTCCATTACAGGAAGACATGAGTTCATGCAGTCTTCTGAATGGAGAGTCCATGACTCAAGGATGTTATCAAAGACCTGGATTTGTTCCTCTTTGGGCTGATGGCAAAGTGGCTGCTGCAGTTTTTGGCCTCATATCCAAACACTAACGTAGTCAAAGAAAGGAGGGTGAGGGGGTCTTTTTCCATGGCTCTCATTTTGGAGAAAGAAAACTTTTCCCAGATGCCTCCCCTAGCAGACATCTCATGAATCATTGGGCAGAAGTGGGTCACTTGCCAGTGGTTCACAATGCAGGTGAGGGGAGTG
Organism: Pteronotus mesoamericanus; assembly: GCF_021234165.1. Lineage (NCBI taxonomy): Eukaryota > Metazoa > Chordata > Mammalia > Chiroptera > Mormoopidae > Pteronotus > Pteronotus mesoamericanus. The sequence continues at coordinate 748,791 of NW_026555299.1, read as the reverse complement.
TTCGACAGTCTTTGCAGAGAGTTGCGATGGTTTCCCGCTTGAACGAACTGGTGTGTGACCCCCACCCCGGCTGGCCGCCCAGATCCGCCCTTCTGCCCCCTCCCCACAGTGCCCTCGGACGGCCCCAAGGCCCCTGCCACGGCTCCAGAGCAGCGAAACCACTTGTCCTCAGCCGCCTGTCCCTAGCCACCCATCATGATGACCACGTCTGCCTCGCAGGTGCACCGGAAGTACCACCAGGACTCAGAGGCCGCTATCAACCGGCAGATCAACCAGGAGCTCTGCGCTTCCTCCGTCTACCTGTCCGTGTCTTAGCACTTTGACCGCGATGATGTGGCTTTGAAGAACTTTGCCCAATATTTTCTTCACCAATCTCATGAGGAAGGGGAGGGAACACGCTGAGAAACTGATGAAGCTGCAGAACCACTGAGGTGGTCGAACCTTCCTTCAGGATATCAAGAAACCGGACCATGTTGGCTGGGGAGAATGGGCGGAACACAGTGAGGATACATGCTCTACCCTTGTAAAAAAGTGTGGATCAGTCACTACTGGACTTGCACAAACTGGCCACTGGGGAAAAGAAATACTCTCATTTGTGTGCCTTCATTGAGATTCACTACCTCGATGAGCAGGCGAAATCCATCAAAGAATTGGGTGACCATGTAACCAGCTTGTACAGGTTGGGGGCCCCTGAGTCTGGCGTGGCAGAACATCTCTTTGACAAGCTCGTCCTGGAAGACAGTACAGAGACCTAAGCCATAGGCTGCCTTCCCACAGCCATGGGCGGGGAGCGCGCGCGCGCGCGCGCGCGCGCACACACACTCTTCCCTGGTCACCAAAGCAATATGTGCATGTTGGAGTTACCTTTACCTTTCCTATAACTTGTACCAAATCGTCTACTTATGTCTCTCATTTGTACCATTCCTTCAAATAAAGTAATTTGGTACCCCCCCCAAAAAATCCCCAAACCAAGGGGTGATTCTCTCCCCCAGAGACATTTGGCAATGTCTGGACACAGCAATAGTGTAGCTGTTGAGAAATCCTGGCATAGTCTAAGGTGTGTTATCTTTTAAAAATTCTCTTAGATTTGATTTGATAATATGTTATATGGTATTTACGAATTGAAAAATCTCGTGAGATTGTTGTTATTTTCTTTTTCTGTGCTGACTCTGCCATTTGGTATCAATATTATTGATTTTTGAAAAAAGGAGCTTTTCTTTTTTTAATCCTCTAAAACAATTTAAGTAGCATTGTAATTAATCTCTTTCTTAAAGTTTGGTAGAATAACCCTGTGAAACTATCTGGGCTTGGTGCTGTTTGACGGGTGTGCTTTTTGACAACCTTCCCTATTTCTTTTAAGGCAATTAGTTTCAATTTTCCATCTCTCTTGACACTTTATGTAGAAAATTATTGATTTCCAAATTTAATTACATGGAGCTAAGTAAAGTAGCCTCATGCTTCCTTTTATATGTGCTGAATCTGTGCTTAACTTCCTATTAGTCATTATTTATTTTGTGCATTTATATTCTTGCTTTTTTTTTCCTTATGAGGTTAGCCAACACTTTAACTCTTTTATTGCTCCCTCTGCCAAAAAAAGGTCAGTACAGTGTTGGACAAAAATCAATGAGAGCAAATGAAAGGTCTTGCAGCTAGCTGGCAGATAAAAGCAGAAGTTCTAATGCAGAAGATAGGAAAGGTAGAAAGAAGAGGGATAAGCAGGTCAGCCTGGCAGGGTCAGGCCACACACACAGCTCAGGCAGAGAGAAGACCCTGAGGCAGCAGAGAGTGAGTGACGCTCCTGACTTTCACCGCAGAGGGGAACAAGCTTCTGCAGCCCAGCTACATGACATGAGCTTATTACGTTTGAGAGATTACAAAGATGGCTATTTTTAGAGCCAAGCTTGCTTGTTAAAGAAAGGATTTTCTTGTTCAAGAATATGCATTTTGTCCTTTACTGCCTTGCCCGCCCTTGGCCACTGGCCCAGGAGAGGCTCATGAAATTGAGGAAACGCTCTGGACTCCCTGCCAGGTTATGTAGGATCCATTATAGTTTAACCAGCTTGCAGATGCATTGATGGCTTTCTGTTTGTCCCCTAATCATTTTCTACTTCTAACTCTGTTAATTCCTTCCACCTGCTTTCCTTGACTTTATTTGGTGGTTCTTGTTCTAACTTTTTTAAGTTAGATGCCGTATTAAGTTTCCTATTGCTGCCATAATAAATTACCACTTAGTGGCTTAAAACAACGCACGCTTATTATCCCACAGTCCTGTAGGTCGGAAGTCTAGTAGGCTCAGCTGATTTCTCAGCTCCAGGTTCCACTGAAGTCAAGGCGTTGGCTCACTGGGTTCTTACCAGAAGGCTCTTGGGGAGAATCTACTGCTGGGCTCATTCAACCTCTGGTGAAATGCAAGTTCAGTTCCATGTGGTTGTAAGACTGTGATTCATTTCGAGAGGGGGGGTGGTTAAAGCCAGATGGAGTTTCACTAATATCTTTGACCTCTTCTTCTACTAATCTTTGGTTCTCTACTAGGATAATCCAGGATAATCTCATTTTAAAGACAGCTGATATGTAACCTAACTCCATCCACAAAATCCTCCCCTAGCTATACTTAGATTAGTGTTTGATAAAACCAGAAGACAGAAATCTTAGGGGGGACCTTTAAAAGTCTGCCTACTGTAGACATTCATTGTTATTGTTTCTTGTTCATTACTGTAAGTATTTAACTTACTGTAAGTATCAACTTTCATGGGAGTACAGCTTTAGTTTGTAGATTCTAATATGTTGTTCAGTAGTTAGCAATTTGGTTTTGATTTCTTCTTTGGCCAATGATTTGAGAGAGCTTTCTAATTTCTCAGTGGAAGTTTTATTTTTACAATACCTTCGAGATAATATTACTCATTACTGGTTTTATTGCTTTGTGCTTTTCTATTTCTACTTTTTGTAACTTTATACATTTATTTGCTTTGTGGCTTAATATATGAGTGATTTTTGTGAGCATTTCATGAGCATTTGCAAAGGACATATATTATCTTTTCTCAGAGTTTAGTGTATGTGTGCATTTCAACTTAGTTTTTGTCCACTCAATCAAAGAAAGGTGAAATAAAATTTCCAATATTAACATATATTGGTCTAATTCCCCTTGTATTTCCAGCAGCTTTCTCTTTATGGATGTCAATACAGTGTTATGTGGCATAGAGAATTTGTAGCTTCATTGCCTATTGCACCCTCTTAGTCTGTTTGTCTTGTTAAATGCTTTTGGCCTTGAATTCTATCTTATCTGATATTAAGGCAATAACCATTTTATTATTATTATTTTTATTTGCCTAGTGCTCCTCTGACCTTTCATTTTCAACCTTTCTTAGTTACTTTGTTTTAGGTGTGTCTCTTGTATAGGCCATGTAATTGTGGATTTTGTTTGGGATTCAATCTGAAAACCTTTCTTTTTTTTTTCCAGGCACTAATTTATTCTTTTTAAAAAATTTTTTAATTTTTAAATCATGTTTATTCTGTTACAGTTGTCTCAATTTTTCCCCCTTTGCCCTCCTCCACACCCCCCCCCGCCGCCTCCCTCTCCCACAGTCAATTCCCACTCTGTCGTCCATGTCCGTGGGTCATTCATACTTGTTCTTTGTTTAGTCCCTTCTCCTTCTTTCCACCATTGTCCTCCTTCTGAAAATCTTTTAATAGAATGAATTTAGACAATTTATATTGTTTTTAAGCTCCTTATTAAAAAAAAAAGATTTACTTATTTATTTTTAGAGAGAGGGGAGCGAGAGAGAAAAAGAGGGAGAGAAGTATCTATTGAACCCATAATCCAAGCATGTGCCCTGACTGGGAATCGAGCGGGTGCCCTTTTGCATTGCGGGGCATTGCCCCATCAGCTGAGCCACGCCGGTCAGGGCCCATTTATGTTTTTTTCTATGACAAATATGTTTGGTCTTACTTTCACTATTATACAAAAATTTTTTACAACATTTTAAAAGGTAGTTACAACTTTTAAAATAGCTTTTTGTCGATACTTTAAAAATAAACTTCTCCTGTATGAACTACTTGCTTTGGGAGTGTGTATGGGTATATTTGATAATTTCTATTTCAGATATAGTGGTTATTTTTGTGACCACAACTTTATATATTATACCTTATTCTCTCTTTATTATGTAGTATCTATTGATTCCCTACTGTGAGTGATGTTGAAATAAATGTATATTCACTTCTTTCCCTTCCATATTTCTAACACCTTCCTGCCTTCCAGGTTCCTCATAATTGTATGCATGTATTCCATAGCGTTTATATACAGTGTCCATCGTGTTATATTCCACAGTGTTTACCTTTATATCTTTAAATGTGTTTATACTTCTACTACTGATCAGCTTTTCATTTCTTTTTGTGTAATCAGCGTAGTCACATTGCTTCTCACCTTTACTCCTCCTTCTCCCCCAAGTAGTATTATAAATATAATTTATGCATTGCTAGGCTTATATTATTTTCATTGCATTCTATAACAATACATTGTTTAAAGTAACAAATTTTAAACAGTCCCAGGTCTAGAGTAAAATAGAATAGCTGTAATAGTCTGTATGAGTCCTTTATTTTATTTTTTTATACTCACCTGATGACATGCTCGTTGATTTTAGAGAGAGGGAAAAGAGGGGAGAGAGAGGGAGAGAAACATTGATGTGAGAGAGAAACATGGACTGGTTTCCTTTTGTAGGTGCCCTGACTGGGAACTGAACCTGCCACCTAAGTATGTGCCATAATCGAGAATCAAACCCATGACCTTTTAATTTACCAGACGGCACTCTAGCCAAATGAGCCATGCTGGCCAGGGCTCTGTGAGTCTTTTTGATGTCGTTGTCTCCTCTCATTTCTTGGTTCACTAAAGTTCATTCTCTAATAGCTTTTTCAAGAGAAAGCCATGGAAAATATAGTCCTTCAGTACATGCATATAACATTTAAAAAATATTTTTACCTAGATGTCTTAATTTCACCATGAATTTCAATAACTTTACTAAGGCATGTCTTAGTGCAGTTTTCTTTTTACTTGATTTTTCTGAGACAAGTTGTGATCTTTCAGTATGTAGATTCAAGAAATTTCTTTTATGCTGGGAAGAATATCTTTCTTAAAAAAATTAATATTAGGCTTTCAATAGATATTCTATTTTCTTAGTTCAAAATAAAAACAAACATGAAAGGTGAGGACTGTTGATTAAATCAGGTTATGAAATAGTATATACAATATGATCTCATTTTAGAAAAAAATATTTTTTTAAAGAAAGAATGAAGTATTAAAAACTGAAGTGTTAACTATGATCATATCTGGGTAATGGGGTATTGTGCTTTTATTTCCTTATTTTTGTTTAACTGATTTTGTAATTTTCTATAATAAACCTATGTTATTTTTATAATAAAGATTTAAAAAAATCAAACAATTTTATTAGTTTCAGTGTTCCTTTGTGTAACACAAGAAAATTCATATATATATATTCACATTCCATCCTTACATTTTATCATACACCTATTTTTCAGCTCATTTTTTATTTGGAAACACACTCTGTAGAATAGTCTAGGCCATAAAACAAGTCTCAATAAATGTAAAATAATTGAAATCATACAATGTATATTTTTAAAAAGGAAATTAAATTAGAAATAAGAAGAAATTTAGAAAATACCCAAATAGTTGGAAATTAAAGAATTCTTGGATCAAAAGAGAAATGACCAAGGAAATTAGAAAAAATATCTTCAACTGAATGAATACAAAAACATAATATGTAAAATTTATGGATGCAGTGTGTAAAGGGAAATTTATATCTTCAAATATTAATTCTAATAATGTTCCACATCAGGAATGGAGAAAAAGAAGAGGAAATCAAAGTAAGTAGAAGGAAGAAAATAATAAAGATCAGAGTAAAAATTGGTCAAATAATAAACAGATACAATAGAGAAAAGTCAATGGAACCAAAAGCTGGTTCTTTGAAAATGACCAACATAAATCTTTAGCTAGAATGACTATAAAAAAAAAGTAGAGACAAATTACCAAAACTAGGGTGTAATAGGGGACATCAACCTAGATCTTGCAGAAATGAAAAAGGATTAAAAAGATGTATTACAAACAACTTTACGTCAACAAATTAGAAAATTTAGATGAAATGGACATATTCCTATACGAGCACAAATTATCAAAACCAATTCAAGAAGAAATTGCAAAACTGATGAGCCCTGGCTTGGTAGCTCAGTTCATTAGAGTGTCATCCTGATAGGACGAGGTTGTGGTTTTGATGCCCAGTCAGGGCACATGCAAGAGTGGACCAATGAATGCACAAAAAAGTGGAAAATCAAAACCATGTTTCTCTCTCCCTTCTTTTCTTCCTCTAAAATCAATTTAAAAGAAAAGCTGATGAGATGATAACAAAAATTAAATTGAATTAGGGATTCAAAATCTTTCTACTAAGGAAAAACTCTGGCCCAAATATTGTGACTTATAAGTTCTTGTAAATATTTAGAAAATAATAATGGCACTCTTGTAAAATTCTTTCACAAAAATATAGGAAAGATATTCTTCTAAATCCATTCTATAAGGCTTTTATTACCTTGATATCAAAGCCAATGGATTCTGGCCAATGAGGCATAGGCAGAAATCCTCTCCAGGGCTTTCGGGAAGGTTTCCCTGACTTTAAAAAGAGACACATAATCACCAGTGATGTTCTGTGGACAGCAAGTGACCAAATGAGGAGAAATACACTTCTCTGTAGTAATATTTCCAAAAAAAAACCCCATCCCCCAGTCAAATCATGGTAAAACATCAGACAAACTCAATCTGAGGACCATTCTACAAAATACTTCATTCGTACTCTTTGAAAATCTCAGTTATGAGAAGTGAGACTGGGAACGGTCACAGAGCAGAGGAGACTCAGGAGACATGATACTGAAATGCATGCTCCGGATCGGATCTTTGAAAAGGAAAAGGACACTTAGGACAACACTGGTGAGCCCCGACTGGTGTGGCTCAGCTGGCGGAGTGTCATCCCACGGAGCGGAAGGTCGCCTGTTTGATTCCCAGTCAGGGCACGTGCCTGGGTTACTGACCAGTCCCTGGTTGGGGTGTGTGTGAGCGGTGACCAACTGATGTTGCTTTCACACATTGCTGTTTCTCTCCCTCTCTTTCTCCCTCCCTTTCCCCCTCTCTAAAAATAAATAAAATATTTTTTAAAAACCCACTGGTGAAATCTGAATAAAGTCCAGAGGTTAGTTAATAGTAACGTGCTCATGCTTTCTTGGTTTTGACAAATATGCCACAGTGATGTAAGATGATAACATTAGGGGCAATGGAAACGGAGGGAGGGCATATGAGAAGTCTATCTTTGCAACTTTTCTGTAAATCAAACATTACCAAAACAAAAGGTTATAGAAAAATAAGACACACAGAGACAAGTGTCCTCTTTCACTGGGCATCGTGGGTCTCGGGGTTTGCCTGCATCTGCCATAGCCAGCCAGCCAACAGCGCTGGACAAGCCGGTGCTGAATGCGGCTGGCTGGAAGATGACAAGGCCTGCATCTCTGATGATGCCAATGGGCCGCTGAATAAATGAACAAGTCCTGGAGCTGCCCTCTACCTGGACTGCTTGTTTACACAAAGCAGTATTGCATTTTGCTTGAGTCCCCCCCGCTCCCCATCCTGTGGACTGTAGCTGAAATCATTCTCGTTCAGGAAGGCAGACAAGTAAGCAAATTGCGCCCTGAAGTGTTGCAGGCGCTCAGGGGGAGGTCTGCAGCGTGCCAAGGGAGGGCGCCTCGCTCCTGCCTGGGAAGCAACGTCAAGACCAGTTTCTGATAGTGGGCTATTTGAGCTGGGTCTTTTTTTTTTTTTTTTTTTAATTGCTATACTTGACACATAACTGAGTTTTGAAAGATTACAGGTTTTTGCAAAATACTGAGATGGTGTAGAGGGAGAGGGAGAGACAGTTACTGTTGCAGATCCATAGGCAACTGGGCGGATTCAGAGATGGAGGCTGTCAGGGCAGCAGGCCCACGCCAGCGGTGACGGTCCTGCAGGGGAGGTGCCCTGCAAGGGACCACCATGGTCAGATTTGTCTTGTAATGGGATCACCGTGGCTGCTCCATCCGAGAAAGGTCAGGATCTTCAAGACCGGAGGCTGGGAGACCAGATATAACAGTCTAGGAGAACAATGATAACCTGAACTAAGCGGGTGGAGAGAAATTTATATTTACTTGGGAGATAGAATCACTAGGATGTGGTGACTGCCTGGCTGTGGAGGGGCAGGGGAAGGAGAGTCTAGCGGTGCTGGGGTTATGAGAGTGGTAACGATGGGGGTCCCATTTACTGAGGGAGACCGCAGAGGGAGGCTGTAGTTTAGTTAAGGAAAAGATAATGGAATGATTCCTTTTGGGGCATGTTGCCTTTGTGGTGCAGAAGAGAACTAAGTAGGGACAGAGGGGAGACGGGTATCTCGTGGTCTGGGATGTAGGAGAGGCCCGACCCTGTGTCATCATGGCACACGGGCACCGCAGGTGGGCGGGGACTTCCGGGGGGGTGCTCTACAGGGAGGGCCCCGAAGCCCAGGGAGCATTCAGGAAGCTAAGATAAGAGGTGTTGCAGAAGGCAAGAAACCAATTTCATCGTGAGATGAATATTGTAGAACAGTACTGTCCAATAGAAATAGAATTCCAGCCACACATATAATTTCATTATTTTTGGTAGCTACATTAAAAAAAGTAAAGAGAGAGAGTTCCAGTCAACTAGGAGGCACAGGTAAATGGAACAAGCAGCCCAGCAGGGGAGGAGAAAGAAGAAGAAATTGAGAACTTACTTGAAAAAATAACGAAGGAAAACTTCCCTAATTTGGTGAAGGAAATAGACATACAAGTCCAGGAAGCACAGAGAGTCTCAAACAAGATGGACCCAAAGAAGACCACACCAAGACACATCATGGCAGTACAGAAAAAAACCTACTAAAGAGAATTCAATTTGTTTGCAGTTTTCTTTCTTTCTTTTCTTTTTAAAAAATTATTTGTTTTTAGAGAGGAGGGAAGGGAGGGAGAAAGGGAGAGAAACATCAGTGTGTGGTTGCCCCCTGTGTGCCCCCCATTGGTGGCCTGGCCTGCAACCCAGGCATGTGCCCTGACTGGGAATTGAACCTATGACCCTCTGGTTTGCAGGCCAGAGCTCAATCCAGTGAGCCACACCAGCCAGGGCTGTTCGCAGTTTTCTTAACCATTACCTCCTAGCCACGTTGTAGTGGCAGGAAGGTGGAAGCAGGGAGGGAGCTGGGCACGTGAGGCAATGGAGAAGGTGTGGCATCGCCATGGAAGGGGAAGGGCGGGGAGCTTCAGTGTCAGGCGCAGAGGGTAAATTTCCGAGGCTGGAGGAGATACGTGCGCCATGGCCCTGGGCCACTTGATGGCGTGTTCTCCTGCAGCCATCCTGGCAGCCTGGGCGTAGGCGCAGAGGAGACAGATGGCCTTCCAGATGGTTGAAATGATCTGAAGTTGGGGAACTACCATGTGGATGTGGCACAAGGACAGAGGGTGAGGACTCTGGGGTGCTTGCCAGAGAGTGGTTGACATGATGCACCCCAGAGTCTGGGCTGAATGGGGAAGGAAGTGGAACCCAGTGCGAGAAAGCGGAGTGACTGGAGATGGGCTGAGAAGGGGTTCACTGGAGTGATTTCTGGCCACCGAGTCCAACAGTCTAGGAACAGCCAGTCAGCGGACTAAGAGGGGAGATGGCCTTGCACCAAACTCGGTTGGAGGCAGGATGGGGAGGGGCTGTACTTAGAGCAACCAAGAGTCTTTGTTTCCCCAAGGACCAGGGACCGAGAGAAGACTGAGCTGCGGGAGAGGGGTGGATGAAGCAGGAAGCTGTTTCAGGCACATTACTGCAATGAATGACCAGCAGTTGAGAGAAGTATCCAAATAAATGTGATTTCATAACAATAAAAGGATCTTAGAGATGATTGCACCTGGACAGTCACTTCACTTTCAAGGTCAGGACGTGAAGGTCCAGAGCCGTTAAGCACATGCACCCACCATCACCACCCAGCCCAGGGGGACTGAAACCAGCAAAGCATAAGCCAGCAAAATGCCTTACGGATTGGTTTGTTCCGGTAGGTACCCTAGTGTTTGTTCTCCACCTGGGCTATTTTTGGGGGAGGTGGGGGAAACAACAAAAAACCCTCCATTTTTATTTTGGTGGGGGGAGAGAGTAGAAAAGAAAGCAGCCCCTATACTGGGCCTTAGTCAGTGGCAGCTTCTTGTTCCACAGGGTTGAAGAAATAAAAGCTTTTTGGAAAAATCCAGGTGTAGTTGCCGTGTTATGTTGTGTTGGGTAGACAGGATGAAGTCCCGGACTATGTCCTGCAACCCTGGGGTAGGAAAAGCGCCGCCTTCTTTCCTGGTGCTTGGGATTGTTGATGGCCATGCGGTGACAGAGAACGAGAAGCAGGAAGAGCGACGTGCCCAGCGTGTTGGCCGAGACGCTGAGCTGCCCGTCTGCGATCACCCTGAGCAGCCGGCTCGGCTCCTCCACCTTGGCTTTCAGCTCAGAGGCAGGAATGGAGTCTCACACATCACCGCATTCTGCAGGTCCTAAATCGCAAACATATTCTTTTTGATCAGTGCATTTGTGGGAACAGCTCACATCTCAGGGTAGGTGTGTTGGTAGGAAGTCAGGATTTTCAAGTGATGTCATTTCTTTCTATATTCTTAGGGATCTTCTTCTTTGACCCTTATTATTATTACTATGGCCATGTGGCATACACTTTGTCACTAGAGCTTATCCGTTAAGATCCTTATTAAACAAAGCCTTTCTGAACCTGATTTCACAAGGAAGCTTGTTTCTCCTAGACCACATGGCTCAGTGACACAGAGCCAAGGTGGCGTGTGCTTAAAGGGGCGAGTACATTCGGAGTTGCTTTTCAGTTACCAGGGAGCAACAAGACGAGGAAAAGGGGGCAGAGATGCTGGAGCTCAGCAAGCGCGAACAGAGGTGAGTTATCCTCCACAGGAATATTCCACTAAGAGATGCACAGAAATGGCACTGGTGGAAGGCTGTTCACCTAAACATGGCCATGCCATGTAGTCAGTCTTTGGAATGTAAAGGGCAGAGCAGGCTTTGTAGCTTCAAAGGCATCCTGTGCAGAAGATGCCAAGTGTCTGGGTTCTGGAAACACCTCTGCTGTTCTAGGTAATGAAACCAGAACTACCTTGTCTGAGAAAGGCCTGGAAAACTAGGGGTTAGCAGTTCTACTTCTGCAAAGCAGAGCCATTTGCATGGCACTTTTGCCAAGAGCTGGGATCAAATTTGGAGACAATGCCACTAACCCAACGGCTGGCAGCAGTTTCAGAGTGGCCAGGTATCAGAGCTCCAGAATTCTTGCACTTTTTAAATGACAATGGAAAAAAAATCTAGATTTTTTGTTTTTCAAGGACCCTCTATGTGTATGCAGAGTTCCTATATTTAATGTTCCATTAAAAGCTTCTTAAAAGCTATACTTACTGTCATTGCCTTATCTGTATAGACTTGTTTCTACCACTTTAAAGAGGTATTATGACTTCCCCCAAAACAGACAGGGGTATGCTGTCAGCAGATGGTAATAAGACCTCAGTTATGGCTATGGGGTTCTAAAAAGTATGGCTTCTAAAGAAAACATGTTCACTTGAAATGCATTTTGAATTTCAAAAAATTACTTCTATTATTGACTTGTGTATTTAGTTTTCTTTAAAAGTCGAAAACAAAAAATGATTTTCCTTTTTTTCCCCCAAAGTACATTCATTATTTCCCCTTATCTCCTTCACCTTTGTTAAAGACTGTTGATCTTGTCCTCTAATGCAACTAAGATGCAATTTTCTTCTACTTTTCCCTGATTCCATTCTCACGTTTCATTCTTAGTGATTTACCTACTTCAGGCGCCCGAACTGGTGTGGCTCCGTGGGTTGGCTATCCTCCTGCAAACCCAAAGGTCGCCGGTTTGATTCCTAGCTCAGGCTGCGTTCGAGAGGCTAGCCGATCAATGTTTCTCTCTCACACTGATGTTTCTCTCCTTCTCTTTCTCTCTCCCTTCCCCTCTCTCTAAAAATAAATAAAATATTTTAAAAAATGCTTCAGGTTGCTTCTTCTGTAGCATGAGATTTATCATGTCCACACAGAACTAATTACCTTAGTTTCCATTTTAAAGTTTCTGGCCAAAGTTACCCCCTTAGCCTTCTACCAAAAGCAAAAATGAGAAATAACAGGCACATTGGCTTCTAGATGCCATAGCACTTCTTCCAAATCTGAGCGTGTGTAAAGCTGAGCTGCCGTGGCCTCTTGGCAATTGCTGGGCATGGAGGCCATGCCTGGATCACATAGGATTCTCTCCTTTTGCCCCTTCAATGTCTTAGCATCCCAACCACATCTCTCAGGACACTCCGTGCTCTCAAAAAACACTTAAAAAAGAATCTGATCATGTATTCTGATTTTTTTTATTCCAAAATCATCATCATACTTGGGTGCTTTTAATAAACTTTCTCCAAAAGCATTTGGAGCAACAAGTATTTCTGAACAACTTTCAAAGTTTTCCCTCAGCAGTGTGTAACTGTTTTGTGACTTGTACTTTTAAAATAATTTATTTATTTTTTAAAATTTATGTCTCAATAAATTTAAGAAGATTGAAATCAAATCAAACATCTCTGAACACAATGCTATGAAACTAGAAATCAATCACAAGAACATTGGAAAACACACAATGACATGGAAGCTAAATAACATGTTGTTAAACAATGAATGGGTCGACAACGAGATCAAGGAAGAAATCAAAAGACACCTTGAAACAAATGAAAATGAGCGCACAGCAATCCAAAATATGGGGACACAGGCAAAGCAATCCTAAAAGGGAAACTCACAGTATTACAAGCCTATCTCAAAGAACAAGAAAAAGCTCAAATAAACAATCTAACTTTACACTTAAAGGGTCTTGAAAAAGAACAACAAACAAAGCCCAGAGTGAGTATAAGGAAGGAATTAATGAAGATCAGAGCAGAAATAAATGAAATAGAGTCTAAAAAATGATACAAAACATCAATGAATCCAAGAGCTGATTCTTTGAAAAGATAAACAAGACTGACAAACCTTTAATGAGACTCATCAAGAAAAAAAGAGAGAGGACTCAAATAGATAAAATCAGAAATGAAAGAGGAGAAATAACAACTGACACCAAAGAAATACAAAGGATTGTAAGAAAATATGAACAACTATATGCCAACAAACTGTACAACCTGGATGAAATGGGTAAGTTCCTAGAAACATACAACCTTCCAAAACTAAATCAGGAAAAATCAGAGAATCTGAACAGACAGGTTACATCTAGTGAAATTGAAGTAGTAATCAAAAAACTCCCAAAAAGGCTGGTATGTCTCTCCATACCATGATCTTCTCCTGTCTTAGAGAGTGAATAAAAACTTCATTCTCTATTAAAAACAAACAAACAAACGAACAAAAAACTCCCAGCAAACATAAGCCCTGGACTGGATGGCTATACAGGTGAATTCTACCAAACATTCCAAGAAGAATTAACACCTCTCCTTCTCAAACTATTTCAGAAAATTCAAGAGGAGGAAAGTCTCCCAAACTCATTTTATGAGGCCAGCATTATCCTAATTCCAAAACTGATAAAGACACTACAGAGAAAGGAAATTATAGGCCAATATCCTTGATGAACATAGATGCTAAAATCCTCAACAAAATATTAGCAAACTGAATACAGCAATCCATCAAAAAGATCATACACCATGATCAAGTGGGATTTATTATGGGAATGCAAGGTTGGTACAACATTCACAAATCAATAAATGTGACTCACTACATAAACAAATTAAGGATAATAACCACATGAAAATATCAATAGGTGCAGAAAAAGCATTTCATAAAATCCATCATACATTTATGATAAAAACTCTCAGCAAAGTGGGATTAGAGGGAACGTACCTAAACATAATAAAGGCCACATATGACAAACCCACTGCCAGCATCATACTCAATGGGCAAAAACTACAAGCGTTCACCTTAAGATCAGGAACAAGACAGAGATGTCCACTTTCACCTTACTCATTTAACATAGTTCTGGAAGCCCTAGCCAGAGCAATCAGACAAGAAGAAATAAAAGGCGTCCGAAGGCCTTTGGAAGAAGAATGGAAGAAGTAAAACTGTCTTTCTTTGCAGATGCCATGATACTGTACCTAGCTAGAGAACCCCAAAGATTCCACTAAGAAAATGCTAGAACTGATAAATGAATTCAGTAAAGTAGCAGGACACACAATTAATATCCAGAAATCAGTTCATTTTTATATGCCAATAACTAACAGAAAGGGAAATTAAGAAAGCAGTCCAATTCACAGTTGCTTCAAAACATAAAACACCTCGGCATAAACCTATCCAAGGACGTAAAAGACCTGCACACAGAAAATTATAAGACACAGAAGAAAGAAATTGAAGAAGACACATAGAAGTGGAAGAACACACTGTATACATGGATAGGAAGAATTAACATCATTAAAATGTCCATACTACCCAAAGCAATACTATAGAGTCCATGCAATTTCTATCAAGATTCTAATGATATATTTTGTAGAACTAGAACAAATATTTCAAAAATTTATATGGAACCACAAAAGGCCCCGCATAGCAACAGTGATCCTGAGAAAGAACAAAGTTGGAGGGATCATGTCAATTAACATAAAACTATACTATAAAGCCATAGTAATCAAAACAGCATGGTACTTGCCCTAGCTCGTGTGGGTCAGTGGACTGAGTGCCGGCCTGAAAACTGAAAGGTCACTGGTTTGATTCCCAGTCAGGTCATGTGCCTGGCTGTGGGCCAGGTCCCCAATTGCGGGCTTGTGAGAGGCAACCTATCGGTGTATGTCTCATTCTTCCTCCCTTCCCCTCTCTCTAAGTAAATAAATAAAATCTTAAACAGACACACACACACACACAGAGCATGGTACTGGCATAAAAAAAAGACACATAGATCAATGGAACAGAATATAGAGTCCAGAAATAAATCCACACCTTTATAGTAATATTTAACAGAGGAAGCAAGCATATACACAATGGGCTAAAGATAGTTTATTCAATAAATGGTGTAGGGAAAATTGGTCAGATATGTGCAGAAAAATGAAACTAGATCACCTTCTTAGACTACACACAAAGATAAATTCAAAGTGGACTAAAAATTTACATGTTAGACCTGAAACCATAAAAATCATAGAAGAAAACATAAGCAGCAAAACCTTGGAAATCATTCATAGCAATATTTTATCGGATATATCTTCCCAGGCAAGGGACACAAAAGAAATAAATAAACAAATGGGACTACATCAAACTAAAAAGTTTTTGCACAGCAGAGGAAAATAGCAACAAAATAAGAAGACAACGCAAAAAATAGGAGGACATATTCACCTATGCATCTGATAAGGGATTAATACCAAAATTTATAAAGAACTTACAAAACTCAACACCAAAGAAACAAACAACTAAATTAAAAAACGGGCAAAGGACCCGAATAGACACTTCTCCTAAGAGGACATACAGATGGCCAATAGACATATGAAAAGATGCTCAATGTCACTAATCATCAGAGAAACGCAAATTAAAACCACAATGAGATATCTCACACCTGTCAGAATAGCCATCATCAATAAATCAACAAACAAGTGCTGGCAAGGATGTGGAGAAAGGGGACCCCTTTTGTGCTTTTGGTGGGAATGTAGACGGGTGCAGCCACTGTAGAAAGCAGTGTGGAGTTAACTCAAAAATTTAAAAATGGATCTGCCTTTTGACCCAGTGATCCCACTTCTGGGAATATATCCAAAGGAATCCCAAAACACTAACTTGAAAGAACATAAGCACATCTATGTTCACTGTAGCATTATTTACAATCACCAAGATACGGAAGCAGCCCAAGTGTTCATTAATAGATGAGTGGCTAAAACAACTACGGGACATTTACACAGCGGTGTTCTACTCGGCAGTAAAAAAGAAGAAAATTTTACCCTTTGTGACAGTATGGATGGACCTGGAGATTATTATGCTCAGTGAAATAAGCCAGACAGAGACAGACAAGTACCACATGATTTCACTCTTATGTGGAACCTAATGACCAAGCTGAACTAACAAGGAAAAGAGAGACAGACTCATAGATAGAGAGCAGGGTGACAGCTAAGCAGGGGAGGTTAGGGGATGGAGGGACTGAGCAAAAAGGAAAAAGGACTCGTGGACACAGACAACAGTGTGGTGATTGTGGGGGCGAAGGGATCTAAGGGACAAAGTAGAAAAAAATACAAAAAAACCCCCCAGACTTGCACAGTCTGTGTGAGTGGTGGTTGGGTGGGGAGGCAAGCAGTTACGGGGGAACTCTGTACTACCTGCTCAATTATCTGTAAATCTAAAACTGTTCTCCAAATGAACTCTAGTAATTAAAAAAAAGACACATACTGGGATTGTAATAAAATCTGCATTACCATATGGTTCTAATCACTAGTCACCTGGGTCGCGGAGGTGGCTGAAAGAGTTTAAATGTGATAATGAAGAACATTAGGAAGAAGGTAGTCAAACAGGAGGCCTGGCACCACCTGGAGGGACGCCTCTTATAAGGAGACTAGCAGGCTGACAGGACAGGCTGTGGACAGCAGGTGGCGCTGGTGAGGGATATAAAGTGCCTGTTCACATAAGATTGCGCAGTTACCCAATCAATGGAAACAAATGGTTAGAGGGAAAGAATTTTACTCAATGGGTTTAAAAACTCACATAACCGTGTTGAACACAATACATGCAACATTAAACCCCGGGTAATACATGAGCCGTTTTCTGTATGTGGGAACACCTCCCCTGAGCAAGCGCAGGGTTCCACAGCCTGGCTGACCCCGCCTCCCTGGGAAGCTTGGACACAGACATTTTTAACACAGCACACTCCCAAAGTATGTTTAAAACAGAGTTTGGTCTTTTAAAATTGATTTGCACATAATTTTACAGAGTATCTATTGCTTAAAATGAGATCTATCTGTGCTGTAGTTCCATGGGCACACGTTCGACTTCTGATAAAGCTTCTCTTATGCATCATAATGAAACTCCATTTTGTGAAAAATAATTTAGTTCCTGAGGTATGCATCGTGAAGACGTGCACACAGTGTGAGCACACAGTGGAAGGTCAGTGCACATGAACACACAACACAGTTATACCACAAACGAGAGTAGTTACCAGCCATACAACTCCCCTCATCACACAACGCATCTAACCCAAACCATGCCAAGGGAGCGCCCGTGTGGCACGGCCCAGGCGCCCTACGGGTACGTGTATATGTGCAAGGACGGGTACGCCGCCATCGTGGCGCGGCCTCTCTTTGCGGCAAGAAACCTGTTCTTGGGCCACTTGGGCGTCGTATCTGGAGCGGGCTCTTGGCTGGTGTTTGGGCTTCTCTTTGGAGAGCATGAGACTGTAAATCCAGGCTTTTCTCTCTGTGCAAACAAGATATAAAAGTTGAGCTCACTTTATGTTGCCATTTCTAAAGCTATAGTAAGGAGTTGGGTGGTTTTACAAGGAGTCAGTGAGAAGTATTTGCTTTCCCCCCCAAATACCAAAGTGGTTGTTCCAAGGCAGAGGTGAGTCAAGCATGCGCCCAGGTCCCTCAGAGTGCCACCGGTCCGTGGGCGATATTTTAATTGCTCTGAGAAGTTCAGGGACTGTGTTTTAATAAGCTGTCTGGAAGTAAAATGCCTACATCTCTGTTAGAGAAATATGACACTAGGAACTTTAGGAAAAGGAAGTAAAGGCACAGGTTTAGGTGGCACTGATCTAGTACATTGGGTTTAATTGGACCCCTAGTTACATGTTACAGCTTAACTAGCATGTTTCCGTTGTGGGATATGGTTTTAGCCCCCCATAGACTTCTTGTAATACGTGCTGAATGAGGAAAGAGGACAAGTTCATCCCTTATTGGTCTGCCAGGAGAGAAGCCCTCTCTGATCTGACTTGACTTAGACCTCTCTTTCCGTTGCCCTTCAGCTTCTGTTATGCCAAGTGGGTGGACTACCTGCCACCGCTTTGCAGAGGGTCATTGCCTGAGGGACGCACTACATCTTACTGTTCTCAAAGGGCCCCGTGCCTGGTAGTTTCGCCATAAGATACTGCTGGGCAAAGAAGAACATCAGCCTGACAATTTTCAAGCAACAGATTGGAGAAGACAGCAGGGACTTCACCTTGGGAGAACCATGGTTTCCCCCCACACCTGCGCGAGGCAGGGTTTTCGTCTCTGCCCGGACTCATGGGAGCAGCAGCCTCCACCCTCCCACAGAGGCACCGGCGCTGTCTGAAGCAACAGCTCCCTCGCTGGGTGTCCACCTCTATTTCCTCCTTTTAAGGGAAGAATATGCAAGTACCAAGGAGCAAGAGCGATGTTACAGGGATAAATATGAATTCATGCCCACCTGCTCTTCTAAGAAAGCAAACCACACACGAAGCTCAGTGTTGAACAATCACTGTACCACTGCCCATGAGGCACCTCACAGCTGGGTGGGCTTTCGCACCCTTCAGTTCCTTGCGAGCTGTGCCTCGGGTGGTCAGGCGGTTTGTGGCCCAAGCGAGCAAGTTACTTTGGGTGTTCACCCGAGTGGAACAAACCTGAGAAGGTGAGACTGTGGACTGTGGATCACCACCCTCGAAATCACATAATAAGTTTCCAAACCAAACAAAGGACGTGCTCAGTGTGCCTGCACCTTTCTCTCTGGCGTGTACTTTAAAAAACAACTCTGGGGCCGCCACGGGGCTGGCAACCAGGGGAGCAGCGGCAGGAGGGCTCCTGACCGTGTCTCCAGGCCCCTCTTCTCCGACCTCCCGGTGAGCGGGCAGCAGCCCCTCCGGGCTCGGGCTGGCTTCCCTCGGCGCCGCCCGCGCGTCTCCGCAGAGCGGGCCCCGCCCAGGCTCTCCTGCTGCTGCTTCTAATCCCAAGCCCGCCCTCCCCCCACAAATAAAGTAAATCACTGTGTGTGTGTGTGTGTGTATTTCTCAGAATGTGAAATACCTGCAGTCTTTCTTTATTCTTAGTCAGAATCAAGGCGGTTGCTTCTGATGGGTCCAGGAAGACGCCTTTGTCTCTTCCATTTAACTGTGACTAAAATAAATGAACACAGTCTCATTAAAATTTCCACTTGGACAAGTGTGATTATATAGAATATACATTATTTGAGTATTTTTACTCATTATGATACTCTACCACAAAAAGAGAGGCATAACACAAATAAATAATAATTCAAAGAAAAGAAGGAAACTAATATTTACTGAATGTCTACCAACCTTATGATGTTGATATTATTTCCCCAGTATTTTAGATGCAGAAACACAGTCCCGAGGTGGCTAAGTAGCTCATGGAAAATTACATAGTAGGGGTGGCATTTTAACTCAAGACAGACCTCAAAGCTTGTGTCCGGGTCACTATTAGACCAGGCACCAATGTCCCGCGATACCGGACAGAGATGGCTGTGCTGTGTGAGCGTTCCTCAGTTGACGCAGTGGGGCCTCGTTATATCACAGTTATCCACAGGGTGGCCTTCCGCCTGAGGGGGGCCAATTTTACCGCCTCTCCACTAAGAATTAGCTACTGTTGTACCAAGACCTATTTTTATACATAAAAGAATCAAGGATTTTATAGCTGCTGTACCAAGACCTATTTTTATACATAAAAGAATCAAGGATTTTATAGCCGCAAAACTCCAAAGTACTAAAAGTTGATTAGGTGCTTCTCCTCTGCATTCCCTGCATCCAATTCTGTTATGTCCTTTGCTGTTTGCGAGTTGAAATCCCCAGCCCAGGCTCTGAGGTCCCTGAGGCAGGGATGGTGTGTTGTCCGACGTCGCAGTCCCAACATCCAGTGGAGGGCCTGGCATATAGTAGTTGCACAATACTATCTGTTCCATAAATGGATGGGTGGATGGTAAAGCAGCCTGCTCTTATGTTCTGGGTATAAAATCATGAATCACCGATATTTGATGTCAGGCTTCCGCAGTATCTAATTCAAAGCAGAGCCAGTCTTGCCACCCATTTTAGTGGACCCTCGCTCACAGCGGCACTGACAGGTAAGGGTGGCATAGAGGGCTAGTGTGTTCTTCCCCCCGTGGGAGAGGCATGCTGATTGGAAAAATCGGAGAACCTGTGTGATGGAGGGTCAAGGATGAACCGAACATGGAGCCGAGGGTTAAACTCATGCATGAATGGCCATTCAACTTTCAACAAAGAAGCCAAGAGTATGCAATGAGGAAAAGATAGTTTCTTCAGTAAATGATATTGGAAAAACGAGATACCCACATGCAAAAGAATGAAACTGTGCCCCTACCTTATATCATTCACAAAATTCAACTCAAAATGGATGAAAAACCTATATTTAAAACTTGAAACTATAAAACTCCTTGACATAGCTCCTGGCAATGATTTTTTTTTGATTTGACACAAAAAGCAGAGGCAACAAAAGATAAACAAGTCAGACTACATCAAACTAAAATGCTTCTGCGCAGCAAAGAAAATCAACAACAAAATGAAAAGGCAACCTACTGAACGGGAGAAAGTATTTGCAAACAATATGTTATTTAGCCATAAAAAAAGAAGGAAATTCTGTCATCCACGACAACATAGATAAACTTGGAGGACGTTATATTAAGTGAAATAAATCAGACATAGAAAGACAAATACTACATGGTATCACTTATAATGTGGAACCTAAAAAAGTCAAACTCATCGAAACAGAGAGTAGAATCGTGATTGCCAGGGGCTGGGAGGTGGGGCAAAAAGGGGGAGGAAGGCAGAAGAGTACAAACTGTCAGTTATAAGCCAAGGCCTGAGGACCTAATGTATAACATGCTGACTGCAGCTAATAGTACTGTATTGCATAATTGAGATTTACTATGAGCAGAACTGAAGGTGTTCTCACCAAAAGAAAAAAAGGTACCTATGTGAGATGAGCGATATGTTAATTAACCCAGTGGTGGGAATCCTTTTATAATGTATACACATATCAAATCATCACACTGTATACTTTAAATATGTTACAAAAAAGTTTTAATGAATTTTCCATGAGTGTGTTTAAACAGCCAAGCAAATACATTACCTCATTCAGCCTTGGTTCTTCATTTTTTATTGTTGAAGAACTGGTATTCTCTGAATTTTTGAAAAAGGTAGACTGCTTTTGCCCCCTAGAAGCAAATCCTGCCCTTTCCTAAAGATTGAGAGCAGAGAGAATGGTTTTCAATTGATCCATTGTAATTAGTTTACTCATAATGGACCCAATTCACCCAACATTAAACTCCCACCCCTGAAAGCAATTTCAGCGTTAGAAACCACAGGGTACGATGGGGGTGCGGCTGCTAGGAGGGAGCCTAGAAAGGAGCTATCCAGGCCTCTTGAGCCTGGACCAGGCCTGACCCCTCAGCACCCAGCAACCCTGGACTAGCTCCAGCCACTGCTTGTCCAGCCCGTTCCACCGCTTCCCTCTGGAAATCCAGACTTGCTCAAAACCCAGGCTTGCTATTCCAGAGCATAGAAGATCAGTGGGCCAAGGCTGAGAGCTGCTCAGAGACGTCCAGCGGACCCGTGAACGAGCCCTGAGCTCAAGATCGAAAGATGCCCCCCAATTCCCTTTCTGGTTTCGAGTGAACCCGAACCACCCCCATCCTGCTGTCCACAGAAGGCTCTTTCACCAGACAGCGGGCGTAGGCAGCACAGCTTCCTTACTAGGGCATCTTCTGTTGGCTTTAACTCCTGAATCAAATTATTTTTCTGATACTGTTCATTTCGCTGTCTCCTTGTCTGAGGTGGCTTCTTTTTTTTCTTCTTATACGTCTTCTTCTTCTGATTCAACTATTCCAGAAAGTACAGAGAAACTAGTCACTGAGGATCCCAGAGGACTCTCTTCACACAGCACTCAAGACACAATGGCCAACCCAGTGTGCGCCCTCCCAGTGTTCAACTGTTGCTGGTTTGAAGAACAAACAGTTCGGTTTTACCTCCGTACCAGTGGCTGCTCCCCATTTAACACCTCCCAAATCCCAGTGTTATACATATACTGCCAAAGGGGTTCCTCTACCAGTAACCAAATACCTGTGATTTAAAACATGAAACCAGCCCTGGCTGGTGTTGCTCAGTGGGTTGAGCGCCGGCCTGCAAACCAAAGGGTTGCCAGTTTGATTCCCAGTCAGGGCACGTGCCTGGGTTGTGGGTCAGGTCCCCAGTGGCGGGGGGCATGTGAGAGGCAACCACACATTGATGTTTCTCACCCTCTTTCTCCTTCCCTTCCCCTCTGTCTAAAAATAAATAAATAATATCTTAAAAAAACAAAGATTACTTATGGCAATAAGGTACAAACAACACTGATTATTAGATGTGTAGTTAAAAGATTCAATTTAGTTGTCACTACAAGGTGGCTTTAATAATTAGGCAAATGAAGCTCAGGACTAATTTTCTAGGTACCTATGGTGTGGTAAAGCTTAATCTGATGTTGCTGTAAACCCAGCTGAAGAAATTGTAGGATCCAGTCTAATTTGGCTGGCTCCTCCTGACCTCTGTAATCTCACCCTACAACTGAGGTATTTCTTAATGCAACTAGGAAAGCATGTGCACAATAAACCACAAGGAATACTGTGTTGTTGCTAAATATCACCTTATATACCATCTATGTCAAAGAAAGTGTGAACAGGTGAGGCAACAGAGTTACTTATATGAAAGTATAAAAAATTAAGACTACATGAATAAAGAAATGTTCTTAAAAAAAGGCTCATTTTTTAAAATAAAAGACCTTTAACTTAAATTTAAAAAATGTTATTTATTTATTTTTAGAGAGAGAGGAAGAGAGGGTGAGAAACATCAATGTGTGATTTCCTCTCACGCGCCCCCTGCTGGGCACCTGGCCCACAACCCAGGCCTGTGCCCTGACTGGCACAGGGTGGCCCTTTGGTTCCCAGGCCGGCGCTCAGTCCACGGAGCCACACCAGCCAAGGCCTTTAACTCAAATTTTTAATTACAGTTTACGTTCAATATTATTTTGTATTAGTTTCAGGTGTATAGCATAGTGGATAGACAATCATTTATTTTACAAAGTGGTCCTCCTGATATTTCAAGTACCCACCTGGCACTTTCGCAGTTACTTCAATATCATTTTTGACTGTTCCCTGTGCCGTCCTGTACAGCCCCGTGACTACTCTGTAACTACCCATCTGTACGTCTTAAGATCTTCACCTTTTTTGCCCAGTCCCCCAATCATTCTCCTTCTGGCAAACAAGCATGAGTCATTTTTAACAACGTCTAATCTCTTGAAGGGGTTTTCACTTTTAGTTAAACTTTTTTCACTTTTTATTTAACTTTGGAATAAATATGGAGTCCTCACATTTTTTTCCCCCTAGACTTTTAAAACAAAAGTTATAAAGGACCAAGTGAAAGACTTTGTAACCAGTTAAGATATTACTGCTCTATTTTCTGCAGATCTCTGGAAAATTCTACCAAATTATCCAGTTTGTCACAGTTTTTTAAAGCTGCTACTCCCTGGGTACAAGACTCTATCTAATCTCACCTCATCTGCTATGTTCAGGAGGTGAACAGGGAGGCCATCTGAGAACGAACTGTCAGAACCACTGGTGCTGTTTCCGAAAGAAGAGAAGAAAGGCAAATACCTGTTATTAATGTCTGGAGGTCTGCCATTTACCAGACCGGCTGCCCAGGGTTAGGGTATCCAGTCTGCTGTTTGCCTGCACTGTCTGCGTTTCAGTTCCTAAGAATCCTTGATAAGCACATTCATTCATTCATTCATTCATTCAGAGTGCCTACTGCATGCCAGGTAGGGCGTTAGGCACAGGAAACAGACGGACATAGCAGACAGAGTCCCTGCCCCAAAGATCTTGCAATCCGTGGGGCAAAACAAGCAAACAAACAAAAAACCTCTACCAACCCGTCAGGTGGGCAAAGCCCCCCTTGGCAGCGACTGTGAGAAGCTGCAGGATTCTGAACGCACAGCCTGGAGATCACCAGGGCACTGTGATTTGTTTGAAAGCAGGGGCTCTGTCTCATTCATTCCTGTCGGGCTAGTACCAGCTCAGAGTTCCTACTAGGTGCTGTTTAAAATAATGTGTTCAATATATAAATAAATATATTTAATACAAAGCATCTACAGGTCGGACACTAGAAATGTTACTTTTATTACCCTAATTCTCCCTTCAAAAGTTTTGGATGGGCCGCTTGACCTGTGGTGGAATAGCCCGCTGTCTCACTGCTTTGTTAATGAACTCACTTTCACTTTAAATGCTAAAAGGAAAAACAAAAAGTTTTGGATGCACGTCTAGACTGATCTAAAGTCTCCCTCCACCGACCGTGCCCGCCCCCTTTCCTTCAAGGGCCAGGATAAATGAGGTCTCAGAGAATCGATTCTTTCTTCCTCTGTCATGTGTCACGTTATATTTTCCCCATTCCTGGGGCGTGGCTGGCTAGACCTGAGAGCTGTGCTCTAGGACACGCTCTCCATATACAAAAAAAGTCTTAGGCACAAAACTCCGATCTGGGGAAAGGCAGTATTCCAAACCATTCTTCTGCTCAGCTCTTTCATTCTGTTCATGCTCCTCCACTCCCCCAGCCCCCGCTCCCGGCGCCGGGGCACAGTGAGGAGCCCCCCCATTAAGACAGAGGAAAGAAAGCCCTCTCTCCTCGCATCTAAGTCCCAGTTCCCCGTTCGCACAAGGCTTTTCCAGTCTAAGGAAGAGTTTTTGAGGCCACTGGATAATCATCTCTGAAGTTGCTTTCAGAGATAAGAGAGAATGTTAACAAATGAGATAAAAGCATTAGATGCAGGATGCCCCAGAAAATGCTGCAAATGGTACGTGCACACACAGACAGGGCAGACTCTGGCTGGGCTTGTCTGCTCCCTCTGCCTCCCTGCGTCACAGCGTGAACAGAAAGGTGGCGCCTGCGGGGGCTCCTGAGGGCCAGCTTCTCAGGGCAGAAGCTGGCAAACTGGTTCGGTGGTTTTTAACTTGGTGTGTCGGAGCGTCCCTGCTGCGCCCCGCGAGAGAGAGTGCCATCTGGCTGCTTCTGGGTTGGCTCCCCCAGGGGTCTTTTGTGGGTGTTCATAGCAGGCGATGCTTTGTTTTTGAGGGTGAAAGTGAGGAGGGGTTGTCGGTGCACTGGTCCTGGGGAGTGGGCAACAGGTTCTGGGAGAAGGGAGGAGGAGGCACGGTGAATGGGGCGCTTGGCCTGGGCTGATCATCTGGTTTAAGGAGACATCCGGTGGCCTCAGCCCACAGAACTGCTGTAGGGTGCAGAGGTCAATGTGCCGCAGAGAGTGTGTGGGAGAGTCATTCGCAGCCCACCGTCCACCCCAGACCACAGCACGGCTCCTGGCAGAAGAGGGCCTCCAAGCCCTGCCCGGAAACCTCTGGCTGAGGGCATCGGGCTCAGGCTTGAGGCTCCTTCCCAGCGGGGAAGCTGGAGTAGAAGGTGTTCTTGCACACGGGGGAGGTACCTGCCGACCTGGGGGCTTTCCAAATAGCTCCGAAGACTGTGAGGGTGGGGCTGAGATCCTACCCACTAAATTAATTCGACAAATATTCACTGAGCTCTCCCTGTGTGCCAGGTACTGCTGCAGATGCCTGAGATATAAAGGTGAACAAAATAAAGATCTCTGATCTTGTGGAAACTACATCCTTGTAGGAAAAGAAAGACAATAAGTAAAAGATGCAATCAAGTTGTAAATGGCACAGAATGACTGAGGTGATAAAATGCTATAGAAAAAAAATCAGAGCACCTAAAGGGGGACAGGGCAGGGCAGGAAGGCGAAGGCAGGGGAGCACGTTGCAGCGGTATCAGAGTGATGAAGGAAGCCGCACTGAAAACGTTGACCCTAAAGCAAAGATGTGCGGGAGGTGAAGGAGTTGGCCATGCAGGCACCTGCGGGGAGAGTTTTCCAGGAACTGCCAGTGCCAAGGTCCTCGCGCAGAGGAGGGCCTGGCAAGTGTGAGGAAGAGTGAGGAGGCCGGTGTGGCTGTAGCGAGTGTGAGGGGTGCGCAGAGGCCATGGAGGTATCAGGTGGCTGGATCCTAAAGCCTTGTAGGCCATTCGTTGTAGGTTCTTGACTTTTCATCTGAGTGAACTGGGGGAGCCATTAAGGTGTTTTAAACAGAAGAATGATGTTGAATAGAGAAATGGTATGATTTGATTTTTTAAAAGATTTTATTTTTATTTACTTTTGGAGAGAAGGGAAGGGAGGGAGAAAGAGGAGGAGAGAAACATCAATGTGTGAGACAAACATCAATCAGTTGCCTCTCGCATACCCCTAACCAGGAACCTGGCCCACAACCAGGCCATGTGCCCTGACCAGGAATTGAATAAGCGACCTCTTGATTTGCAGGCTAGAGCTCAATCCATTGGAGCACACCAGCCAGGGCTGCTTTGTTTTATAAATAATCACTCTCTAGAGCTTTTTTTTAGCCTGGTTCATCCCTTCTTGGTCTTATTTGTTGGCTCCTCCCTATCCCTTTGACCTTTTAAAGCTATGGTACCAGTCCTGGCCTGTGTGGCTCCATTGGTTGGGCATGGTCCCTGCAAGGCACAAGGTCATTGGTTTGATTCCCAATTAGGGCACATGCCTGGGTTGCTGGCCTGGTTCCCATTGGGGCGCATGGGATCGGTGTTTCTCACGTCGATATTTCTCTCTCTCTCTTTCTCCCTCCCTTCCTCCATTCCTTCCCCTCCCTCTAAAGAACAAATAAACAAAATCTTGAAAAAAAAAAAGCTGTGGTACCAGCTCAGACTTAGAACTCTTCTTTACTCTATCTGCACTTACTCCATTGGGATCTCATCCAGTCTTAAAATTAAAGTATCCATCCAGTGATGTCTCTGTTAGGCCTCTCCACTGAATTCCAGACTCATACAGCCAACTGCCTACTCAGTATCTCTATTTAGATGTCTAACAGACATGTCAAACTGAACATGCCCAACTCTAGATTCCTGGTCTTCACTAACTTGCTGACCTTTCTTCATCTCAGTTAAAGGCAACTCCTTCCAGCCAACTATGGAGTCATTCTCTTTCTCTTGTGCCCAGTGTCCAATCCATAAGCAAATCCTAATGTTTCAAACTTCCAAATATACCTCAAACCCAACCAATTCACACATCACCAGCCACTACTCCTCTGGTCTAGGCCACTTTCACCTTGCGCGTGTGTCATGGAAAGAGCCTCCTGAAGTGTATCCCAGCTTTGATGTGCTTTCTTTACAATCTGTTTCCAGCTGGCAGCCAGAGTATTGCTACCAAAACTAAAACCTGGGCAGATCATGACACTCCTCTGCTTAAAATCTCCCAGAGGCTTTCCATCTCCCATGGGATAAAACAGAAAAGCTTTTATAACTGCCTACAAGGCACTATACCAACTGTCTGCCCATCTCCCCAGCCCCTTCTACTGCCTAGAAGGGTGTCAAAGAACAGGCGATCAATACATAGTTGTCAAAGGAATGAAGTGCATTTATGTGTGCCATGATTTACTAATATTTTGCACCTGAGGTTCGAAACCAACAAAACATTTAAAATAATAAAACTTTTCTGGTTTTTCTTTGAAATGAAGTTTGTTACCTGGATTCAATGTCAGACAAAGAGATGTCATTCCAACTTCCTTCTAAATCCACATCTTGTCCAAGTTTATTGAATTTCTTATGGATTTCCTGTTGTAAGAGCTCTTTAAGCTCTGCTAGACACTGCATGAACTGCGGAAGTAAAAAAAGAACTATTTTTATTATTTATTTATTTATTCATCAAATACTAAGTGCAAGCTAAAAGGCACTTGACTGCTGAGGACATAAGGAGAGTAAGTTGTAATGTCTGTTACTAAGGACATGTAAACATGTAAACAGATGAACTATGTGAGCTGTGGGAACACAGAGAAGTGTTTTTAGGACAGAACACCAATAAGCCCTGCTTTAGCCACTTTTCCTTAGCTATAGCCAATAATGCACTTAAACAATGCAAAGGTCAGATTTACTTATTCATTCACTAATTCATTTTTGAGTCGTGAGGAAGGAAAAGTTAGAACAGTGTTGTTCAGATTTTGGCCTACTGCAAAGACGAATTAACAGGTCATGTTGTGGTCAAATTCTCCTTTAAATATTTTTTATTAAACAGTTGCACCCATAGGGGTGCCTATCACGTGTCCCCAGCGCTGAAATTTTGGAGGGGATAGAGAGATGAATTAGAGACCATGAGAACAGACTCCTTTTCTTAAGAAGCTGAGCGATGTAGGAAAATAGAAATAACCTGCAGAGGAAACAAGGCCAAAGGAAACTTCTGTGACTTAGGATGGAAGCAGCCTGAGAACTCTGCAGGTGAGGGGAAGAAGGAAGGGGAAAAAAACCGAGGACACAGAAGAGGGGAGGTTGCTAATGAGGCAAGACCTCAGGGAGGCCGTAGGGGAGGTCAGCGAATGCCCAAAGGGCAGGGTTGGTTCTGGAGAAGAGAAACGACAGCTGACTTTCTGAAACAGGAGGTAGGGAAGGGAGGGTGGGGCTGCTGTGGGAATGCCTAGAAGTGGGGGAGAGGAGAGCTGCAGCAACGGGCACCATGGCCTCTGTCTTCTTGGTGAAGGGAGGTCTTACCACTTGCTGGGAGAGGGCAGGCTGGGCCTTTCTTATTTTCGTTCATTATAAAGACTTCAGAAAAATATTAAGAAGAAATAAAGTTCACCTGAAATCCCACTGAGCTGACTTTGGACCCATGGGAAACTGATCACAGTAGCAGCATCAGCACATTTCTTCCTTGGTTTCTTTCTCTCTTTCTTTTTTTTAACTGACCAGAAATCAAACCCGTGACCTTAGGGTCCGCGGGATGACGCTCCAACCAACTGAGCCACACCAGCCAGGGCACTGCCATTTGTGGAAACTCCATTTTTACCTTGGTTCGGTCAGGATCACAGAAATCCAGCAGGGTGTCACAGACGTGATAACCAAGGGACTTCAGATCCTCAGTAGTAAAATGAGTGTCTCTTTTATTGCCTGGCAAAAATCCATAAACATTTCTTATTAGATCTTAATGAGCAACTGCAAATCTAATTTATGAATTTCTCCTTAAAAACACTACCTTTGATTCTAGTTTTAGTCTGATTCAGAAGAATCTTTGACAATGAAAAAAGCTTACAATCATAAAGGCTATAATTATGAAGCTATGAAGAATTTACAATGATGATAAAGTTCTACCTTGTGGTAGGCACTATGCCAACTGCTTTACATGCACTATCTCATTAAGCAGTGCCTATAACGCAGGTGCTCTGTTGACAGTTAAAGAAAAATGAGGTTCAAAGAGTTAAGTCACTTACCCAGGACCATACAAGTTGTAAACGGAGATGAAATTCAAGCCCAGATCTGCCCGATTCCAGGTCCTTAGCAACCACTATGCCATATTGCTCTATCAAATATTATATTTCACACTCAAATTTTGGGTAATCAAATTTGGCATAAGGCACAGACAAGAAAATTCTATAGATCAATTGTTTCCCCAGCGCTGAAAGGGTTTCACGCTCCCCAGTGCTTTGCGCAGCTCCCCTGGCCATGCTGGCCTACGATCCACAGGAGGGAGCTCACCCAGGGTGGACCCGCCGAAGGTGGACTCCATGGTGTAGCTGTTCAGGATTCCCATCCGCCACATCACAACACGTCCCGTTCCTTCTTTGCACTTTTGGACCTTAAAATTACAACTATGAAAAGAAAACTAAACAGAAATCCAAATCCTCTGTTAATCATAAGATGGCAAATGTAAGCTATCTGATTCATTCATACGATACGAGAATGGTTCCCTTGAAATCTATGTATTACTTCCTAAAGTATGTTCCATAAAATACTAATTCTAAGGGATGTTAATGGGTATTACAGAGGACAACATGTTCTGTGGTCACGTTCATCACGGAGATAAAGGGTTAACAAAGTTGAACAAACTTCATCGGCAGCACCTCTCAGAATAGTTAACGTTATCCTGGACTGTGACCTTCCAGAGGAGAGGGAGTATATTGTTTCTTATTGCCCAAGACCCCTTCCTTCCCATCCCCACTCTCCCTGGGGGCATTTTGCAGGACTAGGGTTCCTTGTCTGTTTGGGAATGCTGGCCAAATTTGGCATTCAAGGCAGCAGACAACCTTTGTAAGACTTCTTTTCTTTAAAAAAAAAATTTTTTTTTTTTTTTTTTTTTTTACTTAGCACTAGCTGGTGTGGCTCAGTGGACCGAGTGCCAGCCTGTGAACTGAAAGGTCACTGGTTCGATTCCCGGTCAGAGTGCATGCCTGGGTTGCGGGCCAGGTCCCCAGCTGGGAGCGTGCAAGAGGCAATGGCCAGCTCTCACACTTTGATGTTTCTCTCCCTCTCTTCTGAAACAGAGGGAGAGAAAGATCGGTTGGCTGCCTCTCACATGTACCCCCAACCAGGGACCACCCCATAACCCAAGCACGTGCCCTGACTGGTAACTGGTGACCTTTCTCTTTGTGGTCCAACCAAGTCCAACCAACTGAGCCACAGCGGTCGGGGCCATCAGACTTATTTTCTCCCGCTCCCCAGTCTGAACCCTTGGATCTGGGTGGGCTTGTGCCCTAACTGTGATCTGTGTGTGCCTCAGCCCTACAGTCTCCGCCTTTACCTCGGTCGCTGCCTTATGCCAAAGTTCTGAGCTCAGAGTTAAATATCCTCCGTTGTCTTTCATGACCACCCCAACATTCTCTCCTCTCTTGGAGTTTGTAACATACACTTGGCACCCATCCCCACCTGTCCTAGCCCATCCTGCTGAAGGTGCTTTACATCTGGGAGACACCTCACTCCCTAGTGGTTTCTAACGTGTGCTTGATGGAGGCCAGGGGTGCTGGTGAGGGGCCTCGGGGCACTCCTGTCCAAGGACGGGGAGGGGCAGGCCGAGCGGGCAGGGCTCCAAGCCTTCCACCCCCTTCGCCAACGCAGCTCTGCCTTTAATTGTTTCAGATACTGGGTTCTGGGTGTGATTTCATTTGAAGAAAGAGATCCCTGGCAAAAATAGACAGGAATATTAAAAAAAAGAAAGGAATGAAGGAAGGAAGGGATGGAGAAAGGGAGAAAAGCTTCCTTTTTTTTTTCCTTTTTTATAATAAGAGCAGCAGATACAAAATATTTGTCTTAAATGTCTTTCTTTGAGAAAATTTGTACTATCATTTATGTACTTTCCTAAATCCAACCTAATTTCTTCTAATGCCAGTTGCATTTGGGGATGTATTTATGAGGCTGAAAACCAACTCCCACACCAGTGCAGACACTCCGTGTGTGCCCAACCGTTACAGCTGTTACTCAGCCAAGCGTTAAAAACAT
This sequence comes from Pteronotus mesoamericanus, assembly GCF_021234165.1. NCBI lineage: Eukaryota > Metazoa > Chordata > Mammalia > Chiroptera > Mormoopidae > Pteronotus > Pteronotus mesoamericanus. Next base: position 717,415 of record NW_026555299.1, on the reverse strand, counting down.
TCTTGCTGTTTGCATTAGCCTTTCAGTATCTTCATTATTTGTGATTTTGCACTAAATAAACTTTTCTGTGGAGGCTCATGCAATATTAACATTTTGTTTGTCCTTCATTCCCTGCTTCCACTGCAAATCATAAGATGACAGGTAACTCTGTTACTAAGAGTTTGAACTGTGCCCAGGCAAAGCAGCCAGAGCAATTAAAAAAAAAAATCACCTTTATTGAGATATAATTCACGTACCATAAAATCTACACATTTAAAGTACACAATTCAATGCCTTAAGTATATTCACAGAGACGTAAGGTCAGTTTAGAACATCTTCAGTAGCCCAAAGGAAACCCAGTGCCCATCAGCGGTCCCTCCCCAGGCCACTCTGCCCCCAGCCCTAGGCCGTCCCTGAACTACTTCCTGTCCCTATAGCAGTTCATAGAATGGAATCATGCAATGTGGCCCTTTGTGTCTTCTCTTTCACTTAGCATCACGTTTTCAAGGTTCCTCCATGTCCTAGCCTATCAGTAGTTAAGTCTTTTATTGACAAACAACATTCCATGGTGTGGATATATTGCATTTTACGTATCCGTTCATCAGCTGATGCACATCAGTTGATGGAATATTCTTAAAGCCATACCTCTTTCTAAATTCCTTAAGTCCAGTTTGCTGGGATTTACCCAAGATAATAAAAGGAGATAGAAAGTGGCAAATCAAACATGACATATAAGAAACAGAAAGCTCCCCTCCCCCTTAGTCAATGGGCAGAAAATGACCTAACATGCTTACCTTTTCTGGTGCATTTTTGCTTAACATTAATGGGAAGACTCGCTCATGAAGCCAGGACTTGGGATCGTTGCTGTTGCAGCCATACAGGAAGATATTATTCTTACGGCTGTGGCCATGGAAATCACAGTACATGAGAACCTCCCTTTCTTCAAGAAGTCTATTGAGGGGGCAAACAAAGGACTCAGTGGACATCCAAATACATGCAAATAATCAGGATTTTTTGGAGTCTCTTCTTTAAGTATGTTTGTTGGTACCCTTCCCTTCTAGGAAAATTTCAGCCCCTAATGGCCTTCAAAGGTCCCTATCTCCGTCCTCAGCCACTGCTGTAAACGTGTCACCAGTACCCTTTGCCTCGGCCAGTCAGAGGGACTTGAGATGGAAAAGTCCAGTGTGGAAAGGGGTGGGGGGTAGGGCTCGTATAAGCTGACAAGGAAGTGGAGAAAATCTATTGAAAGAAACTCCACCAGATGCGGGCCTGTGGAAAGAGAGGCAGACGCAGAGAGGTCGTAATTGCAGGGATAAAAAGACAGACCAAAGAAAGCTTCGGTTCCTCACTCTCCGGGGCTGGCTCCTATAAGGCTCGGATCTTGGCTCCCTGATCACCCAGGATGCCTGTGCAATCTTCCAGACGAGGTCACCTTCCCCACAGCGATGAGAGGATGAAGAGTATGATAACGATACGCCACACCTGAATAGTGTGCTGGCTACTACGCTAAACAGATTACATGGATTTTCTCATTTAATCCTCACAGTAACCACCCAAGCAGGAGTTATTATCCCCATTCTACAGATGAGAAAGCTGAGGCATCGAGGTTAGGTTGTTTCCAAGGTCACAGAATCAGCCAATAACTGAACCAGGTCTCCAAACCAGGCTTGTCTGACTCCCAAACATGACCTTAACCATTTTGCTACCAGCCCAACACTACTCCGCCCTTTCACACAGATATGGTTAGAAAGTGTGTGCATTCACATATTCTTATCTGCTGGAGTTTCATTTCCAAAGAAATGGAAGCTCCTTTAAGCTAGGGACTATTATATCATAGCCTTCAACTGCTTTTACACAGGCCTGAAAAATGCTAACCAATTTATTATTCCTTCTTCATGACAGGCAATAAAATATGGTAATAAGAAACTCAGACTCCTGCCCTGGCCAGGTAGCTTAGTTGGTTAGAGCATTGTCCCAGTACGGCAAGGTTGTGGGTTTGATCCCCGGTCAGGGCACATACAAGAATCAACCAAGGAATTCATAAATAAGTGGAACAAGAAATCAGTGTTTCTCTCTCTTTCAAATCAATTCAACAACAACAACAACAACAACAACAAAAAGCAGACTCTGGAACCAGAGAGCCTATGTTTAAATATCTACTCAGTCACTTACTATGCTAGGCCTTGGGCAAGTTACTTAACCTTTCTGGGCTTTAATTTCCTCATCATATAAAAAATGGGGATATTGATTGTGCTTACCTGTGGGGGTTAATGTGAAGATTAAATGGGACATAAGTATAAAGCACTGTTAATACTGCCTGTCACCTCATACAAAAGTACTAATTGTTAGATACTATTATTACACAGGTCTCATCATGAAGACCTATGAACTCCTCTGACCTCTGACCTTTTCCAATCATTTCACTTCTAAGTGAAATACCTCTAGCTAAAATATTGCATGTTCCGTTTCAACCCAAAGTTAAGGCCTGACTTAAAAGTTGGAAAATGAACAAACCCACGTGACTACAAAGAGAATGGTCAAGACTCCGTCTACAAAGCCATTTCCACTTTCTACAACATTAGAAGGGACCTCACGCCCCTGCTGCCATTAGATAGTACTCCCACTAATCAGAGAAAGATGGACAGATAAGGGGGGCTCTCACCTCTTGATCATGTTCCTGGTGTACCAGATGCAAGGGAAAGACTCTTTCAGAATGGTTTTATAATGCCTGTTCAGGTCTCTTCCGGCCAACGAGCACCGGTAATTGCCCACAATCACTCCATCTGGGTTTAACATGGGAACCACTTTGAAGATAAAGATATCTCTGAGGAGGTGAGCATCTGGGCAGTTGCTAAGAATGAAGTCCAGAAATCCTTTCATGATCCAGGAGCCATTGCTTTCCCCGGGGTGGACCCTCGCGCTCAAGACCACGGCTTTCTTCGCAGACGCCTCTTGAGGGGTCCGGGATGGGTTGGTGATGGTGAGCAGGTAGACGGTGTTTCCTGCCAGACTCCTGCATAAAGTTCGGAGTTTGCAGAACTGAGACTGGATGGGGTTGTTTGCCACCGACAGGAGGTAGTACTGCAAATCAGTGTATGTATAGGGGTAGAAGTGCGCAAAGAAGCAAGTGTCCTGGTCATGTGGGAACTGAATGGTCCATGTCAGGCAGTAAAAGGGCTGCTGCCCATCACCCGTGTTTTTCTTGTAGTACTTGATCTCATTTCCTTCTCTTCTCCAGCCAATGTTGTAGGTGTCGGCATCCACTTGGGAGTACATAAGCGGCTTCATCCCTATAGTATAAAGGCTCTTGGGTTTTAGCAAGTTGACAATGGTGAAGCGATAGGTGGCATCTTTCCTGGTGTTCTGAACTCGAAAATAAAACCACTGAGTGTGTTTGTTTGTGTAGAGATCAGTGCGCAAGGTCAGTTCATATTCGTAGGTGTCTCTGTAACGAAGAATACAGGATATCTCTGTAACACCTCCCTCAAAATACTGTTTCTCCTTGTTAAAAACAGATCCTATCACAGCAGAAATCCTGCTACATCAAACACTTATTTTCTAATTTACCCAGTTCTCTGACTCATATAGTAGGCTACAGGAACTTGGAGAAAGAAAGTGTATTTGGGGCAGGACAGAAGAGTCTCAACATTCACACTGTTGCACAGGACTCTGGGAGCTCTGAGCTTCTTGGTGTCTTTCTAGAAAGAACACCCAGCAGCAGTTCTAACCACTGCAATCCATTTCTCTGAAACACACTGAAAGGCAGTGAAGCTGGAGCCCTCTGTTGGCTGCTAGCGACATCCTGGACATCTCCAGTTTGTGCTATTTTTATCTCTGATCATCGATTGAAGACTAAGGGGCTTTGCTGGAATGCATGTACCTTGTTGAAAAGAAACAGGACTAACGTTCAGGAGAGGAAACAAAAATGGCAAAAACATGAAAAGATACTCATCCACATGCATCATTAAAGAAATGCAGATTAAAACAGGATGTTGTTTTTTCCTCCATCTCATCAGCATTTCAACACTGGCAAACAGGCACTCTCCCACACTGTTGATGGGAACTGAAATCACACCACAGGGCAATGTGGCAAACACTAGCAATACCTAGTGTTCAAACTCTTCGACCCACCCATTTTATATCAGAATTTATTCCACAAAAATATACATGCACAAGGGTGTTAATTATGTTCATTTGTTTAACAAAAAGTTGTAAATATCTTAATTTCTCATCAGTCAGGAAACAAGTAAATAATGTATGGAATATCTATATAATAGAAAAATATAAAATTAAGATTAATTTTAATAATAAAAAACATACAATTAAAAATATAAAATTATCCTCCTAAAATTAAGGAGATTTAACTGCAGTATTGCCATAGAAAAACATCTAAAATGTATTAAGTGGAAAAAACAGTTTGCAAAACAGTATGTACAGCATTATCCTATTTTTAAAAATATATAAAATATGTGTACATTACATATACATAGAGAGAAAAAATTAATACATATGAGTATACATCAAACTGTTATCAATTGCTGCACCTGGGAGGCATGATTATAGGACTCAAATTTTTTTTTTTTAATTTTAAAAAAGATTTTATTTATTTATTTTTAGAGAGAGGGGAAAGGAGGGAGATAAGAGAGGGAAAGAAACATGATGTGTGAGAGAAATAGTGATCAGATGCCTCTCTCACACCCACAACAGGGGACCTGGCCCACAACCCAGGCATGTGCCCTGACTGGGAATTGAACTGGCAACCATTTGGTCCACAGGCCAGCACTCTGTCCACTGAGCCACACCAGCCAGGGCAAAATTTTATGTTATGTATTTTTATTAATACAAATTTCAAAAGAGCACTAATTTCTTTTATGAGCAGAAAAAACAATTTAGATAAATTTTTATTCTGGGAGAAAATATGAGGTAGAATTATTCCATTTTTTTTTTATCATCCTCATAACCATTTCCTATGACCTCTCTTTCAAGAACATTCCTGACTCCTAATATGATTCTTTAGGACTCTTCTCGGTCACCATCCCTTTGGGAAAACCCTCTTTGTTACTCACACTCTGACAGCTTTCTGCAGATTCCCACTCTCAAACCTGGATTCAAACAGGAGAGTGTTATCTTCTGGTCCCTGCAACGTGACGGCGAGTTCCCTGATAATTCCTCGTCTGCCTCCCACTCTGGAACTGGTGAAGCAGGAACCTTTGGTGGGCGCTGCAGATGGGACACACACACTTAGGCCCCATCCCTCTCAGAGTCCACTCCTCCAGCAATATGCTTTGTGCCCCTGTATGTGTCCAGCAGGCTGTTCTAGGTTAACAATGAATATCCAAATTTTCAACTGTCCTTGCTGAGACTTTTAATTTTAAAGTGTATTTCTTTGAAGTCCTGTTTAGAGCACTTCCTTTTCCTTCAGGATACCCTTGTCATCCGAGATACTGCTTGTACCCATTTTAACCCTAATTTAAAAGGATGTTGGCAAAAGGCAATGTTCTAAATAGAGCATCTGAAAACATTTGCAACCTTATTTAAGAACACACAACAGATAGCACCTATTTATTAACTTTAAAAAGATGAAGGGAAAACAAAAAAGAGAACACAGTAGACTCCATAAAATTTTTTGCTATATCCTTCCAGATTTAAATATAACAAAAATAGAAATTTGAGAATTGGCATGGGTGAATTTCCCTAAGTAAGGAACCAAAATGTCATAGTTATTAGTAAAAACTTTACAATTAAAATTTTAACTTTATTTTTTAATTTTTTTTAATTGTGGCTCAATTACAGTTGTCTCCTTTTCCCCCATGGCTCTCCCCTGCTCTGCCTATTCCCCCTGTAAAATTTTAACTTTAAAATGAAGCTGAAACAAAAAAATTATGAACTTTATTTTATCTAATTTAACAAAATTTAGATTACAACCACAACCTCTAATACTTGGAATAATAATCAATTGTTAATATCTTTTTTAGTGGGATTGCAACTTTTCAGACAAATTCAGTAAGAGTGCCAAATAATACCTTTGATTTTTGCAGATACTTTTGCAAAACTTTTTTTAAGGCTTCATACTTTCCCAAGGACTTCTGTCTGTACCACAATATTCTCATCGTTGTGTCTAAAAGAACCTACTTTAGTCATCTTTTGTTGATTTTCTCTTTAACTGTTAACTGATAAAAAATGTCTAGGTTCTCATTTGTCAGTGGCTTTGCAAGTGATTCAAGCAATTCTGTAACATTCACCAACTTCATAAAATCCAGCATCTCTTGTTAAGAACCATAATTTCACTTTGCAATTTTTTTTTACTTTATTTGCATTATATTATCAGATGTTAACAATATCTACCAATCAGCGAGTGATTGACATCAACAAAGATGCTGACCATTAAACAAACAGTAATATGCATGGGGCCTGACTGTACAAGTAGCCAGTTCATTAGTAAAAATAGTAATACTATCATGACTTTTGCTCCTACAGCACCGTGCGTTGGTGTGGAGACTTTATAATAAACACTTGGGTAATAAATGAGAGCAAAGGACAAATGGATCATGTAAAGAAGTGAGTGAAGGAAAATGGGCGCAGAGGCAGGAGCCGGAGCAGTGGCCAAGAGCACATGTGATCCCAGCACAGGCTGGGGCCCCCGTGGTTCAGTCTCTCCATGACACTAGTCAGAGTACAGACCAGCAAGCTGATGCCTTTAATATGGAAATTTCAGTGTTTTCTTGAGTCTCTTAGGTAGCATTAAAGATCCAATCCATAGCCCACAGTAACATTTCTCAAAAAACAAAACAAAACAATTTTCTCCCCCTATGCCAATATTCTCATAGCATGTAGTTGCCGTGGGATCCCTAAACTGACAAACTCCCCAAATCCCTCCGGAGCCCCATCTTCTCGGTTTTCTGTTTGTTCCTCCAATTAGGTAGGCTCAGCTCTCCTGGATGAATCTAAAAGACAAGATCAAGGCAACTGCCACAATTGTGTGTTAACAAGGCAGTGAGGATGATTCACAAAAGCTGCCATATCAGGAGAAGGCGCTCTCTGCCCCAGGGTCCCCTCCTGGGTAAGCCAGGCAGGAATACCTCTGACTACAACAGATGAATCCATGAGGATTTATGGTCATCTGGTTTACTGAAAATGACTCCAATCCTGTAAAATGGCCTTATAATCCTAAGAATCGCTTAAGGTTGTAGAAGCATTGCTTTCTCTATTATTTATAATCCAAGTCTACCAACTTACGATCTTTTTTAATGCCTCCCAAACTCCTCACATTCCACAAGGTGAAGCCAGGCAGATTGCGAGTTGCTCCACCTTATTCACTTCACTGTATATTCCGTTTTTTACCATGAGTGATGCACACCCATGTTTTTTGCCCAGCCTTTCAGGAAAAAAAATCTTTCATTATAATTTTTCAATCCAATTATTTATTTATTTATACATACATACATACATACATACATGTTTTTCGTATTAAAAGGAATTTTAGCATTTGTTTTTGAACACATGGTGTAAGAAATTTTATGTAACAAATAATTACAAAACACAAGAACAGATACAGGTATTTCAGGTACTACCCATGGATAATGTGCATCCTTATTTTTCCCTAAAAAATTTGGGCAAAAAGGTATGAATTATACATGACAAAATACGGTAGCTTTTTCCACCGTACTAACAGGAGGAGAGCTCATAATCAAGGCAACTGGGAGCAGAGCAATTACGTTGCAGCTGGGCCCTCTGGAATAACTGGCTCATTTTATTCTAGTTATAGGAAGGTCAACACAGTGCGGACCCTCCCTTCTATTTCTCGTTGTTTCTCCAAAACCCTCCCCTTACGTCACTTCTTTAACATGTTCTATTTCTACTGACTAAACGTAGTACACATTCCTCTTCCAATAAGACAGATTTCCGCTCTGATAATTACCTAGCAGAGATGACTTTCAAATTATGAGAATATTTTCTTACTTTCTATTTCTTGAACATAGCATTTCTCCAACCACAGAGAAGTCCTTTTAAGAGGTTCTAATGCGCTCTGGTACCTGTGCATGCAACGAGCATCAGATGTATTTCTGGCAGTGACAGAGCATGCCCTTGTCATCAGATCCCTTACCCCCGCGGGTCCCTCCCTATGACTAAATTGGCATCCTGACATTATTAATTCAAAATTTAATTCCCTTTCCTTTCTGTCTTAAATGTTAGTATTACCACCTGCTCCATATGCACCCCAGCAATTATGTCTATATTTTTATTATAGCTATTTACTGGGTGTGAAGTTATCCATTTTTTCCATAAATACCCTTTATTGAGTTGAGAGAATTCTCTTCAATTTCTAGTTTTCTGAATTTTCTTATCACAAAGGGCCGGATTTTGTCAAATGCTTTTTCTATCCTTAAATGGTTGTTTTTTCCCCTGCTTTGTTCTGCTAATGTGGTTCTACTGACTTTCCCATGGTGATCCACGCTTGTACTCCTGGGACGGATGCCTCGGTCGTGGTGTACGGTCCTTTTAATACGTTGTTGGATTTGTTTTGCTGGTATTTTGTTGATAGTTTTTGCATTTATATTCATGAGGAATATTGATCTGTAGTTTTCTTGTGATGTCTTTGTCTGGCTTTAGTACCAGGACAATACTGGCTTCACCAAAGAGAGTTGGTAAACATTCCCTCCTTCTCCTCTGTTTTCAGAATTTATAAGGAATTAGTACTATTTCATCATTAAATGTTTCACACGGTTCAAACAAACCCTGCCAAGCTACCTACGTCTGTCCGGGGTTTCTTTGTGGGAACATTTTAAATTACTAATTCAATTTCTTTGTTATAACCTATTCAGACTTCGAATTTCTTCCTGGGTCAGTTTTGGTAATTTGTGCCTTTCTAGCAATTGTTCCTGTTCATCTATATTATCTAATCTGTTGGCATGAAGTTGTTGCTAGCATTACCTTGTAACTCTTTTGACTTCCGTAGAGTTGATGTTTATGTTTCCTTTCACTGCTGATTTTGGTGACTTGTGCCTTCTCTTTTTTCTTGGTTTGGTTGGCCAAAGTCTGTCAATTTTGTTTATCTTTCCAATGATCCCACTTGTGTTTTGATTTTCCCTACTATTTTTCCGATTTCTATTTTACTGATTTCATTATTCTCTTCATGATTTCCTTCCTTCTGCTTGCTTTGGATTTATTTTGCTCTGATTTTTCAAATTTAGTAAGGTTGAAGCTTAGGGTAACTGGTTTCAGATCTCCCCCCTTCCCCCACTTTTTTTGACTGTCCTAAACTGTTTATTAGGTAAGAGTTTTACAAACATTACTTCTATTAGCGGTGCCAGCGGGGCTGGAGAGCACCGAGCCTTCTCCCAGCTGCATGGGAGGGGCGCCAGCAGCGTGGCGGGACAGTGGCTCTCTCTCAGGCCAGGCTCTTGCTGCCTGCAGGTGTCAGCCCTCGCATCCCCCTGCACTCGTGGTCGGGTCTGGTGATCCGGCCCACACTGGGTGTCAGGGTTCCTGACGGAATGGATCAATGAGGATAACCTCAAAGAATCTGTACGTGGAAGCTTCCCCAACCCAGTACGAGTTCAGGACTCTCGAGTCCCACAGTCCCATCCAGCTCACCCCCTGGCAACAGACTGGAGGCTCCGAGCAAACGTCAGCTGGTTACCACCGGGACGGGCAGGCTTGCCATGGGCTGCACCCTTCTAAACACTGGGCCTTTGTGGCCGCCACGGTGCACACGAATCCAGCATAGGAGTATGACATAACCTTGCTTGACTGTGTATCCCAGTCTGCTGTACTTTATTGGGCCAGGTGGGGCAGGGGACCCTGTAGAGAAGAGAGCAGGCAGTACCGCCAGCCGCACGCCCTGGGAAGGAAGCGCATTTCATCTGACTGCCCTTTCTTCCACAGCTCCTGGATGGACCCCTAGGCGCCCATCCTGGCCTACCTGATGGCTGGGGCTAGAAAGAAAGAAAGGAAGAGACGTTCTCCCACAATCCCTTTTGGGCTCTTCCTCTTCCTTTCAAATACATGCATTTAAAGCCATAAATTTACCTTGCAGTGCTTTCAGCTGCATCACACAAATTCTGATATGTTGTTTTATTTCACTACAAAATATTTTTTAACTCCCCTTGGGATATCTTTAACCCTATGGGTTACTTAGAAATATGTTGCTCAATTTCTAAATATCTATAGATTTCCCAAATGTCATTCTGTTGTTGATTTCTAATTTAATTCTGTTGTGGTCAGAGAATACATTTTGTACCATTTTCAATCCTTTTAAATAATAGGCATTAAGACTTGCTTTACAACCTAGCATATTATATATACTGGGGAATCTACCATGTGCCTTTGAAAAGAATGCGTTGTGTTGTTGCTCCTGTTGGGTACAATGTTCTGCACACTTTTATAAAAGACATGGAGTCTTCCCCTAGGAAGATGCAACTTAAGGAAGGAAGCCACACAGTAAATGACAGTCATGTGCACATACTATAAAAGTACACACCAAAGTATATATAGGAGGTGGAGAAAAGAGGAACAAGTCCCCGAAAGATCCAACATCTGAATTTCAGGAAAAGGAATAACAAGGGAGACGCTATAAAAGTAACTTGGAACTATTAAGGAAAAGGGTACTGTCATTTAAAAAAAAAAAAGATTGCAATTTTAAAGCTGATTGATCGTGAATAGCCAGGTTCCCATTCAGGTTGGTTTGGAAAAGACAATTTATCACAGAACTATGAATTTTTAAAAATCATGATTATAAAAAATATTTATAACCTTGTCATGATTAACTACTCACTCTTTGGTGCAATGACAATACCTGAATCTAACTGGTAGACAACTGTGCCTTTTTCCTCTCCTACAATTTCTGGCACCTTTTCGTTTCCTGTAGGTTGATAAAAATATTCTGGTTCAGGTGGAACTCCCTCTGAAAGAAGACATTTAAAAAGTGCAAAATAAGAAACAGTATAAAAAGCACTTTATCAGAACCTAAGCTTCTACTTTGTTTACGAGTTGTCTTGTTTCTTTCCATAAGACTATGAGGAGTTTTTCAATAAAAAACATACACTTAAAATAGAAGACTTAAAAGTAAGCTGGAAAGGTGAATACAGTTGCTGCAACAACTCTTCAAAATTTGGTCTCTAGCTTCCTTTTAAAATCAGGAAAATATGATCAGCTACATACATTTTATTACCATAGAGGGGCAAGGATATCAATTGTTTCAGAGGAAACAAGCCTTTTTCATTAACATCTCAATTCTATGAGATTTCTCACATGGAGCTAGGGCAAATTTTCAGTATAATTTTAAGTACAGGGGCCACTGATAAAAGCCAAGGGCATATAAAGATACAACTCGGTAACAGACAATGCTACTTTCTTTTAAAGTGATGGGGAGTGACGAGGCTTTGACAATTCATTTTAAACAGTAAAGTGCCTGCTATCAAATTTCCTTGAAATTGCGTAAACATTGCTTTAAAAAAAAGATTTAGTGGTTTAATGGATTACCACTGCAATAACTTGGATACTAAATTCCAGTTTCCCACTTTTTATTTTCCTCTTGGAACTGAGTCCAAAATCCTCACAGGAATTCTCTATCTTAGTCTATTTTATATAGAGAACCACATAATCCTGCTGTCTGGCCAGATCAACTTGGACTATTACCTAAAAAGTATACAGGACAGGGACAGATATTAGGACTCCTCAGGTATTGTGCCAACTCAAAATGTCCCCTCTCTCCACACATTTCCAAACACCCGAAGAGCAGTTCTGCCCCCAGTTAAGACACTAAGCTCATCCCTACATTCCACTTCCTCTCTCGTCTTCCATGCTCGATGCTCCATGGTTGCCCAAACACAACGTGCTCTTCTTCTGTTTAACAGGAATCCTTTTCTTTGATCCTCTCTCAGCTGGACCAGTTCTAACTCCTCCTTCAGATCTCAGCTTATATTTCAGCTCCTTCAGGAACCCCTCACTGATCTTCCAGTCTGGGTTAAGTGTTCCCAAAGGGACCATGCTCTACGCAACTGCCTGGTTATTATCCTTCACTTCTTCTCTAGTGTGAGTGCTCTGGGTGTCTCCATCTTGTTTATCCCTCTATCTCTAACACTAAGCACTGTACTTAGCATGTGGTAGATGCTTAATATTTACTGAATGAATATGGTATGAGGGAAGTGAGAAAATAAAAAAAAATCCAGCTGTTTATCCAGCAGTCTAAAGCAGAGACATGATTGCTAGACCTAAGTGTCCCAGCAATTAGAGAAGACCTCACTTTTCAATGCAACCCGCCTCTGAAAATGCTTCATGAAAGAAGCGTTGAAGATTATACCTGCACCAATATCTCAAAGGCATGGCCAGCAATGTCAGAAAAAAATGCCTCCACCATTCCCCCCCAAAACTCCAATAAAATCAAAATACAATTAAAAACAGTAAAAATGATGCTCTGGCATATATGGTGTGTACCAACTATACCAAGGCTGGTAAAAATACAACTTTTATAAAACTCAACTAAGCATATTAATACTGAGATGGGAATAATCCACACAAAAGACTTAAGGGTGAATATTTTGGCCTCTAGCAGGTATTCCTCCATCCAGGAAACTCAGAAACATTCTAGTTTACACATTAGTGTTAACTTTTGACTTTGGTGAGTGTGTATCGATCTCCCAGAGTTTGATAATTTTGGGGCCAGATGACAGATGTTGAACCTGTTCTGCCCTGTACATCAGGACACAAGACTTAAAACTGTGAGGTCTCGTAATGAAGCCTGTCAGAACAGCAAGACCACGACACAGAAGCCACATTACCAATATGATGGATGTTTTCCTTGATGACCTCACATTCCACTGGCCATCTTGGAGCCTGCATTGGCCCGCTGTCAGAGAAAAAGGCAAAGAGATCTCGGGGTTCCCGGAGGCGTGGGTTTGTGTCCCCAAACTCATCATGAAGGAGCTGTCTGCTCTTGAGAAGTGGTGAACTCAGCATGAAGGAATCTGCCAAAGGCAAGGGAATGAATGAACAGGTGCCTTCTCCTCCTTGGGAACTTCACTGCCCAACTATAACAGCTAAGTAACTTGAAGCACTGTATTCAAATATGGGTACAGATGTGCAATCCTATGACACGTTTCTCTTTCCAGGAGATTTATTCGAGGATGACAGCATAGAAATTATAAAAATTAAATTAAAATTCTGCACAGTCTATTAAATATTTAAATATAGATCTTTAAGAGTAAGTGAGAAGAAACTTATTGTTATTATTATTTTTTAAATCAGAGCTAATGAGTCTAAGACATTTCAACAATGGGTCGCAAATGAATAAAAAGTTACTTAATGTGTTTTATTACTTTTGTTTAGAGTGAAGCAAGAGAGGGACCTTTCATTTCACCAATTAGTATTTCACATAAAACTTTATTTAAAACATTCTGAAAATTAAATTGCAAGTTCCTAACATAATCATTCAAAGGGCAGAGAGACTTCCACAACAGAATGATACGGGAAGGGGGAGAGTGGTGTGAACCGTCAGGAGAGAGAGAAAAAGAGCTCCTGGGAAACAGAGAACGAGAAAAGAGGGAGGAAAGGATGCTCAGGGAGAGAGGAAATGAGAGGAAGAATGACAAGAACGAAACTGACAGGGGAAGGAACGCCTGAAGGCCCCTTGTGTGGCAGCCCCCAGCGCCGGGGCGCGGAGCAGGGAGGGGGTGAAGACAGGCTCCCGCAGAGGCGGCTGAGCTTCCCGCCCGGAGGGGCGTGACGCACCTCGGCTCCCCGCTTCCGTCTGTCCGTGCACAGCTGACGGGAGGCAGGCCGGCCCTAGGAAGAGGGGGAAGAAGGCGGCCGTGTCTTAGGGCTCCTCGCCTTTCCTTCCTCTGCCGCCTTTCCCCTATCCCTTTCCACTCCCACACCCGCTTTGGACCCTAGTATTTCTATCTCTAAATCTTTTCTCCGGTGTTTAATTGGGGGTGGCCACAAACATTGAAAAATGTGTTAAAGCGCTTCAATCTCACTCAGAAAGAAATGTACATCAGTCCCGGCTGGTGTGGCTCAGGGGACTGAGTGCCGGCCTGTGAACCAAACGGTCGCTGGTTTGATTCCCAGGCAGGGCACATGCCTGGGTTGTGGGTCAGGTCCCCAGGAGGGGGTGCGTGAGAAGCAACCACACACTGATGTTTCTCTCCCTCTCTTTCTCCCTCCCTTCCCTTCGCTCTAAAAATAAATAAAATCTCAAAAAAAAAAAAAAAAGTAAATCAAAATGATGAGGTGCCACTTTTTTACCTAATAGGGAAAACATTTATGAGTTTTCACACTCATCCTGGCAAAGGTGTAAGGAAGCAGGTACACCCAGACCCTGATGGTAAGAAGGCAAATTGGTGCAGCCACTGTGGGAAGCAGTGTGGCAGTACCTAGTATGATTTAAATTTTCACATAACTCTTGAGCCAGGAATCCCGCTAAGCATTTACCTTATAGATTTTCTTATAAAAGTTTGTCAGGATACATATATAAAGATGCTAACTGCAGCAATGTTCAGATAACAAAACATGGAAGCCAAAGCACCTATCATAAGGGAAGTTAAAATAATATGACATATTAATGAGATAGAATTGTAGGTGCCATAAAAAAGAATGAGGCAGGGTTTTTTTTTTTTTGTGCTCATAGAAAGGTTCTATTATGAAAAAGGAAAATCAAAATGAAAAAACAGTTTAATTGTGAGCAATTAAAAAGAAAAAATAGAGGCACATAAGGATTTTTTCCCCCCCCAAAAAGAATGATAACAGCAGTGCCTATATTGAGGGTTGTTGAGTAGGGAGGGTTTTTAGTTTTCCTTTTGTGCTTTTTTCTACCATTTAAATATAACTTTCCTTTTTACCTTTGTACTCTTTTGGTTAAAAAAAAAAAAAAAGAATAAATGCTTTGCTACAAAGAAAGAAAAAAAAAAAAAACTATCTTCCTCACTCCAATAATCAAAACAGGGGAAAAAAGGTGTCAGGTGACCATTTCCACTTTAAAACTGATTCACATTGTTGTGTTACTTCCACCAGCTCATTTTGGCACTTTGTTTTTTATTATATTAAACTGGTGATTGTTTCTTATGAACATTATTGTGAGTGTCAACAAATAGGGCGGGAGAAAAGAGGGAGAGCGGTGAGGTGGAGCCTGAGCTCTCCTGCCCGGGACCAGGCCCTTTTGTTCAACCCTTGTCCTCTCCCTGCCAGGAGCCCTGGGACAGAGAATGCAAGAGCCTTCCCGGCCCTGAGGTGAGCAAACACGTAAGAGACATATCTGGAAATGGAATCGCCACATCCAGGGGTTAAGTCCTATTTCCCAGGTACTGCCAAATTGTCTTCCTAAGAGAGTCTCCCTAAGAGTCTCCCTATCCACGTTCCTACCAGCAGTGTAGGAGAGTGTCCCCACCCATGCCAATATATACTAGGTATAATTAGAATTTTTTGCCCAAATCTCATATTTAAAAAGTGGCACCTTGACATTTTGATTTTTATCTTTAAAAATTAGCATCTTTTCATAAAGCTTATGACCATCTGTTTGTTTTTCTGGAAACTGTGTGCCTACTTTTCTGTTTAGGTCATCTTTTACATACTGATTTGTAAGAGCAGTTTTGTAAAAAAAAAAATCCTTTGATGTATTTCTCACGAATATATATATTTTTTCATTTTGTGATTTTCCTTTATTGTTGGTACTTTTTTCGACACAGAAGTTTAACTTTTTGTAAAAATTATCAAGGTTTTAGTTTATGGCTTTGGGTCTTGTGTTATTAAAAGATTTTAACTAGAAAAGGGATACGGTCAGATTTGCAAATAAAAAAGAACACTTCAGTGTGCAGAATGCATTGGAAAGGTGCATCGGGGAACAGGAGAAGCAGCCAGGAGACCAGTTATGAAGCTGTTTCAATAGTGAGAATGGCGGCAGCTTGGGCTGAGGACAAGGAGGATGTGGAGTAGAGAGAAGTGAATTGATGTTTGGTTGAATACGTATTGAGGGAGAAATTCAGCAGAATTCCTGCCTTGGATTCTAGAATAAACCTGTGGAATAGCCGTAGAAAATTACTTTTTGCTTAAGCTAGTTTCCAACACTATTATGCAAAGAGCCTTAACAAACATACCCCACAAAACTGTGTGAAAAGTCAATGTTTTAGTGCTGACCACTATGGCTCAGTGGGTTGGGCCTCTTTCTGCAAAACGAAAGGTCGCTGGTTTAATTCCTGGTCAGGGCATATGCCTGTGTTGCTCTCACGATGTCCTCTCCCTTTCCTCCTCTCTAAAAATAAATAAAATCTTAAAAAGAAAAGCCAACGTTCTACTCTTGAGCAGAGTCTTAACAAATTTGCCAACAACTGAAGAAGATAACCCAGAATGTAAAGTATTTTAATTTAAACCTGCAGTCCAAAGTAGATTTAGAGAGAACTTTTTTTTTTTTTTAAATCCTCACCCAAGGATGTATCTTCACTGCTTTTTGGAAGGAGAGGAAGGGAGAATGAGAGAGAGAGAGAGAGAGAGAGAGAGAGAGAGAGAGAGAGAAACATCCACGGGAGAGATTAGCATCGATTGGCTGCTTCCCGTACGTGCCCAGACTGGGGACTGAACCTGCAACCCAGGTCCGGGCCTTGACGGGGAATCAAAACTGCAACCTTTCAGTTACACAATGATGCTCCAGTCAACTGAGCCACACCAGCCAGGGGTGGAGGGAACATTTTTGAGTGATGTCAGAAACAGTGGGCAAGGTTGCTTCTCTGGCTTCTCCTATGGTGGGCCCTGTTCCTCTGAATACCTAGAGCAGCTGCTCAAGGCAGTGAGGGTTCTGGGGGTCATACATACTGGTTATTACTCACATAGAAGCTTCTCCTTTTGCAGTGGGTCTGGAATCAAATCATCTCTTTCCCTAAAAGAGCCACTCAAGACGAATCGGGGATTATTCTTAAAAACTTGCTGGTGAGTAGCAGTGTTTGGTAAACTCCCTCTCTGAGCTAAGAAAAGACAGTTTAATTAAAGGTGCTGGGAGATTAGTTCACCACCTCTAACATCCAGGTCCCTACCGAACCACTGCTACCAAACCCCCGCTACAAGGGGCCTTTCCAATGAGTACATCTCATCTTCCAAAGAGCTTTCACATTCCAATTTACTTGAGTTCAACACCATTTTCTCCATTTTACAGTAGGGAGAAGACTTGAGAAGCAGCATGGATAGTGGAAAAGGAAAGGGCTTGGGAGGCAGAAAGACCCTGGAGCTCGAAGGGCAGCGAGAGAGCCACTGCCAGTGAAGGCTGGTCCTCAGTGTGGGAGTGTGGCCCTGAGCCCCATGGCTGCTTTTTCCTGAAGGCTCTGCTGAATCTGGCAAACCGGATATTCAGTTTTCAACAATTAGAAATCAGTTAAAAAGGGAAGTAGTAAATAAGAAAGTTTAGCAAGGTTGACAGCAGTAACATCGATATAAAAACTTCATTTTTAAGTAACAGGAATATAGAAAAATCAGAATAAAAAAGATATAATTTATAATAGCATAAAAATATGAAGTTCTATAAAAAAATTATAAAACTTTATTGGGAGAAATTAAGGAAGACCTAAGTAAATGAGGAATTAGACTATCTTCATAGATTGGAGAACCCAGTATCAGCAAATTCTCAGTTCTTGTGAAATTAGAATCTATAGAGTCAGTGCAATCCCAATAATTTTTTTAAATATCACAAATCAATTCTAAAATTATAGAAAAAGGCAAGAATAAGCAAGGCACTTTTGAAGAACAAGATGAGAAGATGTGTCTTTCCAGACATTAAGACTGTGCTAACAAAAGGTAATAATAATGCCTCATGTCACAATCCAGCATAATGAAATTTTAAGGCAAAAAATGACTAATTAACAAAGGGTGGGATTAGTGTAAGGGAAGACAGGCAATGGGGAAAGGAGGTATTTTTCACTAACGGTCCTTGAAAAATTCATTAGTTTGTCCAAGCGTAGCTCTCTCAGTTAATGAAACAATTTATTTCATGAACCCAGGAAAGGTGATGCTAGATAAGAACAAGATATTGAAGCAGGATAGTAAGAAGTTGGGAAAATTCCTGGCCAAGTGGAATGGGGAAACTGAGACAGGATCATTAAACAAGGCCAAACACTTTGCACAACTCTCAGCCAACTAGTGAATCACAAGACCTCATCTTCCCTAACTAAGGACTCCTGAGAGCAAACGGTTTCTATCACTCCTCCCTAACCAGAGAATACAAAGCTTACATCACCCTGGTCAGGGAGATAGAGGACGGAGACACCGTTTAAGCCAGCTAAACACAAGAAAGGATGGTCAGGGGAACGAATAACAAAAATTCAATTAGGGTATGACAGACCCAAGGTAAAACAATAAAGCAGATCAACGTGAGTAATCCCAAGCTCCTCTTTACACTCATTTTGATGTATCAGCATATTAAAAACGCATCTGGAAAGCTAATGAATATCCAATGAAACCCTCCCCTAAGACTCTCCCCATACCCCCAAGAAAGAAAAAAAGCCCTCAAGACAAAGACCTGGTGAGGGCTTGCTCTAGAGAGCATGGCCATGCCCCTTCTCAGGCATGAACTTTCTACTTCCTCCTAAACTCTAAGGGTGCCCAAGAGACTTGCAACCAGGGGAGCAGTGGGCGGCAACAGCTCATTCCGGGCTCACCCCCTGATCCTGTCTCCAAGGCCCCTTTTTTCTCTGACTTTCCAGTGAGCTCAAAGCAGCCCTCCTGTTTCTAGGGAGCCAAAGCAGAGCACCACCTAGGTTCTTTCCTGTTGCTTCCTCTACCCTAAGCCCTTTCTTTGTTTCACTGGCCCCAGCTTTATTAAGTGTACTCTCAAAATCACCTGGATTCATGCCGTGAAACCTTTCCTGCATGAAGTCAAGAACCCGCACATTACCTGCTCTGGGCCTGGTCACCATCCGGTGACAATATTACCTTTATAGTAGCCATAGTACTGGAGGTGATGGTACATAAAGTCTTCATAGGGATCAGGATGAGTCTGTGAAAGGAAAGGCCTTTTAAATCAGGAAAAGTCCTTTCAAATAATATTGAACTCTTAAGAAAAGGTACGCAGGATTGTTGCAGAGGAGAGTATGCCTGAGGACTTCTGTAAACAAACCAAGTGAAAGACATCCACACACATCCTTCTGTCTTGGGGGTCAAGATCTTCAGGTAGAAAAAGGTCCCTTCCGATTGTACCGGATTTCTGCGGAGTTCCGGGAGAGGGGAGCGCACCCACCTCCTGCTTTCGGTCTGTTTCCAGCGCTGGGAACATGTTACTGCTGTACGGGATACTGAAGATTCCTGGGTCACAGAGGCATCCAGCCACAGCCCCTGCCCGATTTTCAAAAGGGCAGCTGATTACACAGGAGAAGCTAAAGCAACAAACCAACCAACCAACCAACCAACCAACCAACCAAACCCCCAAACCCAGGACAATTGAAAAACTTGCCCATAGTCACCACTCCCACCCTTTGCCTCCGCAGCTCCCATGTGACGTTAGGACGATGTTAGGACGCCCTGTCACATCGCTCCCTCATCCCTGCCAACCCGGCCTCCGCTCCAAGCCCCCGCTGGCCGTTCGCACTCTGCCGCATGGAGGCGCACCTGAGGAATTCGGGAGGGCGACCTTGGTTCCGGCCTTCTCCCGGGGCGCCTGACCGCTAGCAGGCACCATGCTTCCCTCTCCCCGAGCAGGATGCCCGCCACCGGGATGCCGCAAGAAAGTGAAATAAAAGGTAATGGGGAGATACGGCGAGTTCGTTTGGGGTAGATGGAAAAGAAAGGTCAGCGGCTCAGAGAGCGGGCACTGAAAATGACGTTCAGGGGGTTCAGGGATTCCTGGCCCCGGGGAAGGTGGTGAAGGGCAGTTACCCGCACGGTGGAGGGCGGGGTGAAGACTTCTTAGGGGTGAAGACAGAGGGGAGCTGCCGCCTCTGCGCTCCCGCCGTCGGGGGCGCAGGGGAGGCGCGGCGCCTGCGGCGGCAGGAACGCCTGAGCGAGGCAAGAGGCCCCGGCACAGCAGGTACAGAGGCCACGCTGCGCACCGGGCGGACACGCGAACCGCGGTCACCCGCCGCCGCCTTCTGCTGGGGGCTGCGTAACATAGCAACCGCGAAACGGAAGCGGGAGGGCGGGCCGCTGGACGCTTCCGCGGAGCGGGGCCCCGCCTCACAAGGGAAGGTAGCCGCTTTTAGAGGGAGAGAAACCGGGATTGGCTGCCTCTCGCAAGCATCCAAGCGGAGGACCTGGCCCACGGCCCAGGCTGGTGCCCAGAGCTGGAATCAGCCGGCGACCCTGGGCATCGCAGGCTGGCGCTCAGTCCGTGGAGCCACCGGCCAGGGCGGGGAAGGTAGCTGTTCCAGAGCCACCCTTCTCACCCGCTATCGCGGTGCCACTTCCAGGTCATCAGTCGCAACCGGGCTGAGGAAAACGAAGCCTGCAGCCCTCACCATACCCTCACTTGTGTGCCGTTTCTTAGCTCCAGGGAACAAGCGTTGCTGAAAGGGTGCTATCCCGTCGGTGTTTCCCTCCCTTTTTCTTTGAAAAGCAATGAAAAATGTCTTGTGGAGATTTAAAAAAATTTAAGACTGACTTAAAATAAGGCTTGGTTACATAATCACAGAGTAACAGGTTTACAAGAGCAAAAGGACAATCAGAAGTATAAAAAAAAGGCTTTATTAGTGCATATATACAAATTTACAAGGTCAGAAACTGGATAAATACAAACAGCTTTAAAACACAATTTGACTTTTCTTCGGTTTAAAGTGACTTTTACCTGATTGTGGTACAATAGAAAATACAGAACAGTAAACTGCTTTTTAAATACTGGAATTTTATGGAAAATACGTTCACACATTAAAGGGAGGTGAATTTTGGAATAAGGTAAGACAACGGAGACATCAACGTATACAGTGGCTCTGGTTAGTTACTGCCACAGATGTAAGGGGGAAATTCTCAAAATCAAAGACAAGAACGCGTGTGGCTGGCCGGTACAGAAATGGAAATACTTTGTCTTGTGTATGAAATGACAACTATCAGTTCTAGACTGTGTGAGATACAATAGTTTTAAGAGCGTGGCCATCTGTCAGCACAAGGGAAACCACCAGCTGATGCTCCTTAGCACTCCAGGGGCGCAGACCGGAGCGGGGTCAGAGGTTCTCCCAGTCCCAGTTCAGCAAGGTAGATGACAGAGCTGCCTTCTTAATTGCACTTGTTCTGGAGTAGAATGAGAGAGAGCTCCACACTGGGACGCTTAATGAGCCTCCATTCAGAAGGAAAATCATTCACTTTCTGTCAGTGTCCTCAACAGAAGCGTCACCCTCATGAGCCACGCGTTCCAGACTGATGAGGTTATGTACCTAACATGCTGAGTTGGCCAGTGTGAGCATAAAGGCAGCCAGGTCAAAGTATTTGGTCACCCCACCCTTCAGCAAAATAGAAAAACCTGCATTTCACAAATGTGAAACTTTGTATGTGTATATCCTTGCCCAGAAAATTCATATGCTCTCCCTCATAACATTTAGTTTATTGACAACAGTAAAACAGGTTAAGACTCTGAACACACACAATCAAAAATTAAAAACAAAACAAAAACTATGTGTTTGGAGCCATTTTCCTTCGCTTTAGTCTTGCTCGCCAATCCTCAGGAAGGGCTTCAAAATTAGCATTTCTCTCTGCCATGCCACTGTGAAAACAATATACAGGTTACTTCATGAGGGTGGGGGGGTGGGGAGAGCATAAAAATGTTCATTTCCTAGCAAATAAAAATACCTAACTGAAATTGAAAAATCTAATCTATCACATCTATGCTCATGAAAATGCTTCAAGTTTCTCAGCTAATTACCAGAAAATACTTTATCAAATTTCTTTTGATGGGTCAACGAAAAACACACACACACTTTACATAGTTTTATGTATATATCAGTGCCTATTTTTATGTATCTTTAGCAACCATTAAAGACACATTAAAAGAATAAAACACATTCTTACTGGTTCTTCTTGGCCCCCTGGAGTTACGATTCTTTTTAAAAAAAAAAAGATTTTATTTACTTTTAGAGGGGGGGATGGGAGGAAGAACGGGAGGGAGAGAAACATGGATGTCTGCAAGAGACACACTGATTGGTTGTCTCTCACATGCCCCTAACCGGGATCTGGTGCGCAACTCAGGCATGTGGCCTGACTGGGAATCAAACTGGCGACCTTTGGGGCACACGGGCCAGGGCCCTCAGTTTTCTTACTGTGTTGCCCAAAATAGTGTATCACCTTTCAAAGAATATCAAAGTAAAAATATCAAGTCTGGAGGCGACATCTGCATAGTCATCTTTTTCTTTTACAAATATAAAACGAATACAAAGTGACAGAGAATAGCATTGTACATTCTAATTATGATAAAACTGATCAAGTAAGTAAAATCTCAGATTATGAGTGTTAAGAAAGCCATATTCTAAGTGAATTTTCTCAAATTCAAGACCGGTGAATAAACAGCATTTTCTAAGGACAAAAAGGAAATATGGTATTCTCATTCAAAAGGAACAGCTTCATCACACAGTATATTGTCAAGAACCCAGACCAGTTCATCTTCCTGAAAAGACATGTGACAGGAACCTTTCCAGTTTTGCGATGCTGCATGCTAAAATTTATTTGATAGGGTTCTCAAGTGGACAAATGCTGAAAGCAGGAATGTAGTGATTGGAGATAAACAGGTATTTTAGAAACAAAAAATTTCAACTGGTGTTTATGTATCTAAAAATGAAAATATTTTGGATTACAAAGCAAAGAATGGATATGTTTTCTCAAATGTTTTCGTAAGTACTGTGTTTATGGATACTGCAAGTTAAAGAACCAGAAGTAATAATAAAGCAGACCTATCAGAGATGAATTTGAAATCTGGCACCATCATTTATGAGGTGAATATGGTCCAGGTTATGCATGACAATTCTTCTAATGTTGCTCATTTCAATAATTATACACCTTTAAAACCAGCAAAATAAAAAAAATTTGGGTTAGCTATATTTAAATTCTTCTTAAAAATTTTAATATATTGCTTTCTCCCCTTCCCTTTATTTTTACTTCTGTAAATTTTATGTAAAATAAAATTTTAAAAAATACATAAAAGGGTCTATTGGATTTAGAAGTAAATGGGGATGATTATTTTTCCTGCTATGCTGAGTGTTAAAACACAGTCCTTTGCATAAGATGAGCAACTGGTGGGAGAAAGTATTGCAGCTCTAATAATTCTGATTTTGAAAAAGGCTAAGCTATAATGTTTATGGATAAATAAATCTATGAATTAACCACAGCCCACCCGATCTGTGGTCTCTTACCTGACCAGCTGCTGCTGTTTCCACTCTTCAATTCGTTTCTGTGCTGTAGATTCCCGGTCCTCCTCGCTGGAACTAGAGTTCTCCTCTTCATCTAACTCACGCTGGATACTCTGCCACTTCTTTACCAGAGATGGCATTTTGGTTTTACTCTTCTTTGCCTATAACAAAGGTTAAAGGTAAGAGGAATGTAACAGAAAAAATAAGGAAACAAGTCCGCCACATGACATCAGGATCTTTTCCTAGTGCTAAGGAATAAGTAAGCTAAAATCAAAAACAACAGAAACACAAAGCAAATACCATTTTAAGTTCCCCCAAAATTCCTACCCACTATAAACTGATTGCTTGGTTAAAAATCTAAAAAATGTAAACGTTATTTTATCAAATCAAGTCAGAAAAATTTTTTCTAGCCTCCTTATTCTATGGAAGTCAGAACTGTTACCCCTTATCTCATTTCCTCAGAATCATGGTGCTCCGGTTCATAAACTTTAAATAGATGCAGTGCTAATATCAAGTGAAAAATAGAGGTGAGAAACAAATGACCAGCACTTCTGGAAAGAGCAACAAAGTCCATGGCAATTATTAAATATTAAAAAAGGAGATATATCAAGATATGAATGATGACATTAGTTCTAAAAGGAGGGGGTATTAATACATTTATTTTTCTTCTTTTGGCTTGCACCTTCACTTTTAAACCTCTTATAACAAACATTTATTTTTGTAGTAAAAAGAAAATACTTGTGATATTTGCAAATGCAGAACTATATACACCCAATACGGCTTGCTCTGTCATGACCTTCAGGCTTCTGATCGATGACACTCCAGCAGAGAGGCCCTGCCCTTACCG
The DNA here is from genome assembly GCF_021234165.1 of Pteronotus mesoamericanus. NCBI lineage: Eukaryota > Metazoa > Chordata > Mammalia > Chiroptera > Mormoopidae > Pteronotus > Pteronotus mesoamericanus. The sequence goes on along the minus strand of NW_026555299.1, from coordinate 693,295 downwards.
CCCGATCTGAAATAGCACCAAAGTGGTCCCAAAGACCATTTTCTGTTCTCTTACACTGCTTATTTTTTATTCACTGGATTTTATTTTTAAAAACATTTTATTTATTTATTTTTAGAGAAGGGGGAAGGGAGGGAGAAGGAAAGGGATAGAAACACTGATGTGCGAGAGAAACATCAATTGGCTGCCTCCCGTGTGCCCCCAGCTGGGGACCCGGGAGCAACCCAGGCATGTGGCCAACAGAGAATTGAAGCGGTCGTGACCCCTTGGTTCACGGGATGATGTCCATCCCACTTAGCCATACCAGTCAGAACTTTCCATTGCATTTTCAAATGCCGAACATTTATTTCCTCATCTGTCTCACCACCTCTGTTCCCACTTCTCCCCTAGCTGGCCAGAAGAGAGGCTGTACAAAAGCAGACACTGTGTGTGTTTGATTTACTACCAAATCCCAAGCTCCTAAGGAGAATCCCTGACAAGTAGTATGCATTCAAAATATACTTTATACATGTCATTAGTTGTGTATAAATAGAGAGCCACTGTATTAGAAATGGATAAAACCAATGTGTATCACGGTTTTTGAAGAGGAGCACAGCTGTGTGACTGAAGGCCCGACCGGGTGACAATCTAAGCAGGACACGCAGGGGCTCAAGCGGTAGGTGTGACTGCACACTACTCATCCTCCTGTCCGGGCTGATTATGAGCATCCAGGCTGTTTTTCCTGCTTGTACTTGGCCGAACATATTTCTCAAGTCCCAAAGATCTGAGAATATTTTTAGTCTTAAAGAAAGGAATGACTTGGCTTCCTGCTCCATACCTTATTTCGACTGTCACTGACAATTCTTAATTTTTTGAGAAAGAGACGCCCATCTATCCTGCTTTAGACCTTCAGCCCCACACACCTTCCCACATTCCATTTTGTCATTTCACCTGCAGTGCAACAAGGCCAACCGTACACACACCCTTCCAGGAAGCAGAGCCCATCCTGGGTTAGCATGAAACCAACTGAGTAAAAAGTCACATGGCATAGGGCTCACTGGGGTATAACCTCACTGAACATCTACAAATGTGATTAAAAACCACAGATACAGAATCACCACTGTTTCATTTTGACTTCTGCAAAGTTTCATGAATTTTTGCATTTTTAATTCCTATCTGTCATGGGAAAATAAGTTTTATTTTAGAAGTTATCTATCACACTTGGATCCCGAGTTGTATTGGCTGTTTGAGGACATGTTAAATAGTAGAACACTGCAGCCAGAGGAACAAAACTTAAATGGTTACAACCCCTTTTTCCTCGTTTATTTTCCATTAAGATGAACACAAAACTCTTCAGCAAAGAGTGAAAATATATATTGGTTTCAAATATTCTTAAACATTAGGTGCATTATGTATGCATTTTATATCTTTTTATTAATTTTTTTTAATTGTCCCAATACATGTCTCCATTTACCTGCCACCACTCTCTCCCCTGTCCCCGCCAACATTCCCAACCTTGGCTTTGTCCATGTGTCCTTCATAGCTGTTCCCTGATCTGACCCTTCCCCTCTCCCTCTCCGCTACCACCCTCCCGTCCCTGTCAGATTCTTCTTTCTTTCAGTGTTGCTGGTCATATTTTCCTTGCCTGCTTGCTTTGCTGATTAGGTTCCACTTATAGGTGAGATCATATGGTGTTTGTCTTTCACCCTCTGCCTCATTTCACTTAGCATAATGCTCTCCAGTTCCATCCATGTTGTCATGAAGGGTAGGAATTCTTTCTTTCTGCTGTGTAATATTCCATTGTGTAAATGTACCAGTTTTTTGATCCACTCATTTGCTTCCAGCACTTGGCTATTGTAAATTGTGCTACTAATGAACATCGGAATGCACAGGTTCTTCTGAATTGGTGTTTCAGGATTCTTAGGGTATAATCCCAGCAGTGGAATCGCTGGGTCAAAAGGCAGTTCAATTTTTAGCTTTTTGAGGAAATTCCACACTGCTTTCCACAGTGGCTGCACCAGTCTGCACTCCCACCAACAGTGGACTAGGGTTCCCTTTTCTCCACAGCCTGGCCAGCACTTGCTGTTTATTGATTTGTTTATGATGGCCATTCTGACCAGTGTGAAGTGGTATCTCATTGTGGTTTTAATTTGCCTTTTTCTGATGGCTAGTGATGCTGAGCATCCTTTCACATATCTCTGGGTCCTGAATATGTCCTCCTTGGAGAAGTGTCTGTCCATGTCCTTTGCCCATTTTTTAATTGGATTGTTTTTTTTCCTGGAGTGTAGGTGAACATTCTTTTTATATTTTGGAAATTAAACCCCTGTCTGAGGTATCACTGGCAAATATATTTTCCCATATGGTTGGCTCCCTTTTCATTTTGCTGATGTTTTCTTTTGCTGTGCAGAAGCTTATTTTGATGAAGAAAAATATGGAACACTTCACAAATTTGCGTATCATCCTTGCACAGGGGCCACGCTAATCATCTCTGTATCGTTCTAATTTTAGTGTATGTGCTGCCAAAGCGAGCACGCATTTTATATTCTTTAAAAATGACTTGTTACAACAACAAGATGGGTTGTTTGGTTACAGATATCAGGTATATAAAAATGATATATTAATTTAGAACTCTGGGTTTTCAAGAAAAACTATTATTTATTTAAGATCATAAAAGCATGCCTGGCTAAAAAATTACTCATTGAATGAAGGGGAGAATGTAGTCAATTACCTCTTTTGGAGAACTGCAAGAAGAATGGTAAGGAAGCCTTCATAAAAGAAATGATTCCCGCGTACTAGTCGTCTAACATTTAATTGTATAAAGAATAAACACTACTAGGATTCATGGATAAAAAGTTAAGACGAGGTGATAAAACAGTATGTTGGCTCAAAAGAACTGTATACGCGATGGTAAATAGCTTGACAAACAGTCTATTGAAGACATTGTCCTAATTGTCACTGTTGATTTTTACATTACTTCATTTCTAGATAATTTCTGGAACCATGGCACCAATTTGGATGAGTTGTCCAATCCAGAAATACCTTGTCTATTTTGTGTGAAAACAAAACTCATTCAGGAAGGTTCCTCAAACCATGGTAAGGCAAAGGAATTTGCTGTGTTGACCCGTTGAGCAAAAGATTACAGGAAGTTGAGGCAGACAACGGTACACCAATAATGGAAGAAAATGTTATTCCGAAAATTTCTTTGGATAATTAGGGCATTCAAGTGCCCATGAAGGTGGTATCGGAAAGATGGCAGGCTAAAAACTCCAGGCTCCGTTCCCACGCGAAAACATTACGCAAACAAGTACAGACTGACTAAAATGGGGAACTCTGGAAAACAGAGATTCGCAGCAATCAAGGGAACACCCAATCAAGAAAAAGCCACCTGCATGGTAGCTCAGCTGGTTCAAGAGTCATCCTGATATGCCAAGGCTGCAGGTTCAATCCCAGGTCATGACACAAGCGAGAATCAACCAATGAATACATAAAAAAGTTGAACTAATCAATGTTTCTCCCTCTCTTGAAAAAAAAAAAAAATATATATATATATATTTTTAAAAAGCTTCTCCAAAGAGTAGAATTACTGTGGCATACTTGCTTGTAACAATCCCTTCCCTAGTGCTATGGGATAAAGTGACCCAATTCTCAGTCCCCCACCACTTAGGAGGGAAGAAAAGAGAGGAATGTATGTATATCCGAAACTAATACAAAATAATATTGAATATATACTGTAATGGGAAAAAAGCAGAATGCACTAAAATATCCTGGCCTATCACTGCCTAAGGAACGGGTTTCTGTGTTGCCTGACTTGGAGCAAAGGCAGGAATGGTGGCATATTTTGGATATCAGTTCCAGTCATAAAAGGTGGTGGTAGGAGCTAGAGCTTCTGAAAACCACAGGGGGAGTGCAGTCATGTGAACACCAGGAGCCAAGAGATTATGGGAGAGGCATACAACACAACATCTAAGGCTCTTAGAAGAAGCAGGCATGAGACTCCTAGGTTAATTAAAACTAAATGTATACAAAGTAATGAGGGGAAAAAACCAACAAACAACCAAATAAGCACAAGTCTAGGGAACACAAATGCCCAGAAAAAGGCCTGAACAAAAGATCTTGAGCCTTCCTGCTGGCTTATCAATGAAAATCTTCCCCCAGATTCTTTCAGAGCCAGTGTACAGACTGGGACAAGTAGTTGTTTTGTCAAATCACCAATTTTCAAGACAAGATCACAAAGCATACAAAAAAACTGGGAAACATGCCCATTCAAAGAACACAACAAATCTCTGGTACCAACTATAGATCAAGTGAATTGAAAAATTCATTAGTTCAACAGCTGACTCCAACAGGCAGAAGAAAAAAAAAAATCAACAAAATTGATAACAGGTCATTTGAATTAGTGACTGTAAGGAGCAAAATGATAAGGCAAAGAGAACAGAGCCTACGGACTCACAAGACACCATTAAGTACACTAATATATGCAGTATGAGAATCACAGGAAGAGAGAGAAAAAGGGGCAGAGAGCTTACTTGAACAAATAATGGCCCCACACTTCCCCAATTTATGGAAGGATATGGATTAACACATTCAAGAGGCCTAATGAATTGTAAGTAGGATTAAACCCAGAAAGGCCACACTGAGACACATAATCAAACAACCGAACACAGGGAATCTTAAAAGCTGCTGAAGGAAAGTGACCTGTTCAGAGGGCTTCTGGAATAAACCTTGCAGTCCACAGGCAGAGAGACGATATATGTAAAGCAACCAAAGACAAAACAATCAACTGAGAATTCTATGACAGGCAAAACGGCCTTCAAAAATGAGGGCAAAATCAAGACCTTCCTAGATAAACAAAAGCTGAGGAACTTCATTATCACTAGACTTGTCCTAGAAGACATGCTAAAGGGAGCCGTTCAAGTGCAAAGAGATGCTAGATAATAACTTGTCATACAAAAATGTAAAATTCTCTAGCAAAGATAGAGACAAATAAACATTATTGTGATTTTAGTAGGCAATTCTACAGAATCTAAAAGACAAAAGCATAAAAATTTATAAATGTTACAAGTACACAGTATATAAAGATGTAATTTGTAACACCAACAATATAACTTTAGCATATTCTATTAAATTCCTATGGTAACCACAAATATAGAATGTACATAAAGGAAATAAGAAGGGAATCAAAACGTGTCACTGAAAAAAATCAACGAAAGACAAAGGAGGACAGTAAGGAAGAAAATGGACAAAAAGCTATTAAGACATACACAAAACAAGTAACAAAAATGGCAATAGCAAGTCCTTATCTATCAGTAATTAAGACACAGATTTAAAGTGAAAGGACAGAAAAATATATTCCATGCAAACAGTAATCAAGAGAAAGGAGGAATATCAATAATAACATAAGACAAAATAAGACTATAAATCTAAAAGTTATAAAAGAAGACATTATGTGATAAAAGAGTAAATCCAACTATATTAAAACAATACTACTTATGATAGCATCCAAAAGAATAATATACCTGAGAATAAATTTAGCCTAGGAGGTAAAAAGACTTGTACACTGAAAATTATAAAAATATTGCTAAAATTAATTAAGAACCCTAAATAAATAAAAAGGAGTCCTGTATTCATGGAGTGAAAAATTCACACAATACAGTTAAGATGACAACAGGACCAAAACAATCTACAGATTAAATGTAACCCCAATTAAAATCACACTGGCCTTTTATACAGAAATGAAAAATTTGACTTTTAAATTCATATAAAATGGTAAGGGCAGAGGTGGCCAGGGTGGCATTTTCAAAGGTAATGGAGATTGAAGCACAGGTCCTTTGGACTGAAGGTCCAGAATAGCCAATGTTGAAGAAGTACTTTAAAAAAAAAATATTATTAAAGATTTTATTTATTTATCTTTACAGAGAAGGGAAAGGAGGGAGACAGAGAGGGAGAGAAACATGTGCAGGAGGAACAACAACTGGCTGTCCATCTCACATCCCAAACTGAGGACCTGGCCCAACACCCTGGCATGTGCGCAGACCAGGAACTGAACTGGCAACCTTTCAGTCTTCAGGCTGGCACACAATCCACTGAGCCTCATCAGCCAGGATGAAAAAGTACTTCTTAATTTCAAAACATATTACAAAGCTATAGCAATCAAAACACTGTGGCACTGGCATAGAGACCAATGGAATAGATTTAAAGTCCAGAAATAAACCCATACATTCATGGTAAATTGATTTTAGAGAAGGTCTTCTATTCAATGGAGGAATAATGGTCTTTTCAAAAAATGGTGCTAAGACAAAAGATTATCCACATTCAAAAGAATGAAATTTAACTCTTTACCTAACAACTAAAATCTAATCCTATATCTAACAACCTAAATCTAAGTGTTAAAACTGTACAAGGCAGAGTATCTGGGATCTTGCTTCCCATATGTCATGCATTTGGCTCAGTATAAACTCATAAAAATTAAAATAGTAACAACTATTCAACTCTTGGAAGAGAGGTAAATGTTCATGACCTTGGATTTGGCAACGGATTCTTATGTAACACAAAAAGCACAAGCAAAACTGAGAAAAACAGTAAGATGGACTTTATCAAAATAAAAAACTTTGGCATACCAAAGGATACTCTCAGAATGAAAAGGCAACCCACAGTGTGGGATAAAATACTTACAAATCATATAACTTATAAGAGACCCTAACCTATACCATATATGGAACTCTTACAATTCAGTAACAAAAGACAAACAACCCAGTTAAAAAATGAACAAGGGACTTAAGCTGACATTTCTCCAAAGATACACGAATGGTTAACAAGGAAATTAAAAGATGTGTACCAAGATTAATTACTACAGAAATAGAAATCAAAACCATGGTAAGATGTCACTTCATGGCCATTAGGATTGGTATAATAATTTTCTTAAAAAATGGACGATCACTACTACGAGGATTAAAACTGGGACAACTTAAAGCATAAAGGTAATGTAAAAAAAGAAAAAAAGAAAAGAAAGGAAGAAGGGCATGTGGTGCTCAATGTGTATCTTCTGCCTAAGAAGTAAGGGCAGGGGTTTAGGGGTCAAGGAAAGAATATTAAAGAGGGTGAGGAGGTCTCACAGACCAGTGGAATGTAGGCCTTTTGCGTATGAAGATCAGGTGACAAGTTAACTGGCTACCAGCCTCCAAAGCAATACACTTTCAATGACAGCTGGGCCAAGATGGAGGCACAGGTAAACACATTTTGCCTCCATGTACAATTATAGAAAAAAATTACAACTAGTCTACAAAACAAATTTCACCCACATTCGTCAGAACGTCGAGCTATGTGAAAGTCTGACAAATAAGGATTTAAAGAAGCCACAGTCATCCAGACAGATGGCCTTTCCTACAATAGGCCACTCTACTAAAGAGGGAGTCAAAGCAGCTCTACCTAGTACACAGAAACAAACACAGGGAGGCTGACAAAATGAGGAGACAAAGAAATATGGCCCAAATGAAAGAACAGAACAAAACTCCAGAAAAAGAACTAAAATGGAGATAAACAACCTATCAGATGCAGAGTTCAAAGTACTGGCTATCAGGATGCTCAAAGAAGTCATTGAGTACTGCAACCGCATAAAAAAGACTTAGGCAGAAATGAAGGTGGCATTAAGTGAAATACAGAAAAATCCACAGGGAACCAACAGCAGAGGGAATGAAGCCAAGATTCAAATCAATGATTTGGAACATAAGGAAGAAAAAAAAGCATTCGATCAGAACAGCAAGAAGAAAAAATTCAAAAAGACAAGAACAGAATAAGGAGCTTCTGGGACATGTGCAAATACACCAACATCTGAATCATAGGGGTGCCAAAGGAAGAAGAAGAGCAAGAAATCGACAACTTATTTGAAAAAATGGAAGAAAACTTCCCTAACTGGCAAAGGAAATAGACATACAAGTCCAGGAAGCACAGAGTCCCAAACAAGTTGGATCCACAGAGGACCACACCAAGACCCATCATAATTAAAATGCCAAAGGTTAAAGATAAAGAGTGAATCTTAAAAGCAGCAAGAGAAAAGCAGAGAGTTACCTACAGAGGATTTCCCCTAAGACTGTTGGCTGATTTCTCACAAGAAATATTACAGGCTACAAGAGACTGGCAAGAAGTAGTCCAAGTGATGAAAAGTAAGGACTTACAACCTAGATTACTTTATCCAGCAAAGCTATCATTTAGAATTGAGGGGCAGTTAAAGTGCTTCCCAGGCAAGGTAAAACCTAAAGGAGTTCATCATCAGCAAGCCATTATTATGTGAAACGTTAAAGGGAACTACATAAGCAAAAGAAGATCAAAACTATGAACGTTAAAATGGCGACAAATTCACAACTATCAAAGACTGAATCTAAAAAAACTAAGTAAATAAGCAGAACAGAAACAGAATCATAGATATGGAGATCATTTGGAGGGTTATCAACTGGGAGGGGAAAAGGGGAGAAGAGAGGAAAAAGGAAGAATGGGGGAAAAGGTGCAGGGATTAGTAAGTACAAATTGTTAAGTACAAAATAGACAGAGGGATGTTAAGAACAGCCCAAGAGCCCTGACTGGTGTGGCTCAGTGGATTGAGTGCCAGCCCGCGAACCAAAGAGTCAGCAGTTTGATTCACAGTCAGGGCACACGCCTGGGTTGCAGGCCAAGCCCCTGGTAGGGGTAGGGGGCGCACAAGATGTAACCACACATTGATGTTTTTCTCCCTCTCCCTCCCTTCCCTTCTCTAAAAATAAATAAAATAAATTAAAAAAAAGAAAAAGAAGAAAAAAAGAAAAAAAAAAAACAGCACAGGAAACGGAGAAGCCAAAGAACTTATATGCAGGACCCATGGACATGAACTAATGATGGTGGGCTGCTGGAGGGAATGGTGGTACTGGTCAGAGGGTGACAAAGGGAAAAACTGGGACAACTTAAAGCATAATCAATAAATTTAAAAAAGAAAAAAATTTAAAAAAATTTTAACAATGAAAATGAAAATCACAAGTGTTGGTGAACATTCAGAGATATTGGAACCCTTGTACATTGCTGTGGGTAATGTAAAATGGGTTCAGTTTCTGTAGAAAAACTTTGGCAGTTCCTCAAAAAGTTAAATACAGAATTATCATATGACCCAGCAATTTTATTCCTATATACCCCGAAGAAATTAAAAGAAATACTCAATATATAAATGAAAACGAATACTTACATGCATATTCATATCAGTACTATTTGTAATAACCAGAAGGGTTAAAACAATACAAATGTCCATCAATGGATGAAGGGATAAACAATCTGTGGTGTATATAATGAACTATTGCTAAGCTATAAAATGGAATGAAATAGCAATACATGATACAACATGGATAATAACTTTGATAACACTGTGCGAAGTAAAGGAAGCCAGACATAAAAGTTTACACACTCATGGTTCCAGGATACGTAAATCCACAGAGACGGAAAGCAGATTTATGGTTCTCAGAGGCTGGGGATAAGAGGGTGATGGGGAAAGACTGCTTAATGGCTACAAGGTTTTCTGCTGAGGTGATGAAAGTGTTACGTAACTAGAGAGAGGCGGTGCCTGCACACTATAAACCTAGTAAATGCTACTGAACTGTATACCTTAAAATGGTTAATTTTGCATGATTATTACCTCAATAATAATGTTTTTAAATAATTTTTTTTAATTTAAAGGGAGAGTCACCCCTGGCTGGGTGTGGCTTAGTGGATTGAGCACCGGACTGCGAAGTAAAGGGTTGCCAGTTCAATTCCCAGTCAGGGCACATGCCTGGGTTGTGGGCCAGGTCCCCAGTAGGGGGCATACGAGAGGCAACCACACACTGATGTTTCTTTCCCTCTCTCCCTCCCTTCCCTTCTCTCTAAAAATAAATAAATACAATCTTTAAAAAAAATAAAATAAAGGGAGATTACTATACCTTATCTTTCTTTCCTTTTTTTGTCTTCTCAGGTGGCGGCATTTTGGGAGCTGGTGGTGGTGTTGCAGGAGCAGGAGGTGGTGGCGGTGGCGGCGGTTCTATAACAGCAGTGGCAGGCACAGCACCTCGGGCCTGGACTGGCTGCAATGTGGGAGAAGTCACTGTCATTGGGACAGAGCATTCAGCGTAACTCATAATTGCAGAGGTGGATGCCAGTCCTAGGTAGTTTGCCTGTAGGCTCAGTCCTCTGGCCTGATGACCCATTCCTGTTGCTGGATGGCTAACTGATATTGCCTGGTGTCCAATCCCCGTAGACTGTTGCCCAGTTCCTGTTGCCTGGTGACCTAACACAGAAAACATAAAATGAAACTTTATGACAAACGCTAAAACAAGGAAGAAATGGGAATTGAGGAACTTGGAGATCTTCTAAAAAATGATTCTAATATATCTTTTCCGCCCCAAAATATACCTACATCTTCTCACAGCAAAATACTTATTTAAAAAAAGATTTTATTTATGTATTTTTAGAGAGAGGGGAAGGAGAGAGGGAGGGAGAGAAACACTGACTGGCTGCCTCTTGCAATGCCCCAACCTTGGGACCTGGCCAGCAATCCATTCATATGCCCTGACCAGGAACTGAACCACCAACCTTTTGGTTTGCCAGCCAGCGTTCAATCCACCGAGCCACACCAGCGAGGATATAAAGTATATTTTTAAAAGAGATTTTATTTATTTATTTTTAGACAGTGGGGAAGAGATCGAGAGAAATCTGCAACCCAGGCATATGCCCTGACCAGGAACAGAATCGGCAACCTGTAGCTTTATAGGACAATGCCCAACCAACTGACCCGCACCGGTCAGGGCTAGTAGCAAAATATTAATTTCTGAGTAAGTTAGCTTTAAAGTACTTAAACATCAAAATCACTGAAGCTATATAAATGCAGAGAACAATCTGGAAGGATACATGCCAAACTATTAATAGTAACTCAAGTGTTTAGCAGGTGAAAAGAAACACATATAAATTGTCTTTGCAATGAGAAGCCTTTAACATTTTTTAAATTTATGACATCTAATTCTGGAAACAAAGATATAATACAGTGAGGAAAACATTTGAATCACAATGATTACCTGCAGCTATAGCTGACTGGCTGTAGAGGACCGGAGAACTACCAATGGTAGCTGATCTCTGAACTACGGCAGTGCTAATTTCTGTAGCTTTTCTCTTTACTGCTTTAGTGGCAGGAGAACTAGAGATGGTAGAATCAACGGAACTCTGAAACACAAAAGACGGTAGTCAGTAGCTAAAGGCCCTGGTTAAACATCCTCTTCTGAAATAAAACATGGTATCAATCATGCCCTGGTCCCCTAAAACTCTTCAGGATGTCAAATGGTGTTTCTCACCTGACTGGTTACAATGGTGGCTTGTGTAGGTTTCAATGGAGTATCCTCCTCTGTTCCTGGGGCAGGAGGCTCCTCACTTCCCTCATCCTCCATCTCTACCTCCTGGATCTCACCATCTTCTACAGGAGGAGGGGGTGGGGGAGGCGGAGGAGGAGATTCTGGGGGCGGAGGTGGGGGCGGTGGCATTTCCAAAGGTAATGGAGGTTGAAGCACTGGCACATTTGACTGAAGGAGGGTCCAAAATGGAGTAAGTGGCATGAGTGATGAAGAAGAAACTTGACCAGAAAAGGACTCTTTACAAAGAGAACCTAAAAAAACAAACAGGAGTCAGGGAGAAAGCAATACAAAAACTCCATGGATTTTATTTATAGAAACGTGCAACTGACTGGTGAGACAAAATCTGACCCACAGTCCTATTTATTCTACATTGATGTCACTTAAACACTAAATAACAGTTCGAAAATGATCTTCATGGAATGATACATTTATGAGCCTCAAACTTAGCACTCATACCTCAACTATGAAATACTAATCTTGTTCTTTGGGTCCAGATTTATAAACAAGTGAAGCACATTAACCCAATGAGAAATTTGGTCGTCTGGACCTGTACTCAGTTTTGAAATACACAAATTAGAAGGCAAACACTGGGGTCTTTTTAACTTTAAAAAAGTGATGAGGGGAGTGATGTGCATTTGCAGTACTAATGCCATGTATTTTTAGTGAGGCAGACATATTGAGGATGACCCAAAGAAGTACCCATTCAAAACATTCTCACAAATTCTATCTGATTTAATTAATTTGGGTCACTAAGTTTTAAAAAACCATTTGCAAGGTGTTACTGTCAACCCTATCATTCCTTCACACTTTTATGTGAATTATATTCATTTGCTAAAATAACAGCAACACAAACCAGGGAGGGTAATTTTATTTCTATGACAAGAAAAGGAAATTTAGGAGAAAAAAAATCTTCATGGTAAATGATAACTAAGGTACACACAAAAGGTGTTTGAAGATGCAGAGGATTTGAAATTGCTGTTGAAGTCTGAGATTACAGCTGAAAAGCTGTAGCGTTAGCTTTCCTCTAGTTTTGCAAAATTCACAGTTAATTACTGTCCTTTCTCTAGTGGGAAAAGCTTGAATGATCAGAGAAAATAGGATATACTTACTTGTAGCCTTCCCCATCCCTCTTTATCGTCAATAGGGAAGTTTCACAATATATGGGACTATTAGATATATATCCCAGGAATGTTGAAGGGTATTTTCTCCCTAAAATTCATAGAATTTAGGAGTAGAAGAGACATGAGAAATCATCTAGTTCAACTCTCTCATCTTAAAGGTAATGAAACCCAGGAGGAAATACATAACTTGCCCAAGATCACACGGCTCTTAGTGGCTGGTATGACTCCTAGTCTAGTGTTATTTTACCAAGATTTCCCTGTGAAGTATCAGGAGGCCAAGAGCTTTAGAAATCTCAGTCAAATAAATCTCACTTCTCAAAGAGTAGAGATCCAGATGCAGTCACCTGTTAAATTTTATGGTCAAAAGCAGTGGATTAGATAAGGGCTCTATTATAAAAGGCTCTGGGACAAGGATAAGGCATTTTACCTTACTTTGCTCAAAATACACCACACTGGCACTCCACACAGTAAAATCAAAGTGAACAGGAATATTTGGCTTTTGAAACAGCTTTGCTTTTCATGGAACAGAAAATGGATACATTATGTAGAAGTCTTTAAGAACCTGATTCACATGGTTACTGTAATTATTTTGAGGTGTTGTTTAGGACTAAGGAAAAGAGCACTGAGAAATTCACCAGAAAATAGAAATGCAGTTTTTTTTTTAGCTTGAGACTTCAAATGTACCATTAAACTTGTGTTTGCTTATACCTCCTATGAATTTATACACTAACGTTTAGACAAATAAAGTCTGGGTATGGCTAAGCAGCTTATTACATTATATAATTCTATAATGAGATTACATCAGAACCAAGGTATTAAACATTGAGGATTAATGTTGTACTAAACCAACCACAACATATGGTAGGTAAGTAAAAAGGTCCGATTTTATACATTGGCAAATGCTTCATTTAGAAACATAACGCAATGAAAGAAACTCAAGGAAACAGGTTCCAGATTAATCACATGGTTTACAATTTCCAACAAAGCTAATCAGAATTAAACTTTGTGTAACTACAAAATAAATCAGACTTGATAAATTTAACAGCAAACGAAGAACCCTTTTAGAATTAATATTTGTATCCCAAACTACATTTACTCAAAACACAAAAGCTGAGTTTTAACATTCGTAATTATCTCCTTTAGCTTATATACAATGAAATTCCAAGAAATCCTAGTTTTTATATCCGTGGATGTCATACTACATGATGCTCTTCTTCGTTTCTAAACATACTTTTGCTACATTTTGCCATTTAAGAGAACATTTTAGTCTGAAGTCCAAGGAGAGGTTAAAATGGTTAGCACGTAGCTGTCATTACGTGCTAACAGATTTAAAAAACTACAAGCTTGGCCCTGGCTGGTGTGGCTCAGTGGATTGAGCACTGGCCTGCGAACCAAAGGGTCATGGGTTCCATTCCCAGTCAGGGCACACGCCTGGGTTGTGGGTCAGGTCTGCAGTCGGGGTGCACGAGAGGCAACCACACACTCATGTTTCTCTCTCTCTCTCTCTTTCCATCCTTTATTAAAACAAACAAAGTCTTTAAAAAAAATAAACTACAAGCTTAAAGATAAAAGAGTACGGGATGCAAATTTTGAATGCTTCAAGAATATGTCTTTTCTATGCAAATTTATTTCTATTTATAGGCATGATTCCTTTATTTTCTTGCATTCTCACAAAGATAAAATTTTTTGTAGTATTTTGAGCCAAGAGGCCAGTTTAGCAATTTAAAGCAAGAAGTTACATTATAATAGGTCCTTAGAGACTTTTTTTTTTAAAGCAGCTATATTTAAACTGGGTGACACAAGCCCAGTAAGAAAGACATACTGGGTATCTTGAAATATCGCTCATCCTTAGACATGTTAAATTCAAATTTAAAAAATAAACAAGAATTAAAAATAAAGGGAACTCTGGAACTTCCTTGCTCCCAAAAATAAGGTAATTTTTCTTCTCTAAAAGATTACTTTAACCACCGTTAAACTAACAAAAAGCACACGCTGTGTTATAAACTTTCTTTATAGGCTAAAAAAGCCTATAGGCTTTATAGGCTTTAGTGACCCAAAGGGAGCACTAAAATAGTGATCGGTATTGCCTTTAAATCTCAAAGACATATTTGGATTTTATTTACATCAAGTTTATCACGTGGTTTTAGTGGCTCTCAGTAAAGAGGCTGAAAAATATAAGCTGGTTTATCTGTGGCTTTCTCTTATAGCATAGTTTTATTTTATTCAGATAGGAATGTCTCAAGGTCTTCCCATTACCAGACAGAACCAACTGGGTGTGTCATCAGCAAAGGGAGAAAATACTCAACTCCGAGGTGATCAGAGACCACCTAATTGGTGATTCCAGATTATCCAACTTTGGAAAATACAAGAAAGAGACATTAGGCAGTGGTCAGGAGTGGCATCACCTGCCCAGAACCACCATCAAGCCTCTTTAAGTTCACTAACTACTAAAACACAACCAATAAAACCAAGGTATTAGACATACCTATCTATCACTGTTACCAAAAGAAGGGGGGAAAGTAATCAAAAGAAAGTAACTTCATGAAAATGGTAAGTAAAATACCCCATAACTTGAGAAAGTGTATTTCTGAAAAGGTAGAATGAAACCACCCTTTTGTTATATTCTGTAATTTTCACTGCGGTCCTAT
The DNA here is from genome assembly GCF_021234165.1 of Pteronotus mesoamericanus. NCBI lineage: Eukaryota > Metazoa > Chordata > Mammalia > Chiroptera > Mormoopidae > Pteronotus > Pteronotus mesoamericanus. The sequence goes on along the minus strand of NW_026555299.1, from coordinate 678,160 downwards.
GTAGCTTTTTATTTAGAGTGATCTGGTAACGAGTCATAGGCCATTTAAGAAGTTAAAATCATGACCAGTTTCATTTGGTGCAACATCAGAACTTTTCTACTGGGATTAGGGAGCTAATAGGGTACAAGCACCATTTTGATAAGCAGAAGAAAAAAGAATTCAGCTCTTTACTCCTTATCTTACCAACAGATTCCATGCCTTTTTATCTTCAAAGGTTTGTTTCTTTAGAAATCACTCCATAGACTCTTGCCTTCATATGACATCATTTTAACAAATTAATAGATACCAGTTCCTTTAGATCAAAAAGTTGTTAATCAGTTTTGACTATGCTTCACTATTCACTTATTTTTGTCATTCTAAGATGGACTTGGAGGGGAAAAAAATGTGGATCTTCCATTATGTGGCTACCAAGCCATGAGTCTTAGAAAAGCTACCATTCTCAGGGAACTGTGGTGTTATGCAAGCCCCTCCCTGCATCCCCTTAATGTACAGCAGGTCCTTGCATAACGTTTTGTTAATATGTTAATATGATGAATGAGATGACATTAGAACCTAACTTTTATTTATATCAATTAGCCTATGGCAAAACTGGTTTCATTATACATTGTTTTATGTAATCACAGAACCCTATGGAAGAGTTAAGTTAGGAGTTACTGTATGTAACGTAAGCTGAAAAGCTCTAAGACTACTTTAAATGGGTTGAGCCATTCTGATTGTTTTATAGAAGAATATTGACTATTTGCAATGGTAAATTATTGTGCTCCTTTCGAACAAGTACAGTCCTAGATTCATTACATTTCTGCAGATCATTTTGATTTGTAACAACCACATTTCTTTTAAGACTTCTTGTAAGTCAAGTTGAGAAATGAGGTTACAATATCAATACACTAAGAGTTCTACAGAAAGGGGCAACATCTCACATTATTCCACATAGAACTTCACAATTCAACCACCTAGTTCCTTAGCATTAATTAGCATTTCTGTTATTGGAAATCTACGGCTTTGTCTGTAGCATCAGAGAGTGGTTATAGGACGATCTTTTAAAAATCAAATTACAATGGCTCACCATCTCAATTTTTATCAATAGTGTACTGACTTTCAACCAGTCACTGCCTTTGTTTCCTTCAGTATAACTTCTGCATTCTTTCTTTGATCAAGCCACTGCTCCCCTTTTTTTAAGGGGGAAGGGGAGAGACTTATTTATGCATTCATTGGCCACTTCCTGTAGGTGCCATGACCAAGGATTGAACCTGCAACCTTCATGTACTGGGACAATGCTCTAACCAACTGAGCTACCTCAACACTGCTTTTTGATTAGAAATTTATGTTGTGATTTATTCCCTGGTTGGTGTGGCTCAGTGGATTGCGTGCCAGCCTGTGGACTGAAAGGTCTCTGGTTCTATTCCTAGTCAGGGCACGTGCCTGGGTTGCAGGCCAAGTCCCCAGTTGGGGGCACACAGGAGGCAACCGATCAATTTCTTTTCCCTCTCTAAAAATAAATAAATAAAAAATATATATAAAAAAGGAAATTTGTTATGGTTTGTATCATTTCTTTTATGATCTTAATACAAGTCTTTTTTTCTCTAAAATCATTTCTCTCCAATTAGTACAGGGTAAATTATCCCACCTGAGGAATTCTCGGAGGATTCTGTAGAATTTGAATCAGTGCCAGTTTTGTCTTTCAAGGTCTGTTTAGGAAGAGTCTCGTCTCTACTTTCGTGTGCTTGGCTTTCTTCCTCCTCCTCCTCACCATCTGGGAACTCCCACTGAGACTCGCCCGATTGTTCGTTTACATAGAAATATCGTCTATGATCCCTAAATTACAAGAAAGAAAACACATGTTTTAAGACCCGTTCTCCTACAAAGACACTTCCATTTGGTCCTGTCCCAGGACAGCAGTCTGCTCTCACAGGGACGAACCTCTTCTTAACGGACTGCTATTCACAAAGGCAACAAAGAGCTTTGACATTTGAGAATAGAGAACCAAGGATAATTCAAAGCTATTTGCACTGCCAGCAGCTCTGTGAATACAGCCCTGAGCCCTCTCACACCAACAGATGACTTAGAAAACATCACTCATTTCTTCCTTTCTTTCTTTTTTTTGCCAATGCTTAACAGGATTTCAAGTGTCATTAACAGAGGGACTCAATTTCCTAGAACACTAATTTCCCTTCCAAAGAAGAGAACAACGAAGTATGCGGAAGGTGACTCTTCCCCTCTTGGACCGTGGAATTCACATTTCATACTCTTGATACCAAACACAGTGAAAGCTAAAGAGAGGGAGAGGATCTGGGAGCTGAAAAATAAAAGAGCAAAGATTTCAAATAACGAAAAAAAAATCAAGAAAAGCCAAATATAAAAAGAAATGTTTTCATCTGACCTGCTGGCAGAAGATAGTAATCTTGTTCTCCATTCACATCTTCAGCCACGAAGCTTTCCTTAACTTCACCGAGGTTAATCAGGAGTAGTTGCTTCCAGAGGTCCTGTAAAGCGCACAGAGCTCTCGCATGCGCTTAACCCCCAAGCCCGCCCTACTCCGTGCAACACTCTGGAGAGTAAAATCAGCTTTGTCCAATCTTGGAAAAAAATCCGTTACATGGAACACTTTAAACATTGTTTTTTGTTTCTCCAACGCGTGGCTGGCCCAAACTCTGTAAGCGTTTGCGGTGCTCTGCCTGCCCAGCACCGCTGACTGCAGCTGCTCTCAGTCTCCAGACAGGCTGTCATGTTGTCAGGTGGTGGTGATCACAAATCATGTCTGAGATGTCAAAGGTGAAAGGTGAAAAGGGGAGAAGAGTGCGTACCTGTCCCAGTGGCAGGACCAGCCTTTAGGAGTGGCGTTTATTTCATACTGTTTTAGTTGTTCTGCTGCATCCTGAAGTTTTCGTTTAAGGTAGTTTCCATTAAGAGCCCCTTCACGCCAGTCTGCAATCCGAGTCTAGAATCAACAAACAACAGTAAATTTTAAAGACTTATTATGTGAGGAGGCAGAAGAAAGAAGGACCTAAGTCTTCCAGTTCATGACTGTACTGTTATACTGTAGCAGGAGTAGACCAAAGACGAAAAGAATTCCCATCTTAATTTCATAAAAAATTAGACTGGACCCCAGTGCATTTTTATACCGCCAACTCTCTAGTATCTGTGAAAATGAATAGCAGTTTTAGTTTCCCCTTTTAGACTATATTAAGATTGCTTTCCCAGTAATTTTATCTTCCATTTGGGCAGTTAGTTCATTCAGGCCAGTAATGTTACTAACCAAAATCCGAGGTTCAGTTTTTAGGGAACCAGTAAGCTTCTTACAGAAAGCTGGTTACAAATAGGACTCAGAACTTTTCTTAGATTTCTTATACTTTAACATTTATAAAGTACTTTCAACATTATACGGTCTCATCTGATCATTATGATTAGAATTTTAATTAGAAAAAAAAATCTGTATTAAAATATATGTCTTGCTCTGGCTGGTGTGGCTCCGTGACTTGAGCACCAGTCTGAAAATCTAAACCAGATCACTGGTTTGATTCCCAGTCAGGGCACATAGGTCTGGGTTGTAGGCCAAGTTCCCAGTTGGGGGACATGTGAGAAGCAACCAATCAATGTTTCTTTCCCTCACTTCCCTTCTCTCTGAAAATAAATAAATAAAATCTTAAAAAGATATATATCTACACATATGCCTTTTCAGTTGTACATCTGAATTCTGCTATTAACCAATGTTAGCACAATAAATAAAATATATATGCCTATTGAAGGTGCTAAGTGCAAGTGATTATCATTATACACAATACATACACCTTTCAACATTTCTTAGTATTCTGCTTTGGCTAATACGGTTTTATTTTCTGCGTTAGTGGTTAAAATATACATCAAGGTTAAACATTCAAATTTAGAATTAAAACATAACAAGACAGATTCTTCACATACAACAGTTTATTTAAACATTGACTACACCAAAATAGCTAAATTACCTCAGTCTGTAAGAGCAGCACATGAAAGTTGGAGATGGACTGTCTATTGATGCCTAAAAATTCAAATTTACTTGTCAGGGTATTTGCTAGTTCTCCAATCTGAAACTGTAATGCAGAAAAGAAGAAAAGTTAAAATAAAAATGGAATCTGCAATATTTTCTATATTAAGTTATAATGGGTCTGCTTATAAATTATATAGCCTTTCTGAAGTAGCTGCATCCAAATAGTTATAGAGAAGATAAAATTATAATAAAATAATTCACAGAAGGTATGGAGAAAATAAAGTATTATCTAATTGAACACAACATACAATGCAACAGTTAAATACAGATCCTAAATGATGTTAACTCCCAATATTGTTCAAACTATTATTTATCCATTACTAACTATGTATACTAGCCACACACTGAACAAAATTAATTCTCCCAGTCTCTTCTATATTGCTGAACACTAGCTAGCAATTGGATAAACTCTTTCAAGTCAAAAGAATATGCTAATTGGTTTTTCCAACAGACTGCCCTTAAATAGCCACACACTTCTCCTCATATGAGAAATAGAAATGAAACTGGAAGCAAATTTGCCTTTGTATAAGGCCGTGTAGGAATTTATAACTTTCAGTCTTTTTAGTACTTCCAAAATAGAGGAGCATTTGATAAGCTACTGCTTTCTAAAGGAGGTTTATTGTGAGAAAGTAATTATTTAGAACTTTAGTTAATTTCTCTACATAAAATCAGCCTTACTGTTACTTATTTCAGCCTTAAATATGGCATTTTCACCTAAAAAAGTAAATGTTTACTACAAAGTTTACTACTTGCTAACAGTAAGTAGTATATGGGTTCACCAATTTAAAAATATCTGTCAAGTGGCATTAAGTAACATGCACACATACTTTTAAATCCTGTTCTTCTTCTACTTTAGGTGCTGTTTGTATTTTTATCTTCTCTGAAGATTCTTCTATTTCCATCTCTTTGTCTGAATTCTCATCTATTTTTTCTGAATTTTCAGCACCAATTGCTGCAAAAGAAAACAAAATTAAATCTAAGGGACTGATACTGATAGAGCACCATAAACATTTTCTTACCCCTGTAGCAGAGAGCTTTGAAAAAATGTTAATTTTCTCTTTTGCCTGTTTCTTACTTGCTAAAGCAGCCCTAATGATTTATCAGCCTATTGTCTTTATAAAGCCACAAAACTTTATCCTTTATAATCACCTTTCTTAGTATGGGCCTATAAATAAAAGTTACTTTGTTTTACTATATTACTTTGTAGTTTCTGCTTCTCCTTCTCCTTTATTAATCTTTTCTTCCAGAATACCATGGCTTCAAATTGCTTACAAAACAGCTAAATATCAAACTTGGAATATATGAGGGTTCTTTATCAAGTGAGTTTTGGAAAAAAGGCTTTTTAAATCAGAGCAGTGTTTTAAACTACCTGATAACTTCCCTCCTGAACTGGCTAAGACCTGTAGACGACCTGTACTGGACTAACCTACTCTTTTGGTTGGTGCTGCTGTCTGTTAGCAGTGGGACTCTCCAAAAGAGAACAGGTTCACCACCAACTTGAACAAAGTAAAAGATAGGAACTTTCTTTGTTATGCTTGCTTCTTAACACATGATTAACAAACTAATCCTCATATAAAATGTAAATCATTCTGTCATGAGAACCAGATTAAAAAAAAAAGAGTACCTTTACTTAACTCTAGTTAATCCTTGATCTAAGGAAGAAATGTGACATTAACATCACTTTCAAAAGCTTTCATTAGCCTAAAATGGCCTTGTTCTCTTTTATTTGATCATTAACATTTCTTCTGCATTTTCTAATCATCTGAAATAAAATTTTTCTACTCTTCTCTTTATTAGTTTGTAATTCATTTATGTGTCAGACATTTTACCATTTCATGTCATGCACAAGAATCTAATAATTTTAAGCACCCCTAGAGCTCTACGACTTGAGTATTTTGAAGGGCAATTAAGCAGCATTTATGAAATTAAAATGCACACACCCCTTGACCTGGTAATACACCACTAGTCATCTATACAATGATAGAAAAATCTACATTAAAACATATGCACCGGGATGGATGTTTACTTCAGCATTGTTTATTGTGAAGTATCACATCAAATGTCTGTAAAATGCCCTAACAAATGCGTACAACATAGTCTTAAAATCTCAAGGAACTACAACCCAGTTTAACGGAAGACCATTACTAGCAACTCTGAGGAGCCGGGTGCCTCTCTGCCACCACACCCACACCAGGCACACCCTCGGCTCTGACAGTTAGCAGGTCGTTCCTTTTCTTTCAGCATGCATAGATCTTTAAGCACAGGATTTTTATGCATTTTCCAATTTACATTCACAGAGCATAACCATATACATTCTTCTTTTTTAAATTCAATATTATTTCTGAGGTTACTCTATACTGATGCATATAACTATGGGTCAGTCACTTTGAACTACTGCTGTTTAGAATTTGATTGCAAGAATATACCACAATTTATCCATTCTATCTTTGATGGACATTTAAATGGCTTGTAGGTTTGATAATATAAATGCAGTACTGTTATTACATTTTTTCGTAATCCTCCCCAGAGGATGTGTTTATTTTGCGGGGGGCGGGGGGGGAGAGAAATACTGATGTGAAAGAGATTATCTATCAGTTGCCTCCCGTATGGATCTTGATTAGGGATTGAGACCACAACCTTTTGTTATGTGAGACAACGCTCCAAGCAACTGAGCCATCTGGCCAGGGCTAAATGCAGTCTTATTCTTAAGAGTAAAACATGAATATAACTTAAATATCCATCAATGGGGGAAGAGTTAGACAAAGACATCTAGGCCCTTGCCAAATAGTTCAGTTGGTTAGTTCATCATCCTGCTATGCCAGGGGTGTGGGTTCAATCCCCAGCCAGTCAGGGCACACACAAGAAATCGACCAATGACTGTTACAGAATAGTCATGGGGATGTAAAGCACAGTATAGGGAATATAGTCAATAAGAGTCTAATAACTATATATGGTATCAGATGGGTATGAGTTATCAGGATGATTACTTATTAAGTTATGTAACGTTTAATTACTGGGATGTACACCTTAAATATAATAATGTATGTCAACGGTAATTAAAAATGATAAAGTGACTGAAAAAAGGTCAACCAATGAATGCATAAGTGGAATAAATCAATGTTTCTCTCCAAAATCAATCAATAAAAATAATTTTTAAAATTTATTTGCTTAAAAAGATATCTATACCATTCTGTGGTGAAGAACAATAATTTGTAAGCCATGTTAAGTGAGAAAAATGTGTTGCCTAACAATCCATATGGCTAATCTCACCTGTGAAGTAAAATTTACATATGTACACATATACACAACTACAAATGTAAATAGAGGAGGAAGTCTAGAATATACATAGATCAAGGATATAGAAAATGGACCTTAGGTGTAGGGACTGAGAATATGGAAAGATGAAGGAGGACTTTTAGAATTCTACTACATCTTCTGCTATATTATTGAATGAAAGGAGAAAATTCTAAGTTGTTTACATTTATTTTTAAACTGTAACTGTTATTGTTTGTTAATTTTTAAACTATAACCTATAAGGTATCTTCTGCTAGGCATACTCAACTAAGGGGTTTACTATTCAAATCTTGTTAACTTCCCACAACAGAATTAGGGCCCAATGGAGGTAAAAACTTTAATTAACTCTGATAAATGACTGGAAAAACGCAGCACGATCTCTCCTACCTTACCCTGAGTGAAGGTAGCTGGAGTCCTCATGACAGGATCAAACTACCTACACAGCCAACCAGAGGATGGCCAACCTGTACAGAGAATAGAGATGGGGCTGGGCTTGCCAGAGGTGGTCTTTGCTTGCCCTGCTTACAAACTGGAAATAATGAGCTAAGTAAGGAGAGCCCCCGTTCTTATACAGCTCAACACAATTATTGTGGCGAGAGCAAAAAAAAAAAAAAGGGGGGGCGGGGGGGGGGTCAATCTTGTTTTCTGTTTTTTAGAGGAAGTGATCCCCCATCAGTAGTAGATACACAATGCAATGAAGGCTGGTTTTTCTTAGTCTTCCACTGAGAGGTAGAGCAGGAAAAACTAGAGAAGTGAAAGAAAGCCTCCTTCCCAGCATTTTTCTAAAAAGGTAAAGTCCTGCCCTCACTTTTTGCAGAAGTGGGAACAAGAAAAAGAAAACAAATAATTTCCCCTTCACATCTTTCATTTCTAAATCATGAATTACCAGCTTCTCCATTTTCTGGAGTCTCTCGTCCAGTTTTGCTAGAACTCCGGCTGGTAGATTCTGGACTGGTAGCTCGAACAAACATCTTCCATTTCCCTTTTTTAGACATAAGTCTACGCATTCCATCTTGAGATGCTGGCTGGCTGACATCAGAACACGGACTAGACCCTGACACACTACCATCTCCTTCCTCCAAGGCTCGCAATTCTGCCTACAAAGAACACGAAAATAAAGTTAAGATTAAGTGTCAGTAATTGTTTATTACATTTAAGTGCCTGTGAGTAGCAAGAATAATAGGCATGTGTTTTCCGAATTTAAGCCCTTAGAAGGCAGGAAACATTTCTTAATACATTTTTTCCACAAGAACCGAGCATTATAGTCCACATTCAATGGTTACTCAGTAAATGCTGACTGATGAGTGTAGTGAATACTGATTCTAGAAATTAGTATTTCTAGATAGGTTCTAGAAATCCACTAATAGACAAAATTTCCAACAGGAATACACAACAGATAAAGGAGTACATAACTCAGCTAGTCCCTCTCCATAGGTTCAAGGAAATATCACTGTTACAACACTTTTAAGGTTTTGCTTTATTCAAGGGAACGGCAGATAAAATTGTTCCAAGGAAATCAGGGCACAAAATGAGTAAAAATCAACTTATTAGGAAAGTTTCCTGTGGAACTTTTAAAAAGATGGTACTTTTTCACCTTTTTAAAAGAAAAGCACATGAAATTATGGTTTCCTCATAATTCCTCTGTTATCTTACAAGGCCCATTTAACTATCAAAGCAATACCATGGCTGATAAGTTATCACAAGAGTTTGTAATGCTTATTTGTTAAGAAGCTAAATCAAATATATTTTATTCACTCTATCCTTAAATCAGAACCATGTCAGTGTTCATTGGTTGTCAACTACCAAAAAGGCATCGTCAAGGACCAACAAATCCCCCTTCCCCCCACAAAACCCCTGCATAGCTCAAAAGCTTAAACATATCTAGTCCAAAGGTTAAGAAAAACCTTTCTCAAAACTGTGCTGTAAACTGAGCACAATCACTGCAGGGTAGGACAGTACTGAGGGAAGAAAATGTACCTCAACTAAAATTTCAAAAACTTACTTTTTTCCTTTCTAAAACTAGCTCCAGTTCAAGAGTATCTTGTTCCTCTTCCTCCTCACTTTCTCCAGATTGAACAACACTGCAAAGATCCTCCTGAGAAGGGTCTTCCATATTGTCCAGTACAGTTTCCGGTGGCTTTACTATTGTTGCTACTTCTTCTGTTGTACTTGTTTCTTTCAGTTCTGAAATTGGCTCTACTTCTTTACAAATTACTTTTCTTCTCCATCTCTCTTCTTCTTCTTTTATTCCCTCAGGCAATAAAGGAGCAAGTAGTGATGCTGCGACCCCTTTCTTTTCTTCCTCATTATTTGAGAGAGCCTGAATTCCTTCATTTACTTCCTATAGAAAATAAAATAATCTAACTTAATTTCCAAACAAATCTCACCTGAATATACATAATTAGTCATGTAGAAAATGACTGTAATTTTCAGTCACTGAATATACTGAAAAAACCAACTCCCAATAGATCATTTTATGTTTGTACCGTTTTTCTTACATGCGTATAATGGAAACATTGCTACTTTAGGAAGGCAGTCTGAACTAGAACCTAGTGGTGGGTGGAACACAAACATATCCTCCCCCCATTCTCCCTTTCTACAAAGACAGACTAGTAAGAAGCACAGGTAGATTTAAATAAAATCAGCCCTGACTGGTGTGTCTCAGTCAGTTGATCATCCTCTTGCAAAGCAATAGGTCATGTGAGAGGCAACCAATTGATGTTTCTCTCCCTCCTTCCTTCTCTCTAAAAATAAGTACTTTTTTAAAGACATGTGTCCTGACCAAGAAATGAACCAGCGACCACTTTGTTCGCATGCTGGTGCTCAACCCACTGAGACACACCAGCTAGGGCTAAAAATAAACAAAATCTCAATAAATTAAATAAATAAACAAGATCAAAGTTTTGTCAGCTCGGCCCTGGATGGGCAGCTCAGTTGGTTAAGAGTGTTATCTCAAAAGGACAAGGTTGTGGTTTCGATCCCCAGTCACAGCACATATAAGCAGCAACCAATGAATGCATAAATTAAGTGAAACAGTGAATCAATGCTTTTTTAATTCTCTTTATAAGATCAGTAAATTATAGAAAAAAAAGTTCCATAGTTTCAACACATAACTGGTAATAAATCTTCACCTTCCTTTTCTGTATGACGAGATAACCTCACATTTATTCTATGAAGGTGATTTAGAGGGAAGTGAAATATTTATAAAATGAAATGTGATTATTATTATAGTGTCTATGTCCTCTACTGGGATAAATGTTTTACCTCCCTCCTGGAATTTTAAAGATGAAATTATTCTAAAAGTACTTTTCTGATACAACTGCCCGCTCCACCATTTAAAAGTTCAAGATAATTAAAATCTTCACAACCGTCAGACTGGCTGTTATCAAAGTCAACAAATATAGGTGTTGGCAAGGATATAAAGAAAAGGGAAACCTGTGCCCTCCTGGTGGGACAGCAAAGTGGAGCCACCACTGTGGAAAATAACATGGATGTTTGTCAAAAAATTAAAATCAAACTAACCATACAACCCAGCAATCCTGGTTCTGGGTATTTATCTAAAGAGAATGGAAATAAAATTTGAAAAGATATATGTGCTCCTATGTTCACTGCTGCATTATTTATAGTAACAAAGATATGGAAGAAATTTAGGTGTCCACTAATAGATGAATGAAGATGCAGTATACAAATACAATGGAATACTACTCAGCTATAAAAAAGGAAATCTTACCATTTGTGACAACATGGGTAGCTAAGTGAAAAAGGTCAGAGTAACAAATACTGTAGTATTTCACTTATGTAAAATTTTAAAAAATAAACACACTCAGATACAGAAAACACACTGATGGTTGTGGGGGCACAGAGGGATGAAGGAGAGTAAGAGGTTCACACTTCAATTATAAACAAGTACGGTTTATAATTAAACAAATACTTGTCTAAGGTACATAAGAAATACAATCAATAATATCATCTAATAATTTTGTATGATGACATATGTTTAACAGACTTACCACGGTGATCATGCTGTAAGGCGCTTCACTGTTGAATCACTATGTTGAATAGCTGAAACTAATACAATATTGTACTGCCAACTCTACTTACCTGGAATCCCCAAATAAAACTATTTTGAAGTGGAGGAGAGGACCTTGAGTCCTGCCTACGTGGCTGCTTCACAATCCTTTACAATGCCCAAGGAGCCTCTTAGGTACCCGAAAACTCCCAACCACCACTGAACTTGCCAAACTGCTATAAATGCCATATAATAAACAGAAACATATTAAGTAAAACTAAGAACTTATTCTACTTCACATTTGTGTTTATAAAGTATTAACAGAAAGCTTATATACCTGTGCCACAGTAATATTAATATTCTTTCGATTTAAAAATAAGCAAGTAAGTTATATTGTAACACTGACCTTTTTAACTTCTCGCTTGGCTATGATTGGTCCACTTTTACTACTGGAAACAGAAATATTTTTGTCCTTATTGTACACGTCTGTATTTACCACAAAGCTAGCTTCAGCACCTGTTATAGAACTTAAAAAAAAAAAAACCAAAACAAAAAACAAGTTTAGCAAGAAAAATAGAAGGCAAGTATTATCATTAAAAAATAAAGACTCTGATTTCCTTCTAGGTTATTTCAAGTGTATTCCTACCTGGGCTGGTAATGTTGTAATCCCTGTACCTGGGTGGCTAGATACTGGGGTAACTCCCACGTCACTTCATTTGTTTGTGTGTTCCAATAATAATAGCATCCTGTGTTCTCATCCCAGACTTCTTGCCAATCTCCCATCTCAATTCCAACTAGAAGAAAATAAAACAAATTTTAAAAGCACAAATTCCTCCACAATTCTGGCCTTACGCCTCAAGTCATCTCTAAAGCTGTAACAATCTAACGAAGGGTTTTTCAACCTTAGCACCATTAGTTCACATTTGGGCAGGACAGTTTTTTGTTGTGGGGGGCGCGGGAGTGGGGGTGGGGGTCAGGCCTGTGCAGTGTTGAGCAACATCCTGGCCTCTACCCGTCAGATGCAGTAACACTCCTCCACTGGCTGTTGTGACAACGAAAATTGTCTCTAGACATTGTCAATGTCCCCTGAGGGGCAACCACTCCCCATCACCTTTGCACACTTTTTTTTAAACAAAAGCAGTTTGATACTGCAGAATTTACTGCAAACCTCAAAAAACTTTTGAAATACTGGTTTCAATCATTCACTTGGCACAAGCTGTTTATTACTGGTTAAAAGGGCAAGTAATCGTCTTTCAAAAAATAAAAGTATTTCCTAGTAATTCTCAGAGGCAACTACCCTACTTATCATCTTCCAAAATACTGTATTTTAAGAGGCAGAATCGGCCCAGGCCGGTGTGGCTTAGTTGGTTGGAGCACTGGCCCACACCCAAAGGGTCATGGGTTCCGATTCCTGGTCAGGGCACATACCTAAGGTTGTAAGTCCGGTTCCCAGGTTGGGCTGTGTATGAGAGGCAACTGACAGATGTTTCTCTTCGTCTCTCTTCCCTTCCCTCCCCCTCTCTCTAAAAATCAATAAGCATGCTTTTGGATGAGGATTTTTTAAAAATAACACAAAAATTAATGAAGAGGTAGAAGCCTACAGTCTGGAACGAAAGCACGTGGGCATTCATCTTTGGAAACCTCAATGCCTAGAATAGCTTTAAGGGTTGCACTTGAGATTTCTTTAAAATTGAAGGGTCAAGCTTACCTCCTGCCAGTGAACACTGAGTGTCATACTGCCACCCTGGTGTCTGGGTTGAGTCTGTTCCATTTGAAGCAGTGGAAGAAAGGGAAGATGCTGCTGATTCCTTTGGCTCTGGGCGAGGTGGAGTTGGAGGTGGAGCAGAAACTCCTACAGGAGCTGCAGGCTGAGGAGCTGTTATTGCATCAATCTCCTTTAGAAAGAAAACAGTAACAAATCCATTAATCACACCAAAACCAAATTGAGAAAATGGCAATCACTTAAAAAAAAATCCCACATGCTCAGTCCTTAAGCTTCTCAAACCAAAACCCTTATCTCCTAATTACACAAGTTCCCACAAACCTCTCTATTCTCCATTTTTCTCTCTTACAACCTTGACAAAAAGAGAAGATGGAGAAACGGGGAGGAACCAAAGAAAAGAGGTAAAGGGGAAGAAGAAGGAAGAGGGAGACACAGATCAACAAGTAGGCTAACCAGTTGAGATCTGGGTTCCAAAGTGGCTTCAATAACTTAAAAACCCAAACAAAAGTGCGACTAACCGCTAGAAAGTTGGCCAATGTACTATCGATATCAGCTGACTGATTTCCATTCGCCTCTTTAGACTGTGCTGGTTTTTCTGAAACATCACTCTCTTCATCATCACTATCAGCATATGCACCAAGCAAGCATAAACCTCCTAGAAATAGAAAGGCAAACACATTAGTAATAACAATGCTAACATGTACTAGGTAGTATCCAAGAAAAAAAAAAATAACATGATTCTTTAGCTAAACGATTTACATTTAGTTTACTTACAGATCAGAGAAAACCTCAAAATACATCAATGAATCACCAGAGCTATAAATTACATTATGCACCTAGAGCTAATCAAATCCATCTGTATAGTTACCTGATACCCTATTCAAATCACATGTTCAGTCATTCAACCTTATACTGTCAAAATACCATACAGTATATCCTGATTTTAGCATTTGTTAATTTATGTATCCATCTCAAACAAGTAAACCAATTAAGATTTCAGTAGAGAAAAGAGATTTCCAAAATGAAAAACACAGTTCTTTAAAAAAAAATTTTTTTTTAATTGAGAGAGAAAGAAACATCAATTTATTGTTTCACTTATAGAGGCAATAATTGTTTGATTCCTGTAAGTGCCCTGACTGGGGATCAAACTGGCAGCCCTGGCATACAGGGACCATGATGCAACCAACTGAGCTACCTTTCCAGGGCAAAAGCAAAACTCTTCTCCAATGATTTTCTTTCCCTCAAACACAATGGATTCAAAATGCTAGCAGGAAAACAAACACCCCACCCACCCTAGCTAGCACCAATTATCAGTGTCTTCCTCAAACTCAAGTTCAGATATAGCCCCTAGTATGCTGTTATGCTAGTTCCTTTGCAGCACCTGTGGCTACTCTGTTACAAAAGAAGTGAGCATAAACAGGGGTGGGCAAAAGTAGGTAAGAACTCTGCCAGGCGCACTAGTTCCCTCTCCGGAGCAAGCCCGTGCCTTTCCCCACCACCTTCTTTCCCCAGAGCAGAGCAGGGCAGGGCAGGGCAGGGCAGGCTGGGCTCACCCGGTGCCACAGAGCCTGAGCTGCTCACTCGCTCACTCTGCGGCACTCTGGAGCACAATGCAGCCTCTCCCCGCTCCTTCCCTCAGGGGCCTTCTCTCTGTAACTTTTTTCCTGAGCTCACACAGCCCAGCTGGCTCACCTTTTCTTACCTCTGTGACTTTCTAAGTTAACTTAAAAACAAAAACAAAAAATACTCTGTGCTTAAGTGTAGCAGGTAGACTACAAGAATGTATAATAATGAAGGCTGGCAATTTGAGCCTTTAAAAGATTCTGACACTTTTTTGAGTTAATAAGTCTATTATAAGAATTATAACCTGCATGTTTTTTTCCGTACAAAGAACTGTAAACCTTTTACCCACCCATATTTACCCTCTTTATATATCACTTTATTGGAATAAGTACATAAAATCCCTGGCCAGGTAGCTCAGTTGGTTAGTATCATCCTAAGATAACGAGGTAGTGGGTATGATCCCCAGTCAAGGCACATACAAGAAGCAATCAACGAATGCATAAATAAGTGGAACAATAACAGGTACATAAAGTATTTAAGCCTAGTCAGACTTTTCAGCTTTATTAATAAGACTAAATTTGCCAGTGCCTGGCACATTCTATGTTCTCAATAAATATTTGGTAAATGTCATGTTTATCAGCAAGCAAAATCTAGTTTTCTTTGTCATAATTTCATAAATGAATTCATGGGCTAATGTAAAAGTAGACACAAACTGTTTAATTTATCATACAAGAGTTCACATTCGATGCTTTAGTGACATAAGGTTTCAGCATACAGGTTACATTTTTACACTACACAGTAATTTCTAAACTACTACTTTAAACTGATTAAAATGATTTGAAGTAGACATCTGACAGTGTCACCAAGTATTTTACCTATATTTTACCTCTCCTGGTTTTGGGGCATGCCAATTTTCCTAGCCTCACAAGGATATGGCCTACAAAAGGAGACATTTCTGTGTGGACAAAACCTGCATTTTAGCACTTAGCACTGATGGTTTTTTGAGGAAATGAGGAAGACGGAAAATTTGTATTTTTACATAAAAAAAACTTCTTGGTTTGGAGACAATAATAGAGCTAATCACCGAAATCACTGTCATTAATGCTACATACTCTCTTTGGTAAAAGGTTCCAACCAGATGAGCTGTGTGGAATTTTAATTACAAAACTCCTGAAGCAGAGGTAATTCCCCATGCTCACCAAGGGTCCACCTTTTTCTCTATTTTTAAAAGATTCTACTTATTTATTTTTATAGAGAGGGGAAATGGGGGAGAGAGGAAAATAATCAAGATGACGTGTGAGAGAAACATCAATCATACCCCCAGCTGGGGACCTGGCCCGCTGCAACCTAAGGTTGTACCCTGGCAGGGACTGGACCGGGGACCTTCTGGTTTGTGGGACAATGCCCAACCCACTGAGCCACACCAGTCAGGGCTCCACCTATTTCCTTTCTATAGCGCACACATCAAACCTCTCTAAGCTATCAATAACATAATGACTATGAAATAGAAAAGTAAAAATTACTAAAGGGTATTTTGGGGAAGAAGCACACTTAATATTGTTAAGATTTAGTATTTCTTTTATTATTTTCTTTTTAATTTTCTTTCATTGATTTGAGGGAGAGGGAGGAAAAGGGGAGGGGGGGGAGAGAGAAACGTTGCTTTGTTCTCCACTTATTTATGCATTCATTGGTTCTTCCCTGCATGTGCCCTGACTGGGAAAGGACTGAACCCAACAGAACCTGCCACTTTCGTCATTTGGGGACAATGTTCTAACCAATGAGCTAGTTGGCCAGGGCAATTCAATATTTCTTAAGAACAATCTGGTAGCATGGATTAAGAGCTACTTCTTTTTTCTTTTTAGCTAGATAATCTCATTTTTGAGAATATAATCCTAAGAAATAATTTTTTTTTTTGGGCACAAAGCTTCTGGCAGCTTTACTTAACTAAAAGCTGTGAATAACTCAAATGCTCTCAAACAGAGGACTGGCAAAGCAACTACAGCACAGTACCAGACAGAGTATTATTATTATTATTATTATTTTTAAAGATTTTATTTATTTTTAAAGAGAGGAAAAGGGAGGAAGAAAGAGAGGAAGAGAAATATCTATGTGTGAGAGATACATGGATCTGTCGCTTCTTGCACATTCCCAACTGGGGACCTGACCAGCAACCCAGACATGTGCTCTGACTGGGAACTGAACTGGTGACTTTTCAGCTCACAGGCCGGCAGCACTCAATTAATCCACCAAGCCACACCAGCCAGGGCGCAGTATTATTTTATGATTAATCAGACCACTATAGGGTTATGTGAAGGGGACAAAAAGTAATGCCAAATGAATAAAAAAAAGATAAAAGTCATGAAATGCATGTAAATTCTAATTACATCTCTGAAAATTTAATCCATACATTTGATAAAAACAGGAATGAATTTAGAATATTGAAAAAAATGTTCACAATATTCTGCAAAATTGCTTAATCTTAGAAAAATAGAAGTCTCTCAGGGTCATGTCCCAGACTACTGCTGAGATGTGGCTACTACTTGAAGCCATAGGAAGCAGAGCCATTCTTTGAAGCCACAGTCCTTAGCAGCATTTTTTTGGGAAGGGTACTGACCTCAGTGCGCTTACTTTAACATATGGTGTCACACAATTCACAAATCAACAAACTATATCATGAAATTATTTCTTAGATTATATACCTTACTGTCCTGGTAAGCTTCAAATAGTAACTGTGCCTTACACTTCTAGTAACTCTATTATAATTTCCTCATAACATCATCTGAACAGTAGTTTCTAGCTCTTTAGTCACAGAAACTGTTAATAAGATGATAAAAGCTATGGGTCTTCTCACAGAAACACACACTTGAATGTGTAATTTCAGGGCATCCAGACCTCTGACACTCATTTGCGGACCCACATTAAGTACCTTTTTCGAGAGGATGCTTAAATACTGGCTGACTGTCAGAGCAGTCTATTGATCTAATTTAGGAGAGCTTATTCTGAAGTTTTCCTAAATTGCACATGCAGATACTTTTAAAAACTATTTTCTAGGATAAAACTATTAGATACGCTTGCTCTACTCATAAAAATATACATTAACAACTTAAAATTTTTATTTTATTTTAGTGGAAAAAATCTGGCATGTTTATAATGATAAAGGTAAAATTCAAAAACCATTTCAAGGAAAAAACACAGTCAATTCTTGAGTACTTCCTCCATTGCACTAAGCCATTCAAATGAATATATGTAGTTCACAGATACAAAATAGTATTTTCTAGTGTGAATATTATTCTAACAACCAAGTTTTAGTTTTTCTAACCCACAATGGGTTCTCATTCTCTCTTTTTAAAAGATATTTATTTTTAGAGGGGAAAAAGAGAAAGAGAAAGAAACAGTGATGTGCAAGCAAAACACTGATCGGTTGCCTCTCAGAGGCCCCCAACGGGAGAGCTGGTCTGCGTGCTGACCAGAACCAAACTGGTAACCCAGGGCTCAATCCACTGGGCCACACCAGCTAGGGTTCTTTTTAATTTTTTTTTTTTTGTTTTCAATAAGTGGCAAGTGGGAGGAGGAGGAAATGAGTATTTATTATTACAGGTGTCAAAAAGTATACCAAACTTGAAAAGAATAAAATTACTGGGTTGGCCAAAAAGTTCATAGTTTTTTCCATATGATGGTTCTAGTTGTGCTTAATCTTTTTTTTCTTTTAATTGTTCAAATACTACATTTATCTCTTTTCCCCTGCCCTACCCACCCTCACTTCCCACTGCCAAACTCCTTCCCCACTTTGGCTTTGTCCATGGGTTCCTTATATATGTTCCTTGACTTGACCCTTCCCCTTCTTTTCCCTCTTACCCCTCTTCCTTCTCCCCTCTGGTTACTGTTGCTTTGTTTTTTTGTTCAATGTTGTCAGTTATATTTTTCTTGCTTGCATGTTTTGTTGATTAGGTTCTACTTATAGGTGAGATCATATGGTATTTGTATTTCACCCCTTATCTTATTTCACTTAGCGTAATGCTCTCCAGTTCCATCCATGCTGTCACGAAGGGTAGTAGCTCGCTCTTTCTTTCTGCTGCATAGTATTCCATTGTATAAATGTACCACACTTTTTTT
Organism: Pteronotus mesoamericanus; assembly: GCF_021234165.1. Classification (NCBI taxonomy): domain Eukaryota; kingdom Metazoa; phylum Chordata; class Mammalia; order Chiroptera; family Mormoopidae; genus Pteronotus; species Pteronotus mesoamericanus. Next base: position 659,434 of record NW_026555299.1, on the reverse strand, counting down.
GGGCACTTAGGTTGATGGGCACTTAGGTTGCTTCCAGCACTTGGTTATTGTAAATTGTGCTGCTATGAACATTGGGGTGCATAGGTTCTTTTGAATTGGTGCTTCAGGATTCTTAGGGTATAATCCCAGCAGTGGAATTACTGGGTCAAAAGGTAGTTCCATTTTTAGCTTTTGGAGGAAATGCCAAACTTTTCCACAGTGGCGGCACCAGTCTGCATTCCCACCAGAAGTGCACGAGAGCTGCCCTTTCTCCACAACCTCGCCAGCACTTGTTGTTTGTTGATTTATTATGGCCATTCTGACTGGTGTGAAGTGGTATCTCCCTGTGGTTTTAATTTGCATTTCTCTGATTAGTTGTGCTTAGTTATCTTTAACTTCATTTGAAACAATTAAAAAAAGAAAACATCAAAATTGGTGAATTTTTCTGCAGCCATTTTAATATTGAAGATGGAAGAAAATATGCAACTTTTTTGGGTCATTATTTCAAAAAAGATAAAAATGCAAATGAAATGCAAAGAAAGATTTGTGCACTATATGGAGAAGGTGCTGTGACTGATAGAATGTATCAAAAGTGGTCTGCAGAGTTTCCTGGTACTACTGACATTTTGGCCAAATAATTCTTTGCTGTGGGGCTGTCTTATGCATTGGAAGCTGTTTATCAGCACCCCTGGCCTCTACCCACTAGAAGCCAATAGTGGGAGGTAGCCGACATACTCAAAACATCCAAATCAATAGTTATTGGTGAAAATGAAAAATGTCTGTTTTATTTTATAGAAAAACGTAAGACTTTTTTGCCAACCCAGTATTACCATTACAGAATAGTTAGCATTAAAACATATTTTAACCTTTCAAGATATACACACACATATACCTAACACATATGGCACCTGCTCTGCACAAAACTTTACATAAATTGTTCAATGTAATCATCAAAATAATACTTAGGGCTGTCAGATCCATTTTACAGATGAATAAGGTCCTGAGGTCTTAGAATGAAAGCCAGAAGGAAGATCTGAACCCAAATTTGTCTACAAAACCATTGTTGCAAACACTGCATTCCTCAATGCTTAAGAGCAATTTTCAGCGCCACAAACATTTGCTAGGTACCAATCAAAACAATGTGTTAGAAGAGACACAGATGGTGTTCCCTTCCGAGCTAGAGGGGGAAGCCAGAAAACTCACTTCAAAATGGCATTAAAAGAAAAAGTAGTGCAAAGAATGGGTACAGGGGAATCAGCAACACATTTTACATTGGTTGAATTGTACATTAACCAACCATCATAGAGAGATTTAAAATTTCCATTTTATCATGCCAAGTAGCTCAGCTAATTAGGGTGTATACCCCTATTCACCAAGGTTGTGGTTCCATCCCTGGTCAGGGCATGCACAAGGATCAACTAAAAAATGTATAAATAAGTGGAACAATGAATCAATGTTTCTTTTTCCTTTCCTCCCCCTTCCTCTCTCTCTCTCTCTCTCTAAAATCAATCAATCAATCAATAAAAGTTAAAAAGTAAAATTTCTACCTTTATGGACAAAACATAAATTAGCCAAAACTGAAGCAGTCAACAAAACACTCTATAAATAAATCCAATTTGATCCTAATGAAAGATACTGTAGGAAAAAACGCGGCGCTGGCTGGTGTGGCTCAGTGGATTGAGTGGGGTTGATACCCAGTCAGGGCACATGCCTCGGTTGCAGGCTAGGTCCCCAAGAGGGGGGGCATGAGCAGCCACCACACATACATGTTTCTCTTTCTCCCTCCCTTCTGGTCTCTAAAAATAAGTCGATAAAACAATTTTTAAAGAAAAAAGTGAAAAAAGTTATACCTGTTGCTTTGACGGCTGTAGGCCTGGTGGTCATGACTGGTTTTGGAGGATTCTGAACAACTCTGGGAACCTCCACCACCACTTCCTGCTCATCTGGAGTTAGGAAACGAACGAAAAGCAAACTACAGTCAAACGACAGACCAGAGAAAACATTACAGGTGACAAAACAACCTTTGATTTGACCTTTCAAGTCTCGATTTTGTTTTTTTTAAGACAGTGTATATATAACCCATCATTAACCGAAATAATTGGGAGATAAACAAGCAAAACTAGAATCTTCTATTCGCTTTAACATTAATAATTTGAACATTATAGCCCTGACCGGTGTGGCTCAATTGGAGGTCCTTCAGCAAAGCCAAAGGTCACTGGTTCAAACCCGCTTCAGGGCACATGCCTCGGCTCTGGGTTGGGTTGCTGAACCACGTTTCTCTCCCTCTTTCTACCCCCTTCCCCTCTCTGAAAATAAGTAAAATCTTTAACTAACACACACACACACACACTATAAATGTTCTCCAGGCTACCACAAAACCTCTGCAGAAAGCATAACTATAACACGTTTTTACCCAACGTTATTTTTTTAACACCTGAAACGATCGCAACTTCTCCGGCGTCTGATCCTTGGATTGGCACTGTCGAGTTACTTTTTTTTTTAATTAAAAAATCTTTTTCTGTTGAAGTTTATATTCAATATTATTTTGTATTAGTTTCAGGTGTACAGCATAGTGGTTAGACAATCCTATTAGTTACTCTGAATCCAAGTACCAGTCCGGGAAGAAACATAAGTATTGTACTTGGGAACCCGAAAACCTCACTTGTTCAAAAATCTTTAGGATACCTGTCAATTAGGGGGTTACCGAAGCTTTGGATGACATATATTGTAAAAAGGCCTTGCCCACTTCAGTCTCTCTCGGTTTCACCCAAAACGAAGAGAAAAGCAAATGACGTGTAGAAAACGCCAGGTTCCACCGTCACCAAGCCGTGGACGCTGAAACGCATACTCCCCCATCCACCCGGTAAGTTATCAAAAAACGAGCGCGGACATTAACGAGGCTCAGGGTGCCGGGCCAACCCCTGTAGGAGAGATGGCGCCTCAGGGACCCGCGCACACGGCTCCGCGGCCCCTTCCGTCGCCTTGAGGCCTGCAGCCGTCCTCCCCAAAGGCCCCACGCAGCAGGCCTCGGATGCGGACGCCGCCCGCCCGGGTTTCTCCTCCTGCCAGGGCCCTGCCCGAGAGGCTAGGCCGCAAGCCCCGAGCTCGAGTTTCGGATGCCACACCTAAGGGCCGGGGCCACTCCCGCACCCTTACCTTCTGAAGGCGAGTCCTCTGGGGCGACCGCGGCAATCACCACGGTCGGCTGCGGCTGCGGCGCCGCCGGGGTTGGCTGGCTGGGTGTCGCCGCCGGGGCTGGCTGGCTGGGAGTTGTCGTCGCCGAGTCCGGCTCGCTGTCGAGTTCCGGCTCCGGGTCCCGGCTCGGCGTGCTGCTCCGAGGACCCGGCGGAGAGAGCTGCAGGATAGGCCTACGGCCGGGTACCGCCCTGGACTTCTTCCCCATCGCGAGCCCAAGCGCGAGCTGCGAGCGTCAGGAAGCCGAGAAGGGCGGCGCTCGGCGCGGCGCTGCGTAATCAATATTCATACCCCGCGACCCCGCCTCCTGCAAGGACTAGACTTTAACGGCGGAGCGCGCGCCCGCGCAAGCGCATTGGGTCCTGGAGGTTCTTCTGGCTCCTAAACCCCCGAGGGGAAGGGCGGGCTTTACCCATAGCGCTAAGCAATTGGCTATTTTGGCCCATTGAAGGGGCCGGTAACCAATGAAAAGGGAAAGAAAGAGAGCCAATAGTACGGAAGGGCCTGAGTTTAGATTCCCCAGCACCTTGGGCTCCACCCTTGCGTCTTTTGCAGAGTCTTTTCTTTACCCCCTTGTCCTCCATATTGTGCCTGTTCTCTGCTTACTGTTCGTTGTCATTTGTCCTTTACGAAGATGTGGTGCTTTCCAGGGCTTTCCCCAAGTTTCTCCCTGATTATCGTGGATTAATTTGGGTATACCATTGAAGAGTAAATATAACAGTGGCTTTTTTATGCGTTAATATTTTTCTTAGAGCACAAAGATGATGTCTTAATAGTGTGTTGCTTGTCAACTGGACAATAAATCACTGGAAATTATACTGCTTACGAGGTAGAAGCCCAAATTGTGGCGGTGGGATACCAGATCTTACCCAATCTGGCCCACTGGTAGCCTCAACCTGCTTTATGCAGCTTCCTTGAGCACTCTTCCTCTCCCTTGCCCTGGGTCCGCCCTCACCCTCTCTTCTGGAGCCAGCTGCTTGGAACGTCATCTCACCCTCAGTCCTTCACAGTCTTGAATAACTACCGCACCACAGCGATTTTTAAAAAATTCCTCAAGATCCAGTGCAGGCATTAACGCTCTCCAGCACTTGACGTTTATATATGTCAAGTATATATACTTGTATATAACGACTATATATACGTCGTTAGTACTTGTTTACCCCTTCTAAACTGAGTTTAAGAAATCCAGTAGTATTTATTTTTATACTCCTGGCTTCTCAGTTCTTACTAAGCATACTAATATCTAATATTCATCCAGAATTTATATGTCGGGCACTAAGTGCTTTACATGTAGGATTGCATTTAATTCTCACAGCCTTATGGGGTAGATATCATTATCCCCTACTTCTGAAGCCTCAGATTGACCCATTAGTCACTCATGGAAACATCGGGGACCATAATAAAAGAGGATACGTATTTTGTGAAATCTTTTGCTTATAAATGTGTATATACAATGGGTCAAAAAATATTTCTTGCCGCAGTTGGGAGCCACAGGTTTATAACACTGGGAGGACAATGACTCTCCAATATATAATGTAAATATGGTGTTAAAAAAAATTTAGAGAGGGAGGCAGAAGCATCAATTTGTTTTTCTACTTATTTATATATTTATTAGTTGCTTCTTGTATGTTAGCCTATCGGGATACGCTCTAATCCAGGGTTCCCTCCCCTCACCTGGCATGTTAGGAATCCAGCAGCACAGCAGGAGGTGAGCAGTGGGCCAACGAATCTCCACTCCCATTACTGCTTGAGCTCCACCTCCTGTCTCCACTACCTCCACCCCCTTAGTCTGTGGAAAAATTGCCTTCCAGGAAACAGGTTCCTAGGGAGTGCTAAAAATGTTGTAGACTGCTGTTCTAACCAACTGAATGACCAGGTGAGTGTTTTGTTTTTTTTTAAAAAACATGGAACACTTCATGAAATCTGCCTGTCTTCCTTGTACAGGGGTCATGCTCATCTTCTCTGTATTGTTCCAATTTTAGTATATGTGCCACCAAAGCAAGCACTACATATGGTGTTGATAGTATAAAAATTAAAGGCTTATGAAAAACTCAAGGAGCACTTGAGGTCATGCACCCCAGCATGTATCATCAGCTTGGCTCAAGTAAATGCATAAAAATTCTCTAAAACAAACAAGCAAAAAACTCAAGAAAGGTCAAAGGGCATATGAGCAAATAATATAGATTTTTTCCTTAAAAGATAAACTTTAATATACAGGATAAAATGCAAGATTTTATTTTTCACTTTCCCCAAATTTGTGGGTATGAATGCTTTTAAATCTGACCAGGAAAGTTTACACTATTAGACTAACTGTATGATTAAGTCCGGCTTGATTATCATAAATCATAGAAGTTAACAATTTGCTTTGAAACTCTGTGACTTTTATAGATGACGGATTCCTAATTTTTTCTTAGCTAAGTTTATTCAACTTTAGCTTCAGAACCAGATTTAAAATAAGGTATCTTCTTTGACAGCTGGTCTTTTTGTTCAGGCTTAATTTAGGTAAGTTATTTAATACTTTATTGAAGATCATACAAAAACTCCACAATAAATAATGGAAAGAGTACGTAAAATCATTAGCCTCTGCAATACAGAAAATACATGTCAATTCTGGACCAAAATAATTCCATCGAAATACAAAAAGCGAGAGGGGAGAATGAAAGAATGTACAGTGACTGCATTTGGGGGTCAGCTACAACAAACCAACCACCATCACCCATTGTGGAAAGTGAAGGTGGGTTTTAATTTGCAGATAAAGAATGTCTTCGGTAGTTTAAAAAAATATAAACTCTAAAAAAGCTTGTGAATCATATACAAAAGCAGCTGTTTGAGACGAAGGTTGAAACCGGAAATTGTGTGTTAGCACCGCCAGCAAGCACAGGTACTGTGACTCATCTGCCCTCCTCCTCTGGCGCGGAATGCAGACTGAATGTTGTACACATCATTTACAGGTATAAGAATCAGCCCGGAGTACAGCGTTCCTGTAGAATAAAGTCTTAAGCCCTAAGAGGCACCAAGCGGTTACAAAGGCTAGGCAACCATCTGGATCACAAGTTCCGACGATATAATAAATCTCGGGTTGCTTTATCAACTTTTTGCTGGTAGTCCTCCAATTTGTCGAGTATTTTCTGGGACAGCTGTAGAGACAAGAAGGAAATCATTACAGAATATGTCAAGTATGGAAAAAGACTGAGGCTATTAGTCACTTTTGACTTCACCAACCAGACTCCCCCTAATAAAGATGTTGGCCACTCTGCTTCATTTAATCATTATTCAGTATAGGAGTCTGCTTTGTGATGTTACTGATAAAACTGGACGTCTCATAAATAATTCTCCAATCCTGTTTGCCTAATGAATTTTCTAAATTTGCAAACCACAGTAGTATTTTCAAGAAAAGCATTACCACCTCTCTTCCCAGAACCAGAGGAGCTATATCTGACTTAACAAGTCATTTTATGCAGGGATTGGGGCAGCAAATTAAGGGCAATACATGGCTTCTGCCCTCCCCTTACTCCTGGAGAATTGGCGAGCCAGCTGTCAGGTGGAACTGCAAGTGCAGGGGCATAGAGATGAAAGGACGGACTCACCGCAATGTTGTGGCTGTTGGCACTGTTCTCTCCCAGCACCTGGAGAAGCTGATCAATGGAAGAGTATGGGAGCCACACCATTGGAGCAGTTGCAGACAGTGGAAACTGAAAAGAAAAATATCTGTTATTTAAAGAAAATCAGAAAAGTGGAGAGTTCCTTTCACAAGCACTGATAACATTAAAAGGCTTATTTTTTTTCACAATAAGAAACTGCATGTATACGTGTGCACACACACGAATTGGACTCCTCCCCCCTTCCAACTGGGGGACTTGTCCTTTTTTCAATTAAATCAAATGCATTTTTAAATTCATGTCACCTCTTAAACCCTAAGGCTTCTAAATTTATCCATTAAGGATAAAAATACTCAATAAAACTTCTCTAAATTTTCAAGGAATGATATTATTTCCAGTCTGAAATTTAGATTCAAATTATCTAGGGGAGGAAAAAGAAGATTTGGAAAAGGAAAAGCTTAACTTTCAAAGTTCTGAATATGTTCCTGAGAGTTTAGGAGCTTGGCTCTGTGGTTAATTAACTAGGCTTGAATTTTAGATATGGCTCGTCCATGTACCATCTGCGTGAACTCGGGCAACTTCGAGTTAACCTCTGAGCCTTTTTTCCTTATGGGTTAAAAAAAGGGAAAAAAAAATCCCTTATAGGCTGCTACAAGGATTAAATGAGAAAACACTGGTAGAGATGCAGCATAGTCCTGGGCACACACAAAATACCATTTTGTTCTTATTTACCTCCTTCCTCCAAATAATAACTAAAGCCGTTGCATAACTACTAACAGTAAAGGGTAAATCCACTATTCTATAGTTCACTTTATTGTCAGGTCCTGGTTTTACTTAGTGTGATAATACAGAATGAAATGAAATGTGTATACATGCTAACCTCAATTCCAAAGTACTGGTGTCCTTTTCCCAGAACAGCATCCACGTATTCTGAAACCAAATCCACAGCTTCTTCCAAAAGGTCATAATTTAAGTACAGACGGAGCAACTCGGCAGCATCAACCTTCTGTAGAGAGTCAGTGATTATGAACATCTATCAGATTCCATCTTACCCAGGCAAAGACCAAAGGATGTTGAGTGTCTGATTTCCTGACACTTATACTTGTCAGTATGAATAAATGAGCACCTTGGTTTAAGGTTTGGATTCCCAACAGCCCAGTTACCCTCTGGAACCTTGTGAGGCCCTATCTGTTAAGTGGTCTTCCTCCCCTGTTTTGTGATGTAAGATACATTTTATTTCTTTTCTACTTGTTTTCAGAGTAATAATAGACAACGAACCTACCCAGAAATGCTGAGAACTTAAAAGACAATATATTTATGTCAATTCTCAGAAATAAATGAATGACAAATGTAAAAGAAGTTAAAAGAATCACCAACTTTAAAAGCCTGAATTAAATTTGTATTTAGCTTAGGGTGAGAGAAAGGTGGATACAGCCTCAGTGTGGAAGGGCTCTGCTTACATTAATTATGCTTTCTGCATTCTGACTGGATTACAACCAACCTTACCATCTTAGCTGCCTTCTTTACCTTCTGACTTTAAAAAAAAAAAAAAAAAAAAGGGATCAATTTTCTGGACTTTAAGCTTTACTTTCTCTCTTTCCCTATTCTTCCAAGGTATTTCAGATACCTTTAGAAGCTTGTTAAAATATAGCTCCTGGTTCCTAACTCCAGATAATTTGATTCTGTAAGTCTCTGATGGGGCCCAGGAATCTATATTTTGAAGAAGCCCACTACCCAAATAATTCTGATGCAGGTTGTCCAAAAACCCAATTTTGACAAAAGCAAAAAGAAACACTGCTGTGGTAATTTGAAAACTACCTCACCCACTCCTGTGAACTTTCTGAGCAGTGAATAGTAAATACCACGTCATCCATAGGAGTCATTGTTCTAAGTATCCACTCATTGTTCAGTGAGCACAAGAGCAGGCATTAACTTAATCACTACCCTGCAAAACTTTAAGCACTCAGTACCTTATGTGGAACTGAAATGAAATTGTTTTTAGCTAAGGCTGAGAAGCTGACCGAAGTCTGTAAGTTAGAATATTTCCATAAATTATTATTCTTCTTAAAATCATGTGAAGTTACTCAGAATGATAAAGATCAGCTTCTTACTCCTTGCAAGTGAAGATACCCTTACCTTATAACTGTTTATAAGCCAATTAGGCAGAGGTACTCCATGAGACAAGAGTTTGTTGATGACACAGTGGTGGTATAAGTTATTCTGGACTTTGTACCTTTCCAGGTACGTAGATAACAGTCGCCATGCTTCATCTGTAGCACTTGATGAAAGCAGAAAGAACTATTGAGTTCCAGATTCTTAACAGATATTTATAGTATGATTCAAAGAATGTACTTACAAGGAAAAAAGTCTTTGGAAGCTCACAAGTAAATTAGTAATATAGCTACAAGGTACCTAATGTTATTAGGGCCAATGTGACTTCAGGGTAGCATTAGAAAATAGATGACTTGGATTTTTCATTTCCTTTCCCACTATTCATGTATTTACTTGACTATACAATTCACTTAACTTCTTTGTTTCAAATTTCTAAAATAAGAACAATAGCTTAGACTACTGTTGCCAAACATGATCAAGCATTACAGTCGTACAGAAGTTCTGATTTAGAAGGGTAGGGCATTATCTCATAGTCTGTATTTTACTAGTGATTCTGGTATGCTAATTTAGGAGTTAAAAGACTTCTAAGTTGTAAAATGTTCCAATTATAAAGTGGTAAGCTGCATAATACAAATTGTAGAGGCATTTCAAGGAAGGAAAGTCTACTGAGGGTTAAAGTTGTCAGAGAAGGATTCTGAGAATCAGGTTAATCGGGGGGTCCCAGGGAAGAAGGAGAAACACCAGGGCTGTACCTGGATTCCTTCGTAGTGATGACTGATGAGAGCTGATTGGCTGCTAGCCAGGCCCACGCTTCTGCCTGTGCTGCCTCTCCACCCAACTGCAGTTTGATGCATCTGCAATGCAAATAGTTCCACACGTAGAAAACTCAATTGCTGAAAAGCGCCACCTTTTTTTGTTACTACAACTAGAGGTAAGACAACGTGAGCTCCAGTGTATTGCCAAATTCACTACTGGGATATTGGCTCTTCTCTCCTCATGGCCACATAAATGAATTACCCATGAGGCCATCAGTAAATCTTAAGAGATAATTTACTTTCAAGAGAAAACTGATATTGAAAAATTCTGAAAGTTAATATTGCCAATCTACAAACTGCTTGCCTAATATTCAGGTAGAAGGTAACTTCAATAAGGAGTACTTTCTACTCATGCTTCCAGGGGCCCACAGCTGTCCTAAAGGACTGAAGAGGACACATGCCTCTCCTAAAATGGACACCACTATTCTTAACCCAGGTTAACGACTGTCATGTGGGAATGTGGGACCAGGAAAGCCAGATGTTCTCAAGAGAAGATATAAATCAATATTTAAAAAAAAAAAAACACGACCAACTAAAAGAAATTAAAAACAAAAACAAAAACCAAAACCTTTGTGTGGACTAAACAAAACCACTGGCTTACAGGATACCGGTTTGTAGTAACCCCTGCTTCACCCTAAGCAACAGCATTTTTGCATTAGAAAATTAAGACTATAAAGACAATGGTGTACATACTTGAAAGCAAGTCCCTCAAAGACTGGCGTTAAGGGAAGCTTAAACGTCTGACAGAGTGATATGGCAGTGTCGAAAAGGCCGGCTTGAACCAAGAGAGTGACCATCTCCTCTGCTGATGAGCTACCTGTGGAAATGGAAAAGCGCCACTTAGTGCAACCAGAGGCATATGCAAATGAGCCCCCAAACTGCTTGTCGACGACTATCTCAGAACAACAGCATGCTTCACAGCCATCTAGCGTGCGAGGTCCACTGCCTGACCCTCCAGAGTGCTGTTGATACCAAAAGATTGCTGCATCCCCACCTGCTACTGCAACTGCTGACGGCTCATGCTGGGCCAACGCGAGGCGAACACGAGCCAAGATGCACTCTTTCTCTAGGTCTTCCAAGTCCAGGATTTCAATCTGCCGATTTGCTATCAGCCAAAGACAAATAATTTCAATTCTCCAAAAATAAAAGATGTACCTATAGAGTAACTCAACCTGTCAATTGCCATTAAATATTATGTAACTTTCTATTCAATTTCCAAGGGGAGAAAAAGGGTGGCTCCATATAAGCTACCTTAAAGCAGCATCCTGCTTCAAAGGCACAGTGGAGTCAAATAAGAGCAGTATTCTAATCCTAGCTGCAGTGAGGAGGTGCTTACAAGGTATTTTACATATTATTTATTTACATCTTAGAATCACAAAATACTGTTGTCTCGATCAGTAAGAAAGGAACATGGTCAAAGAGAGAGAGGCAGAATTAAAGCCAGGCAGCCAACCCTGGAGCCCAGACTCTCTAAGGAAGGACCTCATGCCTCCATGGCAGCATCAAAGGAGCCTGATAAAACAAAGATTTGCTAGTAAGCTGATTTAAATACGAAAACCAAAATACACTTTTTAAGCATTTTCATTTCTCATAAAGCCACACAAAGTTTTCAAAGTGCCACCAACCAACCAACCTTTAGCAGATTAATATATTGAAAATACACTGAAAAAAGGGAGCTTTACAATAGTTCTATAACTACTATACATATATAGTATATAGTACACTACAATATTACTATACTACAAGATAAGCACATTAGAATATACGAAAAGAATACCACCACATCACCGCAACACAACCACTTCCCCACAAAGAACCAGTGAGACCCGACTCACCTGGGGCAGCGGCGCACTCACCATCGTGATTCCTCTTAGGGGATGCGCCAGGGCGGTCATACTGAGAAGACAAAGTCATTTAACTGTGAAAAGCTACTATTTCAATTTGAATCCAGAGCTTTCCTGCTTAACTATTCCCAACATAAATTACTTAACTAGCACAGGTCTCCTTACAAAGGTACTGTAACTATCAGACCAAAAAAAAAAAAAAAAAAAAGGAATGTTTGCCAAGTTGGCTCATTTAGCTCTAACACGCTACTGAGTCCAATGACATGCGTTTGACCTCCTTATAAACCACTGACTTTCCTTGGTTGCAGTTATATTCTCTGCCCAGAATTCTGGGGAACAGCCTACTAAATGTAGAAACTATACAATATAAATAGTTGGGTACATATGACCACATCAGCATGACAAAAAAAACTCAAAGTGTACATTCTTTAAAATAATCATTGTAGTTTCCCAACAGCTGTAAGGGAAGGACCCTTTCTGGATTAGCTGGAATTCTACCCTGGAAAAGTGTTAGGGATTCCTCCTGATAGTTAGGTCTTCCCTGCCTCTAATGATGCTTCCAAGGGCCTCTAATAACGCTTCCAGGGTCTTCCCCCAGGGAGCATGCTGGAGGCAGAGGGCAAGGGAGGGGCGATATTTAACAAATGAATTCTGTGTGGTATATCATTTAAAAATAATAATAAAAAAATAAGTCATTGTAGATTGAATTAACAAAAATGAATGAAATAAAAGCAACTACTATCATTTATTGAGTACTTTTTTGCAGGTTTGGGCACTGTTACATTTCTAAGCAATCTGTACATTAATTACCTCATTTAATACACTAACAATTCTATAAGGTTGACAGTAATAGTATCATCATCTCTATTTTATGCAAGAGAATAACTGGACAGCAAAAGATTAATCTGCCTGAAGTTAGGTCTCTCTCACTACGAAACTGCTCTGTAATGCTTCTTCCTACAGTGATTCTGAGTTTGGGAACTAAAGAGGTAGTAATATATACCAACTGAATTGTTGCAATGATAGGTTAAATTCACAAATATCCCAGGAGAAATTTTAAATGACACAAAACAAGACAAAGTCATAGTTCTGAAAGGACCAAACCAAATAAATAAAATGATCCCTAAATTCCAAGATGGAAAGTTTTCATACCACTGCACCAGATGCTGGTTGCACAATCCAGGCATATTCCGGACGAATAAGTCGTAAACAATTAATAGCAGCCAGATAGCAGTTGCCTTGCTTCTCAAGTCCCCGAAGAGTTCGAACCTCCCTGCCAAGACGCATTCCATACTCAAACATCACTGCGCCAGCTATGAGGCAATAATAAATTAGACATCAGAATTTAAAAAATGTGTTTCTTTAGAGATAATACAGAATTTGCTTTACTTATCAAATATTAAAATGTAAAACAAAACTGAGTTTAACTTAAAACCAAACACACAGGAAAAAATCATGTGTTGGCGAGGAGAGAGAAATATGGGAACTCTTGTGCAGCGCTGGGTGGGAATGTAAATTGGTGCAGCCACTATAGAAAACAATATGGCAGTTCTCCAAAAAAATTAAAAATATAATCACCTATGATCCAGCAATTCCACTTTTAAGAATATACCCCCCAAAATTGAAAGCAGGGCCTTGAGGAGACAGCCGTCCATGCTTGTTCATAGCAGCCTTATGCACAGTGGACAAAGACAGAAGCAATCCAAGTGTCCATTAACGGATTAATAAAATGTCCTCTATGCATATATTATTCAATCTTAAAAAGAACATTTTGACATGGTGCAACAAAGACGAACCTTGAAGACACTACATACCCTAAGTGAAATGAGCCAATCACAAAAAGAAAAATAATGTATGATTCTAATAGTTAAATTCAGAGACAGAAAGTAGGATGGTGGTGGTTGTCAAAGGCTGGGGGAGGGGGAATGGGGAGTTGTTTAAAGGATGTAGAGTTTCAGTTTTGCAAGATGAAAGAACCTTGGGGGTCGGTTGCACAATAATGTGAATGGACTTAGTACTATTGAGCTGTACACTTAAAAATGGTTAAGATGGTAAATATGTATTTTACCACACTTTAAAAAAATTGGGTTCTTAATGCTAATGACTCTTGTTTAGGAAAGTACAATGTTAATTATTTCAAGTAATAAATTATCAACTAATGTTTTAACACAAGATTAAAAATAAATGGGAAGTTGTTTAGTGAGTATAGTTTCTGTTTTGCAAGATGAAAAGAGGTCTGAAGACTGGTTACACAACATTGTAAATGTACTTAACACAACTCAACACTTAAAAATGATTAACAGTGTACAGTCTATGTGTACTTTACCATAATTAAAAAAAAGAGCTCCCTCCCCCAATCATGTAAAATGTTATTTTTGACTATTAGATCCTACATTCTCAGACTGGACAGAAGACTAGCTTAGAGAATTTGTCTCAGCCAAATAGTCACCTATGTCCATCCAGGATTCTGCAACCAAGAAATGTTTGGATGCTCTGTTTAAGAACATATACTCTTATTTTTTTAACAATACTTTAGTTACACAGGTTGTATAAGATACTGAATAATACATTTTTCTGAGACAGCATGGGACTCCAGAAACCAAAGAGCATTAAAAAATATTCTTTCAGTTTTGGAATTAAACTATTTTTCAGTCCAACAAATTAAAAAAAATTTTTTAATTTATTGATTTTAGAAAGAAAGAGGGGAGCATCAATTTGTTGTTCCACTTATTTATGCATTTATTGGTTGGATCTTGTATATGCCCTGACCAGTACTGAACATGCAACCTTGGTGTATTGGAACAGTGCTCTAATCAACTGAGCTACCTGGCCAGGGCCCCAAAATATTTTTAAGTGCCTGCAATATGTAGGACATTTTGTTAGAACAACAACCTTGCTCCAGAAGGACCTACACATTTATCTGGTTAAACTGATTTTAATCAGGTTGACATAAGGGATGTTATTGTGAAAGCAAACACTGGGAGCTCTTTAACCATTATTTCCCTTCCTGTATGATTCGAGAAAATAAAAGAATATGCAAATGTGTTTTCCCATTAGGAATATTAAGGACATGTCTAGAAATTACTTGCATCCATTCCTTCCAATGAAAATCAGCAAGAAACCTCATGAAAAAATTTGAATGACAATGGTATAAATATATTAGCTGTTCAGAAGGAAAACCATAATGCTTATATCATTTTAGCTGTTCCGATAAAGACTTCATCAGCCATCATACAAATCCAAATTACAATACACTCTAAAAAAATGACTGGCCTCGCCCTGACTAGTGTGCTCAGTGGACTGGTCATCATACTGCAAACTGAAAGTTCACTGGTTCCCGTTCAGGGCACATGCCTGGGTTGCAGGTCAGGTCCCTGGTTGGGACTGCAAGAGGCAACTGATTGATGTTCCTCTCACACATCAATGTTTCTCTCCCTCTCTTTATCTTTCCCTCCTCCTCTCTAAAAGTAAATAAATAAAATCTTTAAAAAAATATGACTGGCCTGAACTCTTTAAAATATCAATGTCAGCCAAGGCAAAGTAAGGCTAAATGAAGTGCTTCAGATTAAAGGAGACTAAGGAGGTATGACAAATGATATAATATCACATGTGATCCTACATCAGGGTTGAGGACAGCCACAGTATGAAAGGACTGAGCTATTAAATAAAATTATTACTATGTTTTTTAAAAGGTTTTATTTATTTTGAGAGAGAGGGAAGGGAAGGAGAGAGGGAGAGAAACATCAATGTGGGAAGAGAAACATCGATGTGCAATAGAAACATCGATCAATTGCCTCTTGAGCACCCCCAACTGAGAACTGAACCGGTGACCTCTCGGTTTGCAGGCCAGCGCTCAATCCACTGAGCCACACCAGCTGGGTCTAAAAATTATTGACAATTGACACAATTTAAATATGACCAATACATCAGATGATAACATTACATTTTCGTTATTTGATAATTGTATTGAAGTTATGCAAGAAAATGTTCCTTAGAGGATATATCTGAAGTATTTATTGAGTTTTGATGTCTGCAACTTACTTTCGAAAGGATCAGCAAAAATAAATATGGAAAGAGGGAAGGCCTGTGGGAAGATGGCACAGGAACTCAAAACCAGCCGCAAGAATTCAAGGTACCTCTAATGAAAAAGTTTTGTTTAATATCAGAGAGAAGATGGACTTCCAGTCAAGATGGTGGCACAAGTAAACACGGCTCGTCTCCTTGCACAACCACATCAAAATTACAACTAAACTATGGAACAACCATCCCTCAGAACCATCAGAAATCAAGCTGAATGGAAGTCTAACAACTATAGAAATCAAGAAACCACATCCATTCAGTCTGGTAGGAGGGGCAGAGATGTAGAACATACTGAACCCACACCCACATGTGGAGGATAAAAATTCTGGAGGGACGTCTCGGAAGCAAGGAGTCCGAGCCCTACACCAGGCCCCCCAGCCCAAGATTCCAGTGCCAGAAAGGTAAGTCCCCATAACTTCTGGCTGCAAAAACCGGCAGGGATTGAGTTGGTGGAAGAAATTTCTGGAGTCCCAAGCAGTTCCCCTTAAAGAAACCCCACATGGACTTAATCAGACTCACTCCTGAGCTCTGGCACCAGGGTAGCAGTCTGAGGGGCACCAGTGGCAAACAGGGAGGAACTGAAGCATCTGGCATCAAGGGAAGAGCTGGTGGACAGCTTTCTCCTAGACAGAAAGGTGGGCAGAGGTCATTGTCGTTTTTCTGAATCCATCCCCCACGGAGTCACAGAGCTGGCAGGAGGGTGTCATACCTGAGATTCCATCAACTTGGCTAACATTGTTTGCCCCACCCTGGAGATCCCTTGAGACTCAGTCCCACCCAACTTACTAGTCCACTAAAGCTGTTACCAGTGGCTTTTCCATATGAATTGCTGGTCTTGGCTCATGCTTCACAGCTTCCTAAATCCTCTCAAACAAACAAGAGTCAGCCTCAGTAAGCACCCAACACACCTACCTCTTGTTAAATGGCCACAGGCCTGCCACTAGCAGCAAACAGCCTAGGTTCACAGCTTGACTTTGCCTGGGAATCTCCAAGCCCAGCATAACTAGCAACCATCTCAGATTGCTTTATAGCTCAGGCAGGGTGGCCCTGGGAAAAACGCATGTTGGGGCTAACCTTCGCCTGCACCGTTTGGGAAACACCAGAGCCTGAGCACCCAGTGGACAGCAACAGACCACAGCAGAGTACTGCCACCCTGCTCCTGCACAGCGGATCCTCCACAGAGGGCGAAGGCTGGTGGTCAGTGGTCACAGCCAGACCTTGTAGCTGAGTGGCCTGGGTAAATCCCTCCCATTGACCTGTCAATAGCAACTGAAGCTCAACTACAAGAGGAGGGTGTACTCAGCCCGCATGAAGGGTGCACCTCAAGTATCCAGCTTGGGTGATAGGGTAGGCTGAGCCACTGGTCCCTACAGGACACCTATCACATTAGGCCATACTACCAAACCAAGAGTCAAAGCAGCTCTAACTAATACATAGAAACAAACACAGAGAGGTTGCCAAAATGAGGAGACAAAAAACATGGCCCAAATCAAAGAACAGATCAAAACTCCAGAAAAAGAACTAAACAAAAGGGGGAGAAGCAATCCATCAGAAGCTGAGTTCAAAACACTGGTTATAAGGATGCTCAAGGAACTTAGGGCCTCAAAAGCATAAAAAAGCTCCAGTCAGAAATAAAGAATATACTAACTGAAAAAAAGAACAATTTACAGGGAAACAACAGTAGAGTGAATGGAGCCAAGAATCAAATCAATAATTTGGAACATCAGAAAGCAAAAAACACCAATCAGAACAAGAAGAAAAAAGAACCTCAGAAAACAAGGATACTGTCAGCAGCTTCTGGATCAACTTCAAGCACTCCAACATTCACATGATAGAGGTGCCAGAAGAGAGAAAAATCAAGAAGTGAAAATCTACTTGAAAAAATAATGAATGAAAACTTCCCTACTTTGGTGAAGGAAATAGAGAAAGAGGGAGTCCCAAACAAGATGGATACAAAGAGGCCCACTCCAAGACACACCATATTAAAATGCCAAAGGTTAAAGATAGAGAGAATATTAAAAGCAGCAACAGAAAAGAAGTTAGTTAGCCACAGGGGAGTTCCCAAAAGACTGTGAGCTGATTTCCCAAAGGGAACTTTGCAGGCTAGAAGGATTGACAAGAAATATTCAAAGTCATGAAAAGCACTCAAGATTGCTCTACCCAGCAATGATATCATTTAGAATCAAAGGACAGATAAAGTGCTGCCCAGACAAGAAAAAAACTAAACAAGTTCATCATCACCAAACCATTATTATATGATAATGTTAAAGAGACTTACTTGAGAAAAAGATCAAAACTATGAATAATAAAATGGCAATAAATACATACCTATCAACAATGAATCTAAAAAACAAACTAAGCAAACAAGCAGAACAGAGACTGAATCATGGATATGGAGAGCATTTTGATGGCTGTCGGATGGGAGGGGGATGTGAGAGAATGTGTGACGAGGTGAGGGGATTTAAGAAGTACATGGGCAGTTACAGAATAGCCATGGGGATGTAACGTACAGTATAGGAAATGGTGTAGGCAAAGAACTCATACGCACAACCCATGGTTATGAACAATGGTGCGAGGATTGGCTGAGGGAGTGGGGGGTGCCGAGTGGAGGGGGGCAGAAGAAGGAAAAATTGGGACAACTGAAATAGCAAAATCAATAAAATATAATTAGAAAAGTAAAATAAAATCAGTGCTGGCTGGTGTGGTTCCATGGATTGAGTGCCAGACTGTGAACCAAAAGGTCACTGGTTGGGTTCTCAGTCGAGGCACATGCCTGGGTTGCAGGCCAGGTCCCCAGGGCAGGGTGCATGAGAGGCAACCACACACTGATGTTTCTCTCCCTCTCTTTCTCCCTCCCTCCCCCTCTCTGTAAGAAAATAAAATCTTTAAAATAAAATAAAAATAAAATCAGAAGACACACATAGAAGGTCATCTTACTGGAAATGCATCAAAAATGTTCTAGAATTGGAGTAAGTGCCTATCGTTAAGGCTAACAGGTAATCTTCAAAAGGGTGAAGCTAATCTTGTCCTTAAACATAATATCCCCAAATGCTTGTAGAGAACATTTTTCCAGTTGTAAAAATAAGGTAAAAATTACATAAGTTAAACACTTAATATATTTATAAAACATTAAATTGATAAGGTGCCTCCAACAAAGACTCTGCTTCCAGTTCTCACCCTTTCGGTAATTGTGGCGATAGACGTGAAAGGCATAGAGAAGCTCATAGTAATTATGAGTCATGAGGTCCACAGCTCTGGCACGTGATTCAATTATTCCCACAACCTAAGGATGGGGAAGCAACCGGGTATCAAAGTTAGTAGCCATCACGACAACCAACACAGTTGTGTCCAGTCATCAGTGGAGAAATCAAATTACCTCGTTGTGCAGATTCACATAGGGAAACTCTACAAGATCCTGCAGCTGCGAGCGTTCGCAAAGAACGACCACCAGCTGCCGCAAACAATCTAACTGCCTAGAAGAAAGGAAAGGGAGATGAGGGTAAACTGTCTTAGTGAGTGAAACGGTTAGTAAATCACCTTCTCTAAAAAAGGCTGAGATTGACTACCTGCTGGAATCAGGAATTTGGGTTAAGGCTTCATACGCTTGGTTATTGTGACCCAAATCCAAATGATGTTTGAAAATGCATGTCCTTAAAGTAGCCTAAGTATCAAATATAGAGGAAAAAAGATTAATATAAGTTAAAGTATGACATTCACAACAAACCTCAAGAGAAATAACTAGATTATATTTAGTTCTTACCTGACTCTTCCAGTCATCACCTGCTTCAGTTACTGCTGATGTAGCCAACTGAATAACTAGTTCAGGCAAACCAACAACATCTAGTAGACGCAAAACCTACGGAGAAACAGAAGGAATTTCCATTAAAAGTAATATGCTGATGCACTCCAAATTGAAATACGATTTTATTTTCTTTATTTATTTTTAGAGGGGGGAAGGGAGGAAGAAAGAGAGGGAGAGAAACATGATGTGGGAGAGAAACATCAATCAGTTGCCTCTTGCATGCCCCCAACCAGGGACCTGGCCAGAAACCCAGGCATGTGACCTGACTGAGAATTGAACTGGCAACACCTTGGTTTGCAGGCTGGTGCTCAATCCACTGAACCACATCAACCAGGGCTGAAATACGATTTTAAATCCATTAAATAACTGGGTAAGATAAAGATTAAATCAAAGGTGCTGACAAGATGAGCATGAGGATTATTTGGTCAATACTTGAGATTTTCCTCTAGATTCTACTGTTAAGTAACAGGCTTGTTGTAAAACTTTCTATTGGTCTTTTTTGTTCATAGCTCTAACCTCAGTGTTTATCACATAGTAGGCTCTGAGTATTTGCTGAATGAAGGAACAAATATAATTTTACTACTTTTTGTACTTTTTGGGTAACAGATGAATTTAAAGCCTAGTAAACAATATTAACACCATAGCCTTATAAAAATCCTAAACAGATTACATTAATATTTGACATATCCTATTTCCAGTACAACAAATAGCACTCTTCAAACTTTGTAAATTGTCCACACTATTAACAATATCTGTGCACACTCTAGACACATGCTCATGTATTTACTTATATACAGCCATTTCTCTAATACATATGTACAAAACACTCAAAGTATAAGTTATAAAGATAAGATTAAAATAGTATAAAATTATTTTTATTTATTAGCAGTTATTTATTGTTAGCTTTCTTTTCTTTATCAACAGTATACAAAAATCTTTTTGTTCTGGATACTTAGGTTATTTTTAAGGTTCAACTTTTCACTGAAGTATAACATGTACTTAGAAATGTACTCATATCCTAAGTACATAGCTGGCTGACTGTTCACAAAGTAAACATATCCATGCTACAAGCACCCAAATTAAGAATTATAATACATCAGTACTCCAAGGGTCCTGTGTGACTCCTTCCACCCACTACTGACTTTTTATTTTTAATCCTCACTTGAGGAAATGATTTTAGAGAGAGAGGAATGCAGAGAGATTGGGAAAGAAACACCGATCAGTTGTCTCTCATAAGTGCCCCAACAGGGGACTGAACCTCCAACCTAGACAGGTACCCCAACTCGGAATCAAACCTGTGACCTTTCGGTTTACAGGATGACATTCCAACCAACTGAGCCATACCAGTCAGAATGCCACTACTGACTTTTAATAATTGTTTTTAGTTTCATGGAAACAGAATCTTATAGTATGTATTTTGTGTGTGTGTGTGTGTGTGTGTGTGTGTGTGTGTGTGTGTGTATTGGCTTTCTTTTGTTTAACATGTTTATAAGACTGATCTATGTTATTACATGCAACAATTCATTTCATTGAAAGCATATATAATTCACTGATCCATTCTGTTAATGAACATTTGGGTTGTTTCTAGTATATGACTTTTATGAATATGCTTAGAACATAAATTATACAAATCTCTTTTGGTAAATATGTACATTTGTTTGGATATATTTAGAACTACAATCACTAAGTCCTAGTATGTCAATTGATTAGAGCTACTAGATACTGAGTTTCCCAAAGTGGTTGTAAACCACAGGTGATTTGGATGCTTAACATATTGATAGTTTGCATACTATCTTGAATTGACATTTCAATTCAAGGTACTCTTACTTAGATCTTAAAATGGCATCTCTGAAAAGTTCAATTGTTTTTGGCTGACTCTTGTCCGATCTGATTATAGACAGTCACTGTTTTTACCTTGCAATGTGGCTGATGAAGAGTCTGTATCAAAGGCAGAAGTGTCAGCCTTACATTTTCCTCACTTGCTTGTACTTTGTTAGTACCTCCAATCTTGTTTTCTTTGCAGGAATTTTTAAAAGCCAAGTCCATATTGTAAAGGTGATTTTCATTAAAATTAGGCAATATAATGTATAAACCAATTTAACCCGGCGAACCGAACCTACTGAAATGAAGTGGACGAGGGTGCCACTACATACCCTGCCCTTCGCTGCGACACTCAGTCTTCCCTCGGATGCCTATCTTGAGACTAAGTGACAAATGACCACTTGGTGAAAGGACCAAATAAAAGGCATCAAAGTCGATCCTTATGATAAACATTAGGATATTTTGATCTATTTCTTCTGTGAGTGAAAGTTCTAGTATTTTCTTTCCAAGTCTCACTCTGCGGTCCACTGGAGCACTGTTTTTTTAAATCAGTAAGTTTGTCCTAATAAAAGCTGTGAGTCTCTCCACAGAAAAAAATACAAACAACATTTTGCACCTTATTTCAGGGGATTTATTAATGCCTTAAATCTATCTGGCTTCAGATTAAACACTCTTACTTAAAATTCAAAATAATTTTCTCATTAGTAAGATAGTGGAGGGTTATTAGTAGATAGAAATCTATGTCAGTATTTCAGTATAGATTCACTTATTTCTTTGAAGACCAAGCAACAAACACAACAGTGGAGTCTGCCTTGTTGCAGTTCCTTTTTGGTGGGAAAGCTGAAGAACAACACACAGGTATCTAAAATATAGCATCAAGCACAATTAAATGTTATGAAGAAAAATAAAGCCAGGCCCAGAGACTGCCCACGGTGCCCCGTCCACCTGTGTGCACGGGAGGAAGCGTGAGCAGGCAGGCGACACCTGAGCAGAAACGTGAATGCCACCAGGGCGCGGGAAAGTTGACTAAGGGAACGGCAGGCAGAAAGGCTCTGAAAGGAACAGAGGATGAGGTTGGCCTGCAGCAGACAGTAAGAAGGCCGCTACCATGACAGCTAAGCGGAGAGAGGAGAGAGTGTTAAGAGGAAAGCTCAGGGGCCCCGTCATAAACTGAGGCTGCACACTGCAAGGCAGTTATTTGAGTTACCAGCAAAACTAATATTAAGTAATAAAATTCTAACGATAACTGGGCCAATAAAGCGATTATCATTTAAGTTAAAAACATTTATCAAATTTAATTAAAAATACGTTT
Source organism: Pteronotus mesoamericanus (assembly GCF_021234165.1). Classification (NCBI taxonomy): domain Eukaryota; kingdom Metazoa; phylum Chordata; class Mammalia; order Chiroptera; family Mormoopidae; genus Pteronotus; species Pteronotus mesoamericanus. The sequence continues at coordinate 636,875 of NW_026555299.1, read as the reverse complement.
CAATTTTTCTAGGCAAATTCATTTTCTTTACTTGGAAATTCAGGGAATAATTAATTTTTATAGTGTTTTTCTCCAAAATAACAAGGCAATGTATTTCAGAAAAATTTCTACACAGGGTGGTAAAAAAAAAAGAGCCAAGCCTGGAATAACGTACCTTATCATAATACTGCAGCCTGGGGGTGGAAACTGTCTCCCCATCCTCTGACCGGATCAAGCGATCCAAGAATTCCTCTTTGCCCACTTCCGATGCTGCCTGGCAGAAACATTCCAGGGCCTGGAGAAATAAAATACTAAGTGACTTATAATGGATAATTTCTGCCATTCTAAACTCTAGCTGATGCATTATTTAATATTTTTATCTTACTTTTTTACTTAAATGCTATTAAAAAGTAAACTTTAATATGATAATTAATAGATAAATATGTAATAAAGCAGCTGTAGCAACACGTTAACAGTTGTAAAATTTGAGTGGTGAATATATTATGACTTTATTATAAAAGCTTTTCAACTTTTCTGTATGTTTGAAAATTTACATAACAGAATGTCAGGAAAAAGATAAGAAAGGTAAATGACCATAATAGGAAAAGGAGCTGCATTAAAAAAAAAAAAAAAAAAGATATATCACCCATTGACTGGTGAATGAATAATCAAAATATGGCACATCCATACAATGGGATATAATTTGGCCATTAAAAGAAATTATATCTACAACATACATGAACCTTGAATATATGCTAAATGAATGAAATCAGTCACAAAAAACCATATAATATATGCATTAATATGAGATGCCTAGAATAGGTAAATTTACTTATTTATTACTTATTTTCTCTGTGGAGAAATAAAGTAGACCAGTAGTTCACTAAGGGCTGAATTGGGGACTGATGGTTAATAAGTTGGGGTTTCTTTTTGGAGTGATGAAAATGTTCTAAAATTAATTGTGATACTTGTACAACTCTGTGAATATATTAAAAAGTTGACATGTAGATTAAATTGGGTGAGTTATAACGATATGTAAATTTTTTCTCAAATTATTATGAAAAATGTTTTCAAAACCCCTAGGAAGTTACAACAGTTAAAATTAAATAATTCAAGATTCCCCAACAAAACAAACAAAAAATCCCCAAAAAAGATATAATGAAAACAATGTAATTGAAAGATACATTTTATTTACTAAAATGCATCCCTAAGAATACCTACGCAGGGGGAGGAGGGTTTCACTCTTTTCTTCTCTGGTGTCCTAACTAGTCTGCAAAGTACCTGAGGGAGGACATTCTCCAAAGGCACTAGCAGTCTCCTTTATCCTTATCTAGAGGATTCTATGCCCCTCACCACCCCCTCCAACTTAGATGGAAACTAAGTGTCCTCCTTGCACTAAATTTTGTTCATCACTCAAAGGCAGTTTACCTTCTGGCCCTCTCCTGTGACCAGGTAACACCGTCCCAGCATAAATCGACAGGAACCAACATTGACTTGACACCAGGGATGAAGCAGTTGAATATAATCCTTAAAAGCATAAAAGGCACTTTCTGATTAAGAAAATAAATACTCATTTCCACATTCTTCGCAGAGGGAGGGAAAATGTCATCAATCAACAAAAGGTATATTTCCTGACATCCTGAAGAACAAAACCTAATCCTGTTAATTGATTCTTATATTAGGCTACTAGATACTTTAAGAAAGCAAACGGAACTCCAATAACATAAACACACACCCACTTCCCATCTTAGCAATTTTCCAACTTTTGGTATTTACTGGTTCAATCACTAGATTCCAGGAAAGGACTTAAGTGAAGAGAATGGTATGCTATTTTACCTAATAGAGAGAATTTAAAAAAAAGAAAGAATTCTAGAAAAAATTATGTTAGGAATGAAACTATCGAGAGGGAAGTAGAGAAAATCTGGAGTATGTTTTGGTGCAGTTGAATGTAAATTATTATGGCTCTTATTATTAGCCCAATTAAAATGCAGGTAATATTTACAAAGAAAAACGTTTCAGAAATCCTCTTCTTTACATGAATAATTAAACTGGAAATATTCAACGGTACTCACCTGCAATTGTACATACTGACAATTTCCCATCAAACATTCTAGAAAGAGACAACTGGGATTGCTAGGCCATCTAGTCATTGGTTAAGGAGATGTTTTACTTTTTGGGGGCAATATTTGATGAATGTACAATGCTTGAAAAGAGATGTAAGTATTAAACATGTATATACTAGTAAAATCTCAACTCCTCAGGCTCAACTCCTGAGTAAAAAAAACACACCAAAATAAAAGAAAAATTGGGATCATATCTGAAAATAAGTACTATCATCTTCTGTGGGAGGAAAAGCACCCAACCTCACAAAAAATCTTCATTATAAAGGCAGAATAAGATCCTTAGACTCTTTAGCTGGAAGACCTTCGGCCCTGGCTGGTGTGGCTCAGTTGATTGGAGTGGGAACCCATGACTAACAGGTTGCTTACTAATCCCCAGTCTGGGTGTGAAGGATCTCAGGTCCAGGAATATATGGGAGGCAACTGATTGATGCTTCTCCCTCCCACTCCCTCACTCTCTAAAGGTAATGAAACAATGTCCTTGGGTGAGGATTAAAAAAAAGGAAAAAAACCCCATTTACTTATGTTTTAAATAAAAGGATACAAGAGCTGCAATAAATAACTGGTAATTGCCGTAATCATCTCAGGCCAATTCAACCCAGTCTGGCTCAGAGGTGCCTTTGGTTGAGAGAAGAGATGAGATATAATGTGCTTTCTTGCAACTTCTTGGAAGAATAATTCCACAATTGTCTGAGGGCTAGATACTTAAAAAGAAAAAGTAATGACAATCACCAACTTGTGGTAGCAGTATCAATTTTCAATTAAGACAGGCTACCAATTCATTTTACGCCTGTAACAAAGAACACTTATTATTTCAAAATATAAAATGCACCACTAGGCCCTGGCTGGTGTGGCTTAGTGGACTGAGCGCCAGCATGCAAACCGAAAGGTCTATGGTTTGATTCCCCATCATGGCCCATGCCTGGGTTCCAGGCCAGGTCCCCAGTTGGGGGCGTGTGAGAGGCAACCGATGGATGTTTCTCTTGCACAATGATGTTTTTCTCCTTCTCTTCCTTCCTCCCTTCCCCTCTTTCTAAAAGTAAATAAATAAAATCTAAAAAAATGCACCCTTGGGATTATCAGTGTTAATATAAATGAAAGCAATTTGTAAACTGTGAAGTACTATACAAATGCAATTTAAAAAGCCACTTAAATCAACACATAGTCATTGCTTTTCACTGGTCTCACTAAACCTAAGTGTCTGCCCTAGGAAGTGTTTACAATAAAAATAGTTTGAAGATTCCAAGGTTTATACCAAAACAACATAAAGTAAATCCCCCAGAATGGTTCTCACACAGGAAAGGGGCTCCTTTTGAATATATACTGATTTAAGACAAAATTACAAAAGCTACCGTGAACTAGGTAAATTTAAAACATGATTTTGAATTAATCACTGGAGCATCACTATACAGTGGAAAAGCGGCATTATGTATATACATGTAGGTAACACCCTTACTTTATGCCTGATCTCTGACTGTGGTTTCCACAAGGCTCATTGCCAGGGGTCTCAGGCCAAGCTTGCTTATATCCTCTCAAAGTGAAAGCAGAGCCTCACCAAACTTTCTATAATAAAGGTGGCAAAAGACCACTTTCATGAATATACAATAACTGCCAAATTTAAATCAAATGCAGACACAGTCCAGTCCTTACCAAACTTATTTGCCATTAAAGCACTAGAGTCAGTTAGTTCCAGTACCGATAAGTGTTGGAGATTAGACTCCCTGTGAAAAAAGGGGGAAAAAAACAGCTTAATAAATTCTCTTATGCTCAATATGACTTCACCAAGTTATTCTATCAGCAGTGCTGTCAGTGTAATTAACAAAGCGCGCAGGAGAGCTCCACTGAAACCATGAAAACAATCTGGAAAACATGGCATCGTTTAGACACTTGCCCATGATTCCACTCGGTGACCCTTCGGTGAGAAGCCGCAGCAGCAACTTCTCCAAGGCCTCCATGGTCTGAGAAGCCTTACCTTGCCAGAGAAAATGGAATGGTTGAACCTACTGAAAATGTGAATCTTCTAATTGTTGGATTTTCTTTCTTATTTGAATTATAAAGAATCTCAGCCTACTTTTAATAACTAGCACAATGTTTTTGTGTGGGGTCCAAATTTTCCTCCGACCTCATCTTATTTTGCTTTCAACAGGATTTATCTTTACATTATACACATGTGTAATAATATATAATTTATTATTTTCATACTTATAAGTTGCCTTTAACCTTTGGAAAATGAAGCAACTAAAAGTTCTTCAAATTTTAAAGACAAAACACAGTACAGCATAACGCTTACAATTTTTTCTTGTAAAGACAGTGAAAAAAATAATTAAACGCACAATTTATTTTAATAATTAGAATAAAAAAACTCACAGTGTGTCAACTGGGACATCTGTTGCCAAGCACTGACTTCCCCACTTAATGAGGTGATAAGATAAGAGCAGGGGTGCTGTTCGGTGGAGTAGGTCTTGCTGTGCCTGAAAGAGCTGACCGGCTCCCAAAATCACCTGTACACAATGGGTGGTGGGGTGGGGGGAGACAGTAAATAGCAATTAGCGACTGTAATGCTTATGGTTCAGGTGGACGTAAAATATAACAAACAGTTACAAAGGCCTATGAAAAGTTACATATACGCATCCCTGACTGGGTAGCTCAGATGGTTAGAGCATTGTCCCACTACTCCAAGGTTTTGGGTTTGATCCCCAGTCAGGGCACATACAAGAATCAACCAATGAAAATATAAATTAGTGGAACAAAAAATTGATGTTTCTCTCCCTTCCCCCTCTCTAAACATCAGTAAGTAAACTTTAAAAGAAAAGTAACATAGATATACACAAATAAAACGAACACACCTATTATATTTTGGGATAGCAGATGGCAAAAATATCTACCCAAACATGTAAAATAATCAAAAACAGCTTACCAAGTCATGGGAGCTGATGACAAAAAAAGAAAACAACATTGAGAAGCTTAACTTTTATTGAATCTGTAGATTTGGAATTCGAGAAGAGGAACAGGGAAACCTAAGACCATTGTTATGCTTCTGGTCTTGGGTAAAAAAAAAAAGTAGAGGAAAATTTGGCAATACAGCCAAAAGCCTTACAAATATGTGCAGCCTATGACCAATCAATTCTAGTTGTTAGATTTTATCCTAGAGTATAATCAAAGGTGCACAGAAAGTACAGCCACGAGGAAAAACTGGCAAGCACATGGATGGCCACAAATGGGATTGATTGAAAAAATTAAAATTATACTAGATAATTGAAAATAGTGCTATATAAGAATATTTAATAATGTGAGAATACTGATGAAATTTGTAAGTAGAATAAAAACTACCAGGCTATAAAAAATACCATGTGTACGATATCCTAATTTTATACATAAAACAAAAAACAATTGCATAGAAAAATAGGGTGTACACCAAAATGTGAAAGAGCGGTTATCACTGTGCAAAAGATTACAGGTGAATTTTTATTTTCTTTCTGTTTATATCTAAAGGCTCTATGATGAACATCTAGTACTTCTACATTTAGGGAAAAAAAATAACAAAGTTTATAATTTAAAAAAACCCAAAAAACAAAAACACCAAACCCCTAAAGAAATGGAAAAGTCTATCAAGACTGAAAAGAACTTCGGAAGGGCTGCAGAAAGTGACCGACTGCAAGGAAGGTTCCCGCTGCTCCTTGCTAGGCCCAAACAAGTCATCTTCCCAGGGGTTTTTCCTTATTTCTACCCGAAATTCTACCATCAGCAATGTATTTAAGTTAATAAACTCTGACTTAAAAAATATTAAAATCTCTGGGAACCCCAAAGGCCTTTCAGTTGTTTACACATTAACATAAATTAGTGTAATCAGAGAGCTTCCTGTCAGGCTCATCGGAAATTGCTGACAGACCAAAGGGACTTCTGACCGTGGGAAGAGGGGTAATTTCTGGACACGGAATGTGTTCAGCAGGGTGGGTAACAGGGACTGGTGGTCTCTAGGGTCTGGCAGCCGTAGAAGGACAGGATGGAAAAGGAAGCACAGCATGGAGTTGGGAGAACCGTAAAGACAAACTGCGATCTCAAGACTGTGCTTAGGGTAAGTCCTGTACTGCAGAAAGAGAGTTCTTTTTCTCCGCTTCTCTCCTCCCACAAAACAGTACCCAACTATCACATCCAAAGTAGTACTAATAACACTCAATTTTGGGAGAGCCAACCTGAGTAAGTTTCCTATCGCTACGTGTGCAAAGGGTAACAGTGAAACAATCTGCTCCCTATATGTCCTTGACCTGTCATTTTATATTCCGACGCTTACTCTTTCCTGATTCAACTATTTACAGAGCACCTACAAAGGGCCACGCAGGGGAGACAGAGCAGGGAATAAAGACAAAAGTATCTGCGCTTGGAGAGCTGACATCCTGCAATGTGCCTGCAGGTCTATACAAGGTTTCAGATTTTAGATTTGACAAGTTTTCTCTGAAATAGTACTTACTGCATCTCCTAGCCTCATTAATAGCTGCTGTAAGATCAAAAGGTCTCGGCAGATGAGGAAGCGAGTACTGGCAATTTTATACACACTTCTGCATACAATAGACCCTGCTGTTCTACTACCATAGAGCTGGGCAAGATTCATTCGAATATTCAAAGGCTGAGCTGCAATTTAAAAACAAAAGGAGGAGAAGTTAAATGCATCATTGTTTTCTCTAAGTCAAAAGGGCAGGCTTCTGCTTTGTCATTTACCTGGATCGAATCCCTTTTCCACTTCCACCTCTGTCTCATAATCCATTTCCCGTATAAGAAGCCCAATGGCATGGACTGGGTTCCTAATCTCTTGCAGTTTACTGCAAATATCCTCCATTACATTTTCTCTATAAGGACAATTAGAAAATTCCTATTACTACTAAGAATACATAAGACAAGCTCTGTATAAATCCTGAAAGCTTAAATGTGCTATGAAACAGGAAAACCAGCCACAGAGCAAAGGAATGGAGGTATACAAGATACTTTACTCCATGAAGCAAGTTCCCCTCATTTTTTTCACAAATGACAGACAATATGAATATGAGAAAAATACTCTTATGTTTTAGAATTTATAGGCCAGTTTAAGCTACTACTTTATACATTTTTGAATGTACATTAAAATCCTGACTTTGGCATTAAAATTGCTAAATTTCCATTAGGAAGTGCACTTTACCCTAAATTCTCCTTACACATCAATAGTGATCAAATCTTCCAGAATCTGTTCTGCAGCCTTTTCTGGAGACTGTAGGTTGAAACAACTCATTTCCATCATTACTGACATATCCATAGTCACTGACTCTCCAATCAGCCGAAGGCATTTTATAAGACATATGACATCCCGAGCGACATCCACATCTATGAGTAAGAGAAAGTTAACATTCATGTCTCAAGCCAATGAAGTGCTACTGATTAATATTATATGAAAATATTAATAATTAAATGCTAAGGATGTATCAGAGGCCTTAGAGACACTTAGGCCTCTTCAGTTTTGCTTGAAGTATCTACAATGTGGTAAAAGGACGAGGAAAGGTCACAGTGGCAATCAATGCTTTTTGCCTCTATATGAAACAAAACATAGTGTTCATGTAGAAAGGAGATTAAACATGAACATAACAATTACTATTACCATCAGATATGGTTGTCTCATCCTCTGTCAAAAGGTTCTCATCAGGCAGTAGATATAAATGGTCCACTAAGGAGGAAGGCATAAGGAAAGACAGGTACCCCTGGAAATACAAATCCAGTTACATTAATTTCAGTGACTGTGTAAAGGTATAAAATGATTGAATCTTATCACAAAGAAGGACCAGATAAATCCAAGTTGAGGGACACTTTACAAACAACAGGTACAGTCTTCTAAACACGTCAATGTCATGAGAGACAAAGAAAGGCAGGCGACAGTTTAAGATTAAGGGGGAAAAAACATGACAAACATGGAAGAGCTTGGATTGGATTCTAGATCAAGAAGAAGACTCATAGGCACAACACGTAAAATCTGATTATGAACTATACAGTATTACATCAATATCAAATTGCCTGATGTTTAAATTGTGCTGTGGTTACATATGAATACACTTGATCTTAGATACATGCTAACCTGTACAGATAATGAGGCATGAAGTCCTCAACTAACTTTCAAGTGGCTCAGGAAAAAAAAAAAATTATAGAAGGAAAAAAGCAAATGAAAATTAACGAATGGTAAATCTGGGTGAAGAGTATATAGAAGCTCTTTGTGCTATTCTTGTAAGTTTTACATTAAGTTTGAAATCACTTTACTATCAAGGTAAATAAAGTAAAATGTCCAAAAGTATAAGTAATGCAGAAGACTATCTAATTACAAATGAACTATAATTTTAGGAAACGCTCCCCCAAAGAGCGAAACACAACACAGGACAGACTGGCATTCCGCAGGACCACGGACGGTCTGAAGGAGTCCTCTGCGCCTCGCTCTCTTACTTTCTTCAGCAGGCACACCATGTTCGTGTGTGGGTTCAAATGGAGGGCGAGCGGATGGGAGAGCTCTTGCTGATACTGAATACAGCAGCTATGGAACTTGAACCAGAATTCCTGCTGTAAATTTCGGAACTGCTCCTGAGAAAACTCATACTCTGTTACACTTCCTTGGAGCTGGCAAAGGAAAAAAAAGAAACTCTTGATACCATGTGGGAACTTTCTCCCCCCGAAACATAACTATCTAATATTATATTACTAAGCTAGAGCTAAATGAATATTCTCTATGGTTTACATGCTATTGACTCTATAAATACATATGTAATTCTCCAGGTAAAAGAGTTAAATGTTTCTGCTTCCTACCAACAAAGTTCAGTGAACAATTTGAACAATTCCTCAGTACCAATTTGCCAATCCATATCAAAATGGAAGAATATATTTATTCTTTCTTTACCCAAACCTCACCTCACTTTCAACAGCTAAAGTAACTTCTTTCTTTAGTTCACTCCAGGAAAGATCTAGATTCCTCTCGGTTCCTTGACATAAAATCTAAAATGGAAAGAGACAGGAGAGAATTATATAATACCAAAAACTGAATGAAAAATAGTTTAGAAGGCATTGAGGCAACATGACAACATGTAGAGGCTAGACATGCCCAAGATACACATTTGCCCCTAACACTGTGCAAATAATTTCTGTAACTGACATCAGCACAAGTCTGAAATAGTTTAGACCAGAATAAACTATAGAAATCCATGAATCTGAAAGAATTAGAATAGGGTACATTTGGATTATTATAGAAAGCTAAAAAAAGGAAGCAGAACGGCTACTGCTCAGCCGGAGGGGCGATGTGCAATGCTGTTGAACATACACACCCTGAGACTGGCCCAAGGCTAAGCTAGAGCAGTGATGGGCTGGCTGGCTCACTACTGGGAATGATCCTAGTAGAGGAAACCATCTCATAAATGCCTTTTCAGTGAGCAATTTAATGTTTCAGTGTGCAAGAGCTATCATGAGAAATATCATCATACATTTGATTACTGATTACAAGGAAAAAGTGCTGACGAGGTGAAGGAGAGGAAGAAAAAGGGACTGTGACATTCCGAAGTTTTATCTAAGAGAAAACAGAAATCATGCAATCGCTAGATATTCAAGAGTGCACCCAAAAGAAAAGTCAAGGGAAACCATACCAACTGAGAGCAAGTGAAAGAACTGACATATTTGGTATGGAGTAAAAGAACATGGGAAGATTCCTAAAATAACTGAAGTCCACTTTATAGGAGAGAAACAAGTTCTATGACATTCCAAAAGAAAGAAGCCACTAAAAGGATGGGGGTTAAACCTGATCTGACACTGGGAAGCACTTTTAAATGACACAGCCTGGGAGCAGTAACTCACACCGCGCCCGTGAAAAGCCTGTTACTGGGGAGGCAGAGACAACCAGGAGCGGAAGGGCCGTCTTTCAGAGAAGCCGCGCTGCTGCCCTGGGAGGGAGGTCAGGCCAGGGGATTCGGAGGGGCCTTTCCATCCTGTGAGCAATATTCTATTTTAAATTCATGACGGATGGCGATTTAAGGAAGCCTGAGTGACTTTAAAGTAAAGAATCCTTTTGTAAAATTTTAAGCGTCTCTCTTTTTAAAAATTTTTTTAAAAAGTTTTTATTTATTCACTTTTTGAAGAGGGAAAGGGAGGAAGAGAGAGCGGGAGTGAAACATCAGCGTGTGGGTGCCTCTCCTGTGCCCCCTAATGGGGACCTGGTCCCCAACCCAGGCATGTGCCCTGACTGGGAATCAAACTGGTGACCCCTAGGTTCGTAGGCCAGCACTCAATCCACTGAGTCACACCAGCCGGGACAAGAGATTGAGATTTTAGGTTGAACCCGAACCAAGTCAGACCTTCACTGCGCTAACAAAAGAGTAAAAACAGAGTATTGCCAAAACTAACCCAAATTTTAGATTTAGATACTAATTTTAGATTTCTTTCAAGTATAGAGGTTATATGTAATGTAGTATAGTACCTTTTATATTAGGGTAGGCACAAATTTCCCTTTGTACTAGCGGCACGCTTAATTCATCACTGGGAAAGTGCCCTGTCCTACCTCCCTGCTGGGAGTCTCACTTCATGGCAAGACCATTGATAAAAATCACAATAGCATTAATAAACATATTTGTAAGTAGTATTTACAAAAAAAGAATATGATACAATTATAAAAACATACTCAGTTTTAGTATATGCAAAACACCAAAAATGAATCATTTATTATACAATAAACAGTAATAAAATAAAGAGCTAGTCTTAAATAAACATTAAGTATTTTCTCACTGACCTGTAAAGCTTTACATAAAGCTGCATTTATGAATCGTCCTGGTGTAAACAGACTCTGCAAATACATTTCCTGTTAGAGCATTAAAACAAAAATTAGTATCATTCTAAAAAAGATGAAAATTAGAGAAATGTCAAGAAGAATTCAACAGCTTTTGGTTTGCATCAAAGCTGGCCTTCTATTATACACGCCCTTCTACATTTGAGCAATAACAGGTTATTGCTCAAATATAGAGCAGGTCTATATTTTGCCCGAAAAGTGAGGCCCGTGATGTCTGAGTCAACTAGATGTACGATTCTGAAAAAGGTATGCTCCTCATGCAGCTCCTCTGGGCTCCACTGGAATATACACCTTGTCAAATGCCCAACTTAAGTGGAAGAGGCAAATTGAACTCATTGGAGATAGACGAGTACGCTAGTAAAAACAATTAAACTCATAAGAACAATTAGACTGGTTTCTATATCACTGACAAAGTACTCGTTTCATGGCTCACATATTAAAGAAAAGGAACCAAGAATAATAGATGTCATATATAAAAAACAAAACAAAAAAACTGCAATAACCTCTCACAAGTGGAGAAATGAAGTAAAGAGGATAAAATGGAAAATCTCATATTGCCTAATTATTTTGACCAAATTTCATAAACCCGATCCGCCAGTGAGGAGTAAACCTGACTTTCTTTCAAGTTCCTTCCTTCTACTGAGCTTCTGGGGTATGATAAAATGACCAAAATGAAGGAGAAAAACAAGGATTTTAATAATTAGCATATGATTTTGGCATTTAAACCAATGTCAAGTGCCAATAAACTCTTGGGATTAAACACATGGCAAAAGATATGTAAAGTGGGTTTTCCAATCCTACAAATAGCCACAATTTTTAAACCTCATTTTAATATTAAGGCATGAAGTGAAAGCTTTTTTTCCTATTTATCCCGAAGGTGTCCCTGAAAAACAGGGAGACTAGCCTGTTTTGCTCTAATGCATCACCTTTTAAAGTTATTTTCTCCACAGCATCCACAACTATCAGCATTTATCTTATTTCTGGTTTATATGCTTGTACCGCCATGGTTAGTGTAGTGGACGCCTGACTAGAATTCACTTCCCGTTCTTTCACTAACAAATCCCTTATCTTTCTCTGGGGAACCATTCCTCCACTCTCCATACTCAACTCACTTCACAGCATTTCACAATAGCAAGGCCCAGGCTGGCTGTGTTTCTCATGCCAAACCAGAATATTCTATTCCTTCCGATCAGAGTGGCTGTGTCAAGAATTGTCACCTGATTCAAACCAGGTAGTGAGTGTCTATCCAGGGCTGGGATAGAGGTGCTTTCTGCTCTGTGATTGCTTCCCTCCCGGAGTGCACAGGCGCAGGCAGGGAGCCTGCCTCAGCACAAACGCATCGAGGAGGGAAGCAGAATAGAGACAAAGGGGACACCAACTGCTGAAAGCGCTGTCCCAGCCACGGATAAAGCCAGCTAACTCAGCTTCTCAGCGGCACAGGCCAATGCAGTCTCCTTTCAAACCTCAGTTAGTCTGAGGTGGGTTTCTTTCACCTGCAGCTGCCGAGAGTTCTAACACAACTGGCTCTTCAGAGACTAATAATCAGGGCAAATCACCCCCTTACGTAAGACTTTAGCATTGCTTACCCTGGGGTCTTGATCATCTCTGATAATGATGTGTTCCTCTGGCAGAGGCTGCATAAAAACTGGATTCCACTGACCTGCAACATTACTAGAGAAAAACAGTCCATCAGTCAACAGGAAAATAATGAATAAAAACAACGTCTATGCTGTTGGCAGTATCTGGGCAGGGAGGACCCCATCACTGAATCTCTGCAACGATTACTTAATCAACTGTTAAAAACGTTTCAGCCCTGACCAGGTAGCTCAGTTGGTTAAAGGGTCGTCCTGATATGCCAAGGTCGCAGGTTCAGTCCCTGGTCAGGGCACATACAAGAATCAACAAATGAATGAATGCATAAGTTAGTGGACCAACAAATCCATGTTTCTCTCTCGTTCTTTCTCTCAAATCAATAAATTTTTTAAAAAAAGAAAGAAAGAAAGAAAGAAAAGAAAAGAAAAGAAATCCCTGATTGGTGTGGCTCAGTGGGCTGGGCATCGTCCTCCAAACCAAAGATCCCTGGTTTGATCACTCTTTGATTCCCAGTCTGGGCACATGCCTGAACTGCATGGATTGCGTGCCAGGTCCTGGTTGGGCACATGTGAGAAGCAACTGATTGGTGTTTCTCTCTCTCTTTCCTCCTTCCTCCCTTCCCCTCTCTCTAAAAAACAAATAAATAAAAATCTTAAACAAAACAAAAAATGTTTCAGAAAAAAAGAAAACTTATTCTGGTTTTATAGACGTACTTTTAACAGTTTTAACAGGCACCTTCCTGAAATCAAAACTCTGAACAGAAATCTATAAATAGCTAACTTATTCTGCATTTCCTCTATGCTGACCATCATGCTAGGTGCAGCTGCCGTGTGACTTTGGAGGATGTCTTAACCCCAATTTGCAGATGTGGAAAGTGAGGTTTAGGGCGTCTGACAGTAGCAAGCTGCACAGATGAGAAGACTCGAACTCTCATCTAACTCCAGAGTCTTAGCTTTCCCCCCACTTTGCTGGAATGCCATCTATCAGGACTACTCTCATATACCTCCTGAGATGTGGCTTGCTCAGGGTCAATGTGGGGGCAACTATTTCTAGAGTCCTATTCCAGAATATAAGGTTAGGAGGGACCCTAAAGTTCAGTTAGTTTAATTCCAGGGACATTAAGATGTGTTCCAGGGAATCCTCCCTAAGTGTTCAGGGGTTACACAACGTTTGACTCCAAATTAGTTTTTTTAAATATATTTTGTAACTATTAAACATTCATAACTCATATTATGTACGTTAAAGTATAAGATACCAAATACATATTAGAAATTCTCAACATGTTGAATGTGTTATAATTTATCCTTATAAAATACTAGTTTTGTTATATATTGGAGTTCACTATCTGTTGAAAAAAGAGTTTCCTGTTCTAAAAAAAGTTTGAGAAGCACTGTACTTGTGTAACCTGAGAACCCAAAGGGGCTTTAGTGTCTCTTGGAAGTTGTGGGCATCAGAAATAGCCTTTGCTTAGGAGAAAACAAAAACAAAAACAAAAACAACCCTTCAGGTTAGAAGTGTTTTAGGTATGTGCCATCTCTCCCAAGAAACATGATATTTTCTTTATCTCATTCCAACCCTGAAGAATCCTCATTTCATCTTAAAACTGTAAGGTAAGAAATGACACAAGTATAAAAGAAGGTTTTTCAGAAAACAGTTAACAACAGGCAGCCCTCAGGCTGAATCCTTTAAATGCAAACACTTGACTTTGGTACAACCCAAAAAGGGCTCTTGCTTTCTTAGTGCGAAACTGCTTGCGGTAAGGTAGGATGACAAAGGTAAGTGTACATACTGTTCAAAGTTGATGTACTTCACAACAGTTTGGTTCTCAGCATCATGCCACAGGGCCCAGATGTCTGTAGAGGTTAAAGCAAAGTCGACCAGTGTCTCCTAGGAAGAAGGGGTGGGGGGACGGAAAGGGGGAGTTAATATGAGAAAGGGTGGTAGTTTGTAATGACCTACATTTGTATCAGTGGGAGGGGTAAAAGCATAAAAACAAAAGATGGTACCACATGAACTTGGTCAAACGCAAATGAAATTTTGTTTGCATACATCATGAAATATTCCATTTTAAGATTTCAGCCCCACTGTAGTATAGTCAAATTAGTCAATGCAGCTTTCCTGTATTTGTGTGACGTGCAAAAGACAATCCAACCTACCTGCGAAGTGAAGAGGGAGGAGATGTGGTCTAGACTGTAGTGGTTATTCTCAGCGCTCACCAGTTGGAAAATGCAAAACTGTTAAAACAGAAGTTGGTAATTCATTACTTGAAATAATCAACACGCCACTTTTCTAAACAAGAGTTATTAGCATTCAGAAACCAATTTTTAAGAAAGTATGGTCAAATACACAATACTTATCATCTTAACCAAAAGTGTTATGTTCAGCAGTGTTAAGTACATTCACGTTATTGTGCAACTGATTCCCCAGACTCTTTTCATCTTACAAAACTGAAACTGTCCTCATTAAACATTTCCCATTCCCCTCTCCCTTCAGGCCGTGGCAGCCACCGCTATACCGTCTGTCAATGTGACTTTGACTGCTCAGCATTTTATATAAGTGGAATCTCAACAGTATTTGTCTCTTTGTGACTGTGTCCTCAAGGTTCATCCATACTGTAACATTTATCATAACATCATTCTTTTTATAGCTACGTAATATTTCATTTCATGCATATACCATATTTTGTTTATCCATTCATTTGTTGATGAATACTTGGGTTGCTTTCAGCTTTTGACTCTTATGAATAATACCACTATAAACATGGATGTACAAGTAGCCCTGAGACCCTACTTTAAATTATTATTTTTTTAAATTCTTTTGGGTATATACCCAGAAGTGGAAATGCTAGATTACAGGATAATTCTATGATTGATGTTTTTGAGGAACTGCCATACTATTTTCCATAGTGGCTGCAGCATTTTACATTCCCATCAGCAATGCCTGACAGTTCCAATCTCTCCATTTCCTTACCAATACTTGCTATTTATTTACTTTTTGATAGTAGTAGCCATCCTAATGGGTGAGAGGCGGTATCTCAATGTAGTCAGAAACCTATTTTTAAGTTTATGTTCTTACCAAAGTACCAAAGACAATTTTAAACATACACACAATACAAATCAACACGTCAATTAATCTCTATTAAAAATAAAACCCTGTAAAATAATTCATGTTTAGTATTTAACTCCATAGCCAAAACAAAAAATTTCAAACTCAAAATAATATCTGATGGGTGTGTTAAATAATTTTTTTAATAAAGAAAATTCACTGATAAGAGCGACAATAATTTTGTCCTTTTAACAAAAGCAACTGTCCAGAAAGAAGTACTAAAAAATTTTCAGTGGAGTCCCTTTTGAAAAAAGATAGGAGTATATGAAACACAAAAATATATGTAGTGCTCATATTCATTCTAGCCTAGAGCAGTATTTTACAAGCTGCAGACCTCAGCTCATTAGTGGAACATGAACCAACTTGGCAGGTTGCAACCAGCATAAAACAAACCAACCAACCAACAAAGACAACAAAACAAAAAGGTAACAGAGTTCATCAGTTCATCACTCATGGTAAAAGTAAATGTTTGATGAAAAATCCATGGACCACCCGTCTTACATGGCAACACAGACAGCACGCTCAGTACGTCAATGCGCATTTACTGTATTACTACGCTTATTAACCAAATTAGAATCCAAAGGACCAAGAGAAAAACAAGAAACAAACGAAATTAATAGAAATGGATGTAAACTATTACAGAGTTTTAAAGAACAAAGCTTCAACTGTACCGATTAGGGAGAAGAAACCCTGTGTGGAATAGTTTTTGTGAAGTAAAAAAAAAAAGGCACAAATTTATTACAATCTGACAAGGCGTAAGTGTTACAAGGCTGCCACAAAGTCTTAGCTGATTTTAGGCTTCACTGACAGAGCCCGGCGTGCTCAAAACAAAGGAGGTCAAGGATGCTGCTCAATTTCACCCCACTCGTAGGTACCACCTTCAACTCCGTATCTAACTCACGGAGGAGCTGTTCTCCAAATGTGGCCCAGGGTGTTTAGAGGCCCTGAGACTGTTCCGGGGGGCCGTGAAGTCAATGCTCTTTTCATTATAATACCATGACATTATATGCCCGTTTCACTGTGCTGATATTTGTACTGATGGCACAAAAGCAACGGTGGGTAAGATGACTGATATCTTAACATGAATTAGGACAACAGCATCAGACTGAACACCCTTTTCATGATAAAAACTCTCAACAAGTTAGGAACAGAGAGACACTTCCCCACCTGATAAATGGCATTTATTAAAAATGCACTGCTAACATCATACTAAATGGTGAAACACTGAAAGCTTTCTTCCTCAGATGGCACGTAATAAGCGCGCCGTCTGTATCTCCCTCTAAGACACGAAGGACGTCAGCGCTTGCTACTCCTACTCGACCACTGATGAGTGCCTATCTCCTTTTCATGACTCCACCTTTTCACTCAGACTTCCAAATTTGTTCTTTCTGGTTTGGTTTAGCTTACCTTTTCCTTACATATTCCTTTCAATTCTCCACTCCCTTTCACCCTGACCTCTCCTGCATGGTCTTTTCATTCACACATTGGCACAAATCCCCCCATTCTCTGCGAAGACAACACATGCGACATCTAGGTTGATGTGAAGACCTGAAACAGACTCCAGTTCACAGCCACTTCCCCACACACAGAATATCTTCATACGTTTCATGTGCTTCATACCTGTCCTCGTTTTGGTGCATGCATGTAAATCCCTAGATACATTCCCATGGAAGGGGAATACGCAAGTCGTAATTTGTGTCCGGTCCCAGCCATGAGCTGAAGGTCTTTTTTCACAGGGACATACTCCAGAATGTTGGCCACCATCAGGCACATTTGGTCCTGCCCAAGATAAGAGCAGCATTACCAAAGAATATTTAGGTTAGAACGCAAGTGCCCTACACTTTAAAGGATGCACAACCATTATATTTAGCATTCTGCCTAGTTTATGTGCTGAGATGAAGGACCTAATGGTTTCTTTTTGAGGACTAAGGTGAAATTATCACTTGTCTGATAGATAAAATTATCAGCTGTTTTGTGAATCTTGGAAACTATTTTACATATTGCACCTCAAAAGTACATTTGTTCCTTTTTAAAAAAATTTTCTTAAAGGATTTTATTTATTCTTAGAGAGCGGAAGAGAAGGAGAAAGAGAGGAAGAGAAACATCCATCAGTTGCCTCTCGCATGCCCCCAGTGGGGGACCTGACCCACAACCCAGGCATGTGCCCTGACTGGCAATCAAACCAGCGACCTTTCAGTTCACAGGCCGGCACTCAATCCACTGAGCCACACCAGCCAGGGCTGTTCCTCTTAAGGATATATTCTGCATTATTATTTCAATTTTTCTATAGGGCTCATAATTTTCAAAATTTAGACAAAAACTCAGGGAGAAATGTATGAGAAATGAAACTGTCTGAATCTGGAAATGGCCTATAATTTTCAAACTAAGTGATCTGAGAATCTAAGAGAAGCAGCAAGGTTTACTTTAATTCTCTTGTAATTCACAATCTCTTTAACTTACTGTAACTAAAAATGCAGCATTTACCTTATACGACCACATGCGCAGTTTATGATCCTGGCACAGAGCAAAGATGAAGGCATCGTTCTCGACACAATGGACAGCAAGACTGAGGGGACGGTCTGAAGGCCCCTGATCACCTCTAAAGACATAAGGCCACATTTTACTATTGGAAATCATCGGTCATTATAATTTGCATATTAAGAGATAACATACACTGTTAATCAATAGGAGCAAGAGTTTGTATGTTGGTATAATGACTACATTTTCCATTTGACTTATAACCAATCACTGTGATCAATTTTCAAAGGTCTACGTAACAATGGAATACTGTCCTAACCATCAAAAACTTTCTACTTCTATTACACAAAACTGGGCTTGGTGAACCGGGCAGAGTGCCGCACCAGAGGATATACAGAGGAAGCCAGTTTCTGTTGTCAAGGTGGCCAGTTCCAGATGAAGTGGACTCTGGAATATGGCTCTGCTCAGATGGAATGGGATGTTGGGCAGACTCTTCTCCTTTCTGGTATAATTTTTATCTGCCTTGGAGTAAGAATGGAAGCAGGGACCAGTGCAAAAAGGTTAAATTCCTAGGCCCTCTGATTTACCTGCCCAGCACCGCTCACCTGATAGCTGTTGGCATCCAGCCCACGAGCAGACGTTGCATCACTGAACTCTGCTTCAGCTCCACAACTGACACCATCCCTACAAGATTGAAAATAGACCAATGATACACCCATGCCACCTCCTGGTGGTGCTTAGCGGTACTCAAAGGGGAGAAGGATACAACCATGAACCAGGTCTTTGTAACACGTGACAGGCTTACACATTTCTGTCTAGGCAAATATTTTTTTAAAAAGATTTTATTTATTTTTTGAGAGAGGGGAAAAGAGAGAGGGAGAGAAACATCGATGTGTGAGAAACATCAATTGGTTGCCTCTCGCATACCCTCAGCTGGGGACCTGGCCCACAACCCAAGTATGTGCCCTGGAGGGGAATTGAACCAGCAACGTTTTGGTTCACAGGCTGGTGCTCAACCCACTGAGCCATACAAGCTGGGGCTAGGCAATTCTTAGGATGTGCCTTTCCACATATATCACACTTAAAATCTTTAGAAGCATTACTGGATCAATAAAAAAGCATTTTTAGATTCCTAGGGAAAATTTCTGTCATTTGTAAATAGAAACTCATACTTCCCAGAAGAAATACTTCATTCTTTGCACATGGTCACTGCGTAGCTTTCATGTGCTGGGCAGTGCTAAGTGTTAGAGGTGGAGCAGTAAACGTAAAAAACCTCCCGCCCCCACGGAACTTATCTTCCATTGGGAGGTGGGAGAAGCAAGGGGGTTAACGGACTGAGTGGTAATGAGAAAAACAAAACAGGGAAAGGACAGAGCGAATGCAAGGGCGAGATGTGTGTGTAACTTTGAAAAGGGTGGTCAGGGAAGGCATCACCGAGGGGGGTACTGAGCAAAAGACCTAAAGGAGCTGAGGGAAGGAGTCAAGCTGGTAGCTGGGGCAAGTCCACCCCAGAGAAAAGGCCTGAAAACGTGCGCGTGGTGTGTTCAGGGAATCGGGAGAAGGCATGGGTGAAATGAGGCTAAGGTGAGGCCGCAGGGGGTCGCTGTACACCACGGTGAGGACTTCGGGTTTATTGTGTGTGAGATGAAAAACAACTCTCATTTGAAGGCTTCGAGGAGATTAGTGACAGCACTCAACTTAGGGTTTAAATGTGTCGGTCTGCCCAGGAATTCTCTGTAGAGGGTAAGGATAGGTCCGCGGAGACGCTTAGGACGCTAAAGCAATAATCCAGGCAAGAGAGTGGTGACTGGGAGCAGGGTATCAGCAGCCCAACTTCCTGACGTCAATTATTTTGGTTAAACGACCTCAGCCTGAAGGTCAACAACGCATCTCTACTAGAGGCCTTCCAACAGGCTTTCTTACACTTGTCTTTTCCCATATTGCAATAAGCTTTACAGTTCTCCATCTGCTGTATAAAATCTTGCTCTTTTGGGGAAAAAAAAGTCCATCAGTAGGGGCTCACTAGGTAAGCGATACTGCACCATTTTAGGGGTGGTAGAGGAGCAATTCCTGCATTGGATGATGGGCTTGGACTTCTAAGGCCTGTTTTAATGCCAACCACCCTTGTTTAAGGTTAAATCCACACTCAGTTCCCATTCTTACCAGGTATGTCGTAAGGAGGTAGTTTAAGAATAAAGACCCCACCAGCGGCAGACGGTAGAGCAAACAGGGCCTCCCCATCGCTGCTAAGCCAGGCTGCCGAGGCAGTAGAATTAGGGGGCAGTCCAGGGACGGCTGGAATTAACTGATAGTTGCAAGGGTCCCTAAAGTCAACTTTTCCAATGTCAGTGAATATTGATTGCATCTGCCCTTCAACAGCCAACTCCTGTGGAGTAATTAAAAAGACAAATCTGTGAAATTAGAATAAGCTGAATTTTGCACAGTTCCTTTCAATTGCTACAAAAGCTTTGTGTAAAGTAAAAAAATTTTCAAGCTTAAAAAGAAAGCTATTCTTTTTTAATAAAAGTTATTTCTTCAACTTAAAATGTGTCTGATCATTTCAGATACTAGCTATCAAAGTATGCTTGGTGAGGGCTGATAAGGAATCCAAATTTGCTCCAATTCCAAAGGGTATTTCTCCAGCACTAAATCCGACAGCCAGAGGAATCTGGGAAATAAAGGTCTTAATTAACTTACACTCCTATACATCCGGGAAGGGTGAGGTAAAAGCAACCTGTGCACTGTTTGATTGGTTAATATCAAGATTGTCACATGAGTCTGAGTCTCACAGACGTGAACCCCTCCAGGTAAGAGCTTGCAGTTTTGGAATTTGAGGCGAACTGCATTATTTAACAGATTTATGTCCAGTGATTCTTCCACCAGCTCCAGTGTATCTCCGGAGGTCATCCTGTTTAAAAAAAAAAAAAAAAAAAAAGGCCATTGTTTCAAAAGTGTATGCTTTTCTTTCTGATTGTTGCACTGAAATATATGAAAATAATTTCCAGGTGAACTCTCCCAATTTGAAAATTTTGGACAAATTCAGACCAATTTTTATGTTCTGAACCACTAGATTATATAGATTTACAAAAAAGCATAATGTAACATCAAAATCTTATTACATGACTCTGTGTTTCCAAACTTGGCAGTCCATTTATTTAGAATATTCAGTGCAATTAAACTCTGCTATTAGGAAATTCACGCCCCTGCCCATTACTTGTGGAGGAACATGGTCTCCGCATATATGACTGTAGCCTCAACTGCAGTGACCTTAATAAATATGGGTATTTCTCCTACTACTTCTGTTACTTCTTCCACTAGGATGCAGGGCCGACTCTTCTTCAGGTGCCACTCTGCCATGTGGTAGCCTGTCACCTCATCTACCACATTACCCACACCCTTCCCCAAGCGCAGGTTTCCTTCCAGCAAGAAAAGGCCGATCTCTATCTCAAGTATACCCCTCCTGCTGCCATCTCTCCTTCCAGAGCCTTCCATAAACACTCAAATCCACTCTTCCCAGGCCTCTCCCTTTCCATCACTCATTCTGCCCCCCATCCAGCCATCACGTTTTCTCCATTCTTCTCTATGGCCGCTCTTTCTCTACTTCCTCACCAGCCTCATCCTCTTCAACCTACCCTCTTCTTACAAGGTCACCAGACCAATTCCAAAGGACTCTTCAGCCTTCTTACTTGACCTCTTCGCAGCAGTCACCCACACACTTGACCGTGCTGTCCTTCTTAAACCTGCCCCTTCCACTGACTTCCGCAGCATCCTCTCCCGGTTTTACTCCCAACTCGGGGCATTCCCTCCTTCTCCTTGACCTGACCCCCACATGTTAGTTCCCCAAACCCTGACCTGGGTCATCTTTTCTGCTCACAGTACACATTCTCCAAAGCACACCTTATCCATTTGCAAAGCTGTGAGCACCACTAGTGGTCTGATGGTTCCCCAGAGCTACTCTGCTCCTCGCAACTCAGGCTGTGTCATCAGCACAGGTTTCCGGACCCTCAACCTCATCTCTGAACAACTGCTTCCTTCCTGCCTCTGGATGAAGTTGGGTTCTGGATCTTCCCAGAAGACAGTACCCCCCCGAGCCTCTCTAATGGTGTTAGCTTTCTCTACCACGCTCCTTGCAGTGGGGCCTCAGGGTAGGGCACAGATGTCCTACCTGTCCCCAATGCCACTCTAGGCCATTGTTCCCCGCCCCGTGCGCAAACCACTCAGTGCGGAAGGCCATGCAGTCAGATACCACCTGCTACCCAGTTCATCGCAGACCCCTCTCCTTCGCTGAAGACCAGTCCTGAGTCACTCACTTCTCTTGCCATTATTCAAAATGATTTTAACATCTGTGCTGTTTTCTACTACCGCACTTTCTCACCCTCTTCAATTCCTGTCCCCTAGTGGTTCTCCTCGACTGCATATAAACACACTATTGTATCTCCACTGCCCTCCATCGCATTTCTCTGCTTCCCTCACAGCAGTGCTCCTTGAGAGCAGGCTTACACGCACAATTCCTCTCCTCCTCTTCTCCCTTGAACCTACTCAGCCGGGGCTTTTGCACCACTATTGGTGCAGTTCCCGACAAGGTCACCAATGACCCCCATGACGCAAGGTTAATTTTCATTTCTCTGACTCACATGTGGTACTGAACAGTTTTTTCACTCTCCTTCTGGAAATATCTCCCTTAGCTTGTGGAACACCACTCTCTTTTGGTTCAACTCTCACTTCACGAACTACTCGGTCTCCATCACTGGTTCCTCATCTTCCTAAATATTGGCCTGCCCCAGGGTTCAGTCCTCAGGCCTCTTCTCTTCCCTCATCTACGTAGTAGTTTTCAAGTGGGTGCTATTTCTAACCGACTCTCCAAGGACGCGTAGCAATATCCAGAGATGTGTTTGCTGGCCATGACTGAATGTGTGTATAGGTAAACGTGTGTGTGCGTGTGTGCATGCGTGCGTGCTCCATTGGTATGCAGCGGGTGGAGGTGCTGTTCAACACCCTGCAATGCAGGGGAGATTTATCTGGGTCCAAATGTCAGCAGTGCAGAGGTTGAGAAACCCTGATTTATGCTCGTTCTCTAGGCAATCTCATTCAGCGTAGCAGCTTTAAATGCCGTCAAATGCCAACAACTCCCTAACCCGTATCTTCAGCCCAAAGTCTCTACTGAACTCCTGACCCCTGCCAACTCTTCCACTTGGATTCCTAACAGGGATCTCAAATTAACCCTGTCCAAAACAGAATTTCTGGACCCAGCAAACCCCCAAAACAAAGGAACAAAAGCACATGCTTTACTGCACTCTTTTCCAACTCAACTAATGGCATCTCTGTAACTTCCAGTTGAGTCGGAAATTTGGAGATCGCCCTTGACTCTTCCCTTTCTGTACACCCTACACCTGTTCCAACAGTAAATTCTACCAAACTCACCTTCAGAACACACCCACCGCCAGGATACTGCTCACGGCCACGAGCACCGCCCTGGTCTCAGCCCCCTCGTCTCTTGTCTGGATTGTACCGCCAGCCCCCTAACGGGTCTCCCTGCTGTCCCTCTGTCCCCACTATACTCTGCTCGCAACCTGCAGCCACAGCAAGCCTTTGAAAACACAACTTAGATCATGCCACTCCTTCACTTAAAACCCTCAAATAGCTTCTTCCTGCATCACTCAGAGTAAAAGCCAAAGCCTTAAAATAACCAACAAAGCCCTGATATGGCCCTTGGCGACCTTTCTTATTCCTCTACCCTTTGTCTACTCGGCTTCAGGCTCATGGCCTCTTGTCACTGTCTGAACATAACATACAAGCTCCTGTTTCAGATTCTTCGCACTGTTTCTTGGGAGTCTCTACTTGAACTTCTTGTCCGCCAGACATCCTTTCTTCCTCCGCTCAAGTGTGACCAGATCACTGGGTCTTGTCGACTACCCAATATAAACTACCAGCTCCAACAAACATTCCTCTTCCCTCTTATCTTGCTTTCCCTTCTCTATTCCGCTCATCAACTGACGGAGTACATTTATTTACCTATTTATTTTTGGTTATTGTTTATTGCTCGTCTCCCTCCACAAAAGCAGGGACTTTGTCTACTTTGTTCTCTACTGTATCTCCAGTCTCTAAACATTGACTGGAACATATTAGGCTCTCAAAAATATTTCTTAAATAAATGAGATTTGTACCTCTAACACAGGTCTTTTTTCTGAGCCTCAGACCTGTAAATTTCAATACCTAGTTGACATTGCCAAAGGGCTGCTACACAGATTTACACATTTAGTGCATCTAAAACAATTACTCATCTCTCAAAAACCTGTTTTCTATTTTTCACTAACTGACAACTCCTCCACCCTATACTGGTTGATTATGCCTGAAACCAAGGAGTTGTCCCTGCTCCTTCTATTTCCCTTACCACGCCCAACCCATAGGCAGTCTATCACAAGTCCTAGTGCGCCTGCCTTCTCACTGTGTCTTGAATCCACTTATTTCTCCTTTTATAACCACTCCGACAATTGTGCCACCAACATCTCTTATTTGGGCCACCATAATAGCAAACTGTTCTTTCCTATTATACTCATCCAACCCAAATTCACTTTCCACAAAGTAGACTCATTTTTTTTTAAATGCAATTTTGATCATGTTAGTAACCCTGTGAAACCTTTCAGTAATCACTCAATGTACCTAAATCCAAAATCTTTAAAAAGGACCTGAGCGTCCTTCCTAACGAGTCCTTCCTACTTCCCCAATCTCAGCATCTCTCACATCACCGTTCTCCTGTTGCACTGAAGCCACTGTCAGTCAGTTCCCCAAGTTCTTTCCACCTCATGGACTTTGCATATGGTGATCCCACTTGCTGAACTGCTCTGTCTCCCAACCCCTTGCCTGGCCAACCATTCATCCTTCCAATCTTAGGTTAAATGTGACTTCCTTAAAGTCCTTCCCAGCCCCACAAATAACATTTGGTCCTCCCGTTAGCCTCTCATAGTCCCTATAATGTCTTTATCGTTTTTAAAAGCGCCCCTTGAAAGCTGAGTCCACATCTAACACTGCCACATCTTGCATGATGAAAATGGTGGTGGTTTTTGTTCATCACTTCATCCCTAGCCCATCTGGCACAATACCTGACATGTAACAGCTCAAACATGTTTGTAGACTGAAGGACGCTTTAAAGCACTATAAAAACACAATGGCCTTAGTTTAAATCCGGCCTTCGGCGGTCTATCCCCTAAGCTACATTTCCTCTGCTTTAAGTGCTGCCCTGAGAGGGACCACCTCCTGGAACTCCGGTCTCCTTAATTTTCTCCTGATTTACATATGATTAGAAAACAGTCTTTCTCTTTCCCTGTAGGTTACCGCTTTGGAGAATGACACTGACGCAGAACAACCCGACCTTCCAGGGGGCGTGGGCAAACACAGCACTTACCAATGAATGAACCGGTTTCTGGTGACGGATAACAGCTTGCCACTTTCCACATAGTAAAAGCCTCCCGCGCTCTCACCGTATTTCACGGTTCCAGTCAAGGCATTTGCAGTTCCTGCAAAAGGAGAGTGATCAGCCTGCACACCTGGTTCTCTGGGGATGACAGGGACTGACGGCGCCGAGGAAGCAGAGAATGACGGACTGACAACCCATACAAAAAGAAAGGGAAGAAAAGAAGGAATAAGTAGCACACTAAAGGAGCTCTGATCCCGGAGCTATAGCCATGTGGACTTCAGAGGATGAATTGGGGATCAGAGATTTGGGGACCCATGGGAGGAACCCGAGGGGAAGAATCGGATCGCGCCCTCCTTGGCTGTTTCCGTACCAACGCCGCAAACTGTGAATTCCCGAAAGTGCCTCGGCCTTTCGCGCTCAGCACCGCTGAGCTCCACGAAGCTCCGTTCCAGGGCTCCCGCCGCCGCCATCTTCCCGCCGCTGCCGCGGAGCCCGACGGGACACCACCAGGACCTGGCGGCTGTCGTCACTTCCGGGGGCGGGACCGGCGGAGGCGCGGACAGGTGGAGAAGCTCTGGGAGGGGAAAGGGCGGCTCCGACCCTGCGTTGCGGAACTCCCCCAGAGTTGGCTGGAGACAAGGGTGGGCAGGGAGGAAGACTGAGAGAATGGGGACGGGGGAGCCGACTCTGCCTGCGGAACCTTGTGTGGCTGGCCAGGACGCCTCCGGGGGGTGGTGCCCTTTTCCCGGCGGCCCCAGGGTAGAGGGGCGGAGGCCGGGTTTGTTTCCATTTTTAAAAAGTCGGCGCGGACTGCTAGTCTGAATTCCCAAGAGGGCTACGTCCTGGTTGCCGGGGCAAATGGGCGCCCTCTTCCGGCTTCCGAGTTGCGGTCCCCTTTCCCTGCGTCTGGGTGTCCGTCTGTGAATCTACACCCGGTCTCCTTTTCTTCACCTTTCCCCGACACGTGGGACCGGGACTAGGTGAAGTAAGGGGCAGAGGGGACTTTGGTGTTTCCATTTTTTTTTTCAGGAGACTATTCTGTATAATGAAACAATGGATTCAATAAAACATCGATGCTGCAACCTACTGAGATTACTTAAATGCTGCACACATGTATGTATGCGTGAAAGGGATTTGCCTTTCCACCCGCGACCCGAAGGTTTGGAAGAAACTGCAGCTTTATCCGTATCTAGGGCTGCATAGATGCTCAATATTGAGAAATACACTAATTTTGACGGGGAACGTTTTTTATCCTTAGTAGAAAACGTTTGTCAAGCACTTCTGTTACTACTTTTTGTTATTAGCAGTGACCACAACCTTTTTTTTGTCTTTCTCTGATTTATTCATCCTGTTCTGACGACACTTCTCTGCAGCTCACTCCAGGACACCAACTAGCAGTGCAGTCCCTCCACTCCGTGTACAATCCATTGTTCCTACCACCTTTTTGCTGTGCTTCAGTTCCTTGATGTTCCTTCTTGCTCTGCTTAAATTTTGTTAAATTACTCCTTTGCCCAGCTTCCTCTGTTCAGCATACTTCGGTAAAAACTACAATGGTGATTAAATCTAAGTTTGCAACGGAACAGACCTACAGAAGTACATAGTCATGCTGACATGCTTCCCTATACCTCTGTCATGACTCAGCCTTGAGTGGGACCCACTGCTGCTCCGCAAACATACTGTATTTCCCTTGTCCACTGACTGTCCTAGGGGAGTATTTCACAGCCCCCCTAACCTTGCCCTCGTGCTCACTCTCAGCTTGCTTTTGCACATAGAAAATTGATGCAGTCAGGAGTTTTCCTGGCCACCACTTCTCCCTCCCTACCAGCATCTATATGCACATGCTCTGCCTTCCCTTCCTGTCACTATAAATTGAACTTCCCCTGAGCTGATAGAAGGACAACCTTCCTACTTTTTCCCTCGGTCACCTGCCTAAGGATATCATTTCAGCAATTCTCTCCTCTCTCCTCCATCTTCAATTTCCTCCCTTTTAATTGAGTTGTTTCTCTAAGGGCACAAACATGCTGTTATTCTCCCCACCACGAAAAGCACTCATTTGATCTCCACTCTCTTCTACTATATTATGTCAGAGCTCTTCCCCACCTTTACAGCAAAATTCAAGAGCATTCTTTGTAATTTTTCCCTCATTGTCTCTTAAATCCGCATTTAACAGGCTTTTCCAAGGTCACCAGTGACATCCCTGTTACCCTACCTAATACTGGACTCTCATTCCTAAACTTACTTGATTAGTTGCAGCATTTGATCAATTGATTGCTCTTTCCTCCTGGAAGCACGTCCCTCCCATGGCTTCCAGGACACCACACTCTTGATTTCCTCCTATTTCATTGTTCCCATTCAGATGCCTTTGCTAGTTTGCATCTCTTTTCCCCACCTCTTAATGTTGGAGTGTCACAAAGCTCACACCTTGGTCCCATCTATACACACCCCCTTGAGGATCTCATCCAGTCTTCTGACTTTAAATACTAGATAATTCCCAAATGTGTATCTCCAGTCCAAACCTTTTGTCTGAACTCTAGGCTTATATATCCAACTGCATATATATTCTCGTATATATCCCCAAGTGCCTCTATGATTACACAGTCTGGCACAAATAATGCCCTTTTTATTACAAAATCTTTTATTACAAAATCATAAGCATGTGTGAGCAGGAAAAGTAAGAGAGAAGGCCAAGGCTAGGATGGTTCCTATGTTTTTGTCTTGGCAACTGAGTGAATGGTGTATGTATGCTGTTAACTGGGTGGGAACAGTAGAGGAGGAGTAGATCTGGGGAACGGGACAAAGCGGAGTTGTGTTTCGCTGCGGGAACAATGAATATTGGTGGTAAAGGTTCCAATGTTGCTGAATGAAAATGCTGCATTACCAAAAAGAACTACCATTTGAAATATTTTTCCTGAATCAGGATTTCAAGCTCCTGAGGTTCCACCGAGGTAATACAGGATAATCTCCCCATTTTTAGATCCTTAAGCTTGATCCCATTTGCAAGGTTCCATTTGCTGTGTAAGGTAACATGCTTATAGGTTCCAGGGATCAGGACATGGACATCTTCCTTCTGGGAGGGCGTGCTTTTTCTACCTGCCATGTTTATGATTTACTAAATATGTCACATTCTAATTTTATCCTCTAATTTCCCTGTAAGGTGGTAGTATTCCTGTAAGGTAGATAACTTTTCTGAAGCACTTGTTAAAAATATAGTTTCCATCAGTTGTCAACCTAGAGTTCAACCTTAGCATTTCTCATGAAATAAAGACAACCAGATATAAAGTACCTCCTGGTGTGATACAAAGTGAAGAATACAGCATCATCTGCAAGGCATTTTTCAAACAACTTTATTAAGATAATATTCACATACCATAAAATTCACCTCTCTAAAGTGTACAAGTGAGTGATTTTTGTCTATTGATATAGTTGCATAACCATCACCACAATCTAATTTTGGGATGTTTTTATCACCCCAAAAGAAATTCCATATTCATTAGCTGTCACTGCCCACCGTCAACCCTCCCCGCCCCCCCACCAAAATTACTAATCTGCTTTATATTTCTACAGATTTGCCTCTTCTGGGCATTTCATATATATGGAATCATACACACTTGTGACTAGCTTCTTTAACTTAGCATAACGTTTTCAAGGTTCATTTATGATGTGGTAGCATGAATCAGTGCTTCATTCCTTCTAATGGCTGACAACAGTCCATTGGATGAATATACAACATTGTATTTATCCATTCATCAGTTGCTGAATATTTGGGTTGTTTCCACTTTTTGGCTATTGTGAATAATACTGCTATTAACATATGAAGTATTCTTACCAAGAATGTTTAATCCAGATTGTGGTAGGCAGAGTAATGGCCCCCCCAAGATGTCTGCATCCTAATGCCTGGAACCTGTAAATATGTTACTTGCATGACAAAAGGACTTTGTACATGTGAGTAAGTTAGCATGTAGAGATGGGGAGAGTGGCCTGGATCATGCAGGTGGGCTCTCATTACATAGTCCTAACTAGGAGAGAGTGTTTCCATGCTGAGGTCAGAAAGAGAGAGATGTGAGGACAGAAGAAAGGTCAGAGGTAGGGGACATTGCTGGCATTTAAAATGAAGGAAGGGGCCATGAGTGAGGAGTGTGGTCAGCCTGTAGCAGCTGGAAAAGGCATGGAAACAGGTTCTTCCCTGGAGCCTCCAGAAAGGAATGGAACCCTGCCAACACCGGGATTTTAATCTGCTAATTTTTGCTCGTAGCTGAAGGGAGCTACCTCGCCTATGGTTACGCTGCGTGCTTCCAATCAGTGGTCAATATGGAAGGTCAAAAGGTCCTGCCCTGTAGCCTTGAGGTAGGATAACTCTGAAGGACTGTCTCAGTTCCCATTGTGCTGTGTGTGAGTGGGTGAGCCCTCAACTTCTTCTCTGCCCAATCCTGCCTCTCTTAGTCTTTCCGAGATGCAGTTCCTGAGATCGCTTTCCAATAAACCTCCTGCATGCAAACCTCTGCCTCAGAGCCTGTTTCCTAGGGACTCCAACACAAGACACACACAAATGACATCTTGTCTGAGGATGGTCAACCAGCTGAGAACCAGCAGGGAAAAAGAATTTGGAAAGGGAAAGAGTTTAGGGGAAGATCTATTCTAAATTGCAAAATTGGTGGTGGAATATTGGGAAAAACATTAGCTGGGCGTTAGAAGACAAGTTCAAGTTCTAGCTCTGTTTCAACTAATTACTTGGCGAGCCACCCAACATCTCTGTGCCTCAGTTTCTTAGAAGAGGGTGTTGAACATACTGATATTCAAGCCCTCTTCTGACACCGACGCTGTAGAGTCTGGGGCCTGAAAGTCAGACAGGCAGCATCTTCATCTTCATTTCTCCATCTCTCCTTAATTTCCAGGCTCTGAACTGAGCCCACCCCAAAAGCTTCCCAGGACCGAGGACAGGCATGTCCTCCCTGCGTCATGTGATCAATGTGCATATTTAATGTAGCCATATTTTTTATCCTTTTCTATTAAAAAACTGGTTGTTACTTTGATGAGGGCCTCTTACAGTTTCCTAGGAATCGAAGAATTACAATTTTTTGACAGTAAGCTAGCTGGCTGTCTCATTCCTCTTCTTATCGTCAACATCCATTGGAATTCTCAGGATTTAAAAGTTCCTAACAAGTGTTTGAATGAATGAGTAAATGAATAAATAAATATGCGTATACATTCTTAGAAAACTCAAACACTTTTTTGAACTATTAAAAATAGTTCAAAATATTCTGGTTGGCATGGTTGCAATCTACCGTATTTTGCTGTGCGTGATGCTCTTCCACACACCCACAGTTTTGGCAGAAACCTTCAGGAAAAAAAATCCTTCCTTTTGATTTTTTAATTCAATTATTTGTTTATTTATATTTAGAAACAAAACTGGGTATTACCACATTCCAAGATATTATTTTGCATACGGACATCGTGATTGCTTTCTAGAATTACACTTTTAATGCATAAGCATAAATAAAAGAATTTAAAACATTTGTATAGATTTGCAGTTAGTGCAACCCATGTATAATGCACACCCTTATTTTTTCCCTCAAAAATTTGGGCAAAAGAAGGTGCGCAGTATACACAGCAAAATATGGATAAATGGAATCCTAGTGCCATCTAGTGGTCAGGGGGTATTAATAACTTCATTTAGAAACAAAATGCGGAATGTTATTACCAAGATTGTTTTGGGCAGCAAATTAGATTTACAGATACTTTCATAAGAAAAAAGTGTTTAACACTTGACACTATATTCTGAGAATGTTTTTGTTTGCCAGATCACCACTTTAGGGTATGTATAAGTGAACAGTATTATAAATTGAACTTCAAAGCAGATTTTCCTAAACTAACTTAATGCTATTCCTTGAAAAAAGAATTTGGTGGTTTAATAAGTATGGGAAATACTGATGAAGAAAGTTCAACATATTCTTTCCTGCAGAACTTCTCAGAGACATTAATGGGATGTTGTGCTTTGAGAAGCTCCAAGAGGGGCTTATGCATAATGTGTTTTCCAGACTCTATGGGAAAATATTTTGCGGAATACTGCTTTATTGTCATTTCACCACCTGTTAAAGATATCTATTAGTGCACAGTATTCTCCTGGCTACAAAGCCTTCACTGACCTTCATATCCATGTTCTAGACACAGTGAATTCAATGAGCGTAGTAAGAAATCAGTAATCATACCTCACATTTATATGGATTCCCATCTTTAGGCAATAATTTCATTAATTTAAATTAGTATTATTTCACATTGAACATTTTTAATGTCATTCACTTTCTTTTGGATTCTAGGAGTATTGTCCCTTGCCCCTTGAATAGTTACTTTCAATAACTGTTGTCAGCAACAGCAGAAATGACTTAAGATTTTCTACTTCTGTAGGTTGTCTATGTAGCCTTTTTACCTATGTGTTCCTGTATTAACCATAGTGGTTAAATTTCAAATTCCTGACAGGAGCTTCATTTATCCTTCATTTCTTTTTCTTTTTTTTTAAAGATTTTATTTATTTTATTTTTGGAGAGGAGAAGGGAGGGAGAAAGAGAAGGAGAGAAATATCAATGTGTGGTTGCCACTTGAGCGCCCCCCTACTGGGGACCTGGCCCACAACCCAGGCATGTGCCCTGACTGGGAATTAAACCGGTGACACTTTGATTCACAGGCTGTCACTCAATCCACACCTGAGCCACACCAGCTAGGGCTTATCCTTCATTTATTCTTTCATTCTTTTTTTAAAATCCCCACGGGCAGATAAATTTTTTAAGTTTGCGGGGGGTGGGGGGGAGAGAGAAACATAGTATGGTCACCTCCCATATGTACCCTGACTGGGGATTGAACCCACAACCTTTTGGTGTACAGGATGACATTCCAAACAACTGAGCCACACTGGTCAGTGCTATTCTTTCATTCTTGATTGCACGCCTACCATGTGCCAAGCACTGGGGTTAGAAAGCTCCTTTGGAATAGGAGTTTATGCAGTCAGGGATTTCTTCTGTCCTGTTTTCTGTTGTCTCGCTGGTTCCTAGCACCATGACTAGCACTGTTGATAAAGTATTTGTAGACAGAATAAAATTTCACACACTCTGCTTTTGAGGTTCTCCCAGTTTAATAGAGCAAGACAAAGAAAATACCGATAACAGCAAAATATGATAATAATTATAAAAGAGAGCTGTAGTAAAGGGAAAAATTAATTCCAGGCAAAGTAGTCTTGAAGCGTGGAGAGAACTGGGGTGAAGAGTTGGTTAAGATCATCTTGTAGAGAGCTTTTCCTTTCTTGTCGAAGGGCTTAGATTAATTTAAGTCTTTCCTTGGTACCTAAAATACTTAATAAATTGTTTTTAAAAGATTTTGTTTATTTTTAGAGTGAAGGCAAGGGAGGGAGAAAGAGAGGGAGAGAAACATCATTGTGTAGTTGCTTCTTGCACTAGCTGGGGACCTGGCCTGTAGCCCAGGCATGCACCCTAACTCGGAATCGAACCAGCAACCTTTTGGTTTGCAGGCCGGCGCTCATTCCACTGAGCCACACCAGCCAGGGCAATAAATTGGCCTTGTAGATTTGGTATACGAATTTTATTTTATCTCAAATCCAACTTTGTAAATAGCTGAAAATATTTTGGAAATGTTGATCCAACCTCGGTCCAGATAGCCTTCCCATGGGGGCCTCCGAGAACCTTGCTGAAAGAGCACAGACATCACCGTAAAGCTGGCAACTCCTGGGGCTGCCAAGATGACATTGTAGGTACTTAACAATTGCCCTCCCTTGCTGTCTAGAATTTTGAAGTTCTCCCCAGGGAACCCCCAGAGCACAGCCCTACAGCAAAAAGCAAAATTGTGAAATAAGTGAAGTAAGCTGGTGACTTCTCACTTCCCTTTTCATTATTGTTTCTCCTCACTTAGGAAACCGCCATGACTTACTTCAGACACCTGGGCCCTCTGATGGCCCCCGACGGCCCAGGATTCTTACTCAGACCGGTCCCGCCTGTGCTTTGTACTAATCCTTGAGGACACATGCCCCAGATCTTTTTCACATTTGATGTAATGTTTCTCATAAATTTCAGTGTGTCGTGATTCATTACATGCTTAATTAAATGTTATTTTTATATCCTTGTAAGAGCTTGCACATAATTTAATTCACACAGTCAGAAAAAAGAATCCTTGCTTGAACCATCCCGTATACCAGTCCTTGCAGAAAAGGCTGGCCTGCAAACTCAATGTCCTGAGTTTTGCTTCTAACATGTAGTGCTATTCCTATCAAAACCAGCTGTGATATCACTGGAAGCAATCTGACACAGATTCACGCTGAGGTGCCGATGAAATGAAAGCCTGATAAGTTGTCCTTCCCAGAAGTTTGGGAGCTGCACTCACGCTATCTTAACCTACGGGCATTGCCATTCTGCTCATTAGTTGGGGGTCCTTTCCTTTCACAAGGACGTTTGCAACACAATGAAGTTGCTTGCAGTTCACTGGAACTGGCATGTGATACAGAATTGATTTATTATCTAATTCAAGGGAATGGAATTCCAGTGGTGGAATTGGAGGCATTAACAAGGAACGGGATATATAGGAAGGCTTAACAGGGATGGGTAAGTCTTCTCAACAAAATATGATTAATATTGACCTTAAAGACCAAGATGAAAGCTGATCCAGTAAAGTATTTTATTTGCATGTGTAGAGCCCAAAGCTGCTTTTGTTTGTTTGTTTAATATTTTTATTTATTTTTAAGAGAGAGGGGAAGGAAAGGAAAGGGAGAGAAACATCAATCAGTTGCCTCTTACATGTGCCCCCAACTGGGGACCTTGCCCGCAACCCAGGCATGCGCCGTGACTGGGAATCAAACCGGGCAACCTTTTGGTTTGCAAGCCTGTGCTCAATCCACTGAGCCACACCAGCCAGGGCCAGCACTGCTTTTTTTCACGTAAAAGCACATGATACCATCAAGAAGCTTGAGATTTCAGATTTTCCAGTATAGATTCTCATTAGATCTACACTCGTATGAAGTTGCACCCGCTTTAGATGCTCCCATCTTATTCTGTCCTTCCTTAAAATCTCAGGCTGTCACTTCTTTTGTTGCTGTGTGACCATGGGCAGTGCCGCTCCGCCTGCCCACATCTTTACATCTTCCTCTGCACAATAATGATGGTGATAAACAGCAACTAGGAGATCATTGTCATCTGTTTAATTCTTTCCTCCTTTCTTCAGTGTCTGAAAGTTCTCTAAATGTCTTCCTCCTGTTCTACTCTTTCAAAGAGTAAAAAGTTTCAAATCGTTAAAAGAGAAAGTGTTTTCAGAAGTAGTAGCCCTTCCTCATTTTGCCCGCCAACTTTCAATTTGGTGCAGGTGCTGTCAGATGTTTATAGGCAACTAAAAGAAGTCATTTCCATATCACAGAGCAAGGATGCTGGTTGACCAGAGGAAGGGTTAGGAGTCTGATTAGAGGCTCCAGTTAGAGGTCAGAGGCCAGTGCTTTTCTAAATCCCAGACTGCAGTGTTGTTTCAGCTCGCCTTTGTCATCGCTGCAAGAATGTGTGGAAATTCAATAAGTCAAAATGTCCGTCTGCAGCCTCAGGCCTGGCAGAGCTTCTATAGGCAACCACAGGTCCGCACCCAGTGATTGTTTATATATCTCCTGCATCCTCCAGGATCCTGCTTACGCACCAGTTTCTGTTGAGTAATGATGCACGGAGCCAAGTCGGAATGGTAATGTTCCCTGTCTGCCTCCTCGGCCTGCTTCTGACGCTGGCCTCTGAGAAAGCCGGCCTCGAGAACGATTCGTTTCTGATCTCTAGCCAAGAAGTCTAACAATTCTCTCCCTTCCTTTCCGTCGCCCGCTTCTGCCTTACCCATGCCAAGTCTGGGATTTTCCTTGTCTAGAGATCAGCACAGGCAAGGAAATGAACTTTCTTCGGATATGACAGATTGCTTAACAGAAAATGTGCCCTTTGTTCTCATTCAGATGCCTTCGACTTAAGTGACATTTCTCTCTAAGGCTTCTGCAGCTGTATGTGTGCTAGCCACTTCATTTCCGAAGACTAAGAAGTGGGCGTTGGAATTCTCCTTTATCTGATTGGGAAGCAACAGTTCAGAAAGGCAAACTGATTTGTCCAGGGATTTAGTCCAGGGATTTTAGCTCCTAGCAACCATGGCCAAGACAGAGGAAGCAAACCCTCATATTCACCTACAGAAAACAGAACGCCGCAGGTCTCATTGTGGGTCACTGATTCTACCACGAGTGGGAACATTTTAGTTCATGTGTGGACACACCCAGGGATGGCCCAGCCGGATTAGAGTCCTCTTTCCTACTGTTAACGAGGCACTTGACCCTGGGCAAGTCACTTCTCTTCTCTGGGCCTCGCCTCATCTGTAGAACCAGGCAAGTGGGTTTCGTGATTTCTTAAGTTTCCTTCTAATGTCAGGAATCCACAACTAGGAAAATTCTGAGAGAAGGGCATAAGGTTCAAACATCTTTAAAAAGTCACTAAAACGTCTATATATAGAGCTTTAATAATAATCCTGGGAAATGAAAATGTGTATATACTGTGACTCAGCAATTTCACTCTAGGGGCTTTATCCTAAGGAAACAGTCGGAGATGTGCTTTAAGATACAGGGATGGCTGCCACAGTGTGTGTGTGTGTGTGTGTGTGTGTGTGTGTGTGTGTGTGATCAATTTTTAATTTTAGGATTGTTTTAGATTGACAGAGAAGTTACAAAGACAGTATAGAGTTCCTGTATACCTCCTCCCCATTTCCTTCATTGTTAACAACTTCTATTAGTACCACGCATTTTTCACAGCTACTGAACATTACTATTATTAACATGATGATGTATTATGAACTAAAATCCATACTTTATCCATATTTTCTATTTCCTTATTTTTACTTAATGTCCTTTTTTCTATTCCAGGATTCTATCCAGAACTCCTCATTACATTTAGCTGTCATGTCTTCTTAGGTTCCTTGAGACTGAGAATTTCTCAGATTTTCTTTTTTTTTTAATTAAAAAAATTTTTTTAAATGACCTCACTGTTGAGGAGCATTGGTCAGATATTTTATAGAAGATCTCTCAATTTAGATTTGTTTGATAAACAACCAACAAACCATGATCAGACTGGGGTTATTGGTTCTTGGGAGGAAGAGCGCAGGGGCAATGTTAGACTTAATCACATAGCACAGGTAGTCTTTGCCAGATTTCACCGTGCTATTTTTTAATAATAAAAGTTCTCAAATAAGCCAGAGGTCAATAATAGGACCGTGGACTCCATGAGGGCAGGGACTTTGCCTGTTTCCCTTCCCTCTGTGCAGCCCGTGCCAAGCACAGTTCTGACACGCAATGGGTGTTCAATAAATAGAATTCGTTAAATGGAAAGGAGAGTGCTTAAATAAGTTAACATATAAAATATGATGGAATACTAGCAGATACTAGTAGTCATCACAAATATTTGGTAAAAAGAAAAAAATGTTAATGATATATTCAGTGAACCGAACAGATAAAAAAACAATTTCTAGATATCTTTTCTTTTTTATTTATTGATTTGAGAGAGAGAGAGAGAGAGAGAAGGGGGGGAGGAGTGGGGGATAGAAACATCAACTTGTTCCACTTATTGATGTACTCATCGGTTGCTTCTTGTATATGCCCTGACTGGGGATCAAACTCGTCACCTTGGTGTATCAGAGCGATACTCCAACCAACTGAGCTACCTGGCCAGAGCCCCCATCCTATTTTCTATAAAGTGTGTGAATGTGTGTGCATGCATGTCTGTGTGTGTGGTAGGGTGGGTGGGTATAGAAAAAAAATACTATAAGAATATTGTCGACATGTTAATAATGGTTCTTAGTTACTTGGTGTGGGGAAAAAACCAACCCAGAAGCCTGCTCCAGTCACTGTGGCTTCTGTGTTATTTGGTGGGTGGAAGGATTAGAGAAGATTTTAATTTTTTTCCTTGTTCAAAATTTTCAAAAATTTTTAATAATAGAAATGAATTACTCTTGAAATCATAAAAAAATACAATAAAAGTGGAAAGAAGCTTTCAGTTTCAAAAAGATTCTCGAGCAAGAAAAACAGATGTTCTGACACAATGCCCGGCAACCACATTATTTAGCCGTGTATCAGTCTCTGTGAAGGAACTGAAATCAGTGGTGTGGTGCATGGAGCATGTTGTCCTCAAAATTCTGCAGTTTCTAGGAAACAGGGTACACTAGGCGCCATCTGGTTCTGATTTAGAGCATTAGAGTTGCAAGATCCTGAGCTGTATCTTTGTTACTCTCATAACAAATTGTTTAAAGTAAAAAAAAAAAAAAAAAAAAGAGTAAAGAGTAAAGAACAAAACCAAATGCACAGGATGCCAGAGTGAATGGCATTATTGTATCGTTTGCTTTCTTTGCTTTCTCATCCCCAGGGCTTTGCATTTTAAAAGCACATGTTGTGGTTTTTCTATGATTATCTTCCCACTTCCTGTGTTGAATCTCCCTTACTGTAAATATCCTTTTGTATAGCCATACATTTCTTTCCTTGTGTCTTGCGTGTGTACTTTTCTTAATACTCATTAACTTTCTCCAAACTTCCACTGTATATTTTTCCTAATACTAAGTTGTATGAATCTACTGGTATTTTTATGCTCCAACAAGATTTTTAGGGCCCTAAAATCCTAGTTTCTTCTTTTATTAGCTGTGTGATCCGGGGAAAGTTGCTTAACCTCTCTGAGTTTCCCCCTCAGAAGAATGAGGACTACATTACATACCCTATGAGAGTACTGCAGGGATTATATAATAAATGTAGAGGACCTATCCAGTGCTAGTCACTAATGGGGCACTTAACCTTTGATATCTTCTCCTTACTTCCTTCTCCCCTTCCCTGCTCACCCTATACTGTGTCTCGCTGACTTTCTAAAATGCTGGGAGGTGCTAAAAGATCAAGTTTAACTTAGGCTTTCAGGGTCCTCTTCAAATGAAGCCCAACCGGTCTCTGTGGTCTCTCTCATCCACCTTCCAGGCACATTCTATATATACATTACGCTTCGGCCGCAGTAAATTACTAGCTGTTGCCTAAATACATGTTACTTTTTCTCTGTCCATGACTTGAAGCGAGCTATTCTCTGTGTCTGGGAGTCTTTTGTGCTTCTACCTGACAACCTTCTTTGTGAAGCCTTCTCTGACAGCCTGAGGGCCCCGCGTTCCCCTGTGAATACAGTAGCTTGTTCTGAACTTGATTAATGGGATTCCTTACTCAAGTATCTATATGGTTCATTCACTTATCCAACAAATAGCTCTCCAGCCCCTGAGGTGTGCCAGGCAGGCACCCGCATGCAACTTCTAGTTAGACTGGGGCTTCTGTAGGACTCTGGTCTTCTCTTAGTTTTCCCCCAGTGCCAGCAAAGAAAAAAAAACCCCGAACACTCAGTGTTTGTTTGTTCAATACTGAATAAAATTAGAGCATTTCTTTTCCAATAATGAAATCGAAAAATCATAATACTACCAAGTACTTCCTCATTTGCCCTTCAAAGGCAAAGATAAAAGACGCACATTTTCTTTTACATGTAACAGATTGTTATGCTTATTAACAATTCTAGGGGGCTCAGAAATATCCCTTTGCTTTGAATGTTCTCCATCTGGAAGAGTTTAGCTAATTAAGCCAAAATCTGTGGATGAGTTGGCCCCATTTATCTCCAATGGATGAAATCCTTTTCTTTCCAGAGAACTCCTCAGACAAATATCAAAGGTCAATGTTATTTTTAGAAACATATAGTTTTGAAAGTCTTTTTAAAATTTTGGCTTTCAATTTCTCAATTTGGTAACATATACTTTTGAAACCCTTTTTATTAAAAAATTCAAATTTATTAGTAAACCTTAGCCTCTAAACAAAAACATTTGTCTCAACTCTCGAAGATATTGATTACCACATTCAAGATTGTTAGTCATTCATCTATAAAAAAGAAGTTAGAAAAAATGTGCTCATTCTGTCTCTCTTTCTGGTCAGTGCACAATTCCCATTGGCAATGATACTTTGTGCAAATTGAACGGTGATTCAGAGTAAGCTATTATTATCTTTCCTTTTTAGAGATTTTCAGTTTTTGGTGATGACTATTTGTTGCTATTTCTGAGCATCCATGACCATCCTCACCATCCCCCCTTCCCCATTCTTCCCTGATGTAGTCAAACATATGGACCTTGTTTTCTTGGATTCATCTGGATTCCCCTTGTATACTTCACAGAACAATAATGAAAATACATGTACTAATTACATACTAATTTCTTTGAGCAGAATGAAAACACGTTAGAACTTCACATCAGCAACCGTTAAATAAAGGGCACAAGTCTGAGTTTTATAAATTCAGTTTTGTTTTCTTTAGTTGGAAACAACTTGTCCATCTCCTGGGTTGTCATGAGATTTAAACAGACAGGCCCCGATATGGAGCTAAATCAGGTGTTAGTGAAAAAAGATACTATGGGAACTTGGATAGTGAACAAACCCAATTTAATGTCTACCACTACCACCCTTGCTAGGCAATGTCAACACGCACAACTACTCAACTGAGTTTATTAAAAGCTAAAAACCAATAAAGCCAGGGTGGGGCTGAAGAACCCACAGGAGTTCGCCAGCCCTGTGGAAGGGGGCCCTCCCCTGTCGCGTCCCGCCCGTGGCTGTCCCTCAGCTTTTCTCAAGACTCTGACCTCCCCCTTCCCTATTATTTTTCTAGAGAGACAAAAGGGCCCAACAAAAACTGGGGTTCGAGGGTGGCTGTGGAGTTCAGGTCATCAAGTTGAATGACACAAACGGGTTCTGTGGTCATCGCAGCCCCAAACGACAGGTTTGATGCAACCTGTGGCTCCTGAGTGGCATCTGGAGCACCCAAGTGTCGGAGAGCTGCTGCGGACACTTTCCTCATTTCTCTGTTCGGAGGCCCTCACAGCCCTTCCCAAAGGCCTGGCTGCCTGTGCCTCTTCCTTCCCTTTGCTATATGTTTACTTCAAATTCATTTGATCTTGCTATAGTGTTTGCATTTGCATAAGCAGCCTTACATTCTTCTTATAAGAAGACAGATTATTGATAAATAAGTAAAATAAACATTGGTGGGTAGGAAAATCCAGAGACAATGCGTCCCAGCAGGCAAGAGACAGCTGCTCAGGCAGGACCCCGGCCCGTCACAGTGCACTGTGGGCTGTGTTAGAAGTGCTTTTGTGTGCACCATGGCGGTCCTTATGCTGTGGATAAATAGGGCAACGGATGTGTGAGTTGCACCCGAGTCATGAAGCCCAGGAATCACTGAATGAATGGCAAAGCAGGGAGCAAGTGAGGTCTTCTTAAAATTTGCTGTTAAAAAAAGATTAGATTTTTCTTCAGGAGAAAAACTCAAGTGACCCAAAGGAAATGATTCACAGGAGATGAAACCAGAGAGCGGTGACATGAGGCTAAAGATGGCGTCCCAGAGGGAGAGCGGGAAGTGCCAAGCAGAAACTACAAAAAAATAAATAAGCAATTGTCGAAAGGCAAGTACCTCAGCCATCCAAACCAGGGTCACAAGCTCCCAGCAAAGTGGCTAGAATTTCTGCTGATGAATTGAAGGAAATTTGCAATAAGGAAAAATACACCCATTTGAAAAGAAATCCAGTTCATAAGGTCAGCCCAACCCAAACAACATCAGGGAACAGGAATTTCATTCCCCGAACAATACCAATCTTAGCCCTACAGTGGCCAGCTCATTCCTTTCCAGAGTGCACGCAGTTCACACCTATTTTTATACTGAAAATTCTACAGAGAACTTTTGAAAACAGTCCTGGACAGTCAGGAACCCTCCAAAAAAGTGATTTTATTTCCTTGTGCTGCTGCATGCTGGCACCAGTCTCTCTGATGCTGTGAGCAGTGGCCAACCTCACTCGACTGTACAAGTGAGGGCAGGAAAGCTGCCTGTCACCTCACACACACAGGCTCTCTCAGAGGAGGGAAACAATGTCACAGTATGATAGTTGACATCGAAATCCTGGCGAATAACAAAAGCCCACAGCGTCTTACAAGGACAAAAAGTTAATACCAACCTAGTGTAGATATGATAATCGTAATAATTAAAATAGTGCGAATTCTCTGCTAGACACGCTGATAAGCATTTAACACATATTGACTCATTTATTTTTTAAAATTATTATTATTATTTTAATCCTCATCCAAGGGTATGTTTATTGATTTTAGAGAAAGAAGAAGGGGGGCAGGGAGAGAGTAAGAGAGAGAAAAACATTGATTTGTTGTTTCACTTATTTATGCATGTATTTATTCATTGATTCTTGTATGTGCCCTGACCGGGGACTGAACCCACAACGTTTTGGTGTAAAGGATGACCCTCCAACTGACTGAGCAACCTGGCCATGGCCATATCGACTCATTTAATTTAAACCTCACAACATTCCCTTGGAGGTTGTCACCTAAATCACTTCCCTTAAAGGTAGTGACATGGTATATAGGCTTTACCATTTCAATTGTGTGTCTCCATTTACATGTCTCATTGCCATACAGTAGATCAGCGATTTTCAACCAGAGTGCCCCATAAATTTTTAAAACATGCAATACCTGACTAGTCAGGGTCATTGACCTCTTTTCCCTTTAGACTATCAAATAAAAAACCAGCAACGGCCAACACAACAATAGCTGTCTGATGTGAATGAATCGAAATTATATCTATTTTTTCCATCAGATTGGCAAAAAAAATTTTTTTTATTAATTTTAGTAATTAGTTCATATCTGGCATGAGATCCAAAGGGTTGAACATCACTGACCTAGGACAAAATTACCCATACTTGAATATTTTTCCGCCCCTTCAAATTCCTTGAGCAAGTCGGGTAAGGAGGCACTGGCTGGACTCTTTGCTGAGTCCCTAGTCTGGACCTGCTCCATGCTGGGCACACACACATCACAACACTGCGTCCTTAGAACTACGCTCTGAGGTTGTTTCTACCCCACTTCACATTTGCACAAACTAACTTAAGGTCAGGTGCATGCAGTCCCTTGCAGAAGGCTGCGCCCCCAGCAAGCAGCGAAGTTGGAATTTGAACTCAGGCTTGTTGAGTCCTAGAATTTTTATTCTTAACCATAATTCTGTGCTGTTACCTTGCTAGGCTCCATTCAAGGGAGGGGGAATCCCCGTTGCTTTTAGGTTAAAAAGGGAGCAGAGTGAGGAGGGGCACCTGTGGTTAGGCCCTTTGAGACCCTCTCAATTTTTACCAGCTTTTCCAATTTTTACCAATTTTTCAAAGCAACCCAGTGAAATGAAATGAGCCCTGGCTGGTGTGGCTCAGTGGACTGAGTGCCGGCCTGTAAACCTAAAGGCAGCCAGTTCAATTCCTAGTCAGTGCACACGCCTGGGTTGTGGGCCAGGTCCCTGTTTGGGAGTGTGCAAGGGACAACCAACTGATGTTTCTCTTGCACATCGATGTTTCTCTCCATCTCTTTCTCCCTCCTTTCCCCTCTCCCCCCCAAAAAAAAAATAAATAAAATCATTAAAAAAAAAAGAAGTGAGTTGACATGTGTTAAATACTTGGCACTGTGTCCAGCACAGAGCTACCACTACCTACAGTATCTACTTCAGACCTTACATCACACTGCTGACACATGGAACAGCTCAGAGCTGGCTTGTGTACGCCTCTGAAAACAATAGTATGGCTCTCAGAGCTTCAGTCTAAGCTGACTGAAAGTCTTAAACAGAAATAAAGAATGTGTTAATTA
This sequence comes from Pteronotus mesoamericanus, assembly GCF_021234165.1. NCBI lineage: Eukaryota > Metazoa > Chordata > Mammalia > Chiroptera > Mormoopidae > Pteronotus > Pteronotus mesoamericanus. The sequence goes on along the minus strand of NW_026555299.1, from coordinate 593,634 downwards.
AATAAGGGTTTGATCAGGTAAGAAAGTGGAGCATTTCCTGCTCGCTCCCAAGCAAAACCTAGGAGGACTCAGCCAACAAGCACCCTTGTAGGATTCCCTTGTCCTGGAGATGGATGCGTCCGATCATCAGAGCCCGGCGCCGTTAGGCTGGAAGTCCTTGTCCCCACGGCAAGCACCTTCCTCCTCACTCCTTCCCGCAGCCGGTGGATTTGGTCAACACTTAATTACTGTTTGCTGAGGCCTCTGCGCATGGACACTAGGTGTGTCCCAGGGAAGAAGGGCTGACCAGTCCTTGACTTCGTGGGGCTTCTACTCTAGGCATGGAGCCAGATGTAAAGCAATTAAAGCCACTCATAAATGAATACTATGAAGGAAACAAACTAATAAAAAAAAAATCCTGGGTGTTTTGAGGAAAGTAACAAGACTGACACGACCTGGCCCCTGCCCCGCCTCCCCGCATCGTCCCAGGCCTTTGTCTCCTTCCCCTAAGTGCAGCCCCACTCGTCTTGTACGTTCTCTCTTTCGGCTCCTTGTTTGTTTGTTACAGACACTTATTACAGTGTATAACTGCAGTGAATTTTACCCTTCTAAACAATGTATACTTGTTTTTTTAATGATCACCCTCATTAGAACGCGAGCTCCTCAAAGGCAGTGATTGTGTCTGTTTTTATACCTTTGTGTCACCGTCACTAACATCCCCCTGGCTCTTAGAAGGTGTCCCGAAGTTATTTATCCAATGAATGACTATGCCAGGGACTCGGATGGGTTGGGACGGGGCAGGGAAAATGTCTCAGACTGTTTGTACTTCTGTGGGTCTTCTCAGCTTTACTTCTCTCTCGTTCCTACCCTGCACGGTCCTGACCATGCCACGCGGGCGCACCCCTTCCCTGTCCGGGCCTCACATCTCCGGCTTCCTGCTCTGGTGCCACCCTTCGGCGCTGCCAGGGGGCCTTCTCACCACCCGTGCCCACACGCAGAGCCTAGAAATGCAGGGGAGTTGCCGTCCCGTGGGCGAACCTTTGAGCATTGGGAGACAGGAGCCAGAGGATATCTCCCCTTTGCTGGCCTCTGCGCGATGTTAGCACAGTCCATTCAACTTCTTGGGGACGTGACCCTGCAGACTGAGCAACCAGCTGCATTTGGAGATGGCTGGCACATCCTCACATCGGCTCTCCCTCCATTCCTGCTTCCCTCCTCTCATATGTCTCCCTCCTGCTCTCTGGATCGTCTTCCCTGTCAACAGCCCAGCAGCCTTTGGCCTTGGCCTTTATTTTCTGGGGAACCCAAGCTAACTTGGAAGCTTCTTTAAGGATTCTTGAGCTGCGATCTGTTAGATAAGAGTGAGAAAAAACAAAGCTGGAGGGAGGTGTGGGAGTTGGGTTTCCAGGCCGGCAACATGCAAACCGTGCGTTGTGCGGCAGCGGAGAGGCCAGTGTGTTGGCGCTCAAAAGGCCACTGTGCCGTGGTTTGGGGTGAGGGAGGGGTGAATGGGCCAAAGCAGAGACGAAGAGATGAAGAGGCAGTGAAAGGTCAGCCCGTGTCGGGTTTGCAGGGTCTGGGTTTGTTCTAATGCAATGACAGCCACTGGAAGGTTGCAGCAGGGGCCTGGTATTGTCACATGATTTATTTTAAAAGATCGGCTGCTGTGTGGAAAAAAGCTATTTTTAGCTTTGGGGAAGGGGCAAGACTTGGGAGGTGGGGACAGCCGCCAGAAGTTTCTACAGCCGTCCGGGTAGCACAGGATAATTGCCTGGACCAGGAGAGCAACAGTGGAAACAGAGAAAAGCGCATGTATCTGAGACGCGTTTGAGAAGTACAGTCCCTACAATGTACTGTTGCGTTGGAAGAGGAAGCAAGAATGGGAGAGAGAGAGGGAGGTACGGCTTCCAGCTTTCCAGTTGGAATGGCGGGCAAGCAGGAAGTACAGAAAGTTAAATCTGGCTTTGGGTACGGTGGTTTTGAAATACCTTGAAATCATTGGAGTGGAAATGACAAGTAGACAGTTGGGTGTATGAGGAAAAAACTGCTCAAAAGAAAAGCCCAGGGTGAGGTTACACATTTGGGAGCAGGACCAGGTACATCATTTGCAAGACCCAGTGCAAAACGAAAATGTAGGGCCCTTTGTTAAACACTATTAAGCATTTCAGGTTGGCGAGAGGAGACCATTATACGAAGCAGAGACCTCTAACACGGGGCCCTGTGTGACCGCACAGGTCACAGGCCCATGCTGCTTAGAGGTGGAATTTAAAGCCAAGGAAACGGATCAGATACTTAGGGAGAGATTGTGTTAAAAAGAGGAGGATGAAGGATCCAGGATTGGACTGTGAAATTCTGTGTTTATGCTGAATTCCTGATCCATGTGTCTAACCGCCTACTCAACATCTTTACTTGGATAGCTAATAGATACTTCAAACCAAATGTTCAAAGTTCAACCTTGATTTTTTACCCTCAAACATGTTCGGCCCAGTTTTCTCCAGCTCTGGAAATGACACTCCACCCTTCAAGGTGCTCACACCTCAGACTTGGAATCACCTGGTCACCCCTCCTTTTGTCGCACCCCCTAAGCAATCCATCAACAAATCCTCCCTTCGGGAGGTAGTCATAATTTCCCACGTTTTATTATGTCTCCCGCTGCCTTCTTCTGTCACCCAGATTGTTGCAGTAGCCTCTTACTTTGACCCTTCCCTTCTGCAGTCTATTCTCTTTTTTTAAAAAAAGGCTTTATTTACTGATTTTCAGAGAGAGAGGAAGAGGGGGAGAAAGAGAGAGAAACATCGATGTGCGAGAGACACATCAGTCAGCTGTCTCTTGCAAGTCCCCAACTGGGGACCCGGCCTGCAACCCAGGTATGTGCCTGGTAGAGAATTGACCGGGTGACTTTGGTTTGCAGGCCGGCACTTGATCTACTAAGTCACATCAGCCAGAGCTACAGTCTATTCTCAACACAGCCAGCCAGGCCTTTTTTCTGTAGCTTTTATGACCATTTAATGTAACTATATGTTGACTTGTTTACAGATCATATCCTATCCAGTAAGAATATATGCTCCATTATGCCCAGATCCCCAGTGGGCGGCATGAGAGAAGTAACCACACCTTGATGTTTCTCTCCCTCTCTTTCTCCCTCCCTTCCCCTCTGTCTAAAAATAAATAAAGCTATTAAAAAAATTTATATGCTCCATTAGGAGAAACTGTGTATCTTTTGTTCACTGCTTAGTCCCAACATGCAGTAGAGGTGTTTTTGCTGAGGGAAGGGAAGAAGGGTCCCAGCATGTCTCATTCAGATAGAGAAGGAATTGATTAGGAGACTGAGAAGTGGCCAGAGAGGCAGGGAGAGAAAAACCAGGAGCATGATATGTATAACAGAAGCTTAGACAGACAGCACTTTTTATCGTGGTAAAAATATATAACATAAAGTTTGCCATTTTAACCATTTACAAGTGTATAATTCAATGGGTTTAAGTGCATTGACATTGTTCTGCAACCTTTACAACCATTCAGCTCCAGAACTTTTTTAATCTTCCCAAACTGGAAGTCTGGTCTCATGAAACAGTAACTCCCCATTCTCCCCTTCTCTGGTCCTGGCAACTGCCATTCTACTTGCTGTCTCCTGTGACTTTGACTACATTAGGTTCTCATACGAGCGAACTCATAGAGTGTCTATTGTTTTGCGACTGGCTTATTTCACTTAGCATGCCTTCAAGGTTCATTCATGTTGTAGCATCTACCAGAGTTTCCTTCCTTTTTAAAGCTGAATAATATTTCATTGTATTTATAGACCACATTTTGTTTATGTATTCATCTGTCCATAGACACTGTGGGTTGCTTCCACCCTTTGGTTATTGTTAATAATGCTGCTATGAACAAAGGTATACAAATATCTCTTTGAGATGCTGCTTTGAATTTTTGGAGGTATACACCCACAAGTGGAACTTGTGGTAATTCTCTGATTACTTTCTTGCAGAACCACCGTACTGTTTTCCATAACAGCTGCATCAGTGCACAAGGATTTCTATTTCTTTACATCCTTGCCAACACATTATTTTCTGTTAAAATCCTTTTTTAAAATAATTGCCGTTCTCATGGATGTGAGGCGGCATCCCATTGTGATTAGAGGAAAGCATCAACTGCGTCAAGAGCTGCTGCAAGATGTAGTAAATCAAGACTGAGGATGTTTGTAGGGTTCGACAATATGGAGGTGGGGACTTCAGCAGAATGATGGAGAGTGATGAGCTCTGAGCAGTGGGAGAGTGAATGGGTGGTCGTTGGGGGACAGCCCCTGAAGTCTCAGTTCAGGATCAATTCCAAAGAACTGACGTGTAGCCTTATTCATATTCATAAGAGCTTTAGTAGGAGAAATTTATATACACAGGCAAAGCAGCTGCTTGCTCCCTTTGGTAGCCGGCCGGGAAGGGATCCACCCCTTCCCAGGATAGCGTCTCTTTTTCATAGGGGTATAAGAGTAAAACCGTCTGATGGACAGTCACCTAGACCACCAGCAAGAAAAATGCATTTCTAAGTTGACAGATAACATCAGGCGGTTATTACACTCTCTACGTTCACTCACCTCCTTCCTGGGGGCATGATGTTTGTCTTTGGGTGGCATTCCAGTTTTCAGGATAGTCAGCCAAGCCTGAGGTTACAGAGAGTTAAACAGTCACAGGAGGTTAAACCGAGAACCCAGCATTTCCCTGATGCCTTTACTGCTGGCGCCATATTGCGTCTCTGACTTCCCCTACTTGTACAGTGGCAGAGAACAGAGATGACTTGATAAGCTTGTCTGTGCTCAGGAGTAGAGGACTATTATTTACTGAATGCTTGCTATGTCCTGACATTGTGTGAGATGCCAGGGTTGGCAAAAGAGCCAACAGATATGGTTCCTGTCCTAATGGGGCCGACAGTCCAGTGGAGGAGAGAGACAATCACCACATTTAACTCCAATTTCACAAGCAGAGGGCGCTGTGTCTATAGTATAGCAAGATGGCAGCTGAAGGGCAGGGCGGAGGGGATCAGAGGGTGTCCTGAGGGAATGGTATGCAAATACATTATGATTTGCAGTTCCCTGTGGGTCCATCTTCAGGGAGAGAATGCCTTGGTCCTGCTGACATGGGTATTGGGGTCCCCAAGACAATTGCCTTCTCACTGAGTTTCACCTCCATCACCTGGCTCCTACCACCAGGATACGCACATGGCAGTCAGTTATATATGCCCGAATGACACTGGCCACATGCTCAAGCAGGGACTCAGCCCCCGCCACTGAAGTGTTCCCTGCAAATAACTTCTGGGAGCCCTCAAAAGAAGTATGTCCCCCATTTCCTCAAACCAGCCCATCGGTTGGCCTCTTAACATCTTTTCAGCTTTGGTTTCCATTTGCCCTGTTCCCCTGCTCACAATGCCAGTTGACGGAGCCTCACAATGTGAGGACACCCACGTGTGTGCCAACACCTTCTCCCCTGGCTTCTCAAATCACCTGTCTCCCCGGTGGGAGCAGGGCTGGGCCTAGGTGGAGGTGTGGAGTTGCAATGTGCTGTACCTATACCCCAGAGAAGCCACACTTGTGCTCACAAAATCTCATTCCAGTTTTCTGTCAGCTTTCTGTCCTGTTCAATTCTAATTCAAGGGCCAGATGGGAGTAGACGTGTGACTTTGGACAACTTAAATAAACTTCCTTGTTCCTTCATTTTTTCATCTGTAATATTGGATGATAAAGTACCTATTTCAGCCTAAGTGAATGATTCACATAAAGCTTTAGCACAGTGACTGGTAGTAGGTGCTTGGGAAGTGTCAGCTTTTATGATTACTTTTCCTATTATGATTACGTACAGGAGAGTTTGGCAACAGTAAGCATCTGAAACCCCAGCTCAGCTAGCTGATGTTTACTGTTTAATAAGTATGCATTCTCTTTTCACCCATCAGTCTCACAAGCTTAGCTAATGTGTGTCTACTCCTAAGAGCCAAAGCCTTCCTTGGCGCTGACAAGATCTGGTTTCTGAACGGGGAGGTTGAGGACAGCACCGCTCCTTTGCTTGACTCCGGGGGATGAGGGGACGGGGGTCTCCAGCTCCCTCCCTCAGCGAGGCAACGCAGTGCCGAGCCCCAGAGAACTCCCAGGGAAAATCTTCTGCCAAAATGCAAACCAAGGGAAAAGGATAAAAGCAACAATTTTGGGCCAGGCTGGCATAAACCTTGAGCCCAGTCTGCCATATTTACTTTTTCTTAATCTAAAATAACAGAGATAACATACACAATGGACTTTCTAACTTGCCACTTTCCCTTATCATTCTTGCCTTTGTGAGCCTAAGACATCATGTACTTTCATACAATCCCTCAGAAAAAAAAAAAAACACACAAAAAAACCCTTTGGCCATTCCTTTCCCTGCTGCCCATGGAGAAGAACAGACTGTATCTGATAATTCAGCTGGAAGGCAGGGTGGCAGATTCTTTCCAATGGGGTGGCGACTTCCTCTTGGCTTCCCAAAAATCCGCCCTCCTGGGCAGGCAGCACAAAGGGAGTAGACCCAGCTCTGGGCGTCAGCAAATGCCCACATCCCTTCCTTTTCCTTTTACACCCAGTGGCCTGGGAATGGCACATGAGCTTGGAGAATCCACGCCACCACGCTGTGCATGGCCCCGCCAGGCCTGGATGTGGCCTTGCTCTCATGTCTCACGCCTCCGGTCCATCTTCCGAACCAACCGCCACAGCGATCGGCCTACACCCCGCATTTGACCATTATTTCATCCCATCTACTTAAGAACTTGCCGTGGATGAAAATGTTGTAGAACCAGCAAGTGGTAATGGTTGCACAACATAGCGAATGCACTGAATGCCACCAAACCGTACCCTTTGGAAGGTTAAAGAGGTGAATTTTATGTTATGTGATTTTTCCCACACTTTTTAAAAAAGCACTTGGTGTCTAGTTGTTGCTCTTTTAACAGTTACTAATCATCATTGCCTATATCTATTATTTCTTTAGGGGTTTGGCGGTAATTCCTCCATTAGCGGGAATATGTGCTCACTGGGAAAATTTCCCTTACCCTTTACCAACCATTCGGTGTTCCTGAGGTACAGGGTGTGCCCCGGCGTCCCACGCTCCTGCCTGTGTCAGCCCAAGAGCCTGGAACGCTGGCCGTCCCCCTCGCTGCCTGGCTAATCCCTAAGCCCGCTCCGTGGGGACCAGGCTGCAGGGTTACCACGGTGAAGCTCCACTACCCATTAGAGCACTTATTTCCCTTTAGTGTAATGCTTTGTTGCCCCCATGTCCTCAGCTGACTGTTAGCTCATCAAGGGCAGATTCTGTCTCCTATTCTTTGATGTGGCCTCAAAGGAAGAGAGGGTGCTCAGTCAACAGTGGTGAAATGAAGGGGAGCTTCCTCCTTGCAAGCAGCGAGCAAAAGGTTAAGCATTAGTTATCTACTATGTATCAGTGCCTTGGCTCTGTCTTGCTGTGTAATTAATTACCACAGATCTAGCAGTTGAAAACAACACATTTATCACCTCACAGTCCTTTGTGTCAGGAGCCTGGCCATGGCTCAGCTGGGTTGCTCTGCTCACCATCCCCATCAAGCTGAAATGAAGGTGCGGCTGGGCCACACGCTAATCTGCAGGCTCCACTAGGGAAGGAATCTTTTCCAAGCTTATTTAGATTGTTGGCAGAATCCATTCTTTAGGGTGGTATGACTGAGGTCTCTGTTTTCTAGCTGGCTATAAGCAAGGGGCTACTCTTAGAGGCTGCCCCCGAGTCCCTGCCATGTGGCCCTCTCCGCTGGCTCTGTCCCAACACAGCTTACTTCCGCTAAGCCAGCAGCGGACCGTGAGTCTCTGTAGGGTGTGCTGGCAGGAGGAAACCTTACATATATGATAGTAACTATAATCATGTTCGCCACATTCTACCGGCTTATAAGCAAGTCAAAGGCCCCATCCACACCGGGTGTGATCACAGAGGCCACCCGAGGGCCTGTCTTCCACGATGAGCTATGACCTGTTGACAGTTTACTGTGCACGAGACACTAGACAAGGTACTTTCCATTAATTATTTCATTAGATCCTCAAACTACCTTATGAGACGAATACTATGAGAGCTGTGTTATACATTTGGAAGTTGAAAGCTCAGAGAATTTGGTGTTTCACTTGTTCAAGGTCCCACGACCAATAAATGACAAATTTGGGATTGAAACCCAAGAGTGATTTTAAAATTGCCTTCTAGTCTTCAAATTTTGTTTTTTAAATAGTTTGTGCCAGAAAACTCTTTAAAAATTGTCCTCTTCTTTCTCTTTCTTGAGGGTAACCACAGAAATAGGAAATACACATTCTTTGCTTCTTGGACTCCTATTTTCAAGCATAGTCAGAATGAATTCTTCCTGCTACGAGGGAATGTTCAGATCAGAGCTGGCCCTCCTAGGAAATGCTATGCTGCAGAGCTAGGGCAGGCTGCCAAAGCAGGGAATGCGCCCTGGCCTGGACCTTCTCAATGCCATTAGAAAATAATGATAATAATACCTTCTAGTTCCAAACCAAGTTATCAAGTGCTGTCTCATTTTATCCTGTGTCCCTGCGAATCAGCCAGAGTAGGGATTTTACACATTCAGCGTAGAGATTAGTCTGTATATATAATTTTGTATTTTGGCTCAAAGCCTTTGCATGAACATTTCCCCATATCTTATGTCTTCTCCCTAGGCATTATTTCTAGTGGCTGCTTAATATCCAACTTAATAGAGAATTCCTGGTTTACTACAGCTATTAAAGCTTCTTCTTGTTTTCCCCTAATTTGGGCTATTTAGTTTTCTTCTTGTTTTTCACTATTTCAAAAAGTATTGCAATGCCTATCTTTGATGATCAAAACTTTCCCACACTCCCACATACACACATACTTAGGATAGAGCCCCAGAAAAGAGATGGCAGATGGCAGTGCCAAGGCTTTTGGTGCATCATAAACCCTCCTTTTCAGATGAGGAAACAGACTCAGAGTGGGACTCACCCAAGTTCACATGGCTTGTGATGCACAGCTGAGTCTTGGATCAAAGCCTGTACTGCTGACAGTGGGCTCCACAGACCAGCAGCTTGGTCAGCCCTGGAAGAATGTTAGAGATGCATCATCTCAAGTCTTCCCCAGCATCTTGTGAGTTAGAATCTGCTTGTACCCACATTAAAGTTTGAGAAGCTTTGCTAGCAACACATCCTCCCCTGTACTCTTGTGAAGTGCTTTGAAATGAGGCAAAAACAACCAGCTTTGGTGTTACCAGTTCTCTACTTTCACATTTCCCTGTGTAAGGGCTGTGTGTAGTTCTCGCACACCTCGTGATGGATTAGTTAATTTCATTGTCAAACGTCAGAATCTTTAACTTGCCTCCATATTATCCCTGCATGTGGTCAAACCCTCCTGCTCAGAATTGTACAAATAGCACTTGGGAATAATTTTCAGTGTGAAATTGTCATGGTGAGGGAGAAAGAGCATTATACCAGGTGTTCTGGTCCAGGTTCTACCGTTAACAAGCTGCATGACCTTGGAGAACCATTGAATAATTCTTGAGTTAGAGACAACAACGAGAGCATACTTCGTACACCATAAAGCACTGGATACATCTGTGGGCAGGCTATGTTTAGACGTCCTCTTCCTTGTGAGATGAAGTGAAGGTATTTAACACCCAATGATCCTTGGGGCAAATATTCTGGGGACCAAGTCTATCCGAGGAAGCCTCTTTTGGGTTGGATTCCACCTGTGTTTTCCAGGAATATAATAGCAGAGAGGTATGTGTCAAACCACAATGGGTAAGAGGGAGAACTTGGAGTAACTGATCTTCAAAGTCCCTTTTAAATCTAAAGACTTAGGATCTACCATTCCACCATGAAAAAAATCATAGAATTCTAGCTTCAGCTGGTCATTTTATGCAGCTACCTGCTTCCAGGAAAGAGTGGCTATTCCATTATTTAAGAATTTAAATTTACTTGAAATTCCATTTCTGGTATTAAAGTATTTCTTTTTGTATGCAACTTGATTAGTTTCCTTTTCCTTAGGCACATTTAAGCAATCAGAGATCAAGCTCAGGTCTTCCCAATCAGGTGTAATTACTGAAGACTCCAATCTCTGGTCTGTTTTCTTCTCCCCCCACTCCCCACACATTACCTTCCTTAAAAGAAAGTTAAAAAGCTTTACCTAGATTCTCTGTTTTGTAACCACATTTCTCAAACTTAGAGGTGAATATTATTGTTACTAAATCAGCAGCCCCGATTCAGCCCCTTGGACAACCAGATAGTTAAAGGAACATAAACGTCACATGCGGCAGCTTTCAAAGAATGGTCAGCGATGGCCATTTGCCCTGAACATCAGGGTGATGTCCTCAGAAAGAGGAAACAGAGACTTTTGAGACTAAAATCCAAGGTTTCTTTTGTTTTAATGTGTTACATAATCTGTTTTCTTATAAATCAGGCTATTTAGCTTTTCTCCCCCTTACTGCTTTATGATTTTAAATGGCTGCTTAACATTTAATTCAATAGATAATTCCTAGTTTACTAAAACTATTGACGTTTCTTCTTGTTTTCCCCTAATTTGGGCTATTTAGTTTTCAATAAAGCTCTTAAGTTGAGCTTTTTGAAATTGAGAAGTCAGTATTTCTAAAATGCCAAAGTTTTAAGAGGGAAAAAAATAGTAAGAGAGAATATTTCTATCATTTTCAACAGCAGGATATTAGTCAATGCCCCTAATTAAAAGCAGTGGTGAGAAATTAACCACTCAATCATTTCACACATATTGAGTAAAAGCCTATTAGGTTTCAGGCCCACAGAGATCCCAGGTGAAAGACATGGATCTGGCCCTCAAGGAGCTAGTGTGGAAAGCTGCACTGGGTGCTAGGATGAGGCTATGCATGGGACCGTGTAGCACAGAGATATCAAGGACAGACAATTCTCCCTTAGGGGCTGAAGACAGCTCCCTGGAAGAGATGCCTCTCAGGCTGAGGAGGAGACAGCCAGGGGGTCAAAGGAGTAAAGGGTGTTCCAAGCAGAGGGAAGAGCAAATGAAGAGGGAAACACAAATGTAAAGGTGCAGAGGGAATAAAAAGCATTGTGAAGAATTTGTGAGTAGATCACAGTAGGGGTGGGAGAGACGGGGTGGGAGAGATGGGGGGTGGGGGGGGGAGGAGATGCAGGAGCAGGCAGTAGGATACAATGCAGTGTTTGCTGAAATAAATCAGACAGAGCCAAAGCCTCCATTGTATAAAGATTTCAGAGAAGAGAGTTACTTTCAGGCACTGTAGAAATCATACCTGTTAGGCATGAACTTTAGTTTGGAGAAGATACCACATCAACTAATCTGTTGGTGTTGCTCCAAAGTAGCAATTATAATTTTTACTTTGCCTGGGCTTACTTCCCCGCCCCCCGCCCCAGTGTAATTGCTCCATCTTTCTCTGGAAGACAAGAGTCTCGGCAGAGGCAGCTTTTCAGGCACTGCTCATCTGATCTGGTTGATTCAGGAAACAGATGCATCCTCTCGATCTCAGCACACATCGTCGGGGTTCTTTTTTTTTTTTTTTTTTTTGGTTTCACCAAAGCCAAATCTATGTGTCGATCAGCACAAAGGAAAAAAGTAATTACTGAAGTATTAGTGAGATTATTTCCTGATATGAACTGCTGCATTCCTTACCTGTATCTGGTTCTCTCCCTGGGCCAGCAGGGATAGAAAATTTAAAAACAAAACTTTTTGGACAAAGCTATATTAATTATTTTTATTCTTGTTTGCATTGGAGGACTCTTTGAAAGTTTAATAAGAAAGATAAACCCGCTCTTCAGAAATACTCCCATTTTCTCATACCTACAAAATGGAACATGGTTTCGACAGGTTCACAAGCCTCCTGAAGCCCCTGAGGACCCCTGAGGAATCCACAGACCTTGGTCAGGATCTACGGTAACTATCTACACAGCCAGCAAGAAAATGCAAGAACTGCTTTTGAAATCGGGCTGTGACAGCTGCCTGCTAATTTTGGCAGATAATTTGGGAAGCCAGAATAAACTTGAACTGCAAGAGCCATCTTTAGATGCTCAAGCCTCTTGACAACATTGATTCAGAGGGTGGGCCTCAGCTTCCCAAATGCCCCTGGCCACCCTCATGCCAACCCAAGCAGGAGAGAAGATCCCAGCCAGGAGGAGGTGAAGCAAGAACTCACTCCAGACTTTTCATTTGCTACACTTAAGTCTCATCAGCCTTGGAGTTAGACGACCTGTTTTAAGATTTTATTTATTTATTTTTAGAGAGAGGGCAAGGGAGGGAGAAAGAGGGAGAAAGAGGAGAGAAACATCAATGTGAGAGAGATATATTGGTAGCCTCTCACACGCCCCCAACTGGGGACCTGGCCCGCAACCCAGGCCTGAGCCCCGATTTCAGAATCGAGCCAGTGACCTTTTGGTTCGCAGGTTTGCAGGCCAGGCTCAAACCGCTGAGCCACACCAGGCAGGGCTAGAAGACCTGGGTTTAATTAAAGGTCTCCCACTACCCACTTGCGCAACCTTGTCATTTACATTTTTCAAGTACTGGCTTCCTCATCTATAAAATGGAGATAATTTTAATGCTTACCTCCCAGAGGTGTTAGGAGGACTTTAGGAGATAACGAGTATGAACGCATTACTGACCTTAAACATATTGCCAGATATTTCTCCAGCAAAATCCGTGTACTTGGGAACAACATAGAACCCGCAACTCGGCACGTGTAGCCTAAGGGGTGACCCACGGGCCGGCTCCCCCCCCCCCGCCGCGACCCCCCAAATACACAGGAGAGGAAGCTATGGGAAGGCCGTGGGCGGGGCTCTAGGGAGGGCAGAGACCATTGGATGACCGGAAAGTCCATGGTTTTCAAGGGCTGCGTGGTGGCGGCCTCCCGTTGGCTGAGCTGTTCCGGGGCCTCTTTTCTTTCTCCCGCTGAGGTTTTAACCAGCAATACCACTTCTAGTCGGAGATGGAGACGCAAGGGAGCGCCTGTTCCTGCCGGGGTCGATGGTGTGAGCAGAGCGACCTGTGTGAGCGTTTTCTCTATGGGCCTCCTGGCTTCATTTTAAATGAAGTTTCTGTTTATAAATATTCACAGTATTTACCAGACATCTCGCTCATCGATGGTGCTTGATAAATGTTAACTGAAATTTATTTTCCCAGGGCGGAGGAAGACCCTTTGGAAACCCTAAGTACTGAAAGAAAAAATAGTGGTGGGAGACTTGCAGTTTTCTGCCTCTCTGTCCAACCAACCGCCGAAAAGCTGAACAAACTGAAAAGTCAAAACTTTTCTTAGATCCGTCAGAGAAGTGAGGTAATAGGGCAAATTGTTGCCCCCCAAGATGGAAAGACAGGTGAATGAACACAGGTGGAGACAGACAACCACAATTCACAGGTGCAGAGCCAATGTGGGGTGGGAAAACCTGAACTGGAATTGCCACATTGCTGGAGGCTCAGTGTGGACAACTCTGAGAGGTTAAAAACGCCGGGGGAGTAGAGAGAGACCCCCACACGTGCGTGAGTTCTACCTCCAGGCGCTCCATTAGGTCATTACAGTGAATATTGGAGAAAAATGCTCATACTTCCAGCAGAGGGGCCGGGACGGCAGGGAAGGCACCGTTTTGAAAATGCCAGAGCGTTCTGTTTCCTTAACAAGGCCTGCCCTCAGAAGACTCTATTTTACCGGCACTTAACCTGCTGGGGTTTTATCAGAACCTAGCCTACTTTGGGGAAGGGAAGTACCCAGTTCTGGCTCCCTCTATTCTTCTTGTGGGGGGAGGAACATGTGTAACTCCAGCCCCTCTCGCCATCCGGTCCCACCTAGAGTGGCAGAAAACCTGAGATGCACCGGTCAACTTCATCAGGGGCGGAGGCTCACCTGAGGGACAGATCTAGTCCCAGGACTGTGGACACACTTCCCTCCCCTCACAGCTTATCGCCACATTACTATAGGCCTATTGACTGCACTTCCCTCTACCTAGAACACTGTCAGCCAGTCAACAGAAAATTACAAGCATGCTAAAAGGCAAAAACACAGTTTGAAGAGACTGAACAAGAATCAGAACCAGGTAAAGCAGAAATGTTGGAATAATCAGACCAGTAATTTTATAAAACTAGGATAAATATACCAAGGGTTTTAGTGGAAAAAGTAGACAACATGCATGAACAGATGGATAATGTAAACAGAGAGATGGAAGTTCTAAGAAAGGATGAAAACGAAATGCCAGATATAAAAAACACCATAATGGAAAGGAAGAATGCCTTTGCTGGGCTCACTAGACTGCATGCTGCAGAGGGAAAGACTCTCGGTGCTTGAGAATATGACAATGGAAACTTCGAAGACGAAAAACCAAAGAGAAAAAAAAGAAGATTGATTTCCCCCAACAGAATATCCAAGAACTGTGGGAATTACAAAATGCATAACACACATGTCATATGTAATAGAATACCAGAGGGAAAAGAAGGGGAGGGGGGGAGAGCTTCAATATTGGAAGCAGTAATGACTTAGAACTTACCCCTAATAGTATCAGACACCAAACCACAGAGCCAAGGAGCTCAGGGGATACCGGACAAGACAAATGCAAAAACAAAAGCAAAACAAAAAGCCCAAAATGGACAAACAAAACTTACACCTAGGTGAATTATACTCAAACTTCAGGAAACCACAGGTAAAGAAAAATATCTTGAAAGGAACCGTGGGAGAGGGAACCTTCACTAAAGAGGAGCAATGATAAAAATTACATCTGTTTTCTCAGAAACCATGCAAGGAAGAAGAGTGGGATGAAACGTGAAGAGGAAAAAACCCCCCGCCAACCTAGAGTTCTGTATCCTGAAAAATTATCCGTCAAAAGTGAAGGAGAAATAAAAACTTTCTCACACAAAGATTGAGACAACTTGTTGCTAGTAGACCTACCTTGGAAGAAATGTTAATAGAAGTTCTTCAGACAGAAGAATAATGATGAGTCAGAATCTTGGATCTATACAAAGAAAAAGCACTGGAGAATGTATAAGTGAAGGTAAAATAGAAATGTTTATTTTTATTAATCTTAGTTGATCTAACATAATAAATGTTTTGAAAGAATAACAATGGATTTGATTATGTTTATTATGTATATATGCTTATGTTTGCTTATGTTTAAGTGAAATGAAGGACAGCAATGATTTGGGAGGTGGGAGGGGGGAGTTGGGAATATTTTGTTATTAGAAGGGACTTGCACTATCTCTGAAGTGGTATAGTGTTATAGTAGTATCTCTGAAGTGAGAGTGGACTTGGATGAGTTGTAAATGTGTATGGCAGACTCTAGGGGAATCACTTAAAAAAGTTCAAAAAGTATAACTGATATGCTAAGAAAGACAAGAAAATGGAATCATAAAGCGCTCACGCAGCCCTGTGTAACCCTCCCTCGGATGTGTCTCAGGTCTCAAGTACCTTTTCTCTTTCCAAAGCAGAACTGAAATTTCACCTGGGAAGTCAGGTCTGGCAACCACAAAACTTTCATTTCCTTTTTATTGTAGGAAGAAAGTTCTGAATGCTATTATTTCACCAAGAGAAACTGGGTGCTGGGTAGTGGGCAGAGGCTGGGGCGGGGCTTGGTGCACACCTGTGGTTCCTAATTAGCAGATCACGGGAATCCCAGGGGAAACGCATTATGCTGCAGATTCTTAGGTCCATCCCTGGAGGGGGGCTGCGTGGACTGCAGGACCCTGTAATTTCTTTTTTCAGTTTTAAATTATTACGTTTTTTTCTCCCACTTTTATTGAGATATAATTGACAGCACTGTGTTAAGTTTAGAGTGTAGAGCATAATTACTTGAATTGCATGTACTGTGAAATGATTATCACAATAAGTTTAGGTAACATCCATCATCTCATATAGCTATACACATACATATATTTTTCCCTTGTAATGAGAACTCTTAGGATTTACTCTCTTAACAACTTTCACATAAATCATATTGCAGTGTTAACCATAGCCACGATGTTCTACATAACATTCCTAGTATTTATTTTCTTCTAACTGGAAGTTTGTGCCTTTTGACCAGCTTCCTCCAATTCCTCTCCTGCTCACCACCTCTGGTAACCACAAATCTCTTCTTTTTTTCTGACTTTGGTTTTTTTTTTTTTTTTTTTTTTTTTTTAAGACTCCACATATAAGTGCAATCATACAGTATTTGTCTTTCTCTAACTTACTTCATTTAGCATAGTGCCCTCGAGATCCATCCGTGTTGTTGCAAGTGGCGGCAAGATTTCCTCTTTTTTTGGGGCTGAATAATTAAGTGCTTCCCAAGTGATGCTCAGAGCCCTCTGGGCTTGGGAACCGCTGGCGTAGAGAAATAAGGCTATTGCCCCATTCTGTCCAAGCACAGTCAGTCTTCCGTAAGTGGGCCGCATGTTTTCATGGCACACTACCTCTGATCACATCTCCCTCTTGCTGCTCGCCCTCTCCTCCCCCATTATATTTAAACATAACTTTATTATGTCACTTATATTGTAACAGAATCCCCTGTGGGTCTGTTGCCCTGGGTTCTTTTGCTCTCCACCAATAAGAATGGGGGGGGCGGGGACTCTGTGGGACCCTGCAGCTCAAAAAGGGTGGAAGGACCCTCGCTGGCCGGCCATGAGGAGGTGCCACATGGTTCTGGATGAAGACCAGGAGATCACAGCGACACAGCTGATGGTGCTGGGAACCGCAGGAGTCCTGCCGGGCTGAGCACGGATTACTGGGAGGAACTGGGAGAAGTGAGCTGTGGACTTCTTTCTTTCTTTCTTTTTTTTTCCCGAAAGGCGGGACTCTCTGGCCAGCATGCTCTGAGACTGGCCTGACTGGGCAAAGGGGGAGGACTGTGTGTGTTTGTGGGCGTTCGAAGGGAGGGAGACTTAAGGACAGAATTCTGCCATTACTCTAAACCTGTATTATTTTTAATTAAATAATTCCTTTCCTTTTTACCAAACTCTGGCATTGAGAGCCACAGCTCTTATTGGCAGCAAGCAAAACAACCCAGAGCAATAGACCCACAGGGGGTTTCTGTTATAATATGACATCATATGTTTCCTTATTCCTTTCCTTGACCAGGTGAGCATCTCAAGGGCAGAGGTTATGTCTCGATTCATCTTTGAGTTTCCTGAATCCATGGTCCCCACATATAGTTGAGCATGTTGTTCCTGGTACAAAGGAGCTCAACATGAGTGGTAAGGGAGGCTGTAAGTGGGACTGAAATCGCCTGATTCACCAAGTCATGAGCCCTGATCTTGACCTCTGCGTGTCTAGAGGAAGGATGCCTTTTCATTTGTAATGTGGGGCTTGTAAAGCCTGCTTCGCCTGTCCCAGGATTATTGTGACACCCAAATGAACTGTAATGCATCAATAGGAAGAAGCCCTTGTGAGTGCCATTATGGAACTGCAGAAATGCCTTTTGAGTTAAAGACTAAAACTCCTTAATGGAAAAGATGGTGCTTATTCATCATCGATTCTTTAGCACCTGTCACATATTGACACTCAGGATATATGTATTGACTTTATAAATGAAATAGATAAAATATTTCTTTTCAATAAGTGTGGTACTATTTGAATAGACTGAAGCAATAGAAACCCACAGTGAATGATCTGAAACTAGGACATGGGCCATTTAACTTTTGGACTTTAGCTCCATTTGGGGAGTGTTTTGGACCAACCAGCCTACACAGCTTTGGACACACAGAGAAGGCTCCCATGAGCGTGTTACATGCACATTTCCAGCTCCACTCAGATACACTGGAAGCGTTCCTTAACTGAGGGAGTGTTTTCCCTCAGGTCCTTAAAAATTTCTCATCAGTAATATCCTCTTTGCAAGAGAACCCTAAGTGATCTGACTGAATACCCCTGGGACAGCCACTTGTTTCAACACCGGATCCTGCGATTGGACCTGACCATGTTCACAAACTCCTCAGACTCAGGACACCAGGTTCTTAAGCAAGACACGGATTTGTTTGGTGTTTTACAGATGTGTCATTGCCAAAAGGAAGGCTAAAGAGAATAATCTATCATGAATACTACTGATGCCAATAAAAAGAAAATGAAGCAAAAATGATAGAACGCATATGTCCTAAATCAAATGGAATGGCCTGTTTTTCTTTCCATTTCGGAAGTCAGCAGTGAGCAGTGGAAGGAACATGAGCTTTGGAGCCAGCCAGACCTGAGCTGAAATGATGACTGTAGCATGTTAGAGAACCATGGCCTTGCATGGTTGACTTAATCTTTATTTGACATCTCACAGTTGTGAGAATAAAATGAATCCATGTAAACGACCCTACCCAGCACAGGGCTGCTGGGCCCATTCTTGGGTGGGAGTGGGGGAACATCCTGAGAGGTGAGGCTGTTGTGGGCTGAGTAGTCCCGACCAAAGGGATCTCTGCGGTGGCCTTCTTCCAGGGCTTTGCCTTCTGCTCATCATGTTCAGGGTCAGTGAGACCACTCTTGGCTGAGAGTAGATGAAAATCATTCCTGATCAAGGTTTAATGTGGGGGACAAGCTCCTGGACAGTCTTGAAAGGAGTGACCGAAAGAGTAACGGGCAGGGAGAGAGGCCCTGACTGACCCTCCCGAGGAAAGGAGCTGCCACCATGACCCTTTTGTTCATTCCCTATTAACATTTTCCTCCATTAGCTTGTATGATAAGGATCTGTTTGCATCGAGTGTCATGCAGTTGCTTTGGAAGCAGTTTGAGAATTCGGAGTGCTGGTTGGGAGAGTCTGCTTCAGACTTAGTCTGGCTGTTGGGCAAGTTAGTTGGCTTCTCCCAGTCTCCACTTCCTTCTTCCCGAGGATAACTGTTCATTCTCTACTCTTTGTCTTTTCCTTGCATTGTGGCTTCTACCTCCTCATCATTGCAACTCACTCATAGCCTTCAAGGTTAGTCACTGTGGTTTCTGGGTAGAACTGTTCATTTCAGACCCCCCTGAAGCTGCTGGCCAGCCTAGAGTTGCCTGCCTTTGGGTCAGGTGCCCAGCCCAACTCTATTCAGCATGGCCAGCAGGGAGACAGGGTGGACATGGCCACATAAAGTACTTCAGAGCCAGCCTCTTAGCCAGGGACTGTGGAGGACAGGGCCATTTCTGACAGGAGATTGTGGGTGTGACGTGTACCATGATGGATAGCCAGGACACCAGAGATAAAACAGAGCTTTAATGCAATGAGGACAGTGATAACTGCAATAGAAGAAATGCTGACAAAGTACTTTTTAGATGAGAAAGAGCTCACTTTCTAGCTAGGGGAGTAAGGGAAGGGATCCATGGAAGAAAAGGCCTTGGGAATATCTACAGCCCTCAGTCAGTTAGGGCCCATCCCTGGACTTGAAGGTGGGGGTCAGTCCTACACAAACGTCATGACTGGGAAATTCAGGGAGTTTCTGTATCAGCCCATCCCATCCCCTGGCCACAAGCATTGATTCAATGATGGGTGTATAACGAAAATCAGGCCAGTCAGGGACAATGAGGTCTAATAGGAAACAGACGTTCCCTCTCCTCGGCTAAATGTGAACACAAAAGCACGTGGTCTTAGAAGCCACAGGCGGCTATCTCACAGGCCCGAGGGGGGAGACTTCTGAGAAGGGAGCCCTCACTGAGGAAGTAGAGCTCCCTGGGAAGGAGAGAGATAAAGACAGAGAGAGATAAAGAGAGAGACAGAGAAAGGGAGAAGAGACACTGTGCCCGACCCGGACAAATCATTTTGGGAGAACATGGGGATTAGAGGATGAGAGTGAAAAATAGAATTTGCTGAGAGCATTGCAGCAGGGATGTCAGTAGTGAAAAGGCAGATTAGAAAGATCACTGAGGGTCTTATAAAGAGGCAGATAAGAGGCTCTTTTCTAGAGGCAATAGAATGCTATTGGAAGTATTTAAGTACTGTGATAAGAGTAGTGTTGGGGATAAAATAATCAGCAAGTGTGCACAAAATAGATTAGACTAGGGAGAGAGGCTGCAGGTGGGGAGACCATTGGAGTTCACTGAAATCATCTGAAGACTGAACTAGAGCAGTTTCGGTGGGGCTGAAGAGAAGAGAAGGATGTGGAAAAAGGAGGCCACAGATTCAAGAGTTTAGAGTATGATTTTGCCATTTACAA
Organism: Pteronotus mesoamericanus; assembly: GCF_021234165.1. Taxonomy (NCBI): domain Eukaryota; kingdom Metazoa; phylum Chordata; class Mammalia; order Chiroptera; family Mormoopidae; genus Pteronotus; species Pteronotus mesoamericanus. Next base: position 573,568 of record NW_026555299.1, on the reverse strand, counting down.
AAGGCTGCATGGATGAAGGAAGAGGGGAGGTGCCTCCATGCAAGCAAGGCAGAAGGGCGCCGCCGCTCCAGTTTTCGGACAGCTCTTCTAGGCTGGTAGTTTATCACCATAGAGGACGACTATAAGGGATTAGACAACAGAGAAGATAGAATATTTTTTTAGGTCCATTGCCACAGGGCAAATGGATGATGAGATGATGAAATTTTACAACATTGCAAAATAATAGTCATTGGTGTTGACTCATGGTCTTTACCGTCGGCAGCTTAAGGAGGTATTTATAGAGACTGCTAACCACATACTTTTGAAAGGGGTGGCAAAAAACACAGATATCTGTTGAGATTTGAACTTTTTCCCGAACTAGCTGTGTGACTCTGGGTAAACCACTTACCCCCTCTCAATTGTAGTTTCCTCAACTGGAAAGAAGGGAAACATAAAAGCTTCTTCCTAGGCTTGTGGTCCTTAGCTCCTGCTCTCATAGAAAACACCCCTGCCTGTGTCTAATAAAGAAAAGATAAAGCAAATACAACTATTAAAAATAATAAAGGTAAACATGTTTCAAACCTCCACCTTTCCTTTTCCTTTCTTTTCTTCTTTTTTCAAGTATTCTTTGTGCTTGCAGGCCGACCATCCCCAAGGACTATTTGCATCGTCACAGCTTGTTGAGAGGTCTCATGTAGCTTTTATGGTTAACCAGTCTTCTAGATTCTAGTACTACCTGCATGACAGAATCAGAGTGGCCTTTCCTTGCCCTGTCTCGTATAACGGGGGAATAACTAATACACAGTGTTTTATTACGATGATTTGCTTGAAGAGCTAAGACCTACCCCTGATTTATCTCATGGACAGGAGGTGGTTCATCTCAGCAAGGGGCTGTGAGTGTGGCAAGCACTCTGGCTGAGCAGGGGATAATAATAAGGGGAAGTGGTGAGGGCCGCAGAAGAAACGTAGATGAAATACCGTGGCTCGGGAAGAGCCGCTATTGTGGATCCAGTGTCATCGATTTGTCATCAGCTTCTCATTCCCTTCTGCTACCGTTTATTGAATGCTGACTGTGTGCAAAGTGTTTGTACTGTTTCATTCAATTCTTGAAATAATCCTTTGAGGTAGGTAAAGCATTATTATTATTATACTCATCTGACAGATGAGGAAACTGAAGCTCAGGGCACTTGCCCAAGGTCACAAAGGCACCTGGTAAATGACACAGTTAAGGGTTTTACTGATTCAAGAGCCCACGGTTTTAACTACTGTCCCAGGTTGTCTGTGCTGAGATTTCCTGGGACGTCCTCTCTTGTCTTGTCTTTTAAAGGCGCAGGATTTATATCACCCATCTGGAATGAGATGGAGTGAGAACGGGGATTCGGGAACTATTGTCTCTCCACGATTACTCAGCTCTTTGATTTCTCCCCTGGGAGCCACACTGCTTGTCAGTAGGAGGTGCTGGAAAGAATTAGCTTGCTCCAGGGTGTTCGCTTGTATGCCATTTATTATTTCTGAAGATACAATCTAAGGAGACCTCTACATCACATTATATTTCTTCTGATGAGTGAAAACAGAGGGCATCTGTTTAGTATTGGAGACATACACCTGGCCTGCTTTGGCTAAAAGAGAAAAAAATAAATATTAAAACATAGTCAATCGAAGAATTACTCCCTGTGTGGCTAGTTTGCCCACTGCTTTGAGTATGGGACTCGATGGCAATCGTTTAAATCTGGGGCTGCCAGAAAAGGATGTCCTTGCTCTTGATTGACTACTCTCCCTAGGAGAGGGTGTAGACTCCCGCCTGGATCTACCCCTCCTAGGCCTAGATCTGAAGCTTGGAAAAAATGCTGAGAATCTATCAGAGGGTAGGGAGGAGGAGACATTGTCTCATTCGGTACTTTTCTTTAGCTGTGGAAGACTCTGAAGTCCAGGGTGCCGATACCTGCCAATTGATCCTCCAGGCCCGCTCTCCAGCGCTGCATCCTGGGCGGCTGCCCTGTGTGGGCTGCACCTGTGAGTTGCCTCACCCTCTGGCTTCCAGGTTGCTTGGGCCACAGGGAAGTGCCCACAGGGTGTCAGAAGGAGGAGAGCGAGGAAAGGGTATTATTTTTTCAACTCCTCCCTCCCGGTCAGGGCACCCTGGATGGGCTGCATCCCTCCCCCCTGACGGCCACAGGTCCTACCAGGTGGCCCTCTCCCTACAGCTGTCCTCTCCGGTCAAAGTGACTGCTTCTCGCTTGCGCCTTGAAGACCCAACGATAGTAAGGGCTCATGGCAGTAAGTAGCCCTGAGATACTGCACTGTCCATGTTGTGCACACATCTTTAGCCCCCTTATTACACCCTAATCAAATGACCCAGGTTGGATGTGCCATCTGTTTCCTGCTGGGGCCCTGCCTAATATACCCAGAGAGGTTAATGACTTGGCTGAGGTCTCAGGAGGATTTGATTACAGACCAGGATGTGCTAATAGGAAGAGAGAACACGGGCACATTGTACAGTTTATGAAGCACATTCATAACCATAATCTCAGGTGCAGGGAAGTTATTAAGCTTTCCACTTAGAGACTAGAACTTGAATCTTAGAGAAGAGGAGGGATTCAGCACCACTGGAGAGCATCAGAGCCACCCTCAAACCCAATTCATGGGCTCTGCCAATCACAGCACGGCCCGCCTCCAGGTCGGGGCTGGGGGGGAACCTCCACTTCTTTCCTAGCACAACTCCACACCTGTGGCATCAGGAAAGCACTCATACCCAGTGTACCATCTTCCAGGCCCAGAGCTAAAGGTGCCGCACACGCAATCCAAGAACTTGTGAAGCAAGGGGTGTCACCCCGATTTTATAGATGAGGACAGTGAGGCTCAAGGCTAAATATCTTAAAGCCATGCAGCTGGGAAGAAGCTGGAATTCGAACCCAGGCCTGTCTGCCTGCTGTTTCCCCTACTCAACACTGCTTCTGTGGGCGGAGGTGTGGACTTCGGAAGGGACTGAAGGCTGCAGGCCTAGCACATCCTCTGTATTTTCTCTCATCAAACAAGTCCCAGCCTGGCCTTCACACTGACTCTGGGGCCTTGGCCTGGCTTTCCTGATGGGTAGTCAAGGGGACTTTTGTGGAGAAAATATGACAGAAAATGGAGCATAGCTGATTCAGACCAGGAGATAAGGCAAGGCCAGCAGGCTCTTTGTCTGAGACAGCCCGGGAAACACGCACCGGGGGCCAGGACCGCCTCTGCCGTTACCCCTGACGGAGCAGGGGTGCCAGGGCGGCGGTGACGGCATCCTGGCAGCAGGACTGAAGCGTCCTTCTGATTTACCAACCTAATGGCAAAAATTTTCCTGGGCCCATCTGTTTTCAGGACATAAAAGCAGAGTCAGGGGCTAGTGTTGGCTGAACATTGATTGACCTGGGGTCACCTACTCTCTGTGTGGCTCTAGTGACTCACTTCCCTGGTTTCGGCCTCAATTTCCTCTTCTGAAGTATGCGGGACATGCGTGCATCCAGTGCTCTGCTCCCTGTCTTCCCAGGCTGTCCTTAATGAGTCTGTGAGTCTGTGAGTCGTCCACGACCTCCCCACTCATCCCCACTCCCCGCCATTGCCCGGTCCCTTAGCAGGACGTCAGGGTTGTATACTACTGCTGATGGATTCGCATCGATGAGTTCACATTTTCTTCCCCATTTACTCACATCCATAGGAAGCTGGCAAAACCAGGTGGTGGCCTCTGGTTGTGGAAGGGGCGGGACGGGATGCGGGACTTTATCTGCGCAGCATTTTCACCAGCTGCCAATCCTCGAGTGGTGTTTTGCGGTCTTGGGAAGCAGTACAGGTGAAGAGCTGGTCCAGTTTCCGCTTGCTTTACAACAGTGACAAGCACCCGCTGGGATACTAAGTGACTTGCCCCGGATATGCTGTGACCCACGGTTAGAACGGGGCTGCTAGCCTCCCCATGCCTGTACTCTTCATTGCCAAAGACAATCATTGCTACGCATGGTGATGGTCTCCATTTGCGGCTACTGCTTTGCGGATAAAACAGATATAATAAACATGCAGTGTAGGAAGGGACTGAAGAAGTAGAAAATAGAAATAGAAAATTGGTAAGCCAAAAGGAGAAAATGAAATGAGTGATCCTATGCCGTGCCGTTCTGGGTTAAGCAGAATAGGGCTATTGTGAGATGAACTGGAGCCTGGCTTAAAACCCAACAGGGACTGCCCTGGCCGGGTGGTTCAGATACTGTTGTTTGGAGTGTCATCCGTACACCAAAAGGTTGCAGGTTCGATCCCTAATCAGGGCACAAACCTAGGCTGTGGGTTTGAACCCCGGGTCTGGGTGTGTACGGGAGGCAACTGATTGATGTTTTTCTTTTTTTCTCAAGTCAATAAACATATCATATCCTTGGGTGAGGACTAAAAAAACAAACAAACAAAAAAATCCAACAGAGACTGAACTTCTTGTTCTTGTTGGCAGGTTCAAGGGCTAGCGGTCACTCTGCTTTCTGTTTTAGGAGGGCCCTTGGCCAGAGTTTCTGAGTCCTCAGCTCAAGCCAAGCGACAGAGCAGTTACCAGTGGATAGAGAATGGAGAGTGCTTCTCCGGGCCCAATGGGGAGCCAGGCTTCTTGTTGATACAGCCGGGGATGGGTGGTGCCCAAGACAGGAGGCTACGTCTCCAGGGACATCTGCTCTGTGGGAAGATTTGCCTCCCTCTAATGCCTACCTTTAAACATTAGCCCTTCCTTCATGCATCTTAAAAAAAATAACTGCTTCCAGATGCCTTTTGGCACTGAAGTCTGTGCTTCCTGTGGCCAATTTAAAAAACTCCGTTCAAGGCTTAAGATATAGACTTTTGGAGCATCAGAGCCCGGAGGACCTAACAGCCCGTCTAGTTCCAACCGGCTTATTTAACACACGGGGACTCTGAGATTCAGAGATGGCAGTTAACTCATGGAATGGCATGCGGTACGTTATTGGCAGCGCCAGGCCTAAGACATAAGCCTTCTGATTCCATTCTGTGTGCTGTCAGGCAGGACATTGATTTCAGACGCATGGGAAATGGGTTCCAGCCAGCATGGGATGGGCAAAGGGAGTCCGTGCGTCTAAATCAGTGAGAGTAGGCTTCATTCCGTAAACACAATAATGAGCTGGAATTTATTGGGAGCTTATTATTTGCTGGCCATTTTATACTCATCATCTCATTTAATGTCCATAGTAACCGAAAAGGAAATGCTATTGTTGCAAGCTTTTCAGATGAGAAAACTGAAGCTTTAAAAAGTGACACAGGCCCTGGCTGGGTAGCTTAGTTGGCTAGAGCATCGTCCTGATGTACCAAGGTCGTGGGTTCAGTCCTGGTCTGGGCACATACAGGAATCACCAATGATGAGACAATGGACGTGAAGTGCTTTGTAAGCCCCCAAGTGCTGGTCAGTAAAAGGCGCACCCACCCAGGGCCTGTGGGCTCCAGGGACTCAGGGCCCCTGAGAAAAGGCTGGTGTCACCTCCCATGAGCATGAGCCCTTCTACAAGGCACGGGTCTGCTACTTGCAGAGCACTTGTCCTAAGCCTTGTTATTCTGCACAGGAGGGCAATGTCAAGTGGAAAACTGAGGCAACCGGGAGGCTGGGGCAGGGGTAGGAGGAAAAGGCCACTGATGATTCTAAATCTTGCAGGCAGCATGTCCTGGAGTCTAAATGTGGGCTCCCGGGACCCAGTGGGGAGCAGAAAGCCAGGCGCTGCCCTTCTGACCATCCTGCGCCTCCAAGGGGGCATCTGGACAAAGGCCACCCTCTGGCTTGTCTAGTGGGGTGTGGAACAGTCATCTCAAATTAATATGTTCAGAACGGGTTTCTTGGTCTCAGTCTCCACCTCCAGAATTCATTCTGTAAACGTCACTTGCAGCCATTCAGTCTCCCATGCCAGATACTTACGGGTCATGACCCTTGACATCTATTTCAAGTGCCCCTACCCCTAATCCATCGTCAAAATCTATTTCCCCTCTAAAGTATATTTTATTTCCACTCATTTTATTTCTCATTCCCACCGCTACCACCCCACGTGAGATACTGTCATGTCTTAGTTGTGACTATCTGCCTCCTCATTTGTTTTCTCATTTGAGGTCCTGTTCCCCTCCATTCCAGTGTCCATGCGTTCGGGAAACAGTGCCTGTTATTGTTCTCCTTTCTAAGCTTCGCAGGGCATGTAGATATGATAAGTCTCCAAGACCGCACTATACAAAACGTCAGTTTAACACTATTTAATTCAGAGTTTCCTGAACTTATTTGTTCATGGATATGATCAAAGAATACCAAATAATATCTGTATATCAGCCAGAGTAAACTTTCCAAAATGCAAATCTGATAGCGTTACTATCCATCTTACAGGTCTTCAAAGACAGACTGTTGCACTTGGAATGAAACCCAAGGTCCCCCGAGGGGCCTATCACGCCCTGCAGGACCTGGCCCTCCCCGCCCGCCTCTCCAGCGCAGCCACCCCTCCTGCACTCCCTGCCTTGCTCCCCACGGTCACACTGGCCTTTGTCTAGTTCATGAATGGGCTAGGCTTCTGCACATCCTAATGGGACAGGATAGTAAGACGCTAGGAGAATTCCTTGGCAGGTGGAATGGGGAAACTGAGACAGAGCTGAGCACAACGGCAGAGCAATTTATAGCCAGGGGCAGATGGTCACCAGGGCAGAAGGCCCCGAGTGCCTGGCAGGTGGCAAAACTGGGAAAACGAGGACCTCACCCCAAGACAAGGTCCGCTGGCCTTCCCTCCCTGGCCTTCCCTCCACTGGCCTTTCCTCCCTGGAGATAATATCTAGGCCTCAGTTGTGTTTCAGCTCCAGGCCTGGAAAAGTAGCAAAACCAGGTAGACATGTCCAGCACCAACTGCAGTGACTAAAAATGCCCTGCCCTGCCACTGACCAATCAGTGGAGACCGTGACCCTGCAAGGCACACCTGGAGAGCTGATGAAACTGTAATGAACCCTCCAGGAAACCTCCCCTAAGATTCTTGCCAACAAGAGAGAGAGAAAAGCCTCAGGATCGAGGACCCAGAGCGCTCCCTCTCTGGGGAGCAGCCTGCACCGTTCCCTCCTTTTCCCACCATGTCTTTCTTCACAGGCGATGGGCAGTTGGCGCCTTGTCCCAGGCTGATCCCCCGAACTGTCCCCAGAGCCCGGGTTTCTCCGACTTCCCAGTGAGCTAAGGCTGCCCCGCCCAGGCTCTCCTGTCGCTCCTCCTGTGCTGAGCCCTTCCTTGTTTCCCTGTCCGCAGCTTTGATAAATGTCTCCTCATAGTCACCGGACCCATGTTGTGAAATCCTTCCTACACGAAGTCAAGAACCGCCCCACCGCAGCCGGCCCCCCACAGGCCCGCTCGGGGCCAGGCCCCTCTCCCGTACCACTCAGCCCCGTGTCCTTTCCCAGGCCGTTTCCTCCCTGCTCTGCCCTCTCTCCTTCCTTCCCATCGCTGCTTCTGTTCATCCTTCAGGTCTGAGCTGAGGGGTCGCCTTTTCAGGGAGACCTCCATTAACGACCCTGTCCAAGTAGCCCCCTTCTCCCTCCCCACTGTCCACCAATGATTCTCTCTTGGGAGTCTATTTGTTTTCTCCGTAGGACTCGCTGCAATTCATGGTAGTCACACTGTAAGCTTCACGAGGGCAGGGAAAGTGCCCTCCTACTGTATGCCCAGCCCGTTGGCTCAACAAAGAGTTTTTGAATCAAAGAACAAATGCGAATTTAGTAACCTTGCCCCTGTGAGGACTTCTACAGGTTTTCCTCAAAGGTGCTACACTGTGAGCCAGTAATCCCAGGCACCCCAAGGGAGCCAGGAACAAAGAGGAATGCTGGCAGGGCCTGGCTGTACCCAAGTTGGTAGAGTGGCCTACTCTGTCCCCTGACCTCAACCTCGACCTTGACCATGATCTTCCCCTCCCACGTGTCCTCCACGGGTGCACAGCTGGACCCTTCAGCTCTCCTAAAACAGCTTTCAGGGAAGGGTCTGGTAAACTCCAGTACACTGGGAATGAAAACAGACACTGTATTTTTCACAACAAACAATAAACCAGGATACCGGAGATGTCAAGGATTTTTGTGACACTTTCTGCAGGACTGACTACATCATTCGCAGGGCCCAGTGCAAAATGAAAATGTGGACCTCTGTTTAAAATTTATTATGAATTTCAAGATGGTAACAACAGAACATTAAAATAAACCAAGTTTGGGAGATGTCCTGACCGCAGGTCACGCACTGGAGAGGCGGCCCTTGCTGCCGGCAGCGGCAGCCGGGGGTGAGTTTGGATTCTCCGGGCTGGCCCTGCAGTTTTCAAGAGACCCTCTTCTGTCAGCTCAAGGATGACACCGGTTCCAGACATGACTCCCGGCAGCCAGGACATACCAGGCACTAGAGGCTGCTGCTACTTCTTTACTCCACATTTCCTCCAGTCTCTATGGTTTCTAGCTTGGCTCAGAGCAGAGCCAAGTTTATTTTCTTTTATCTAGTAGCTTAAGGAAGCAGGAAGTTTTTTTTTGTTTTTTATTTCTCGTTTTTTGTAAAACTCCCTAGAAGGTAAACATGAAGCCATTCTTTTATTCTGCCATCTCTGTTATGACCGCAGGCTGTTTACCTGTCCTTTGTACACACCTCCAGCCAGCAAGTGGAGCAGCCTTCCGCAGGGGCCGACCGTCAGGAACCTGGCCTTATTTCAGGGGCAGGGAGAGGGAGAGTCAGGGGTGTGACCCTGCAGGAGAATGGGAGGGGACGCTGGCTTCCATTTCCTGAAAGCCACCAAGGGAAAATCTGAACTACATTCATCAAATTCTTCAAGATATGTTTAGGTGTTTCTTTTTTAATTCTCTCCCGAGGACATGTGTATTATTGATTTCAGAGAGAGGAGGAGGGAAGGAGAAAGAGGGAGAGAAATACCGATGTGAGAGGGGAACGTCGGTCGGCTGCCCCTCATATGCCTGATCGGGTACTGAACCTGCCCTCTAGGTATGTGCCCTGACCAGTAATCGAGCCTGAGACCGATTGGTTTACAGGACAACACTCTAACCAGCTGAGTCGCACTACCAGGGCAAGATATGTATTAAATACATAAATATACGTGTTTTAATTGATTTCAAAAATAAAGTATATTTTCGACCATTCAAAAATAAATGGTAATACGTTCTTATTGCTCAAAACTCACAAGTTACAAAAAGGTTTATGGTGAAAAAAAATCTTCTTCTGGACTCCCAAGTAATCTAGTTCCTCTCCCTGCAGGTGGTAATTGTAAGTAGTATTTTTATACCAGGTAGAAATCCTGTGCGCAGGGACAAACAGCTTCCCTAGTGCTCCCCACGCCCACCCCGCCCCAGTGCTAGCATATTTTAACACTGTCCTGTGCTTTGTTTTTTTTCACTTAGGATTATATCCAGAAAACTTTTTATATTAGTTCACAAAGGCCTTCTTGTTTTAATAGGTATGCATAGCATCTTCATTGTAGAACTATATCACAATTTATTTAACCATGAAGACATTTACGTTCTTTAGGTCTTCTGTTATTACAAACAGTGGTGTAATAATTACCTGGATGATGAGGTTCAGAGCTTCTCTTGATTCCTTTAAGGATCATTGAAGCCAGATCCACCTCCTGATCTTACCTGCAGTTGCTGAGCCGAGGGCGGGTACATTTCAGGTTGGATGCATGCTGCCGTTCAGCCCTCTGTGGGTTTCCATAAATACTTACTGAGTGCCCACCTCATGCTAACACTTGCAGAACTTGGGACACTGCAGTGGCTTGACGGGCCCTCATCTTCTGAGGACAGTCTGTTTGGGGGTCTATGATCAACAAGAACCCAAATTTATGAACGAGAGAATTCTAGATAGCGATCAATGGTGTAAAAAACAAACCAACCAACCAGACTCAGGTGCTATGATGGAATGTGTGCAGGCTGGTGGGGGCACCGGATGGGGACCGGGGCGGCCTCCCTGGATACCTGAGCTGTGCTCGGGCGGAGGGGCCCAGAAGAGGGACAAGCCAACCCCTCCGTCTGAGTTGGTGTGATCTGAAAAGCCCTTTCAGACTGTTCCCATCTGGTTGCCTAAATAGCAGGGATTCCTTTGTTGGGGTGGAGAGGTTGCAGGGGTTTTCTTTTTATTCTCTCTTTATAATTCCGCTTTTGTAAAGGAGACAATAATCTTCAACTACCCGCCCCAGGGACGGCTGCACGTCCAAAGCGGGGCAGCAGCCTCAGGCCATTCCGGGGAGGCCCGGGCCTGGCTTATTCAAGCCACGGAGCTCAAGGCTGTCACCTCCTCCAGTGACCCTCCTGCTGCAGAAACTGAGTCTCACGGAGGTGCGCTTGGTGGCGGCAGCTGCGCTCCACGGACCCCAGTCACCCCCCTGCCCCTCGGACTCACCTCCCTCAGGGGTCTGACTCATCTTGTCTGAAGGTCCTCTGAGTCCGGCCGGCGCCGTGTGGGGGCCGCGGCTGGGGACCCCAGCAAGGAAGCGGTGTTCCTTCCGTGAGCTCAGAGGTAACATTACACCTTCGAGCCATCAGGCCGGTGCCAGCCCTGACCAACCAGGTGGAAGGCCGCCGCTGTGCCAAATGGGAGCACCCCGTCCGCTCCCCTGCTCTGTGACACTTCCTGCTGTCTTTCCCATTGGCAAGGCAGGCAGCTCCTCCATGCGTCTGCCTGTTAAAATCCTTCCCATCCTTCAAGTACCAGCTCAGGTGCCCCCTCCTCCATGAACCTGCCCCCACCACCCCCGACCTTACAGCCTGGATGAGAGCCCTAGGTCAGGGCAGGCTTCATCTTTGTTCCAGCGAGGTCCTTTGAAGCAGGGGCCTTGTCACACACGTCTGCTTTTTGTCCCCCAGAGCCTAGCACAACAAAGCCTCATCATGTGTGTAGCACCGCAACACAGGTGTGTCATCTGTGGAGTAAGAGTACTGCCCTGGTTGGTATGGCGACACTATGTCCATAAATGGCCGAGCTGGGATGCTTAGGGGATGGGGATTAACACATTGTTGTTACTTGAAGCTGCTCTAGCAGGTCTGTTTCCTATCCAAGTCAGCATTCTCTTATTTGCTATTTTGGGTTCTGTTTCACCAGAATGATTAAACAAAAGGGAAATCATCAAAAAACCACAGCAGCGTCCAATAGGGGACAAGAAAAGGCAGAGATGAGCCTGTGCGGTGGGGCGGGGGGGGGGGGTGAGAAAACACAGTGAGCCTTTGGGCAAAGAGCTTTACGAGAAGGGGGCTGAGTCCAAGTAGCTTCGAAGCCCCTGGGAGCTGGTCCACTGTCCCGATGTGTAAGAGAGGGAAGCCAAAGTTGCTCCAGAATTTTTTTTATTTTCCTTGAAAGTAGCATGAACAGAAATTCCAGCTGAAGGGACAGTCTCCCCTCCCCTTCCCCTGCCCCGGTCCCCCATTGCTGGGGCTGGGCAGGCGGTTCTTTCTCTTGGGAGGGGAGCCCGACATGTGCATTCTGTTCTGGGCACTGGGAGGGGGCCCTGGTCCTCACATTCCTTCCACCCCCACCCGGGGGAGAGGCTGACCCCAGACACCCCCCCCCCACACACACAGCAAGGGATCTGGGTCTCTAGTGGGTCATGGAAGTGTCACAGAGGGACGCCTTGACGTGGAAGAGACCTGAGGGAGCAAGCACCCACAGCACCCAAGGAGATGTCACCGCCTGAGGTGGCCTAGGGTAGGAATGAGGGAAGGAGACTTGGTGGCCCCTGGAAGTTCTGCTGGTGGGAGCTTTTTTAAACCAACACTTGTGGTTAGAGGCTCAAAGCTCCTGCTCAGCACCATGTGCCCCGCACCCTCCTCTCCAGGGACTGCTGGGCGGCGCTGCAACCGGTCGCCACTGCAACGGGTCGCCGCAGTGGGGCTGAGATGTGGCTGGTCCAAGTGGGGATGCGCTGTAGGTGTGAAATACACCCCGAGCCTGCGAGTCTCTCTACGGAAGAGAATGTAAACTGTCTTGTTAATGACTCTTACGTCGATTACATGTAGAAATGATGCTATTTGGATGTATTGAGCTAGATAATAAAATATGCCAATAAAATTAATTTTACCTATCTCTTCTCTACTTCGCTCGGTGTGGCTACCAGAAATTTTGAAATTACACATGTGATTCGCATTCTATTTCTGTTGGCCAGTGCTGGTCTGGAGTGTCTGCCTCTGAAGATGGGGCCAGCCTGCGGGGAGCTGTCACTGGTTTAAATAGTTTTATTTTATTTTTAAAAAAGATTTTATTTGTTTATTTTTAGAGAGGGGGAGGGAGGGGAGGAAAGAGAGGGAGAGAAACATCAGAATGAGAGAGAAACATCTATCGGCTGCCTCTCGCGCACCCCCCAAATGGGGACCTGGCCCACAACGCAGGAATGTGCCCTCACTGGGAAGTGCACTAGCAGCCTTTTGGTTTGCAGGATGACACCCAGCCCACTGAGCCACACCAGTCGGGGCTGGTTTACATAGTTTAAAAAATACCCTATACTGAATGAGTCTCCTGTGAGCAGTCACAAAAATCAGGGAGTTGTAGAAAGAAGCAGGTTCTATCGCATTGACTGTTCCAGGAGATAGACCCCAAATCCGGGGAAGACCCCTAAGAGAGTTGTGCTCAATGTTCATTCTCCATTTATTAAAAAATGGACACACGGAGTGCTTTACAATGTGTCTGTTCAAGGGGCAGGGAATCCAGCAAAAACAAAGACTCCTGCTCTCCTGGAAGGGCTGAGTCTAGATGCCTACGGACATAGACAGTCCATAGTCTAAATGCACACAAGACCTGCAAGACAAGACAGCATGTTGGAAGGGGATAAGTGATGGGGAGAAAAGTCAAGCAAGGAAGAGGGCTTTGAATTTGAATATGGTGGTCAGGGAAGGCTGCTTGGAGAAGGTGGCATTGGAGCCAAAACTTAGGGAGGTGAGGGAGTGAACTGCGCCGGTCCCGCAGAGGAGCGTGCCAGCTGAGCAGCCTGGGGGCTGGAGTGTGGCTGACATGTTTGGGGACAGCATGGAGGCTGGTGGTATGGGGTGCACCGGGCGGGTGGGGGGGGGGGGCAGGAGGGCGGCAGGGAGCAGGCTGCGTGGGTCCTCAGGGGCCACCCCAGTGCCTTTGGGTTTTACCCTGAGTGAAATGGGGCCCTTTGGGGAGTTAGGAGCTGAGGCCTCACCCCTAGCGTCCATCTTCCCAGGGTCATTGTGGCCGCTGAGCAGAGAACAGACTGTAGGGGGCACAGGTGGACGCCAGGAGACCAGGTGGAAGGCTGCACACCAAGTAGGGTGAGAGAAAAGCGAGGCTCCACTGGATGGTCAGAGAACAGATGAACGCCGGGACCTACCTGCGTGGCCCTCTGAGATTTCTTTTCTCACTCCAGAGCTAGGTGGCTCCATTCCTGGGGCAGGGACAGTTGGCTCTCCCTTGCCACGCACCCGGCGCGTTCCTCGTCCACCTCACCAACTCCACGCTGGCGTCCTGGCTGGTCCTCTAGTTCACTGCGGATGCCTCTGCTCTCCCTGCGGTTCCTCCTCATCATTCAGGGCTCAGCTCAAATGTCACCCCTTCAGAGAGGCCTCCCCCAACCAGAGCCTCAAGGGGCCCCTTCTTCTTTGAGGTCGATATTACCCAATTTTAGTCGCTTCTTCGTATTAGTCACTGTCTGAAAGGATGCCTCTATTTCCTCCCTCCAGCTTGGTCGCATGGTGTTCCCTGTGCCCAGGGCAGTACAGAGAGGAGGACAGCTCGTTTCACACCTGCTACAACCAGCCAGAGGTCTGTGTCTTGCTCCTTAAACTTGAGGAAAGGGGACAATAGCATAGACTCTGGTGCTGGGTAAACTGGATTCATTTGCTCGCTATCTGACCTTGGGCCATTTTACCTCTTTAAGCCTCAGTTTTACCATTTGTAAAATGGGGATAATAGCTGTATGTACCTCACCAAGTAGTGAGTGAGTGACAGAGTGCATATGAAGTGCTTAATCCAGTGCCAGGGACTATTGTAATCATAATCATTAACAGCTGCCTATTTACACCATTCTCATTCTCCTATTGTCTAGTTTTCTCTCAGATGTTCTGAACACATTGCCCTTGAACACTCGAGATCAGTGCTATCTGATAGAACTTTCTTTGATCGTTGAAATGCTCTATGTCTGAGCTGTCCCAACAGTAGCCACTAGCTGCATCCGGCTACTGAGCACTGGATGTGTGGTCACTATGACTAAAGAGCTGATTTTTACATTGTATTTTATTTCAATTAAGTTTACATCTAAACAGCCACATGTGGTTAGTAGCTCCCATGTTGAATGGGGAAGCTCTAGAAACTAGGAGCGATGGGAAGAAAAAAACATTTCCTTTAGTGCAAAACATTTGGGAGGATTTTAAATAAATGCAGTATTTTTTAAAGGGTGATTTACAGATCTAAATTTGCTGTATCCAATTTGGAATACAAGAATATATTATATAGACTTTGATTTGCTTGTAAAATGTTGGGATGTTTAAATATATGAAAATCGTTAGCAAAAAGACACATTTTCTTCTTCACTTTCTTTCTGGTGCTCCACTTTCTCAACGCTGGGCACTCAGCTCCCTTCAAGTTCTTCCTTTTTCTCTCTGGGGCCTCGTTCCCTGGCTAGAGCTGAGAGCAGCCTCAGTGGACAGAGGGATGATGGGGGAGAAAACGGCCTTGGTTCATTTCTCTTCTGTTGTCCAATGACACCTGCGCTGTTTCAGGACCAGGATGGAGCTCCCACTTTGGTTGCTCATTAGGCTCGGGCAATACAAAACAAAGCAGGACAACCCAGCTGGAAAATCCTGCTGTCTTTCAGCTGGGCGGTGCCTGAGAGATTGTCTGGTCCAATCAATCCTTTCATTTATGAATAGGATATAAAAACCCGGGGGTTGGGGTGGGTGACTTCCCTGAAACCCGGGACTCTGGCCCTTATCACTGTCCTTGTCCTATGACTTACAGTGGATGGTCCACATATTTCTTCAATATTTTTTCTTAAAAACAAATGCAATTAAAGCTCAGCTACACTAAACCAAACCACACTTTTAGGTTTTGTTTTCCTATTCCTGAGTCTTTTACACAAATATCAGTAAACATTTTTGGTCTTGATGCATAGGAAAAAGTACTAAAGACATTTGGGGAATCTGGGTGAAAAATACAGTGTATTCTTGTATTATTCTTACAGTATCTTTGTAAGTCTGAAATTATTTAAAATAAATCATTTTTTAAAACTAAACTTTTACAAAGTCCTAAAAAGAAAAAATATGAACAGAATTTTAAAATGCAAATGAAATTTTTTCTGCTTTGGTAAAAATAATCCATATCTATATGGAGAGAGGTGTTACTTAACAAGAGATTGTTCTCAGAGTAGGTATAGTTGAGGAAGAGCTGGGCTTTTTAAGCATCTGCTGATTTAAGGATTCAGCAAATGCTGGCTGAGTCCCTCCAATAGAGGGCGCTGCAACATTACGAAGACTACATTACGTCTCGGGCTTAGGGTAGCATTACTTAAAGTGGATTCTCATGCGGTAACAAACAGAACAGAGGCACTGAGAATCTTAGAACTGAATAGTATCTACAATACATCCCATTCTACAGATGAGCAAACTGAGACTCAAAGAGGGAAAACAACTTGTCCTAAGTCATAGCCACAAGCAGCACAACTGTCTTGCAAATAATAACCACAGTGATCATTCATAGTTTCCTTTATACCAGGTGACTGTAGATACTAAGCACTTCATATACATTACCTATTTAATCACACCTTCCTTCCCCTTCCCCCCCAAATCTGAAGCCCAGGCTCAAAGAAATGTCACTTATCACTAATAAGTGAGGTTCTGGCTGTTCTCATAGCTAGTGTGCCATTGTGTCCTACAGTTTTGCTGAGGTACCTACCTTTAAAGAATTGATCACCTAATCAGGAAGACAGAACACAGCCATCCAAGGGGGAAATTTATCTCAGAGCCTAACGATGGATACATACACACAAGGAAGCAGAGAGGCAATGAAGGAAGATTCCTGAGACTGAAGAAAGCAGGGAAGGAAGGTGCCATGAAAATGGGTAGGTTTGGGCTAGGGAGTAACAAGAAAGCAGACACTAGCGAGTTGAGAGGAAACAGGAGAGGAAGCATAGTCTTCCTGGGTAGGGCAACGAATCTCAAATCTTTTCTCCTATCCCATGGCAACGTCTAATGACTCCATCAGCTAGCCTTGTTAGCTTTACTTCCAGAAACATCCATGATCCCTCCGCTTCTCTCAATGACTCCATCAGCTAGCCTTGTTAGCTTTACTTCCAGAAACATCCATGATCCCTCCGCTTCTCTCCAGCTGCACTGCCAACCCCTAGCTCAAGCCACATCGCCCCTCACTCCAACTCTTCAAAAGCCTCCAAAATGATCACCTTGCTCCTTTTCTTATACTTCCCACAATTCACTCTCCATACAACAGCCAGGGTCATCTTTGGAAAACATACATCAGAGCATGTCACCCTCCCACGGACATCTAATCGCTGCCCAGGCACTTGGTATAAAATCCAAACTCCCCACCGGGGCTCAGCCTGAGCTGGCCCCTGCCTACCTCCCTGACCTGGTCACCTACCAACCCCTTCCTGGCCCAAGTTGCTTGGGCCATACTGGCTGTCTTTCCTCCCTGAGGACACATGAAGCTTTGTGGCTACCCTAGAGCTTTGCATTTACTGTTCCTTTTGTCTAGAGCACACCGAGATCTCTGCGTGACTACCCCTTTCTCACCCAGGCCTTCCCTAGAGGTGGCCCCGCAGAGAGGCCTAGATGTGAGGCAGTCCCCTTGCCTTTCCATCCCCGCATCCTGCTTTGTTTGTGACATTGGATGTACCACTGCAGTCTGAGCGCAACAGTGATGGTGTATATTCATAACTCCCTGAACCCATCTGGTTTGCTTGTTTGTTTGTTTATTGCCCATCTTTTCCTTTCTAGAATGTACATTTCACGAGGACAGGAACTCATTTATCACAGCAAACCCTGCAGCTGGGAATGCCTGGCACATAGTAGGCATGTGATACATAATTATTGGATAAATGAATGGAATGAATGTGTCAAATCGATTGAAGCAGAGAATTCTGGTGCAACAGAGCAAGGTGGCCGGGGAGACAGACATATTTGAAAGGGTTAGGACAAGGCTGAGAAGGGCCTCAAGTCGCAGGCTAAATCCTCCACCTACATTCTGTAGGCAGTAGGGAGCCACTGAAGGTTTTGATGTCCTGAAAGCAAGGCCTGTTCATTTAGGTTCCAAGTAGTAAGTGAAATAGATCGGAAGAGAAGGCCTAGAGATAGGCAGTCAAGTTAGGAGACAGGTGGAAGCCCCAAGAAATGCAGAGTGATTTTTAAAGAAAACTGAATAAATTGCCTGCTTTGACCATATAGCAACAGCTACCACAACTCATTGTGTGGAACTTACCGTGGGGTTTGTCGGAGCGTCTCACCCGACCCGGCCGCAATGTGCCCCTGCAGAGTGAGCTCTGAAAGACATTTGGAAATGGAATCGGAAAGACCGAGGTTTCAGCTCACCCTGATGTACAATTATGGTTTGCGGGTAACGACATTTGAGCCCGTCTGTAAGGGTTAACAATCAGGTGCGTTACAGGACTTAAGAATTTAAATATCCTAGTCCCAGAGTTCACCTCCTTATACAGGTAAGGGCCGGGGAGGCAGAGGAGGGCAGCGACGCCTCGGGCGGGAGGCCAGGGGAGCTGCTCGCGTCTCCCAGAAGCGCTTCGTCGTCGCTCCGCGTTGGGCTTCTTCGCCTAGAAAGCGCAGAGACTGGGTCTTCGGCGCAAGGTCAAGTAAATATCGAAAGAGGGCTTTGCAAACTGTGAAATGGGGGGAGGGGGGGGTCACGTGCTATTTTATTATTATTTGGCCATAACTGCCAGCTTGGCTTTCGCTCAGGCCCAGATCCACTCTTTCAGCAAACTTTTATTTAGTGCCTAAAACGCAGGCCCTGGTCGGGGCCCTGGCGACGAGAGACACCGCAGCGGGCACAGCCCCTCGTCCTCTCGGTGGTGCTTACATCCTGGGGTGCCTGGAAGTGTCCGTGCGCACGCGCGCACCTTCTTGCGTGTTCTGGGGCGACAGGCACTGTGTGTGTCCAGTGGTGACAGGCACTACGGAGTAAAGCAGAAAAGAGGAAAGAGGAGTTGCTAGAGGTGGGAGAGGGGCTGGAATTGAAAATGGCGGGGATAAGGGGGGCTAAGGGAGCCTCTCGGAGAAAGGGACCCAGATCTTGGCCTGCCCCTAGCACTCATAGGGGACTGATACTTTTTTTAAAGAAATTTAAAGAAATATATTTGCTCTTGGGCAGCAGAGCGTCAAGGGAAAGGCTGATTTTGCCAGGGCGCGCGGCTGAAACCGTGGTTAGGAGTGTCGCCGGCGAAACGGAACCCTGGTCCTCAGCACCCTCACACCATCAGATGCAACTTCTTGCTTCCTTCTCACAAACAAAAGAAGAAGAAATCACCAGGGTTTAGCAGAAATAATTTGCATAAAGGTTTCTCCTAACATTTCCTTTGAGTAGTTTGGGAAAGGGGCAGGAAGTGATGCGGGGCTGAGCCCTACTGGGTGCTAAAGCGCAGCACTAGGCGCCTACACACCCCCTTGCAAGACACCCTCCCCGCAGCGCTAGGAGGGAGATAATGTTTCGTTTTGTAGGTGAAACTGCCCACGTGACTTGCCCAGCGCCAGCACAGCAGGGAGGCGCCCAGAGATTGACGCCCAGGTCAGCCTGGCTCCGCCCCCTGAGCGTCCTCTGCGCAGCCCCTTCCCCGAGCTCGGGGCGCTATTTTTATTTTTAAAGGCATTGTATGTTATTTCTATTTTTTATTTTTTATTGTTCGAGTACCGTTGTCTCCCTTTTCTCCCCACCACTGACCCCTCCCTGCCCACCCCCACCTCCTACCCTCGATCCTAACCCCCCTTTGGCTTTGTCCATGGGTCCTTCATACATGGTCCTTCATGAGCCCTTCCCCTTCTTTCCCACATTATCCCCCTTCCCCTCCCCTCTGGTCACTGTCAGTTTCTTCTTCATTTCCATGTCTCTGGTTATATTTTGCTCGCTTGTTTGTTTTGTTGATTAGGTTCCACTTATAAGTGAGATCATATGATATTTGTCTTTCACCGCCTGGCTTATTTCACTTAGCATAATGCTCTCCAGATCCATCCATGTTGTCGCGAAGGGTAGGAGCTCCTTCTTTCTTTTTGTAGCATAGTATTCCACTGTGTAAATGTGCTATAGTTTTTTGATCCACTCATTTACCGATGGGCGCCTAGGTTGCCTCCAGCACTTGGCTATTGTAAATTGTGCTGCTATGAATATTGGGGTGCACAGGTTCTTTTGAATTGGTGTTTTGGATTCTTAGGGTATAATCCCAGCAGTGGAATTGCTGGGTCAAAAGGCAGTTCCTGAGAGCTGGAGGTTTTAAAAGCCGCTACTGAAACCTTTCCCAGAAGGAATCTGGAAATTATATAAGCCAACTCCTTCATTTTAGCGATCAGATAAGCTAACAATATGAATGCGGGCCTACCAGCAACATGTGTGCAATGGATGCTGGTTCCTGGTCTTTGTAGTTTAGAAAACAGGTTTAGAGAGATGCCCAAGGCACTTGCCTGAGGTCACACAGCAGGTTAGCTGCAAACACACCCTAAGGTCGCCTCCGGACATCTGGCTCTTTCACTGGCTTCTGAGCCAGTTCAGGTTCAGAGTTAAAGGCTGTAGTAGAGTCAATGACAAAGAGAAATAGGGAGAACTCGGCCTACGGAGGCCCTAGTGTCTTTACAAGACCCCGTGGGCAGGAGGAAGGAGAAAGAACCCTAACCCCCTCTTTGTCCTAGGTAGGGAGGGAGGGGGGTGCAAGAGCAAACCTCTCCGGGTCGCTTTTATTCAGATTTACAGCCAGGCAGTATTTACTCCGCCCTCCTAGGTGTTCAGTCCCAGCCCCCCAGGCCCTGGCAGGTTAGTGCAGGACGGACAAGCAAAGAGACACTGGATGCTGTGCTTGAAGTGCTACCTCTGGCTCAGCCCCAGAAAAAAGGGGTGGGGCGGTGCCATCAAGGCCACTGGAGCGGGCAGGTACTTCCTGTGGTGTCTTCACAGGGTTGTGTTTCTGGCAGAAATTCCCTGAAAGCATCTGCTCCTGTGTTTCTCAATGAGCAGTTATCTTATAAGGCTTCTGTAAAAATGATTATCACAGGGGAATGACACGGTGGGCTGGGGCGGGGGGCCAATAGCAGGGAGCAACCGTGAGCCAGTGGGCGATGCTGAAGTCACTACTGAGGTGTGACTCTGCTTATGCCGCATAGGCTGGCATCTGTGGCTGCATCGGACTGGCTTCCCCAAGTGCTTTGTTTTGGGAAACAGGCTGGTGGTGGGCATGGAGGGCTGCTGGGTGGGCTGTTGTCTTGGTTCCACATCCATGGGGTGAATCTGAATAACAGTATTAATGGCAATAGCAAATATATAATAGACCTCCGTACAGGTGCTGGGAAGCTGCAGTGTGTGTGTGTGTCCTACTGAGTGCCTGGCCTGAGGGGCTAAAGCTTGGGGGAGGAGCTTAATCAGGAGGAGGCTTGGCTCCCATTTATTCTCCCCAGTACCCAATCAGGTCCCTTGATTTTTCTTCCCATTTCACAGGTGAGAAGACAGAGGCTCAGGGAACTTGGAGTGTCCACAGCCAGAGAAGCTTAGAAGTCAAGCCTGTCCAGGCTCCATTTCCCCATCTATACATTGAGGGGGGGCGGGTGTGTGTGTGAGATGGGGACTCAATTTCTTCCTCTGCTTTAATGAGAAAACGTCATGGAGGGGGAGGGAACGCAGGGAGGGGTGCTGGCAATCTTCGGTTCCAGGAGTTCAAGGCTCCCAACTTTTGGAGCTGTCTCTCTTCGGGAAATTCACCAGGATGGGCCTTCATACAAACATGAGGCCAAGTCCCCACCCATTGTCCTTGGGGAGGAGACTGGGGCCACCCCAATCCCCACAAAGAGGCAGGCTGCATTGAAAGTTCTCTTTCATGATGCCTCTTGTTAACGGACCCTTGAGGAGTTGGGAAGTACAGAACAATCTTCCTGGAGAGGGTAGTGCCTCCCTGGGAGGTTATCGAAGATCCAGTCATGGAGACCAGGAGGGTTCCTTGGGCCCCCACTAACTGCCTGGTCTGATTTTGAGAATACACTGGCCAGTTGCCTTCAGCTGAACTTTGGGGAGTGAGAAGGACAGCAAAGCAGCCCAAAAAAGACCAGAACTGACTGATAGCCCTGTGAAGCCCCGCTGGGGTCCTGCTGTCAGGGACCCCTAGGTTCGGGGTCATATTCATATTTGGATATTTTAAAATCAGAATGGTCAAGTGAGTGATAATTTTACAGTTAGAGTCCGGAGTCAGGGAAATGCAGCTTAGAGGTGTGTTTGGCTGTAGAGGTTATCTTCTAATTTGAATTTAAATGCCTTTAGGTGAGGATTGCATTTCAAATCCCTTGGTTCTCACCACTCCCTAATGGCCCATCTGATTAGCAGGTTTCCATACCTGCCACCTGCCTAGCTCATGTGGCTCACAGAGTTTCCCACCCCAGCAGCAGAGGTCCCCAAGCTTTGGGAATCTATTTATTCAAGTGTCAATGAACCAAAGGCAGGTTTGCTGAAAGTGGTGTGGTATGTAGCTTTGAACCTTTCTCTGATTCTTACTGTAATGGAATGAATAAGATCCACCACTTTACTGCTGATCTTTACCGGTAACCTTTATTGATGACAATGATAACTGGTGATAAATAATGTTGAATAAGCTGACATTCATTTCCCTTCATTCCACAAATGTTTTTTGAGACCTGCTACATGTGGCACTTTTTTAAGCCTGGGGAGTACAGCAGTGACCGAGGCAGACAAAGCTGGAACTTGAATTCCAGTGGGGGTGGAGGGAGACACACAAGAGAGAAGATGCAAGATCAAAATAAATACTCTATTAGACGATGATAAGTACTATGGAGAAAAATTGGGGGAGAGAGTAAGAAGTGCTGGGGTGGAGGGGAAGAAAGGTTATGGAAATGAGGTGGCCTTTGAAGCCTTCACCAGGAAAATGAATATTTAGTGAAGATCTGAATTAAGTGTGGAAGGTGGCCGCCGGGGGCAGAGACATTCTAGGCAGAGAAAATAGCACACGCAAAGGCCCTGAGGTGGGACCAGGCCCAGCCTGTTAGAGAAGCCCTGTCAACACACCACGCACTGTTGTAAGCCCTTGCCCCCTTGTGAGGGAGGTACTGCTGTTGTTCCCATTTACAGATGGGCAAACTGGGGCCAGGGACTATGAGAAACTTGGTCGAAAAAGAGGCAGGCAGGCAGGCAGGCAGGCAGGCGGACACCAGAGTTCCTGCTCTAAGCTGCTGTTGTGTTCGAGAAATGACTTCACAGGCCTGTGTAGACCCAGACACAGAGGATTTGCACCTCTAGCTCTAAGCAGGCTTCCCAGGCCTGGAGGAAAACCCTGGGTGTGGCGGTAGGGGAGGGAGTGACTCAGGCCTTGGCTGACTTCCTGCTGAGTCACTGCTGATGGGCCTAGAAGGGAGGCACTTGGGCTTCCCCTCCTCACCCTGGCAGGTTCTTGCTTTTTGGAGGAGATGCCTGGTGACAGGCCTTAACTGCATCCTGGTGGCGGATGAATCCGCCTGACTTTCCCAACAGGTCTGTTGTGAAATTGTGGGTGGGCTCCCTTTCTTGCAGGGACCCCCCCCAGCCGGCAAGAGGGAGCAGCCCTGGAGGTTGACTTTCCCAAGCCAGTCTTGCACCCTCCAACATGTCCTGGGTGGACACGGTCTGTCCCTTCTCAGGCTGCCCATCTGTCATCCTGGGTGAACTGTTCAGGCATAGCGGTGTGCTTGGCATGCCCCTGCAAAGGAGAACAAGAAGCAGAGGGCAGCCACACGCATGCCCCTGGGCCTCATGGTGCTCGCCCTCTTGATATATTCCTTTATATTCATTCACAAATACAGCAAGGAAGGAATGGGTGAATACCATAATGTGTATACCAAGTTTGTTCAGATTTCAAAACAGGGGTTACTGAATAAGGACAACGGACATGTATTGAACCCTCACTACATGCCAGGTAATATTCTAAGCACTTAGCATGTTTTCTTCCATTTCCATAACTCTCACAACACTTATTCATCGAGGTACTTCCCTTTTTACAGATCAGGAAATGGAGACTCAGAGAGGTCAGAGCTAGGAAAGGTCAGAAAGGACAGAGGAAGCAAAATCCTGGCGTCAGGAACGTGCAGGCTGGACTTAGGGAGCTGTGAGGGGCTGGAGCAAGAGACGGGGGAGTTACAGTGAGAGGTGAAGCCGGAGGGGGCAGGGAGACCGGACTCTGATGCTGGACTTGAGCTCATGGTGGTCGGAAACCAATAAAGGGTTTTCAGCATGTTCCTCCTTGGGTTGGAGCTTTGTTGCTTTGGTTTAGGATCACCTAAGCCAAAAACAGTAGGAGGGATTCAGACTCTTTGTGGTGAGAAGACATCTCACTTGCTCCTTGCTCACCAAGACTTTCTGAATTTTTTGAACTACTTCTCCAGAATATGCTTAGAAAAGAACTGTGTGTTCCAGGAAATGTGCTGACAGGTGCTGCCTTCAGCTGACTGGCCCTCTCCTTTTGGGCCACGCCCACTTCCCCTGATTCACCTTTCCTGACATTCACCTGCTTGCTTACCGGTTCAAATGTGGGCATTAGTTGTATCTGGATAGCTAGCATTTCCACTTCTTTGCAAAACTTCTCCTCCCTGTTTTTTAAAAATTTTTTTTAAATCCTCACCAGAGAACATTTTTTCATTGCTTTTAGAGAGAGGAGGGAGGAAGGGAGAGAGAGAAACATTGATGTGAGAGAGAATAAACATTGATTGGTTGCCTCCCATACACACTGGGACCAGGGATTAAACCCACAACTTTGGTACGTGCCCTGATGCGGAATTGAACCTGCAACCTTTGGGTTACAGGACAACGCTCCAACCCACTTAGCCACACCATCCAGGGATCTCCTCCCTGTTTTTATTATGTGATCTGGTGAGGTGGCTTCATAAACTCCTCCTTATGGTAACACCATAAAATCCCAATTTTTTTCTTTTTTCTTTTTTTCCAGGAACATAACTTATTTTTATTGTTGTTCAAGCAAACCTGTCTCCACTTTCCCCCAACCACTGTCCCCCACCCCATCCACCCCCCCACCCTCAATCCTACCCCACTTTGGCTTTGTCCATGGGTCCTTTATACATGTTCCTTGATGACCCTTCCTTTCTTTCTCATGTTATCCCCCTTCCCCCTCCTCTTTGGTTACTGTCAGTTTGTTCTTTATTTCAATGTCTCTGGTTATATTTTGCTCGCTTGTTTGTTTTGTTGATTAGGTTCCACTTATAGGTGAGATCATATGCCATTTGTCTTTCACCGCCTGGCTTATTTCACTTAGCATAATGCTCTCCAGATCCATCCATGTTGTTGCGAAGGGTAGGAGCTCCTTCTTTCTTTTTGTAGCATAGTGTTCCACTGTGTAAATGTGCTATAGTTTTTTGATCCACTCATTTACCGATGGGCGCCTAGGTTGCCTCCAGCACTTGGCTATTGTAAATTGTGCTGCTATAAATATTGGGGTGCACAGGTTCTTTTGAATTGGTGTGTCAGGGTTCTTAGGGTATAATCCCAGCAGTGGAATTGCTGGATCAAAAGGCAGTTCCATTTTTAGCTTTTTGAGGAAATTCCATGCTGTTTTCTACAGTGGCTGCACTAGTCTGCATTCTCACCAACATTGTACTAGGGTTCCCTTTTCTCCACAGCCTCACCAGCACTTCTTGTTTGTTGATGTGTTTATGATGGCCATTCTGACTGGTGTGAAGTGGTATTTCACTGTGGTTTTAATTTGCGTCTCTCTGATGGCAACTGATGCTGAGTATCCTTTCATATGTCTCTGGGTTCTCTGTATGTCCTCCTTGGAGAAGTGCCTTTTCAGGTCCTTTGCCCATTTTTCAATTGGGTTGTTTGTCTTCCTGGAGTGGAGTTGTGCGAGTTCTTTATAAATTTTGGAGACCAAACCCTTGTCCAGGTTATCATTGGCAAATATATTTTCCTATATGGTTGGTTCCCTTTTCATTTTGCTGATGTTTTCTTTAGCCGTGCAGAAGCTTTTTCTTTTGATGAAGTCCTTTTTAGAGATTTGTTTATTCTTTCCTTTATTTCCCTTGCTCTAGGGGACATATTGGTGAAAATATTGCTGCATGGAATATCTGATATTTTCCTGCCCGTGTTCTCCTCTATGACTTTTATGGCATCATGACTTATATTTAGGTCCTTTATCCATCTTGAGTTCACTTTGGTATATGGCGTAAGTTGGAGGTTGAGTTTCTTTCTTTGTTTCCTTTTCCTTTTGCATGTAGCTGTCTAGATCTCCCAACACCATTTGTTGAAGAGGCTATTTTTACTCTATTTTATGCTCCTGCCCCCTTGGTCAAATATTAATTGACCATAGATACATGGGTTTATTTCTGGGCTTTCTATTCTGTTTCATTGATCTATGTGTCTGTTCTTATGCCAGTACCGGATTGTTTTGATTACAGTGACCTTGTAATATAGTTTGATATCAGGTACTGTAATCCCTCCTACTTTGTTCTTCTTTCTCAAAATTGCTGAGGCTATTCAGGGTCATTTGTAGTTCCATATAAATTTTTGAAATGTTTGTTCTATATCTGTGAAATATGTCACTGGTATTTTAATAAGGATTGCAGTGAATCTATGAATTGCCTTGGGTAGTATGGACATTTTGATGATGTTAATTTTTCCAATCCATGAACATGGTATATGTTTCCATTTGTTTGTGTCTTCCTTGATTTCTTTTTTCAGTGTTGTGTAGTTTTCTGAGTACATGTCTTTTACCTCCTTGGTTAAGTTTATTCCTAGGTACTTTACCTTTCTTGTTGCTATAGCAAATGGTATTTTTTTTTCTTAATTTTTTTTTCTGCTATTTCATTGTTGGTGTACAAAAATGCCTTCTATCTCTGAATATTGACTTTGTATCCCACTGTTTTGCCAAAGTCACTTATTAGGTTGAGTAGTGTTTTGGTAGTGTCTTCAGGGAAGAAACCCCAATTTTGTTCAGGGTGAGCACATGGCTGCTGCAGACAATGGGCCATGATACGTCTAAGCCAACAACAAACCTGTTTCCCACTTTGCCAGCCTCCCTTGTAGCTCGGGGTATCCGTGGGACCCCGTTTTTGCCAATAAGGCAGAACGGGAAGTCTGCTCCAGGGTTTTGAGAAAGCTGTTGATTTTTCTGTTAAAAGGGAACAGTCCCAGCTTCCTCCTCCGACAAGCCTTGGCCCCTGCCCCCAGCTTTGACAGTCATGATGTCGCTCCCTGCAGCTGGAAGGAGGTCAAACTGGGGGTTGTCAGCAGCCATTGTTTGGAGAATGCCTGCTTTCTGAGGAGAGAGTATAAGCAAACAGAGAAAGAAACAGGACAGGGAGAGAGACAAAGAGAAAAGTTGAGACCTTATTTGAGTGTTAGGATTCCTCCAGGAAACTAGCACACCCCTGAATTCCAAGTTATGTGAGCGATACATGCCTTTCTTTGTTCTTTATGCTTGTTTGAGATGGGTTTCTATGATTTGCAACCCAAAGGCCCAGGTCTCCCATCGTGATGGTGAATGTCTAGCAGGGCTCCCAGCCTTCCTCTGCCTGGAACACCGGTCACCTTGACTGACAGCGAGGATATGTGTGAGGGCTCCAGTCACACATCCTCTTCCTGCCCCGCCTACCGCACAGCCCCTCCCCCTCACAGACACACCCCTCCATCTCTTCCCTGCTGGTCAGAAACTGGCCCGAGGGAATAAGGAATGAGGAAACCCAGCAGTGTCACCACAGACCAAGACCACTTCAACGTCACAGTGTCCTCAGAAGTCCCTCACAACACCCTTATTTGAGAAACCCTGGGGTTAAGAAATGGGAGTCAAAGAAAAGCAAGTATGGTGGGCAGGGGTGGGGCCGTCCGGGGTCTGCGTGGTCTGGGAGAGGCCTTAGCGATTATGCACTCATTACCTCATACATTGGTTCACAGGACACATGTTTTTAACCATTTTTAAAGTTATCAACTGAGATATAACTGACATATAACATCGTATTAGTCTCAATGAACAACATGATTTGATATTTGTATATGTTGCAAAATAATCACCAAAATAAGTCTAGTTAAAAGGCATCACCTCACAGAGTTATATTTTTTTTTCTTGTGGTGAGAATTTTTAAGACCTACTCTCTTAGCAACTTTCAAACATACAATACAATATTATTAACTATAATCACCATGCTGTATGTTATGTCCCATGAGTTGTTGAGGTTGTTTTTTTTAATAACTGGAAGTTCATACCTTTTGACCCCCATTCACCCACTTTTTCTCCGACCTCTTGCCCCTGGCAACCACCAATATGTTCTCCACACAACACATTTTTGTTGAACATCTACTTTGTGCCAGACTCTAAAATGGTCCCTGCCTTCTTTACATAGATGAGGAAATGAGAAGCACGTGAAAAATATAAAAAAAAGAAACTGACTATTGAGTCACCATTTTCTTTCCAGCTTCTCAAAGAGGAATGACTTTAAAATGAAACAGATGAGCCCTGGCCAGTATGTCTCAGTCGGTTGGAGTGTCATCCTTATGCTAAAAGGTTGGGGTTTGTTTCATGACAGTGCACATACCTAGGTTGCAGGTTCGATCCCAGGCGAGGTGTGTTTAGAAGGCAACCAATTGATGTTTCTCCTTTCTCTCTCATATCAATGTTTCTTCCTCTCTTTCTCTCTATCTAAAATCAATAAACATATCTTTAGGTAAGGATTACAAAAATTAAAATAAAACACATGAAATCCAGATTGGCAATGACAGAGCCTTACTATTAGGTGGGTTTTGGATGTTAAAATGGGGTGTCACATTGGGTTTAGAATCTCATTTCTCAGAAACTTTCAGGAATGAAGACCTAACCCACAGACTTATCTTTAATTGGCAGCCCCATGGGGTAAAAGCAAGGGCTTCTGAGTGAACAGTCTTAGGTTTGCATCCTGATTCCTTTCTTTAAATGTGTGGGCTTAGACAAACTGATAAACCTGAGTTTCTGTTTCCTTAGAGTTCTGGTGAGCATTGTATGAAGATAGTAATATTATGTAATACTATTTGAGGGCTTACTATATGCTGGTTCTGATATAAGCTTTATAGTATACTAACTCATTTAATACTCACAGCAAATGAAGAGTCAAGTACCTCGTTGGTCAGTTGCAGAGCCTATCTTTGAACTCAGGATGCCTGGCCCCAGAGCCTGTGCTTGTAATCAGTTCGCTTCCTGCTGTACTTATTGGCAAAATGCAGATACCTCCCCATTTTAATCACCAGGGAGGATAATGAAGGGGCAAGAGGCATGGGCTCTGTGCCCAGAGAGCTATAGTTCATATCCCAGATTTGATCACCCATTAGCTATTTGACTTGAATTATTATGTGCAAGTCATTTAACTTCTTTATTCCTGTCTTGATTTCCTCATCTGTAAGTGGAACTGATGATAATGTTCTTAGGGTTCTTATGAGAATTGAGTTGATACATAAAGTTAGAATCAAACCTGGTAAGTGCTCACTAAATATGGCCGACTGTTACCTTTCAGGTCTCCTTGTTTCCTAGGAAGGTCTCCCCTACCAACCTGAGTCGTGTTCCTCCCTGTTACTCAGCCTCGTGGAACTCTATTCCCTTTCCATACAGCATGTAAGACAATTTGCGATCATATATAAGAGTAACCACTTCACAGAGTTGTTACGATGATTCAGTGAGATAACTCATAGAGCTTGG
Source organism: Pteronotus mesoamericanus (assembly GCF_021234165.1). NCBI lineage: Eukaryota > Metazoa > Chordata > Mammalia > Chiroptera > Mormoopidae > Pteronotus > Pteronotus mesoamericanus. Next base: position 544,721 of record NW_026555299.1, on the reverse strand, counting down.
CACATGTTTGGCTCTTAGGAAGTGCAAGTTGTTTTTATTACTATTATTACGCCTCCTCCTCCTCCTCTTCACACTGGATATCTTCCTTGGTTAAAAATCACTGACATAATCTGCATGTTGATAATTTCACCAAATTGAAGGCACCCATCCATTGTACCCCACACCTTTACTGATGCATTTCTGAAACACAGGAAACCATGACACAAAGCTTTCCTATCACTTAAAATTCTCATTCGATGAATATCAAAAGAGCTCTCTTAAGACTTATTTAGACATAGACTCTTAGCACACATCGAGCTGCTCTGTGTCCTGGCTTTGTTCGGCATACAACTTTTCATTTCAGGACCCGGTCGGCATGGAATCTCTTTGAAGACATCGTGAGTGGTGATTAAACCCAACACCTGTCGTGCTGATAATGCACGACCTTCAAGGAACAGGATGACAGATGGAGAGATGGGGCCAAAGTTGGGCGCGCGCCGTTGATGGCACCTACCTCACGGCTGTCTCCTGGCTGTCAGCAATATCAGGTGCCATCAACACATGGCATTATTTCAGAGGTGGAAAAATATCAAAACACTTATGCATTTGATGAAAGACACTATTAAAATGTAAATGTTTCCCCTAATGGTTGTATGGTTTCTTATTGGGTTTTCCAAAAGCCACTGCGGTTTAAATCAATCCTGTTTAGGTTTTCCTTCTAAGTAATGACTTCACCTTTAACATTGAGCTTTGTGTTGGTTAAAGCAATGGTAGCTGCTGTAAAAGATAAACCATAAAACCACCCCAGTTATCACCATAAAGCTTTATCTCTTGCTTGTGGAAAGTCCTAATTAGGTGTTCTTCATTGGTAGCAAGCACTTTGACCCACATAGTCATTCAGGGCCCAAATACACAGATTTTTGCCAGCTTCAATAGGCCATTTAAAGGGTTGCCTTGGGCCTGTAGACATAGAAGTTTCTATGGGCTGAACCTGGAGGTGGCTCACACAGCACACTTTTCTCAGATTCCACAGTCAACACTTGATCACATGGCCACATCTAACAACAAGGGAGGCTGGGAAATGTCCTCTAGCATGTCTACAGGAAGAAGAAGAACTGAATTTGGTAACCACATATGAACTTCTGTTCCAAGCTTTCCAGGGAATCAAAGCACTGTGATGCGCAGGCTGGATAAGCGAATTCATTTCATCCTCACAGCAACCTGGCAAATGGGCATTACCTTCCCTTTACAGGTGAGGAATCAGGCTCAAAGAGGTGGAACGGCCTGCCCAAGGTTGCATTGCTCCACAGTCATGGAGCCAGAGTGGAGGTGCTGTCTGCCTGTGTTCTTCCCTTTACACCAACTTGTCTCTGAGTTATACAAGAAAGGTGAGGAGGGAGAGAGACTATAGTCCTTGTTGTACAAAGCTGACTCACACGTAGGTATCCTTTGTTTTTCTCCCAAGGCCAGAGATTTCATGCATAGTCTGTCACCTCTTACCAGTGGACAGAGGGGACCAGTCTACAGCATTTCACCCACAAATAGCCTGGGTTCCTTTTGGCTGGGTCTGGTTAGGATGTATTCTCTTCTGGGTTCATGACAAGAGCAGTCATATTGACAACAGAGATATAACTATAGATACAGAGGTTAAAGTAGTTGAGATGTCAATATGGCTATAGATATGAAAAAGAGACTTAGAGGTAAAGACAACCAAATAGAATGTATACATGCTGATTGAATCCTAGTTTAAACACCCAGCATTGAAAAATATTTTAGGAACAATTGTATATATTTGGGTATGGAAAGAATATTTGGTTACATTAAGGAATTATTGTTAATTTTGTTGAGTATGATAATGGTGTTGTGGCTAAGTAGAATGATGTCCTTAAATTTTAGAGATGTGTATTTAGGGGTGAAATGTCATGATGTGTTTACTTCAAAATATACCCACAACAAAAACAGCAACAGGAAAACAGTTGAAACAAATGAGGCAAAATAATAAGAACTGTTAAATGTCAGTAATAAGTATGAGGGTTAGACCAGGGGTGGACATGGATCCAAGCTGGGCCAGCCGGATTCCTCTGGTGACTGGGATTCCAAATGGACTCGGAGTCCCGCTGTCAGTATGTGAAACAGGTGAGGAAACTGGGAAGCAGTGCAGAGAGATGCAGAGAAGGCAGGAGAGAAGCAGGAGGCAGGTGCGCAGAGACAGCTGGCCTGGCCCTTGGTGGCTTTCCAGCTTTTGGGGCCAGGCCTGGGGGAGACCCTCTGTACTCCTGCTTGGGGGGCTGCAAGACACCCCAGTGGTCTCCTAATAAAGCTCCCCTTCTGCTCAAACTGTCTCTCTAACCTGCAAATGAGCAAACACAAACATTAGCTAAGATGGTGAACAGGGCTGCAGGCCAGTCTCTCTGAGCCTCCGTCTCCCCATCAGTGAGGTGGGAAAACAGAGCTCACATCCAAGGGCATTGAGAGGGCCAAGGTATTCACGTTCACGGGGCGTGGGCTGCTGTCTGTCCTGACTCATCAGAACCTGTGCCTGACAGATAAACTATTTTGAGTATTTTTCCTGACTGTATGTGAAAGAACTTTGTAAACTTTAAAATGGTAGAACATTGTGTGTGTGCATGTGCGTGTACATGCGTGTGTGTATAAGGTCTGGTATCCAGCCATGTAATATGAAGAATAGAGACACTTACTGAAGAAGATACAAGATACAAGAAACACTGTATGCAGGACAATGATGCCTCAGTCCCCTTCAAAGTGTGTACCTTGGGACCTCACACAATTCTTCTACTTGCCATCAGCTCCCCTGTCCTATTTTCCTGAACCTCATCGACAATTTGAAATCTCTTCCCTTTCAAAGGCGATTTTAGTTTTGGAAAAAGCCAGAAGTAGCAAATCTGGGCTGTAGTGGGGCTGAGTCACCTGGGTGATTGGATGTTTTGCCAAAAAACTGCACAAGATGCAATGCATGAGCGGGTGTGCTATTGTGACGAAGCTGCCAATCACCCATTGCCCAGAGCTGCGATTCTCTGAATCATCTGAGCAATTTCTACAGAGGAATGTTCAAGCTTAATGCAAAATTTTAATGCAGATTTTTTGCTCTACTCACTCAGTCATTTTGAATGCAATGGCCACCCAGTACACATGCTCACTCAATGGCATCTGTCCCCATTGACTAGTCCAGTGAAGTCACTCTATTACTGTTCATGCATGCACATTCCAGTCCTCTCTACTTGGCTGACAGGTTAAATTGATGTGCAAAACCATTCTCAATATATTAACAATGGCTGGACTTTTTCTGGACAGACGTCTTGTTATCCACTTCCCATTCCAGTCCCCATTTGACTTTTCCTACAAACTTCTCCTTTAGATAGTCAGTGCCTTTCTCTGGGCCTTCATTTATTTATCAGGAGTTGAATGCATGATGTCTAAGCTCCCTTCCAGCTCAGGGAGTGGAAGGTCCAATTGCCTAGCTGACACCTGCTGTGGGCCAAGTGCACAGAAAACACACCTGCCTCAGGTTGGTGCTGAAGGCCCAGGGCCCTGGAGCCAGGGTCCTCCCAGGTTACAAATGCCAGGCTGAGTTAGGGAGTCTGGTGGGGCCCCTCCGCTGCCCTGCTCTGTTTCCGTTGGTGGTTCTGCATTGCCAATGTCCTGCCTCAGGCACCGTGAGTCTCCAGGGTGTCACCGCATCAGCAGGGATCAGAGTAAGGAAGATCTAGCTTTGCCAGAAAAGCCAAGACCTTGAGCGCACCTGCTGTAGCCTTCCCTGGGCCAGGACCACAGCTGGTCTACAAACTCCTTCTCTGTTCGATTCCTCTGCTTAGGATGATGGCCAAGTCAGAAACAGGCCCAGGAGCGGCCCGGCCCAGCCCAGCCCAGCCCAGCCCAGCCCAGCCCAGCTTGCTTTCCCAGGGCCCAGAGGCTCAAGGCAAAAATGCTTCACATCTATATGTCTTTCATGACTGCAAACGTCTAGGCTGTGGCTAAATCAAGCACACTGATATTTCTCAACAGCCCCGAAATTAATGGAAGTCCGTTGAGAAGGGTGGAGGCCCAGAATGAGGGACATCTTTTCTTCCCTGCCCGGCACATGGAGGAGATGGAACAGAGTCCAAGTCAATCATAGGACAAAACCCTTACTGCTTAAGGACTGCTGATGCCTAGGCCAGCTGTGTCACCCATTTGCATATCACTTAACCTCTCTGAGCCTCTCCGTTTCTTCACCTGCAGAAGGAGCAGGCTGGCCTGGATGGCCTCCGCGGTTCTTTGCCATGCGTTACATTTCACAATTCCCTGAAGCTCAGAATGGTGACCTCGGAGAAGAGGAGTGGCATCTTTCAGCAGAGTGGATGCGAAGCCCACAAAAAATGCCTCATGACCATTTCAGTGATGGAGGAAATGACAGCAACAGAGGAATGAGAATGGAGGGAGGTGAGGAATCCATCTATATGTCCCAGTCTTGAAATAGCTCATTTACTGTGTACGTGCAGGAAATCCAGGAATCTGTGCATCATGCTGCCCTTGGCAAGAGGCTGGAGAACCACATGGGAGACACCCAAGATGGGGAACGAATTCTGCAGGGGGACCTCCTTAGGCGAGGTGCCTGCCCCGGGAAGCCACCACGTAGTGCGTAACACAAGAGACTCTGGGCAGATCTGTGTCTGCCTCCGGGCTCTGCGTCCTGTGTGTCTTTGAGCAAGGTCCTTAAACTGTATGCTCGTCGTTCCCTTAATCATCCAATGGGGATTGTGACAGTGCCTCTGGTACAGGGTGGCGGTCAGAACCAAAGGAGATCAAGCGCACAATGCGTCTTGCACGGAGCCTGGGACAGAGCTGCCAGTAACGGCAGTAGGCGTTAGCACTTAGGTTTTTACTCTCTCTCTATCTTGGATTAGAGTTTTCCAGTGCGTGAAAGGAAACTCTCAAGGTTTAGTCTAGGCCTTTTAGAATTTATTTTGCTTTGTAGAAAAAAAGTCCCACAGACTCAGAACGAGCTTGAGAGGATTTTCTCAAAGCGCGGTTGGAGGACGCTCACGGCACCTGTGAGCTGCATAGCGCAGGTTCCTGAGCTCTGATTCCAATTAGAAATAGAACTCAGATTCTGAGTCTCTGTGTGACTCAGGAGTAAGTGCAGTAACCAAATCTACTGATAGAGGCTGAAAGCCAGGCTCTTAGGCAGCTCGCTGCCTAATAGACATAGGCTAGAAATGTCTCAAACTTGAATGCCTACAGCAATTGACTAGGGATCTTCATAAAATGCAGATTCCAATTTAGTAGGTATATTAAGCAGGGTTCTCAAGAAAAATAGAACCAATAGGATATGTGTGTGTGTATATAATATATGTAATATAGGAGATAGATCTCCTATATTCCATATTACATATAATATAGGAGATATATCATGTATTCAATATTATATTTAAGATAGGAGATATATTACATGTATTATATATACTATAGGAGATATATATTTAATATTATATAATATAGAAGTATATTATATAGGGGGTGCATATATGCATTATATATAATATAGGAGCTATATCATATGTATTCACTATTATATGTAATATAAGAGCTATATGTTATATAGGAGATATATCACATGTAGTATATATAAATTTAAAAAGGCATTGGGTCCTGCAATTACGGAGGTTGAGAAGCCTCCGCATCTGTGACCTTCCAGCTGTAACCCAGCAGAGCTGGCGGTGTAGGTTTCAGTCTGAGTCTGAAGGCCTGAGGAGAGAAGCCCAGGCCAGGAGAATAGAGGCTCCAGCCCACACAGGAAGGGAGAGAGGGAACTCAACCGCCCTCCACCACTTTGTTCCCTGCAGGCCCTCGACAGATTGGGTGAGGCCCCCCACCTTGGGGAGGGGCATCTGCTTTACTCAGGTCACCAATTCAGCTGTGATTCTCTTCCAGAAGCACCCTCACCGATGCATCTGGAAGTCACGTTTAACCAGATAGCAGGGCATCCTGTGGTCCACCTGAGGTGACATGTAAAATTAACCATCACAATAGGTCAATTTCTGGGGTAGGGCCAGAAATTCTGCATTTCTAACAAGGCTTCAGGGGACATTTGTGCTGCTGGTCGGTGGACCACACTTTTACCAACAAGGTTTTAGAGACTCCGCAACTATGCTGATCAAGAGTGCCGTTCACCCAACAATCCTAGCTCTGCGTTCTGGGCTTGTGGTAGGACCGGCCTTCCTAGCCCCTGGTTGTTGGGTGGGGCCATACGGCTAGTTCTGGCTAATGACCTGTGAGTGAGATTAGTGTCACTTCCAGGACAGAGCATTTAACTTCCGGTTTAAGACTCTCCAAAGCTCTTTTCGCCTTTGCCACAGCCATTGGCAATGTTGTAGACAGTGTCTGCTCCAGCAGATGGCTCCTGCCCTCAGCGGATCTGTGAAGCCCAGCCCTCAGCTGATCTGTGGGGACATGGAGTGAGAACAAGACATCCATGTTTGTTCTTTTCAGTCACTGAGTCCTGGGGAGGTGTTTGTTACTACAGAATAACCTAGCCTGTCCTGACCCATGCACTAACCTAACCCCCATTTTACAAAGGGAGAAACTAAGTCCAAGAAGAGTGACTCATCTGTACTCTGACATCTGGGCCACAAAGTCTCAGGGCTCTGAATCCCTGTCTCCTTCTCTTCCTGTCAATCATTAGGCCTCTACCACTTGGGGCTCCTGGAATGGGTGCCTGGCGCTTGGCATGCGTCATTTCCTGTCATCTTCACACAAATGAATGATCATCCCATCCCTTATGAGAGGAAATGGAGGAGGCCAGCACTGTGCAGCAAGTCTATAGGATTTGGACCTACAACCATCTGACCCAAAGCACATATTCTACCCCTTACATCACACTACCTCACACCTGCCAAAAAGGTATTTTAATAATATCTTTTATTACATGGTATTTGCTTTATTCCAGGCAGTATTATCAGTGTTTGAATTATTTTTAATTACTTATAACAATCCTATGAGGTAGATGTTATCATCAAGAATGTCCTCATTTATAGATAATGATATTGGGGCACAGACAACTTAAGTAACTTGTCCAAGGTCACACAGCTAATAAATGGGAGAACTAGGATTTGTACCCAAGCAGCTGACTCCAGAGTCTGTATACTTGTACCCACTACAGTGTATTGCTATGAGCATAGCTCATGCACATATCAGTAGAATATGACATATGCATGTATGTTCATATGCATTCATATACCACTTATATGTCATAACGTAGCTGTATTCCCATATATGATTTTGATTTGCTTATTTAGATTGCAGGGCATTTTCTTCCCTACTGACAAGATTCTACTTCACAATTGTTACAAGTACATTTCTTATCCTAACTCTTACCCAGGTGTTCTATAGAGCCAGCACAATGTGGTTAAGAATTTTTTTGACCTGAAAAAAAAGGAGAACAATTCTTTTCAAACCCAAACAAAATTAATTTATTTTTAACAAGCCTGGAAGGACCCAGCCACTAAGAAGCCCTGGGCCTCTGGGCCTCTTGCTCTCTCTCCCCCTTGTCTTTACACCCCTCAGCCCTTCCTTTGTTCGTGGAGATGTTTCTGCTGCAGGCTTGACCGGCTGTCTCCTGCCCCCTGCCTGCCGCTTCTGGTCTTTGTGCAGAAGTTGTTCTCAGGTCCTGGACAAAAGCCCCTTGTCCCCTAGGTCCCCTCGTCACACATTCCCTGTGCTTCCAGGTGCCCTAAAACCATGGGCCCTGGGTCTGTCTAGCCAGAACATAGAGGTTCTGGGCTCACTGGGAGCTTCACAGCTGTGAGCGCAGAGGTGCATGGACCCATCCCGGTGGGGATCTGACCTTGGGAAAGGGCAGGACGCTGGAGGTTAATGGCTTTGTTTCCATTCTGCGGACCCTGAGCCGGCTACAATAGGCTTCCATTCCTGCACTGAACATCTGTCCGGTGCAATTGTTTCTTTGTAAGTGAAACTTTGTTTTCTATCTTGACACACACAAATTAGGAAAATGCTTAATGTTGCAAATGTTTGGAGAAACAGAAAAGGCATGGCCAAGGTCTACCGGGCTCTGTGCACAGGCAGGTGATTAAGACTCTGTTTAGGGAGGAACTGAGGTCTGGTGGACAAGCATGGAGTTCTAACCACAGCGCAGCTATTAGTCCACAGGAAACATCCTGTTACTATTATAAAGATGAAGTGCTACTTTTCTTTCTTTCTTTCTTTTTTTTTTTTTTTAAATAAAGAACTAAGTCTTCCTTTCCATTCTGATTCAGTTCAAATCTGTGAGGCAGGAAGGTCTCAGGGCAGCCATGCCTGTGACATTAGCTAATCAGACTCCCAAGAAACATTCCATTCTGCTTAGGAGGGCTTTGGAGAATGGTTTGCTCATGGTGGCTTTTAAAATAAACTGAGGGTTGCCAGGCTGAATGGACTCCCTGCGGGGCTGGTGACCCGGTTCCAGGCTGGCGTCCCGCACTCCCGTCTCCTGGTGGGATAGTGGACGTGCCATTAGACAAGGCTGTCTGCCTGTTCCTCGTTCTTGGGGGATGAAGTAGAAAGTCTTGTATTTTCTTTCCCTTTCCATTTTAAAATTGGGAAAACTGAGGCTCAGGAGAGTAATAATAAAGGTAATAATAATGGCCAACACACAGAGCACTTTATATTAACTTACCTACAAATATCAAGGGGAAGGGACACCATGGCATAATGGCAAGAAGGACATGGTTTCATCCTGGTTTTGACACCCTGAGGCTCTGGGACCCTGTGTAAGTCACTAAATCTCTCTGAGACTCACCTTCCATGTTTGTCAAATACTGATAGTGATCCCTATTCTACAGAGTTGTTGTAAGGAGTAGAATCAATTAAAGGAAAGGACATAGAGTAGTGCCGGGCACCTACTACATGCCTGATCAATGGTCTTTATTTCTATGGGGGAGACCACGCAGGCCAATGATAGAATGAACAGTGTTTTCCAATCCTGCTTCACAACAAGAATGACCCAAGGAGGTGGAGTAAAATAGATAAAAACATGTATACCCAGGCCCCATCCTCCATAGTCTATAGAAAACAATGGGAATCTGTATTAGAACAAGCCACGGGGTAATTCCTATCAGGTACCTTTGGAACACATCCAGGAACCCTTCATTCCAACCGGTTGGTTTGTCTCTTTTCTTCCCTATGAACCTGGCCTCGTATTCAGCAAAGCTTAGCTTTTGCTTGAAGGTGGACATGATCAAAAGGTCAAATGTCATTATACATTATGTTCTCAGAGAATGTGCCCTGAACTTTGCACCCTAGATTTATCCCTGAAAAGTTGTTTGCAAATGGAATGTGTGTGTGTGTGTGTGTGTGTGTGTGTGTGAGAGAGAGAGAGAGAGAGAGAGAGAGAGATGGTGGGGGAAGAGAACAGACATATATTCAATGTCTCAGCTTGCAATTCAAAGGAATGCATGTAATTCAACTAAATAATATTGTTTGGGTGACTGTTATATGCTGGGCATGCAATGATAAGATGCAACCCTCGTCTGCAAGGGGCTTGCTTACAGTCCAGTGAGGAAGATGGTCAATTAGGCAGTAACAACATCGTGTTAGATAAGGTTCCCACAGGGGGACTTAGGAGATCGTGGAGGGGGGTGTGCACCCAACACGGGGTTTGGGGCATCTAGGAAGTCCCAGGGCAAGTAATGTCTGAGGAAGAGACCTATAAATTGGAGTCAAGTCTCTCTCTCTGTCTTTTTTTTTCTTTTTTTCCAAAACGAATGACACTTCCCTAATTTGTCCTGGCAGAAAAATGAACTTTCACATCATGATTCCCCTGGGTGCCTCTGTACAGTGTGCAGCGGGCACAGGCTTTGAGTTCCTGCTCGCGGCAAGGCACGGTGAGGTGAGGCAGGGTGGCCGGGGTGAGAAGAGCCAGCCCTCGCCCTCGGCGAGTTCACCCTGCGCCTCTTCAGGATGAACTCCTGTCCTCCTTTGGGCCACCAAGCCAGTGTAGTCTGTTGAGGACTGAACAGGTAGTTTACTATTCAGGACTTAACTCCTTTTACTGAAAAGGCTGTGTGTTCTCCTTCCTCGCCCTGTGGCGGGGAAGTCCCGTTCCCACCACCACTGCCATGTGGGCTTCCACTACATCCAGGAGGAAGCCACAGTGCATGCGAGAGTCCCCAGAGCTGTTTGCCACGAAGCCGTGGAAGACGGGGTGGATCTTCCCAGTCTTGCATATGGTGCACCTCTGGCTCTGCTGGTGCTGCGTGGCCTGGGGACAGGCATTTCACCCCTCTGGGCCTTCTTTCCTCATCTGTGAGATAAACGTACCAGTGTCCGGCTAGAGAGACTTGATGGGTAATGGAGGGGGAAAGTCCTAAAGGCTGGCAAGTTTCATCACGCTGCCAAAGAAGTCCACGGCTCTGAAGGGGTTAAAGACTCCTTCAGATGTTACTATGGTGCCCATGCACAGAGGAGAAAACTGAGGACCCAGCGGCTAAGCCAGTTGCCCAAGAACCGGTGCACACCCCGCTCCATGGTCTCCTTGGTCCCCCTGTGGAACCTTATCTAACACGATGTTGTTATTGCCTAATTGACCATCTTCCTCACTGGACTCTCAGCAAGCCCCTTGTAGACGAGGGTTGCATCTCATCATTGCATGTGGGGTCTGCAGGGCCTGTGAGTATCGGGGCAGCCCGGGCGCCTGCAGACCTGGCAGCTTTCCTTCCTTCTGGGCATCGTGAACACAGTTGCCTTTCAAACCACCTGTCTCTGCCCAAGAAGGGGAGGAGGCAGGGAGCAACAGGATTCCTTGTGAATTACGATTACATCATGTTTACACAAAAGACGGCAAGGTGGCAGTCAGCAGGTGGGTCCCCTTACCTTCGCCGCTAGTCGGGTGAGAGCTGCTTAGATCCTTTCAGAGCAGGTGCCGCCCCATCTCACAGATGGGGCCCCGGAGGTATGAGGGGTAACTGTATTAGTCACCTGATGGTTTGCACCCTCCGCATAGACACGCTACCCCCAGACTAATTATCCTCAGCTTTCAGAATCTCCCCCAGATGCGAACCCCCCACCCTCCCAGTCCCTGCTTCTCAGAAGGCCAAGCCTGAAGCATCCACCTTCTGTTGCTTTGCCAAGTTGCTCCCACTTCCTGAGACGTTGCCCCCCTCTATCTGCCTGGTGAAATTCAACCCATCCTTCAAAGCCCCAGCTCAGGTGTCACCCCTTTCCCTGGTTGGAATTCATCTCTCCCTCCTGCACTCCTCGGTTTGGCCTTCTCTCATTACCGTTCTTGGGCAACTGGCTTAGCCGCTGGGTCCTCAGTTTTCTCCTCTGTGCATGGGCACCATAGTAACATCTGAAGGAGTCTTTAACCCCTTCAGGGCCGTGGACTTCTTTGGCAGCGTGATGAAACTTGCCAGCCTTTAGGACTTTCCCCTCCATTACCCATCAAGTCTCTCTAGCCGGACACTGGTACGTTTATCTCACAGATGAGGAAAGAAGGCCCAGAGGGGTGAAATGCCTGTCCCCAGGCCATGCAGCTAGCAGCACCAGCAGAGCCAGAGGTGCACCATATGCAAGAGCTGGGGTCCTAACCACCGGACCCGCTCCCATGCCGGCTCTCTGCCTCCCTGGCCCGGGGATAGGGGCGCGGAGAACACAGCACACAGCACTGTGTCCTACAATTCAGGGGTGCAAGAACCCCAAGACCACCCACTGGCCAGGTCAGCCAGGCCTTCACCGGGTTGCTGCCTAAACGCAGGCCTGGCTTGTGCCCTGTGTAGAGATTTCGGTCAGCATCTGGTGACCCAAAACCCGGGGCCAGGGAGCGGGACCGAGGCTGGGGCGCCCGTACCGAGGAGTGCGGGCTCGCGGCGCGGAGCAGCGGAGCCGGGTCCCGGGTCCCCAGCCCCAGGAATGTGGGAGGGCCAGGCGGAGAAGGCGGCAAGGCGGGGGCGCTTCCTCTGCCCGCGGGAGGGGAGCCGCCAAGGCGCGCGCGGGGCGCGCCGCTGCCCCCTCCCCACCGCCCGGCTGGCTGCGCGGGGGCGGGGGCTGCCGCGGAGGGCGGCGAGGGGCCGCGGGGCTCGGCCGCCGCCGGGCCGGCCGGGCGGGAGGAAGCGATGAATATTCAGAGGGGGAGGGGAGCAAAGGGCGGGAGCGCTCGCCGCGGCTCCCTGCAGCCGGAGCCGCATGACGCGCAGAGGAGGCAGCGGGAGCCGCCGGAGCCGCGGGAGCCGGGATCCCGTCGCCGCGCACGGGGGGTGGGCGCCGGTTGCTCCGCCCCGCGAAGCTCCTGCGCGCCCAGGGACGGGTCCCCTCCGCGACCGCCGCGCCGGGCCCAGCCGTGGGGCCGCCGCTGCTGCCATGTCCCCGGGGAAGCCCGGGGCGGGCGGAGCGGGGACTAGGCGGACCGGCTGGAGGAGGCGGAGGCGGAGGCGGCGGCTGGAGGCTGCGAGCTGGGCGCCCGGGCTCGGGCGCACGGCGGGGCCCGACTCGCGCGGCCCGGGCACGTTCCAGAGCGCGCGGGGCATGAAGCCGGCGGCGCGGGAGGCGCGGCCACCTCGGCGCTCGCCCGGGCTGCGCTGGGCGCTGCCGCCGCTGCTGCTGCTGTGTCGCCTGGGCCAGGTGAGCGGCCTGGGGCCCGGACGGGGGAGGCAGGGCGGGGCGAGACTGGCATCCCCGGCACCTGCCCGCGGTGCCCGCTTGCAGGGTTGGGGGGGCGCGAGGGCCCGAGTCCTAGGGAGCCCCTCCTGGAGGGCTCGCGGGAACCGGCCGGCCTCGCAGGCCGGTGAGCGAGGCGGCTACCCGGCTGCCCGGCACCGGAGGGCGGGCGGCAGGCGGCGGGCTCCGGGGTCCCAGGGTGCCCGGAGCCTCCCTTGGACGCCCCCGTGGACTCCAGGCCGTCTCTGGCCCGCCCTTCCCGCAGCTGGTTCAGTCTGCCGACCCGGCTCGCCCGCCCGAGGCGGCCGGAGGGGGCGTGTGTGATGAGGGCGCCCGGCGCGGAGCGGGGCCGACCCGGCCTGTAGGGCCCGAGGGGCTGGGCCGAAGGGCAGCGGCGACGGCCGGGGGCCGAGTCGCCGGGCGGGGGGCGAGGCGCGGGGCCTCCGGGCCGAGGGCACCGCTCCTGGGGAAAGTTCCCACCCCGGGGCAAGGGGGCTGCATGCAGGGTCCCTCCCGCGGACGGTCCTCCTGCCGGGGACGCCGCTCGCTTCCCTGGGGGTTTACTTCGTGTTCGGTGGGCGCCGGCTCGCCCCCTCCGCCCTGTGTTCTCGCTTCGCTTTCCAGATAATGCTGCGCCTGGCGTTTTGGGGACCGAGCTTTCTGAAGGGTCCGTTTCCCCTTGGTGCTCTTCCCCCTGGGGGAGGCAGGGCAGCTGGGAGGCTGCCCAGTTCGCAGAGGGAACTGGAGGGAGAGAAGTGAAAGAGCTGAGCGCCCAGCCCTGCCCGCGGCTTCCTCGCCGCCTTCTAGGAGCCCGCTCGGGTCTTGAACCCGCTGTGGACAGGGCTCTGGTGATACCCTGTTGTGCGTTTTGTTCATGAAAATCTTGCTTGTTTTATACGGTCAGGAGCCCTAAGGGGATGAGGATGTTTGCAACCTGGGAAGGGAGTTGTGAACGGAGGATGGGATTTGGTTTCAGGGAAAACTTTTCACGCACATCAGCTCTGGGGAGCGGGGCAGCCCAGCCGGCGGGCGGAGGAGGAGCGCTGGGTGCTGATGTCCCCTCACCGTCGTCCCCAGCAGGCCTGGGAGGCAGCGTGACCTCCTGCAGAGAATATTGGATCAGGTGTCCGAAGAAGCTGCAGGGCTGGACTGGCTCTCCAGTCTCCCGCACGCTCGGTTTCCAGCGTTTGTCGCGTGGGCGTACTACCACCTGCCCTATAGACTGTTGGGGGCCGCCCCTGCCCGACGTCTGCAGAGCGTTGTAGACATGAAAGCGTGTCCAGATGGCATTATCGTGAAGGTACAGTGTGTATGTGACTGTTTTCTCCCTGTTCTTGCAAGGAAGCTCCCGGAGAGCAGTCTGTGAGATTAAAAAACAAAACAAAACAAAACAAAACCCCCTCGTAATTGAAGAACTCTTGCACCAAAGTTTATCCTAAAGAAATATTTGGTCCTCACCTATCTTTAGTTTAATTTGGTACATGTATGGTTTATTATATTATTTTTATATATCTTTGCTTCGGTCGTGGTGGTGGTTAGCTGTGCTTTGAATCAGTGAAAAATTTCTTGGGTACATTTATTTCTCGCCCAGTCCATTCTTGAATTTCAGTAGCATAGTGCCTGCCACTCCACACGTGTCCCCTATTCAGATATTCCCTTCCGCTCTAATTTATTCTGCAGAAACGCAAGAGGACTCTATTTCTCGTCTTTTGGATACGTTATAAAATAGGAACTTTAAAGGGCTCTCTGGAAAAGGATCTTCAGATCCACACTTAGCAGTTCATTTGGATACTGGATATTTCAGGGAATCAATGCGTTTGGCGTTTTTGAGCTGGACCAGTCTTTTGAGGCAACCCAAACCCCTCATTTCTTTTCGATGAGGATGTTGAGGCCCCGAGAAGACAGTGACCCTGGCTGAGGTCACCCGGCAACACGGTGCCGATGCTGAGACTGGAGCCTGTGTCGCTTGCCTGTGCCTTGTATTTTCATGATGCTTTTTGTGTGCATGCCGTATTTTCACTTTGCTCTTTTAGCTCTAGGTACTGGCCTACGTCATTGCATGTATTCCTGAAACTGGGTGTAAACTGTCATTCCCCATCAAATCATACTTGAAATTAGAAGCCGTCTTTGAGATCTCTGAAGCTTGTGCATTTGGGAAATGTGGGCGTAGGTATTTGACCACCTCTTCAACGCTGGACTGGTTTTGTGTGGCTTGGATAGTGTGTGTGTTTTAGAAAGGAATCAACTCTAGCCGGTTAAGGAAATGGGCGAGTCGCACAAAAGACGCAGCTCTGTTGAGGCATGAATGAGGACTGGCGGGGAAGCTGGGAGCTGGGGATGCCGGAGGTCTCAGTGCTTGGGAGGGTGGGGAAAGCAATCTTTGACCCCGGCATCTCATTCCCAGGACGGGAAGGCCGGTGGGAGATGATTCCAGCATGAGGACTTTGCTGGTTGCAGTGTCGGACTCCACCCATTCTCAGTGTTTTTGCACACTAATTTTGGTTTATGTGTATGTTTTAGGCAGTGTGACAAAGCGAGTCTCCCCCTCCCCCCCCTTGAGAAATGTAGTCCTGACAGATTCTTTATGAAATCAGCTGGATAGTGCTTTAAAAAGAAAAAAAAAAAAAAGCTGGTGACTGACAGCTGTTTTGTTGGTCTTATC
This sequence comes from Pteronotus mesoamericanus, assembly GCF_021234165.1. Classification (NCBI taxonomy): domain Eukaryota; kingdom Metazoa; phylum Chordata; class Mammalia; order Chiroptera; family Mormoopidae; genus Pteronotus; species Pteronotus mesoamericanus. The sequence continues at coordinate 529,432 of NW_026555299.1, read as the reverse complement.
ATGTCGTGGGTTTGCTTTTTCTTTGCTTTCTTGTTTACTGGGGAATAACAACTGTTTGTATTCATTATGTATTATAGCTAATCCTTGAGCCTGCTTACCTACCTGCTTCATCCACAGTTCGAACAATATTTTGACTCCTCTTTATATTGCTTGTTAAATTCTCATATGGGTGACTTTAAATATTTTTGTTTTGCTTCAGAACAACAACGGAAAAACCAAATGGTTATGTTTTGTTTGCAGACAGTTTAAGAAAACAGAGCAAATTGGTTTATGGTTAGACTGTGACTTTGAGCTGACTTCAAGTTCAGCCCCATGATGAAGACGACCGCGGAACACCCAAGCCTTCCTTAGCAGGCAGAATGAATCCTGGCTCCCGAGTGAGTAATTTTGGTCAGCAAAGAGGTTATTTAGCTCCTAAAAGTAATTTTCGCTTGGGGTTGAGGCCCAGGCAGAGCTGCGGAGTGACGGCAGGCCTGGGTTTAGCCAGCCCATCATCAGCAATGACTTCTTAGTTCATTCACTGCTCGGTCAAGGGAATTATTTTGAGTGCAGCGTAAGAGGCAATTTTCTGTGCATCTCCCTTCTAACAAAACGCTGTTTGTTGGTAATATTGTAACTAACAGGTAGCATTACACGTGGCAGGCGCTGTGCTAAGGGTGTTAATGCATTGCCTCATTTGATCGTTTCAGAAATAGTAAGAGGTGGGTGCTGTCGTGTTCCCATTTTATCTGAGAGCAAACTGAGGTTCAGAAGTTCCCGAAGATTCATAAGTAGTAGGCGGCAGAGCCAAGCCTCATGTCTCCATGGCCCAGGTTACTGTCCTGTGCTGTGAGAAGTCATGTGTTTTAGAGAAGGCCTTCAGCATACAAGTAAGAGATGCCATGTTTGTGGCAGAGGACAGGCTTGTGGCTTGAACCCTGATGGGGCTGGGAGTCATTCTGGGTTCTCTGCATCTTAAACCCTGTACCATCTATGCCATTTGTAACATGGACAACCAAGGGACTCTCTTCCTTGCTCATGCCTCTTTGGTAGCCTGAGGTTACAAAGTAGGCCTGCCTTAGTGGAGACCGAGCGGGGTCTTGAGTGGGAAGACCTGGGTTCGACTTCGGGCTCTGCCGCTTAGTGGCTGCATAAACTTGGGCAATTCACTTAAACTGTGTGACTCCTCATTTCCTTATCTGGCAAAAGAGAATAATACTTCCTGCTCCACTGGGTGGTTGAGAGGGTCAAATAAGATAGAAGAAGAACTGCTATGTAAAATCGAAGGCACAATTCAATGGCTGGTTGTGGCTGCTGCTCTTATAGGGGGAAAAGTGGTGCTGCAAATCATTAGTTTATATAAGAAATACTTATCAAGTGTTTTCTGTAGAAAGTTTCCTGGGGGTGTATGTGTGTGTGTATGCAAAATGCACTTAGCTCAGTCCCACAACATTTTTTTATCCTCAGTTTTTTGGGAGGGTGGGGGGTAAAGGGAGGGGGGAGAGAGAGAGAGAGAGAGAGAGAGAGAGAGAGAGAGAGAGATTGAGAGATTGGTTGCCTTCTCCTTGAACCCACAACCTGGGTATGTGCCCTGACCAGGAATTGAACATCGAACCCATGACCTTTCGGTCTATGGGATGATGCTCCAAACAACTGAGCCACATTGGCCAGGACCCAAAACATTTTTTCAATGTTACAGTTAGTTATTTTTGGGGGGCGGGGAGTGTTGGGAAAAAAATTGTAAGTCACCTATCAAGCCCATGGTTTTATGGGTAAAGTGAGGCTCTTTGTAGTGTCATAGTAAATAAGCTTATTGAAATTGAATAAGAAGGGGATCTACAAAAAGATATTGTTAAATAATTACATAAGGATGACGGGTTTCTGGCGAACTTGTACAGGTCGGCATTGCTGAAGTCTGGGAAAGACAGGCACCCCGTGGAGGCCTTGGGGCTGAGCAAGAAAAGCAGGCTGCCTTCAGGACCCGTCCAGGCCCGGGGTGGGGGGGGAGATGAAACTCCCATTCCCCCCGCTAGCTGACCACAGTCATGAGACAGGCTGTGTGGGTGACGTCCTTGCTGTCCCGGCAGAGAAAGGGCCGGCCCAGGGTTTGCCAGAGAAGGGGGCGAGATACAACCAGAGGGCCAGAGAGTCCCTGTGGAGATCCCTGGAGCCACAGCCACCTCAGACCAGGGAACGGCCATAGCAATTTTTGACCCCACCTTGTATGGCCGGTTTTCCACTGGCGTTCCTGGTGACCTCTCGGCGGACAGAGGACAGAAGCTGTAGGGGATTTGTTCTTACTTCCTTATTAGTGAAGCTGCAGTCTTCCCGTTGTTTCAGAATTTCCATGGCATGTAAATGCCCGGGCGAGGGGTGCCGGCGAGGTGGCAGGTGGGGGCATTTTGAAAGCACAGTAGTGTCAGCTCCCACAGAAGATCTAATTTTAAACATGCAAATAATTTTCGGTTCCACTTTTCCTTCTTCCTGTTACAGGGAAGCTGCACCCGGTTGCCATTTCTGAGGCTTGAGCAGGCAATATTGTTTTTATGCCACAAATCATCTTCTGTAGGGCAGGAATGGGGTGGCGTTTTTCTGGGGGCCAGGGCTGGGCCGCAGCCCGTTGTTATGCCGTGGCTTCTGAGTGAGTGGGTGGGTGCATGCGCGCGTGCAAATGAAAACTTAGCCCCAGTTTGGAGCAGTGGTCCTTGCTCTTTCTGGGGTGGGGTAGGTATGAGACCCTTACAGAGTATGTAAAAGGGAAGAATCTTCTCCCCCCCCAGAAGTGAACATATTTATAATTTTGTATCCAATTTCAGGGGTTTCATAGAAGCTTTAAAATAGCCTATGCAGCCCAGGTTAAAAACCCTGCAATTTAGAACTTAGAAAAGTATCCATCCTCTTGAAAGATGCCACCCCAAGCCAGACCCCGCCCTCCGCCTTCCCTGTGGGTATCATTGCTTTCCTTCTAGGAAAAAAAAAATTTCTATATAATAGAGATAAATATCTATGTTCGTCTTTCTAAATACATTGTATTCTGTTTAGGCTTTTAACTTAGTTATCTTGGAGATGAGTTCATATTTGTACCAATAGCTTTAACTCATTTTTTAAAATGACTGCCTAATATTGCATGTGTCAATGAACCATAGTTTATTTGACCATTCCTCAATCAATGGACACTTTAGTTATTTTTAGTTTCTACCCTGCCCCTTACAAATCATGCTTCAGAGAATGTCTTTTGGCGCATATTTCATTGTCACCTTCATAAGGATACTTAGAGGGTACATTTTTAATTTTAGGGTTGCTGGGTTAGAGGGTATATGCATTTAAAAATTTGATAGTGTTGTGAAGTTGTCCTCCAGAAATATGGTCCCGGTTTGCACCTAGGTTTCGACAGTGTTTCACCTCCATACCATAAGGTGAATTGAGGATTGTTAAATTTTTGAGAGGTGAAAAATTGTATCCTGTTACTTTTATTTATAATGTTGAGATATGTACTTTCACCGTTTTGGGCCATTTGCATTTCTTCCTTCCTTCCTTTTTTTTTTTTAAACTCCTGTTTGAGAGAGAGAGAGAGAGAGAGAGGTTGCCTTTTGTTATTGGTTTGCACAAACTCTTTGGTATTAAAGAAGTTAGTGCTTTGGCTCCATTCGTGTTGCAAATATATATATATTTCCAGCTATTTTAGTCGCAGCCCTTGTTCCTTAGGGACACAGATAAATGAAACCATGGATGTTTGTGTGAGGCGAGATCTTAGAGCCAAGCAGCCAGGTCGGGATGCTGGCTCTTCCCTCGCTGGCTCTGAGATCTTGGACAGGTGCCTTAACTTTTCTGATCCTTGCTGTTCACATCTCTAAAATGCTAATGATAATAGTATTTCCTTTCACCCAGGGTAGTTAGATAAGTGAGGTCACATTATGTTAAAGTTCCTTGTAAATGGATACTAGAACTCTCCGAACAAGTTACAAAGTATTCCATTTACTCAAGAGTTACATTTTAAAGTTAGGGCAGAAGGCCCTACTTAGGGGTTGTCAAAGCAGTGGTACAAAATCTTTTAAATTGGATTTCAGAGATTAAGTCCACAATGGATTGTGTACATGCATACATATATATATGTATGTATTAAAATATATAATGGGGAGCAGTAGAGGCTTCCTGATAGCACAATTTATGGTTCTCTTTTGACAAGTGGATAGAATTGAATTAATAAATGACTAAATGATGTAACTTTTCTGATCCTTGCTGTTCACATCTCTAAAATGCTAATGATAATAGTATTTCCTTTCACTGAAGAGTGGCCAGTGTGGTTCTTGCCCTAAAAGAGAGCAGGGATACTGACCGTTTTTTTTTTAAACACCCCCTCCCCAAACAAACGAAACAAAAAACAGGGTCCTTCTTGCATTGGCTTAAGCACTTTTCTTTTTCTTGTGACCTGGCCAGCTTGGCTGGGGCCGCCTCCTGTCTCTGGGTACATGTTGTATAGGGCTAAGGGGAGTATTTATGCCAACAAGTGCAAGTTTAAGGACATACTCCTTGGCTCTAATTGCGGGAGATGGGAGGGAGATGGGAGGCCGTGGGAGGCTGCTGACTGTGCCACCTGTTTCCATGGCAGCAAGGTGATCCTACATTTCCTGCTGCTGGCTGAGGGGCCACCTCGCTTTCCTGTCCTTGTGTCCACCCCTTCCGTACTGAGGGTGGACCGTGCTGGTGGACCTGTTCCCGGGGCCCGGAGAACTGCGGGGGTGTGTGTTGGGCGGGGCGGGACAGATCGCAGCCTGGCACTGAGGGCACCTGCGCTGCGGGCAGCCAGGTCTGATTCCCCCGCTTGCTGGCCGTGTGGCCGTGGGCCAGCTCTTCTGATGCGTGGAGGCTTGTTTGTTCTGAGCTGCAAAATGGGGGCAACAATCCCTCATAGGGTTCTGGAGGATTAAATCAACCTGCATGCCCAGATCTTACCATAGAGCAAACCGCCCAAAGATGTTGACAGTTGTTTTACTATCGTATTTTGCTGGGATGCTGGTGTCATGTACTGCTTCGGAAAACTAAAAGAGAATTATTTTTATCTTATAGTTTACAGGCCCTTCAACGTATGTGAATTCATTCTGTCCTCACAGGATCCCTGTGTTTGACATTGTTACTCCCCCCGGAGGTGCGGCTCCCGGTGGCTGTAGGTGACTTGTCCATGTCAGACGTCCTGTGTTCTTTGCACAATAATAATGTACTTTCAGTCCAGTTCTGAACATACTCAAATGTTGAGGTAGCTTCCAAAAGGCAAATGGGGCTGTTGATTCCCCTAGTTTGGTTCATACGTAATCATGAGATTGGACCATATGAAATTACTGTTTTTGGTACTTGGACTATCATGTGTAGTTTCATTTAATATGTTTCAAAAATATGCTTTTAAGGTGAAGTTTGGAAAACTAGATCATAGACTTGCATGCTGTAAAGCAGTGTATTTAAAACCGTGGTTCATAAAAATCAATTTAGTGAGTTATGATCAGCATTAAGAAGTGAAGGAACAGAAAATAGCGGAGTTTACTTCAAGTGGGAAGCATAACTACTGTGTCATGAAACTTGTTTCCATTATATACACACGTGTGATATGTGCGTATGTGTGTACTGAATTCCACATGAGATGAATTCCTTACCGCAGGTTCGGTCATTGCCCCGAAAACCCTTGGGAGCCGCTGTCCGTAGGGAATGCGGTAGTAGAAGGTGCAGGCTGGGCGTTGGTGATGGGTTCTGTTTCCAGAGACAGTGGAAACCAGTATAAAGTCCCAGTTATGCATCGTCACTGTTCCTGTGCACAGCTGACAACCGTCACGCAGCTGCTGGTGCAGGAAGGGCCAGCTTCTGCAGAGGTCCCTTAGGAAGGGAGTGGGTGGCCTGGAAGCCAAGGAGGCCTGTGCTTACACAGCCGCCCTTCTGGAAACTTCAGGGGCCTGCCCCAGAAGGACGGCTTCTGTGTTCTCTGTGTTCTCTGGTAAACGCGTTGGGTAGAGAGCCAACCTGTGCTGCCTACTGCGTCGTGTACTTTGAATGAGAATGCAGGGCCACCTGAGGCGAGCCGAGCCCCGAGGGGTCACTCCCCGCCTGGTGCGTCCCCTGGTGTGTGGAGGGGACTGACTAGCATGCTGCCTGGACCGCTCTGCCTCCGGGACCGGCCGCCCTCCCCGCCGGCGCGCTGACCTGCGCGGGACTCACGCTGGCGCCCGGTTGGGGGGCTGTTGGCCCAGTTGGCTGGAGGCTGATTCTGTTCCCTTTTGAGTTAGTTCAGGTTTTTTTTTTTTTAAAAAAAACATGTTGAAAAATCAATAAAAGTAGTAAGCAGAATTACCTGTAATCTCTACTGCCCCCAAAATAACCCCTGGTACTGTTTCATGGGTGATCTTTGTCCCTTTTTATGCATGTTCTATCTATTTATAACAAAATAGTGTTACCTCCTACACATACTTCATCACCTACACTTTTTACCTAACAGAAAAAAAAACTTGTGGTAGGTGCATCCCCAGGGACACCCTCGGGGGCCCAGTACGAACCTGAGGCTTCTTCCAGGGGCCTCGTTGTTACTCAGTGGAAGGCCTTTTGAAATGTTTTTATTTTTGAAACAAACAAACACGGACCTATTATAGATTAGATACTAAATTGGCATCCAGAACTTTTTCAGCAAGTTCAGGAGACAACAAAAAAATTTCTACCCTGCAGACTCCCCGGGGTGGGGGTGATTTCTCTCTCTGCTTTTCTCAGGGGCAGTTTGTAAAGGAGAGAAAATATGTGGTGAGCATTTCCCTTGCCAGTAAACATTCTTCTCTTCTGTAACTGGCAGCTGTTGAGTCTTGTTGCATTATATGGAGGCACCTTGACTTACCTCATTCTTTTATGAGTCTACTAGTTTCTGAAAGTTTTTGCTGTGATGAACACTATAAAGATGATTTTGTGATTAGGTCTCTGAACACATCCCTGATGACTGTCTTAGGATAAATGGAGATGATAAAAATAACAAGAGAAGCTACCATAGGTTGAACGTTTATCAACACTCTGGAGCTATTAATGCACGTAATCCGATGAGGTAGGTACGGGGAAGGAAACTGAGGCCTGGGGAGTTGTAATCTGGCCCACGGAGGCACACCGTGCCAGAGCCTCGCCCAGGTAGTTGTGGGCTCCCTCTGGGGCCCCAAAGCTGGCGCGGCTGGCGCGCATGGGCCGGGGCCCGTGCGAGTCTCCAGGGAGGACAGCGGGACTTGAGGGCTGTTCTCACAGGTGGGGAGTCACTTTCGTGGGGAATGGGTGACACGCGGACACTTGCTGCTCAGAGCCATGACATCGGGGGCTGGAGTACAGAAAATAGCAGAGTTTATTTCAAGTAGGAAGGATAACTACACTTCCTAAAGCTACAGAAGGCAAGAATTTCTCTGTTATTGATTTTAGAACCTGGAGCCGTAAGTGGTAAAAGCTGCCTGAAACAAACGAATGACGTCATTGCATTTCGCTGGGGTCTTGGCCTTCCGGCTGTGAGTGAGTGTGGATCAGACCGAGTTTGAAATCGGGCCCAGATGACGTGAGGTCAGGGTGTCCCGCTGGAAACCGGTAGGGGCTTTGGCGCCCGCGGAAGCTGGGCCCCGACGCCCTGCCCTTCTCCCGCAGCCCTGACCCTGAGTCTGCCCAGGTGCTTAGGCACCTTGGAACCTGTTGTGTCATCTGTTACACAGTTACTCGGTGCTTGTCGGGTTCCGACCTCGTCGCACCCGGTGCCCGTCGCATTTTGACAAGAATAAAATGTTTCGGCCCTTGGCACTTGCTCGGGACTTGCCGCACGTGCTAAAACGTGTATGAGTCATGACGGTGCCTGGCCAGAGAAAACGTCTTATGGGAAAAATCGGGTACTCGTCGGTTGTGGTGCTTGTCGTGAGTTCCGGAACGAATTAATGACGAGTACCGAGGTACCACTGCAATCGCCAGGCCACAGGTATTAGGGTTAAGTGAAGGAAGGTGTGTCTAGATTGTGGCACTTTGTAGGTAGGCTCTTAATGGTGTGCTCCCAACTCACCCCTCTGTGTTAACACACCTCCAGGCTTTGGGGCTGCAGCCACCTTGTGCCCCAGGTTTGGGGAGAACTGCTCTGAAGGAGTTCAAGTGACTTCTGCCAGCCCGGTGCCCGGGTGATGTGTTGTCTAAAGTGACTGCTCCCCTGGCTGGTGTGGCTCAGCGGGTTGAGGGCCGGCCTGTGAACCGAAAGGTCGCTGGTTCGATTCCCAGTCAGGGCATGTGCTTGGGTTGCGAGGCAGGTCCCTGGTTGGGGGCCTGTGAGTAGCAACCTATCTATTTCTCTCACATAACAATGCTTCTCTCCTTCCCTTCCCCTGTCTCTCAAAATAAATAAATAAAATCTTAAAAAAAAATAAGCACCAAATTCTACTATGTGAAGAGAAAATGCGGGGGATGTGTAGGGGTGGGAGCTCGTATAGACTCACTTTGAGGCCTAACTCTCTCTAAGAGAATAATGCAAATTAAGCCAGCATGGCGATCTCAAGACAGATCCCATTGCCCGAACCAGCCTTTTCTGGAGAGAATAATAGTCCTGTTTGCCTTTTCTCCATGCCGGTGAGGGCGTCCCAATCCATCAAGCCCTTACCTCAGGCAGGAATGATGAAACAAGCACGAGCCACACCGGTGAGATCCACACTGTCCACCTCGCTCATCTCTCTCCAGTTGCCGTACCGACGCCGCTGCCCAGCGCTGGGCCTCATCCCCAGACGCCCAGCGCCTGACTCCGTGCCGGCGCCCATTCCTTGGGCTCCTCTCACCTGCACACCCCTCTGCCTGAGATCTCCCTTCCCTTTTTCTCTGACCCTGCGCTCTCCTTATAATTTAGACTTGATGTGAAATGACTTTCATAGCTCAGATCAGGGTGTCTCTAAAATCAACCATAATCTCCCATTTGGCTTCATTGCCTCTGGCTACCGGGAGGGCGTCCCTATGATAGTAGACATCAGACAGCGTGAAGTCACCTTCGTTGACCATCTCATTCTGGGCTTGTTCGTGGGATGGAGAGGTGGTTTAAGGCAGAGGACGCAGAGGGGAAAAAAACTCGGGCCCTGGAGCCAGGTGCCTGGGTGGGAATGCCTTGCCTTGCCTTGCCTGTGCTGTTACACCTCTCTGTACTTCAGTTTTCTTATCTGTAAGATATGGTGATGAAGTGACTCAGTTCTCAGGTTGTAATAGGAAGTACATAAACCCAGCACATACTAAACATTAGTACACATTCAAAAAGAAAAGAAACAATGCATTGGACATGGGGTAAGACTCAGACCCTCTGCCTCACTCTGTCCACAGAGTTTGGTTTCTTTCAAAAGTTGCACACACAAGGCGTTGCGACTTTGCGGCTGTCTGACAGTGTGGTTGGGGTGAGTGGGACCGTGTCTCTTTCTTTAGACCGGGGTTTCTCACCCTCCGCGCTACTGACGTTTGGGGCCTGATAATCTGTTGTGTTGGGGGCTGCCCAGTGCCCGGTGGGATGTTAAGCTGCCCCCCTGACCTTTCCTTGCTAAATGTCAGCAAGAAGCACCCTCCACTTCTCACTTGTGACAGCTGAAAATGTCTCCAGATATTGCCAATGTCCCCTAAGGAGGAAGCACCCTGGTTGAGAACGGTTGCTTTAGGCAGTGCCTGTTTTATCGTCTGTGCTCTGGTGGTCTTCGTAGTGGGACTGGCTGTCCTTCCATTCCCATGGGATCGTGCTGGTCACTGACTCCCTTGTGGAGAGACTGTAGGTCTAAACCAACATGAGCGTTCACTGATGTGACAAATATCTAGACAGCTGGGTCTCAAAAGAGGATTCACCTCCGACTCGCTGCTTGTTCAGCCAGCCGTTGGCAGGGATGCTGCGGCCGGGTGAGCACTGTGCTGGGAGCCTCAGCACCCGGTGGGGCTCCTGTGCCACGTTTTCCCCTGTGCCGTCAGCTCAGGTTTCCACCTCCCCAAAGCGGGACTAGCTGCCAGTTCCTTGGCCTGCCCGGGTGGGAAAGGAAGCCCGCGTTAATGTGATATGCGTGGTGCTAAGCTCTGCTGCAGGGGATGTGAAGCTGAGGGAAAGGCTCAGTGTTCATTAGGAGCCTCCAGGCCAAATGTGCCAAGTTCCACACAGGGGATGGACCCAGCAAAGGGAGATCCCATTACAAAGAGCTTCACTGCCAAGTTCCCCCTCCCAGCAGCTCCCTGGAGTGGTTTTCAGCTTTCAGAGAGTGGAGAGGCCCCACGGCAGAAGCCTAGAGATAATGCCTTCAAGAACAGGGAGACCAGCAGGAATGAGGCACGAGAGGAAACCCCAGGAACCCCCTGAAAGGGTGATGCGGCCTGCCTGCCTGCCTGCTGGGGCCAGGGCCAGCCAGAGGCCGGAGCGGTGGCTTCCTGAGGCTCCCTGTTCACACAGCTTTTCAGGAACATGTCCCTTTGTGAAGCCAGGAGGGGAGTCCCGGCTCAGTGTGGGTCCCACCTGGTCAGGACATACTCTGTCCATTCTTCTGCCCAGTTCCAGCCAGTCATTCTGAGATGTCTGCTGTACCGCCACACACCGTGTGCTGGGCTCTAGTTTCACCTTTATAATGATTGCGTGCTGCGTCCATTGTAGGGAAGAGGCAGAGAGCGGTGAAGGCACTTGCCTGGAGCCAGGTGTGTGGCTCTTCCCTAATGTCGCTTCCACAGAAACCTGGGAGCTTTCAAACCTGGATTTTCTCGTGTGCCACATGAGGATGGATGAACACGCCAGAGGCTCGCGATCGAGGTTCACTGAGGAAGTGCATGGGCAGCCCCGGCATGGTGCCTGGCGTACAGAAAGTGCTTCCTAAGTGCCAGCTGCTGTCAGTATGACTGTTTCCACCATCAGCGGTGGCGCGGGGCTTATGCTTTGATGAGCCTTCACAGGAATAGACGTGTATGATCTAATCACACAGTCCCCCTCAGGCCCTGGTCCGGAAGTGTTTGGGGGTGCGGCTACCTGGGTTGGGGGGCGTGGTCACCTGCGGAGGCTGAAGAGTCTGAGGTTCAGGATATAAAGCAAACTCCGCCACAGGGATAGGATGTGTGATCTCACTGTCGGACAGGCCTGAAACCAGCAGAGCCCACTGCCCTGCACCTTGGTAGTTAATCACTGCTAGTGAGAAGATAAAAGGGATCATTGCCTCAAAGAATGTCCCAGGGAGAAAGGGCCTAGGGACAACAGGCTAGGGAAGACCAGGAGGTTCAAGTGATTGGTAGGGGCTGCTCCGGCCCCACGTAGAAGGGGTCCTCAGACCACTTGGGGTGGCCTAGCTAGCAGGAGAGAGTGCTGGGATCAATTAGCGATGTCTGCCTTGGACACGAGAAGAGCAAGGGGTGACATATGCGCTGTTTATTTGCTCCTTTGGGTTACAGCCGATGGCACTGAGGCCTATGTCTTTGCTCACTGGAGGGTCACCCAGCAGCTCATAAAACCACGAACATCCCTTTTGGAAGGGATCTTTTATGAAGAGTGTCTGGGTTTCTAGTCTTATCCCTGAGAAAGAGGCTTTTGCTTGACTGCCTTCAGCGAGGAGGAACTCTCTGTCTGAAAAGGCGGCGTGCCCTGTCTTTGGGCCCCTTTCCCAGGGTGTGCTGATCCCCTCCGAGGGGATCCCCTCAGATGGGCTCTTCTCAAGTGGCCGCCCCTGGGGCGCTGTCAGAAAATGCCGAAGGGGGCCTCCACTCCTGACCAGTGGCACACACCGGCCCCTGCATTGCTGTTTTATTGTAATTTCCTCAAACTCCTCATGTGTGGTTAATGTGTAGCCAGGGTCGAGAACCACTGAGATGAGATCTTTTTTGGAAACAGGCCCAGAAAGGGCACGATTATCCAGAGTTATGTGGAGTTAGTGGCATGAGGAGAAAGGAGTCCAGGGGAAAAGCCCTTTGTGAAGTGCCAGCCCTGTGCCAGGCGCTTTTACTTTTATGCTGAGACTCTACTTGTCCCACCAAGTCCTGTTATTGCACTGCGTAAAACCCTCTGCGCCTTCGGATTGCACGTAGATAATCCTGGATGGCGGCCTGTGAGAGCCTCAGCCTACCTCTCCCATCGCAGGGGATCACCAGGCCCCTCCCGCTCCGGCCTAATCCCGTCCACGCACCCTTGTTACTCTGTCACACCCACTGTGTTAGGGTGGATGCTGGCACCGCCCTCTCTCCCTTGGGGGCTCCTTCTGCTGCGCTCTCCCCCAGACCCTCCTGGGGCCTTCTCAGGCCTTCATTTGTCCTCGCCCAGGTCCCCATTCCGTTATCCTGCTTCATTTCCTCCTTTCTTATCACCACCTGAAACTGTCTCTGTAGTTGACTGTTTGTTTCCCCACCCCCTGGTGTAGGAACTGCAGGAGGTAGGGACCCTCCTCTCTATCTGTGTCTCTGCTCCGTCCCTCCTGCTTAGGGCAGAGCCTGCCTCTAAATGCTGTTTGTTGGAGGGATGAGTTGAAAGGAGAGCCATGACTTGGAGCTGTTATTATCCCTAATTAGAATTCTGGTTTACTGACTCTCGGGCCCCTGTTATTTCCAATTATCTCACAATATTTTTCCCTTTTGCCACTGCAGCCCTAACTCTGTGTGTGTGTGTGTGTGTGTGTGTGTGTGTGTGTGTGTGTGTGTTTTGGGGGTGGAGGTGGGGTTTTGCTTGCTCTAAGAAAAAGAATGCAGATTTGGAAGTCCTTTGGACTCGAGTTTAAATCCCAGTGCTGCTCTTACAGCTGTGTGATCTTGGGAAACCACTGAACCTCTCTGAGACCCAGGTTTTCTTCTCTGCAACATGGAATCACAATACTAACGATTAGCTGTCATCGAATGCTTTCTCTGTGCCAGGCACTCTGCTAAGTGCTTTATGTGTTTTGACTGAGTGAATCCTCATGACCGCCTAATGAGGGAGAGGAAAACGGAGACACAGAGAGGTTAAGCAACCGGCCCGAGGTCACAGCTAATCAATGGAGGAAACAGGGTTCAAGCTTTGGCACCTCGGTTCTAGAGTCAAGGTGTTAGGAATTCACGAAATCACACCCAGTACAAGTTACTGTCAAACACTCAGTACAAGCTAGTTTCTCCTCCCCCTTTGACCTTTACTCTCACAGTGACATTTAAGTTTTCTTGCTGTTTTGTTCTCAAGGTAGTGACAAAAGTACCAATTTCCTGCTGGTGTGGCTCACTTCCAAACACAGCTTCTGCTGACAGGACCTCAGGAGAGCGACCTGCAGGCAGAGGGCCGGCCCGGTGCTCGGGAGCATGGGCAAGCGCCTGCGTCCTCCCATTTTAAGAAACGCCCGCCTCAAATATTTACTGAGTGCTTACTTTGTGCCAGGCATTGTGATTATGACCAATAAAAAAATTAAAACAATAATTTTCAGTCCTAGCCCTCTAACTCATCAAGCCTTCATTTTCCAGCCCAGTTATCTGGACAACTTTCTTGGTTGTGATCATTTTAATTGGAGACAGGGATTTGTGACTGTGACGGGCCTGTGTTGGGTGTCACCTTGCTGAGGCATTTCTGGGAGGATTTGCTCTGGATAAACCGGAGGAAGCGGGAACAGCCAAAGCCACGTTCAGGTGGCTCCTTTATTTTGGGATGGGCAGGACTCCGTGTTGACATGAGACCAAATGGGCTTCAACATGAGTTTGTTTTTAAAAAATTATTTTTTCCTAATTATATCAGAGTGGTATGACAACAGTAAAAGAAATTTAAAAGCTAGGGAAATGGAAAGAGTCACCTTGTCACAGAACTATTATAATTTTAAAGTAGTTACAGTTAGGACTTTTCGCAGGCGGCTTCTTATTTAAAATAATTGCGAGCACAGAGCAGGGACAGTTAGTTTTAGATTCTTTAATGACAAATGAATAAATGAATAAAACTTTTTTCCCATGGCGATGTATGGATAATACTTAGAACCATGATTCTCAATGGCTGCGGGGCACTGCATGGAGTGGGTGCACTGTACTTCACCTCCCCTTTTGCTTATTAGAGATTTAAGCAGTAGCCAACTTTTTACTGTTTTAAGTAGTGCAGGAATGAATGTTTTCACACAGTTAGCTTTTTCTGTGAAGCAGAAATGAGTTCTTCCGGATTAATTTCCAGCCACCTTTATAATCTTTGACGCGACTGGCCAGATGAACTTTCCAAAACGGGGGCGTTGTTTACATTGCCTTTGGCATGTGCGAGGCTGCCTGTTTTATTACGCCCACACGCGCACTGAGTGTTATCAGTTTTTAAACACAGATTTTAATTTAATATTTATATTTGCAGACATGCCGACCTGGTCGTGTGGCGGCTGCCTCACATGCCTTTTGACCGTAAATGACTCATATAGTACCTGTTTTGTGTGATCTTTTAAAAAATTCATTAATTTTTTTTTTTTTAGTGCTCAGGAAAATGTCAAGTTACTGTCGGTGTTTTGCGTTGCGATTTGCACTCGTCTGTTGGTACTTAGAAAAATGCTAAATGCAGCCAGAAGCCAGCTGGGCCTAGCTCTGTAGTACCTGACTGCGGAGATAATCAGGTGTGTTTACTTCATTTTTAGAGCTGATTTTAGGGGTGCCTGCTCTCCCCTATCTAGCTTTAAACTCACATCATGTGACAGTTGGATGGTCATTTGCAGAATGGAACATTACTGAGCGCCTACTAGATATCACACCCTCGTGATTACAGCTTGAAAGTAGCAGCAGGTGCTAGCACAGGGAAGAGAAAGTTGAGTTCAAATCCCAGAGTTGCCCCTTGCATTTTGACCTTGATCAGTTTCCTCCCCTTTCCCTCCTCACCCCTCCTCCCCCACCTGCCTTTGTTTCCCCACCTGTAAATCAGTCTGGCAGTTCCTGTGGAGGTCCGATATAAAGCGGACATTGTGCTAATAAGGATTTAGCACACAGGAAGTTCTGGGGGTCCTGCTGTTGGTATTGACATGACCGTGGCCGGAGGCATGGGGATAGAGGAGGAGAAAATAGGCCATTCCAAGTGTCTTTCCTTTAGGAGGTTCCAGTGTAGCTAGAGAGATAAGATGGGCTGGCTGGAGACACTTGAAAGTCACAGCCGACACCCGCTTGAGGGTAACAGCTGGGAGCTGAGACTGAGAAGTATGGCCAAGCCAGTACCCGTGGTTGTTGTTTGAGGGTCAGTGTTGGGAGCCCAAGCCCGTAGTGGGGAAGACGGCTTTCTGTACAGTGAGGGGGTCACACCTGGCAAATTCAGAGTGTCTTTGTCAGGTCGGCTAGGGACTTGAAGGTCTTGGATGTCTGCAGAATTTAGACTCTGTCTTGTAGGGAATGAGGCATCATGGGAGGATTTTATTTTCATACTGTAAATATGAATTGTTTTATTGTTTTGTTAGGTTTTTTGATGACCATTGAAAAAATTAACAGCTTTATTGAGCTATAATTCACATACCATAAGATTCACCCTTTTAAAGTGTAGAAATTCAGTTGTTTTTATATTCAGAATTGTACTGCCAGGATATTTTCGTTACTCCAAAAACGGACCCCACACTCATTAGCAGCCATTCCCTATTCTCCCCTTCTCCCAGCTCTTGGCAACCACTAATTTGCTTTCCGTTTCTAAGAGTTCACCTGTTCCATCTATTTCATAGGTGTGGAACCATACAAAATTTGTGTTTTGGTACCTGGCTTATCTGGCTTAGCATAATGTTTTCAAGGTCCATCTTTATCAGAGCGTCTCTCAACACTCCCTTCCTTTTATTGGCCAAATAATATTCCATCGCAGGGACATACTGTGTTTTATTTCCCTTTCATGACTTGTTAGACATATGGCTTAATTCCGCTTTTTGGGTGTGAGGAATAATGCTTCTGTGAACATGTGTGTGCAGGTTTTTTGTGGACACAGGTTCTCAGCACGGTGGGGCTTTGAGCTGGTGAGTGTGTGTGGAGCCTCTGAGCAGGTGGGCTATGCTGAGGCTGGCGTGTGTCAGTCACTGTCCTTTCCAGGCTGGTCCAGGTCGGGTTTCATGTGCTCCGTTTCTTTTCAATGACCCTGTGAGGCAAGGCCTGCTATTACTCCCCTTTTATAGGCGAGGGTGTTAAGATTCAGTGAGATTAAGTCAGCCTTATGGCTAGAAAACAGTAGGTCTCAGCTCTGTTCAGCTCTGAGCTGGCCAGCATGCCTCCTGCCCCAGGTGGGCCAGGTGATTGCTTGGCGGTGGCCTCGCTGGGAGGGGCCCGGAGGCTGAGTGGTGTCCAAGGGCAGTACGGCAGTGGGGTGTGGGGCGAGGGGAGGTACTCACAGGCAGGACCTGGTATGTAGATGTGACCTAAAAAGAACACTGGCTGGGAGGTGTGAGAGCGGCTTGGATTCTTGGCGTGGCTTTTGTGATCTTGGACTGAGCTTATCCCCTTTGAGCTCCGTCTTTCTCACCTGGAACCTGGGGCTCCTCTCCCTGTCCCCTGCCCGCCCCCCGCTCAAGGCTACTGTAAATGGCATTGGGTGCGGGGAGGGAGGAAGGAGCGGAGAAGAGGAGAAAGACTGCAGGGCCCAGAACCTGCTGGACTGTGCAGAGATGATGACCTAGGAGGCAGGGGGGACACGCAGCGGAGTAGGCAGGTCGGGGTGGGTAGCCGGCCGATTTGGGAGGCCATCCTTGCCCTTTTGGGGAAGTTGTGAACCTTGTAAAAGCTCCAACCTGGGGGCTCATGAGCTGGCTCTAAGCCAGAGACTATTGATTTTCCCTAGCATTTGAATTTGAGCCTTTGTTTCTGGGAAGAATCTGGTGTTAAGCTACACACAGCCCCGGCAGCCTCCTGCAGCATATCCTGGGCATCACCTTCAAACCCGCGTGGCCTTCCTGGGTCCTAGAGGTCACTCGGCGGCCCCTCCTATCTGGCCCTGTCTTCGTTCAAGTGTCAGGGCTGACTGTCCCCTTTATCACCGACATGCAGCTTGCCTGGGTTTTGTGAAAAGCTTGTCATTTCCAGTTGGAAAATAAAGACAGAAAGCTCCCCTTTGGAGTTGGCGTCGCAATGACTTGCTCTTGTTCTGACTCTAGTATTTTGCTGGGTTGTTATGAATCAGTCAATTTTTTTTTTAAGGGTGACAAGCACATTTGTTTTAATATGAGAAAGCGAGGCTACGGAATGTAAGCTAGATAATTTTTTTCTTAGCTTAAGTCAGAATCCTGCCTCTGTCCCCACTGGATAGTGATCTCCTTTGTCCTGACTGTGAGGGCCTTGTCCTGGCTATGAGGATGCACGGGGACAGAGGTGTGACAGCCTTCCTCTGTGTGTTTCTGTTCCCTCGCTGCCAGGCAGCAGTGGGTGGTCGGGGACTGTACTTACCAATTTGTGTCATGAAGTAGCCACTGTTCATTTTTAAAATTGGTCAGGTCCAAGGGTCTCATTCAGAGAACAAAAGGACCTTAAGGGTCATCTCATCCAAAGCGTACACTTCGCAGGTGTTAAAACTGAGGCCCAGAGAAGGGAAGCAACTTGCCCAAGGCTACTTAGCTAGTCACAGTGTGAGTCCAGGTTCCTGGTTCTTCCAGGCACCAAGGGTCCAACAGTGAGCACGTGGGGTACTTCTATCAGGCAACATAACCATCTCTGACCTGTTTGTGATGGACGCGGAAATGGTTTTCTGGGGGTCGAATTCTGACGTGTGCCTAGGGATCTGCTGGGGGCACGTCCATTCCTTTCGGGGAAGAGTTAGAGGTGTCTGCTGGGCTCTGGCATCTCTGCTGTTTTGGCCATCTGAGGGAGAGTGGCCCTGCCTGGGTCTTGGAGGTGCTGGCTGCCAGATGGCTTCCACCTGCTACCCCTGTTCCTTGCGTTTATTGCCAATAGAGACACCAATCCAGTAAACAAATGAACTTCTGGTTCACAAAACTGGGAGGCCGAGTTTGGGAGGTGGGCTGGGGATAAAAGGATAGGGCTCCTCCTACAATAAAACTTGCTGATACAACGTTGAAAGTCATTGTCTTACTCATCCTCATCTGAGATAAGTCACACAATGGGTGCTATCAAGGGTGCAGAGCTTCCCCCCACCCCGTGAGAACGCAATGAGATGAACTTTGTGTGGGCTGGTCGGTTAAAAGAAAAACAAGAAGCCATGGGTTGGAAGCAACCTACATGCTGAGCAGTGGGGGGGCTGCTGAAGCCATGGACGACTACGCAGTCCTTGCAGATGCTTTGAAAGCATGCCTCATGATAGGGGAAAGCGTTCGTGATGGAAGACATGTAGAGGTGTGGGCTACAGAATGGCGGAAGGTATAAACTCAACTGGGCAAAATAATCAGCCAGCCTTCAAACTCACACATGTGTTTCCTATGGATACATGAGCGCGCTGAAGTGCGGTGTTTAAAAGCCAGTTAAGGCAGACCTGGGCCAAGGCTGGCGGGGCTCAGCCGCAAAGGTGCCACGTGCCCTTGGGCAAGTCACTGGACTCCGGCAAGCCTAGGCTTCTCACCTGTGCTGTGGGACTAGTGCCTCAGCCCCGGGCGGCTGTGAGAATGAAATGAGATGTTGGGCCTTCAGGGACAGGGTTGCGTGACGCCAGGCTTAACTCCTCAGTGGAGTTACGGCACGTGGCTCCGTGGTCCGACCCAGCCATGTCGCCTGCTGCTCCAAGCCCACCAAAGCCCTCAGTGCCTCTGGGTTCTGGACACTGTGTGTGCTCGCCACACCTACTTCTTGCAGTTCTTCCGTTGCAGCATGCGCTTTCCTGCCACCAGGCCCTTACATGTGTTGGAGTAGCTCTTGGGTGTTTTTTTTTTTTTTTTGTCTCCCTAAATAGACTTGTTCCCCATGCGCATCGTGAACCAGGGCCTGGTACCCAGTAGGTGCTCAGTAAATGCTGGTCAAATGTACTGAAGGAGTGGGACTTGGGTTGGGCCTTTACATAAAAAGCGGGGCTTGGTGAGCAGGAGGAGAGCATAGTTTCGGAGGCGGGCAGGGCGGAGGGCAGTGGCGGTCACTACTGCCTGCTCGGGGACTGGGCGCCCTGGGCACAGCAGCGATTGACATGGGCGTAGCCTGCTTCTCAGCGTTCAGTGTCGCACGGGAGTCACCTCCGCTGTAAGACATTTGCTCTACTAGGGCTTGACCAGTTTGCTGCTTTTTGTGGCTTGGAGCCGTGTGTGCCTCTTCCTAAGAGACACCCCCCGCCCCCCCGCAGGACGCGGGGTGACTGTGCACGTGGGCGAGGCTGCTGGGGCTGTGCCGCGACCAGACGAGAGCTGCACGTGGAGGCAGAAGGCAGCCTGGCTGCTGTGTCTGGCCTTACCACCGACTGGGCCGGCGCTCTTGACTGGACTGAATGTAGGAAAGGAAGGGAATACTTACCAGAGTTTTCCAAAATGCCGCTTTTACCCACAGTGTTTTCACTTAGTTCTTACAGCCGTGGTGCCGCGGGGAATGGGATGGGCCGCACGTGAGTGATTGGTGATCACGAGGCAGGGGCAGTGCTGGGGCCTAAGAGAACGGGCGCTGTCGGAAGGGGCGCCCCCCCCCCCACGGCACCCCTCCCCCACAGTTTTATTGAGAAATTGTTGACATGCATCCCTCTAAGTTGACAGCATGGTGGTTTGATTTTTATGTATTTACATCTATTGTGAAATGATTACCACAGTTGGTCAGCTAAAATATACGTAACATAAATTTACCATTGTAACCATTTTTAAAGTGTGTAATTTACCTGTCCCCACTATCCGCTCAGGCACCGTTTTTTGTGCTTCACAAATTTCAACCCGTTTAACTCTCACTGCCGCCCGATGGGGCATCTCTGATTCTTAATGCTCACCGGAGAGCGGCCGGCGAGATGCAGGGGCCTGAATGGCCTGCCCCCAGGCCACACAACTAGTTGTGTTGGAGCTGGGATTCGAACCTTAGGGAACCCAGTGTTGTCAGTTGTTCAGATTCTTTTCTTAAGAAAAGTTGGAAACAGAGTTTTTAATGTTACATCTCCTGCTTTAAAAAAATATCAATTGAATTAACCAAACAAAAGGTTAATTCAATCTGTTTAAACAAACAGAACGCTGTTGGGGCCACGTGACACCGCTCTCCACTGTGGGCCAGGCAGAGTTATCACAGGAACTCTGCTGACACCCACCCTGCCTGTCTCCAGGATCCTGTGGCGAACGGTGGCACGGTCAGACACGGGCTGGTAATAACAGTAATAATAGCTAATGTGTGCATGGAGAGCTTCCTGTGAGCCAAGCCTGTTCTAAGCACTTCCGTTCTCACGAGAGCCCTTGTCCAAGGTCAGGATGTTGCTACCCTCCTTTTGCAGAGGAAGAAACTGAGGCCCAGAGAGGTCAGGTACCTTGTCTGAGGTTGCAATGCTGGGAGTGGTGGTGTCAGAGTTAGAACCTGGGCAGTTGGTTTCCAGAGTGGGGCTCGGTCCCCTGTATTTACTGCTTTTGTTTGGGTCTAATTCTGAATAATCCCAGCGAAGGATAAATGACAGACATCTGTGAAGTCCTGGTGGTGACCCTGTGCCAGGCACCTCCTCTCACTTTATTCCATTTAACCTTTCCACCAACCCTGATGTGGTGGGGTTTCTTTTCTTAACAGACGTGGATACCGCGACCCAGAGAGGTCTGTCTAGTGAACTGCCAAGGTTGCATGGGTAGGATTTGAACTTGGATTTGAAGGACTGCAGAGCCCACGATAATGACCACATGAGAAGGTGGTAATGAACTGACTTTCATTTAAAAAAAAGTCTGCTTAAGGAGAGCGCACAGAAAAGTGCAGTAAGGGAGAGTTAGGAGAGCTCTGTCCAAGTGACTGGGCCGTAGCCGGTTCCTTCACGTGTATTTAGGGGGCTGCGGGGGTCACGTGAGTCTAGGTGTAGAGCTCCTTGGGGGCACGGGGTGTGGAGTGTTGAAGTGGGCATTCCTGGGGTGAGTGCTGTGCTAGCCATTGTCCCAGGTTCTCGCTGCTTCCTTTTTTTGTGAATGCCTTGCTAGGAACAGCCTGGCTGTGATCAGCTTGTTTGGATCCACACCCTCTCTCTAAGTGGTGCTAATTGAATTAACCACAGCCTAAGGTGGTGTTTTCAAGGTTGGCATCTAGGAGGCTTTGTCAGAAGGTCTAGCCAGCCAAGATGTTGACTGCCACTCCTGTTCATTCAATGCGATTCCCCCGGGCACCTGCTCGGTGCCAAGCTCTGTGCCGGGTGCCAGGGGAGGGAAATCAGAATGCCGTGCTCCTGTAGGTAAGGACCTCAGGATCTAGTGGGGCCAGAGGGGGCAAGCGCTCTGCGATGCAGCCTTTAGGGAGGACAGGCCAGGTGGTAAACAGGACATGGGCAGATGGGGAGGTGGGAAGGGAGAGAGGCGTCCGGAGGGGGCCTTGGGGGAAGAGCTTCAGAACGAACCCTTGAGTGAGTGCTTAGGGGTCTCATCCATCTTCTGAACCCTGGCGCCGAGCTCAAGGCCTGCACATAGGGGCTGCTGGGAATGCATTTCGAGGTTGTAGTCAAGACATCCAGCCCCATGAGGCAGAAGGTAAGCGATAAGTGATATTAAAGTCTACTTGGGCCTCTGTTTGCCTCCAGTCCACTCTAGTATCTTTCCACTGCGTGGAAGAGGGACCTAGTACTAGGACCATGAATCTAGCTTAGTTGTGGATGGGAGGCCTGTGATTCAGCAGCATAGAGGGGTCCAAGGTGAAGGACGGCATTCTAGGCAGAAGCTAGGTTCCTTCTGGTACTTGGTACTCAGTACTCAGCTCTCAGTACTCGATAGATGCTTGATAACTGTTTCACACAAGAGGGAATGGGTGCCAGGACCTGTGGGAGAAGGGGGAAGCTGAGGGTGGGAGCAGCACTCTGCTGCCCGGAAGTGCTCAGTAAATACTCCTTAATCATTTCCTGGCGAGCCCTGTGGTGTGCCCAGGAGAGCCCTGGTTGGTGGGGGAGGGGGTGCTCGTCCTTCGGGTGGCCTGACCTTCTGTCCTCTGGCTCTCTGGGAGCCAGGGTGGTGGCATCAGCCTGTGGAGGCGTCACTTGAGTAAACAAGAAGCAAACACAGGGAGAGGAACCTGTTGCCAGGCAGCCTTTGGGTTTAGCTAGCGAAACAGAAGCATGTGATATACCCTGTGGGCAGCGCTCAAGGGATTCCGGGAGCAGGGGTGGGGGGGTGGGGGGGCCTGATGGGACACACATTCAGACCCCCCTCCCCCACCCTCACTTCAAAGAAAGTGCCACCCGCCCAATGGCAGTTGGTGAGGCTCCTTCCTTGCTCTGGTCTCTGGGATCTTTGCTTTGACTTGGGTGGTTCTCTGCAGGCAGGTGACTGGGAGCCGGGAGCCCGAGAGTTTGTTTTTGCTGAAGGTGAGCTGAGCAAGTGGGTTCTGGAATGTTCAGGGGCAGCCAGAGTGTCCCTGTGTTCAGACAGAGGAGGCCGTTGAGGTCTGAAGGATCACATTTGATTTTTAAAAAGTGGGACGTATTCCAAAGTTAACAGGTGGTGGTGGGAGAGAGGGTTGGCTTGGAGGGTGGGGACGCTCTTGGTCCTGGGCTGCTTTGGGGACCATCACTTGTCCCTTTCCTTCTTAGGCTCAGTTAGAGTCCTCTAGGTTCCAGAGCACAGATGTGGGTCTATGTTCTGTTTTGTGTGTGTGTGGGCGAAGGGGTTTTGTGGTCAAGAAAGTTTGGAGAACTCAGGGCTAACCATGGTCTGGTATCTCTCTAACAACGCTTCTGTAGACCTTCAGTGTGCTGATGGCTCTTTAAGAGGGAGGGAGTATAAAAACCCTTATTTCCCCAGATTTTTGTTTTACCTCATGTCTATCTGTTTTCTAGAACTATCTTGTGAGACGATTGTTTTCAGGACCCCGCTACAAGAACTTCACTCATTCATTCATTCAACAAATATTTGTTGCATACTTACTATGTGCCAGTGACCGTTCTAGATGCCTGGGATACATTCAGTGGCCAAATCAGACCAAGAGCCCTGTCTTGGAGGAACGTGCGTTCTTGCAGAAGTGATGAACTGATCTCTATGGAGCACCTACCGGGTGTCAGGCATCCGAGTTATCACGTTATCCCGTTTAACACTCGCAACAGCGTGCTCAGGTAGTGGACCATTTTACAGAGTTAGGCAGCTGAGGCTCTAAGGGGTGAAGTGACTTGCCCACTTTGGCTGAATCGTCCTTCCGGGGATTATGCCTTTGAATTGTGAGAGGAGGTGGTGACGGAAGGACCGCTTGGAAGAGACATCAGGGAGTGCCACGGGAGGTCCCAGGCCTTATGTCCCTTCATGAAGGGCTGATGGGGAGACTTCTCTGAGGCTCTGAATCCTGCAGGGAGGGGTGTGCTTCTCTGGAACAACCAGCTTGTTTTCATGTTCTGGGCACCAACAATCTCATGGCTGATCCTGTGTCTCTTTGGCTGTGGTTACTAAGCACCTGAGAGCGAGATTTGTGGCCCATCTTGACACTTGTGCAGAAAGGGGCCATATGGTACATATTTCCATGGGTGACCTTGCCCCGGGCTTTCCTGTTTTCTGACACTTATTTTCTCTTGGCCTGATTCCCCTGTTTATTGTATTCTTTTGTGTTGTTGGTATTGTTCTAAGCCACCATGAATACTTCGTGGATGGAGCTGTGTATAACTAAATTTTAAAATTAGTGGTAGGATGACTTGTGTGAGGTCCCCTGCTTGTCTTTGTGGGGAGGGCTCCCCGCCCCATCTGCCGTGCTCCGCGCCTTTCCGGATTGGGAGCCACCAGGAGACAGGTCGTTTGCTTTTGCAGCCACCATTTTGTGGGTTCCACAGGAAGCCAGGCTGTCTGGATTGGAGGTCTTGAGTGGCTTGAGCTGACCTCAGTGTCGCACTCATGGCTGGAGGAAGGCTCTGGATGGTGGCTTCCTTCTTGGTGAAGGCCCCTCAGCTTCTCCTTCCTGCTTGGGTGCACTGGGTTCCAAGCGGGGCAGAGACAGGAGTGCTGCGTGTCCTTCACAGCTGCTCCCCGTTCGCTATCCCCATGGCAACTCCAGGGCGAGCAAGAGAGGGGCAGGTGGTATTGGTGAGCCAACTGGGGTCTGCAGAGGTTAAATGACTTTCCTGCTGAGCGATGCCTGAGCCCGCACCCCAACAGAAAGCCAGGTGGCTGCGTGGAGCCCTCTGTGAGGTAGCTGGCCTCGTGGAAACAGGGAAGGAACGGCTTAGGATTTGGATCACGGCGCTTGAGTCCTGGCCACAGCTGTGTGCCTGTGGGTGCGGCACCTTTCTGAGTCTCAGTGGCCTTAATCTTTAAAATAAGCACCCTAATTCCTACCTACCAGCCTCACAGGACTGTTGTGAGAAAACTCAGGAGAAGGTGAGCCTGGGAGTGTTGGTCTGGTGTTAAGCGCTGTGCCTGTGTCTTCATGCTGCTGCTGTTGCTGCTGCTGCTGGTAGTAGTAATAATAATGATGATGCTAATAATAATAATGGCAAACATTTTAGGAAGGCAGACTTCTGCACCAGTCAATGTGGTAAACTTCACATATGTGATCCTAATGAATGCACAAACAAGCAGATGAGTAGGGACTAGGATGGCTCTGTTTTACAGGTGGAAAAGATGAAGTCATTTGCTTAAAGGTTAATTTGCTCAAGGTCCCGGGGATATTAAGTGGTAGGGCCACATTTGAACCCAGACAGCTGGCCCTGTGAACTTGTCTCTACTATCTTAGGAAGGGGCAGAAGCCTGGGACCTTTGGGGTGTGGCATCGGTGCCCACCGGTGTGGGAGGCGCAGTAAGGACCATCTCGGGTCGGGAGTGGTCCCCGGAGGGACAGCAGGACCTAGGACTCAGCTGGGTAGCAGCCTCTGGGGGCTGAGCTCCAGGTTTTTCACCTGTCAGTTGGGGCTATGATAATGTGCCTCATGGGGTTACATGAAACAGGACAGGCATCGATGCTTGCGTGTTGCTATAAACATGTCTGTGATACATAAATGACATTTTGCAAACTTGCAGAGTCGATGTAACTTACTTGGAACAGCCACTTCTGTTTTTATGAATTGTGCCTTTGCTGAGATGGCGGGATCGCTCCCAGGATGCGGCACTGGGCCATCTCCTGGCTGGGAGCAGCCATCTGTGTCTCTAGCCCCCCCGGAGCGAGCCACGGACCCCATCTGCGAGGGGAATGCCACCTGCCCTCCTACCTGTGTGTGCCACGTCTGTGCTCCATAGACACGGAAAGCACCTTGCAGAGCGGCCCTGGGCCTGCCAACGCCCGAGCGCCTGCAGGGAGGATGTGCGATGCCAAGGGGGAGCACAGGTCAGTGTGCTGTTCTTTCACGGGCCCCGGGCAGAGCTGCCCGGCGCGGGCCACGTGCGGGGCTGTCAGGAAGCAGAAAGCTGTAGGACCTTGGTTGACTCCTGCAAGTTTTAATTTTTTTTAAAAGATTTTATTTATTTTTTAGAGGGAGGAGAAGGGGAGGGAGAAAGAGGGAGAGAAACATTGATTGGTTGCTTCTTGCGTACCCCCAACTGGGGACCTGGCCCACAACCCAGGCATGTGCCCTGGCTGGGATTCAAACCTGCAACCTTTCAGTTCACAGGCTGGTGTTCACCCCGCTAAGCCACACCAGCCAGGGCAAGTTTTGCAATTTTGAAAGTACTTTGTAAACTGTAGAGCACTTCAGAGATGTAACAAAAATATGTGAATATGATTTATTTCTAATTTAAAAAGTTTATGCTTATTTATGTGAAACTTGGGAAAAAGAGAAAATCCCAAGGTTGAAAATAAAAATCATCTCTAATCCTATTATGTAGCTACATCATTTAATATTTTAGTGTGTATTCTCCCAGTGTTTTTCACTCTGTGTTCATGCAAAGGGGTTATGACTTTTCATTCTGGAAACTGTTCAACACTTCTTTTTGGTGAACCACTTTGTTGAGAATCCACTTTTGCAAAGTCCTATCACAGTGCCAGGTGCAAGTCCCACACCCTGGGACATTGCTGAGGTTGGGGGCTGGCGACAGCGGGGCTGTGAGGACTGGGAAAAATCTTAAATTGAATTCCCTGGGATTGGGGGGGGGCTCTGGGCTCTGAGGTGTGAGGGAGCCTTTTCACTGTTTAGATCTTATTTCTTATCAGGTGCAAGTAATAATAATACTTTAAAATTATGTAAAAAGAGGCTAATTGGGAATATAAATACAGTCCCCTTGGAGACGTGGAAACAGGCACAGAAGAAACAGGTTAAGTGAGAACAAGATCCTCGTGTCTGTGAGGGGGAGGGGCAGGGGGGCTGGCAAGCAAATCCGTCCTTCTGAAGGTGGGGAGGTTAGACTTGATGAGCTCTGGATTTGAGTAAGTGACAGCCCTTTCATTTCCTGCTTTGTTTTCTCCCAGGTACAAATTGACCACAGTCTCCATTCATGCAAATGGCAGCAGGCAGCTGCAGGGGGTGGGGGATGGGGGGATGGGGGATGGGGGGATGGGGGGTGAGGGGGTGGGGGGTGGAAGTGGGAGGGGTTAGATGCTTGGGAGGATAAAGCCAAGGCCTTCCTTTCCCCTCTCTCCAAGCTTCCTGGGGGTGGGGGTGGTGGGGGTGGTGGGGGTGGGCGAGGGGGGGTGGGCGGGGGTGTGTGTGTGTTGGGGGATGGGGAGGCCCCCTCACTGGGGCCTGGGGAAAGGCGGGGGTACATGGGGTAAGTTCTGTCCTTCCTGGCTACTAGGAGTTTAAATCGCCACCTCCAATCTCCAGGTTATTTTCCTGCCTTTGGGACAATGTCTATTTAGGAATGCGGAGGGGGCAGGGGCAGGCGGGCACGGGCCTTTATGGGAGCCACTGGGAAGGACTCTGAGTGGAAAGGAGCCATCCTTCCCGGCTCGCCCTCTTCCACCCGGACCCGCCGGGCCGAGGCAGTGCGACGAGCCTGTCCTGACTGCTTCACCTGTCCGGACCCCCGCGCCCCCAAAACAAAACACAAAACAAAACAAAGCAAAAAATCCACTGTCTTTCTTTGAGCCTGAGAGGAGTAAATCGTGTTGCGTGGACCGAGGAGTTTTCAGGAAAGGGCCCCACTCCCTGCATCGACTCTTCAGCACACTCATTTCACTCATTTGCCCAAGTCAAGACAGTAAGACAATGCTGAACCTGGTTAAGGTGGGAAAAATGTTGTGACGGACATTTGCGCAGGTGCCAGCAGCCTGTCCCCTCTTCCAAGGCATTGCCCTGAGACTTAGGAACAGTTAGTCCCTGGCCCCCGCTTCCCCCACCCCAGCCGTGGTGTTAAATGCTGTTAGCTTTTCCTTCCTAATTATTTATCTTAATAAATTATCTGAGAAACATTGAATTGCTTTTAAAAATCAGCATCTGAGCATGCCTGTCGCACTGCACAGCGCTGAGAGATTAATGCTGTTCTTGAGAATTTGTTGCTTGTGAGTGTACACAGCAGTGGACCTGGGTGGTGGCAGTGTGTGCAACTGGTGGCAGAAGAGGAACCATAAATTTTGCAGGAAAGCATTTGTTTTGGTACCCCGTTCTCTTTGCTTGGCATCACATGTTGTTTTAAAAAGGGATATTTTCGTTAAGGGAAAGGGAACTGTGTATTTGAGATAAGAAGTAGAATACAGCGAAATAAATAGGTGGATTTTGTTATGCAGGCATCAGAATGGCATGAATCTGAAACGGCCCTGTTTCTGTCCTGTTCCAGTATTTATACGAAGATCAGAAAATACAAAGTGCGGGCAGGCCCTGAGATCCTGGGGAGACTGATTTGCAGTGGCGTTCTTTTGTTTTGCAGAGCAGAGTCTGGTGAAACTTCAGGAGGCTTTTAGCCAGTGGTGATCCAAAGACAGTAAATACTGCTTTGTGGGGCAGCCTCCGCCCTGTGCCTTATTTGGTGACCATTAAGTGGTAGGCACATGTCAGAACCCATTATTCAAATGTGGAAGTGGGTGGATTTGAGTCAGTTACCTCCGCGTGTGGCGTGAAATACCCTAGTTTTTGGTGGTGATGGTGGCAGGCGTTGGCGCCGAAAGTGGGATGCGCTTTGTTGCTTGTTGCTGGGGCAATGCCTCTTGTCTCGCCCAACGCCTTGTGTGGGGCGGCGCCCTTGCCTGAAGACATTTAGGGTTCCCTGGCTTCTGAGCGTCTCCTGCAGGTCTGCTCCTGCTGAGCTTGTGTTTGGAGGTTCTGTTACTGAGCAGGGTGCAATCAGGGTGCTCTCTGAATGTAGCCGTCACAGCCCCGGCCCGACGTGAGGGGGGCAGCAGCAGAGGTGGCAGAGGGCTGGACACAAGTGGGAACTTCTGGAGGTACCGTTGACTGAGTTGGGTCTCCGTGCTGGATGTCCCTGCTCTTCTCCCTTCCCCGCCCTGGTGTGGACCTGTGAACAAGCGACCGACAGGTTGCGGGCAAGTGAACGAAACAGTAAAGAAGCCAGGAGTTGGAAAGTTCACCTCTGGATTCTCTGACTTTATTCTGTGGGGCACGTGCTAGAGTTGGGGAGAAAAATCCCCAGATAGAGACAAAGATCCCCAAAAGAGCAGGCTGGCCACAGAGGACTGTTTTCTTTTCTTTTTTAAAGAAAGGGTGAAGACTTTACTCCTCTGTGCTTGGAGGATAGGCTGGCTCCTGCCCTGGAGGGGTATCAGGAGCCAGGTTCCGTATGTGGGCCGTTTCTAGTCCAGTCACTGCGGAAGGCCCAGGGTTCAGGGCAGCGGGGGTGAGAGCAAAGGACAAGCGCACCGCGCACGGGTTGGAAGCCTTGGGTTGACATGCGTTGCACAGCCCCCCTCGCCGCAACACGCAGGACCCTTAGAAAGATGGCTGACAGAGGTGCTTTATCGTGAGTCTAGTACCTTCTATGCATCTCCAGTGTTGTGGGTTTAAAAAATTTTTTATTGTTATTTTTATGGGTCTTGGTTTTGCTTTTGAATGGCAACTCTGGGTGTATTTAACTTGTGAGATGGTTAATAACTTTATATTTCCTTTTCTGCCTGAAGGCAGCAGGTGATTCCTTCTGGCAAACTACTTAAGAACCTGTGGATGTGGAGCCGGGCTGCCTGGGTTCAAACCCCAGTTCTGCCTCTTACCAGCTCTGTCACCTTGGCCAAGTTCCTTAATCTCTCTGAGTGCCTCAGTTTCCTACTCTGTAAAATGGGGAGAATAAGAGACCATTCATACGATTGTTGTGGGGATTAACTACATTAATCTGTGTAGAGGGCTCAGAGGAAGGCTGGGTGCTTGGTTACGTTCTGTAGGCGCATCAGTTACACAGGGGGACTGAGATGCAGCGGGGCAGTGGATGGAGCAGTGGACGGGGCACTGGTCTGGTGGCTCCTTGGGCCAGGCATGTTCCCTCTCTGGGGCTCTGATTTCAACGTGTAACATGGAGAAATTTAACTTAAATCGTGCTTGCTTTTGGACTCTGCAGTAAGGGGTAGGGTAATGGGGTTACCTGAAGACAGAGGGTCAGAGGCTTCTAGATCTTGGTCTTTGCTTCAGCCAGAGCTGCCTGGGTTCATTTCGCTTGTGGGTTTTTGGTTTAAGGGGAAAAAGGATTCTTTTGCATGTATATGTGTGCATGTGAAATAAACAAAGAAGTGTGGAAGTGGCTGAACTCAAGGACCCCTCCTGGGGAAGATGCGGGGAGGAGAGGGGGAGCCAAGGGCATCAGGAGTTAGGGTTTGTGTGTGGGCTGTTCCTAGTCCAGTTGATGTGCATAATCAGGAGGAATTTCCCTGATACGAATGCCCATTCCTTCCTTTGTATCATCACTTAGAGATCAAGAGCCTGGTAGTTATAAGGGGGCCTGGGAGAGGGATTTGAAGGACTGAGTTCACATGGTACAAGATGGGACTAAATACAGCGTTAAAGCTTCGCAGTTCTTGCTGGAGGTGGCCCCCGCTGGAAGAGCGCAGTTGTTGCCTTTGCTGGATTTTAAACCACAGGGGGTCTGCAGGCAGGTGGTACTCTTGCTTCCACCTCCCTCTTTTTTTCCTTTCTTTTCCATTCTAATAATCAGGAGGAATTTCCCTGACATGAATGCCCATTCATTCCTTTGTATCATCACTTAGAGATCAGGAGCTGTCTTGCCAAGTGGAAAACCCATTCACAGGCTGAATCTGTGGCTTTCTGAATCAGTTTTTCCTGGCACATTGAACTTGACTCTTACTAAGGCAAGATTTAATGTTTCCTACCATTTTTTTTCAACTGTAGGTTTATTAGATTTATATTTTTTTTTCCAGAGGGAGAGCCTGAAGATTGGTTAAAACAGAATTTTGATTCTTTGTGCCCTCCCAGGCCACCTCCTTGGTTCAAAACATTTTTCAAAACCTGGCCCTAGCCCGCCTCATCCAGCGGGCCCCCTCCCCCACCCGTGTTTGCATTCCTCCTGCACCTGTGTTAGTGACGTCATTCCTCTCTAAGGTTCGAATCCCCAGCTACACTGTTTCCTCACTGAAGATGGGAACGACACTTACATTTCCTTTTTACTTTGCTACCATGACCAACCTTTTGCTTCTCTTGCTTTGTCTCTAAGGCCAAAGCAGTAGAGTACATTTTCTTGCACGTGGCACTAGCAGCCGATGCTGAATGGGGTGAGCGTTGGGGACCGTGCATCCCTCCTGTTCTGAAACACGGTGCCTGCTGCCTTATTTGCTGGCGAGTGAATGCTGAACATTTGGTTGTAGCATAGATGTGGATTGCTAGGTTTCACGCCTGAGCTGTGTTGTTATTTCATTCATTCTGAGTGGCATCTGAGCCAGGGTTACCTGGAGTTTTTCCAGATCTGCCAGACCTGGCAAAGGCAGGGATCCTATCTTGCTCAGCTGTAGCTCTTGAGTCCTGCTTAGAAGACCTGACACCCAGTGGGTAGCCAGGAAGAGTTGAATTGGCAATAGAAGGGAAAGTCAAGGGAGAGAAAATTTTTTCTAAGCTTGTTGCCTGATTCTCTAGAGCGGCCTTCTGATTCCTTTCAGCAGCACCATCTGCCAGAGCCCGAGGGTGCATTTGAAGGAGTGAGGTGCTGGGTCTTGTGGGCAGGCTGTGGGGTCTGGGTGTGAGGTTAGTACCCGGGATTGGAGGGCTTAGCAATCTAGTAGGCCCACAAATCTAGGTTAAAGGTGGTTGGGTGGCGCCAACTCAGAGGCCTTTGGGGCCGTGGCAGGTGGTCCTGGTAATGGAGAGGTGGACAGTGGATGTTTCTTCTCAGCCTTGGAGCTTAAAAAGAGATGGTAGTTTGGGAAGCTGGAGCTCGCACGTTCTGCCGGTCAGCTTTGTTGACATGTAGAAGTGGAGCCCTCGGAAAATCCTGATCTTTGTATGCAATGTGTTCTAATTCTTAAATGTTGGCCACCAGTTCAACTACAAAATCACACCTGCTGACTTCAGGGAGGGAGGGGAGGCTGGCGAACCAAGCCACCAGGGGCACGCACATGCCGATGGGTCAGATTAGGTGGGTGTTAGGCACCATCCAGATGGCCAGATACCGAGATTGCCACGGAAATGCACATGACACGCAGAGCGGCCGGAGCAGATGCCAAAAGTTGGCATCAGGGGGGCGGTTCGACAAAGGCCAAGGTCTTTGCCCACCAGAAAGCCTTCTGTTCCTTGTCTCCCTCCCTCCCCCCTGCCTTGGAGGGCTCTTCACTGCTCCCCATAGCACAAGTTCAGGTTTTCCAGTCTGGCATTCAAGGTCTTCTGTGTGCGGTTTCCACTGGATATATTATAAATGCTGCCTCCACTTTCATGTGTGGCCTCGACTGACCACTCCAGTGTTATCTCCCCGGAGTCCCTCCAGGCTTCCCGGGCTGCAGCGGCCTCAGACAGCCGGGGGCGCGAGACACGCCTACGGTTTCCTCCCTCCTTGGTTGTCCTTAGGCTGTTCCCCCTTCCTGGAATGCTCTTCCTCCCAGTTTATGGGAATCCTACCCCCCACTCGTCCTTCAAAGGCTCTGCTGAAAAGGCGCATTCTCCCTGAAGTCGCCGGCCCTCCCTGCTCTGCAAATGTGGAATGAAGTGCACCCTTCTCTGACTTCCATAGCACTTTCCCTCTATCTCCACCACAGTCCTTGGGTCACAGCTGTCTTCGTGGTAGATGATAAGGTCATTGTTGAAGGATGCAAGTCTTACTCATCGCTGTCCCCTCAGTGTTCGGCTCAGGGTAATAGCCAGCAGGGGTTTTTGTCAAGTTAGACATTTCCCGTTGGGGTATGGAGAACTGATTCCCAAGAGGAAGCTGCTCACGATCTACAGGGAGCATGGGAAAGGGGCCAGGTGGTTAGAACAGAGAGGCTCTGGGGAGCAGGTCAGGCTGGATGTGACCCTTCCTCAGCGTAGGGCAATAGCCAGTGCTGCGCCTCGGACTTCTTCAACGTGGGCGGTGAGCCCCATGTGGGCCCGACTTGAATACTGCGATTTTAGGTCTAGTCCTTGACCCCTGCAAGAAGCTGGAGGCGGGGACAGAACAAAACAGGCCCAAGTCCATCCTTTCCCCAGCCAGGGTATCTTGTCCCCTGGCGTGCCTTCTCCTGCTCGCTGTGAGAGCCATTCTAGAGCTTCCTGAGGCGGTGAGTGGGCAGGGAGGGGCTACGGGCTGTGAGCAGGCGGGGCCCCCCCTTCCAGGTGGGTGAGAAGGGGCACTGTGTTGGGGGCAGAACTCTGGTTCTGGGGGGCGGAGAATTAGCTCCTAGTGCCAGATCTGCCCCTTCCAGCTGGGTGACTTTGAGCAAAAAATAAACTCTCCACCTCTGAGTTTATTTCCTCACCTGGTTGAAGCAGTTGCTAGGGTCCTTGGCGGCCCTGACATCCCCTGACTCACGGTTTTGTTGGGTCAGGTGGTCGTCATTGCAGATTCGTGAACCCCTTCGTCACCCCCTGTTCCCCGCCAAACATGAAGTACACACTGACCTGCCACAGGTCGTGCTGGGATGATTTAGAGGAAAGGCTTTTACAAGATTTGAAACAGGGTTTATGACAGCGTCCAATTCGGAAGAGCCCTGGGGAATTCCCTGGAGATATCTTAGCCAGAAAGGGCAGAGGGCACGTGAGATCCCAGACACAGGCCTCCAGCACAAGGGGCAACGTACAACGTGGTCCTGACACGGGGTTAGAATGCCCATATTGTCGCTAACAACGTGGAGCTGAAACCCGCCTCGTTGCCCAAACACGGCAAGTTGCTGCGGACCTTGGGACGTAGGCGCTCCTGGCTTCCCTTCCTCTCCATTGGACGGGATAAGAGACAGTTCCTTGATGATGATTTCACATGTGTTTTGCAGTAGGGTCTTCCATTCATTGATTTCCATGAGAGCATATGTCGTGGGTGCCATTTTCATCTTTCTCAGACGTGTCTGAGATTCTGTGATTAGGTTTTGAAATTTGCTCGGTGTGGCCCCGTTCCTGCCTAACCCATGAGCTCTGTTATAGACCAGGTCTCCCCTCACAGCCAGGCCAAGAATGTGGCCTAGTGGTACCCAGCACCTAGTTCTTTATGAACAACTAGACATCTGGGCTTTTCATGTGAAATCTCCTGATTGCTAAGGTTGGCTTAGATTTGTTCCAGCGCATCCAGCGGGTGAACCAAACTCACTTGGGAGCCCGATTCAGCCTGTATCCTACCAGCTCTCAGCCTTGTCAGGTTAACTCCACAGTGGAGAGGGAAGTTAAAGCTAAGTGGGCTTAATGGAAAATGGAAGGTAGTTTGGGAGTAAATCTAAAGTAAGAAAGATGATTTTAAATGATGAACGTATGATTTCATGCCATGTCGCGGGGCCTATGACACAGGCCCGTCCCTGTGTTGGACGGTGCCTTTGAGCACAGCCTTGGTCCGGGGCCTGCTGTGTGTGGGCCAGGCCCGCTGCCGAGAGCTGCAGAGGCTGCAGGGGGTGCAGTGGGCACGGGCCTGCCTTGTTTGGCATCCCACCCCTGCCTCTCGCATGTGAGCTGGTCTTCGTGGGTCGGGAGAGCCTCACACCTGTGCGCATTGCGTAGCCCTTGTGACTCACACACATTGGTCCAATTACTTTTCCCTTTTCAGAGCCCTGCAACATAACTTCATTATTTTTTTAAAGGAAAAAATGATCAAATGATGCATGTACATGGTTGTATAAAATTCAGATTATACAGAAAGATATAAAGAGGGAATATTATTCTTGGCTGTTTCCTCTCTTCCCCTCCCAATTACAATATTTTAACGAGAAGAATGCCTGACTACTTAATATGACCTCAGAAAAATTCTCTAACCTCTCTAAATCCAAGTTCTCTTGTATGTTATGGGATGTAAAACTGCAGTTTATATTATCATTATTATTATTATTATTATTATTTATTGTTTGTGTGGATTGAGTGAGGTGATATGAGAAGGGGTTCTCATAAACCTTTTTTAATTTTTCTTGTATTTTCAGGATTTCTTTGGCAATCCTCTTAACAATTATTTCATGGTTTGTGTTTGATAAATGTGCATGCTTAGCTGCATGTGAGAAAGAATAAAAATATTAAGGATGAGCAGTACTGTTTTCATCTTAAAGTTTTGTTCTGCCCTTTGTCCTCCCACATGGAAACTTAAAATTGCTTTTTGCACCCTCTCATCCCCTGGCCTCGGGAAGACGTCTGAGGAGCGCCTCCCAGTCAGATGGGAGGACATTTTTCTCTTAATTAGAAAAGGACACGGAAACTTGATTGTATGTTCTTTGGAGCCAGTGATAGAGATGATAGCATAAGAAGTTCTGGACATTCAAATGTAAAACAAATTAACTGGTAGGAATGTTTGATTTTTATCTGGACAGATGTTTTGCTTTCTATGGAGCGGGTTGGAAATAAGAGATCAAAACAGGATTCTGTGAGGGTTTTATTCTTGCTTTGGTTTATGTTAGTTGGGATTAGCCTTAGCTATATAATACACACACTTACACACACACACACATACACGTGTGCGCGCGTGCACACACACAAATAGCCTCAGATTAATAGTGATTTAACAGAGGCTTAAGTGATGTAAAGTTTTATTTCACACTGACATAAAAATAATTTAGAGGTAGCAATTCAGGGCACTTAGAGCCCCAGGGTGTATTGTGGGGTGTAGGCTTCCTTCTTCCTGTCACCTTCCCCCCTCTAGGTCACCTTCCAGCCTACGGTGTTCCTGGAACCCTGGCTCTCATGTCTGGGCCATATGCTGGCAGAAAGAAGAAAGGCAAGGCCAAAAATGAGGCACTTCTCTGCTGAATCAGTTCTCTTTAAACTCTTTCCTGGGAGTTCCAGGGAACATTTCTGCTTATATCTCCTGGGTCCTCACTTAGTCACAAGTACACACTAGCTGCAAGGGAGTCTGGGAAATGTAGCCTTAGTGCTGGATGCAATACATAAAATTAAAACCAAGGGTCTTGTCCTAAGGAGGAAGAGAAGACTGGATATTACAAATGTAGGCAGCGAGTAGTGTTTTAAAGGACTTTAATAGGCTGTAGACATTTGTAAACTGACCTCCTTCTTATTCTTCTGCTTGCCTCTAACCAAAGAACCACCTAATTGTTCTGCACAGTGACCATTGCCTATTAGAGTCTTGGGGTACAGAGTCTTAACCTGATATTTCTTTTTATAAATGGTGAAATGAGGATGCAAAAAGCCTGTAAAAGTAGGGGTGTTGAAAATAAGCTAACAAAGGGGCAGAAGGTGAATTGTGTTGAGCTGTATCCTGGAGTCAGGAGACCTGGATCAACTCCGGTCCTCCTCCGGAACTCTTACCCCTCGGAGCTCTCTGTATCCGTGAGATGGGGAAGAACACTGCTTCCCCAGGCTGCTGACTTGAGCCTCCGGAAGCCTCTAGTGGACTCTAAAACATGATGCAGATAATTAATATCCTGCTTGGCCCAAGTGCTTCCAGCAGGCGTGTGGGAGGCACCCATGATATGGAGAGTGCCGTGGGGTCAAGGAAGACAGGGTCAAGTCCCGCCTGAGCCTGGCTCAGCACGCAGATGCGGCCTGACTCTGGCTCTGCTCCTTACACTTGTATATGCACATTTAACGTGGAGGGAATGCAGGCTGGGGAACCCTCCTCTGATCTTCCTTGTTGGCGTCCTGGTACCTCTCATAGTGTGGTTCCCCCGCCTTGGGAGTGCAGTTCCAGGGGTTAAAGATGCATAGTTTCTGTACAGTGTGGCTCCTAAATGCCAGCTGCCAGCCCATTGCTTCACGTGCCCCAGTGCTGGAGCTCAGGGGCATGGTGCCTGCGCTGGCACATTTCAAGGGTTATTATGCCCAATCCTGCCCCCTCGCCCTGTTGACACGAGACTCTAGCCCCGTGTTAGAAGTGGTGTCCCTGAGACTGTGCCATAGCTTGTCATGAGGATGAACGTCCAGCTAGGTACGTGGTGCCCCATCAGGGCTCGGTACGTAACCTCTGCCGTGGCTGCGTCCAGCTGGCTAGATCACGCCAGGTGTCAGAGAGTGACTCAGTCCCCCAGCCTTTTGTCCTGCCTCCGTCTGGGTGTTCTTCTTGGCCTGGTTCCTTTTTTTTTCTGAAATTCTCATTCCTCAGCTCTGGACTCTCATGCACCATCAGTTTCAAGACATTATGAAAGAAAATATAGAGAGGAAGGAGAAAAGAGAAGCTGAGAAACCCGATTTAACTCTGATGGCTGAGCTTCCCGTGCGTCTTAAAAACTTTCTTTTTAGTTTGACCCCAGATGTGATTTTGTTTTTTACCCTCTTTGTCGACATTGGCTTCTAATTAATTAACCAATTAACAGATTCTTTCAGCACACACAGCTTATTCAACACCTACTCTGTGCCAAACACTGTTATGTGCTGGGGATATTGGTGTAACTAAAACAGACCAAGCCCCCTCTCTCACGGAGCTTACATTTGGTGAGAAGACAGGTAGACTTCAGGGATGAGAAAAGAAGTGAAATAGGGAAAGGGATCGACGGAGGGGAGGGCAGGGAAGGCCTCTCCAGGGGGACGTAGGAACTGGCAGGTACAGATGCCCCGAGGCAGGACTGATTGGCTGGTTTGTGGAAGAGCAAGGAGGTAGCTGGGTGGGGAGTGAAATGAACTGGGGGAGGGGCAGGAAGGAGGGGAGGATTTTGGACTTTGGAGCTTGAGATGCCTATTAGACACCTACGTGGAGATGTTGAGCAGACTGCTGAAACAGGAGCCTGGAGTTCAGAGGAGACATTGAAGCCGGAAAGATAAAT
Source organism: Pteronotus mesoamericanus (assembly GCF_021234165.1). Taxonomy (NCBI): domain Eukaryota; kingdom Metazoa; phylum Chordata; class Mammalia; order Chiroptera; family Mormoopidae; genus Pteronotus; species Pteronotus mesoamericanus. Next base: position 492,352 of record NW_026555299.1, on the reverse strand, counting down.
TTGAGAGGCACCAGCTACTTGAAGCCCTGGGACCGGATGAGATCACCATCATGTTAGATGTGTGGTGCCGGCCAGGTGGTGCACCTGTCCTGTCTTGGTGGCTGTCCAAGACGTGCAACTGCCTGTCCGCCTCGTTGGCCTTGGATTGCATCTGGGCAGAGTGACTAAGGACTGTGACCGGTGTGGAAATCCTTCAAATGATGAGACAGGTCATGGTGGAGAGAAAGATAGGCCCTCGTGGCCCGGTGGGTGAGATCGGGCCTTGCGTAGCCATGCAGCGGGCAAGACTGCCAATGGTGGCCCTGTTGGAGGTGGCTGGCAGGTACAGACCATTTGGCCCGCACTGGCCAGCTGCGTATTCCACAAATGCGTCACTCACTCACAGGCTTCTCTCCAGGCAACTCGGGGTATGGGAGCGGCAGAGCCTGGGGAGGACTTCTGAGTCTGAGCTCCAAGGTGGTGACACTGTTAACAGTCACCGAGTGCAGCCCTTCTCTCTTGGTCAGAAAGCAACCTAAAAACTTGGCCCTGCTCTCCCTTTTCTTCTCCGTCTGCCCATCCGGGCCTGGTGCTGCAAGTTGGCGTGGACCTTGCCGCTGGCCATCCCCTCAAGATGACACGTGAGAAGGATGTGCTCTTTTGGGAAGAACTTGGCTGTGTAGGCAAAGACTTGAGCTAGAAAAAAAGAACAAATGGTCATTCATTGGGTGTTTCCCATGAACCAGGGCTTTCTTTTTTTTCTTCTTAAATGAAACCTTTAGGAAAGGAAGATTCCCAGGCATTGCTTAGAATTTAGGCCTCGATGTTACATCATAGGATTGTTTTTCTTGGATATCAATTAAAGGCTTAAATAACAAGTGGGTATTAAAAACAATACAGATATTAGTAGCTGTTTCTATTGTTGCATTAAAGGACACCCCTGTTTCCTAGATCCCTATCGTTCATCTTATTTTTGTTTATGTAACAAATCCTTAGAATAGTACCTGGGGTGTGTGTGTGTGTGTGTGTGTGTGTGTGTGTGTGTACTCTAGAAATGCTTTGCACATATTAGCTCATCTAATCTTCATAGCCGCCCTAGGAGGAGTGAGGTGCTATTATTTTGTCCATTTTACAGATGAGGAATGAGGCACAGATATTAAACAAAGTCACCCAACCAGGAAATGACAGAGCTAGGATTTGATCCAGGGGAACCTGGCTCCAGGGTCCCAGCTCTTAAGCATTATACTCTAAGGCCTATTGGTTTTTTCACAAATCTTCACGAAAGAATAGTGATGATGGCTATGTCAACATTGTTGCTCTGTATAGGCTGTGTATCATGTTGCGTATTTCAGGTGGATGAGTGACAATCTTCAACCCTGTACAGTATTCAAAGCCCGTTTTTTGGAGGAGGAAGTGAAGGGATTAGCTCACTGCTCCGAGTTTGATACCAAGACGTCGAGGCAGTATTCAAACCCTGGTCTGTCCGGCTCCCAGTCCTGCTGATTTCTCAGCGCTGCGACTGTCCTGCAAGGCTGCCAACTCTCCTGCCCTGGTGACTCCTGGCACCTGGTTACCTGCTTTCAGACTCACTTTTTGGTCCCAGGCACTGGATGGGCCACAGGACAGAACAGTGACCCAAGTTTCTCTAGGCTTGAATCTCAGAGGAGGCCAGCAGGGTTGGAGCCTGGCGTTGAAAGCTGGCAGTCCAGTTCTGCCCCTCCACATCCCGTACTCCATGTTCTTAAGCCTGGGGTTTTCCTAGAGTTTCCTAATTCCCAGATCTCCTTTCCTTCTGGAAGAGATTAGGCCGGTGCACACACATGGCACCGCGCAAGCGTCTAGTTTCTGGTCAGCATCAGACTGGCAGTCTCCAGGGAAGTGCCTGGGCCTGATGGACCCCCAGGAAGGGTGGGCACAATCTGTGCTGTCCCGTAAAGGAAGTTGTGGTTTCTTTCCTCTTTTTCCCTCTTTTTCTTTTTTAGTTTATGGGAAAGGGAGACTTGTGTCTCAATCGAGTCTTTGTGGCGTTGTATTACAGAGAGTCACAGAACATGTTCTATGTAAATGACTATGTGTCCTGATTAGAGCCTCAATAGGCGCCATTGTGCCATATTGCTATTATTGGCGATTGCAGGATACTAAATGATATTCTCATCAGGCTGAAGAAGTTCAGTGTTAGCAGTGAAACTCGGGGTTAATTATACCGCTCTGAATTAGAGCATAGAATTAAGCTGTAGGGAGGGCAGGGCTCTCACTGTCTCCCCCCCCCCCCAGCCCCCCCGTCTCTCCAGGGTTATGGCTGGGGGTTTGATCGGAGTATTGTTTAACCCATGTTCTAAATTTGTACTTACTGGCATTTTGCTCTGCGTGAGTTACTGTCCCTTTTGGTGCTGGAAAACACAGGACTGATTTATAGGACAGTTGGAGAGGGGGAGAAATGGTCAACTTAATAGTGCATTCTTCTTCGTCAATAGCTGGGGGAAAAAATAGCATGAAGATTGAAGTCTTAGGGGAGTGCCGTACTCTAGAGAGGCCTCTTTAATTTAGCTTTTGTCTCTCCTGCCTTTGAATGCATTGCTGGCTCTGATCCCAACTCACCTCTTTGAAGAAATGGCACACTGACCTACATCTCGCTGAAGCAGATAGAAGAGCCTATCTCTGTTCTGCCCCTTCTTGGCATTTCTGACACAACCTCCAAGGGACTCTGTCTGAGGGCTGAGGCAGGCCCTCTCCGGTTTCACGCCATTGACTTTGCTGCCTCGTTTTAATGGCAGAGCTCAGCTCTTTCTGGGTTCTTCCTGATTGTAAACTTCCTGCATTCCTTTCACTCATTTCTTTTGTCTATAAATTTCATGTCACTCGTATTGGGTCTAAAGCCACATTACCTCTCCTTTATGGTCACATGGGCTATGAGTGTAACTATTATAAAAAAAAAAATCTTCGAAAAAATGAGCCCTGGCCAGTGGAACTCAGTTGGCTGGAATGTTGCCCTGTGCACTGAAAGGTGAAAGGTCGCTGGTTCGATTCTTGGTCAGGGCACGTACCTAGGTTGTGTTTGACCTCTGGTCAGGGTGCATATGACAGGCATCCGATCGATGTTTCTCTGTCTCCTCCTCTCCCCAGCCTTCCTCTCTCTCTAGAAGCAATGAAAAAATGTCCTTGGTTGAGGATTAAAAAAAAAAAAAATCTTTGAAAGTGATCTTCAGTGGTGGCCCCATAGTTTATCATGTATGCATAGCATTACTTATTTAACCACTTCACCGTTTTTGGTTAAATCTTGTCTTTGTTTTTCTTTTGCCATTGTAAGTCACATCATATTCGCAGTTAGCCTGGGACAGATTCTTAGAAATGAGTTTACTGAGCGCGTGCACCTGAAAGCTGAGAAAGAGTTTTAAACTCAGACCTGTCTGCCTTCAAGCCCAGGGTTCCTTCCACTGCCACTGGGTCCCCGCCCTTTGCCTGCCGGACTGCAGACCCCTCCCGGAGAACCCGGGTGCTGCTCTCGTCTGCATGGGCCCGGGGCCTTTGGCTCTGGAAATCTGTTCTTTGCCTTCCTATTTTTTAAAACTTTAACAGGGGCGAACTGTCCTGTGGAGCAGCACCACCGAGCCAGTTCTTGTCACAGCGTCAGCTCCTTTACCTGGTGGTATGGTACAGGTTGTCATGCACAGCACCGGCAAATGCCACGTGGTAAAAAACCCCCACATTGTTCCAGAAACTGCATTTGAAAGAGTAAAGTGTAGTTTGGAGACCATACCGAATGTAGTAACTTACTCTGCCCTCCCCAGACCTCTTGCCATGCGCCTCTCAGTTCCTATTTGGAAACATCAATTATTGGTTGGGGTCAGCACAGCAAGATATTTTCTGTCTTTATGTTAGATAACATAGACGTTCGGAAGCAGAGCCCTGAGGGCACAGCAGCCTTTTCCAAGCTGTTTTCGCCCAGAACCAGGAGAGAACAGGAGGCGGGAAAGGGCACTTGGGTCAACCACGCTGGAGAAAAGCTCCCTTCTAAGGAGATTCCCGAGGCTCTTAAAACTCCTGAAGGCTCAGAGATACGCTGGGGTCAGGAAACCTGTGTGACCGTGGAAGCCAGTTTGTCCCAAGGGACACCTGTTGACAGCTCGTGGAGTAAGCAGCACGTGCCCCGATGCTGAGCTAAGGGTGAGAGTCCGGATTCCTAAGCGCATCAGCCCTACGTGACGGCCCCCATGCCTGCCATCCCCTCTTCATTTCCTGTCCTTTCTGGCCCCCGTGAGTCACTACCATCGTCTCTGCCTGGAGTGCCCTTTCCCTTATCTCCACGTGGCTAAATCCAACCTGGCTTTCAAGGCTCAGTTCAGATCCTTTATCCTGACACGTAACTCTGTACAATTGGCCTCTTGGCCTCCTGTACCCTTGAGCTGCCCTCTGAACCTGCTGTATGGCACAGTGACCCAGGTGGTGATAGTGTCATTTGTCTACATGTCTTTTGATGAACCCGTGTCCTCGAAGACAAGACAGGCCTTCCTGTCTTGCTGCAGTACAGGCCGTTAGGTTGCCTTGCACGTAGTAAGCGCTCAGTAAATGCTTGAACAGACGTTCAGAGCCTCAGTCAGTACTTCCGTGGAGGCAGGGCCTGGCCACAGCATCATGGTCACTTTATACACCAACCTCAAAAACACCTCAGTGCACAAGACGAAGAATCTGCCTCTTCCTCCACCCAGCATCCATCTGGCATTGCTGGGGAGGACAGCTTTGCTCCTGATTTTGTCTGCTTGGTAACATGAAGTCTTCATCTATAAGACTGCTCATGCCAGTCTTCACTCTTGTGAGCACTTACTATGTGCTAACTGCTTTGTGGACATTATATCTCTTTGATCCTCACAGGGAATTAGGTTTTGTTGTTCAGGCAATGTCCAAAACTGTGGCCCAGTGAGGTTAAAAAATGGCTCAAGCCGGGTCCTATGGGATGCGGTGGTGCTGGGGACATCCTCAGGTCTGACCGCAGAGCCAATGCGCCACACACCTGTGTTGCCTTTTGCCAGAGGCTACAGATACTGTGGGGCGCGTGTGTGTGTGTGAGAGAGAGAGAGAGAGAGAGAGAGAGAGAGACTTACTGATTGACTGAATAGATCCTGGAAACCTTCCTCCCTTTCCTGCCTTTTTTCTCTTTCTGAATTACACCTTTTAATGGCATTTCTTTTTCTCTCCTGGGCATGCTATCGGTGGATTTAAATGTGGCCAATTTACCTAGATGTCTACATTCTCTTAATTCTGCTCTTTCTCTCACCCCTCTTATTTTTGAAGCCTTGTTGGGAAACTGGAAACCGGCTGTCTAGAGGCTGAAGGGCTCTCAGTGCCAAGTCTGACATTGACAGGTGTTTTCCTCAGCCGGCTTCTCCCCCTTTCTCGGTTTCACCGATACATCCTGTCCCCGAGACTTTCCAAGTTACAAGTCTCAGATTTGTTTTCTTTGGAGACAAACTGCTGGTAGGTATTGCTTCTTATGGAAGTTTCCAGAGAGCACAGGCTTTGCCGAACAGCCCAGCACCAGGAACCCTCTCACGAAGCCCCCAGGAGGCTGCGTGTGCACGCCCAGGGAGCTGTAAACATTGACGGGGAATACAAGGCCTTCGTCCCCCCCCCCCCCCCCCCGCATCCCCAGCCAAAATTTGCATAGTCTCTTTAACTACACAACTTTGACTGTGATTCCGTATGTTTTGTGCATCTTCATTTTACCCGACCTCCACAGAGTAATTAATTAAAATTTATTTTTCAAGTTCAGTGGACATGCAATCTTACAGCATTGTGAAGAGCCACGAATTTATTTCCCATGCTGCTACCATCAACAGGAGACGTGTTTCCAAAACGCAGCTCTGATCACGTCATTCCACTGCTACAAACCCCACGTCGGCCCGCTGGAGGCCTCAGGGTGACTGGACGTTGGCTGCTCACCTTTTCGGCGTGTTGTGCCCTTCCCCTGTGTTTGCTGCAGCCGCGGCGAATGCCATGTGCCTTCGTGTGTACGGTTTTCTCTCTCTCCCCTGGGTGGCTGCCCCCTCTGTGCGGGTCCCTCTTCTCCTCCACCTGGCTAGTTCCTGTTGGCCAGCACTGAAAATCTGCACTCAGTCAAATCCATCACCGACCCCTCCTGCTGGTCCATCATTCAGCTTGCTGTGTTCTCTGTTGTTTCTCTTTTTCCCTTGACTAGACAATTCACATCTTGCTGTCTTGTCTTTTTATTATCTTCACCTGAGGATATGGGTGTATTGATTTTTAGAGAGAGAGAGAGAAAGGGGTGGGGAAGAGAGAGAGGGAGGCAGAGAGAAAGAAAGAGAAAGAGAAATGTTGATGTGAGAGAGAAACATCTGTTGGTTGCCTTTTGTACGTGCTCTGACTGCATAGGGACTTGACCCCACAACCTAGGTATGTGCCCTGACCGGGGATTGATCCCACAACCTTTCCGTGCATAGGACAACACTCTCACCACCTGAGCCACCCAGCCAGGGCACATCTTGCTGTCTTCAGTTCTGTGCCTCCCAGCTCAGAGCCTGGCATGCAGGACGAGCTCAGTGACTGACTGTTGAAGGAAGGCTCAGTCACGTGTTTACTTCCTATGAAAATGCAGGGAGGTAGAATTCTGAGCATTTCTTGTTCCTCAGGCCTTCCCAGGTTTGCGTAATAACGATAACACATGCTACGATTGATCAAATGCCTACTATGTGCATTCCGTGTGCTTTGTAGAGTTTATTATTGTCCTTGGAGGACTCCCATGAACATACTGGTGTTATTACTAACTCCGTCACAAAAAGGAAGACACTAGGGCTCTGTTTCTCTTTGTTTTTCAGGTGAGAAGTCTTTCCTCCAGAATAAAGCAGGGCTTCTGAGCACTTCAAGGTACTTTCTGGCTTTAAAGCTGCAAGGCATCACCACTGAGACTCAGGGAAATACTGTGATAATATTTCAAATGGAATTTTAGGTAGTTGCCCCGATTGGTTGCCAGTTGCCAAACTCCTGAGTGGGGGCGGAGAGCGAGAGAGTGGTATTTCCTTCTCAAGTAGTTTGCATTTATGTGAAGGCCAAGTTGGACTTGTTTATTGAATCAATAAAGATACTATCTCTTTGAATAATTCAGAATCTACTATCTCCGTTAGACTGAGTTCACCTTTTGTGAGGGACATGGGGCTGCTGGATGGCACATCGCAGGGCGGGGGAATTATGTAAAAGGGGTCTCTTTAGTGTCTTCTTGGTCATATGAATTTTATTTGCCCAGGAGGACATTATGGAGGCTCTGAATAGTCAAAGAAAACATCTCTCTTATGTTTTCCTCATGAATAGAACACTCTGTGTCCTGCGCTGTTGCCCACTGGGGCCCGCACGTGGTGTATTTTCCTAATGTTTGAACCAATAGGCTTTTTCATTTCGGGGCAATCCAGGTAAGGATTTTCTGGTGGTGGTTCTGTGTGCAAGGAAAAGCTTCCTTTTCTTCTCTCTCTCTCTCTCTCCTTGAGTTTGAAAAAGTATATTTTGAGTTATGCGACTAATCATAGCATATTTAGCAGAAATTAATGTTCTGCCAATGATCAGAGATTTCTTCCTGTCCTCCTTCCTCCCGGATCAAAACAGGGCTGAGGACTGGAACCAGGGGTAATTCAGAACTGGAGGGCAGTCATTCAGAACATTGGAAATGTTGAGGAGAATAAATCAATGGCCCTGAACTCTGACTCTCTGTGTCCTTTGCGGGGAGGGGTGTTGGGGGAGGGGAGAAGGGGACTGATTGATTGATTGATTAGGAGGAGGCTGTTGCACAGAGTGGAGCAGGGCTTCCTGAAACATCAGACACAAAGACACATCATAAGAGAACCACACTTTTCAGGCCTTGAATCAGACTCAAGGTCTTGTAAAAGATTTTCTTATTATTTGTGACTCTGTCAATATGAAGAGTCTTATAAAACTTTAGCCTCACAGCTGGTAGATTGTCTTATGAAAAAGAATAAACCCCTACAGAGTGGGCCTTAACCTATGAGGTCTTGTGGCGCCTGGTACAAGTGTAGACACGGGTCTTCACAGCCTTGGATCAGCTCTTTTGGGGTGGAAACTTCTCCTCCAGCCTGATATTCATAAACAGGGTCACGTGGAGCCTGAGGTCTTTTTCTTTTCCCCGAAGAGCAGGAACATAGCCCTCAGGCCAGAGCAGGATCATAGCCCTCAGGCCAGAAAGACCAGGGCAGAGTCCTCAAGAGACCAGCCCCTCTTGGCTAGAACATGTGGGAGCTGAGGATAGGCGAGTGAGTTCAGGAAAAGCAGCGGTTTGTCTTTAGAAAAAGGGCAGTGTTCAGCTGACTAGAACAAGTACCACCTGTATGACACTGTGGGAGGTCAAAGCAGAATAGGGAAGGAAATGGTTGAATTATTTTTTCCCCCTTTCTGGAGCACCCCCTCCAAGAGGGGTATTTCACAATTGGCAGGGTCTAGGGAATGGACCCATGGACTCCTGGGGCTGGGGGCTCTGGCAGGGGCTCAGCCTTGGGTGACTAAAGCTGGTGTCCCCGAGTCTGCTCTGCCAGCGCCGTGCTTAATCCACATAGCCACCCTGTGGGGTGAGGACGTGGACACTGAGGGAGGGCCAGGACCCAGCGTCTCACAGCTAGTCAGTGGCTTTCAAGCTGTCTGGTGGGCAGGTGCGCTGCAGTGCAGCCTCCCTCCTCCCACTGGAGCTGAATCCTTCACTGTTGCTTTAATGTTCTGGGAAGTTCCAGAACCAGGAGGTCAGTTTGCTCAGAGGGCTCCCTGGTGCTGAGCTTATTTCCTCCTACTGGGGGGCGGGGTTGGGGAACGGAGGAATCTGGGCTCACTTCCTCCTGCAGGGGTGGGGGTGGGGCTGGCCCTGTGGGAAGGCGGAACCCGGGGTGGGCTGGGGGGACGTTGGCCCCGGCCCACACTGCCTTCCCTGGGATGGGGGCGTCTGCACTTGTGCTTTTCACTTGTGCGTATTTTGAGGCGTACAATACAGGCTTCTTGCTTGGGTGAGGTCGCACTGGTTCCTTGCCCAGCTGGACAAGCTGGTTGACTTCCTCGGTGGGTCCCACCTGGGTGGTGGGAAGTGTGATCTCTAGTGAGGGTCACTGTATGGTTGGGCAGATTCACAGCTGCTCTGAGGTCAGACCTGATGGCTGGTGGGGGCCAAAGAGGAATCGGATCACCCGGGTACCAGGCTGGGGCTCGGGTGGGAGCACCTGATTTTGACGGTGACTCTGAGGGATAAACCAGAGGCATGGACACATGGAAGAGACTGAGAGATCTCAGGGGGGAGGGGAGAAATTAGCCAAAGAACATGTGTGCATGTATGCATAGTCTATGGCACAGACGGCGGTGTGGGGACGTCTGGAGCAGGGCAGGGGCTGGGGAGGGGGGGCGAGGGGTGGGGGGTGATGGGGGACATCAGTAGTACAATGAAACAGTAAAAAGATATAAATTAATTAAAAATAAAACACTTGGAAAAAATAAAATAGTCATGGAAATGTAAAGTACCGCATAGGGAATATAGTCAATAATATTGTAATAATTATGTATGGGTGCCAGATGGGCACTGGATTTATCAGGGGGAACGCCTTGTAAAGCATGTGAATGCCTAATCACTATGTTGTATACCTGAAACTAATATGATATGTCAGCTGTAATTGGAAAATAAATTAATTTAAAAATAAAAAATAAAATTAAGTAAACAATAATAAACAAACTAAAGGGAACAGAAAAAAATATTGGTTGGCTTGCTAGTGACGAGAGAGAACGGAATCATTCATTGGCATAACGCTTTCCTATGCATCAGCTGGATTTTGGTTTTCAGAAGACACTGCTCAGGTACATAGGTCAGGGCAGGCTCTAACCTCATTTCATACACGAGAAAATGGAGACTTGTGTAAGAGCATAAAATAGTTGGAACTCAGCTACCGTCCCCAGTCTGGGAGTCCTTCCACTACTCTGTCAAAACCAGGGTGAGGACAAGGGCAAGTCAGGCCTTCAGCAGCCAAAGCTACAGGGGAGGGAAGGGTCAGCCCGACTTAGCAGTGACTAAAGACAGAGTGGAAGCCTTCGTGGCTGGGGCTGGGCTTGTCCGCTGCTGTGACCCCAGCCCCTGGCAGGGCCTGGCCCTAGGAGGTTCTCAGTAAGTAGCTGCTAAGAACATGAAAGAATTTCTTAGGCATGGGAGATGATCATTTTCACAAGGTTAACTAACACCTTCCAGAATTTTCCCCTTCCCTGTGTGACCCCTCTTCTTTCTTCCCTGGGTAACATCTCTTCCCCTGAGAATGGGGTGGTCTCTAAGCAGCACCTCTGAGATACACAGCCGGCTCTTCCTTTCCCCCAACAGCCCCCACAGATGCTGGGACTTGGGATTGTCCTTTGGGAGAACGAGAGGACTTTTTGGTTCCATCCTTTAACTTGAGGTCTGGATTTTGTAGGCTGAGCCTGATGCAGTCAGACTGCTTCCACTGGGAAGCATGTCCTCGGAGCCTCTTTATGTTGGTTGCCGAGGAGAGTGGGTCCCGGAGAGGCTCGGGAGCTGCCTGGGGTGTCTTGGTGAGCAGTGGCCCCGCAGTACTTTCTTGCACTATTCACTTCCACCCCCTGTCCCCGGGGGTGACTTGGGACAGCTTTTGTGATTTAAGCCTCTCTGGTTTCTGTCATGTGGGGCTGAGCAGGAGAACGACTCTTTAGGAGGAATGGTGGTAGGAGCGTCACTGTCCAAGTCAACACGTGGGACATGGGACTGTTCGCTCAAGACCCTTGCTGCTCTCAGGCAGGATCTCCAGGGATTTTTCTTTGGAGGGTTTGGCATTCTCCTCATCCCTCTCTTTCTCTTGTCTCTACCCACCTTGTGTTTTTAACTGCCTCTGGCTGCCTGGGGAGAGGGTGGTAGTATGTGAGTGTGGAGCCACCTTTCCAGGCCCTCGATGGGTCAGCGCGGTGGTTGCGGTCCACGTTGCATGGCCTTGTGGTCTGAGTTCTCCAGGCCACACCCTGCCAACCCCCAGGGGCGAGGGGCTGGCCACCTGGCACAAGTACGTTCTACATGTGTGCCTGTGAGTGGAGCAGAAAATGAAAATGCCACCTGATTTTGTGCATGTAGTGTGTGACCGTTTCAAAGCCTACTTCCCTTTGTGATCTCATCTGCGCCTAACAATGGAGGATCCTTACTTCACGGGCGCCTATGTGGAGGCCCTGCCCAGGGCACAGTCCCATCCGTTAGCTCATTTAATTTCCATAATCACGCTGGGGGATGTTTCTGTCTTACGGAGAGTGAAATGGAGACTTAGAGCCCTTTGCTCAGGGTTGCTTTCATTCTTCACTTCATTCAAGAGGTAACGACTGAGGGCCTGCTGTGTGCTCGGCCCTGCCCCAAACTCGGCCTTGCTGAATAAGCGGATCAGGTCCTCGTTTTACTGGAGCTGAGGGTTTGGGAATGGGAACCCCTTAGTAAGGTGTCTCTGAGGGCATTTTGGTAGGGAGCGGTGAGCCAGGGATTGAGGGCTGGGGACAGAGTTAGGGTTTATAGCCTATTTTACTCTGATGCTTTATACTATCCCTTGTTACCACTCTTCTCCCTGTGTGTGCTTCCCTTCCCCCAGTATGGATTATTAGCACAATTTACGTATCTATAAACCTAGGCTCAGAGAGGTTGGGTAACTTGTCCAAGGTTGCACGGTAAATGAGCTGGAATTTGAACGGATTCTGCTTTGAGTTCTGCCATCCTATGCCTGTGAATAATGTGTTTTCAGAAAAATAAAAAAGTAAGCAATTTGCAGAAGCATAATCGGTCATTCTGTTAGCATTCGGGTGAGCTCCCTACCACATTTTAATCATTTAAAGTTGTTAATAAGTAGAGGTGAGGCCCCGTGTCTCCTCTTGTCACCAGGACTCAGGAGCATGGGGCGTGTAGAGACGTGGGCTTGGCCATGTCTCACCATCATGCTGCACTTAGGATCGGGGTAAAGGTTCTCAAAGCCCTCACATCTGTTGCCGCCTTTAACCCATATTAACTTCTAAACCCTGCTCAGACTCGTGGAAAACAGAAGTGTGGAAATTCCAGTCCAGCCACCGGTGGCCTCTTGCCACACGTGAGCTTGAGTGTGCCGGGGGATTGGGGAAGATGATGTAGCCTCGGGGTAGATGCCTTGGTGGTTCTCTTCAAAAACAGAAGTTCAACTGCACGTGCACATGCAAGCCACACCCCTTTTGAGCTTTTGTGGGGCTCTGAACCTGCCAAGCTGGTTATAACTAACTTTATTTGGTTCCGGTTGTTAATGGCTTTCTTGGGGGATGCCTTGTAGAGAGTGGGCATTTTGGGCTAGCTGTTGGGGGTTGGTCACCGCACGCTGTATTTTCAGCTGTGGTTCTTACCTATTTATAGGACAAATTGAAGGGGGTTGTGGTTGAGTCCGCTGCTCCCTCCTCAGGAGTCTGTAGAAGAACCCCGACTAATCCTTTGCTAGTGTTTGCTCTCTACCAAATGCTGAAACAGGAGTGGCCTGGCCCATGGGTCCCCCCCTCCTCCCTGCCTTTGCCAGGTTGGTCATTGTCCTTATTCTATAAATCTTAGGGATACAGGTAACCTCAAGAAACTCTGCTCAGTGGTTAGTGCCTCTTCTCAGAGCATCCTGAGCTGCCCCTAGGTCTCAGCCTCCCAAGTGGCTCTGTCTGCTTCTGGAAAGCCTCCTCTCTGGCCCATGCTCCCTCAGGCTGGCTGCTCCACAGTTCGTAGCACAGTGACAGCTGTTAGGGTCCAAAGGATGTCTCACTCACGCTGGTGAGTCTCTCGTGCATTTTGTGTTACAAAGTACAGTTGTACTCTGCATCCTTAGTGTACAAAACCTCATGTCGTTTTCACCAACATCTTGGGAGGTAGGTATTTTTAACGTCCCCATTTTACAGCTGAAGACCTGGAGGCTTGAGTAGAGTCTCTCACTGGCCAGGCTCACGCAGCCAGCGGTGGGCGGTTGGGTATCCCCAGAGGGGTATGGTTCCTCTTTGGAATCAACCAAGACTTACGGTCGTGAGGTGGGACGTCTCTTTTAGGGCTCCTGCAGCGTTCCCCTCTTAGGCTTCCCAGTTATGATTGGCCCTCTCTACCTCGGCACTATTGGCATTGGGGGCAGGCCTTCCCGTGCACTTGGCATGTGGCAGCATCTCTGGCCCCTCCCCCCCAGGTGCCAGCAGCACACCTCCCCCACCCCCCCACCCCGTTTGCCCAGCTGTGACCCTGAGAAATGTCTCTAGACATTGCCAGATGTCCCCTGGAGGGGGACAAAATCACACCCGACTGAGAACCGCTGCCTTACAACAGCCGTTTCAAGCCCTAAACCAGAAGGTACAGTACATGGAGAAGAGAAAGGTAGACCATTGAAAATGAGGGCTGCCTGAGAAAACCTGGAACTGTGGCTTTAGCTACAGCAGCACCGCCCCGGTGCCGGGAGCCAGACGGCGAGCTTCCTGTGGGGATGGACTTCCATGTGGAATAGAAACGACACGGCAGCCCTCCCGAGGCCCCTCTGTGGAGCCCCCTTAGCGCAGTTTGTCATCATGCGCTGCAGACTTGCAGGGAAAAAATTTAGTGTCAGATTTATTGGCGTTTTGTGGTTAAAAGCACTTTCTGTGGAGGACAGGCAGGTGAAATGAGAAGGGCCTCCTTTGAGCCCGCTGACGCGTGGAGAATACGCAGGGAGCAGAACCTCCCTGTTCTTTCTGGGAGGCCCTGGGTGAACCTGCTTTTCAGGTTTCCTGGCCTCCCAGCCACACGGTTTGAGAGCCGGATGGTGTGTGTACACAAGCCCAAGTAAGTTTGTTTTCGTACATGCGGCTGTACCAGCCGTCATGTTTTGTTAACTGTGACTTTTTTTCCTTACTGTATGGCTGATGTTTGTTCACACATTCACATCTCTGAGTGCTTAGGTGCCTACCGTGTGCCAGGCTGTACTTGGAGCCTCTGAGCATTTATTTGGAGAGTTAATTAAACATTAGCATGCATTTTGCCAAGATGCCTCTCAGTGAGAAAATCCAAGTTATAAAAACCTCAAGTAGAACAGTAAAACTAGGGAATGTTTTCCCCCCAAATGATACAACCAGGTTAAAAAATTTTTTTATTCTGTGAAACAGAGCTCTGTCCTTTTTTAATTGAATTTATTGAGGTGACATTGGTTAATAAAATCATATAGGTTTCAGGTGTACAGTCGTATAATACATGATCTATATTTTATATTGTGTGTTCATCACCCCAAATCAAGTCTCTTTCCATCACCATTTACCTTCCCCCATACCCTCTTTTACCTCCCAGAGTTCCCACTTGTTACGTCATAAAGAGGGTTCCGTTTGCAACATCCCTTTACATGCACGTTTTTAGCAACACATGTCTACGCCGAGGTGTGGTGTGCCCCTTTCTATTAGGCAACCTTTGCGGGGACGTACTAGTGCCCTTATGTTCAGTACATCCATGAGCACAGCTGGTTTTCAGGAAGTGGTTTACTTGTCAATCTTGGTACCTCTGCCCGAGGAGTTTTGCAAAAGTGCCTGGTGAACTTTTGTGTTTTCTTGCAGTAGTAGGAGAGCTCCTTCGGGGGTGACAGCTAAGTAACTGAACACCTCCTTTTACCCCATAGGATCTTTTATTTTTATTCCGAGGGCTGAACTCCCTCCTACAATAATAAAGGTAATAGCTACCGTTCAGAGTCCCTGCTATTAGTAGTAGTGCTATTAACTCAGAGGAGGGAGTTAAATACCTGGCATGGGGTCACAGAGCAGGCAGGCGAGTGTAGACCTGGGGTTGCAACCCGCAGTTACCCACCAGGCTTTTCCCCTGCTGATGGTCACTGCAGATGGAGAACTGGGGAGAGGAAGGGAAGTATAAAGAAGAAATGAAAATCCCTTACTCTGCTACCCAGAGATCAACACTGCTAATGTTTTACTCTATTTCCTTGTGACTTTATCCCTCAGAATACATATGTACAAGACCGATCATATTGCATTTGCAGCTTTTTGTGTCTTGTCTGTCTCACGTAGTGTCTTATTGAGGGCACTTTCTCATGTTGATAATTGTTTTTTTGCAGCCCGGTTTGTTAGCTGCGTAATATTCCAGTGTCTACTGCAACAAATTAACTGTTCTACTGTCCGGTGTTTAGTTGTTTCTGATGTTTCAGTATTATAAAGGGCTGTCACTGCGGCGGTGTTCTGGTGCTCGGGGTGTTTGTGTGTGAGCGTGTGCATGCATGTGTGTGCACGTGTGTGCTCACTGACTCACAGCCTCAAAGCTGTGTGATGAGCCACTGGGATCCAGGCCTGAGCTGGAAGATTCTGACACTTGACTTCCAGGCTAACCTGCTTGTGGTTTCCTTCCTTTCTTCCTCCTTCCCTCCCTCCCTCCCTCCCCCCTCCCCCTCCCCCTCCTTCTCTCCTTTCCCCTTCCCTCCCCCCTCCTCCCTCCCTGGTTTAGACCAGGCCACTTCTTCCTAGTTCCCCCTCTCCCATGGCATGAGAAAGGCGGTGTTTCTGATGGCTGCATTTATCTGTAAACATGGAAGAGCCTGCTCCTGGGTTCAGACAGGTGTTCCAGGTCGCTGTGAGGTGGGACTCAACTGCATACATGGCATCGCACTGCCCGCCACCACTGAGAGCAGCGAGCACTGACTGTGAGCCATCGCTGCCCGGGCTGCTTTGCGTTACTAGTCTCATTGCCTCTGCACATCAGCCCAGTGAGGGCGATGCGGGGTCACTCCTGTCTTACAAAGGAGGAGACGAAGGCACCTGCCAAGGGGTAGGGCTCAGGGTTGAGGCCAGGTTCGCGCCCAGGGCTCCTCTAGTTTGTGCCTCTTCTGCCACATGGTGCTGGTCTCTGCCTTGGGTATCCCGTGTGGTTCACAACTGGGAGCGATTTTGCCCACCGTGGGACATTTGGCAAAATCAGGAGACATTTTCCTTTTAAAAAATTTTATTTTTAGAGAGAGGGGAAGCGAGGGAGAGAGGGAGAGAAACATCAATGCGAGATTGTTGTGCCCCCTCCTGGAGACCTGGCCTGCAACCCAGGCATGTGCCTGGACGGGGAACCGAACACGTGACCCTTTGCTTCATAGAAAGTGGGCTTGGGAGAGAGGCCTCTGTCTAGTTTTCTTGTCTAGCACAGATTTCATCAACTTTTTTTCCCTTGGCGTTTAGACCAGCCGAGGGGTCAGCGCCTAGGAAAAGTGGGTTACACTAGGACTCCTCACCGTCATTAATCTCTCTTCCTCTATATTCAGATAGCATAGTATGTCTTTGGTACCACATTTCCCACATTTATTTTTTCTTGCATTCAAATTATGTATTTAGATGTCACATAAAACCAGCTCCGTGTGCTCAGCAGCTAGTGGGATGCCCCCACCTGAAATACTGAGTAGAGTGGGCTTGCCAGAGCCTTTAGGACCTTCCCTCCAGGGGTGGATGGTGGCGGGGAAGCCAACTGACTTAGGGAGAGCGGAGGGGAGACGGGAACACGCGCTCAGAGTATAATCCTCAGACCAGCCACTCTCCCTGCGATGTCCTGTACGTCTTCCAAGCCAGCTCTGAGGGCTGTTATAGGAAGTGGGCAGAGAAAGCTGGATGACCAGGCCCTCAATATAAAGGACAGTAACTGTCTACCTCCTACCTTTGACACAGGTACTGATGTCTCTGACCCCATGGCTCATGGCAAATGGCAGTAGCTCCCGACTGGCAGTCATGACATGTGTCACGGGCCGAAGGTGGTCTTTGGCTAATTACCTCTTGGTTTACCTGTAGAAGGGCGGCGCTGTTTCTGTGAATTCTGAGGTACCCTGTAGCTCACACAGGTTGTGATTTTCAAACCCCTTGGGGCAGGGTCCTCTGTGGGTGGTCATGATTCTGAAGAAAGGGTGGTGGTCCTGCTCCGTGGTCTGACTGTGGCACTGTCTTCCAGGCTGTGGTTTAATGAAAACCATTGAAAGTACAGATTATTCTCCAGTGCCCAGCATGGTACCTGGCCCAACATAAGTGCTCAGAATATTTGTGTAGTGTGATATTATAAGGGACACAGCTGCCCTTTGTCCCTGGTTCCCGGCAAGAGTTTCAAAACGCCTTGGAATTTCCTGAGCAACAACAGTGTCTTTTATTCGTAAACTTTTTGAGGCTCAGCTTCCTCATCTAGAAATTGGGAAATGACACTTCCGTAGCATTTCCAATGTGTTCAGGAGTTGGCGTCCTGGGTTTGGATCTCAGTTCCCTCTTTGACTCTGAGCAGGTTTCTTTAACTTTGCCAGGCCTCGGTTTTCTCATCTGTTAAATAGGCACACCGAAAAGTGATAATGAGGACACGTGTAACACAGTAGCTGAGATGTAGTAAGCGGTCGGGTGAACGTTAATGCTTTGATAATAATGACAGAGGTGATGCTGGTACTAAGCCAAGTGTGAAGGTGGGGGATCCGTTCCTCCTGAGGGCAGGGTGTCATCCTGTGCAGTCTCTCTAGGGTCTAGAATTGCCTGGAGGTTTGCCTCTGGGTGTGGCTGAGTTTAGAAAGAGGTGAGATAGCATGTCTAAAAAGATGCTTGGCTTAGTGTTTATTCATGGTGTGTGATGCCGCGGAGTCACGAGTCAGCTGTGAGTGCACGCGGGGAGCAGAGACGGAGGCTTTTCGAGCTCCTGAAATGGGGGAATACAGTTCCCTTGGGGTAGGCACTTGCCTCTCTCTCTCATTAATCATGATCTTTTCCCTGCCAAAACTTCAGGAGGTGCTGACATCCTTTGGAGCCATGGGTGGCCTCACTCTCTCCTGATTTCATGCTGGAATGGAGGCGCTCACCATTCCAGCCCTTGGGTTGGTGCTGTAGCTGTGCTGGCGAGGTCCGCAGGCCCTTCCGCCCTGTATAGCAGGGGCTTGTGCCCTCCAGGTGGTGGAAGAGCCTCTGAGTCCCGGCAAGGCTGGAGGTCTTGTGTCCATATTTCTTCGCTGAGACTTCTGGGGGGTAGGGGTGCAACGTAATCAGGGGGAGCCCAGATCTTAAAGGTTAGACTCAAATGAACTCATGGCACGAAGAGCTGGCTTCACATTACTGTTATCAGCAAAATAGCCTGCATGCTGCAGCCCCCCGTCCCCAACAGGGATGTGGCACCAAAAATCTTACAGTGCAATAAAGACTTGGCAGGATCGTAGACAAGAGTGGTAGCTGAGCAGCTCTGCCATCTCAGAATACTTTAATAAATGCCTGGGCCACCAGCCTCTGGGGGCCTGGCAGCCGCTTAAACTGGGGAGGTGGGCTGCAGGCACTGGTGTTGAGTTGCAGGTGCCAGGCCTCCTAGACGGCAACCGCTCTCAGCCCCAGTCCTTGGGGTCATGTGGGAACATGGCTCAGTGTTGCTTGATCTCCTGATTTTGTTTCCCAAGAGAGGCAGGAAATTATATCATCTTGGGAAATATTCTTTTTTCAGAAAGCCCCTAGCATGGTGCCTGGCATGTGGTGGGCACTCAGCAGATACCCCCGGAGTGGTCAGGACTTGCCTTTTATGGACTCTGGATTCCTTCAGGGGCAGCAGGCTACGTTTCTGCCTGGCTGATTGCAGACGAGCATGGAGCTTTTGATACAGCAGTGAGTGAGCCCTGGAGTGTGAGAGGCCCCAAATGTCCCTCCATAGTCCACCAAGACCTTGCTTTTCTTTCTTGATCTCTTTTCCCTCCTCCTCTTTCCTTGACCCGAGTGATGGTCACATACTCTCTAGAATGTTTCTGATGAAGTCCGGCCTTGAGGGCTGGTCTCCTGAAGACATGTGAACAGTGCCACCCCTACCCGAGATCCTCAGTTAGATCCTTAGGCTCTGTACTTCTGGGCGGTTGGCTTCCAACGTACACTGACAGATGCCCCCCTTTTACCAGCCCACCACATACAAGCCTGGGAGCATGACGGCCCACTTCCACCAGCAGGCCTCAGGGGCAGGTGATAAAGTCAGGTGCGGAAGAGGCCACTGGGGCAGCTTGTCTCTGATCCGTGATGCTGATCTCAGGATCCAACGGGACGCCGCTCGGGTGCTTGGCTCAGCTCTGCTGGTGCCGGGAATAATGTGGAAGACGCGGTGTGTTTCGGTCCACGGTACTCTGAACCCTTTCTAGGTGTTGGGAAGGTGTGTTTGCAGCTCGGTTACTTGCTGGCATGCATGGATCAATATCCAGGGTGTGCACGGAGAGGCTGCAGCTGGGTGTTGACTTTTGCTCGCTGGGATGTGTTTTAGGGAGGAAGTGGGATTTTAGGTTGGGGCTGGTATAGGATGTGGCCTGGGGCGATCAGCATCACACACTGTGGATAAAGTTAACAAGAATTGTGGGGCTTTTCCTTCCTTTTGTACTTTTGGACTAAGGTGCCTCAAAAGGAGCTTTGTGTATCAGGGAGAGGCCGTTGATTCTGCATGTATATTAAACATTTATATAGAAGTTAGAAGCATACTTCTTGCTTTATTTTTTAAAAAATTTTATTTTTAGACAGGGGAAGGGAGGAAGAAAGAGAGGGGGAGAGAAACATCAATGTGTGGTTGCTTCTTGTGTGCCCCCCACCTGGGACCCGGCCCACAACCCAGGTGTGTGCCCTGACTGGGAATCGAACCAGCGACCCTTTGGTTTGCAGGCTGGCGCCCAGTCCACTGAGCCACACCAGCCAGGGCTTGTTGCTTTATTTTATGTGGTAAATATATTTCTGGCAAGTAACCTGTGAGACTTGAGTTCAGTGTCTGACTTTGACACTTAGTAGTTGCGTGAGCCCGAACCAGTATACTTAAACCTTGTTCTGCGTTTCAGATGCCTGAGTGTACAATGGGGACAAAAATCACAGATTGTGGAGTTTCAGTGAGTTATTGAATGAAAAGCACTTAGTGAACAGTTATTGGCACTGAATAGGTATTTAGTAATGGTGCTTATCCTAATTATTAACAGTGTAGCTTGGTATGGTAAGGATGACAATAATAATAATGACAGTTATCAAGTGCTTACTGTGTCAGTGATTCTTCCAAGTGCATCAGTTAACTCCTTTAATCCTCACAATAACCCAACAAGGTAGGTCCTGTCATAGTCTCTCTTTTATAGATGATCATGCTCAGGCCCAGAGAGGTTAAGTAACTTGCCCAAAGCCACCTAGCTCAAAAAAATAAAAAGAGCAGGGACTTGAGCATCAGAAGATGTGGGTTGCATGCCTATTGCAAAGTATTTAGCTCTCTCAGTTGCCTTCTCTCTTTTTTTTCCTGAGTTGCCTTCTCAACTGTGAAATGGTGCCCATGATAAACGTCCCCCGCCCCCCCGCTACCCTCCCCGCCGCCTTCATTGCCTCAGGTGGCGCTTAATTGTGGGTGCTTCGTGTTAGGTGCCTAGGAGTCATTGACTCAGTATCTGACCATGTGAGGGGTTATTGTGAGGTTCCGATGAGCTAGAAAACTCAGGACAAAAGTTAGTTGTCATTTTAACTGTCCTGCGGTTCTTATTGTGGGGGTTTAAATGGCATGCCTGTTTTTCAGATTTCAGAACCACTTAAAAGAGAGGCACCGCGTCAAGAAGGTAAAGATCGAAATACCACTTTTATTACTGGTAAAGGCTTGGTTGGAGGATGTGGCTTAGGTGTGGGACAGCATGGGCTTCCTGATAGGAACCTGATAGTAGACAGATGCACCCACCCAGGCACATGCAGCCTCGAGCACAGCAGACGTCCTCACACTGGCTGGGTGGGGTGGCGGGTTGTGGCAGCCGCAGTCCCTCAGGAAGCTCCTGGAGGGAGGAGCAGACCCCTGGGGAGATGAACGGCTTTGCACCAGGGAGAGCTGGGAGAAGACGCAGGTGGAAGACAGGAGTTTCAAAGGAAAATTTTTCTTTTGGAAACCAGAATTTGGGAAGAAGCATACTGGCCGCAGTTACTATTTAAAGAAATATTGTCCTCCTTAAACCATGCCCCCCCCCCCCCCCCCCGCCCTCCGCCACCCCCAACTGCTCTCTGTTTTTTCCCCAGTTTCCCCAGCACAGCCTGGGGCGCCTGCACCATCCACCTGTTCACGCCCACGTGACCCGGGTCCCTCCCCTAAACCCTGTATCCATCCGCCTGCCAGCGTGTGGGCCTTGCTCAAAGTAGGTCCAGAATCTGACCCCCTCTCACACCTTCCTGGTGACCTGGCTGGTCCAAGTCCAGCTGCCATTGTCTCTCTCCTGTACGGTTGCGGGGCCTGTAAGCTGCTCTCCTCACTTCCACCTCTTTCTCCCTCCAGTCTCAGCCAGGAGCCTTTTACCATCCAAAGTCAGGCCCTGGCTGGTGGGGCTCCGTTGGTTGGAGCGTTGTCCCATAACGAAGGGTTGATTCAATCCCTGGTCCGGGTGCAAATGCTCCTGATCTGGGTGCCTATGAGAGGTGACCAATCAATGTTTCTG
Source organism: Pteronotus mesoamericanus (assembly GCF_021234165.1). NCBI lineage: Eukaryota > Metazoa > Chordata > Mammalia > Chiroptera > Mormoopidae > Pteronotus > Pteronotus mesoamericanus. The sequence goes on along the minus strand of NW_026555299.1, from coordinate 470,963 downwards.
TTTCACATCAATGTTTCTTTCTCTCTTCCTCCATCCCTCTCTCTAAAAGCAATGAAAAAATAATCCTTGGGTGAGGATAAAAAAATAAAAAATCTGCAGTCAGATCCTAGGCTTCCTCTGCTCCTAACCTTGCAGTGATTCCGTGTTCTACCCAGAGAAGAAGGCCAGGCCCTCACAAAGGCTTGCACATCCGCCCCCAACACCAGCTCCCAGACCCCCCTCATCTCTTCTCTTTCCGCTTTCGGCTCTGCAGAGCCCCACACCTCTGTCCTAGGGCTTTGTGTGGCGGTTCTCCCCGCTCAGGATAAATACCCTCTCTCTCTGGCTTGCTCGAACGTCTCCCTTACCTGCTCCAGTTTCCAAGAAGGCCTGCCCTGGCGGCCCCACAAACAGCAGCACACGGCGTTCTTGCTCTCCTCCCACCCGGCTCCGCTTGCTGCCCATGGCACCCACAGCGCCCAGTGCACTGCGTTTGCCCTCCCTGCCATGTTTATTCAAAAACACGTTTGAATTAGAATCCCCAGCCTCCAGGGCAGTGGGTCCGGAATATGGCCCTATAACAAATAGCAGAGATTGGGGTCACGTGCACGTGGGGAGAGCACAAGCAGAACATGCCCACCGCCCCCCCTCGAACCTGTCATGTGGCTGCCGTTTGGGTCTCTAGCCCATAAGGATGGTCTGCGCTCCAGATCTGTCACTATATATACGCTGGCTCTACCCAAGAGCTTCCTCATAACCACATGATGAAGGCAGCCACTATTATCACCTCCATTTTACAGGTGAGAACCCGGGACAAAGAAAAGGTAAGTAAATGACCCGAGGTGACTTCCGTGACACGTGGTTAAGCTGTGCTAGCCCTTGGCGCTGGCTCCCAGGACCTGTGCCCTTAACCTCCACGCCTTCCGCCTCCATCGAGCAAATCTGAGTCATAGCCAGAACCATCAAACCCTGTTTAGATTTAGACAGAGGCTGTAAAGGAGCTTTGTGCCTGGTTATCGGGGTGCATTATGGTCAAAGGGTTCTAGGAAATCTCTGTGGGAGGGATGTTTTGCAAAGTGAAGATGTCTTTGATAAATAGAATGATTGCCCGCCCCCCAGTGACCTTGCTTTTGGGGTTCACTGTAACACATCAGGCTTTCAAAAGTGGAGATATGCCGATTTTATTTTTCCCTCTAGGTCCAGGAAGTAGATTTTAGCTGTGAGTAAAATTTTAAATGACTGGGCCCTAGGGTTACTGAGAATTCAAGAGGCGGATTAACAAAACAACGTGTGAATGCGATTTCACCTTTACAAAAACATGTTTGACAAGTCCCGTTTATAACCAGGAAGCCAGCTTCACGAAAACTCCTCAGCCAAGATGTGTATGGTGTACCGTAAACAAAGATCGAGCTCCTGTGAGCTCAGTGCCGTATAGGAGCTGCTTTTAGAAAGGATCCACACTCACGTCGCCACACCAACAAGGAAGTAAACCAGTATGTTCCACAAATAAACCTTTGCTTTAGCCACCCACGAACTTGGAAGGATGCAGGACCGAAGGGGAAGGCAGAACCCGGGGAGCTTTCAGGGGCCCCTGTTCATGTTAGGAAGTTTGGAAGAGGCTCTGAAGCTTTTGTTTCCGTTAGAACCACGCCTCACGAATGTGTGAGGACAGGGATTCCTGTGGATCCCTGGGGCTCTGCGCTCCCTGAGCACTGGGCGGCCGCCAGCCTGTGAGGAGAAGGAAAGCTCCCTGCCTCTCTTCCTCACCCCCACCTTTGGCAGAACAGCGTCAGCCAAAGGGACCTCAAGTGCTGTGCGTCTGGTGGCTTCTTCGAGAGCCTCGGAAGGGAGGCTGCTCCCTGTGCGGCCTGCCCCAAGGGGCCTTGCCTGCGAGGTGCGCGCTGGGGCTGCCTGGGCCCGCCCAGGCTCGACCCCGTGGTGGGCGCCGCTGGTTTCCTTCTCAACTCCCAGTGTCCCCGTCTCCTCCCTGCTTCCCCCAGTCTCACTGGAGCACAGGGGAGGCCACGTGCCTTGGTCCTGGCACAGGGCTGCGTGTCGTCACTGGGTGGGGCTCCCGGGAAAGCTCTGTCCCTGGGGATTGACTCTGGTTTGCTCTTTGCCTGTGCCCTTCTGACCGCTGTGCCTGAAGGTGCAGCTGTAATGCTAATGGTAATAATAATAATAATAATTATTATTATTATTATGACTAAGATAGTGTGTCCACGTGCGTTAGCCAAGCACTTTTCTGAGCCCCTTTTATTCACTCACTTGAGATGGGTAATATAATGGTCTCCAGGGGACAGAGGAGGACACCAAGGCTGAGAAAAGACAGGGGACCCTCCCAGCACCTCACAGTCAGTGGCAGAGCTGGGACCCTGGAGCCAGCATTTCTGTTCTTCACCCTGTCACTATGGCACCTCTCACAAATATAAAGGTGCCAGGCCCATCCCGAGGGGGGTGAGCAGGAAGGGGCCTGGGCTGCCTACCTCTGGGGAACTTCATATTCGAGGAAGATGAATCCCTTTCTTGTTACCAAGGGCCAAATGCTTTACAGAATTGACAGAGAACACTCCGTGCCGTGTGACCTGGGACATGTTCCTTACCCTTTCTTCACCTCTGTCCTCTCCTCTGTAAGATGAGGATCATGGTGGCACCAGCTTGCTTAGAAAGCCTGGCTTAGAAAGCCTGGCCTGATCTTGTGCTCCATTGTTATATCACCATCGTCACTGCCATCAAGCAGGGAATTTGATGGCTAGTGATGTCCTCCCGTTTACCATGCTCAGTGACACGGAGATGAGAGTGGCCTGTGAGCGGTGGGCAAGGTGCTGGAGGGACACCGAAGGAGGAGGGGCGAGTGTGAGCAAGATCACTCTGCTCTGGGACAGCTCTGTCCTGAGGCACCTCCTCATATATTTTCTCCTGCAAGCAACCCCTCCCTGCCAACTTTGCCAACAGCACATCTCTTTGTAGAGCTATCCCTTACCAGCCTGGGGCTGAGGTTTGTTCCTGGGCAGGTTGTCCATGTCTGTACCTGGATGGGTGCAGGGGCAAGGGGTGGGCAGGAAGGAAGTCCTGGCTCCTAGCTAGGCAGACATAGCAGCCAGGGGACAGCAGGCGTACAGGCATGAATGAGGGTGTGGGATGATGTCTGAGACGTCATTTCCGTTGTGAAAAACAGAGAACTGATACTTTATTTGAAAATCCAACTTTGGAGAATAGCCCCAGAACAGGAGCGTGACTGGCATGTAGTAGGTGCTCAATACACATTTGTAGAATGAGTCATGGAAGGAAATCAGCTTGCCTTGCCATTTCTCTTTGAAAATGCTGGTTTTGACATGCAGGGCGCTGTCCTGGACTGGCTGCCAGAGGGCGGCTGCTCGTGACCCCTCACCAGGCTTTCCCGACGGAGGCAAGTGCACATTTTTTAGCTACTTTTGCTCTGACTGATACACTTGGCTGCCTAACAAAAAGCCAGAGAAGAACTAAGATTTTTACCAACATTCAAAATGCTTGCCATTCCTCTTGCTTTGCGAAATCATGAGTTAGTTATTTCAAGTTCACATAAAGGTCAGAACTTGATCCGCAGGAAGGAGGTTCCCCTCGGTTTATGCTAGGGGAACTTTTTCCCCCTTCTGTTTATTTTACCCAAAGGCTTCTGTTTTTCTCCCAAGTTAAAAATCTGGCATTTGTTGTACAAAGTTCTCAGCTTATGTGTGTGTTTTCTTTTCTCCCCCCCGCTTTTTTTTTCAAGGAGCTTATGATTTGGCTTTAATTTTGATTCTCAGTGATTTTTCTTTTCCTGCCTAAGAGTTGACTTTTTTTTTTTTTCCTTTTTTCTCCTTGAAAGGCCAGCTCCTCAGTGGGTGCACGAAGTTCACTTTCAGTTTCAGAGGTGACTTAAAAACCACCTGCCTAGGGCTTCTAGGCGCTGCTCCCAGCTTGTGTTTCCTTCTATTTTTAGTTGCCGTGTGCGACCGTGTCCCGCAAAGCACATGGGCCCTTCTCCTCATCCTTTCACCCCTTTTGTTTTTAATGGCTGTGACACAAGGGAGTCCTCTCTCTCCGTTTTGGGGGCGGGAGGTGAAGGCCTTGAGCCCTGACCTTGTTGCAGCCCCTCCCCTGGGAACTGAAGGTCTCCTCTCCTCAGGGCCTAGGTAGTTTAGAAAGTGGGAAAGGCTGGAGCTTCGTGGGGAGGAGACTGGGCAGCGGCCCAGTGGGAGCTGTGGCTGCAGGGGCACCCCGCCCCCCCCCTCCCCCGCCCCGCCGCCTCCCGCCCTCATGGCCCGGGTCACGACCTGGGTATTGCCTGGTCAGGTGAGGCTGCCTGAGTCCCTCCAGGTTCCTCAGGATGTTTTCCTGCTGAGCAGGGGGCGGAGAATGAACCCTACTGGGCAGCCAGGTTAAAAGAGCGACTGAGAGGAGGTTCTCCTCCCGCCTGGTGGACTTAGTCCCTTCCAGTCCGTAAGTGTCCCTCCTGGAAGGAGGGGTCCCCTCCAGGGGTCCCACACCCTACTCTGTACCCTTTTTATCTTCATTCTCTCACCCTGTGGTACCATCATCTTGGCCCCCATTACACAGATTTGCATTTACAAGTTCTGGAAACATCTGTTTAAGTCTTTTTCCTTTTTGTAAATTGTACATCTCCTCTTAGGTTCTAAAGCTTTTTAAAGTAAGTGTCTTTCTGGGACGTGTGATCCATTTGTATAGAGCTGGTCGCAGATTACAAAGCACTTCTATGCCTTCTTTTATAAACAGTAACAGTGGCAGATTTACTCTGACCCAAGAGCTCTGTGCATTCTAACTTAAACCTGCCTGCCGTTCCAGTGCGCTGTTGTCTCCCCTGTTCTGTAGAGGGGGGAACTGAGGCAAAGAGAGGCCAAGAGACACTCCTGCGCTACACATTTGCCAAACAGAGGACTGGGGTGTGAATCTAGGCGGCTTCTGTGTGTTTAGCCGCTCTGCCAAACTGGACTTCATATTAACAGACAGGATGAGGAATTACCACCCTTATCTTATTTCTTAAAAATGGAAACCTTTTTCTTTTTCTTGAAAAAATTCTCTTAAAAAATTCAAAAGCGAGAACAACTTAAATAATACAGATGCATAAAAGCAGAAAGTGGGAGCGCCCTCCCCACCCCCATCCCCATCCCCATCCCCAATGCTCTGAGTTCGAACAAACTGTTAACAGGGGACGTTCTTACTGAGTATCCACTTGGAATCCTTATGCATTTATACATTAAGTATCATAACAGACATAATTACACTACTGGGCCCCCGCCATCGTCCCGCAGGTGGTAGCCCGGAAGCTCAGGTGTTAAGTCTACACCAGGGCACACGGTGATGCTCAGGAAGAGCCTGTCCTTGAACCCCAATCTTCTGTCTCTACTGTAACCTGCCTCCTGGGGAACGAGCCAGGGGCTGGTTTTATGTGAATCCTCCAGCTGTATTGCTGACAGATGGTTTTCAACATAGTTGTGGGCACCTTCCAGGGTCATAATTAAAAAGGGAATAGGCTTCAGGCAAAGGCAGAATAATGCAAATCTTCAGTTTCGTTCAGAACATCTGAAACTTGAGGTGGGGATAGAAGAAGGAAGTAGGATGATTCTCTTTTTTCCCCTTGCTTGTGTTTCTCTTTCACAGAGAGAGATGGGATGAGGGGGCCTCCTGGAAGATTCCCTTTTCTATGATAAAACCAGCCTCTTCCCGCTGCCTCAAGGTAGTGACAGAGCAGCCCGGGACCCTCCCCACCAGCCTGGAGGAGACACAGGCTCTACAAGCAACGGGGGTTGGGGGTTGGGGAAGGGAAGGAAAGCAAAGCGTTAGGCCGGTGCCAACGACTTCCTCAATGCAGGACTTGGGCTTGTACTTAGAAACTTCCTACTTGGAGGGCCCCGGGGAGGATGTGCAAATGGGATCTGCTTTCACTCTCCACATCCCATTGTCCAGGAAAGAACGTTTCAGACGGCAGGGGAGGGCCCTCTGACTGTGAGTTCCTGTGGAAATTGGACAACGGAGGGAATGTTATCCTAGGAGGCTCTGCTCTTTCTTTCTGGATTGTACTGTTAGGCAACATTGATTACCCAAACCACAGCCCTGCACCAAGGGGCAAACCACAGGAAAAAGAAATCGGAACAAGCAGAGAAAATAGAGGTTCCCCAAAGCATGCATTAATGTTTTACTCAGAGGAGAGTCTTTTAATTTATGTTTTAAAGACTGATCCAACTGGTTTCCTCTCCCACAGCAGCTAAGAGGGGCTTATGGAATAGAACAGAGAGCCAGGGTGGAGATGGGAGACACTGGGAATAGGAGAGCGTGTGCTTAAACCGCTCTGTAGCCCGTGGTGCTGGGGGGGAGGGGGACGGCAGAGGGGGGCAGGCGGCTTAGGTGCTTATTTAGTTTTTAATGAGACTGCAGAAGGCTCCTATCTCAAGAGGCCTGGAAGATATTAATCCAGCACGGCATGTACTGGCTGCTAATAAAATGATCGGGCATCCTCAGAAGATTAAGTGATGACCAGGGTAATAATATTAAACTCAGAGTACTCAGTTTAGAAAAATGAGACAGTGTGATACACACAGATTTCTATCATTTCTCTATTCCTTACTTGGAGAGGCAGCGCAGTTGAGATAGACATGTGAGTGAGGGTTAGATTGATTATTGATTGAATAAATGGCCTGCCCCAGGCAGCAAGAGCACTGAATAAACATAAGTCAGCTGGTGCAGACTGGGAAGAATGCGGGTTGCTGGGAACAGTTAGATGAGAAGACATGGACCTCGTGTGCACGGAGTTTGCACATGGAGGTGAGACATGGATCTTGCATGTGGGGAGTTTGTACTTGAAGGTGAGACATGGACTTTGTGTGCAGGGAGTTTGCCCTTGGAGGTGAGACATGGATCTTGCATGTGGGGAGTTTGCACTTGGAGGTGAGATAAGGACCTTGTGTGCAGGGAGTGTGCCCTTGGAGGTGAGACCCGGGTGCACAGAGTTGAGGAGGGAGGGCGAGCCAAAGCACAGAGCCAGGACGAGCCAGGCATTACTTTGGTCCTGCCACTCGGCTTCTCCAGCACGCTCCTCTGCTGCCCAGTCCTCACTGGGCTCACCTGTGAAATGAAGATCATGAGAGCTCTGCCCCTGGGGGTCTCCCATGAAGGTTAAGTGAGAGAAGGCATGGAAATGGCCTTCGCACACTGCCTAGCGTACACGAGAGCGGCTGCTCTTCTTTTTATCCTCCTTCACATCCCACGTCTGCCCCAGGGGGAACTGCAGAATGGCTTTGAAGGGGACCTGATTCTTGAACCCAACCTTGAAGTCATCATATGAGGTGCAAAAAAGAAGACACCAGCTGAGAATAGTTCCAAAAGGCTGTGATGGAAAGTGCACTGTTGGTTAATTTGCTTCCCCAACTGGAATGCCGTGTTGCTGATGATGGTGGGAAAATGCACCTTGACTGCCTAATACTTTGAGTTTGGACCAAGATCACCATTGACGATGCCAAATGGAATCGCATCTCAGTTGGAGCATTGGTTCTTGATCAAAAGTCAGTGCTGTAGCAGAAATGCTGTTTAAAGTCATGAGTGAAAATCAGTTCTTGAGTCATTCCAAAATACTGTTCCCAAAGTGGTATTTATCTCCTGTAAATATCTCAGTAAGCCCGTGTCAGCTAATTATTTCTCTGAGGTTGAAAAAGTTACCATCTGGGGTTGGGCATCAGACGGAATTTGTGTTTAGGGGCTGCATGGAACGGAAAACCCATATCCGTCAGCGTTCGATTGCTGTGAAGGCGGTGGGCAGTGGCTCCTGGGGGTTGGGACTCACTGCGGCTACAGCAGGTTTGGTTCTCCTAGCCCAGGCTCACTATTCAAACTATTCTTCTTTCACTTCCCCTGCTCCCTTCAGCAGGTAGCGTTTAATTGTTTTTGCGATTGCTGGTCACCTGATTTTAAATACAAATACGCCATCGCTAAGAGTTTTTGTTTTATGTGTTATTCTGCGTGGAAGATTTCTTAATGTGTACTGTATTTTTTATTGCCTGGCAATTTACCCCCCGCAACAAGAATCTTTCATTATTGTTGTTTGGAGGGACAGATTATTTTTATAGAATTAAAAGTGGCTTTGGCATTTTTAAATGGAGAGGGAAATTTGATAATTTAGTGTTTTATGGTAGCTGGTCTGAATGTCACACGGTTATGCTCATTGACATGAAGGTATTACGGTGTGTTTTCTGAGGGATAGAGGGAATTGGTTTTGCTGGGGTTGCATAATTGGTTTGCTTGAACTGCAGACAAGCTAAAAAAAAAAATGGATAAAAGACCATCTAGTTCACCCTCCTTTCAGTGCAGGGAACCGTCTACAAGGTTCTGTGCAGCCATAATAACGTATGGTTATAATGTGAACCAGTATAATAACCAGCGAAGTAACCGTGACCGTTGATGGAGCTCTGCTGGCAAAGCCATGTGAAAAATCCCAGTGGAGGTGGTAAGAAGTGTCAATCTACCAGGCCCTTGGCACTGTGCTTAGTACTGGGTGTATTTCAACAAAGGATTCCTAACAACTACCCTGCTAGAGACAGCACTATCTCCTACCCACCTGCAGGTGAGGAAATGCACGGAGTCAGGTGTTTTAACTTAGAATCATCTAATTCAAAAGCCAGTGACCGTCTGTTTTGCTTGAATTGTTCTGGTCTGTGGTTCTAAATGTGGTGGTCATAAGACTACTGGCGTGTGAGATTGATTTTAGATGCAATACAGATGAATATTTATTTTAATAGTCATCGGTTTTAATATGCATTTGGGAAAAACCCAGAGAGCAGTGAACCTCATGGTTTCTTGAATAGTTTTGAGTAGAGTGAGCTAAATTCATTTCAGTAAAATATGCAGCTCCATTTAAAGAAAAATCCTAAACAGATAAAAATGTGGGTGATTTGTGGTTGTGGCAAAAATGATGGCGGTGGTGCTTGAACGAGTGAGCTCATTTCAGTGCCTTTGTTTGTGGATACCGTTGCATTGATAATGTCGTTCCCTTGGTCAGAAAGTTTTTACAGTGAGTGTCTCTTTGCCTGCCCCCTTTGCCCACTGGTTCTGTTTGGTTCCCCTGGAGCCACGCATGGGAACCTGCAACATGTCTCTTCTATTCCCTTTGGTATTTTTCCTCTGGATTGAACACCCCCAGCCTTCTCAGCCATTCCTCACATGCCGTGGTCATTCCTTCCTGACGATAGTTCTCCTAAAATGGGGGCACCCCCATGAGGTCCGATTCTGTCCTGCACTCTCTGGAAATGCTGCTTCTACGATGTGATGGTGAACTTCTTCAGTGGGCGCTCCAGGGTGGTCAGCCCTCCTGCCATTGCCTCACCTCGCGATGGTTTTCTCCTGAACCCCTCACCTCTGTTTTGCTGTCTGTAAAATGGAGAGTGGGTCCGTAAAACACTCAGCACAGTGTTTGCACAGGCTGTTGTTGCTACTGTCAAAGTAGTCTGTTCTCCTTTGATGCCCGTGGGTCATATTCCCTGATGGTGGCTCTTCAGTATGAACTAGTCATCTGTAACTTGAAAAGTTACAGGTTTGGGACTTTTGGCCTCATAGTGAAAGGACCCCTTCCTGATTCCCTTTATCAGTTTTTCCTTTCAAATTAAAAAAAAAAGGATGTTTAACATCTTTTCACTTTCGAGTTCAGTTTCTCTCTTCTCCTTTTTTCTGGGTGATGGTTGAAGTTATGATTTAAAAAAATTTTTATATACTTGTGATATAGAAAATAAACTGATGTAGCTGAAAATATGTAAAAGGGTTTTCTTGCATTTTTGGTTGACCCATTCACTTTGCAAGTCTTTAGGATATTGTAGTTAAGAGAGCTTGTGGTGGCATTTTATGCATATTTTAGTGGACAAAGTGTACTTAGAACACATGAAGTTCTTTTTAAACCAAACCGTAGATGAAAAAACTTTCTAAATTAAAAAAAAACTAGAAAGAAGCGTTTAAAGTACTTTAAATTTACGAACTTAAGGTGTCTTCTGTGTTGTGTTCTCTGTTCCCAGTTTATTTTTGCAGCAGTAATTATTTCAGCTGCCTTTAGTATTAGCACGTGGGAATGCTGGACTAATTTGTGCATACACGGTGGGGAAAAAAAGTAGGTTTATAGTTGTGAGCAGTGACACACAGAGTATATTTTGGTATCATTATTTATTTTAAAAGAGTTTTATTTAAAAAAATTGATTTTAGAATGAGGGGAAGGGAAGAAGAGAGAGAGAGGGAGAGAAACATCCACGTGAGAGAGAAACATCAATCGGTTGCGCCCTGACCGGGACTGAACCTGCAGTCCAGGCACATGCCCTGACCTTGAATCAAACCTGTGACCTTTTGGTTTACAGGCTGACGCTCAACCAACTGAGCCACACTGGCCAGGGCTATTATTGATTAATTATTGTATTATTTATCATATGAACAACTGTCAATCTACCTTTGTTCCACCCTGTATTGAGAGCCTTTTACTTGGTAAGAATCATGTGTATTGTGCCTGAATTTGTAATTATCCAGCATGAGACCCAAATTAATATACAGTCTTCACATTTGAGATGACAATGCATTATGTAAATTGACCTCATTTAGGTGGTGGCAGAGTCTCTGTCCACCTGTTCAGTGAACTTGGACAAGGCCTTAACATTTCTTAGTGCCTTTATTTATCCAACAGGGTAATCGGACCCTTTCTGCCTGTAACTCCCCAGAGTGTTGGTAAAGGTGGCATGAGACGAATCAGTCGTTATCCCAGCGCAGCCTGGGTGAAGCCATGGAGTTTCGCGTTAACGTGCCGGTCGGGGAGACTTTGGCCTTTAGTCCTGAGGGCAATGCATCAAAGTATTTTGACCTTCTTGTTTGGACTTCTCTAAAGTTCAGCATGGCCTAGTTTTTAGGTATTTTTGAGAATACTAAAGCACTTCCTGGAATAATTGGTGAGATCATGGAATTCCACTGAGTTAGGGCCAGGAGTCAGTGCTTTCCACACGGAAGACTCTCACCTTGTACACGTTTTATGCAGGTTTTGCACATTAAACGGACACAGTAAAGGTGCAGTGAGGGGAAACAGTGATACTATCAGACCTGATTTTCCTGTGCTAACGGGAACTAGTAAGAGCACGTCAGATAAGCATTTCATGTGTTCACAACTGTAAACCTACTTTCGCCCACTCCTGTATGTAAGTAGGTGTTTTGCTGATTTCCATAGAATCAAGTTGGTCTGGAGTTATGTGGTTAAACGATAAAATTTGGGAGCTCTTGTGTTCAAAAGAGCCTTTTTCCCCTTTATCATCCGTGTATTTCCGTCTTCTCCTCATCTTCTAGTTTCCATTTTTACTTCCTTTATACTGAGAAAGCGCCAAGTTCACTTCAAAGAGTTGACTTCAAAGCCCCCTTGACCGAGAATTGCTCCCCACTGAAGCCTATAGGAGTTGGTGTCAATGGAAGACCTTGTGTCAGTTGCATTTAAGAGTTTTTCAGGACTTCTATTTTTATAATCCTTTTAAAGGGAAAGAGGGGAGGGCTCGAGAAACATCTGCTTAAAAAAAAAAATCAAACATAAGCCAATATAATTCCAAAAAAAGTTAAGATAGCGTTAAAAAAATGAAAGCAATTTACAATTGGTGAAAAAGTGACATATTTCTTAGAACAAAGTCCTTTTGCTGTTTTGTCCTACTTACAAAGGCTTGGGACGGAAGTCTAGCCTTCACTTCTGTGCAACATTTTGCAAGATGGCCAAGTGGGGATAGCTGAAAACAGAGCTTGGGCCTGGTGAGACCTCATCCTCGCTTTCCTTTGAGCTGCGGGTGTGGGCGGAAGGAGGAGAGAGGGAGATTAAAGACCAGTGATCTCCCACCGTAGACCCTTTGATGCACTCTTGGCTTTTTGAGGCTTGGAGTGACTGACTCTTCCAGGAATGCAAAGCAGAGCCCTCCTAGTTTCTGTGGTGGTCCTCGCATGTTTTCCTGAAGGCTGACTGTGTTCCAGCATCCTGCCGGCCCTTCCCCAACAGGCTCACCGGGCTTGCTCCTGAGCCAAGACGCTCTTCACGATCTAACTTTTGCCACCCTCCCAGTTGTACACCCCCTGCTGCCCCCCATTCCTCTGAATAAACCTTGGCTTGATGAATCCTTATTCACCTGGTACAAGGGTTAAATCCTTTATGGAGCCCTCTCCAAATTTTCTCTCAGCTGGTTGCTTTGTTCTCCAATAAAACCATGTGAACATCAGTCAGAATGCTTATTTTATTCTTTGGTAATTTACTATTTACACTTCTGTCTCTGCAGATTGTAAGCCCTCTGAGGACTGCGTGGCATAAACAAGTGCCATGGGAGTCCAGACTAAGTTGAGATTAAGTCATCTGAGAAGAGACCTGAGTCAGATCTATTCAGGTGGATATAATTTATTTGCAAAATTGAAGAGAATGGGCTTAGCAGTCAGTTCAGGCTCTTGGGAGGCACGGATGGAAAGATGTCGTGAAACCTGAACGGGACAGGCCTCAAATGCCAGCCAAGGAGGGAAATGAAATGATTAAAGTAGAATTTTTGGATAGATCTGCCTGGGTAGCAGTGAACGGGATGGATTTCAGCAGTAGCGAGAGCTGGCAATGTCGGAGAACATTGCCGAGGTCTGGGAATGAGGTGACAGGCATGCAGATCAAATGATGGCCTGCCACCTCTTCCTGGACAGCCAAAGAGCTAAGGAAATATGTCATGACATGTGGAAATCATACGAGGTTCAAATGTCAGTGTCCAGCGTCAAGTTGTGTTGGAACCCAGCCATGCTTATTCATTTCTGAATCGTCAGTGGCTGCGTTCACACAAGCCTGCCAGCCATGAAAGTTGAAACAGAGACCATGCAGCCTGCACAGGCTAACATATTTACTATCTGGCCGTTACAGAATAAGTTTGCCGACTCTTGGTGTCGACTAACCAGGGAGAGTGAGAGTATGAATGGGCAGGAAGGGGTGGGCAGGATAAAGGGACATTTTCGAGGAAGACGCAACGCAGGAGTTTTTGCTGTAGTTGGTCATCCGTTCTTCTGTGCCTCCGTGTCTTGGTGTGGGCATCATTGGGCAGGGAGCGTGAAAGGTAAAAGGATTGTGCTTTTATGATGGGGGGCGTGGGCTAGTCTTAGAGCAAAGCCAGGCCAGCTGGGTGGCTCCAAGTTCAACGTGGGTTCTCCCAGCCTAGACCAAGGGACAGCTTGCCAGCTGCTGAGAGGGTCAGATGAGAGGACAGTGAAACTGAAAGGCCCCCACCTGCCTGAGCAAGGGCTTTTGGGGATGACAGTGTTGTGCAGAGGACCAGGGGAGAGACGGGGGAGGTGTGGCCATTGAGGCAGCCTCCTGCCCAGCTGCTGCTTCTCAAGGAAGTGTTTGTGTGCGACCTAAGCAGCGGGAGCTCTTTGTTTCTGGCTGTTGACAGTTCTTTTCCCTGCGTCTGGGGATGAGAGAGGAAGCTGATGACTCCCTTTAGCCCTGAGTGAGAAGGCTGGGAGGCCAACTTCCCCACTGTCTCATGCCTGCGTGTGGGGGGAGAAGGGGAGCGGGTGGCGGTTTGCAAAGCAGGGGTGGGGAGTGTCACCCACAGAGCTCTTTGCGTATGAAAAGATACAAAGAAGAAGCAGGGGGTGGAAGGGAGGTCCAAGAGGAACACAAAATATCCTGAGGCATGTTCCCAGTCAGACCTTAGGAGCTCTGGGTGGGTGTCTCAGACAAGGCATAGGCGTCAGAGTCAGGGGAAACACGCACAGCCAACCCTGGGGGGCTTAACCTTGCTGCAACCTTGGGGAGTAGCTCTTACCCCATTTTATAGGTGAGGAGAGTAGGGATTAGAAAGGCTAACATGCCCACGGTCCAATAACTACAAATGGTCAGCCTCACTTCAGAGCCTGTGTTTTCAACCAGTAGGTGCACACCAAACTGTTCGGGGCAGCTTCCTAGTTCCTGTTTCCATCGTGTTCAATCCATCCTCTGTTTCTGTTCATTCCTGGATGTGCACCGATTATCCTCAAGAAGTCAGGAGGACGCTGGGTTAGGGGAGGGCGGGCGGGGCATGATCTTAGTTTTGGCCAAGCCAGAGGGAATGCCAAAGGCCTGTCAAGATAGGGAGTGACTGTCCTACGGTGTCCTCCCTTACTACCCTCTTGGCCTCAGCTCCAAGGTCCACTCTTTTGTGAGGCTTCCCTTGACACCCCCCACCCCCCAGACAGAGTTGATTTCTCCCACCTTTGAGCTCCTGTGGCTCCTCAAGCTCTGTTTTTAGCCTTTCACACTGTGTTGTGTTTCCCTTGGATGCTCAAGCCAAGAGCGTGTGTCATTGATCTTTGTATTCCCTCTTCACGAGCACAGTGCTTGGCTTACTGGGGGATTCGGCGCGTGTTCAGTGAATGAACGAATGCAGACGTGGATTGTCAATGATTCGCGGACTTTATTCTGCAAAAGAGTCACTTGAGGAGCTTGTTAAAGATTCTGGCTCCAGAGTTCCACCCCTGGGGATTCCTCCAGATTTGAGATGGGACCCCAGAATCTGCATTTCCCCCAAAGCACCCCGGCGTTTCTGATGCGGGTGGTCTGCAAGCCACACTTGGAACAGCTCTGGCACAGGTGCCGAGCCTTCTGGAATACAGACAGGAACCAAACATTAAAAATAGCACTCCATTCATTTTGCTTGTGCTGAGATGCCAAGTGCCCCCTCCTGCCGGTGACAGGTCCGGATGTGGGCCAGTTCTCAGCCCAGGGAAAATGAACAGTGTCGTCTCCACGGTGCCCAGAACAGTCTGAGTCAGTGGAATGTGCCGGCCAGTCAGGCAGAAGGGAACTTCAACTTCTTTTTTAAACCTTGGTGGGAACTGTTGGCAAGGCGAACTGGGAGGAGAGGAAGCGCGATGTGGGGTTTGAGGTTGGCCCGTGTCGTGGGGCTGGCTGTACCGCCAAGGGCCATTGCTATATGTGCCCGTTTCCTCTTGAAATAGTCACTTCCCCAGTGGGCCTGTATGTTGGTTCCCTGCCAGAGTTGCCTGGCTGTTGTTGGAGGGGCCTCCTGGGATGTCACAAAGAGAAAATTGGGCCAGGCTGTAGCCAGGGCTCCTGGGGGAGACCCTGTCACACCTCTGGCTCGTTGTAAGATAACAGAGGGAGTGGCTTCGGGGCGCTGGGCTTGCTTTTCCATCTGTGAAATGGGTGGGGTGAAGGGGCAGAGGAATAAAGCTTATTTCTTCTCCTGAAAGGGATGTTTTGCGGCCAAGATTGAACACAGGGCTCTGTTGTTGGTGTGATGCTATTGATGAAGGCTCAGGAAGTTCAGATTTTGGAGTTCACTCTTCGGGTGTGTGGGGCAAGTAGTGCCAAGCATCTTGGTCAGTGCTGTGCTGAGGACAGTCCCCTGGAACCTCAGCTCCAGGAGGACAGGGATTGGCCTGTCTTAGTCATCTCTGGAGCCCCACTGCTTAGAGCGGGGCCTGGCACATGGTAGGTCTCCATAAATATAGAGCCAATAGCTCCAAATGCTGGTGCGTGGGAAGCATTGGGCCCCATCTCTCCTTGTCTTCTTCTCAGCTTTGACTTGCTGTTTGAGAAGGGGGATTATGGCAGGCCAGGACATTTTTGAAGGAAGAAACTAAGCTTAACCTCTTGTTTTGAATGTTTCATCCATTTTCTCTTCCTTACATGAAGAGAGAGAAGAGGTTAAGGAGTTGGTAAAAACTGGTATGGGTTCAAATTCTGAGTCCATTACCCTATAGGTGAACCCCTTTCAGACTCACTTTCCTCATCTGTAAAATAGATGAATAATATCCACACCAGGCCACCTCTTAAGGAGTCCTGTGGGGTGTGTAAGACAGTGTGTGTGAATATGCTGTACCTGCAAGGGGTTGCAGAAGTGACCATGTGTGTAAGCAGGTAGGGCGTAGTCTGCCCGTTGGAAGGGCAGGAGACTCACTTCCGGAGATTTACCCCCTCGAGCAACTGGAAAGGAATTCAGATTCAATGGTGAGCTCTCAACTCTTCTAGGGCAGCTCACCCCGCACCCCTCCCCCCACCCGCCACTGCCCGTGTCCACAAGTATTTTAGTTTAAAAAAAATACCCCGTATTTTATTATGAAACCCTTAAATTAGCAAATCCCAGGCTGGCTGAATTAGGCTTCCTGGGCAAACCACACGGCTGCGTGCAAATGCCTGGTACAGTGCTCCATTTCCCCCCTAGTCTTACCACTACCTGATTTTATAGTGCATATGTACTTGTTTGTGTGTGTGTGGTCTGCCTTCCCCACGAGAATGGGAGCTGAACGGAGGCAGGGCTTTGTTTGGTTCGCTGCGGAATGCTCAGCGCCTGGAACAGTTGCTGGCACATAGTGGGTGCTCAGGAAATACCCGTGGAATGAATGAATGAACGCTTACATTCAGTGGGTGTGAACTTCTTTGACCTTGGTCTAGACCAGTGATTCTCCAAGAGTGGTCGTGAGACTTCTGAAGGTCCCTGAGACCCTTTCAGGGGGTATGCATGGTTGAAATTATTTTCATAATAATAGTAAACTGTTATTTGCCTTTTCACTCTCATTCTCCCATGACTGTAAATCTCAGAGAACCAGTATTTTCCAATTAAGCTCGAGGGTGCAAAGCCACGCAGGGTGAGAAAGAGCTGGAGTGCAGTGGCTGCAAAGACCAATGGATTTTCTTGTGGAAGAACATGAGAAATCTCCGACATAGTCTCAGATTCCACATTGCAACCAACTTTCAAAAACACTAATTTCCATTTGTCCTGTTTTGGTGTAGTGTCAAAGAAAAATATACACAATTACTGAAAGGCTATGAAAGTACTCCCTTTCCCAACTACATGCTTGTGTGAGGCCAGGATTTCTTTATATACCTTAGCCCCTAGAACATCTTTTAGTAAAGTAAATACAGAAGCACATATGAGAATGCAGCTGTCTCTTCTTCAGGCACAGAGTAAAGAGACTAGCACAGCCCTGGCTGGTGTGGCTCAGTGGGCTGGGCATTGTCCTGCAAACCGGAAGGCCTCAGGTTTGATTGCCAGTCAGGGCACAGGCCTGGGTTGCCAGTTGTCAGGGAGCATATGGAAGGCAACTGATTGACGTTTCTCTCTCACCTTGATGTTTCTCTCCCTCTCTTTCTCCCTCCCTTCCCCTCTCTTAAAAAAAAAAAAATTAAATAAAAACAACCTAAAAAAAAAAAAAAAGAGATCAGCACAAATCTAAAATAATGCCACTTCTCTCACAAAATTTTTTTTGTATTGGGAAATATCATCACTTTTTATAAGGAGGTTATTTTTATTAACAGGTAATAGATATATTATAAAAAGAAGCCCTTTGGAGTCCTCCATACTTTTTAAGAGCATAAAGGGGTCCTGAGACCAAGCAGTTTAAGAGGCCGGGTCTAGGTGGGGCCCCATGGACTGTGGAGGAGACGGTCAGTCCTGTAAACCCTACAGGACGGCCTCCTAGGTAGGTGGGTGACGAGTGGTTGTTGGGCACCCCTAGGGCAGGGGGTGCCTGTCTGAATGATGTGTTTGCCTTTCTAGCCACATGGTTTTGGGCAAGTTGCTGTCTCTCTGGGCCTTGCTTTTCTCCATTATTCAAAGCTGGGCCTGGGAGCTGGGGCGGGTGGTAAGGTAATGTGTTGGGTCTCCTCTGGCTCTAATATTTTCATCCCTAATTCCTGGAACCGTCTCTACCTGTTAGCTCTGTGTGCCCCCCTGAAAGAGATCGGTGAGAACTGAAACAGTGAGAGGTTTCAGGAAAAAGGTGAGGCTTAAAGCGGAACAAAGTCTGCCTGGAAGGTGGGGAGGAATTTAGAAGCGGGGGTTATGGCTTCTTGAGAACTGGCCAGACTGAGGTCCTGTGTTCGAGACCCGAGACAGGTGACTCTGGTTGGGGCTTTATTACATTGATTCTGGGTCCCAGACTCTCTCGAGCTTTTTTCCCTCATCCCCTCATGGATGACGATAGAAGCAGCCTTCTATGGCCTTTCCTGGTATTTATTGAACAACTGAGGTCAGTAGCCTGGGGCCACCTGTCCTTCCTGAATGACCAGCTGGTCCGCAGGAAGACACAGTGAATGAATTGCTCCTGTATAACTTCCTGTTGCTCTTCTCAGTGCAACAGGGCTTTTTCAAAGAGACCGTGTCTCTGTTTCTTCACGTTGATTGAGCCATGAAATCTGTTGAAATCTGTTTTTTCCAACTGGAAAATATTTCTGTATCTGGTGCCTGTGGAGAACTGTATACCTTGGTAAAAAATGGGCAGAAGTTGAATATGGAGAATTAAATGAACCAATGCACGCAAAGCACTGAGCACATTGGCTGCCTCAATAAAAATAACGACAATATTAAAACTAGTTAATGCATTATTATGATGATCGGTGCTATTTGTCTCTAGCAGTCTTGATCATGGATTTCTACAACCCATATAACAGTTTTCTCATTTTCTGCAACTAAAATGCATTGCGTTTTCCCAGTGTGCCAGGCAAAGCAGTGAGTTGTACGTCCTAGGATTAATGTGGTTAGAAATGCATATGACAGTGGTTCCCACACATTGGTCTGGAGACTGACACACAGCCTGTGAGAAGTTTCCAGTGGTCAGTGTTAAAAAGAGAAAAATAAGGACGAAAGTACTGAGATTCTCATGACACTAACTCAGTTCAAAGGATCGCCCTTTCATCAGAACATGTCCTTCCTATATTTTTAGGGGGAAAACATTTCCTTTTGTGAAACAAGAATGATAGTAGGTGGCGATACCCTTTATTTGGCAAAGTAAAAACTCCTGACTCTTGGGGCGACCCTTCAAGTTTTGAGAGTCTAATGTTTGAAACTGCTCTGTTCTAGGAACGGCAAATCCCTGGAAGGTAAAACCATGTAACATTAGCGCTTGAGGGGACCTGAGGAATCAGTAGAGGCATGTTCCCTTCACTTGATAGATAAGGAAGCTGAGACTCAGAGAAAGCAGGTGACCGGCCCAAGGTCACCCAGCGAATCTGAGGCGAGTCAGGGCTAAAGCCCAGACAGGTGTAGATGAGCATGGTTTTGAGGCAAGCACACCTGTGTTCAAATTCGGCCTCTGCCACTTAGGAGCTGATCTCTCACCTGTGACATAAACATGAGGATTTAATGAGATGATTTGGTTTAGGAGAGATTTTTGGCTCAAGAGGAAAGGAAACCCTCTTCTCTCTGCCTCCTGTCCCCCATTAATAAATAGGTTTCTATGATGACAGTGAGTCAGGTGGTTTTATTTTTAGTACGGTCCCTGCACTTACTATTTGTGATTCTAAGTAATATCAGCTGTTCCGAGCGCTGATTTCTCAGCCCTCTATAGTGCTCTTTCTCTTCAACCATTGAATGATTTCAGGAATCTAATTTGAGCTTCTTTGCCCCTAGCCCCAGACACAGGTCCTGGGGGGATGGGGTAAAGGACCTTGTCCAGGATCCCATGCTATGCACATAGCTTGGAGACTCTTCCCTTTCTTCAGCAGAACTGCCTCATTCTTGGAGACCCAGGATGATGGACAAGCATCTTCTTTCGCATCTGGGGCCGGGAGAGGCAGCCTTGTAACAGAGATACCCCAGGGTAGCAAGCATGCAGAAATTCTCATGACATCCTGTCCGATTTAAACACCAGAGAACCTCTCATGCTCCCTCTCGAAGCCTTGTAATAACCGACATAAATTATCTGTGGGAATGGAATGGCCCCGGCTCAGCTGTGCTGTACCACGTCCTCCTAGTGACAGTTTAGTGGCTCCATATGCTCGCAGATGAAGGGAGCATGGTAACTTGGCAAGTGGCCCCAGACGCCTCTGGCCTGCTGCCACAGGCTCGTCCTAGAGACCTGGGTAAAGCAATGTTCGCAAAACGCTTACCTTCGCCCTTGGGTCTTCACAGGTGGCGGTCAACCCTGCCGGGACTCCTTACTCTAGACAGGCCTGAGGTCTTCTCGCTACATGTTATTTGAGCATCGTCTTCTGAAGTCTCTGTGTCCTGCAGGCTGGATGAATTAGATGCCCGTGATAGGCCCATCTGTGCACAAGGGCCGGAGTCACATGTGGCTTCTATACTAAGGCTTGTTGTGCTTGGCTTGGGGCGATCTTAGCAAATGCAGTTTCCATCCTGGCGTGTCATATTAAGGAAATTTATGTTTCATTGGCTTAAGCCAAGTCAGCCAACATGCTTTGCTTTAGTAACTCTGCCAAGAGTTTATCATCTATTATTTATTCAGGTAACACACTGTATCTCTTAATTTCGGCGGAGCGCCGTTTGTCATCCCTGGTCAGTGCGTTGTGCAGCCGGTGTGGGGGTGTGTGGGGGGGGGGCGGGGGGGTGTCTGCTATGTTTGAGAACCACTTTGAACATTTTTATTTCAGTTCTTATTCATTCCTAAATGCATGTGACCTGGAATTACACAAAGCCCCATTTAAAAAAAAAATTATAAAAGAAAGCCATGCCCCATGTGGAAATAAATTATGGCCAAGTACAGAAACATATATATATATATATATTTTTTAACTGTTGCTTATAACCTACTACCTGTGGAGACCACTGATAATGATTTGGTGTGTGTCTTCACAGTATTGTTTTAATGGCATAAGGTAATTTAGTCGATGTCATACTGTTCATATAGAAATTCTTCTGTCGAGATGATGCATTTAATTCAAAGAGCTGTTGTGAAATGCTTAGCACAGTGCTGGCACACAGCGATGTTCAGTAAAGGAAAGGTGTTTTTATGGAGGATATAGAGCAGGGGCGGCTCCAGGCTTGGCTCTGTCACTTCCTGGCTCTAGGGCCTTTTGCCAGCCACGGATGTGCAGCGCCTCCATTTCCCCGTCTGTAAAATGGGCTAATTTTTGTATACCCCGGATATCACAGAGAAGACCCTTGGAGTGGCCTTCTAGCGAGCTCACAGCCCACACTGGCTGTCACCACTCCCGGAGAGGTGTGGGAAAACACATTTTTAAGCAAAACAGGTGTTCAGACCCTCCCTGCCCCTCCCCTAGTCTTTGTGGGTCAAGGAAACTCTCTTTAATTACAGCCTTGTTGAATGGCTCTGGGAGCAGCGCTCAAGGGCAGACACAGCAAGTCACTGTCCTTGTGCCCTGAGCCTGATAGCGCCTGCCACCTGGTCCATCTTTAAGGAATAAAGTCTCACCCAGACACTCTGCACCTTCCGCTTCTTCCTGACACTTCTCCATCCACTTCTGGGGGGAAGTGAAGGTGGTCTCTCCTTCCCAGACAGACCCCTCAGGCCTCCCTGGCTGCCCTTCTGGAAGTTCCTAGCACCTAGTCAGGGACTGGCTGGCTGGCTTTCATTTCTGCCTTGTCTCTTCAAGTCACTAGGCTTTGGTGTCGTGTCCCTGACCAGAGCTGAGCACAGCGGCTTCCCTCAGAGACAGGTCTGTGCCATCAGGGTGCCCCTATGCACCTCCATGGACCTCGCAGCCTTGAGTAGGTGCCCGCTGGCCCCCAAACCCATGCGCAGACCTGCCTTGGCCTTGCGGCTATCATTGCGCCAGTGTCCTGGGAGTCTGGTCCAGGTGGCCCAGAATGCACCATTCTTTCCTGAAAGAGCATGGGCTCCGTGTGGGTGGGGCCTGGGTGCCCAGCTCTCTCTACTGGGGTTCCTTGGGTACCCCTACCCTGGAGCAGATAATCCTGCCACCTCTGTTCTGTATGGCTTTGCGTTTGGAGTCATTCAGGCCCAGTCTTTATCCTGCTGGTGCATCTCCCTTGGGACATCCAGCATTTTAGGAAACACACCCAACCCCCTCCCAGACTGCCCCCCTCCCCCCACCAAGAGGGTGAGTATCTGGGGATGGTGGTGGAGTGCCGATAAAATCAAAGGCCATTTGTCAGACCACATTCCAAAGACTGGCTCAAGGGCTCAGAGGAGGGCGTTTACCTGTTTGCCCTGGAGGGTCTATTCCATAGGCAATGAGGCCTAGTCCTCCTTGGTAAAAGGTGGGAGGACACAGCCCTCAGCGACCAGTCCTGCCTCTGGGAGGAAGGGGAGCAGGAGCAAACAGCCCCACTGGCTACAGGCGAGTCGTTTGGTCCTGGGCCATCTCTATGTTTTGACTTCAATTTCCCAACTTGTAAAACAGATAAGAGCATCCCATAAGGGTGTTACTAGGATTCCTTACAAGGTTGGAAAGAGTTTTCTGGCATAGAGAACAGCTCAGTCAGTGGCTGCAGTTGCCACAATATCATTATTGTTGTTATCATAAATTTGCATTTTGTATTACTTGCCTGTGATGGGATGTGCATGAATTTAAAAAGTTCGGATACAAAATACAACTTGTTAAAACTTGAGGGCAGGGTGGGCTCTCTTTAGTTAGCAGTGTTTGGCGATGACGAAGAGCCACCACTACTCTCCCCTTGAAGGCGGGTCTTGACTGGCTTCCTCTAAGTGAACCCTATAGTTGTTTTTGTGACTTTCTTTTCCCTTTCTGCTACACATTTGACCTTTTTTTTGGTCCACTGGGCAACTGAAGAATTTCTCAGAGATTCCTGCTCCCTTAGGATTGGTGTCAAGTCAAGACTAAATAGGCCAACCAGACCAACTGAGCTGCAAGAGCCCTGCTCTTTGCTCAGGGATGCTGTTTCATTTACAAGATGCTGCCCCCTCCCCCAGCCACAGGAAAGGTCAGAAGCTTGTCTTCTGGGCTTACGGTGGCAGAGGTTGTTGAGGATGGGAGTGGAGCGGAAGCCTTGCTGGTCTGTGTGGTGGAGCCGCTTCTCCCTCGTGATGCGTGTAGGTTGTGGTCTTTGTAGCATACGTCATTATTTCTGACTTCCTGGGCACTATTCAGAAATGCAGGTGCTTCTAGCCACTGCTGTGGGCTGGAGAGGTAGTTGCCAAACTGAGAAGGGTGGCCACTTACTTCTGAAAAGCTGTTTGAAATAGGTGCTTTTACAGGCAGGAAAAATGTGACTGTGTCATATTTGAGGAGTTCCGTCTGCACAGGGATAGTATTTGCCATCTCATTGGCTCTTTGAACAGTTCTGTGCAGTGAGAAGGCAGGGTGACGAATCTCATTTTATGGACCAGAGAACAGAGGCCCAATCAAGGTGAGGTGTCTTGAGTCCACGGATGGAACATGTCGCTGATCCTGGACCAGAATGCAGATATCCAGACCCACAGGAATAGTTCCCCTTTTCCTGGAGATCAGACCTGTCATCAGCAGCCTCCTGCACCGTCCCACTGCCCCCTCATCAGGCCACCAGCTAAACATCCGCTCTAAGCGACCAGCCATCACCCAGCCAGCCAGCCAGCCGCTTCCAGCCAGCTCCTGACTGTTCCTAATCCCCTTTCTCTCTCTCCCCCTCCCCCTCTTTTTTCCTGCAAGACCAGTGGTGGTCCTCAGTACCTCCCGCCCCGACTGTGTACACGGGCCCTAGCGGGGCTATAAACCTTTTCCCTCCTAGGTAAGGCGTGTTGAACTGTGCAATAGATGGCTGTTTGGAGAGAGCTTTGGATGTGCTCTGCTTCCACAAGATAACCATTTAAAAGCTTCCTAGTAACAAATTTGGAGAGTATTCCGCACAACAACAGCCAACCTTTCTGTTGCCACCTTGTCAGCCAAGAACCACTTACCTAGAAGCAAATGATTAGCTGATACTCCAATAAAGCCATTGACTAAAGTGTCCGTGGATGTGCATGAGTCGGTTTATGATGACCTACGTTAAAAGACAGAGCACGTTACTCTTCAGGCCCTGGTGTACTTCACTTGTGCATCCAGCCTACGGGTATCTAGTGGGCACCTACTGGGTGCTAGGCATGCAGAAGGGAGGGAACTGGTAAGGTGTGTTCTTTAACACACCGTCATGGCACTGACAGACACATTCCACTGTCGTCATCATCTGTGAAGACCGGCCACAGCCCACGTTTACCAGGCAGTCACGAGAGGCCAGACACTGCTCCAGTTACACCGATGAAGAACTGGAGAAGTTGGGCGACTTTCCCAAGGTGGCACTGCCAGGTGGGAGGCGAGGACCAGAAGATAACCCAGCCCTCCTCGCTCCTGGCCGCTCCTGGCTGGTGCTCGTTCCGCTGTGCTCAGGGCCTCACTCCACACCAGCCTGGTGTTTACGAGTGCTTTCGGCCTACGGCATGATGGTAGAGGTCCAGTTTCTCAGTTTCCCAATGGGGGTAGCAAGTTTTCAGCACCCCTGGATGAATTCCTCCCTCCTGCTGGTGATTTTCAATGCCACGTGAGCACCACAGCAAACTTCTGTAGGTGCTGGGTTTCCCTCTGGGCTCTTTCATTGTTTCTTTGGTTGGTTTGTCTATACCTGCACCACACTGTGTTAATTATCATTTGCTTTCTAAGGTGATTAAAGAAATCCTTCCACTTAATTCTTCAGGAGGTCTTGGCAGTTCCTGGCTTTTTGTACTTTCATTGAAGTTTTAGGATCCACTTTCTGAAAAAATCCCCCTCCTTCAGATTTTGGTTGGGATTACATTGACTCTGTAATCAGCTTGATGAAAATTGACATCTTTCAATAGTGAGTCTTCCAGTTTGGGAACATGGTATATCTCTCCTCTTTTAAGTCTTTTAATGAAGTTTGACAATAAGCTCCATACAAAGCTTACGTATCTCTTTTTAGATGCAGTCCTAAGTTCCTTAGGTTTTTGTAGTTATTGTTAATGATAACTTAAAACAATCACCTCTTCTGTTTGTGGCTGATACATGCAAACACATTTGATTTGGTAACTGCGCTAAATTAAATTCTCTGATTATTTCTAATTAGGTGTCTGGAGGTTTTACATTTTTTTCCTATATAGCCAATTCTAGTATCTCATTTTCTTCAGGCAGTGAGTGAGAATTTTATTTTCTTCTTTCTAATTCTTATTTACTGTCTTTCTTTTTTCTTGTCTTTTATATACATGGAAGTGATGTAAAAGGAAGGAGCATCCTTGTCTTTGTCTCGACCTTCCTCCCCTCCCCTCCCCAGCTTCTTTGAGGTATAGTTGACAATTAATGTCTCAGTTTTGATTTTAAAGGGAACCCTCCTCAGTTCCCCTGGATTCAGAACAACGCCTGTCATAACTGGTAGATCACCGTTACTGAGTTAAGGAAGTTCCTTTATAGGCTGAATTTGCTAAGGATTTTTCATGTGTGAGTGTTGAATATTATCAAATGCTTTCCCTGCATCCATTGAGATGACCTTGTGGTTTTTTTCCTTTAATCTGATACTGCAATAAATGACATATTTTCTCTTTCCAAACCATTCTTGCATACCTGGAATAAAGCAACTTCGCTATTGTACTATTTTTTTTTATAAGTTGCTGCATTCATCCTTACTAATATTTTGTTCAAGACTTTCACATCTGTGATCATGTATACGTTTGGTTTGTCATTTTCCTTTCTCATTTTGTCCTTGTCTGTCTCAGCCTCAAGATTATATTGGCTTCATATATAGGAGAAACAGGGAACGCCCCCCTTCTTTTTTAGTCCTTCAGTAGAGTTTGTGTAAAATTAAAGAGTATAGATTGGTAGTTTGAAAGTCTTCCAATGAAACATTTTGTGCAATGTTTCAGGAGTTCCATTGCATGTTTGGTTCAAATTTATTTTTTTCTAAATTTACTATTTTATTATTAAAAATTTTTAACACAATACTGTATTGTATACTTGAAAGTTGCTAAGACAGTAGGTCTCAAATGTTCTCACCACACACACACAGCCACACATAGAGGTAACTAGTTATAACCTTAGTCTGGTAATCATTTTGCAATATATACACATATACCTTAAATGTATATACTGTCATATGTTAATTATAGAGCAGTAATAAAATAAGACTTTTAACATTGGAGCCTACCCATATTGCTTCTCTGTACCACCAGCTTAAGCTTTTTTTTTTTTTTTTAAATGATGCCCTTAGGAATAAAACCTGATCTCAGTTTAATTGAGATGAATTATTAAACTTCCACCATTTGTGGCTACACATCTCACTGAATCAGTTTTTCATTGATTTTGTGCAGCTAAATGAAACCGAGAAATGGATGAGATGTGCCACGTGATTTCAGATGTTTATGTTTGCCCAGGTTGCTATTTAAAAAAAAAAAATAGATCGATGCTCCATAATAAGTAAACGTTATCCATTTGAACTTTTCAAATGAAAGCTTATGCATCGTATTGGCCATCGTATCTGGTTTTGTTTGGGTTTCACGTAAGATTTAATTTGTCAAGAGGATTTTGCTGTTCGCAAATCATTTTGCAGAAAGGGAGTACGCTGATCGCGAATGGGTCCTGCAGCCGCGGTGCCCCGTGATGAAGTGCTCTTTGATTGTGTGTCAAGAGGAATCGGGCAGACCCTCGACAGACGCACGGCTGCGGCTGGAGGGAGCCCAGCAGTCACTGCGGACCCTCCCATCCCAAGTGAGCAGGTGTTGCAGGAGCTCAGCTCCCTCTCGGTCCTCCTCGCTCCCTGGGGGGCTGTTGGCTCCTGAGGAAGATAGATGCCTGCGCTAGAGGAGCTGTTAATAGCATTTACTCTGTTTTAATCCTTTTTTGTCCCATTCATATTTCAGTGCCTGAAACTTGGCAGGATGTCAGAAGCCACAGAACAAGCAGGGAAATGTTCCTTTGAACAGTCAGGGCCTAGTAAAATTGTTTTCCTGGTATTTAATTTGTTAAAACATGTGAGAGTGTAATATTCTCTCTTAGATCTCAAACAGACTGACGAAAGATCTTGCCAAAAAGGAACTTTCTGGAGCTTTTAATTATCTTTATTTTTAAAATGTGGCAGTGAAGTTATTTTGTCAGGCTCATCAAGTACTAACTATATAATGAGATATTCCTGGCATATTAAGTTTACTGAGTGGGGAAATGACTTGGACAGAGTTGGATGTCTGCAATCAAGTGTTGTCTATTTGATGTCAAACCTGTTGGGAATTTGGACCTTACGCTCTTTTATTTTTTATTTTATTTATTTTTTAATCCTCACCCTAAGATATGTTTTTATTGAGTTTGGGGAGGGGGGTGGGGAGAAACATTGATTAGTTGCCTCTTGTACGTGCCCCGACCGAGGATCGAACCTGCAACCTAGATCTTTTGCCCTGACTGGGGATCAAACCCACAACCTTTTGGTGTCTGGGATGACACTCCGACCCACTGAGCTGCTTGTCCGGAATTGAGACTTTAACTTCTCCTTGAGCCCCTCCTTTTGGTTAACAGGACCTGCCTGTTTCCTTGCATAGCTAATAAAAGGAATTTGGCGGATTCCAGTAAAATGCTGGGAGACCCCAATTTCTGTTGAGATCTGTCAAATGTGAGATTGTGTGGGCTGGTTTGTGATGTCTGCTGTGATGGATGTGTGTTGTGAAGTCTGTATGTGGCTGTTAAGAATGTGTTTGAGGGACAGAAGTTCTTGGTAGCAGAGGGACTCCCTAACTTGTAGATCCTGCATCAGACTGGGGGTCAACTTCAGGGTAACAAGAGGACAGACGCCCAAGAACATGTTGTCTTTGACTTCCTGGCCTTCCTCTTCTGAGTGCTGGCCTTCACCGGGCGGAGATGGGTCTTGTCTGGAGGGAGAGCCCTTCCTGCCACTTGGGTTCTTGCCCGGCCCGGGGGTGAGGGCTGGCTGAGGGGGGTCCACGCCATTGTGGGAGAGAAGGCTAAGAGCTACTTGAGGAGCATTTGGGGTTTGAGTCAGTTGTGTCTTTGAAAAAAATTTACCCATTTGGACTTGTCTGTGGAAGCAATTAGGGAGATCACAGGACCATTTCTGATCCTGATTCTGTACAGTGTCTATTCAGAGAAACAGAAAACAGTCAGCTGGAACAGGGGATTATTTGAGCACACACAGAGTCCTGTTGTCTCAGAGGCATGCCCTCAGACAATTTGCCTTTTAGTGAAGTTTAAGCCCATGAAAGGAAATAAAAAGTGTTTTATTAGATGGTAAGGAAAGATGGACTGGACTTATGAGACTTTGAGAATTTTAACTTTTTCTTTGTTAATGCAAACTTTGGAGGAGAGTGACTTCTTATATAATGCGATTTATTTGTACAATGCGGTAATTATTGTTAATAGTTAATAATTATCTTCAACTGGGTAAAATGCCTGTGTGTGTGTGTGTGTGTGTGTTGTGTATCTTTTGTTCAAAGTTACACAACTGCTGCTTCTGAAGATCAGTGTACCTTAGGGATGTGACCCGCTCCCATTAATTAAACATCCATTTTGCACAAGATCGTATGAAAGTCCTTGCTTGCCATTACCGCGGGGAGTCAGGTAGAATATGTGGACATTAAAGCTTCCAGAGACTTGGTGACTCACGCCGTGTCTTACACCTGGTGGTGGAGGGGAGACTCAAACCCAGGTTTGACATCGACCTCCATTCTTCTTCTGCAAAATGCTGACTCATTTGCTGTAGATCTGGCTGGAACGCAGCAGAGCTCATTGCTGTTTACAGAATATGTTTATAACCCTCATGTCTCTTACGTGTTGAATTTCATTTCCTGAAAGCACATAAGGAAAAGCAATGTGTTATTTGAACAGACGGTGCGGAGTGACGGAGTACTGGTCTTCTGACCTTGATATGAAAATGGTTCCAGTTCTCGGTTAGTGAGGAAAATCACTCTCAGCCCAAATTCCTACATAGGCCGATGGGATTACGTTCTAAGATTGGTTGGATTGCTGGATTTGTTGAAGGGAGAGCTAGAAGAAACTGCCAGAAATTTGCAATGCATCCGAGGAAAACACTCCCTTTGGCCCACCTTCTCCACCAGATAAGTCTGGTTTTAGCCCAGCTGGAACCCACTGGGCAAACTTAACCTGGAATCCAGAAGACCAGGCCCCTCCCCGTGTAAAGACCATTAAAGCTCATCCTCAGTTTATTCTGGGTTGAGCTTTCCTCAAACCAAACCAACGCCCAGCTCACCCCTGGAGTTGTCCAGAGCTTTCCTGGGAGCTTGAGGGTTGTGGCTACTTCAGACCAGCGGGACTTTCCGGGCTGCATCATCTTTTCTCACTGTCCCTTGAAAATATCTTAAGGCAGCAGTTCTCAAACTTTGGAGGGTATCTGAGTCACCTAGAGGGCTGCTCAAGTAGCCCCATCTGGTTGAAGTAGATCAGGGTTGGGCCTTTGTGTTTGAACATGTTTCGCAGATGCCTCTGATCGTTACCAAAGTGTGAGAACCACTTCCCGTGGGCGTTCTTGCCATTGTGCTTTTTTCTCACACTCTTTTGACTTGAATGTCCTCCTTTGTTCTTCCCTGATATCCAAATCAAATACAGCTCTCCCATCCAGACCTTGTCCCCACCCTCACCCTTTCAGTCCATGACACCGCCTGAGGTCCAGGCTTCCAGCCGTCACCCGTTCAGGCGCTGCGCTAGGTGAGAGTTATGCAGTCCCCACCTTCAAGGAGGTTGCAGCCGGTGAAGCGGGCAACAGTTCCAGTAACGAGGCGGCAGGAGTTGAGGCTAGAGGCTGAGCACAGCGCACAGGAAAGCTCAGGCTATGCTGAGGAATGGAGTTTCGCGAAGCTGTTGGGCAGAGGAGGGAGGGAGATAGCTCTCGCTTTCTAGGTAGCAGGACCAGCACCAGCCAGAGTAGGGGAGGACAGCACAGATCACTCAGGGAATTTGAGGTATGTTGATTATGTGGAAAAATGTGCCTGAATTGTGAGTTCTTCTTTTATGACTCACACTTTCCTTGGTAGCAGCATTGATTACATCTGCTGTTAAAAAAAAGCGTGCATGTTGAAAAGTTCAGAAGGAGACGTAAAGTGGTGAATATAACATGTTGATAACCTGACCAAATTAAATGGTTCCTAAGAGGAGAGAAAAACGGCAGTTGTTTCTTTCTTTGTCTCCCTTGCCAGCCTTTCAGCCGCTTGAGGCTCTGTGTCCCCGATGATCATGGGGCCTGCCATACACATTCAGTCCCTGAAAACATGGGTCAATGAATGAGTCCCAGCCCCAGGTGCCTGGGACAAATCACTTTACCTGTCTGGGCCACTGTCTCCTCAACTCTAAGCTGATGATCCCTAAGATTTTTAGGGATCTCCTCTGTGGCTGACCACATCTATCTGCACTGTTTGCTCGCAAGGCTCTGAAGTTGACACACATCTGTTCAGCTTCACCCACTAACAGCCAGGCCAGCTCTGTTCCAGGCCCCAGAGATCCAGTTCAAACCTGCCCATCACTCAGTGCCAAATGAGCACGTGACAAGGGAGGCCATGTGCTTGGCAAAGGTGTGATTCGTCTCAGGCTTTAAGAGACCACAGGTGTGCAGGGCGCCAGAGGATGCTGCCCTGAGAATGCCCCTCTGTGGCCAGAGTGCTTTGACTACCGGGTGCCATCCTCTGTCATCCTCTGACCCACGTGGCAAGCTATTTTATCTCACATACTCTGCATTCATTGAGAAAAATATTGCTTCCTCCCATGTCTTATTAGCCGAAGACTTCCATTTGAAAATTCAGGCTAGCGTCAGAGATGTTGTGATTTTAAACTGAGTTGACTGAAATCTAGCCAAAAGCAAATAAACAATGGCAGTCATGATGGTCATCTTTTCTCAAACATCTGCTTTTGTGCCAGACGTTATTTCATTTAACTGTCTCACGTGTTTTTGGAGGGAACTGTCATAATCCCTGTTTTCAGATGAGAAGGTTGAACTTTAGCTTCGTGCTCAAGCTAGTAATTGTCAGAACCCGGACACAGAACCACAGGCTCAGGCTCTGGCCTGCTGCTGGTCGGTGCCTGCGGCTCTGTCCCGGGTAAACGTGTGATTTAAGGCCGTGGTCAGCAAACTACGGTCCTGAGGGCCAAATCCAGCCACTGCTTGTTTTTGGGTGGCCTGTAAGCTAAGAGTATTTTTATTTTTATTTTTTTACATTTTTAAATGGTTGGAAAAAAATCAAGGGAAGGATATATTTTATGACAGTTGAAAATGAAATACACATTTCACGCTTATAAATAAAGTTTTATTGGAACACAGCCACGGTCATTAGTTTACGCATTATCTGTGGCTGATTTCACATTCCAACAGCAGAGTTGTATGACCTGCCAAGCCTAAAATATATACTGTCTGGCTTTTTATGGAAATAATTGGCCAACATCTGATTTAGGGCATTCTTTAGGATTTATGAGATGTTGAAAATCACCTGTTGTCTCCCAGCACTGTCTTCACCCAGGCTCTGCCGAACCAGCTCTCCATTAATCCAGTATTTTATGACTCTTGAGTCTTCTTTTCATTGCTTGGATATAAAATAAAAGTGTTTACTTTGTGGCATCACTGGCTTGATAGCACCTGTCCCAGGTGATTTGCCAAGGTGCCATTTTATCAAAGATGTCTCTTAGCGAGGATGATGACAGGGCTTTGCCTGGGAGCTTTTTTTTTCCTTTTTTCCTTGTTTTGGTGGTTGTATTTAGTTCATTGTTAAAAGCTGAGTGGAGAACAGTTGAGGTTTCTTGTGTTGTCTGGATATTTCAGGGAGACACTTTTTAATTGGAAGGGGATACTGCAGGCAGAACAACCTGTCTGAGAACTGGCCTGGCACACACGCTGTGATGCCCGAGCCCACCGCGAGACTGTCCTGCCACGTGGGGAGGAGGGGGTCTGGGCCCTGTTCTCCAGTTACGTTGGGTAGACCCGCTGGCAGTGTGGGCAGTGGGGTTGATGGCGGGTTTGCAGAGAGAGTCGTGGTCCTCGGGCCGATGCGGGATGGCCTGGGTGCAGTTCTGGCCGTGTTGGGCCACAGGAGACAAGAAGGCAGCATCTGAGAATTTTAGCCCACATTCTTCTGTGTCAGTAGAAACACCTTCTGGTTCAGCTTTTTCTTAGTCTTGTTGCGAGACAGCTCACACCTCCCTGTGCTTCACCTCTTGGGGCCTCTTGTCCCAGCTCCTGCTAATGGTAATAATTGTAATAACAGCTATTATTTGTGGTGCACTCAGTGTGTGATACGTTCTTCACATGGATTATATCATTGAAAACTTGTCACAACATTCCTATGAGTAAATACTGTTTATACCTTTTTTTGTTATGAAAATTCTTAAACACAGGGCCTTCCTCCCCATCCCCCCTCCGTGTACTCATCTTACCAATACTTACTAGTAGTTCACCCCACCCTTGCTCAGGCAGGTGCTGTTATTGTTGTTGCTGAAAGAGGATAGGAGCTTGTCAGCTTCACGCAGCTGCACCTACTATGGGCTGCTTAATCCCTCCCTCAAGTCTACAGAGTAGATGGTAACTTACAGGTGACAGATCTCAAGGAGTGAGGTCACTGGCCCTGACTCCTTACTCTGATGAGTGGCGAGGCCAGGATTCAGAGCCAGCCCTGACTCAAGTCCTGCTGACGTTCTACCCCACCGTGTTTGTCCTCCTCAGCGCTGTGGGGACTGTGCCTGTCTCCGTCTCCAAAGCCTTGGAAGAGCACAGGGTCACTTCAGGTTGGTTCTGTGAGGGCGTGGAGAGCATCTGGGCCTTTTGAAATCCCCACCGGCCCTTGTGGCCTCTGAGACAGGATCTGCCCTTGGCTTTTTGGCCACAGTGAATAGATGGTGAGAGACTCCTTAGCTTTTTGTAGGCAGTTGAAGGCAGAGCTCGAAAAGCTGGAACCTGGAGCCCTGATGTTCCATCTTCCTCCGGGAGGAAGTGGGAGAGGGCTGTGGGACACCGGGGAGTCAGGAAAGCTGGGATTCTCGATCCTCCAGCTAGACGGGGTGGGCGCGGGGGTGGGGAGTGTTCCAGGAAGAGCAGCCCTGAACACAGCAAGCACTTGCCGCAATTTGCCATCATTTGCTGTGTATGATGTGCTCCTATGTATAATGTGCACCCACCGTTTAGGGCTACCCATGTATAATGCGCATCCTTATTTTTCCCTCAAAAATTTGGGCAAAAAAATGCTCATTACACATGGCAAAATATGGTAGTAAGTGGTGGTTATTAGCCGTCTTTAATCATACTCTGAGGTGGATGGGCAGTGTAGGAGGGAATTGGTGGGACTTACAGAGTTGTTTTATTATTCGAGTTCAAGAAGAGGAAGTAAAAGCCTTCAACCAGAGCATCAGAACTCTCAACCCCATTTTTTACTCTTTTTTGGGGTGTTGGTGAGGGCATGGGGGGCAGGTCAGAGGGTGAGCAGAGAATTTAGGGGCAGGCAGAATGATGCGTTCCACGTTCACATCATGTACACTGTTCACGGTTAACATTGGTCAGAGAGGTCTTCCTCAGAGAGAAAGTTAGGAAGTAAACAATTTGGTAATAATTGCAAGCCGTGAACTTCGATTGCTGGGTACTTCAATCAAAGGGCAGCACCTCAAATGTCTTAGGAGGACTTGGCAACATAAATAAGTGGAACGGGCCAAAGAGCGAAAAGCCGCGCCACCTCTCAGTCTTTCATGTGCTCCCATTTTTGAGAGAGAAAGTGAACAATGATGGTGCCATTTTGCCCGCTGCCACTTGGTCGCATGATGGACACGACAATTCCAGGAGGGGTGGAGAACGCCAGGCACTTCCCCGACCACAAGGGGGTGTCAACACTCAGACACAGTCAATTGCTCGAATGTGGCCAGATGAGAAAGCCAGAGCTCTTCACCTATTTTTTTATTGAAAAACTAAAAATCAGGATTTTTGAAATGCTCCAGTCTCCTAATTTTTAAGTACTTCCTCAAGATTTTACGAAATGCTGTGGCAAAATACCACATTTTACACCTTAATTACATAAAATTTTTATCTGCCAATTTTACCTCAGAAAAGTTGGAAAAAACCACAATGGGGAAAAACAGTTTAGTGTTCTAATGGAGGTAAATTAAAAAGAAAGCTGGGTAAAATAAAACATGTCATTGGGCTAGATTTGGACAAAGGAGCTCCAATATAGGACCTCCAAAATTTATTATGTGGAGAAAGGGCTCAGGCAGGGCCTGGGGCTGCCAACTCAGACCCGCTCTTGAGCCGAGGCAACAGGCACGGTGCAGGGATGTGGGGTAGATTCAGTGCCGGGGGTCGGGGTCCAGCTGCTGAACTCCCCTGGGACTTGCTTTTCTTCCTTCAGGAAGTCAAAGGGTTTTCAAACGGCATTCCTTACGTGTGTCAGGGGTGCTATAAGTGTTTGCTTTGAAAATATGCCTCTTCCTTTCCGTTTGGCTGTGTTTAAAATGGTAATGAAATTGTAATGAAAACTCTGGTCCCAATGTGTTACACCAACTTTTAATACCTTGGAGAACACCAGTGTCTTAACTTGGTTATGTATTGATTATATTCAAAATGAGACTAAAGTTTCTTGAACTCTAAAATACATATAAAATGAAAAAACTTGCTTTTATTCAAATATACATATACACACATATATATTTACACATATACAGGCATGTATGACATGTGGAAATCTATACATATAGTTCTTCATGAGATTCATTTTGAAAAAATAGTTCCGCTGCTAAAAATACCCGTGGAAACTTCTGGCCTGGGATTCCAAGGTCACCCTCAGCTCTGAAATTCAAGTTCACATAGACAGTCTCCCCAAAATAGCCCCTCTTGTTACTTTTTCCTCTGTGTGTTGAAAGAGTTCATCATGCCTCCAAATTTCCCAAGAGGGAAGAGATGAGCCAGCTGGTGGTTTTCAGGGTGCTTGGTACTCACCCCTTCGATCGAACTGGCTTTTTGAGGACCCAGAATTATGGATTACGCCCACCCTTCTCCCGCAATTCCTTCCGATGGCAGCCTCCTGTTGAGTCATTTATTGGCCTACAAGGCAGAGTAAGCCAGCCCGTTTCCCCCGTTCTTTGCCCAATGTCTTGTGCTGCGGGTGCCTTGCTGTGCTGCCTGCTGGCCTTCCTGTCCCAGGTTTTTGGGTGCAAATGGGTGCCAGGTGCTCTTGCCACCATGCAATATCACAATTGCCTTCTGGGAAGTTTCCCATAATGGCGTTTATTGTTGGACTTTCGGGTTCAGTGGGATAGCCTATCCCATCCCATCTGCCATTGTCATGATCAAGGATTTACCTCTCAGGGGCCAGTTCCATAGGGAGCTGTTGGGAAATTTCACAGGGGAGATAAATGAGAGCTCGGAAGAATGACGGCCTTTCAAAATGGATATCTCCGCATGTTCCAAATCCCATAAAATGCTACTTGATTTTAAAAATTGCTTGAAGCGGTTCACATTTTGGTTAATTACATCAGTGGGTAAAAATAACTATTGTCATATGGTGTGTGGGCTTGGTTTTAGAAGGATAAAGAGTCTATTGTTACCCATTGTGGTATTCAGTCACTTATTACCCATCCCTAAAAACGGAACATGTATGACAGAACACCCGACGTTTGTCGCTTGCTAAAATCTGTGAATTTAGCCTCATGCTGCTCTGTTTGGGAGCAGTACAGAAGCCTTTTTAATTCATTCAATTTAAGTGGGTTGATAGAACCGTCCCCAAGGCCCATGCCAGGTGAGAGTTCGTGACAGGCAGCCCTGAAGTTGCCTTTGGGTTCCATGGTCTTGGTTGAGATTTGTCCAGGGGCGAACCGAGCTTCAGAGTCAGGGAGACCTGGGCTGGAATGTTAGTTAGACTTTACTAGTTGTAAGAGCATGGGTCAGGAACTTAACTTTTCTGGGGCTTAGTTTCTTTATCTGTAAAACGGGATAAACACCGTTCCTGCCTCCTGGGATTGTTGGTCTTAAATGAGATAACAGCTGTAGTGCAGTGATGGGCCAATAGTCAGGGCTTAATTAATATTATAAGGTAGAACCAACCATCATTATATTCCCACATGGGATTGCTCTTCAGGTGCCATTTTCTACCATCCTTCTCCGGGATGTTACCTTCAAGCCACCTGAACCCCTCCCTCCCTCCCTCCCTCCCTCCCTCCCTCCCTCCTGGTCCCCCAAGCTCACCAGCTCCGTGGGCACCCCTGCCTATCTATTCAGGCTGGGTGGCTCCTGGGGGGCTGTCCACATTGCGTGGTCAAGCTCTTCGCTGTGAGCTCTTGGTGAGTCAGAAACACTGTAAGTGCCCTGGGTACACTTGGCACCTACCCCAGGGCCTGGTGCAAGGCAGGGCCACAGGAAAAGGCACGAGGGGTGTGGACGGAAAGGAGCTCAGAGCCTGGAGAGCCCCTGGGCTCTGCCGGAGCAGTTGCAGAAGGTCATCGGAGGAGCCAAGCGTGACAGCTTTGGAGGTTTGTTGCAGCAGGAAGAGGGCTGTTAGGCTGGGAATATAGGAACCTTGTCTTGTTTGAGCCTCAGGAGAACTCAGGTGTGGGATCTGTATTGCGTGTATCCTTTGGTTATTTTATAATTGATGAAACAGGTGGCTTGGTGAGACTCTCAAGTCCCAGAGCCCACAGGTGTCAGGGGAAGTTGAACCTAAAGTTCTTGATCACTGTGTTGGGCTGTGCCTACCAGATTCGTAGGCCCTCAGCGGTGGCGTGACTGACAGGAGCTCTGGGCCCTGGATGTTCCCTGGGGCCCCGCCCACCCATCTCTACCATGTTGTGTCCAAGGGAGGAGCCATTTGTGCGCCAGTGGGTGCCCTTGGCCTCTTGCTTTCCATTCAGACAGCCCAGCAGGAGCCCCCAGCTGGAGAGGGGGTAGAAGCAGCCCTTTAGCCTGTGTCCTTGTCCTTTCTCACTGCTGCTACCTTAGGATTCTTGCCATCTCTTACTGGCTTCCCTTACCCCACCCATGCCTTGGACACAGACCCTTTTAAACTCTCCTCACTTATCCTGGTCGAGTGTGTCTATCACTGTCCCTGTCAGGATCTTGACAAACACTGACAAGTTTTAGAAAGTCTCATCTAGCCCTTTCCTTTAGTTTTCACTGTTCACTGAAGGGAGAACCTAGAAGGAGGAGCCAGGTATGTGGATGAAGGAGTAGCACCTGGCTCTCACCTTGGCTGTTCACAAAGGACCTTAGTTGAGGTTTTGGCCTTTTAGATTCCAAGTGAGGGGTTTTAGATGGAGTCACAGCGATACTCTGCCAGGATTGGAACGAAAATATAGTGCAGCAGATAGAACCCTGTTGTGGCGCTTCTTCGTTTTGTGTGTGTACATGGGTGCGCTGAGAGTTTCAAAAAACAAAAATGGAAATGACGTGAGTCTGTATCAGCCCTGGGATGCGGCTGAATTCTGTCATTTAGGGCTGCAGGTTATGAGGAGTTGGTTTCAGGTAGCCATAGTACATAAGGGGGAAGTCCAGGTGTGTTGGGCAAGGAAGCATGTTCAGATCATGGCCACTGAGTGTACCCATGAAGGATGAATGAAAGAGGGGTCAGAAGTTACTCCGATGTTATAGACCAGGAGGCAGATTTAATGGGGCAGTCACACAGGGACTCAGAGAGAGGGAAAGAGATTATGTATGCGTCCATTTTGGTGTGTATACAGGAGTAATGTTTATATGCATAGGAACTGGGGAGAAGTTAGAAGTTTTAGGTAAATGCAGCTAGAGAGATCCCTGTAACTAGGTGTTGCCTAGGAAGAATCCAGTGTTCAGAGTGGATCCCTGATGTGATAGCTGTGGCTTTGGCCCAACTGGGGTGGCATCGAGGGCATTGTTAATAGTTTTGTTTGCTTCAGTGCCTGGTTTTGGGAACTGGTAGTGGTTCCCTTGGGGAGAGAGAGCTTTGGCTCATCAGCATAAGTGAAGGAGGTTGTGAAACAAGAACATGTCTGTGGGGAGGGGAGCTGTGGACAGGCTGGAAGACTCAATAGCAGTGGTCAGTCCTTCACGAAGGAGGAGGGAGAAGACTCTGCTGTGTAGTGTTGGGTGTTCTTGGGCATAGTTGATGCCCGGCCATCTGGTTGACCAATGGGTTTCTACTGTACCTGGGGTGTATAGGTAACCGGAAGTCCTCAGCAGAACTGAGAAACAGCTTCATACTTTTTTTCTCATAGGTCTGTATGTCCTCCTGTTAAGTTAGGGACCTTAATCTCTCTCTTTTATCTCAGTATTTGCTCCTTTTACTCAGCTGTGGGGGACTTCATCAGCCTTGGATCATGTGTGCAGGGGACTTTGCAGAGGAGTGGTGGGAAGGGAGATGAACGATGAGTATTCCATCCAGGTCAGGTCGGCATCTCAGGAGAGGAGGGGTTGGGGAAGCCTGGCTAGAGGGGTTGAGGTCCAGGCACGCAGAGGTGAAGACCTGGGTTCTGGTTTTGGTGCTACTTTACCAGCTGTGTGTCTGTGGGTAAGTCACCTGCTGTCTCCAGGGCCTCAGTGCCAACCCCAGTAACTGAGTTGTTGCTCAATTATTTAAATACTTTAGAGAGTATGAGTTTCAGATTGCTCATTGGTTTTGTGACTAGGGTCTGAGCCTTGGTGTTGTCATTGGAAAAATGAGGGTGAAAGTACCTTGTAGAGTTGCTGTGAAGATTGAAAGGCGATGATGATAGCAATAGCAGCTTCACAGATCCTTTAACGGCATCCTCACTGCAACAAGGCAGCTGTGATTATCATCCCTGTTTCTAGATATAGACATTGAGGAACAGAGAGGTTATGCTACCTGGCCAAAGACACACAGCCAGTAAATGCTGGCACTGAACGATATCCCCCGGGTGGTCTGATTCCAGATCCCCTGCTCCTAACCATGATTCCATGACCCTGTGCTCAGTCAAGAGATGTAGGAAGCCTTGTTCCGTGCCTGGTGCACAGTGGGCACTTAATAAACTAGGGTTCTTTCCTTTTTAGCCCCAGGATGCATGTGGAAGTGGAGGTCCCACAGTGCTCTTGGTCAGGCTGTTTTGCCCGGTCCATGCTTTCTAATTCCCAGTTCAGAGTGGTTCATTCCCCCTTCTCTGACCAAATCCAACTTTCAAAATCTCCCTATTTATCATCTGCCTTTCCCTCTACCCCCTCCACCTCCTCCTTCAGGAAGCTTCTTTCCCTCCTCTTTCCCAGTGGCTGAGCTTGATTCTACACAGTCACCCACCTACTATCTTTGTTTAAAAAAATTGAGGTGAAATTCACATACTAAGAAATTAACATTTTAAAGCATGCAATTCAGTGGCATTTAGGACATTCAGGAGGTTGTGCCAACACCACTTCTACCTAGCTCCAAACATTTGCATTACCCCAAAGTTTCCCCAGCACCCATTGGCAATCCCTCTCTCTTCCTCCTCCTCCTAGCCCGGTACCCCTAGTCTGCTTTCTGTTTCTAGGGATTTCCCAGTTCTGGACATTTCATATAAGGGGAATCACAAAATGTGGGGCTTCTGTGTTTGGCTTCTTTCATTTGGTATAATGTTTTTAAGGTTCATCCACATTGCAGCATATATCACAATTGCATTCCTTTTTTGGACTAAGTATTGTGTCAGTGTGCCACATTTTGTTTTTCCATTCATTTGTCGACGGACAGTTGGGTTATTTCCACCCTTTGCTGTGAGTAGCGCTGCTCCGACGCCCTCAGTCTTCCATGCGGGCAGTGCCCACTGACGCAGTTTGGGTCCCAGGGCTGTGACTTCCGTTGTTCCGGAGTCCCAGCTGCAGGAGGGCTCCTTTGTAACCCTCCCTCCATGGGTCTGCTGACGACCTCGGGAGAGGGCGGGGAGGGGAGGGAGCCTCAGATGGAGAAGGGAAAGGACCCTGGAGCCCGCCCGTGTCCTGGCCCTGGGCTTGGCTCTGCATACTCCATCTGGGTTAATTTCTGCCCAGAGGGACGTGGAAAGTGGAAAGTGCTGGTTTTATCTCCGCCCAAAGCAGCTCTTGCAGCAGCTCTTTCCACCTCTGCCTCCTGGCCCCGGGGCAGGTTTGTATAGCATAGCCCAGGAGCTCTGTGACCTCAGGTTGTGTCCTCTGAGCCTCAGTATCCTCCTCTGGAAAATGGGGGGGGGGGATTATCACCCCCATTTTCCCGAGGCGCTGTGGGGATTCGATGAGATGCAGCTTGCGCGAGGCTTGATTCCTCCCCTGCCAGGATTTGGAGCTGCTGGGTGAGGGACTGTTACGGGAGGTCACAGGGCCTTTCAAGCTTGGAATGAGTTTGGTGGAATCCTTTTTAAAAAAATAATTTTATTGATTATGCTATTACAGTTGTCCCAATTTTTCCCCCTTTGCACTCCTCTGCCTGGTACCCCGCTTCCCTCCAGGAACATCGCCCCACCCCCTGCCTTAGTTCGTGTCCATGGGTCATGCATATAAGTTCTTTGGCTTCTCATTTCCTATGCTATTCTTAACATCCCTGTCTATTTAAAAAAATGATTTTATTTATTTTTAGAGAGAGGGGAAGGGAGAGAGAAAGAGAGGGAGAGAAACATTGATATGTGGTTGCCTCTCATACACCCCGAGCTGGGGACCCCACCTGCAGCCCAGGCATGTGCCCTGACTGGGAATCGAACCGGTGACTGGTTCGCAGGCTGGAGCTCAGTCCACTGAGCCACACCAGCCAGGGCCCCCTGTCTATTTTGTACCTACCAATCATGCTTATTAACCCTTGCTTTCTCCCTTCCCCCTCCCAGCTGATGACCCTCCAAATGTTCTCCATATCTTTGATTCTGTTCCTGTTCTGGTTGTTTGCTTAGTTTGTTTTTTTTTTAGATTCAGTTGTTGATAGCTGTGCACTTTTTGCCATTTTAATGTTCATAGTTTTGAACTCTCTTTTTCTTAAATGTTAAAGAGGCTTATTTAAGAAAAAGGAATCCTTTTTGATTAACAACCACTGGGGCCTTTTTGGGTCCTCTTAGAAGGGGAAGGACTAAAGTTATTTTCATCATCA
Source organism: Pteronotus mesoamericanus (assembly GCF_021234165.1). Classification (NCBI taxonomy): domain Eukaryota; kingdom Metazoa; phylum Chordata; class Mammalia; order Chiroptera; family Mormoopidae; genus Pteronotus; species Pteronotus mesoamericanus. Next base: position 430,328 of record NW_026555299.1, on the reverse strand, counting down.
TGTTTAGCTGTCACTTCTGGAAACTTGTCCCCAGCTTCCTTTTTTTGCAGTTAACTTTGGTGCTTAGTGTATGAATCTGTGGAAATGGGTTTCTTTCCGTTTCATCCCCAGGCGCAATGAGGCTTCAAGCTAATTTTAGAAAGACGAGCTTTGTGTTGATTGTATTCTTTTAAAAAATATTTATGACAGTGTCCGCCATGCGGGGCATCTTGAGGGGTGTTGTTTGCAACGGTCTTTTTCTGTGCTCACTGGAAGAGTTTGGGGCCTGGCTGATGTGGACTTACATGCTGGCTTTGCCTCTCACTGACCAGCCCTGTGACACTGGATGACAGATCATTGGCCTTTCACTTTCTTCATCTGGAAAATGTGAAAATTAGTTGCCTTGCTTTGCTATTGTTACAGTGTCAACTAGTGATCTGTTGGTTGCAAATAATAGACAACCCAAACAAGAGTCATTAAATAATAAGGGGTGTTGCACGTCCCTGGCCAAGAAGTCTGGAGGTAGAAAGGATCCTAGGATTGGTTGAGTTAGTAGCTCAAGGAGCCAGGTGTTTTCCCTCTTTCTCCTCATCTGCCATCTTCAACAGGTGGGTGATTTCTCCCCTCCTTGTCACACAGTGGCTGCAGCTGCTCCAGGCATCACAGGCAGACCTGATGAGTCCAGCAAAGCAGGATGATATGTCCTTCTTTTTTTATCAGGGAGGAAGTTCTTCCCCAGGAGCCCCCTCGCAGACTTCTCTTAGGTCCCCTTGTCCCATGTCAGCCTGAGGCCAGGATTAAAGTCTTGATGCTCTATTTGGGAAATCAGGCCCACATAGGTGACGATGAGGAGAAACAAGGGGGAGTAAGGCCAGGAAAGATGGGGAACCTTGTGGTGCAGTGTTATCTGACCGGCCATTGTTTCACTGTGAGCCTCTGAGAGGCTGGTGTGTTTGCCTGGCACCTACAGCCTTGTTTGGGAGGGTCGCCAGGAGAACCCGTACTCAAATTTGTCAAAAGGAAAAACAAAACCCCAAAACAATACACACACTCTTACTTTGTTTGCTGGACTTTCTGGAGGGTAGAGAGAAGAAAGGAACCCTGATAATATTGTTTACAATTAATTTTTAAGCCTTCTCTAAGTCCCAATAGATTTCTCCAGCCACTCTGTGGTTAGGAGGTATCATAGCTAGTGATTAAGGACCCAGGCTCTGGAGACAAATGGCCTGGATTCAGGTCCAGGCCCTGCAGCCCACGGGCCCACCAGGGACCTGTGCCTACCTTTCAGGGCCCGTTGGAGGATTAAGTGAATTAATATCTGTAAGTATAATGCTTGGAATGGTGCCTGGCAGAGTCAGCACTGTGCATATTAAGTATAATTCATGGAGAATACAGAGGCCAAGCTGTGATTTTAATCTCTGGAAACTTGCCTTTTGCCCTGATAGTGATCCTTACACTTGCATCTTGAGAATGCAGAGCTCTTTGACACAGTCTAGGACAGTAAAGGACACAGATGGAAACGCGCAGCCACTCTTTGACTTCATGTGCGCCCTGCTGTGACTTCCCTCAGTGAATGGGACCTACCCCAGGGTTCCCTCCATCTGTCCTGCTGTGGTTTGGTTCCCCTGCCCTCCTTCCTCTCTCCCTCTGCCGTGAGCCCCTGCTTTAGCTCCAGACCAAGAGTGCTTGTTCAGTGGCTTGTCAGGGCTGTCTACCCTGAATTACTTACTTACAAACCCTCCCTATCTGTAAAAAGTTTGAGGGCAGGCCCAGAGCTTGAATGTTTTCCGGCAGTGTTTTGGTGGATTCCTGTGCGTAGATGCACATACAAACAGGTAACAGTGCAAAGGGCGGGGACATGCCATCCTTGAGTTGTGAAGTGAGTTTAGGCAGAGGAGCTTTCTGTTGATTGTATTCTTTCTAAAAGTGTTATGAAGTGTCTACCGTATCGGTATCTTGTGGGGTTTTGTCCACAAAGCATTAATGGTTTCCAAGTACTGCCCACCCCATCCCCTCTGCCCCACTTGCTGCCCTGAGCTACTTGTCTAGTAACCAACTCATTGTTTTTGTCCCTCTCCCTTGTGACCCATCCTGGACGACGTAGACTGACGCATGGCATGGATTGAGGGGGCTGGGGCTGAAGGCAGGGAGATGAGCTGAGGGAGTTTAGGTCTGAGATGATGAGGGCATGAGGGTGGAGTGGGCGGTGGGGCTGGAAGTATGAGAGGGGGGCGGGTGGGGTAGGAGAATCAGCGGGACTTGGCCCCCACTGTGGGGAGTGAGGAGAGAGAGGAGGAATACTGGGTTTCTTCAAGGACTGGTACCTGAGCCCCCTGGGAGACGGGGTGGGGAACAGGCCTTCCCTTCTGTCTCCCTAACCCATGAGATGGGAACAGGTTGTTGTCTTTGTCCTCCACTCAAGAGTTGCAAAGGGTGGGGCGAGGGGAAGAGATGCTGGGCTGGAGGATCAGGCTCCCGGACCCAGCCAGCCTTGGCCTTGCCGTGGAACTTTGGCGCTAGTTTTTTCCCATCTCTGGACCTCAGGGATTGCCTCCCCTCCAAAATAAGGGGCCCATTCTTTCCTTCAGTGGCAGTGATTGAGTGCCTACTGTGTGCACCGTCCTTGGCACAGGGCACAGACGAGATTTCTGTTCTGGTGGCGCATACACTTTAGTTGGAGGAGGCGACAACAGTGGCAGTAAATGCTGAGGAGGAAGCACACCAGTGACGTGATGGAGAGTGAGGGGCACCAAGTTCCACGGGTGGGTGGGAGAAGGACTCTCTGAAGAGGTGGCACTTCAGGCCGTGCCAAGGGAAACTCTGGGGCAGAGTGTTTCAGAGAAGGCAATACATCCATGAAGCCTTTAAGGGGGAAACCAGTTTCAACAACATTGCTAAGTGCGTGATGGGGTGAGGAGATCTGAGGGGCCACAGGCGATGGCTCAGAGTTTGAATTTTATTCTAAGTGTGATGAGAGGTTGGAGTACAATTTTTTCCCACTAGGGCCCCTTTCAATTATTTTCCTGTTCACGAGGACCGAACTTTGAAAAATCCTGCTAACCAAAAAAAAAAAAAAAAAAAAAAAAAAAGACATGCTTACTAAACAGTAGAATGTACAACTTAGGCTTTTAAAGCATGGGGAAATAATTTATGGATTGCGATGAATATCTTTGAGGACCCCCAGGGACCAAAAGATGGCAGATGGAGACACTATCAACTAAAAAATCTTTAAGGTCCTTCTGTTTCAAACAGTTATTCTTTCCAAAGCTGCAGGCCATAGGATTAAAAAAGAAAAAAAAAAAAAAAAAGAAAGAAAGAAAGAAAGGAAAAAAAAAGACCACTGCCACCTACTGGTATAAGGAAGAAGGTGAATGTTTGCACAATGAAAATCCTGAGGCCAGTAGGTTTCTTCTGTCCCACATCTGGCTTTACCCTGTGCAGTCAAGACCTGGAAATGGCTCTTGGGAAGGCTGACATGGTCCTGCCTTCCTTTTTTTCTGGCCAGAGAATCTGGACTTTGTTTCAGGGTCCTTCTATGTGAATTTAAGATGCAGTGTCAGGAAGGAGTGTTTGATGTATCTGCGAGGACAAACACTGGCAAGCCAACAGCCGGGCAGCCTCCATACAGCCGAGTGAAGCCATTGTTTGTAATTGACCCCTGGTTACACCGAGTTCCCGCATTGCATCCCCACACCCTAACCTTGGCTTGCAGGCCTTTGCTTAATGGGTTTCTCAGCGCCCTGCCCCATTATTAAATTCTCTGCTGCTTTATTTCTGATTTGCATTTTCTGTGGCTGAGTGAATCTGCTGACTTCCGTTTTCTTTTTCTGTTACAGATTTTGTGCCAAGATGCCTGTAGTAAGTACCACATCCTTCTCCACTCTTGTGTTGTTCCCTGCTGCCCTCTGATGGACAACAACATTAACAGCAATGTGAAAATCACAGAAAATGCTAATTTGTGAACACTCACTTAGTTTCTCCAATGGTTCTTTAGATGTGGGGTGGGGGAGGAAACAGCTAGTGGGGAAAAAAAAAGGAATTCAATCAATTGTACAACCTGGACAAATAAAATATTTATATTTTCAGTGATTTTTTTTCCCTAACCTACATCCATGGATAATTAAAAAACTTAGTCGAAATGATGTTGCAGTATGATTTATACTTATTTTATGTGCTATGATCCCATGAGTACTTTCTTGGGTTGCTACATTGCCCTGTAATTTTTAAATGGTGTATAAGGTTTGCATAACCTTTAGAGAAGCAGAGAGACTCTCGTATTTTTTCCTTCCACATGGAGGGCTGCATCCCACTTACTAACTAGAGCTGGTCCATAGAAGGTCCTCCCAGGTCTAGAGTAAAATGACAAAAAATAAGGATATGAGAGTAAGTTCTTAATGAAGCTAAATATATTCAGTTGAATGTGCTATCTCGTTGGGGATTATGTACTTAATAATTTCTTTTGAGCAATGAACTGTTTCAATAATAAATTAAGAGAATAGTAGTTGGCACTTGAAAAAAAGATGTACCTTTTGGGAAAAAATTGGTAGCTTTTGTCTGTCCTCAGAATTTGGGAACTTTTTTTTTCTGGGATTGGTAAAATCCCAATGTTTGTGACCCATAGTGATGAAATAATTTGACTGTTCTCAGAGTGCCTTGTAAAGGGGGTGGATCCTGCTGAGACCGTCTAATAAAGAAATCTCAGCTAATAACAGTAATTATGCAAAGTCTGTGCAAACAATGGGAAGAATTCTGCAGTTGCTTTTTCTGTCTCGTTAATCAGTTTGGTCAATAAGCTGATACCACATGCAGATTTTAATCACTGGTGTAAAAGAAAATGTCTGTCCATAGAGGTGATATTTTAAAGCAAGATATGGGAGAAAGGGAAACTATTTTAATTTAAAACATTATAATAAAAATGTGTTGTATAGTGAGCATATGGTGGGGGTGGCATTTTATTAGTTTGCATTTTGTTTTTCTTTCTTGTGTTCTAGGTGTCTACTGTGATATGGTTATAGTCACATCTACAACCAACGAGATTGATATTAGTAAGGTGCCAGAAAACTTTTCAGTAACAAATGTGACTGATCTGAGTGGCCAGAATCCACGGAATTTCTCATTAAAAAATGACAACGGTGTTTTAGTTGGGGAGCTGGACCCTGGGATCGGCTATCTTGTCAGATACTCAAATGGCTCTGGTACCTGCTGCCAACAAGTGTGGACAAGTGAGCAAGACTCTTCCTTTGGGATCATTTGTGGGGTTTAGAGAATGTAAACGTCTTTCTTTCCACATCACATTTGAGCTCACTTTATCTGAGCTTCCACAGCGAAAAGCAGCTTTTTGCGTCTCTCTCCTCCGCATCCCTGGCCCTGCTGCCTGGCTAGGGGATCTCCTGGCTCCTCCAAGACCTGCCCTACCCTCTTTCTGCCTGGTCTTTGGGCGGCCTACCGCCCAAGCAGTTGGGAGCACAGACCTGGGATCAGAGACCCTGGTTGGCTTCCTGGCCCTGTCAGTTTCTAGCTCTGTGGCCCTGGGCAAGTCACTAGTCCTCTGAGATCTCAGTTTCTTCATCTTTATTAAAAAAAAAAACCAAAACAAAACCCAAAACCACTATACACACATTTTAAAAACACTTTAAAACATGCTTTATTTTCTGAACTATTGAATCTTAAGAACCTGCTTTTCTAAAACCTTCCCAGAATCCCTGTACGATGTGGTGAAGTTGAGTTCTCAACACATTTCTCCTTTGTAGAAATAGTGCCCTTCCACGTGCACTTGTGGTGAAGCATAAATGAGCGAATGTATAGATGAACAGCGCCTGGTACGGAGACTGGAACGTGGTCCCAAAGAGGGCTGCTGTCCTTGCTGCCTCCCCCGCAGTGACTGCAGTTATTGTTATATTTTTGCCCCCGTACCATCATCAGCATTGATCGTCATCGACACCCCAGTGATAAGCTGCCAAACGTGATACTGTGGATCTGTCACTCTGTCAGCAGGAAGCTCAAGCCTGGAGCCTCTCCTGGCGTGATATCTATTGAATTGTGGGCCACAGGACTCTTCCCTGTCTGTTCCTTTTTCATTTCTCTTGTTTCCTCTCCTGCTCCTTTTCATGGATCAGTAAATGATTGCATGTCCCGGATGCCAGGTTCGGCACACCCTCCAAACTGGCCTGTGAAGGTCACGTGCATGCCGAGGTGGCCTTACCGGTACCAACCCTTTCTCTTCTGGGGTCAGTCCCTAGGTTCTTGAGAAGAAGGGCCTCATGGCTGCACCTCCTCTTCTGTTGCTAGTTGGTACTCCTCAATCTTGAATGTGGTGAGGCCACATCTACTCTGAAATTGTAGTCGCTGTTAATAACCACAATTACGTCCGTGGTTTTAATCCACCATTTGACAGATGATGGAAGTGAGGTTCAGAGAAGTGAGAAGACTTTGAGGAAAATCACATGACTAAGGACTAGCACAACTGGACTCCAAACTCAAATTTTTAAATGTCCTTATCCAGGGACCACGTTTACCAGTCCAGACGCCCTAGTGATCACCCTTTATGTTTAGTGTTTTGTATGTCTGTCTGAGCTGTCAGCTGAGGAACCCAAGGCTGGGAGGTGCCAAGGGACTAATTCCAGGTCACACAGCTAAGGCAGGGGAGAGCAGATCCTTATGTCCAGATCTGGATTCTAAGACCAGTTCTTTCCCTTTAGTGTGATTCTGTCCCTTGTCATCTTCATGCCAGAAAATTATGGAGCTTCCTCCTGATTCCAGGGTTTGGCAAAAAAGTGATCAGATGCTTCTGCACTGTGTAATGCCTCTCCGCACGCCTTTGTTCTCTGAGAATCGCGAGATAGACTCACTTTGCATCTCAGGTCTCTGTTTGTCCCCGCTTTGAGATGTAACCCTTGATCAGGTCACAGCCAACGTGGCCAACCTCTATCATTTTAGTCTCCTTTTAAAAGCCTTTTGTTTCACAAACACCCATGTATACATGTATGTGTATGTGGCTAAATATATTTTGGTGGAGGGAATTGCAGGAGATGATATAAAGAGAAGTGAAATTCTAAAATTGCTAAATTCACTTCTGAAAAGTAGATATACAGACCAGGCTTTGCCCTTACATTTCTTTTGTCAATATAACGTTTTCTTTTCTTTTTTTTTTTTTTGGGAAACAATATTAAAATAGAACCCAGTCCTGTGTATGGCATTGAAGCTGTTTCCACAAGTCCAACCGGTGTGAATCTCATATGGAAAATCAAGGACCTAGATGATTCTAATTATGAGTATAAAGTAGAGAGTGAAAATGGGCTGCTGAATTATAGCGCAAATCAAAAAGGCATTAACATCACAGACTTAAGTCCGGGGACTTTATACAACTTCTCCATCACTCCAGGAATAAATGGGACTTGGGGAAAAGCTGTATTCAAAGCTGTCATTACAGGTAAGATGACTAGCTCCCAGGGATGATCACGAACCATTCCTTTTTGCTCTGTAGTCTAGAGCCTTGTCTGTTTCAAGTTGCCTGTTGCAAAGAGAGAGGTTTTCATTAACTGCGGAAGAGGAGGAAAGGTTCTATATTGTTTCAAGCCCATGAGTTCAAGAGGCCTGATCGTTCAGTATTAAGGCCCTTTGTGTTTGGGGATGTTTTAACTAATTCCAACTGTTCAGTTTTAAAAATCTTTTGTTATTAGTGGTTAATACTTTTCAGCTAAGACTTGGGGGCAGGGACCCCTTTAGGAATGTGTTTTAATGGTGTCAGTAATTACAAGGCTCCTTCTGAGCTCCCCAGGAAAGTTGATGCTGGGTTTATAGTCCCAGGGGCTTCCTTGGGGTGAAATTTGGGGGTGATATTTTATAGAGGAATGCATGTTTCAAATGAAAGCCCAGTGACATTTGACTAAACTTAGATTTGTATTAAGTTGGATTTTTATTTAGCTTAGATGTCAATATCCTGAGCCCCCTGTTATAGCTGCAAATTTAGCTCTTTTCTTTTTAAGCTGAAAAGAACCAAGAATATATAGAAAAGATGAGGAGCTCTTTTGAAGCTGAGAAGAGGCAAACATTTAAGAAAGATTGTTGTTTTTCCAGCCTGGGGGTGTGATCTCGGTCTGGGAAAGGCTGTGAGCCTTTTACCTCTCACAGCCCACGGCTTGAAGTGGCTGCTTAGGCCAAGCCCTCCGCACACGGGGCAAACGAACACTAAACCAGTGATTTTCAACTCTTTTTTTCCAGTGAGGAAACAATTTCTTTAAGCAAAATCTTTTCCAGGAGCTCAGTAAGTAAAAAGAACTGTAGAGGGGGGAGCTGAGGGGCAGGGTGTGTCGGAGACCTTCCCCAAAAACCCTAGACAAACCTGGAGCTCCTCCCAGCACAGCTTTAGAGAGGGAAAAAAGCTGCACACAATGAAGATTTGCCACACGATATTGTGAAAGAGAGGAAAAGATGGAGATAGAGGAGAATTAAGGAGAGAAAAGAAGACAGAATTTAGAAATAGTGATGGGGACATGGGGCTAGAGAATTGGTGGCTACCGGAAGGAGGAGGCAACAAGGTGACAGGAAGCATTCAGCCAGGAGCCGAGGGTCCTTACTCTACCTTACAGCCCATGAGGACAAGGCGGTGTTCATCAGTTACTGTTTATTGGGCATGTACTGTGTGTTTAGCTGTCCTTAATTTTGTTTTGAAAGATTTTATTTATTTTGAGAGAGAGGGGAATAGAGGGGGAAAAACATCATTCAGTTGCCTCTCGCGCATCCCCAACTGGAGACCAGATCTGAAACCCAGGCATGTGCCCTGACTGGGAATTGAACCGGTAACCTTTTGGTTCACAGGCCAGCGCTCAACCCACTGAGCCACACCAGCCAGGGCCTTAATTTTTGATTTTGTCCTCATGGTAATGCCGAGAGCTACAGTGGAAGACACTGTAAAGCTGAGAAGTTTCTTGTGAGAGCCCAGGTGGGAAGTCCAGGGGCCTGATACCTGACCTCTGTAGTACAGTAATGTTCATAACAGGTACCCAGAGTCATGGAGCTGGCTGGTTTATCGGTGTTCTATTTAAAACAAAACAAAACAAAACAAAACAAAACCAAAATGCATGAGTGACCCGATTTAGAAACCTTCGCATGGAAACATTTGATGTGAAGAGTAGAGCCACAGAGTGGATCAGCTCGCTGCAGAGCTGGACAGGAACCAACAACCATCCAGACTGGTGTCTTCAAGCGCAGCCACCTGCAGCCGTCAGACGGGGTTTCTGCTCTGTCTGCACACCACCTGTGGCTTTATATGCTTAAGGGCGGAGCCCTACCGGACACTGCCAGCGGTGGGCATTCTTGAGCAAGTCACCTGTCTCTGTAGCTCCATATTCTCATCTTAAAAATGAAGGGCTTGACTCAGACAACAGGGTGGGGATTGACTGTGGGAGTAGGGGGTGGGCTGGGTAGAGGAGGAAAAAGGGGGGGGAAACTGGGACAACTGTCATGGGATAACACTAAAGAACTTGAAAAAGATGAAGGGAGTGGATGCCATTTTGGCTGAAATGGTTTATGTCACTGACAGCCAAATCGGGTGATGGAAAGGACAGCGTGGGGATAGTGTGGTTCATAGTTTTCTACAAACTCCCCTTGGGTTTGGAATACAGAGAGGAATTCCTTCGTAGAAATGTCTTGGTACTGTGAAATGATCTTATTCATGTTGTCTTGACTCGTGACCTTCAGATGCAGCAAGCCATCACTTTGTCTGATGCTTTGTCCCTGAGGTCTAAAGCGGATCCAATTAAACACTGCTATTTAAAAGGGACAATTTAGAAGAGTGTCACATCACTGTTGGTTCACTGTCTTGGAGACTAGTACAGCTCCTGAAAAGTTTTGGCTTTAAGAGTTATTTTTTCTCCTCTTTTCTTCATATGATATATATATATTTTCCTGCTGTGAAATGGTGGAATTGTACTAGATCTGATATAAAGGGAGCATTGTTAGTGGGTAATATTGAAACATCGATGTCCCCAGCCATTCATAATGAAAAGTGATTACATGTATCTTGTCCCATCAATGCCCATTGTGTATTTTTAAATTAGAGCCCCATCCAGTTTCCGGTCTCTGCGTCACCTTCAAGGGTGTGACAGAAGTTGCTCTTACCTGGGAGAATAGTAATGGCACTGCCACCTGCCGGCTGCTCCTTGAAGCCATGGGAAGCCATGAGGAGTTGAATCAAAGCTCAGCAGTCAATATTACACGCCTGAAGCCGGGGTTTACCTATAAGACCCGGTGTGTTTCAGAATCTGCTGAGACACAGAGGGACGCTGTGGCTGGAGGAAATGGCTCAGGTGAGTTCCGAGAGTGTGCTTCTTGTCTGCTTGCTGGTTTTGCCTTTCAGGAACTTCATCCTTTTTAAAAATATTGTTCTTACATTTGTACAGTTTTAGATGTTGTAGAGGGCTCCTCCTGCACTTTTTAGTTGGACCCCACACCTGTATGAGGAAGGAGGGGAAAGTGTTTTTATGTTATAGGTGAGCACATGGGGGCTCAGTATGGCAAGCAGGGTTGAAACTTTTGGGACTCTGGCATCCAGGGAAGTAGTTGGCCCACGTAGCTTTTCACACTTTCAGGTGAACAAATAACAGATGTGTTCATCCTTGGAGAGCCATCGGAGGAACTTACTACATCCCATGCATAAAGGGACTCTTAAGTGGGTCTAGCAGATGTCTCCTAGAGTGACAGTGTAGTAGTCATTTGCAGATTTCAGCCTTTTCTGGGTAACTCTGTGACTTGAGAAGAACAAGTATTTCACCCCCATTTTACACGTGAGGAAACAGAGCTACAAAGTGGGTATTAGGATTCCTGATCACAAGCAACAGAAGCCAGACTTTCTGTAGCTGAGACTAGAAGGGCAACTTACTGGCTCATGACATTCCCCTGCCATGGGCAGCCGGGCCTTAAAGAAAGAGATGGGGTGACGCTCATCTCGTCTTGCTGCATTTTTCTTTTTATCACCTCGGTTCTCAGAGTGGCTCCCCCCACACAGCTGGAGGATAAACGGCCACCAGCAGTTGCACTACCTGTGAGCAGGGGTCTGGTCCCGGGGAACAAGTCCTCAAATGGGTTCTGTCGGACCATGTTTGAACCATGTGCCTGTCCCAGGAAAGCCGTGTCTGGATGTGGGTGGGGGGGGTATGATTTCATGAAAGAAGGGAGAGAAATGCAGACAGGTGAGTTTGAAAGAGGAGCACAAATATCTGTGGTGCTTCTTGGGATAAGAGCGCAGAGTGAAATATCTGCCCCAGATCGGAGCCTTTTGCGGCAGATGCGTTTCAGTCAGGGGGAGGGGCGGCAGGTACTCGGGGAGTGCCAACTGTGGGGACTGAAAGAAGCAGGGATGTGCTTCTGTTGCAGTTCATGTCTTTGCCTTTTGTATTTGAAGCAGATGCTGCCGGCCCAGGGGGCTTGGCCCTGACTTCCCCTGTGGACAAGTACCTGCTTGAACCTGAAGGACAATCCTCTCCTTATCTTCTGGCCAGAAACACGGAAGTCCTGCTTTCTGGGTTGAAGTCCGGCACGTTGTACAAGGCTACTGTGTATTCTCAAGCACAGAATGACACAGAAGGGAAGCCTAAGGTCATAGAATTCAGGACAAGTATGTTGAATTTCGTAAAATGGCTTTAGCCAGAATTTCTAAGTACAAGGTTATGTCTTTTGGGATTCTGGTTCTGAGTTAGCTCTTGTTTCTCAAGTAGTTTTATTGTCAGATGGAGTTTCTGGAAGAGATTTTGGACAGAGCAGACCCATCGAGGTTCTTAACTCTGTGGCCAAGACGCTTCTTTCACTGAATTCAATCAAGCACAGGGAGCAGCCACTAGGTGCAGACCCTGGGAACTGCCTCATGTTTTTCTTTCATTTCTCTGTATATGAGTCAGCGAGACAAGCTGGTGTCATGTTTTTCTCTTATAAACTGGTATTCATTTTGTCAATGTTGATTAAGTATTTTGCTCTTGAGATAAGAGAACAAGTTTCCTCTTTTGGCCTGACCTTGGAAACCACAGTGATGTTTCTATTGAAACGTGTTGACATGCACGTTGCTGCTTTCTACCTCTATTTCAGCAGCACTCTGGCTCTGTAAATTGACCAGCACTTGGATGCTTTCTGGACTGATGCTGATGAGGGGGCAAAGACATGCACAGCCCCTGCCCTCCGGGATTTTCAGCATAGATGGGGATGGGGACACGCGTGCTTGGAAAGCACATGGTCGGGCTCCATGGGTTCAGGAGCAAACACTGAAGCACTGTAGTCCTTGGGGACTTTGTTGCAGCCAGCACGACCCAACTCTGGTCGTCGTATCTGAAAGTACATCTATTCTGAAAGGCTGTCATAGGCCCACAGGACAGAGGGCATGAGGGTGGGGGCTGGAGCACCAAGGTCAGAAAGCAGATTAGCATCCAGAAAACTCTGGAGGTCTGGACCACACTGGACTTGGTGACTCTTTCTCGGGACTCAAAGTCCCAAGATGGACAGAGTGTCACATACCCACTTTCCGGATATCTGTGCTGGGGATAGGAGACACTGTCCCCAACCCAGCTTCTACATGGCTGGCAGACACTTCCTCCCACAAAGGGGCCGTGGGGCGCCATCAGAAGAGGGGGTTGGGTGCCGCACAGGTAATGTATGGTCAGCTGCCCACGAAGGAGTCCACCGTGTCACAAGAAGAACAAAGAGCAACGGTGCCATTGCAATCAGCCAGGTTGTTTCTTCATAGAGGAAGATGCTTGACTTTGGCTGGGACCCCCATACATTTGTGTACGTTGCAGTTAAATGTCGGCAGGGCCTTAGTTCCTGAAACCAGATGGGGCGTTTCCCAACAGAATAGGAAGGAACCATTGCTAAGAGTGTTTCTTAAACTAGATGACCTGCCCCAATGATAGCTTCTCTCTCTCTCTCTCTCTTTCTCTCTCTCTCTCTGGCTTGGCCGTTCTGGTTACTGTGAACTCCTTTTGTTACTTCACAGATTCCTATCAGGTTTTTGACATCGAAGCAGTCAACATCAGTGCCACGAGCATGACCCTGACCTGGAAAATCAATGATAATGGGGCATGTTCTGTCTACACCTACAACATAGAAGCTGTTGGGGAGACCAATACCCTCAACCTCACCGTCAATGAGACTCAGGCCATCCTCACTCCACTCAGCCCATGTACCTTATACAACATCACAGTGCGTCCTTCCCTACAGGACGGTTCTGAGGGCATACCGGGCTTTCTCCAAAAGTACACCCGTGAGTTCACGCATTGTTTGCTAACCTTTCCTGCCTGCCACGCACCAGGCCCAGATACAAGGCTCTGTACCTGCCCTCCAGGAGAGCACAGCGGAATGCGTGAGGCCAGGGACTTTCACCCCCTCAGGATCTGCGATTGTAACAGTCATCGTCAACTGACCCTGCCACACGCCCAGCATGGTGTGATGGGCTTTCCTTGCTCTGTCTTATTTAATGTTCACAGCCCTGTCACGTGTTTGGCATTAGGCTGTTTTATGGACTCCAGCCTGTGCTTATAATGACTGTTCTAGTGTGGCAGAGACCTGGAGTGAATTGCTACAAGGAGAAAGAACCTGGATATTCATGTCTCTTTGTCTTTAAGATGCTGATGCTGTCATAAAGCAGGGTGCCACTGTGTCTCATCCCTCGTTTGCTTAACTGTCCCTTAAAGATAAGATGATAGACAGCATACTAAAAGCCATTTGTTCTGAAGAAGGTCCAATAACTTAAAATAAAACAATAATGGAGTACCGGTAGTAGAATAGTATAACTATAATAGCATCAGGATAGCAGGGGCCTTCGTGGTAGGTATTGCAATTCCTGTTTTACAGGTGAGAAAACTACGGCTCAGCACAGCCGAACAGTTGGCCCAAAGCCACCGAACCAGCAAGTGGTAGAGCAGGGACTTGAACCCCGGGTGCCTGTCTCTGGTCCCAGGGCTTGCTCGTCCCACAAGAATGCTTTCCTTCAATGTCTGTTCCTTCCCTAGAAGCACACTTCCAATCGCCAAGGTCCTACTGTGGACCCTGAACCCTTGACCTCTGGGGTTCAGTCTCCTCTCATTTCTTGTGAGTGGCTTTGAATCACCTAAGCTAATGGTTTCTTCACTCTTGTAGCCAAGTGGTCTCTCATTGGCCAAAATACCACTTTCTGAAGGGGTCCGCATTGTAGGTGACAGTATAAAGAAGAGAAAGAGAGGTCAGGTGTCATTGAATCTTGGTGTAAATATTTGGTGAGCTTCAGTCGCCTTTGTTTTCTGGGGAGAGATTCTTATCTAGCCCTTCACTTGTTCCCACAGGCCCTGGTTCAGTTTCCAACTTTCGAGTCACGACTGTCACCACCCGGAGTATTGGCTTAGCTTGGAGCAGCAATGACACGGATTCCTTTAAGATACAGATCACGCAGGACAGAGCTGGACAACGTCGGATGGAAACCAACCAAACCAGTATTGTCATTAGTGACTTACTCCCTGGCACTGAATATTGTTTTGAAATATTCCCACTAGGACCAGATAGGACCGAAGGGGAGTCCCAGAGAGTTTGCGGTACAACTGGTGAGTACGTAGGCTGTGTTTTCTGTGAAACAGTGATGTTTCCTAAAGGAAATCAGTTTAATTTTTAAATGTCAGGTTTTCCAAATATTGCTTTTCTTTTAATTATCGAAGAAAAATTAAAAAAAAAAACAATGACAGAAAAGCATATCCATTCAGTAAAATACAGGCAAGAAAAAGGAGGAAATCACATATAAACCATCAATCAGAGATAATCACTGATAACTTTTGATGTATGATGATTTATAATTTAAAAATATATATAGGTACACATACACACATGTCTTTACATATATATTTTTTTCATTAACAAACATTGAAGTCATCATATACGTGAGGTTTTGTAATCTGCCTTTTTCCACATACCAATTTACTATAAGCATTCCTCTCTGTCCATATAAATATTTCTGTATTTCTACAGGATAATTTTAATACCTTCCAGGCATTCCATTTTCTAGATTGGGCGTCAACAGATAATAATGGCCCATGGGTCTAACCTGGCCAACTGTCTGTTTTTGTAAATACTTTTATTGAAACACAGCCATGTTTATTTCTTTATGTACTGTCTATGGCTTCTTTTGTGCTAGAAATGAGTAATTGCAACAGAGAATATGTATATGGCCCAGAAAGCCTAAAATATTTATTCCGTGGCCGAATGGAAAAGATTTGTTGACCCTGGGCCAGACCAGTGGTTTTCAAAGTGTGATCCTGGGATCTCTGGGAATCTCCTAGATTCAGTCAAAGAGTTTGGGGTATTATTATCGTAATACTAAAGTGTTATTTGGCTTTTGCACCTTCATCCCCTCATGATGAGTGTCCAGTGGAGTTTTCCAGATGCCACACGTCATGGGACGACACCATCACTCTGACAGCTTGTGTAGTCTTATGTTTAAAAAATTTCCTCATTTTAAATTTTTAATATAATAAATATAAATATACCCTCCACGACTCAAATTTCTCTGAGAGCCTTAGTAATTTTTGAGAAGGTAAATCCAAAATTCAGATTTTTAAGGGCCACTGGCCTGGATGTGCTGTGAATTATTTAACTACTGTCCTGTTGGGCAGACAGATTACTTACAGTCCTCCTTCATAAACATTGTGATGCTATGTGTTGTTAGTCCTAGAAGGGTAATTGATATTGAGAAAACTATTTTATGAAAACAATTTAATGTTCCTCATTGTTTCCAAAATTTGAAGTCAGACATTGTGAAAAGCTTGGAAATCATACTGTATTCCTTGAACTTTGATTACAAGAGAGTTGAAGTTTTTCATCCAGAAAGGAAGGATGCAGAGGAGACTCATTCCTTGAGCCACAAGTAGAAGCAGTTGGGCTTCTCAGATTCTCATTGTGTAGGTTTCTTCAACTCTGTTGGTTGGGTTAAGGATTGAGAGTCACTTGGAAGACCTGCTCCCAGAATAAGGGAACCGCTAAAATGCATCCCTCAGATGAAATGCAGTAACTCCTTTTTAAGTCTGAATTTTAGATTAGACTTGTTGAGATGGAGTCTTAAGAGCACCATATGAAGGTATGTCCACAAGGAATCCAGCTATGTGCTATGAAAAATAGAGCCACTTACTGAAGAAACAAGAAACATTGTACATAGGACAGTGATGCCTCAGTCCCCTTCAAAGCAGGCACCTTGGGACCTCACGCAGTTCTCCCAATCACCATCAGCTGCCCCGGTCGTGTTTTCCTGAATCTCATTGATGGTCAGAAATCTCTCCCCTTTCAGAGGTGATTTTAGTTTTGGGAAAAGCCAGAAGTCTCAGGGCACCACACCTGGGCTGTAGTGGGAACGAGTCACCTGGGTGATTAGATACTTCACAAAAAAATCTGCATGAGACGTGATGCATGAGCAGGTGCATTGTTGTGATGAAGCTGCCAATCACCATCTGCCCAATAGCTGGGGCCTTCTGAATCATCCAAATAGTTTCTGCAGAGGGACGTTCAAGCTTAATGCAAAATTTGATGCAGATTTGTTGCTCCGCTTGCTCAGTCATTTTGAATGTGACAGCCACCCAGTACACATGCTCACTCAATGATGTCTACCATCCCCACTGAGTAGTACAGTGAAGTCATCATTGTTCATACATGTGCATTCCAGTCCACTCTCCTTGGCTGCCAGGTTACACTGATATTGTGCAAACTTATTGTTATTCTAACAATGGCTGGGTTTTTCCCAGACAGACCTCATATATTTCTTTTTTCTTTTTGAGAACGTTGGTAATGGTAATGAGATACCCTTGATGTTGTGTGACTGGCCAATGCCCAGAACTTAATACAATAATAATACAATATATTAAGGGTGTACAAAATGCTGGGCTTTCATCCTATGTTTAAAATTTTTAAAAAAGGTTTTATTTATTTTTACAGAGAAGGGAAGGAAGGGAGAGAGAAAGGGAGAGAAGCATCAATGGGTGGTTGCCTTTCACGTGTCCCCAACTGGGGACCTGGCCTGCCACCCAGGCATGTGCCCTGACTGGCAATCGAACTGGCGACCCTTTGGTTCACAGGCCAGCACTCAGTCCGCTGAGCCACATCAGCCAGGGCATATTTAGAGAATTTTTAACACAACTTCTTCATGAGGTGGGTTCTATTATCATCTCTATTTTCCAGAGTAGGAAGTGGGGCCTCTGCAAGCCTAAGTAACTAGCCCAGAGTGAGACGGCACGGAACTGGCCTCTGGCTGGCTTTAAAGACTGAGGTTGGAGCCGCAGTGTGGACTGACACTTTGATATGGTGCAGCTGCAAAGTAATTAAGGACTGTTTGTGAGAAGAGGGCATCTTTTGTATTATCACCTATAATTAGGTCTCATTGAATGCAAATCAATGAGTTGTAAGAATGCAGTAGACTCCTAGGGGACTACCATTCTACTATTGAACAACTTTTATTATTATTATTGGGGAAAATAAATGTAACAGCATTACAGACAATTTTGAAAAAGGGAAACATACCATATGACCCCGGCAGTTCCAATTCTTTTTCAGAATTGAAAGCAGGGACTTGAACAGTTATCTGTATACCAATGTTTATAGTAGCCTGATTCACAATAGCCAAAAGGTGGAAGCAACCAAGTGTCCATCAACAGATGAATGGATAGATAAAATGTGGCATATCCGTACAGTAGAGTAGTGCTCATCCATAAAACAGAATGAAATTCTGATCCATGCTGCAACATGGTTGGGCCTTAAAAACATTAACATTATGCTAAGTGAAATAAGCCAGACACAGAAGGAACAAATATTGTATGATTCCACTTACATGTGGTACCTTGAATAGGCAAGTTCATAGAGATAAAAAGGAGAGAAGAGTTTACCAGGGGTTGGGGGACGGAGGAATGGGGAGTCGTTGTTTAATTGGGACAGAGTTTATGTTGGGGGTGATGAACTGTTTTGGGAATAGATAATTTATGGTGATGGTTATGCAATATTCGGAATGTATTTAATGCCACTGAGTTGCATTTAGCTATTTCTAGGCCTCGATCTCTGCGTTCGAATTACAGCTGGTTTAGAGTGTAGAGGTGAGCTGATCAGAGTACGGGGCCCAGGGTGCTCAGGTGGGTGCTTCCACTTCTGGCTCCCAGCCTGGGCAGTGGAGGGTGTGTGTGTGTTGTTTCCCCTTCCCCACCCTGGCCTCAAATGTTGATGCTTAGAAGCTATCAACTCTCCATTTCATTTTTTCTCTTTGGCATGTATGCCCATGTTTCAGGAAGATATTTTCTTTTGAGGGAATGATTAAAAACAAACAGTTTGTGGAGACGAACATCCATCTGAAAAGCGGATGTATTCTAAGTGCATAGTTTGATGAGTTTTCACAAGCTGAGCCCATCTGTTCACCAGCCCTTAGGTCAGGACACTGAATGTGATTTTCAATCTAGAAGACCCCCACAGGGGCCATTTTTATGACAAAAACAAAGGACCAAAGAACTGATAGGGTGAACCGGGAAGTCCCTCTGTGTTAGGAGGGAGCCAATATTCTTGGAAGAACTGAGCGCGCGTGTTTCTCACCTGCGTTTTGGAATTTGCTCTTTGAGAACTCATTGGAGGCTTTGATGGTGAAAGAGCACGTTCTCTTGACAGACGCTTTGAAACAAACCTGGAGGTTACGATGGTCATTAACAGACTTCCGTTTTCCTTCCTTTCCTCCAACCAGACTCCAGTACAGTGTTTGACATCCGCGTGGCCCATGTCACCACCACTGAAATGCAGTTGGAGTGGCAGAATACAGACAACGCCTCCGACTACATCTACCACCTGAACCTAACGTCTCAGAACAGCTCTCAGCAGACGAACACGTCTCTCAGAACCGCCACTTTCAGGGACCTGATCCCGGGCACCTTCTATAACATCACAATTGTTCCAGAAGTGAACGGCGTGTGCGGGCACTCCAGCTCCATTGCACAGTGCACACGTGAGTGTCTTAGGAGGCCCGCTTAAGAGAGTATTCTCCTTGACTTTCACTTGCTGGGTGAGAAGGAGGCATCAGCTAAGAAGCCATTGTTTCTGGGCTCCAGGTCAAATGTGAAACTACTGAGGCTGAAAATACTGGCCTTGGCAGAGCTTCTGCTCTTCTCACAGGGCGCTGGTGCTGAGCCTTGTGAACCTGGAATTCGGCTTTAGAAGCAGAAAGTGATCCCATAAGCATGGGAAACAACACTGTCCCATTCATTCCTTGGGAACCCAGACTAAAGGAGACTCTCCTTGTCCTGTTGGTGCTGGAAAATGCTGCTCAGATGAGGGGCTTTGTTAAGCTTCAGTCTAGCTAAATGTATGGCAGAGATGGTAGTTTATCCTATATTTTTAGTGTATATTTTTTCTTTCATTGATCAGATTTCGGAAACAGGTGAGAAATTATATCTTGAAAATTTCAGATACATTTGAAGTGTTAAAAGAAGCATGAAAAACTTTATTCTTTTGAGCCTTTCATTATTTTCCAAATGTCTTTTTGAGAAGCCTTCCATCTTCTGAGTCAGCAAATATTAGATTTATTCATTCTTTCCCCAAAGGAGCCAGGCTATTTTCAGGTGCAGTCTATAAAAGAATCCTAGAATTCAGGTGAATCTGTGCTTTTTTAAAAAAGGTTTTTATTTATTTATTTATTTATACATTATTTTATTTATTTATTTGGTATTTATAAATCATGTTTATTCTGTTACAGTTGTCTCAATTTTTCCCCGTTTACCCCTTCCACCCATCCTACCCCCATCCCTCGCTCCCACAGTCACTTGATTTTTATTTTTTCATTAAGGGCCCAGCGATGTGTCTGACATAGAAATAACTGCCAATACCACGGCAGCAACCTTCTGTTGGCAGAACTCCGACGAGGCCTCTCCCACGTACACCTACCGCCTGCTCGTTGAGAAGGAAGGGACTTCCAGCGACGCAGCTCCGATAGTCACAGACGTTGGCATCACCTATGCTACAGTCACCGAATTAATACCTGGTTCAGAGTACACAGTGAAGGTCTTCGCCCAAGCGAGGGATGGCACCGAGTCACTGGAGGCTGGCCGGCGGTCATTCTGTGCAGGTGAGTGGCCCCACGTGCTGCGTGGGCTTCTCCCGGTGGGCTGCTAGTCTCGCAGGTAAGTCCTCCCCAGACTTCAGTTTGTCAGCTCTTGTGTGCTTTGTTATAGTAGACACTGAGCTCTCGGAGACATCCTGTTAACTTATTAGTGGTGTCCTGTGGCTTCATCATTCATTCATTCCACAAATATTTATTAAGCACTTACTGTATGCCAGGCAGTTTAAAATAACTCAGATAAGTCCCAGCCCTCCTGGAGCTTTTATTCTGAAGGGAAGGACATAATAAACAAGATAATTCGTTATTAGATGACGATTAGTGCCATGGAGAGGGGGAAAACCCAAGGAAAGGGGAGAGTCGATGTTTGTCGAGGGTGCCCAGGGAAGGCTTCAAGGAAAAGGTGACTTCTGAGCAAAGATCCGAAGGAAGTAGAAAGCTGGCTGCGTGACATCAGGGCGTAGAGCATTATAGGCAGAGGAGCAGTCAGTGCAAAGGCCCTGAGGCTGGCGGGAGCCTGCTGTGCTGAAGAGGAGGAGGCCAGGGCGGCGGGAGTGGGTCTATGGGAGCAAAAGGCCGAGGGCGAGGCAGTGAGGCCCCGGAGGGGACGGCAGGGGCACAGGTGACGTCTAGATTGTACGGTATAGTTCGGCTTTCATGCTAAGAAGGTACAAAGGACACTGTTACAGTGGATGTTCAGCTTTTCCCCTTTCTTGATCCTTATTCTCACTGTAAAAGGTGTGATCAAGAGAAGGGGGGCCCTGTGGTCAGCTGAGGGAGCTTGCAGAGAGTAGCCCAGAGACTGTTTTGCAGATGGTTACAAGGACCTCACAGTTCTGACTGTGGCCCGTGGGCCACCTTATTCTCCATTCTCTGCACCCACACCTTCCACTCCCTAGATGAAGCCATTCGGATGTGTTCAGGCTGATTTGGAAAGCGGGAGACTCATTGGATCAGCCTCCCTGGTAGTGTAGGAGCCGGAACCTCGATGACCTCTGACCTTTCACATGGAATACTTAAAGGAATTCCTGCAGCTTCGAGTCACCTTTGCTAACTCGGGCTCTATCCCACCTGGTCTCGACTCTGATTTTTAGTATTTGGGTGGCTTCTGTTTCTGACACTTCTCTTAGTTATAATTATTGCGGCCCCAAACCAGGAGAAAAGCCTACCTGAGCACTTATGACTGGGGTGGATGGAACAGGAGCTGTGGGGGTAGGCACATGCTGGGCAGGTCACCTTGACCAGCCTCAGGTGGGGAATGTGAGGGTTGCACCAGGTGACTCACCTTCCTGCTTTAAAAAGTCCTGCAGCGTTAAAGTAGCGACAGTATTCTCCCCCAGGACATTAATATGGAGTTTTTCATTTACATCAGTTTGATGTTGGGTCTCAATAAAATTCTGCTGGCCCCCGGATAGTTAGAGACAAATAACACACTGTTTTAAAGATGAAGAA
This sequence comes from Pteronotus mesoamericanus, assembly GCF_021234165.1. Classification (NCBI taxonomy): domain Eukaryota; kingdom Metazoa; phylum Chordata; class Mammalia; order Chiroptera; family Mormoopidae; genus Pteronotus; species Pteronotus mesoamericanus. The sequence continues at coordinate 408,823 of NW_026555299.1, read as the reverse complement.
ACAGGTACCATTTACCACTGATCATTCAGCATGTTGTATCTATAGAAAGTGCCCTGTGCTTGGATTTAGAAAACCTGGGGCCCAGTTTGGCTTCCCCACTGACCAGCCATCTCATCATATATACATTATCGGGTTGGCCAAAAAAGCCTGGGTAGTGTTTTCCATAAAATGAAAGACACATTTTTTCATTTTCATCAATAACTTTATTTATTTGGATATTTTGAGTATCTTGGCTGTCTCCCATATGGTAGAATGTTGATTGTTTCCAACTAATATCTTGATTTGATGGCTATCAACTTCAACTGGTCTACCTGACCATGGAGCATCGTCCAGTGAGAAATTTCCAGCACAAAACTTCACAAACCACTTTTGACACAGTTGATCAGTCACAGCACCTTCTCCGTACACTGCACAAATCTTTTTTTGCATTTCAGTTGTGTTTTTACCTTTCTTGAAATAATAAAGCATCGTATGCCAAAAATGTTGTGTATTTTCTCCCATTTTCAACAGTAAAATGGCTACACAAAAATGCACCAATTTTGACAAGTTTCTTTTTGAAATGTATGCTGATATGACAGCTGTCACAATACAATCTAACAAAATTGTTTTGAATGAAGTTAGAGACATATAAGCACTACCAGAGCCATCTTATGGAAAAAAAACAAACGAACTTTTTGGCCAACCCCATACTTAACCTCTCAAAGCCTCAGCGGATATGTCCCCCAAGTAAGATGATGCAGGTGAAGGAGCTGCTATCACCAGACTGTTATGATACAGCTCCCTCTCATGGAGCCATGTTCTCTTTCAGTTTGGTGACCGACAGCCTTTGTTTCATGTGGTCCTCAGAGTCCTGCAGCCGAGGCTCAGAGCAGTTGGATGCTGGATCCAAGGTCACATAGTGTAGTAATGCCCGATTCAAGGTCAGCCTCTGCCTCTTCTGCCTCACCACACATGTGCCTCCTCGTCATGGATGGACCGGGACTCGCTGCTCCCTGAGTTTCAGTGCTGGCGAAGGCAGGCGCCCCAGAGTCTCATGCTGTGCTGTGCTTGCTTTGCAGACCCGGCCCCAGTAGCCTCCTTCTACTGTGAAGTGGTCCCCAAAAAGCCAACCCTGGTTCTCAAGTGGGCCTGCCCTACTGGCACCAACGCAGGCTTTTGGGTGGAGGTCAGCAGAGGAGACTGGAGAAATATGACACAGCTGGAGGGCTGCTCCTCGGAGGATGGCGCCGAGTACAGAACGGAAGTCACACATTTGAATTTTTCTACCTCGTATGATATCAACGTCACTGCCTTGTCCTGTAACAAGATGGCACCCCCTACCCAAAACACCTGCGTCACGAGCATCACAGGTGGGCTTTGTGGCAGCAGGGTGGCCTGGTGGCTCTGTGGTGACCCCTGGAGAGGCTGACCTAGTGGGCCTGCCAGACCTGTGCCAGTGTGGTCTAGAAATCTGTTGTGTGTATGTTTTAAAAAATTTTTGCTAAAATATTTGCTTTTCCTGGCATGGACTGTGAACCCAATTCTGTAGAAATTCAGTCTAAAGCAAGCAGCATAAGAGGGAGTCACATTTAAAAAAATTGTATTTGTTGATTTTAGAAAGAGGGAGGGTGGGGGGAGAGAGAGAAATATTGATTTTCTGTTCCACTTATTTTTGCATCCGCTGGTTGCTTCTTATATGTGTCCTGACCGGGAATCAAACCTGCAACCTTGGTGTATCAGGACGATGCTTTGACCAGCTCAGCTACCTGGCCAGGGTGGGACTCATGTTTCATATCCCAAAAGTTTCCTTTGCTTTGCAGAATAATTCATCGCTGCATTTTCTAAGTAGCAAGTTCCCTTACTGAATTAAAAAACAAGTATTTTTATAGAAGCATTTAAATATACAAAAAAGAAGAAAATATAAAAAACTCCCCTTCCCATTGTCACCCATCTGAACACTTGTCAGCACTTGACTAATCTTATTTCATTTATATTCCGTCTCCCTCCCATGCGATCACTTTGAGACCAGTCCTGGTCACACTAGAATTTATTTGTAGACTTTTCAGTATGTATTGCTCCAAGACAGGGACTCCTTCTTCCTTTCTGTCAAACATAATCACGATTATCATCACACACAAAAATTGAACAATACTTTTTTTGTTCCTATCAGATATTTAGTCAAGATTCATATTTTCCTAGCGTCCCTATTAACAGTAGTTTTGGGAAATGGGAGTATTCACTGCACTAACGGGATCCCTCTAGTTGATCTTCTCATGCCTGCCTTTCTATTTTGTTGCTGTTGCTGTTCTGGGGCCGGGGTGGGGATGGCTTATACCTTTGTTTCCCTTTTCTCTGTCTTTTGCTCCCTGTGTCTCTGCCAGAGTTATGTCTTAGATTAACCTGGGTGGGCTGGTTTTGCTTTGTGCTTTTAGACCCCTGGATATGTTTCTTCCAGGGAGGGGGTGTCCAACGTGAAGCCCGCGGGTCGCAGGCAGCCCTGGATGGCTGTGAACGTAGCCCGACACAAAATCATAAATTTACTTAAAACATTATGAGGTTTTTTTTTGGGGGGGGCATTACATGTCACAATGTATTTAATGTGTGGCCTAAGACAACTCTTCTTCTACTGTGGCTCAGGGACGCCAAAAGGTTGGACACTCCTGCTTTCGGGTATCAAAATGTTCCTGGACATGTTCTAAAGAATTAGTGGATGTGATAGTAAGAAAAAAATGACTCTTACTTCAGGAACACTGACATGGAGGGTGGTTGAGGGATTCTGGGGACAGAGCCTCGGACTTAGAAAGGCAGACCTGAGTTTTGATTCTAAGTCCTGCCTTTTATCTGCTATGTGGTCTTAGAAAAACTACTTAACCTCTCTGAGCCTTGTTTTCCATAGCTGTGAAAGAGGATAATAATACCTACCTTCGAAGACTATGGTACAAATTAGATGAGGCGGTAGTATGCATAGAGGACCATGGGCTGCCACGTATGGGGGCCCAGAAGGTGCAATTCCCAGTTCCAGGGGACACCGTTCACATGGGCTCCAATGTACATGGGGCTCCTCGGAGTCGTGAGGGACACAGCTGGACGGGACTAGCCCGGGTCCTGCTCCTTTGGGTTTCTGCAGCGCTCTAGAATGTGACAATGATCCTTGCAGGTACTTTTTGTAGTTTTCTGTTTTATGTCGTCATCTCCGTGGGTATAAACCACTGAGGAGCAGAAGCCGTGTCTGACTGGGTGTCCGCAGGCCTGAGCCCGGTGCCTGGTGAATACAAGGAGCCCGTCAGATGGGTTGTTTCTGAAGCTGAGAGACGGCAGGTGGCATTGAGCCGTGACCACTATCGTTTAGTCTAGTGACTCTCGCACTTTTGGATCTGCAGTTCCCTTTCCTCAGATGAATTTTTATGTACACGTTTAACAGGCTTTAAAAAAAACATACACATCTAACATGTTTTTCACTTACCATAAAAGTGGAGGCGCATTTTCTTTGAGAGAGGTAGGAAGCATGGCCAGGATGGTAAATCAGCGAGAGTCGGAGTGGTGTAGTTCTTTAGCCGGTGTTTGTTGGGTGCTTACTGTGCGCTGGGGTCAGGGACACCACGGCATGCCAGGCACACAGGTCCTCGAGCGTGGGGTTGGGACGGGCAGGGAGAGGGAAGGCGTGGAGGTGGGTGAGCTCGCCTGCTGGCGGACGGTCTTGGGGGTGGGGGTGGGGCACTAGTGGGCTGCAAAGTGCAGGGCTACTGGGAAATGTGGGGGCCTTGGCCAGAAGTCCCTGTTGAGACAGTTGACACTTAAACACGGGGACACCGCCTCCTAGTGGCCACCACTGTCAGTTACTTGAAGGGTTGCTAAAGCAAGGTTAGGGCTGCGCTGTCCAACAGAAACTACTGTGACCATCATGTGTAATATATTGTATTATGATTCAAAATCTTCTAGGAGCCATATTAAGAAAACGTAGAAAGGAACAATTGCAATGAATTTCGATCACATTTTAGTTAGCTCAGTCTATTAAAAATGTTATTTCAACATGTAGTCTGTATAAAGTAAGTTATTAATGAGATTCTTTGCACTCTTTTTTGCACTAAGTTTTTGACATCCAGTCTATACCTTACACGTGTAGCACATCTGAACTTGGACTAGTCTCGTTCCAAGGTCCCCACAGCTGTGTGAGGCTGGTGGCTGCCCATTGCACAGGGCGAGCCTGGAGAATGGCGGGTTTTTTGGAGCCCAGTTTTCCAGGTCTCCCTAAATCTTGAAAATTGTATGTGGGAGACAAGTTTAGGTAGAGAGAGTGTGGTGAAGGATCGTCATTAAGTTAGCATGTTCTTCCTGTTGTGTTAATTCTGAGAGGGGCTCCCCAAGCTTCGCTCTGAAAGGTGAGGCACTCCTGGGGGCATTCCTGTGTGGGGGTTTCGGGTTTCTGGTAGGGGCACTGGTCAGGTTTCTCTAGGTGGCGTTTTAAACCTACTCCAGCACAGGGAGGACTTGGGTGTGAAGGATGAGGCGCAGGAACGCAGTAAGGTCCCGGGAGAACATGCGTTCTCTCCACTTCTTCTCTGCCTCCCTCCGCTCCATCGCGTTCTCAGCCGACTGACCATCCCAGTGCCCGGTCCGTGCAGTGGGCAGGTGTCTGTGTGCGGCTTCCGGGCCCTGACCTCAGAACTCCTTCCACACAGTCTCTCTCATCTCCTCCTCCTTTCCCAGTTCTCAGAATGAGGCACCTGGCCCCTCTGGGTCAGGAGGGGCCGGGGGAAGAAGAAAGGCAGGTTGGCTTCAACCAACAAGGCTGCACGTGGAAGGCCGCCCTGGCGATGGGCTGGGGCCACTGAGGGGGTCCTTGTGAACTGGGAAGGCTCCCCACCAGTCGCTTCCCTGCCCCTTGCTTCTGGGTTCGCGTCGTATGAGCCCAGCACGCAGCCTCCGGAGCAAGGGCGGGCCCTGTGCATTCCCTCCTTAATAATTTTGTGCCTTTTTTGGTTTCAGAGGTGGGATGATCATGTTTGGTTTGTTCTATTTCAGACCCCCCTCCTCCAGATGGATCTCCTAATATTACATCTGTCAGTCACAATTCGGTAAAGGTCAAGTTCAGTGGGTTTGAAGCCAGCCACGGACCCATCAAAGCCTACGCTCTCATTCTCACCACTGGGGAAGGTAAGGGGGGATCATTATGGGCTAAGCAGCCAGGGAGTGAGGCCCTGACCAGGCCCCATTTCTGTGCCCACGGAAGCACATTAGAGATACAAATACACGTCTGTTTTTACACCGTAGCCCACGCCTGGCACTCAGATGGGGGTGCTAGGGGGTCAGCTATTTGCCTGATGATCTAGGTCAGGGGTTGACCAACTATCTGTAAAGGGGCCAGACAGCAAACATTTGAAACTTTGCCAGCCTCACAATCTCTGCTCGCAACTCTTCAGCTCTGCAGTGTGAAAGCAGCCACAGACGATGCAGAAAGCATGAGCGCGGCTGTTCCAATAAAATGTTATTTACCAGAACGGGTGGCTGGCTGGGTTTGGTCTGTGGGCCATAACCGCTGACCTCAGATCTAGGGTTTTTATCTCTTTTACAACATGGTGTCTTATCTTTTAGGTGGCAGAATGTGTATTAAGCAAGTTTCTCTCTCACACACACATACACATGCAAATGCACACACACAAATAATCGACAAAGCGGGACTTTCTTTTGAAAGCAGATGAGATGATTTGCATTTGTAGTGGGAACTTCCAAACAGCATCCTCATAGCTCAGAGAGGAGGTGGATGAAAGGCCGCTTTTCCTTAAAGGGCTCCAGTGCCTTCTCTGGAAGTAAGAAAGGAATGTTTCAAGGGTGTCTTTGCCTGCTGTGTGTGGGCGCTTTGCACAAGGCCTGGGTTGAAAATGCCACGCTGTGATGTTTTTGGTGGTCCTTTAAGTGTGAACACTGCAGTACAGCTCCTTTTGGGTCTTTCGACCTCTGATCCTGTCCTCATCTCCTCGAGCAAGGTGGGGTTCAAACACACCATCAGGTGTGGGAACCCTGGAAGACAAGGAATTTGCTGCTGTCGTAAACCTGCGGCAAAATGTCAAGAAGCAACGTCGCGATCTGTCTGTCTTTTCTTTTGGGTCTGTTTCAAGTACCTAGTCATGTTGCTCCGAAGGTTTTCAGCAAATTCCACACCGAGATCTTTGCTAAATGGGGGAGGCAATATTGCCTAGTGATCAGACTGAACAATACCGGCCTGTGATGGATGAGACCACACGCTCGAGTCAGATTGTCTGGGTTAGAAAAAATCTCCACCACGTAGGCTGGGTGGCTTTGGGTCCTTTTTGCTTTCTGTGCCCTCATTTTCCCATCTGTTAGATGGGGATAGTAAAGCTACGTGAAGAGAGTGTTGTGGGAGTTCAATGAAGTAATGTAAGTAAAGCACTTAGAACCTAATTCAGGTAAAGCCTGGCATTGAAAGCATCCTTGAGATGTGGCGGCTCTCCTTGCCGTCAGCCATTGTCAGTGTCATTGTTTGGACTGTGGGAGACTTAACGCCCCTGCAATGCCTTTCTTGTGACTTCCCTTCTGTGTGCCTTTCTCAGCTAACCCCTCTGCCGAGGTTTTGAGCCACACATACGAAGATTTCAAAAAGGGCGCCTCGGCCACTTACGTGACATACTTCATAGCCACAGGAGAAAACACAAGTTCTGAGGGCTTGTCTGAGGTCTTGAAATACGAAATCGATGTGGGGAATGAGTCAAACACGCACGGCTATTACAACGGGAAGCTGGAGCCCCTGGGCTCCTATCGGTAAGGTTTCCTCCTTCGTCCTCTTCGGAAGCTGAGTCTCCCGGGTGCAAAGCTTACCCGCCTGGGTGCTGGACGTGGCTCAGCCTCCTCTTTGGTCCGTTCGTCATCCCACAGGGCTTGTGTCGCCGGCTTCACCAATATCACCTTCAGCACTGACAGTCTTCTCATAGACGGGAACAGGAGCTACGTGTCCTTCAGTCGCTACTCAGACGCCGTTTTCTTGCCCCAGGATCCAGGTAGAGGAAGAACATCTGTGCTGTTAGCCGTGCAGTGCGTGTTGGCGGTCCGTGTCCACAGAGGGCTGGGCGTCTCTGGGCCTCCCGTGGGTGCTGGGGGGTTGGAGCGCCTGGTTTCTCCTCTCAGAAGTTGAGATGTCGTCAGCTGGCCGTGAGGTCCCCATGGCCCCTGCCCTCTTCCTCTGATGCCAGTTGCACTTCAATCTGCAAACTCAGTCCCTTCTCTCGGTGCAGTGATTGGTGTGCCCACGTGCCAGGCCCACAGTGTGGCTTAGGGCATAGAATCCCTGAAGGAGCCACAGAAAGCGTCTTGTCCAACTCGTTTCAGAAACGAGGGTGTTGAAAGCCCAGAGAGCGACAGTGACTTGCTGAAGGTTTCCCTGTGGCTTAGAGGCAGGCCTGACATTCTGGTCTGACTCCCTGCCAAGCACTCCTGTCTTTTATCACACAGAGCGAGGTGATAGAGGAGCTTCAAGGACCCCAGCAGGATATGTCTGCCACCTCTCAGGCCAGAGTCGTACTGACCAACTGGCTTGTCAGTTTGCCTCGCCTTCCCACTTGGTAGTTGTTCGCTGCAGGAAAGAATCCCTGCCCCAGAAGCAAAGTGCAGGGACTGTGCACACCCTTCCCCTGTGTGGAAATGGGTTTTGTGTCACCTGAGTGTGGCGCTGTACATACTTCCACTCATGCCTGCCAATGAGCCTCAGAAGGTATGCGGTGTTCCACCGGTTGCTCCACCAAACACGGTCGAGCCCTGAGACGCTCCTCACTCCCACCCCTACCTCAGCTCCAGCGGCCCTGCTGGTTTTCTATTTTATATAAGGGGTTGCTGCATGCAGCTTCATTTGAAGAAAGAAATCCTGAAAATCACTGATCTAGCCCAGTTCCCTAAATTTGCCGTGGGGGAAGCTGAGACAGGGACAGGAGGGAGTAGTGACTTTCTCAGGACCTCCAGTTAGTGGGGAGTTGAGGACAAGTAACCCAAGTGCTTAGACCAGTTTTAGGTCCAAAGGTATTTAACTCTGTGTATGTCACACGCATGCGCTCTTCTGAGGGTTGGTGAGCACCTCTTGATGGTGCCTCCTATTTGGACTTTTCCCAGGTGTCATCTGTGGAGCAGTTTTTGGATGCATCTTTGGTGCCATGGTTATTGTGGCTGTTGGAGGCTTCATCTTCTGGAGGAAGAAAAGGTGACTATTGCTGATACTAATGCTACAGCCCTCCTTTTTAAAGGAGGCTTTTCGTTATGGAAAATTTCAGGCCTCTACACAATTGGAAGGAGTAGTGTCATGAGCCCCCACGTCCCCATTGTCCACATTCTTGACTGCAGGAAGAGTCCTATGTCATCTCCACCCCCAGCTGGAGGATTTTAAAGCAGATCCCAGCCCGGATATCAAGTCGTGCGTAAGCCCAACAGTGTAGGTTGCTACTTTCAAATGGCGCCTTCTAGTGCGCAAACCAGTTCCCTGAAGCTGGGTGAAAAAGGGCAAGGGATTGAGAAAAAACAAACAAAGAAACAAACGAACAACCTCATAGACACAGACACAGTACGGTGATTGCCAGAGGGAAACGGGGGGCGGGGGACACAGAGGACTGGAGGGGGTGGCGGATACATGGTGCTGGGAGGAGACTTGACTTGGGTGGTGAACGTACAATACACAGATGATCGATTATAGAATTGTACACCTGAAACCTATATAATTTTATTAGCCAATGTCGCCCCAATAAATTCAATAAAAAGAAACCAAACCAAACCAAAGCAAATCACTTTCCTGCTGTTCAGAGGGCTCGCTTTAGAGTGAGCTAACTTTGATCACATCCCCCGCCCCTGCCTGGCTGATCGGGAGGTGAGCGTTATGGCCCTCACCTGCGATCGGGGGACGGTGCCAGGGTCCGGCTCATGACGCCGAAGAGCACTGAAGAAAGAAAAGCGCTTCGCGCAGCATCTGTGCCTCGTCTGCTATGGTTACAGGATTAGTCCATCTGTACAGCTACCGTTTGAGGTAGTTAAATAGTAAAAACAACAGCTCTGTTTTGATTGCTTACTGTGTGCCTGGATTTGTGCTTCCCGTAAATTCTCTTACTCGTGAGGCTCTGGGAGGTAAGTCCTATAAGCCCCACTGCAAGGAGGAAGCCGAGTGTAGAAGTGTGGGAATGGACTGGAAGCTGGTCTTTGTTCTTCCTTGCACACCCTCTTGCCCGACTGTGTGGTGTGCGAAGCCAGTGTTAATCTGCTGGGATGTGTCGCTGTCGTTAGGCGCTGCCAGCCAGGGAATTTTCACCCTGGCCCAGGGGTTCTCCTGTGGCCACGTCCGGTTCTTCTGCCACCGCTTTGCCCTGGTCAGTTAATAGGCAGTGCTCGCTGTCCAGCTTTTTGCATTAGATGCTGATACTTTTCTTTTCCTTGCAAGAGAGGGGTCAAAAGCAGCATTATTATATCTTGTTAAAATAAAAGTGATACATACTGTGTAAAAAAAAGAATAAGCAAAAGGAGAGCAAAAAAAAAGATAATCCATAACTGCAGCACCCATATGAAACACCTTTGACAATGATGTTATTACAAAACTTGCATGCAAATACAGACATACATACACAAGTGGAATCATATTATATTATTCTCTAGCTTGCTTTATTCACTTAAGACATGTGGACAGCTTCATTTTGTCTTTAAGTGGACACAGAGTATTCAACTGTATGGCTATTACAACCAATTTCCTTTTTTTTTTCCTTTGCCATAGTCATTTATCCTTGTGCCCAAATCTTTGGGCGCAAGCAGTGGCTGAGTCAGTGGGTACACAGGTTTTTGATTTTGACACTCATGCCAAATTGCCTTCCAGAAAGTTTTTTTTTAAACACCTGTGTGGGTTTAGCCAAGGGTACAGGAGAGCACCAGAGGCCTCACTACCTTCCTTGTGCTGGATATATTTTCTGGTTTATTCCATTAACTTATCAGAAAGACTTTTTAAAAAGAGTATGGAATAAATGAGTCTCACTTTACAATAAGGTAATGCTGCTGATAGATATTTATACAAGGAATTTCCTAAAAGCTGCTTGAGTAAGAGTCTTCCATGCTTTTGGATGTTATGAAAGAGAGAAACCTCACAGTTTTTTTAATAAAAGGATTTTATTTATTTCCAGAGCAAGGAGAAGGGAGGGGGAAAGAAAGGGAGAGAAACGTCAATGTACGAGAGATACATCAATTGGTTGTCTCTCGCGTGCCCTCAACTGGGGACCCAGCCCACAACCCAGGCAGGTGCCTTGACTGGGAATCGATCCAGCAACTCTTCATTTTGCAGGCTGGCACTCAATCCACTGAGCCATACCAGCCAGGGTGAAACTCCACAGCTTTATAATCAGCATTTGTTGCTTAGACCATTGAGCTTAGTATCAGTGAGCAGGATAAGTGTTGCGTATGAACTAACACCCAGGGAAGGCATTTTGTAGACCTGTGAAAGGGGCAAAAGACAGAATTAACCTTTTTGTCTAATATATATTTTTTTCTTTTACAACAGGAAAGATGCAAAGCACAATGACTTGCCCTTTTCTCAAATCAAGTAAGTCTCCAGTTATGTTTATCTATAACAATATAAAGTTATGAGCTTTATTTTAAGTGCTTCAGTCCACCAGTTGTTCAGTAAGTAGAGAATTTTTGGTGGAACTTGCTGTCATTTTTCCTGATTGACACATTTGGCTGTGACCATCCAGAAGCTCTTGCTAGCCTTGCTGTTCTGCAGGGAATGTGTGTTTAGCAGGATCCTGTAGCTGGTTTCCTGCCACGTGCTGCTGTTGCAAGTAGGACCATACTGACCATATTCTACCAACATTCTACTGATAAATACATGTTTTGTGATTAGAAAATAGGTCATCAAGACGTAGGGGCAGAGAACTCGCTCAGAGTTATAGAGCCAATCAGTTTTATCAGAGGGTCTAGAAGTGGAGTTTCCTGATGCCGAATTTTGTAAATAATATTACACTGACCACTCCCCCAATTCCCCTTCCCTACAAAATATTATGCTATATGTTTTTTGTCTTGGGAAGATGTTTATCTCCAGAGGCATGGTTGAGTGTTTTTTCCTAACTGCATATTTTTTTTTCTTTCCCTTTCTATGATGAAGACCTAAAAAGTGAGTAAGCTCTTTGCTTTAAAAAAAAAACAAAAACCTTGTATTTTTCTCTTTCAACCTTATTGAATGTAAGAATCCTCCCATGCTGTTCTGTTTTCTTAGGTCCAAGTTAATCAAAGTGGAGAATTTTGAGGCCTACTTCAAGAAACAACAGGCTGACTCCAACTGTGGATTTGCAGAAGAATATGAAGTATGTGGTTGTAAATATTGTGCTTTCATTGCTTTGTTCTTCCTGAAAGTTGTAAAACTGCCCATTTTTTGTTTTGTGGTGAAGCTCTGGGTAAGAGGTGACCCTTCTGAGGGGGCGGGGGCAGAGAAGCTCTTGTGTACCCCCTGGGGTCTCACCGCTGCTGTGTGGGCTGTGAGCGCTTAGATGGACCTTGGCTCCTTGCGGTGTTGATCCCTGAAGATTATGCAGAGATATAGAACCTGGGAACTTAAGTTAGAGGACTGTTAACTAAAGGAATTAGGACATATACAAGCTGGAAAGTCACCAGGTGGGGCATTGGCGGGGCTGCAGCTGAGGCTGTTGGTGGGGGCGGATTCTGGAGGATTCGGTGACGTCATGTGGAAAGAGCTTCTGTCTTTCAGTCCCTTATAAGCCTCACCCCCAAACCAGCTGGACCCCCTCCCGCTGAAGGGCCACGCCCGCCACCCTCCACGTGTGCCCGTCCTGCAGCATAGGAAATACATGCTATTTAACACTGTAGGGCAGGCCACAGTCGCGTTGCCTTCCCACTTTATTCTGTCACTCTCTGTGCTCAGTATAAATAATATTTGAACACTAACTAAGTGAACAACTCATTTGTTTTTTTTCAGGATCTGAAGCTTGTTGGAATTAATCAACCTAAATACGCAGCCGAACTGGCTGAGAATAGAGGAAAGAATCGCTATAATAATGTTCTGCCTTGTAAGTTGATTTTTGCACACAATCTTCCCTCGAACGGTAGAAGGGGAGGGGAATCACGATACCAACCAGCTACTTCCACAGCCGTTCATTTGCTGTGTGCTAAGCACTGCACTTAGGGATGTTCTGTTGAATTCAGTCCTTGCAACAACCTTATGGAATGGGGAGCAGGCCATTCACTTTGCAGATGAGGAATAGGAGGCACAGAGTGAGTAAGTGATTTGTCCAAAGTCGCACAGTCAGGCTTGGCCAAGATCTGTCACTTTCGTTCAGGGACAAGGCCAAAGCCTGTGCTTTTTAAATTTTTTCCCTTAATTCTAAAAATGTTTTCCAATTACAGTTGACCTTCAGCTGTCTTATTTTGTATTAGTTGCAGGTGTACAGCACAGCGGTGAGACAACCGTATACTTTACAAAGGGTCCCCCTGATAATCCCAGTACCCACCTGGCACCGCACGTAGTCATTACAATGCTATTGATTGCCTTTCCTGCGCCATACTTTCCATCCCTGTGGCTGCCCTGCCACCACCCATCCTCCGCCGTTCTCCCCCCGCCCCTCAGCACCCCCCCTCTCCGGGGTCTGTGCTGTTCACCGCCTCCCCCCCACCCCAGCTCCTTCGTTGCTGTCAGTATAGTTCTGGAAGGAAGGGGTAGGAGGAGGGCAGACAGGGGGTGACACTTTCTGCTTGTCAAGACATGTCTCTCTCTGGAGGGCTGAGGACATTTCATGGCAGAATATGAATTACATTTGGATACACTCCTGTTTTTGAGAATTCACAAGGTCTGCAGCCTAATGGACAGGGATAGCAGCAAACGGAGTTTAAAATGGTAATTATTTATTAAATCATTCATAAAGACAAAAACTCTTTCCCGTAGAGCGTCCTTTGTGGTGTCTCTTTTGGGTGGGAATCCGGGCACAGAAAGAAGTGTCCATAGGTTATAACTGTGTTCTGACTTAGCTGAACTTGTTAGGCTCTGCCGATAATTTTTACAGCGGCACATTTAGAGACATTGCCTCTTTATGTGAAGCTGGTTTTTCTTCCCTGGCCTGAAATGTTAACTTCTGTTTAAGATTCAGGATTTTCTCGCTCCTGGATTCTTTCTCTCCATTTCCCCCACCCCTTGTATTGACAGTGGATGTTGATCCATATTCTGCGAGAAACACTTTTAAAACGGGGTGGGTAGCCCCCACCCCAGCACTGCTCTTCCAGGGTTAACAAGGGGTTATTGGCCAGCTCTTGTGACCGTCTGTGCAGATTTTCAGATCCAGAGTTCGGGTATTGTTTTTATTGGAATATTTTGGGCTGGAACTCACTTTATAACCAGGGTTGGCATTGTGATATTATTTTTTTCCAGGGGAGGGTGAGAGAGCAGGCAGTCAAAGACGGGGAAGCATCGGTGGTGTTGCTTATAACTCCGTTTGACGTTCGAATCTAAGGATATTATTTTATTTTTTGAGTGGGCACATTTGTGTGTGTTTGAGATGACACAACTTAGAAAACATGAGATCTTTACATTTTAGATCCTCCCTCCCATAGTGATCTTATACATTCAGTTTATCTTGGACTTGGTACTGCCTTTTTATGACAACTTTTTTTTGTTTGTTTTTTTTGGAGATTAGAGGAAGTGTGAAAAGGGTGGAAAGGTTAACTTCAATATCTACCCACTATGGCAAACTTATTTATTCCTAGGGGAAAAAGCACTAGCTTTGAATTCTGACTGCCATTCACAAGATAAAAGTGCCTGGAGAAGTCACTTAACCTCTCCAACGCCGTTTCCTCATCTGTAAAATGGGCACAAAAGCTTGTAGGGTGGTTTGGGGGACAAAGTAACTGGCAGGCCGCCTGGATTCCATCCTTGGTTCTGCCACTGACACCACAGAACCCTCTGTGCCACGTGACACAGGGCGCCCAGGAGGGTTAAACAGGGCCGCGTGTGTAAAAGTCCAACCTGTGTGCCTTCCGGGGGTGACAGAGCCCCTGTGTTGCCATCTGGGACCTCTTTTTTCTGCCTCGTAAGTAACTCCCCTCAAATGTTTGCTCCTCATGAGGACTTTTTTCTCTTGATGTCACAGATGATATCTCTCGGGTCAAACTTTCAGTCCACACCCACTCTGCTGACGACTACATCAATGCCAACTACATGCCTGTAAGTGGGGAGGTGTTCCCTAGCGCTGGCTTGTGGGGGGACCCTCCAGAGCCCCTCCTTCTGTTTCTTTGACATTTAGTATGTGCTGCTTTCCATTTTTCAGGGGTACCATTCTAAGAAAGATTTTATTGCCACACAAGGACCTTTACCCAACACCTTGAAAGACTTCTGGCGAATGGTTTGGGAGAAAAATGTATATGCTATCGTCATGTTGACCAAATGTGTTGAACAGGGCAGGGTAAGCATTTTAAAAGATATCTATGATTAAATTAAGTAAATTCATTCATTTTTTGCTATGGTGGAAGGGTCTCTTAAAACCTATTTGCCCTTTTTATTTTTTCCCATGTGTCTTAAAAAAACACACACACACTTCACCAAACATGAACACCTCTATTCTTAGAAACTTGTTTTCCGTCTTTTTGTTCCTCAAGTGAAAGGTGAAAAAAAATCTTATTTAAAATAAAATAAAATACAGAGTAAAAAAATTTTTAAATAATCCATTATTATCACCTTCATTTGTGGACAAATAGTATTTTCTGTTCATTAAGTCACCGCTGCTGGCGTTGGTTAGTGCCAGGAGTTGGGTTAGCATGTGGGAAACTCACTCACGGCACAGCTCCTCCTTTCTCCAGCTCTGTGATTGGCTGCAAGCTCGTTGTGTCTCTAAGCAACCAGCTTCTTCATCTGTGAGACGTGGTACTCAACCAACTTGGCGATTTCCAAACTTGATATTTAGCACCGGAAACTTCTTTATGCAAAATCCCAGACTTCTCCCCAGATAAGTCTCAGGAGTCCTTGCCCCTGTCTGATGGCCTGGAATGCCGTGGCTGCTTCTATTAAAGATACGATTTCTTCTAATAATAAAATCCCATGTTTCCATAAGTGGATCTGAGGAGAATAGGAGAACATGCTAAATTCAGAAATTCTGTGCCTGAGGAATAGGACCTAATGTTGCTCTGAATTTTTTCACGTAGATCTGTTATTTGAGGAAGAGGATAGGACTCGAGTCCCTAAGCCAGTGGTTTTCAAACTTTGATGTGCCTCAGAAACACTTTTGGACTTTCTCATTCAGAAAGCCTGTGGTGGGGCCCAGGAATTGCATCGTAACAGTCCTGGGGCGGCTGCTCTTGCTGCTCCAGGTGCGCGCTTTGAGTAGCACTGTCCGAGGTGCTAGTGGGAACCCATTGGGCATCATTGCTTTTAATGTTCTTTACTCCACTTTGATATATAGCAGGTGTTTTTCCAGCCCCAAGTCTGTGTGAGGTCCTGGGTTAGGGGCGGGGCATGGAGGAGAGACAGGCAAGAAAGAACAGCAAGAGATGGTTTCCATCTTCACATTTCTTGTGATACAGAAGTTAGGGCTCTGCACTCTCTTTTGTTTCAGGACAACAGGCCATTAATGCAAACAAAAGAACACTGTGAATGCAAGTCAACTTCATGGTGCCTTTTAGCCCAGTGCCTCACACATGGAACATTATTATAAATATCCGTTAGACAAACAAAAATGAGGTAGTGAAATTAACAAAGAACATGAAGATGAATTTAGATGGGCCCTGGTTCATCTTCAGTCGGGAGAGAAGTGGATGATATGGACTCTGAGTGAAGGGAAAGGGGGCCCCAGTATATTTTCTGCACAAGAAAACTCCATACGCAGGGTCTGGTACAAATAACACCCCTTTTCTTATTACAAAGTCTTTTATTACAAAATTGTAAGCATGTAATCCTGTAGCATAACAGTATCACACTCAAGCACATCCTATGCCATTTTAGGTGCAGTGTTCAAATTAACACTATAAATTATTACACTATATTATTATTCTACCGACCACATTAAAGCAAGCGTTGCTTCTGCCAGACCCTTTATATTATTATTATTTTTTTGCCTCTAACAATCCTGTAAGGTATTATCATTATTTTATAGATGGAGAAACGGGGGTTCAGAGAGTTTTAAGACCTTGCTGACGAGGTAGCAACAAAAATCCAGCTGGTTAACAGGCTGAGCGTCAGTGTGGGTCCAAACCCTGTGTCCTTTCATGGAGCAGCAGTCCAGAAGCTGGGATCTTTCAAAAGATACAGATCCCCTGCCTGGGTCAGAGCCTCTGGGGGTGGGATCCAGGCATCTGTTCTGAAAGTGGAACAGACCTCCCGGGTCACTCAGATAATCAACCAGGCTTGGAAACCACCAGCTGGCTGGAGAGCACGCTTTGGAAAGTTGAGTGTGCGTCTGCGCTCGCGCATCTTTTGTTTGCTACATGTGGTTGCAGATATTTTCAGAGAATAGTCGTTTCTTGGTTTTTATTTCTGGTCCTATTTGCTCACCCACTTTATAGGATCCGAAATCCTGAAATGGTTTAATTTGATGCTTTTCCTCGTGTCTAGAGTTGTATTGCTGTTCATGTGTCTCTGACAGTAGTGGGGAAAGGTCTCATTTCTTCCAGCTGCACGTGGTTGTGGGTCGATGGGAGACATTTAGTTCGGGGAACAGATGTGGAGGGGTTGCTGAAGGCGCCAGTGGGAGCTGGTGGGACTGTGTCCCCTGAGAGGTTACAGCTGCTGCTCAGCTCTAAATCAATTTTCATGCAGAAATAGGGGCTGTGTGTTGGCCAGATTTTCTGATTTTTTTCAAAGAGAAGCCAGAAATCTGGATTTTTATGAAAAACTTCCAATTTAAAAAAAGTTGGCAACAGTTGTAAATTAAAAAAAAAATTTTAAGGGTCAAGCAGAACCCAACTAAAGGACTTAATCAGTCCCTCATGCCAGTTGTCAATATCTGGTCTCCCCTGTGAGGTTTTAGTGACAGCAGATGGCGTGATCTGAGTTTTGTATAAAAATGCACTTTTATTCTAGACCAAATGCGAGGAGTACTGGCCTTCCAAGCAGTCCAAGGACTTTGGGAGCATCACTGTGGCAATGACGTCCGAGATTGTTCTTCCAGAATGGACCATCAGAGACTTCACGGTGAAAAATGTAAGTAAAAAGTCAAGATGCTCCGGTCTCGTAATATTACCCTGTGTTAATTTTAGGGGTGACACTTTTTAGGTTAATCTTAACCAATATTGTTTTTATGCATCCGAAAAACATTTTTGCTTTCCTCTTTACAGAATAAACTATTCAGGTCTATACAAACTCTAAGGCAGCCCTTTAGCTTTACTGTCTCAAGGAGCGTTTCACGTTACTCTTGACTAATGTGGACCTTAAGAGTGTGGCTCAGTGCCCGTCGCTCTTTCCTCCCACTTCCAGGTGGCTTGTGTGTAGAGCTTTGGTTACAAAGCAAGGTCCTTTCGGATTGGTCGGTCAGAAATGTGACATCAGGAACGCCACTTCCTGTGGGAGCAGTTCATGGTAACAGTTTCGTTAACAGGATTCCAGGGCATGGCCACATGGCTTCCCTTACCCCCCCAAAATTATGAAAACAAGTCTAATAAATTGTGTAGGCATTTTAGGAAGTCAACTTATGTGTCTTTTTCTTTTTTCAAGGGTGTTTAGAAAGAGAAGCAGTGTCAGGAAATAACACTGATATCTTCTGATGGGCATGTATAAATTGGCATAACCCTTTGCAGTTTATATCAAAGGCATAAAATTATCCATTCCCCTTTGATCTGGTGGTTTGAGAATCTGTCTCAAAGAAACAATCTGAAATACAGGAGCGGCCTATTATATATAAAAATGAATCTCAGCTTTATTTGTAATGGTGCGGGGATGTGATTTGGAAACCGTGCATGGATCTAGCTTTTGGAGAACGGATAACTATAGGTTTTATAGTCATTGTATCATTTTTCAGCTATGAGTAATGATAGCTATGTAGACTGGATAATTACCAGGAATATAGTTAGGTGAATATACTCGGAGACAAGGTTTTATGCATATCACGAATAGTGCGTAAGAGAAGAGGCTGGAAGGAGATTGAGATGGAAATGCCTGCAGCCCAGAGGCGGGTCCGCGCGGGCGGGGGGCAGTGCCTGGCTGCGGGCATAATGAGCACAGTTGAATCAGGGGCAGGAAGGGCCCCGCCTGGGTGGAGTTCTGATAATCAAGGCAACAGCTATGTAACTCGGTTATACCAAGGTTCACTTTCTATTGTCTGTCTGATGTTGACATAGATATTTTTTGGGGGAAGGTCCTTTCTCAAATGCCTCCAATTCTACATATTTACTTGGTGCTTGCTATGTGTCCACCATGTTTTTAGATTCCCTGGAAGACACATGAATTACGAGGCAGTTCTTGCCCTTAAGGGACCGAGCATCATAATTGTATTTGTGTACGTTTATTTTAGGTTAGCGACATTCCCATGTGGGCCCAGGGAGGGGGTTGGGGAAGCTCTACGCAGTTGTAGGTGTGAGGATGTGAGCACGCTGTTGGCAGAAAACTGCTGGGAAAGGGGAGAGTCCCGAACTCAACGCCAGAGAATGAGGGACCCTGCAGCTGGGCTGACTGTAGGGGACGTCACTGTACTTCTCGGAACCTTTGCTCTCTTGTCCTTTAAGGGGATTTGATGAGCACATCAAAGTCTGTGCAAGCACTTTATCAGCTGTTGCACCAGTGCAGAATTCCAGTTTCTAGTCGTAACCACTCCTGTTTAGCCACCTTTCAGCCACCTGGTGCGGTTCAGCCTGCAGGTGCTGCTTGATTTCACTAGCCCTTCGGGTGTTGCTAGGCAGCCTTTCTCTCTGGATCTAACCGCTGCTCTTGGCTTTTAGAACCTGACTAGTGACAGCCACCCTCTGCGACAGTTCCACTTCACCTCCTGGCCTGACCATGGGGTGCCCGACACCACCGACCTGCTCATCAACTTTCGGTATCTGGTTCGCGACTACATGAAGCAGAGTCCTCCCGAATCGCCAGTTCTGGTGCATTGCAGGTAGGCAGATAGCGCTCCCTGTGTGTGACAGCTTTCAAAGGCAATTGTAAGTAGGATCACTCTGGAAAAGCAGGGTATGAGACCGAATGAGGCAGTAGGCATTTACGAATTCCGGAAGGGTTTGGATAAGGGACTGCAATTTATTCCCAAAACCCTGGGACAGGGATTGGCAAACTGTAGCTTGTGGGCCAGCCTTAGTAGGTTGCTTACATATTTTTTAAAGCCATGATGTATTTTAAGGTATTTCATATTTATAATGTTTATTGTGAAGTATCTTAATCTTACAAAAATATAGAGAATAATAACAATTTAATAAAGCATCACATGAGGCTACATATGTTTCTTACTGTTAGTAATACATTATAGATGTAAAGTCTCCACTTAACTGGTCTCCTATCCCATGCTCCTCACATAGGTGAACGTGATTCTAAAGTCTGTCTGCATTGTTCCCTTGCATGCTTTTGTATTTTATTACATATACACACATCTCCGTAGTTTCATATAGCTTTAAACTTGCACCAGATTTTATCGTATATACATCATTCTGCAACCTGCTTTCTTCATTAGGCATGTTTGTTATTTAACAATGTTGAAACACATAATTCTAATTTGTTTTATTGTTCATTTAAAAATGTTTTCTGACACACAAAAACAGCACATACTATATACAGCTTGATGAGTGTGGGGATAAGTGCGTGATACCCAGGAAACTATCACCAGGATCTTTTTGGCTGCCTATTTGTGTAAAGCGTTACTGGAACGTGGCCATTCTCGTTTGTTTACACATTGTAGTTACTTTCATGCTGCGATGGCAGAAAGGGGCCATTTGGTTGCAAGCTGAGGACACTTCCTGTCTGGCCCTTTACAGAAGAAGTTTGCCACTCCCCACCCCTCGAACAATTGACATTACCTTTAAAGCTAAAGGAATTAACTTTAAGATGGCAGAAAGGAGGGGCTCTGATGCCCTGTGGGGACTAAATTGGTGAAACTTGCCATCCTAGCTCATGACGGGGGCCTGAGCAGGACTGAGGTTCAAGAAGCCCTCGCAAGATATTTTGTTTGTGGCATTTGACTCCAAAGGAACTGATGGGCTTTGGGCCTGCGTCCCAAGCTAGTGCAGCCTGACTTGCTGAGGCTTCAACTGGGCATATGGTGGATGGTCCTGGGCTCTCCCCTCAAAGCCTGGTAGCGGTGGAGAGCAAGCTCCACACACAGGAAATGTGAGAGTCGTGCAGCAGAGGTAACACGCGGCGATGTGCTCGTTTCTCTTCTCTTATAGTGCTGGCGTTGGGAGGACGGGCACGTTCATCGCCATCGACCGTCTCATCTATCAGATGGAGAACGAGAACGCCGTGGATGTGTACGGGATTGTGTACGACCTTCGAATGCACAGGCCTTTAATGGTGCAAACAGAGGTGAGGCCAACAGCTGCCTGACCGTCTGCCTTTCCTGTTTGTTTTTAGCAGGTTGTATCGGGACACACGTTTGTGCTAAACTGCTTCACCCTTTCAGATCTTTCTGGCTCTCAGCCATGGTGTAACACTGATTTTTTTAAGATCCGAAACTGACATGGGCTTGAACTCCCTGTGACATAGGCGGCGGCGGTGGCGCTACAACCCTTGACAGTGTCAGGGTCCTGGCTGCCGGTGGCTCACCAGACGGCCTCAGCCAGTGTCTGAGCTTTGGCTTCCAGATGTCACGCTCATAAAACTGGCATTTTCAATCTTTGGTGTTAAGAAGCGCTGACCGTCCTTAAATGAACCTAGGGGACAAGCTTATCAAATATTAGTAATATGACATAGCATGTTGCCGCTTTAAGCATTGATACAGTGGTGTAGCCACACCCAGCCTTGTGAATGTTAAAGGGCATCAGCTACGTAGCTGCGGGAGGATGGTGAGCAAGTGAGAAAATGAATGCTTCGTCTCTACAGTGTCGCTTGTGTTAGATTTGGCTTTCCGTGAAGTGTTCCCGATAAACGTCGTTTTCAAGGCATGTTCTCAACCAGTATACTGGGAAGTGGCCTTTCTCAAGCTGCGGGGTTGAATCGGCCCCCACCAGGATGAGAGCAGAATATTAATTTTGCCTCAGGCGGTTGCCGTGCACCCATTTAGAACTCTGTGAATGTGTGCTCTGTCCTTGAGCCAGCAGGGAATGTTCTAGAGGCCTGGGTACACTGTGTGCCTGGGGGTGAGCGGCGTGGTTGTGGTGGAAAGTGTGGAAACCCCCTCCAGTGTTGGTCAGAAGAGAGATTTTCTTTTTTCTATTCCAATTATGTAGAGCAGTGGTTCTCAATCTTTTTTCCTCCTTTGAGAAACTCAAAAGTCTTACACCTGCCTGCAAATTCTTTTCATGTCCCTTTTTCATAAAGTGTTTTGGAAATAATATTAACTGTTGATATTGAAACATATGACAGTACAGAATTATATAGAATATGTTTTTATCTTTTACTTTTTTCTTTCAATCACACTCCCTAGAGGTAGCCAGTGTTTACAGTTTTATGTATCTTTTCATAGGCTATTTTGGGTATAGCTGTAGAAAAACCCATGTACACACACGGAGACAGAGTAGCTTTTGGATCCTATTTTATATATGATGCTGCCCTGTGATTTTTCTCTTTGACAGCGTCATGGATATTCTCCTGTGTCAGCATATACCTCCTCTGTCTCTTTTTAATGGACACCTGAGATTCTGATAGTTTGCCTACAGGTGGTCTCCACCCAGCTCTACCCTGCCCATCCCCCTCGGCCCACCCCCTCTGCTGAGGATCACAGCTCACCCCGTGTTCTGCACATCCTCACTGTTCTGCATTAGCACCTCTAATTCTTTCTTTGTCCTTCCCCAAGATTCTGGCATTTCTCCTTGGGTGTGAAGCTGCACACAGAACGCATGCCAGGCGAGAAGTGGGGGCCGTCGGGGGCTGTGGGTGGGCTGAGCCCGTAAGTTGCATTCCTGGTTACCAATGGGATGAGTTCACTTCTTTTTTCCTTGACAATTATGGAAAACCAGGAAAAATGATCTGTGACTTTTTTCTTTTTCAAAACAGATTTTTTTTTTCAAAGACTTTTTTTATATGATCCACATGTTAAAGCCAGGATTGTGTTGGGTTGAATATAGTTGAAGTAGCAGAGGTTGTTTTTACCTATCGTATCTCGGAGTCTAGCCGAGTGGAGTTCTGGGGCGTCTGCCCCTCTTGCTG
Organism: Pteronotus mesoamericanus; assembly: GCF_021234165.1. Lineage (NCBI taxonomy): Eukaryota > Metazoa > Chordata > Mammalia > Chiroptera > Mormoopidae > Pteronotus > Pteronotus mesoamericanus. The sequence goes on along the minus strand of NW_026555299.1, from coordinate 386,598 downwards.
TCAGTCACTGATGATGAGATTCTTGCTCCCCTGGGGTTCAGATTTCACCAGTATGTGATTCCCCCTTGACACCTGTGAACGTGGAGTGTTTGCTGTGGGGCAGGTGGGGTTGGGGCGTGGCAATCTGTTTGAAACTAACGTTGGGTGCTAACCTCTGGGGCCGGTGCTCATTTGCTTTCTCCTTTTCCCTTTTCTAACAGGACCAGTATGTGTTCCTCAATCAGTGTGTTTTGGATATTATCAGATCCCAGAGGGACTCGAAAGTAGATCTCATCTACCAGAACACGACTGCAATGACAATCTATGAAAACCTCACGCCCATGACCACGTTTGGGCAAACAAATGGTTACATCGCCTAATTCCAAAGGCAGCCCGGTCTGGAGTTAACTAGACCACCACACCCACCGCAAAGGAAAATGCCCCAATGTTGACACGTTTTTATATGTCCGATATCTTCATTCATTGTTCTGTTTTGTTAGAACTAATTGAGGGTGTGAAGCTGCACACGTGACACATGACAAACGGGACGTTGGGGCCGTCGGGGGCTGTGGGTGGGGGGTGAGCCCATCAGTTACATTCCTGGTTACCAATGGGATGAGTTCACTTCTCTTTTCCTTGAGAATGATGGAAAACTAGGCAAGTGAGCTATGATTTTTTTTTTTTTTTTCAAAACAGATTTTTTTTTTTAAAGACTATTTTATATGATCCACATGCTAAAGCCAGGATTGTGTTGGGTTGAATATATTTTAACTATCAGAGGTCTATTTTTAGCTACTGTATCTCGGAGTCTAGCTGATGGAAACTGCTTAACTGTGCATGACGGTCCTGCAGGAGGCGTCGGCGGCGCCGCCTCGCCTGGGTTTTCTATTTGAACATGTGCCTTTTCTGAATTATGCTTCCACAGGCAAAACTCAGTAGATTTCTATATTTTTGTATTGAATCTCATAATTGGAATATGTGGAATATTTAAACAGTAGTTTAGGACCAGAAGTTCAGCCTTCTCAGTAACATTCCTGTTCTTATTCGATTCGAGGAGGCCCCCAATGTCCCCCCCGCCCGAGCCCCTCCCCCTCCCCCACCCCGTTTTGTGTTCTAGTCCTTCTTCCCTTTTCCCTCCCCGTTTTTCCCAAAGACAGGTCTGCCGGGCACATTTTCAGCCCGTTGGTTGAGAATGGGAACTAAATATCACCTTGAGAATTTTGAGGTTGGGGGAAGCAAAAGAACCTTCCAGCGATGGACTCTCCTTTTCTAGTCCCTGTTTTATCCTTTTTCTCATTTCTGTATGTGGTAAGAAGGATTATTTAAAGGTGCAATATGTGACTTAGTGATTCATGATGCTCTAGGTTTTTAGTAATGTTTTACTCAGGTTGGCATTTTATGTGTGTCTGTGTATATGTGTGTATGTTTTTAAAAGCGTGGCAATCTGTGAACACTTAGCGTGAAAACAGTGTCAAATTAATTCCTCCTCCTTCAAAGTCCGCTGGCTTTAGTCCATCTGCAGTGACAAGTATCGGTATCTACTGTATATATATGTATACTAAACCCTTAAACAGTCATTCCTTTGAATTGAGGTGTACAAAGTTTGAATTTGTATCAAAGATGTAATTATTATTTTTAAAACCTCTTTCACTATACTGCTGCTGTAATTACTTTGATTTAAAAAAAAATGTAGATTAACTTTTTTTTTTTTTTTTTTTTTGCTTCAGATGTGTATCCACCAAGAATTTCAGAATTTATGTGGATTTATTTTATTGGTACATAATCTGTCAACCTCTCAAGGCATTAACATGAAAGGATTTGTTTCTTTTTATTTTATATTGTGGCTCAGGTTATATTGTGAAGAAGTTTCGAGTGTATCCTCCAATAGGCAATGAAGTGTAGAAGGTCTTATGAAGGAATGTCCAAGTCCCCGAAAGCCCGTGGCCATTTGCCACAGCCATAAATCCTGCTGTAAACGTAGGACGCGTGTCCTACGGAAGACGGGAGCGGGTCTCCTCTGAGCGCCCTGGCCGCTGGGCCCCGCGGGAGCCCGTCCCCGGACCCTGCCTCGCTTCTCAGCTCACCGGCACTTTGATGACTGACTGGACATGTGACTGGGTATTTTGGGGTTATGAAGGATGACCCACAACGTACTGACGCCCTCGATTCAGTTCAGGGGTTAGCGTTGTACATCTTCTGTCCCCCTTTTCCTCTGAGGTACCGAAAAAATTAAAAGGAGAGGTGGCGGTGGTGTCATGTGTTGGGAGGCCCTGACTTCCCAAATGGAAATTGCACTTTTTGCTGAACCCTTTGCTGTCTTTGGTAGTAAGCAGTTCATTCCATATCAGACCCTTGAAGGGATGGGTTGGCCAGGCTGGGCCGGGCCCTCTTGACTCAACTGCAGAGGGACCTTTGGCCCTGTAGGTTTCAGGGAGGCCACGCCGCTCCAGGCGTTGAGTGCAGCTGGGGTTGGGCGATCGCTTCCAAACCCTCACGCTGTCTGGCCCGGCGCGGGCAGACCTCGGTGCGTTCCACAGCTGCCTCCGAGGTCCCTGTTTGGGCGGCCCCTCCGGGGCCACACCCCTCCCCACTCCAGTTTGTCAGGAAACCATTGTGACCGGTGTGGTCTAGATGTCAAATCCCATGGAGATGCCCTGCCCTGCCCTGCCCTGCTCTGCCCACATCGCTGCCATGGAGACGGCAGAGGGAAGGACTCGGCCCTAAAAATTCCTTTAAAACTATGAGAACAACAATAATTATAACCATGTTGTGTAAAAACTCAAAAAACATAAACCCTCCTCTCTTCCGCCTGGTGTGGGCCTGGGAACCGGACAGTAGACCCCCGATCTGCTGCCTGGCTCATTCCGGATCCCAGGGGAAGGCTCGTGTGGGGCCATCTGGATTCCCAATGGCAGGTCGCCCGGAGGTCACGATGCCTCTCTGCATCCTGAGGACGGCTGCGGATGCGGCCTGTGGAGCGGGGACCGTGTTTATAACACGGTGATTGAAAGGGAAGATTAATGTGTGAAAATATGAAGGACACAGGGCATGTGGGGGTGGCAGTCACAGGAAAGAGGAAGATGCTTTTGAGCTCCTGCCCCAAACCCTCCCAGGAACAATGAGCTCAGACTTGAGGAGCCCAGTGGAAGCGTGGAGCTGGTGGAATCGCCCTCCGCATAGGGGGCTGCTTACAAGAAGGCAGCCAGGGTGGGACCAGTGGTCGGTCTAAGAGCCCAAGGTTGGTGGGCAGTGGTGTGTGTGCGCGGCGGGGGAGGGGTGGTTTGGGTCATGGGATCTCTTCCTCTCAGAGCCAAGACACTTAGCCTCCAAAGGTAAATCTAGTGACAGTGGGCGCCAGGAGGAAAGGACATTTCGGGTCTGCTCTCTGTGACCATGTAGTGACCTCCAGCTAGACTTGGAATCATTGACTCCACTGGATTTGGGCCTCGCCAAGTCAGGGGCTCCTGGGGGGTAGGGGGCCGACTGCGCAGCTGACTGGCCTTTGCTTTTCATCTGGGATGAAAAAGCCTGGTTTTCTTTCGGAATGCTTGATTGTGCTTATTGAGCTCAACAGGACTTGGTGGCTGATGTGGATTTGCCTCCCAAGTCCCAAGTTCTGCATATTCAGACTATCCAGAGCAGTTGAGTGTTCTACATACTGTAGCTCTCCCCGCTTGGGGCACATATGGATAGGATGTGTTGATGTAGACTCTAAAACTGTAATTTTCTTGTAACTATTTTGGAATGATGCATATTTCTAATGTTTGTTATACTTGTACAGAGTATTGCTGTTGGTTGCTTTTCTTTGTTTTGTAAGGAAAAAATGGCCTGAAAAAAAATTTTTTTAAAAAGACTTACAAATACCAAATATAAAAAAAAATGTCAACACGTATACCTTTGTTTGTTTCTTTTCTCCCCCTCCTTCCTTGGTGTCCACACCATTTTATTTATCACTGGGGTTACTGGCCTGCATTCAACCGGCCATAACAAGGTACCACAGACTGGGCTGCGGGGCTTAAACAACAGAAATTTATTTTCTTACAGTTCTGGGGGTGAGAAGTACAAGGGAAGGCGTCAGCAGGGTACACGTCCTTCGAGGCCTCTCTTCATCTTGCAGACGGCTGTCTTCTCCCTGTGTCCTCATGTGGTCTTTCCTCTGTGTGTGTCTGTGTCCTAAACTCCCCTTCTTATAAGGACATCAGACCTGTTGGGTTGGGGCCCACCCTAGTGACCTGGTCTTATCTCTATTACCTCTTGAAGGTCCCCGTCTCCAAATAGTCATGTTCTGAGGTACAGGTGCATACAACTTGGACATCGGAATTTTGGTGGAGACACAGTTCAGCCCAAAACACACATCCATGGTGACTGAGTGAAAAAGAAACGTGCAGGTATGAGTGTGCAGCTGACAGGTGGCTGCATGTACTCTCAGAGGGTCAGACATGTGGGTCTGCAGGTGGACAGACAGCCACTTGGTGGTGGCAAAGGTGCCACAGGGCAATGCCCAGGGTTTGTAGATTTGTCGATGGATTTGGGGAATCCCAGAATTGCTGGGATCCTGTGGCAATTTGGGTGGTTTTTATTATATGTCTTTCTGGTATGTCTGGCGCAAACACTGAGCAGACTAAGATGATTTTGTTTTCCAATCTCTTGTTCCTTTTGCCAAATTAATTAATGACCACACACACAGGTACACCGGTGACACATTAAATGCCTACTATGCACCAGCCCGTGGCTGAGGGTTCCACGGGGAACACAATGGACAAAAAGCGGGTCCTCACGGAGCTTATGATCTGACAGGAGGAGTCAGAGAACAAGTGCCTCGAATCTTCCGTGTGTCAGGTGGTGAAAATACAGAGGGAGTGTGTCACTCCCTGATGCACCAACTTGTCATTGTCACATGACAAGGAGAGAGCTCTGCAAGTTCTGCACATGCATCCTACACGCCCTGCTCGGGGAGAAAGGAAAGAGAGACGTTGGGACGGCTGCAGTGCGCAGTCCTCAGGCCCGTCGGGGCGACAGAGGTGAACGCAGCCCACGTCCTGCCCCCAAGCGCGGACAGTCGAGGGGGGACGGACCTGGTGCGCATGCGGTGCAAATAGCAAACGAACCCCATGAAATGCCAGAGGAGGTTTAAAGAAATAGGTAACAGAGATCCCAGAAGAATTAGAGTGGGTGGCCTTTGAGCTGACTCTGAAGCAGAATTTTAGCAAGATGATAAGGGGATGGGGAGGCATGGGGTGCGGAGATGTGCTTTGCTTGGGCTTCCGGGTGACTGAGGTATGACCGTGCAGGAAGGGGGAGGAGAGGTGGTGGCCGACGTCCCTGAAAGGTGAGAGCTCTAGGGTTGTATGTGTGGGTGATAAAAATGTCTCCCCTGGAAAACACCGTGCCAGGGGTGTGTGTGTGTGCAGACATACACTCATGTGCATGTGACCACACACAGGTACATACACACATCCCCCTCCCCCACAATTTCACCTTCACTATTTTCTTTGGATGGAAACTGCACGGTGGTCGTGTGGGTGACCACAATAGGAGGTAAAGAACGACACTGCCTGGCATTCCCTGGTTAATGGGAGTAAAGGATGTTACTGGCCACACCCAGAGCCCCCTGGAGCACGCTCAGTGGGAGACATGTTTCCTGGCCTTTCGGTCCCCACTAGGACCTCGGCAGCCACTGCTGCCACGTCGGCAGATCAGGCTTGGCTTGCCAATCTCTCCCTCCCTCCATCCCCACACTCCCTTTCTCTTTTTCCCTTTCTCCCAACCAGAGAGGGACTGTGGCTGAACGCTGGCTTGCTTGCCAAGTACCAACTAGCTAGTAACAAACCCAGCACATTCCTCAGTTGTTTCCCATGACATGGTGGGTGAAGTATGGTCACTTGTCCAGGCACGGTATCCCTTAGTATGTCCAGGTCTCCCTGAGGTCTGTTATATTTAGTGGGCTGGTTAGGCAAAAAGCATAGATCTGTATCGCACTGAGTTATTCCAGATGTCATTACTACTCTGGATGAGGACAGAAAGCATTTTGCTTTGGAAAAGATGCTTTTGGATGTCTGTTGGTATGAAGAGTGGATGGTGCAGGTCCCAAGTTTGGAGGCCTGAGCTTTAGTTCTTTCATACCCAAATGACCGAAATGATTGACACATCGCTGTGTAAGTTTAAGGTGCAGAGCATGAGGGTGTGATATACGTATACTGTGACCGGATCGCCCCAGTGGGTGTAGTTAACATCCATCGTCTCGTACAGATACAATAACAAGAAAAGAGAAAAATGTATCCTTGTGATGAGAACTCTTAGGATCTACTCTCTTCACGGCTTTCTTGCACATCAGACAGCAGTGTTAGCTCTAGACATCACATTGTACAATACATCTCTTGTTCTTCTTTTTTTGTACATTACCTATCCATACCTTATTCATTTTATAACTGGAAGTTTGTACTTTTTGATCCCTTCTTAGCTTTTAGTCATCTCTTTCAACAGTAGATGATTTTGTTTGAAAGAGTCATTTTTTTTTTTTTTAACACAGGCGGTTATGAATAGAACCTAAGAGAAAACAGTCAGGATTTGCATTTACCTCTACACTAGAGGCCTTCACTAAAGACCATATTCTGGTTCGCTCTTCCAGGCTCCCTGCTCAGACACAACGCCTGGGCTGGGGGAGGGCATCCATACTCCCCTTGCTTTGGTTCAGGCACAGTCTTTTGCTTACATTATTGGTTTGGGGGAAGCAGGAGGATGCAAAACACCTTCACATTCTACCGCTGGCCTGCTGTTAGCTGAATACTTAAAAAAAAAAAAAAAAAAAAAAAAAAGGATAAGCTTCAAAATGGCCCAGCATTCAAACATCCTAGTATGTAGTTTGATGAAGATACTCAGGTATGGCCTAGAAACTGAGCTATCATGGGAAATAAAAATCAGATGATCCTCTTTGCTTTCATAACATGTAAGCCTTAAGTGAGAAAAAGTCATAGAACTATAGACAGAGAATAATCCCATTACAAATTGGGTAAGTACGTAGGAAAGAACAGTAAGTGATTTTCGTTTTTATGTTTGCTTGCCTAAATTTTCTGATTTCTCCCAATGAATATGGAGTGATCATTAACAATAATTAATTAAAACTTTGACATTTTTCTTCTGACTCAGTATATTTTTAAATATCTTCATCATGTTTTACAAAGTTCTTTGAAATGAGTGTGAATGCAAAGCTGTTGCTGGTGGTTTGTGAGATATGAAAATTAAATTTTCGGGCGTTAGAGTCTGCGCTGTCAAGCTGGCGGGAACAAGGGACCTTCTTGCTCCTGGCTGAGTGTGAGTGGCCGGGGCGGGGAGGCGGGGGAGTTTGTTGGTATCTCGGGAGTGGAAGGAAGAGGCAGGGAGAATAGAGGTTTAGGTCCTGCTCCCAAACGCTCTGACAGCCCTCCCATCCCTTTGGCGCTGGTTGTGGACGGTCCCTGGGACCTCTGAGGAAAAAACTTGAGACCCTAGGCTTTACCAGATACATTTTTTCCAAGTCACTTCCCTGCAGCCAGGTAAAGCCTTCAGACCCAAGTGGAGCAGCGCCGGCCGGGGGCAGCAGTTTTGGATGTGGCCACTAGATGGCGCCAGAGGACCGGGCTGAGGACGCAGTCCTGGCATCGGCTGGGAGCGGGAAATTGGGGAGAAAGGACTGGAAACGGAACCAGGAAGTTGATAGGGGGGATGCCTAAAAATCAGCAGACAGGGAGACGGAGGGGGCCTTGCCCCCAGTCAGCAACTCTTCTTCCCGTAGAAATCAGTATGTGTTCATGTTAAAAAATAATTTTGAAGTTTAGATACGAAAAAGAAGGAAAAAACAAAAACGTGGTCTCCAGCCAACAAGACGGCCCTCAGTAGTAGTGCCCCCCTCCCCCACCCCACATACAGCCGCGTGGGTCCGTGCGGCCAACAGAACAGCTGAAGTCACGGTGCGGCACTTCTGGGATCAGGGTGTAAAGGACTTCGCAGTTTTTCCCGTGGTCTTTCTCTATTAGGAGAGGCCCACGTGGTGAGGGACTGCACGCTCTGCCAACGGCCACGTGCTCTCGAAGCAGCGTCTCTACCTGCAGGCGGCCTTAGGATTGCACCCGCCCCCCCACCTGCCCCCCAACACACGCACACGCGCGCGCACACGCCAACAGCTTGACTGTGGCCTCCCCGGAGACCTGGAGCCAGGACCGCCCAGCTAAGCCGCCCCCAGGCACCCGATCCTCTCGATCTCCTTGGGCTTTGGAGTCAGGCGGACCTGGTCAGTGTCCTAGCTGACGCCCTGCGAGCTGGGACACTGAAGACCGGCCACTCGACCTTTTTGAACCTCTAGTTCTTGGCCTGTAAAATGAGGATAATAATAGCCTTTAATCGCAGCTTTACATGAGATAATGTGTGCAACATTCAAGTTTAACTGCTAGCTGCTGCTTTATGTAGGCAGAGGCAGAAAGCTTCCTTGGAGTAAATTTCTTTCATCTGAGAAGTTAACTGAGCGTCCTGCTTAACAAGGCAGGTGTAGCGAGTGTTGGCACTTAGGTTATGTCTTTCCTGAGAGGGAGTGAGAAGTGCCTCTCCCCGTGGTACGCACAATTTTCATACAGATGGGGCCTTCTGGGAAAGAAAGGGCTGAGGCCCCCTAACTTTTGGTCTGTGAGATTTGGAATTGAGAACCCTGTTTTGGTGGTTCTCCGTGACATTGACCATGATCCATTAGCATTAAAGAATGTGAAAAGCCCCAAGGGGGAGCCCGCCTGCGGGGAGGGGGTGAGTGTGGGTGATAGAGGTGCAGCCCGGGCTGTGTGCGTGGGAGTTTTGATTTGTCCCAACGTGTGTCTGGGAAGCCCCTCTGGGTCTAGCTAACAGGGTCGGGGCCATTGTGTTTTGGGGAGCAATAGCTGAGCACGTGAAGGTGAACAGAGAGACTCAGGGGCGAAGGTGAACGTGGAGCTCGTGTCTGGAGTCTAACTTCCATCAGTGGGTAGCAGCCCCCTGCCCATCAGATTATGCAGGACCAATCACATGGCGACGGCCAAAGACTAGGCTGCTGAGATTCTTAATTCTTCTCTTTCTACGTGGTCTTTGGAAGACCGTGGTTCTTTGGACTGAGAGTTCCTCATATGTTCCTGGAGCATTTGGTGGGGAGATAGGACCCAGCATTATGTGAAAGATAATGGACTTCCCTGCTAAGTCAAGTGAGGCCTCCAGCCATTAGCTGGGTAGATACAAGATATAATTTAATTTGTATTTTCCAGATGGTGAAATAGATTATACGAGTTGGGTAAACTAACTGCTGTAATAACAAACAACCCCGAGATCTCAATGGCTTATACCTATGTCACAGTTTGATGTGGCTGGCTCCATTCTAGGACCTAGGCTGGTAGAGGGTCCCCCACCTTTAACCCAAACCTTTCAAGGTCATTCAGAGTGTCACCATCCAGCCAGCAGGTGAGGGGGAGAGAGTGGAAGACAATGTGTGGGAGGTTTCTGTGGGCCAGGTTTGGAAATGACATATAACACTCTAGCCCACATTCTATTGGTAGGAATATAGCACTTCACTGCGTACCCAGGAAGAAGAGGAGAGCTGTGGACGTTGGTGAGCACTGGTGTTCCATGCCACATTGGTCGGGCTGATGGATAAAGTGCTTAGCACAGTGCCTGGCACATAGTAGGGATTCCATAAGTCATGGTATCGTCTCCCTTCCAGAGCCATGGGAAAGAGATGGCCTCTACTTTCTTGCATTGACAAGCACCCAGCTACTTCTGTATGTCTTGTTTTAGGGGTCTACTGGGCGTGCCGGGAGACGCTCTGTCTGGGTTTGGGTCCACCATGTGGTCACAGGAGTCTGGAACCGCAAGCTCTCATTCCTCAGTGACTTGCACATTTAGTGGGGATGAGTTCTTGCAACCTCCAATCCTGACTTTAATTACCTGAAGCTCCTGGGGATCTCAAGGGAGTGAAAGAAGTTCTCCTTTAGCTCAGAAGAATGCCCAAGGGATGGGACTAATGTGTTCTGTTGTAAACTTTTCCTAACTTTTTGTCTCAACTCCTTAGAGTATAATTAGTTGCCAAAAGTTGACACTGTGCTGCGAGGCTTGGATGTGGGCCACAGAAAGGGGAGGACTGACTGATCACTGAACTCGCAGAGCAGAGAACTAATTGGCCTTTTACTTCCCTTGATGATCATTGCAGCAGCTGAGAACTTTGTCTACTAAACGCGAAGAGGCCAATATCTGAGTTGTGAAGGGTTAGTGAAAAAAAAAATGAGAATACATGAATTCTATGGACAAGTTACTTGTTTTTAAAGCATCTAGAGTATTACGTTATGCATGCTGTTTTTAAACTTGCTTTTTAACTTAATGATATATTTTGGATCTCTTTCAATATCAGTATATGTAGATGTACCCGTTTGTATTAGTCAGCTCAGGCTGCCACAACAAAACGCCATAGGCTGGGTGCCTTCAACATCAGCAGTTTATTCCTTCTAGGTCTGGAAGCCAGAAGCCCAAGATCAAGGTGCTGGTGAATTTAGTTCCCCGGTGAGGACTCTTCTGGGCTTGCAGAGGCTGCCTTCCAGCTGTGTCCTCTCGCACGGTCACATTGTCACGGTGGGGGATTGCAAGGCGCCTGGCCATTCTTCTGACGTCGTTCCTGTGCATGCTGACTCCGACTAATATGTAGCTTGTAGATAAACAGCATGTTCATGTAAGAATTCTAGGAACCAACTTCAAAAGTTACTGTCTCTGGCCCTGGCCAGTGTGGCTCCTAGGGTTGGGCATCATCCTACAAAGTGAAAGATGGCTGGTTCGATTCCCAGTCAGGGCCTGTGCCTGGGTTGTGGGCCAGGTCCCTGGTGGGGGTGTGCAACCTATCGACGTTTCTCTTGCACATCAATGTTTCACTCCTTCTCTTTCTCCCTACCTTCTCTTCTCTCTAAAATTGAATAAGTAAAATAAAAAAAAAAAAAGTTACAGACTCAACCTTCAGTCATCCCGCCCTGGGAGGTTTGCTGACCTTCAACCATAAAACCAGGATGAAACAACCAGACCGTTGCTTGACCAGTGTTGAGGTCCTTATTGGAATGGATTCTGGTTGTCTGCACATAGAGAACTTTTCTACCCTCTCCTCTTGATCTCTTTGTTCTGCTTTCTCTCTCTCTCCTTATAAAAACCTCTGCCTGCACTGAGATGCCAAAATGGGTTTTTGAGGGCAGGAGTCCCCTCTCTCCTTGGGCGGCTGGCCCTTGAATAAGTCACTTTCCCTTTCACCAGTGCCTGTCCCATGAGTTTGGCTTTCATTGCAGCAGGCAGCTGGACGTGGATTCAGATACAACACGGTGGTGGGGGGTGGGGAGAGAGAGAGACAGAAAGAGAAAGCTCTTCCTATAAAGCTATTAATCCCATGATGGGGACCCTACCCACATGAACTCATCTAACTCTAATGACATCCCAAAGGTACCATCTCCAAATACCATCACATTGGAGATTAGGGCTTCAGCATATGATTGAAAGCTGGACCCTCAGGAAACAGTTTGTAAAATATGTAAATAGGCCTCTTTCTGGGAAAGGCTGGGAGATGGATATTTCTGAGTGCTCCCTCTGTGCTGAGCCTGGGGGGGAGGGGATGGTTAAGAAATGATTCTTTGTTTCCTGTAGTCTTGTGAGTTCAGTGAATGCAAGCCTTGCTGACCAATAGAGCCACAGGCAATCGAGAGGAGGACCCCCTGGGAAGCAGCCACAAAAGCTGGCGCAGCAGATGTACGTACAGGCTCCTGCCAGGGAGACACTGGTGACCTGGATGGGCGGGAGGGAGAATATGGGGATGGTGCCCCCTGGCCTCCCCAGTCCCCCGGAAGGGTTGCAGTCAGCCCAAGAGGTGCTGAATGAGAAGGTGGTCCTTGGCTATGCAAATCCGCCTCTTTCACGGAGAGGTCGGGGAAGCATTTCTACCTGCTCCCTCCGGGGGAGCCTTGCAGGGAGAGCCTCAGTGAGTCCTCATAAGCCCGTTAAGGAATGTTTCTTAGTTTTCTATAGTCTTGGGCATCTCATGGATTGAAGCCATGTTGGTTTTCAGAGTTAGGTGGTTTGGGGGCCCATCCTGAGTGTCTAATAGTTGTACTAGAACATAATGTGGGATGGATCTGGGTCAACGTCTCCTGGTACTTAGTGCGTCCTTTCAATGTGTAGATTCAGGTGTTTAAAAAATTTCTGGCAGATATTCAACATCGCTAATCATCAGAGAAATGCAAATTAAAACTACAATGAGATACCATTTCACACCTGCTGGAATGGCTATATCAATAAATTAACAAACAACAAGTGCTGACAAGGATGTGGAGAAAGGGGAGCCCTTTCACACTGTTGCTGGGAATGCAGACGGGGCAGCCACTGGGGAAAGCAGTGGGGAGATACCTCAAAATATTAAAAATGGATCTGCCTTTTGACCCAGTGATCCCACTTCTGGAAATGTATCCGAAGGAACCCGAAACACTAATTTGAAAGAACAGAAGCACCCCAATGTTGATGGAAATGTTCTTTACGATCGCCAAGATATAGAAGCAGCCCAAGTATTCATCAATAGATGAGTGGATAAAACAACCATGGGACATTTACACAATAGGATAACACTCAGTTGTAAAAAGGAAGAAAATTTTACCCTTTGCAACAGTATGGATGGACCTGGCGAACATTATGCTAAGTGAAATAAGCCAGTCAGAGAGAGACAAATAGCATATGATTTCACTGATACGTACACTCTAATGAACAAACTGACCTAACAAGGAAAATGGGGACAGACTCATAGATGGAGAACAGATGACAGCTGGAGGGAGGACACTGCGGGGGAGGATTGAGCAAAAACGGACAAAGGACTCAGGGACATGGACACAGTGTGGTGAGCGCTGGGGGAAGAGGGGTCTGAGGGGACTAAATGGTAATGGAAAAATACAATAAAAATTAAATTAAAAAATTATGGCATGTTACAGAATAAATATATATTTTACTTAAATATTTGGAGATTTCATGTAATTGTTTGCTAATTCTACTTTTGTTTTTTTCTGTGTAAAGAATAATGGTTAACTCAGTGTTTGTATTCTCAAAGCAATTATATTAAAACCTTTTAAAAATCTTACAATGTCCCATTAAATTTTCTTATTAACCATTAGTTGAAACTTGGCATCTTGTTTCAACTCTGATTTTAATCAAGGCTGACTTAATGACCTTTGTGAATAACACGTGTGTAGAGCACATTTCTCTTACAAAGTGCTGTTATAGCATTTGTAAACCTTTTATTATAGAAAAATTTTATTCAGACACAGCTGTGGGCAGAGCATGGTAATGAATTCACACTCATTATTGAACCCACACTCAGTTTCAATAATGAACAACTGGAGTAGAATTTCTTTCATCTCTAGCAGGGTATTTCAACAGCAGCAGTATTGGTTTTGGGACAGATGAATCTTTGCTGTGGGGCCAGCCCTGTGCTCTGTAATGTTTCCTAGCATCCTTATCTTCTTCCCACTACACACCAGAAGCGTCCTTGCCCCACCCAGGTTGCGACAATGACAAATGTCCCCAGGTATTGTTAAATGCCTTACAGACGGCGAAATTACTATCTGTTGAGAACCACTGGTCTGTACCCTTCCGGACACTTGTGGCCCGGATTCCTTGGACCTGTCCCTTTGAATGTGTGATTCCACGTGAAGCCCCATGGCTGAGTTCACAAGCAGGAGCCGTATGTGATTGACCTCTGAACAGTGCAGAGTCCCAACCAGAGTAAGTGCCCTGGAAATACTCAGTGGGTTTAATTTTTCCGCATTTCCTGCTGATTTCTGAAGTTATGTTGCCTGTAAGGAAGTTTGGGATTTCTGTAGCCGGGTCTTGCTTCCCCTGAGGGTGTCTGCCTGGTTAGGAAGGGAAAGGGATGGCTCTTTGGAGACCAGTCTCTTTATTGTCACGTCCTCTCCCCTGGCATCTGTCAAGCAGTGTGAACTCAGGGCTGAGCTGCCGGACTTCTTATTTCTCTGTGGAACACGTGGGAGGCAACTCGGCCTTGTTCGGGTGGAGTGGAGAGACCAGTGGCTCAGTCTAAGCCTGAGGCTGCAGGGGCCATACTTCGCGGGGCAACTCCTGAGGGGCAGCGCTTTCTGCCTGGCTCACCGGGAAGCCTGCTCCAGCCGAGGGCCGTTCTCAGGGCCTTAATTGCGTCTCTGAGGTCAGAACAGAAAAAGTGACTGTGCTGAGAACAGCGTAGCCACGGAAACATGGGGGCGGTTTCGTTTCAGGAGCACGGGCTCTTTTGGGGGGCATGACGATTACAATTCCACTTTGAAAGCAAAGGGCAGGCTGCCATGTGGCACATGGCATTTCACAAAGGGCCCTCCCAACAGCTGGGCATTGACCGGGGCCGGCCCAGTGCTGGGAATGGGAATGGGGGCGCAGAAGCTGTGGTCTCAGCCTTTGGGGACCTCTGTTCTTTCAGTTTACACTGAACGCCTACCGTGTACCACCTACGAAGCTAAGACGGCTAGGGAACATCTATACCCACCCCTCACTGGCTCTGTGTGCCGTCACTGAGCGCTGTTTCGAAGGCATTTCAGGAAGCACTGGAGACGCACCTGCAGCAAGATACAATCCCCGCTCTCAGGAAGTTCACAGTTGAGGGGGGATAGACGGTCACACGAAACAATTAGAATTCGGCGTGAAAACTGCTGTGGCTTTCACTGTCCCGAGAGATGGAAAGGGCCTGCGCATCGTGGAGACGGAGTTCCCACGTCGGAGGAGAAGCCAAGGCGGCACAGAGCACGGAAACTGAAGTTCCCGCGGGATGGGCTCGGGGTGCGGCTTATGGCATCTACCCATGATGGAGGTATCGTCTCTGTGCTATGGTTTGGACCTGGAGTCTCTGGTCAGTTAAAGAACTTCCTAGACATCACATAGATCCTCCCTAAAAAACCTGAATGTCAGCACAGCAGGCAAATGCTGGCAGTGCTTTCTGCCTTGAACGGCTTCCAGGTAAAACTCACCAGCTGGCTGAGGGTTGAGGGCTGGTCTCTGCCCTCTCTTTGTCTCTGTGATTGTAAACTATCAGGGATGCACTCCCTTGTGGCTCCTGGTAGTCCTTCCTGACCTGACCCTGTCCCCATTGTTGATGGAAGGAAGCTGTGTGGCCTGAGGGGATGTCATGTGACTCAGTCTCAGGGGTTCTGGAGTCTCTCTATACAAGGGGCTGTGTTGGTGCAACAGACAAGAATCAGGAAAGTCTGCAACCAGTCAGGGCACCTTCTCGGTGATGCCCTGAGGTGCTGGAGGCTGGACTGCAGAGCGAGAGGGGCCCTCGGTGCGGGAGGGCAGGGAAGGGGTTTGTAGTTCTGCTGCCGCTGGGGGGGCGGGGGCGTGACGGAAGGAAATGAAGGTATCACTAAGGAGAAGAATTATACATGGATTGAGTTGGATCTCTGGAAAGGGACACGATCGCCCGTGACCAGCTGCAGAATGAAGGAATTAGGAGGAGAAAGCAAAAATAAGAGGGGGCACTGAGTGTGGGGACAGCCCCCCGGAACACTGAAGGGAAGCAGGGTGGTGAGAAAGCTGTTCTGCAAACCAGGGGCGGGAAGGGAGCGAAAGGAGGTGGGAGGAGGGAAGGCTGCAGGCAAGGCACCGGGAGGTGGCAGACAGGCATCTAGCAGCAGGCAGCAGCGCTGTCTTTGCTGCCACACATCATCCAAGGAGGCGCCGCATCCTGGTGTTTCTCCCCTCCTCTGCTCTGTTTCTTCCAGGCCAACCTCTGCATACAAGCTGATGCTACTTTCCAGCTGCTAACATTCCTGCCGGTTCCTCAGCGTCTGCAGGATAAACCCCGAAGTCTCTAACAGCCCTCCACGAACTGGTACGAGACTCCCATCTCCAGCTTTGTCTTTGTTATTCTTCCCTTTACACCCACCACCCACGGATGAATTTTCATAATGTTGTATGCTCTTCTGCCTTTTTGGAATGCTTTTCCCTTCTACACAAGATGAGCTCCTACTCATCTTTCAACATCAGCTCACAGTGTTTTCAGGCATGCAAGGGATTATCTAATAATTCATCCACTTAACAAGAGTCTTTGTTTCGTATCATTTCAGGTCACCCATCCCAATTACTGTCACCTGCTGGAGACTTCATGGCTAACACACATAATGTGACTGAATTCATTTTTCTGGGACTTTCTCCCAATCGGGAGGTGCAGAAAGTTTGCTTTGTGATATTTCTGCTCTTGTACACAGCAGTTGTGCTGGGGAATTTCCTCATTGTGCTCGTCGTCCTGACCAGCAGAAGTCTTCGTTCCCCCATGTACCTCTTCCTCAGCTACCTGTCCTTTGTGGAGATCTGCTACTCTTCCACTGTAGTCCCCAAACTCATCTCAGATTTGCTGGCTGAAAGGAAAGCCATATCTGTGTGGGGCTGCATGACACAGCTTTTCTTTATCCACTTCTTTGGTGCCACGGAAATTTTCCTGCTCACTGTGATGGCCTATGACCGCTACGTGGCCATCTGCAAACCTCTCAACTATACCGCCATCATGAACCAGCAGGCGTGCGCTGTCCTGGTGGCAATGGCATGGGTGGGGGGCTTTGTGCATTCCTTTGCCCAAATCCTTCTCACCTTCCGCTTGCCCTTCTGTGGCCTCAATGTGATTGACCACTATTTCTGTGACCTGCTTCCGCTGCTCAAACTTGCCTGCTCTGACACCTTCCTCATCGGTCTGCTGATTGTTGCCAACGGGGGGACCCTGTCTGTGACCTGCTTTGTGGTCCTCATAGCCTCCTATGCGGTCATCCTGCTCCATCTGAGGACTCGGAGCTCTGAGGGACGGCGCAAGGCCCTCTCCACCTGTGCGTCCCACGTCACCGTGGTGACGTTGTTCTTTGGGCCCTGCATCTTCATCTATCTGAGGCCTTCTACCACCCTGTCTGTGGACAAGGTGGTGGCTGTGTTCTACACAGTGATCACGCCCCTCCTCAACCCTCTCATCTACTCCCTGAGGAACGCTGAAGTGAAGAAGGCCATAAAAAGGCTGTGGATGAGGACAACGACACTAGACGAGAAGTAGAGGTTGTGTCCTCTACTGTTGTGTCCATCCTGGGGTTTCGAACGGATGGAGGGAAGTTCGCAGGAAAGTTCTGGAGTTATTCTAACTGGTCCTCATCCTTAAAAACTTTATTGTAATCACTTGTAAAATATTCCCTCTTGGGGTTTATGTACTGTATTTTAATTAGTCACTGCCTGTTAGATGTTTAGATCATTCCTATTTTTTTTTTTACTGATATAAATAACACTGTGGTAAGTATTCTTAAATAGGAATCTTAATACTTTTGGTTTTCTCTTTGACTCATTTGCTATAGTAAATTTGCTGTTATAAGGTATAGCAACTTTTGATGTTAAATCGATTCTTAGAAAGATTGTGAAAGTACTCTTGACGGAATTGAACAATGTCATTGAGGCTTTTGTTGATGAGAAATAAGATTTTACATAATCTCAAAGTATCTCCCTGCAAGATACTTATTAATTGCAAAAGGCAAAATGCAACTCAATGGTGAAACCTGGAAGACACTTCCTTAAATAACTGCTCAAAGTCAACGTTATCGGTATTGAGACTGGAGAGGCATCCAGTGTCATCACTGTGGTCTTCCCCCCAAAAACACAGAACCTGAGACTAATCATGACAAAATACCAGGCAAACTCTGAATGTAGAACATTGTACAAAATTACTAGCAGCATTCTTCAAAAGCATCAACACAAAGAAAGGGATTTTTTTTTTTAAAGATAGGTGATAGCTAAACACCACCTCTCATCCTTGTTTGAATCCTGTATTAGACAAAAGTCATTAGTGGGCAAAAGAGCTGTAAATGAGATTAATAGAGTTGTGTCAAAGTTAAGTTTCTGATTTTTGATAATTAATAGTGTTTACGTCAGAGAATGTCCTTGGAATGAGGAATTGCTTACTAAGGTATCTAAAGGTAAATGGGCATTATGTTGTCAAATGTCAAACATTTCAGAAAAAATTCTGTCTGGCTGTCTACCTATTGAGAGAATGAATGATAAAGAAAATGGGGAAAAACATTAATATTTGGAAAATTTGAATTAAGGATTTATAGGTATTCTTTGTATTATTATTGCAACTTTCTTATAAGTAGAAAATTATTTCAAATTATAAAGTTAAAATATTTTGCAAATTAGGTAGATATCTTGTTTAATTTACATTTTTTGAGCAAAGTGGAATGTTTTAATATTTATAGCCTCAAGTCTTATTTTTAAACTTTTCCATGTGGGCTAGTCCCTTCATGTTTGCTCTCGTTTTTCAAAGTTCTCCTGGGTATTGCTTCCTCATATGAACTTTGGATTTAGTTTTACTTCTCTTCCTGCTCTACAGCACCTCCACCCTGCAAAAACTTATTATTTTGATTGATACCATATTACTTTTATAAATGTGTTTAGAAAGAATCAGCATCTTAATGGTATGTCTTCCCATCCAAAACTAGGTTTGTCTTTCCATTGCTCATGTCTTATTTTGCATTCTTCAGTGGAGATTTATTCTCTGAGCAACTTTTGAGTACGTACCACAGTAGTAGTAACTGTAACGACCATGCTGCACGTGATTGTCCCTGAACTAATTCATCGGATGACTGAAGTCTGCATTCTTTTATGAACATGTATCCACCTTCCCCATCCCTCAACTTCTGGCAGTCACCGTTCTAGTATCATATGTATTTATATTACTAATTAGTATCCTTTTATTTCAGCTTGAGGAACTTCTTTCAGGATTTCCCTTACGGCCGTCTAGCGGTGATGAATACTGTTGGCTTGTTTTTTGGGGGAAAGTCTTTATCTTGGCTTGATTTCAAAGACCAGCTTGGCTGGGTAAAGTATTTTTGGAGCCATTTTTTTTTCCTTCAGCACTTTGAATACATCATCCTTCTTCCTTGACCTGGGAGGTTTCTTCAGAGAAATCCGCTGATAGGCTTATGGATGTCCCTTGTATGAGAGAAATTTTTTTTCTTTGCTGCTTTTAAGTTTCTCTCCATCTTTGTTTATAAACAATTATAATAGTTTTGGAGAAGATATATTTGTATTGATATTTTGGGGTGATCTATTAAGTTCATAAAATTGAATGTCCAAATATCTCCCCAGATTTGGGAAATATGCAGCCATTATTTTTTAAAAATAAGCTTTCTGTCCCCTTCCCGCTCTTCTTCTCGGGCTCCAAAAATTTACAAATTATTTCTTTTTATGATATCCCATTGTTCACATAGACTTCCTATTCTCTTATTTTCTTCTACATTCTCCTCTGACTGAATAATTTCAAAGGTCCTTTCTGCCCTAGCTGGTGTGGCTCAGTGGATTGAGCGCCAGTTTGAGTCCCAGTGTAGGGCACATGCCTGCGTTGCAGGCCAGGTCCTCAGTAGGGGGTATCTGAGATGCAACCGCATAATGATGTTTCTCTCCCTCTCCTCTTTCCATTCCTTTCTCTAAAAATAAATAAATAAACACACCTTTTGGGGGGAAAAAAGGTACTTTCTTCTACTCACAGATTCTTTTTTCTGATTGATCAGTTCTGATGCTGAATTTCTCTATTGCATTTTTATTTTTTTAAATTTTTAAAAAAGATTTTATTTACTTTTAGAGAAGAAGAGAGGGAGAGAAGCATCAATGTGTGGTTGCCTCTCATGCACCCCCTACTGGGGACCTGGCCTGCAATCCAGACATGTTCTCTGACGGGATTGAATCAGCAACCCTTTGGTTTTCAGGTCAGCACTCAATCCACTGAGCCACAGCAGCCAGGGCGCTACTGCATTTTTATTTTCATTCATTATAGTTCTTAGTTGCAGAGTTTCTGTCTGATTATGTTGGTTGTTATAATCCTTTTGTAATGTATACAATGTGATGTATACCTTAAACATATGCTATTTTTATTTGTCAACCATACCTCAATAAAGCTCGAAAAAACTGAAATAAACCCAGTATTAGTTGTTATTATTATCGTTCTAAGCAAATGGGGGGTGTGTGTGTGTTTGTGCATGTGTGTGTGTGTGTGCACCTGAGAAGCAGGGAGGTGTGATGTAAGGCAGAATGGAAGTGCTCTCTTCCTGTATTCCGTTAGGTGAGGAGAAATGCACACATGGGCCATTGTATTTCTTCCTTCTATTCCTTCAGCCTTCAGTACCCCTAGAAGTCCTTCCCAGATTCTCTCTATAAGCCAGTTGTTAATGACATATATACAGTGAATGCTCAGTGTCTTCCTTTTGCCCATCTCCCAAGCTATTTTAGGGAGAAGTTGAGAAAGGCTGTGCTTATGACAGCAGCCAGTGCCATTTAGTTAGAAACTAATAAATTAGGGAGTTATTGATGGATATATAGAAGGATTTAACATAGGATTCTTTAAGTAGTGAGAGTTCCTGGAGCTTTAAAAAATAGAGTTGGGGTTCTTACGGTGTTTCAGAAGGATTATGGTCAGGAAGGAGAGGCCACACTTATGCCATTGTTTCATAATTTATCTGGACCCAAAGAACAGGACTTTGATGAAGCCGCATTACTACACAGAGCAGAAGAAGATGGAGGACACAGCCGAGTTAGTTTTGTTATTGGCCTATTTGTTTCCTAATGGGACAACGGTGGCTGGTGACATATTCTGTTTGGGCAGGACATGCTACCTTCAGACATTTGACCCAGCTGGACAATTTATTAGTTGTGTAGACATGAACCATTCTCTCATCTTTCTGAGCCCCGGTTACCTAATCTGTTAAATGGCAATACTAGTAACCGCAGCAGAGTGTTACTTTGACTATAATACGTGAGATGTTAGAAAAGTCGAAAGACACAGTGCTGCCCAGCACACATGTAAGGTGCCGTTACTGAAGAGACTATGCCTCACGGTTAGGGAGCTCCAGTCTTTCTGAAGGCCTTGACGTGTGCTGAAAGTTTGTGGTAAAATGCTTAGAACATTAAGGACGAGCAGCTGAGAGACGCCTGTTATAGGAATCAGGAAAGAGCTGCGTTAGCTATGCCCTCAGTGCATGGGGTAACTCTGCGCAGTAAGTTTCCTCTTTGGCCGTTTTCCCACCTTTAAAGTGAATGAGTTAGACATGATGATCTTGAAGGCCCTTCCATGTCTAACATTCTGCGATCGGGTGATATTTCAAAGTGTGTGTGTGAAGTGGTCCAGGTCCATTTGATTAAAGTCTCCGTGGAACTCACCATGAGGGATGAAGTCAGCATAGACCACAGGAAGTCTGTGGTGGGGACACAGGGGTCATTTGCTTGAGAATGCAGAGGTAAGCCTCTAGGGGCCAGGACAAGAAGAAGTCCCGGCTTTTTAATTGGATTAATTAGAGATAGGTTCCTTAACCTCTGAAAGGAGCAACTGGGAGGATGACTTTTGCTCTTCTTGGAAACTCCCCAGATGGGAGATGCTCAGGGAATTCAATTATCTCTGTTTTCCACCTCATTCACCTTAGGTGCTTCCAGCTTCTCAGTCCAGCCAATATTTTCTTCAATCCTCATTGTAGTGGATTTTAGGGTAGACTATTCTATTTCCCTGTAACTGTCTTAGTGAGAAAGTGATTAAATTGTGGAGTTGGCAGACAGAGGTGGTAGTGTGGATGGCTGCTGATAAGTCGCGACACCATCAAAGTCCGAGAGGAGAACATTGGCAGGAAACTCTCAGATATCCCACACAGCAATTTTTTTTTTTACTGATATGTCTCCTAAAGCAAGGGACATAAAGGAAAGAATAAACAAGTGGGACCTCATAAAAATAAGAAGCTCTGCACGGCTAAAGAAAACATCAGCAAAATGAAAAGGGAGCCAACTGTATGGGAAAATATATTCGCTAATGATACATCAGATAGAGGTTTGATCTCCAAAATATATAAAGAACTCACACGACTCCACTCCAAGAAGACAAAGGATCCAATCCAAAAATGGGCAAAGGACCTGGGCAGATGCTTTTCCAAGGAAGAGATACAGAGGGCCCAGAGACATTTGAAAGGATGCTCGGCATCACTAGCCATCAGAGAAATGCAGATCAAAACCACGATGAGATACCACTTCACACTGGTCAGAATGGCCATCATAAACAGATCCACAAACAACAGGTGATGGTGAGGCTGTGGAGAAAAGGGAACCCTAGTACACTGTTGGTGGGAATGCAGACTGGTGCAGCCACTGTGGAAAGCAGTATGGAATTTCCTCAAAAAGCTGAAATGGAACTGCCTTTTGGTCTAGTGATTCCCCTACTGGGACTATACCCTAAGAATCCCAAAACGCCAATTCGAAAGAACCTATGCACCCCAATGTTCATAGCAGCACAATTTACAATAGCCAAGTGCTGGAAGTAGCCTAAATGCCCATCAGTAGATGATTGGATCAAAAAATTATGGTACATTTACACAATGGAATATTATGCAGCAGAAAGAAAAAAAGAACTACTATCCTTCCTGACAGCATGGATAGGACTAGAGAGCATTATGCTAAGCGAAATAAGCCAGGGGACGAAAGACAAATACCATATGATCTCACCTATAAGCAGAACCTAACCAACAAAACAAAGATGCAAGGAAAATAAGACTGGCAACACTGAAGAAAAAAAAAAAAAGAAAGAAACCAACAGAGACAAGAGAGAAGGAGGGTGGGGTGAGCGGGGGGAAAGGAAGGGAAGGGGCAAGTCAAAGAACATATAGCAAGGACTCATGGACAAAGCCAAAGTGGGGAAAGACTGAGGGAGGGAGAGTGGGGAGGGGGGCAGGGGAAAGTGGTGGGAGGAAGGCGGAAACAAATGTATTTGAAAAAATAAATTAATTAATTAAAAAATAAATATATTTCAAAAGGAAAAAAACCCCAAAAGGAATCTAGTGATACCCCCGTGTGGGGAACAGATTCCGAGTCAGTTCTTTTGCTGAGGCTTTACCGTCAATGAGCAGACCCTGAGGCAGGGTCTCTCACATGCATTGCCACCTTTGGTTCATGTTCCTCTGGCTTCCAAATACTCCCATACATGGGGAGCCTTTCTTAGGTTTGCTCACTTGTTCAGCTGATGGGGCAGACTGTGGATAACTCTCTCCTGCCTCCTTTAATACTAGGGTGAGAAGGTAACTCTTGTTTTCTTTTTCTTTTTGGTTCATGTTGTTCAATTACAGCTGTCCCGATTCCTCCCGCCCCGTCCCTCCTTGTTCCATTTCGGTGCCCTGCCCACCCCCTGCTCCCACAATCAATTCCCACCTTGCTGTCCATGTCCATGGGTCCTTTAAACATGTTCCTTGACTAGACCCTTGCCCTTCCTTCCCCTGTTATCCCCCTCCCCCCTCCCCTCTGGTCACTGTCAGTTTGTTCCTTATTTTCATGTCTCTGGTTCTAATTTTGCTTGTTTGTTTGTTTTGCTGATTGGGTTCCACTTAGAGGTGAGATCATATGGTATTTGTCTTTCTCACCACCTGGCTTATGTCACTTAGCATAATGCTCTCCAGTTCCATCCATGCTGTCGTCACTCTTTAGCTTGGCTTAGAGCTGATGTTACAGTCATTTTTACCAGAGCCACTTGGAACATGTGCCATGTGAAGTCGTTTGCAAAGCTAGTTTTCAATCAGCTGCTGAATGCTGCATTTTCAGAAATATCCTTTTGAAAAATTTAAGGGGACTGGCTAAGACATTCTCACATCCGACCTTCCCTGGTAGAAATGAAGGTGTTAGCCTCATTTGAGCCTGAACGGAGATTTGGCTATACAGAAACCTAAATTTTGCTGTGGATCAACCTTGAACCAAGAAGTCCAAGTTTTAGATCAGTGAAAGCTAACAGACAAGGGGGGACCCAAAAAACCCTGGAATTTGTTTATAAAAAATTGTGTATTTATTCTTACATGTTTAAACTTCAGTCACCTTCAAAGTACTCTCCATTTGACGTAATACACCTATCAAGACTTCCCACTGCTCAAAATAGTTTTTGAACTTGATGCCATTTAGTGCTGCTGTTTTTTCCTTTCTCCTCTTCCACAGTGGCAAAATGTTTCTCTTTGAGGACTTTTTTCAACTGGGGAAACAAAAAAAAGTTGCTGGGGGGAAGATTGGGTGAATAGAGAGTGGGATGTGGGGGTCATGCTGCTTTTGGTCAAAAACTGCAGAACACAGTGCAGTGTGGGCCGGTGCACTCATAAATCACCCATCATAAAATGAATGGCAAATGCATTGAAAGAGTCTTCAAAAAAAAAAAAAAATTCACTGAAGCCAAATGCAGTCTCTCACAGCAACACCAGCTTGTACACTGATCCATATGGGTTCTTAGAACACTCACCTAGTGGGGGAAGCCTGTACTACAGGGGGCAGCCCTCCAGAAGAAAATTACATTTTGGGGGGCCTCCCCAGTGCTCTTCGTATTTCTTTGATTACTTTATCTTTAGACGTTGTTAATGAAGCAAATCTTTCTTTTCCTGGGACGACTTGTGCAAGTGAATCAGTTTTCTGACTACTAAATATCCAGAAGAGAAAGTTACAAATCAAGGCAACAAAACAATGTTCAAGGTAGTTTCAGTTGCTGAAGCTCTATAGGGGCATGCTTTGGAATTATTTTAAAAAAGAAGAGCTATTTTTATACTAGAGGCCTCCCACAAATACTTTATTTTCTTTATACTTCTACTTATATATAAACGTGAAATCCTTATATTTATAGGCCCCTCGCAGTGATACCTTGGTTTTGAAATAGATACTGTAGCAGAAGGAGGATTCAGGGATCCTCCCTAATAGCAACACTAAAACCCTAATACTTATTAACATCTACTGAGTAATGTGTGCTCCCCTCTCCAGCCCCCCCCCCCCCCGGCTATGAAAGGTGTGCCAGTGGATATGAGACTCTTCTAAAGCCTTCAAAAGGTTACATGCTCTTTGGCTGAAGAGCCCTGGCAAACGCACATGAAACAACTGGAGGATAATTTAATTCTTGGTGACAGAGTGCTGGAGCTCAGCCCTTGTCACCAAAGCGTATCTTGTAAAGGCTTCTTCATTGGCAGCCCGGTTTGGCCAACTCCTACAATACCCCCTCCACTCCGGGGCCTGTAAGCTCCGCGCAGGCGGAAAACTGAAGTTGGCTCGCATTATGGTTCGTTTTCTCATTGGGAATTTTTTTTTAAGATCTTAACTTTACAGCTTTGCTTCGCTTTTTATGAGAAACACATATATCCTTCCTCAACCTGCTCTTCCTCCATTAGGAAATCCAGCTCTGGGTGGAGCACCAGGGGGCGGAGTCGGTGGATAAGAGCAGGGAAGCAGCGATTGGACGGGAAAGCACAGACCTAGTTCAGGCTCCACCCCAACTACCGTATTTTGCATGTGTCATGTGCACCCATGTTTTGGGCCCAAACTTTCAGGAAAAAAAAAACTTTCGTTTTAATTTTTTAATTCAACTTTTTATTCCAGGGCATTGTTTTGCATATGGATATCATTATTGCTTTCTAGAATTACACTTTTAATACATAAGCATAAATAAAAGAATTAATAACATTTTTATAGATGTAGGATTAGTACTAGTCATGTATAATGCGCATCCTTATTTTTCCTTCAAAAATTTGGGCAAAAAAGTGACCACGATACAGGGCAAAATACGATAGCTGTGTGATTCTGGATACAGGTTCCACTTCTGTTAGGGGAGCTTCCTTTCCAACCTAACAGTTTACAATTTTTTGGTCATGGAGACTAGCAAGGACAGGCCCTGCACAGACTCCTCTGGAGACAGGATACCTTTGGAGAAAAAGCAAGAGAAAAAGAATGCTGGAAAAGGCCAGTTAGACCAATCTCGTTTTTCAGAAATCCACAGGGCATGGCATTCTATGATGGGAAAGATATCATGAGGAACCGTAGGTAGGCACCAAATGTATTGCAGAGACTTGAAAAATTTTCACAGAAGTTGTATATTGGGGACAGTCTTCCTTAAGCTTCTATTACACGTCACCCTATTTAGGTTTTCTGAAATCACATACCCCAGAAATAGGCATCAGATCGCATGCTTGTCTTTCAGAGTCTTTTCCTGCCAATGACAAAGTATGAATTAAAGTTGTGCTACAAGCAAGCCACTGCCACTGTCAACGGCTTTGGGGTCTGAGAGCCTCCTCATGAAACTATCTCTAAAGTGTTTCCCATTTCTACTCAGTTTCAATAAATGTCAGTTTCCTTTCCTTTCTCCCATTCCACAGACTTTAACATTTTAACTTTTTAGAGAAGAGTTGATGATTACATTGTATATACATCTTACTCTGCTAACCCTTGACAACTTTGGAAGGAAAAAAACCTTAATTTAACATTTTTATCTGAAAACTAAAGAGGTCCTTGCAAAACCCCTGAGAGTCACTTCCTCACTGACACCCTACATCAGGAGCAATTATAGATGCAGAGAGCATTTATTTTTTTAAGCTAACTTCCACAGAGATGATTTGCCTAGTAACAGAGCCATTTTTGCCATGAGGGTGAAACATGCCCACCTGAGTCCTGCTCTCTGTGTAAAAACATCTTGAGTGGAAAGAGTGGACTTGGCGAAAATCAGCTGGGCACACAGGGAAGGCTGATGGGGAAGTAAGGGAAAGGCACAAGGAGAGGATGATAGTTCTGGGCTCAGAGAGGCAGAGTCTCTTGCCTAAGGCCACACAGCTCATATCTGAACGGAGGCCTGTGTTTTCCAACACAGAGAGAGGTAATGCTTTCATTACCTCTCACTCCAGAAGCTGCCTTGCACTGGTTGCAGAATAAGGGTGTGGTATCTGTCTTGCCTTAGATATTAACATGGAATTGATTTTCTATAGCAAGTGCTAGAGTTTCTCACCCTCAATTATTCTGCATCTTTTGAAACTAACCAGGCTCCCTAAGAGGCAGAAGAAAGAAACTGAAACCCGCAGGGGAGGGGGAAAGACAAACTTGCCACTGTCCTTGGAGATGGGTATGGAGAAGGGGAAACAGGAGTCATTTGGGTTTGTTTGTTTAATTGTGATAAGATACACATGACATTTACCACCTCAACCATTTTTACACGTTACAGGTCAGCGGTATTAAAGTATAATCACGCTGTTATGCAGCCGACACCAGCACCCATCTCAAGAACTTGCATTGCCCCGAACTGAAACTGTGCTCCCGCGAAACACTAACTCCACGCTCTCCCTCCCCAGCGCCCCTCTCCCTCCCCAGCGCCCGGCAACTACGCTCTACTTTCTCTCAATAAATTTGAGTGCGCTACGGACATCGTGTACATGGACTCAGACAGTGTTTTTATTTTTGTGTCTGGTTCAGCAAGTCACTTAGCATTTCGGTCCTGCTGTATTACATAGCTCACTGTTCCAAAGGCTCGTTGTAAGATGCTCAGATAGGAACCCTAGGAAGCTGCAAGCCCACGCGGAGGTGTCATCGGAAGCAGGAGCTCCCCACTGAGTCCCCCTCACTCTGCCCTGGCGGGGGCTCAGGCAGAGTAAAGGCACAATCAATTGTACTCCAATACTCTTACCAGCTATTCTCTTATACAATCATTGTCTGTTTTAAAACTTGTGAGCTTGCGCAATCTCAAAATAACACTGTGGAAAAGACATTTTTATTTCTGGTTTTTTTAAAATGAAAATTCTAGGCTTGGAGGAGTTTCTGTGCTTGTTCAATGTCACACAGCTACTGAGCATCAGTGCTACGATTGAACCCAGGTCTCCTGACCCCGAGGAGTTGCCGGGGGTGTGGTGTTTGGGATTCGTTTGCTAGAGCGTCTAGGTGGGGTTTTTGCTTCAGGAGGCAGTCGTGACCCCCCACTTCAGGTCCGCCACTCTGGTGCGGACTTGCTCTGAAGCTCAGAGGTAAGCATGCGTCACATCCCCATGGAATAATAGTAGACGGTTATAAAAACGGAAACTTAAATGGCTTTTGAATTACTTCTCAGCTGTTGATTATTTCCCAGGACAACCGAGGCAGCCTGCCACTGACTCACATTTCTTCTTCTTTATCTCCACCTCCAAGAACAGTGGCTGAAGCGTGGTGACTGTCCTTCCCTTTTTTCAGCTTCTTCCTTATACCTGCTAGAGAGCCAGGTTAGTCTCACGGGTTGCAGAATAATCAAGGTTGAGAAACTCTGGCAATCACAATAAAAAAAGTTGGTTCCTCAGATTATGGTGTGAGGCAAGATGAAACTCTTACTATGCAACCAAGATAAGGCACAGTTCAGGAGCAGAAGATGAAGCAGGAACGTCTACATTTTGAAAGATACAGACCTCAGGTTCAGATATGAGCTCTGTGGCTTTGAGGTAGTGACTGAATAACTTTCTGAGTCTCAGTTTTCTTAGGTATAAAATAGCCACATATTTTTCTTTAATCTCCATAGAGGAGATATTTATTGATTTGAAAGAGAAAGGTGGGAGGAGAGAGAGAAATATTGGGCCAGTTGCATATTGGCCCAATATTTCTCTCTCTCCCACATATGTCCTGACTGAGGCTCGAACTGCAACTATTTAAACTCAAATAGAGTTTAGAAACTTTACTAACTTGACTCACTGAGGATTTGCCTAGGGGACTCTAGGCAGGCCAAGCGGACCTAGAAGGAGTTAGTCCTCAGAATAGAAGGCATTTTGACTCTTGACAGAGACTCACATGAGCTCATGCTAGCTTTCTAAGGCTTTCGAGATTTTAAGCGATTTGAAAGGACTGGACAATGATATTTACTTTGTAGGCACAAGTTTTATTTTTCCATGTAATGTGAACATTTTGATGTCTAATACTGTCTTCTTTCACACCTGTCTGTTCTTTTTCTCCTGTTTTTTTTCTCCCTATGCCTCTGGTTGTTTGGCCCATTGGTTTTCTCTGTGTTTGGCCTCTTGGCATCTTGTATTTCTCAGCCGTTCTGGCAAAACACCTGATAACCGGTAACTCGCTCTCTCATGCCAGCGTAGTGACTTCCCGCTCTCCATCCACAAGCACCCTACTCGTTTCCATCCTTCATTCTGGAGCTACATGTTGATCCAAGTGTGGGTTTCACTGCTTGCCCTATGTTATTTTAATCATCATTTTTTGAGTCCTACTTCATGTAGCTGCCATCACATGCTGTAAGAATGTACCCTCAGACCCTAACCCCAACACTAACCCTCACTCTCAGGAGATGATTCTCTCCCCCTCATTTCCAGATTGATCACCGAAAAGCACTTCTCTGATTTTACCACTCCCCTCCTCAAAAAGAACTTACATGACTCCCCGTTGCCTTCTAAATCTACCATGAACTCCTACTTGACATACAACACCCTCAAGCCATGGCCCTCTCTTTATGTTCTATTTTTATTTTCAATGACACTCTGGTAGAGCACAGTGCTTCCTGCATATCCCTTTGTGTCTTCCCCCTAAAGTATTTCCCCAATCTCTGTGTGTTAACATCCTATCTACTTTCTAAGGCCCATCTGAAATTCTGTATGTTAAGAAGCTTCTGTGATTATCTTGTTTGGGTATGTCTTTTTCCTTTTTTTGAACTCCAACAGCACTCTACCTATATTGTAGTGTTTATTTTTCCCCACATTAGACTGTCAATATTTTGAGATTATGGCTGGAACCAGACTTATATTTGTATCCTGATATAAGTGACATATAGTAAAACTCACTAAATATTGGGTCAATTAAATTTCTAGAAGTCATTGCTTCAGATGTAAAACGTTGTTATAGCTCTATTTTCACTGCAAGTATTAGGTAATATACCAATGTTTCACCACTTAATACAAACCAGTAATCATTCTTGATATTGTTTCTGAGAATAATATCTATAAATAAATAAGGAACATACATGTGTGTGTTTGTTTTACTATTAACTAAGAGATTTCATATATTTTATTTCATTTGACCCTCAGTCTGGTGAGGGGGATAGGAGGACCCTGTTTTACAGACTAAGAGACCGAATCTTTGGCAGGTCAGTGTCTTGATAAGGGTCACATAGTAACTTACAGAACCTAAGGTCTGCCCGATGTCTAAGCCCCTGCTTTCTCTGTACGTTCCTCTGCTTGTCCTTAAAGATTCCCCAGAACATAAATACATCAAAGTCTCTGAATTCTAAATCTGAGGCCTGATAATCTCCCTATTGTTGGTATTTCCCCCTGGATCACTTCAAAGTGAATAAAAAGTTTAAGAAATATATAGCATCAACTGCCTCATGGGTGTTCGCAGGTGTTCTGATATGCCAGCCCTGGAACTGGAGGACAGGAAAGCCGGAAGATCTGCTCCTCCTGTGGGCCCAGGCTCCTCTTATGCAGGCAAACCTGGGCATTACCTGCAAGAGGTGCCTAATGCATGGAACCAAAACTCAATGTGTTGGCCAAGAGGAGTTTCTTATTTTTTTTTCTAGTGACATAATATTGAAAATGGCAGCATTCTTGAGAATACCATTCAGACCAGAAAATGAGAAGTAGGAGGCAAAAGATTAACATGAATGAAGCGTCCACCAGTGATTTTCCTAAAATTAAATCTCAGGATAGCGCTACTGTATAGGTGGGAATATGCTCACTTTGCAGCTGACGAAACTGCCCATCAAAGACTGTTCCAAAGTCCTTGTTGTGTTTTCTATACCAGTGGTTTGTGATCTATGATTTGGACTTCAGAATTCTCCAAGTATCTCAGGGATTGGGGCAGGAAGAGCAGGAGAGGATAGGAGGCAGCCAGTCAGACACCTGTGGGAATTCCATCAAAACAATTGATTATCTCTTTTTGAAAATCTTCTTTATATAGATTTACATTGATAAGAGGTTTTCAAATCCTAAAAAAACATGTTAAAAAACCCCTATAATATTCTATGCTCACACTTCTTTCTTGAT
The DNA here is from genome assembly GCF_021234165.1 of Pteronotus mesoamericanus. Taxonomy (NCBI): domain Eukaryota; kingdom Metazoa; phylum Chordata; class Mammalia; order Chiroptera; family Mormoopidae; genus Pteronotus; species Pteronotus mesoamericanus. The sequence continues at coordinate 355,795 of NW_026555299.1, read as the reverse complement.
TGGTTACATACAGGTGTGGCTTGCTATGAAGTGTCAGGCTTCAGGAAATGACTTCCATTCTCAGAAGGGGAAGCAGAGCCTAGCCCTCTTCTAAAGTTCAAGTCCAGAGTGTCAGGCCAAGGACTTCTTTAACGAGAGTAAAGACATGCTTCAAAAAAATTGGCCTGTCCAATTAGGGTGAACTCCCTTGAACAAGAAATGGTGACTCAGCCACCTCTGAAATTGCCTTACCTTTTGGATGCGGCTGCTATAGCATCTTTCTATTACGATTACAGAATGTGCCGAGAGACTTGTAACATTCAATCTTCTTCATAATTAAAAAAAATGTGTGGCTTGTGTAGCGTTAGAAGTTCTGTGCTTTGGTCATTCATGTGCATGGTGAATGTCAAGAGAATTGGGTGATAGTTGTATTATTCCTAAATTATTCTGAGAATCCTAGGTGTTGAGGCTTGTTTCTCCTAGTCTGAGAAGCCATGTCCAGAGACTTCTTCGTGGATCCCTCGCTTCTTATCGTTGCTCTGCATCCCTACACAGTGGCGTTTCTGGGAAGCAGAGACACCAGATAGAGGTATGGCTTCTCTTGGAGAAGCGTGAGAAGCCAGGTGTTGCAGTGGAATGAAAAATATAAGTGGTTATCATGGTGTATCTTCTGGAAATGGTGGCTTTCTTGTGGATGAAAGCCTACCCTGGTGAATTGTACAGCGTTAGACCAGGCACAGCCATAGCTGTCGTAGGCAGGGCATTTTTGTCATATGGGCACTGGGGGCATTTTGATGACCCCTATTTTACAGGGGTGCAGCTAATACTCAGATAATTTTGTCTAAAATCATAGAGTCAGTAGGTAGAGTGGGGATTTGATCTCACAGTTAACTCTGGAGGTCAGGTTCTTTTTCTCCTCCAACACGCACACCGTCAGGGAATCTAATTCACATCTTCCTTTAGTGTAGACAACTCCAAAATTCTTTAGTGTGCCTGAAAGTCACTGATATTCCATCTTTTATTGAATATAAAATCTAATTAAGAGGTGTCCCCTGAGTCGCAGCCACAAAATGGGTAACATGGGCACTGGAAGTGTGTAAATCTCCACCGCCCCATCCTGGCATTGCGGAGCTGGGCAGAAGGAGAGGGCAAGAATGGCCCCCAGCGGCCTCGGTACCTGGAGAGGCTCCCAGGAGGCCCTGTCTCCGCCCTCCCGCAGATGCTTGGATGTTAGCAAATGAATCTCATAAAGTCAAGTCTGTGCTCCGTAACTCCGCGCCTGCGCCGGGCCCTGGGAGGGCGAGTCTGCCTGCGAGCTCTGGAAGAGCTGCTTCTCAGTTTGCTCAGCCCCTTGGGTTTCGTGGACGGGAGATCGTTTGGTTTTCAAAGTAGATGCTTTGCGGGCTCGTCTCTCAGGTGCAGGTCTTCAGTGTTGGGGTGCCCCGTATGGGGTGCAAGCCCTCTCCTCCTCGGAGAAGCTCTGGGTTCGTGAGCTCCCTACCAATTGTGTGGGTCCCCGCACTGAAGTGGAGTGCATGTCATGATTGTGCCTCTTTCCTGTACGCTTCCACGTGACCACCTTCTCGCTTGCCTGATGTGAAAAAGCTGCGTGGTTAGTTTTCAGGTCTTACTAGAAGAAGTTGCTCCATGTGGAGCTGTAGATCCAGTGTGTCCCCGAGTGGGGCGAGCTCAGGACGGCTCTCTGCCCGCTATCGTGGATCACCTCTGATTTTTAGTGTTGAAATGGCCTTGCATTGCTGGGATAAACCTCCTCGGCTGGGATATATTATCCTTTGTACACATTGCTGCATTTGATTTAAATGTGTTTTATTAAGGATTTATGCATCTATGTTCATGAATAGTGTTTGTAGTTTTTTATTTTTTTTGGTTAGGGTTTGGTGGCAGTTGTGCTGGTCTTATAAATAAGTTGAGAAGTTTTGTCTTTTTGTCTTCTTGTTGATGTTATTTCTTCTTTAAGTGTTTGATGAAACCAATGAATCATCTGTCTTGAGGACTTTGGTGTGTGTAATGTTTGTAAACTCTAAATTCAACTTATTTAACATGTAGGGCTATTCAGGTTTTCTGTTTCATTTTGGGTCAGTTATGTGAGTTGTATTTTTTTCTAGGAATTTATACTTTTCACCTACGTTGTAAAATTTGATAATTTTAGATCAATAACTAATGTCGATATAAAAATTTAAGGTTGTATCATAAAACTTTGGCTTTAGCCCGAAGTTTTTCTCTGTTTTTGTTTTCCATGGGATTGATTAACTTCTGTTATTTTTCTTATATCCTTCCTTCTTCTTTGTATTTAAATTTGCTCTTCTTTCTATCTCTTAAGGTAAAAAATTAGTTCATAGGGTTTAGAACTTTCTTGATTTCCAATATAAGAATTTAAAACTGTAAAATTTTAAGCGATGCTGTTTAAGCATCGCTTAAAATTTTCTGTGTAATTTTCTTATTATTCAGTTAAAATGTATTCTGATTTTTAAAAATGATTTTTTTCTTTTACCAATGCATTACTTGTGAGTGTGTTGTTTATATTCCAAATATTTGGGTGTTTTCCTAGATATCTTATTGTTATTGATTTCTAATTTAATTCCATTATGACTGATGTCATTCCTTTTATGTTTATTGAAACTTGTTTCATAGCCCCTCATAAGGTCTCTCTTGGTCAATGTGCTATGTAGGCTTGAAAGAATGTTCTTTAGTTTTAAAGTGTAGTGCTTTATAAGCATCCCTTAGGTTAAGGTGGTTCATATGTTGTTCAGTTCTCTTTATACTGATGTAAAAAAATCTAATCATACCTTCACTTGCGAGGGGTGGTAGAGGTGTTAATATTTCCACTATTATTATGGAATTGTGTGTTAATTTCTTTAAACCTGAGAAGGAAAAAATACAGATGAGAAAATGGTATGCCAAGATGTGAAGCCTGTTGTCAAAGGTTATGTATCTTCCAGGTGGCAGCCAGCCTTTGTACGAGCCAACCTGACTTCTTTGTCTGTGTTTTTAAGCACCATAGTATATCGCCTCTGGTGTGATCAACCCTCCTCACAGGTGGAAACACTTTTCAAAGCACTATGTTAACATAGTGTAGTAGTTAAAGTGCTAGTTGAGTTAAAACCTGTCTCTGCTACTTAAAAAAATAACAGCATATTTGACACCAGCCTATTTCCCCAAATAGATGGCATAAAACTCTGCCCTTTATATAGTAGCTGCTTAGTAACTATTGTTGAATGAATAAATTTGGGATGATTCAGTATAGAAATGCAAAGCCAGGATAAACACAATAGCTTCTTTGTCCTCTGAAGTTTGTCTGAGCCACTATGTTAATGTGAGAAAGGGTATGGCTGTCTCTGTGGCCCCCTCCTTTAATGGGATGTGATGCCCTTGGGGTCTAATTAGCAACCCTCAAGGAACTTTTGCCAACCATGAATGTTCTCTCTCTTCCAAGGCAGATATTTTCACGTTTGGCAATGGCTTTGGTTGGGGTGATTCCACACGAGCTGCCCCAAACCCTCTGTGCTTAAAAGCTTAGCTTACTGCAGCCCTTCTGTTCTCTGGCCAGACTCCCTGAATTCCTCTGCTCAGCTGTGGAGGCTGGAGCTCGCTGAGGTGAGTGCCCTTACAGTTTTGGTCTTCTGAGAACTCTCTGGCTAGAATAAACCTGTTCTAGTTAAGGACCCTTATAGAAAACAGATGTCCTTGCTTGCTTGATTTCTTTCTGTTTTGTGCTCAGTGCCCAGATGAAGGTCTTGCTGGACAGTATCTGAATATTCTCAGGTGCCTGCCATCAAATGCATTAAGCGGGAGTTGACACATTAAGTTTACAGCTGTGAGGATGTGAAACAGAGTTTATTCTTATATTATTATTTATTAATTACTGTATTATTTTCCATATGAACAATGGTAAATCTACATTTGCCCACCCCGCATGTTAATTTTTTTTTCAGATTCCCATGGCAACACGACAGTCCTTCTCCTTCAGTCACTTTCTTGCTCACAATGTAGCTGCTGAGAACGTGTCCTTTTGGGTGATCAGATGCTCACACTTCCTTAGTCAGGAGTGTTGTTCAGTGACTAAGGAGCTGTCTATGAATACGGATACACTGTGTTGCATTTCTTGTCCTAACCCTTGCTGGTGTGAGAAGTTGGCCAAGTCAACTCATTTTGTTCTAATCCTTATTTTTTCTCAACTGAAAAATAGGAACGATCGTGCTAGCTTCTTCAAAGTGATGTTCAGTGGATTAAGTGAGATGATGCTTTTAAAGTGCTCTGTGCAGGGTCTGGCATACAGCACTGCTCAATAAAGGTGAGCAGACATTGTCCTGTGGTTCCTCTTCCTTTTACCTGTGGTGCTGGTCAAGCTCAGAGAGTGTTTTCACATATTTCATTACTTAGAGGCTTGCATAGGAAGGCCCAGATCAGGGCTGGAGGCTGCTGAGTTCCCAGCCTTTCCCCTGGGCGGTCCTGTTGTGTGAGCCTTGACACTGCATTAATTTTTTGGAAATTAGAGCAATTCCAGAGTGTATTCCACTAATAGACAGTCATCGTAGCCTTTCCGTAAAGCCCAGGTCCACCTGGCAAGGCGTTGTTGCGTATGAATGAACCCCCTGATACGGGAAGCTTGAAAGACTCTTGAAAGACTTATGTTTTAATCTTTTAAGGTAGAAATGTTCCCAAGTTGCATTGCAAATTTCCTTTTACTGTCAGCACAGACAATGTATCTGAAAACTGGTGAAGGAACAACTTCAGGGTAAGAGATGACAAAGGTAACGTGAACCTCAGTCCCCCCCAGTCCGCAGCAGAGTGGTGAGAGGGATTAGTAATGATATAAAACTACATATCTGCTTTCTTATTATTTAAAAATTCATCAAGTATTATCATTATCAGTGAAATTATTTTTTTTGTATTTCTACTTTTCCAGCCTAGAATCACAGCACTTAGTCCAACTGTCATTTTGTATAGATGGGGAAATAGAGCGCCACACAGAGAGAAGGTGTTGTTTGAGGTCACTTAGTTACCGTGACAAAGTTGGGGCTAAAATCGAAATCTTTGGGTTTCCAGGCCAATGCCCTTTTTGGGGTGCCCTGCTGCCTGTTTAGGCATTTTCAAGTCCAAATCTCTCTGACGTTTTTCAGTTATAGGAGACGAGAAAATGTAGGGGTATGTAGCAAACAAACATTGCAAGGGGAGGAGGTAGGAATAGACTATTGCAACAGGGAAAAGGGACTAGCAAAGTAATGGAGCCCAAGGAGGGAGAACTGGAGACTCCAATCTGCTGCAATTAGGTCAGAAGCACACAGGCGATAACCTGGGCTTGCAACTGTTATCTGAAGTGTGTGTGTGTAAAGGGAAGGAGCAGGCGTCCCCTGATAATAGAGGAACACGGCCAAGATCCTGCCTACAGGCAAGATTGGAAGCAGGGGGAGTGGATGGTACAGCAGTTGAAGATGTATTGCATAACAAAGGCAAGTTAATAGCTGTGCCTTCCTGAAAGGAAGTTTTTGGAAGCTGCAGAATTGTGTGCTGTCTGTGAGAAGGTGTAGGGACTTGTGATATAGCCAGGGGGACAGACGCCACCCCAGATGCCTGTGTATCACTGGGAACTTTTGCCTTGACTAAAAATGGCAGCCGAAAGTGGGTCAAAGACACTGGGAAACTCACAATGCACCATAGGAAAGGCCGGCTATGAGATTATGTAGGACGCTTCAAACCAAGCATTTACATTAGGGCAAGCAAGGTAAAGGTCAGAGAAAAAGCCGCAAGGCCGGGAGGTCTGCCTGGCGAGGACAGCAGCAGAGCTGCTGGTGCCGGGACATCTGCCTGGCCACCCACATTGTGAGAAATGCTTGAAGCTGAACTGTGACCAGAGATGCTAAGCTGCAGACTTGTGCTTTTCTCAAAGGCAGTACCTTTCTGTGGCAGGTGCTCAGACAGGCCTGATTTGGCAGAGGGAGGCAGGACTATGTGTGTTTGGGTATTTTTAAAGGGAGGGGGACTTAATGACAGACTTCTGCCATTATTCTAAACCTGTATAACCTTTAAATAAACAAACGCCCTTTTTTTTTCAATGTACTCTTGCCTTGGGAGTCACACTTCCTGGAGGTGGGCCATCGGACCCCAAGGTTGTTCCAGAACATCATTGGCGGGGTTCTGTAACATGTGTGTGTATGTCTTATAGGACTGACCCCTTAACTTGTGGGACCTGAGGGTATCTCCAGGTATTGTCTGAAATTGAGTTGAATTGTGGAACTTGCATCTGGTGTCTGAGAATTGCTTGTAGGTATGGGGGGAACCCCTCTCTGCAATTGAAATTGGATGTTAGAATCATTATTAGACCTGAGTATGATTTTCTGACTTCTTGGTTTTGGGATATTTTCTTATATCACTTAATTTGTGTCCTTGCAGAGCTAACAACTTTGTCAGCGCTCAGGGCAGAGAGTCCATGGGTACCAAGAACAACGTGACTGAGTTTGTGTTGTTCGGCCTTTTCCAGAGCAGAGAATTACAGCATGTGTGCTTCGTGGTCTTTTCCCTCTTCCACATACTCACTATCCTGGGGAATCTTATGGTCATCGTCACCATTGGTGCCAGCAACACCCTGCATGCTCCTATGTACTTCTTCCTCAGCCATTTGTCTTTTGCTGACATGTGCTATCCATCCGCTACCACACCCAAGATGATCGTTGACACTTTCGTGGAGCGCAAGACCATCTCCTTCAATGGCTGCATGACCCAGCTCTTTTCTGCCCACTTCTTTGGTGGCACTGAGATCTTCCTCCTCACAGCCATGGCCTATGACCGCTATGTGGCCATCTGTAGGCCCCTGCACTACAACACCATCATGGATCGACAGAAGTGTGGCTTGCTGGTGGGGGCCTCCTGGGTGGCTGGCTTCCTCCATTCCATCCTGCAGACCCTCCTTACGATGCAGCTGCCCTTTTGTGGGCCCAATGAGATCGACAGCTTTTTCTGTGATGTTCATCCCCTGCTGAAGCTGGCCTGTGCAGACACCTATGTCGTGGGGCTCATTGTGGTGGCCAACGGTGGCATGATCTCTTTAGTGTCCTTCATCATCCTTATTACATCCTATGTGGTCATCTTACTGAACCTGCGAAGCCGGTCCTCTGAGGGCCGCCGCAAAGCTCTGTCCACATGTGGCTCACACATCACTACTGTCGTTTTGGTCCTTGTGCCCCCCATGTTCATGTACATTCGTCCCTCTACCACCCTGGCTGCTGACAAACTTGTCATCCTCTTTAACATTGTCATGCCGCCTTTGCTGAACCCTCTGATCTACACCCTGAGGAACCATGAGGTAAAAAATGCCATCAGGAAAGTGTTCAGGGTCCAGGGGAATTCAGGAGAGAAGTGACATCCCCGGGGAATCTCATCCAGCCTGGAACTTGGGAGACTTCCCATTTCGTAGCATCCCACACGGGCTGTGCGTCTCCGGTTTGATGCTTGGAATGACAACTCTCTTCTTAGCTCTTTTTTCAAATGTAAATTTATTGGGGTGACATTGCTTAATAAGTTTCTGTAGGCTTCGAGTGTACATTTCTACGATAACATCATTGTATAGTGCATTGTGTGCCCACCATCCAAAGTCAGATCCTTTTCTGTCACTGTATATTTGGTCCCCTTTACCCTTTACTACCCCCATCCCCTTCCCTCTGGTAACCATCGTACTGTTGTCTGTGTCTATGAATTTTTGTCTGCCACGTAGCTCTTCTCATAATAATAATCCCATAGGTTTCTTCAATCCTCCATTCATTAAATATTTCTTGAGTGTTTGCAATAAGTGAGGTAGTGGGGTACAAATAAAAGTAAGACGTAATTTCAGCCCTGGAGGGGGTCACAGTGCAGGCTCACGGTCTGATAAATAAGGGCTCATTCAGGATACGCGGGAGCCCGTGAATGAGAGAGCATTCAGGTATCTCAGGTGAGACAACAATGGACAACAGCACTAGCTAACTGCTTTACGGTGGCTAGCTCGGTGCTTGATGAAATTAGTTCTGTCTCTTTTATGATATTCAAGGCACTTTACTCTCATTCCTGCGTGTCGTGCTCTCTCAGCAGGCAGATGAATCGGTAACTGTGGAGAAGTTAAAGGATTTACTTAAAGTTGACAGGATAGGGGCTAGAATCCGTTCCCTAAATCTGCCTTCAGGGCTCTTTCCCTTCAGGACTCGTTGACAAAGATGGAAATGAGTGGACACTGAGCAGTACAGACGAGAGCGTTCTGAAGGTCAAGGATTGGTGGTGGCCCTGGACGATGGAGAGTGGAGCCAGGGGGAAGGAGCTTCGGCTCGGTGCCTGGCACGCTGATCCCTCTCTCCTGCTGTGCAGGGACTGTGCCCCCATTCATCCCCTTGGCTGTCCTGTTTTCGTCTAGAGGGAGCCCTTTCGTGCAAAATGGATTTAGAAGAGCAGGACTCGATGCCCTGCCTAATTAACCATTCATGGGTCACTTCATCTGATTGGGTCTCAATTTCCATTTTTACAAATGGAGACAGTAACAATACCAGCTTCAGAAGGTTGCAGGAGGACCTACAGGACCTTGTATAGTTCTGTATCAATGTCTGTTTTTTCAGGGGTGGCTGCTACTTCTGTTTCATTTATAAAGTCGTCTTTTCTCTTCCTATTGTCTACTCTAACCCTACCCTTTCTCCTAAAGTCCTTATAACTACTGGATTGATTGTTCACTCCTGAGATGTTCACTGATCGCCTCATGAAATAGACATAATTATCACGGGAAGTGTGATCAGGGTTGGGTGAGGATGGTAGTGTTGAAAAAACTTTTTGTTTCATCTGAACACACACAAATGCAAATGTTGATCTTGACTATGGGAATAATAGCTATAAAATAGCCATTGACATCTTGAAAAAAATATTCTCAGAAGTTTTTATATATCAGCTTAATTACCAGTTGAATAAATCATCTTTTAAAAGTCCTTGCAAGAATGTGAGAACATGGATAGTTATTCAGGTTTGAAGATAAATGTAAGCAGGGGCAGGCAAAGTTACTTATGTAAAGCCACATTCAAGCCACATTGCTAGTTTAGTGCTCGCTCTTTCTTTTCTTTTTTTTTTTTTAGTGCTCTTTCTACTACTGCCTTCACACAGCATTTTAAACTGCAGTGATGATATGTATGTTTTACATGTGTTTATGCATATATGTAGATATGTTCATGTGGAGACAGGTGTACAAAGGCATATGTGCATACGCATGGATACATGTGTATGAATGTGTCTATAATTACTGGGGAAGATTGAATATACAAGGTAAAGTTTCAAAGTTTATATACTAAGCACGTATAGGAGTGAGTTCGTATGGCATCTGCAAATTCTCTTTGAGAAAATCCAAGTCTTTACATAATGAAGTTCTGGGTGCAGAGGTGAATGAAAAGTGATTATTTAGCAATCTTGTTGTTCCTTTTAACTCCTGTTTGGAGTTAACTCCTGTCGATGGGTTAACTCCTGTCATAGGAGTTTGCTCAACTCAGAGGAACATGATAAGGTATGCGACCATGTTGTGCTTGGTTGGTATGGTAGACGGTTCCTTCCTCCACTGGGTAGAGGAAGAGGAGGGAATTGGGGGCTAGAAGCCCATCGAGGTTTCGGCAGTGGGTGAGGGGCTGTGTGTGGTATGAGAACTGCGCTCTGGGAGGAAAGGCTGCTGTGTGATACGGCGGAAATGGCATTAGATGGTGAGCCCGGAACATCTCTCTCGGTGAGGGGCTACCCCCGCTCTCTCCAAGTTCTCCAGGTTTGCATTTCCTGATGTTCACAAATAAGGAGATTGGCCAAATCCCTAAGGACCTTCAGCTCAGCTCTCCTATGAATCAGGCATATGGACTCTACAGTAAACCTGGCTCCCTGTCTTTCCCCCCTCATTTTGTCTTTTGTTTACTCAGAATTGATTTGGGGGATTTTATTAAAAGAAAATGTTGCCTATATTTTTCATAGATTTATGGACTTTACATATTTATTACAAGAGGAAAAAAACATCAAATTAAGAAGGGTTAAGTATTTTCCAGAATTACTCTTCCTTAAGAGAAGCCCCATTTTAATGTTCGTACCTCAGGTTTCTGGAAGTTACTAATAGAGGAAGTTCGTTGTTTGGATACTCAGCCACTCACTCTTACCCTTTCTTTAAACTCTATTTAATAACCTTTATTTTTCCCACATGTCATTCACCCTCCAATACCGACTTTCCCTGGAGGACTTATAAGTTATAAATGTAAGAAAGATGTAATTGTTATTGTGAATTTATTTCTTCTGCTATGGTTGGGGAGGGAGTAGAGAGAGGCTGTGGTGATATTTGTGGTTTTGGGGAAGCAACTATAAACTCATTCTTGAGGGTAAAATGTCCACCGTTAAGGGAGAGAAGGAAGGTCCGCTAGAGGTTAGATACACCCCTTCCAGCACCGATTCCTAGAGTGAAAGCAATTTTTCTTTATTAGCTCTTAAAAATATTTGACACAAAGGAATACATGATACAGAAACGAGATGTCATGAACATAATTATTTAGCGATTAGTAATGCGCTTGATACCGAAACCAAGAATGAAAACATTTCCAGTAATTTGTGTCTATGTCTCTCTTCTGTTTCTCTGCCTTCCCACATTATAACCAATATACTGAAAACTGGCTTTTAATTTCCTTACTTTATGAAAATGTTTTAACATATGTGTGTATGTGCCTAAAAACTGCTTGATTAGTTTTGCTTGTTTCTGATTCTATAAACATGGTATCAGACATATATTTTCTTCTGGATTTGCTTTTTCCCCTCAATATATTCCAAAGATTTATCCATGTTGTTGCATGCTGCTATATTTTGCCATTTTTTACTACTGTACAATATTCCTTGGGGTGAATATATCATAATTTTATTATTCTGTCATTGTACCTTGGTTGTTTTCATATTTTCCTCATAATAAGAATGCTATTGTGAGCATTCTTGTATATGCAGAAAAGTATTTGTGGAATAGACCCTCCTCCCCCAATTCTACCTTGCTTTTGAAATTGGTTTTATTAATAATATTCACTCTCACTAGCAATGTATAAAGAATGTTTTGCTGATGTACATCTTTGCTAACAAATGGTATTGGCAAGACATCTTAGAGTTTTTGCCAATCTAGAGGGAAGGTATACATAATGTGTAATTCTCTGGTTAGTAGTGATGTTAAAAATACTTTCATATATTTCTTCTCCTATGTGTTGTTTTTTCTGTGAATTGTCTATTACATCTTTTGCCTATTTATTCTGTTGAGTTGTTTGAATTAAAAAAATAGGTTTCTAAGAGCTTTGTGTATATTTGGACTAATCCCTGGTCAGATGTATGTCAGTTATAAGTTTAGCTCATAGCTTGTCTTTGCACTGTGTTCTGTGTTAAACATTTTTATTTTTAATGTAGTTAATAGTTTAAAAAAATTTTTGGTCATTTTTAGTGCTTTTAATGTCTTGCTTAAGAAATAGTTTCTTAAGTCAAGGCTTAGAAGATACTACTTGATAATTTATTCCAAAAATTTAAAGTTCTCTTTATCATTTAACTTCTTATTTTACTTAAAATTGATTGTGGGGCATTGTGTAAGGAAAGAATTTAATTTAATTTTTTCTAGTATGGAAAACCAAATGTTCCATCATCGTTTATTGAGTAGTCCTTCCCTTCTCCATTGGTCCACAGTGGCCCTTTGGTCGTGCACGAAGGCCCATATGTGTGTGTCTGTTTCTGGGCCAACCCTGCACTGTCTTCATTACTATAGTTTTTTAATGTCTTGTTACTTGGTAGGTCAAATTCATCTAGCTTGTTTTTTTTTTTTTAAAGGAATATCTTGTCTGTTTTGAATCTTCACTTCTTTTAGGAAATATTAAAGCTAAATTGTCAAATTCCACGAAGTAACTTATTGGGATTTTGTTTAGAATTGTAGTATATCTATAGGTTGATATGGGAAGAACTAAATTTTGTGATACTGCATCATCGTGTTCACGTGAGCGATGGAACCTCTCTAGAGACCTGCAGAACCCCGTTCCCGGCTGGAGGGGCTGTGTATCTGTGCCATCCCATGTGCGGCTGTAGAGCCATAGCTACTGAGACCAAGGGGTGGTGTTTCTATTTTTTACTTCATTTTAACAAGTTGAAATGTAAAAAGAAATATAGCTAGTGGATGCCATATCGGACAGCACAGCTCTAGCATTTTCAACTCTTTCCCAGGTTGCAGGAAAGGAGAACAGGGGGAGGGTAAACGGATCACTTTCCTTTTTTGGAGAAGTGTCAAAAGTGCCTCATGACTCTTTTACTTTCATTCTATTTGATAAAAATTAGGCACATGGTGGCCCTTTCTTGCAGGAGATACTGGGAACTATAATATTTTATTCAGTGTAAAATTATGTTCTAAAAATCAGGGTTCTGCTCTGTTCCTAAAGAGGAAGGAGAATGGATGGATGTAGATGGATTGGTTTACAGAATGGATGTAACGACAGGTCTCAGGCAGTCTGTTACATACACCATTACCCACGCCATTAAAAATTTTTCATAAATGGGATTTTTGATTCAGAACTCTTAAGTCTGCATAGTAATTAATTCGGTAAGACTTAATGAGCATGTACTGTGTGCCTGACGTTGATGGAGAAGCTGAGGCACTGGGAGACTAAGTAACTTGTACGGGGAAGGAGAAATGAGTGTTAGAATTGGAAGGACAGCGGACACCGTCCAGACCAACTCTGTCATTTTACGTAGAAATGAAACGAGAGAGTGAGGAGTGGAGAGGAAACGACATGGCCCAAGTTGGCTAATCAATTACTAAACTAGAGCTAGTGCCCAGGTGCATGTTTGGGCTCCTTGTCCAGTCCTTTTTTTTTTTTTTTCTGTTTTTTCTCCTCTTCATTCTTAATCATCTAGTCTGGAAAAGAGTGCCCTTTATGTCTCTCCTTCAAGCTTCTTCCTTTACTACCTCATTACTGGGTGGGAAAACTTTACAGAAATTTCACTGAACTAATTGAAACCCTTCTCTGAGTCATAGTTTATTTGGCAAAATTTCACCCTAGAGAAAAGAAATTCCATGGGGGAAGTTGTTCCCTTGATTATAATGTGTAGCTTAATATATTTTAAGTATTTCAAGGATCTACGCTTTTCATCACAACCCTTGGGCTCTCAGTGGGTGGGTAGGTTTTCTCCATGAAAAACAGGATCTTAAAATCTCTGAGTTTGTTGCTTCCTGTGGCTGTTGTTTATTTCTTAGGTATTATAAATCCATGTATCAACCCAGAACCAGATCTCTTGAACTCCCTGTGCTGCCTTCTTTTGTGACTCATTGTCTACTTTGTTTCCTAAAAGCTCCCAGGAACATGGTGATTTGTCATTGGGCACGAGGTCTAATCCTTGAATTGAGTAACAACCTCTACCCAGTACCATCAAAAGGCAGCCTAGTGTTGTTGAAAGAGCATTGATTTCTGAGTTATTAACCTGGAAAATTCCTAGTATGTGGCTTCAGTATGCTATTAACTTTTTTTTTTCCCCAATTAACTTTGCTCAACCTCTTTCCACCTCATCTATAACAAAGGAGATTAGAATAAAAGTTCTCTCAAACTTTTCAGCTCCCCTCTCATAGTGGCTTAGATAAGTGGGACCTGGATGTACCCCTTTGGGGCCTTCAGTAAAAAATCAGCTAGGGGGGTAACATTAACCAAGATGCCTTGCTTGTCTAGGGACCAGAATTCCTAGAGAGGAATCCTATGCTCCATCCCTGCTGGTTTTCCCAGTCAGAGCGTCTCCTTGAATAGTGATCTCTTCCGGCAGAGTGACTAGCTTGATGCTGCATTGGAAGCACTTGAGTGCATGTGTGAGGACCTTCTATCCAATTCCTTGTTCTAAGGCAGAATGAAGCCACAGCAGATTTTCTGATGTAATGGTAGATAATGTGACTGCAAGTGGTGTGCAAAATTTCTATGTAGACATAGGATGTTGGGCAGGTCAGTTCCTCTCTTTGAGCCTTACCATTCATTTGTAAACAAGGTAGCTGGGTTTGAAGAGTCTTTTTTGGGAAAGGAAGATGGGACAATGAAATAAATTTATCCATTTTTAAAAATTGTAAAGTATATATAGCATACCATTTGTGATTTTAAAGTCCTTTACAGTTTTCTTGTTCTGTGAAGTACCATTGGAAATTACCAAGCGGGAGCCATTACTTCATTCTGAGATCAGTCACATTGGCAGATGAAGCCCTCCCTTATATTTTCTCTGGCCGCTGTTGGTGCTCTGTCATTATTCTCTGGTGCAGAGCCAACAGGTTACCTGATGTAGAGTCTACACACTCTAATGTTTCTTTAGGCTTTCCCACACTTCCTCCAGGGATCTCAGGGAGAGGAGGCCTTTCTCACCATTTGCCTGGGCTGCTGTGACCACGCTCTCGGAGCACCGTCTCTGCGTCCAGGACCTCTCAGTACTTTGGGCAGTGGGGCAAAAGGTGCGGAAGTTATAGTGGAGTAATGGGGGGACAAGACTGTAAGTCAAATTCTCTCCAGAGTATGTGAACATTTGTCGTATAAACATGTTACTGAAGCTGCAAGACTTGTGAAAGTGTTGAAGATTGAAACTTGAAGGCTGGTATTATGGAGTTAAAAAACAGTGCCGAGGACCTTTTGAAAGAGAAGAATGACCAGCGGGAAGATGATTCCCTGAGGCAGAAATGAAGGATACAAGGAATTTAGCAGCTGAAGTGTCTCAAGAGGATTCCTCAATAAGAGGGAGCTATCAAATGCATTGATGATAATGAGAATATGGACTATGAATTTCAGTGGCTCTCCAAATTTGGAATATGTTGTCATGTAGAAAGAATACTGCCTGAAGTCAGAAAGCCTGGTTCTTAGACCCAGAATTCATTACTCTCTGTGTGATCCTGGGGAACTATTTCTCTGGGCCTTAATTGTATAATATATAAACTGTTGTGAGGTTGCTAGTATTTAATGCTGAATGAGTACCTATTGGCTAAATGAATGATATAATGGTAAATGTATTATAAAGTAGTTTACTCTTTCCAATATACTAGAAATAAGTCAAATTGGTGTTCTATCAGTGTTTGTTTATTGCAGGTCTCTCCGTAGCTAAGGTCCAGCACACCAGAATGGCTTCTAGGGCAAGCACAAATAATGTGACTGAATTACTTATCCCAGGTCTTCTCCAGGATCCAGAGGTGCTTTGTGGCGTTTCTTCCCATGAACCTGGCCATGGTTGTTGGAAATGGCCTTTTTGTGACGGTCAATGTCAGTGAGGGTCCATATTCCCCCATGCACTTCCTTAGCTACCCGTCTTTGTTGGAGATGAGTTACTCCTCCATTGTTCCCACTCTGTTGTCCCTAAACTCATCACAGACTTACCTGCCAAGGTGAAGACCATCTCCTTGGAGGGCTGTTTGGTTGAGACCTTCTTCCACCTTTTTGGAGTTGCTGAGATCTGCTGATGGTTGTGGTCTACGTCCGCTAAGTGGCCACCTGCAAACCCCTTCACTATACGACCATCATGAGCCAGCCTGTGTGTCATCTTCCGGTGGCTGGTTCCCACCCGGGGGGGGGGGGGCGTCTAATTCACTCCATGGCCCACATCCTTGTCACTGTCCAGTTGCCCTTCTGTGGTCCCAATGTGATTGCCCCTACTTCTCTGCCCTCCATCCCTTTTTCAGGCTTGCCTGCACTGACACCGCTGTGGAGCAGGTTATTGTGTGGGCCAACAGTGGATTAATCTCCGTCTTCTCCTTCCTCTTCTTGGTGTCCTTCTATATCCTCCTCTTGGTCAACTGGGGGAACCACTCTTCGGGGGGAGGTGCAAAGCCCTCTCCACCTGTGCCTTTCACATCACCGTGGTCCTCTTGTTCTTCGGACCTGCCTCCTTCCTCGACCTGCGACCTTCCTCCTCCTCCCCTGAGGACAAACTGGTGTGCAACTGTGCATCGTGTGCAGCTTCGTGTGCAACTTCGTGGTGGTGTGTTTCACACAGTCGTCCCCGCCATGCTAACCCCCATTATCTGCACACTCAGGAATGCGGAGGGAAAAATTGCCACGAGAAGGTTGTGGGGCAAGAACGTGAATTCAGGGGTGGGATACAAATGAAAACATGGAACAAAAATTAGCAAGAACAGGTTGACCAAATGTGCATTCTGATTTTGGTCAATTAGAAGGAATAGCGCAACAGTTAACCTATTCATATTATGTGTAGTATTTTAGAGGAGCCCTTCTATAGCTGTCTGTACTTTGGAGAATGTTGAAAATTGAGCTACTTTCCCTCTTTCTTCAGTGCTTCGTGTGCAATTTCAGACTTCAGAGTGGGATCACCTGGACTGGAAACTCACCCTATCGTCTTCTACATGCGGAACCTTGGGTTCACTTATTTTACCTGTTGGTGTCGGCATGCTGTGGTATGTGGGAAGATGGCGGTCCTCAGAGATTCAAGTTTATGTTTTGCTTTTTCCCTCTCTCTGAATGTCAGCATGTGGGAGGCCCAGGAAAGCTTTTCTACTTCATTTGCTATCTGGACATCTCTGGTAGGAAGGCAACGGCTCCATTTCCGCCTGAGGGAGAAAGCCTACCTAGCAACCCCAATTTTAATAGTATTAATCGGAGTAGTCTATTTGTTAGGGAACTAGATAAGGATATACAACGAATGTATTTAGAAGTTTTGAAAAGGTGTAACACTGTGAGACTAGCTGTTCAGAAATATACCACTTTACTATGAACTCTCATTTTCACTTGAGAAGAGAGAATTTAGTCAAATCTAGGATTTTCTAATCCAGGAACTTCCATTTTAAAACAGTTCTGTTCATGGTGGAAATACTTTCTCTTGTGTCTTCCGTCCTTTTTTCTAAAGGGTAATTTCACATTCCTGGAGGCTTTTGTATCCTGCCTTCTGTAGTTGATGAGGAGGGTGTACCTGCTCCTTGCCTTCCTTTGGTTCCAGGCTAGCTCTTTCCTCTAGATGCAACTCATTGCACCCTTCCTTAGCATAAACCACATACAGTGGTCCACCGAAAGCTGTGAGAGACAGGAGGGGTTAGCCCCGCTTCCATTATGTTCTGTGGGCTTGGTGTGTTGAGGAGATGTTATATGAATTATATGCCTATTCCTTGCCTCGCAGGGATTCTGCAGTGCAGTCTTCCATTCACTTTTCTTTTGGCTCAGCCCCAACCTTGACTCTACTTCGCCCCCTTCCCCCATAGAATAACTGATCTATGAGCAAATCTTAGCTCAACTTCAAAACAGATCTCATCTTGGAGAGTCCTGGTTCCAGACAAGGTGGAGTAATTATAACCTACCCTTCCCCTCCCACAGAGATGCAGCTATAAACCCTAGACAGAATGCATGGGGAAACCATCTGAGGACTTCGAAAAGCAAATCATAGCAGGCATATTGGGGAAGGAAATCATATTTGAAGTGTCTAATTTTCCCTCTCCGGTTCACTTGGTCTGGACTCAAAAGCTGTGCTGAAGTGGAAGTGTACGCTAGGTACATACAGAAAGAGAACCCCTGTCTTGCTGGTCAGACAAGTGGGTCAGAGAGTGGCTCTCTTCCTTTTCATTTCCCCTCTCTGTTCTTTCCTGTCCCACACAGTGATGACAATGGTGGCTGGGCAGGTGCCTCACACTCTCAGGCAGGAGGACCTTTCTATTTGACCATATGACCCGTGATCTCAAGAGCACGGGACAAATCCCTGTTGCTTTTATTCTCTCTGTGTCCTCCTGGATCTCGGCTGAGGACATAGGCTCAGTTGCGGGAAGTGTGCAGCACAGTGAGACAACGAAAGCCAAGCATCTAGAGGCAGAAGGCATCAGGGAGATAAAGAAGAGGAGGGCACGCAAGAGAGTCGCCCCATAGAACTGTGTGTGACTCCCAGGGCTTACCTTGGAGCTGCAAATGTGTGGATCTGAACTTTACCAGCATCTCCAAGTCTTTGAGAAGCTGGCTTTACAGGTTAAACTACTGCTCGTCTCACCCTGGCCACTGGGTGGTGCACGTGTGGGGCAGATCTGAGTAGCACTGGATTTGATAATTTAATTCACATTGGACTCACAACCCACAGAAGGTGGGTTGGAAATTGCAATCTGAAACCCACAAGATTAATTGCCTGCTAAAATTAAAAGTTCAGAATTCTACTTAATTAAAAAAACCCGAGTGTCACAACATATTTGAAAAAAAAATGAAAACTTCGAAAATTAGTGAAAGACATAAACTTACAGGTTCAAGAAACAGCTAATCTCAAACTGAATGAACTTAAAGGTCCACTGCAGACACATCATAATATCAAGAAGTAAAAGATTTTTAGGCCTCCTAGGACCCTTAGTATCTTTTCCTAGTCACATCGCTCTCTTCCCTCCAACATCGATACTGTAGGACTCTTATGATAAAACTTTGCTTTTCTTTATATTCTTATACTTTTACCACAAGAGTACACATCCCTACATTGGTCTATTTTAAAATTTTAAGTAAATGCTATCATATAGTATGTAATCATTTGTGATTGTATTCTTTGGTCCAACACTTTGTGAGATTCCTTCATGTTGTATTGTACCTATAGTCCACTTATTTTCATTTGCTTTGTTAGTCTGTTGTATGCATATACCATAATTTTTTATTTGTTCTATTGACGATGGATATTTAGGTTGTTACCAGTTTTGTGCTGTTACAAATAGCTCTCTTAACACTCTCAGTGATGTGTCTTTTAGATTTATACTGAGGAGTAGAGTTTCTGGGTCATAAGTTACATGAATATTTGACATTAGCTAATGATCTCCAGTAGTTTTTCAATATGTACTTAGAAAACAATTACACATTTCCACATGAGAGAGAGAGCGCGTTCCTCTATACGGACAACAAACACTTGGTGCTGGCAGTCCTTTCAATTGTAACCTTGCAGAGGGAGCAGCACACTAGTATTTTGTTGTAGTTATAATCACGTTCCCCAGATGACTAAAAAGGTGAGCCTACCCACCCCTGTTATTTGTTTACTGGCCACTGTATATCTTCTTTGCGGAAGTGTGTTCAGATCTCGTGTAGTTGCCTGTCCTTGTCTCAGTGATTTGTAAGGGGCCTTTATATGTTCTATCTCAGTCCTAGTTTTCTGAGAGCAGAAGCTACAATAGAGTAGATGTGTGAGAGACTTGTCAGAGAGATGGAGTGAGGCAAAGTGCGAGGAGCCGTCCGGAATGCACGCAGGTCTGACTCCTGTGTTTGAGAGAGGGAGAAAAGGAAGGTTGTAGACTGCAGTGTAGTTCTAGGATAGTTCAAGATGCAGAAGTTTTGAGTTAAAAGAAAAATCCATCAATAGATGAGTGAATATAAAAGTGGTGGTATGTATAATGCGCTCCCATGTTTTTGGCCCAAACTTTCAGGAAAAAAATCTTTTGTTTTAATTTTTAAATTCAATTATTTATTTATTTATATTTAGAAACAAAACTGATTATCATATTCCAGGGTATTATTTTGCAGATATCGTTATTGTTTTCTACAGTTACACTTTTAATGCATAAGCATAAATAGAAGAATTAAAAACATTTATATACATATGGATTTAGTACTGGCCATGTATAATGTGCATCCTTATTTTCCCTCAAAAATTTGGTCAAAAAGGTGTGCATTATGCATAGCAAAATATGGTATATGCAATGGTATATTAGTTGTCTGTAAAAAAGAATAAAATCTTACCATTTGTGACAACATGGATAGATGTAGAGGGTATTATGCAAAGTGAAATAAATTAGACAGATAAAGACAAATACCAAGTGATTTCACTTATATATGGAACCTAAAATAAACAGACAAACAAAACAGAAACAGACTCACAGATACAGAGAACAGACTGTTGGTTACCAGAGAGAAGAGGTGTTGGGAGATTGGATGAAAAAGGTGAAGGGATTGGGAATTACAGAATAGTTATGGGAGTTTAATGTACAGCATAGGTAATATAGTCAATAATATTGTCATAACTCTGTATGTTTGGGCACTTGACAAATTGGGGGAGCCACTTTGCAAAGTATATCGTTGTCTAATCAGCATGCTCTATACCTGCAACTAATACAAAATAATGTTGTATATAAACTATAATTGAAAAATAAAACAAGTGAAGGGTAGAGGTTAGAGGTTGGAGAATAGAGTTTTGAAGAAAATAAAGAACATTTTAAGTGGTTCCTGAGGAGAATTGGAAAAATTTGTTAATAAAAGAAATATAGTAAGATTGCTGGGCAATGTTGATGGGCCTTTTGAAGTTGGTGAAACAAATTGATAGCAGACTAAATCCTCCCTCTTTTGTGACTTTTTCCAGAAGTTTCAGGGGACAGGTTTGGAGAAAGCTTAGAATGGGATTTATTCAGTTTTGGAGAATTACTGTACGCATGTGCTGAACAAGCAAGAATAGTGAAAATGCAAATGGTTATGGATTTTATGGAGAAAAACTTGCTGCGTATGTCAAGAAGTATTAAAAACATATACTCTGTCAATACTTAGCATGAAAATATATTCATATATATTCATATATTCCATATATTTGCTTTTGTAATTATTTTTCTTATGCTCCTGCTTTGTTTTAGAGGCAGCTCACCCCTTTTAGACTATGCCAGGGACCCTGTCCATCTTATTCACTATGATATTCCTGGCATCTAGCAAAATGCCTGAAAAGGTACTTTCTGAATGTCTGACATGGTGGAAGTGCAATTTCAGTTCAGGTCTGACTCGAGCCTCCCCAGCCTCTCAGCACACCACACAGTAGAGGTGTGGATAGAGGGGAGTGATTCTTTTCTCACAGCAAAGGGGGAGATGAAAGAGATGATGTCCTTGCAAATGCCTAGGACCCATGCTTAGAACACTGAAAATGCTCAATAAATGCTGTTGATTTTTATTTTTGTCCAGTTAGCAATTTCCCCAAAGATGTTGACCCTCTCACACCAGTTTCCGAAACATTGCCATTCCCTTTTCCTTCTGCCACTTTGTGGACTATCTCTCTAGACCCTAGAAGGACAAAGGGCACTTCCAGGAGGCAGAATATAGAGGTCATTCCTTGCAAGAGCAAAACTGTATTCAAGGGGACCAATTAAATAACGGCATCCACATGGTTCCAACCTGTGAAGGAGGCAAAAGCTAGTGCTAACACCCTTTCAGCAAATGATCCTGGGAGGGGAGAGCTGGTCTCCCTTGGAGAGGCAGAAAACACGTACACCCGAAATCCCAATGTTACACTTCTCACCTTATAAATAACCCTTTTCAGGGGAAGGAGGAAGACTTCTCCGAGACTCTGCTGGTGAGTATTCTTAGCCAAAAGCAGAGCTAAGAAACCATCTAAGGTCTGAGAGACCTTCCTCCCTGATGGTAGCAGCAGTGCTTTTGTGGCTTGTCAAAGACACAGTAGACAATGGAAGCTGGTGGCTGTATTGGAAAGGGCACCCAAGTGACCTGGAGCCACGAGTGACCTGGGTTCAGGCTGTGCCTCCGCCATGCAATGCTCATGTGACTTCGGACCAGCTGCACCCAAATGCTCCAAGTCTTCAATCCACCATCTTTAAAATGGAAACAATTGGAAAAGATGGTTTCAAGTGGCATAGGGCTCTTCAGCAAATAAGAGGGAAATGGATGATGCAACAAATTCCCAGCTGCCTGTAAATGAATGACTACCTTTTGATTTTTCACTTACTACTGTTCTAAGGAACTCAGCTCAGATGAGTGTCTGTAACTGATAGCAATTGCCTAAGCTATGCTTTGTCTCATGTAAAACACAATTTGAATTTCATTCAGGAGTTTAGTCATGTGCAACAGTAAAATTTGGGATGCTATGCTTGGAGCTGGCCTAGATGACCCTTTAAGAAGTTTTTCAGCCTCAGCACTTTATGATGTTAGGATGCAAAAATACAAAACCAAACCAAACCCCGCACTTGGAGACCAGTTGATGTCCTCAGTTCCAGTCAGTGTAAGTTTTCTATAATATATTTTAAAAATTAAATAAAAGAAAAATGCAACTCAAATAAAAAAAATGCAGTGGAACAATTGTACTATATTCATGTTACTTTCCATGAAATAATTTTGTTTCTAATGGACAACTGAAACAAAAGAATTTTTTCTCTGCTAGTTTTTAACAAATAATTTATTTTGTACTTTCACACATTTAAATCACAGCAATGAACCAGCTTGACATTTTTCTTTTTGGGCATATAAATTTATTATTTATCTAAATTTTATGTTATGATTTCTACTCTTGTATTTTGCATTGGGATCAGTATTAAGGCATTTTTATATTTATAATAAAGTTATAAATATAATTTTGATTTCTTAAGCCACAAGAAAAATTTGTTGCCCATGGAATTGATGATAGTGATATCAGAGATGCCATTAATTAAATGTTTATCCCATCCAGGCTTGGTACAGACATTTGACAATGCACTGTTTTAATTTACTTTTCTCTGCAACCTCAGGGTAGAGCAGTATTTTAAATTTTATTTCTTAGGTACTAATATTGAGTCTCTGAATAGTTATCCATGATTATACAGTCAATAATTGACAGGGAAAAGAATCAAACCCAGATGAGTTTAAGAGAGAGTCTAGTACAGCAAAGGCCACAGACTCTAGCTAGTGAGCCTGCCAGCCCTGTCATGTATTAGCTGAACAGGCTTCTGTAAGTTGCTAAATGGGTGCCTGACTTTCTTCTTCTGTAGCAATGAAGATAAAGATAGCAATCCAACTCATGGGGATGAGGTGAGGATTGAGCTAACATATATGTTAAGACAGGACAGTGCTTGGCAAAGATTAAATTCTACACAGGCGATTGGTCTTTTTACTGCTGTCTGTGCTGTTGGCCACAAAGTTCTACTCTGAAATGGTCCCCATCAGACTTGTCACTTGCAGAAGCTGTATTTGCCTTCTTGCAACAAAGCATGGATTTAGAAAAGGGGACGGCTTCCTGATCAATACAGAAGTGTTCTCTCCAGTGTTTCTCATATCTGGGTGTCTCTTTCTTCCTCTGACACTTAATGGTTTTCCTTTAGTTCTCATTAATTAAATGAGAGCAGATCTTTAGCAAGTTGAGAGATTTAGCCACCTTAAGAAGGTCCGTGTTTTCAGGAAAATAACAGACTGGTGTGGATGAGATGACAGTTTTTTGTTTAATCAAAACAAAGGCACAGGCATTTCCTTAATGTTATTAGGAGAATAAAGGGTGAGTAGGAATGTTCTGCCATATGAGATCCTAATTTACAGCTGGTTTAGACAGGGCATCTTTTCTCCCTGCCCCCATAGCTTCCTTTATATAGTGAATACACAGATAATCATTTAACAGAATCTTTCACTGATGCTCACCAAACTACCAAACTTTTTTTTTTTTTTTTTTAACCTTTGACTCCTCCCTGTAGATTGCAGAGGGATGACCAGTAGCTTTAACCAGAAGAATTTTACCAGGCCCAAGAAAAGCAAAACACAGAGCATGTAAAACATGTAAAGCAATGGGCAGGGGTAATTTAGATTGGCTTCCAAGACATGAGCTTGTCCACAGCCTGGGGAGAGAGTGGGAGTAAATGCGCAGGGAGAGAAATGGAGAAGTTGGGAAGTCTCTAGCTGCAGCTCCCAATCCTGCTTTCCTCGGTTTTACATGAGTTTGTGTTACTACCAGAAACACCTGCAACAGAAAGTGTAGCAAGCCTTACTGCACGGCCCGAGAAGAAAGATTTAATGTGTAGACTGTACATGCGGAGGTTTCAGGAGACCTGAAATAGTCATGGTATTCTCAAGGGCCATTGTGTCTATGTGGAACCACGCTGAAAATTTTCAGAGAGGGATTTCAGATGAATTAGAACACGAATGTCAGCCAAATGTTCGATTTTGGTATTAGAAAAAGAAATTAAACTTTAGATAATTAAATTATTATTTTCATGTAGTAACTTAGAGATCTAGTTAGTGCCCCAGTCATGCTCAAGTTAGCAGATACAAATATGCTGACCTTTTGTGATTAACACAGTAAATTGGTACAAGAATTTTGGAACAGAAAAGATTAGGAGGGGCAGAGGAAAGTGGGTATAGATAATAGAAACCTTGCAACATTTTCCTTCCAGAATTCTGTTATGATTATGCTTCTCTCTTGACTTTATAGGCAATACTGTGCCTGCAGTCTCAGTGTCCTTGGACTATGGAAACGTCACACAATATCACAGAATTTTTCATGCTGGGATTGTCACAGGACCCAGAAGTACAGAGAGTTCTTTTTGTGGTCTTTTTGATCATCTATGTGGTCACAGTTTGTGGCAATGTGCTCATTGTGGTCACCGTCATCTCCAGTCCCACCCTGGCTTCCCCCATGTATTTCTTTCTGGCCAATCTGTCCTTTATTGACACCTGTTATTCTTCTTCTCTGGCCCCTAAGCTCATCGCCGACTCCTTGTATGAGGGGAGAATCATCTCTTACGAGGGTTGCCTGGCTCAGCTCTTTGGAGCCCATTTTCTGGGAGGCGCTGAGATCATCCTGCTCACGGTGATGGCCTACGACCGCTATGTGGCCATCTGTAAACCCCTGCACTACACGATTGTCATGACTAGGCATCTCTGTGTCCTGCTAGTGGGGGTGACTTGGCTAGGGGGCTTCCTGCATTCATTTGTTCAGCTCTTCCTGGTCCTTCAGTTGCCTTTCTGTGGGCCCAACATAATTAATCACTTTGTCTGTGACTTGTACCCCTTGCTGGAACTCGCTTGCGCCAACACATACGTCATTGGCCTGCTCGTGGTTGCCAACAGTGGTGTGATCTGCCTGTTGAACTTCCTCTTTCTGACTGCCTCATACATTGTCATCCTGTGCTCCTTGAGGTCCCACAGTGAAGAGGGGAGACGCAAAGCCCTCTCCACTTGTGGGGCCCACTTCACAGTTGTTGCCCTGTTCTTTGTGCCCTGTATGTTTACTTATATGCGTCCTTCATCTACTTTACCTATAGATAAGAACATGGCAGTATTTTATGGTATTCTGACACCTATGTTGAATCCACTCATTTACACCCTGAGAAATGAAGAGGTAAAAAATGCCATGAAAAAGCTCTTCACACAGTAAGACATTGCAGGTGGATAATGACTGGTAAAGCAGATACTAAAAATGACTGTATTGCTGTAAGTGTAACAAACCGAAACTTTTTTGTTACCAAAAATCACTGTATTTCATCTTTTCTATTCATTCACTATCAGAGACTTTTATGGTTTACTTAGTCTTTTCACTTGAATTGAATAATTTGATTAAAAACAACTATATGAAATGTATATGGCATGAATGAGTATTATCCCTGTTTTAGATATCCTGATATTTTTATCAAGTATCTGACTTTGAAGTGCCTAAACTAAAACTCATAATCAGATATTTGTGATTCATTATCTAAATCTTTAAATAGCAATCCATGTTGATATCATTTGAGTCTGTGTGATAATTGAGTTGTGTAAATGTGAGACAAAATACAATGTAAAGCAAAGTACTTCATGCTTAGCTATATATAAGAGTCTGTGTGCATCTAGACCTGGCCTCTGTTTCTTTTTGTCACCCTTTGTGACATCAGCAGTATGTCTGCTATGCTGGGGCAGTGAGGGTACAAACTTGACTCTGGAACAAGATCAACCTGAGTTTGATTCTTTCTTTCTGTGCTTACTAATGGCATGACCTTGACTAAGTGACCAAAACTTTGTAAGCCTCTGATGCTCGTCTTCAAAATAAATGAAGATAATAGTACCTAAAGTGTTACTGTGAGAATTAAATTAGATAATCTATGCAAAATTCTTAATCAGATTTCTGGCACATGTACTCCCAACACATTTTACCTGATATTATTATATGCACCTCAACCTTTTCTTTACCTTCCAAAAGGAGATTGCTTTCTTTTGCTTTTTTATCTCTACTAAGTTTGAAATATGCTGTGCTTAGAACAGAGTGGTTTATTTTTGGGCCAATGACGCAAGGTGGACTTTCATTCCTCCTCTTTCTGTTTCAAACTCCAAGGGAATCCAATGTCCTGGAATCTGAAACATCCATCTATGTTCATCCTGTTCCTTTTCTGGTTTTACAAACTCTGATTATATCCCTTCTGGGGCTTCACCCTTTAAGGTTGTAGGTTCCCATAATTTGTAATAAACTTATCCTTTGTTTGACAGATAATCTGTAAGTCACCATCATATCCATTTTTTACACTATAAAAAAAACAAACTGGAAGTTAATATGAAAAGCAATTTCTCTACTGTAAATATTCAAAATTAGTCTTCAATAACCAATAAATTCAGATCATTGGGAAAAAATGATTTTACCCCCAAATTCTATATCTAACAAAAACAATGTTTTCTGAATTCTTGGGCAAAATAAATATTCTTTTCTTTCACTTTGTCACATTTTGAAGTCTAATTAATGACAGCTAGATATAACTGAGACCTTGAATTCTATACCTATTCATTTCTGCTATTAGATAATAATTGAGCTAATATTCCAATCAAGTAAAAAAATATGAAGTCATAGTGAGGCTTACTTAAAAACAGTCTATCTATTTGCCAGCTTGATACAATTTTATTCTGAGACTATCAAGAAAAGCATATTCACTTTAGTTGACACTTGAAAAGAACTTCTATTTTTAGGACAGTTAAAGCATCAAATAACATGAAGGATGGATCCTATTGCACCCTTGGGTTTGTTGTCAGAATCATGACTAATAATGGCCCAACTAACTTATAAATGAATTAAGGACAGAGAGAAATTAAGGTCAGAAATTTTCTGCCTCAAAACATACAAAATAAGTCCTCAGGTCATGACTTTATTCACAGAAGGTGCTCAACAAACATTAAAATCATCATCATCATCATCATCATCATCATCATCATCTTATTTTAAGCACATTGCTTACATATATTTACAAGATTTTCACTCATAGGAAATTTTGGCAAAATATCTATTTTTCAAAGGACTTCATACATAGTGAGATCTAACTTGTAATAAAGTCCTGAGAACATGAGGCATGTCAGCATCAACATAATATTTGACTCCCTGGGTGAGAACTCTCCTGAAAACAAGTTTCTGGGCTCTTCCCTAGGAATCACAAACTCAGTGCAGACACAGTTCTTTTGGTCTCTGGCCCTGGCCCCTCCAACCACCCCATTTTTTTTAGAGGACCAGGACTGGACAGGATCCATCATTTGTGAGAGCTTTTGAAGCGAGTTCTGCTCAGATCTCAAATCACTCTAACCAGCTCTCCATTCGTCACTGCAGAGCTATGTAAGGGTATTTCCATCATATAGTAAGGTGTTGATGATGGGCTAGCTCTTGGTGTCTAGAGACCTGCTCACTGTCTCCATTAAGATTCATTGTTGAGATAGTAACTCATTGTTATGTTGGCTGTCCTTGTAAATGGATGGCATTTAGGATATATTTTGAAGTGAAGTGAGGCTGAGGCAGATGTTTGACCCTCCTGTGAACATGGTTAGTGAATGAGAGTAGCAGTGACCTTGGGCTTCTCTATCAGGAGCTACAGTCCCCGGCATATCTTGTGCTCTCGTAGTATCTCTGAAGGCTGTACTAGTATCTGAGCAATTTTCACTATCTTTCAGCTGACTCTTTTTTCATTTTAAATTATTGTTCTACTGAATACATAAATTCAGTGATTTTTCCATACATGTCACATTTTTATGTTGATTGGCAGTGTCCCTTCGGTCAATAACCTGTAAATGCAAAAAGTTTCTAATTGTAAGAAACTTTAGTCATCATTTAATCAAATAATGATATTTTATTAAAAAGAAGCTATTGAAGGTTTCAGAAAGCAAAGGGAGCAAAATCTACTTAAACTCCTATTATTTTGACATTCAGACCATTATCCTTCCAACTAGTAACACTTATTCTTAAAATATGATTTTGTTTTTATTTTCTCTATTCACATGAATTGTTACCCAAGATTACTTTTTGGGTCCAGAGCTTCCTCATGGCATTTTTTGCCTCTGAGTTTCTGAGGGTGTAGATTAAAGTATTTAACATGTGTATTACCATAGTATAAGACAGAACCACTGCTTTATCAATGGGAAAGGTGATTATGGGCCAAAGGTACACAAATATACAGGGTACAAAGAATAAGAGAACTACAGTAGCAATGGAGGCGCAGGTGGAGAGAGCCTTCCATTATCCTTCAGTGTTGTGAGTTCTGAGCAAAGGATGAGGACATAAGAGGTGATAAGAATGGAAAAAAATGAACATACCCATTAGTCCACTGTTGGCAGTGACAAAAAGTCCAAAGATACGATTGTCAGAGCAGGAGAGTTTTAGCAGAGGGAAAAGGTCACAGATGAAATGGTCAGTGACATTGGGGCCACAGAAAGGCAGCCAGACAATAAAAAGAATTTGAATCAGAGTGTGTAGAAATTCCCTGGCCCAGGCCTTGGCCACCAGGAGGCCACACATGTGCCTGTTCTGCGTGATTGGTAGTGCAGAAGCTTGCAGATGGCCATGTTGCGCTCATAGACCGTCACCAGGAGTAGGATGATCTCAACTCCTCCACAGAAATGTTCAGCAAAGAGCTGAGCCGTGCACCCACTGAAGGAGATAGTTTTCTTTTCAGCGAGTAAATCAAATATCATTTTGGAGGCTATGGTAGAAGAGTAGCAGCCATCTATGAAGGACAAGAAAGGAAGAAAAAAATATATGGGGAGTCTAAGGCTCGGCTGGTGGTGACTGTCACTACAACGAGTAGGCTGCCTGCCACAGTGAGAAAGTAGATGAGTGTAAACACAACCAGCAAGAGTCTTTTAACCTGTGGGCTCCGTGTCAGGCCAAGCAGGATGAATTCTGTCACCCCGTTCCTTTGCTCCGTAAATCCATTTTAGCATTTGGGTACTTGACTTATCTGTGAAGGGCACAGGGGTAGCAATTGTGGCAGATAAATTTTGATGAAGCAAATAATTTCTGTCAGGGTGGTCTACTGTAAGACTGATGGAAACGCCAGGCAAATAAACCCAAGACTTAAAGTTGGGCCATATTATTAGTTAAATAATGAATACATAGCGGTCTCTTTCTAGCAGCCCTCTGCTCTGGTACCTCCCCCTCCCACTCTCATTCATACAAGAGTATACATAACACAGTTTTATGACTTGACATTTCAGATACCTTTCCTGTAATTAGACATGAATAAATATTCTACCAGCAGTTGCCATAGTATTTACCCCAAAGAAAAACAGGGATAAAGAGAAGACCCGTAGAGAAGCAGAGGCTTGAATTCAAGAGTCTATTCTCGTGTGCCTCTTATCTAGTCACTTGTGCTGATGAGGCAAAACTTCAGAGCTTCAGGGTTCATTATTATTACTATTTTTAGTTTGTTTCAAGGTGAATATAAAACATCAAATTAATTCAATTTTAAATTAGGAATGATGTAGTTGCATTCCAGAAAAACAACTGAGTGAATGTTCGAGGGTCCAGTAAGACATGCCTGGCAGTTACACCGTGAGCGTATACTGCCCTTAAACACTGTTGTCTAAGGCTAGTGCCAAACCAGAAGGAAGAAGAACATCCTGCAGAGGGTGAAGCAGACAGACAGCATGAGGCAGTGAGAAATTCCTAGATTTATTTGAAATGTTAGAATTCACTATTTGGAGAATTTGTGTCATGTTTAGGTTTCAGGGTCATTTTGCAAATCAAAACTCAGTATAAGGAAGATTAGAAAAATTTGTGGGACCTCTTTACAAAACAGCTACATTGAAAATGAGGAGGAAACAAAATAATTTGTTGGACAAAGAGTCTTCTTTATAGTCAGAAAGAGTATTTTTTCACTTTTTTCACTGATTAGTAGCCATATGACGTTGTGTACAAATCTTAGTCTACTATGCCTAAACTTCTTCACATATAAGATAGGAAAAATAGCAAATGGCATAGAGGACTAAAGAACATAATTATTGCATAGGCCAAAATTTTACCCTAAAGGTAAAACATATAGCTTTCCACACAGTCTAAATTCTTGAAAAAAGAATAAAAATGAAAAAATTCACATATTATTATTCTTGAAATATTTGATTTTTATAATATTAAGAAAGAAGATAAAGAGGGAAAAATGAACTAAGTATTCAACTTAAAAGTTTAGAAAAACAACCAATTCAGAAAAAAGATTGAATGCAGAGGTCAATACATCAAGCAATAGAAAAATATTAGACTTGATAAATAATTTCAAAAGATTTTTAGTATTTTAAAAATACAAATAAAGTTGATGAGCACCGATAAGCTCAAGAAGAAGCAAATATAGTCAAATGGCAGAAGGATGTTATTTAAAGATAACATTGAAAAGAATATGCATAGTTCATAAGATATTTTTCAGTAATTGGATGGGCAATTCTCAACATTGTGTCTTCTCCCAATGCCATCACCAAAAGCAATACAAAACAAAACCAAACCAAAGAGAGAGAGAGAAAAGAAAAAAGTAACCAAGCAGCATGTATTAAAGTCTTCAAATAAAACATAGATCTGTTCAAAAACAGAAAAACAAAGAAGTAATGTATATCTAATCTCTGGGTGGGGAAAGAGCATTTAAGTGAAGTGCAGTGGTATAGACATAGGACAAAATTAATGGGTCCGATCACAGAAAAATATGGAATACACTGGAAAAATACTTGCAACAAGTATAACAGATTGCAATTATTATAGAAATAAGTTTTACAAAAATGGTCTACTCACAGCATTATTAAAGTAGAGGAAAATAATAAAAAGGTAATTCTCAGACAAAACATTAGACGTCTACAAGACATTAGACATGCGTGAGCAAGGGGGTGCGGGAGAGCGAGCGGGGCTGGATTAGCAGCTCTCCATGACTGTGTTTAGGAAGTGATTCTAGAGTCTGGGACCTAAATCCCAGAATGCCCCATTTGTGGGAGTGTGGGTGCATAAGCCAGTCAGAGTCTGTAAAATAGTCTCAATAGTACTGTTACAGGGAAGATTGTACACAATAACACGTGGAAACCTCTAAGTCAGTGCACAACTGATATTCTACTGTGAATGCCATGAGGATTATTTAAAGAGCAGGTTAGAGGAACTGTTCTTTAAATAATAAAAATCTGAATCAAGCTTAAGAGTAAGAGTTTTGCTGGTTCTTCTATGTCTATATTATGTTGGGCAAATTCCTCAGCCTCTTTATACCTGAATTCCTGCATCTATAAAAAGGGGGTGATAATGCTACCTATCACAGGACTGCTATGGGGGTTCTATGACACAAAGCATATAACATGCTTAGTTAGATCAGTGCCTGGCAAAGGGTAAAGGCTCATTGTCTGTTGTCATTTTCTGTTATAGGAAATCAGGGCTCATGGTGTGAATGATTCAGAATCTTGGCTAGAATTTTCTCTATCAATCAATCAATCATCTATCCTTCCATCGATCTTGTCTTCTTTACTTTTATGGTTGACAGAATCTGGGAAAATACAGAAATTAGGAAAGAAGAAACCAAGTTTTAAAATACTAAATAAACACTGATTCATGATTCATTAGAATTCTGAAATCTTTCTCTGAGTGATCTTCTTTTTACTAAAAAATCTGACAGTGAAGTTGAGAGTCCTTGGAAAGTTGTAAGAGATAAAAGAAATGTGCATACAATGAGAACTAACAATTGATGAGCACTCTGTATTTATGTCTCTCTGCTAAGTATGGTATTTTATCTAATTCTCACATAATCCACGTGAGGGAGGAATTAATAATTCTGTTTTATGTTTAAGGAAATTGATGCTCACAATAAGCATCATTTGATCAAGGTCAAAAAAGCTAATATTTGGTAGAGCTTTGATTTAAATGCCAACTGATGTACTTTCTAAGCCAGAGCTCTAACAATTGTGTCATTGTAGTGCATTGGACACTGATTCCATGACGGGTCCCACACACTGTGAATGGTTGGGGACAGCATGCTGATTCAGACCGGCTGAGTATTGTTTAGAGGCTTTGGTTCTGCCACCAGTGGCAGGTAGGACACACTCCTCAGATAGATGCCCGGTATAATGGCGACCATAGGGGAGCTCCATTTCAATGAGTCAGAAAGGAAATCATGAGGAAAATTAGAAAACACTTTGGAATGAATAAAAGTGAAAACACAATGCACCATAACCTATGGGGTGCACCTAGGTCAGTGCTTTGTGGGATATTTATAGCTATAAATACCTATGTCAATAAAAGAAGAAAGATGCCAAGTCAATAACCTAAACTTTCCTATTAAGATACTGGGATAAAAAAAAACAAAACAAAACAAAATAAAGCCAGTGCAAACAGAAGGAAGGCAGTGACAAAGATTCGAACAGAAATATAAGAATTAGAGAATAAAGAAAACTACAAGACCAAAAAATGGATTTTTTGAACAGATCGCCAAAGCGTTAAAATTTTAGCTAGTTTGACTTAAAAAAGAGATGGAAGATTCCAACTATTAAAATCAGGAATGAAAGCAGGCACATTACTACCAACCTTACAAAAATAAAGATTATAAGGGGATGCTATGAACAGTTGTTTACCAACAATTTACATAATAGATGAAACAGACAAATTCTTAGTAATACACAAACTACTGAAACTGATGCAAATGAAATAGACAGTCTGAATATACTTGTGCTGGGGATGATGAAGGCTGACATCAAAAGCCAGGTTAAGCGCTTGGCAAAGCGGCGCTTGACCGCTTGATATCAGCAAAGCGGAGCAAGCTGGCAACTGGCGACAGCCCGAGCCTGGGGGCGGGGGGCGAAGGGGGTGTTGAGAAGGGAGTAGATACCCGCAAGCTTCTGCTGAAGACGACTGCAACCTTTGCAGAAGAAAGTTCTATCATGTAGGTAGCCTGGGAAGGGAGCAATCCTTGCCCACAGCCTTCCCCTAAGGCTGCAAAACTCCCTTGAGCTTTATCTAACCAACCCCTCTAAAATAAGGCGGAGACTTTGGTCATGGTCATTGTCATTGTCCTTGTCTCTCCATCAGAGGACAATGCCCCACCTGGTGCCTGCTTTTCTCTAAATTGTCTTGTGTTGTGTCTTTGTGTTGTGTTGTCTTTTCAAAATCTCCTGTTGCTCCCACTCAGGGACCACTAATCCACATGGTCTCGGCAACTTATAATGAGTTAAGAGATTGAGTTAGTAATGTCAATTAAAAAAAAACACAACTTCCCCCACACACAAAAAAGCAGGCCAAGATGGCTTCACCTGGATGTGAATTTTACTGAACTTCTAAGGAAGAACAAATACCAATCCTTGACAAACTCTTCCAAAAAAGATAAGAGAAAGGAACACTTTCCAAATCATTATATAAGACCAGTGTTATCCTGATATCTAAATTAGACAAAGATATCACGAAAAGAAAACTGCAACCAACTCTTATAAATATAGATACAAAAATACTCAATAAAATACTAACAAACTGAATCCAGTAGCCTATAAAAAGGATTATACTCCAAGTGGGATTTATTTTAGGAATGCGAAGATGGTTTAATATATAAAAATCAATCAATGTAATACACCATATTAGCAGGATAAAAGATATAATGCTCAGTAATGGTAGATGCTATTATTACTATTTTCCCGAGTACTCTATCCGCTGCCTATCCACACATTTAAGTATAGCAGCTGTTTCAGCTCTTATGCTATGTTATTTAAACAACACCCTCTCCTAAAGCTGTAGAGTACTTGCTTTAGTATATGTTTGCAAGGTGGCAGAACATACATGGCTTTTCAGGTCTCCATTGTCTGAGGATATCATGTGTGGAGAAAGTCTGAAGAAATCTGTTTAGTCAGGCAAGGCTTCTCTCACTAGATGGCCAATGGAATTCCTAGACTCCCCCCAAAAGTCAACAAAAGAGATAAAAATTAACCTTTTAATATTTTTGTACCATACAAGTTGGTGCTAGAATTTTAGCCTTCAATTGGCCTCCAACTCTAGATATCATTCTGCCTGAAAATATGTCAAGTTGCAAAATTGCTGCAACTAGAGTATGACCTGATGTGTGTATAGAACAGTTGAGAAGCTGACTCAGTACCTCAACCTCCTCTGTTGACCTCAGCCAGAGAGGACATTTCCTCAGGGACACACCACCTGAATTGAAGCCCCATGTTGTTGTTTACACGACATAGAGAGTCCTTTATACCCCATA
Organism: Pteronotus mesoamericanus; assembly: GCF_021234165.1. NCBI lineage: Eukaryota > Metazoa > Chordata > Mammalia > Chiroptera > Mormoopidae > Pteronotus > Pteronotus mesoamericanus. The sequence continues at coordinate 321,711 of NW_026555299.1, read as the reverse complement.
CTCAAGGACTTATAAGAAGGGTGCTTTATCACATCGTTTTCTAGGCTGGGAATATAGGCTATTACTACATAAGGTTAAATGCAGGAAGAAGAACCAGTCAGGAGAAGATGTGTTGTTCATAGTGGAATTCTCCCAAATACTTGTTTCTAAGGCAAGATCTTTTTTTTATTGTTGTTCAGTTACAGCTGTCCCCATTTTCCCCCCATTACTCTCCCCTGCCCAACCCATCCCCACCTCCCACATTCAACCCTCTCCCCTCATTGTCTTTGTCCTTCGATCCTTTATACGTGTTCCTTAACTTGACCTTTCTCTAAGGCAAGATTTTTCAAAAACAGAGATAATTAATTCCTTGGAGGGCCAAGCCTTAGATAGATAGATAGGTCCTTTAAGGCTGCCAGCATCCTCTCTGTACACTAAAAAGGAGGGTGTTTTCTTATTTTAAGAGCGAAATGAGAGGGGTTGGTTATTAAGAGATAGAAACATTTGTGTCTCTTGTTCTGTAACTAGAGAACTAGATGCTGAAGATCAGAAGTTCCCCCTGGTACCTGAGGACTTAGGGTTTCGAGTTCAACATCTCATTTTTTCCCCTTTGACTTGAATTTCTAAGGCATTGGAGCTTTAAAAATACTGGATGAATCCATTTGGATAAATTTGTGCCATTTTCATATTCTGTGCTTCCTGTAATATTGTCCAGTCAGTAGGGGCTTGAAAAATATCCATTACGTAGCATGATATTTGAATGGCTACATATATGGTTGTTTCTTATTTCTAAATACATTGGACATTCTCCTTAACTACAGAGGCCACCACAGTAAGTTACCAGAATTGCTTATTTTTAATCTAGTTTTTACATTTCTGTTTTCTACCAAGGGGTTTATAATTAAAATCATTGATGTATTACTTTCTGATATTTAATGGGGACCCCTTAGAGACATTTTAGGATATTTTGCAGAAATATTTGCTCTTCTCACTGCGTATGGATATATCTATATTATGAGGGACAGGTTTATATTCTCTGGATCCCTGAGGGAATTTCTGGGCTTGGGAGAGTGAGACACTGAAGTAGCACAGCAGAGTGGAGCTGGATGGGTCACTGAAGGTTTCCTCCAGGGGTAGAACATGCGGTGTGATGGTTTGGATAGTCAGAGGCTGGCTTATGCACAGTCTCTCATTTCCTTGAAACGGTGCTGTGACTTTGATAATTTACAGGCATGAAGGAAGGGGGAGAGTCAAACTTTCTTGGATCTGTTCCAACCAAGTAAGACCTTATTTCTGCTACATGGATTGTCGTCCCAACAATATAACTGAATTCCTGCACGTCTGAGCTTAGTCCCTTTCTAGAGAGTCAAGAGAGGTATTGCTAAAGAGAAGAGATGGAAGTTAATTTTCTTTGTCACCCAAGGGTGATTTTTCCTTGTATACAGCTTATCTGAAGGCATCATAAGAAAGGTAAGGTGTGGTGGTGGGAAAAAATGACTATGTTGGGCATTAGAAGGTTTGTATTCTGGTTGTGATCTGAAACTAATCAATTAGCTGAGTTTCCTTGAACTTTACTTCTCTGGGCTTCAGTTTCCTTTTCGTTAAAGAGCGTGTTAGTTGATAGGCTGCAATGTTCTGAAGAATTTCTAAGGTACAACCACTAGGGTCTTGTCCAGTGGACCCTCAAACTCATTAACATTTGATAGGTTAGCCAAAGCACTGCTACGGATTTCATGTGGTCGCAGTGACAGTGTTAGGTACCAAGCCACTTGTCCAAACTGTGACATTGATGATTCCTAGAAGTAAACTGGCTCTATACTGGAGAAGGCCTAATGTTACAGAGCTAGAGACAGACCTCCTGGATTTGAATATAGGTTCCTGTGTTTTCTTTCATTACTATGACTTTGGGCAAGTCATTTATCTTCTCCTAATCAGTTTCCTTTTCTTTAAAATATAGATAAGAGTGTACCAATCTCACAGCACCGTTGTGAAGATTAAGTGAACTATGCATGTAAAATACTTAGCCTAGTGCCGAGTACAGGGCAAACACTTCACAAAAACTATCACTATAGGAACCACATGGCGTGAGAATAAATGTCTGCATGCTATGAAAAAGGGTAAAAGCAGAGTTACAATAAAACTTTGCATTTCAAAATATTTGAACATGTGGACTTTAAACAACAATCAAGGTTTCTCTGCTTGGAAGAAGTTTGTCTGCCTAGGTCCTTGCTTTCCCAGTTCGTGGGCCCTTTGATGAAAGACCAGGGTCATTCTGCTGGATCAACATTTTTCTGCTTCTCATGTCTGTAAAAATATGGGTATTAGAAAATCTGAGTGGTAATAGGCACACTGATGGTCTTTGAACTAGGGCAGAAAAAGAACCGATTCTGTGCTTGAGTCTATCTATTAACAGAGGGCCTCAAAAATGTCAATTTTGACATAAGATCAAGCTGTTTCTCTGTGATGCAGGGGAAAAGGAGGCAGGTCAAAATTGTGAAAGAGGAGTGTTTTAAAATGTGTTCTAAGTACTTCAAGATTTATAAGAAACTGAAGTAAGAAATGAAATAATGGTGATGAATGAGTCAAGTCTGTGGTTTTCTGTCTGATTTTGATCATGAAATCTAACTTTTGGCATAGACCTTCAGGAAGCTGTAAAAACATGGTAGTCAGTCCTTGGTTGTCTCAAGGGCTCTCTCCTCTAGAGAAGAGTTGGCAATTAGAAGTGCACTCAAGTTTCTTCTCTAGGGTTTCTGTCCCTGGAAGGGTTCTCTGATGCAGTGGGCTGTCCAGAATGGAGGCCACTATCCTGGGGCTTAGACTCTAAGGCTAGTTTCTCAATGAAGCTCCTGTGGGATCATCAGGAAAACATTTCCTTTCCGTGAACCTCGTTCAGTGCCTTGCCCTTGTGTAACATGGACAGCTCGTCCTACCCTTCACTGCCTCTGTGCTTTAAGAATACATCAAGATACAGAGAATGCCAGAATCTGAGGCCCAGCAAAAAATGAGAATGAATAATGACAAACTTCAGTTTTAAATACTATTTGGGAGTTTATTCAAATGATACGTGTATTCCTCATCAAGTAAATGGAAATAGACTTTGCAATAACCTTATCCGGTTGATTATTTAGACGTGGTTTATTGAATATCAGTATCGATGGTTTAAGTTCCTTTTTTCTTCTTTATTTTTTAAAGGTAAAGCATTTCTTCTGGGAATTTTTATCACTCATATCACACAGATGGAGAATAAAAGGAATGTGACTGAATTCATTTTAATGGGTCTTACACAGAATCCCCATATGCAGAAGGTAGTATTTCTGATATTCTTGATTCTATACCTGGTAACACTCTCAGGCAACCTGCTAATTGTGGTTACCATTACCACCAGCCGGGCTCTGAACTCCCCCATGTACTTCTTCTTGGCCCACCTTTCCTGGATAGACATAGTCTATTCTTCTTCTTCAGCTCCTAAGATGATTTTGGACTCCCTTCTCGGGAAGAAGGTAATCTCTTTCAGTGGTTGTATGGCTCAAGTCTATGCAGAACACATTTTTGGTGCTACTGAGATCATCCTGCTGACGGTGATGGCCTACGACCGCTACGTTGCCATTTGCAAACCGCTGCACTATACCACCACCATGAACCACCGGCTGTGTACTCTCCTGTTGGGCGTGGCCTGGGCTGGGGGATTTCTCCATGCGACCATTCAGACTGTCTTCACAGTCTGGCTGCCCTTCTGTGGCCCCAATGTGATCGATCATTTCATGTGTGACTTGTACCCTTTGTTGAAACTCGTTTGCATGGACACTCACTTCCTTGGTCTCTTTGTCGCTGCCAACAGTGGGTTCATCTGCTTATTAAACTTTCTCCTTTTGATGGGCTCCTATGTGGTCATCTTGCACTCCCTAAAGAACTGTAGCTTGGAGACGAGGCACAAAGCCCTCTCCACTTGTGTCTCTCACATCACCGTAGTCATCTTATCTTTTGTGCCCTGCATATTTGTGTATCTGCGACCAGTCACTGTGCTGCCTGTTGATAAAGCTGTTGCTGTCTTTTATACTATGGTGGCCCCTATGTTAAATCCTTTAATCTATACCCTCAGAAATGCTGAGGTGAAAAATGCTATGAGGAAGCTCTGGAGGACAAAAGTGACTTTGGAAAAAGATTAAACAGAATCATTGAGCAATTACAGACAGAAGTAATAGAGGGAATCTAGTTCAAGCTTCTTAGATCTATAGATGAAGCCTTTGACTCTAAGAGGAGGTTGGAGAGTACCTGCACAGAGTACTTTAAGCACAGAGCTAAAAGATGGACTGGAATCCAGACTTGCTGTCTCCCAACCCACACTGCTGGCTTCATAATTTACTGCTTCTTAATAAATATTTATTTATTACCTGGAAATTTGAAATATCTTTATAAGCTATAAGATATAGATCTAGAATGTTGAGTTGGTGTTAAAATAATCTTATTATATAACATCAAGATGTTGGTTTCCTGTGGTATTCCAATCATGTGGGAAAGGTATAGTTGTTGTCCATTGGGTTGGGAAGTTCAGTGGGTTACCTTGGGCCAGAACTAGTTCATGGTAGCTGGACAGAGGCTGATAGGCAGGAAACGGACTGGAATCCTGGGAGCTTCCCCCTGGGGTGCTTGTGGACGAAGGCTGGTGAACAAGGACCTGTAGTCTGGACTGGCAATCAAGAAAAGGCCCTTTGGTGTGCAAGTGGACCGAGGCTCTGGTCATTCACTGTCCACTGCTGGGTCCTGGGATCGTAGAGCTGTGAGCTGTTGGCAGGCCAAGCACACAGCAGCAGGGCACAAGGGAGCAGTGGCTGAGTGAAGGTGAATGGAGCTAGACACAGCAGTGTCCACCAAACTGCTTCCTCACTGGCATCACCAAAACTCAGGCCTCTATTCTTTCCCACCCAGATCACCAAAGTAGCCTCCTAACTGTGCTCCTGTTGGCTGTCTTGTCCTTTCCCATACTGTAACTAGAGTAGTTGTTCTAAAACTGAAATCTATCTACAACACTCACCATGGAAAACAGTATGGAGTTTCCTCAAAAAGCTAAAAATGGAATTGCTGTTTGATTCAGGGATCCACCAGTGAGAAAGAATATGTGCACCCTTATGTTCATAGCACTGTTATTTACAATAGCCAAGGTCTGGAAACAGCCTAAGTACCCATTAGTATTTGAATGGATAAAAAAGGCTGTGGAACATTTACACAATGGAATACTCTACAGCCCTAAAAAAGAAGGAAATCTTACCCTTTTCAACGGCAGGGATGGACCGGGAGGTCATTGTGGTAAGTGAAATAAGCCAGTCAGAGAAAGACAAATGTATATGATTTGACTCATGTGGAATGTAATGAACAAAATAAAACCAGAGGTATGGATAAATGGAAAGGACTACAGATCTCAGAGGGGAGTGTGTGGGAGAGGCTGGAAGAAATTAGCCAAAGAACATATATGCATATATGCATAGGTCATGGACACATGGCATGGGGTTACTTGGGCTTGAACGTATTTGTTGATTAATGACTGAAAGACAAAAGATACATTTATTCTGAAAATGCTTTGTGTGTAGATGTAGCCATCTATTTTTAAAAAACTGACTTTAATCATAAAATGTAACCAAAAGTACACCAGTTTACAAAGAAGTATAACATAAACTGCTCACTTTCATAATAAAATCTGGTTCAGAGCAGGGAGAATAGCAAAGTAAACTATTTGCATATATGCTGGGAGTTGTAGTTTCATTTTTTTCCTCATCCTCAGTGAAAACAGTAGTAAAAACAAATTGTAGTTTCCCTAGGAGTTCTCACCAGAATTCTCCTTACAGTGAAAACAGATAAATGTAGGAAAGAGTTCCCTAGTCTCCAATGCTACCTTTTTGCTCTTCATTTTATTGAATTCGTATATCTTCCTTTATACTTTCATTCATTCAATATTTATCATGTACCAGACATTGTGCTACCTTGTAGAACACAATGAACCTTGTTATGTAGCAGGCAAACACTTTATAGTGTATGACTATATTTAATAAATAGAAATTCCGGTATTACATCAAAATGTCCTTTTATCTGAGTCATTATTCTTTCTTATGGACTATCAGCATAAGATGAGTGATATGAGCAATAGAAAATGGTTCTAAATCCTCCAAGGAAATTTGGAAACATGGCATAATCTTCATTTCCTATCCATCAGAGGTTAAATGGCTGATGCTTTTATAGCCCTAATGTAGTTATGTATTATAATGTAACAGGCAGCATATGACAATCAATTGTGATATATAAAAACAAACATTTGTTAATTAAAAATTACTAGATTTTAGTTATAGATAATAAACTAATATATACATTGTGTCCAGCACAGTTCCTGACTGAATAAGTGGTAACTAGTATGGTTATCGGATCTTCCTATCATTATTGCCTGGCAGTTAATAGCAGTTAAGGGCATGATCTGGGAAATCGGTCAATTCTGGTTACTGACTTTCTGATATATCCATGTGATACCTTTGTTTTCTGTTAGTTTCCTCACCTGAAAAGTGGTGATAACAGCAGCACCTGCCTCCTTGGTTTGTTACAGAGAATATTGGTTAAGAACGATGAAAATTAATTATTTCTTTAATTTACTAGAAAGAAGGCCTGTGAACCTTATGTGTAGTTGAAGCTCATAAAACTAATCCCTAATTCGGTAGTATTTTTAAATATGCAAAGAATGGTCCTAGGTTACGTTTTTCTCTCTTGCATCCACTTCTGCTTCCCCCAGTGCAGAATCTATGATTTATAGCAATTAATTTTTTCTTTATATAAATATTTATTGCCGAGATCATCCAAAATGCCCTTTGCATTTTATCGCACTCGAATCAGTGTTGGGATCCTGCATATTTATTTGTCACCTGAAATAATTCCCCCAATGGCATCTTTCATTTGGGAATTTATCAAAGTATAGATTAAAGGATTTAACATGGGAGTTATGATAGCATTGAATACAGCAACTGCTTTATCAATTGCTAAAGTAGCTGCGGGTCTCATATACACAAATATGCAGGGCACAACAACTAAGATGACCACTGCGATGCGGGCGACAGAGGTGGAGAGGGCTTTGCGCCTCGCCTCTAAGCTGTGGGTCCTTAGGGAGCGCAGAATGACCACACAGGAGACTATCAAGAGGAGGCAGTTTAACAGACAGACGAACCCTCCTTTGGCAGCGACGGAGAGCCCTAGAGTGTGGGGATCCATGCAGGCGAGATTCAGCAAAGGGTTCAGATCACACATAAGGTGGTCCATGACATGAGGGCCGCAGAAGGGCAATCTGAAGATGAAGAGCATCTGTGTGGTTGCCTGCAGAAAGCCTCCCACCCACGCTACTCCCATGAGCAGGCCATGCACCCGCCGGTTCTTGATGGCTGTATAGCGCACGGGCTTGCAAATGGCCACGTAGCCGTCATGAGCCGTCACAGTGAGTAGGATGCCCTCAGCACCTCCAACAAAAAGTTCCCCGAAGATTTGGGTCGTGCACCCATTGAACAGGGTGGTCTTCTTTCATGAAGTGGGTCTATGATCAGTTTGGGGGTGTTGACTAAAGGATAGCAGGCATCAACAAAGGAGAGATAGGCCAGGAAGGAGTACATGGGAGATCCCAGGGATGGGCTGGCATTGACGGGGGCCACGATGAGCACTTTTCCCACCACAGTGATGGCACAGGAGACCAAAAACACAACAAATATGACTTTCTGCCTCTTTGGATTCTCTGTGAGCCCCAGTAGAACAAACTCTGTCACATTCCTTCTGTTCTCCATCTATTTCGGGGGACAGTTGATGACATTACCTGAAGAGAAAGTTATTTTTATTAATGAAAACTTGAGTTTATTAAACTTTCTATTCTAACATATAATGAATTCTTGGGTTGTATTAAGTTGGGAATTCTTTTGAGGGGTGTGTGTGTGTGTGTGTGTGTGTGTGTGTGTGTGTGTGTTTGTATTGGAAAGAAACTTCTTGGATTCTTGAAGATTACTCAGATTGCCTCCCAGATGCAGTCTTTGCTGAGATTACAGATACGAGGAGCTTTTGTAAAGACACAGGCAAGAGGCCGCCTGTACACACTTAGTCATCCCAGATAAGCAAGAGTCTAACTAGAAGTAGCAGACTGCGCACAGAGTGGCAGCCAGCCTGGAAAGGAGGTTGTCAATAGGTGTAAAGTCTGTAAATGCAAAGCTTCAGAATTTTCTTCTTTAATCTCTAGGAAATGGGGAACCATGAAAGATTATTGAGAATATATATGAGTGGAAGGATGAAGAAAGAGGAGTGTGAAGAAGGAAGAATCTCAGATGTTATTCAGGTAAACGATCTGTCCGTGTTTTGGATGCAGCGGGCTGGGGTTCAGCAAGGGTGTTGAAGGCAGACTCAGGAATCCCAGTAGCACAACATTTATGGCGGTTGAATAAGGAATAACAGGGCATTGGTGATAGGAATGTAAAGAATGGAGCCAGTTAAAAGTAGGTACAATGCATGTTTCCTAAATTCAGTGACTTCATAAGAGCTAATAATAACACTTTTAAATGATGGATTACTGTGTGCATTGTATAGTGGCAGATACTTTACACACACAGGCCTTTGCAATGTAATAATGACCTGTGTATTTGGTGTCATGGCATTCATTTTGAAGAATGAAGCAATCTCAGAGACTAATGTTGATAATGATAATGATAATGTTAACTAAGACATACTGAACAGTTACAGTGATCTGTTTTTCTGCAGGCATTTGACTATGTTTCACTACAAACCTACAAGGTGGTTGCTACTATATTGTATTTATTTTACACACTAGAAAACAAGCATGGAGAAGTTAAGGATCCTGTCAAGATCAAGCAGCTAATAAAGGGCAGAGCGAAGATTAGGTCAGATTGTACTTGTTAAGTTTTTCCCATTAAATTCTGAACTCTGCCCTTTATTGTTATGTTGTAGTAAACAATGTTAAACTAGTAATCTCTTTTTGATATGACCATAATCATTAAAATGACCTTAATGCTACTTCAGAGGTAAGTTTACGTGGAACAAATTCATCAGCACAAGCACACACACACACCACACGCAACGACAACCGGAATTCCCAAATGTTAAGAAAAATGTGGTACTGCTTTCATTGAACAGCCCTTTTACCTTGTCCCCTCCTTTAGCTCCAAATATTTACACCTCTAACTCCTTCCAAATTATGGGCCCCCAGACTCTTCTGCAAAATATAAAAAATGGTTTTCCCAGTGGTTATGTGGCTTGAGAACTAGAAAGACCAGGTTTGAATGAGGTTGTAGTTTCTTTTATCTGGGGTATACTACTTTGGCACCTCACATCCCTGCTTCCTCATCTATAAAGTGAGAACAATAGTATCCACCTCACAGACTGTTCTCAGAATTACTTGAGATATTATTGGAGTAAGCATGGAATATTACTATATCTGAAAAATGTTGAAAAATAATGAAATGTGTTGAAAAACTGTATATGGAAGGTAATGATCTTTAATAAGCATTAGTACTATTGAAAGGCCTACCTTAGCTGTTTTACATGATCTTAAGGAGGTGTGAGGGTGTTCAGACACAATCCCAGGTTCAAACTGACAGCCTCTTGTAATAAGTAACTTTCAATATGAAAGATACGTCACATTTGGGAAAAACCTATCAGCATAATTCACTATCTAATTAACCTTTGTCAAGCAATTGTTTATGCTGATCCTGTGAAATTTTTGGGGGTGTATCATATACCTAAATAAACCTTGTAAAAAAAAAGGAAGTCTAAATTTTTTCCACCTAAAGCATCAAAACTTTTTCACAGAAGACCTATTCAAACTCTATTTCCTGGTTTTGAATTTAGAATAGTTTCACTTGAAAGACTATGGAAAAGTAATCTTAAATGGGTGGTTTTGGCCCTGTAGGGCGAGAGTCAGTGGGGAGGAAGCACATGCAGACGGTTCTTGCTCCGGGGCTGCCGAGAGCACCAACATTTTCTCCTTGCCTTGTGGAGGTACTTAAAGAGGTTTCCATAACCTTCAGGCACCTTGTCTCGTAGCTACTGCTTTCTCTCCTAAGAATTAATTATCCTCTTTGATGGAAAGCCTTCGTCTTAAAAGCCGATATATTCTGGAGAGACATGCTGAAAACAGTCATTCTTCGGCGGGAAATGGCATTCTCTGCACTTGGAAGCTAAGCGTGAAGGAGACCGTCCTCTATCTGGACCTATGTTGTTAGGAAAGCTGGTGCGGTGTGAACAGCGGGCATAATGCCAGTGCGTGGGCCTGGGATGAAGTGCCCCTGGTGACTCATGCCACAGAAGACTTTCTATTTTCTTTAAAAAATTTTTTTAAACCTTAGTTTTTCCTTTATCATTTGGTCCCCTTATATCCTGCCTGCCCCCACCCCCCGCCCCCGCCCAACCACCACTCTGTTGTCCATGTCCAGGAGTCCTTTTTCCTTTTTGCTCAATCCCTCTGCCCCCTAACTTCCCCTCCTTACCTGTCACCCTGCTCTCTATCCATGAGTCTGCCTCTATCCTGCTTGTTAGTTCAGTTTGTTCATTAGATTCTACATATGGGTGACATATTGTATTTGTCTTTCTCTAATATTACATCTTTATTGGAAAATCACCATTGATTGCTTGAGACCTAGATCAGTGAGGTCATAAAATTAATGGCAGTTGTTTTAAAGGTCTTGACTCTAAAAGCAGTTTCCTTCCATCCCCCCAGATTTATTGAATGATCGTGCACAAATGAGATTGTTTATACTTAAGGAATATAACTGGGTATTTTGATATAAGGTACATTATGAAATGATCACCATAATCAAACTATGTAGCATATTTATCAGATGTATCATTATTATTTTTTTGTGGTGACAACCCTTAAAATCTACTCTTTTAGCAAATTTCAAGTATGCAAAACAGTGTTGATAAATGTAATCACATTGCTGTACAGTAGGTTTCCAGGAATTATTCATCTTGCATAACTGAACTTCGTTTCCCCGATCCACATCTCCCTATGCCTTTCTTCCCACCCTCTGGCAACCAGGATTCTGTTCTCTGCTTCTGTAAGTTAGATAATTTTAGATTCCACATACAAGATCATGCGGTACTTCTCTGTCTTATTTTGCTTAGCATAATGTCTTTAGGTTCATCTATGTTGTTACAAATGGAATTTTTCCTTCTTTTAGAAGACTATATCATATTCCATTGTATATATGTACTACATTGGCCATTCATCCATTAGTGGACATATAGGTGGTTTCCATATGTTGGCTATTGTGAACATGAGTGCAGATATTTCTTTGAGATACTGATTTCAATTCCTTTGGATATATACCCAGAAGTGGGATTAATGGAGCAAAAGTGGTTCTATTTTTATTTTATTTTTTGAAGAATCTCCATATTATTTTCTCTAATGGCTGTGCCAATTTACATTCCTTCCAACAGTGCACAATGGTCCCCTTTTTTCCACATCTTTACCAATACTTGTTATCTTTTTAGTATTTACTCTTATTACAAATGTGAGCTGATACTTCATTGTGGTTTTGATTTGTATTTCCCTGATGATTAATGATGCTGAATACCTTTTTATATACTGTTGGCCATTTATATATCTTGATGTAAGAAATGTCTCTTCAGGTCCTTTTCCCATTTTTTAATCAGGCTATTGAGTTGTTCAAGTTCCTTATTTGTGTTAATATCAATCCCCTTATCAGGTACATTGTTTGTAAATACTTTTCACAGTTGTGGTAGCCTTTTTACTCTTGGTGGTTTTCTTTGCTGTCCAGAAGATTTTTAGTTTGATGCAGTCCCACTTCTTTACTTTTGATTTTGATGTGATATCTAAAAAAAATCATTGCCAAGCCCTGGCTGGGTGGCACAGTCCCATACACCAAAATTTTGTGTGTTTGATCGCTGGTCAGGACACATACCTTGTTTGCGAGTTCGATCCCCTGTTGGGGCATGGCGTATGGGTGGCAACTGATCTATGTTTCTCTTTCTTATCAATGTTTCCCTCTCTCTCTCTGCCACTCCACCACCTCCCTTTCCCTCTCTCTCTACCTTCCTCTCTCTTTAAATTAATAATCATATCCTCAAGTGCGGATTAAAAAAAAATTGAAGATCATTGCCCAGACCAATGTCAAGAAATTATTTCCCTACATTTTCTTCAAGGAGTTTTAAGGTTTCAGGTCTTATGTTAAAGTCTTTAATCCATTTTGAGTTGATTTTTATATACGGTGATTGTTGAGTCCAGTTATTTTCTTCTGCATGTGCAGAGTTGCTATACCCTTTATTGAAGAGACTCTCCTTTTCCCATCGTGTTTTCTTGGCATTCTTTTCGAAGTCCAGTGGACTATATGTGCATGGGCTTATTTCTAGTATCCCATTCCATTGGTCTACATGTCTTTATTTTTGCCAATACCCACTGTTTTGATCACAGTAGCTTTTAGTATATTTGGATATCAGGAATTGTGATGGCTTCAATTCTATTCTTGTTTAAGATGGCTTTGGATATTGAAATTCTTTTCTTCCATATGAATTTTTATGCAAAAGCTGTTTTTCACTTTACTCAGAGGGTTACTGAAATAGCCAGAAACTTTAGAAGGTTTCAGATTACACTTATTTCTGGCACTTATGGTGTGGTCAGTATGGAATAATGATAGGTAGCATTAGAAATGTGGGAAGATAATAACAAACTAGGAAAAAGTTCCAGGTATTTCATCTTCTTGTCACTTGAAATTGTTAGCTGCTTTCCTTTGAGTCATTTTTAGGAGGATGTCCTGATAAAATATTGTGGTTTTAATTTTTACTTTTCTGAGGCCAATGATGTTAGTCATTTTGTTTTTCCTGTTCTTATTGACCATTTGTATATCTTCTTCTGTGATATTTCTGTTCATGGCCTTTGTGTGTTTTAAACCTAAGGCTTAAAAATTTTATATATATGCCTTTTGTCTGGCTTTGGTACCAGGGTAATAATGGCTTCATAGAAAGAGCTAGGAAGTGTCCCCTCCACTTCCATTTCTACAAGGAGTTTTAGAAGGATTGCTATTAATTCTTCTTTAAATGTTTGGTAGAATTTGCCAGTAAAATTCATCTGGTCTTGGACTTTTTCTTGTTGAAAGACATTTTTTATTACTTATTCAATCTTTGTGCTTGTTATAGATCTGGTTGCATTTTCTGCTTTTTCATGTTGATTTGATAGTTTATATGTTTCTAGAATTTTTTTCATTTTCTCTAGGTTATCTATCTGTTGGTTTGAAAGTATATTTTCTTACTTGAAAAACTTCTGTAAATTTGCTGGTTATGTTCTCATTTTCGTCCCTTATTTTAATAAATTGTCACCTCTGTTGTTTCTTGATTACTTTTCTTAATATTTGTCGAGTTTTTCAAGGAACCAAGGTTTTGGTTTTGTTGGTTCTCTTTATTTCTATTCTTTATTTCATTTTTCTACTCTAATAGTTATTTTCTTCCTTCCATTTACTTTAGGTTTATATTTTCTTGTTATTTATTAAGGCGAGATCTTTTTCTTTTACAGCATAGGCACTCACAGATATAAATTTCCCTCTGAACACCGTTTTTTTTCACATTCCTTTAGTTTTGGTATGTTGTGTTTTTATTTCCATTTGTCTCAAGATATTTTCTAATTTCCTTGGCGTTTTTTTCTTTGACACATCGGTTGTTTAAGAGTGTGTTGCTTAATGTCCACATATTTGTGAATTTTTCAGTTTTCCTTCTGCTATTATTTTCTAATTTCATTCCTTTGTGGTGGGAAAAAATACCGTGTATGAGTCAATCCTTTTAAATTTATTGAATCTTGTTTAGTGACCTAACCTGTAGCTGAACCTGAAGAAGTTGTCATGTTCACTTGAGAAGAACGTATATTCCAGCCTGTTTGGGTTATGTATATTTCTGCTGTTTTAGTTGGTGAATAGTGTTGTTTAAAACTCCTGTTTCCTTATCGATCTTGTTTCTGTTTATACCATATATTACTGAAAATGAGACACTGAGATCTCCAACTCTTATTGCAGAACAGTCTATTCTCCCTTTAATCTGTCAGTTTTTACATATGTGTTTTCAATGATATCTTTCTTTTATGGATTGATATTTTTATCATTATATATGGTCTTTCTTTTTCTCTTGTAACAATTTTTTTTTTAAGTTTTTTTTTTTGGCCTGATAACGTAGTCACTCCATCTCCCTAGTTACTGTTTGCACACAGTCTTTTAAATCATATTGGGAAGGTAATGTTACAAACCAGAAATACCAACATCAGCTGTGAAGCTCCACCAGGATGGGTGCCTGAGCCCAAAGAATGCACCCAACATAGAGGCGCAGGGAAGGAGAGGGGCTGTATTAGTTATTCTGTGATGGGAAACAATTTATGAGTGCCTGAGAAGGCGGACTTATTTCCTCACTTGAAAACAGATTGCCAAAGTTGTAGTGGAAATTTCATCTCAAGGTTGAGATCCTGTTTTCTTTTTTTAAAGTTAGTAAAAAATATGGCTGTTGTTTACTGACTTTTTAAAAACTCTGTGTTTAATCCTCAAAACAATGACGTATTATTAGTCCCATTTTTAAGATGAGAAAAAGTGAGGCGGAGAAAGATTAAGTAACATTTCAAGATAAGAAAGCATACATATGGCACAGCTTAGATTAGAGAGTGGGTTTGTGTTTATCCAATGTCTATGTGCTTTAACTAAGCTGTAACTCAGGTTTGTGAGTCAGTTATAATTGGGGTTTTTCCAGCTGTTTGATGCGTTGTAACCCTTCTGCTCAAGTAATTTCTAGTTAATTGATAGTGACAATGAAAGTATATAGTGAACTTTAATATATGCTTGGAAAAGTACAATTGATTGGGCTTAGCTTGTAACAGGAAAGAATCACAAATTCTGGTGGGCTCACACATGTACCTCGTTCAATAGATATAGTCGAGCTCAATTCTAAAACTTGTTAACCTTCCCGAGCCCTCTGTTACTTCTCTAATCTAGACATTGTATAATATTTCTTTTGGCTTCTACTTGGTTACTTCTTTAAGAATACCTTTTCTGAACATCCTACTTCCAGTTCTGTTTATATTACACAGACATATAGCTCTGTGTTCTTTCTTTTTTTTATAGAGCTTACCACTTTCTCCTTTTTAAATAATTGAATGCTTACAACACAAGAGCAAGGATACTATCTGGGCTGTTGAGGGAGATTCGTATTTAAATTTCAGTCCTGCCGTTATTCCCCTCTGATCCTGGGTTATTTACCTACCTCATCGTGCTTCAGTTTCCTCATTTGTAAAATGGGAATAATAATAGTACCCATCACAAAGGGTGCTCTTATTGTATCATGCGTTTAATACAGGGCCTGGCATATATCACTCAAGTAACAGGGTAAGGGTGAGCAATGGGGAAAAAGGTGGGACAACTGTAACTGAACAACAATAAATTAAAAAAAAAAAAAAAAAGAAAGCTGCATAATTTAGGCTCAACCTCTAGGGGAAACACTTCACAAAATTACCCATGGAAATGTCATCCAAATATAACTGGAAGCCTAAATCAAAGTGGGCAGAAGTAAAAAAAAAATAGTTATTTTTATTTTTATAATTGAACAACACTGCTTGGTACTTTTTAGAGATCCAATGAACATTCATTGGAAAAAAACCTGAAATGAAGAATCCAGGTTATGGCTGTAGTCTGATGATTATCCCAGCCTTGTAGATGAATTCTAACCTTTGTTAAAATGTTCTCTGATCAGAGGGGCCATAGGAGGGAGAGGTGGTTTGTTGCCATCTTGGCAAAGACTCTTAAAATTAATTACTCTTCCCTGGAGGAAATAGGGCAGAGGTGAGTTGCCCACATAAATAAAACGGAAGTCTCTATGTTGTGAGAATTAAAGGAGTTGAGAAGTGGGACCACAAGAATTTCTTGGCAGAGTAAACCACAAAGGCAATGTCTCTCCCTGACCTCTTCTGTAGCGGGATGTGAGCTTCTACAGAAATGACAGGAGAAGACAGGGCGAGTCCCAAGGACCAAACTCTATGACTCTGCTCTGAAAAAAGCCTTGAAGAATTGGCTTCAAGAGGTTCCTTATCCAAGAGACCTTTAATCAACTGCTGATGGTTTGGTAATGGGATTTGCTTTTCCAGCTTTAAAAATAGCGATCGTGTTCTTAGGGCCTGTACCAAGGCTATCAGACCAAGTTCTACATAAACATTTAAAATACATAGATTTCTGTGAGTCCCATAGAAATAGGAATGTGTTAGAGTAATTGAAATTTTTCCTCTCTCCAAAATCAAATATCTTTTCAATACAACATGCATGTGTCTACTATGTGGGATTCTTATTAGTTGAACAATCAGGCCAGGATGAGAAGTCCTAGACACACAGGATGTGGTTAGCATTGGTATATAGAAGAAGCACAATTTTCTTCATTTTGATTTTACTTCAGCATTCCTCTTTCTGGAAACATTTTGATTTTTTTTTTACAGTAAGTTTATATAACCACGACTCTGGATTAAAGGAAAATCCTGATGGATTTTAAGTGTTATTGAATCTGCAAAGAATCAACTCATAACAAGTCAGTAGTTTATAACTGTCGATATTGAGTTGGGCCAAAATAACTTTTTTTCCTCACTGACTAATTTGTAAAAACAACCTGTGATTTATTTATTAGTATTTTTCTCTGATATTTATCCTAAGAACCATAATCAACAAAGGGGTTTGACAGAAAGATTGGATTTCAAGTGCAACACTTGGAAATATAACATACCTACTTTAAAAATCTTTCTTAGCTGACTCTAAGAAAGAGTCATTTTTCTCTTCCCCTTTTTTCTCTTTTCCTTTCTTTGGCTCACTTATTTTCCTCCTCTCCTGTCTTCTCCTCTCTTTCTTTTCACATCCCCTTTCTCATTCTCAACAAATGCTTTATAATATCTAATACTGGCCAGCATTGTAGATATAAAAATAAATAAATCGTAAAACTAATGAGGCACAGCATTCTACAAAGCACTGATTTGAATAATTAACTGGGTTTAAACTAAGCTTCCTGTTTCTTGGAGAACTCTGCACTCAGTCATGGTGTCAAATTTGGAAGGAGTATGTTTTTCATGCATTGGAATGTGTCTTCAGCAAATGAGTTAATGAAATGTATAGACAATAAATCCCACAAAACAATCAAGCAAACTAAACAATAATTCAATCTTTATGTTAAATATTTTTTAATAGTTTGCTTAAATTTTCTTAATCTGACACTTCTTCTTGTTTCCCATGTCCTCCTTTTCTCCTCGCTCGGTTAGTGTCACTTTTCAGAATCTTTGCCTTAAGAAGGAATTTTGAAAGTTTTCTTAATGATACTTGCATGGGAACAGTAAAATCATATAACAACAGGAGTAACAGTTAAGTTTCAAATGATTTAATTTTCATAGCCATCCTACATGTAGCATATTTATCCTTCCTTTTAATAAATGAAAAATTGGTACACAGAGAGATAAATTAATATTATAGTGAATAAGTGGTGGATCCCAAACTCCCAAACTAAGTCTTTGGATTTTAAATTCATTTCTCTTTCTTTGATCTTTAATTCATTTTTACTTTTCTATTTCTCTTTTATATTCTCTTCCACAATATATTCTCTTTTGCCTCCTTTTCCTCTCAGTAAATGTGTAATGAATGATGATTATTATACTTTTTGGGCCAGCACTGAGGATATAGAAATGAATAAGATGAGATGAGTGTGATATAAGGTGTCAAGTGCTATAATGGACATTTCCCACAGTCTCTGAGATTGGAAGGAGGTAGTAATACTGCTTTTCAGTCTTGAGGAAGCAGAGAAGCTTCCAGACAGGCAAAGCAGGGAACAGTAAGGCGCATGAAAGAGTCTTTATATGTCTTTGAGTCTTTCTGTATGACTTAAATTAATAGAACAAACTGGATTTTTCACTAGTAAATATATGCAGCAATTTTGGAGTAAAATACATGCATCTTTGTGTATTTGCGAATGTGCCATATATATGTCTACAAAATTGATGGACTCAAAACTTGATGCATAGTATTTTTTCTTCTTATTTTAAAAGTTATCCATTTTGTTGTAGAAAATTAAAAACAAAGTAGAAATTATAAAGAACAAAATAAATAGCACCTATATTGTCATCTATAGTAATAGATGTGGATATAAAAATAAATTAATCATGAAACTGGTAGGACTCTGCATTCCTACTTTGTCTTTACCTCAAAGAGTGTTTGTCTGTATCCATATTCACATGACCAGCTTTTCAGGAATTGAAATGATGGATTCAAAACATAAACTGTGTACATGAAATTATTCTCCATTCTTCAGGTAACCTGAAGTTTAACAATGCTGTGTGAAGACAGGCCAGTATAACGGACTAGGAATCATGAAGTTGTAAAGGCTGTTTCGCTTTTATTGCTATAAAACACAAACTGCAAACTATTTATCTAAATTATTCATATACAATTTTCTTTCTCATCAAGATCTTGATTTAGCATTTGTATGTTATTAGGACAAATTTTGCTGGCACTGAGTATTTTGGGTCTCTGTTCACAAGATTCAGAGTTGTTTAGGTAGCAGGACATTCATATTCATTTTGAAATTTCCAACAATTTGAAAGGCAATATTATTATGCAAGACTGAGATGAATCAGATTTCCTTTAAGTATGGCAAGTATTGGGCAAGTGGCAACAGTTCGGGGGCCAGTGACGGGGCATGTGTGTTATCTTTCTCTCTGTGTCCACAGAGACGGCATCAGTGCACGAAGGACAAAGGAGAAGGCTCTGCAGCCCAGAGCATGAATTGAATGGCTCTCTCATTAAACAGGTAGATCAGGGAGTGCATTTATACGTGAGGTTCTGAACTAGGCCTTGGTGATATGAAAATTTAGTCTTTTAAAAGTGCTCCTACGTAATTCTCATGCTCAGCCATGTCCTTTTGATTACTAAAATGAGTAGGGCTTAATAACTCAATTCTCTAATAACCTTTTGGATATTTTCAAATTATAAAGATCCATGGTAAAGTTACTTTTTTAATATCAGTATTCTTTTTTAATTAATTTTAATTTTTCAATTGCAGTTTACATTCAATATTATTCTGTATTAGTTTCAGATGTACAGCAAAGTGGTTAGAAAATCACATCAGTATTCTTGGAAACTAATTTTAAGTATAAATATTTGGGGCTATTTTAATAGGCAGATATTTCTAAATCTTGTGATAGATTAAATTCATATGTTCAAGCATTGCTTGTTAATCTATTCAAAATTAAAAGGTACTGAAGCATCTGTGGAATTGATTGACTTTCAACAGTTCAAGGTAATGCTGTAGTAAGAAAGCTCCTCAATTTCTATTTCCCTATTTACTGGTGAGTTTTGGTGTCTTATTTTTTTGCCACTTCTTCTTCCTTTATTTGCCCGTTTATGTGATTGACCCACTTTGCTGTTGGTTGGTTTGTCTTTCACTTGTTAATTACTTAGAGCTCTTTGCCTATTTTAGATATTAACTCAATATGTCCTCTAAAATATCAGTCTTTTTACCAAACTACAGTCTTTTTACCAGACTACTTTTGTGTTGACTCTATGGCATCTATTCTTAAATCCTTAAAACAATTTGATATTGTCTATTTGGGATTTCGATGATAAGTTAAGAAGATTCTCCCACCTCTAGAGTGTAGAAAATCATCTCTTTTATTACTAAAAAGTAAACATAAAATAAGTCTTGCTTTAGTTTATTAAACCTTTAATCAGTTTTTATTTTTGTATAAAGTATAAGCTATATGTATGTTTTATTTAGCTTTCAGATGGAAAGCTGCCTGTGGCAACCCACTTAGTTTATAATGTCTTCTTTTCCCACATACATCCCTAATTACTTGCCTCTCCATTAGTCTGTAAGATTGCTGAGGTTAGGGACCATGTTTTAATCAGCTTTAAATTCTTGCAATCTCTGAAATTACTGCAACATAATAAATCATAATGCCTCTTTGTTGAATTAAAAAACAAATTATCTTAAGATTTCAGGAAGTCATGAGTAACAATTGTTATTTACAGGTAATTTTGTCCTGAACTCTGAAGTAAGACCTGCAGAAAGACCTATGGAACAAAGGAACAATGTGACTGAGTTTGTCCTCTTGGGGCTCACTCAAAGCCTTCAGGGTCAGAAAATATTATTTTTTGTGTTTTTGTTCACCTACATTGTGACAATGGTAGGCAACCTACTCATTGTTGTGACTGTCGTTGTCAGCTCAACCCTGGATGCCCCAATGTACTTCTTTCTTGGCCAGTTGTCATTTATGGATGCTGTTTATTCTACAGCAGTTACCCCAAATATGATTATAGACTTATTCCATGAGAAGAAAACCATTTCCTTCCAAGCTTGCCTGAGCCAGCTTTTTATAGGGCACTTACTTGGTAGTGCTGAGATTATACTCCTGGTGGTCATGGCCTACGACCGCTACGTGGCCATCTGCAAACCCTTGCATTACTTGACCATCATGAATCAACGACTCTGCGTTCTGCTGCTGCTGTTGCCCTGGGCTGGAGGTTTCTTACATGCTGTAGTTAAACTTCTCTTAGTTTACAACCTACCCTTCTGTGGCCCCAATGTCATTGACCACTTCATCTGTGACATGTACCCCTTATTAAAACTTGCTTGCACTGACACTTACATTATTGGCCTCACTGTGATTGTCAATGATGGGGCCATCTGTGTGGTCATCTTTGTGCTGTTACTCATCTCCTATGGGGTCATTTTGTACTCCCTGAAGAATCTTAGTCAGGGAGGGAGGCGCAAAGCCTTATCTACCTGTGGCTCCCACATTACTGTGGTGGTCCTTTTCTTTGTCCCTTGTATTTTTATATATATGAGGCCTCCTTCTACCTTACCCATTGATAAATCCTTGACTGTGTTCTACACCGTTATCACCCCTATGTTAAACCCCTTAATCTATACTCTGAGAAATGGAGAAATGAAAAGTGCCATGAGAAACCTCTGGACTAGAAAAAGAAAATGAGGCAGTAGACAACTGTGTCACCTATTTTTTAACAAAGAATTGATCCTTCCAGGAAAGCCATGTGTGACTATTTAACTGTAGTAAATTCTTCCTTAGGTTTAATAACTTGGACATGATGAAACACACTTATTAGGTGAATACTTCCAATGATCAAAATATATTTTTAACATTTTCACAGTTTCCTAATCTAATATATACATTTTGTTTAAACTATATTTTTAAGATTTTCATAATTTCTTAGAAAATTATATGTTCAGTTTTTGTATAAAATGTCCCTGTTGAGACTATAGATTTATGTTCTGTGTGATGAGTTTGCTGTAGTTAATACTGTAAATTTACTTTAGTTGATGGAAGTTTTTTTCATGTTTTCTCTTAAACAATGTAATATTTTTCAGAATTAATAGTGCTCATTACAGAATTAAGAAAATAAGAGATAAGACATAAAAACTTGGTTCACTTCTCCCCGTACAAAGATAGTCCGTGTTAATATTTGAGGTATATATCTTATTTTTGTATCTACAAAATACTTTATTTTTAAAAATTAATTAATTATTTTTTCCAAATACATTTGTCTCCGCCTTCCCCCCACCACTTTCCCCTGTCCCCTTCCCCCTCTCCCTCCCTGAATCCTTTCCCACTTTGGTTTTGTCCGTGAGTCCCTGCTATATGTTCCTTGACTTGCCTCTTCCCTTCCTTTTCCCCCGCCCACCCCTCCCTCCTTCCCTCTTGTCTCTGTTGGTTTCTTTTCCTTTCAGTGTTGCTGGTCTTAAATACTGTATGATCTCACCTATAAGCGGAACCTAACCAACAAAACAAAGATGCAAGAAAAATACTTTAAATATATAATTTTTTATATTACTTGGCATGTGAAGGTTGAAGAATGATGCTTCAGAGTTCTAACATTAATATAAGGATGCTAAGTATAATATATAAAAATAATCTGAATGAACAAGGCAAACATGTAGAAAAATAACTAAATCTTACATAGTTTCCTGATTGGAAAATCATATTATCTACTCATATGGATTATATTTTCATGAAGATAATCTATTAACTTTTCCAGGTAATTTAGAATATCTAATAACTCCCCTGCATTTTTCAATATCCCACCTTCTTTTTTGCTTGTAGGGCTTCATAGACTTCTACAGGGACCCAGGCTCTGCCTTATATATGATGTATAATTAGAATTATCCTTAATCCATGAGCTTCAAATATGCAATGCAGAACTCGACCAGATATTTTGGGTGATACCATTTTTAAGAAAGATGCTGACAATATATGCTATTCTTACCTTCTTATTTATGGAATGTAGATTATCAGGTAATAAAGAGGCCGGAATATATTATTTCATGTGACAGAGACCTCAATCATAACATCTTCTCTATGAACCAGACTGGAAACAAAATATTGTGTGTCTTTTAAGATGTATTTAGTCTGGATTTATATAAGGGTCTAAGGCTAGGAGACAATGAGTCCTTTCCTATGATAAATCATATTATATGAAAACCTTGTATCTTGAGTTATATTCCCATTCTTATTACATGGAGGTTTTTTATATCATCATAAATTCTTCCCAAACATAACACTATTCATCAAATAATATCAAGCATTTAATTTTATCAGAATTTATATAATTCTTCTACTTTTGAACATTTCTATAGACTTAATGTATATGTTCCTCACCCCCTCCCCCATCCATGACTTAAATCTTTTTTAAAAATGTGGTTGTATTTGGAGTTGGGGGTTTTTGGGAAGTGATTTGGTCATGAACGTGAAGTCCTTATGAATAGGATTAATGTCCTTATTAAAGAGAACCACAGTGCACTCTCTTGCCCTTTATGCTAGGTGAGGACCCAGGGAAGATGGTCTGTGAACTAGGAAGCAGACTTTCAACCCTCACCAGACACTGCATCTGTCAGCACCTTGACCTTGGTCTTCTCAGTTTCTAGAACTGTGAGAAATAACTATTGTCTACCACCCAGTCTATGGTATTCTGTTATGGTAGCCCAAAAAGACTAAGAGACTTTTAGTTAATTTTCAAATTTGTGTGGTTATTTCAATTGGTAAGATGAAAGTCTTGGTTAATTGTCTGCATTCAATGGTCTCTGTGCTCCCTGAAGTCAGGGAAAGTTACCTAACTGTCTGTGCTCTCTGTTCTCTGCACAATGGCTGGGACATAGAATCCACTCCATTGACTTTGTCACTGACTTTTATTCTTGAATTCTTGATGTATTGGAGTGAGAATTTTTACTGGTGAATTTTGATGACTCTTTCTCAATTAAGTATATATGCATATTTGCTACAAATATTTATTCTTTGATATTTGCTATAGATATTTACCTTATGTTATTTAGGCTATAATTATGGGTGTTCTTATGTAAATATGTTATATTTTAATACTCTTTTACTTTTTGATTTCTTCTGTCACATCACTCTTGGAAAGTTCCATTTTCTTAAAAGATTTTATAAATTTTAGCATCTTTTTTAAAAAAGACTTTCAAAAAATTTTTTAACCCATATAGAATTTATTTTATGATGAAACAATATCTAAGCTTATTTCTCCAAAATAGGTAAAATAATCTGTTTTATTATTAATTGCATTAATAATTTAAAAATTTAGATTTACTATATCAAGTTTTATACAGCTAGAAGGTTCAATCTTAGGGCTGTTTCCCCTTGTCCTCCTCATCCTCCTTCTGTTAGTTCAGGGAAAACCTAACTGAACAATGGCATGTCTGTTGGCATGGACTGAGGTCACTTTCTAGTATTCTGCTGGTTGCTGGGCATTTAATAAGGGTCCAAGATGACTTTGTTCATATGAATGGTGCATAGCAGGGATGGCTAGGATGTTAGGCTCTTCTGGGTCATTTTTTTTTCCTAGGTAGATACAGGACTATATAGATGAACTCACTCTAGTGACATTGTCAGACTTGTTAAATGGCAGCTCAGGGCTCCCAGAAGGAGGAGGCAGAAGCTGTCAGGCCAATTAAGATCTCATCCCATCATGACATCAGCTTGAAGTCCAGGGTCTCAGGTTCCAAATCCAGGCTGCATGGCACACCATAGAAAACAACCAACAAAATGAGAAGGCACCCTACAGAATGAGAGAAAATATTCGCAAATCATGTATTTCATAAGGGGTTAATGTCCAAATTAGATGAGGAACTTTTATAACTCAGTAGCAAAAACACCCCAAATAACCTGATTAAAAATAGACAAAGGACCTGAATAGACATTTAAAAAAATATTTTATTATTATTCTATTATAGTTAGCCCAATTTTTCCCCCTTTTCCTTCCTCCACCCAGCCCAACCCCCGCTCTCACAGTCATTCACCACACTGCTGTCCATGTCCATGGGTCATTCATACATGTTCCTTGACTTGACCCTTCCCCTTCTTTCCGCCCTTGTACCTCTATCCTTCCCCTCTGGTTGCTGTCAGTCTGTTTCTCGTTTCCATGCCTCTGGTTCTATTTTGCTCATTAGTTTATTTTGTTCATTAGGTTCCTCTTATAGGTGAGATCATATGATATTTGTCTTTCACCGCCTGGCTTATTTCACTTAGCATAATGCCCTCCAGTTCCATCCATCCTGTCGTGAAGGGTAGTAGTTCCTTCTTTCTTTCTGCTGCATAGTATTCCATTCTCTATGGTCAATTAATATTCAACAAAGGGGACAGGAGCACAAAATGGAGTAAAAATAGTCTCTTCAACAAATGGTTTTGGGAGATTTGGACAGCTACATGCAAAAAAATGAAACTCTACCACCAACTTATACCATACACAAAAATAAACTCAATATGGATAAAAGACTTAAATGGAAGTTTTAACATCATAAAAGTCCTAGAGGAGAACAAAAGCAGGAAAATTTCAGATATTCCATGCAGCAATATTTCACTGATATGTCCCCTAGAGCAAGGCATATAAAGGAAGGAATAAACAAATGGGACTACATCAAATTAAAAAGCTTTGGTACAGCTAACAAAAACAACAGCAAAATGAAAAGGGAACCAACCATATGGGAAAATATATTTGCCAATGCTACTTTGGACAAGGGTTTGCTCTCCAAAATATGTGACGAACTCACACAACTCTAAACTAGGAAGACAAACAATCCCATTAAAAAATGGGAAAAGGATCAAAACATACACTTCACCAAGGAAGACATACAGAGGGCCCAGAGACATAGGAAAAATGTTCAGCATCACTGGGCATCAGAGAGATGCAAATTAAAGCCACAATTAAATACCACTTCACACTGGTCAGAATGGCCATCATGAACAAATCAACAAACAAGTGCTGGAGAGACTGTGGAGAAAAGGGAACCCTCGTACACTGTTGGTGGGAATGCAGTGGTGGAGCCACTGTGGAAAACTATGGAATTTCCTCAAAAAATTAAAAATGGAACTGCCTTTTGACTCAGCAATTCAACTACAGGGAGTATTCCCTAAGAACCCTGAAACACCAATTCAAAAGAACTTATGCACCCCTATGTTCATAGCAGTGCTATGTACAATAACCAAATGCTGGAAACAGCCTAAGGTGCCCATCAGTAAACGAGTGGGTCAAAAAACTGTGGTATATTCACACAATCCAATTCAAATTTTCAAAACAAGACATTGGTATTAGGCTTTTGCCAAAACCTCCAAGCTCCAAATATTCATATAGTAGACACTTCTGAGAAAGTCTGACTACTAGGGTCACGGGGTTCCGGTGGCACTGCACGAATAACTTCCCATTATAAATCCCCTGGAGTCAGTGTTATTCCTTTCTCATTATATACTAGGATGTAAGAGAGATGTAATGCATTAGGTAGGATTTGTAGAATTCTCTAGTGGTCATGGACCATGTTATTCCCATATATTTGTCAGATTGGTGTAGGCTTTGTATTTTGGCTAGATTGATCTGTCATAGATGACTAATAATGTTTACCATAGCTCCCACATCCTTCCAAGCTTCTTCGTTTAGGAAACTATTATGATGTTATCAAGGTAATAGACCAACTTATTCAGAGTATGCCTGTGTCTAAGTTTCATTTTAAAACATGACAATAGATGTGGCTTAGGGAGAATTGCTGTGGATTATCGCAAATTTTGAGGCAACATCTCTATCAGTTTATGTTTGCATTGTATCATTCTTCTTGGACCATATCAATTCGGCTTCTGGGTTATCATAAACATTATCTGATCTAGGATACATCTATCGTTCATATAAGCAGAAAGCATTAGTAGTTCTTTGCATTCAGCTAGAAGGGATGTGGAGAATTAAACCTTGCATGTATTTGTTCTCCAGTTCTGAGTCTTAATTTAGCCCATAGTAACCTATCATATCAGATAGTTCTAAATTGAGGATATCTTCTCCATCTTTTGTCACCTAACATTAAGAAAAGAACAGAGCTTAGATGTACTCTTTCTTTCATTTCATTTTATTTTTTTCCAGTTACAGTTGTCCCCATATCCTCCTGTTACTCTCCCCTGCCCCGCCCACCCTTATCACTCACCTTCAGTCTTCCACTGCTCTGTTGCCTTTGTCTATGGTCCTTTATAGAAGTACTCTTTCAATCTTAGAAGTAATACATATAACATTTGGGGTTGCTGGATTTCATTCATTTCTTTGTTAAGCTGGAAACCTCCAGCTTTTGGTGGGGCTTAGCACATAATTAAAATCTTCAGCTGGTTCAGATAGGTATTTAATGCCTCTTTTTTTAAGGCCCTCACAAATATATGTGGATGTGAAGATGCTCAGTGGAGCCCTTGGTAAACCACCCTAGGGAAATAAGAGTGGAATCCATCGGTAGAGGCAGGCTTTTGTTGGAAAATAATTCCTTTCTTGTAGAAACAGTGACTCACTTGATAATGGACTGAAAATAAGGAACTGAATTAATGGACTGAGGAACTGAAATAAAATAAGGAACTGAATCATTATGATTCAGCTGACAGATTCAGGCCTTCCGAGCTATACAACTGGGATTACTTGTCCTTTCAATAATTGAAACATCAACTTCAATAAATCTCACAGTCCCCAGCTTCTCTGTTTCTGAGCTCTGGACCTCTAACATCTAGCAGGGGCGCCCAACCTTTTGGCATCTCTGGGCCACAAGGGAAGAAGAAGAGTTGTTTTGGGTCACACATTAAATATACAAACACTAATGAAAACGGATGAACAACAAAAAGAAGGTTTTAAGTTTTAATTTAT
Organism: Pteronotus mesoamericanus; assembly: GCF_021234165.1. Classification (NCBI taxonomy): domain Eukaryota; kingdom Metazoa; phylum Chordata; class Mammalia; order Chiroptera; family Mormoopidae; genus Pteronotus; species Pteronotus mesoamericanus. The sequence continues at coordinate 294,526 of NW_026555299.1, read as the reverse complement.
GATTTTGTATTGGGCCGCATTCATGGCCATCCTGGGCTGCATGTGGCCCATGGGCCATGGGTTGGGCACCCTGAAAGGACCTCCTCCTTTTCTAGGGCTATGACTGAATAAGGGGACCTGAGACTGGCTCTCCCTTCATTTGGTTTAAATAGTGTTTGCTTTACCTAAAGATTTCCTAAAATGAAAGCCATACATTCTTCATTTTATTTATTTTTTTCTTTTCAAATCACAGGCTTTTCACATGTTTGTCTATGTGTTATTCTTTCTTGGCAAGACCCAAGTCTTTTTTCTCTAAGGATTGTTCTAGAAGACAAAACTGTCCAGAAGGGATTACTTCATTTGAATTTGTTCCACATAGTCTAATAAACCAACCTATAATGACTTTACATTCTTTTTTATTTAAAACAGTAATGATGTAAAAACCCAGGGAGCCTGTATCTGCCCATAAAAGTGGAAGAATTATTTTTCTGATAAAAGTACCTGAGGGCTTTCTGGAAACTCAAATTTCTGCCTAGGTTGAAGTCTATCTTCACTTGGTATCTCATCCTCTAGATGTTTTCTTGTTATATTTTCTTTGGCATAGATATCTCTCATTGCTTGTAGAAACTTTCATAAGTCCCCAATTTTCTGGAATGAAGTTGGGGAGAGGAAGAGACATACTTTTAATTAGGGGAAAAATATCTTGAAGGGCTAAGCTGTTTGAGTGACTGGGCTAAACAGTTCTACTACCTGAGAGAACACTTAGTCATTGGTTGTTTGAGGAAGATAAATCCCAGCATTTGTCTTATTTGCTACAGAGATTAATGGCCAGAGACGTGAATGTTATCTTGAATCCTCATAGACACAGCTCATAGGAAGGAAGAATTAACATCATTAAAATGTCCATACTACCCAAAGCAATTTATAGCTTCAACATAATTCCTATCAAGATACCAATGGTGTATGTCACAGAACTAAAACAAGACCTTTTACAAGATTCAGGAATCTACTATCTGTAGCAGTCTCCTTCAGCTCTGCACTCAGCAGGCCGACTTAGAGATACTACAGGGTGGGGCAGAGTCCTTCCTGGGGGTGCCGTTATTGGGTCTTCTCACGCTGCTGCCACTCAGGGGTGTGGTCTGCCTGAGCCAGAAGGCTGCTGCCTATGGGGGAGGAGTCAGCACCGGGATCCCACCACCTAGTCTCTCCATTCTCTCCCCAAAGCCTCCATCTCCAGTCTCTCCTTAAGTGTTTCTAGACCACTCTGCATGCCCTTTAGTCAGCGATCTACTATCTGTGGCTGCCACTCTGTGCTCAGCCATCAGGTTTTAGCACTACGGGCCTGAGCAGAGCCTCCAGGGTACGGGGCTATTGGGTTCTTGCACGCTGCTGCTACTCAGGGGCGTGGTCTGGGTGAGCAGGATGGTTGCTGTGACATGGGGGATGAGCCAGTACCGCGATCTCATCAGCTACTCTCTCAGTTCCCTCCCCAAAGCCTCCTTCCCCAGTCTCTACTCAGGCGTCTCCAGCCCACTCTGCCCCTGCCTTTGCAGGAGCCTAGCGTAGGTGGCTGCAAACAAAAATTTATGCATTGCCCCTTTAAACGGCTCTTTGCATCTCTGGCCTCCTGTCTCTGGCAAAGAGCACCCTGCTGCTTTTCACAACTGGCTGTTACCTGTGTACTTCCTGGGGGCTGGTGCTGTAGGCTGGGGATCCCTGCTTATGGTTTAGACGCCCCTCTTCTCAGGGGCATCCAACTGGCCATTTCAGTATCCTTCTGGTGCCACCACCTGTGGGCACCCGCCTGCCTTCTCGAGTCTCTACTGTACTCCTTACCAATTAGGTTGTGGTAAAGCTGATTCTTCTGTCTGTCCGAGGTTAAATGGCTCCTGTCTTGCTATTGTTCAGTTGCTCGTTCCAGGTGATTTCTCCTCAATTTAGTTGTAATTCCAGGTTGGCCCTGGGAGGGGGTCAGTGTGACTTCCACTCACTCCTCCGCATCTTGATTCTCCCACTCAGCATAATCTTAAGATTTATCCATGTTGTTGCAATGGCAGTATTTCATCTTTTCCTATGGCTGACTAGCATTCCATTGTGTATATATGTCACATCTCTTTTATCCAATCATCTATCAAGGGATACTTTAGTTGTTTTCATGTCTTGGTCACCGTGAATAACGCTTTAATGGATATAGGAGTGCAGATAGCTATGTTACCCCCAAAATTTAATTTAAAAGTAAATTAGAGATTTTAAAATTATCACATAACAAGTGTGTTAGAATAGACAGAAATAAATTCCTATTCTGTTCTCGAAGCTTGATATGAGATTTGGATTTTTTATTAAAAATTTTTGAATTATAGCTTACACTCAATATTACTCTGTACTTGTTTCAGGGGTACAGCATAGTGGGCAGAAAATCATATAGTCCAGAATGGTCTCATCAATACTTCAAGTACCCACCCTGCCCCATATATAGTTATTACAATATTATCGACCACATTCCTCATGTGGGATTTGGATTCTGATGTGGAAGCTTGATATGTGTGAACCTTTTCAAAACTGGAACTCATAGACACAGACAACAGGGGGTGATTACCAGAGGGAAGGGGGTAGGGGATAGAAATAAAGGGTAGAGGGAGCCAGGTATACGATGATGGAAGATGATTGGACTTTGGGTGGTGGGCACACAATGCACTATACAGAGGATGTATCAGAGAATTGTACACTTGGAACCTACCTATATGATCTTATTTACCAACGTCGTCCCAATAAATTCAATAAAAAATTACCACAGTGACCCATATTGGTACATATTTAAAAGAAACCTGTGTTTAGGGAAGTACCTAGTTTATTATAATTTATAGAGTCATAAAACTGTAATTTTAAAGTACTTTAGAGGGTATTTTTGTTACTATAGAATTTTAAATTATCTTTTTAAAAAGCCATACTCTTAAGAAACTATGTTAAATGATGTTTTTAAATAGGGAAGTGTTAATTTAGCAATTTAAGTTGAAAGCCTAATAATACTATCTACCAGTTTTTGTAGTATCGAATCTTTGATGACTTAAACTGCAGAGGATAAATTGTGTGCCCAATTTTTACACCTAAATACTTAATTGGCTAATAGAAGGTCTATTCTGGAGAAATCTAACATTGGTGATTAATAAGACTAAGGGCACTAGATAGATCCTGCATAAAGTAAGGAGAAAAAGAGAATTGGATCTAGACTACCTTATATTCTTATGTTCTTCAACAGGTGTGCCTTTATCAGTTTACAGCTTCAACAATGATAGGACTTCTGAATAAACTGGAAGCAGCAATGTGAGTGAGGCATGTAGAATGTTCCTCACAGCTGGCTTCTAAAGAAAGTGCAACCTTTTCTGTACATCCTCCTTCCTCCTCCCCAAATCTATGGGAATGGAATCAACTTTTCTACCTTTGAACTTAAGTAATTCTGTAATTTTCCTCTGCAGTGAATAAGCAAAAAGTTTAGGTTTGTGTCTATAGGTCTACAATTCTTGTCTCTTGTTTAATTTTTTCCTTTACCAGCAGATGTAGGGGACTCTGAGGAATCAATTTTTTAAAAAAAATTTTGACTTCTTTTCTTTCCTAAGAAGTGCTCTGTGTTTACTTGCTATGACATCTCAAGGTGCCTCCCAAGTAACTCCTGGAAGTCGTTGGGGATCAGGATTCTAACATTTCATCAAGAAAAAAAATCTTTCCGAAGAAGATTTTTTAAAAAGAATACTAATCTCACATAATTATCATATTAATATTCTTATTACTCATGGATATTTATTTCTTAAATACAATTTCTCCTTCCTAATTTGATCATTTTTTCTTTCATTCTATGCTATCTAGTTCTTCCTATGATGTATGGATGCCTCTTTTTCCCTGTTATTCTGCTTGCTTCTAGTGAAAATATATTCCATCACAGGTAAATACTACTTCTCATATGTAATCAAATAGATAATTCCTGAGACATACAATCTTATCCTATGCCCAAATAGGGGTTCATAAATTATAATATTCTTTTTATTCTTGGCCTATGTCTATAATTCTTATCACATTGACAAAGATCGAGATGATCTCTTGTGATGCAACATTCATAATGAAGCATTCAAGAACATTAATGATAGCTGTCATTTGTTGAACCTTCACTGGGTGTCAGCCAGTATTTCAGGTACTTACTTTTAATAAAACAACCACCTAAGAGGCTGAACCTGTTGGTATCCTCATTCTAAAAAGGATGAAACTGAAGCACAGAGAGGTTTATGAAATTGTCCAAGGTCACATAGTAGAAAGTGGCAAAGGTGGAATTTCAACAAAGGCAATGCAGCGCTGGGGTCCGTGTGATTCACTGCTTGCTACACTCTCCCCAGAGGATGTTTTGGGTGTTACATAAGTATACACCGAATAGACTAACTTGTAATCAGTATTTTGTCTCTGTGATTATAAAATACCACTTACTACTGTGTAGCATTTTTCAAGGAACAGTTATAGGCCTGGAAATTTTTATTTTGGTATAAAAAATATGAAAAAGTCAGCAGAATAGAATATAAGATAGGGTTGCACAAAAAGTGCCATAGAATGTGACTGGAAAAGGCTTCTGAGATGGTCTAGTTCAAGTCCTTTACCTTCCAATGAGCAAACTGAGACAGACTTGCAATTACATTTAGAGATGACTCAAACCCATACCTTCTTACACTGACCTTGGGCTTTTCCCTTGAGTAGGCTGATTTTTGGGATCTGGGCACCAAAGCTCCATTTTTGAGCACTCTAAGTACCTTGGAAGAATTATAAATATACCCATGTCTCATCATCCTCTATACCTCTCTTCCCTCATTATGTAGGTCACTCCAAGAGTTTTGAAAAAAATAATACCAGCTGTTAATGTAATAGTTGTTGATAGTCACAAGGCAGTTAAGTTAAAAAATATTTGGTGAAAATCTAAATATTGTCTCTGTGTTAAGAGTTGTGGGATAGACAAAGATAAAATGGAGAGAATTACAACTCCTTAAAAAGTGGACAGTCAAAAAAAAAAAAACAACAAAAAACCAAAAGAAAGAAAAAGAGCTGACAGTCACAGAGTCAAACCAAGTAATTACTATAGAGAACAATGTGCTAATAATGTCATGGTTTGATACAGTCCAGCCTCTGGAAATTTAATGAGAGATCCAGCAAGACTGATCATCTTTTGAGACATAAAAGACTGAATATTTAATAGCAGATTATCAGAGTATTAAGTGAGTTATTACAAAAGAGACATTCTTTTTGGTGCTATATAAATTATATTATAAAGGTACTCACCACAAATACCACCAACTCAGAGGACTGACTACATGCCAGTTTATTTAGAGATTTCTTTTGCCACTGCCAGAGAATAAGTCATTGCTGACTTGTGTACCCAGACTGGCAGTTTAAATAAGGCTCTATTAAAGAAATGACTGGCTGTTGGGCCTTTGATACTTTTCTCTGTAGAAAATCCACTAAGACTTAGAGCTAGAACCTCTTACTTGTAGCCCAAACAAAATTATTTGAGAAGAAATAGAATTGTCAAGTGAAGGTACAATAAGCTATTAAGAAGAACTCATAAATATTTATTAAATGTTTATTGTGCGTAAACCCCTGTAGAAGACATAATAAAGAAGATATACTCCAAAACATAATGCATGTACTCATAGTTGTGTTCATGGCGTCATTACAGGGCCCATTTTCCTGACCTCTCATCCCTGAAACAGGCTTTAGAGAAGACAAAATGGGACATAGCAAAATGTGACAGAATTTGTCCTCCTGAGCCTCACTCAGGATCCTGGGGGCCAAAAAGGATTATTTGTCATATTTTTACTCATTTACATTGTGACAATGGTGGGCAACCTGCTCATTGTGGTGACTGTTCTTGCCAGCCCCTCCCTGGGCTCCCCTATGTCCCTCTTCCTTGTCTGTCACTCGTGGATGTGGGTTATTCAACTGTCATTTCACCCAAATTGATCATAGACTTACTCCATGGTCAAAAGACAATTTCCTTCCCAGCTTGCACGGGACAGCTCTTTTTGGAATACCTCTTTGGGGGTGCTGGGGTCTTCCTTCTGATGGCAATGGCCTCTGATCGCTATGTGGCCCTCTGTAAGCCACTGCACTACATAACCATCATGAACAGACAGGTTTGCATCCTGCTGTTGGTGGTGGCCTGGGTTGGAGGTTTTGTGCATTCTGTCATCTAACTTCTCTTTGTGTACAGCCTCCTCTTTTGTGGCCCCAATGTCATTGACCACTTCATCTGTGATATGTACCTACTGTTGGAACTTGCCTGCACCAACACCTACTTTGTAGGCCTTACTGTGGTTGCCAATAGTGGAGCCATCTGTATGGTCATGTTTATTTTTCTGCTAATGTCCTATGAGATCATCCTAAATTCCCTTAAAACTCACAGTCGGGAAGACAGGCACAAAGCCCTGTCTACCTGCAGTTCCCACATTGCAGTGGTTGTTCTCTTTTTTGTTCCCTGCATTTTAACGTATGTTAGACCTGTGTCTAATTTCTCCACTGATAAATTCATAATTGGGTTTATACTGTTATCACTCCCATGTTGAATCCTTTAATATACACTTTGAGAAATTCAGAAATGAAAAATGCTATGAAAAAACTCTGGTGTAAGATGTTAGCTATAGATAAAATGAGAATGTGTCACTCACAGTGAATGCATTTGTTGCTAATTCTGAAGCAACAAATACTGTGTTCTAACAATGGATGACTTAGTCAACTCAATGAGTTCTTTAAGGATGCTTTTCTTTATTTATACAAATTTATCAAAAAGTAGAATAAATTATCCTTTGAGGTTAGAATCAATCTAATAGAGAAATCCTGAAGGATAAATAAAAGGCACAGGTATTTGTCCTATTACTAGGAAAAATAAACTAAGTTCACCTTGTAACTTTTTTTTTGGGTTTATGTTGAAATGGAACTTTAGGAGAAAGAGTTTTCTTTTTTCCTTTGAGAAGTGAAAAACAAGCTACCCTTGAAAATATGCTTTTACCCAAAATAATGAAAAAGCAATTTGGCTAATGTTTAGAACAAATTTCTAAGATCAAACCAATGGTTTTTAAATTCTAGTGTTTGTTATTCTATCCACACAATAGCTGCCTGCAGTGGCCTTAGGCACTTTGTCTTCAAGATTACTTCTGTTCCTCAGGGTGATGTCTGTGCATTTGAAGTTCAGGCTGTTTAGATGGGAGATGATACCGTATTTGGCTGAATACACAATCGGGAAGCATTTTTGTTAGACAGGATGTTGGAGGTATTCACAGGTAGGGATGAGCCTGTATGGGATGGTTGACAGTGAAAACAGATTCTAGTTCTTGATTAGAGGACAGAAAACCATACTAACCCAAGTTGTAAACATGCTTTCATGTTTTTCCTCACTAGTTATTATGTGCATTTTTGCCATTATTCAAAGGATAGATGAAGCTTTTTTGTCTTCATGATACTGAAGATTGGGTAAAGAACTGTATTATTTTGCACAGCAATGCGTTCCCTAAAAGTTGTATTCAACTTAAATACTTTAAATTATAGACTTAATAATGATTTGTTTTTATAGAGATAAAATTTTGTTTTTCAATCTTATCTTAAAAACACATTTTTTTCAGCATGTAGCCCATCCTGGAACCTCACAAACTAGGAAGAAGATGGGATTGCTTTCACTGTATTGTAGGAATATCATCTATGTTTTGTAAGAGTTTTTTCCTAACTAAAAAAACTGGACCTTTTCTTACTTTAAAATTTTATTATATTTTTTTCCTGCATACCAATAATATATGCAATTTATACCTAGAATATGATCAGTATTGAAATTACCTGTGTATACCATTCCTCAGCCTCTTTCCGGAGGTAATCCCAATGTTGAATTTTTGGTTAATCATAGTTAAAAATAGTGTAACTACATATGTATATATCCTTAAGGTATAGAGTTTAAATTTTCTTATTCCTTACCTTTATTAAAATATGCTGCATAGTACATGGTTTTGTGAATCTTTTTTCCACAATGTTGACTTCTGAAGATTCGATCATGTTGCTGCATGTTTCTGAAGTCCTGTCATTTCCCTGCTGTGTATTATGTCTAAATATACTTAGTCCATGTCTAAATATACCACATATTATGAACCCATTCGATCAGCGTGCTACTCTGTGCTGCTATGGACATCCTGAAAGAAATTATTTTGTGTTAAGTAGGCTGTTTATGCGCTCACTTTTTTGGACGGTTACAGTTTTCTCCTGAAGATGTATTATCGGTTACATTCCTGCTTGTTTTTATATGTGTGTGTTTGTGGTTATGCATATGTGTAAAGAATTTAAATCTACTTTATAAATGGTTTTCTGTTGCCTTAAAACCAAGTTTTTCAGTACACTTTTCAAAAAAGCAACCTACTTTCCTCATCTGGTATTTACTGTAAACTCCAAATACTTGTGTATCTATTTCTAGACTCTTTTCTTTTTATTGGTTTATTATCCCTAAGCCCATACTACATTATCTTAGGTTGTGTAAGTAGGTTTTGATATCTGTTAAGAGGCATACCACACAATAATCTTATTAAAAACAACACTTCCTGTTTCCAACAATTATTTTTGACATAATTATTAGAATAATTTCAGAGGTCTTAGAAACCTACTAATGTATTGATAGTGTATTAAATGTCTAATTAATTTGGAAAATAATCGATACCTTGATCACATTGAATCATTCTGTCTGGGAACATGGAAAATTTCAGTATTTATTTAGGTCTTTAGATTCAGTTAACTTTTGGAATGTTGCTGAGTAGTAATGATATCATTAATGATTTTTCCTTCCAATATATTTCTAATATTTTATATCATTTCTTATTTTTATATTATATTACTTAAGAGAGGAAAAATGATTTAATAACTGTGAGTAGAGGAAACCTTGACTTATTCTTAGCTTTAATGTGGGAGGCCTATGTATTTCCCCATAAAAAAATGTGTTCATTAAAAATTATCATTTCAAGTGTCCTCTAAGAAACAGACATCACTCTCCAAAGGAACAACTGGAAACCATTTATGAAGAGTTTACAAGATTTAAGAGCTTTAAAAAATGGTGAAGTACCTAGGACTAGCAACAGTGGGACATCATTACTACTCCAGATACGAAGAGGAAAAAGGAAAAGATTTTTTTTTCAAACCATGAGAATAACTGTAACAGAAAAAGGAGGGTCATTTGACAGGAGCTGTGCCTTGATTAGAGAGACAGCCATTTCCAAACTGTGGCCCATAAGGGAGAGTCGCAGAGGAATTAATATCTTGATGTCTTTTCACTCTCTGATCTCCTGTTATTTCCTTCCATTGACTGAACTTAACCAACAGCTAAAGGGAAAGTTAGCTTGGTTGATGCCTGTTTTAGGGGTGAGCTTTTTAGGGCCTAGAATAAGGTAGAAAAGATTCGAGTTGGGATCTACAGGAGCCAATGTACCATATCCATGACACCCAATCCTTTTTGCTTCTACTATTCACTTACAACTTTGGATAGGAAGTAAAACTCTGTCCCCAACATAGGAAATATAAAAAGTCCCTTTAACTTCCATATTATTGGTTGATTTCAGGTCAGGCATACTCCCATTTCAAACCTAATTGAAATATGAACCACCAATGTTCTTCATATGAAGTAGCACAGTGGGGAAAAGATAAAGAGCTAAAGAAAGATAAAGAGCACAAAGTAAAATATCCAGTTCAGTCTAAGCTTCTACAGCTTGTCATATTATCAGGTTAATAATAATAACTTCTCAACCATCAATGTTGTATTCCTTGTACTTTCTGCCAGTGTCTTGGCCGGTCAGAGTACATCATATAGTTGGGTGATTCAAACTTTAATTACCATAGGAGTCAAGTCTATAATGGTTCTGTTTTGTTGTTTTTCCCCTGTTTCTCATTGTTCTCTATTGGGCACAGGAGTAGAAGGAGACATTGTATTTTCATGACTTCATTTGTGTGTAGCAACCCAATTTTCTGTTGTTAATTAGGATCAAGCACTCAACTCAGTACAGGGATCTTCCTGCCCATTTCATAAGCCTGGGAAACCCAATAAAATGATGGTCATTTTCCATTTAAAACTTAATGTATCCATGACTGTGTTCATTGGTATAAGTATTCTTCTGTGGGCACTAGGGCTTTCAGACATACCAAGTTCTAACTTCTAAGTAACTGAATCAAAAATACCTTAGGTGGGTTATCATATCTAAGAGGTGTAAGAATGATGAAGGTCATTCTGATGTCTACATTCGATTCACTAAGTTTTGTGCATTCTGACCATTCTGACTACTGGAGAGATGGCCTGATTTAAGTATTGGTTTGGCTTAAGTGTACACCATATCTTTTAGGATAACAAGCCAGCACTGTTTTCTGATGTCTTTGGTCTCAAGTGGCACTGCCATAGAGCCTTCACCATCCCATTTCATTGTTTTATTGTGTTAGGTGTTTCTGAGTAATGGGGAAACTTGTAAGATCAGTGACATAGACTGTAGTTACTTTAAAATATTCAAAGAACTAAAGAAAACCATGTCTAAAGAGCTATAAAGGAAAAAAAAACTATAGGAAAAAAGTATAAAACAATGTCGCGACAGTAAGTGATTCATATCAATAAACAGATGAAAATTATGAAAAAGAACAAAAATAAATTCTGGACAATAATTGAAATAAGAAATTCATTAAAGTGGTTCAACAGTAGATCTGAGAAAACAGAAGAAACAATCAGTGAAGCTGAAGATAGGTCACTGAGATGATCCTGGTGGAGGAACTGGTACATGGAGCTGTTCAGAGCTCCTTCTATCTGGTTCAAGTTGCAGGATGTTGAAAGGGTGTTCATGCAGTCTTATGATTTTGCTATTAATAAGTGACTTGCTCATTGTTGTTAGATTTCTATTTTTTCACTTAATTTTCCTAAAGTTATTGGCCAGGAGAAGCCTCTGAAAATATCAAATGCTCTGGAAGAATCATGTAGAAGGTCTTAGTTCTCTAGGGTACGATTCCTCAGTGAATTCATTTTTGAACAAGCAGCCTTGGGGATAAACTGTTTTAACAATTTGGTGAAGTGATTTATTATTCATTGTTGATTAAATGCCCAATCATATATTTCTTTACCTGGGGGAAGATTTCTCCTTGAGTATTAATGCTATAGTCAGGATGTAAAATAAAAGCTACTACTTTGCTACACATGAACCATATTAAAATAGTTGTAGGAATATTTTAAAAGTATTTAAAGAAAACCCTTTTCTTTGATTATCTAGGTCAGCATTATTGATTAAATATGCTATTAGAAGTTCTGTCAATTTATTTGATGAGTTAAACTCAATAATTAGGTTAAAATGTGATTTTTGATACATATTCTGAATGACAGCTTTTAAATTTGGTCATTAATAAATCATATGAGCTCTATCTTCTCAAAACCAACTTTGGATAATTTCATAATCCAAACTGTAAAATCTTTATGAAAGTTGAAGCAGACAGTCATGATTTGTGCGAGCAAAGGGAGAGAGACCTGGATGTGAGCAGCATTCCCAGCTGCAGTGACCAGGTGCGCCCTCATCTGTTCTCTGCAGCCACACCTGGGCTGACGTGGCGCTCATCCTGACTTATCTGCGTCAAACTAAACTTTGTCTTCCAGAACCAAATACAGAATTGCAGAAGGCTGGATTTGGAACAAGAAATAGCAGAAGATATAGAAGAGCCAGGTAACATGTTCACAAAGACTCTTTAATGCTATGAGAATAGGGATAAACAGATTTACTATGAATGATGTATCTTTTTAAAATGCAAGTTTCATAATTTGATCTTAAATGTTTTATGGCAGAAACTTCAGATATAAGAAAGAGCATGCATTTTATTCATTTTATAAAATATTACTGAACAAATATAAAGACAATAAGGTCTCCAGTATTTCATATTGGAGTTGTTTAAATACATGCTGAAAAAGAGAAAGCACATAGTATAATGTAACAATATAACAAGATATATACACACACACACAGTCTTCATAATACCTTTTGTAGATTGCTTTATATGCAGAATCTAGCAATTACATATTTTGCATTTTAATATATTGATGATAATAGTAAGGATTACTATAGCTCTTTAGAACTTGTTATTTTTGTGTATAGAGCCTTTAAATGTTTTGGTTCTGTGTAGATATTTTATTTCTGTGGGTATTTTTTTATTGTGGTAAAATATACATAATACATTATTGTGCATTTACCGCTGCTATCCATTTCCAGAACTTTTTCACCTTCCCAAACTGAAACTCTGTACTCATTAAACAATAATCCCCCAAGTCCATGTCTCCCACCCTTGGAGAACCATTGTTGTGCTTTCTCTGTCTGTGTATATGACTAATCTATGTATCTCATAAAAAGGGGATGATAAAATATTTGCCCTTTTGTGGTTGGCTTATTTCACTTAGCATAATATCTTCAAGGTTCATCCACATTGTAGCATACATCAGAATTTTCTTTTTAAGGCTAAATAAGAGTCCACTGTCTGTATATACCACAGTGTGTTTATCATATTTAGTATTTGATAGACATTTGGGTTGTTTACACCTTTTGGCTCTTGTGAATTATGTTGCAGTGAACACTGGTGTACAAATATCTGTTTGAGTTTCTGTTTCCTATTTTTTTGTATATATACCCCAAATAACATTTTAATATGTAACTTAATAGCCACTTATTACAGAGGGAATCTCCGAACTTACAATGTGGAAACATGAGTTCAGAAAAATTCAGTTACTTTTTAGATTTATTGACCTTATTCAAAAGTGAATTTTAGTGCCTGTCGAAATAGAATTTATGAATTATGTTAGATACAAAATCTACAGAATCTTAAAGAAAATGCTAACTGTTTCTGTCTGTAGGTTAATTGCATGGATATTTTCTCATCTTTGGGGTCTTAAATATATTGTGAATGAAATGGGATACATTGCATTATTCACCCAGTTGACCTCTTAATTTATAAAAGAAGATCCTTCATATTATTTTTAACAATAAATATCAAAGAGGATAATGAGATACAGAGAAAGATAGCCAAGGGGACTTCCATGCAGTAATGTGAATGGTAAAGAAAGTATGGCTTCCATTAATCATATATGATGCCCAGTCAATCCATCCATCCCTCAGGAAAATGCTCCTTTGGGTAATTACAGAAGAGAGTGGACTTTGGGGAAATGCATGTAAAACTAATTGCAGAGATGTGGCACCAAACGTACACAGGAAAACAAATAACAGTAAATAATGTCTTCAGTTTTTAAAATTTGTCATACAATTTTCAGAGAGCTTTGTTTTGCATTGTCCAATTTAATCCTTAAAACCATCCTACATGTTAGATGCTATTATAAGTCTTATTATATAGACGATGCTGAATGATTTACCCAAGGTCACAGAATTGATACGTATAGATTCTGAGGATCAAATTCCAAACCAGAAATTAGAGCCCCGATTCTCATAAAGCACTGCAGGCATCCAGGGCCACCTTTGCCAAGTTACAAAACAAAACAGAACAGAACCAAACTGACAAAAACTACATATGAGATAGGCAATCCGTGCTCTGATTGTTGTTCTTTGTTTATCCCTAACGTCTGTCCAATCATGTTCAGGTTTTAGAGGCAGCTTTTCCCCTTTACTATGAAGAAGTTGACTTGGAATATATGCTATTTATTTGTAATTTATCTCTAAAAAATCTCATGAGCTGATGAGGAGTTTATTAGGACCTCAACATTTTTGCTGCATCATTTTTTTGGTCTCTGCTCAATCATTTAACTAAACTACTGCTTGCATGGGAAACATGCCTAACTATATAGAGAATTAATGAGACATGTTTAAGCAGGCGTGCGTTGTGATCCTATGTTTTAAAAGGATCTGGACTGAAACACAAAATTTCAGATTCTATATTTTTAAATATCTAGCTGATTGAAAGTGTTTCCAATATTTTATCCCTTGCATACTGTGTAAGTGGTTTTTTTGCCTTCTGTTGTTGAATTTGGGATAGTGTAGATCTGTTTATCTGCTTAATTTATCTTGTTTTAATTGTCATCATGGGATAGGTATCATGGATTTGCATTGTTGAACATTCCTTAATAAGTTATTTGTTCTTATGGAATATGCTAAAAAAATTTGAAGAATTTCACAAATGTTTGAAACATATTTTTTTTAAATAAAATACAATATTGATAATGTATAGAATTTTATACCATTCTGAATCAAATTAATAGTTTTCAATAGTTAAGAGTAGCAATTATATGCTCCTAAGAACATTTTTTTTTATTGTTCAAATACATTTGTCTCCATTTTCCTGCCACCACTTTCCCCTGCCCCACCCACCCCCACAAGAACATTTTTACGAGTCAAATATGTATTGATCACTCAAAATGCATAAGGGTCAAAGATTCTGGAGGTAGTTATTAATAAGATATGTTGCCTGGCTGGTGTGGCTCAGAGGATTAAAGGTCAACCTGTGGACCGAAAGGTTGCTGGTTTGGTTCCCAGGCAGGGCACATGCCTGGGTTGCGGGTCCCTGGTTCGGGGCCTGAGAGAGGCAACCAATCGATGTTTCTCTCTCTCTCTTTCTCCCTCCTTTCACTTATCTCTAAAAATAAATAAATACAATCTTAAAAAAATATATAGTATATATAAAATGTTTACTATCTGACAGACCCAACAGGTGGCAGGGGAAGCACAGCTATAAACAAATGAGTGTTGTACATACTCAGCAGGTGAAGGTGTTAGACCCTCCTACTGGAAGTTTTTCTCTTGAATGCTCAGACAACTCCTATGAATTGTGAATACTTATTTTTCATTACAAATGCAGCTACAGCTTTATAATTGCGAGGAAAATATTTAATTACATGCAATGAACTTTAAGAAGCCCTGAAAGTGGAATGCCTTTAGGCAACTAGTCTCTTATACTAATATATCTAAAAGTTTAGAATTTGATTTCTCATTTGTCTTTGGTCTGGAAGTATAAAGATTTTTTGTGGCATATCCTGGTTCTGTGATGCTGAGTTACACTCCAGTCCACCCCTGGATTGACAGCTCAGGAAATCTGAAATTCCTCTACCCCCAACTCATTTAGGCCCCCACATCAAATTGTTTACCAATTTCAAAGCATATTCATTCAGCATAAGGTCTTTGCTGGTTTCTATCTGCCTTTTTTCCCCATTATCTCTTACTTTCTTCTACACTTTTATTCTTCTTCTGATGTTTGAGTACAAAGTTGGCTTGCCCAGAAGCACACATCCAGAATAATCTCCTGTCCTTTACAAATGATGATCTGCAAATGTAGACAATGAAATGGAGCACATTTAAATAATTCTGCCAAAACGAAGTCACACACATTGCAGGTAAATTGGTTCTGGATCCTACCTGAAAGGCCCAACAAGTGACTTATTTTCCTCAATGAGAATGCATGTCTTATATTCCACACAGACTCAGATAACCAAGAACTAACAAAATGAACAAAATAATTGGTTTAATCGATTAATTACTTTAATAATCAAATAACCTGTAACACTTACTAATTCATCTGATTAATATAAAAATAGTCTACCAGCAAAAGTGTTAGCATGTCAGTTAGGATAAAAATTTCAATGACAAAAATTAAGAAATGCAAACATCTGGAAACAGCATAACCTTTCTAATAAGACTATGAGTTGGCATGTGATTTTTTTTCCGAGATGGCTGAGCAAATCAAATAATATTTCTAGATTTTTTAGCATGGAGTTCTTTCTACTATTACATGATTCTGCCTAAAATCTTTATTTTTTTGCATTCTGACCTGAGCTGTGGTTAGAAATAATAATTCTAAACAATTTTAGAAAGTAAGAAAAATGTCTGTGTAATACTCGTGCACTTAGATTTGTATTACCCATTTTCCCTCCAATACCTAAGTTGTAATAAATGTCAATTCAGTTTGTGTGTGTGTGTGTGGACCTATGTGAATGTGTATTCTCAAACAACACTTTGCTTTCATCATTCTTTCTTGGCTGGGATGAATTTAATACATTTATTTCTGCTCAGTTGCTCTTCTATGAGTTGTAAAATTCAGTTTAATTAAAGGAATTTAATAAGTATTTGATGAGCACTCATGATGTGCCTGGTCCTTGCGCTGCTGCCTGGGCTTATTCCTTGGTTTTTGGAGCTCATCGTAAAGTAACTCAGAAAGGCAGTTACCTAAACATCAGCCTATAATTTGATGCTCCGATACTAGGTATTAGTTTATGTAAAAACATAAGAAAAGTTATTAGAGATGAGATTTTTTTTCATGGTGGATCTAGAAGGTCAAAAAGTAAGGAAACAAGACGTGATGTACGATGCCAAAAATTCAGTCTTTGTGAGAGGTATTCTGGAGAAAGGGCTTTCCTCTCATTCAGCGGATCATCTCACAGATGCACCCACATACACAGGCCTGCCAGTTGGAGGGCTGAAGTCTCATCATTGTAGCTGAGGCAAGGAATTTTGTGAAAATGAGTGGAGTAACTGTGGGAGGAGACTCCAAACTCTGCTTTTCTAAAGAGGTACTCTGCGTGGAGCCCTGTGGAGCAAATATGGTTGAAAAAGATATTTTGTTTTGACATAAAGGGTGTGATCCTCTCAAATTCACTATTGGCCCTTTTGTTTGCAGCCTCTGACACCTGGTTCCACACCTTCTGAAGACACATGGGAATTAAGAACAACGTGACTGAGTTTATTCTCCTGGGGCTCACACAAAGCCCTGAGGGACAAAGAGTTCTCTTTGTTGCATTCTTATTCATCTACATTGTGACGCTAGTGGGCAATCTGCTTGTCATGGTGACCATCATGGCCAGCCAGTCCCTGGGTTCCCCAATGTACTTCTTTCTGGCTTACTTATCCTTTATAGATACTGTCTATTCTACTGCCATTGCTCCCAAAATGATTGTAGACATGCTCTATGAGAGAAAGACTATTTCCTTCCAGGCTTGTATGACTCAAGTCTTTATAGATCACTTCTTTGCCGGCGCTGAAGTCATTCTTCTGGTGGTGATGGCCTATGACCGATACGTGGCCATATGTAAACCTCTTCATTATCTGATCATTATGAATCGGCGGGTATGTGTGCTCATGCTGCTGGTGGCCTGGACTGGGGGCTTTCTACACTCATTGGTTCAATTTCTCATTATTTATAGGCTCCCTTTCTGTGGCCCCAATGTCATCGACAACTTTGTGTGTGATATGTATCCCTTATTGAAACTTGCTTGCACCAATACCTACCTCATTGGGGTGTCTATGATAGCTAATGGGGGGGCAATCTGCACTATCACCTTCTTCATTCTTCTAGTTTCCTATGGGGTCATATTATACTCCCTTAGGACACGTGGTTTAGAAGGGAAACGCAAAGCCTTCTACACCTGTGCGTCCCATATGACTGTGGTCATTTTATTTTTCGTCCCTTGCATTTTCCTGTATGCAAGGCCCAGTTCCACCTTTCCCATTGATAAATCCATGACTGTGGTTTTGACTTTCATAACTCCTCTGTTGAACCCCTTAATCTACACCCTGAGAAACGCAGAAATGAAAAATGCCATGAGGAAACTTTGGAGTAACTGTGTGGCCTTGGTTAGAAGGGGGCTGCTTCCCACATGCAGAACATGATGTTTTTTCTTTCATGGAATCAAGGAATACTTTGACTATCAGTGATTACATTTAAAAAATCATTTCCTTTGAGTTATTCAGCCTAATTATACTGAAACAGCCATATATATTAATCTTTATCTAAGTGGAGTATGTTACAGTGCTCAGAGAGCAAGAGAATCACATAGGTTTAATCTCTTATTTAGATAGTCACACTGTGTTAAGATTCTTTAGTGCACAATGTTTTATTTTGTTTTGTTTTACTTCAGGTTCTTGTTTGTGAAGTATGTACTTCCATGCTACATAGGAAGGTGACCTCTTAAAACTTTGTCACTTTTAGTCCAGGAAAGTAAAATTTGAAAATTAAAAATTTACATGGTTAAAAAATTGGTCATCTAACAGTAAAGATAAATGCCTTGGTCAAATTAATTGCTATAAAATTTCACAGCATGCTAACTGAAATGTCAGACAGAAAAAGATAAGAACTATATGATTTAACTCACAAATGGGGTATAAAACTGAAAGCATCAAATGAACAAACAAGGAAAAAACAAAGAAAAACTCAAAGACACAGACAACAGCATGGTGGTTACCACACTGGGAAGGGGCAAGGGAGTGGGGGAGAGAGAGTAAAGGGTAAAGAGGGGTCAAATACATGATGTTGGAGGGAGATTTAACTCTGGGTGGTAGGAACGCACGTGCAATATATAGATGATATAGAATCATACACTTGAAACCTATATAATTTTATTAACCAATGTCATCCCTAAAAACAATTAAAAAATATAAATTCACAGCATGTATTCACAGCTGAAGATACGTCTATCTTGTGATGGTAGCATATCATTGATTTTGTATATTCTGATCAAATTTTAGACTGAAAAATTAAACTGTTCAACCCCATTCTGTACATCTAGATCAACTGGCCTCCTCCAAATGGTTGAAATACATATTTAAGCCACTCATATCATGGTAGAATCCCAGAGTCAGCCTACATTCAATGAACTCTCTGGGTACCCTTAAAAATGCAATAAATATTAAACATTTTGGGAAAAGAATGTTTAATTTTGCATAATGAATGCATTTCTGATTATCTCTAAATTATATGTTCTTGACTTCAGTGATTAATTAAAGGTGACTTCTCAGTTTGTAATTGCTTTCTAGCAGTTTTGGAGGTCTAATACTGTATTACAAAGATCATTTCTTTTTTAAAGCTCCAGTATTATATATTTCCCTGCTGAGAAGTCAACTCGTAACTTATATACTATAAGGCATAAAATTGGTATTTCTTTGCTTTCATACTTTTCTCAATTTAAATTGGATTTACTTAGTGTCTTTAATAATATTAATGACTCCATCTATTTAATGAATATTGAAATGCCTGCCATAAAGTTTTCTTTATTCTGCAATGGAGGAAATAAAAAGTACTCTATATCTTTTAACGAAAAGGAATCTAACACAGTGGATTAAGTACTTCAAAATTATTAGAATTGGAGGAGCTGATACCTGGTGCTGGAGTGGACATGGTTGGACCAGGGATGCAGAGATGAGGAAGCCGGACTCAGGATGAAAGATCTCTACACGTATTTCTCAAAGCCATTCTAAAGAAAGTTTATAATTTTCTTTAAAAGTTTTAAAGTTTTCCTTTTTACGTTTATATCTTTAACCCACGTAGGACATGAAGTTTCAGGTATGGTATGAGGTGTATATATACTTTCTTTTCTTATCATAAGGATAACTAAATTTCCCCAGAACATTTATTGAAGAACCTCTGTTTCCCTCTGCCCTGAAATAATACCACTACTTTCATGTATTAAAAAAATATATATCTATTATTCTATTTCTTAGCTTTCTATTTTGTTCAATTATTCTATCCATGAACCAATACTGCTATGTTTACATTACTGTAGTATTTCAGATGCTATTGCAGTATAAAAAATAGCCCCCAAATTTATTGGCTTAAAACACCAACAATCACTTTATTATTTCTGATGGTTTTAGTGGGTCAAGGATTTGGGCAGTTCAGCTGGGTGTGTCTGGCTCAGCATCTCTCATGCTGTCAGAAACTGGCTGAGGCAAAAATCATCTAAAGAGTTTCTTTATTCTTATAGCTGATACCTAGGTTTGAAAGTCCTGAATTGTGGGGACTGCAATAACTGGCACTCCTTGAGATCAATAGGGTAGGGTCCTAATCCAATAGAACTGGCATCCTTACCAGGATAGCAGAGCTGTCTCCCTCCATGTGCACTGAGGAAAGGCCATGTCAGAACAGAGTGAGAAACTGGCCACCTGCTAGCCAGGAGGAGAGGCCTCACCAGAAACCACCTCTGCTGCCACCTTGATCTTGGACTTTCAGCCTCCAGAACTGTGAGAAAATAAGTGTCTCATGTGTAAGCTATACAGTCTATGGTATTTTGTGATGTCAGCCTAAGCAGATGAGTGTGATGATGCTAAAAATGAATCTAGATTGATAATTGAATCATCAGGATTCAATTCAAGTAACAGCTCCTGATCCAATCACCAGATATGAATAGTTTCCATATTCAGAGCTTTTTGAATAAGGGAGTCCTTGGGTATCCTCGAATAAGAACTCAGTGATAAATGACAAATGACAAATTTGTCATTTCTTATGACAAATAGTTGGTATAAATCTTCATCCTAACCTTTCTGTGAGTGATCTGAGACTCTTTAGCAGGGTATTGTGCTCTGGGCAAAGATAAATACTCAAATCTTTCTGGAGATGACTGGAAATAGGTTCTAAGCTAACACTCATTTTTGGGTGGCAGAATGACAGTGTAGTTCACTGGTTGGAAAGTGGACTGAAGGTGAAAGAATATGGCCCAAAGCTGTTCCAGTGGATCCGTTCTGCAAACACAGTTAGAGTAAATGTATTCTACAGGAGGCATACATTTCCACAGTGGGTCTCTGGTCACTGGAGTAAAGTTATCATAGTATGAAGGACTAATAGAAATATTTGGTATTAACTTTCCTTTCCAAAATAGTAAGCAAAAAGCAGTACTATATCCTTGGTCTACCAAAGAGATTGGACAGATGGAAGGCGTCAATCTTATTATATTCCCATTTCATTTACATGTTTATTTTGGGAATAAAATGGAGAGACATCTAAATCTGTTTGCAAATGAGAGCAGAAAGAAATTCTTTACAGTTGTAATTTGCCTTCATATGAGAAAATCCTAATTAATGGGCAAAGTAAAAGAATACATTTGGTTATGATCTCTCAGCATCTTTATTTCCCAAGGCAGGTCTCACTTGGAAAACAGTGACGCGCATTGAAGTAATTATGTAGATCAATTAGGCAAACAAAACAATATCTTTTGTTTGAATTACTCTGTAATAAGTGAGAATATCAGCTATTCCATGTAAGGAAAAGATAAACAGGTTGGGATTTAAGAGATGTGATTTCTTTTTTCTTTTGCTGATGATTTTTTTATTTTTTAATTTTTTTATTGTTGTTCAATTACAGTTGTCCTCATTTTTCCCCCATTACTCCCGCCATTTCCTGCCCTACCCACCCTCTACCTCCCGCATTCAATGCCCCACCCCATCGCCATTGTTTTTGTCCTTGGATCCTTTATACATGTTCCTTGACTTGACCCTTCTCTTTCTTTCCCCCATTACCCTCCTCCCCTCTCCCCTCTGGTTACTGTCAGTTTGTTCTTTATTTCCATGTCTCTGGTTATATTTTGCTCGCTTGTTTGTTTTGCTGATTAGGTTCCACTTATAGGTGAGATCACATGGTATTTGTCTTTCACCGCCTGGCTTATTTCACTTAGCACAATGCTCTCCAGTTCCATCCATGCTGTTGTGAAGGGCAGGAGCTCCTTCTTTCTGCTGTGTAGTATTCCTTTGTGTAATTCTTATCCTAAATCTGTAAACATCTGAATGTGCAATTTTAGAAATGTCTCTTTCCTTCCCTGGGGCTCAGTTTCTTTATAGGCAAAATAAAAAAATGAATTAGATACTCTCCAATAAGCCATTCAATTTTTCCCCTTTTTATTGTAATTATCAGGGTGACACTGGTTAACAAAATGACACAGGTTTCAGGTGCACAGTCCTGTAACTCATCATCTGTACACTGTAGTGTATGTTCATTACCCCAAGTCTCTTTCCATCACTATTTATCCCTCAATACCCTCCTCTATCTCCCTCCACCCACTTTAACCCATTCAGTTCTCAATGCTTAAGATTTTATTGTTTATCTCTTAAGATCAAATTTGGCCTCCATGTACTTAAATTACCAGAGAACCCTTATTATAATATAATATGAAATACAACACTATTATTCTGCATGAGGTGAAACAAGGCGCAATACTTCCAGGGACTTCAGATTTTGGAGAGCTCTCAAATGAAACAGAGAACACCAGAAAGGAAACTGGCTTCTAGTTCTATCATTTTTTAGTTACACCATCCTGGACAAAGTGAAATAAACCATACTAAGCCTCAACTTTTCTATATTAGTTAGAAATAATGCACTCATCTTACAGGGCTATATTGAGATTGAATATGAAAGTGGATTACGAATAAATAGCATTCAAAATATGATAAAATACAATTAATAGTGAATTTAGAGCAAATTAGAAATGGACAGGGATACTAATGTTATTAACTGATTTAACTATATAAAAAATTAAGTAAATTAGTAATTCTAAATTCTCTTGAGAGGGGAGTTGGGAAATTCTCATAGAGCAAAGTTGACATATTTCAAATCTCCAAGTGTTTTTTGAATCTATATTTCATGCCTCCATGAGTTAGGATGAGAAAGCCTTCTCAAAGGCTTTGTTGAAAGATGGATGTTAAAGAAGTATCTTGGTAACCTCGGAAAGCTTTTACGTGGGAAGTAATGAAAGGCCAAGGTTAAGATCAAGACTTGAGGCCAGACAGACTTGATTGTAGCCACGTGTCTGCTCCTTACAAACTCTGTGTCCTTGCTCCCCACTAACTGTATGTTCTCAATACGAGGCTTAGCCTAACTATGTCTCAATTTTTCCATCTACAGAATAAGAGGAAACTTTCAAACACATGTGACTTTCAATCATATATAATTTAAAACAATATTGAATGAGATAATTTGTATAAAATGCTTTGCACAGTGCCCTAGCATATATGAAGTCGTCAACATTAACTTTTGATTATAACCTGTGATAATAAGGACTGACATTTACACAAAACTTCAGAATTTATCAAATTATTCACATGTCTTAAGAGGAAATAGGCTTAAATTTTTTAGTCCTTAATCTTCTCAGAACTTGTCATATTTCTGAGAGCACAAAAGTGAAAACAGAGATGAGAAAAGTGCTATTGGAACATTCAGAAAGGTATTATAATTTTTTTTAGAGTAATGTCTTCTTAAAAATTAGAATAATATATAACTAGTATAAAAATACAGATAAATAAAAAAGAGAAACATTTATTTCAGCATTACAATAAACCTATAAAATTATACTGTTTTGCTCTATTTACTTTTTGTATTTTTTTCAGGCATAATTTTATACAACTCTGCCTATATTTTTCCATAAAACATAACACTGTAGCCTCCCCACATGCTTTGCGTGTCTCTCTGACAGTGTTGACGTTTTCCCTCTTTTCCTTTAGACTGTTGGCTGTATAGAGAGCACGCCCACGTCTCTGCATCCTTCCTTGTAGAACCCATTCCACACAAATCATGGGCTTCATTAATGGTTATTGAATTAGCATGGGAGCCAATGAAGGGTTGGACAGTGAAGCAAATTAATCTATGGTTGAATGACTAAATAAAGGGCCCTGGGGATTAAGGGAGTGATTTCATGGAAGGAACAAGTGGATTTTTACCTGATTGTGATAATACTGCAACTATATCTTATTATAACTTGATTAATTCTCCAAAATGTTTAAATGATAATCATTGCAAGGGCAAGCCAGAGACCAAAACAGCCGTGTTTGCAAGAGAGAAAAACATTGGATTTTTAGAAAAACTAGATGGCCTTATTTCCTCTCTGGTGATACAGACAGTTAATATACTCTTATTTTGCCACCTGGGAGATGGAAAAGGCAGCTGGTGAGAGTTCCGGCAGTGCAGCTACCTGAGTGTCTATCCTATGACCTGCATCCTTTGTGGGCACAGATTACGACTTTTACCTTCACTGGCCCTTGATAGCTTTGCCTCGCCTAGCGGCTACTCAGGTCATTCTCACCAGCCTTCTTCAGAAGGCACTGAAGCAATGTGTTCTGGAACTCATAGAGAATAAATATTATTTGTCCCTCAAGTATGTACTATTATGGATTAAGGATAACTCTAGGGGAAAAATCTAGCTACATGAGAAGAAGCTCGAGAGCAGTGGACAAGTAGAGAGATTTTTTTTTTTTTTTTTTTTTTTTTTTGTGGGACAGGGATGGTGCTGAGCAATAAAGTGGAAATAAATTAGCTCAAAGGGAAAAGTGTCAGTGAATGGCCGCACTTGTAAGTAAATCTGTTTATCTCACAATGTTATATTTAACATTTATGTTAAAACTATAATCCTGTGCAACCAACACTATCTGCCTAATGCCAAAACTAGTGATTCTGACATGTGTGGAGAGGTTGTGTGTGTGTATTAAACAGCTAACACAAAGTCATTTTTGTAAAGAAGAAAAAAAAAAAAGATTTCTGCTGTGTGGTTAAAATGAAAACATGTTCTCATTCTTTTAAATAATTTACTGGTTTGGGTGGCATAGATACAGCCTCATAGAAATAACACAATTTTAACAGTTATGGTCAAATGTCATCCATTTTCACAGTTAGTAATGATACCTGATTTGTATCTACCTTGTGCCATTTCTGAGCTAGTAGTCTCTTCACTTTTACAGTCATTTTTTTGAGCCAATTATCTTCATTTTACAGCAAATAGTCAAGAGTTTCAGAGGCTCAACACATTTTAGGGAATGATCTTTGCTCTTTGCTTCAATGTAGGGCCAGGGTCACAGCCTACTGACTAACAGCGAACAGCTTCCTTATTCTTAGTTATTTCATCTGTTAAATAAGGATAATAATAGTATCTGACTCAGTGCTGATATAAAGATTATATGTGTCTGGCATTTGATAAGCACTCAAGCAAATGTTGGCTTCTAGACTAGAGATTGTCTTGGTAAATGACAACTCTGTCTTCAGGTGATGTGGTCCAAACACTTTGGAGTAATTCAAGTCCATCAGAAAATTCAGTTGACTCTGACTTGATAGTTACCCATCTAAATGTTTAATTTATATAATACCAAATATACAAGCTCTGTATTAGGTTCATTTTTTATCAAATGTCCAAATTCATAAATGGCCAATTTTTTTTTCCTTTTGCCATGCTGTCTTGTCTTCATGTCGACTTAAGGAGGGAATTAAACATTAACGATGAATGCTGTAAAAGTTCTCAAAGTTCAGTTCAGTTATGTGAAATAATTGGGTTTCTGGCAAGGTCTGCTAATGATGATGAAATACCCCTGCGGCCTCATTAGCCACAGCTAAGAAACGTCCCAGAATTTGCCTACGACAGGATATATGGTAGCACTCTTGTGAGGCCCGAGAGTAAGGCCTTTTTCAGAGGTGCCATTTATGAGTCAACAAAGACACTTACTATAGGTGAGCTAGTTGTCATTTTTTTCTATTTTTAGATATATGTTTTATTTTTTTATTGTTGAGTTACAGCTGTCCCGATTTTCTCCCCATTGCTCGCCCCTGCCCCTTCCCCCGGACTCCCACAGTCAGTCCCCGCCCCCGCTTCGTTATCCGTGTCCGTGAGTCCTCTATTCGTGTTCCTTTGCTTGTCTCTTCCCCTTCCGTCCCCCCCGCCCCCCTCTGCCCTCCCCTCTGGTCACTGTCAGTTTGTTCTTTATTTTCAAGCCTCTGGTTCTATTTTGCCCATTTTCTTTTTCCTGTTGATTAGCTTCCAATTAGAGGTGTGATCATATGGTATTTGTCTTTCGCAGCCTGGACTATTTCACTTAGCATAATGCCCATGAACGGCAGGAGTTCCTTCTTTCTTTCTGCTGTATAGTATTCCATTTTCAAACTTACATCTTTACTTCTTTCTTGGTGAGCTAACAGCTGCCTGATGCCCTGGCCACAGAACTATGTCAGACAAGTTCATAGATGAGATATTCCACCCCCCCAACCATGACATCACATAGTTATAGAATCCCAGGATTATATGCACCTTAGAAATCTTATAATCATCCCTGCCCCCACCAGTATTAGGTTTAAATCTCTTTTTTAAGTATGTCAGGCATCAGGAAAGATATAATCAATACAATATGACCAATTTAGAAGTAAAAATATTTTGAGATCTTTTTTATTGATATATATTTAAATTAGTTAGAATTACATTTTATATTTAAATTTTCATCCAAAATTTTTCCCTGCTTAATATTGCAATCTAAGCATTTTCCTATGATATCACACAATTTTAAAAATCCTCTCTGTTAAAAACTACACATTCGTCGAAGAGATGTACTATATTTTACTTATTCATGTCTCTAATGTAGGACACTCCACACAGTTTCTAATTTTCCACAGCTCTTAAGAATTGTGTTGGATATATTTGTACCTAATGATTATTTCTCTCTTTAAAAATTTTCTTTAGAGTTTACTCCTAGAAAGAATACTGTAGAATTAAAGAAAAAAGATGAAGTAATTTTTATTCATAGTTATTTCTAAACCACTTCTATTACTTATATCTTATTATCACTATGCTCACTATACTATTTTTCTGATCTGTTGAGGGAATTCACTGGATTCTCTTATCCACCTCAGAATAAGGAAGTTCAGTGAAGCTGCTGCCTTTCACATATGTATAAGAATTTCATTTTGGATAATTAAAAAAATAAAGTACTTTATGCATTTACCTTTAAAAGTAAAATATATATATGTGTATATATGTGTGTGTGTATGTATGTGTGTGTATGTATTACTATATTTATCTTTTCTACTCTCTTTCTTTTTGGAAATTTATGTCCCCACATTTCCTCATTCTATTAGAGATGGTACATCTTCCTGTAACCAGAAATGATGGATGAAGGATGTTCTGGGAGGATGGGAGGAGAAGGCACGAGAATACCTATAGCAGAAACTTAAAGGAGAGGGGAGAATCATTAATATCATGGATGGATGAACTGCTGTAGTTTGGTAATAAAATGTTGGGGAGGGGTTACCAAACACATTTAACAGGGACACTTTTTATGACTCTATGTGGACAAACACGCATACATACATACATAGTAATTGTCCACAAATATTTGTTGAAAGAGTAAACGTGTATTAAGTACTTATAGTAAATACTCAATATATATTGTGAGTGTGCATATGTATAATACTTTATCTGTCTTATCTAGCAGACAATTTCTACTCTCTACATTAAATTTCTATGTTTTTAAAACTTTGAAAATAAAGGCTTCCTTTGCTTGATAGGTCCTCATGTACTGGAATTCTATCCAAGGGCTGTTTTTTATCCTAGCTTACTGAAGCTGTAAATTTCCTGACTCTGACTATATTAAAATTGTATGTAGAACAGTTTTAAAGAATGAAAAATTAAATAACAAACACTAGAATTATCTTGAAGGTAAAAGGACTCAGTAATATACTCCTTCCTAGAGGCAATTAGTATTTTCATACTTTATAAAATGTGTCGGAAACTGTTAAACTGGAATGCAACTTTCTTTGAAAAGCTTGTTTATGTTTCTCTTAAAGTAAAGAATAAAGATAAACAGAGCGGGAGGATGAGAGCACTCGAAGCCCTCAGTTTATGGGCGAGGGTAGCAGGCCTATTCTTACACACGTACATGAGAGAAGGTGACAATTTACCGACCATTTATTCATCACCAATAGGCATCAGACTGCAGATGCCATGCCAGACGCTATGCTAGGACCAGCGAGGACATACATATGAACAGCACCTGTGTAAGGCAAGGCGCCAGGGAGGGGGTACCTTCCAACCACTTACACATGTTTGCTTAAGATAGATGCTGATTTACTGTGCTTTTTTCCCCCACAGTTAGAACTGCGGGTTCAAATATAAATTCTAGAAGAGGGACTAACTCTTAACTTGTGTTCAGCACTTTAGAGCTTACAAAATACATCTGAGATGTGATTTGTACGGACACGTGGGTCACTGAACTGACTTAGCAAAGTCATGTGGAGCTGTAACCAGAAGGAAAGCCCAGATCTCCTGTATAGCCCACTGAAAACCCAGTGTTTTCTCGGTAAATTACACATCAAATGTTGTCCTATAGCTATTTTTTAGGTGACAGGTACTAGGTGTCTGAAGAGATGGGAAGTATTGTGGAAGAAGGAAGAAGGAATGGAAACAATTAGTGGGGCGAAGGGTGCCAAACACATGCTCCATAGTTACAGCGACTATCCTATTTTTATACTATGAAATTCAGAAAATGACAGTCCTTCATGATTTACAGGTATCATTCTTTATCTCTTTGTAGGTAATTTATGCTCCAAGAAAGTTACTTCTTACATGGATCATCTCACACGTCCCAACAATGTGACTGAGTTTATTCTCTTGGGACTCACACAGAATCCACAGTGGCAGAAAATATTCTTCACTGTCTTTTTGTTGATTTTCATATTTACCATGCTGGCCAATCTGCTCATTGTCATTACCATCTCCCTCAGCCCCACACTTTCAGCTCCCATGTACTTCTTTCTCACTTGCTTGTCCTTCATCGATGCCTGCCTCACCTCTGTGACCACCCCCAAAATGATCATCGACCTCTTGTACCAGAGGAAAACCATCTCCTTGGGCAGCTGCCTGACTCAGCTGTTTGTGGAGCACTTCCTGGGAGGCTCAGAGATCATCCTCCTCATTGTCATGGCCTATGACCGCTATGTGGCCATCTGCAAGCCCCTTCACTACGTGACCATCATGCGACAGGGGCTCTGCCGCCTCCTGGTGATGGTGGTCTGGATCGGGGGGATACTGCATGCCACCATACAGCTTCTTTTCATAGTCAACTTGCCTTTCTGTGGTCCCAACGTCATCGACCACTTCATGTGTGATCTCTTCCCACTCCTGAAACTTGCCTGCAGCGACACCTATAGGCTTGGAATGATAATGGCAGCCAACAGTGGGGCCATGTGCTTGCTTATTTTTTCCATGCTGCTCATCTCCTACATAGTCATCCTGGGCTCCCTGAAATCCCATGGCTCTGAGGGACAGCGCAAAGGTCTCTCTACATGTGGATCCCACTTTACTGTAGTTGTACTCTTTTTTGTGCCTTGCATATTCACCTACATGCGTCCTGTGGTCACCTACCCTGTGGATAAGTTGGTGACTGTGTTCTTTGCAATCCTAACTCCCATGTTTAATCCTATCATTTACACAGTGAGAAACACAGAGGTGAAAAATGCCATGAGGAGTTTGTTGAAGAAGAGAGTAACTTAGGCTGCTCAAATGCCAAGAACATGATGATTATGTGTGTGTATCTATAAATGTATATATTTATAGCTATTGTAAACTGTGAAAGAAAATTAACGAATTTTGCAGATCATTGGTAGGGAAAAATAAAAAGGCCCAGAAACTAACACTTACTGAGTACTTATTAATGACTAGGCTTTTTGCTAGGTACTTTTGATAACTTTTTAAAACTTTATTCTTTTGTTTACAGTATTACAATTGTCCTCATTTTCCCCCCTCTGCCCACCTCCACCCAGCCCTTACCCCCCTTCCTTCAGGCCATCACGACTGAAACAATACATGCACCCCATGTTCATAGCAGTGGTCTTTACAATAGCCCAGATCTGGAAACAGCATGAGTGCCTATCGGTAGATATGTTGATAAAAAATCTGTGGTACATCTACACAATGGTATACTACTTGGCCATAAAGTAGAAGGAATTCTTACCTGTTACAACAGCATGGATGGTCCTAGAGATTATTGTGCTATTAGGCTTTTGATAACATTTAATGTACTTTACCACTGCTTTGACATTCATGTGCATAAATCCAGGATATGCAATAGAAAGAACAATGATAAATCCCTAGTGTGATGATTCTAGCAGGGATGTCCAACCTTTTGTGTTTCAGGGCCACACTGGAAGAAGAGTTGTCTTAGTCTACACATTAAATACATTGCGACATGTAATCACACACACACAAAATCTCATAGTGTTTTAAGTAAACTTACGATTTTGTGTTGGGCTGTATTCACAGCCATCCTGAGCCCCATGCAGCCCACAGGCCACAGGTTGGACACGCCTGTTAGAGTATGTTTTTCTCCAGAGTCTCACTGCTATGTTTCTAAGTCCTTCATACATGTTATATGGATGAAATTGGCTTTTCCACCATAGGAGTTTGATCTTAGTATTCTTTTATTTTTTCTTAGCTTATGGTAAGGCCAAGAAAAAAAAAAACTAAAGAAGGATAAAAATTCTTAGAATATATGGGGAAAGAGATATTTGGGGAATGAGAGAATCATTGCTGATTTTTTTCCCTTTTTGGCACTATGTATCTACCAAAAGCAAAAAGGAAGGAAGAAATAATAATTCCTAACCTATTTCTGTTTTTTCTTGGCACAAAAATAAGCCATAAAATTTGAAATTACTCAAATTACTCTTAATTTGGTCTTATTAAATTCCTAATGGCTCACAGTTTTTCTTGTATATAAAGTAAGTTATTTTTTTCTTTTCCTTTTAAAGACTTGAAGAAGCTATTTGAAGCAACAAGGGTGAACTTTTATTTAATCTCAACAAAAAGGCATATGGTTAGGTATCAAAACTGTTGTTGTGGAGGTGTGATACATATATTTACACTAAATAAGTGCTTTATCATCAATCAGACATATTCATGCCAGTCAGGTGATTTATCCACATACTAAATTGGCAGTTTCAATATTACTATCCTCATTTTACAGAGAAGCAAATTGAATCCAAGGGAGGCTTGTTCGTTTACTTGCCTCAGTTCACACTGCTGAGTTTCAGCTACAAAACTTGAATTCAAATCTTCCAAAACTCAGTCCTACTGTCTCAAACAAAACACACTTGCCTACTGTTCTTTGGGGTAGCTGTGTCTGGAAGAGGGTAATTGACACAAGCTATTAAAAATTGTCAAGTTTGCAGTTGCTGGTGAGAAACAATTTTACAGGATCTAGACTAAATGATACATGGTTAGGAGATGAGAGTGAGCCAGGAGTAAGGATAAGAAGAGTATTGAGTAAATGTTATTCCCACTCTAAGACAAAGAGGGAGGTTTGAAGAGGGAAACTGCAGCCAATGATTGTGTCTTATGGGCCATACCAAGTACTCAGTGGAGGACTGAGAAGACTAATGAGGCACAAATTAGAAATGGTCAACAGGAAGTGTGGAAGGAGCAAGAACTGGAAGAAGAAATGTAGGGCGGTCTGACATTCTCAGTGGATGTGGTTTTGCTGGTATGTGAATAGTTCTAAAGAATGTTAAGATGTCCCTTTGCACTCACCATCAAGCTTTTCTCAGGAGGATCAACTGTCATCTGCTTATTTTTGTTACTTAAGACAATGTAAGGAAGCAAGTACATAAAAATTAATAAGGTAAATGATGTTTGGATCTATTGCATAAGGGTACTTTAGTGAACTCTTAATTCAGTGAAAATATTAAGTGACGGGAGTGAGCTAACTATCGTTCAAGGCCAACTATGAGGCAAATGTTTTGCGATGTTCTTAATACATTTTAACTCTCTGAATGTAGAAACAAGTTTTATTAGATAGGGCTTTACTCCATTTTATACAGAAAAAAGTGATGTTCAATGCAGCTAGGCAATAAAGTCAAGCCTTTTAAACTCTGCCTCCTCTGGTCTTCCCACTTCACAGTACTCCTTGCTAGTATGATGTGAAAATATTGAAAGAGAGAACTGATCACTGGCCCCATGTTGAAGATTGTTCTTGAGGCTTCCTTCTCTTATTTTTGGGGCCATGTTCTTCTTTTAAGCTCTCCCTTGACCTCTGCTTCCTAGGTCCCCTGTGCTGTTTTGATTCATCTTGTGTCAAGAAAGAGTTTTCTATGATCTCATCTCCATAAATGTATTTCCCTCATGGACCTTATAAAACGTGGGATGTAATGGGTTTAAGAAATGAAATTCAAATCGTTGAATTTTAAAGAAAGTAACACATAAGTGAGAGAGGTATTTGGAGGAAAAATAAGCAACTTGATCATCGAGGAAATGGATACTCTGGGCATAAATGAGGGTAGCATCTTGAAGAGCTGAGTGTTGTTTTTATAGGACTTTTCCCACTGTTTTAGTGTTACTATTGAATAGCACTATACAGTCAATATTGTATTAATAAATATTTGTTATTTTCAAAATGGCTTCATGGCTAATTAAATATAGGGACTTTTGACTTACTTCATTTATCCAAGAAAGAAAAGAAAAGAAAAGAAAAGGAAAGAAAAGAAAAAAGAAAAGAAAAAAGAAAAGAAAATACTGTTCATTGCCTATATAGTGTGTCAGGGAGTTCTGGGAGCTGGGTATACAGTAGTGAATAACTACAAACAAGGGTTGTATTTGTGTGAAACATAAATTCCAGTGATGAATAGATGGATTACAAACATGCAAACAAATCAATAAAAAATATAATTTTGTTAGTAATGAGTGTGGTGAAAAATTTTTATTAAGAGGGTGATATTGAAGAATTGGATATAGATTTGTGTAGTTGTCTGGAGCACAGGTAGAATTTTAGTTAGGTTTAGGTTTAAATAACTACATGATTTGCTCTTTTTTTAAAAAATAAGTAGGCTATTCAACACATGCATTTGAAATGGGGACAGTATCTCCTCTAAGCAGGTACAAATGGCTGTTTGAGGATGAAAATATCTTACTGTTTTTATACCTAAAATACAGATATACATAAATTGTATAAATAAGAAGTGTGTCTGTGGTATTAAAGTTTTAGAGGGGGGAGTGAATAAGGGGACAGAATATCTAAAACATCACCTTAGGGTGGCAATAATGAAAACAAGATTGAGAAACGCTGCCCTAACTCATGTCTAAATGGTTAGGTAAGAGCATGGAGTAACTTTAGAATGTTTCAAAGTGCAGAGGTCGGCCTGTCACCTATGAGGATCGTATCTGGTAAAACTGAGAGACTCTTTCTTCTCAGGAGACTTCCAAGGATGCAGGATCAAACATGTTAATAAACCAGTTGTAATCTGTGAAATACATTGTACATGTAGACTTATATGTAGGCAGTTAATTTTGGAAATCAGAATGGAGACAGCAAAAAGAAGACCGTGAGATAGGAAAAGAAAGAAGCTTAACCCAAGATTGTGTTAAGCTGGCTACCATTTATCCAGTGGTTCCTACCTACCCTGGTCCAGGGTTTCCTTAAAGTGTGTTAACTTCTTATATGTCCCGCTGTGTGCATGCACCAGAATGACGAAGCAAGGTCTTTTAGTTCCTCAAGCATCAAGTGTCAGAACAAAAAGCCAGTGAAGCACAGGTGAGAGATGTTGTTGGGGGGTCAGTAAGATAGAGTTATTGTCAGGTTATAGTTGTTAGCAGCTGGTTATTTTATCAATGGTTGGAGAAAATGGAGGGTCAAGAGGGTGTGAGATAGACTGTAAAAGTGTCAACACACTCTATGATGACTATTTTTTTGTAGATTTTGCAGATCAAGGCCATGTGCTTATATCAGCCCATAGTAAATGGAGAATCCAAACAATTGGGCTGAATTCGTTCTTTTGGGCATTACAAAGAATCCTGACCTGTGGAAAATATTCTCTGCTGTGCTTCTAATCATGTGTGTGTCCACAGTTTGGGGGAACGTGCTCATTGTGGTGACCATGATCACAAGTCAGAGTCTGAGATCACCTATGTATTTTTTCGTTACTTCCTTGTCCCTCGTATATGTCACCTAATTGTCCATCATTGCCCTTAAGATTATTGTGGACACCTCTGAGAACTCTACTATCTCCTCAAAGCCGGTATGACCCAGCCCTTTGCAGGGCATTTCTTTGGCAGTGTGGGGATCGTTTCTCTCATTGTGAGAGCCATGCCTGCTATGTGGCCCTCTGTGGGCCCTTGTACCACATGACCCACATGAGCCCTCGGGAGTGCTGTCTGCTGCTAGAAGGGGTCTGATTGGGAAGGGGCTGGGGGTCTTTGTATGCAACAATGCAACTTCTCTTCATGTATCAAATACCTTTCTGTGGCCCCAGTGTCATCGATCATTTTTTTGTGTAATTTGTTTCCATTGTTGAAACTGGTCTGCATGGACACCCACATCCTGGGCCTCTTAGTCATCCTCAACAGTGAGGTGATGTGTGGGACCATCTTCCTTACCCTCATCGCTTCCTACGTGGTCTTTCTCTGCTCCTGGGAGTCTTGCAGTTATGAAGGGTGGCACAAAGCCCTCTCCCCTTGTGGCTCCCACCTCACCGTGGTCTTCTTGTTCTTTGTGCCATGTATTTTCTTGCCACACTTATCCCATAGACAGGGCAATGACTCTGTTCTTTACCATTATTGTACCCATGCTAAATCCCTTGATCTACACCCTGAGGAATAGAGAGGTAACAAGATTCCATGAGGGAACTGTGGATGAAATGAAGGACTCTGAGTAGCCATTAGTTTACATGCTAAGTGTAAATTTTTCCTGCAAGGACAAGGAAGTCTTACCCTTCCCATTTATTCTAATCCACTGGGTGCAGAGAAGCCAAGGGCATCTTTTGAGCATCCAAATCAGGTTATTACAATCAATTTACTACCTACCTCTCCAGTACATTTTGTACTCATCCCTTTTCTCTGGTTTCTCTCTCTCTTTCTCTCTCTCTCTCCTCCCTCCCTCCCTCTGCACCCCCTCTTTTTAAACCTGTCTCTTGAGTAATTCGAGCCTGTTGTTCTTACTCTGTTCACTATTGGAATTCTCTTTCCCAGAGATTTTGCTTGGTTCACACTCTCTCGTTGTTCTCTTCCAGATGAACTTCCATCTCCTTCGACAAGTCCTTCCTAATGACTTTCTCTAGTCATTCCCCTCAGTTATTCTCCAGCTCTTCCTCTGGTTATATCTCTAATATCAATGATCGCAGACTATACTTTAAAACATTATTTCTTGATTTTTATTTTTTCTGTTTTCCCCACAAGACTTTAGTTCCTGTAAGGACAGAGATTGTTTTATTTATTCACCCTGTGGGTAGAAGCCTACCAGTCACCAGCTAGGTGATTAATAAATATTATTGAATGAATATGTCTAAAAGAGACCCTTTTTTGATATTCATGAATTCATTGTTTGGGTAAGAAGTTGGAGATGATAAATGAGTACTAATACTTTAGGAGTTATCGTGGTCTGCCTCTTTTTTCTGTCCTGCCTTGCCTTTTGTGTATGGGGGCTGCTTTGTGAACCAACAATATCTTGGAAGAACCATACCGATGAGAAATTTCCAAACCCTGATGGGAGCTCAGAGGCAATTCTGTAGGTTCATAATCTCTCAGGGAAGCCTCTTTAAGTTCCAGTTGGAAATCAAGGAAGACTCTTTCAATTCTTTATTGATTGTTTTCCCTGAGACCACATGGAAGACAGTGCTTGAAGCTGTGCGGAACATTCTCTACTTTGTCTGCCAGAGATGTTCTTCCTCTCTCTTAGATGTAGAATTTTGGAAATGACCTTCACATTTTTTTTTTACAGCCATTGAGTAGACTTTTATTTATAGAGAGTAGAGATTTCCATCACCAGTATTTTCAAGGAACTCCCACATGGTGAGATGTATAATTCACAGTTTTGCCTTTGCAGAGAGGATATGAAATTGTGATGCTGTACTTAAAAGTATGGGTGTTATGGTTCAGGCTATGAGGTTTAATGCAATGGGTGAGTCTATCACTTAACTGTGTACACTTGGACTAGTCATATAACCTTTGTGGCTCTCGGAATCTTAATTTCTGGTGGGGAATATATTACGACGTTCGAAGGACTTAGAAACCAATAATAAGTGTGGAGTCAATAGGAGAGTGTTTGACACATCATATTGTACATGCTGAATAAATAGCAGCTGTTAGAATGCAAACTTTTTTGGAGGGTTAGGAGGTCCTATTAATTTGAGTCTAATGAAATTAGACCTATCTTCAATTTTTCATCTTCAGATTAAATCCAAATACCTTAGAAATGCAACAAGTGCACATTTTTGTCTTGGCTCTCCAATAGCATTTAACTTATTATTTACAATTGTATTCTCAATTATCATTCACATAAGGATGAATGTCTTCATGTAGTTTTGAATATTCTCATCCTGGTGTTTTAGTTTAAAAAGCAGAATTTTCCAAGGCCATATAAAGAATACTATTGTAGGAGCATGATAATTCAAGTGCTGTTTACCATTCACAATTATTGATAGAATATTGCACTAATATTCCCACAACAGAACCCCAGCAAAGGCACACAGAAGGGCATTAGTGTAGGAAAGAGTGTCTCACTCACGTCACAGAGCAGTCTTTTGATTTTAAATACGTTCACTTAATTTTCCCCAAGTGCATTTGGTGTCATAAATAGCCGTAGATTTATGCATCAGAATTGTTCAGAATAGCTTCATGGCTGAACTTAAAATGCTTTAGTGCTAGTTATTGTGACTTTGTCTCTTTTTTAAAAAGAACTAAATCGTTAGAGCAATAGAAAAAAAAAGTTTCAGGCATCCACCAGGAAGGACACAGGTAGAAACAGAGAAAGGTTATTTTTTTCAAATTCCAGAAATAGTAAGGGTGTACAAGGTGAGACATTTAGGAACATCAGCAGAGGAATACAGAGAGGAGAGAAATGGATCTGAAATCTGAAGAGAGCATTTCCCAGAGAGTCATAAAAAGGAACATGTTTAGCTCTGTAGGCAGAGAATAAATCTTTTATTGCTAGAGTAAAGAATAATCCTGTATCAAAAATACACTGGATTTAAGGAACTTAATAGAGAGAATAGTTAAAATGTGGTTTTAATCTATTTTTAAAATTTTTAATAATTATAGTTACTTAGAAAAATACGTGCAAATGTGACTGATACGCACATATAAGTACATATAAATGCATCTAAAATTCACTCCTTGAAATATAATTAGAAAATAAGACTTATGACAACCTTACTACCAATACAGTTTGGAATATTATATATTCATATAGTTTTGAATAGTATATATACTTCAAAGTTGAAACAGGAATTTCTATTACTTTTGGAACAACTGATGTGAGGATTAGTTTGCTACCAAAATGAATGAGAAAGAAACAGTGGGCACTGGGGAGAGTGGGGAGGCCAAATTCCCGAGGCCACAGTCTCAAGGGGTGGCCTGAAGCCCATAGTCCATGGCCGGGAGGGGCCCTGGGCAATCCGGTGCAGCTCCAGTATATTAAAATGCACGGCTGTGAGGAAAGGAGAGACCTTGGAATCTTCCAGGAAAAATATGAACAGAATTGACTGCTTCCTGTAGGGGTATATGAACTTCAAATTGACTTCCAAGTGAGTATAGAGGTTGAGAAGGGCTGGGACAGTGTTATGGCTCTTTATGGAAGATTTGCATTAGTTTACAATTTTTAGTATAAGATTATATGTTATGTTAGCATGTTAGTTCCTCTTATGCAAATTAATTATACTGGAGATAATAAACTTATACTCAAGACCCATCTCCTTTGTCTTTAACTGTTTCGATAGAGTAAAATATAGCATTGCGGGTTTTAAGTTTGATCCTTAATGTTAACTCATAATTATATCAAGATACATACTGAAAGTAAGTCTACTGTATGATTTCTTCTAGATTTTAAAATTATATTAAAATATCTGTGCAAACCAGCAGGATTATTACAATCTTTTTTCTCATTTAGCATTTTGTAAACATGCCTCACCATCTATGTCCTCATATTACTTAGTAGTCACAGCATCTGAATTTGTAGTAGCCTGATTTACATAAACATCTTCCTATTATTGAACATTTTAGATATTTCTAAATTTTTACTGTTATAAAAGACGTGCATTGTCTTCAATTATAAAACTTACACTACCTCCTTTCACCTTTAGAACAATTTTTTAGGGTTGGGTTCTAAAAAGGGATAGAAACATATTTCTATTTCTGGAAATATTTGCTAAAATGTTCCCAAAAGGATTATATGAAATCAAGTAGTTTAATTGCAATTTTAGAATTAATATAACTTTCCCCTTTTATTGAATTTATTGGGGTGACACTGGTTAACAAAATTATACAATTTTCAGGTGCACAATTCTACAACACATCATCTGTACACCGTATTGTATGTTCACCACCCCAAGTCAAGCTTCCGTCCATCACCATTTATCCCCCCTTCGCCCCCTTCCCCTCCCCCAGCCTTCCCTCTTTGTGGCAGTCCCCACATTGTTGTCTGTGTCCATAAGTTTTTTTCTCTTTCTTTTTTCTTTTTTGCTCACTCCCCTCTGTCTCCCCACCCAGCCGCTCTCACTCCGACCGCTGTCAGCCTATTCTCTATCTATGAGTCTGCCTCTATTTTGCTTGTTAGTTCATTTTGTTCATGAGACTCCATATATGAGTGAAATCATATGGTACTTGTCTTTCTCTGACTGGCTTACCTCACTTAGCATGATGCTCTTCAGGTCCTTCCATGTTGTCACAAAAGATAAGTGTCCCTTCTTTTCTACAGCTGAGTAGTATTCCATTGTGCAAATGTACCTCTAGAGCTGGTGAGGCTGTGGAGAAAAGGGAACCCTGGTGCACTGTTGGTGGGAGTACAGATTGGTGCAGCCACTGTGGAAAACAGTAGGGAGTTACCTCAAAAAATTAAAAATGGAACTGCCTTATGATCCAGCAATTCCACTTCTGGGAATTTATCTGAAAAAACGGAAAACACTAATTTGAAAGAATATATGCCCACTATATTCATTGCTTATAAGCTGATAACTGCTGGATCATATATTGATATCCTTTACTTTTTAACAAATGGTCGTTGACTGATCCAATGACCTTGTAGGGTTTGCTTTATACTCTTGTTTTCTTGGTGACAGTTTGTAGCTGAATATGGTGTTCACAGTGCAGCTCTGTTTAAGAATGTCTATTGCCCTGGAAATGTAATGGGAGTGGTTATTTTATTTTAAATTTTTTAATGTACTTGAAACATAATGATTTATTTTACGATATGCAATTACAAAATGGTTGTTTTAAAGTAAGCATAAAGATGCATATTAGTATACACAATTGTATCTTTATTGTAAATTGTTTTTGTTAGCTCTAAGTGGTTTTTGCTAAAATCTTATTTTTAATTCTCACAGTAAGCCTCATTATTACTTTATTTACCCATTTAATAGATTATGTATATATGTACCTACACATTTGACAAATTTCTGTTATCTGTACAGAATAAGTGAGGACACAATCATCCTTGGAAACTGTTGTCTACTATGGAAAACAGTCAAAAGTTGGGGTAATTATCTGGAGGACTCATGGGTAAGGTGTCTGGGTTGCTAAGTGAGAGGACAGTGACTAAAATTTGTGAGGGCCCTTATCATAAACAAGTTTTACATTTTGCCAATTTTGACACCTTAATCTTGTGAGATGAGCAAGTAGGTAATATATGAACATAGTTTACCATAAAGTCCTATAAATGGCAAGTTGTACAATGTTAGATTGGGCCACATAGTATAAATAATTAGTAAATAATTTAAAAAGTCTCAAGACTCTAGCTGTGTTCAACATACTGTTTCTATTCTTTACCTACATAGTTGTTGCCAATTTATACCTGTAGTAATTGGACTATTACTTTCTGAATCTACATCACTTGCTCTGAGTCCTTCATCAAGGGGGCTGATTCAAACATGAGCAAAGACATCAGAAGACTTTGATTTCTACAGATAGATGGAGACAGTAGAAAGGCCAGCTCTGCTCCTTTCTCTCTTGATGAAAGAAAGAATGAAGAAAGAACCCAACTCTGCATGTGCATACTTGTTACATGTTAGTATAGATCTAGGCACTTTTCCATAGATATATATGTATGTTTTTTAAATAGGGAATGAATTAATTCATTTTAAAGATCCAATTCAGTTCAGAGCTAAAAAAAATTGGATAAGTAGCTATGATTTTCAAATGACTCTTAAACTAGAGGTTATGTCTCCTTCTCTTTGCAGATAAGGTAATCTCTGATCAGTGATGGCATGTGAGTCACCCTGCTCCCATTCCATAGCAATGGCAGGAATGACCAATAAATTACAAGTTCTCTGTCCTCGATGTGGATGTGGCTTCGGAATCCTCCTCAACAATTCACTCCAGGAAACCACTACTAAATGATCTGAGCTGGCAGTTGAGATAAAAACTATGTCTCATCCCTACCATATGTAAGTACTTCTCCTATATATAGGCTCCGGTCATTTTAAAGTATTTAATAATTTATCTCCTCCTGAATTCTGCCTAACCTCCCACTACCACCTTCAACAAATTTCTAATTTTGTGTTCTCACTTATGACAGAAGTATGTAATCAGCTTTTCACAGGAATGCACCAACTTGTCAATGATTGTGATATGAAGGTATCAGAAACTGGTCACAGGTGAATTTTTATTTTTCTCACAATTGCATATTCTATATGCTCACTGTGGTAGCATTTAGCTTTTCCTTGGAAATCATGCAAAACCAAAGCTTTGTAACCGAGTTCATCCTCTTGGGGCTTTCACAGAATCCAAAAGTTCAGAAAGCAGTATTTGTTATATTTTTGTTTAGCTACATTGCAACTCTTGGGGGCAACTTGCTAATTGTGGTGACTATCAGCAGTAGCCCAGCACTTCTGGGCTCCCCCATGTATTTCTTCTTGGCTTCCCTGTCCTTCCTGGATGCCTGTTTCTCCACTGTCATCACTCCGAAGATGGTTGTGGACTCTCTCTATGAGAGGAAGACTATCTCCTTTGAAGGCTGCATGACCCAGCTCTTTGCTGAACACTTCTTTGCTGGGGCGGAGGTGATTGTCCTCACAGCCATGGCCTATGACCGCTACGTGGCCATCTGCAAACCCTTGCATTACCCTTCTGTCATGAACTGGAGACTCTGTGGCATTCTGACGGGGGTGGCCTGGACAGGGGGCCTCCTGCATTCCACAATACAAATCCTCTTTATATTCCAGCTGCCCTTCTGTGGCCCCAATGTTATCAATCATTTCATGTGTGACTTGTACCCATTACTAGAGCTGGCCTGCACTGACACTAACATCTTCGGCCTTTTGGTGGCAGCCAACAGCGGGTTTATCTGCATCATAATCTTTTCTTTGTTGCTTGTCTCCTATGGCATCATCTTGTTCTCTCTGAGAACACACAGTCCTGAAGGGCAGTGGAAAGCTCTCTCCACATGTGGATCTCACCTCGCTGTTGTGGTTTTGTTCTTTGTCCCATGCGTATTCATGTATGCCCGACCTCCGTCCACTTTCTCCTTTGACAAAATGGTGGCAATATTTTACACCATCCTGACTCCCTTGCTCAATCCTTTGATTTATACCATCAGGAATAAGGAAGTGAAAAATGCCATAAGGAAAGTGTGGAACAAGATAATAGTGATTTGTAATGAAGGATGAGACTAATCTGATGGAATCTACACTCAGTGTGTGTTCTAAGACACAATGGAGCTGCTGAATGTATTTCCTGCAATGTAGAATTAGAATGGTCCAGGGTCCCTAGGTCTTCCTTGGCCTCAGCACTCTCAAAAGCATCTCTGCTCACTGAGGGGGCCAATAAACCATACATGGCATTGAGGCCAGCTTGGCAGAAGTTTTTGTCATGGGGGACCCTCACTTGAAGAGATTTAGGACGAGTAGAAGATAGGGCTGTACTTTCTCCACACCTGCATTTTCAAGACTCTTGGGAACGCTTACTCATGGCCCACAATTGTACCCACTCTCTGTATTTGGGGCAGCGATATTGTAGTGGGTCATAGGGACAGAGACCGAGCTCTGTGATGAAATCTTGGATCAAATTATCCTCTCTAATATTTTTTTGCTCTTCTCCCTTCTCTTTCTGCTACCCTCTGACTCTCCTTTCCTTGGGCCTGCTCACTCTCACTCTCCTCTCTCCTGCTCTAATTTGAGTCATTCTCTACTCTTTCCTCTTCACTATTATTCATTTAGGTATCTATTTTCTTCTTTGATATTTGCCTCACCATGCAGTATGCAGAACTTGATTCTAGAGTCAGAGCAGAAAATTAAGGCATCAATTGGAATCCTTCTTAGAGGGCTCAGGATTTCTCTTTTGATTTGTCATGTAGACAATGCAGTCTACATGAAATAAATTTGATGTTTTATGTGATATGGATGGTGAATGCTAGAGAGAGAGGCCCTCTAGTAGCATTCCACTCTAATTTTAACCTAACTGTACTTGGAAAAAATTTCTGTATTACAGGTCAAACTTTGCACATTGAAAGAACAAGGCAAATGGCCACATTTGCCTTGTAAAATAATGTGTAAATCAAACTAAATAACAAAAGTGAAAATTGTTTGAATAATAAGATTATACAACAAGAATAATATATAATCTAGGATTGTATTACTCAGTGAAATAACACACAATAATATAGGCGAATAGGTGATAGAGACATTTGTCTGGGGGAAAAAAGGGGAGATTTTTAGTATCAAATATATTTGAACTGGTTTAAAACTTCAACAGGTTAAAGTAAGATTTAAAGAAAGAAAAATTACATTTTCCACTACTGTGATGTTCCTCCAGATCAGAGAGTTAGGAAAGTGCAGGAATGTAGGAAATATGATTGAGTTCAGTGATGAAACCCTGAGGAAGTTGGTCTGATCTAATGTGTACATCTTGTCAGAAGCTGCTTTCCTTTCTTGTGTTCCCCAAACTTCTCTTTGCTCATTAAAAATAAAACAAAATAGAATTATATGACCTGGCTTTCATGGCTGTCCAACATCTGTCCACAATTTTATCTGTTACAACTTTTTGATTTAATGATAGAAGTTTTGTGGAGATCTTCTCTATGTTTACCTGAACCAGTGCATGTTTCTCCTCTTACAATATTTTACTCACTCTTCTCACCTAACTCCTTTTGTCTTCACAGCCAAAAGCTCCTTCCCTTTTTTTTATCTTTTATTAGGAATTAATGTGTTGATATTAAGTAATTAATGTGTTGATATTAAGTAATAATCAATTAATTATTCCTTTTATAGCCATCAGAGATCATTGGAAATGCCAATCAGAGCTTGTAATTATTTACATCTCTAGTTTATCACATTAAACTAATATTATTTTAACTGAACTGCAAGTAAAGTTTTAATTAGATGTGTAACTTCATTAGAGGTAAATGGACAATTTTATTTACTAATATTCAAATATTTTACTTGGGCAAACTCAGTATAAGCTTGTTGAATACTTGAGTTTCAGAGAACCTTGTTAGAAATTTTAATTTAACACACAAAGCCATAACTTCACTTTTTTCTCATTTTTGAATTTTCACTGACCAATCAATTCATTCTCCAATGATATTTCTACTTTTGGAAACAATATTCATTTGGTATTATTACATACAGTTGTGTGTAATTCTTACATAATTAATTATCTTATCTAGAGGTACCTTATTTTACCAACTTGATTGTAAAGAGGTTGAGGACATCTTTGATTTATTTTTTTTAGAAATGATTTTTAAAGGATTTCCTGTTACCTTGACTGCAGATATGTGTAGGTTCTTAGTACCCTATATGGTGACTGATTTGAAGGTGTTATTGATTCATTGAAGGATTAATGATTAGTTAGAAAGAACAGTATCTCAAAACTCATACTAAAATAAATTATGGGTCATTCGACAATATTAACAGGCATAAAATATTATAAAAGAGGA
The DNA here is from genome assembly GCF_021234165.1 of Pteronotus mesoamericanus. Lineage (NCBI taxonomy): Eukaryota > Metazoa > Chordata > Mammalia > Chiroptera > Mormoopidae > Pteronotus > Pteronotus mesoamericanus. The sequence continues at coordinate 251,144 of NW_026555299.1, read as the reverse complement.
CAAAGATGATAACTCACAAATTGAAAGAACAGGATAACTTAGAAATGGGGAAAAGTGATAGAATTGACTGCATAAAATGAAAAAAGAAGCTTGAGTTCAAAACTTAAAGATATTAACAAACTGACAGAAGATATACATAATTCAAATAGATGAAGAAGTAAAAATACAAAAAATATTGTACCAAATCAGTAATAAAAAACATAATTTTAATCAAATCAGAAAATGCTTTACCTTAGAATTTTATTATAAATCAATGCTATATTACTATAATTTTAGAAATGATACAGAATGATCCAGTTTTTTACATAAAAAAGGGATATTTTATATATATATAGATATCCCTGAAAACCCTGGAATAATAGACAAGGAATTAACAGTTACTTCTGGAGTGTGAAATTGGAAAATTATGAATTTTTGAAGGGTACTTTTTTCACCCTGTAATCTATGTAAACTTTGGTGGAGAGTTTATTATAAATATATTTGTTCTATAATAAAAATATTTCTAATAAATATTGCAACTATCAAATTGGAAGGCTCTTTGACAATAGTTAATAATTAAGAAAATATTCTTACTTTATGTTTATTAATTCCCTGGAAATTTGTTTTATGAAATTCTTAAAAATAAGCAAAAGGCTATTCATGAAAAGAGGTTTATTTAAAAATACGTCATTAGGATAAAACTTTGGAAACAATTTAAAATAAAGGTTTGAATTTATAATATGAAATTTTTTATTGTTGTTCAGTCACAGTTGTCCGCGTTTTCCCCCATTACTCTCCCCTGCCCTGCCCACCCCCACCTCCCACATTCAACTCACTCCCTCCCCCGAGCCTGCATTGTCTTTGTCCGTGAGTCCTTTATACATGTTCCTTGATAACCCTTCCCCTTCTTGCTCCTGTTATCCTCCTCCCCTCTGGTTACTGGCAGTTTGTTTTTTTCTTTCATTGTTGCTGGTTATGTTTGTTCTGTTGATTAGGTTCTACTTACAGGTGAGATCATATGGCATTTGTCTTTCACCGCCTGGCTTATTTCACTTAGCATATAATGCTTTCCAGATCCATCCATGCTGTTGTGAAGGGTAGGAACTCCTTCTTTACTTCTGCTGCGTAGTGTTCCATTGTGTAAATGTACCACAGTTTTTTGATTTACTCATTTACTGATGGGCACTAAGGCTGTTTTCAGCACTTGGTTATTGTAAGTGGTGTTGCTATGAACATTGGGGTACATAGGTTCTTTTGAATTGGTGTTTCAGGATTCTTAGTGTAGAGTCCCAGCAGTGGAATTGCTGGGTCAAAAGGCAGTTCCATTTTTAGTTTTTTGAGGAAATTCCATGCTGTTGTCCACAGTGACTGCACCAGTCTGCATCCCCACCAACTGTGTACTAGGGTTCCCTTTTCTCCACAACCTCACCAGCACTTGTTGTTTGTTGATTTGTTTATGATGGCTATTCTGACCAGTGCAAAGTGGTATCTTGTGGTTTTATTTTGCATCTCTCTGATGGCTAGTGATGCTGAGTATCCTTTCATATGTCCCTGGGCCCTCTATATGTCCTCCTGGAGAAGTGTTTGTTCAGGTCCTTTGCTCATTTTTTAATTGGATTGTTTGTCTTCCTGGTGTGGAGTTGTGTGAGTTCTTTATATATTTTGGAAATCAAATCCCTGCCCCAGGTATCATTGGCAATTATATATTTTCCCAAATGGTCATTTCTCTTTTCATTTTGCTGATGTTTTCTTTAGCCATGAAGAAGCCTTTTAATTTGATGAAGTCCCATTTGTTTGTTCTTTTCTTTATGTCCCTTGCTCTAGGGGACATATTGGTGAAAACATTGCTGCATGGAATATCTGAGATTTTCCTGCCTATGTTTTCTCCTCTAGGACTTTTATGGTGTCGTGACTTATATTTAAGTCTTTTATCCATCTCGAGTTTATTTTTGTGTGTGGTGTAAGTTGTTGGTTGAGATTAATTTTTTTGCGTGTAGCTGTCCAGATCTCCCAATACCATTTATTGAAGCAGCCATTTTGCTCCATTTTATGCTCTTGCCTCCTTTGTCAAATGTTAATTGACCATAAAGACATGGGTTTATTTATGGGCTCTCTATTCTGTTCCATTGATTTATGTGTCTGTTCTTATGCCAGCACCAGACTGTTTTGATTACAGTGGCCTTGTAATATAGTTTGATATCAGGTATTGTGATCCCTCATACTTTGTTTCTTTCTCAAAATTGCTGAGGCTATTTGGGGTTGTTTATGGTTCTGTATAATAAATTTTTGAAATGTTCATTCTATATCTGTGAAATATGTCATTGGTATTTTAATAGTGGTGGTATTGAAGCTATAAATTGCTTTGTCTATACTACCCAATGAAATTTTGATATATAACTTACAACAACCATCTTGTCCTATAATCAATCTCAGCTGCTCACCCCCATGGTCATACCCTAGCCCTAGTCATTACTTATGACTCGAATTTTTAAAATCCTTTTAAAATCTCTCAATTTCATATCCACTAATTTTCAGCTACACCTCCATCATTTCCAGCTTATTTCTACTCCTGCTCCACTCTAACTATTGTTTGACCCCAATATGACTGACATACAAACCACTGTCCCTGACACCTTTTTACCTGACATCAGGCATGCTCCTGTGTGAGGAGCTTCGCACAGGTTGTTTTCTGTGTCTTCATTACTTGTGCTCCAGATATATGTACAGTTTACTTTCTCATATTCTTTGGTTTATTATTAAAATGTGTCTCCTCAAAAATTAGTTTTCTGACTAATTCACAGAAGTGCAACTCCCACCTCCTAACATTCTGTATCTCCTACTCTTCCATCTCTATTTAATTTTTCTCCTTAGTGCATATCATTCCATGACATGTCATAGAGTTTTGTATTTATTTTTTGTATGTGTACTAGAATAAAGTTTATGTGAGGGTAAGGCTTTGTGTCTTTAAAAAAGATTTATTCCCCAGTGTCTAGAATAACATCTGGCCCATAGTGTGTGGTCAAGAAACATTTATTGAATAAATAAATAGTAAAGATATATATGTGAACTTCTGCTCCTGGGTGATGTTCAATAACTTGTGGCCAAAAATGGTTTTATCATGAACACCTAGAAAGTCAAATAAAATAAAAAAAATTGCCTGTGTGAGCTGCTGGAGACAATCTATATGAAAGGCATATGCTCCAGAGAGAAGACCTTCAAAATGTTGAATTCTGTGGTTGCTTTTACTCTGGGAGCGTTGGTTGAATCTGGACACTGATGGGACAGGAGAGTCTGAGCTTCACAGGTAGGGGGTTGCTGAGTGAGAGCAGGGACAACAGCATATCTTTTGGAGGAAGTGTGGGGAGCCTCAGTCACGCAGTATTTTTTCCCTTAGACTATTTCTCCAATCCTAGTGTTCATTGTGGATTGAATTGCATCCCCCCAAAAGATGTTGAAGTCCTAACCCACAGTGGCTGTGAATATGACCATCTTATTAAGGTAAGGTCATTGGGGTGAGCCTTAATCCAATATGACACGTGTCTTTATAAAAAGGGGAAATTTGGACACAGAGACATAAGCCCACATGCCATGTGAAAATGAAGGCAGAGATTGGGGTGATGCATCTACAGGCTATGGAACCCCAAAGATTGCCAGCGAGCCACCGGAAGCTGGGCTGAGCTTTGGAACAGGCTGCCCTCACATCCTCAGGAGGAAGTGTATAATAATAAAACCAAATGAAATGATGAAGTACTGCCATTTGTGATGATACGGATGGGCCTTGAGAATATCATGCTAAGTGAAATAAGTCAGAGAAAGTTAACAATCATATGATTTCACTCATATGTGGGATATAAAACTGACACAAATGAACAAACAGGAAAACAAAAACTCATGGACACAGGCAACAGTAGGTAATTACCAGGAGGAAGTGAATTGGGGAGTGAGTGAAGGATAAATAAGGTCAAATATATGATGTAAGTAGATTTGACTTTGGGTGGTAGGCATAAAATGCAATATACAGAGGATGTATCATAGAAATGTACGCTTGAAATCTATATAATTTTATTAGCCAATGTTACTGCAATACATTTAATTAAGAAAACAGGAAGAAAGATGTCAACTATGAGCATTGTGTTAAATAAAAACATTGGCTAATAAAAAATAAAAATAAAACCAACTAATAAAGAGTAGAGGCAAAATATATAAATAAGAAAAGAACACAAAAGAGTTAAAATATGGTTCTTTCAATAGAAGAATAAAGTTGATAAACTCCTACCATGTGGTGACAGTTAACACGTGTATACGTTTGTCAAAACTCATTTCCTATACATTTAAAAATGATGTATCTTATTGTATATAAATTATACTTCCTTTACCTACTGATTTATTGACTTCACATGATTTTAGAAGTTACAGAAACTTTAGTAGTTTTCATTGTAATTATATTTTATCAATATTATTATGATTTGTATTTATTATATCTAGTGATAACATTTTCTAGACTAGGAAACTAGGAGAAAAAACATGCCTAAAATTCAGAAACAAAATGCTGGAGCTAGAATTCAATTATATTTCATCTGTTTGAACCTTCACCTGGGCTCTGAGCTTTGTCTGCCATTAGAAAAGATTTGACTTAAAGGACAGAGCCTTTGGAAACTTTTAGAAGTTTGTGCCTCAGTATGACTTAGATCATGGCTCTTCCTCAGAGCAGGCTGCATGGATGGAATGTAACTGAAATGAGAGGCGTCCCTTAGGGCAGCCTCAGAGAGGAGGAGGGCTCTCAGGACAGGCTCTGCCTGTTGACAGCCTTGTTTGGGGTGAATTGGCCCCATGGTTTGCTGTGATCCTGGATTAATTGAACTACATAGCTCACTGAGCAAATTGGTCAGGCTTGAGTGGGAAGGGTGGAATCCTTGTCCCTCCTGAGGCTGGCATTTGTGAACTTTTATGAAATCCCTATAAATATCTGATGGGGAAAAACAGAGTTCTTTAGTTCACATGCTCTGCAGGGGAATGTTTTAAGGTAATAGAGCTGGCTTTAGAGATGTTTCTCTCACAGAATAGTGGGGATATTTCCTTTTTATTCTAGAAAGTTCTAAGAAACTTTCTGCTGGTATTCCAGACCCTTTTGGTGAGTCTAGTTCGTGATTTCTAGGAAAGGTTGGCTATCCATAGAGTATCTCCCCTCCCCAGAGTTCTAACAACAGACAGCCAAGTGGATCCCTGTACAATTGACATGTTGCAAACAGGTGCGAAGGTAAATCAGAACTGAAAGAGTGAGAACTGTGAGCTCTCTTTTAGATATTGCCTCTTTGTTTAAAAGACAAGAGTCTTCAAGCCACACTGAACTGTTTTCTTTTTCTTGCCTCCCACTCAGGACTGGGTTTCTGGAAGTTGCCATCATCCAGCTCTGTCTCCTGAAAAACCTGAGGTTTCAGGACTTTAATTCCCGACGGTGCTGAGAGATTCAGATGTATCAGGGTCCCCCAGCTGCCACTGGCCTCTGCTTGATGCAGCGCCATCTCAGGTCTGATTCTTATTGGAAAAGGGGGTGCACTGAAGGGGGCAGAGGTGTGCTATCTTATACCTGTAGAACTTAGGGTCAAGAAGAGAATAGAAGTGCATATTAATAATATGCAATCAGTATGTATTGATACTGATGAGTGATACTGTGATTCTGTAATACTCTGATGCTGATTGTTCTAATATTAATGATACCGACATTGGCTATACAAGACCCATAATCACCTCTGCTCCCAGCCAAAAGTCACATCCTCTTTCTCAGGTTGGAGTAAGGGATAATATAGGCAGTGGAAGAGAGAAGAGAATTGTCTAGTGAAATCCTAGGGCTAATTTCTCTTTATTCCTCACATGGTTTGTGCTCAGCTTGTGCTGTGCGTTTTCCCTTTGCTCAGCTCTTGAGTCTTCTTCCTTCTTTTTCTTTTTCTTTTTTTTTTTTTTTGAAGATTTTATTTATTTATTTTTAGAGAAAGGAAGGGAGGGAGAAAGAGAGAGAGAGAAACATCAATGTGTGGTTGCCTCTCATGTGCCCCATACTGGAGACCTGACTTGCAACCCAGGCATGTGCCCTACACTGGGAATTGAACAAGTGACACTTTGGTTCTCAGGCTGGCACTCAATCCGCTGACTCACACCAGGTCTGACTTCTTCCTTCTTTTCCCCACATGTGCATTTTCCTCCTTTGTCTCTGATTCCTGCCATCATTCCCTAATCTCTCTGTCCCCTCTTCCCCACTACTACTTTTTGAATATTACATATAAAATGCTGATGTATTTGCCCCATCCTGAAGTTTGCATCCATTAGGTAGTCAGGACATGCACGGCACACATCAGTGGTTTTCTTCTTTACTTCTTTAAGGTTTATGGGTTTAAATGGGCTCTGCCTGGTGGTTGGAGTCTGATGCTTTGCATGGCAGGGTTGGGTAGAGTGTTAGCAATTGCCATGGAGCCTCAAGGCTTGAGTTCTGATCCTGGCTCCTCTCTGACTACGGTCGGCTAACCTCTGCCCCCAGCTCAGCCTGAAGTGTACAAAATAGGACAACATGAACTTGCTTTATGGGATATGGTAAAATCAAATGAACAAAAGATATTAAATAAAAAATGAGGGAAGGGCTACAATTAAAAACACATGATTCAACACACACACATACACACACACACACACTTTAACATCGGAAGGCCATTAGCAAGAAAGTGATTTGATTGGTAAAGTCTGGAAGGCTTTGCCAAGGACATGGAATTTCATCTACGAACTCTGTATATAGGTAGCTATGGGGAGGGAGGGTAGATTTGAGGAAGGTCATCGGGCCACCGTGAAGTATGGGAGATTCGGAGACCAGATGGTCTGGGCAGTGTCAGGCTTGGCTGGGATATACATAAGCTGAAACACTGAGAAGAACAAGTGGAAAGCCAGGTGACTGAGAGAGTTAGAGGGCTCTGAAAGCCACAGTGACTATTTCAGTTACTGCATTTGAAAATGATAGCAACAATTTTATTATATTTATGATTCATTATATTTTTCAAAACTTTTCAAGGGGTGATGAGGAGGTAAAAAGAGGGAGAAGACAGAGTGAGAAGTGGGCATATCTGAAATTGTGTCTTTTCTCTCCGTTTAGAAATACAGAGGATCCATGTGAGGATGCGCTTCAAGAATTCTAAGATTGGCTGTTTGTAATACTGATGTTTATGAAATACCAGGCTGGCTGTCTGGTATGTATGAGCTAATAATTCTCACATTAAAAACTCACATAAACATCTCACTAAGTATTATTTTCTTCCAAATTGTGTGAGACACTTATTGAATATTAGATAGTGTGTGAAAGGTATTACATTCTATGTGTTGTGAATATAACACTGACTCTGTTTTAGGGCAGTGAAAATACTCTGTAGGTTTTTATAATGATGGACACGTATCATTACACATTTATCCAGACCCATCACGTATATCACCATGAGTGAGCCCTAAGGTAAACTATGGATTTTAGGTAATAATGATGCATCAGTGTAGGTTCACCTATTATAGCAGATGCACCTCTCTGGAGGGGGTGTTGATAATGGTTTGTGGGATGTCATGTGTGAGTGAAGACAGGGATTATATGGAAAATCTCTATAGCTTCCTCTCAGTTTTTCTGTGAACCTAAAACTGCTTTGAAAAATAAAGTCTTAACAGCAATGCCATTGACAACAGATGATCCTACTGAAGTTGAGAGGAGATTTTAATTTTGCTGTGCCCCACAGAAACTGATTGAAAGTGAGTACCCTGATCTTTCTTTCAGAAAGGAAGTGGCATGTCAGAGGCACCATGTGATCATATTTGGGATGCCCACAGGCCAGTCTACTTTGTTGGGGCCACTTGTATGCTTCACACTGTGTTTCGAAGTACGAGGAATAGAAAGGCAGATGTCTTCAGAGGAACTCTGACATCTTGAAGGAGGGAGACCCTTCATTACACATCAGCTCCAAGTCTAGTGGTACTAAACTTAGGAATGAATGATGACTAGCTTTTGTTAAATAAATCTGAGTGGTAGTTTTTTCTTAGGTGCTGGATAAATCTTAGTAAGATCTATTCTCATGTTTTGTATGCCTCCAAAATTTACATTTCACCACTAACAATATATTCAAACCTCGTGACCTGGCCTTCTTGGCTTTCAGTTAGGAAGAAAACTTACTTTTCCAAGCTTTCCTCCTGCAGCTTGAGAATCTGGCTACAATAACGGTTTCATACTGATCTTTTTTCTATTTGCTGACACAACATTTGCCTTATCAACATTAATAGGCATGTGCCAAATGCAAAAGCTTTGGTCCAATGCAATGAGTTTCTGAACAACAGACAGACCTGGGAGGGCCTTGAACATCTGCAGATTTACAAAGATACATAGGGGATTAAAGGCAGTTGGAGGTAACAGGATGGGGCAGAAACAAGGAGTTTAGAGTTCAGTCACTGATCTTTTCAAGTGGACTCTTCTTTTCTTCTGTCTGCTGATCAAACCTTTGTCAACTGCATCTTACCTATAGCCACCAGCATGGCAATGAATAACAGTGTGATTGAATTCATTTTGTTTGGGTTGACACAGGATGCAGGGAAGCAGAAAGCAGTATTTATGGTCTTCCTGATTCTTTACCTTGCAACGCTGTCAGGGAACTTTCTCGTTGTAGCGACTATTAAAACAAGCAGGACGCTTGGGGGTCCCATGTACGTCTTCCTGTTCTACCTGTCCTTTGCTGATGTCTGCCTCTCTACAACCATGGCCCCCAGATTGATTGTGAATGCCATTTCCCAGAATAAGACCATTTCCTACAATGAGTGTATGACTCAGGTCTTTGCAGCCCATTTCTTTGGGTGCATGGAGATCTTTGTGCTCATCCTCATGGCCTTTGATCGCTATGTCGCCATTTGTAAGCTCTTGCGATACCTGACCATCATGAGTCAGAGAGTCTGTGGCATGTTGGTGATTTTGGCCTGGGTGGGGTCTGGTATCCACTCTACAGCACAGATTTTCCTAGCTTTGCAATTGCCCTTCTGTGGCCCCAATGTGATTGATCACTATTTTTGTGACTTGCAGCCTTTGATGAAACTTGCCTGCATGGACATGTATGTGATAAATCTGCTACTTGTGTCTAATAGTGGGGCCATTTGCATGGTGAGTTTTATAATCCTGTTTATCTCCTATGTTGTCATCTTGTATTCTTTGAGAAACCACAGCACAGAAGGAAGGAGAAAAGCCCTTTCCACATGCACAACCCACTTTATTATGATTGTCATATTTTTTGGTCCATGTGTATTCATATACACTCGCCCACCAACCACATTTTCAATAGACAAGATGGTGGCTGTGTTTTATACAATTGGGACACCCTTGCTCAACCCTCTGATCTATACACTGAGGAATGAGGAGGTGAAAAATGCCATGAAAAAGTTATGGTGTAACAAAGTATGACTTCAGTTGTTAAATACTGTATGGGAACTCCAATGTATACTTCATTAATAACTTAGTCTTGTTTCATGGGCAGGAAGGGTAAATATTCTTTTGGGGAAACAAAAAAGAAATCTGAGAGGATTGCATTAGAACATGGTTATTACTTAAAGTCCATAAGCATTCAAACAGTTTAGGATGAACTTTACTTGAATTCTATCAACATTTGGTCATACTCATTAGGTAATTTATCTTCCTATACAAATTTTTCTTCAGAAAAAAAATACTGATGAATGACAGAATAAGTGTGTGTGCATGTGTGTGTGTATATGCACCATATTTTTTCTATACTTCCTTTTTGTCCTTATGAATGTGGTCATCAGAGCTAATCCATAAGTTCTGGACACTTACAGAGTCAAGGTTGCCATCTGAGATTAGAAAGATGTTCTGAGGATTTGCTACTGTGGAAATCTGTGCCTAAGTCTACTTCACTGGGAGTATCTATATTGATGAACCCTCTGACTCCAATATAAGCTAGAAACATCAGTGAAAACCTAGACTGTCTCTGGAGAGCCTCTCAAATTAATTCTGTGAGTGGTGAGGGAAGGGGGATTGTTATATTTGGACGAGATAGCACTTTCAGCCAGTCAGTTGTTCTTTGGGGTCTTTCCACTGCTCTTCACAAGGGAGAGGAAGAGGCAGTAGAGAGATTGGCAGCAGGAGTATGCGTAAGGAAGGGTCAGGGAAGAAGGGAGGACAGAGAACAAGGAAAAGAGAGAGAAAGGGAGAAAGGAAAGTGGAAATCTTGTTCAATTGGGAGAGGAGCTTTATCTTTCTTACTTCTTGAGTATCACTTCTGGGTATATGAACACTTGCAGGAAAAAAACGAAGTCTCAGGGTACTCCCCTGTTGTTAACCTTCCTTAGCTTTTATGCTTATTTGGGTATCAGGAAAGAAGGTTTGTTGTTGTTGTTTGCTTTTATTGTATCTCAAAACTCAAAATTCAGATATTTGAGGAAGAATCAGGTTAAAAGTGAGGTCTAGTACCTCTCAACTTTGGTCTTTTAGGTTTATAAGAGAATGTTTTAAAATGTGTATTTTAATCTTTTAAGAGAACCTAACCTATGTGTATAATTCACACCCACCATCATCTCCACTTCAACCTCATAATGTTATAATTAAGTGCTGTCATGCCATTTCAGTACCTGAGTTTACAATTACCATTAAATGGGCACCAGAAAGTGTTACTTTTAGTCATATGAGCTAATGAGAAAGGAACACTATAAACTCAAAAGTATGTAACACGTTTCCATCAACTGAAGACAAAATGTTATGTTGCACCAAAGATTCGCAATTGTTCTGCTTTAGACAAGTGGTGGCAGAATAAACATTTCAGTCCCAAATGGGACATTTGTCAGAGCTCTTAATACCATATTCATAGGGTAGCTATTTGGTCTCATACTTCTTCCAAATGAATAATTTTCTTAATTTTATGTCTTACAGTTCTGTTTTGAGAGCATTTGAATCTGGCCCTATGAAGACTATGTTTAAGTGCAATTGATTCTTAGGTAACCAAGACATATTCAGAATAAAACCTCAATTCTTATCTCTTGTTATTCCTTCAAATTTATTATAGTGTGTGAAAAGGCTTGTTTGTGACTAAATGAAAACTCAGAAAGCTTAGGAATTTCCTTCTCATTATGAGATAATATTAAGCCTAGAACACCTTAGATTTTACATAAGGGCTCAATTAGAGAATGTGGGAAAACAGAACAGAATAAGTAGACGGGAATCACAGGATGAAGTGCAACTTGGACGAGACTTGGACATTGGAGTTCCCATACAGTATTTAACAACTGAAGTCATACTTTGTTACACCATAACTTTTTCATGGCATTTTTCACCTCCTCATTCCTCAGTGTATAGATCAGAGGTTGAGCAAGGATGTCCCACTTGTATAAAACACAGCCACCATCTTGTCTATTGAAAATGTGGTTGGTGGGCGAGTGTATATGAATACACATGGACCAAAAAAATATGAAAATCCATTAATAGTTTCTAAAGACAAGCAAATCTACAAAATCCTCTAGGACAAGTTGAAGTTTGGAACTGCAACTGGTTAGTTACCTGACTTGAGCAGCAGCTTGTGGGAGGATCACATAAGGGCCAAACTAATAAGAGCGTTGGAGAGCTACAGAAATGGCCTTGACCCAGGGTGCCCCACCCTGGGTATGTTGGGGGAATTATGCCTGCTGGTAGGAGCCATTTTTAGTAGCTTGATAGTAAGATTCCTCACCAAAGCTTCTTGCCAAGAAACGATGAGTTACTAGAAGAAGGTATCACTGGAGAGTTGATAAAGAAATGCCTGATAGTGTGGAAGTAGTTTTGGCACCAAGCATTCTAAATAATTAAAGAGTTGCATCAGCCTTGGGGACCAAGAGTCCATGTTGGAGGGAGATATTGACCACAGTTGGCCGTGTACATCAGGGAATATACTTTTTCCTTCTCTGCTTTGTGAGCAAAAGGCAGTGCTGGAGTCCAAAGCGTCTGTAACTAAGACTGATAAAAAAAACAACACATCACCATCATTGTCTCAATATAGCTCATGACCCCAAGGAGTTACATCTTAGAGAAACACTTGGCATATGTATGTAAAAGTCTATACATTAGCTAATAAGTCACACTGGATTTTTTTTTTTAAATTGAAGACTTATTTTTTAGAACATTTTTTTGTTTAGCAGGAACATTGACTGGAAGGCACAGAGAATTCCCATATATCCTGTGTATACATAGCTTCACATACACGTGCATGGCCTCCCCCCATTATCGATGTTCCCTACCAGAGCGCTGCGTTTGCTACCCTTGGAGAGCCTACATTGGCGCACCATAATCACCCAAGCCCATGGTTTGCCTTAGGGTTCTTTCTTGGTGTAATATGTTCTGTGGGTTTGAACAAATGTATAATGACTTGAATCCATCATTATAGTATCTTACTGAGTAATTTCATTGCCCTGATAATCCTCTGTGCTCACTTATTCCTCTACCTACACCTCTGTCAATCTTCATATTGAATTATTAAATTAAAAAATAAGAATAAAGTAAAGCTATCTTTAATTAGGCCATCTTTTTGCATTCTTCATTTTTAAGGAATTTCTTATAGGGTAAAGTAGCTGCAGATTCAAGATTCTGGAGGTTCGTCTATTTATAGAGCTGTGTAACAAATCAATGAGAGATACATCTCATTGATCATTTTCCAAACAGAAGATCTTGTTTTACTAGGCTAGGCTTTTGAGCCCAGGCTAAATTCTGGGGAACAAAGGACTTTATGATATCATGCAATATTCTAACATCCTTTATTGTCATACCTCTCTGCACCTCCACAAGTCACCTTTAATTAATATAGGTATGTAGATATAGATGGAAACATTTTTATACATATGTTTCTTATTAATGGAAACATAATCATATACCTCGGATCTAACTTTCTAGATTATATAATTTAATAATATTTAATACATAAGGGAAAGTTTTTCTGCTTCAAAGCCTCTCTTCCCTTCATAGGACACCATTCTATTTTAGTGTTCAAATATTTTTTCTCCTAATGCGATACAGATAAATTGAGTAAGAACTGAACCTCTGGTTTTAGGCACCATACTGGATTGTACCTGCAAATACATGATAAGAACTAGAAAAGTTTCTGTCTCCTGATGCTGGAGGGTCAGCTTAGGACCCTGGATGGGAGCAGAGTAATTTCTTGCTGATCCAATTCCTCTTTTACAAAAGACACTGCTGTTCCCTCTTCCTCTTTGTCCTTTATCACCCTCAGTCAACCACTGTGTAGTGCTCTTATTGCCTGATACCTTTGGCCATCCTGGGGCACCTAATGCCTCCAAATCTGCGTTTGTTTTTTTGTTACTGAGGATGAGGAGGGTTAACTTACTCTTCTGCAGGCTTGGTAGATAGACCCAAGTTAAGTTTACTATAATAGGTGGGATGTTTCTGATTAGCGAAGGAAGGGGAACGCTAGGGAATACCACTCTCCAGGATGCTAATATTTTATATCATTATGTCTTAAAATTCTCAAGGGAATCCTTGAGAATGCAGAAAGGGATTTTACTGCCCAGCATTTTATAGAAGGATGCTTTTAGAAACAGATAAAAACACGACACCAGTTTAGAGTGTTCTAACAGGTAAGTGACAGGTTATTTACATCTTTGTACTCAGAAGCATAGCATTACAACATAATCCAACACGATTTTAAAATATATTTCTGTATGTCTTATACTACACCTACTTCCTCTGAGAAAGGAACAGAAAAGAGAATTTTTTTTAGAAGTTTACTGTTAGTATAGTAAATAGGTTGAATGTAAACGAGCTTTGGAATAAAAGTCTTTTGAATTGAGAAATATTTTATGAGGTATGTGAAGAGCCATCATTGTGGGGGGAGAGAAAAATGAATACCATGCCCTAAAGTTTATTAAAGTTTCTTGAGGTGATGAAGCGTAGAAAAGTTCTCAAATGCTTTTCATGTATGGTAGCTGAGGAAGATGATTCTTCATTATGGGTATTAAAAGTTAGAAGAAAATATGTGTAGCTGGAAGTCAGAGAAACTGTTAATAGAGGAGTGACAGGTTTAAGTGGAATGTTGTATATCACCATCTCAAATTACTGCCCTTTGCATGTTGCTAGAATGATATCACAAGAGCATAATTTGCAGTTGATACACATCTGAGATGTCGTTTGAAAGGCTGAGTAACTACTTGTTACGGAAAGTTTAGAGAAACCATGACAATGTGAAGGCTAAAAACTACAATGAAGGGGAAAGATAATGTGTCATGTGAGTGGAGGGAGTTTTTATGATTCTTTTATCTGGGCTTTTGAGGGATAAGAAATTTTGGTATAATCTCTTAATTTTTCCACAGAGAACGGTAAATGTTGCAGAGACGTGAAATGAGTACAGGGAGTTTCCCAAAGGCTGAGGTATAGAAGTATATTCAGGAAGTTTCCAGCCACGATGAAGAGCCAATTCCTGTAATGAACCAACAGGATTAAGCTGGTTCTTCGGTGACTTGGAAGGGTCAGGCATGAAGGGGTCAGGAACTGCGAAGCAAATAGTTGCATGGGCTGTCACAATGTTGGTGGCACCCTCTGCTGGGGCCCTAGGCTTCCAGCTTCTTACTGGTCCCTTTGCCTGTGCAGGTTGTGCCACCAACGGCTACTCCGGAGGTGAAAGTGGGCACGTATGTTTGCACATTGGACCTTTCACATTCATAAACCGGGATGTCCTTGGCCTTCCTGTCGTAATCATGTAATATCTGAATCAGTGTTGCCCTGCTTTAGCGTAAATCATCTTCTCCAAACTGAAGGTCCCTCTGTCTTCGCGCTCCGAAGGTGAGGCCTGGGAGCAAGGCCGGGTCTGGCACTGGCGAGTAGACAGGGCCTGGCGACACGAGGAAGAGCCGACAGGATGTCCTCTCTCTGCAGGTTGGCCAGTCCCCAAGGGCAGCGCTCCAGCTGCATCCTCGCGTCGCCTCGCCTCCAGCGTCCCTCCTGCGGAGAGGATGCGTGGGGGGCGGGGGTGGAGGCTTGGTGCGCCAGATTCATCATTTTAATGATAGAAACCCTAGGAAAAGCGCATACAAACCTCGAAAGTGAGCGAAAGAGGTGCCTATACCAGAAAATCCCAATCCCCCACCCTCTCTTTTTTTTTGTTCTCTAGCTGTTGTCCTCACAGAGGGACTGTTTGCAGCCCAAGTGCATCCCTCAGGTCTGCGAGCGGGAGGAGAGGCAGGGCTCTTTATTCATGCACATGAGCTTCATGGTTTTTCTCTTTTTCAGTGAGAGCATCAGTAGGAGAGAGGAATAGATTGAGAGTGTGTAGTTTTGTCTGAGTAGGCGCTATATTTTTATAGACTTAGAGAGTTTGGCTTAATTCCTCATCTCAGGTTATCATCATCTGCGTGTCAAAATTAGAATGCCTGAAATGGTTCAAGGACCATAACTTTAGAGGTTATCTGGTTTTATATGAAATAATTATGTAAAAAATAGGTAATAATTAAGTGAAATAGTGGGATTGTTAACACAAGTTTATTCTGTTGCTTTCACTACATTTAAAAAAAATGTATAAACTCAGGCTCTAGACTCAGAAAATTCTGGTTTCAGGTTCTGATTTGCTAATTACCAGTTAGGTGTTCTCTAAATCCTTTATCAGAACAGCCTCACCTAATTTTTATCTCTCTAGGCCTTAGAGTCTAAGGTATTACTCCTGTATGTGCTTCAAACTGAATCTTAGTACCATATTCGTTTGCATAATGTCATATTTTTAAATTCTTCATCCCATTTTAAATTCAAAACTCATAACTTTTTATTTAAGAGGCGAGTTATTTCTCTACATTTTAGATAAAGAATGGTATTGAAGGATATAAAGTTAAGAGTTCACACTTAAAATTGATGACTGCATCAAGAATTGAAGCTAAAGATCTTCTCAGATTCTAGAATTGAGAAGCCAGAAATACAGGTTGTAGTTTATATATAGTGGAACACATGGGTATAGTTTAAATAAAAAAAAAAAAGTTGCCAAGAAGGAAAAAAAGTGTTGTCTGTGGCCTTGGGAGTGGAGAAAATGAAAGATTCAAGAGATATTTAGCAAAATTGTTTGGTTAGGAGATCAAACCATATTTGATTAGCAGGAAAATAAATTTTGTATCAAGTTAAGATAGAATGATTTGCTTTGCCTGAATATTCTAACAACCTTAGTTTCATCAGAAGCCTAATTTTCTGTATGAACCAATATTTTCTTGTTTGGTTTCAGGGAAGGGGGAGGGGAAAGCAATTTAAGTGACATTTTCATGCATGTAATTAAAATAGCAGTTTTTATTTATATATATTCAAATGAACAAACAATTACTCTAAGAGTAAATTTTAAACCAGTATTTTAAATATTATTTTTAAAATAGTATTTATTTATTTATAAGTAGGGAAATCTTTAAATGGTATACTTGGAGTCATGAAAACTTACTGTTAAATGGCTCCTTTATAAGATAATTCTAACTCTTAAAATTGCACCATAGAAATAATTTCATTTATTTTAAAGCTCCATGGCAAAGGAATTTTAAGTTAGAAAGTGACACAATTAAGTTAATCCATAAAAAAGTGATGAGAATTTAAAAATTAATTAATAAGAAAATATAGCTGTGAGATTGCTGCAGAAGGTGTAGCACAAATTTTCAGAGAAGATGCTATGTATTTATGATACAGTTTGGGGTCAAAATTTATAGCGAAGAGCATTGTACCATGTGGTTATCAGTTCTATGCTATTTTTCACCTGCATTGACTGAAACTAAGGTAGCAGAAGCTATGGTCAACCCCTACTGAATTGCCTATATTTCCATATGTAAAATCATGCTGGTTTAATATAATTGCTAAATAATGAAGAAATTCAAACTATCCTTATTATACTATATATTTTCTATGTACTTTTTATTAAAATACCTTCTATTTAAAACTAGGTGATTTGGCTAATAGATCTCAAAGTTTCCTTCCTGTTCAAAAGAATTTTATGATTTTAAAATATCATTGTCTATATGGGAGTCATATTCACTGGACTTTACTATTAACAATTTTGGATTACTGATTTGGTAATACAGTAAGATAATAAAATCTGCAATGAATACTTCTATGGTTAATCAATTAATGATCACTTACTGATCATTATTGATCATTTGTGACAAAGTCCACGCAGATTTCCTCATTTCACCAATGAAGTAACTTAAGTTCAAAGAAATAAAGTGGTCTGTGCCCAAATTCATGCATTGGTATAATTAGTCATAGAACCTAGGTCCCAACTGTTTGTTTTCATATGAACCTTTCCCACAAACTTCCCACAAACTTAAAAAAAAATAAATCATGCAGTATCATGATTCTTTATGGGTTTTGGCAAAAGGCATCAATTGGACAAATATAGAACAGAAATTCATACTTTGAGTCAAAGCACTGAGAACAAATTGACTTGCAAAATTTGATACACTGAGTCAAGAGCAAAACCATGAAGGGATAACTGCTGTCTGTTTCTCTTTAAAAATTTTAACAGTTGCTTTGATAACTGTTGTGGTTCTTTATTTTTTAATAGATTTTTTTAAAAAAAAATTATTTATTTATTTTTAGAGAGGGGGAAGGGAGGGAGAAAGAGAGGAAGAGAACATCAATGTGTGGCTGCCTCTTGTGTGCCTCCTACTGGGGACTTGGCCTGCAACCCACACACGTGCCCTGATGGGGAGCAAAACCAATAACCCTTTGGTTCTCAGGCTGGCACTCAATCCATGGAGCCACACCAGCCAGGGCATGTTCTGTGGTTCTTTTAAGTATATGGTTATTTGATGTTCCTATAGAAATAAGTATGCTTCTATTATGAAATGTCAGCTTTTTATGCTCACAAATCACTAAGAAAAAAGTAAAAAAAAAGCCCCAAAATTATTTGAACTAATTGCCTGGGCCTCTTGCAGGGAGTTTTTATCTTCCACTATGTAAGTATAGGTGTATCACTGTATACATCTTTAGTTTTTTTCCCTACATCATTCTAAATTACTTTGAGGAGCACGTGTTCCACTACTGAACACTGTTAAGCTTTGTGTTTGCTTCTATGCCATTAAACAAAAACTTTGTAGATTTATACTTGCATTTTCAACAAATCTGAGTTTGAAAGGATCTAGAGTAATGTCTTTTCCAAGGACTTATATTTATGTTACTTTAGAATTGGAAAATATTTGGCAACTAATAATAATTTTAAAACAATTTGAATTGATTGAGTGCATTCATTTTTATTAATACCAAGGCTGAACATAATTATCTGAAAGACTGACCTATGGAAATCATCATGAGACTAATTAGGAAAAATATTATCAGATTTTCATTTTCTGAAACACTGGGATCCTGTCCATTAATCATAATTTCATAATATTAGTTTTATCATCAATCTTATCCATGAACTTTTCCAACATTGACTTGATGCATCATGTCATTTCAGGGACTGTTATTGCATTTTTACTGCACTGGACCATGGAGAGTGGAAATAATGTCACCGTGTTTATTCTCTTAGGACTATCTCAAAACCGGAACATTGAAATCCTCTGCTTTGTGTTGTTTTTATTTTGCTATATTGTTATTTGGATGGGAAATTTGCTCATAATGATTTCTATCACATGCAGTCCGCTCATTGACAAACCCATGTATTTCTTTCTTAATTACCTCTCCCTCTCTGACCTTTGCTTTACATCAACAGTGACACCCAAACTAATGACCGATTTACTGGCAGAAAAGAAGACCATCTCCTATAATAACTGCATGACACAGCTTTTTATCCTTCACTTCCTTGGAGGCACTGAAATCTTTATCCTTACAGGGATGGCCTATGACCGCTGTGTGGCCATCTGCAAGCCTCTGCACTACACCATCATCATGAGCAGGCGAAAGTGTCACATGATCATTGTAGCCTGTTGCACTGGAGGATGTGTACACTCTGCCAGTCAGTTTCTCCTCACCATCTTTCTCCCATTCTGTGGCCCCAATGAGATAGATCACTACTTCTGCGATGTGTATCCTTTGCTGAAACTGGCTTGCACCGACACCTACAGAATTGGTCTCTTGGTAATTGTCAATTCGGGTCTGATTGCTTTGGTGACGTTCGTGATTTTGATGGTGTCTTATTTTCTGATACTATATACCATCAGGGCTTCCCCTGCAGAGAGCCGTGCCAAAGCTCTTTCCACTTGCAGTTCTCACATCACAGTTGTGGTCCTGTTTTTTGTGCCTGTCCTCTTCGTTTACATCAGACAACCCACAACTTATCCAGAAGATAAAGTGTTTGCTCTTTTCTACACCATCATTGCGCCCATGTTCAACCCTCTAATCTACACACTCAGAAACATGGAGATGAAGAATGCTCTGAGAAAAGTGTGGTGCCGGAAAGCACTTTTGATCGGAAGGCAAATCATCTGAAAGGCATTTTCCCTCCTCACTACAGATCTGTTCAGGTGATATTTGTTCGGCTTAAGTTTATTAAACCAGGAACCGGCTGTAAAAAAATAACCACGACACTTCATTAACATTATAATTTACTATAACATACTTTCTTCTTTACTTATTGATCTGTTTCTTATTTGCATCTTCCCCTAATAATTTGAGTCATCGTTTCCTTGTTCAAGTTCTCTTATGCTCTCCTTTGACTTTTTTTCCTCCTTTAGAGTTCTGTAAGTGGCTAACTGGGGTCACCATTTTAATCTCTTTGCACTTTGGTCCCATGAATGAATAACCAGATGTACAGTAGCAATACTCATACTGACCATCCTAGACCCAGAGAGTCCATATGACCTTGTTATCCTCCCTTTGTATTCTCATAAAAAATGTGCATCAGAAAGCATTTATTTATTTATTTATTGTTAAATACATTTGTCTCCACCTTCTCACCACCACTTTCCCCTGTCCCCTTCCCCCACCTTCCTCCCTCAATCCTTCCCCACTTTGGCTTCATTCATGGGTCCTTCATACATGTTCCTTAACTTGACCCTTCCCTTCCCTTCCCTTTCCCTGACCCCTGCCTCCTTCTCTCTTGACTCTGTTGGTTTCTTTTTTTCTTTCAATGTTGCTGGTTATATTTTCCTTGCTTGTTTGTTTTGTTGGTTAGGTTCCACTTACAGGTGAGATCATATGGTACTTGTCTTTCATTGTCTAGCTTATTTTGCTTAGCATAATGCTCTCTAGTTCTATCCATGTTGTTGCGAAGGGTAGTAGTTCTTTCTTTCTTTCTGCTGTGTAGTATTCCATTGTGTAAATGTACCATAGTTTTTTTGACCCACTCATTTATTTGCATCAGAAATTTAGAACCATTTTTTCTTCCTTCTCATTCCTCCTCTTCCCTCTTCTTTTTTTATAGCCGAGTAGTATTCCATTGTGCAAATGTACCCCAGCTGTTTTATCCATTCATATAATGTGGACACCTGGACTGTTTCCAAATCTTGGATATTGTAAATAATGCTGCAATTAATATAGGGGTGCATATATCATTATACTAAGTGAAATAAGCCAGTTGGAGAAAGACAGATACTTATGATTTCACTCATGTGTGGAATCTAATGAACAAAATGAACTAAAAAGCAAAATAGAGACAGACTCATAGATAGAGAGCAGGCTGACAGCTCTGGGGAGATCTGGAGTCGGGTGGAGAGATTGAGCAAATAATGGAAAAAAAGAGAACTCATGGACGTGGACCACAGTGTAGCATTGCTGGGGGGGATGGGTGGAGGCAGAAGAGGGTATAGGGAGCAATAAAAGATGATGGAAAAAACTCAAAAAACTTCTAGAAAAAATATTTTTATGTAAAAATATGGTTATATAAAAACTGGAAGAATTTTTCCAAAGTGATTTTAATAAAATCATTTTAAAAATCACAGAATTTTAATAATTATAGAAAAAATTTGCTATAAAATTTTCCTTTACATGGTAATGAAATGGTGGCCTTGATTTTAGATAAAGCAGCCACATAATTTATTGTCCCAACTAAGCCACGATGCCACTGCCACTCACCTTTTCCCTAGGGCATCCGTTCTCCTCAGACATTTAAAAGTAGCCAGACATCCTGCTCTTCTGGCACAACCCCATTTATGTCTGGTATTTCAGTAAAACTATAAGTAGATCCCCACTCTTTCACTCAAATATGGCTTAGTTTGGACATAGTGTCTAGTGAAAAATTATAGAGAAGTTCAAGTAGAGAGATATAATTGGAAATGTCTTTAAATAGTGCATATTTGTAGATATATTAAAAACTTAAGAGAATTGTTATTAGAGCAGTTGATAAGTGAATTTATGTAGTGAATATTTAGTGAAATTACTATGCAACCTACACCATGATACATCTCAGCTTGCAAAGGTAATTTTGAAGCAATGAATACATTATTAACAAATGTTTTCTTTTTTAAAATACTTTGGCTAAAGCCTTACATTTATCACCCAATAACTTTTTATTATACATTATTGAGTTATTATAAAGTTAAAGTAATAACAGAGGTGACAATTATAGTCAAGTGATTTCTCATTTTGCTGAAAATGAAAAATATGAAGTTGGTATGGTTGAACACCAAGTGTGCAGATGAACGCACGTCCCAGCTGAGGGGCCCTGGGAAGGTGGTTTGGCTTTCCTCCTCTTGCTCTTCCTCTATAAAAAGGAGGAAATAGAAACTATCTCATAAGGTCATATTGAGGGTAAATGGAAAAGGGTATTGTTCTTCAAATAGAAGCTGCTAAAGATAATTTTATTGTTGTGATTTTTTAATATCCATAAATTAATTTTGTGAAACAGTTGAACTAAAATTTTAACATAAACATTTTATTTTATACTTTAAATATTTTTATCATATAAACATGAGGTTTTTGTGACATGGCCATCATGTTTAAGTAACATTGTAATAAAATACGATTTTAATCAACACTTGGTATTTGTGAAAGCTTTTTTCTTAAAAAGCCCTATAAACTTTAGTTCTGAAACAATGATCTAATTATCTGCTTTATTTTACAAATGGATAAATGGAAACTCTCAGAATTAAAATTTGTCTCATCTTCAAACTACAACCTAGAGAAAAAGCTGAATAGTTAGATAAAAATAAATCTCAAATAAATTGATATTAGTTATCAAAATTTTATTTCAAGCTTTCCAGCAAGGGACAAGTCTTCATACAAATCAGATCAAAGCTTTTACTCTTGACAGTGATATATATAGAAGAAAAAGTAGAAGGAAGGGTCAGATGAGATTTTTAGACTAGATACAGTGGAGGAATGTCTGGTTAAAATTTTTAAGTGAAACATGTATTTGGGCGGGTGAATTCCATTCCCCAAAGATGTTCTTCATTGTATTAAATTCCATCAAAGGATTGCTCTTTCTTTTTTCTTCCCAGAAGAATCTTTAAAGATCATCAAATGTCTTTCCTTAAACACAAGGAATTTTTCCTTCTTAAGAAACTTCTTTGATGAAATCCTTGAAGATGCTTCACCAAGAGAAAAATTTTTTCCTGTATTCTGATTTTGTGCTAAATGTTTATGTAAATGTTACTTAGTTAAAATTTTTTCATCTGGATTTGGATTTTTAAACATGCAATTGAGCTTATATATATTTCAAATGCAATTCTATTCACTTATTCTCTCTCATTCTCCATATATATATATTCTAATGTATGTGATTAGAGAGGACATTTTATGGACAGATCCCATAGTCACTTCCTGTTCAGAGCAACATGTTGCACGGACTCTGGAAGTGGGCTTCACACTGTGATGTTCTGCTTCAATCTGTGTGTTCTCTCCACTTAGGTTACTATAGTAGCAGCTCTCAAACACAGAGAGACTCTCTGATTATTTGGTAAAGGAGTCTAGAGCTATAGGATGCAAGGCCAGGGAATTAGATTCTGAATGGTGTTTGCATATGTGATTGCTGCTATCTTTCTATGACTTTTACAATTGACATTATTCCCTTTTATACCTTGATGGCAAGTCATGAGGGCTGGCTCAGGTCATTTAAGTTAGCCTTTGGAGACAACTGTACTTGAACAACAAATAAAAAAAGCAAAAGTTAACCTTCGGTGCTTGCTGGATCACATTTCTTTCAAGGTCTTTCGGTGTGTTACAGTTTTTAGCCTGCCCTTAAATAAGTAGAAGTTTTACTACCTTGTAGACTGGGACTCAGTGAACTCTAATTTTTCTGAAAGGGTGCAAAGGCATTCTTTCACATATGAAGTGAAGTATTTATTCTCCAGTAATGGGCTTGTCATATCTAATTAAGTGAAATTTATCTTTCAATGAGGTAGCTCAGACTTAGTCAAGATAAAAGCTTGGTTTGTCCAATTATGTTCTGCCAGCAAGGACATTGACTAATATTTTAAACCTACACAAAGAACTATTTGCCATCCAAACTGAGTGGACTCATCATATTACTTACAGAATCAAGATAGGTTCAAGTATTAATGCATTATCTTCAAAATATGTTTTTATTGTTTACAAATGTACTGTTTTTAAAATAGAAAATTTAACATGAAGTCTCTTATTAGAGGATAGTTGTTGTTTTTTATAAAGCTTAACCCATTATAGACATATTCCTCCTAATTCTTGTAAGTATGGAATATTTGTAAGTTTCCCCTAATAATTCATAAATAGGTTTGGATTCACTGGAAAACACAACCCGAGGCAACAATTAGGCGCTGATAGTTTCTTCAGAAATGTAATTCCAGGGAGGCCTGTGTGAGGGAAAGGGCAGTGAGGCAGAGAAGGGACGAGGTCCAGTCCAGTGGGAGGCATGAAAGAGCCAGCCTCAGCCTCACACCCAACACTACCTGTTGATTGTGTCTCAAAGGCCAGGTAAGAAGATCCTGCACCTCGAACCCATCTGTGGAAGGATTAAAATGAAAGGGGAAGTACAACGTCTGCCTGGGTCTGTCTGTAGGAAATTAGCAGTAAAATAAAAATGACATGACCCTTACTTTCATGGAACTTAAAATTCAGTGAGGAATGAAAATGAGGGAAGCATATCAATGTAGAAATATGAAACTGGATGGCAGGCTGTTGTTTAAGGCTTAGCTTTTACACCTTCTGACTGATTTTCCCACTGGCTGGAGGTTGAATAAAGAAAAGGAGTGTCATAAGCAGATATTCATTTGCATCAAAAGATGAGTAGCCCTGAAATCATTGGCTTCCCTTCCCCACACCTTTCAGGGCACCAAAGTTTCCTGATTGTGTTTTTCATCCCCATGTTTCTAAGTGTGTAGATAAGAGGGTTGAGCATAGGGACAATAATTGTGCAGAATATAGACACTTTATCTCTGGTAAAGTTGCAGCTGGTCTCACGTAAACAAAGATGGTGGGTGCAAAGAAAAGAATCACACTTGTGACGTAAGAACTGCCAGTGGAAAGTGCTTTGTGGTGGCCTTCTGCAAAAGAAGTCGTCAAAACCCTGAAGATCCTCGGTCCCATCAGGCTGGAGTCGGCAATGACCAAGTAACCCGTTTTGTGTGTATCAGTGCAGGCCAGTTTCAGCAAAGGACACTTGGTGCAGAAATAGAGTTTTATTCCATTGGGGCCACAGAAAGGAAGAACAATTGTTAAGAAGAAACAGGCCCAGGGAATGCACAACCCCCCTGCACACGATGCTATGAGGAGGACTACACGTTTGTTGGCTCATGTTGATGTCATAGTGGGACGGGGTTGGGGGTGTGTGGTTTGTAGCTGGCCACTGATTGGTCGTAGGCCGTTTCAGTGAGAATGGAGACCTCTTGGCCCCAAAGGAATGTGTGGTGAAAAGCTGTGTCATGCACAGCTTGACTTTCCTCCCTGTTAGTAAGTCAATCATTCGTTTGCATGTCACTGTGAAGATGTAAAAGAGGTCTGAGGGTGCAAGGTAATTAAGGGGGAAGTGCATGGGCTGGTTAATTAGCTGACTGCAAGTAATAGAATCATGATAATCAAATTCTCCAGCCAAATAGCTAGGTAACAGAGTAAGAAAAGTACAAATCAGAAGATCTGAATTTTGTTTGTTCCTAGTCCCAAGATAATAAAATTCAGTAACATTATTTCTATTTTCCATGTTCTGATGCTCCAGAAAATTTTCTGAAATAAAAAAGTAATAAAACAAATAATGGAAGAGAAAATGGGTATCTGATATCTAATTAAAATGGCAATAATGCATTTTTAAAAGACCTAAGCTGTTTTGAGACCAATGAAAATCACTGATTCATGTAGCACAATTCTTTTGTATGGCCAGTGCTAATACTCTTCTGAGGGCCAAGGATACGGTGCTAAGGTAGACAAAATGCCAGTTTTTGTGGAATTTAAATGATTTTGTGAGGAAGCAGGAAAGTATACCAGTCAAGAATAAAGAAATGAAATATTTCAGACAGTTTTAACTATGGTGAACATATAGCGAGCCATCTAAATGGGAGAATTTTGAGTGACTGAGCACCATTAGTAGTTACATTAGAACAGGTGCAAACCAGGACTTCCCAGGGGGAACCGAGGTGTGGGCTTCACACTGATGAGCCCTCCCTACCCCGTGGGGCTCATGGAAAAGTCTTTGTGTCCTTTGCAAGAGTATTTAGCACAACTAATTAGATAAATCCATTTGAAGTAGCTTCATAAATGATGAAGAATTATTTGAATATGTTATTTTGATTATCCAACTATGTGTGTACTTATAAAACAACTTCTTACTACACTACCAGTGTACAGTAGAACCGTGTAACGCTAACTTCTAAAAGAGGAACAAAATTTTTTAGTCTTTTGCATTTTTATTTGCTTTATTAAAAGTTTTTTTCAATTACAGTTGACATCCAGTGTTAACATCGCTTTCAGGTGTACAACATGGTGGTTAGACATCTGTAGTTTACAAGGTGATGCCCCCAGAGAAGTCCAGCACCCAGCTGGCCCCGTGCAAGTTATTGCCGTATCATTGACCGTGTTCCCTATGCT
This sequence comes from Pteronotus mesoamericanus, assembly GCF_021234165.1. Taxonomy (NCBI): domain Eukaryota; kingdom Metazoa; phylum Chordata; class Mammalia; order Chiroptera; family Mormoopidae; genus Pteronotus; species Pteronotus mesoamericanus. The sequence continues at coordinate 225,238 of NW_026555299.1, read as the reverse complement.
GTACTTCTCACGCCCATGGCTGTTCCGTAGCTGGCAGTGTAATCCCCCCGCCTTTTCCAGCCGCTCCCCAATCCTGCTCCTGTCCTGGTAACCATCAGTTTTTTTCTCACTCAGAAAACTTAAGTTTAGTCTTAGAAGAAATATTTAAAAGATCCAGCTCAGTATTAAAAAGTACATGGCAGTGTAATAATAATAATAATAATAATAATAAGCAATAACAATGATTAAATTCTTATTAAGGAGGCACTGTTATAATTTTTATATTTATTAACTTATATGCTCAGTAAATCTCACTGAATTTTTATTATTTTTCCTATTTTCACATGAGGAGAGTAAAGTGCTGGGTGGATAAAGAATGGATTTGAGCTCACACCTCTAGAAGCAAACTATACTGTCTTTAAAACCTTGTAGAGTTTGAAACTGTGCTCTTAAGTACTATGCTATGCTAATTTTTGGAATTATGGAAATCGTCAGAGTATTTTACATAAAAAACTATTTATGGGAATTCTTGGGGAAGTTTTTTCTAAGTAAATGTTTGCAGCATTTATACCCAGCAGAAAACCAGAAGAAATGATTTTAGATCATCCTTCATCCAATCATTTTAAGTGAATTAAAATGATGAAACATCACTGATGCTTCCGCCTTTAGTATTACACAGTATGCATTTTACTACAAGCAAAATTAAACTTAATGCTAATTAAGAGACACCCAGTGTAATTTTTTAAACTCTGGTCTCAAGTCTGATGGTATAAATACAATGCCTAAAGATGTAAAAGTTCTAAATGACATATTTAACATATTTGACCTCCTTAATGCTTATAGAGTATGACTCCCAAGAACACCTCGTTTCTCAGTGCACATAGAGAATTTGCCACAAGTGATCACTTGCTGGATTATAAAGCAAGGCATGACAAATTTAAATGGGTTCAAATCATTCAGAATATTTCTGTGGTAACAATGAAATTAATTTATAGGTTACTAACTTATCCTTTACTTTTAATTTTACTGAATCTTTTTATTGAATTTCTCATATATGTATATAGGACAATGTTGGATTTAACTTTGTCATTAAAATTTATTAATGTAATTAATATGTTCTGTTTCAATCTGTAATATTTTGTTATATATATGATATTTTACATCCTATACATGCATACATGTGTAAGTATATAGGACCGTTCAGTGTGTATCATATAAATAAATGGCTTTTCACAATTTAGTTTGTTTTGTTTGCCTTTTGCTTTTAGAAAGGTTTGCATTTTTGAGAAGATTTTTACTTTTATACTAAGATCTGTAATATATGTCTATATTATTCTCCTTTTATTTGTGCATTTATTTATTATAAGTGAATTGGAATAAACAGATAATACTCTTAATTTCCCAAACTGTGTGATTTTATAAGTGACCAAGAGCCAACACAGCTACACAACATTTCTCCTAGTTCAAAATTAATAATGAAATAACAAAGATAGAAATTAAAGGTGAGTCGATGCTTGAATGTAGTCAAGTAATTTACTGCCTTTGAACATTTGTTCCCTTGTTCTTGAAAGAAAGGGATGTGGAGTGAATATATTCAAAGTATGAATATCTTATTTTTCGTTTGTTTCTCTGTTACTCTCTTTAAAGCAATTGGTACCCTGAGATAGGAGAGTCTTAATTTAAATTATGGTATCACCCTGCCCTCTGGTGGATATGTATTTATATTGCTTATAAGGGAAAGAAATTCACACTCCGCTATGATTTTTGCAGAGGGATTTAGTATCAGATTCTATGAGAAAATATACTAATTATTGTGCATTTTGGTTGAGAATAAGACCACAAATAAGCGAGTGCCTAGGTTGCAATATTGGGAAAATTAAAATCAACATTTTTTTCTCATTATGTCAAAAAAGAAATAAAAAAACCAAACACAAAATTGCCTCTTGTGTAATAAATATTACTAGACTGGAGATTAAGAGATTCATATCAGGTTTATCTTAACTCTTTAATCTTTTTTGAAATGTGTTATATAGAAGAGTATTCTTAGATTAGGGAAAATAAAGAAAATTGTCTGTAATCACATTGATTGAGAGTTATCCATAGAGCACTAGATATGGGCATACACTTTAAACTTTCAATTCTTAAAGGTATTTCTATCCCTTCTCTTCCCTTCCCTTCCCTTCTTTTCTTTCCCTTTCCCTTTTCTCCTCCTCCTTCCCTCCTCCCTCCTTCCCTCCCTCCCTCCCTCCCTTCCTTCCTTCCTTCCTTCCTTCCTTCTTTTTCTTTGTATTCATCATCTATCATCATACTGGATTGGGGAGGCGATTTTGATTTGTATTTTCTATTTCTCATAGCATAGTATATTTATATACTTGTATATACTTGCATGAATGATCTCCCCATTTACAGAGATGAATTAATAAAACTTGGATTAAACCAAATCCTTTCTGGTTAGCAAAGTTAAAGCATGCTTATTTAATCACTACTATAATTTTATTGGGTAGGAAGTTCAACCAGCCTGTTAGATATGAATATGTTCTGGGTTTTGAGAAGTGCAGATAATTGAAAACCAATAGAATATATTGAGAAGACCAAAAGTGAAGTGATCTTACTGAGAGTTCTATACAAATATGAGGAATAGTCACACGGTATGGGGCATGCAGAGAGACATTGTGGAGTTTCATTGCTTCTGTGTTCTTTCTCAGGAGTCCTTCCCTTCCTTTTACTTCCATGGAAGTTTATATCTATATAGCCCTTTCTAATATCTTATTAGTGAGATTGAACAACCAAGGGACCATAAGAATCATTTACACTATTTTTTTTTGGATACTATGGAGATAAAGTTCTTTCTTTGTTCTGAAATTGGTTTTCCTGCAGTTTTTAAAGGAACAAAATGAATTTTTTCTCTTGAAGTCACAGGGAACAAGGCCAGCCTTTCAGATTTTAGCTTTGAAATATTTTAGAAAGGTTTGCATTTTTACAAAGATTTTTACTTTTATACCTATATCTGTAATATGCACCTATATTATTCTCCTTTTATTTGTGCAGTTACTTATTATAAGTGAATTGGAATAAACTTATAATGCTTTTAATTCCCCAAACCATATGATTGTGTAAGTGTGTTATCACTTATTGTATAAGTGTATATTGTGTGATTATGAGTTCCCTTTTGTTTTTCCTGTGCATTACAGACATCTTCAGGTCCTTAGTTAGGTTATTAGATGCCAGACGCTATAATTCCCATATATAATATCACTATTGATTACTTGACATGGCAAGATACTGGTGCAATTATTAGTTGTTAGAACCATTGGCTTATCCGCAATGAAATGCTGTCAGGAATTTAATGTTCCCTTTCAAATTATAATGAGAATGGGAGTTACCTCTTGTTGTCTACATAAACTATTAATGCAGCAAAATTAATGATAAATGCTGCGTTAGAAGTAAATCAACTTCATTCACAATACCTATACCTTTCTACAATCACAACCTCTTTGTTATTCGACACTTGTCCTTTTGGCATGGAACCCTAGTACAGGGTTCAACACCCAACACAAATTCCAGCTGCATTCCTTACGCAGTTTGGCTCCTCTGATCCTCCAACCCTATCCTGTACCTGTATAAATCTTACTTCTAATTGAGAGAAACATGAATGTCCAAATTTCTACCTTGGTTCATGTTATCATATCTGATTAAAAAGTCTTTCGTTTTTCCTTCTTGTTGTAATCAATTTAATATTATGGTTTGGCACCAAGTTCAAAGTTGTTTTATGATTTTTCCAATCAGGAAAAATCTGCAATATTATTCAGTAATTTCAAATTCTGAAGCGTATCCCTAATAAGCTTGATAAAAGCTTAAAGTAAAAAACAAAACAAACAAAAGAACTTATGCATAGTGACAATGCAGAAAAGTGCAACTTTTTTAAAGCAAATCATAGTTTCTCCTGCTATATTAAAATTACACGATAATAATCACATTATTATAAGCCACGATCTTGTATCATTACTCAAAAGATACCTGCCCACTGATCTGGAAATAATTTTGGAGCTTGCACTATCAAGAAATGAGTTTGCATTGCAGGGGTTGACAAATTTATGAGTCACAAATCAAATCTGGTCTCTTGTCTTTATAAATAAAATGCTATTGACACAGCCATGCCTGGTGGTTTATGTGTCACCTAAGACTCCATTTGTGCTACAACATGCAAATCAAAGAGTAAGATTGAGTCTGTATGTCCCACAAATTAAAAATATTTACCATATGAATCTTTACAGTAAAAGTTTGCTGACGCTTCTCTATTAAATCCAGTAACAGATTGAGATGTTTATATGTTAAGTTATGGAAGCTTCTTAAATAATATATATTATTTTTCAACTTTAATAATAAATATAAGCATTGAGTAACATTATGCTCATATTTGGAAGAGCAATACAAACTACTATTTTAAGAAAATCAATTGTTTTCATAGAAAATGAAGCTCATATTACAATGTTAAATTAAAAAATAGTAAGCAATAAGATTATATGATACTTATTGTATAAGTTTTATATCAAGTTACACAGTAAAAAAATATATGTAGAGAGAGACACCAGAAATACAACCAGGATTAAGAGCAGTTCTCTGAATTGTTACCCAATAGCTGATTTTTATTTTGTACCTTTCTGTATTTTATAGGTATTTAAAGAAAAAATAATTTAAACCTGGCTTATTGCTTTTAAAAAGATTGATAGGTCAAAGTTGATGATGAAATAATTCCCCAATCTGTAGAAGAAATTATATATAACCAAAGTATCACATGAGACATTACTTCACCTAATTGCTCTACCTGTGGCCTCCAAGGCAATACTTCAGTGATATTCTCCAGGGCTAACATCCCTGAGGTCTTGGTGGCATATATGTGTAACACGGTTTGGTGTTAGGATTCAGCTTTTTGGTCTTTTCTCTCTGTCATCTGTAAGTTTATAATAGATTAGAGAAAAAAGTCATTTCCCTTAAATATTGCAATATACTGTAGACTCCTATTAATATTTTTACAGGGTTGTTACTATATAATTTTTAAAGTTGAAATCTCAGCAGGAACTTTTTTGGAGTTCATTAATTTTAGCAAAGAAGATTTAGTAAATGAGTAAGTCAAATTTTTCTGCACTCAGGTGAGTGGATTCAATCTTATTTTATTTCACTTTAGAAGGAAAGTAATGTATACCGGTAATCTTTGCAGGAAGCAAACACATGTTGCGCAAACTGCCAGAATACGTACTTAGCCCATGGCAAGTATTTGAATATTCACTGACCTACATCACTAGGACAATTTCAGTGTTTGTTGATCACAATATCCTTATCCTTCTCTTTATATATATGAACTTTAATAATAAAAAGAATGATATGTTATATCATTTGTCATTTATATATATTGTGTGTGTATATATATGTGGGTAAGAATGAGATGAATACATATCAGAAATTATATTTATTCTTTAAATTAAATTTATTGTGGTGACATTGGTTAATAAAATTATATAGGTTTCAAGTGTACAATTCTATGATACATCATCTGTATATTGCATTGTGTGCACGCCACCCAAAGTCAAGTCACTTTCCTTTATTATATATTTGACCCCCTTTATGCTTTATTGCCCCACCTCCTTCTCTTTGGGTAATTGCCATACTGCTGTCTGTGTCTATGACTTTTCATTTGTTTGTTTTCTTGTTTGTTCATTTGTTGCTTTCAGTTTTATGTCCCACTTATAAGTGAAGTCATATGGTTCTTGATTTTTTCTGTCTGACTTATTTTGCTTATCATGATATTCTCAAGGTCCATCCATGTTGTCGCAAATGGAAATATTTCATCTTTTATGTCTGAGCAGTGTTCCATTGTGTATATATATATCTTCACATCTTCCTTGTCCAATCATCCATCAAAGGATATTTTGGGTATTTATTTTTGATGGTGATCATTTCCCTTTCAACCTGGAATGTTCAGACATTGTCATAACAGCCACAAAGATCAATACATATTTTTGGAAAAAGTAAGCAAAAATGCACTCTGTTGTGGAATTTGTATTTGATGAGTTTTATGTGAAGTTGAAAAACACATTCAGGATATTATAATAAATATGGTGAAAGATCAAACCAGAAGTATAAAAGCAAAGGGATTTGAAGGAACAATTGAAGAGGAAAGGTACAGGAAGATGTGAATGATATTGCTATATATGCAGGAAACCTTTAAGTGCTATGTATGATCATGGAGGATAAAGGCGTAATAACTGAGTGAAGATGATGGAGGGTTTTCATTCAACTCATAACAAGACCTAGAATTTTAAATTCTATGTGGAATGACTTTTCCTTTATGCTGAGTGTCATTTCAGGTTTTAGTAAGTAGTCAGGGAGTGGCTTTGAGAATAATCGCTTATGACAGCCGAAAAAGGCAGTTGAGGCATTTTGGAAGAACATAAAACATCAAAAAATATTAATACATCCTTTTCCCTCTACATGTCCTTATTTTCTGCTACTTCAGGAAGATTAGGTCCCAGGGGATTTCACTATGACGACTTGCTTTGTAGGACTCGAGATATGTGCGTCAGGGCATAGTGAGTTTATAGAGTGGTCCTGATGAATAGGCAAGTCTAACTTCTCTAGAATTTTTGTAAGCTTTTACCCTGGTACAAGTATATAACATTCTCAATGTTTACTCACTCACATAATCACATTCATTTCTTCAGTAAATGTTACTGAGTACCTAGTCTGTCCTCGTACCTATTGTCACATCTTTGGTTTTGCAAATTTTATTTTATTGTGGAACAATGAAGAAAATAATAATTGATACAAAATAAGTAAAATATGTATTATGTTACAAATGTGAATAAATTTGGTATTCCTGAGACTTATAATTATTGATAAAGGCATAGTTAACTGTATGACTATGGTTTTGAAGAATGTGTCAATTGGAGATAAAATTATTGGCAGAGATCAAGAAACTTAGAGAAGACGGAATTGTAAGGATTATCTTTATGTTTACCAAACATTCTCAATGCCACACCAAATAAAAGCCACACTGGAATACCTAAGGAACAGTGCCCCGAGTGTAAAGGGTTTGAGGTAGGCTAAGTTCACCATTTAATGGTGATATAGTAGAAACATCTCTGGCATAATAAAAATAAAATAATAAAAATATTTTTTCTAAACAAGTTCCTATAAATACTATAAATTACAATACACCAAGAAAGAGTAACAGATTTTTATAATTTTCTTTTTTTCACTTTCTTTCAATTTATTTTTTATTTTTTGTTTTTTTAATTTATTTCTTTTCAAAAACATTAAATTTATTTTTTAAATAATTTTTTAATTGATGTTCAAGTACAGTTTTATCCATTCCCCCCTCCCCATCCTCCTACCTACCCCATCCCTGCCCCACCTCCCACCTTTGGCATATATGGCCAATCAAGTGCATTATTCCTCTGCAGGAGATATCTAAATTAGGGGGAGAGAAATGTGTGACCAACTATAAGAATGTCTCTAGAAAGGAAAATTCAGAAATAGCTATAACAAGCCCTGGCTGGTGTGGCTTAGTGGATTGAGTGCTGGCTTGTGAATGAAAAGGTTGCTGGTTCAATTCCCAGTCAGTCAGGGCACATGCCTGGGTTGGGGGCCAGGTCCAGGTCCCCAGTTGTGAGTGTATGAGAGGCAACCACACATTGATGTTTCTCTTACACTCTTTCTCTCTCCCTTCCCCTCTCTCTAAAAATAAATAAATAAATGATCTAAAAAATAAACTAAACGAAGTAAAAAAATAGCTATAGCAACAATAGTAATAAAGAAAATGAAAAATTGTAACGACCATTTTGCTAGGTCATTGATTTCCTTTTGAGTTCTAACTTTTTCTTGTTAAACTGGTTAGGCAGGGAAGAAATTATTGAAACTTATGATATGTATGTCCTCCAAGACAAGCATTTTAAATCAACTTATATTCAGTCAAAAAGCTAGACTGGCTCTTCCCATGATACTGTCTGAGAATACTGCGTCTTATCACTTAGAATATTAGAGAGCCAACTCTGTTTTCGTCCTTCCTTCTTTTATTATTCCATTTAGAAAGATGGTAAATTTACTCTAGAATATTTATATTAGTAAATTCTAGCTTCTGAAAAATGTAACAAATAAATGAAAGCAAGTACTTTCCACAACACTATATATATTCACTATGTCTTTCAACATTTGCTCCTTTTAATCTGGCTTATCCAAATTTTGCTTCCCATTTTTCTGAATCAACTTTCCTATTTTGTCCACAGGAACCAAGAAAACCAGAGTGATGAAGTCACCTTCATCCTCTTGGGCTTCTCAGAGTATCCGGACCTTCAGGTACCTCTGTTCCTGTTGTTCTTAACTATCTACATAGTCACTGTGCTGGGGAACCTGGGCATGATCGTAACCATCAAGATCAACCCCAAACTCCACACTCCCATGTACTTTTTTCTCAGCCACTTATCCTTTGTTGATTTCTGCTACTCTACGGTGATTACCCCCAAACTATTGGAAAACTTGGTTATAGAAGACAGGACCATCTCCTTCACAGGATGCATCATGCAGTTCTTCTTGGCCTGTGTATTTGTGGTGACAGAGACATTCATGTTGGCAGTGATGGCCTATGACCGATTTGTGGCGGTGTGTAACCCTCTTCTCTATACAGTAGTCATGTCTCAGAAGCTTTGTTCCCTGTTGGTGGGTGCATCATACTCTTGGGGTATAGCGTGTTCCCTGACTCTTACCTACTTTCTATTGGAATTATCCTTCAGAGGAAATAATATCATAAATAACTTTGTCTGTGAGCACGCTGCTATTGTCTCAGTGTCTTGTTCTGACCCTTACATTAGCCAGAAGATCCTATTAGTCTCTGCCACTTTCAATGAAATAAGCAGCCTGGTAATCATTCTTACTTCCTATGTTTTCATTTTTACCACTGTCATGAGGATGCCTTCAACTGGGGGGCGCCAGAAAGCTTTCTCCACATGTGCCTCCCACTTGACTGCCATCACTATTTTCCATGGGACCATTCTTTTTCTCTACTGTGTTCCTAACTCCACAAGCTCCTGGCTCATGGTCAAGGTGGCCTCTGTCTTTTACACAGTGGTCATCCCCATGCTGAACCCACTGATCTACAGCCTCAGGAACAAAGATGTGAAGGAGGCAGTCAAGAAATTAATCAGTACCAAATTGTCATGCTAATTAATGTAAAATGGCCAAAATTTACTTACCAACTAATTACTTACCAATTAATTTCCAAGAGCATTGAGCATTTTTGTCCAATTTTTTCTAGTATTTTTACTACTTCAAATTCCTTTTCAAAAAGTGAAGTGGTGCATATGTTTAATGTAACACCCCAGTTATGAATCATTCAACCTCTGCTCAGTTTAAATTTTAGCACATTAGTTATAAAATAATAAATAATAGTAATTAAAGCTCAGACCATTTAAATTAAGTCTTTGCACAGAGAGTTTGTTCTGTAAAGATCTCTGAGTGAGTACACAGTATCATCTGGCTTCCCAGGGGAATCTTCTTTTCTTTTTTTAAGTCATTGATGAATGGGTTTAAAGAGCTACTTTGAATATTTATAGCTTACCCTGAAGGAGTATACATCAAATGCAATATACTAAACTATGAGTTGTTATCAGACACTAAATCACTAAATTTAAAAGAAATATTTAATTCCACACAGGAAGCATTGGTACATTGTAAGTGCAAAAAAGCCTATCTTTACCCTTTCCTCCCCCCAAATCCAGATTATTGTTTGGTTAAATTGTACTTATTAATATAAATTTTATTTGCTCTTTGTGTATAAAACACCAAAAATAACAATTAATGATTGTACACTTCAGAAATAATATCATAAAATCAAAAATTGCCATTCATGCCAGTCTTGAGTTGTATGTAATATATCTGTTGTGGTGTAATAATAAAACAAAATAAATTTTCAGTAATATGTAAGGCAATATTTTTATTGGTGGATTGAATGGAAAGCCCTGCTAATATCAGCTAGAGCTTCTTGGCTAACCCGCTCTACTAGTCTTGTCTAACTGGCAAACTCACCTCTAGTCTGTAGATCTGCAAGGTAATTGAGTGGTTGTGCTCTGCGTGCTGTTGGGCTGGTTAGAGTATTTCTTGCATTGTCAGTGGTTGAGTCACAAGACAGAAAGAAGGTACTATAACAAAAGATAGTTCAACCTCCTTTTCATGTTATGCGTGCTAACATTCTGTTAGCCAATGCAAATCACAGAGCTGAGCACAAAGTCAATGGTTGAGAAAATACCTGCATAATGTAGAACTGAAATGTTACCTGACAATGAGCATAGATACAGAGGAAAAATGAGGAACTTCTCAATATTTCAATATATCTAAAGTTTATGGTAAAGTTTACTTCATGAAAATATTTTTTTTCTGTCTTCCAGATAAGTATGATATAACTGTTCTAGTTTGACAGACTTTTCCATAAACGAATGGGCTACTGGGTTAACTTGATTAAATGACTCTTTGCTGGTGTTGCTTGCTGATCATGGTCGATGTCTCATAGGACAAAGTCTTGGTAAATTTTCAAGTATCACAGTTCCAGTGTAACTGCAGACTGTGAACTATGTTACTGGTTTCACTCAAATTGTAGACATTTTATATCCAAATAAAAAATTCTAATTTTTACCACCATAAGATTTGCTATCAAACTTTGTAACCTAACCTATTTTCTGAGTGGTTAGCAATACATAACAATATTTTCAACTATCCAGGGTATATAATTACATATTTATGTGATTTATTTAACATACACACTCAACCAAGTGTGCCTGTCAACAATACTTTGACTGAGTATGTTAATAAAAATATTTAATGACAGAATATATGTATTTAGGAGGTGTGAACACAGTATAGAGCAAACTATATTGATAGCTGCCATAGGTACTTGAATTTAAGAACCTAATCTTTAAAAAATCTAAAGATGGAACTGCCTTTTGACCCAGTGATCCCACTGCTGGGATTATACCTTAAAAATCCTGAATCACCAATTTAAAAGAGCATATGCACCTCAATGTTCAAGCACTATTACTTACAATAGCCAAGTGCTGGAAATGGCCTAAGTGCCCACCAGTAAATGAATTGACCAAGAAACTGTGGTTCATTTACACAATGGAATACCATGCAGCAGAAAGAAAGAAGGAGCTCCTACCCTTCGCAACAGCATGGATGGAACTGGAGAGCATTATGCTAAGTGAAATAAGTCAGGCAGTGAAAGACAAATACCGTATGACCTCACCATTAAATGGAACCTAATCAACAACAAAAAAAAACAAGCGAGCAAAATATAACCAGAGACTTGGAAATAAAGAACAAACTGACAGTGACCAGAGGGGCAGGAAATGGGGGATAATGGAGGAAACAAAGGAAAGGAGCAAGTCAAGGAACATGAGTAGAGGACTCATGGCCCTGGACAATGGGGTGGAGATTGGCTATGGGAGACAGGTGTGGGTGGGGCAGGGGAGAGCAACAGGGAAAAAGATGGGACAGCTGTAACTGAACAACAATAATAAATAAAATAAAAAAACACATAAATGAGAGAAATTAGGTAAATCACAATTTTAAAACTGTAATTAGGTTTCTGTGTTAAAGGAGAAAACAAAACCAATTATAAAAGAAAACTCTGGATAGCTATAATTTTCTTTAGACTAGATCATTGGTTATTCCAGAAATGTTCTTCTTTTAAATTTTATTTTTAAATCATGTTTATTCTATTACGGTTGCCTCAATTTTTCCCCCTTTGCCCTCCTCCAACCATCCCACCCCGCCCCCCTCTCCCACAGTCAATTCCCACTCTGTGGTCCATGTCCATGGGTCATTCACACAAGTTCTTTGTTTAGTCCCTTCCCTTTCTTTCCATCACTGTCCTCCTTCCCTATCCCCTCTGGTCACTTTCAGTCTGCTTCATGTTTCCTTGACTGTGGTTTATTTTGTTTGTTAGTTTATTTTGTTGAATAGATTCCACTTATAGGTGAGATCATATGGTGTTTGTCTTTCCCGACTGGCTTATTTAACTTAGCATAATGTTCTCCAGTTCCATCCATGTTGTGGCAAAAGGTAGGCGTTCTTTCTTTTCTTTGTTTGTTTGTTTCTTCCTTCCTTCCTTTCTTCCTTCCTTCCTTCCTTCCTTCTTTCTCTCTCTCCCTCTCTCTTTCTTTCCTTTTAAATGCAGATTGATTTTATTTATTTATTTTTTAAATGTCAAGATCCATTATAAAATATTAAAAAATTTAAATCCATTATAAAGTCTCAGCAATCATGAGACCAGTTAGATTTTGCTAAAGCTGATTCTTCTGTCTGAAGTTAAAAGGCTCCTCTCTTGCTATTGTTCAGTTGTTCCTTCCAGGAGATTTCTCCACAGTTTAGTTGTAATTCCAGGTTGGTCCTGGGAGGAGGTCAGTGTGACTTCCACTCACTCCTCTGCCATCTTGATTCTCCTATTCCAGAAATGTTTTTGAGAGAACATTTATTTACCCTATGTAATGCAGAAAATCTCCAAGAATTTCAAAGTTATACATTTAAACTGAATGTACTCATTTCAAATATGAAGTGAATGCATGATTTTAATGAAGGGTCTAATAAAGTGCTAGTGATGGGCTCCTCATTTCAACGTACGAATTATATTCTTCTTACTTTCAATTCTTGGTGGTGGTTTGGATAGGCTTGTTTCTGTAGAGCTGTGGCAAGATTTTTGGTAAAGATATTCACAACACTGAAGGAGAGCTGTATAGACTTAATAGTCACTTAATGGGGAAAATGTCATAAGTTGATTGTGGACCACATTATATAAATATTCATTTTCATACCAGGTTTAGCCATAAATGAGACTTTAGTAATAAATGAGACTTTAGTAATTTGCTAATGCTGAAAAATTGTCTTACAATATGAATATCCATGGGTGGTAGGTGATTTTTTTTTGCACACCTGGTTTTTCCTAATGTTTATCATGTTAGAAAAAGATGGCCCCTGAAAGAGAAAGGAAATTTACACAGGCAGTTAGGAGGAGGTTGTGGAGCTCCTACATCAGTGCTCTGTATTTTCTGGATGTTGCTGCCTACATACATGATTTATTCAAGCTTAAAGCCAGTCTTGTTGATGAAAAACTTTGCATTCTAAGTGCAAGGATAAAGCTCAATAGAACATTCATGAAGATAATTTTGTGCTTGTGAATTTGAGAGAAACAACATCTAGGATTAATTTCCTATGTTTTGTGTTTATTTCCCTATTGCTATCATCAAAACTTCAGGAAGGCCTTATAAATAATTATAGCCGTGTACCCAGTGTAGACAGCATATTAGAGAAGATAAAATTATAATTGTACAGAAATTTACCACAATGGAAGAATAGCAAGGCAACATTTTCAAGTTCATTTTATGAGGCCAATAGCATCAGATAAAAAAATTATAGGACAATATATCATAAATATGTATAGACTAATACTAAATTCATTGATATATAAAAAAGATAATACATCATATCTAAGAGGGGTTTAATACATGCATTCAAGTTTGGTATATTATTTCTAATCCATCAATGTAATTCAACATATTAACAAAATATAGTAAAAAATACATATAGTCACCTCAGCAGATGCAGAAAGTCATGCAGGGCACCAGTCATATAGGGTGAGTGCTGGGCAAGCCTCCAGAAGTCAGTCATCAGCGTTGACCCCTATCTGAGCCCTCCTCCCACATAAAGACACAAAGCAGTAAAGCAGGTGGCCTTACCCTGGTGATGTCCTAAGGCTCCACCCCACACAATTTATAAGTGCCTTTTTTATGATAGGCCACTCTACTAAGACAGGGGGTCAAAGCAGCTCTACCTAATACACCGAAACAAAAATAGGGAGGCTGCCAAATTGAGGATACAAAGAAATATGGCGCCCCCCCCCCCAAAGAACTAAATGAAACAGAGATAATCAACCTATCAGATGCAAAGTTCCAAACACTGGTGATCATGATGCTGAGAGAACTCACTGAGTACATCAACAACATAAAAAAGACCCAGTAAGAAATGAAGGTTAGACTAAGTGAAATAAAGAATAATCTACAGGTGACAAACAGTGGAGGAGATGATGATGGGATTCAAATCAATGATTTGGAACATAAGGAAGAAATGAGCATTCAACCAGAACAGTGAGAAGAAAAAAGAACTAAAACAATGAGGATAGTAAGAGGAGCCTCTGGGACATCTTCAAATGCATGAACATCCAAATCATAGGGATGCCAGAAGGAGAAGAAAAGCAAGAAATTGAAAACTTATTTGAAAAAATAGTGAAAGGAAACTTCCTTAATTTAGTGAAGGAAATAGACATACAAGTCCAGGAAGCACAGAGAATGCCAAACAAGTTGGACCCAAAGAGGATAACGCCAAGAAACATCATAATTAAAATGCCAAATGTTAGAGATAGAGAATCTTAAAAGCACCAAGGGAAAAGCGAAAAGTTACCTATAAAGGAGTTACCACAAGACCACTAGCTGACTTCTCAAAAGAAGCTTTGCAGGCTAGAAGGGATTGGCAAGAAATATTCAAAGTCATGAAAAGCAGGGACCTACAGCCAAGATTAGTCTACCCAGCAAAGCTATCATTTAGAATCAAAGGGCAGGTAAAGAGCTTCCCAGACAAGAAAAATCTAGAGTTCATCATCACCAAACTATTATTATATGGAATGTTAAAGGGACTTACTTAAGAAAAGTGGAAGATCAAAACCATGAACAATAGAATGGCAAAAAATATATGTTTTTCAACAACTGAATCTAAAACACAAACTGAGCAAACAAGAACAGAGACAGAATCATGAATACTGGGAGCATTTTGATGATTGCCAGATGGGAGAGGATTGTGGAGGAATTGGTGAAGAGGTGAGGTGATTAAGAAGTACGAATAAGTAGTTACAGGATAGCCATGGGGATGTAAAGTACAGTATAAGAAATGGAATAGCCAAATTACTTATACGCATAATCCATGGACAATGAACAACAGTGGGGGGATTGCCTGAGGGAGTGAAGGGTACTGGGTGGAGGAGGGCAAAGGGGGAAAAATCAGAACAACTGTAACAGGATAAACATTAAAGTAGACAAAAAGAGATCTTAGAAATATATGTGTTAAAGAAAAATTCAAAACAGGTTTACATGTAGAAATTAAAAATAATTGTGTGCTAAGTTAAATAGGAGGGATTCAAATATTAATTTTAATTAAACAAATAAGTAATAGAAGAGATAACATTAAATATAGTGAGATGAAAGGGATTTTAAGTATTAAGGAACTTTAAGGAGGCTAAAAAGTAACATCAGAATTAAAAGCCACATGGGAGTTTTTAAATAAAGAATTGACACTTAAAAGTGCAGTTTTATATTTTGAAAACTCTTGGAAAGCTCTTGGAAGATGCAGAGATAAAATATGATTAAAAAGATAAGAAGAAACAATGATATCAAAAACATAAAGTAGAGATTTGACAAAAGTTATGTGTATGCCTGGGATGAGTCAGAGCAATCAAAACGGAAGGGAAGATCAAAGCTGTAAGTTCTTTTCTGAGTAACAAAGAGTAAAATATTTAGATTTAAAATGTTCACTGTGTTTTAAACAAAAGTAGGTAACAAGAAGCTGGCAAACCCTAAGGAGATTTTTTTGATTGAAAGGTTAACAAAATAATCTTTTAAGTATGGAGGCAAACAAAACCTACTGCCCACCAAAAAGGAAAAAAATCAAACAATTCTCAGTCCTCTTAACAATATTAATAATAGAGAATAAGTAAATAAAAGGATAATATCTAAAGCATTTTTTGGGGAAAAAATGCATACAGTTAATAATAGTGTATTACATATTTTAAAGTAGTTGAGTAGATCTTAAAAGTCCTCATAACAAGAAAAAAATTGTAGTTATACATAAGGACAGATGTTAACTAGACTTATTGTGGTGATCATTTTGCAAAATATGCAAATATCAAATTATTATGTTGTATACCTGAAACTACTATAATGTTATATGCCCATTATATCACAATAAAAAGTTCTTTCACATACAGAGTCAAGAGAAAGTTGTTAAAACTTAACATCTCATAGAGAAATATTGATTTAAATAATACAGCATGTATATTTGTGAATACAAGTTTTCAAATTTTTTAGGTAGAAACTTAATAGAGTTTTTTTAGGAGCCTCCAAACTGTTTTTGTTAAAAAATTAATTAATTTATTTTTCCAAATACATTTGTCTCTGCCTTTCCCCCCTACTACTTCCCCCTGCCCCTCACCCTTCTCCCTCCCTCAGTCCTTCCCCACTTTGATTTTGTCCATGAGTCCTTGCTATATGTTTCTTGACTTGCCCCTTCCCTTCCTTTTCCCCTGCCCACTCCTCCTTCCCCCCATCTTGTCTCTTGGTTTCTTCTCCTTTCAGTGTTGCTGGTCTTATTTTCCTTGCATCTTTGTTTTGTTGGTTGGGTTCTGCTCATAGGTGAGATCATATGGTATTTGTCTTTCGCCCCCTGGCTTATTTCGCTTAGCATAATGCTCTCCAGTTCCATCCATGCTGTCGCGAAGGGTAGTAGTTCTTTTTTTCTTCCTGCTGTGTAGTATTCCATTGTGTAAATGTACCATATTTTTTTGATCCAGTTATCTACTTATGGGCATTTAGGTTGCTTCCAACACTTGGCTATTGTAAATTGTGCTGCTATGAACATTGGGGTGCACAGGTTCTTTTGAATTGGTGTTTTGGGATTCTTAGGGTATAGTCCCAGCAGGGGAATCACTGGATCAACAGGCAGTTCCATTTTCAGCTTTTTGAGGAAATTCCACACTGCTTTCCACAATGACTGCACCAGTCAGCATTCCCACCAACAGTGTACTAGTGTTCCCTTTTCTCCACAGCCTCGCCAGCACCTGTTGTTTGTTGATCTGTTTATGATGGCCATTCTGACTGATGTGAGGTTGTATCTCATTGTGGTATTGATATGCATTTCTCTGATGACTAGTGATGCCGAGCATCCTCTCAAATGTCTCTGGGCCCTCTGTATCTCTTCCTTGGATAAGCGTCTGCTCAGGTCCTTTGCCCATTTTTTTGATTGGATCATTTGTCTTCTTGGAGTGGAGTCATGTGAGATCCTTATATATTTTGGAGATAAAACCTCTCTCTGATGTATCATTAGCAAATATATTTTCCCATACGGTTTTCCATAGTGTTTTTAATAGTTGTATCAATTTACATTCATACCAGCAGTGAATGAGAGGTTTCTCCAAACCTCTTCAATCTTGTCATTTATACTTGTCTTGTTGATAATAGCCATTCTGACAGGTGTGAAATGGTATCTCATTACAGTTTTGATGAGCATTCCCCTAATAGCTAAGCAAGTGAAGTTGAACATCTTTTCATTTATCTGTTGGCCGTTTGTATGTCTTCTTGGGAGAAGTGTCTGTTCAGGTCCTCTGCCCTTTTTTTAATTGGACTCTTTGTTTGGAGTTGAGCTATATGAATTTTTTATATATTTTGAATATTAACCACTTGGAGCTGTTGTTTGCAAATATCTTCTTTAATTCAGTTGTTTGCCTTTTTGTATTGCTGGTGGTTTCTTTTGCTGTGCAGAAGCTTTTCAGTTTGATATAGTTCTATTTATTTATTTTTGTGTTTACTTCCCTTGCCTTTGGGGTTAAATTTAATAAAAGCCTCTCTGAGACCGGGGTTCATAAATTTAGCACCTATGTTTTCTTCTATGTAATTTATTATTTCTGATCTTCTATGTAGGTCTTTGATTCATGACAAACAGCAGTCTAGCTTCATTCTTTTGCATGTGGCTTTTCAATTTTCCCAGCACCATTTATTGAATAGAATTTCTTTTCCCTATTGTATGTTTTTGGCTCCTTTGTCAAAAATCACTTGCCCATATATATACATGTGGGTTCATTGCTAGGTTCTTAGTGGCCAAGATATGGAAACAACTGATATCCTTTAATAGATGATTGGATAAAGAAGATACGGTGCATATGTACAATGGAATACTACTCAGCCACAAGAAAAGATGAAATACTGCCATTTGTGACAACATGGATGGATCTTGAGAATGTCATGTTAAATGAGACAAGTCAGACAGAAAAAATAAAGAACCACATGATTTCACTCATGTGTGGGATGTAAAACTGAAAGCAATAAATTGACAAAAAGAGGAACAAACAAACAAAAACTTATAGGCACAGACACTAGTTTGGTGGTTATCAGAGGGAGAGGGAGGGGGAGAAGTAAACGGTAAACAAGATCAAACAGATGGTGACAGAAAAAGATTTGATTCTGGGTGGTGGACACACAATGCAATATACAGATTATGTACCATAGAATTGTACACTTGAAACCTATATGATCTTATTAACTAATGTTACCCCAATTAACTTAATAAAAAAGAACATAGTAGCATGCTACAAAGTTAAAAAGAAAAGAAAAACAAACAAAACTTTCTAGAATAGGGAATTGTATTATATGCTGAAGAACTTGTGTTTTTTTTTTCTAACCTAGGCTAGAACCAAAATTCAAATTTTCATGCTGACTCTGTTATGTCAGGCTGATGCTGTTTGTCTTGGAGATAAAACAAAACTCTAAGCATTTTGTTTTATTTGTTTTATTTCTTGGCAATAAGAATGTATTTTCTCTTGCCATTTGCTAACTGTTCAGATGTGATCTGCTAAATTTTAAGGACCAGCTAATACATTATCAGAATATAACTTAAAAAAAGGAAGAAAAAAAAAGGTTTTCCTTTCCAGTCTTAGCTTCTGATAGTTAAACTTTTTACATATGTTGGACAAAGTCCTGGGAGAATTATTTCTTTGGCAACAGGTGTGAAGCGTTATATCTGAGAGAAGTCCATTTTATGCATTCTTAGCCCTTGCTCCCAAGACAGTGATGCAGAAGAGAGAGGGGTGTCGCCCTATCTGTGTCACTTCAATTTACAGAGAATTTCATAAGGTTTCTTTGCTTAGCCCTGAACTAGAGGTGAGAGAGTCTATATCCAGTTAGAAACAAATTTGCAATTGTCAGGAAACAAATCTCATTGAATTTACTTGGGATATGAAGGCAAACTTTAATTGCACTTTCCCTTAGTGGCCTCATTCCCAAGATATGGTATGCTTCTGGGGACAGAGCATTTTTAATAACAATAGCAAATAAAGAAATGATGCAACTTTTCAGGGAACTTTTATCTAGATGATAAAAACTAAATATATTTTACAGTGGAGCAGTTCACATTTTCTTTTTGGAAGAAGATAAAGAATAAAATCAAATGACTATTGAAAATTCTGCCCCATTCTGCATGTGAAGGTAGCCATGTTAAGGGAAGAGATGAAATCTGAGAAACTTGGCTCATTTTTACTTTAGTTCTTCCTGTTATCTTGAAAGAAGAAGGAGAGAGCCTGTTAGAATGTAAGTTGAGATCTTCTAAACCATCTTCTGTTCTTCATTCTACTTGATTTTTAACAAGTTCAAGAGAACATAAATTATTTTAAATAAACTTAAAATAAATTACATGTTTTGTTCACATCCAGAATCAGCATGATCTTCATCTTTGTTGAATGTTGAGCAAGGTCTCAGAAGAGATCATTTATATAGAGATAAATTTAAATTCTGCAGCTGGATCAAACTAAGTATAAAATTGGACAGAGATATTTCAGCAGCAGAGTGAGGGGGGAAATAGTCCTGACTTTAACTCCATCTCTGTCTAAACCAACTGGGTGATTTCTTTGTTAAAGGAAAACTAACATAGATGGTCTTAGTATTATTCAAGTGCTATGAACATGAAAGTCAATTGTGTCCCCAGCTCTGTGTGGTATTCTAAGTAGCAAATAAAAAAAATAATAGAAACTGAGAAACTAAAATTTGCATAGAGGCGTAGAAGGCTTGGGCAGGTGCAGAAGCAAAGATCGGTAGAAAAGAGTTGAGTTTCAAACAATTGTCAAGGTGAAGCCTGAGATACAGTGTGTGACTGATTCAGTGGGAGTTATTAGGCTTTTTAAGAAGTTTAAGCAGGAGGTGAGGGTGATGGGTAGACAGTTTGACTGCTTATTTCATCTGTCTCTTTAATTCTCCCAAAGCCAAGGAAATAATGTAAACTGTATTTTAGGCTTCACAGGAGGCCTTGCTAAAGTCAAATAATAAATTTCAAATTAGGAAACTGAAGGAAAAGTGTCTAATGTAAGTCTTATGTTGGACTCCAATATTCTTGGGTTCATAATTTTTTAAAAAATGTAATGTATAATTAGCTCTCATTTTAAGTGGATGAGAATTCTCAGAGATCAAAGACAATAATTTTATCTACATTGAATAAATGAAGCATTTAAGTAAAGTCCAGAGAACTCAGCTGACTTAACCAAGGTTGTCACCCTTATAATGGGTGACATAAGAATCTACAGAAGATACAGAGATGGGAGAATTTAGGTTCTTCCAAATTTCTCCCCTGTATCGTTTTCTTCCCTGCACTGGTACTGAGACCAATACTTTCTGTTATCTTATGGGCTTACCACTAATGACCATTGGCTATACATACTGCACCAGGAACAGGAAACCAGAAATACAATATTCTTCACTCATGTTGCAATGAGTATTTTCTTTTTGAAATGAAAGGAAATGTGAAGGTATCAATATTTCACAATGTAAGAAAAGAAAAAGCATAGACCATTTGACATGCGTTTCAAAGCCCACCTCTGCAGTCACTAGCATTATGAATTTGGATTGAGCTTCAGTTTCTCTCTTACATAAAATGAGATGATATTTAGCTTGCAGGCTTATTCAAAAGAGTAGGTAAGGCAAAAATAGTAATTATTGTGTACTTATTTAGGTGCTCAATAAGACTCTGTTAAATGCTTTGGATGTGTTATCTCATTTAATCCTCACAACAATGTATGAAAGTGGTATTACTATTATTATTCTTGCTTCACAGAAGAAGAAAAGTCACATTCCTGGGGTGAGAGGAGGTGGTTGCCAGAGCAGTCGGATAACGTGCATTCAGCCTTAGGTTATAATCCCAAAGTGCAAAGAAAGTGGTCTGGAGTGTGAGTGACTGCTCATTTCCTCTCCAGCTTGCCTCACTTCTACTCTCCTGCATCATTTCACCAGGTGTGTGGCCACCTGGTGAACTCAGGTGAAGTTCACTAACGTGGGAGTTAGTAGATGTCTACTCTGGAACCACTTGTGCTCAGTGAGTCAACTGGGAGGACCCTGAGCAAGCTGCTCCTCTTTTCAGGGCTTCCATTTTTCCACCTATGTATTGATGGATTCTACAGTCTTAAATATTACAGCTGCAGGTCTCAGCTTTTGCACTGGGCTACACTTCTCTTTGTACTTGCAGCCACAGCTGGTAACTAACTCACATCATTCCTTGTTAATGCAGTTTCTAGTATATTTTTGCTATGTCTCAATTTTGAGGATATGTTCACCAAGTCTGCTGTGACGACTCTGCTCTTCTGGTGGAAACCACAGCCAGTCAATGGCCAATGGCAGCGACACAGGGGTCACCGAGTTCATTTTCACAGGTTTGAATTACAACCCCCATTTGCAGGTCTTTCTCTTCCTGCTCTTTCTGAGTTTTTACATTATCAACCTAACAGGGAACTTGGGGATGATTATTCTGATACGGATCAGTTCCCGCCTTCACACACCTATGTACTTTTTCCTCAGCCACTTGTCCTTTGTGGACATGTGCTTCTCCTCAGTCGTGAGCCCCAAGATGCTCACTGACTTCTTTGTGCAGAGGAAAGCCATCTCTTTCTTGGGCTGCGCTTTGCAGCAGTGGTTCTTTGGGTTCTTTGTGACAGTAGAGTGCTTTCTCTTGGCGTCCATGGCCTATGACCGCTACGTAGCCATCTGCAACCCGTTAATGTACTCAGTTGCCATGTCCCAGAGACTCTGTATCCAGCTGGTGGCTGGTCCCTATGTCATCGGGATCATGAACACCATGACTCATACAACAAGCACATTTCGCCTCCCTTTTTGTGGCCCCAATGTCATCAATCATTTCTTCTGTGATGTGTTCCCCTTGTTTTCCCTTGTATGTGCTGACACAGGGCTCAATAAGTTGATGGTTTTCATTTTGGCTGGAGCTGTGGGCATCTTCAGTGGCCTGACCATCGTGGTCTCCTACATTTACATCCTCATTGCCATCCTGAAGGTCCACTCTGCTGGTGGGAGGCGCAAAGCCTTTTCTACCTGCTCCTCTCACCTGACAGCTGTCTCCATCCTGTATGGTACCCTGTTCTTTATTTACGTACGACCGAGTACCAGTTTCTCCCTGGATCTCAACAAAGTGGTGTCCCTGTTTTACACAGCAGTCACCCCCATGTTGAACCCACTTATCTATAGCTTGCGGAACAAGGAGGTCAAAGACGCCATCCACAGGACTGTCACTAAGAGGAAGGCTTCTTGGCCTAAATTCTTATCTGGAAAGGAAACTCGGGGAGAAATCTGAATGGAAAGACTGATTGTGTGATTCCTAAGGACACTTGCAAGGGTTCGGGGGCTGGTTGACATCCTTTTATTCATTTATTGATCCAGTTCTTTGTTCATTTAGTCAATTAGTATAGATTTATTAAGCCCTGTATGTGATTTTTCTCTGCAATATACAAATATTGTAGTTCAAACCCACAGTCCACTTAATTTTGCTTGTCTTGGATACCTCACAGTTCAATTATTTTCAAAAAAGCTTTATTTAATTTGTTATTAATTTTCTATCATTCTGCTAATATGTATTCTCTTCTTGCTGACCCTTTGGTAATGGACTTTTAAAACTCAGTACTTTAGGTTTGGCACTCACATCTAGCTTCCATCAACAGGGATCTGTAAAATAAAAGTGATGTGGGATCTCATGTTTAAGCTCATCAATGGAAAGAAATCCCTGGCTGTAAACACTGATTTCTGGGGTGACCTTAACACAAAGAACTACACACATCTTAGGGAATGAAGACGGATCTGTGTTCAGCTCTGACAGAGGAGTGGTCCACAGTGTCTGTTTATAGTGCTAAAGAGACTTGTGCTTATTTTAATACATTTCACACCTGAACGAGCTTGTGGCAGAATGGGTAAAGCTTTTATTTTTTTAAGATTCATTTTTTTTGGCAGGTGTTTAGAGAAGTACCTAAACTTCTCTTGGTTGTACACATGATAGTGTCTTCTAAACCCTGTTAATAATAAAATTCATTACCCAGTCAGTACAGATTAATGTGTGGTTGTATGTAGGCTCTTCATCTAGGTCTACTTGTTCCTAGTAAGGTGAATAGATTTGCAGCATCTCAAGGGAATACACACATACAGTTCAACTTGATTGTTATGACTCCTGGGCCTGGTGAGCACTGGGCAGGCCAGGTCTGAGCGCCTCTTGGAGGCCCAGGATGCTACCTAATTCCACATTATCTTTCTTGACCTTGCCTTATCTCTTAATGTTGGACATGAAAAGGAGAGAGTTACACTGAGGAGATGGACCAGCTTTCCTAGGTAACATTATAATATTGTGGCTAAATTGTTACAGAAATGTCCTCAGAATATTAAGGAACTCTTTGGTCCACCTGTTTTCCCAAAATGAATTTAGCAAACTTGGTTAAGAAACTTCCTTTGAAATTCACAGTCTCTATTGGCTAGATAGAGAAACAAATTTTCTAAACTATTGAGCACTTTCCTACATACACAGTGTTTTTGAGCTATTTTCTATTGATTTTTGTATAATGCACAATCTCTGAAAATAGACACTCGATCACTGAGCACTCACACAATCATAGCATGCTTTATGACTTTAGGAGCCTTAGAGACCAGTTTATCCTGAATGGCTAGTCTTTAAGGCTTGGGGAAAAATGTCTTTTATTATCTTATGCATTATAAAGCCCAAAATATGACTTGCCATTAAATGTACTTGTGGAAGATTCATTTAAAATTCAAGAACCTTATTTTAGAGTATATTTCATAGATAGGATAGAATTTCTCCCAGAATATTTATTGGAAATAGTAGAAAAGAGAAATGATATAACAAAAAGAAGCAAAAATTAGAGTTAGAAGCCCTCATATACTCATATATTCAACAAATATCATTGAACATTTTTTGTGTGCCAGGCGCTGAGCCTGGTGTTGCAAACAGCAGGGAAAACAATAGACACCATTCTGCATCCACAGAGTGGATGGGATAGCAGATCTAAGACATACTTCTATTCATTACCCTTTTGGTGTACAGGTCAAGTCCGTAATGATATAAGTGGAAATAATGATAGTATTTACCATACCATAGGACTATCACAAAGACTAAATTATAGGATGGCAGGTAGAATCCTTCATATGATGTGAACATATTTTGCTGCCTCCCAATAAAAACTATTTGTTGAAAATGGCAACCTTGTTTTGGAAAAAGAGTGTTATCCTAGGTGTGCCAGATTCCCCAACATAGGTTTCTCTGCAGGATCTTCATTGCAATAATGGGATGGAGAGTCGGGGAGGGGGAGCATGGTGCAGGGGACAGCCACCCGAATTATAAGCCTAGATCCATCACTGGCATTTAGTGATTTTAAGGTTGTCTTTTAATCCCACCTATAAACCAGTGATGGAAATGCCTAATTTACTGAGAACTTGTAACCAGATTCTCAAAGGAGATGAATTTCACAGGGCATAAGTAGTAACCACCTTTGTTATTTTGTCATTCCCTCTTCAAAATGCTGATGTGTCACCTCAAACCTCCTGACCACTTCTAACATCACAGAGAGATCTAATAGTTTTCCCTTTCACTTGGAAATAAGAAACAAATGGTTTCAATTTCCAACTGTTAAAAAGTCCAGTCCCGTCCAGACCAGACCAAGATGGCGGAGAGGTGAACGTGTGTCTTCTCCTCCCGTGGCCACACCAAAAATGCAACTGAAGTGCAGAGCAACCATCGCTGAGAACCACTTGAAGTCTTGCTGAGAGGAAGTCCTATAACTAAAGAAATACAGAAGCCATTTCGAGACTGTTATGCTATAGTTAAATAAATTGGGGTACATCCATGGAATTAAAAAACAAGTCAAGTGCCACTGCAATGTTAAACTACACACACTTTTCCAAATTAAAACATTCTCCCTCCCCATCTCCGCCCCTGGAGCCTGCAGTGATGACAGGGGCAGACGTGCATCTCTATTATTGCTGCCCCTCCTTCCCACTCTGCAGCTGCTAGGTAGGAAGAAGAGGGAAAGAGAGCAGAAAACAGTTGGCTGGGTTGGAATCTGGTGTCAGTATCTTTTAATGACAGATGCATAACTACTGGCTCTTTCTCTTGGGGGATTGTCCTAAGGAAATAATCCAAAATGGATGTTTGGGTGGTGGTGGCACCTTGTTTTCGGGGGATGTGTTTGTCATTGTGCATGTACATAACGCGAGTATCCCCTGGTTTCGTTAGCTAATAGAGAACAATGCCAGGTTATGACGGGCTCAAGTTCCCATCCTTTCTGAGGCAAGAAATGCAGAGTTTGTGAGTGTCTCTTCCCCATGTAGTTCACAGCATCCCCAGGGCAGAGAAACAATTCATGGTGTTGCCCTCTCGCCTTCTCAGTTGCCTCTGGCTGCCTGTGCTCCACCCACCGGTTCCTATTCCCATTGCCCCAAGTCTTCTGCTTCACAGCAGTGGCCACTCTTCAAAGATTCCATCATTTCCTCCCAAACATGCCAGCAGTCCCAGTTCATTTGGTCACCTACTGCATGTTGAGGACAAGATGCAATCACTAATGAGACTATTAGACGGTGGAGATAATGAGATAGATGTGAAATTTTGAAGATAACTTGGAGCTACAGCATAGCTTCCCCTGAGTCTATTAGGGGCTTGCTTTGTGGACCCCACAGGACAGCTCATCAGGACAAAGCATCCATCCATGGACCCTTTGCCTAAGGCTTGGACTTAGCCTGGAACATCAATGGAAGTCCTCACAGGCGGGTCCTGTTTGAATGAAGCCAAGTGAGTTCAATGCTTTTTTACAGTCTTGTCTTCATCTAAAGGTGCTTCCTGTAAAGTCTCAGTGCACAATTCCTTATGAGAATCTAATAAAGGAGAACATACTAAATCAGCCACAATTCAGAGAAATACCATAACCTAAATTCTTACTTAGAAAAGAATTGCATGTTTCAAACATGTCCTATAGTAAAAATACATATTTTACACAGAGAAAGCCAGTTGAGACATACAGGTGCATAACTGGAAATGAAAGTTCAAAATAGACTTAGTTCCACAAAATATACTTATACTACCTGCAAATCATGTCGCTTACTAAATTTTGGGGATTGGCAAACTGTGGTCTGTGGGTCAAATCTAGCCTGGCACCCATTTGTGCAGTTTGTAAGCCAAGAATGGTTTTTACATTTTTAAGAGGTTGAAAAAAAAAGCAGAACAATATTGCATGACCTGGGAATATCCCTTGGAATTCAAATGTCAGCGTCCATAAGTAAAGCTCTGTTGGAAGACAGCCATCTTTATGTCGGAATTCCTCAAAGGCAGCCCCGGGGGCAGTCTGGACAGGATGACACCGTGTTGGGGGCACTGTCCTTTGTGTCCTTTGTGTTCTCTGTGTTGCCAAGTGTTTCATCACATCCTAGCCTCTGCTCATTAGGTGCTTACAGCACCCCGCACCCCAGTCCTTGGGGCAAACATGTAAATCACAGCCACTTTTATGACTTGTCTGTGGCTGCATTGGGGGCTTAGGAGCAGAGCTGAGTAGTTGTCACAGAGCCAGTATGCCAGCAGACCCTGAAATATTTACTATATGGCCTTTCATAGAAAAAGTTTGATGGCTCTACTTTATTCTGCTATTTCTTTAAACAATGCTGGTCATGACCTGCTAAACTCTTAATTTCCCACTAATAAGTCTCAAGCTGCCATTTGAGAAACCTCGTGCCTGTGTAGCTCCAGAGAGGCAGCATATTGAATACCGGGTAAAAGCATATGACTCAGAACTGAGTGTGGGTTCGCACTGCAACTGTGTTATTTAAGAGCTGTGTGAACTCGAGTGACACAAAGAACCTCTCTGAGCTTTTGTAATCACATTGATAAAGTGGGGATGATAACAATAGCAGTTACACAGTTCTTTGCTATTAGCGTCCTCAGAGAAACAAAACCAATAGGATGTGTGTGTACATATAAAATGAGATCTTTTAATCTCATTTTTCTCAAATTGTCCTTATAAAGGACAATTCTTTTAATGAATTGCCTTATAAGATTATGAAGGACTGCAAGTCCAAAACCTGCAGGGGGAGCTGTCTGGCTGGAGACCCTGAGAAGAGTCCATGTTTCAGTTCAAGTCCGAAGACCGTCTGGCTGAAGGCCCAGGAAAGGCAATGTTGTAGTTCAAACCTGAAAAGAGTTTGCTGCAGAATTTTCTCTTGTTCAGGGGAGATGAGCTCTTAAGTATGCAAGCCTTCAACTGATTGGGTAAGGCCCACCTATGTTATGGAAGGCAATCTACTCAAAGCTCACTGATTTAAATGTTAATCTCTTCCCTCACAGAAACATCCAGAGTAATGTTCGACCATGTATCTGGACACTATGGCTAAGACAAGTTGATTTATAAAATTAAGCATCATAGTGCTTAACATTTCATGTCAGTAAAATAAAGAAAAATTATAATTGCACAGCACACCAAAGAAATTGAGATAGAATGAAATTATCTAAATGGGACATTTTTAGACATTTCATTATGTTTAAATATCATATTATGATAATGAAAAATAAAATACAAACTGATAGGGAAGGTGTTTTCAATTTGTACAAAAATTACAAATATTTTCTTTCCAAGTCTGTGAATGGGAAAGTTGAGTTTGCTTCCATAAGCACAACAGCTTTACCTTCAGTTTTTCAGATGAAATTACTATGAACAATTCCTGATGAATAATTTTTAATAATACTTTGAAAATTAATTTTTACAGCACATATGTTGAAAAGAACTGAGTTAAATTTAAAGAAATAATATTAAAGCTATTCTTCATTTTCTGTTTTTGACAAATATAATATTTGTAATGAGAGGCCTCGTTATAATGAAAATGGAGTTCAGATCCCATCTAACGTTTACAATATTATGTATTTCAAAAATCAGATGACTCTCTAATTTGCTAAAGGCTCATGAGATGCTTGTTAGCCATGTTGCTGCATGGGCATCGGTAAAATGATAATCGACCGAAAGGCACGGACATATCTGATAAATAGGAAGACAGATTCGGGAGGCCACATGGAGCTGCATTTGCCAGGAGACTTTGCCAGGTCCACTGGTCACCAGCTCTTGCCTGACTGCACTTCCACGGACACTTGGAGCAAGTGTGTACCTTGCAGCACTGACTCCTTGTCCACAATGGGGCCACTGATGTAGTAGCTCAGGTGCCTGAATTAGGCCAAACCAGCATGTTGTAGTGAAGCAGAGAGCAGGGAAGTGGATGTTGGGGTTAGTCTCTGTGGGAACCAGGGGTTGTGCCATCCGACCTACTCTGTGGGCTGCGTTCTGAAGAGTGGTGGAGGGGCTTCCGATGGTCACAGCCCTCAGGGCTGGGGTGGCCAGTGGCCCCAACTTCATCCCCATAATTCCTGGCACACCTAGACTTCACATACTGACTAAAAATCTCTTCTTGTTTACTACTGTTCTCCCAGCAGAACGCCTGCTACAGAGTAGATGCTGAGGAACATTTGTTGATTATAAGCTGGCCAATAATTTATATAATTGTCTACATTCTTATCTCAGCAGAAAACCTTTGCTTTGCCTTTAAGAAGCTGACTGACATTCATAGCAACACTATTTCCACGGTCAAAAGGTGAAAACATCCTACATGTCCATTGGCAGACAAATGGATAATCAAATGTGGAACAGCCACACAAAGAATATCATTCAGCCTTTAAAACAAAGAAATTCTGATACATACATAGATGAGCCTTAAAGACATTGAGTAAAGTAAGCCAAACATGAAAGGACAAATATTGTGTGACTCTACTTATCTGACATAGATGAGCCAAATTCATAGAGACAGAAAGTAAGGTCATGGTTACCAGGGGCTGGGGAAGGAGATAATGCAGAGTTCGTGTTTGATGGTGCCGAGGCTCAGTTGGGACGAGGAAAAAATAATTCTGGAAGTAGATTGTGGTCATGGTTGCATGATAATGTATTTAATGTCATTGAATTGCACACTCAGAAAGGGGTAAAATGGTAAATATTAACATGTAGGGCTACCCAGCTGAAAGGGTGCCTTTGTGTAGGCAGTCAGGAATGTTTAATGTGATAAAGAGACTTGTGTTCATTTTAATGCATTTTATACCCGAAAGAGCTAAAGGAGTTCATCATCACCAAACCCTTATTATATGAAATGTTAAAGATTTATTTATAAAAAAGAAGAAGATCAAAACTATGAACAGTAAAATGACAACAAACTCACAACTATCAACAACTGAATCTAAAAAGAAAACAAACTAAGCAAACAACTAGAACAGGAACAGAATCATCAAAATGGAGATCACATGGAGGGTTATCAGTGGGGAGGGAGAAGGGGGAGAACAGAGGAAAAGGTGCAGGGATTAAAAAGCATAACTGGTAGGTACAAAATAGACAGGGGGTGTTAAGAACAATATGGGAAAAGGAGAAGCCAAAGAACTTATATGTACGACTCATGGACAGGAACCAATGTGGGAGATAGCTAGAGAGAATAGGGGAACCAGGAGGAGAGGGGCAAAGGGGAAAAGACTGGGACAACTGTAATAGCATAATCAATACAATATATTAAAAATAAATAAATACATAAAAATAAAATCTTTTTTGTTGTTGTTCAAGTACAATTGTCTCCATTTTCCTGCCAGCACTTTCCCCTGCCTCACCTAGCACCACCTCCCACCCTCAATCCTTCCCCACTTTGGCTTTGTCCATGGGTCCTTCATACATGTTCTTTGACGACCCTTCCCCTTCTTTTCCCCTATTATCCCTCTCTCCCCACCCCTTTTGTTGCTGTCAGTTTGTTCTTTATTTCAATGTTGCTGGTTATATTTTGCTTGCTTGTTTGTGTTGTTGATTAGGTTCCACTTATAGGTAAGATCACATGGTATTTGTCTTTCACTGCCTGGCTTATTTCACTTAACATAATGCTCTCCAGTTCCATCCATGCTGTCACAAAAGGTAGTAGTTCTTTTTTTCTTTCTGTTGCATAGTACTCTATTGAGTAAATGTACCACACTTTTCTTGATTCACTCATTTAATGATGGGCACTTAGGTTGCTTCCAACACTTGGCTATTGTAAATTGTGCTGCTATGAATGTTGGGGTGCATAGGTGTCTTGAATTGCTGTTTTGGGATTTTTAGGATATAATGCCAACAGTGGAACTGCTGGGTCAAAAAGCAGTTCCATTTTTAGTTTTTTGAGGAAATTCCAAACTGTTTTCCACAGTGGCTGCACCAGTTTGCATTCCCACCAATACTGCTTTATTCATTCAGTGCTTTGATTTTGAAGTTGCAACTTAAAACACAATTTATTTGCCTTTACTGAGAAAAATACATCCCAGAATTTAGTGACTAAAAGTAATTGGTTATTTCTCGCCATTCTATGGGCTCAATGCATGGTCTTTCTGCAAGTCTCACTTGGCCTCATCATGTGGCTACAATCCTTTGGAAGCTCTGCTGGGGCTAAACTTCCAAAATGATGTCACTGTTCTGTTAGGTGATTGGGTGCTGGCTCTTGGCTGGGGTGCCTCGGTACTCTCCCATGGAGTCTCTCATCTGCTATTGGGTTACACTGGCTGCCTTATGTAGTAATCTCTGAACAGCATTTGAAGAGGCTGGAAGTAGGAGCTGAAAGCCATCTTGGTGCCTCTACTCCATATCCTATTTAACATCTATTCCTAACACATTTTCTTGCTCAAACATGCCACAATCCCAGCTTGTTAGATCCATCCCTGTTTTCCCTAATGGAAGCATTGCTCTTCTAAACTACTACAGCTTATGGGAAACAGAGATTTAGTTGGTAAGTGATTAAGGATAAACAGGCTGAAGAGCCACTCCTATTTCCACTGTGCACCCATAAATTCTGAGTCCCCTAAATTGCTGGAAAAAAATAGAAATACGCACTGGTTTCAAATTTAGACCATATCACACACCTTGGAGGCCATCACTCCATCCCTCTGAACTATTGCCAACAGAGCTTGTCCCGTCACTGAGATTTGGAACGCTATTCCAATGTTCCAGGCACACTGTTTGAATTTCTGAACAGTAAGTGAGCTTTTCTTCACCACTTGTCTTTCAAGGGATGCCCCAGGGCAGGACTGTAGTGAGATAGCTGTCCACTTATGTGTGGTCCCAGACTATCATGTTGAATCAAATCATCTGAAAATAATACCCTAATGTCTTTCATATTCAGGTTGTCCTGAAAAAATACCTCATGAGGTTACAAGTTTAAGCTTCGAAGGACAAAGCCATACAGCAAGAGCATGAACCATGGGCACCCAAACCACTTACTCATGCAATTTACTTGTGTCTTCAGGAACAGGAGTGCTCTTGACCACTGTGCATGCTTAATGTTATGGGTTAATGGTACAGACAGTACCAAGCTCAGGAGGTGGAGGTTGCATAGTAATAAGGTAGCCTATGGTCACACATTTAGTCTCTATTAGGGTCCATGAAAAAGTCAGAAGCTGTTTCTCAAAAGGTGAAGAATTATCTGCAGAAGAAGTTACTGCTTTGTTTTAAAATCCTGGTGGTCTAATCTGTAATTTGCTGGAAGGACTCATCCAAAGCTCTGAACAATTCTTATCTGTGAATACACTTCAAGTACAATCATATATGTGGGGTCGCTTGTCCCAAATAACACAGCACCTGGCATGGCACACTACACTTGAAGTTTTCTCTTGTTTTGGGACCCACAAAAATGGACAATATTTTGAGTAACTTTGTAAATGTGCTGGAGTACCTTGCCTAAAACTGGAGTGAGCTGGCCACCAAATCAAAAGAAGCCCACTGAATTTTGGTGTAGAGGAGAATCTGAGAAATATGGTTTTATCTTAGTTTTATTAATCCTGGAGGGCATTTTGGTTGTGTGCAAACAAAAACTGGTATTCCATTTCATACTGCAATTTTTTCTATGTAATTTCAAAAAATCTGAGTAATTAAAAATAGCACAAGAGACCTGCATTTGCCTTAATTGTCCATTTTGATGCACATGAGAAACAAGTTGTTAGGGATCCTCCAGAGTTTGAGTCCCCAGGGCAACAGCATTAGATGTAAGAGCCCCGGAGTCCCCATTATGCTCCACGTACAAGAAACGGGGTGGTGGCCTGTTTCTCTGTCGCGGGTAAGTTTATTTAGGTTTTTATGAAACAGTGAACATATTTTCTAAATGTAATAACTAAGGTTTTCTTTTATTTTTCTTTTGATATTAGGTCACCATAAATGTTATATAACTCTGAGTCCAATTATATTAAAGAAAGAAGTTCACAGTTATGGAGACATTTGGCTTCAAGTCCATTGACAACCATTTCGCAAAGAACAGAATAAGCTTTCCACCTGGAAAGAGATATTGATTCATATCTTATTTCTATGCACCTTATATTGGTATATAAACTTTCACAAGCAAGCATATAATGTAGTTCTGAGAGAACTCTGCATGATAAATCTTAAGACCCGTAAGAATCTCAAGATTTCTCTAACATTTTACTTTATCCTTAAATTAAAAACATAGCCGCTTGAAGATTTTAATTGATTTATAGATACAGGCAATATAGAGTAGTAATATATGCTCTTTTTTTGAGGGAAACAATTTACATGTGTTCACAGACTCATTATTCATGTATGTACAAACATGTGATGTGCATATTATGCTACCAGCTAGTGTGAATGTAAACACTATAATATGATAAGTATTTCTTATGGAAACACAAATTGCAATGGAAATGCAAAGATGTTTTAGAGACTCAGCTTGGTTTGTTATATCAATAGCAGTTTTCTAAATGAGACATGTTCTATATGGAAGAAACTAGGATTCAAACTTTTCTCATTTTATTTGGCCTACCATAGAAATTTATGACATGTTCGTCATTTATTGCCATAAATTTCTTTGAAAGAAAGGACTCTCTTCCCCCACCTTTCCCTTCAAATGTGCTATGGTGATGGCGGCAAGAAATATGAGTGTGGAGACAATCTTTGTCCTCTTGGGTTTCACAGATTATCCAGAGCTCCAGATCCCTCTCTTCCTTGTGTTTCTGATCATCTACATCATCACCGTGGTAGGCAATCTCGGAATGATAGTAATCATCAAGATTAACCCCAGGTTTCACACCCCCATGTACTTTTTCCTTAGTCACCTTTCTTTTGTTGATTTTTGTTATTCTTCCATCATTACTCCCAAGCTGCTTGAGAACTTGGTCATGGCTGATAAAAGCATCTTCTACACTAGCTGCATGTTGCAGTACTTCCTGTCCTGCACTGCAGTGGTGACTGAGTCCTTCTTGTTGGCAGTGATGGCCTATGACCGCTTCGTGGCCATCTGCAATCCTCTGCTCTACACAGTGACCATGTCGCCGAGACTCTGTACCCTGTTGGTGGCTGGGTCATATCTCTGGGGTATGTTTGGTCCCTTGGTACTCCTTTGCTATGCTCTCCAACTAAAATTTTTTGGATATAATGTAATTAACCACTTTTTCTGTGAATATACCGCTCTCATCGCCGTCTCGAGCTCTGATATACACATTCCCCACCTGCTGCTCTTTGGTTTCGCCACCTTCAATGAGGTGAGTACGCTACTGATCATCCTTGCCTCATATGCTTTTATTTTTGTGACTGTACTAAACATCCGTTCTGCCAGTGGGCGTCGCAAAGCCTTCTCCACGTGTGCCTCCCACCTGATGGCCATCACCATCTTTCATGGGACCATCCTTTCTCTCTACTGTGTACCCAATTCCAAAAACTCTCGGCAAATCATCAAGGTGGCCTCTGTCTTTTACACAGTGGTCAACCCCATGCTGAACCCTCTGATGTATAGCCTGAGGAATAAGGATGTGAAGGATGCCTTTTGGAAATTCATAGATACAAAAGTCCCATCTCACTGAACCAAACTCAAAGGATATTTTCAAATTCAAAGAGCAAAAAGAACAGAGCTGAAAACACTCTAAAACCTATAGCACATATTTGCATGAGGTTTTTATGGATCGCTGTGATGTTAGTGTGTTGAGACTTGATGAGTTCAAAATGCTTGAGGATGACAAATAAGTTAATTCTGGGATAAATTCCAAAAGATTTTGGCCTATAAAGCATTTCTTTCTTCAAATTCTGTAAAAAAACACATAAAAATAATACAAAGCACAACATGTGGGGAGCAAAGTTACTGAGAAGATGATCTTTACTCACCTTAGAAAAGGCCTTTCTGCTGTTACTGCACTTGACCATGGGTGGCTTGCCTTTAAATGTATTTGTGCTGTGTGTCACAGAAGCATTGTGTCTTTGCTGGGAGATATAGGTGGGTATGCTGTGTGATAAAAGCAGGAGTAAGTCCTTGCCCACGCTTTCCTTCCTGGGGGCCTGTGAATTCCATGAATGGACAGCCAGCTTATGTTGAGAAGCACATTGGGTAAGGATGCTTATACCTGTTGTGTGTATGATAATGCGGAAGGCCAAGAACTGTCTAAAAGTGACTGAAATAATTGATTTAAGACAGGAACTTACTGTTGACTCCAAACCTAGTGTCTTTTTCGCTATACTACCTCTGAGGCTATTGGTCTGAGAGGTCATGAAAATTAATTTTGTCATTTGGAAATGACGACCACTGGAGTTACTTCAATATTTCTAGATTATGCTTGGATGTTATTTCTCAAAAGGCTGCATTCCAACTACTACCAGGTCTGAAAACTTCTATAAGCATTATCTGGTCCAGTTCACACATATCAGGATCAGGATGAAGGTAATACACACTTTATCTTGGAATTCTGAGGAATCATTTCAAACTTTCTGTTCTAATGTTTTTATGAAGCACTAGCAAGCACAAACATCCAGTAACAAACATCTTAAAAATCAAAGCAAATTATAGTAGGAAGGCTGTCCCTACAGAATTTAAAATGAATTATAGACATTATTATTAAAACAGTGTCATATTAGAACAAATAGATGGCCATGTGAGAAAAAGATTTATCTTTTTTATTTATATTTATATTTATTTAATCTTCTTTATTTCACATGCCATAAGAGAGTTCTAAAAACAGGTTTAAAATTTAGATTACATGAAAATACAAAACTTCTTGGCAAAAACAACAGAAAAAATTAAAATTTCAAATAAAAAGCAATGCTTATATTACACATAGTAGAGAAGAAAATGACAATTTTATAGAGAAATAGACACAAGATAGAATTAGTTTATAAAAAAAGAATACAAATGACAAACATATAAAGAGTTATTCAACTTGACTCAATAATAAACAGACAAGTGAAAACTGCCCTAAGCTATCATTTCTCATCTATGCAAATGGATCAAATCCAAAAGTTTAATGACATATCCTGTAAATTAACCTGCAGGGAAACATATTTTTCATGAATTGGGGAGGAAGGTAACATATTACATGTGATTTAAAGCACTAGCAACATTACATATAAATTTATCCTCTTTCAAAGCACTCACAATCCTAGGGATCCACTCCAAAGACAGAGTATCAAGAATGTAAATAACATATTCACAAACATTATTAATAATAACAATAGACTCAATAAAATCCAATATCAAGGTGGTTGAATAAACTATTGGTCACAATAAAGAAGTATACAGATGTGAAGATGGGACGTTTTGTATATTGCTATGTGATACCCTCCAGAATTTATTATTAAATAATTAAAAAGATTAAAAGGTAGAAAAGTTTTTATAGTATGGTAAATTGTGTGAAAAAAGAGAGAAAGGTAAAACAAAAAATGATAAAGATAGGGAGAGATGAAAAAAACTTTCAGGAATGTACCTCAAATATAGCTTTGATTTGAGGGAAATGTAGAATTTAACATAGTTTAAAAGACGTGTAGCAAGGTCTCATGGACAAAACCAAAGGGGAAGGATTGAGGGAGGGAGGGAGGAGGGGGCAAGGGAAGGTGGTGAGGGGAAGGCAGAGACAAATGTATTTGAAAAAATAAAGAAAATAAATTAAAAAAAGTAAAAAAAATAAAAGACCCATTTATGTCAAAATGTATACAAAAATCTCTAAACATTGAATTAAGGTAAAAACAAACGAACATGTTTATAGTAGAAACATGGTCGCATGGGGTTAAACACTTTCTATAAAGGACTTTAAACATAGCATTTTGAGTAAACTTTCCCAATATGCAATTTTTTTTAGTGTAAAGTAAATAAGTAATCATTGAAACTAAGGTTATCAGCATAAGAGAGGAGTTACAGCTCTAAAGTAGGAGACGTAAATAAAGAACTTTTCATTTTAATTTGAATTAGAAGTTGAGTTTGAAACATTTTTTTCTCTTACAACAAATACCACTTAATAAATACAACCCAATGGCAATGAACATCCTTATCCCCCAAATTTTCTCTGAAGGGAAATCTTTGCTCTCTAAGTAGAACCAGAGCTTCTTGGAAAAGTAGCTGACTTGAAGTTTGAGGCAGAAAATATAGCGGGCCTTGGGCAACTTAATTTTCCAGAAAGCAAGAATGCTCTTAGTAGGTAGTAGGATCATTTCAAAGAGACATAAGGGACAATTAAAAATGGCTTCCAGTGGTTTAGGATTAACATAAAAATGAATATTTACTGCAATTAATTTAAAGACATCAAATACATTTAATTCTAAACATTTAAATCTAGATATTATAAAAGAAAAATAAATCATTGACTACCATTAAAGGTTGCAGGTAGGTATCAGGTAATTACTCTGAAAATCGATAAAAGAGATACATATTTATTCTGTTTTCCTTTATGAATTATATCTCAGGGTTTCTTAACAGTTGAGGGGAAATCCCAAAGAAATAAAAGCAGATAAAAGGATGGAATTAGAAAATCAATAAAATATGGGTCAAAGTTATGGTTTAATAGGTGTTAAAATCATTCATTAAGCAAAAAGTTGAGAAATTTTTATTTATTTATTTATTTATTTTGTTATTAAAAAATAATTTCCTGCTTTTAATATGTACATATTTTAGATTTGGTAATCATTGCCACATATAGACAGGCTTATAGAAGAATTTCAGATATTAAGGTGGGACATTTTTTAGTGAAATAATCATACTGACACTCCCTGAATCCACAGATCGGGCTGAGTATCACTAAAAGCCAGATAACCAGTTAACATGTGCCTCACAATTTGATGCAACTGACAGTAGTCAGAACCACCTATAAACTTTTGCCTTAAAAAATACTGAGTGAACCTGAACTATTAAAGATGATTTATGTATGTATGTATGCATTTATTTATTTTCTGGGGATGACATTGGTTAATAAAATTTTGTAAGTTCTAGGGGTACATTCTATAATATGTTATCTGTATATTGTATTGTTGTTCACCACCCCATGTCAAGTATCTTGATGTATCAGTTTAAAAGAATTGGTGAAGGCCCAGCTTAAATGAGACCAAATGAAGCAATGAACCAAAGAGAGAATATACAGCCTTTTATGAATGGTCCAACTTTTCAAAAAATTTACCTGAACACACACACACACACACACACACACACACACACACACACACACACACACACAGGGAACAGTTATATAATAACAGAAACTAAGTTATAATAACCAAATTTATTTGAGTCTTGATTCAAACTACCTGTAAAAATATATCTTTGAGATAATTGGGGAAATTTAAAAAGGGGTTTGGTATGAAATGACATTAAAAGTCTGATATTATTTTTGTTAGGTGCAATTTTGACATGGGTGTTTAATAAAATGTTTGTCTTACTGGTGGTTACATTTTTTATAAACCCCTATTAATAACTTCTCTTAGCAAGTGGGTTGATAAATATAATATCCTACAAGCATAAGTATGTTTTAAATGATTTCAGTTTACAGGACTGGAAGTACAGGGCTCAAAGTCTGTAAAGTGTCTTCACTCTTCATAGTCCCCTTTCCCAAGCTGTTCACAGGAATGCCTTGCCAAAAATACATTTGGGCCATGAAATAAGGCAGCGTGGCAAGCAGGTCCTGTTGTTACTTGTTTTGAGGCTTATAGCATTGGTTGAAATATTTTTAGTTTCCTTGAAATTCTTTAAAGGGCTTAAAGGGTTAAAATTACATTGATAAAGCTTTTGGTCATACCATCTGAGATTATTTCTGTAGATCTGAAATTATTTAACAGTAATTTCTTTTTTTCTTTTTAAAATCTTTTTTGGGGAGTGTTTTAGGTCCTTTAATTTTTAATTTTTTTAAAATTTTTAAATCATTTTTATTCTATTACAGTTGTCTCAATTTTTCCCACTTTGCCCTCCTCCACCCTTCCCACCCTGCCCCCCTTCTCCCAAAGTCAATTCCCACTCTCTTGTCCATGTCCATGGGTCATTCATATATGTTCTTTTTCTAGTCCCTTCTCCTTCTTTCCACCATTGTCCTCCTTCCCCATGCCCTCTGGTCATTTTCATTCTGTTCCATATTTCCTTGCCTGTGGTTCATTTTGTTCGTTAATTTCGTTGAATAGATTCCACTTATAGGTGAGATCATAGGGTGGTTGTCTTTCACCAACTGGCTTATTTAACAGCATAATATTCTCCAGTTCCATCCATGTTGTTACAAAAGGTAGGAGTTCCTTCTTTCTTTCTTTTCTTCTTTAAATGCAGATTGATTTTATTTATTTATTTTTTAAATGTCAAGATCCATTATAAAATATTAAAAAGTTTAAATCTATTATAAATTCTCAGTAATTAAAACAACATGACACCAGCACAGAAACAATCAAGTAGATCGATGAAATAAAATGAGCATTCTAGAAACAAACATATATATCTAACAATGTAAAATATGATTAAATTGATATTTCAAATCAATGGGGAAAATAAGGCTTATTAAACAAATAAGGTGCATGGACCACTATTACTTGTAATAAAACAAATATAGAGCTTTCTTTCATGCATTATACAAAAAATATTCATGTAAGTTAAAGTCAATATGTAAAATCTAAGGAGTTTTAGGAGAAAATACAAAATAATATTTTTCTTACACTGAAGTAACATATTCAAACCCAGAAGCTATAAAGTAAAACATTGACAATATGATTGCATTAAACATTTAAGACTATACAGTAATATACATATAAAAATTAAAGGACAAGTAATAGAATAGGAAAATATTTGCAACATATCTAAAAAAAGGGTTAATAGTTTTTCCTTTTTTCTTTAGGGAAAAAATTCTACAAATATTTAATTAAAAAATGGATAAAGAAAAAAAGTCATTTAAAGCTTTTTAAAAAAATAGAAATAGGCAAGAAATATACATAAACAGGTTTAATTTCAACAAATAATAAAGGAACAATTAAAATAACACATTATTGTCACAATCAGATTAATAAGTGTTAAAAATATTGGTAATATCAAGTATTCACAACTCTGAAAGGAGCTGGGTATTCATAGACTCTTTTTCTTCATCTTCTTAAAGCAGTCCCTTTAGCATATTTTGCAATGCTGGTTTGGTGGACGTGTAGTCTTTTAGCTTTCTTTTGTCTGGGAAACTCATTATTTTGCCTTCCTTTCAAATTGAGAGCATTGCTGGGTAGACCAGTCCTGGTTGCAGGCTTTTGCTTTTCATGACTTGGAATATTTCTTGCCATTCTCTTCTGGCTTGTAGTGTTTCTGTTGAGAAGTCAGCTGCTAGTTGTATCGGGGCTCCCTTACATGTTACTTCCTCTTTCTCCCTTGCTTCCTTTAGGATTCTCTGTCTTTGATTTTTTTCATTTTAATGATGATGTGTCTTGGAGTGGGTCTCATTGGGTTCCTCTTGAACAAGACCCTCTGAGCTTCCTGGACTTGTGAGACTTTTTCTCTTCTCCAATTAGTGAAGTGTTCCATCATTACTTTTTCAACCAGGTTCCCTTCTTCCTCTTCTCCGCTTTCTGGTATCCCTATTATATGGATATTATTACATTTCAGATTGTCCTGCATTTCTCTTAATGCCTCTTGATTCTTTTTGAGTCTTTTTTCCATTTCTTGATCTTTCTGGGAGCTTTTTTCTGCCTTATCCTCCAGCTCGCTGATTTGATCCTCCATGTCATCTAGCCTGCTTTTGGTTCTTTCTAGTGTGTTCTTCAATTCAGAAATTGTATTCTTTACTTCTTTTTGCCTCTTATCGATAGTTTCTGTGTCCTTTTTCATGCTGTTATAGTTTGCAGTAAGTTCCTCATAGTTTCCCTGTAGTTTTTTGTAGTTCTCTCTGAGCTTACTGAGCTCATTGAGCTTCCTTAGAACCATTGTTTTGAACTCAATTTTTGATAGTTTACTTGCCTCTATTTCATTTAGTTCTCTTTCTGGGGATTCCTGCTTTCCCTTCGACTGGGGCATGTTTCTTTATCTTCCCATTATTTGTGAGACTCTTCTTTTTTGCTTCTGCTTCTTAAATTGACCTGTCTTGATTTCCTCACTTTGTGGTGTGAACTTCTATGGTTGGAGACAGCTGTTTTTTCTTTCTGGATCTGTCTCTGATCATGTCAGATGTTGACCCTGCCTGATCTTAGGCAGTCTGTTTGAGACTTCCAGAAATCCACTGTCTGTTGCTGTCTCCTTCAGCTGTTAATCTCTGCAATCAGCAGGCTGACTTAGAGACACCGCAGGGTGAGGCAGAGTCCCTCCTGGGGGCAGGGCTATGGCGTCTCTCATGCTGCTCCTGCTCAGGGAAGTGGTCTGCCTGAGCAAGATGGCTGCTGCCATCTGGGGAATGAGTCAGCACCGGGATCCTGCCAGCTACTTTCTCAGTTCTCTCCCCAAAGCCTCCTTTCCCAGTCTCTCCTTTGGCTTCTCTAGCCCACTCTGCCCCCGTCTTGGCCGGAGTCCATGGTAAGTGGCTGTAAATAAAAATTTATGTGTTGGTCCTTTAAACAGCTCTTTACATCTCCAGCCTCCTGTCTCTGGCAGAGAGCAATCCTGCAGCTTTTCGCAGCTGGCTGTTATCTGTGTACTTTTTGGGCTCTGGTGCTGTAGGCTGGAGATCTCTGCTTATGGTTTAGACACCCCTCTTCTCAGGGGGAATCCAACTGGCCATTTCAATATCCTTCTGGTGCTGCCGCCCATGGGCACCACACCCGCCTTCTTGAGTCTCTACCACACTCCTTACCAGTTATGCTGTGCTAAAGCTGATTCTTCTGTCTGTCCGAGGTTATAAGGCTCCTCTCTTGCTATTGTTCAGTTATTTGTTCCAGGTGATTTCTCCACAATTTAGTTGTAATTCCAGGTTGGTTCCAGGAGTTCAGTGTGACTTCCACTCACTCCTCCACCATCTTGATTCTCTAACAGTAATCTCTTAAGGAAAGTATACTATGATAGTACTCTACTAATATTATCCCATATTTTGTTATTATTCTAAGGAACACTAAAATAATTGCATGAATACATCCTTAGAGGACACTCATAGATATACCCAGTAGGCTTCCTTCTTTTTCTTTCTGCCATAATTAATGTGACCTGGGAATATACATACTATATTTTTGATAAAGGAATGTAGAAAGTGCCACAAACTGCAGAATTATTGAGATGCCTAAAAAAGTAGTTTATTTGGCAATAAGTCATATTGTTGTTTCATTTGCCCCATACTCAACATTTCCCCCTGTAGTTATTTGCATAACTTCATAATGGTCTTTGCTCAGATAGCACCTCATTGGTCTTGTTTAACCTCCCTACTTAAAATGATTCCTTCAATTATATATTTTTAACATTTATTACCAGAAAATGATTATATATTTATTTATTTTTATATTCCCATTAAATATAAATTTGTTGATGAAGGGAAATTCTTTTTTTCCCCCTCCAATATCTAAGATAGTACTGGTTCAGGATAAGCCTGTAATAAATATTTGTTTAATGAATGAATGAATGAATGAATGAATGAATGAGTCATTATGTATCTTTATTATGTGTTCAATCTCCTTTCCCTGTTTCTTGCACCAGAAAGCAAAGTTCACAAAATAGTCACTGTGTTCATTCTGACCAGTAAATATACACCCTTAAACCAGTCTACATTCAATGGCATTGCTTGTTACCACAGAGAGATTATATATCTTTTGAGAGAAAAGTTTTAAAGTGATTCATACATGTATTATTCTTATATCACTAGCACAGTCTTGCATGTAATGGGTAGACAAAAATGTTTGCTGAATGAAAGGACATGATGAAACGTTGGTAAACCTCCTTTTAAGATTTTTCTAAAGGAGGCTATTTGAGACACTCTTTCCCATTTGTAGGCAATTTCACCATGCTGTATCTGATTTTGAAATTTAAGATTTTAATTGTAATAAACTTGACAAGAAATAGGAAATTATGCAGAGTGGACGTTTATTTTATATTATTTTGTTTTTATTTTGACAGGCCAGTTTTAATAATCTCTTCTAAAACCCCCTTATTATTCTTTATGAACTATCTCTTCTCTGCATTCAAATTCCTTGTAGGTCTGTACATGTGACTCTATTCACAGTTCCATGGAAGGTCACAATTTTCTTTCGGTAAAGATTCATTGTACATTGTGATAATCACTGATCTAGGAGCTCAAAATACATCAGTGAACAAGGCAATAAAAAAAATTCCCATTTTCCTGGAACTTTTATTCTAGCAAGGAGAAAAAACAATATATAATAAATTTAATAAATAAGCATTAAAATATATTTATACCATTATAAATACTTTAAACACTAAATTTGGTAGTAGGGTAACCTGGAAGTATAATAGCATGGTCATTGAAGCTTTCACCAAAAAGATGCATTTGAAGAAAAACTTCAGGGAATGCATTCTCATGTAAAGGAAACACAAGTTAAAACAAGTAATAAGGGATGCGTGCTTTATAAAAAAATTTTTTTTCCAAAGCATCAAGGAGGTGAGACTACCTGGAGAAGACAGAGGAGGGAAAAACAATAGAATAGAAGAGACTTGAAAGGAAATAGATCATTTCCCTAATTGAGTATTTAACTTTCTATGTGTTTCTGCTTTAACTCTTAATGAGTTCCGGTGACCTAACAGATGGATCTCACACTTCTCCCACATGGTTAGAGTGGGTGGCATGGAGGACGAGGGCAATTCCCAGCATGCAGTAGTTACTTAGTTCATATGGATAATGAGGACTTTTACAATTAGGTAATTTTGGTAATTATAGGATGGTATTGGAATGAGCAGTGGGCTAGGGTAAGTAGCTTTAAGAGAGAAATTTTCACACGAAATGCCCCTCCTGCTGCTCCAGGTCTCCAGTACTCAGCAGGGAAAGGTGATTAATTTGAATTGTTTATTTTATGACCTCAAGAGCAGGAGGCAATAGAGAGTCTCTAGGGTCCATATCCCAAAAGCTGTGATTATAGATATAAGAATATATGCATCACTCCTAATCAGGAGAAGTCCTACCTTTGCCAACAGCAGGCTTGTTTTAATATTCTAAAGACAGATTGATGTTAATTCCACTGCATGTTATCTAGAAACCAATGTGAAGGGGGGAAACCTTACGCTTTAGATTTATGCAGTTCCTGAGAAATACTTAGTCATTGCAAAGTCTCATATCTGAATGCGCCAGGAAGAGGACCGCCATTGGCCTACAGAGCTCTGCATTAGAGGGCCTGGCTCAGCTGAGGTCCCCAACAACAGCCCCACGAACAGCAGGTGCCTGGCGTGGGTGAAATAAGCTCTTACAGAATTTTGGGAATGTGCACTGTCTTGCTTCTATAAATTCCTGGAAGCGTAGTAAAGGTAGATACACAAGTATTTAAATAAAATGAAATAAGCAGAGCATAAATAGACTCTTCAGTGAAAAAAATTAAAAGGGGCCAGCTTTAATTGGCCTCTGAGAGCAAAAGTTATAACAAAATGGGAGAAAATTATATAAGATGATTTCAGCTGTTATAATATTTCCTGGACTCAAATATATAGAATTTTTTTTTTACCAGCAATTTAACAATAGCATTTGGAACACAAGAGCCATTACATTAATTATAACATTAATTCTTAAGTGCCTTAGATAAATTAAACATTGTATTAAGGAAAAAGTGTGATAATTAATTAGAATGTCTGGCTTT
The DNA here is from genome assembly GCF_021234165.1 of Pteronotus mesoamericanus. Lineage (NCBI taxonomy): Eukaryota > Metazoa > Chordata > Mammalia > Chiroptera > Mormoopidae > Pteronotus > Pteronotus mesoamericanus. The sequence continues at coordinate 181,080 of NW_026555299.1, read as the reverse complement.
GTGATGGATTGTCTTTTGAGGTTGTCTTTAATATTCAAATTTATGAGAATAGGAACAGATAAAGATGTCACATATGATCTGACATCTTTATTGATGGGCCGATAACATTCCTAGGAATAATTGAGAGAGGGTTTCCTGATATCACAGGACCTTAGAGGTGTTAGGCAGCAATAGAGAAATACAGGGCCAGGCAAAAGTAGGTTTACAGTTGTGAGTCATGAAACACAAAGTTTTTTTTTGTATTATTATTTATTAATTATTGTATTATTTTCCATAAAAACACCTGTAAACCTTTCGTCTCTCCCTGAATAATTCTTTTGTATTACTATTTTCTCATGAAATATCTTCCTAGTGCAATCCTACCTCAAGGTTGGAATCCTTCTTCTTTATAGGTGATATAGGGACAGAATAAATATTTTATAGGTTTTGAAGGGAGTGGAGGGGGATGGGATGGGGGAAAGAGAAAGAGGGGGGGAGAGAGAGAGAAGGAGAAAGAGATACACATGGGAAAGAGGAGTTTCTAAGTCAGAGTCTTCTTTACTATATAGTTAGCTAGTTATTCCTGGGAGAAAAAAAGTCTCCCTAAATTTCATTCTCAGTTCACATTGATGGTGTCTTATGGTACAGCTCTGTTATATGTACACTGTCTCTGGGCTATTGCTCATACACTTAGACTCTCTGGTTTGTCATAAAAGTATGGCTATTAATATAGGAAGTACCTTAGTATCTAGACCTTGAACATGGATCAGAGTCTTGCATAAAAAAATGGACACATTTCTGGGAGTTTGACAATTAGGGTTTTAGGTGCACATGTGTAAATTGGTCCTTATTTTTATGTCATTGGGAAAGTCAGGCTTCCTCCAGCTTCTGTTCTGTCACCTCTAGAATAAGGAAGAGGACCAGATTACCTTTATTGTCTGTCCTAATTTTATCATTTTCAAGCAGTAAGAAAATATTGACAATTAGGACTCCCTGAATTGAGGAGAGTACTCTCTGAAGAAACTGATTAGGATTTATTTAATATCAGATTTACTGGATCAAAAAGAAAAATATTAAGGTGTAATATGGAATTAACAATAAAGGCACACATTTAAATTGTTACGGGTGTTCATTCTTAATGTCACAGTGTGAATGTGTGGGACACATTAATTTTAGAAATTTCTCACTTTCATCACTGATTGTAAGGCTGACAAGATCAGTCACTGTATTATGTTAGGCTTATATTTTATGAAATTATAGTGTTCAAGGAGAGATGGATGTGTTATGGGTGGATTTGATTTAAAATACCATAAATACCTTGATCTCATATTATTCTTAAATATCAAACATTACAATTGAGAACTTAAAAAATTAATTCAGTAATTGCATTTCCTTACTTAAAGAAAAAAATTTTTTAAAATTTTATTCTTATTGTTTATGTTGTTGCAGTTCCCACTTTTTCTCCCCTTCCCCGCCTCCACCCAGCCCTTCCCCAAGCCAATCCTCATATTGTTGTCCATGTCCATGGGTTGTGCATAAGTGTTCTTTGGTTAATTCCTTCACTATCTTTCATTTTGTACCCCCTCCTCCTCCTCTCCAGCAGTTGTCAGTCTGTTTTATGTATCTGAGCTTCTGTTACTATTTAAAAATGATTATCCTGTTCAAAAATATTATATGTTCAGTGTATCTTGCATAATAAAGCAGAGAAAAATTTGGAAAGATATTTCGCTATATCGACCAGTTCGGTAAGGGATATTAACCCAGCTTTTCTTGCCCTCACTTGCCTTAATGTTTTTCTTCTTAGGACTCACTCAGATTCTGACAAACAGACACCATGATACTGTCAGGCAGAAATAAAAGTGGGACCACGTTCACTCTCCTGGGCTTCTCAGATTACCCGGAATTTAAGGACCCCCTCTTGATTTTTCTGGCCATCTACACTGTCACCATTGTGGGAAATATTGGAATGATTGTTATCATCAAAATTTATCCCAAACTGCATACCCCCATGTACTTTTTCCTCAGCTACCTCTCGTTTGTGGATTTCTGCTACTCCTCCATTGTTACTCCCAAGACCCTGGTGAACCTAGTTGTCGAAGACAGAACCATTTCTTTTCTCAAATGCGTAGTACAATTCTTTTTCTTTTGTACCTTTGTGGTAACTGAATCCTTTTTATTGGCAGTAACGGCCTATGACCGCTTCGTGGCCATTTGCAATCCTCTGCAGCACACAGTTGCCATGTCCCAGACACTCTGTACCCTGCTTGTGGTCGGTCCATGTGCATGGGGAGCAACGTGTTCCTTGATACTCACATGCTCTGCTACTAAGCTATCATGTTAGGGTTTCAACACCATCAACCACTTCTGTGAGTTCTCCTCATTGCTCTCCCTTTCTTGCTCTGATACTTATGTCAACCAGTTGCTGCTTTTCATTTTGCCACCTTTAATGCAGTCAGCATGCTCCTCATTATTCTCACATCCTACGTATTTATTCTTGTCACCATCCTCAAGATGCATTCAGCTAGTGGTCGCCGCAAAGCCTTCTCTATCTGTGTCTCAGACCTGACAGCCATCACCATCTTCCATGGCACCATCCTCTTCCTCTACTGTGTGCCCAACTCCCAAAACTCCAGGCACACAGTCAAAGGGGTGTCAGTGTTTTACACAGTGGTCATCCCCATGTTTGACCCCCTGATCTACAGTCTGAGAAATAAAGAGGTCAATGATACAGTCAGCAAGCTAATGGACACTAAAGTCTTTTCTTGTTGAGTATATTATTTTAGTAGGATTTGTCCATCACATGCAAATGAAATATATCCCTATAGGTTCATTTTAAAGATTTTTTAAAAAAGATGAAGACCTAGTGTTGTACAATGGAAAGGCCATAGATTTTGATTCAAAGAGACTAAACCTGACTCTGGCTCTTACTGAAGAACAATCAGCAATTTCTCTTACTTTAATTTTTCATTTATAATTTTGAGACAACATAAGCTAGCTCCTAATCTGATTGTATAGATTAAAAGATAATATAGATATCATGTGGAATGCCTTATATAATCTTAATAAACATTAATTTTCATCCTCTTTTCTTGTAACATACCTGGAGCAGACTAGGCTTTCAGTAAACACATGAATTTCTCTTATAAAAGTATTAAAAATATTATATCCCACCCATTTCTGATATTTGGAAGAACTCTGGTATAATTTTAGAGGCTATGCCCTTGAGAAAGGAGCTTTTGAATACAAGGCAAGCAAAGTCCATAAGGTCTGTTTACAGATTTCATAATGTCTGTGTGATCTCTGGTTCACAGAAGCAATGCTTGCATGAAGCCCACAATGCTCTGAAGTTCTTCATGGACTCCGAAGGAATCATGTTAAATTCCAGTCATATGCACCAAGTTGGAAAAGATTTTCCCCCTGTTTATATCCCATAGAAGTCATTAATTATTTGAGTCCCAAAATGATGGTGTTTTCTTGATATCTTGGTGTCCCACAGAGATCAATGATTGTTTAGGGAAGCCTAAGAAACAGGGGCCCCAGGGACACACACTCACACACACACACACACACACACACACACACACACACACACACACACAGAGCCATAAAGCCTACAGCATTTTCCATCATAATATGTCCAGAAACAGGTAGGCGATGTTTATCCCACAGGCTGGTTGGTTGGACTACACTGGTTCTTTTTTGGTGGGGAGTGGACATGCATGATATTTTCTGGGATCTGTAAGCTTATTCTTTTTATTTATTCTTCTCCTTGAGGTAGTTTATTATAGTCATGTGTAAGAGAAGAAAGAATTGCAAAGGAAGGCAGCAGTTTTAGACATATTTTTGCAAGTATGTATTTAGCCTTCTCTTAATTAGGGAGTATATCAAGAAATGTCATGTTTTGAACACTCCTTTGTGAAAATATTTTCCCTTTGTGTATTGAGAAACAATCTCAGTGAGAAATGGGAACAATCTAATTTGTGGAACCAAAGACCTTGTAAACAGCTTTTAGTGTGAAAGGGAAGAGCATAAACAAACTGGAGAGAATGCTTGATTTTTCTCTCCTTCCCTCTTCCCACTCTCTCTTACTAACTCCATCCAGGAAACCTGTGTGGAGGTCCCCTGATGGTCACCCTGAGGCCAAGTGGCTGTAAGGGGCCCTCAGGACTGTTCATGGAGGCACATGGACTTCTGTGGCACCTCTGCAGCAGAAAGGAGAGGAATTATTTTGGCCGTGTGCATTGTCTCTCCATAGCAGCTTTCTCAACCTCGATATTTTTGACATTTTGGGCCAGATAGCATTTGGATGTTTTCATGTACATGATCCTGGTATGTATATGTATGTGTGGAGAGGAGCCTGTTGTTTGCATTGTGGAGTGTTTAGTTGCATCCTTAGTCTCTACCTGCTAGATGTTAGCCAATCCCTCCTTATTGTGACAACAAATATATCTCAAGACACTGACAAATGTCCATAGGAATACAAATCACTCCTGGTTAAGAACCACTGCTTTGTAATTAATCACAGCCCGATTTTTCATCTTTATATTTGGAAACAGAAAAAGGTTTTTCAAAATTATGAGTAGTTTCAAAACTACTTTGAACTCAGAAAAAGACAGCTCACTTTTACTGGCCACTGAAGAAAGAAAACCATAGCATTAGAATAATTGTTTTTAAATTGGGATTTATTAATGCACATATACTTCCCCCCTTTGATACCATTTGGAGAATGAGAACAATACCTGGCTGTGTTGGGTTTTAGCTCAGTTTCTCTTTCTGCCAAGAATTATGAGCTGGTGCCTCTTAAAGTCATGTATGTGTCTCCCAAAGGTCAGGAGGGAAAGAAATGAGGCTGTTCTTATCATCTGCTGGCATTTTCTATGTCAAAGATCTTGAATGGATCTGTCTCTTATTTAAAAAATCACACCCTTCTTCCTTTGAACCTCATAACTCTTACATTTTGTGAGAATTCAAGCAAGCTTCTATATTGCTTGTTTAAAAAAATGATTGGAATAAAAATACTTTGTTTTATGTGTGTTGTGAGGATTAGATATACAATTCAAATTTTTATATATGTATATATTTTTATATAACATATCTTACCTATGCACTCTGGCTTACTATTTTTTAACTTGTCATTTTAGCATGGTCATTTTTCAAGTCATGAAAGTTATTCAAAAATGTAATTTTAATAGCTGTGTAGTTTCCCATAATATATATAACATACTCTCAACATTTTCCTCCTGCTTGACACTTTAAGTTTTACTATCTTAATACTGCAATGTGGCAGCAAACATCTCTGTTAATAATTCATATTCACATCTTTGATTATTTCTTCAAATAGATTTAAAGCGGAGAATTCATTTGTCAAATAGGTCATTAGAAGGCTTCGGAGTCACACTTACAGGAAGTTTGACTCCAAGAATACCAATTCACTAAAATTTAATGGCTGACATGAAATATCTAATTAATAAAATTGCTTTGCTGACTAGAGAAAAAAGGGCACAAAAGCTACATTTGCCATCTAAAATACATTAATATGACCAGCACCATTGAAAGAAAGAAGAAACGGACAGGAACAGGAGGGAGGGAAGGAGGGATGTATTGGGGAAGGGAAGAGGAAGGGTCAGATCAAGGAACAGGTGTGAAGGACACTTGGACATTGACAAAGCCAAGGTGGGGAAGGATTGAGGGGGGGATGTGGGTTTGGATGGGGCAGGAGAGGGTGGTGGTGGGTAAATGAAGACAAATGTATTGGAACAATAAAAAAATTAAAAAAATATGAGGATAAATACTCAGGAAATAAAAAACCAAAAAAAATCTACACAAGGAAAAAATAAATAAACAATAAAAAATAAACACTTGTGGTTTAGTAGTCTTTAATAAACATACTTCCTATCATTTAGGTGGAAAACAATATAATAATTAAAAAAATTATTTCCTGAGATTTCAAATTTTCTAGTACTGACTAAAAAGTCACCAAGAAAAAAGGGATTTGAATTTCATAAAATGATACTGCTCATCAAATAATATTTAATGTCTTCCTAAAGATTCACTTCTGGACACTAAATTGTATAGAACTAGTTTAAGGAATTATATTGACTCTTACAGATGTGAATGCTTTTGGGTGATCTGTGAATTAAACTGTGAGCTCTATGCATTTGTATGCTGCAATATTGGGATCGTTTCTGAATGTCACAAGAGCAATGTCCTATTTGCTGAAAAAATTATCCATCCTAATTATTTTCATGTCTTTTTAGGAGACAGTCAAAATAAATTTGGGATCATATAATGGAGAATAACTTTTAATGTTTTTCACCAAACTCAATAAAGTGAGAACATGAACAAAGAAAACTGTACCACCGTGACAGAGTTTAGTCTTGTTGGATTATCAGATGTCCCTGAGCTGAGGGTCCTTCTTTTCATGGTGTTCCTCCTGATCTATGGAGTGACGGTTTTGGGCAACCTGAGTATGATCGCACTGATTCAGGTCAGCTCTCGGCTTCACACTCCCATGTACTTTTTCCTCAGCCACCTGTCCTTTGTGGATTTCTGTTACTCAACAGTCATCGTGCCAAAGCTGCTAGCTAATATCTTAAACAAAGACAAAGCCATCTCTTTCCTGGGATGTGCGGTGCAATTCTACTTGTTTTGCATGTGTGTGGTAACTGAGGTCTTCCTGCTGGCCGTGATGGCCTATGACCGCTTTGTGGCCATTTGCAGCCCACTGCTGTACATGGTCACCATGTCCCAGAACCTGCGAGTGGTGCTGGTCTCTACCTGCTACCTCTCTGGGTCTGTGTGTTCTCTGATTCACTTGTGTTTAGCTCTTGAGATTTCATCCTACAGATCAAATGTGATTAACCACTTCTTTTGTGATCTGCCCCCTCTCTTATCCCTTGCTTGTTCCGATGTCACCGTGAATGAGCTGTTGGCATACACTGTGGCATCTTTCATTGAGATCATCACCATTGTGATCATCCTCACCTCCTACTTGTTTATTTTCATTACCATCCTGAGGATGCGCTCTGCAGAGGGAAGGCGCAAAGCCTTTTCCACCTGTGCCTCCCACCTCACAGCCATCATTGTCTTCCATGGGACAATCCTATTTGCCTACTGCTGGCCCAGTGCTGACAACAATGAGGATGCTGACAAGGTGGCTGCAGTGTTCTACACTGCAGTGATTCCCATGCTGAACCCCCTGATCTATAGCTTAAGGAACAAGGATGTGAAAGAGAGTCTCAGAAGAGTAGTGAGCTCCAAAATATTTTCCTAGAGAATATTTCAAAGTGGAAGATGGTGGAGGGCTGAATCGGTGGGCTGCAGTGATGGAGTGGATTGAACCAAGGAGTAGGTCGTGAGTGAGTTGTTTGATTCACTGATCTTTATACTTGCTTTTGATTACTTTCCCATCAGCCTAAATACATTATTAATTGGTATGGCAGCTTGACCTAGAGTGTTTCTTAAGTATTTTCATCAGGATGCTCTTGGGCAGTTTTCATAAAATAACTGAATAGGTTTGTTGTAAGAGTTGAGAGCTAATTGCTGTTTTGGGGATGGAATGTTGTTTTAAATTAACTGCCAATATTAATGACAATCTATACAAAGAAAAAATAAACCTAGATTATTGTGTATATTACAAAGGATTCATTCCTTTTCCAGTGCAGTAATATTTATTGAAAGATGGCCTCTTAGGCACATTATCATTTTTTTCATTTCTGTAACATTATATTTATTGTTTAAAAATTCTATCCTTAGTTTTGCTAGGATTACTTATATTTTCTTTCTTTGACCTGCACTCTTTGTATTGGGAGAAAAGTACAAGTTGTTCTGAAACTTATTGAATGGTAAGGTTTTAGTAGCTTTTGTGAGGGTAAAATGAAAACTGGACAAAATCTTGTACTGTTTTATGAAATAATTTGGTATAGCCTATGATTTTAAAGTTAGACTGATAAATTAAAATAAAGCACCCCATATTTGCATATGTAATTGTAACCAAAATGTTTTATATGTTTACAAATTGACTACTTTCCTTTGTAGATTACCACTAATATAATTTTTAACTTACCTGGAACAATTGTGGAAAAATAACAAAAATGTTATATTGCTCCTGATTGGAACCAATGAACAATTTGTGTTGAAAATGACAGTTTTGTGTTTTTTTCTCTACCTTGGTGTAAGATGATTACATTATTGTGAAGTTCGAGATATAAACTTTAATTTTTATTCTGAGGAAATGAAAATGCATAGTTTAAGTGCTGTGACCAGTGCATTAAAATGTGTGGGTGATAAAATAAAGATAATGAATTGAGATTTCAAACACAAAGACACCATACTTTTGAATGACTACTGATGTAACCTTTCATGTTATTCCATTCTGTCACTTTAGACTTTACATCGTGTCTCGCATCTCCTGTAGCGGCCACGCCAGTGTTACTTATCTTTTCTACTCACTGCCTCTTCAGTGAATTGACTTTGAAATCATTATATTGGTTAGAATTTTAATTGACATGTAATATAAATCATCCTAAATTTTACTTGAAAAAGAAAAAGCTATTGTATTCAGTGTACACCATAGTTCTTCGGTGCATCGTGACTCGTTTGAAAGTCACAGATCCCCAGATTTCACACGCTTTCTTGTGTCCTTGAGTCATATTTAATTCTAGTCACTCTACAGAACTGTATTTAAATGACTTGTACTTATTCTTATTTTTATCGTCCTTGCTGTGGCAAGGACTTGCAGTCCTGTGTTGACTAGAAGTGGCTACAGTGGACGCTTGTCTGAAAATGCTTGGAGTCTCCATCACAGAATGCTGTTAGCCACAGGCTGGTGGCATATGGCCTTTAATGTGTTGAGGTCCATTTCATAGTTTACCATCGGTGTGGGACAGTGGTAGGATGATCTGGCTGTGGAAACACTTAGAAATGATTTTGAGTAACCGGTTTTCTTTCCTATAGAGCTTGAATTATAACAGGACATGATCGGCATTCATTGTGTACTCTTCCTATCAGATTACTATATTTGAGGATATATTTATTGGCGGTAGACAGCCTGATAGGTGCATGTATTACAAATTTTCATGAGCCCTTTTAATCAATGTTCATTTTAACAATTTAATAAATATGTTGTGTCTATTTTTTGTTCAGGACACATTCAGTAATCATTTTTCTTTTAGAAAGTAATTCTTATACAGTCACTAGAGAGATTTTCTTTCTCAGGCTCATAGATGTTTTACATTTCATTTATTTATATACTTATTTAGAGGGAGTAAGATAGGGAGAAAGAGAGGGAGAGAAATATTGAGGTGGGAGAGAAACATTGATTGGTTGCCTATCTCACGCCCCACACCTGGGACCTGGCCTGCAACCCAGACACGGGCCCGGGGAGCAGGGGAATTGAACAAGTGATCATTTGGTTTCCAAGCCAGCACTCAAACCAGACACACCTGTCAGGGCTGATTCATATAATTTTCAAAAAGTCTTTAATCTTACTCATTAAATAACTTAAAAAGCACATCTCATTTACACTTAGTTGAATCTTGTTTAAAACCACATAATTAGACTTTTGGCGGAAGTGTAGGATATGTCTAACTAGAAAGAGATTTGTCTCTGATATTACAGCACAAAAAGTTAGATGTTCTTGAGATTAACACTTTTCTGGAACCTATCAGATAGCTGAGGTCTCCGGGTAACCAGCTCACACAGGCATGGACTTCTCAGTAACAGAATTCCATTGCTAGGGGAAGGGACCGAATCTGGAGAGAGGTCCATATACAAAGAAAAGAACTAAAGTTTAGAAAACATTAGGTATTGAGGACCTCTGGTGAAACCTCTCCTAGCATTAAATAAGATGACAATAGATGAATTTGAAGTTTGTGGAACTCTGGAAATAATATTGTCAATAAAACTGAAACCTAGTTTCAAGCACTACCCTTAATCCTAAGGAAAAGAGAGAAATCAGTATCAGGCCAAATGCCATTTACTTGAATCTGAGTTGACTTTCAAATAACACGCATTTTTAGACAATTGGATATAATACAAGTAAGTGGGAGAAAATGACCGCTTATAGGGAAACAAAGCCATTAAGAGACTCAGGTTTGGATAATGACTTAGATTTTAGAAATGTCAGATAGGCTACCTGAAAGAACTATAAATCTATGGGTATAAACGGAAAAGATATCAACATGTGTGAGTAGATGGGAAATTTCCAGTCATGGAAACCAATTTTGAAAAACTAAATTTTCTAGAAATAATAATGAACAAATAGAGATAAAATATGTCATTATAGGCATAGGAAGTAGTCTCAACATACTCAAGGAAAAGCAATAGTGAACATACAGACAGATGAAATGGAAAATACGACGCAAAATGACAGTAAAAAAACTGAAGAAACAAGGGAAAGTATTTAAGCTGTACGATAATGTCAAATAATCAAAAAAACTATACTTCAAAACTCAGAAATAAGTTAGAATGAGGTCTGGGTAGAGGACATCTGTGTAGAGATAGTGGCTAAGAATTTTCTAAAATTAACAAAGGACATCAAGTCCCTGGTCCAAGAACCTGAGATAAAACCAAAGAGAAGGAGCGCACACAGAAAACGCAGTGGGAAAAAGGTGAAACTGTAAGGACTGAATGTCTTAGCACTGAATAACGTCCTCGTGGAGTGCTCTCAGTTGCATTGCGGGGTGATGAGCAGCGCCGTGGCCTCTTCACACTGGATGCCAGCAGCACCCCCTTCTAGTCATGTCGACCAGAAATGATCCACAGTTAATTGTCAAATGTCCCTGTATCTATGTGTGTTGGGGTGGGTACAATACCACGTCCACTTTTGAACAGCCTCTCTAAAGAAAGAAGGATAAACGTTAGAACAGTTTTCTTGCCTGAAACTGAAAATAAGAAAAAAAGAGATTGAAAAATAGAAGCGGTAGAGAGGTAAAACAATAACAGAGCTCTCACCACAGAAGGGTATACTTAATAAAATATCTTTCAAAAATAAATGATAAAACTATTTTCAAATTTTTAATAACCAGGGTAATTTACTTTCAGCATACATGTACTAACAGAAATATTAAGGTATGTTATCTTAGGAGAGGGAAAATCATTGAGATTCACTCATTCAGGAAAAAAAACCTGGCAGTCGCATGTTAAATGTAAATTTGAAAGGCATTTTTCTTATTTTAATTGTTCTAAAAATATCCTTTCAAAAAGGTCCTAGTTGAGGGTGGAATAATATAATTAAAGTGCTGAAAAAATGAAAACAAGGGTAAAAAAATTAGCATTCTATAAAAGTATAATGTAGTAAGATAATAGAATAAAGAATAAGACAGTACCTAGGAGTCTGCTGTTTCATGATCCATATAAAACCCATGATTTGTTAAATAAACTTACTGTTAACTCCTAAAAACCATAATAATTTTATAAAGAGGAAAAAATAATGTCAATAAAGATTTAAATTATCTCTCTTCAAGGGATGACCAGAAAATGGTATGTAACAAAAAGTGGGCAAAACAAAGAGAAATAATGTATTAAGGTAAGATATTTAATTCAGTCATATCAATAATAACATTAACTATACATAATCTAGACAACACTTAAAAGATAGAGGATGTTATACTGCACGTAAAGGAAAACACAATTTTGTGCTATCTAAAGAAACTCAATTATGAAGACACATTTAATATAAAAGGATAGAAAATATCTTGTGTGGATGTATTAAATAAAACAAAGTTTAGAAGAAGAAATACTACAAAGGGTAAAGAGGCTATTGCATAACGGGAAGGAATCATCAATTCGCCGTTGTACATAACAGTCTTAATAGTGTTGGTCGAATGATTGTATGTGATTAAGATATAAAGACTCCCTTAGTTGATCAATAGATTCAATAAAATTCCATTAAAAGTCTCACAGAATTTTTTAAATTGACAATCTGATGGTAAAATGTACACTATAAAGAATTAGAAAACTTGGAAGTCAAACCATTGCAAGTAAGGAACGCTCTGTACTTAAAAACTGAAAATTACAAATATTGTACGTGGTACTAGTGGTATAAGGTAGGCATATATATCAGTGAATAGAATTGACGGTCCAGGAAAAAAGCCTCCAATCATGTGTGTGGCTGATTGGTTTTGAAAACCTGTCAGGCAGTTCCTGGGGAAAAAAGTCCTTTCAGTTAATGGGGATGAGTGATAGGAGAATCACATGCAAAAATGATGAATTTCAACTTCTGCCTTGCATCATACACAGATACTAACTCAAAACGGACCATTGGCCTAAAATTGAAGAATAAAAAGTTTAAGTTATATGCTTGATGAAGGATTTGTGTCAGCAATATGCAAGGAACATGCATTTACAACTGGAATATGAAAAGCCACATGCAATTTTTACAAGCGGCAGCATATTTGAATAGACATTTCATCAAAGGCAGTACAATCTAAAAGGACCGTTATCATCTGCGACGAGGCCCAGAGCCATACCATGAGTTTAAGATGTCTTAAGTGAGGGCTTAAAGAATTAAAAATGACCTTAAGATCAACAATAGTCATAGTTACCAGATTTTTCTGGCCCACAGGTTTCTCCTAATGGGGTTAATTCAACAATTATGGATTGATAAGAGCTTTTCTTTTGTTCTGTTAATTGTGAAAGGTGATGAGGAAATGGAGGACCGGAATGTATAATCAGTCCTGGGTGCTGTCTCTGGCATGTCATTTTTGGAATATATATTGTAATACAATATTTGAGAGCATAAAAGCTATTTACTTGCAACTACTTTTTAATTTAATTTTATTATTTTGTATTATTGACATTATTACAAATGTCCCCCATTTTCCCTGCTTTGGCCCCCGCTAACCAGCCTCCCCCCACACGCCAGGTCCTCAGCACGTTGTTGTCTGTGTCCAAGGGCTATACACATATGAGTGCATGTTTTTTGGCTAATCCCTTCCAGTCCTCCGGACCCCCACCCTCTGAGATTGGTCAGTACTTTTTGACCACATACAACTTGTGACGTTGATGTGTGCACTCAGTGATACACACAGACGAGCAGAGCACTGTGGCCTACATGAGCATTAGACAGAATGAAAGCACATCTGGAACAGATCATAGAAGGGGCTCCGTCTGATGGCATTTGGCGTTGGACACACATTTGGAAAATACAGCCCAGCACTGGCTGGGAGCGAGTTCTTTTCCCCACGAAGTCACATGGGTGAAAACAGAGCGGCCTGGGGCTTTTCCTATGATTTATATTGACTTTAATCTGCAATTCCGTGCTTGTGCCTCCATCCTCTCCTTTGTAAGACAGGCCTAGATTTGTTCTCTTGATTGGTTGTTGTGATGATTAAATGAGTTAGTGTTGCATAGTATTTAGAGTGGGTTCTAACATATAAGTGCCTAATAAGTATTAATTATAGTATAGTTTTCTGACCAGTAGGTTCATTGCTTTTATGGTAATAAAAAATTCAGGTGTAGCTTTAGTCATTGAGCCATATAGGAATTTAGGATATTTTATAATATCATAAGAGAAGGAGAATTTATAAGAAATATTCACATTACTATGGCAATTATGATCTGTGATACTTGTATATAATGCCAAGGTGTAATATCATAATGAACCATAAAATCTAGGAGGCACGTTTGGTTTAAACAGCTTTTTCCCAAGTGGAGATAACTTGAAAAATAAATTTTCTGATGATATTCCATAGAGATTAATTTTAGTTTTATTACTTCACACGTTGTAGTAAGTTTAATTTTCATATATTTTGTTACAGCATAGAAATCAATAATTGATGTGCAACTTGAGGGACCCATTCCCCAGGAGCTTAAATTGCAGTATAAGTCTCTAACTGTGCACCATACTCATCCAAACATGTTCGGCACCGGGACGGAACGTCTGTCACTCAGGTTTGTTAGCTAATACTAGGCTGTGGTTACCTGAAAATTAGAGTTAATATAGTTTCCTAGCAAACAATTATTTGAAAGATATAACTATCTGTTTGTCTTCTTGATAGAGAGTGATTTAACATACCACATTCACGTGCGCTTACTGGTTCAAGTGTTTTTGTCTTTTTGTACTGAGAGACACTTGATTGTAAAATCAGAACAGTTTCCTCTGGGTCCCCAAGCGCTGATATTATGAATAATACGGAGTGAAAAGTACAGAATACAGAGTGGTCTCTCTCTCTCTTTCTCTCATCTATTTCCATTTTATTTCACACCATTTATTGTCATGAAATCTAAATATGACTATAGAAGGACTCCAGACTGTGACCCTAGTTTTTTGTTATTAGAGTGGGTTTTATCATATTTTAAATGTCGTGAGGCGACACTGGTTCCTAAGACTAATAGGTTTCAAGCGTGCACTCCTACGACGGGCCACCTGCAGGTTGTCCTGTGTGCCCGCCACCCAGAGTCAGAATTTCTTCCGTCACCATGCACTTGCCCCCTTTACCCACTGCTACCCCTCCCCACTCCCCTCCCCCTGGTCACCACCGTGCTGTTGTCACCCTCAGTCTGAGGGTTGACGTCAGTGTACGAGCCTGAGACTTGGTCACGGAGAGAGAGTCAGGGCATGAGGACTATCTCTGTGATAAATGAAGTCCTTTAGATTGGACTTGCTTTTACCGTAAACTAGTTTCTTATCAGCCCAGAATATAGGGAGACATTTTCCAGCTTTATTTTCCTGGTTTAAGTCTTAAGTGAGCAAATAAGTCAGGGTTTTGGTGAGTTTTTTTGCCAAGTAATAAGAAAACCATGATTTCAGGAGGTGATTTGCCCCCACTTTGAAATTAGCTCCAGCTATGGAGAAAATACCAGGTTATGTTTTCAGTGCAGAATCTCTTCACTCAGTTTCCTTTACGTGTATGTCTATGACATCATAGGAATAGTCCTCTAGGAAGGAGGGCAGAGGATCAAATTCTTTAAATCTTATGTGTTTTCTTTAAGGTCAGGTCTGAATGGTACATCTAATTTTTGCAGCACATATGAGTATAATGTAACCAATTTCCCAACCAAGTACTTCAGAGAACCTGGGAACGTTTTCACTTACCCTTTTTGTAAAATGTGGGTAAAAGATTAACCTTCTTTTGTAGCCAAGTTGCAGTGGTAAATTACAAAATATCTATCATATGTCCACACACCTCTACATGTGTATCTTAATTTCCATCTACTTGTATATTCCAAATGTTTTCTTATGCATTTTTAAAGAAAGCTAACCATTTCCAGAACATAATTTAAAATGACCTGATAGCTTTCTACCCTAGATATGATGCATCAGGATGTAACAATTGCTCTCTTTTAGACACTTAAAATTTCCCAGTGTTGATATCGTAAACAATGCTTCAGTGTACCCTTGGATGTAGTTTTTCACAATTTTGCAATGTAGTTACTATATCTTATTCACATTTCTCATTAAAATGTAAGATAGCTTTTGTTGTTGTCAGGGTTAAGTGTTCTAATATATGCCCTAACTACTTTCAAGAAGAATGTTTAGGAAATTTACATCTTCCCAAGACCTTATTAACTTAGCTCATTATTAGTGTAACTAATTAAACCAATTTGTTGATTTGATATGAAAAGTATAATTTTAAGGCTATATTTTAATATTTTTCATAATTCCCAATTTAAAGAGTTTCCTGAACCACAAATCTCAAAAAATTGTCACCTCAGAAATGGACTTGTGAAGAATATTGGGTCTGCTTCAAATTTCTGTCCTTGACAGAATCACTTAGAAAAAGGTAAATATTTTATAGAACCAGAGTAGGTGTTATCTTGTTGGAAAGAATTATCATGTTTTTCGAGAATGGGAATAATATTTGTGTGGTTTTGAAGTATATCATTGAATGTGTTTTGAAACCCATGAAAACGCTGTTTAATCGGTCATCTCAGCCTATTGTCATAAAGGTTGGACATATTTTTAATTTCTGTTATGCGTAATACAATTTTGACCCATGGGACTCAGGAGACAATATTTTTAGTGAGATGACAATTATGTATCTGTCATGTATGAATATACTGCTAGATATCATATTATTTTTCCTGAAATTGTTCACCTCTTCATTTCCTCCTTTATTTTCTGTTTCCAGAGAAACACAGAAATTGTCATTTGTTTTCCCACTGGGTGGACATGGGGGAGGAGAACTGCACCGCTGTGACAGAGTTCATTCTCCTTGGATTAACAGACGCCGCTGAGCTGAGGGTCCTTCTTTTCATGGTGTTCCTCCTGGTCTATGGAGTGACGGTTCTGGGCAACCTGGGCATGATCGCACTGATTCGGGTCAGCTCTCGGCTTCACACTCCCATGTACTTTTTCCTCAGCCACCTGTCCTTGGTGGATTACTGTTACTCCACCATCATTGTGCCAAAGGTCCTAGCCGACATAATAAACGAAGACAAAGCCATCTCCTTCGTGGGATGCATGGTGCAGTTTTATTTATTTTGTGCCTATGCAGTCACTGAGGTCTTCCTGCTGGCCGTGATGGCCTATGACCGCTTTGTGGCCATTTGCAGCCCACTGCTGTACATGGTCACCATGTCCCAGAACCTGCGAGTGGTGCTGGTCTCTACCTGCTACCTCTCTGGGTCTGTGTGTTCTCTGATTCACTTGTGTTTAGCTCTTGAGATTTCATCCTACAGATCAAATGTGATTAACCACTTCTTTTGTGATCTGCCCCCTCTCTTATCTCTTGCTTGCTCTGATGTCACCGTGAATGAACTGTTGGTGTACATTGCGGCCTCTTTCATTGAGATCATCACCGCTGTGATCATCCTCACCTCCTACTTGTTTATTCTCATTACCATTCTAAGGATGCGCTCTGCAGAGGGAAGGCGCAAAGCCTTTTCCACCTGTGCCTCCCACCTCACAGCCATTGTTGTCTTCCATGGGACACTCTTATTTACTTACTGCTGGCCCAGTTCTGAGAACAATGCGGATGCTGACAAGGTGGCTGCAATGTTCTACACTGTAGTGATTCCCATGCTGAACCCCCTGATCTATAGTCTAAGGAACAAAGATGTGAAAGAAGCTCTCAGAAAACTGGGGAGCTCCAAAATATTTTCTTAGAGAATAACTTCTTAACAGTACTTGGGTTCCCATGGCACGGGCTGGTGGAGGGAGGAATCGGTTTGCAGTTTTGGAGTGGGCAGAACAGCCTGGACATACATCTTCATGAGGGAGTCATTTAGATTTCCTTATCTTTGAGCCCGTGCAGTTGAGCAGTGTAGGTTTCAACTGATTTCATCATTTGCAGACTACATCTTCGCTTGTATTCTTTCAAAAATGTTTTAAATTGGCATGGGAAGTGGACTGTCAGACATACATTGTTTGCTTAAAACATTCATAAGGTTAAGAAAGAATCTTGAGATTCATATTTTCTGATCTGTTATGGAAACTGAGTTATTTCAAAATTGAATTCCTCTTATTTTACAATGGAGACCACAGCTTTGCCAGTTTACACAGAGAATGAGATTCCCATATGTGTATATACTCTGCTTGTTCATTTCTTGCTTCCTTGTCATTGCAGTGTCTAATGTTTTTGGAGGTTCAGGTACTAGTGTCTAAAAAATGGAGACATGAACAAAATAATTATTTCCCAGGAATCGTAGGGAACTTTAGTGACAAGTCATGTGTGAAGAGCTTAGGAAAAATCAATGCTTAATTAGCTTTCTGTTTCTGTCCTTGGGTTGCTGTGTGTGTGTACATATATTAAATGTGTAGATACATTTAACAACCTTTGTTATGGGTGACAGCATTTCTGAATTTGGCTGTTTTTATCACTCTTCCTGCTTATCATTATTGCTACTTTATAGTTTTTTTTAAATTTTATTTTATTTTTCATTTCATTTTATTTTTTTAATTTATTTACTTTTTAAATACATTTGTCTCTGCCTCCCCTCCACCTCTTTCCCTTGCCCCCTCCCACCTTCCCTCCCTCAGCTCCTCCCCCTTGGTTTTGTCCATGAGTCCCTGCTATATGCTCCCCGACTTTCCCCTTCCCTTTCCTTTCCCTGCCCCCCCTTCCCTCTTGTCTCTGCTGATTTCTTTTCCCTTCAGTGTTGCTGGTCATATTTTCCTTGCATCTTTGCATTGTTGGTTAGGTTCCACTTATAGGTGAGATCATATGGTATTTGTCTTTCGCCCCCGGCTTATTTCGCTTAGAATGATGCTCTCCAGTTCCATCCATGCTGTCGCAAAGTTTAGTACTTCTTTTTTTCTTTCTGCTGCGTAGTATTCCATTGTGTATATGTACCACGATTTTTTGATCCAATCATCTACTAATGGGCATTTAGGTTGCTTCCAACTATTTACTCATACTTATAGGTAGACTTCTAGGCGCGGTTTATGTTCTTTGTTGTGTTTTTGCTCTTGATGAAATGAGCTTTTTTCATTCTTCTTCTTTGTGTCTGAATCATATTTCTTCATTCATTCCTGATTTATATGCATCATTGACTAATTTACTTGTGCTTTCATTGTGTTTATTTCAATTCCTACAATATATTTGCCTGTCCAATGAAGCTTCTCCCCTTAAATTGACAATAATGTTAGCAGTAGGCTTGAGCTCGTGAGGAGTCCTGTGAATTGTAGGCTGTTCAGCAGTATCCGCAGCCTCTACACACTCGATGCCCCAGCACTACCTTGTCATTGTGATAATCAAAATTGTCATACGTTGTCAAGTGTCCTCTGTGTGTTTGTTTAGTTTGTTTGGTGGAAGTAGATTCAAAACTAACTCTACTTTAGAACAACAGATCTAAAGGGGAAAAGGTAAGCATGCGTCTGATAAATGATTTGTATCTACAGATCTTTATAATTAAATACTCACGTCTCAATAAAGCAAAGACCAAAAAGGAGCACAAGATGTCCTGGTTGGGTGGCTCAGTTGGTAGAGCATCATCCCATTCACCACAAGTTTGTGGGTTTGATCCCCGGTTGAGGCAGTTTCCTGGGTTGCGGGTTGTATCCCCACTTCTGGCACATATGGCAAGCACCCGATTCATGCTTCTCTCTCACATCCTGTTCTCTCTCTCCCTCTTTCCTTTCTTCATCTCTAAAAACAATAGTAATTTAAGAGCAATCTTCAGGTGAAGATATAAAAAAGTTTTAGAAAAAGCCTAAAGTAACTTATAAAATGTTTTGAATTAAATGCAAATGAAAACACTATAACATTTTAAAGGAGGATTATTTAGAGTTTTAAAAGGTAAGGGATACCTTAAAACTAGAACCTTAGATTCTATATTTAGAAAGTAGGAAAAAAGTTGAACTAATCAAGCAAAGAAAGAAAAACAAATATAGGAAGCATATAATAAAGACTAAAGTATAACCAATAATACTAAGATGAAACACAATGTAGAACATCCATGAGTTTTAATTTTGAAAACATCGCTAAAATGGACAAAAACCTGTCTAGAATTAGAATGAGAAGATGAGACAATTTACAAAATAACATCAGGAGGGATGCTGGACTTTCAAAAATTAAAATAACTGTAACAAATATAAGAACATGTGCCAAGAAATTAGTCAACTTAGATGAGAAGAACAAGTTACTACATAGCTAAAGTTACCCAAAAGTGACAATAGAAAATAGGAAACCTGAATAGACATATAACAAGGAAATAAATTGGGTTTGTAACTAAAATATTATCTCTTCTGTCAATATTCAGACACAGATGGCTGGACTTGTTATTTTCACTCAACACTTATATAATTAATAAGAGGAATTATTGATTAACTCTTGTCAAAAGAGAAGGAGGAGATTGCTTTCCAAATCACTTTATTTAGGAAGTATTAGGCTGATATCAACGTCAATAAGGAAAGAGAAGGAAAGACAACACACATGACAACACACATAAAACCCTTCATGGTAGTAGATAAGAAAATTCCCAGCAAAATATTTGCATGTAAAATCAAGAATATATATAAAAATTAATAAATCATAATCAATGAGTATATCCCAAGAAAGCAAGGAGGGTTTAACAGATGAAAAGCAGTTAATGGAGCACATGACATACAGAACACAAGAACCATACACAAAAACCATATGGCTACCTCAGTAAATACAAAAGAGGTATCTGACATAATATCAATCCCATTCAAGATAAAAATTTCCGAGGAAGAGAAATAGAGAAAATGCCTCCAACCTACAAAACTTGCTTCTGCCATCAAACTTAATGATTGCTGAATGAGTGTTTTCCCCCAAATCACAAAACAATGCAGGATGTCCACTCTCAGTGCTGATTATAGATGACAGATTTATATATATATATATATATATATATATATATATATATACACACATGATAGACTAATAAGATAGTCAGTCATCTGGATTCATAATAAAGCTAATTTATCCACAGACTACATAATCTTTTAAGTAGAAAATCCTGATCACTACACACACACAGAAACCACTAAAGTAATGATTGGGTTTATCAGAGTCACAAGATGCAAAATGAAAACAGAAAAACAATTTTATTTTTATATAGTACCAAAAGAATCCCTGAATGTGAAAGTAAGAGAACAATTTGATTTATAACAACATTAAAAATCCTTAGAAAATAATTTAACAAAAACAAGACAGTAGTTAATATCAAAGTTATGAAACATGGTGTTTGTCCTGGTATAAGGTAGACACATATCAATGTAATAACACTGAAAATTAAAAAGTGAAGAGACTAAAGGTTGATTGATTTTTGACAAAGCTACCAAGGCTATTCATTCAGCAAGGAGAATCAGTTCAATAAATGGTGAAGAGTAATTGACTATCCATACCTAAAAACATGAACTGAAATCTATACTTCACACCACATGCAAATATTAACTCAAGGTGGATCATAGACAAAAATTTAAGAGCCAAAGGCACAAGTGGTATATCTGATGAAAAGTTCGTATGCCTAGATATAAAGAATACTTTCACCTAGACCATAGGAAGTCAAACGGGCACAGTAATCGCACATATATTCCACCAAAGAAGAACGAGTTTAAGAGGCCTCAACTGCGATATACAACCTTCCAAACACTAATATTTCAAGTTATTTCTCTTTCGACCCCCATGTTTCTATTCATGGAGGTAATACACAATATACGCACTGGCGAAAGTTACTTTCCTTTTTTTAGTTTTGAAAGATGATGAGGAAATGGAGAACCAGAGAGTTTCCTCCATCTAGGGTGCTCTCTTTGACACGTCAAGTTTAGGATGATGGTATGTGGTATTTTATTTTGTTTTTTTCTTTTTTGTTTTTTAAAAAAATTGTTGTATTTTTCCCATTAATATTGAGGCACCCTAAACTCATTCTACTTTGGTGAGATGTTTATGCAAATATTTTGTCAGATTGACTTCCTGGGCTCTAGTTGTAAGTATTCTTCATAGATTATGGATATAAAACTTTCACCAGATATATAAATTGTGCCTTTGGCTCTTAAATCTCTTATGGTATTTTTCCATTACCATTTATTTCCCTTCAACCCCCTTGAGTCCTTCTTCATTTTTGCTTAATTTCTCCACTTCACACCCTTCCTTAGTTGTCATCCTGCTCTCCATCTATGAGTCTGCCTCTATTTTGCGTATTACTGTAGTTTGTTCATTAGATTCCCCACATGACTGAAATCATATGGTATTTGTGTTTCTCTGAGTGGCTTATTCACTTATAATAGTGTTCTCCAGGTCCATAGATACTGAGGCAAAAGGTAAAATTTTATTATTACTACTTTTATTGATTATTGTTATTATTTTTGGTTTTAGACAAAGGGGAAGGGAGGGAGAAAGAGAGGGAGAGAAACATCAGTATGTGGTGGCCCCTCATGCAGGCCATACGGGCTACCTGGTGCAACTCAGGCATGTGTCCTGACTGGCAATCGAACCAGTGTCTCTGGTTTGCAGGCTGGTGCTCAATTCACTGAGCCACACCAGGCAGGGTGAAAAATTTTATTATTTTTAAAGCTTAGTAATATCCCATTGTGTAAAGGTCCCATGGTTGTTTTATCTACCCATGTATTGATGGACACTTGGGCTACTTCCATATCTTGGCGAGTGTAAGTAGTGAGGCAGTGAATATAGGGGCACTCACGGTCTTTTTTGAGGTATCTGTACACTACTTTCTACAGTGGCTGCACCAGTCTGCATTCCCACCAACAGTGCCAAAAGGTTCCCCTTTCTCCACAGCCCCTCCAGCACTTGTCATTTGTTGATTTATTGATGCTAGCCATCCTGACAGGTATGAGAAGATATCTCATTGTGGTTTTAATTTGCATTTCTCTGATGATTAGTGACACTGGGCATCTTTTCATATGTCTATTGGCCATCTGTATGTCTTCTTAGGAGATGTGTCTATTCAGGTCCTTTGGCCATATTTTTGGTGTTGAGTGTTGTAAGTTCTTTATAAATTTTGGATACTAACCCTTTATCAGATGGATAAGTGGATATGTTCTGTCATTCAGTGGGTTGTCTCTTTATCTTGTTGATGTTTTCCTTTGCTGTGCAGAAACTTTTTAGTTTGATGTAAGCCATTGTTCAATTTTTCTTGTGTTTCCTTGCCTGAGGAGATATGTCTGATAAAATGTCCCCAAGAGCAATGTCCAAGATTTTGCTGCTCATGTTTCCTTCTATGATTTTAATGGTTTTGGGTGTAACATTTAAGTCTTTGATCAATTTTGATGGGTCACACTCAATGGGAAAGTGCTGTTTTTTTCATGTGCAGTGTAAGAAGGTGGTCTAGTTTCATTTTCCTGAACATGTCTGTCCAATTTTCCCAACAGCAGTTATTGAATAAACTGCCTTTAGCCCATTGTATGTGCTTGCTTCCTCTGTCCAATAAACTGAGTGTAAAGGTGTAGGTTTATTTCTGGGCCCTCTAATCTTTTCCATTGATCTATGGGATTGCTTTTATGATGTAACATGCTGTTTTGATTACTATGGCCTTACAATACAGTGACATATTAGGTAGCGTGAGTCCTCTAACTTTGTTCTTTCTCAGGTTTGCTGTTGTTATGTGGGGCCTTTTGTGTTTCCATATATATTTGTTCTACTTCTGTGAAATATGTCCTTGGAATATTGATAGGAGTTGCATTGAATTTACACATTGCTTTGGGTAGTATGGACATTTTAATGATGTAAATTAGTCCTATGCATAACATTGTATGTGATTCTACTCATTTGTATCTTCTTTAATTTCTTTCTTCAGTGTCTTATAATTTTTTGAGTAGAGTGCTTTACGTCCTTGGTTAGGCTTATTCCTAGGTATTTCATTCTTTTGAAGCAGTTGTGAATGGGATAGTTTTCTTAATTTCCCTTTCTGTTAGTTTGTTATTAACATCTAAATTGCAAAGGATTTCTGTGTAGTATTTTTGTGTTATGCTGCTTTGCTGAGTTCATTGATCAGTTCTACTGGTTTCTTGGTAGAATCTTTGGGTTCTCAATGTACAGTATCATGGCATCTGCAAATAAAGACAGTTTTATTTCTTCTTTTCCAATTTGGATGTCTTTTATTTCTTCTTGTCTGATATTGTGGCAAAGACTTTCAATCCTATGTGGAAAAAGAGAGATGAAAGTGGACATTCTTGTCTGGTGTTTGATCTGAATGGAGCATTTGTAGTTCTTCCCATTTAATGTGATGCTAGCAGTGTGCTTGTCATATATGGCCTTTATTATGTTTAGCTATGTTCCCTCTAATTCCATTTGCTGTGAGCTTTTACTATAAATGTGTGCTGGATTGTATCAAATACTTTTTCTGCATCTATTGATATGATCGTGTGGTCTCTATCCCCCATTTTGTTTATGTGGTGAATCACATTTATTGATTGGCAAATTTCATGCCAACCTTGCATTCCCAGAATAAACTCCACTTGATCATGGTGCAGGAGCTGGTTGATGCATTGCTGTATTTGGTTTGCTAATGCTTTGTTGAGGATTCTAACATCTATATTCATCGGTGATATTGGCCTATAATTTTGTATCTTTGAAGTCTCTTTTTCTCGTTTTGGAATTAGGATAATCCTGGCCTCATAAAAAGAGCATGGGAACGTTCCCTCCTCTTGAGTTTTTTGAAATAGTTTGAGAAGGACAGGTGTTAGTTCTTGTCAGAACGATTGGTAAAATTCACCGATGATGCCGTCTGGTCCGGGGCTTCTGTTTGTGGGGAGTTTTTTGTTTACCGCTTCAATTTCCCTAGGTGTAGTCCATCTCTTCAGAGTCTCTGATTTGTCCTGATTTAGTCTTGGAAGGTCCTATGTTTCTAGGAATTCATCTATTTCATCCCGGTTGTCCAGTTTGCTGGTATATTTGTTCACAATATTTTCTTAAAATCCTTTGTATTTCTTTGGTGTCAGTTATTTCCCCTCTTTCATTTCTGATTTTATTTATTTGGGTCCTTTCTCTTTTCTAGTGATGAATCTGGCTAAAGGTTTGTCAGTCTCATTTATCTTCTCAAAGGACTGGCTCTTGGATTCATTATTATTTTGTACTATTTTTAAAGACACGGTCTCATTTATTTCTGCTCTGAAATTTATTATTCACCTCATTCCACTCATTGTTGGCTTTATTTTTTGTTTTTATCAAGTTCCTTTAAATGTAAATTTAGATTGCTTATTTGAGATTTTATTTCATATGTTCTTTGAGATAGGCCTGAAATGCTATGAATTTCCCTCTTTGGGTTGCTTTCCCTCTGACCTACAGAATTTGGATTGTTCTCCTTTCCATTAGTTTGAAGGTATCTTCAGGTTTCTTCCTGGATCTTATTGTTGACTACTCAGTGTTTAAACACATATTATGTAGCTTCCTTGTCTTTGCATGTTTTTCAGTGTTCTTGTGATTGATTTCTAATTTCATAGCATTGTGGTCAGAAAAGATGCGTGATATGATTTCAATCTTCTTAAATTTTTTGAGACTTGTTTTGTGCCCTAATGTGGTTTATTGTAGAAACCATTCCATGTTCACTTGAAAGGTGTGTATAGTGTGCTCCATTTTGGTGAAATGCTCTGATGATATCAATTAAATCCATTTGACGTAGTATGTCATTTAGGCCACTGTCTCCCTCTTGATATTCTCTCTGGAACATCTCTCCACTGAAGTCAATGGGGTGTTAAAATCTCTGACTGTGCCTGTATTTTCATCTCTCTCTTCCTCTATGTCCATCAAGGTTTGCTTTATACATTTAGTTGCTCCTATGCTGGGTGCGTAAATGTTTACTAGGATTATATATTCTTGTTGGATTATTCCCTTTACCATTACATAGTGTCCTTCTTTGTCTCTTAGTATAGCGCTTCAGATTTAAAAGATATTTTGTCAGATATATATATTGCTACTCAGGTTTTTTCCCCCATTTCCTTTGGCAAGAAATATCTTTTTCCACCCCTTTCCTTTTAGTCTGTGTGTATCTTTTGATTTGAGTTGGGTCCCTTGGAGGCAGCATATATATGGGTCTTATTTTCTCATCCATTTAGTTGCCCTCTGTCTTTTGAAACGTTTACATTTAAGGTGATAATTGATAGATACAGCTATACTGCCATTTTATTGTCAGACTATTTTCCTATGTATTTTTTTCTTTTTCTGTTTCCTTAAAGCAAGCCTTTTAACATTTGTTGCAGTACTGGTTTGGTGTTAAGATATTCCGTTAGCTCTTCCTTGTTTGGGAAGTTCCTTATTTCTCCTTCGATTTTAATGATAGCCTTGCTGAGTGAAGTAGTTGAGGTTGTAAGTCCTTGCTCTGCACAACCTTGATAATTTGATGCTACTCCCTTTGGCTTGAAATGTTTCTGTTGAGACATCAGATGACAATGCTTTTTGAGGTCCATTGTATGTAACTGACTGCTTTTCTCTTGTGGCTTTAGGATTCTCTCTTTGCCATTTTAATTAATATGTGTCTACTTGTTCTGGGCCCTCTGAGCATCCTGGACCTGTGTGTCGTTTTCCTTCACAAGATCGAGAAAGTTTTTGGTCATTGTTCTTCATATAGGTTCTTGATCCCTTGCTTGCTCTGTTCTTCCTCTGGTATTCTCATGATGTAGATTTTGTTGTGTTCCATGTAGTCCAAAATATTTATTATGTTCTCTACGTTTTTTAAAAAATTCTTTTTATTTTTTTGTTTCTCTGCTTAGTTCTTTTTTTTCTACCTTGTGTTCCAAATCACTGATTCAGTCCTCTGCTTTATCTAACTGTTATTTCTTCCAGTGTATTATTTACCTCAGATAGTGCATTCTTTAATTCGGGCTGATTTCTCTTTTATTGTTTCTATGCCTTTCTTCATGCTTTTCAGTATCTTTATAATCATTACTCTAAACTCTCTATCTGATAATTTTCTTGCCTCCATATTATCTAGTTGTTTTTCTGGAAAATTCTCCTGTTTTTTTTTTTTTTTTTAACTTGGGGCCCGTTCTTTTGCCTTCCCATCTGAATGCCCCTTTGTGATTGCTTCTATGTTATTAGGTAAGTATGTGAAGACTCTGGTGCAGACCTTTTCAGCTGCCTTTTTTAACTGGTCCCAGGCAACCTGTTTGGAGCTTCAGTGATCTTTAGTATGTGATTCTATCACTAGGTCTTCTCGTGTGCAGAAAGAACTAGGCTATGCACCAGGGAGTCTTGTGTACCAGCTCTGGCCCCAGAAAGCGTCAGCTAAAGTCTCCGGACTCCCAGAGATCTGCCTTAGTTATTAAACTTAATCAATGATAAAGCTTACCCAACAAACTGGCTTAAGATCCACAGGGTGAGGCAGAATAATTCCACCAAGCAGGACTATTGCTTCTCTTCAGCTGATGTCATTTGGAGGGGGGTTCTCTGCCTGAGAAAGATGGCCCTGCAGTGTGGGGAATGACTCAGCATAGAGATCCCGATGGCTGTTCCTTCAGTTCTCTCCCCAGAGCCACCAGCCCTCTACTCTCCTCACATGCCATCAGTCCACACTGCCCTCACTCTGCCAGAAATTATGGTACATGGCTGCAAGTGGAATTTTGAGCATTTGCTCTTTCAGAGGCTCTCTGTATCTCCAGCTGCCTCACCTTCACTGACAGAAACCCTGTTACTTTTCACCGCTGGATTGCAGCTGAATTTTTTTCTTTCAATGTTCCGCTAGTGTAGGCTGGCGAGCCCAGCTTGGGGTTGAGACACCACACTCCTCAGGAGAAACCTCTCTCTGCTGAAATATACCTCTGGAAGTTCAGCTGCTGCCCGTGGCAGCCCATCTGGCTCTCTTGCACCTCTCTGCACTCCCTACCAGTCATGTTGTGGTGAACTGGTTTTTTCTGTCTGTCTGTGGTTATAGGGCTTTTCTGCTGCTTGCGTTCAGTTGGTTATTCAGGCTGATTTCTCAACAATTTAGTTGTAATTCCACACTGGTTTGGGAGGAGGTTCCTGTAGCTTGCACTTACTCCTTGGCCATCTTGAGTCTAGTATATGGTATTTTAATGTATAAAAATTGATTTACTTGTAATTATTTTTGACCACATACACCTTGTAAAGTTTATGTGTACACTCAGTGATACACATAGACGAGTAGAAACCGTAGCCCACACTGACATTAGAGAGTCAGCAGAATAGCACATCTAGAAGGGATCATCGAAGGGGTCCCATTTGATGGCTTGTGGCATTGGGCGTAAGAAGGGACATGTGGCCTCAGCACTGGGTGAGAGTGCTCTTTCCCTACATAGCCGGAAGGTTGGGGAAAGCCACAGAGCAGCATGGGGTGCTTTTCTGTGATTTATTTTGACTTTATGCAAGTTAGGACTCAGCGTGTGTGCCTCCATCATCTCCTTTGTGAGACAGACCCCTAAAAAAGATTGCTCTCTTGACTGGGTGTCATGATGATAAATGAGTTAATATTGCACATTACTTAGAATAAGTTTTAACATGCAAAAAGTGCCCAAGAAGTCATAACTATTAATAATTTTCTGACCCGTAGGTTATCTTCTTCCTAGAGTTTGAAGGGATTCTAGTGCGTTTTTAATACTGTAGTTGCTGGAATTTAGCGGAATCTGTAATATGGGAAAAAGGGGGAATTAATAAGAAACATTCATGTTATTTTGTATGCCACTCGGATGCAATGCGGTATAGCACCATGAAGCCTGAATGGAGACCCGTTTGTTTTGAAATAATCGTTTTATAAATTAGGGCATGACAAATATTCCTGGTGCTATTCCATAGAGATTAATTATGTGTCCTTATACCACATGTAATATTAGTTTACTTTTAATTTTTTTCTGTAGTTTTGAAGATTAACAATGATGTGAAACTTAAGGGACCCATTCCCTGGGGGTTAAAATTACAGTCTAATTCTCTACCTGTGTACCATGGTCTTCTTAACACTGCAGCACCAGGGAGGAACTGTCTGTCACTCAGGTTTGTTAGCTTCTGCTAGGCCTGGTTTCTTGAAAGTCAAAAGGATCTGTTTCCCAGAAAACAATTATTTTAAAGATAGAGCTGACTCATCTGTCTTCTAATTAGAGAATGATTTAACAGACCACACGCCCGTGCACTTACTGTTTCCAATGTTTTTGTCCTTTTCTACTGAGAGACAGTTGACGGAGAAATGAGAACAATTTCTCCTGGACCACCAAGCATTGATGTGTATGACAGAAAGAAGGGTAATCGAATGGTAGTGTCACCCTCCCTGTGTTGTGTGTCTTTCTGTGTCCTTGTGTCATTAACATTCTTCCTTTCTCCGCATCAACTTGTGCCATGGAATCTAGATTTTTATAAGTATAAAAGAGCTCCCTCATTGTCACCTTAATTCTGAGCTGTGAATTTCTGTCCCCCTGAGTCGGTCATGGGGGATCAGGATGTGTAGACTACCTCTGCTCAGTGAATGAGGTGAGTCCTTTTAGATTTGTTTAGGGTCTACCAGAAACTGTTTTTGTTTAAATTGTTGTTCAGTTACAGTCGTCTCCATTTCTCCCCACCACTCATCCCTCCCCACGCATCCCCACCTCCCACCTTTGATCCTTCCCTCCTTTGGCTTTGCCCATGTGTCCTCTATGTAATTTTCTATATTGTAGGCCTAGAACGTTACGAAGCAGTGTTTCCAAGTTGATTCTCCTGTTTTACTTTGAAATGGACAAATAAGTCAGGTTTTTCTCGAGGTCAAGTGATGAGAAAAGCATGATTTTTGCAAGATGGTTTGGTTTTACTTCTTAAAATTAGTTCATATTTTGGAGAAAATGCCAAGTTCTGTTTCAGTCCAGAATCTTTTCTCTCAATTACCATTACATAATATAGGTATAATGTCATGTGGGTACCCCGGTAGGATGGAGGGCAGAAAAAAACATTTGCCACCTTCCATATGACTTTTCTGAAGAACAGGTCTGAATGCTATTGTACATTGGACTTTGAGAATATTCAATGTAACCACTTCCTCCAACCTACTACTAGAGGGAACTTGGGAAAATGTTCACTTACCTCTTTCTCCATGTGAGGAATGGATTGATCTTCTAGGGTTGTAGCCAAATAAAAAAGAGAACATATAATACTTTTACCATACATATTCATTTGTCAACATATATATTTTATTTAAATATACATATATATCTATACACAACACACATATATATATATATACCATTTAAAAAAATTTTTCCTAACATCATTTCAAATAACATGAGCATTTCTGTTTTAGGTAAGATATACTATGGTTCAACAATTGCTCTATTAATGACAATTATTTTTCCCATTGTGAATATTATAACTAATTATGCAATGTGGATGTGAATATACTTTTTCACAATTTGTAAATGTAGTTAAGCATCTCTTGTAACAGCTGATAAATTAAAATCTCTCATAAATATATCAAGTAGGTTTTAGTGTTGTCAGGGTGAAGACTTTGAATATATATTGCCTAATTGCTTTCCAGAAACATTTACACTGGAGTGATATCTCTCGGAGTCATTATTGATATTGATCATTATTATAATAATTAATTAAGTCAGTTTGTTAATTTGACAAGTAAAAATGATGTTGGATTTCAGTTTATATTTTAAATCTTTTTAAAATTCTGCATATTCCCAAATTTACAGAGAACTCAGAGCCACTGTTCTCAGAGATTTGTCACAGTCCCCAACAAGAGGACTGCACAGCACCTCACAGGCTGAACCTTTAAGCTAATGAAAGACAGAGTTAAAAATATCAATGTATATAGGACCTAAGTTATTGCTGTCTTACTTGAACAAAATTTATTACATTTTTCAGGAAACAGGAGTTGATCCCTTTGGCCTCGAAATACATCATTGGATCTATTTCAAACTCTGTCAAAACACTTCAGTTAATTCATCACCCCAATGTATTGTGGTTGGTAACAGTTGAGAATCACACACATTTCTCCTGATACTTTCCATTTGGTCTGTGGGGTCTGCTGCCACACGGAACATTTGGGATTATTTAACAATTGTTTTACAAATACGTTGTGTTTGACATCAATGTGATTTTTTAAATTAAATGGATGTGTGTTTTCTCTCTTATTTCCATTTCAGAAGACACACAAAATTTATCATTCGGTTTTTAACCCCGACATATGATGGAAATGGGGGAGGGGAACTGCACCGCTGTGACAGAGTTCATTCTCCTTGGATTAACAGACGCCCCTGAGCTGAGGGTCCTTCTTTTCATGGTGTTCCTCCTGATCTATGGAGTGACGGTTCTGGGCAACCTGGGCATGATCGCACTGATTCGGGTCAGCTCTCGGCTTCACACACCCATGTACTTTTTCCTCAGCCACCTGTCCTTGGTGGATTATTGCTACTCTACGATCATTGTGCCAAAGATGCTAGCTGATCTTATAAACAAAAACAAAGCCATCTCCTTTGTGGGATGCATGGTGCAGTTTTATTTATTTGGTGCCTGTGCAATCACTGAGGGGTTCCTGCTGGCCGTGATGGCCTATGACCGCTTTGTGGCCATTTGCAGCCCACTGCTGTACATGGTCACCATGTCCCAGAACCTGCGAATGGTGCTGGTTTCTAGCTGCTACCTCGGTGGGGCAGTGTGTTCTCTGATTCACTTGTGTTTAGCTCTTGAGATTTCATCCTACAGATCAAATGAGATTAACCACTTCTTTTGTGATCTGCTTCCTCTCTTATCTCTTGCTTGCTCTGATGTCACCATAAATGAACTGTTTCTGTACATTTCGGCCTCCTTCAATGAGATCAGTACCATTGTGATCATCCTCGCCTCCTATTTGTTTATTTTCATTACCATCCTGAGGTTGCGCTCTGCAGAGGGAAAGCGCAAAGCCTTTTCCACCTGTGCCTCCCACCTCACAGCCATCATTGTCTTCCATGGGACAATCCTATTTACTTACTGCTGGCCCAGAGCTGACAACAATGCGGATGCTTACAAGGTGGCTGCAGTGTTGTACACTGCAGTGATTCCCATGCTGAACCCCCTGATCTATAGCTTAAGGAACAAGGATGTGAAAGATGGTCTCAGAAGAGTGGTGAGCTCCAAAATATTTTCCTAGAGAATATTTCAAAGTGCAGGATGGTGGAGGGCTGAATCGGTGGGCTGCAGTGATGGAGTGGATTGAACCAAGGAGTAGGTCGTGAGTGAGTTGTTTGATTCACTGATCTTTAGACTTGTTTTCGATTGCTTCCCCATCAGCCTAAATACATTGTTAATTTGTATGGCACCTGGACCTAGAGCATCTCTCAATTCTTTTCATCAGGATGCTCTAGGCAGTTTTCATAAAATAATTTAGTAGGTTTGTTGTAAGAGTTGAGAACTAACTGCTATTTGGGGGATGGAATGTTGTTTTAAATTAACTGCCAATATTAATGATAATCCATACAAAGAAATAATAAATCTAGATTATTGTGTATATTTTGAACGATTCATTCCTTTCTAGTGATAATAATATTTATTGAAAAATGTTCTCATGGGCACAATTATCTAACTTTCAAAATTCTGTATCATTATGTTTATTGTTTAAAGATTCTTTCCTTAGTTTTGCTAGGATTACTTATATTTTCTTCTTCTGTCCTGCATTCTTTGGTTCAGAGAAAAGTTCAAGTTGTTCTGGTACTGTTGAGAGGCAAGGTTTTAGTAGTTTTTGGGAGGGTAAAATGAAAACGGGACAAAATCTTGTACTCCTTTACGAAATAATGTGGTAAGGTTTACGATTTTAAACTTAGAATGATAAATTAAAATTAAGTACCCCAATATTTGCATATATAGTGGTAACCAAAATGTTTTATATGTTTAAAAATAGGCTACCTTTCTTTGTATATTACCACTATTTTAATTTTTAACTTACCTGGAACAATTGTGGAAAAATAAGAAAAATCTTATATTGCTCTTGATTGGAACCAGTGAACAGTTTGTGTTGAAAATGTAAGTTTTGTGTTTTTTTCCTCTACGTTGGTGGAAGATGATTACGTTTTTGTGAAGTTGGAGGTATAAACAATAAATTTTATTCTGAGGAAATGAAAATACATAGTTTAAGTGCTGTGACCAGTGCATTCAAGTGTGTGGGTGATAAAAGAAGATAATGAATTGAGATTTCAAACACAAAGGCACCATACTTTTGAATGACTACTGATGTAACCTTTCATGTTATTCCATTCTGTCACTTTAGACTTTACATCGTGTCTCGCATCTCCTGTAGCGGCCACGCCAGTGTTACTTATCTTTTCTACTCACTGTCTCTTCAGTGAATTGACTTTGAAATCAATATATTGGTTAGAATTTTAATTGACATGTAATATAAATCATCCTAAATTTTACTTGAAAAAGAAAAAGCTATTGTATTCAGTGTACACCATAGTTCTTCGGTGCATCGTGACTCGTTTGAAAGTCACCGATCCCCAGATTTCACACGCTTTCTTGTGTCCTTGAGTCATATTTAATTCTAGTCACTCTACAGAACTGTATTTAAATGACTTGTACTTATTCTTAAATTTATCGTCCTTGCTGTGGCTAGGACTTGCAGTCCTGTGTTGACTAGAAGTGGCTACAGTGGACGCTTGTCTGAAAATGCTTGGAGTCTCCATCACAGAATGCTGTTAGCCATAGGCTGGTGGCATATGGCCTTTAATGTGTTGAGGTCCATTTCATAGTTTACCATCGGTGTGGGACAGTGGTAGGATGACCTGGCTGTGGAAACACTTAGAAATGATTTTGAGTAACCGGTTTTCTTTCCTATAGAGCTTGAATTATAACAGGACATGATCGGCATTCATTGTGTACTCTTCCTATGAGATTACTATATTTGAGGATATATTTATTGGTGGTAGACAGCCTGATAGGTGCATGTATTACAAATTTTCATGAGCCCTTTTAATCAATGTTCATTTTAACAATTTAATAAATATGTTGTGTCTATTTTTTGTTCAGGACACATCGGGTAATCATTTTTCTTTTGGAAAGTAATTCTTACACAGTCACTAGAGAGATTTTCTTTCTCAGGCTCATAGATGTTTTACCCTTCATTTATTTATATACTTATTTGGAGGGAGTAAGATAGGGAGAAAGAGAGGGAGAGAAATATTGAGGTGGGAGAGAAATACTGATTGGTTGCTTATCACACACACCACAACTGGGGACCTGGCCTGAACCCAGGCATATGCACGGGCGGAATTGAACAAGTGATCATTTGGTTTGCAAGCCAGCACTCAAGCCAGCCACACCTGTCAGGGCTGATTCAGATAAGTTTCAAAAAGTCTTTAATCTTATTCATTAAATGACTACTTGAAAAGCATATCTCCTTTACACTTAGTAGTTGAATATTGTTTAAAACCACATAATTAGACTTGTGGCAGAAGTGTAGCATATGTCTAATTAGAAAGCGATTTGTCTCTGATATTACAGCACAAAAAGTTAGATATTCTTGAGATTAACACTTTTTCTGGAACCCATCAGTTAGACATGGTCTCTGGGTAACCAGCTCACAGAAGCATAGACTTCCCAGTAACAGAATTCCATTGCTAGTGGAGGGGACTGAATCTGGAGAGAGGTCCATAAACAAAGAAAAGACCAAATGTTCAGGGAAAATGAGGTTTTGAGGATCTCTGGCAAACCAACTCTTTCCATTAAGTAAGATGACAGTAGATGAATTTGAAGTTTGTGGAACACACGGGAAATAATATTGTCAATAAAACTGAAACCTAGTTTCAAGCACTACCCTTATTCCTAAGGAAAAAACAGCAATCATTTTCAGGCCAAATGCCATTTACTTGAATCTCCGTTGGCCTTCAAAAAACATGCATTTTTAGACAATATGGATATAGTACAAGTAATTGGGGAAAATGACTGGTTCCAGGGAAACAGAGCCATTAAGAGACTCAGGTTTGGATAATGACTTAGATTTTAGAAATATCAGATAGGCTACCTTGAAAGAACTATAAATCTATGGGTATTAGTGGAAAAGCTATCAACATGTGTGAATAGATGGGAAATTTCAACAGACTCATAGAAACCAATTTTGAAAAACTAAATTTTCAAGAAATAATAATGAAAAAAATCGAGATAAAATATGTCCTTATGCCGAGCATAGCAGTAGCCTCAACATACGCAAGGAAAAGCATTAATGAACATACAGACAAATGAATAGAAAATACTATTCAAAATGACATGCAGAGAAAAAACTGAAGAAACAAGGGAACATATTGTAGCTGTTTGACAAATCAAATATTCAAAATAACTATATTTCAAAACTCAGAAGTAAAATAGAAGGAGGTCAGGGCAGAGGAAATCTTTGTAGAGGTAATGGCTAAGAATTTTCTAAAATTAACCAAAGACACCAAGCCTCAGGTCCAAGAATCTCAGATAAAACCAAAGAGAAGGAACACACACAGGAAAACACAGTGGGGAAAAGGTGAACCAGTCAGCGCTGAATGTCATAGCACTGAATAATGTCCTCGTGGAGTGCTCTCAGTTGCATTGTGGGATGAGGAGCAAGGGCGGGGCCTCTACACACTGGATGCGAGCAGCACCCACTTCTAGTCATGATGACCAGAAACGATCCGCAATAAACTGCCAAATGACCCTGGTATTGATGTGTGTGTGGGGGTGGGTACAATACCACGTCCACGTTTGAACAGCCTGTCTAAAGAAAGAAAGAAAAACATTAGGACAGTTTTCTTGCCCCAAACGGAAAGTGAGAAAAAAAGGCATTGAGAAATAAAAGTATTAAAGAGGATAAACAATAACTGAACTCTCACCACAAATGGTATATTTAATAAAGTTTCTTTCAAAAATAAACGACAGAACTATTTTCAAATTTGCAAAAACCTAGGTATTTTATTTTCAGCATACATGTAGTAAAAGAAGTATTAAAATATGTTATCCTAGTAGAGGGAAAATCATTGAGGTTCACAAAGAAATGAAACCTGGCAGTTTCATATTAAACATAACTTTGGAATTCATTTTTTAAATTTTAATTGTTCTAAAAATATTCTAGCAAAAATGCCCTAAGGGAGGATGGAATAATATAATCATAGTGCTGAAAAAAAAAATAAAAGGAATAGTAAAAAATTAGCATTCTGTGAAAGTATAATGTAGTAAAATAATAGCATAATGAGTAATACAGTACCTTGGACTCTGAAGTTTCATGATCCACATAAAACCCATGATTTATTAAATAAGTTTATTGTTAACCTCTAAAAACCTTAATAATTTAATAAAGGAGAAATAATAATGTCAATAAGCATTAAAATTTATCTCACTGCCAAGGAAGACAAAATATGGTCTGAAAGAAACAAAAGGTGGGCAAAACAAATAGAGATAATGTGTTAAGGTAAGATATTTAATTCAGTCATATCAATAATAACATTAACTATACATAATCTAGACAGCAGTTAAAAGGTAGAGAATGTTATACTGCACATAAAGGAAGACACAATTTTGTGCTATTTAAAGAAACTCCTTAATTATGAAGACACGTTAGATATAAAAGGATAGAAAATATCTTGTGTGGATGTATTAAGTAAAACAAAGTTTAGAACAAGAAATATTACACAGGGTAAAGGGGCTCTAGCATAATGAAGAAGGAATCATCCTTCGTCATTGTACATAACAATCTCCCTAAGGCGATCAAGAGATTCAATAGAATTCTGCTAAAAATCTCGCAGGATTTTTTAAATTGACAATCTGATGGTAAAATATATACAATAAAGAGTTAGAAAAATTGTAAGTGAAACCATTTCAAGTGGGAAACTGTGTACTTAAAAACTGAAGATTATAAAATATTATACTTGGTTATAGTAGCATAAGGAAGGCATATATATCAGTGCAATAGAATTGAGGATCCAGAAAATGCCTCCAACCCTGTGTACGGTTGATTGGTTTTGAAAATCTGTCAGGCAGTTCAGTGGGGCAAAAAGTCCTTTCAATTAGCGAGAATGAGTGATTGGAGAATCATATGCAAAAATGATGAATTTCAACCTTTGCCTCACATCATACACAGACATTACCTCAAAATGGATCATTGGCCTAAAATTTAAGAACAAAAAGTAAAAGTTATATGCTTGATGAAGGATTTGTATCAGCAATATGCAAAGGACACTTATTTACAACTAGAGTATGAAAAGCCATATGCAGTTTATGCAACAGACAGAATATTTGAATAAACTTTTCACCAAAGTCAACATAATCTAAAAGGCATATTATCATCTGCAATAAGGCCCAGAGCCAAGTCATGAATTTAAGATGTCTTAAGTGAGGGCTTAAAAACTTAAAAGTGACCTTAAGATCAACAACATTCATAGTTACTTACTAGAATGTTCTGACCCACAGGTTTCTCCTAATGGGGACAATTCAACCATTATGGATTGATGAGAGCTTTTGTTTTGTTTTGTTACATTAAAGGTGATGTAGAAATGGAGGACCAGATGTCTAATCAGTCCTGGGTGTTATATCTGGTACATCAATTGTTGGAATATATATTGTAATACAGTATTTGAGAGCATAAAAAACTATTTATTTGCAACTACTTTTTAGTTTAATTTTATTATTATTTTTTTTATTACTGACATTGTTACAAGGGTCCCCCATTTTTCTTGTTTTGACCACCACTAACAAGCCTTGCCCCATACCCCGGGCCCTCAACACATTGTTGTCTGTGTCTATGGGCTATAGGTATATGCATGTATTTTTTGGCCAGTCTCCTCCAGTCCTCCACAGCCCCGCCCCTCCGAGATCTGTCAGTACTTTCTGACCACATGGACCTTGTGAGGTTGATGTGTGCACTCAGTGACACACACAGACAGACAGAACACTGTGGCCTACATGAGCATTAGACAGAATGAGAACACATCTGGGACAGATCATAGAAGGGGTCCCCATGGATGGCTTCAGGCATTGGGCACACATTCAGAAAATGCCACCTCAGTACTGGCTGGGAGCTTGTTCTCCCACCGGCCCCCCGCCCCCCACCCCCGCTCCGCCCCCACCCTACCCCCTGCAGTCAGAAGAGCGGGAAAAACCACAGAGCCGCATGGGACTTTTCCTGTGACTTATTTTGACTTTAAGCTGCAATTCCGTGGTTGTGCCTCCATCCTCTCCTTTGTGAGACAGGCCTAGATTTGTTCTCTTGATTGGTTGTCGGGATGATTAAATGAGTTAATGTTGCATAGTATTTAGAGCGGGTTCTAACATATAAGTGCCCAATAAGTATGAATTATAGTATAGTTTTCTGACCAGTAGGTTCATTGCTTTTATGGTAATAAAAAAATTCAGGTGTAGCTATAGTCATTGAGCCATATAAGAATTTAGGACATTTTATAATATCATAAGAGAAGAAGAATTTATGAGAAATATTCACATTACTATGGCAATTATGAGCTGTGATACATGTATATAATGCCAAGGTGTAAAGTCATAATGAATCATAAAATCTAGGAGGCACGTTTGGTTTAAACAGCTTTTTCCCAAGTGGAGATAACTTGAAAAATAAATTTTCTGATGATATTCCATAGAGATTAATTTTGTTTTTGTTACTTCACACGTTGTAGTAAGTTTAATTTTCATATATTTTGTTACAGCATAGAAATCAATAATTGATGTGCAACGTGAGGGACCCATTCCCCAGGAGCTTAAATTGCAGTATAAGTCTCTAACTGTGCACCACACTCATCCAAACATGTTCGGCACCGGGGACGGAACGTCTGTCACTCAGGTTTGTTAGCTAATGCTAGGCTGTGGTTACCTGAAAATTAGAGTGAATATAGTTTCCTAGCAAACAATTATTTGAAAGATGTAACTATCTGTTTGTCTTCTTGATAGAGAATGATTTAACATACCACATTCACGTGCGCTTACTGGTTCAAGTGTTTTTGTCTTTTTGTACTGAGAGACACTTGGTCGTAAAATCAGAACAGTTTCCTCTGGGTCACCAAGGGCTGATATATATGAATAATATGGAGTGAAAAGTACAGAATACAGAGTGGTCTCTCTCTCTCTTTCTCTCATCTATTTCCATTTTATTTCACACCATTTATTGTCATGAAACCTAAATATGACCATAGAGAACTCCAGACTGTGACCCTAGTTTTTTGTTATTAGAGTGGGTTTTATCACATTTTAAATGTCGTGAGGCGACACTGGTTCCTAAGACTAATAGGTTTGAAGCGTGCACTCCTACGATGGGCCACCTGCAGGTTGTCCTGTGTGCCTGCCACCCAGAGTCAGAATTTCTTCCGTCACCATGCACTTGCCCCCTTTACCCACTGCTACCCCTCCCCACTCCCCTCCCCCTGGTCACCACCGTGCTGTTGTCACCCTCAGTCTGAGGGTTGACGTCAGTGTACGAGCCTGAGACTTGGTCACGGAGAGAGAGTCAGGGCATGAGGACTATCTCTGTGATAAATGAAGTCCTTTAGATTGGACTTGCTTTTACCGTAAACTAGTTTCTTATCAGCCCAGAATATAGGGGGACATTTTCCAGCTTTATTTTCCTGGTTTAAGTCTTAAGTGAGCAAATAAGTCAGGGTTTTGGTGAGTTTTTTTGCCAAGTAATAAGAAAACCATGATTTCAGGAGGTGATTTGCCCCCACTTTGAAATTAGCTCCAGCTATGGAGAAAATACCAGGTTAGTTTTCAGTGCAGAATGTCTTCACTCAGTTTCCTTTACGTGTATGTCTATGACATCATAGGAATAGTCCTCTAGGAAGGAGGGCAGAGGATCAAATTCTTTAAATCTTATGTGTTTTCTTTAAGGTCAGGTCTGAATGGTACATCTAATTTTTGCTGCACATATGAGTATAATGTAACCAATTTCCCAACCAAGTACTTCAGAGAACCTGGGAACGTTTTCACTTACCCTTTCTGTAAAATGTGGGTAAAAGAGTAACCTTCTGATTGTAGCCAAGTTGCAGTGGTAAATTACAAAATATCTATCATATGTCTACATACCTCTACATGTATATCTTAATTTCCATCTACTTGTATATTCCAAATGTTTTCTTATGCATTTTTAAAAAGAGTTAACCATCTCCAGAACATAATTTAAAATGACCTGATAGCTTTCTACCCTAGATATGATGCATCAGGATGTAACAATTGCTCTCTTTTAGACACTTAAAATTTCCCAGTGTTGATATCGTAAACAATGCTTCAGTGTACCCTTGGATGTAGTTTTTCACAATTTTGCAATGTAATTACCATATCTTATTCACATTTCTCATTAAAATGTAAGATAGCTTTTGTTGTTGTCAGGGTTACGTGTTCTAATATATGCCCTAACTACTTTCAAGAAGAATGTTTAGGAAATTTACATCTTCCCAAGACCTTATTAACTTAGCTCATTATTAGTGTAACTAATTAAACCAATTTGTTGATTTGATATGAAAAGTATAATTTTAAGGCTATATTTTAATATTTTTCATAATTCTCAATTTACAGAGTTTCCTGAACCACAAATCTCAAAGAATTGTCACCTCAGAAATGGACTTGTGAAGAATATTGTGTCTGCTTCAAATTTCTGTCCTTGACAGAATCACTTAGAAAAAGGTAAATATTTTATAGAACCAGAGTAGGTGTTATCTTGTTGGAAAGAATTATCATGTTTTCGAGAATGGGAATAATATTTGTGCGGTTTTGAAGTATATCATTGAATGTGTTTTGAACCCATGAACACGCTGTTTTAATCGGTCATGTCAGCCTATTGTCATAAAGGTTGGACCTATTCTTAATTTGTGTTATGTGTAATTCAATTTTGACCCATGGGTCTCAGGAGACAATATTTTTAGTGAGATGACAATTATGTTTCTGTCATGTATGAATACACTGCTGGATATCAGTGTTATATTTCCTGAAATTGTTCACCTCTTCATTTCCTCTATTTTCTGTTTCCAGAGAAACACAGAAATTGTCATTTGTTTTCCCACTGGGTGGACATGAGGGAGGAGAACTGCACCGCTGTGACAGAGTTCATTCTCCTTGGATTAACAGACGCCCCTGAGCTGAGGGTCCTTCTTTTCATGGTGTTCCTCCTGGTCTATGGAGTGACGGTTCTGGGCAACCTGGGCATGATCGCACTGATTCGGGTCAGCTCTCGGCTTCACACTCCCATGTACTTTTTCCTCAGCCACCTGTCCTTGGTGGATTATTGCTACTCCACGATCATTGTGCCAAAGATGCTAGCTAATAGTATAAATGAAAACAAAGCCATCTCCTTCATGGGATGCATGGTGCAAATATATTTATTTTGTGCGTATGGAATCACTGAGGTCTTCCTGCTGGCCGTGATGGCCTATGACCGCTTTGTGGCCATTTGCAGCCCACTGCTGTACATGGTCACCATGTCCCAGAACCTGCGAATGGTGCTGGTTTCTAGCTGCTACCTCGGTGGGGCAGTGTGTTCTCTGATTCACTTGTGTTTAGCTCTTGAGATCCCATCCTACAGATCAAATGTGATTAACCACTTCTTTTGTGATCTGCCCCCTCTCTTATCCCTTGCTTGCTCTGATGTCACCGTGAATGAACTGTTTCTGTACATTGTGGCCTCCTTCAATGAGATCATCACCATTGTGATCATCCTCACCTCCTACTTGTTTATTCTCATCACCATCCTGAGGATGCGCTCTGCAGAGGGAAGGCGCAAAGCCTTTTCCACCTGTGCCTCCCACCTCACAGCCATCATTGTCTTCCATGGGACAGTCCTTTTCACTTATTTCCAGCCCAGTTCTGGCAACAGTGCGGATACTGAGAAGGTGGCCCCTGTGTTCTACACTGTAGTGATTCCCATGCTGAACCCCCTGATCTATAGTCTAAGGAACAAAGATGTGAAAGAAGCTCTCAGAAAACTGGGGAGCTCCAAAATATTTTCCTAGGGAATAACTTCTTACCAGGACTTGGGTTCCCATGACACGGGCTGGTGGAGGGAGGAATCGGTTTGCAGTTTTGGAGTGGGAGGAACAGCCTGGACATACATCTCCATGAGGGAGTCGTTTAGATTCCCTTATCTTTGTGCCCCTGCAGTTGAGCAGGGTAGGTTTGGACTGTTTTCATCATTTGCAGCCTACATCTTCGCTTGTATTCTTTCAAAAATGTTTTAAATTGGCATGGGAAGTGGACTGTCAGACATACATTGTTTGCTTAA
The DNA here is from genome assembly GCF_021234165.1 of Pteronotus mesoamericanus. NCBI lineage: Eukaryota > Metazoa > Chordata > Mammalia > Chiroptera > Mormoopidae > Pteronotus > Pteronotus mesoamericanus. The sequence continues at coordinate 139,614 of NW_026555299.1, read as the reverse complement.
AACATTCATAAGGTTACCAATCTTGAGATTCATATTTTCTGATCTGTTATGGAAACTGAGTTATTTCAAAATTGAATTCCTCTCATTTTACAATGGAGACCACAGCTTTGCCAGTTTATACAGAGAATGAGATTCCCATATGTGTATATACTCTGCTTGTTGTTCATTTCTTGCTTCCTTGTCATTGCAGTGTCTAATGTTTTTGGAGGTTCAGGTACTAGGGTCTAAAAAATGGAGACATGAACAAAATAATTATTTCCCAGGAATCGTAGGGAACTTTAGTGACAAGTCATGTGTGAAGAGCTTAGGAAAAATCAGTGCTGAATTAGCTTTCTGTTTCTGTCCTTGGGTTGCTGTGTGTTTCTGTCTCTCTGTCGTGTGTGTGTACGTATATTAAATGTGTAGATACATTTAACAACCTTTGTTATGGGTGACAGCATTTCTGAATTTGGCTGTTTTTATCACTCTTCCTGCTTATCATTATTGCTACTTTATAGTTTTTTTTAAATTTTATTTTATTTTTCATTTCATTTTATTTTTTTTAATTTATTTACTTTTTAAATACATTTGTCTCTGCCTCCCCTCCACCTCTTTCCCTTGCCCCCTCCTACCTTCCCTCCCTCAGCTCCTCCCCCTTGGTTTTGTCCATGAGTCCCTGCTATATGCTCCCCGACTTTCCCCTTCCCTTCCCTTTCCCTGCCCCCCCTTCCCTCTTGTCTCTGCTGATTTCTTTTCCCTTCAGTGTTGCTGGTCATATTTTCCTTGCATCTTTGCATTGTTGGTTAGGTTCCACTTATAGGTGAGATCATATGGTATTTGTCTTTCGCCCCCTGGCTTATTTCGCTTAGAATGATGCTCTCCAGTTCCATCCATGCTGTCGCAAAGTTTAGTACTTCTTTTTTTCTTTCTGCTGCGTAGTATTCCATTGTGTATATGTACCACAATTTTTTGATCCAATCATCTACTAATGGGCATTTAGGTTGCTTCCAACTATTTACTCATACTTATAGGTAGACTTCTAGGCGCGGTTTATGTTCTTTGTTGTGTTTTTGCTCTTGATGAAATGAGCTTTTTTCATTCTTCTTCTTTGTGTCTGAATCATATTTCTTCATTCATTCCTGATTTATATGCATCATTGACTAATTTACTTGTGCTTTCATTGTGTTTATTTCAATTCCTACAATATATTTGCCTGTCCAATGAAGCTTCTCCCCTTAAATTGACAATAATGTTAGCAGTAGGCTTGAGCTCGTGAGGAGTCCTGTGAATTGTAGGCTGTTCAGCAGTATCCGCAGCCTCTACACACTCGATGCCCCAGCACTACCTTGTCATTGTGATAATCAAAATTGTCATACGTTGTCAAGTGTCCTCTGTGTGTTTGTTTAGTTTGTTTGGTGGAAGTAGATTCAAAACTAACTCTACTTTAGAACAACAGTTCTAAAGGGGAAAAGGTAAGCATGCGTCTGATAAATGATTTGTATCTACAGATCTTTATAATTAAAAACTCACGTCTCAATAAAGCAAAGATCAAAAAGGAGCACAAGATGTCCTGGTTGGGTGGCTCAGTTGGTAGAGCATCATCCCATTCACCACAAGTTTGTGGGTTTGATCCCCGGTTGAGGCAGTTTCCTGGGTTGCGGGTTGTATCCCCACTTCTGGCACATATGGCAAGCACCCGATTGATGCTTCTCTCTCACATCCTGTTTCTCTCTCTCCCTCTCCCCCTTTCTTCCTCTCTAAAAACAATAATAATTTAAGAGCAATCTTCAGGTGAAGATATAAAAAAGTTTTAGAAAAAGCATAAAGTAACTTATAAAATGTTTTGAATTAAATGCAAATGAAAACACTATCTATAACATTTTAAAGGAGGGATATTTAGAGTTTTAAAAGGTAAGGGATACCTTAAAACTAGAACCTTAGATTCTACATTTAGAAAGTAGGAAAAAAGTCGAACTAAACAAGCAAAGAAAGAAAAACAAATATAGGAAGCATATAATAAAGACTAAAATATAACCAATAATACTAAGATGAAACACAATGTAGAACATCCATGAGTTTTAATTTTGAAAACATCGCTAAAATGGACAAAAACCTGTCTACAATTAGAATGAGAAGATGAGACAATTTACAAAATAACATCAGGAGGGATGCTGGACTTGCGAAAATTAAAATCTCTATAATAAATATAAGAACATGTGCCAAGCAATTAGTGAACTTAGATGAGAAGAGCAAGTTACTACATAGCTAAAGTTACCCAAAAGTGACAATAGAAAATAGGAAACCTGAATAGACATATAACAAGGAAATAAATTGGGTTTGTAACTAAAATATTATCTCTTCTGTCAATATTCAGACACAGCTGGCTGGACTTGTTGTTTTCACTCAACACTTATATAATTAATAATAGGAATTATTGATTAACTCTTGTCAAAAATGAAGGAGGAGATTTCTTTCCAAATCACTTTATTTAGGAAGTATTAGGCTGATATCAAAGTCAATAAGGAAAGAGAAAGAAAGACAACACACATGACAACACACATAAAACCCTTCATGGTAGTAGATAAGAAAATTCCCAGCAAAATATTTGCATGTAAATTCAAGAATATATATAAAAATTAATAAATCATAATCAATGAGTATATCCCAGGAAAGCAAGGAGGGTTTAACAGATGAAAAGCAGTTAATGGAGCACATGACATACAGAACAGAAGAACCATACACAAAAGCCATATGGCTACCTCAGTAAATACAAAAGAGGTATCTGACATAATATCAATCCCATTCAAGATAAAAATTTCCGAGGAAGAGAAATAGAGAAAATGCCTCCAACCTACAAAACTTGCTTCTGCCATCAAACTTAATGATTGCTGAATGAGTGTTTTCCCCCAAATCACAAAACAATGCAAGATGTCCACTCTCAGTGCTGATTATAGATGACAGATTTTTATATATATGTATATATGATAGACTAATAAGACAGTCAGTCATCTGGATTCATAGTAAAGCTAATTTATCCACAGACTACATAATCTTTTAAGTAGAAAATCCTGATCACTACACACACACAGAAACCACTAAAGTAATGATTGGGTTTATCAGAGTCACAAGATGCAAAATGAAAACAGAAAAACAATTTTATTTTTATATAGTACCAAAAGAATCCCTGAATGTGAAAGTAAGAGAACAATTTGATTTATAACAACATTAAAAATCCTTAGAAAATAATTTAACAAAAACAAGACAGTAGTTAATATCAAAGTTATGAAACATGGTGTTTGTCCTGGTATAAGGCAGACACATATCAATGTAATAACACTGAAAATTAAAAAGTGAAGAGACTAAAGGTTGATTGATTTTTGACAAAGCTAACAAGGCTATTCATTCAGCAAGGAGAATCAGTTCAATAAATGGTGAAGAGTAATTGACTATCCATACCTAAAAACATGAACTGAAATCTATACTTCACACCACATGCAAATATTAACTCAAGGTGGATCATAGACAAAAACTTAAGAGCCAAAGGCACAAGTGGTATATCTGATGAAAAGTTCGTATGCCTAGATAAAAAGAATACTTTCACCTAGACCATAGGAAGTCAAACGGGCACAGTAATCGCACATATATTCCACCAAAGAAGAACGAGTTTAAGAGGCCTCAACTGCGATATACAACCTTCCAAACACTAATATTTCAAGTTATTTCTCTTTCGACCCCCATGTTTCTATTCATGGAGGTAATACACAATATACGGACTGGCGAAAGTTACTTTCCTTTTTTTAGTTTTGAAAGATGATGAGGAAATGGAGAACCAGAGAGTTTCCTCCATCTAGGGTGCTCTCTTTGACACGTCAAGTTTAGGATGATGGTATGTGGTATTTTATTTTGTTTTTTTCTTTTTTGTTTTTTAAAAAAATTGCTGTATTTTTCCCATTAATATTGAGGCTCCCTAAACTCATTCTACTTTGGTGAGATGTTTATGCAAATATTTTGTCAGATTGACTTCCTGGGCTCTAGTTGTAAGTATTCTTCATAGATTAAGGATATAAAATTTTCACCAGATATATAAATTGTGCCTTTGGCTCTTAAACCTCTTATGGTATTTTTCCATTACCATTTATTTCCCTTCAACCCCCTTGAGTCCTTCTTCATTTTTGCTTAATTTCTCCACTGCACACCCTTCCTTAGTTGTCATCCTGCTCTCCATCTATGAGTCCGCCTCTATTTTGCGTATTACTGTAGTTTGTTCATTAGATTCCCCACATGACTGAAATCATATGGTATTTGTGTTTCTCTGAGTGGCTTATTCACTTATAATAGTGTTCTCCAGGTCCATAGATACTGAGGCAAAAGGTAAAATTTTATTATTACTACTTTTATTGATTATTGTTATTATTTTTGGTTTTAGACAAAGGGGAAGGGAGGGAGAAAGAGAGGGAGAGAAACATCAGTATGTGGTGGCCCCTCATGCAGGCCATACCAGCTACCTGGTCTACAACTCAGGCATGTGTCCTGAGTGGCAAACGAACCAGTGACTCTGGTTTGCAGGCTGATGCTCAATTCATTGAGCCACACCAGGCAGGGTGAAAAATTTTATTATTTTTAAAGCTTAGTAATATCCCATTGTGTAAAGGTCCCATGGTTGTTTTATCTACCCATGTATTGATGGACACTTGGGCTACTTCCATATCTTGGCGAGTGTAAGTAGTGAGGCAGTGAATATAGGGGCACTCACGGTCTTTTTTGAGGTATCTGTACACTACTTTCTACAGTGGCTGCACCAGTCTGCATTCCCACCAACAGTGCCAAAAGGTTCCCCTTTCTCCACAGCCCCTCCAGCACTTGTCATTTGTTGATTTATTGATGCTAGCCATCCTGACAGGTATGAGAAGATATCTCATTGTGGTTTTAATTTGCATTTCTCTGATGATTAGTGACACTGGGCATCTTTTCATATGTCTATTGGCCATCTGTATGTCTTCTTAGGAGATGTGTCTATTCAGGTCCTTTGGCCATATTTTTGGTGTTGAGTGTTGTAAGTTCTTTATAAATTTTGGATACTAACCCTTTATCAGATGGATAAGTGGATATGTTCTGTCATTCAGTGGGTTGTCTCTTTATCTTGTTGATGTTTTCCTTTGCTGTGCAGAAACTTTTTAGTTTGATGTAAGCCATTGTTCAATTTTTCTTGTGTTTCCTTGCCTGAGGAGATATGTCTGATAAAATGTCCCCAAGAGCAATGTCCAAGATTTTGCTGCTCATGTTTCCTTCTATGATTTTAATGGTTTTGGGTGTAACATTTAGGGTGTGGAGCTTTGGGTTTAGATACCACACTTCTCAGGAGGACCCTATGTTGGCTGAAATATACCTCTGGAAGTTCAGCTGCTCTCCGTGGCAGCCCATCTGGCTCTCTTGTACCTCTCTGCACTCCCTACCAATCATGTTGTGGTGAACTGGTTTCTTCTGTCTGTCTGTGGTTATAGGGCTTGTCTGCAGCTTGCGTTCAGTTGGTTATTCAGGATTATTTCTCAACTATTTAGTTGAAATTCCAGACTGGTCTGGGAGGAGGTTCCTGTAGCTTGCACTTACTCCTCGGCCATCTTGGGTCTAGTATATGGTATTTTCAAGTATAAAAATTGATTTACTTGTAACTATTTTTGACCACATACACCTTGTAAAGTTTATGTGTACACTCAGTGATACACATAGACCAGTAGAAACCGTAGCCCACACTGACATTAGACAGTCAGCAGAAGAGCACATCTAGAAGGGATCATCAAAGGGGTCCCATTTGATGGCTTGTGGCGTTGGATGTAAGAAGGGACATGCGGCCTCAGCACTGGGTGAGAGTGCTTTTTCCCTACATAGCCGGAAGGTTGGGGAAAGCCACAGAGCAGCATGGGGTGCTTTTCTGTGATTTATTTTGACTTTATGCAGGTTACGACTCAGCGTGTGTGCCTCCATCATCTCCTTTGTGAGACAGACCCCTAAAAAAGATTGCTCTCTTGACTGGGTGTCATGATGATAAATGAGTTAATATTGCACATTACTTAGAGTAAGTTTTAACATGCAAAAAGTGCCCAGGAAGTCATAACTATTAATAATTTTCTGACCCGTAGGTTATCTTCTTCCTAGTGTTTGAAGGGATTCTAGTGCGTCTTTAATCACTGTAGTTGCTGGAATTTAGCGGAATCTGTAATATGGGAAAAAGGGGGAATTAATAAGAAACATTCATGTTATTTTGTATGCCACTCGGATGCAATGCCGTATAGCACCATGGAGTCTGAATGGAGACCCGTTTGTTTTCAAATAAGTGTTTTATAAATTAGGGCATGACAAATATTCCTGGTGCTATTCCATAGCGATTAATTATGTGTCCTTATACCACATGTAATATTAGTTTACTTTTAATTTTTTTCTGTAGTTTTGAAGATTAACAATGATGTGAAACTTAAGGGACCCATTCCCTGGGGGTTAAAATTACAGTCTAATTCTCTACCTGTGTACCATGGTCTTCTTAACACTGCAGCACCAGGGAAGAACTGTCTGTCACTCAGGTTTGTTAGCTTCTGCTAGGCCTGGTTTCTTGAAAGTCAAAAGGATCTGTTTCCCAGAAAACAATTATTTTAAAGATAGAGCTGACTCATCTGTCTTCTAATTAGAGAATGATTTAACAGACCACACTCCCGTGCACTTACTGTTTCCAATGTTTTTGTCCTTTTCTACTGAGAGAGAGTTGATGGAGAAATGAGAACAATTTCTCCTGGACCACCAAGCGTTGATGTGTATGACAGAATGGAGGGTAATCGAATGGTAGTGTCACCCTCTCTGTGTTGTGTGTCTGTCTGTGTCCTTGTGTCATTAACATTCTTCCTTTCTCCGCATCAACTTGTGCCATGGAATCTAGATTTTTATAAGTATAAAAGAGCTCCCTCATTGTCACCTTAATTCTGAGCTGTGAATTTCTGTCCCCCTGAGTCGGTCATGAGGGATCAGGATGTGTAGACTACCTCTGCTCAGTGAATGAGGTGAGTCCTTTTAGATTTGTTTAGGGTCTACCAGAAACTGTTTTTGTTTAAATTGTTGTTCAGTTACAGTTGTCTCCATTTCTCCCCACCACTCATCCCTCCCCATGCATCCCCACCTCCCACCTTTGATCCTTCCCTCCTTCGGCTTTGCCCATGTGTCCTCTATGTAATTTTCTATATTGTAGGCCTAGAACGTTACGAAGCAGTGTTTCCAAGTTGATTCTCCTGTTTTACTTTGAAATGGACAAATAAGTCAGGTTTTTCTCGAGGTCAAGTGATGAGAAAAGCATGATTTTTGCAAGATGGTTTGGTTTTACTTCTTAAAATTAGTTCATATTTTGGAGAAAATGCCAAGTTCTGTTTCAGTCCAGAATCTTTTCTCTCAATTATCATTACATAATATAGGTATAATGTCATGTGGGTACCCCGGTAGGATGGAGGGCAGAAAAAAACATTTGCCACCTTCCATATGACTTTTCTGAAGAACAGGTCTGAATGCTATTGTACATTGGACTTTGAGAATATTCAATGTAACCACTTCCTCCAACCTACTACTAGAGGGAACTTGGGAAAATGTTCACTTACCTCTTTCTCCATGTGAGGAATGGATTGATGTTCTAGGGTTGTAGCCAAATAAAAAAGAGAACATATAATACTTTCACCTTATATATTCATTTGTCAACATATATATTTTATTTAAATATACATCTATATCTATATCTATATCTATCTATCTATCTATATATATATATATATATATATATATATATATACCATTTAAAAAAATTTTTCCTAACATCATTTCAAATAACATGAGAGCATTCTATTTTAGGTAAGATATGCTATGGTTCAACAATTGCTCTATTAATGACAATTATTTTTCCCATTGTGAATATTATAACTAATTATGCAATGTGGATGTGAATATACTTTTCACAATTTGTAAATGTAGTTAAGAATCTCTTGTAACAGCTGATAAATTAAAATCTCTCGTAGATATATCAGGTAGGTTTTAGTGTTGTCAGGGTGAAGACTTTGAATATATATTGCCTAGTTGCTTTCCAGAAACATTTACACTGGAGTGATATCTCTCGGAGTCATTATTGATATTGATGATTATTATAATAATTAATTAAGTCAGTTTGTTAATGTGACAAGTAAAAATGATGTTGGATTTCAGTTTATATTTTAAATCCTTTTAAAATTCTGCGTATTCCCAAATTTACAGAGAACTCAGAGTCACTGTACTCGGAGATTTGTCACAGTCCCCAACAAGAGGACTGCACAGGACCTCACAGGCTGAACCTTTAAGCTAATGAAAGACAGAGTTAAAAATATCAATGTATATAGGACCTAAGTTATTGCTGTCTTACTTGAACAAAATTTATTACATTTTTCAGGGAACAGGAATTGATCCCTTTGGCTTCAAAATACATCATTGGATCTATTTCAAACTCTTTCAAAACATCTAAGTTAATTCATCACCCCAATGTATTGTGGTTGGTAACAGTTGAGAATCACACACATTTCTCCTGATACTTTCCATTTGGTCTGTGGGGTCTGCTGCCACACGGAACATTTGGGATTATTTAACAATTGTTTTACAAATACATTGTGTTTGACATCAATGTGATTTTTTAAATTAAATGGATGTGTGTTTTCTCTCTTATTTCCATTTCAGAAGACACACAAAATTTATCATTCGGTTTTTAACCCCGACATATGATGGAAATGGGGGAGGGGAACTGCACCGCTGTGAGAGAGTTCATTCTCCTTGGATTAACAGACGCCCCTGAGCTGAGGGTCCTTCTTTTCATGGTGTTCCTCCTGGTCTATGGAGTGAAGGTTCTGGGCAACCTGGGCATGATCGCACTGATTCGGGTCAGCTCTCAGCTTCACACTCCCATGTACTTTTTCCTCAGCCACCTGTCCTTGGTGGATTATTGCTACTCTACGATCATTGTGCCAAAGATGCTAGCTGATCTTATAAACAAAGACAAAGCCATCTCCTTCGTGGGATGCATGGTGCAGTTTTATTTATTTGGTGCCTGTGCAATCACTGAGGTCTTCCTGCTGGCTGTGATGGCCTATGACCGCTTTGTGGCCATTTGCAGCCCACTGCTGTACATGGTCACCATGTCCCAGAACCTGCGAATGGTGCTGGTTTCTAGCTGCTACCTCGGTGGGGCAGTGTGTTCTCTGATTCACTTGTGTTTAGCTCTTGAGATCCCATCCTACAGATCAAATGTGATTAACCACTTCTTTTGTGATCTGCCCCCTCTCTTATCTCTTGCTTGCTCTGATGTCACCGTGAATGAACTGTTTATGTACATTTCGGCCTCCTTCAATGAGATCATCACCATTGTGATCATCCTCACCTCCTACTTGTTTATTCTCATCACCATCCTGAGGATGCGCTCTGCAGAGGGAAGGCGCAAAGCCTTTTCCACCTGTGCCTCCCACCTCACAGCCATTGTTGTCTTCCATGGGACACTCTTATTTACTTACTGCTGGCCCAGTTCTGAGAACAATGCGGATGCTGACAAGGTGGCTGCAATGTTCTACACTGTAGTGATTCCCATGCTGAACCCCCTGATCTATAGTCTAAGGAACAAAGATGTGAAAGAAGCTCTCAGAAAACTGGGGAGCTCCAAAATATTTTCCTAGAGAATAACTTCTTACCAGGACTTGGGTTCCCATGACATGGGCTGGTGGAGGGAGGAATCGGTTTGCAGTTTTGGAGTGGGAGGAACAGCCTGGACATACATCTCCATGAGGGAGTCGTTTAGATTCCCTTATCTTTGTGCCCCTGCAGTTGAACAGGGTAGGTTTGAACCGATTTCATCATTTGCAGCCTACATCTTCACTTTTACTCTTTCAAAAATGTTTTAAATTGGCAAGGGAAGTGGACTGCAGACATACCTTGTTTGCTTAAAACATTCTTAAGGTTAAGAAAGAATCTTGAGATTCATATTTTCTGATCTGTTATGGAAACTGAGTTATTTCAAAATTGAATTCCTCTCATTTTACAATGGAGACCACAGCTTTGCCAGTTTATACAGAGAATGAGATTCTCATATGTGCATATACTCTGCTTGTTGTTCATTTCTTGCTTCCTTTATTATGTTTGTGCTGTTGTCATTTTAGTGTCTAATGTTTTTGGAGGTTCAGGTACTAGTGTCTAAAAAATGGATGATATAGCTTAAGGAACAAATCTTGAGAGGAGTTGCTTTGAATTTATACACTGCTTTGGGTGGTATGGAAATTTTTAATGATGTTAATTTGTCCTATCCATAACATGGTATGTGCTTTTACTGATTTGTATCTTCTTCAATTTCTTTCTTAAGTGTCTTATAATTTTCTGAGTACATGTGCTTTACATCCTTGGTTAGGTTTCTTCCTAGGTATTTTATTCTTTTTGAAGCAGTTGTGAATAGGATAGTTTTCTTAATTTCCCTTTCTGTTAGTTTGTTATTGACATCTAAATTGCAAATGATTTCTGTGTATTAATTTTGCATTGTGCTACTTTGCTGAATTCATTGATCAGTTCTATTGGTTTCTTGGTGGAATCGTTGAGTTCTCAATGTATAGTATCACGGCATCTGCAAATAAAGACAGTTCTTCTTTCATTCCAATTTGGGTGTCTTTTATTTGTTTTGATCTGATGCTGTGGTCAAAACTTTCAGTCCAATATTGAAAAAGAGAAGTGAAAGTGGACATTCCTTGCTGGATCCTGACCTTAATGGATAACTTGTAGTTTTTCCCATTGATTGTGATGGTAGCAGTGTGTTCGTCATATATGGCCTTTATTATATTAGATATGTTTCCTCTAATCCCACTTTGCTACAAGTCTTTATCATAAATGGGTGCTAAATTTTATCAAATGATTTTTTGCTTTTATTGATATGATTGTGTGGTCTTTTCCCCTCATTTTGTTTATGTGGTGAATCACATTTACTGATTTGCAAATTTCATACCAACCTTGCATTCCTAGAAGAAACCCCACTTGATCATGATGTATGATCTTTTTGATGCACTGCAGTATTCTGTTTGCTAATATTTTGTTGAGGATTTTAGCATCTATGTTCATCAGTGATATTTACCTATAATTTTTATCTTTGTAGTGTGTTTTTCTTGTTTTGGAATTAGAATAATGTTGGTCTCAGAAAATGAGCTTGGGGACCTTCCCTTCTCTTAAATTTTTGAAATCTTTTGAGAAGAAGAGGTGTTATTTTTCCTCAGGATGATTGGTAAAATACACCTGTGATGCTGTCTGGTCCAGGGCTTCTGTTTGTGGGGTTTTTTGTTTCCTGCTTCAATTTCCCTAGGTGTAATCCATCTACTCAGATTCTCTGACTATTCTGATTTAGTTTTGGATGATTTTATGTTTCTAGGAATTCATCCATTTCATCCAGGTTGTCCAGTTTGCTGGTATATTTGTTCATGATATTTTCTTAAAATCCTTTGTATTTGTTTGGTTTCAGTTGTTATTTCTCCTCTTTCATTTCTGATTTTATATATTTGGGTCCTCTTTTTTCTTGATGAATCTTGTTAAAGATTTGTCAATCTTATTTATTTATTTTAATTTTTAAATCATGTTTATTCTATTACAGTTGTCTCAATTTTTCCCCCTTTACCCCCCTCCACCCATCCCACCCCCACCCCAACTCCCACAGTCAATTCCCACTCTGGTGTTTATTTCCATGGGTCATTCATATATGTTCTTTATCTAGTCCCTTCCCCTTCTTTCCACCATTGTCCTCTTTCCCTCTCTCCTCTTGTCACTTTCAGTCTGCTCCATGTTTCCATGCCTGTGGTTTATTTTGTTCATTAATTTATTTTGTTGAATAGAGTCCACTTATAGGTGAGATCATATGGTATTTGTCTTTCACCAACTGGCTTATTTCATTTAGCTTAATATTCTCCAGTTTCATCCATGTTGTCACAAAAGGTAGCAGTTCCATCTCTCTTTTTTTCTAAATGCAGATTGATTTTATTTATTTTTTTTACGTCAAAGTCAATTATATTAAAAAATTTAAAACCCTTTTAAAGTCTCAGCAATTAAACCAACATGACACCTGCACAGAAATAACCAAGTAGATCAATGAAATATAATGAACATTCTAGAGACAAATGTATATATCTGTCTAACAATATATGATTAAGTTGATATTTCCAGTCAATGGGTAAAATAAGGCTTATTCAACAAATAAGGTGCATGGACCAGTATTACTTGAAATCAAAAAAATATAGAGCCCGGTTTCACACATTATACAAGAAATATTCAGGTGAATTAAAAATCAATATGTAGAATCTAAGGAGTTTTTGGAGAAAATACAAACTAATATTTTTCATGACCTGAAGTAAAATATTCAAACCCAGAAGCTGTAAAGTAAATATTGACAATATGACTATATTAAACACTTAACTATATAGTAATATACATTTAAAAAAGTTAAAGGATCAGGAATAGAATAGAAAAATATTTGCAACACATCTAAAACATGGTTAATAGGTTTTTTTTTTGAAAAAAGTTCTACAAACCTTTAATCAATAAGTGGATAAAGAATACCAAAAAGTCATTTAAAGCTTTTTTAAAAAATAATAGAAATAGGCAAGAAATATACTAAAACAGGTTTAGTTTCAACAAATAATAAAGGAACAATTAAAATAACATCATTTTCACAATCAGATTAATGAGCATTAAAAATATTGGTAATATCAAGTATTGACAACTCTGAAAGGAACTGGGTATTCATAGACTCTTTCTTCATCATCTTAAAGCAGTCCCTTAAGCATATTTTGCAGTGCTGGTTTGGTGGAGGTGTATTCTTTTAGCCTTTTTTTTTGTCTGGGAAACTCCTTATTTCGCCTTCCATTTTATTTGAGAACCTTGCTGGGTAAAGCAGTCTTGGTTGCAGGCCCTTGCTTTTCATAGCTTGGAATATTTCTTGCCATTCCCTTCTTGCTTGCAGTGTTTCTGTTGAGAAGTCAGCTGCTAGCCTTATCAGGGCTCCCTTATATGTTACTACCTCTTTCTTCCTTGCTTGCTTTAGGATTCTCTGTTTGTCTTTGCTATTTGCCATTTTAATGATGATGTGTCTTGGAGTGGGCCTCATTGGGTTCCTCTTGAATGGGACCCTCTGTGCTTCCTGGACTTGTGTGACTTTTTCTCTCCAATTAGGGAAGTTTTCCATCATGACTTTTTCAAACAGGTTCTCTATCCCTTCCTCATCCTCTTCTACTTCTGGTATCCCTAGTATACGGATATTATTATGTTTCAGGTTGTCTTGCATTTCCCTCAATGACTCTTCATTCTTTTTGAGTCTTTTTTCATTTTCTTGCTCTTTCTGGGAGCTTTTTTCTACCTTGTCTTCCAGCTTGCCGATTCGGTCCTCAGCTTCATCTAGGCTGCTTTTGATTCCTTCTACTGTGTTCTTCAATTCAGAAATTGTATTCTTCATTTCCTCTTGTCTCTTGTTGATAGTTCCTATGTCCTTTATCATGCTGATATAGTTTGCAGTAAGTTTCTCATAGTTTCCCTGTAGTTTTCAGTAATTCTCTCTGAGCTCACTGAGCTTATTGAGCTACCTTGGAACCATTGTTTTGAACTCAATATCTGATAGTTAACTTGCCTCTATTTCATTTAGTTTTCTTTCTGGGGATTCCTCCTTTCCCTTCGACTGGGGCGTGTGTCTTTATCTTCCCATTATTTGTGAGACTCTTCTCTTTTGCTTCTGATTCTTAAGTTGATCTGTCTTGATTTCCTGACTTTGTGGTGTGAACTTCTATGGTTGGAGACCACTGTTTTTACTTTCTGGATCTGTCTCTGATGATGTCAGATATTGACCCTGTCCAAACTTAGGCAGTCTGTTCGAGTCTTCCAGTAATCTACTGTTTGTGGCTGTCTCCTTCAGCTGTTAATCTATTCTCTCTGCACTCAGCAGGCCACCTCAGACAGCTCAGGGTGGGGAGGAGTCCCTCCTGGGGGCTGGGTTATTGGGTCCTTTTACACTGCTGCCGTATGGGGGAGGAGTCCGAGCTACTCTCTCAGTTCTCTCCCCAAAGCCTCCGTCCCCAGTCTCTCTTCAAGTGTCGCCAGACCTCTCTGCACCCCCTTTTGCCAGGGATTTACTTTCTGTGGCTGCCACTCTGCACTCAGCAGGCAGCTTAGACAGCAAGGAGAGGGGTGGAATCTCATGAGGGGTGGGGCTATTAGGTCCTTTGATGCAGGTGCTGCTTAGGGGGCATGGTCTCTGCCTGAGCAAGATGGCTGCTGCCATATGAGGGATGAATCAGCCCCAGATCCTGCCGGCTACTCTCTCAGTTCTCTCCCCAAAGCCTCCTTCCTCAGTCTCTCCTCAGGCGTCTCTAGCCCACTCTGTCCCCACCTTTGCTGGAGACCAGGGTAAGTGGCTGCAAATAATAATTTTGTGTTGGTCCTTTAAATGGTTCTCTGCATCTCCAGCCGCCTGTCTCTGGCAGAGAGCAACCCTGCAGCTCTTCGCAGCTGGCTGTTTTCTGTGTACTTTTTGGGCTCTGGTGCTGTGGGCTAGAGATCCCCAATTTTGCTTTAGACCCCACTCTTCCCAGGGGGATCCAGCTGGCCATTTCAATATCTTTCTGGTGCTGCCGCCTGTGGGCGCCCTGCCCGCCTTCTCAGGTCTGTACTGCACTCCGTACCAGTTAGATTGTGCTAAAGCCGATTCTTCTGTCTGTCCGAGGTTACAAGGCTCCTCCCTCACTATTGTTCAGTTGTTTGTTCCAGGTGATTTCTCCACAATTTAGTTGTAATTCCAGGTTGGTCCTGGGAGGAGGTCAGGGTGACTTCCACTTACTCCTCTGACATCTTGATTTTCTTACTTATCTTTTCAAAGAACCAGCTCTTGGATTCATTGATATTTTGTATCTTTTTTATTAATTGTTGTTCAGTTACAGTTGTCCTCATTTTCCACCCATTACTCTGGCCCTCACTACCCTCCCCTATCTTCTACATTCAATCTACACCCGCTGTTGTCTTTGTCCATATGTCGTTTATACATGTTCTTTGACTCTTCCCCTTCTTTCCCTCATTGTCCCCTCTACCCTCCTCTCTGATTACTGTTATTTCTTTATTTCAATGATGCTGATTAAAATTAGTTTAATAAAATTTTAATAAAATTTGTTTGTTGTGTTGATGAGGTTCCATTTATAGGTGAGGTCATATGGTATTTGTCTTGTACCACTTGGCTTATTTCACTTAGCATAATACTCTCCAGTTCCATCCATGCTGTTGTGAATAGTAGAAGTTCCTTGTTTTGTTCTGCTGTGTAGTATTCTGTTGTGTGAACGTACCAGTCTTTTGATCCATTCATTTACTGATGAGCATTCAGGCTGTTTCCAGAATTTGGTTATTGGAATAACACTGCTGTGAACATGGGGGTACATAGGTTCTTCTGAGTTGGTGTCTCAGTATTCTCAGGGCATAATCCCAGTAGTGGAATTAGGGTCCAAAAGGCAGTTCTGTTTTTAGATTTTGAGGAAATTCCATACAGTTTTCCACAGTGGCTGCACCAGTCTGCATTCCCACCAACAGTGTACTAGGGTTCCCATTTCTCCACATCCTCTCCAGCACTTGTTGTTTGCTGATTTGTTTATGATGGCCATCTGACTGGTGTGTCACTTTTAAAGACACAATTTCATTTATTCCTGTTCTGATCCTTATTATTTCCTTCATTCCACTCACTTTGGGCTTTATTTGCTATTCTTTTACAAGTTCCTTTAGTGTAAAGTGAGATTGTTTTTTTGAGCTTTTTTTTTTTAGATAGGTCTGTAATGCTTTGAATTTCCCTCTTAGGGATGTTTTCCCTGTATCCTATAGATTTTGGATCGTTTGTTCTCATTTCCACTAGTTTCAAGGTATCTTTTGATGTCTTCCTTGATCTCATTATTGACCCCTTTATTATTTAATACCATGTTATTTAGCTTCCATGTCTTTGCATGTTTTTCAGTGTTCTTGTGATTGATTTCCAGTTTCATAGCATTGTGGTCAAAAAAGATGCTTCATATGATTTCCATCTTCTTAAAGTATTTGAGACTAGTTTTCTTTCCTAACATGTGGTCTATCCTGGAAAACGATCCCTGTGCACTTGAAAAGTATGCATATTCTGCTGCTTTTTGGTGAAATGCTCTGAGGTTATCAATTAGATCCATTTGATCTACTGTGTCATTTAAGGCCACTGTCTCCCTCTTGATTTTCAGTATTTTTATAATCATTAGTCTAAACTCTCTATCTGATAAATTGCTTGTCTCCATATTATCTAGTTCTTCTTCTGGAGAATTCTCTTGTTTTTTCACCTGGGGCCTGGTTCTTTGTCTTCCCATCTGGCTGCCCCTGTGTTTGCTTCTGAGTTATTAGGTAGGTCTGCGAAGACTCTGGTGCAGACCTTTAGAGATGCCTCTTGTGACTGGTCCCGGGCAACCTGTTTGGAGCTTCAGTGATCTTTAGCATGTGGCTCCCTTGCTGTGCAGAAAGAACCAGGCTATGCACTAGGGAGTCTTGTGCACCAGCTCTGGGCCCAGAAAGGGTCAGCTAAAGTCTCAAGACTCCCAGAGATCTGTCTTAGTTATTAAACTTAATCAGTGATGCAGCCTCAAGCTTACCCAGTAGCCTGGCTTACGCTCTACAGGGTGGGGCAGAATAATTCCTGCAGGCAGGACTGTTGCTTCTCTTCAGCTGATGTCATTTGGAGGGGAGTGCTCTGCCTGAGAAAGATGGCCCTGCAGTGTGGGGAATGACTCAGCATAGAGATCCCGATGGCTGTTCCTTCAGTCTCTCCCCAGAGCCACCAGCCCTCTATTCTCCTCACATGCCATCAGTCCACTCTGCCCTCGCTCTGCCAGAGTCTATGGTACATGGCTGCAAATGGAATTTTGAGCATTGGCTCTTTAAGAGGCTCTCTGTGTCTCCAGCTTGTCTCACCCTGACTGACAGAAACCCTGTTGCTTTTCACAGTTGGATTGTAGCTGCATTTTTTTCTTTCAATGTTCTGCTAGTGTAGGCTGGCGAGCCCAGCTTGGGGTTGAGACACCACACTCCTCAGGAGAAACCTCTCTCTGCTGAAATATACCTCTGGAAGTTCAGTTGCTGCCCGTGGCAGCCCATCTGGCTCTCTTGCACCGCTCTGCAATCCCTACCAGTCATGTTGTGGTGAACTGGTTTCTTCTGTCTGTCTGTGGTTATCAGGCTTTTCTGCAGCTTGCGTTCACTTGGTTATTCAGGCTGATTTCTCAACAATTTAGTTGTAATTCCAGATTGGTCCTGGGAGGAGGATCCTGTAGCTTGCACTTACTCCTCGGCCATCTTGAGTCTAGTATATGGTATTTTCAAGTATAAAAATTGATTTACTTGTAACTATTTTTGACCACATACACCTTGTAAAGTTTATGTGTACACTCAGTGATACACATAGACCAGTAGAAACCGTAGCCCACACTGACATTAGACAGTCAGCAGAAGAGCACATCTAGAAGGGATCATCGAAGGGGTCCCATTTGATGGCTTGTGGCATTGGGCGTAAGAAGGGACATGTGGCCTCAGCACTGGGTGAGAGTCTGCTCTTTCCCTACATAGCCGGAAGGTTGGGGAAAGCCACAGAGCAGCATGGGGTGCTTTTCTGTGATTTATTTTGACTTTATGCAGGTTACGACTCAGCGTGTGTGCCTCCATCATCTCCTTTGTGAGACAGACCCTTAAAAAAGATTGCTCTCTTGACTGAATGTCATGATGATAAATGAGTTAATATTTTGCACATTATTTAGATTTGGTTTTAACATACAAGTACCCAAGATGTCTCAACTGTTAATAATTTCCTGACCTTCAGGTTATCTCCTTTCAGTGTTTGAAGGGATTCTGGTTCGGCTTTGGTCACTGTACTTTGCTGGAATTTAGTGGATTCTGTAATAAATAAGAAAGGGGGAATTAACAAGAAACAGTCATGTGTTTTTGTATGCCACTCGGATGCAATGCCGTACAGCACTATGAAACTTGGATGAAGACATGTTTGCTTTCAAATAATTGTTTCACAAATATGGACTTTACAAATATTCCTGATGCTATTCCATAGAGATTAATTATGTGTCCTATACCACATGTAATATTAGTTTACTTTTAATTTTTTTCTGTAGTTTTGAAGATTAACAGTGATTTGGAACTTAAGGGACTCATTTCCTGGGGATTAAAATTACAGTCTAATTCTCTACCTGTGTACCATGGTCTTCTTAACACTGCAGCACCAGGGAGGAACTGTCTGTCACTCAGGTTTGTTAGCTTCTGCTAGGCCTGGTTTCTTGAAAGTCAAAAGGGTCTGTTTCCCAGAAAACAATTATTTTAAAGATAGAGCTGACTCATATGTCTTCTAATTAGAGAATGATTTAACAGACCATATTCCTATGTACATACTGTTTCAAATGTTTTTGTCTTTTTGTACTGAGAGGCAGCTGATGGAGAAATTAGATCAATTTCCCCTGGAACACCAAGCATTGATGTGTATGAAAGGATACCTAGTGAACAAATGGTAGTCTCTCTCTTTCTCTCTCTCTCTCTCATTCACATTCTACCTTTTTTCTACATCATCTTCTGTCATGAAATCTAGATTTTATAAGCTTAGAATAACCCTGTAATTGTCATCTCAATAATGAGGGTTGAATTTATGTGTCCCTGAGTTTGTCATGGGGAATCAGGACATGTAAATACTCTCTGTTCAGTGAATGAGGTGAATCCTTTTAGATTTGTTTCGGGTCTGCCATGAACTAGTTTTTTTCATCAGCCTAGAATTTAGGAAGAAGTGTTTTCAAGTTGATTCTCCTGTTTTAACTTTGAAGGGGGAAATATATCAGGTTTTTTTGGCGGGGGTTAAGTAATGGGAAAAGCATGACTTTAGCAAGATGGTTGTTTTTACTTCTTTAAAATTAGTTCATGTTATGGATTAAATGCCAAGTTCTGTTCTCAGTCCAGCCTCTCTTCACTTAATTTTCATTACATTATGTGTATAACATCATGGGTGTACCCCTCTGGGACAGAGGGCAGAGGATAACATTTGTCACCTTCCATTTGACTTTTCTTTAAGGACAGGTCTGAATGTTATTGTACATCAGACTTACAGAATATTCAATGTAGCCACTTCCTCCAACCTACTACTAGAGGGAACTTGGGGAAGACTTTACTTCCTCTTTCTCAGTGTGAGGAATGGATTGGTCTTCTAGGGTTGCCACATTGAAGTGATAACATGATTTTTTATCACATATATTCATACATAAAAACATATATTTTATTTAAATCTACATATATATACAAATTGTACTAGGTTTTTTTAAAAAGGAAAAATAACCATTTCTGTAATCATTCCAAATACCACGATAACATTCTTTTTAGATAAGATATACCATACTTTAATAATTGCCCTACCTATGACAATTAATTTTTTCAAATTGTGAATATTATGAATAATGATGCAATGTAGCTTTGAATATACCTTTTCACAATTTGTAAACATAATTAAGCATCTCTTATAACAGTTTAAAATATAATCTCTCATAAATATATCAAGTAGCTTTTATTGTTAGGATCGAGACTTTAAATATGTGTTGCCTAATTGCTTTGCAGAAAAATTTATACCAGAGTTATACCTCTCTGAGTCACTATTGATATTGATCACTATTATTGTAATTAGTTATGTGAGTTTGTTAATTTGACAAATAAAAATTATTATGGATTTCAGAACATTTGTTTAAATCTTTTTTTCATTTCACATAGATCGAAATTTATAGAGTACTCACACCCAGTGTTCTCAAAGATTTGTCACACTTCCCAGCAAGAGAACTGCAAAGGACCTCACCTGCTGGAACTTTATGCTAATGATAGACAGACATAAAAAAATTAATGCATATAGGGTCGCAGTTGTTATATTACTTGAACAGAGTTTATTACATTTTTCAGGGAACAGGAGTTGATCTCCTGTGGCTTAAAAATACCAAAACATCTAGTTAATTTATCACCCCAATGTATTGTGGTAGGTAGCAGTTGAGAATGACACACATTTCTGCTGATACTTTCCATTTGGTCTGTGGGGTCTGCTGCCACACTGAACATTCAGGATTATTTGATAAATGTATTTCAAATACATTGTGTTTGATATCACTGTGATTTTTTAGGTTAATATAAATGTGTGTTTTCTCTCTTATTTCCATTTCAGAAGACACACAAAATTTATCATTCGGTTTTTAACCCCGACATATGATGGATATTGGGGAGGGGAACTGCACCGCTGTGAGAGAGTTCATTCTCCTTGGATTAACAGACGCCCCTGAGCTGAGGGTCCTTCTTTTCATGGTGTTCCTCCTGGTCTATGGAGTGAAGGTTCTGGGCAACCTGGGCATGATCGCACTGATTCGGGTCAGCTCTCGGCTTCACACTCCCATGTACTTTTTCCTCAGCCACCTGTCCTTGGTGGATTATTGCTACTCTACGATCATTGTGCCAAAGATGCTAGCTGATCTTATAAACAAAGACAAAGCCATCTCCTTCATGGGATGCACGGTGCAGTTTTATTTATATTGTGCCTATGCAGTCACTGAAGTCTTCCTGCTGGCTGTGATGGCCTATGACTGCTTTGTGGCCATTTGCAGCCCACTGCTGTCCCAGAACCTGCGAATGGTGCTGGTTTCTAGCTGCTACCTCGGTGGGTCTGTGTGTTCTCTGATTCATTTGTGTTTAGCTCTTGAGATCCCATCCTACAGATCAAATGTGATTAACCACTTCTTTTGTGATCTGCCCCCTCTCTTATCTCTTGCTTGCTCTGATGTCACCGTGAATGAACTGTTTCTGTACCTTTCGGCATCTTTCATTGAGATGATCACCATTGTGATCATCCTCGCCTCCTATTTGTTTATTCTCATTACCATTCTGAGGATGCGCTCTGCAGAGGGAAGGCGCAAAGCCTTTTCCACTTGCGCCTCCCACCTCACAGCCATTGTTGTTCTACAAGGAACAATCCTTTTTCCTTATTGCTGGCCCAGTTTGGGCAACAGTGAGGATGCTGACAAGGTGGCCACTGTGTTCTACATTGTGGTGATTCCCATGCTGAACCCCCTCATCTATAGCCTAAGGAACAAGGATGTGAAAGAAGCTCTCAGAAAAGTGGTGAGCTCCAAAATCTTTTCCTAGGGAATATTTCAAATTGGAGGATGGTGGAGGGCTGAATTAGTGGGCTGCAGTTTGGAGTGGAGAGAGTAGCAGCCAAGGAATAGGTCATTATGAGTGAGTATTTTTGATTCACTGATCTTTATACTTTTGATTACTTACCAATCAGCATAAATATATTATTAATTTGATATGTTTTTATGTTAGTATGTTTTTGGCTAATCTCTTCCAGTCCTCCACATGCCTGCCCCTCTGAGATCTGTCAGTACTTTCTGACCACACACACCTTGTGAAGTTGATGTGTGTACTCAGTCATATGCACAGATGAACAGAACACCGTGGCCTACAATGGCATTAGATGAAGTAGAGCACATCTGGGACAGATCATAGAAAGGATCCCATTTGATGGCTTTTGGCATTGGGCATGCATTCGGAAAATTGCGGCCTCAGCACTGGCTGGGAGTGTGTTGTTTTCCCCACGTAGTCACAGGGGTGGGAAAACCACAGAGCAGCGTGGGGCTTTTCCTGTGATTTTCACTCAGTGCTTGTGCCTCCATCATATCCTTTCTAAGACAGACTTAGAAACAGGATTTTTCTTTTGATTGGTTATCCTGTTGATTATAAAAGTTAATATTTCAAAGTGTTTAGAATAGGTTCTAACACAATAGTTCACAATAATTGTGACCTATTATATAGTTTTCTGACCAGTAGGTTCATTATTTATATGGTATTTAAAAAATTCTGGTATCTTTAGTCATTGTGCCCTATAGGAATTTAAGGTTTTGTAATATAAAAAGAAAGGGAGTCAACTCCTAGTGGAGAGCTAGGTTTCCTCCTATTTCACAGTCAATAAGAACAATTTTCTACACACATTTTGTCCTCAGTAAAAGAGGGCCTTTGGTCAAAATTTGGCTAGTGGCCCACTGGGATAAGAAGGTAACCAAAGCCCATGTGTTTGAGTGTAATCTAGAGAGCAGTGTGGAGAGCATCATCTCACCAAAGGTGAAGATGGCACTCCGAACATCAGGGAACCTCTTGCTGGGAGTACGAATCTACCGCAGAAAAGCCAAATACCTCCTTGCAGACTGTAATGAAGCATTCATTAAGATAAAGATGGCCTTTCGGCTAGGTGTTGTTGATCTGCCTGAGGTGAACCGAGAAGCCGCTTACAATGCTATTACTTTACCTGAAGAATTTCATGACTTTGATCAGCCACTGCCTGACTTAGATGACATCGATGTGGCCCAGCAGTTCAGCCTGAACCAGAGTAGGGTGGAAGAGATAACCATGAGACAAGAAGTTGGGAACATCAGTATTCTACAAGAAAATGATTTGGGTGACTTTGGGATGGATGATCGTGAGATAATGAGAGAAGAAAGCACTTTCGAGGATGATGACATGTGAATAAGCACTAGTGCTTCTCACCTCCTGTTGGAGCCTGAGCAGAACACCAGCAATCTGAATGAGAAAATTAACCATTTAGGATATGAAGACCAATATAAGGATGACAATTTCAGAGAAGGAAATGATGGTGGCATATTAGATGACAAACTTATTAGTAGTAATGATGGCGGTATCTTCGATGACCCTCCCGCCCTGTCTGAGACAGGGGTCATGTTGCCAGAACAGCCTTCACATGATGATATGGATGAGGATGATAACGTATCAATGGGTGGGCCTGACAGTCCTGATTCAGTGGATCCTGTTGAACCAATGCCAACTATGACCGATCAAACGATACTTGTTCCAAATGAGGAAGAAGCCTTTGCTTTGGAACCTATCGACATCACTGTCAAAGAAACAAAAGCCAAAAGAAAGAGGAAACTAATTGTTTACAGTGTCAAAGAGTTGGATAGTAAGACAATTAGAGCCCAACTTAGTGATTATTCTGACATAGTTACCACTTTGGACCTGGCACCGCCTACCAAGAAATTGATGAAGTGGAAAGAGACAGGGGGAGTGGGAAAGCTCTTCTCTTTACCTGCCCAGCCTTTGTGGAGAAACAGACTACTGAAGCTCTTTACACATTGTCTTACACCTCTAGTTCCAGAAGATCTTAAAAAAAGGAGGAAAGGAGGAGAGGCTGATAATTTGGATGAATTCCTCAAAGAATTTGAAAATCCAGAGGTTCCCAGAGAAGACCAGCAACAGCAACATCAGAAGTGTGATGTTATCGATGAGCCCATTTTGGATGAGCCAAGCTGCCTGCAGGAATTGGTGATGGAGACCAGCAGAACTTGGATGAGTCGGCCATGCCCCCACCACCACCTCAGGGAGTTAAGCGGAAAGCAGGACAGATCGACCCAGAGCCTGTGATCCCTCCTCAGCAGGTAGAGCAGATGGAAATACCTCCTGTAGAGCTGCCCCCAGAAGAGCCTCCAAATATCTGTCCGTTGATTCCAGAATTAGATCTTCTACCCGAGAAGGAGAAGGAGAAAAAGGAGAAAGAAGATAATGATGAGGAGGAGAAGAGGATGAAGATACTTTGAGGGGGGGGGTGATCAAGGTCAAGAAGAAAGAAGGTGGAACAAAAGGACTCAGCAGATGCTTCATGGCCTGCAGCGAGCTCTTGCTAAAACTCGAGCTGAATCTATCAGTTTGCTTGAGTTATGTAGAAACACGAGCATAAAGCAGGCCGCAGTGAAGTTTTACAGTTTTTTGGTTCTTAAAAAGCAGCAAGCTATTGAGCTGACACAGAAAGAGCTGCACAGTGACATCATTGCAACACCTGGACCCAGGTTCCACATTATTTGAGTAGCTCAGAAGCACTATCGCTAGTGTTCATGTCATGAGTGTACACAAATGGCCCCCGCGTGTAGGGCGCACAAAACCCTTTAAGAAAGGGTTTTCTTAGTGTGCCCAATTTTTGCCTGTACAAAGTCTCTGCTTTTTTGATTTTTTCCAGTATTTTAATTTTATCAGCTTCATCTTTAAGGGAAACTGCTCGTATGGACTGTGTTCTGATGGAGAAAACAAGCACCCCGAGGACTCAGAAGATTATTCCAACAGTTCAGAAGAGATGTGTGCAATATGGGCGCATGGAATAATGTTGAGTAGCAGTCAAGAGTCAGGATTTTTATCTGTGTTCTCCATTGGAAAGGAAAACTTGTCAGGAAAAATGCCTGACAGTTTAAGAATTATGGTGTGAGTCTTAGAAGGAAATTGTCTTTTCCCATCAGTAACACTGGCAATCTTCTTGGTGGCCTCTGTACTCAGGCCTGGTGCCCAGGGATCGTCCTCGAGATCTGTTTTTTTTTTTTTTTTTTTTTTTTTTTAAAGTTGTTTGTTTATTTCATATATTTGACAAAGAAATATATTTGTACTTTTTTCACTGTTATACTTTCCCAGGGAAAGAACTTTATTAAATATGGTTAAAGTAATCTTCTTTAATCTGCATACTTAGAAAAAAATGTAATTATATGTATAGAGGTAATCTTCATATCATTTAAGGCATTCTCCTTATCAGTTCTTTAATTATAAAGTTTATTTTTTTTTTTTTAAAGTTCATTTTAACATTTTATTTTTCATATTATGATTTTTTTTTTTAATTTTTTTTTAATTAATTTATTTACTTTTTAAATACATTTGTCTCTGCCTTCCCCCCCCCCTTTCCCTTGCCCCCTCCCACCTTCCCTCCCTCAGCTCTTCCCCTTTGGTTTTGTCCATGAGTCCTTGCTATAGAGATCTGTTTTTAAAGTGTAATTCTGTCATAACCAAGGGGGTGTGGGAAATTGTGTTGTAACTCGTCCCCTCAGCTACAAAATGATAGGACTTGGTTAGAAGTGTTCTATTTTATAAATCATTCCATGAATCTTTTTAACGAACCTTACTATCCTAAAATCTGTTGTTTTAGTGAGGCTCTAAAATGAGCAGAAATAGACTTTTTTAGTCTATTGTTGCTTATGGTTTTTGTTGCTTATTGGGTTTTAATATTGTTCCTGAAAATAGTTGATGCTATGTTACGTATAACTTTTCTAATAAACATTTATAACTTTCCAGGAGCTACAAATCAAAGTTTTAAAAAGATGTTTGGATATATTCGAGTATCCAAATCATGGAAATAAAAATTGCTATGCCAACCAAAAGGACAGACTGATGGGAAATCATACACTTGGTTGACTTAACCTTTAGGCAGACAATGCTGTAAAAATAATGGCTTCTCTGATATTTCTTATAAGTTTTATTACTGATCTCTTTTTCCAATGCTGCACATTCTGTGTTTGGAACTTTAATAGCTTTGCAACAGAAATCCTGTATCCAGTTTCCTATAATTTAAGTGAAGAGAAACATCCAAATAAAGGCTTTATTATTAACAGACCAGATAGCACCAGAAATTATGTGTCTATTATGATTATCAAAAGGTCTTAACTTTTTAGGGCAAAATTACACTGAAAGTTCTAGCTTAAGTTTTGGTACTTTTGTGGGGAAAAAAATCACTTTTGAAACTCCGACTTCAGTGTATATCCAGTAATTTAAAATTAAGTGAAATGTTTTAAATTTGTGAATGCATAATTACTGTTTTGATGATTCATTTTCTTGAGAATGGTAATTGTATAAAATTCCTATTGCAGCTTTATTTTCAATATAATGTGCCCGTAAACCATTTTTCTCCCTTTGTAAAAAGACATTGTAGATAATTGAATGTTTGATTATAGAAAAGTCATTAGTTCCTTGTTATTCACATTTTGTTAGTCTGGTTTTTGTTGCTTATTGGGTTTTAATATTGTTCCTGAAAATAGTTGATGCTATGTTACGTATAAATTTTCTAATAAAAGTTGTGTTACAAGCTGTAAAAAAAATAAAAAGAAAGGGAGAATTTATAAGAAATAATAATGTTATAATGGGAATAATAAACTGTGACCCATGTATATCCTATCCACATGTAATATCTTATAAGGTACCATAATATCTAGGAGGCATGTATTGTTATGAACAGTTTTCTTCCCAAATGGGAGTAATTTTAAAAATAAATTTTCTGATGATATTCCATAGAGATCAATTATTATTTGTGTCACATCACACATGGTCTAAGTTTAATTTTTATACGTTTTGTTACACCATGGAAATGAATAATCGATGTGCAACTCCAGGGAGCCATTCCCCAGGAGCTTAAATTACAGTATAAGTCTCTAACTGTGTCCCTTCTCATTGTAATATGTTCGGCACCAGGGACAGAATATCTGTCACTCGGGTTTGTTAGCTAACGCTAGGCTGTGGTTACCTGAAAATCAGAGTGAGTATAGTTTCCTAGCAAACAATTATTTTAAAGATATAACATCTGGTTTGTCTTCTTGATAGGGAATGATTTAACATACCACATTCACGTGCACTTACTGGTTCAAATGTTTTTGTCTTTTTGTACTGAGAGGCAGCTGATGGTGAAATGAGAACAATTTCCTCTGGATCACCAAGCGCTGATGTGTATGAGAGAGTAGAGTGAACCCATGGTAGTCTCTGTCTCTCTCTCTCCTCTTTCTATTTTACTTCACACCAATTTTTGTCATGGGTCTAAAAATTAATGATCATGGAGGAACTCCTAATTAAATGTTATGTTAATAGAATGAGTTTTATCATATTTTAAATGTCATGAGGTGACATTGGTTAAAAAGACTAATAGGTTTCAAGCATGCACTCCTACGATGCATCACCTACAGATTGTCCCGTGTGCCCGCCACCCAGAGTCAGAATTTCTTCCGTCACCATGCACTTGCCCCCTTTACCCACTGCTACCCCTCCCCACTCCCCTCCCTCTGGTCACCACCGTGCTGTTGTCACCCTCAGTCTGAGGGTTGATGTCATTGTACGAGCCTGAGACTTGGTCATGGAGAGAGAGTCAGAGCATGAGGACTATCTCTATCATAAATGAAGTCCTTTAGATTGGACTTGCGTTTACCGTAAACTAGTTTCTCATTATCAGCCCAGAATGTAGGGAGAAAGTTTTCCAAGTTTATTTTCCTGGTTTAACTCTTAAGTGACCAAGTAATTCAGGGTTTTGATGAGTTTTTTACTAAGTAATAAGAAAACCATGATTTCAAGAAAGTGCTTTGCCTCCACTTTAGAATAAGCTCAAGCTATGGAGAAAATACCAGGTTATGTTTTCAGTGCAGAATCTCTTCACTCAGTTTCCTTTACCTGTATGTGTATGACGTCATGTGAATAGTCCTCTAGCAAGGAGGGCAGAGATCAAATTCTTTAAATCTTATGTCTTTTCTTTAAGGTCAGGTCTGAATGGTACATTTAATTTATGCAGAATATATGTGTATAATGTAACAATTTCTGAACCAAGTACTTTCAAGAACCTGGGAATATTTTCACTTTCCTCCCTTTTTAAATTGGGTCAAGGATTAGCATTTTGATTATAGCCAAAATACAGTGATAAGATATAAAATATCTATTATATATCTACATACTTTACATGTACATCTTAATTTCCAGCTACTTGTATGTTCCAAGTGTTTTATTATGTATCTTTATTTAAGAAAATTAACAATCTCAAAAACAAAATTTAAAATAACATGAAAACTTTCTACCCTAGATATGATGCAGAGGGTGTAACAGTTGCTTTCTTTTTGACAATTAAAATTTCCCTATTGTTGATATTATGAACAATGCTTCAGTGGAGCTTGGATATAGTTTTTCATGATTTTTGTCAATGTAATTAATATAGGTTATTAAATTTCTCAATAAAATATAGGATAATTTGTTCTTGTCAGGGTTGTCTTCTAATATATGCACCTATCTACTGTTCAGAAAAAATTATAGAAAAACTCTTTCTTCTTGAGACCTTATTAGCATTGATAAATATTATAACTAATTAAACCACTTTGTTGTTTTGGTATGAAAATTACCATTTTAGGTGTACATATTAATTTTCTTTTTTTAATGAATCCCAAATTAAAGGGTTTTCATTATCCACAAATCTCAAAAATTTGTCACCTCAAAAATGAAATTGTGAAGAACTTTGTCTCTTTAAAATTTATGTTCCTGATAGATTCAACTAAAAAAAGTATATAGTGGTGTTATCCTAGTCGACTAGAATTTACATTGTTTTTTTAGGTAACAAGAGTTAATGTTGTGTGGTTTTGAAGTATATCATTGAATCTGTTTTGAAACCCATCAAGCCATTGAACTTTAAGTGATCAATCAATCTACTGTGATAGATAAAGGTTGGAATTATTTAATGTTTCTGCTGATGTTTAAGTCAATTTTGATCAGTGGGACCCACTGAGATATCATTTTAAATTATATGACACTTCATCTCTCAAAAATACACTGCTTGACAAATATCAACACTATTTATTTCAGAAATTATTTATCTACTGATTTCATCCTTTTTTCTCTTTCTAGAAGAAGCACAATTTATCGTTTGTTTTCCCAACCTGGCGGAAATGAAGGAAGAGAACTGCACCGCTGTGACAGAGTTCATTCTCCTTGGATTAACAGACGCCCCTGAGCTGAGGGTCCTTCTTTTCATGGTGTTCCTCCTGATCTATGGAGTGATGGTTCTGGGCAACCTGGGCATGATCGCACTGATTCGGGTCAGCTCTCGGCTTCACACTCCCATGTACTTTTTCCTCAGCCACCTGTCCTTGGTGGATTATTGCTACTCAACGATCATTGTGCCAAAGATGCTAGCTGATCTTATAAACAAAGACAAAGCCATCTCCTTCGTGGGATGCATGGTGCAGTTTTATTTATTTTGTGTCTGTGGAATCATTGAGGTCTTCCTGCTGGCCGTGATGGCCTATGACCGCTTTGTGGCCATTTGCAGCCAACTGCTGTACATGGTCACCATGTCCCAGAACCTGCGAATGGTGCTGGTTTCTAGCTGCTACCTCGGTGGGACTGTGTGTTCTCTGATTCACTTGTGTTTAGCTCTTGAGATCCCATCCTACAGATCAACTGTGATTAACCACTTCTTTTGTGATCTGCCCCCTCTCTTATCTCTTGCTTGCTCTGATGTCACCATGAATGAACTCCTTCTGTACATTGTCGCTTCCTTCAATGAGATCAGTACCATTGTGATCATCCTCACCTCCTACTTGTTTATTCTCATCACCATCCTGAAGATGCGCTCTGCAGAGGGAAGGCGCAAAGCCTTTTCCACCTGTGCCTCCCACCTCACAGCCATCATTGTCCTACAGGGAACAATCCTTTTCACGTACTGCCGTCCCAGTTTTGGTAATAGTACAGATACTGACAAAGTGGCTTCGGTGTTCTACACTTCAGTGATTCCCATGCTGAACCCCCTGATCTATAGCCTAAGGAACAAGGATGTGAAAGAAAGTCTCAGAAGAGTGGTGAGCTCCAAAATATTTTCCTAGAGAATATTTCAAAGTGGAGGATGGTGGAGGGCTGAATTGGTGGGCTGCAGTGCTGGAGTGGATTGAGCAACCAAGGAGTAGGTCGTGAGTGAGTTGTTTGATTCACTGATCTTTATACTTTGATTACCTACCAATCAACATAAATATATTATTAATTTATTTTGCAGCTTGACCAAGAGCATATCTCAATTCTTTAGGACTTTCTAGACAGTTTAAAAAATAATTGAATAGATTTGTTGTAAGTATTGAGAGCTAATTTTGTGTTTGGGATGGAATATTGTTTTTATTTTTTTATTTTTGTAACTTTCAAATTTTATTATTATGTGTTTTTTAAATTAAATTTAATTTTTTGTTATTATTATTATTTTCTTATTTATTTTTTCAAATACATTTGTCTCTGCCTACCCCCCACCACTTTCTCTTGCTCCCTTCCCTCCCTCCCTCAACTCTTCCCCTTTGGTTTTGTCCATGAGTCCTTGCTGTATGTTCCTTGACTTTCCCCTTCCCTTCCTTTTTCCCCACCCCCCTCCCTCCTTCCCTCTTGTCTCTGTTGGTTTCTTTTCCTTTCAGTGATGCTGGTCTTATTTTCCTTGCATCTTTGTATTGTTGGTTAGGTTCCACTTATAGGTGAGATCATATGGTATTTGTCTTTCGCCTCCTGGCTTATTTCGCTTAGCATAATGTTCTCTAGTTCCATCCATGCTGTCGCGAAGTGTAGTAGTTCTTTTTTTCCTCCTGCTGTGTAGTATTCCATTGTGTAAATGTACCATGGTTTTTTGATCCAGTTATCTCCTGATGGACATTTAGGTTGCTTCCAACACTTGACTATTGTAAATTGGGCTGCTATGAACATTGGGGTGCATAGGTTCTTTTGAATCGGTGTTTTGGGATTCTTAGGGTATAGTCCCAGCAGGCGAATCACTGGATCAAAAGGCAGTTCCATTTTCAGCTTTTTGAGGAAATTCCACACTGCTTTCCACAGTGGCTGCACCAGTCTGCATTCCCACCAACAGTAGACTAGGGTTCCCTTTTCTCCACAGCCTCGCCAGCACCTGTTGTTTGTGGATCTGTTTATGATGGCCATTCTGACCGGTGTGAGGTGGTACCTCATGGTGGTTTTGATCTGCATTTCTCTGATGGCTAGTGATGCTGAGCATCCTTTCAAATGTCTCTGGGCCCTCTGTATCTCCTCCTTGGAAAAGCGTCTGCCCAGGTCCTTTGCCCATTTTTTGATTGGATCGTTTGTCTTCTTGGAGTGGAGTCGAGTGAGTTCTTTATATATCTTGGAGATCAAACCTCTATCTGATGTATCATTAGCGAATATATTTTCCCATATGGTTGGTTCCCTCTTCATTTTGCTGATGTTTTCTTTAGCCATGCAGAAGCTTCTTATTTTGATGAGGCCCCACTTGTTTATTCTTTCCTTTATGTCCCTTGCTTTAGGAGACATATCAGTGAAAAAATTGCTGCGTGGGATATCTGAGTTTCCTGCCAATGTTCTCCTCTAGGACTTTGATGGTGTTGTAAGTCTTTTATCCATCTTGAGTTTATTTTTGTGTATGGTGTCAGCTGATGATCCAATTTCAATTTTTTGCATGTAGCCGTCCAACTCTCCCAACACCATTTGTTGAAGAGACTATTATTGTTCCATTTTATGCTTCTGTCCCCTTTGTTGAATGTTAGATGCCCATAGAGACCTGGGCTTATTTCTGGGATTTCTATTCTGTTCCACTGGTCTATGGATCTGTTCTTGTGCCAGTACCCGATTGTTTTGAGTATAGTGGCTTTGTAGTAGAGTTTGATGTCCGGAATTGTGGTCCCTCCAACTTTGTTTTTCTTTCTCAAAATTGCTGTGGCTATTCAGGGTCGTTTATGGTTCCATATGAATTTTTGAAATGTCTGTTCTATTTCTGTGAAATACGTCATTGGTATCTTAATAGGGATTGTGTTGAATCTATAAATTACTTTGGGTAGTATGGATATTTTGATGATATTAATTCTTCCAATCCATGAGCACTGTATATGCTTCATTTATGTGTGTCTTCCTTAATTTCTTTCTTCAGTGTTGTATAGTTTTCTGCGTACAAGTCTTTTACCTCTTTGGTTAAATTCATTCCTAGGTACTTTATTGTTAAATTAACTGTATTGATAATACAGTTAATTTATAGATAAATTAATGATAACCTAAAAAAGAAATTACAAATGTAGATTATTATGTATATTAGGGAGGATTTATTTTTCATCTAATAGTAGTAATATTTATTAGAAACTGTCCTCATAGACACTATTATCTAATTTTTAAATATTTATAACATGTTTATCATTAAAAATTCTACCATAAAATTGTTTGAATTACTTATATTTTCTTCTTATATCCTGTACTCTTTGTATTAAGACAAAATTCAAAATTGTTCACACTTATTGAGTGGATAATTTTATTTGTTTTTGTGAGAGTAAAATGAAAACTGGACACAATCTTATACTGGTTCATGAAATAATTTGGTATGGTTATATGATTTTAAACTTACAATGATAAATTAAAATAAAACCTGTAATATTTGTGATTGTAATGTAACCAAAATGTTGTACACCTACACAAATAAGCTACCTTCCCTTGAATATTGCCACTAACTTAATTCTTAACTTAACTGTAACTATCATGGAAAATTAACAAAAATATTATATTGCCTTTGATTGGAATTTATGTTTTCTCTCTACCTTGGTATAAGATGATTAAATTTTTGTGCATTTAGAGATATAAACCTTAATTTTATTCTGAGTAAATAAAAATAGATTGTTTAAGTGCTCTGACCAGTATATTAAACATAGTCCGTGATAAAATAAAGATTTCAACTACAGAAGCACTATACTTTTCAATAAATACTGATGTAACATTTCATGTTATTTTATTCCGTCACTTTAGATTTCAAAATGTCTTTGAAATCTCTTACATCTGCTATGCAGAACATGATTTATATTAGTGTTAGCTATTATATTTTTTATGCATGTGACTCTTCAGTGAATCGGTTTTTGAAATCTATATATTTGTTATAATTTTAATTGACTTAATTGATGATTTATAATTCATCATAAATTTAACTTGAAAGGAGAAACCTATGGTCTTCAGTGTATTCCACAGCTCTTATGTGCATCTTGATTAATTTGGAATTCATGGATCATCAGGTTACACGTATTTATTTTGTCCTTGAGTTATACCTTATTTTGTTCCTGATCTTATAGAAAATGTTTTCAGTCTCCATCACTGAGAATGATGTTAGTCATAAGCTTCTCATATATGACCTTTATTATGTTGAGGAACATCTCATATTTACCACTGGTATGGCAGTGGGAGGGTGGTCTAGTTGTGGAAACATTTAGAAATAATTTTAACTAAAAGCTGTCCTTTCCTACATAGCTGGAACTATAACAGAGTATGACTAATATTTATTGTGTACTCCTGTTATCAGATTACTGTATTTGAGGATATTGTTGATGGTAGACTACTTTAGAGGTGCCATAAATTGCAAATTTACATGAGCTCTTTTTGTCAATGTTCATTTTAACATTGTCTGTCCAATAAATATACATTTATATATTTAATAAACATATTCTTTTCATTTCTTATTAAAGTTACATCTGGTAATTTATTTATTTTGAAATGGAATTACTAAGCCATGCCTAAGAAAATTTACTTTCCCAGATTCAGAGAAGTTTTTAAAAGTCTTCAGTATTACTCATTAAATGACAACTTAAAAAACATATGTCCATTCCTCTTAGATGAAACTTGTTTAAATCAATATAATCACACTTTTGGCTAAAGTGTAGGAGATGGCTAACTAGAAAGAGATTGCTTCTGATACTAGAACACAAAGTTGGATACTCTGCAAGTTCAAAATTTTTCTGGAACCCACAGAGAGCAGAGGTCACTGTGTAATCAACTGAAAGAAACATAGAGTTCCAGGTAACAGGATTCCATTGCTAGGGGAGGGGAAAGAATCTGGAGAGAGGTCCATATGCAAAGAGAAGACTGAAAGCTTAAGATGGATTAGTAACTGAGAATCTCTGGCAAACCAACTCCCACCATAAAATAAGATGACTGTAGATGAATCTGAAGTTTGTGGATCTCAGAGATAATCATATAGTCAACAAAACTGAAGCCTAGCTTCAAGCAATATCCTTAATGCTGAGCAAAAGGTATACATCATTTTTAGGCAAAAAGCCATTTGTTTGAATCTCTATTGATCTTCAGATAATGTGCATTAAAAAAAATGTAGCTGTGGCATGAAAAAGCAGGAGAAAACAACTGGTTATAGGGAAACAAAAACACTACCAGACTCAGATTTGGATTGGCTTAGATTTTAAAGTCATCAGTTACACGGTCTAAAACAACTATAGGTCTATGGGTATCAGTGGAAAAGGTATCAACATTTGTGACCAGATGGGAAATTTCAACAGAGTAATGGAAACTAATTCTGAAAAACTAAATTTTCTGGCAATAATAATGAAAAAATAGAGATAAAGTATGTCCTTATGGGCATAGCAGTAGCCTCAACATACTCAAGGAAAACATTAGTGAATGTACAGACAGATGAATAGAAAATACACAAAATGACACAGAGGGAAAAAAATGAAGAAATAAAGGAAAATATTTAAGCTGTATTCCAATATCAGATAGTCAAAATCACTATATTTGAAACTCTGAAAATAAAAATGAAAAAGTCAAGGCAGAGGAAATATGTGTAGAGATAATGGCTAAGAATTGTCTAAAATTAACAAGACACCAAACTACAGGTCCAAGAACCTGAGATAAAACCAAAGAGAAGGAACGCACACAGAAAACACAGTGGGGAAAATGTGGAACAGTCAGTACTGAATGTCGCAGCACTGAATAACCTCCTCGTGGAGTGCTCTCAGTTGCATTGTGGGATGATGAGCAGCGCCGTGGCCTCTACACACTGGATGCCAGCAGCACCCCCTTCTAGTCATGACGATCAGAAATGATCCACAATTAGTTGTCAAAGGTCCCTGTATCTGTGTGTGGGAGTGGGTACAATACCACCTCCAATTTTGAACAACTTTTCTAAAGAAGAAAAATAAACATTAGAACAGATTTCTTACTAATAAAGTGAGAAAAAAAATTGAAAAACGAAAGTGTTAAAGAGGAGAAACAATGACAAAACTCTTACCACAGAATGGTGATATAATAAAATATCTTTCAAAAATAAATGACAAAACTGTTTTCAAACTAACAAAAACCAAGGTAATTTATTTTCAGTAAACATGGACTAACAGAAGTATTAAAATATTTTATACAGGGAGAGGGAAAATCATCAGACAGAAAATGAAGTTCACAAAGATAAAAAAATCACTAGCCATTGTATGTTAAATGTAAATATGAAATGTTCTTTTCTTATTTTTAATTGTTCTAAAAATATCCTTGCAAGCTAGGGGAAAGTGAAATAATCAAAATGCTTAAGAAATAAAAGCAATAGCAAAAATTAACATTTATAGACTCTATAAAAGTGTAATGTAGTAAAATAATAACATAAAGGATCAGACAGAACAGGGCTCTGCTGTTTCCTGATCCATACAAAAGCCATAGTTTATTAAATAAGTTTATTGTTAACTCCTAAAAACCATTGAGATTTTACAAAGAAAAAAAATATTGTCAGTAAGGATTAAAAAATTCTCATTTCCAACAGTGATGAATGACGGAAAATACTATAAAAGAAACAAAAAACAGGTGAAAACAGAGAGATAAGGTATTAAGGTTAGATACCTAAGTTAATCATATCAATAATACCTTAACTATAGTCTAGACTCAACAATTAAAATATAGAGAATGTCTTATTGGACATACAGGCAACATGAAAACTGTGCACTATCTAAAGAAGCTCCTTAATCATGAAGGCATAATTTAAACCTAATAGGATAGAAAATATCTCATGTGGATATATTAAAATAAAACAAAGGTTTAGAACAAGATATATTACAAAGGGTAAAGAGGCTGTAGCATGAGGAAGGAAGGATAAATTCATCATTGTACAGAACAATCTTAAATATGTTGGTTGAACGGTTGTATGTGGTTAAGATAAAATGACTTGCTAGGTTGATCAATAGATTCAATAAAATTGTGCTAAAAATCTTGCAGGATTTTCTAAATGAACAGGCTGATGCTAAAATATGTACAATAAAGAGCTAGAAAAATTGGCAGTCAAACTGGGGTAAGTAGGATACTGCATGTACTTAAAACTGAAAATTATAAAATATTGTACTTGGTACTCGTAGTATAAGGTAGGTATATATATATATATGTCTTATATACAGCTATATATATATATATATATATATATAAGGTAGATTTTATATATATATGTCATATATATAAGGTAGATTTTATATATATATGTCAGAAAAAGTCCAACTATCATCAATATAATGAGAATGATTTGCATGGCATTGATGTAACCTGGCAGCCAAGGAAAGTGGACTGGAATGTTCATGCGTGAACAATGGCAAGTTCACGGTATTAGTCAGTGGGGGTGGTAGATACTATTGAATGAACATATGTACTGTCTGGTTGTTGCATGCAAAATGCCCGAGCAAATAGAGCAATGAATCTGCGTCAAATTTTGCCTTGAACTTGAACATTCCTCTGCAGAAACTGTTGGGATGGCTCACTAGGCCTCAGCTATGGGCAGCTGGTAACTGGCAGCTTCATCAGGGCAGCATGCCTGCTCACACATCATTTCTTGCACAGAGTTTTTGGGAAAACATCCAATCACCCAGGTGTCTCAGCCCTGCTACAGCCCACATTTGGTGCTCTGCTACTTCTGGCTTTTCCCAAAACTCAAATCACCTTTGAAAGGGAAGAGATTTCAGACCATTGGTGAAATTCAGGAAAATGCAACAGGGTAGCTGATAGCACATGGCAGAACTGTGTGCCTCCTTTGAAGAGGACTGAGGCATCATTGTCCTGGACAATGTTTCTTGTATCTTGTATCTTCTTCAGTAAATGTCTCTAGTTTTCATACTGCATGTCTGGGTACTGTCTGGACAGACCTTGTATATCAGTGCAATAGTACTGAGGGTCCCCAACCGCCCCCCGCCCCCCGAACAACCCAACCATGTGTATGGTTGAATGGTTTTGAAAATTTGTGAAGGCAATGCACTAAGGGAAAATAGTCCTTTCAATAATGGAGTTGAGTAATTGGATATTCACATGCAAAATTGATGAATTTCAACCTTTGCCTCACATCATACACAGACATTAACTCAAAATGGGTTATTGACAGAAAATAAAATTTAAGAGCAAAAATCACAAGTTATATATTTGAGGAAGGATTCATATCAATAATATGCAATAGATACTTACAACTAGAGTATGGAAAGCCATATACAATTTTTACAATAGGCAAAATATTTGAGATAATGTAATCTAAAGGAATGTTATATGTGTAGACACAGAGAGCCATACCATGAGTTTAAAATGCCTCAACTGAGGACATAAAAATATTCAAAATGGCCTCAAGATCAACAATGTCCATACTTATACTTTGTTTTGGCCCACGGGGTTTCTCCTAATGGAGGTAATTGAACGATAATGGGTTGAAGAGAGCTTTTCTCTGTTCTTTTGATGGTGGAAATGGAGGACCGAGTGTCTAATCAGCCCTGGGTTCTGTCTCTGGCACATCAATTTTTGAAGTATATGGTGTAATATAATAGCTGAGAGCACAAAACATCATTTACTTGAAACTACTTCTTAATTTAATTTATTATTTTTTATTACTGACATTATTACAGATGTCCCCCCATTTTGACCCCTACTCTCCAGCCTCTCCCCCACCCTAGGCCCTCCCCACATTGTTGTCTGTGTCCATAGGCTATACACATTTGCGAGTATGTTTTTTGGCTAATCTCTTCCAGTCCTCCACATGCCTGCCCCTCTGAGATGTGTCAGTACTTTCTGACCACATACACCTTGCGAAGTTGATGTGTGCACACACTGATACACCAGATGAACAGAGCACAGTGGCCTACGTGAGCATAAGACAGAATGAGAGCACATCTGGAAAAGATCATAGAAGGGGTCCCATTTGATGGCTTCTGGCATTGGGCATGCATTCAGAAAATGTGGCCCTAGCACAGGCAAGGAGTGTGTTGTTTTCCCCACGTAGTCACAAGGGTGGGAAAAACCACAGAGCAGCCTGGGGCTTTTCCTGTGATTTTCACTCAGTGCTTGTGTCTTCATCATCTCAGTTGTAAGACAGGCCTAGAAACAGGATTTTTTTCTTGATTGGTTATCCTGATGATTAAATGAGTTAACATTTAATAGTGTTTAGAATAGGTTCTAACACAAAAGTTCGTAATAATTGTGAACTATTATATAGTTTTCTGACCAGCAGACATTATTTTTATGCTACTTAAAAAACGCTTTAAATACTTTTTTTTATTAAGGGATACTAAATACTAGCTTTAGTTATTGTGCCCTATAGGAATTTAGGATTTTATAACATAATAAGAAAGGGAGAATTTATAAGAAATATTAATGTTATTATGGCAATAATAAACTGTGAACCACATATATCATATCAACGTGTAATATCATATTGCACCATAATATCGAGGAGCCATGTTTTTGTTGTGAACAGTTTTTTCTCAAATGAAGATAATTTAAAAAACAAATTTACTGATGATATTCCATAGAGATTAAATATTATTTGTGTTACATCACACATTGTCTAAGTTTAATTTTTACACATTTTGTTACACCATAGAAATTAATAATTAATGTGTAACTCCAGGGAGCCCTTCCCCAGGAGCTTAAGTTACAGTATAAGTCTCTAACTGTGCACCTTACTTACCCTAACATGGCCAGCACCAGGGATGGAACGTCTGTCACTCAGGTTTGTTAGCTAATGCCAGGCTTGGCTTACATGAAAATTAAAATGAATATATAGTTTCCAAGCAAACAATTATTTTAAAGATATAACATCTGGTTTGTCTTCTTAATAGAGAGTGATTTAACATACCACATTCACGTGCACTTACTGGTTCAAATGCTTTTTCCTTTTGTACTGACAGTTGATGGTGAAATGAGAACAATTTCCTCTGGATCACCAAGCGCTGATGTGTATGAGAGAGTAGAGCGAACACATGGTAGTCTCTCTGTCCCTCTCTTCCCCTTTCTCTTCTCTTTCTCTGTCTCTCACCTTTCCATTTTATTTCACATCAATTTTTATCATGGAATCTAAAGTTAATGACCATGGAGAAACTCCTAATTGTTTTTTATGTTATTAGAGTGGGTTTTTTCATATTTTAAATGTCATGAGGCGACACTGGTTCCTAAGACTAACAGGTTTCAAGCGTGCACTCCTACGATGCGTCACCTGCAGATCCTCCCGTGTGCCCGCCACGCAGGGTCAGATCTTCTTCCGTCACCATGCACTTGCCCCCTTTACCCACTGCTACCCCTCCCCACTCCCCTCCCCCTGGTCACCACCGTGCTGTTGTCACCCTCAGTCTGAGGGTTGACGTCAGTGTACGAGCCTGAGACTTGGTCACGGAGAGAGAGTCAGGGCATGAGGACTATCTCTGTCATAAATGAAGTCCTTTAGACTGGATTTGCGTTTACCATAAACTAGCCCAGAATATAGGGAGATATTTTCCAGCTTTATTTTCCTGGTTTAACTCTTAAGTGACCAAATAGTCAGGGTTTTGATGAGTTTTTTTGACAAGTATTAAGGTAACCATGATTTCAGGAAAGTGATTTGCCTCCACTTTGAAATTAGCTCAAGCTATGGAGAAAATACCAGGTTATGTTTTCAGTGCAGAATCTCTTCACTCAGTTTCCTTTACCTGTATGTGTATGATATCATTGGAAGAGTCCTCTAGGAAGGAGGGCAGAGGATCAATTTCTTTAAATCTTATATCTTTCCTTTAAGGTCAGGTCTGAACGGTACATTTAATTTATGCAGAACATATGAGTATAATGTGACCAATTTCCCAACCAAGTACTTCAGAGAACCTGGGAATGATTTCGCTTAACCTCTTTTTTAAATGTGGGTAGAGGATTACCTTGATAGAGTAAAGTTGCTGTGGTAACATACAAAATATCTATCATATGTCTTCATACCTCTACATGTGTATCTTAATTTCCATCTACTTGTATATTCCAAGTGTTTTCTTATGCATTAAAAAAAATTAACCATCTCCAAAACATAATTTAAAATAACCTGATAGCTTTCTACCCTACATATGATGCATCAGGATGTAACAATTGCCTCTCTCTTTATTATTATTATTATTATTTATTTTAATTTTATTTTTTTATTTTTCAAATACATTTGTCTCCACCTTTCCAACACCACTTTCCCCTACCCCCCTCCCTCACCTCTCTCCCTCAATCCTTTCCCACTTTGGCTTTGTCCATGGGTCCTTTATACATGTTCCTTGACTTGATCCTTCCCTTCCCTTTCCCCACCCCCACTTCCCTCTTGATTCTGTTGGTTCCTTTTTTCTTTCAATGTTGCTGGTTATATTTTCCTTGCTTGTTTGTTTTGTTGGTTAGGTTCCACTTATAGGTGAGATCATATGGTATTTGTCTTTCGTCCCCTGGCTTATTTCACTTAGCATAATGCTGTCCAGTTCCATCCATGCTGTCATGAAGGGTAGTAGTTCTTTCTTTCTGCTGCATAGTATTCCATTGTGTAAATGTACCATAGTCTTTTGATCCACTCATTTATTGATCGGCACTTAGGTTGCTTTCATTGACAATTAAAATTTCCCATTGTTGATATTATAAACAATGTTTCAGTGTACATTTGGGTGTAGTTTTTCATAATTTTGCAATGTAATTACTATATCTTATTAAAATTTCTCATTAAAATATAAAATAGCTTGTGTTGTTAGGGTTAAGCCTTCTAATATATGGACCTAATTACTTTCTAGAAGAATTTTTAGAAAATTCCATCTTCCTGAGACCTTATTAGCATAGGACAATATTATAACTAATTAAACCACTTTGTTGTTTTAATATGAAAATTATCATCTTAGGTGTATATATATTAATTTTCTTTTTTCATAAATCTCAATTTAAAGGGTTTTCATGAGCCACAAATCTCAAAACTTTGTCACCTCAAAAATGAAATTGTGAAGAATTTTTTTTAAATTTAATTTTATTTTTTCAAATACATTTGTCTCTGCCTACCCCCTACCACTTTCCCTTGCCTCCTACCTCCTTCCCTCCTTCAGCTCTTCCCCTTTGGTTTTGTCCATGAGTCCTTGCTATATGTTCCTTGACTTTCCCCTTCCCTTCCTTGTCCCCACCCCCCCTCCTTCCCTCTTGTCTCTGTTGATTTCTTTTCCTTTCACTGTTGCTGGTTTTATTTTCCTTGCATCTTTCTATTGTTGGTTAGGTTCCACTTATAGGTGATATCATATGGTATTTATGTCTGTTTTAAATTTATGTTCCTGATAGATTCAATTTAAAAGAAGTATATATTTTATTGAACCACAGAAGATGTTACCTTAGTGGATTAGAATTTCCTTTTTTTTAGGGAACAGGAATTAATATCTATGTGGTTTTGAAGTATATTATTGTATCTGTTTTGAAGCCCATCAAATCATTAAACTTTAATTGGTCATCCAATCTGTTGTGATAGATGAAGGTTGGAATTATTTAACATTTTGCTGATGTTTAAGTCAATTTTGATCAGTGGGACCCACTGAGATAATATTTTTAATTATATGATAATTTGTCTCTGTTATATTTCATAAATACACTGCTTGATAGATATCAAGATTATATATTTCTGAAATTTTTAACCTGTTCATTTCCTCCTTTATATTCCATTTCTAGAAAAAACACAAAATTTATCATTTTGTTTCCCAACGTGGTGGAAATGGGGGAAGAGAACTGCACCGCTGTGAGAGAGTTCATTCTCCTTGGATTGTCAGACGCCCCTGAGCTGAGGGTCCTTCTTTTCATGGTGTTCCTCCTGGTCTATGGAGTGACGGTTCTGGGCAACCTGGGCATGATCGCACTGATTCTGGTCAGCTCTCGGCTTCACACTCCCATGTACTTTTTCCTCAGCCACCTGTCCTTGGTGGATCTCTGTTACTCCACGATCATTGTGCCAAAGATGCTAGCTGATATCTTAAACAAATACAAAGCCATCTCCTTCCTGGGATGTGCTGTGCAATTCTACTTGTTTTGCACGTGTGTAGTAACTGAGGTCTTCCTGCTGGCTGTGATGGCCTATGACCGCTTTGTGGCCATCTGTAACCCACTGCTGTACATGGTCACCATGTCCTGGAAACTCTGTGTGGAGCTGGTGTCTTGTTGCTA
The DNA here is from genome assembly GCF_021234165.1 of Pteronotus mesoamericanus. NCBI lineage: Eukaryota > Metazoa > Chordata > Mammalia > Chiroptera > Mormoopidae > Pteronotus > Pteronotus mesoamericanus. The sequence goes on along the minus strand of NW_026555299.1, from coordinate 97,737 downwards.
CATCGGTGGGACTGTGTGTTCTCTGATTCACTTGTGTTTAGCTCTTGAGATCCCATCTTACAGATCAAATGTGATTAACCACTTCTTTTGTGATCTGCCCCCTCTCTTATCTCTTGCTTGCTCTGATGTCACTGTGAACAAGCTGTTGCTGTATATTGTGGCCTCTTTCAATGAGGTCACCACCATTGTGATCATCCTCACCTCCTACTTGTTTATTCTCATCACCATCCTGAGGATGCGCTCTGCAGAGGGAAGGCGCAAAGCCTTTTCCACCTGTACCTCCCACCTCACAGCCATCATTGTCTTCCATGGGACAATCCTTTTCACTTATTTCCAGCCCAGTTCTGGCAACAGTGCGGATACTGAGAAGGTGGCCCCTGTGTTCTACACTGTAGTGATTCCCATGCTGAACCCCCTGATCTATAGTCTAAGGAACAAAGATGTGAAAGAAGCTCTCAGAAAACTGGGGAGCTCCAAAATATTTTCCCAGAGAATATTTTCTTAGCAGGACTTGGATTCCTGTGGCAGGGGCTGGTAGAGGGATGACTTGGTGGGCTGTGGTTTTGGAGTGGGCAGCACAGCCAAGGCATATGTTTTTATGAGGGAGTCATTAAGATTCATTCAACAAAGATAAGTTCACTCAACGACTCACTCATAAAGATGTATGCCTTGGTATACTATTGTACTTGGCAATTCAGCAGAGTAGGGTTGAACATATTTCAAAGTTTGCAGCCTCCTTCTTTGCTTTTGTTCAATACAAAATGTTTAAATTGGCAATGGTAATGGCCTGCTAAGACACACACATTCAGTTTGCCTAAAACGTTCATAAGGTTAATAAAGAACTCTTGAGAATCACACTTTCTGATCCGTTATGGAAACTATGATTTATTTTGAAATCGAATCTTTTTATTTTACAATGAGGAGCATAGTTTTGCAAGTTTCTGTACAGAATGAGATTCACACATATTTATATAGTTTGTTTGTTTTTAATTTTTTGCTTCCTTTAATATACTTTTTGCATTGCAGTGTCTAGTGTTTTTGGAACTCTGGAGACTAATATCTAAAAAACGGAGACACCAATAACAATTATTTCACACAAGTTTTTGGGAAATCAAGTGACGTTGCCCTGTGTAAAGAGCTTTGGGAATTTCATGGAACTTAATTATTTCTCTGTTTCTGTCCCTGGGTTGCTGTGTCTCCCTGCCTCTGTGTGCAGGTGTGTATATGTATATGTTAAATATATACTTACATTTAATAACCATTGTTGTCAGTGTCAACATTTCCTGCTTTGGCTATTTTTTTCAGCTTATCTTTTGCTTCTTATCATCATGGCTATTTTATAATTTGTGGATCAAATGCTTACTGTGACTTACAAGTAGACTTCTAGCCTCTGTTTATATTCTTCGCTGTGTTTTTGCTCTTGATTAAATGAGCTTTTTTCATACTTCCTCTATGTGTCTGAATCATATTTCTTCATTCAATCCTGATTTATATACACCATTGATAATTTATTTGTGCTTTCACTGTATTTATGTCAATTTCTACATTATGTTTACTTGTTCAATGAAGCATCTCTCCTTATATCTATAGTAATGTGAGAAAGCACTAGCCTTGAGTTTATGAAGTGTTATCCTGTGCATTGTAGGCCGTTTAGCAGTATTTGTGGCCTCTATACACTAGATACCGCAGCACTACCGTGTAGTTGTGATAATCAAAAATTGTTACGCATTGTCAAGTGTTCCCAGTGTGTTTGTTTGGGGGGAGGGGAGGCACACAATGATTGATGGAAGTAGGTTCAAAATTAACTCTACTTCAGAACAGCTGATCTAAAGGTAAAAATGTAAGCACATATCTGATAATGGATTTGTATCTAGAACATAGAACTTCAAAATGAAGTTTTTAAAGAAAGAAAAGTTCAAATAAAAGAGCCCAAGATGCCCTGGCTGGGTGGTTCAGTTGGTTGGAGAGTCACCCCATACATGAGAAGGTTGCAGGTTTGAAATCTAGTCAGGGCACATACCTAGGATGTTGGTTCGATCCCATTTGGGGCCTGTATGGGAAGCAATGGATTGATGTTTTTCACATCAATGTTTTTCTCTCACTCTCTCTCTCCCTCCTCTCCATTTTTCTCTAAAAATCAATAATAATTAAAAATGACATATCTTCAGGTGAGGATTAAAATGTTTAAAAAAGCAGAAGAGAAATTACAAAATATTTTGAATTGAATGCAAACAAAACCACAATCTATAAAATTATTAAAGGGCGGAAATTTAGAGCTTTAAAATGAAAGAGATATTTCAAAACTAGTCTTTTAGAGAACAGACACCCTTGTCTTGTTCCTGATCTTAAGGGGAAAGCTTTCAGATTTGCCCATTGAATATATTATTTTGTCTGTAGGCTTCTGGTATATGGCTTTTATTATATTGAGGTATGTTCCCTGTATTCCCACTTTGCTGAGTGTTTTTATCATAAATGGGTGCTGGATTTTATCAAATGTTTTTTTTGGTATCTGTTGATATAATCATGTGATTTTTGTCCTTCATTTTGTTTATGTGGTGTATTATATGGCGAATATTGTACCATCCTTGTATCCCTGCGATGAATCCCACTTCATCATGGTGTATGACCTTTTTAGTGTATTTCTGTTTATGGATTACCAGTATTTTGTTGAAGATTTTAGCATCTATGTTCACCAGAGATGTTCGCCTGTAGTTTTCTTTCTTTGTTATATCTTTACCTGGTTTTGGAATTAGGATGATACTGGCCTTGTAAAAAAAGTTTGGGGGTCTTCCATCTTTTTGAATTTTTTGGAATAGTTAAAGAAAGATAGAAGTTAGTTCTTTAAAAGTTGGGTAAAATTCCCTTGTGAAGCTATCTGGACCAGGGCTTTTGTGTGATGGGAGTTTATTGACTACTGCTTCAATTTCACTAGTTGTTTTGGGTCTATTCAGGCTTTCTGTTTCTTAATTCAGTTTTAGAAGATTATGTATTTCTAGAAATTTGTCCATTTTGTCCATGTTGTCAAATTTCTTGGCATATAGATGTTCATAGTTATTTCTTACAATCCTTTGTATTTCTGTGGTATTGGCTGTAACGTTTCCTCTTTTGTTTCTGGTTTTACTTATTTGGGTCCTCTCTCTTTATTTTTTGATGAATCTGGTTAAAGGTTTGTCAATTTTGTTTATCTTTTTCAAGAACCAGCTCCTGGATTTATCGATCCTTTGAATTGTTTTTTTAGTTTGTGTGTCATTTAGTCTATCCTGATCTTGATCATTTCCTTTAACCTTGTCAATAAATGGTGTTGGGAGACCTGGACTGTTACTTGCAAAAAGATGAAACTGGACAACCAGCTTATACCATACACCAGAATAAACTCAAAATATATAAAGGACTTAAATATAAGGCATGAAACCATAAAACTATATTTCCTAGAGGAAAATAAAGGCAGGAATATTTCAGATATCCCACATAGCAATATTTTTGCCAATATGTCTCTTAAGGCAAGAGCAATAAAGGAATTAAAAACACCAAATGAGATTATATCAAACTATACAGTTTCTTCATGGCTAAGTAACCATCATCAAAATGAAAAAGGAACTGAATGCATGGGAGAACATATTTGCCAATGATGTTTTGGACAAGGGTTTGATCTCCAAAATATGTAAGGAACTAACACAATTCAACAGCAGGAAGACAAATAATCCAATTAAAAATGGGCAAAAGGTCTGAATAGATACTTCTCCAAAGAGGACATACAGATGGCTCATAGGCATATGAAAAGATGCTGAACATCACTAGCCATCAGAGAGATGCATATTAAAACCACAATGAGATATTTACCTCACACCTGTGGTCATCATTAATAAATCAGGAAACAGCAAGTGCTGGTGAGGATGAGGAGGAAGGGGAATCCTAGTGCACTGTTGGTGAGAATGCAGATTGGTGCAGCCACTGTAGAAAACAGTATGGATTTAAAAAAAAACAACTAGAAATGGAACTGCCATTGGACCCAGAGACTCCGTTGCTGGGAATATATCCTGAGATCCTGAATCACCAATTAAAAACAAGTTATGCATCCCTATGTTTGTAGCAGTGCTATTTAAAGTAGTCAAGTGCTGGAAACAGTCTAAGTGCCCATCAGTAAATGAGTGAATCAAAAAACTGTGGTACATTTACACAATAGAATATTATGCAGCAGAAGGCAGGAGCTCCTAACTTTTGCGACAAGATGGACAGAACTGGAGAGCATCATGCTAAGTGAAATAAGCCAAGCAATGAAAGACAAGTACAATATCACCTATAAGTTGAATCTAATGAACAAAATAGACTAATGAACAAAATAGAAAAAAAAAATTGGGTTCTTCACTTCAGTTCTAAGTCTGGTTTTCTTAAATGGGGAAAAAAAACCCTATAAAGTGCTGGAAGATGAGCAGATTTCAAGTCTTTCTATAGTGACATTTCTAAAACAACTAAATTCATAATGACTTTATGTTTAGAATGTATACCATAGTAATTTAATGAGCAAATCAAATCATGCAAATTTATTTTTTGCTCTGAAAATTAAAGTTGCTTTTCAGTCAATAAAAAATCAGAAACAAACAAAAAACTAATAACTTAGATTTCATATTTAGAGACTAGGAAAAAAAGATGAACTAAAAACAAGCAAACAAACAAAAAACCAAATGGAAGGAAGGATGTAAAAAAAATTAGAGTATATCCTAACAATACAAAGGTGAAAAACGATATAGAAAATCTGTAAGTGGAACCTAATCAACAAAACAAACCAATGAGCAAAATAGAACCAGAGACTTGAAGTAAAGAACAAAACTTTGAAATAAAGAACAAACTGACAAGTGACCAGACGGGAGGGGCGAGGGGGATAACAGGAAAGGAGGGGAAGGGGCAAGCCAAGGAACACAAATAGAGGACTCATGGGCAGGGACAATGAGGGGACATTGACTGTGGAAGTCCGGGGTCGGGGGGGCGGTGAGTCAGGGAAGAGCAATAGGGAAAGCTGGGACAACTGTAACTGAACAACAATTAAAAAAAGAAAATCAAAGCATTTTAATTTTCAGAAGATAAATAAAATGGAACAACATTTATCTATAATTAGAAAGAGAAAATAAGACAAGATACAAATTGACACCATGAGGAGGAATAATGTCCTTGAAAATATTAAATAACTGTAATAAGTATTATAAAAACTTATGCAAAGAAATTAGTCAACTTAGATGATAAGAACAAATTCCTAAATAGAAAATCATTCAAAAATGACAAAAGAAGAAATAGATAATCTGAATAGACATATAAAAAGGAATAAATTCGGTTTGTAACTAAAATATTTCCCCCTTTATCAATATCCAGACACAGATGACTTCACTGGTTATTCTCACTAAACATCTAATATAAGAAATAATACATTGTTGATTAACTCACATCAAAAATAGAGAAGACGACCACTTTCCAACTCATTTTATTTAGCAAGCATTACCCTGATACCAAAGTCAATAAGGAAATAGAAGGAAAAACAACACAACATAATATCCTTCACAGTTGTAGATAAAAAATTGTCAACAAAATATTAGCAAAATAAATCCAATAATACATATAAAAGGATAATAAATCATCATCAATGAGATCTATCCCAGGAAAGCAAGGAGAGTTTAACAGATAAAAAGCAGTTAATGTAGCACATCACATATAGAACAGAACACAAAAACCAAATAGCTACCCCAGTAGATACAGAAAAGGTATCTGACACAATCCAAATCTCATTCAAGATAAAAATTTCCAAGGAAGAGAAATAGAGAAAATGCCTTCAACCTACCAAACCTGCTTCTGGCATTGCACTTAATGATTGTGGAATGAGTATTTTTACCCAAAACCACAAAACAATGTAGGATGTCCACTCTCAGTGCTGATTATAGACGATAGATAGATAGATACATACATACATACATACCTGTGTAGATGATAGACAGATAGATTAATAAGTCAGTGGATTTGTAGTAAAAGGAATTTTATTCACAGACTACATAATCTTTTAAGTAGAAAATCCTAATCACTCCACATACAAACAAACCACTAGAAGTAATGAGTTCATCAGTCACAAGATACAAAATGAAAACAGAAAAACAATTTTATTTTTATATGGTAGCAAAATAATCCCTGAATGTGAAATTAAGAAAACAATATGATTAATAATAATGTTAAAATACTTAAAAATAAATTTAACAAAAGCAGAACAGTAGTTAATACCAAAATTATAAAGCATGGTGTTTATCCTGGTGTAAGGCAGGCTTATATCAATGTAATAACACTGATAATCTAAAAATTAACAGATTAATGGTTGATTGATTTTCAACAAAGCTACCAAGGCTGTTCATTCAGAAAAGAGAATCATTTCAATAAATGTGAAGAGTAATTGACTACTCATATATGAAAACATGAACTGAAATCTATACTTCACACTATACACAAACACTAACTCAAGATGAATCATAGACAAAAATTTAAGAGCCACAGGCACAAGTTGTATATCTGATGAAAGTTTGATACCCATAATATACAAAGGGTACTTACAACTAGAGCATAAGAAGTCAAATGGGCAAAATATTTGCATAAATTTTTCACCAAAGAAAAATGAGTTTAAGGAGCCTCAATTGCAAAGAAACAGAAAAGTTAAAGGTAGCCTTCCAAACATCAATATTTCAAGTTATTCCTATTTTGACCCACATGTTTTATACTCATGGTGGTAATACACAACATATGGGCTGGTGAAAATTTTCTTTCTTTGTTTAGTTGTGAAAGAAGATGTGGGAATGGAGAACCAGAAGGTTTCCTTAGCCTAGGGTACTCTACGTGACACATCTAGCTTAGGAAGATATTATATCATATTTTAGATTGTAAAAATTGATTTACTTGAAATTATTTATTTATGATCATATACACCTTGTGATGTTTATGTGTACACTCAGAGACACACATAGATGAATAGAAAACTGTGGCCTACATTGACATGAGCCAGAAGAAGAAGAGCTCATCTAGAACAGATCATTGAAAAGGTCATTTGATGGCTTCTGGCATTGGCTATGCACAAGGAAAATGCGGCCTCAGCACTGGATGGGAGCATGTTCTTTTCCCCACGCAGTCCTAAGGGCAGGGAAAACCACAGAGCAGCCTGGGGCCTTTTCCTGTGATTTATTTTGACTTTATCCAAGTTACAACTCAGTGCTTGTGCCTCCATCATCTCCTTTGTAAGACAGACCTAGAAACATGAATCAATATTGTATAACATTCAGAATAGGTTCTAACATACTGAGTGTCTGAGAAGTGTTAACTATTAATAATTTTCTGATGTATAGGTTAATTCTTTTCTAGTATTTGAAGAGATTCTAGGGTGGCTTTAGTCACTGTACCTTGCTGGAATTTAGGGGATTCGGTAATATATAAGAAAGGGGGAATTAATAAGAAACATTCATGTTATTTTGTTATGGCAATGTGATCTGTGACCCACATATAGGCCACTAGGATGGAATGCCGTATAGCACCATGAAATCTGGATGAAGCTGTGTTTGCTTTCAAACAATTGTTTCACAAATTAGGAGGGCATTAAAAATATTCCTGATGCTATTCCATAGAGATTAATTATGTGTCCCATACCACATGTACAATTAGTTTAATTTTAACTTGTTTTTATAGCATTAAAGATTAACAATTGATTAGGATCTTGAGGGATCCATTCCCCAGGGGTTAAAATTACACTAAAAGTTTCTGCGTATCATACTCGTCCTAACATCTTCACCACCAGGGGGAAACGTCTGTCATTCAGGTTTGTTAGCTAAAACTGGGCTCTGGTTATTTGAAAATTAAACTGGGTATATTTCCCAGAAAACAATTATTTTAAGGATATAGCTAATTCGTCCATCTAGAGACATTTGATGGTGAAATTAGAACAATTTCCTCTGGAACACCAACTGCTGATGTGTATGAAAGACTGGAGCGTGAACAAATGGTAGTCTTGGTAGTCTCTCTCTCTCTCTCTCTCTCTCTCTCTCATTCACATTCAACCTTTCTCCACATCAACTTCTGTCATGGAATCTAGATTTTATAACCATAAAAGAGCTCCCTAATTGTCATCCTAATTCTGAGGGTTGCATTTATGTGTCCCTAAGTTGGTCATGGGGAAATCAGGACATGTAAACTCTCCCTGCTCAGTGAATGAGGTGAATTCTTTTAGATTTATTTTGGGTCTACCACAATCTAGTTTCCTTATTATTAGTCTAGAACATTAGGAAGAAGTGTTTTCAAGTTGATTCTCCTGTTTTAACTTTGAGGTGGGCAAATAATTTGTTTTTTTTGGGGGGGTCAAATAATGAGAAAACCATGGCTTTAGCATGGTGATTTGTTTTAACTTCTTCAGAATTAGTTCATGTTATGGAGAAAATACCAAGTTCTGTTTCAGTTCAGCATCTCTTCACTCAATTTTCATTACATAATATGTGTATAACATCATGGGTGTACCCTTCTGGGAAGGAGGGCAGAGAATAAAATTTGTCACATTCCATATGACTTTTCTTAAGGACAGGTCTGAATGTCTTTGTATATCAGACTTAGGGCATATTCAGTGTAACCACTTCATCTACAGGAGGGAATTTGGAAAAGTTTTCACTTACCTCTTCTCAGTGTGAGGAATGGATTGATCTTCTAGGTTTGGAGCCAAATCAAAGTGGTAACATATGATACTTTTACCATATATATTCATACCTCAACATAAACATTTTATTTAACTTACATATGTGCAGCAACTGTCCTAGGTATTCTTTTTAAAAAATAACAATCTCCATAACATCATTTGAAATAACATGAAAACTTTCTGTTTTAGATAAGGTATAACATAGTTTAACATTGTTTTTTTATGACAATTAATTTTTCCAATTGTGAATATTACAAATAGTGCTGCATTGCTTTTAATATACTTTTTCATAATTTGTAAATGTCATTAAACATCTCTTATGACAACTTTCAAAGAATAAAATCTTTCATAAATATATCAGGTAACTTTTATTGTTATCAGAGTTAAGACTTTGAATATATGTTGCCTAATTGCTTTGCAGAAAAACTCATACATGAATTCTATCTTTCTTAGTCATTATTGATAGTGATTACTATTATGATTCATTAAGTTACTGTTAATTTGACAATGAAAAACAATGATGGATTTCAGTGTATATTTTAAATCTTTTTTTTCATTCCACATAATCCTAAATTTGTAAAGATCTTCGAGCTACTGTTCTCAGAGATTTGTCACACTCCCCAACAAGAAAATTGCCCAGGATGTTACCTACTGAAAATTTATGCTCATGATAGACTGACATAAAAAAATTAGTGTGTATAGGGTCACGATAGCTGTTGTCTTGAACAGAATTTATTATATTTTTCAGGGAATAGGAGTTGAACTCTTGTGGCTTCAAAATATATCATTGAATCTACTTCAAACTCTATCAAAATGTCTAAGTTAATTCATCAACCCAATGTATTGTGGCACATAACAGTTGATAATTACACACATTTCTACTGATGCTTTCCATTTTGTCTGTGGGGTCTGCTGCCACACTGAACATTCAGGATTATTTGATAAATGTATTTAAAATACATTGTGTTTGACATCAATGTGATTTTTAAGTTAATCTAAATATGTGTTTTCTCTCTTATTTCCATTTCAGAAGACACATGAAATTATCATTTGGCATTTTAAACCCAACATATGGTGGAAATTAGAGAAGAGAACTGCACTGCTGTGACAGAGTTCATTCTCCTTGGATTAACAGACGCCCCTGAGCTGAGAGTCCTTCTTTTCATGGTGTTCCTCCTGATCTATGGAGTGACGGTTTTGGCCAACCTGGGCATGATCGCACTGATTCAGGTCAGCTCTCGGCTTCACACTCCCATGTATTTTTTCCTCAGTCACTTGTCCTTTGTAGATTTTTGCTACTCTACTATCATTGTGCCAAATATGCTGTTCAATATCTTAAACAAAGATAAAACCATATCCTTCCTGGGATGTATGATACAATTCTACTTATTTTGCATTTGTGTAATTACTGATGTCTTCCTGCTGGCTGTGATGGCCTATGACCGCTTTGTGGCCATTTGCAGCCCACTGCTGTACATGGTCATCATGTCCCAGAAACTGCGAATGGCGCTGGTTTCTAGCTGCTACCTCTGGGGGATAGTGTGTTTTCTAATTCACTTGTGTTTAGCTCTTGAGATCCCATCTTACAGATCAAATGTGATTAACCACTTCTTTTGTGATCTGCCCCCTCTCTTATCTCTTGCTTGCTCTGATGTCACTGTGAACGAGCTGTTGGTGTACATTGTGGCCTCTTTCAATGAGATCATCACCATTGTGATCATCCTCACCTCCTACTTGTTTATTCTCATCACCATTCTGAAGATGCGCTCTGCAGAGGGAAGGCGCAAAGCGTTTTCCACCTGTGCCTCCCACCTCACAGCCATCATTGTTCTACAGGGAACAATCCTTTTCACGTACTGCCGCCCCAGTTCTGGCATCAGTGCCGATTCTGACAAAGTGGCTTCAGTGTTTTATACAGTAGTGATTCCCATGCTGAACCCCCTGATCTACAGCTTGAGGAACAAGGATGTGAAGGAAGCCCTCAAGAAAGTGTTGGGATCAAAATTGCTTTTTGAGAAGCTCTTTTCTTAGCCAGATTCAGGGTTCTATCAGAGACCTTTACAGAGGATTTATTGGAGTGAATGTTAAAGAAAAGGAAAATAGGGAAGGATTTTACATGCTAGAGATCTATGCATGCTTTCTTACTTTCCATGTGTCTGTCTTGTTAAAGCCATATCATTTTTATTGTCTTTGTGCATTTATTTTATTCAAAACCATATAATTTTTAAATCTTTTCTGTGCCTCTGTCTATTATCTATCTATTATCTATCTAGCTACCTACTTACCTACCTACCTACCTATATATATATATATATCCATTTTTTAATTTATTTATTTAAATATATTGAGGTGGCATATGTTACTAAAATTTTATAGGTTTCAGGTGTACAATTCTATGATACATCATCAGTGTATGTGCCTGTAGCCCTAAAACAAATGATCTTCCATGACCGTATATTTGACCCCCTTTACTTTTTACTACCCCTCCCATCTCCATCTTCTCTGGTAACTACCATACTCTTGTTTGTGTCTATGAATTTTCATTTGTTTTTCTTGTTTGTTCATTTGTTGCTTTTAGTTTAAAACCGTATCTTATCTTTTTTATTGGCTCATCCAGATGCATTTTCTACCTTTGCTGCTGCTCTCCAATTTCTCATTGCTTTGAATGGGTTTTTGGAGTGGTATTGTTGACTCAGTTTTTGTTTTGAGATGTTATCAATGTATTTCTAATAGGGTGCACATACCCACAAGTCTTCATCATTTTTAATGAATGCAACTATTTTTATTAAACTACCATTTTACATGGCATGAGTATACATTTGTCTCATATTCTATGTTTTTTTCCTATCATAAAAATTTGGAGCAAATTCCCTACATGTGTATATGTATTTGAGGAAATACTTTTTAGTCATTTGTAATTATTTTCTTTTTTTTTACCCTTTCTATTGTAAGGTTATAATTTAATAACTTTCCAGGCTGAACAGCTGTCAGAGGGCATAGTGGGAAGGGGTGACTGAATGAAAGAAGGGGAAGGGATTAGCCAAAGAACACATGTGCTTGACACATAGATACAGACGACAGTGCGGTGGTGACCATAGAGAAGGGGGTAGGACTGAGTGGAAGTGGGCAAAGCGGGGGGGGGAATCGGTACATCTGTAATAGTGTCAATAATCAAAATAAGTTAAAAACTTCTGCAAAGTAGATAATACTACTCTAATTTTATAATAAAACTTTCATAAAAATTAAATCTGTATCTTAAGTTCTTAGCACAATATATGGTATAATTGATTAATAAATTATCTTCTATTGTTGTTAGTTTTTACTTTTACCTTTTGTTCTCTATTTTACCGATTAAATGAGCAGATCACGGGTCCCAGGGATGAGAGCCTGGTATATATGAGGGTATTTGTTGAAGCTGCACACTCCCATCTGTTTAAAGTTAAATCATAATTTACTTTTCCTCCGTTTCCACAATGTTATTGCTTCATTTTAAAAATCACTTACTTAATATATCACTTGGTATTTGTTGTTGTTTATATATTTACTCAGGTCACACTTATATACAGCACAAGTCCTTGTTACTTTAATGAGTAACAAGGTACTTTGCTTGAAATTAAATACCTGGGGGTTGGTTCAGACCTTGATGAGTAATTTTGAGGAAGATGCTTAAATTTACTTAACGTTTAGTCTTTCAAATATAAAGCAGGGATAAACTGCCAGCCTCAAAGAATTATTGTTGAACTTAAATATAACAAAACTGCACGGATCTAGTCCATAAAATGCATTCATCGTGTGTTTCTTTAAAAGAAAATTTTGAGAGCAAGTGTCATTTAAAAATATTCCAGTATCACTGGCAAAGGCAACTTACTCAGTGTTTTTTAAGTAAGTGAATAAACAAGGACCAAAGGTATGGAGTTACCTTCTGCTTATGATACAAAGTATGTCATGGCTCTGCATTGGTTTTCAAATAATCTCAATAGAGTGAGATTTACCATATCACCCATGAGAATTTGTACTTTAAGATGAAAGAAAAATTTTTCTTCACCTTTGGTCTTCTAATCAGAGTGGGATCTTTCAACCTTAGCACTAGTGACATTTTGGTTCAGCCAATTCTGTTCTGTGGGGGCCTTCCTTGCGCATTGTGAGGTGTTCCAAAGTATCCCTGGCCCCTACACATTAGATAAAAGAAGCACCCTTCCCCACATTTATGACAAGCAAAAATGTCTCCAGATGTTGTCAAATCTCACCTAGCAAGGAAACCCTGAGCTGGGAGTCACTAAACTGGAATGTGTCCATATGCTAGAGCCCTGGTCTCCTAGACGAACCTTCACTATCGAACTTCCCTGTATTTAAGACGCCTCGACAGCTGCTCAGGCACTTGCCTTTTAGCCAGTTATTAATTTGATCTCTCTCCAGAATCTATGATGTCCCTTTCAGAGGTCTTTTGAGTTTCAGGATTTAGGGACACAGAACTCCTCTTACTTAATTTGGTATGGATGAATAACTATCGGTATCCATAGCCTACTGAGATGCAGGCAAACTTTTTGTATCTAAAAGCTGGTTGGTTTTATGAGCACAAAGGAAGTCACATTATATTCACCTTCACAAAAACTAAAATGCCATATTTCTATTTTTTTTCCCAATGTCATTTTGTAAATAACAATCGCAGTTTTCTGGGAATATCTGAGGAACACTGAGTGTCTCACAGACATGTCTGCAAAGCAAGTTCATAGTAGTTTCTTTTGTATTTCTTCAAGTGGTTTATTTTACATATATAATATGTTCACTCCCTTACTTGCAAACTGCAGGGGTTGATATGTGTTTCTCATCCCTTTACTAATCGCATCTCAATTTCCTAGTAAGTGTGCAGCCCTTCCTATCCTTGGTGAGTCTGTTTTTGCACCAGTGGGATTTGGTGAAGTTTTCCTGGCCAGTCACCAAAGATCCAGTGATTGGTTTCTGAGTGGTGACTAATGAGTTACTGATTTAAGTATGGGATTTTGGTGGAATGATTGGGGAAAAGAGAGTTTCTTCCTGCTGAGATTAATCTTCTGGGCAGATAGAAGCTCAAAACTGCACATATCTCTGTGTGTGTGTGTGTGTGTGTGTGTGTAATTTTTCTTTCTTCCCAGTCCCTCTTCGATATGTAACACATTCTCAATCTCATTTTCAGGTCTCCAGTCATGTAATGAACTTTTCAATCTCCATTAATAGCTTTTGTTACTTCTTCTAATATCTCTTATTCACTATTAAGGACTTGTCAAAATTCTTAATGTTCTTTTGAAATTATCCTCCTTTTCTCTGTAGAACATTGCCTGGCACAACATATTCATAGAGTAAATGTATTTATTGAATGAGGATTCTAGGGTCTATTCTGGCCTTGGATGGCCAGAGTTCCATTTTGACATGATGCACGTATTACACATATCAGAGTCATTAACTTCGTTTATAATTGGTTTTCAGTCTACATGTTGACTTTCAAGATCTCTAATTCTCAACAACCTGATAGATATATTTTTGCTTCTTTCCCATTTATTCCACCATCTTATCATGTAGAATATTCTGTTCTTTCATAAATTATTTTAAACTGGCTAAATAAAACTAAATAGTGATTATCATAATCCAATTTTATATATAATAATTTACTATTTGAGAGCCAAAATATATATTTTTGAGATGTTCTCAAGATGTACAAAACCACATCACATTATTTCATTTTGTGTTTAATCAACTCTTCAGTAGATAAGGGTGTCCAACCTTTTGGTATCTCTGGGCCACAATGTAAGAAGGGCTGTCTTGGGCCATGCATTAAATACACAAACACTAACGAAACCTGATGAAGCAAAAAAAAGATTTTAAGTAAATTCATGATTTTGTTTTGGGCCTCATACAAGCCATAAGCTGTGGTTTGGACACCTTATTTGCCCACATAAATTTTTCCACTGGGTTTTGGATATCAAGTTTGTGTTCCTGAGATATGATGTGAGACCAGAAAACTAACCTCAAAGCCTCTAAGCAAAATATAAGTGGACTTGCAATATTCTAGGGAACCGCAGCCTTGCCAAGGGAAGCACAACTTTCTTCTATGAGCACAGGCCTACTCGAGTGGGTTATAAAAATTTGGCTATGGTCAATTTTTTAATCTTTAAGTCTCAACATTAATTTTTCCAGTAAAAAATAAACTGATACAACAGTGTAGTAAGAAGGTGAGTGAAAAAAGATGATGATCTGGTAAGGATTCTTACCTTAATCCCAGGATATTAGCTCTTGTGATAGGATTTTAAGTGCTTATCTTATTATAGTCCCTTATTTCAAGCACAGGAAACTGATGTTTTGAGAAAAAAAAATGCCTGGAATAACACAAGTTTTAAATCCTCAAGGTATTTCCAACAAAAACAGCAGAAGAACAAAAAATTTGCATGTTTAACATATGATACTCTTAAAACAATCCTCAGCATTATTGGAGGGTTTTTTAAGAGAAAGGAAGACATCAAAGCTATCACATGGAATAAGGAAATAAAGTTCCTTACACTTAGAAAAATCTTAGATTTAACATCCTGGATGTAGTTTGGGATGTGGAGAAAAATAGAATTTGACATTGTTGGGACAAAAATCCTGTCTCACTCAGTAAGCTGAAGGGGAAACAAGAAACCCACAAACCCACATAGGTGCCTGTAAGGAAACATTACAATGAAATGAAGGAAAGTAAATGAAAGTAGGTGTAGGGCAACGTTTTTGAGGATGAAATTCACTTAAATGTTGACATGTGCTGACAGTTTATGAAAGATTATTAATAATAGTAAGGGCTAAGATGATTAGTAATAATAACATCTTAATTGATGCAAAGAGAATTCAGTGGTGTACCATTGACGAGATTAACTTCAGAGAGGAGGGGTGCATTTTCCCCAGAAAAGGAAAAGAGAGAGGAAATCACTGATGAATTCAAATGCTTATACAATGACAAGATGAGAAAGTTGAGGATATTCTTATTTGCTATTCTATATTTTTCTCTACAAAATAAAAATCATTTTCTGGCAGTGAAGAGTAGATAGTAGAAGGAGATCTAAAAAGAAATATTAAGGTTTGCTATAGCTAGTAAATGAGGGAAACAGCTGTACATAATATGAAATGTTAACAAACTATGTATGTGTCTGTATAAGTCATATAGACACATACGTATATGTATCTTAACATTGCGAACTTTATGCAAGTATAAAATGAACATTTATCAAAGATTTTACTTAATTGATTCATTAATTAAGCTGTTATTGGCATAAAAGATAATTCAAAGAATTATAGATCAGGAATTCACAAATCAATACACAAATAGATACAAATTGGCTTTTTTCACAGGAGGAGAGGGAAATCAATTGTCTACGCTGGATCAAATGTGCATGTTTATAGTCCCGTATCACTGGAGTTGTTATTGGTTAAATACAATTTACAGATCTGTAAATTAGAACAAGGACAGGAAAGGCAGAGAGAACTCAGGAAGGTATGTTGGAGAGGCTTTTCAACACCTTGTACAGTTTTTTGCTACAGAGGGCATGGACACATTTCTGGATATCATTATCATATTGTCTGGATTGAATTTAATGAATTTATAAGAATGGGGCTTTCTGAATTATCTGGAATCCAGGCTATGGAATACAGCTTGGATTCCAGATTGAAGAAGTCCAAATTTTTCTCCTTTTGTCCCCACCTTTCCTTCAGACAGTGCTCACACCATCATCCATGTCCATGGATCATGCCTATATGTTCTTCCGTTAGTCCCTTCACATTCTTTCGTCTAGTACCTACCTCCCCCAGCCCTCTACAGCTGTCAGTCTTTCCCATGTTTCTATGGCTCTGATTCCAGTTTGCTCATTAGTTTATTCTGTTCATTAGATGCTGCATATAAATGAGGTCATAGTATTTGTCTTTCTCTGACTTATTTCATTTAGTGTAAGAGTCTCCAGTTCTATCCATGCTGTTGCAAAAGGTAAGAAATCCTTCTTTTTTTATTCCTGCATTTTAATTCCATTGTGTAAGTGTACCAAAGCTTTTTTATCCGCTCATCTACGGATGGGCACTTAGGCTGTTTCGAGATCTAGGTGATTGTAAATAAAGTTGCTATGAACATAGTTGTGCTTTTATTCTTTTGAATTGGTGTTTCAGGATTTTTAGGCTGTATTCCCAGAAGTGGAATTACTGGGTCAAAAAGAAGTTCCATTTTTAAATTTTCTGAGGAAATTCCCACACAGTTTTCCACAGTGGCTGCATCAATCTGCATTCCCACCAACAGTGCACTAGGGTTCTCTCTTCTTCACATCCTCACTAGCACTTGTTGTTTGTTGAATTATTAATGATAGCCATTCTGACAAGTGTGAGGTGACATATTTAAAACAGAGGAGTCACAAGGTGCTGAGGTTATGGAGGCTGGAGAAGAAAATTTAACTTACAATGTGATGTGAAAGGTACTATTCTTCTATTACAGATGATGGAACTGAAACTCAGTGATTAATTGGTCTGCCTAAGGTTTCCCAACCACTAAGTGACAGAGCTAGCAATCAGTCACTTTTATCACTTTTATAACTAATTAAGAATCTTCTAATTTATCAATGGGTTTCAAACAACTGTAAGGAGTTTCTTTGTTCCTACAAAGTGAAGCCAGGTCTCAAGGTGAGAAATACAGAAATTTGTTTCCTCTGCCTACACAAGGTTTCACCTTGAATAATAATGTTTATCTTTTGTAGAAATAAAAAACAACATAAATAGGAATAGAGGCTATTTATTCCAAGTATGCTATGTAATAACGTGGTTAGTTACTATTGCTTAACATTGGTGGAAGGTGAGAGAGTCAAAGAAAGTAAAGAGTGAAGCTTGGGTTTAAAGTTCAACAACTGGTTTGGTGGTGGTGCCATTTAACATGGAGAATAATAGCTTTAATTTTATTAACCAGAGTACACTAATCAATTCAATGAAAAAGAAATAGAAGTGATAATATATCACTTTAATAAAACAATTGAAAGTCTATGCATTGTAGTACATTCACTAAGTCTAGGCATATAGCAGATATGCCTAAAAGTAATCAGGATGCCCAAATACATTTAGAATGACTCTTCTCTTTATTTTGACCATTTTGTATTTTTCATTAATATTGAGGTTATTATTAATATTGTTATTGTTACTCTGTCACAACCTCCAAAGTCCAAAAGCACTGCAGAAATGGAGTTGGAGAATGGTACTGTGATAACTGAGTTCTTTCTCTTGGGATTTAGTGACCATCCCGAACTCCAGAATGTTGCTATTTTTTCTATCTACTCTATTATCCTTATGGGGAACCTTGGGATGATTTTGTTTATCAAGACCAGTTCCCACTTGTACACCCTTGTGTACTTTTTCCTCTGCATATTTTCCTTCATAAATACATGCTGCTCTCTGTCATTGCCTCCAAATTACTTCTGGACTTGGTTTCCAGTAAGAAGACCATTTCTTACAACGGCTGGGCTACAGTTATATTTTTTCCTGCTCTTTGGTTGACACAGAATCTTTCCTCTCGGCTGCTATGGCTTATGACTGATATACAAAGCAAACTGCAACCCACTGCTCTCTACTGTTATTATGTCTAAGAAGCTTTCTTGTTAGCTTGCTGTTGACACATTTTTGGGGCTACAAGAAGCTCAGTTATTCACACCACTAGTAGTTTCCATCTGTCTCTCTGTTCCAAAGAAATTAACCACTTATTTGGTGATATGTCCCCACTCTTTTCTCTGTCCTGTACTGACACTTACAAGTGTTACATTGTCCTGTTAGTCTTTGCTAGTTTGGTGGAAGCTATCTGTCTTCTAGCAGTTCTTCTCTTTTATGGGCGCATCATAGCAGCTACTCTTAAAACAGGTTCTACCGAGGAAACAACAAAAGGGTTCTCTACTTGTGCTTCCATCTGACTGTGTCACTAATTACCATGATATCCTCATCTTCATTTACAATATTTGCATTCCAGCACTTGTCATTCACTGGATGTTGATGAAGTCATCTCTGTGTTCTGTACATTGATTATACCTATGCTGAACCCTCTAATTTGCAGTCTAAGGAACAAAGATGTCAAAAACGCCCTTAGGGAAGTGATTAGCCAAAAATTTCTGTCTTAAGAAAGGATGAAACTGGGTCTGACAACTTTTCACCAATGTCTATTTTTTGACCTTTGTTTCTAAATGAATATAATAGCAAAGGAAAAATGATGGGGAGCAAGGTAGCCAATTAGAAACAATTGTTTCTAGTCTGTTGCATACTTCTTTTGCACTGTTGCAAAGGAGAGTCTGTTGAATTGACATGAGAAGAGTGGTTGCTATTCTCATGATATCTCACTGGGACATATGTATAAGAGAGGGAAAATATGAAAGATCCCTCTGCAAAACAGCAAAGTAAGTCTATTATTACTTTATTTTAGTTTGGGAAAAAAAACTAATATCAATAATTTATGTTCCTTACACTCAATTTAGGCACAAAGGTAAGAAATGGGAAATATCCAGAAATTTGTTTTTAATTGTTAAAAAAGTCAGTTTAATATGGATGTTCCCAAATCTGTGGAAAATAAAGCCTCAACCACAGACTAGGGCATGATGCTGTGGACAACACCATCTTTTTTTTTTCAACACCCAGTGTTGAGGGATTGATAGGGAATTAATTGGCAAAAGACACAGAGATGGCAAGTAAATAATATTATACAGATATGAACTCAAGTCAGCTTCACTTTGAAGTCTAGTCTAGTTTTTATTTTAAACCTTCTACCATTATTAACTTTTTCTTAAAATGAATATAAATAAAAAAAAACAAAAACCAAAACCCTGGTATCCTAACTATCTGTAAAAGCTATTAAATCAAAGTCTTTAGAAAATATTTAAAAGACAATGAAATATTTTCATTTATCTTAAATCTCTGTTCAAACAGTAATGCAAGACTAGTAACTTACTGAAAATTGCATGTTATTAATGTGTTTTATTCTCATAATGTTTTGAAGCATTTAATAGTTCATTTTATACAATATAGGAATATATAAAATAAGGAAAGAGGATTTAAATAAAAAATCTTGTGTAATCCATTACTCTATCCCCCTGAAACCAGAAAGGAGTGTCTCAATGTTCCTTTCTTGACAACAACTTAAAATAAAATGAATATTCTTGAGAACCTGAAATTGTGTCATTTTTCATAACTGGATAAATTCCTAATTTATTACAGTGCAAAAGAAGTATGCAATTAATTTAGTGTTTGAAATAGGTTATAGGATTACCTAATATTCATCTATTCAGTGATGACCACTATTAAAATTTTGTTTAAAATACAGTTCTGGTTAATTTCACAGATACTCAGAGAGTGAATATAAATAATTACAAATGTAACATTAATAGAAATACTGTCTTGTCATTTATTTTTACATTATTAAAAACATCAAGGTAATAAATCTTTCTTTTAAATTAAACTGTATCAATTTTAGCTTTCTAAGTCTATTTTAACTAGCATAATGCTATGAACGCAGAAAGAGAAATGAAGTCCTCTTTTCCACTGGCTTTTGGAAGAAGCCCAGGTCCTTTATCCCCCAACTTCCATTTATGTGTTTCCTTTACAGTTGTTAATAGCACCAGGTCTATTATCCAGAGTGAGGGTAAGAAGGAAAATCTACAGGCTGTTGTGAAGACTATCAGCTGTAATATAAATCTGTAGCTACTGACCCTGGAGATGTCTGCTGACATAACAGGCCAGAACGATGAGAAATAGAGAATCCAAGAAGATTTTTACATCAAATAATTCTTTTCTCTGATTCTAACCAAAGCCAACACAAAAAGACAAGCACTGCAGATTTCACTTAAGTTAAAGATACCAAAATAAAATTGAACAAGAGAATTTCTTTTTGCATCTTATTTCAGCCTACATTCATTAATTTATTCAACAAATATTTTGAATGGAGTCCTGGAGCTGAATATTGTTAATAGCAAAAGAAAAATGATGGGGAGCAAGGTCGGCAAAAGTTATGGCCTTACAAACCTTTCAGTGTAGGGCAGGATATTTCTGATTTATTTTTATTTATCTATTTACTACTTATATCCTTTTATATGTCAAACAAGAACATTTATAAGAAGATACTACTACATAGGAAGGAGAAAAACAAACCTAATTCAATCCACTATCCTCCCTTCTGACTGAGCAAGTTTATTAACCTTATATTTGTAAAGGAATGTTAAGGAGAGTCTGTTGAATTGACATGAGAAGAGTGGTTGCTCTTTGCATGATATCTCACTGGGACATATGTATAAGAGAGGGAAAATATGAAAGATCCCTCTGCAAAACAGCAAAGTAAGTCTGTTATTACTTTATTTTAGTTTGGGGAAAAAACTAATATCAATAATTTATGTTCCTTACACTCAATTTAGGCACAAAGGTAAGAAATGGGAAATATCCAGAAATTTGTACTGGTTGAGACTGTAGGAGCTTATGTTACAGTGCTTGAACTTTAGTGCTCAGATCTTTCAATATCTTTGGTTGACCACGCTTTCACCCAGAACGTAATTTAGTGCAAATTGCTTTACTCAGGGCACCTTTCACGTCCCTATTCCTTAAGCTGTAGATCAGTGGGTTTAACATGGGGATGACAACTGTGTAGAAAACAGAGGCCACTTTGTCTGTGTCCATGGAATAACTCGAGCTGGGTCGGAAATACATGAACAGGAGTGTCCCATAAAATATAGCCACAGCGGTTAGGTGGGAGGCACAGGTAGAGAAGGCTTTGTGTCTGCTCTTGGCCGATTTCATTCGCAGGATGGTAGTTATGATGTAGCTGTAGGAGAGGAGGACAGTGATGATGCTGGACCCCAGAACACAGCCAATGAAAGTGAACATCACTATCTCATTGATTGTTGTGTCTGAGGAGGAGAGGGCAAGTAAAGGGGGAATGTCACAGAAAAAATGATTGACGATATTTGAATTGCAGAATGACAATCGAAATGTGCAACAGGTGTGGATTGCTGAATCCACCAAGCCTGTGATGTAGGCAATGGTCACAAGCTGGGTACAGATACTCCTGGACATGGCTGTTGTATAAAGAAGTGGATTACAAATAGCTACGTAACGGTCATACGCCATGACAGCCAACATGAGGCATTCAACATCTGCAAAGGCACCAAAAAAATACATCTGAATGGCACACAGATTATAAGGAATTCTCTTTTGTTCAGATAAGAAATCAGCCAGCATCTTGGGAGAGACAGTGGAGGAGTAGCAGACGTCACAGAAAGACAGATTGCTCAGGAAGTAATACATGGGCGTGTGGAGTTGGGGGTCCACGTTGATCAGCAGGATCATTCCTAGATTGGCGATCACCGTGATGCCATAAACCAGCAGGAAGAGCGCGAAGAGCCCCTGCTGCACTTCCTGTCTGCCAGAGAGTCCTAAGAGAATGAAGTCCGCAAACACAGTGCAGTTCTCAACGGCCATCACTCAGGCCTGGAGGTCCCTGCTTGTGGAGGAACGAAATGGTTGTGGGGTTGACCTTACAAGTACTATTTTAATAGTTAACAGCTGATTCTGTTTATTTTTCAGTAATTAGGAAAAGAGATAAGCATAGCTAAGTCTGCTTTAGGTAAAATGACTCTCCTTGAAATACATCCGATTTAGTATAAATTGATGAAATGATAGTGCTGGTGGTCTTTGGAAGGCCAAAGAAATTCTGTGTCCCACTGTTATCTTTTACCCAATCAATTATGTTATATCTATTATCACATGTGACCACCTTGGCTCTCTGAGACTACAAAGAAAGTGGAGTTGAGGGTAGGTGAAAGATGATATATAAGTAGTGATTTATTGATCAATGTGTAGGATTCCAAACCCTTGGCCTAAATTCCTCTAGAAGCATCATCAAAAATGTTTTCCATGTAAAAATGAATGTATTTTATAAAATATACAAAAATGCAGAATAAAATTTTAAAATAATAAAAAATATTCTACTGCCTCCTCAATCCATGCTTCCATTTTATGGTGTTTCTTGCTATCATTGTATATGTATTTAAATTAAGTAAATGAAAAATATCTATATCTACATGGCTTTGCTGGTATCACTGGTGCCCGTAGGCATAATACTGATAACAACTGTCTCCTTATAAATTCTGTCTTCCATAAAATGGTTGTCTGATTCAGAGATGTGGGCAATTATCATATAAATGCATGACAATACTACCAAGGAAAACCAGGTTTATTAACGCTGTCTGTTGCATGAAACAGGACAAGAAGAGACTACGGTTGCTCAATGTACCTCTGATCTATAAGCAAGGCAGTTTAACAGAATGAAGGATAGGCATTTAACTAAATATTCTATGAATGTTGTATGCTGTACTAATTTTATAACCATATCTTGAAAATGTATTATATAAAATAAGCTGCTAAAAATTAATAACGAAATCATGCCTTTGTCTACAATCTGAGAGTAAATAATTCTTGTTTTTATAAAATGTTTTTAAGTTATATATATCCTTTGAATTTATATACTTATTTTTTAACATTTTTTAAAAGTAGCAAGTGAATTTTCAGTATGAAAACATCTTTGCATTAAATCCTGAACATCAACATAAAGAACAGAAGCATTTCAGAGACCGTCTTTGAGCTTGAATGATAATAGATGTCCAATATGATAGTTTTGTATGTTTTCTCTTAAGAGAAAAACTTGATTCTATCACTGACAATGCTGCTGCATATAAATTAATAAGTGAAAAATTTCACGTACTCTTTTAGTGCATGGCATCTTAGTGCTTACTGAAACCTGAAACACACTTTTACAAAACCGTTCTATCACTCATCTTCACTGGTTTGTGGCAGCATTTATAGACTACTTGTATGACTGACCTTTGCCAAAGGACAAATCCCTTTTCAAGACAGAGATGTCATAAAAAGAAGTGAAAACAAAATATTATGTGTAAATTCATTTTTATTTTAAGCTGCCTTTCCATTTAAATGAATATAGATAGAGAAAAAAAATGTTCCTGAGATATGTAGAATTCTGTGTGGTTCCTATGTCTGCATTATGTTTATGTGTGTTTGCTGATATATGAAAATTTGAATGTGGACAGTGGTCTAACTTTAATTTTTTCTAGAGTTAAAAACTATGGTATGGAAAAACATATATTGATATTTTTATGTGCTCTCTTATTTAAAAAAACAAGAGCAAACCTTAAATTTACATGTACAGCAATATCTATTGCAGAGTGATAAAAATAATGGTTTACTTATCACCCTTGAATAAAATATAAATAAGATATTTTATTTTCTCATACTAAGAACAAGTGAAGGCAGACAAATTCACACAGGTCTAACAAAGAAGTAGCATTGTTTGGCCATTAGGTCAAAAAGCTCATTTAATTGAGTAAGCAGATATGAAGTGATTCATTAACAAAATTCTCAATTCTTGATTCTTCATTTTTCCCAAAGTAAAGTTTTTCCCCACTCTATATTCTTCCAGTTAAGCCATTTATAAACCTACCTGAAATGAACAAGTCTTTCCGTCCTTATCTCTGGTACATCAGCAATAGGCAGGTTGCCTTTTACTTCTACCTAGTGACTGTTGGGAATTAAGTCTCTAAGGCCTCGGCCTCCACTCTTCTGTGTTAGGAGAACATGATCAATTAGACTCTGCTTCTGTGTTTTCTCCACTGAATGCTTCAACAAATTTAGCAAAGGCTGAACTCTGATTCTTCACTCTTTTTGCTAAATTGATCAATGACAATAACTTACCAGAATTTATTTTAATGCTATGCTTCATGGCAACCATGAATCTACACTGTCCTCCAATGAAACTAGATGTCTAATGAAATTCAAATAGATTGTCTACTTAATGATTTTTATTTTTCTTTTCATTCTTTATCCTGTTTCTTCCATTCATGAAACATCTCTTTCACTTCTCATTTAGAAATGTGATAACCTCACATACTGGTCATGGACTGTATTCCTTTCTTGCAAGGTGTCGACCACCCTCCTTGAAATGATTTTTTGATAGGGTAGGGGTGGGAAACTTTTCCCTTCTTCTCTTTTGTTTTCTTTGGCCTAATAATTAAATTGACACAGGAGAAAAAAATTGAATTTGCATGTACAGGAGCCCTACACCAAATCCGAGACTCAAAGAAGTGACCAAAGAAGGCAGTTTGTATACAATTCAAACAAGAAAACAATAAATGTGTAAATAATTGGTAAGACAAAGGAGTCTGGGGTTGGGATAGTGAAGAAGTGTAAGTTTTAAGTATATAGATTTCTTGACTCTAAATTCCCTATCTCTGGTGATAAGATAGTGAATATAAATTATTGTAAATGGAATACTAATATGGATGCTACTCACTTTGTTTTTTCTTTTTTCAAATATGCACAAATTTATTTATTTATTTATATGAATTTATTGGGATGATACTGGTTCATAAAACCATACAGGTTTCAAGTATACATCTCCTAAAAGGTCATCTGCAAACTACTTTATGCGCTCATCATCCAAAGTAAAATCTCTTTCAGTTCCCTTTTATCCCCACTCTGCCCCATTTACCTAACTCTACCTATTTCCCCTCTGGCTATTCCTAAACTGTGTCTGTCTGTCTGTCTGTCTGTCTGCCTCTCTCTCTCTAGATATGATTTTTTTTGCTGAATACCTTCACCTTCTCTCATCCAGTCCCAACGCCTGTCGCCTCTGACAGCTGTCGGTCTGTTCTATATATCTATGCTTCTATTTCTATTTTGTTTGTTAAATCATTTTTTTCATTAGATTCTGCGTATAACTGAGAACATATGGTATTTGTCTTTCTCTGACCAGCTTATTCCACTTACTTAATAATCTCTATGTCCATCCATACTGTCACAATTTTAAGATTTCCTTCTTTTTAAACTGCTGCATAGTATTCCATTGTGTAAATGTACCACAGTTGTTTTATCCACTCATCTACTGATTGGCAGTTGGGTTGTTTCCGGATCTTGGCTATTGGAAATAATGCTACAATGAACATAGGGGTGCATATATTCTTTTTAAATTAGGTTTCTTTAGGTGTATTCTGAGAAGTGGGTTTGTTCGGTTAAATAGCAGCTTCATTTTTAATTTTTTGAAGAACTTCATACTGTTTTCCACAGTGGCTGTACCAGTCTGCATTCTCACCAATAGTGCATCAGGGTCCCCTTTTCCTCCACATCCTTGCCAACACTTGTTTGTTGATTTATTGATGATAGCCATCCAGACAGGCTAAAGACAGTATCTTATTGTGGTTTTAATTTGCATCTCTCTGATAATTAGTGACGTTGAGCATCTTTTCATGTCTTTGGCCATTTGTATGTCTTTGGAGAAGTGTCTATTCAGGGCCTTTGCCCATTTGTAAATTAGGTTGTTTTTCTTCCTGGTGTTGAGTTGTATAAGTTCTTTATATATTTTGGAAATTAACCCCTTATCAGATGTTTCATTGGAAAAATGTGTTCTCCTATTCAGTGGTTTGCCTTTTCATGTTGTTGATGGTTTACTTTGCTGTGCAAAAGTTTTTAAATTGGATGTAGTCCCATTGGTTTATTTTTCCTTGTTTCCCTTGCCCTAAGAGATAAATTGGCAAAAATATTGCTATGAGAAATATCTGAGATTTTACTACCTATGTTTTCTTGTGGGATTTTTATGGTTTTATGACTTGTACTTAAGTCTTTAATTAATTTTGAGTTTATTCTTGTGTATGGTGTAATTTGCTGGTCTAGTTTCAGTTTTTTGCATGTATCTGTTCAATTTTTCCAATGCCATTTATTGAAGAGATTGTCTTTACCACCTTGTATATTCTTGCCTTCTTTGTCAAATATTAATTAACCATAAAGACATGGGGTTATTTCTGTTCTTGCTATTCTCTTCCATTGATCTACATGCCTGTTCTGGTGCCAATACCATGTCTCTTTGACATCAGGTAATGTGATACCTTTAACTTTGTTCTTCTTTCTCAAGATTGCTGATGTTATTTGGGGTCTTTTTTGGTTACATATAATTTTTGAAATATTTGTGTTATATCTGTGAAATATGCCACTGGTATTTTAATAGGAATGATGTTGAATCTGTAGATTACTTTGAGTAGTATGGATACTTTGATGATGTTAATTCTTCCATTTATTTATATCTTTCTCAATTTACTTCTTCAATATCTTATAATATTCCAAGCACAAACATTTTACCTTCTTGGTTAAATTTATTCCTCGGTGCCTTAATTTTTTTGTTGCAATTGTAAATGAGATTATTTTCTTAATTTTTCTCTCTGGTACTCTATTATTGGTGTATGAAAATGCCACCAATTTCTGAATAGTAATTTCATATCCTACTACTTTACCAAATTCATTTATTAGTGCTAGTATTTTTTTGGTGGAGTCTTTAGGGTTTTCTAGATACAATGTCATGTCATCTGCAAATGATGATGGTTTTACTTCTTCCTTTCTATTGGATGACTTATTTCTTCTAGTACTTTCAGTACTATGTTGAATAAAAATGATCAAAGCAAACATCCCTGTTTTTTTCCTGATCTTAAGGGAAACACTTCTAGTTTTTGCCTGTTGAGTATGAGATACAAGTCACAGTTGTTCTGCATCCTAACCAATGCTTGCTCTTTCAGTTGTTTTTATTTAACCATTCTGTATTTGAGTTATAATAGTATATTTAGATAATTATTTTTGTTTCCCTAAATGCCAATAAAATTGGGTAGCTACTTCCAAGAAGTGGTTATAAAATTCTTAATTTGAATAACAGGCCACTCAACAAGTTTATATTTATAGGCATTTGGCCTTCTGCAATTCACACTATCTAGGTAGAATTATTGTCACCAATATTTCAGGGTAAAACAGCCTAGATGTGTAGTATATTTTATTTTTGCATGAAGATGTGGTTACTGATGTAATATATATTAAAATTATATGTTATAGAGTGTGTGTGTGTGTGTGTGTGTGTGTGTGTATAAAATTTTCAAACCTTTCCAATACTGTACCGGGGATGAGTTTACACAGCAGTAGAACCACATTTCATTGTGACAGATTGTATTAGCTAGAAGACCCCAGAGGTAATCTAGGTGAAGTCCCTATAACATGGGTATAGGAAAGAAATATGACTTGTTAAATACCATAGTGATTTAAAGTGGCAATATCACCTGGTTTATAGCATGTTTCTAGAAAGAGATGTTCAGGAAAGTTAAATGTTTCCACCTGTGGTTTTAACACAGGTCCTCCTACTTGTTGGGTTATTACAGATTATTACTGCTTTGTTTCAAACAAATATAGATACACAGCCAATGACCAGTATGTTTATATTTGTTTCCTGTGATTCACATATACCCTAATCTACCTTTGCTATGTCATCCTAAGTTTAAGGATTTCAGTGGCAGGATGAAAGAAGAAGTCAAGATATAAAATTTGATAATAATATTAACTGAGTATACACTGTCATTGATAACATTGTATTTGGACAATAGTACTTGTCATCAATCATTAATGGGTATGTGAGAAGGATGTGATGAGGAAAGACTAAGAGGGAAGGAATGATGTTGATTGAATTTTTCAGGAGAACCCTATTTATTTATTCAGTACATATTTATCATGGGAATCATATAGCCAATCATGGTAAATAACAAAGTAGAAATAGTTGTGAACAAATGGCCTTGCATTTATGAAACTTTGAGTTAGGGCAGAGACTTTTGTTTTTTTTTATTTATTATTAATTACCACTTACATACTTCTAAGTGTTATGGTGGAACATTTATAAGGAGATACTAGCACATAAGGAGGATACAAACAAATCTAATTTAAGCCACTAAAACTACCTCTGGCTGAGTGACTTTATTAAACCTTTTATTTTTTTTTTTAATTGGAGCTTTGAGGACAGTAAATGGAATCAACATGGAGGAAGAGTTGCTCTGCCCATGATCTCTCTCTGGGACACATGCATGAACAGAGCAGAAAGTTACTTTAAAGAAAAAAACCTTTGCAAAATAAAATAGTGAACCTATGACTACTCTTCTTTAACTTGGAGAGAAGACTAAGATCAATAATTACTGCTCCCTACATGTGATTTAGTCACAATGAGAATAATGGAAAATATCTAGAAGGTATATTACTGAGATTTCTAAGTCAATGAGGAAGGGCAGAGGGAAACCATGAAAAGTTTTCTAGACTGAAACATACTTTCTTTTACTTTTCTTAGCTGAAAACCTCATTATTATTCACTTTGATATGCAATTGGGTACTGTGTTGCACAATTCCAGGGAGCAGGTTGAAAATAAGAAATACTTATTAATAAGGTGCCCCTGACATTGTGCAATGTCCAGACATTGGGCGATATTCTCTGCATTGACCACGTTCTGAGACATTTTATAATATGTGAATCATTGCAGGATGCCTATATGCACTACTTCCTATGTGTTTATTGAATTCCATTGTAGATTGTAACATATAAATAATGTCTTTTTGCTTCCACTCTGCTTTATTACAGCTAATATATTTCTTCCCCATAAAACAAAGTTTGAGTGTAAAAATAATTTATGAAGTGATGGGCAATAGTCAGCATACATACACATAGGTCTAGGTAATTTTTCCTTCTAAAGCTTCATCTAGAACTAGACAGGGACATTGACTATTTTCATGGTTCCTACAGCTAAACAACATTTAGGGTAAAATCATGAAACTATTCTTCAGTGGGGGTGGGGGGGGAATGGCTCCTTAATGATACATTCTATGGTTGCCTTTTTATATTTTATTGTCATCTTTTGTGTGATGATGCAGATACCAATATGTCAATTCACTGTTTTAAGAGCCATTTGGACACCATGCTTCAACTAAGTAATTATAATAACTTGCCACCCATCAAAGTGAAAATATTGATGTATTTGTTGTACCCCGGAGCATTACTACCATTATAAATTTCTCTGGTGCCTGGAAAAGAAATGAGAATTGTCCTTGGTCACTTTGAGTCCTTTCCAAGCTCATTTTTTTAATCAGGTGTCCCTTTGTGCCCAGTGATGACAAATCTCTCCAGGTTACATTGTGTGGAAGCAGGATCTAAATTTAGCTTCCCACACATGGCTACCCTTATAGTCCTTTTAGTCTATATTACCTTCAACTCTTTTTATTAAAACCTGAGCTTTAGTGGTTACATTATTATTAAAATCTGGACAATTAATAGTCCCAAACGATTTGTAGTTAATGAAAGATAGCTTTCTTAAATCATGGAAAAATGACTTAGTTGGAATTTAAGACATTAGAAAGAAGCTAGTGAGAAAAACCCCAACTCTCAAGGGCAGGCGTAAACTGACCTGCCCGCCGCGATTGCGGAGCGGCCCACAAAATAAGTAGAGCTGCCCAGAGTCCCTGGAGGAGAGACCAGAAACAGGATAAACTGGAGAGTCCTAGAGCTGATTTCCTCCCATTTCCGTAGTCCCCATTTGGCGAGGGCAAGCAATGCACCCAAAGAGCCAAAAGCGGGGAAAACACACAATAGAAGACCCTAAACTGACCAGTGCCGTGGAGCTCGCCAGTCAGGGGGGCCAGATGAGTACGCGAGGTCGCAAATAAGCCCCCTGGTCTGGGGCAAGCACATGCAAGCCCAGGCAGGCGGGGGATCCTGCCGCGCTGGGAGTGCGCTCAAGGAGCCCACGTGAGAGTGCAGAGAGATCCCAAAAAATAACCCAGCCCTGACCGAAGGGGTCACAGAGCTGCTCCAAGCAGGAGTCAGACACAGGCATTAGACTCCTGGAAGGCTCAAACAAACAACCCAAGGCCCTATAGGGTCAACAACTGACATCATCAGAGACAGGCCCAGAAAGAAAAGTAAAGGACAAAAATACTTAACAGACTCTCACAAAAATGGGAAGAAAAACAAGTTCCCCTCAGATGAGTGGAAAAGGGGACTCCCCACAGAGAGAGCTAAATGAAATAGAGGCAAGGGAACTATCAGATACTGAATTCAAAACAATGGTTCTAAGGAAGCTCAATGAGCTCAGCCAGCTCAAAGAGAACTATGAGAAACTGCAGAGAAACTATAAGGATCTTACAGCAAACTATATCAGCCTGGAAAAGGGCATAGAAGCTATCAAGAAGACACAAGAGGATATGAAGAATACCATTTCTGAATTGAAGAACACAGTAGAAGGAATCCAAAGCAGGCTCGATGAAGTCGAGGATTGAATCAGTGAGATGGAGGACAAGGTAGAAAAAAGCTCCCAGAAAGAACAAGAAATGGAAAAACGGCTCAAAAAGAATGAAGAAGCATTTAGGGAAATGCAGGCCAACCTGAAACGCAATAATATCCGTATAATAGGGATACCAGAAGGAAAAAAAGAGGAGCAAGGAATAGAGAACCTCCTCGAAAAAGTAATGATGGAAAATTTCCCTAATTTGAGGAGAGAAAGGCTCTCATGGATCCAGGAGGCACAGAGGACCCCACTCAAGAGGGACCCAAGGAGGTCCACTCCGAGACACATCATCATTAAAATGGCAAATGTCAAAGACAAAGAGAGAATCCTCAAGGCAGCAAGGGAGAAGGAGAAAGTAACATACAAGGGGGGCCCCGATACGCCTAGGAGCTGACTTCTCAACAGAAACACTACAAGCCAGAAGGGAATAGCAACAAATATTCCAAGCCATGAAAAGCAAGGGCCTACAGCCAAGGCTGCTCTACCCAGCTAGGCTCTCCATTAAAATAGAAGGAGAAATACGGAGTTTCCCAGACAAAAGAAAGCTAAAAGAATACATCTCTACCAAACCAGCACTCCAAGATATGCTAAGGGGACTGGTTTAAGCAGATGAAGGAAAAGAATGAGACAGAGAGGAACACAAGTACAAAGAGAAAAGATGAGTAAGTTTCTATCAGTAATATCTCGCAATGTGAATGGACTAAATGCCCCAATCAAAAGACACAGGGTAGCTGAATGGATAAGAAAACATGACCCACACATATGCTGCCTACAAGAGACCCACCTCAGAGCAAAAGACCTACACAGATTGAAAGTAAAGAGATGGAAAATAATATTCCAAGCAAATGGACATGAGAAAAAGGCTGGCGTTGCCATACTTGTATCAGACAAAGTAGATTTCAAAGCAAAGGCCATAAAGAGAGACCCAGAGGGGCACTTTATCATACTTAAAGGAAGAATCTATCAAGAAGACACCAACATTGTAAACTTATATGCTCCCAATATAGGAGCCCCCAAGTTGATAAGGAAATTGTTGGATGACTTCAAAAAAGATATAGACAGCAGCACACTGATAGTAGGGGATTTCAACACCCTACTGTCAAAAATGGACAGATCTTCCAAACAAAACATTAATAAACATATCGTGGCGCTGAATGACACACTGAATCAAAGAGACTTAACTGACATATATAGAACCTTACATCCCAAAGAAGAAAAATACACATTCTTTTCAAATGCTCATGGCAGTTTTTCAAAAATAGACCACGTGATAGGACACAAAGCAAGCCTCAGCAAATTCAGGAAAATTGAAATAATACCAAACTTTTTCTCAGACCACAAGGCCTTGAAACTCGAAATCAACCTCAAAGAGAAACTTCAAAAACTTGCAAACTCATGGAGACTGAACAGTACACTATTAAACAATGAATCGATCAATAATGAGATAAGAGAAGAAATCAAAAAATTTCTGGAAACAAATGAAAATGATCAGACAACAGTCCAAAACCTATGGGACACAGCAAAGGCAGTCCTGAGAGGGAAGTTCATAGCAATACAGGTTTACCTTAAAAAGATAGAAACTACAACTTCAAGAACTGGAGAAACAACAACAAATAAATCCCAGAGCAAGTAGAAGGAAGGAAATAGTCAAGATCAGAGCAGAACTGAATGACATAGAGACAAAAAGAACAATTCAGAGGATCAACCAATCCAGAAGCTGGTTCTTTGAAAAGATAAATAAAATGGACAAGCCTTTAAGCAGACTCATCAAGACAAAAAGGGAGAGGACCCAAATTAATAATATCAGAAATGAAAGAGGAGAAATAACAACTGATACCACAGAAATACAAATGATCATCAGAAACTATTATGAACAATTATATGCCAAGAAATTTGAAAATCTTGATGAAATGGACAAATTTTTAGAAAAGTATAATCTTCCAACACTGAAGGAGGAAGAAACAGAAAGCTTGGACAGACCGATAACAGTTGGGGAAATTGAAGCAGTCATCAAGAAACTCCCAGCACACAAAAGCCCAGGGCCAGACGGTTTCCCAGGAGAATTTTACAAAACATTTAAGGAAGAGCTAACCCCTGTCCTTCTCAGTCTATTCCAAAAAATCCAAGAGGACGGAAGACTCCCAGACTCCTTCTATGAGGCCAGCATCACCCTGATCCTAAAACCAGATAAAGACCCTGCAAAGAAAGAAAACTACAGGCCAATTTCGCTGATGAACATAGATGCTAAAATCCTCAACAAAATATTGGCAAACCGCATCCAGCAATACATTCAAAAGATTATCCACCACGATCAAGTGGGATTCATCCCAGGGATGCAGGGATGGTTCAATATACGCAAATCAGTAAACGTGATACATCACATAAATCAAAGAAAAGACAAAAACCACATGATCATCTCGATAGATGCAGAAAAAGCATTTGACAAGGTACAGCACCCATTTATGATCAAAACACTCAGCAAAATGGGAATAAATGGGGCATTCCTCAACGTAATAAAGGCCATATATGAAAAACCTACAGCTAATATCATACTCAACGGGCAAAAACTGAAAGCTTTCCCACTAAGATCGGGAACACGACAAGGATGTCCACTCTCACCGCTTCTTTTCAACATCGTATTGGAAGTCCTAGCCACAGCGGTCAGACAAGAGAAAGAGATAAAAGACATCCAAATAGGAAAGGAGGAAGTAAAGCTATCATTGTTAGCAGATGACATGATAGTGTACATAGAGAACCCTGTAGACTCTACCAAAAAACTCCTCAACCTAATAAGTGAATTTGGCAAAACAGCAGGATACAAAGTCAACATTCAGAAATCAAAGGGGTTTTTTTACACCAGCAATGCAATAGAAGAAGAAGAAATCAGAAAAAATATACCATTCGATATAGCACGAAAAAAGATAATGTACCTAGGGATAAATTTAACCAAAGACACAAAAGACCTGTATGCAGAAAACTCTACAACATTGAAAAAAGAAATTAAGGAAGACACAAATAAATGGAAGCATATACCGTGCTCATGGATTGGAAGAATTAATATCCTCAAAATGTCCATACTACCCAAAGCAATTTATAGATTCAACGCAATCCCTATTAAGATACCAATGACGTATTTCACAGAAATAGAACAGACATTTGAAAAATTTATATGGAACCATAAACAACCCTGAATAGCCACAGCAATTTTGAGAAAGAAACACAAAGTAGGAGGGATCACAATACCGGACATCAAACTCTACTACAAAGCCACCATACTCAAAACAATCTGGTACTGGCACAAGAACAGACCCATAGACCAGTGGAACAGAATAGAAAGCCCAGAAATAAGCCCAGGTCTCTATGGACATCTAATACTCGACAAAGGGGGCAGAGGCATAAAATGGAGCAGTAATAGCCTCTTCAACAAATGGTGTTGGGAGAGCTGGACGGCCACATGCAAAAAATTGAAATTGGATCATCAGCTGACACCATACACAAAAATAAACTCAAGATGGATAAAAGACTTAAATATAAGTCGCAACACCATCAAAGTCCTAGAGGAGAACATTGGCAGGAAACTCTCAGATATCCCACGCAGCAATTTTTTCACTGATATGTCTCCTAAAGCAAGGGACATAAAGGAAAGAATAAACAAGTGGGACCTCATAAAAATAAGAAGCTTCTGCACGGAGAAAGAAAACATCAGCAAAATGAAAAGGGAGCCAACCGTATGGGAAAATATATTTGCTAATGATACATCAGATAGAGGTTTGATCTCCAAGATATATAAAGAACTCACTCGACTCTACTCCAAGAAGACAAATGATCCAATCAAAAAATGGGCAAAGGACCTGGGCAGATGCTTTTCCAAGGAGGAGATACAGAGGGCCCAGAGGCATTTGAAAGGATGCTCAGCATCACTAGCCATCAGAGAAATGCAGATCAAAACCACCATGAGGTACCACCTCACACCGGTCAGAATGGCCATCATAAACAGATCCACAAACAACAGGTGCTGGCGAGGCTGTGGAGAAAAGGGAACCCTAGTACACTGTTGGTGGGAATGCAGACTGGTGCAGCCACTGTGGAAAGCAGTGTGGAATTTCCTCAGAAAGCTGAAAATGGAACTGCCTTTTGATCCAGCGATTCCCCTGCTGGGACTATACCCTGAGAACACCAAAACGCCAATACAAAAGAACCTATACACCCCAATGTTCATAGCAGCACAATTTACAATAGCCAAGTGTTGGAAGCAACCTAAATGTCCATTAGTAGATGATTGGATCAAAAAGTTATGGTACATATACACAATGGAATACTAAGCAGCAGAAAGAAAAAAAGAAGTACTAAACTTTGCGACAGCATGGATGGAACTGGAGAGCATCATGCTAAGCGAAATAAGCCAGGGGGCGAAAGACAAATACCATATGATCTCACCTATAAGCGGAACCTAACCAACAATGCAAAGATGCAAGGAAAATATGACCAGCAACACTGAAAGGAAAAGAAATCAAAAGAGACAA
Organism: Pteronotus mesoamericanus; assembly: GCF_021234165.1. Lineage (NCBI taxonomy): Eukaryota > Metazoa > Chordata > Mammalia > Chiroptera > Mormoopidae > Pteronotus > Pteronotus mesoamericanus. The sequence goes on along the minus strand of NW_026555299.1, from coordinate 62,332 downwards.
GAGGGAAGGGGGGGCAGGGAAAGGGAAGGGAAGGGGAAAGTCAAGGAACATATAGCAAGGACTCATGGACAAAACATAGGGGAAGGGCTGGGGGAGGGAAGGTTGGAGGGGGCAGGGGAAGGATGTGGGGGGGAGGCAGAGACAAATGTATTTAAAAAGGAAATAAATTAAAAAAAAAGAAAACACACAAAAAAACATAAAAAAACACACAGTAATGTGAAAATAAATACAGATTTTACTATTAAAAAAAAAAAGAAAGAAAAAAACCCCAACTCTGTTTACAGGACATCCTTGGTACCACCGGTGCCTCTAAATATGATACTACGTAGGCAACTGTCTATCTGCTTATAAACTCCCACTTGGAAAATAATTGTATGGGCCTGTCATGAGCCACTATAAATAAGTTCAGTGCATGATATAGATACCAAAGAAAACCAAGTTAATTTAGTTTCCCTGTTCCTGGAAACAATATTAGAAGTGCTGAAGGGCTGAATAAGACATCTTTGCTTTATAACAAAACAGCAATTTTTAGTAACATAGTAGATGACTTAAAAAAATTTTCTATGAATGTTGCACCCTCTATTTCACAAAAATATGCTGAACTTTATTGATTCTAAGGAATTACTATTGTCACATGTCAATGATGAGGAAATATTCTGAGAAACGCACTTTCAGGTGATTTCATCATTGTGTGAGCATTGCAGGTGTGCGAGCACTTGTAAACATGTGGATTGTAGAGCCTGCTACATGCCTTGTCTGTACAGTACAGCCTGTGGCTCTCAGGTTACAAAACTGTACAACTTGTTGCTGTGAGGATCACCGTAGGTAGTTATAACACAAGGGTAAGTATTTGTGTACCTAAACATATCTAAACATAGAAACGGCACAGTCAAAATCAGTGTAAAAGATAAAATATGGTACACCTGTTAGAGCAGTTGCTATGAATGAAGTTTGCAGGACTAGAAGTCGCTTTAGGTGAGTCAGTGCTTGAGTGGTGAGTATATGTGAAGGCCTAGGACATTTCTGTACACTATTGTAGACTTTACAAACATTGTACACTTTGGCTACAGTAAATTTATAAAACAACACAAGATTGTATCACACATGAGAGAAAATGATGCCATCAAGAGACATGGTTAACCCAAGATGGGTGAGGCTGCTGCCAGTGTAACAGAGCACACTGTTTTACAGCAAACGCTTTTTATAAATGGAAGGAGTATAGTCTAAATAACAATAAATAGTATAGCAAATACATAAACTCATAGCATAGTCATTTATTGTCATTATCAAATATTATGTACTGTACATAATTTTATATGATATACTTTTATACACTGGCAAGGCAGTAGAGTTTGTTTACACCAGGATTACCACATACACATGTGGAATGCATTGGGCTATGACACTACAGTGGCCACATGTCACCAAGTCATAGGAATTTTTCAGCTCCACCATTATGTATGTGATCCATTAGTGACCGAAATATTATTTGGTGCATAACTGTAGAGATAAAAACTTAAAGTAATGAAATTCTGAAGTTTTGTAATGTAATGGTGTAAAACTTATTCTTGAAAATTCCTTTGGTATGTAATTTACACATAGAGAATACTTAAATGGGGAGATATGTAGATAAATAAAAAAAATCACTGGAACCAGGATCCATACCCAAAATCAGAAAATTACCAGAGTTACTAAAGCCTCTACATGTTATTTCCCAAATTACTTGCTCTCTTACCCCAGAGGAGTAATTAACCTCTTGGCTATTATCATGGCATATTGTTTTCATATTTTTGGAACCATGTATAAGTAAATGCTTACAGAATATACTGTCTTATTCAACAACACTCTTGTGCACTCCATCCATGTTGTTGCATGGAGTTGCAGTACAATCATTCTCATTGTAAATTTTATTTTTTACCAACAGATCACCATTTATTTATCTACTTTAAGTTGATAGGCAGTTATTTTCCCTTTTCTACTATCAATAATGCTATTGTTAAACATTCTTTTTTTGGGTTCAAATTAAATGTTTTTATTTTTCTCATAAGTTAAAAACTGTGAACATTCTGTAGTTCAGCCACAACCTTTATTTACAGGTGATTTCTTCACGGGGTCTCAATTCACTTTTAAATAACAGACTCTTGTTTGGGAAGGCATTTAGTTAGTTTTTCATCATTTATTTTGTCTAGATAACATTTCAAGAACAAACCCTATGGGGACAAGAACAGGTATCCAATGGTCACACACCGTTTGAATTAAAATCATCATGAATGCTGCAGTCTCGGTGCCAGCAAACACTGCGACTGTTCTGTACATGTCTTTTGGTGGAGATGTAGTCATTTACTTTGGATATAAAACCAGGAGTTGAAAATGTGCTTGTGCATGTATGTGTATAAAATTCAGATTTAGTAAATACCATCATAATTTTTTCCAAGAAGTACGCCAATCCATACTTTGGCTATCACTCTTATTTAAATGAGTCCAGTTTGATGGTCTTGGGGCTTCGGCAACCATGGAATCATTTCTGTCATCCTTGTCCCTTCCATTTCAGGTCAGATTTGCCTAACGGTGTAATGCAGTCCTTTGTTGTAAATATACTTGCAATTATCTGCTATTTTTAAAAATCTCCCAAAAGATAAAAATAGGTCTATGCATTGATAGGATGACACCAACAGACACACGATGTGGCAGCAGGAGTCCTCAGTGAGTATTGCTTAGCTTAAACCCCTCTTTCAGCAGAGTGGATATGATGTTCAAAAAGGAAAAGTGATTTATTGAAAGCCATAGTTACAGTAAACTGAGAGTAGATACCGAGGCTCAGTACGGCTGTCATTTCTTCTCCAGTTCATTGCATGTTTCTGCAGAGGATTTCAAGCCAGATTAAGTTTGCCATCTCTTTAGATTGAGACATATACTTATAGATACGGTGAGAATTATTAATTGTGATTTAACCAATTTTGCTAACCAACTTTTCACCATTATAGAGCTAATTGCTTATATTATTATACATAGACCCTGATTACCATCCCTAGTTGCCCTTATGTTTGGTGGTACCAATGCCTGAGCAAAAAGGAGCTGTGATGAAAGAATTGACCTATGACACTGACTCATTGCACACAGTTACTGAAGGAGGCTATGCTCTTATTTTGTGCACTTAAAACTAATGTAATATTATGTGCCAATTATATCTCAATAAAAAGTTTAAAGTATATCTTCTTTATTACATATACATGTGAATGGTGGCCAGTGAACCTAGTTTTACACAACATAAAAAGATTTAACTTTATAGATAGAAATATAGTGTTTTTAACAAAATACATTAAGTTGGGCATAGACTGGAACAGTGATTGAGAGGTTCTGATACGTGATATGGTCTATGAATAACAAGTAAATTATTTGAGATTATGAAAGAAAATATTGAAGATATTATAAAATATTTTTATTTTGTCTTAAAACTATGTTCAATAAGTAATGCAAGATAAATAGCCAGCTGAGGATTCCATGTTTATAATGTATAGTTTCATTCTTAGAATGTTTGAAGTACATACATTATGCACACTTTATGCATGAAAAGGAGATAAGGATAGATAGATAGATAGATAGACAGACAGACAGACAGACAGGTTTATGGAAGGGGATGTAACGAAAATCTTTATGTAATCTATTACTTCATCCTCCAGGAAGTAGATGAGAGAGCCTCTAGGTTTCTTATATAAAGGCAATCTAACCAATAAATGAATACTCTGAGAACCTTAAATTGTATCAGGTTTTTTATGATTGTATTAATAGCTAATCAATAATAGTGCAAAAATCATGTACAATTACCTTATTAAAATAAGTTTTAGCATTACTTAACACCAGACCACTAAGCAATGACCATTATTAAAATTGTATACAGAGTATGGTTTCAGTTAATTTCACAGATTCACAGAAAACAAACTGAAGTCATTGTAAATGAAATACTAACAAAAATACTATTTTATTCTTTCCTTTTTGACCAGTTGAATATAGTTTTTTTTAATAGCTCTATTTCAATTTAATCTGTATCAATTGGACATTTTAGATTTTTTAAAAAACATGATTAGTATAATGTTATGAACATGTAAAGGTAGATAAAGTCCTCTTTGCTTGTGCCTATTAGAGAAGGTCAAGGTCCTATAGCCCCAAGTGCCATTCATGCAGTTTCTGTACAGTTGTCAAGGGCATGTATCTGTTCCCCAGAGTGAGGGCAAGAGGGGAAATTCACAGTCGGATGTGAGGACTATGATGTGCTGCATAAATCTAGGGCTGCTGATCCTGCCGATCGCTGGGGGAGAAATGGTCCTTGTCCCTAGTACTTACTCAGCCTGGGTCAAAGAGGAAGTACAGGTGGATTTTATGTAACTGAACATACTAGAATAAGATAGAACAAAGGAAGTTTTCTTATCTTTTTCATTAACAAAGATTCTTTTTTATATCAGTCCTATAGGGGACACACCTACATTCATTCAATAAATGTTTTTGAATGGCATTCTGAAAATGAGCAATGTAAATAACAAAGTAGAAATATGGTGAACAAGATGGAAAAGAGCCTTATATTTAAGGAACTTTGAGTTAGGGTATGAAAATTTTAAATTATACTTAATAGTTTATTTACTTCTAAATGCTTTGATGAAAAATTTATAGGATGATCATAGGACATAGGAAAAAAACAAAAGAAAAGCTAACTTAAACAATAAGACTCCCATCTGGCTGAGCAGGTTTATTATAACCATTGTTTAAAAAAAATGGACCTTTAACATGGAGGGCTATGGGACTGTGCCCATATCCCCCTGGGATAAACACCCATGAACAGAGTAAAGTAGTATATAAAGACCCGCTTTGCAAAACTATAGAGTAGACTTATAACTCCCTTTTCTTAGTTTGAAGAGACTAAGATTCATAATGAAAGATATAATCAATTTAGGCACAAAAGTAGGTAAAGGAGTATTCAGAATTGTTTTTGTGAGACTACAGAAAACTGTGTCAAAGTCCAAAACCTTTAGCTCTCAACTCACCCAGAACATAATTTAGGCCAACTGCTTTTTCAGGGCGCCTTTCACATCCTTATTCCTTAAGCTGTAGATCAGTGGGTTTAACATGGGGACAACAACTGTGTAGAAAACAGAGGCCACTTTGTCTGTGTCCATGGAGTACCTTGAGTTGGGTCGGAAATACATGAACAGGAGTGTCCCATAAAATATAGCCACAGCGGTTAAGTGGGAGGCACAGGTAGAGAAGGCTTTGCGTCTGCCCTCGGCTGATTGCATTCGCAGGATGGTAGTAATGATGTAGCTGTAGGAGAGGAGGACAGTGATGACACTGGACCCCACAACACAGCTACAGGAAATGGTCAACGCTATTTCACTGATGGTTGTGTCTGAGGTGGAGAGGGCTAGTAAAGGTGGGATGTCACAGAAAAAGTGATTGATGACATTGGAATTGCAGAATAATAATGGAAAAGTGCAAGAGGTGAAGATTGCCATATCTGTGAAACCTGCCATGTAGGCAGTGGCCACGAGCTGGATGCACACTCTCCTTGACATGGTCACTGAATACAGAAGTGGATTACAAATGGCTACGTAGCGGTCATATGCCATGACAGACAGCATGACACATTCCACAGCTGCAAAGGCACCAAAGAAAAACATCTGAACCACACATAGATTATATGGAATCCTCTTTTGCTCAGATAAGAAATCAGCCAGCATCTTGGGAGAGACCGTGGAGGAGTAGCAGATATCACAGAAAGACAGATTGCTCAAGAAGTAATACATGGGTGTGTGGAGTCGGGGGTCCACGTTGATCAGCAGGATCATCCCTAGATTGGCGATCACCGTGATGCCATAAACCAGCAGGAAGAGCGCGAAGAGCCCCTGCTGCACTTCCTGTCTGCCAGAGAGTCCTAAGAGTATGAAGTCCGCAAACACAGTGCAGTTCTCAACGGCCATCACTCAGGCCTGGAGATCCCTGCTTGAGGAGGAAGAAAATGCAAGTGGAGGGAAAGTCATCTTACTGTCTTAGCAGTTAAAGTACTGGTTCTTTCTTTTTGTCAGTAATTGGAGAAAGAAGTAAACAGTGCTAGGACTCCATGTGGAAACCTGACTCCTTGGAAATACCTGCTATATAATGTAAATCAATAAATGATAATGATAATATCTCTTACATTTACATAGCATTATACTGAATTTGTGGCACACTTTTACATCAAATCCTGATATTTCCATAGCAAATGATTTAGTATTTAAGATAATTTTTGTTACTCCTTTCTTTTAGATTAAGAAATTGATGTTTTTACAGTTGAGGCAATAGTTCTTAAATTAATTGGTTCAGTCACCCACATCTTCTGATAGGATTGTTGTGGTTTTCCAATATTGCGGAGATTGTGTTATATCTGTAATTGAGAAACATAGCTAGGTGATAGGTATGAATAATGAATATATTGTCTTATTTTCCCTTTATTTTTACAGTTGTGGAGTCGGCAGAGACATGGTGGGTATCTGGACTCCCCTACATCCCTATTAACCCCTCAGGTGCTTTCCAGTCTCAGTAAACAAGGGTAGAGAGAGTCTGTGACCCAGGGCCCGCTGGCGCAGGAGGTGGTGGCTGCCGGAGAGGAGGCTGGCAGGGTCCTGAGCGCGACACAGGCTGGAATGTCCTGGGCTCCCCACGCTCCCTCTGGCAGCTGTTGTTGTTCAGCAGAGCTTCTGAGGAATGTTTGGGACCTGACTGTAGGCGTGCTGGTAGCTAGGGTGACAGAAAGAGAGGGTGATGTATTTCCATGTGAGTCTGTGTCCTCTAATCAACTGGCATCCACACGATGTATCACCAACAGAACAGATATGTCAGACACACGATAAAAGTCCTCATCTGTCCACAGACCAGTAACTTCAGAGAGAAATCATGTTTTCCCCATTTCTCCACAATTAAATATTGCTTATTGTTTTCTTTTTCTGCATGGTTGTTTAATTACAGGTGTCTCCATTTCCCTCCCCCATTACTGTCCCTTGCTCTACCCACCTTCCACATTCATACTTCCTCTGTGTTGTCTCTGTCCATGGGTCCTTTATACATGTTTCTTGACTTGTCCCTTATCCTTCTTTCCCCCGTTATTCCCTACTTTCCTCCCCCATCCCCTCTGGTCACTGTCAGTTTGTTATTTATTTCCATGTCACTGGTTATATTTTGCTCGCTTATTTGTTTTGATGATTATGATCCACCTATAGGTGAGATCATATGGTATTTCTCTTTCACTACCTGGCTTATTTCATTTAGCATAATGCTTTCTAGTTCCATCAATGCTGTTTAGTAGGGTACGAGTTCCTTCTTTCTTTCTGCTGTGTAGTATTCTGTTGCATTAATGTACCACAGTTTTTTGACCCACTCAATTACCAAAGGGCACTTAGGCTCTTTCCAGCACTTGGCTATTGTAAATAATGGTTCTATGGACATTTGGGTGCATGGTTTCTTTTGAACTGGTATTTCAGGATTCTTGGGAATAATCCTGGTAGTGAAATTGCTGGGTCAAAAGACAGTTCCATTTTCAGTTTTCTGAGGAAATTGCTTATTGTTTCTTTGACCCCTATTTTCCTTGAGTAGCTATGAAATATGCCTGTCTTTGCTTTATAAGAATTGGTCTTTAAGAGTCCAATTGAATTTTATGTCCCAGTGTTTTAACTTAACCAATCAATATGCTATGTATGCCATATATGACCCCTTCTCTTCTGTGAGGATATAATGACCTAGAAGTTGAAGGTAGAAGAACAGAAAAAGAAAATCAGAGTAATGACCTAGTGATCCATGTGTAGTTCTCCAAGCCCTTGGCATAAACTGATTTCAATATCTGTCCCTGTAGACACAGCTAAAAAAAGAAAAGAAAGTGCTTTTCTTAAACAATAAGGGAAATATGTCTTTAAAAAATCTAGAAAGTACAGGTAAGTGATTAAACATAACAAATCTTACTACCTCCACAATCCATTATTGCAGGTCATTGCATTTTCTGCCTTTATGTATATGTCTTTAAATTTAGATGGATAAAAGTAATTAATCTAACAGTTTCTATAGTATTTCACACTTCTTAAAGAGTTATCGCATACTTTCAGTCCAATAAAGGTAAATATTAGCGAAATCTAAGGCAGAAAGGAAAGCAGCAGGCCCCGGTACCTGTCCCAGAGCGCTGGCGCCTGCATCCCATCCAGTCTGCCTGCGGAGGCTCCGCGCTGTCTCCGGACTCAGCTGGGTTATAGCGCCAACTTCGTGTCTGGTCACTGGGCGCTGCACACGCTGTGGCAGGAAAAAGTGACAGATGTAATGATATGTTTTGTCACGTGTTATTGTCTACAGACAGGGTGAATGGGAAAGAAATACAGACTTAAAAGCATGTTAGGTGTTTTAAAGTCCTCCGAAGTGATTTTCCACGAGGTAAACACAAGGAAGTGCTGTACCTGTGGGACCGAAGAGCTTTAGGACCATTGTCTTGTCTCTCTGGTGTATTTGTGGAGGAGGCAGAGTCACCCTGGGCCCCTTCCTCTGATTCCTCCCCATACTCGTTTGCCCCTCAGGTGCCCCCTGCCTCCAGGGATGTCAGTTTGACCCACAGATACATAAGCAGAATATTAATATTGTATTATTGAAGCATCCCTATTTCTCTCCTTGTGTTCCCCAGCCATGAGCAGGGGGCACACTCTGCTGGACATGGGGAACGTATAGAGGAAGGGGTTGCTAATGGCCTTGTGCCCATTAAGAGCCATTATTGCCAGCTATGCACACTCAGACTCTGCCTAGGAGCAGAAGATCAAGAATTGCACTAAGTGGTCATAGATGGGAATTGACTTCTTGGCAATGAAACCTACCAGCATCCTGGGTCCAGTTGCTGTGGTGAGCAGAGATCACTGAGAGAGCAGTGACTGAGAAATGAATACAATGGCAGGTGTACCCAGAACCAGACCAAAATAAAAAGAAGTATTACTAGCATCTCAGAAAATATACCCACACCTATCACAAATTGTTGTCCAATGTGATAGATGAGTTTGTACCTTTTTGTAGTATATAGTTGTCAAATCATATAATTTTTTACACATCTATGTCTGGCTTGTTCACTCTATATTATATGTGTAAAATTTCTGTATGCTGTTGCATTTGAAAGTAGTTTGCTCATCTTCATATTGTGTAGTATTCCAATGGACAGATTCATCATGAAGTAAATTACTGAATCTGGACCACAAGTCAACAAACTATAGCATGTCAAGTATTGTTGAAGCTTGAACACACCATTTATTTATATATTGTTGATGGCTGCTTTCATGAAACAAAGGAAAATCTCAGTGGTTATGAAAACATTTTATGGCCCACCAATCTTAAAAATGTACACTACTTAACACTTTAAGGAAAAGTTTGTCAACTCCTGACCCAAAGTGTTGAAAAGAATTGACTTGTTTTTAGTTTATACTATTGTACATAATTCAATGGTGAATAATTTGTACATGCCTTTGAGTGAAGGTATTCATTCATTTCTCTTGGGTATAATTCTAAGAATGTTATTGGGGTCACTTGCTATATATATAGTTAACTTCTCTGAAGTGCTTGAAATGGCTTAGGCGGTCTTCTCAGCATTCTGTCAGTTAATCATGTAGCAATCGATGATGCAGGTAATATATTTTCCCCAGTTCACAGCTAAGTTAACTGAGGCTTAGAACAACTAAGTGAGTTGTTGAATGTGCCACTCAATAGCTGGGTACAGACCTGGTATATGAGTCAAGGGAATCTGGCTTCTTCCCTCATCCAGTAATCTACCCTTGTCAATGGATAATCAGTACATGATCACACACAGAAACACACACATGCTTTTCTGAGGTATTTACTTTATCCTTTAAGACAACCAGCTGCAATCCAGTGTAGCATTAACTTCAAGCAGCAACATTAAACCTTGTAAATGTTTTCTTATATGTTGGAGTTATAAACTGCAATTGAATGTGGGACAAACAAATGTTTAGTAAAATTCTTTGAGAGAAGTTGTATGTGTGTTTGAGGGTGCTGGGGTTTCCAGTTAGGGTTTGTAATTAGGGAATTAGATGACTCTTGGAAGGTCATATGTCACACAGAATCTACCTGCAGCCCTGTGGCTTTCTTAGAAGTGTAGTCTCCATAGTTGTTTGTCAAACTATAGATCAGCAGGTTCATCACGAGGACGGTCGTGGTGTGGAATGGAGATAAATTTGCAAATAATGGGAGAAGAATCCCTTCATGGGTGGCCACAGAAGTCAGGTGAGAGGCCCATGTAGAGAAGGTTTCCTTCTCCCCGGGAGAAGCATACTGTTAGCCTGAGGAAAGGGTGAAAGAGTAGGAGATGAAGATGTGATGAAACAGGCAGTTTCCATCAGCTGCCCTTTGTGGGGAGAAGCCACTCATTAATTGATGTGCCTGTGCTCGGTACCTTAAACAGGGGAGGGGAGCACAGGAAAAAATGACTAATAACATTTTTTCCCAGTACTTCAGAGTAAATGCAAAGGGTGTGTGAACCAAGGAGCTGTGGTTGCCTCCAATGAATGCAAGACACCAGCTTTCTAAAGCAACAGTATTTGAAAATGATCAGCATGCCCAAGTGGCATAGTTTGGGGTTCTGTTCTTGTTTAATTGTTTAACATCGAATTCTTGTGGTCCCAAATTTTGTATTTTGCGTATGTATGTATATATGTACTTTAAATCTATCACTCCAATCTCCATAGGAATAGATATGTCTTTCTACATTCTCGCAATCCTTAGCATACAAGTTACATGAGTAATGACTCAGTAAATGTGTATTTTTAATTTTTTCTGTTGTTGGCTGGTTCATATTCAACAAAGTGTAGGAAAAAACAGCCACAGAAAGCTGATTCTGCTAATGTATTTCATATGCATGAGGATGACTTTTTTATTGGATTTTTTTCATTACCATTTATCACCCTTATACCCTCATCTACTTCCAACCCTGTGAAGACAATCTTTGATAAAAAATGTGTTTTTGTATCATGCTTTCAAAGATACAATGTATTCTACTATACTGTTGCTCATAATATGGTTCAGATGGAAACTGAGCAGAGATGAGTGAATAGATAAATGTGAGGAATTTTCAGAGATTCCTTTTATGCTCTTACTTTAATTTAATTTAATGCTCTTTACTTAGAGCATAATTGATCTGTTGGTCTTTACAGATCCATTAGCTTAGTGTCCACAACAACCATTTTTGTACTTTCTGAATAGTGATGAAATATGTATTGCCAACCCTCATACCCTGAAATTTGTTGTTTTAGTAACATCTAATTAAGAGCTAAAATGTTATCTAATATTTCATTTTAGTGTATATTTGCCTGCTTTGTCATTCTGTGTCACTAATACCATGCAGGTACTTTGGGTAATAGACACAACATGCTCAGTCCTTGGGCGAGGAATGCTCGCAGTCTCACGTATGAGATTGTGATATAATAACAGAATGATCTTAGTGCAATACTTGAAGGAGAGAGTTGTCTGTGATTTAAAAATGGGACATTTAAGCAGAGCTGAGAAGGGTGTTGTTTCACTCATTATGTTTGAGGTACATACAGTAAGCACACTTCATACATTAAAGGGATGTGTGTGTGTGTGTGTTTGTGTGTGTGTGTGTGAAGGAAATGAACCTGCATGAAAAGTCTTGTGTAATATATTGCTCTGTCCTCCAGGAAGAAGAAGAGAGAGCCTCCAGTTTTAATTTTTTTATTTTTACTTATTTATTTTTTACAGAATGGCAACTTTAAAGTTAAATGAATACTCTGAGAACCAGAAGTTTTAAAGGTTTTTTTAAAAAATAATAATGGTATTAATAGTTATTCAATAATAGTGCAAAAAAAAAAAAAAAGAACCCAACACACACACATCAGGTACAATTATCTTAAGCTATAAAAATAGATTTTAGCATTACTTACGGTCAAATCATGAGCAATGACCACTATTAAAATTGTATTTCCAATACAGTTTCAGTTTATTTCACAGCTTCATAGAGAACCAATTTAAGGCACTAAAGCTGGAATACCTATGTAAATACTACTTTGTTTTTTCTCTATTGAACATAAATTTTTGGTAATACTTCTTCCTTTCAGCTTAATGGTACCAGTTGGCCAATTCAGTTTTTTTATCAAAGTTAGTTAGTATAATGCTATGAACCTGTTGTAAGAGAGATAAAGTACACACAATCGCACACTTTATATACTAAAGGGATAGTGGCTGTTAGAGAAGGTCAAGGTCCTAACGCCTCAAGAACCATTCACGCAGTTTCTGTACAGTTGTCAAGGGCCTGGATCTGTTCCCCAGAGTGAGGGCAAGAGGGGGAATTCACAGTCTGATGTGAAGACTATGATGAGCTGAATAAATCTAGGGCTGCTGATCCTGCCGATCGCTGGGGGAGAAATGGTCCTTGTCCCTAGTATTTACTCAGCCTGGGTCAAAGAGGAAGTACAGGTGGATTTTGTGTAAAAGGAACATATTAGAAAAAAATAAAATAAAGAAAGTTCTTTTCATTTTCATTCACAAAAGCTGCTTTTTACATTTGTCTTGCAGTGGACATACCTACATTCATTCGATAAATGTTTTTGAATGGCATCCTGAAAATGAGCAAAGTAAACAGCAAGGTAGAAATAATGGTGAAGAAGATGGAAAAAAGTCTTGCGTTTATGAGACCTTGAGCTAAGGCAAGAGAATTTTAACTTTTTAGTATTAATTTATTTACTACTTATTACTTCTAAGTGTTACGATAGAAAGTGTATAGGATGGTACTAGCACATAGGAAAAAGACAACAAAAGCTAACTTAAACCTCTAAAACTTCTGACTGAGAAAGTTTATTAAAATCCTTGTTTAACAAAATGAAGCTGTAAGCATGCACGGAGATGGTACTGTGCCCATATCTCTCTGGGATATATACCCATGAATAGAGCAGAGCAGCACACAAAGATCCTCTTTGCAAAACTATAGAGTAAACCTATTACTTTCCTTCCATAGTTAGAAGAGATAAAAATTCATTATGACTATTCTCTACATTCAACTTAGGTCCAAAGGTAGGTAAGGAAATATCTAGAATTGTATTGGTGAGACTACAGAAAACTGTGACTGCCAACATCTCTAAATAAAAACTTTGGGATTGAACACGCTTTCACCGAGAGAATAATCTGGTGCCAACTGCTTTACTCAGGGCGCCTTTCACATCCTTATTCCTTAAGCTGTAGATCAGTGGGTTTAACATGGGGATGACAACTGTGTAGAAAACAGAGGCCACTTTGTCTGTGTCCATGGAATAACTTGAGTTGGGTCGGAAATACATGAACACAAGTGTCCCATAAAATATAGCCACAGCGGTTAGGTGGGAGGCACAGGTAGAGAAGGCTTTGCGTCTGCCCTCGGTCGATTTCATTCTCAGGATGGTAGTAATGATGTAGCTGTAGGAGAGGAGGACAGTAATGACACTGGATCCCACCATACAGCTACAGGAAACAGTCAACGCTATTTCACTGATGGTTGTGTCTGAGGTGGAGAGGGCTAGTAACGGTGGGAAGTCACAGAAAAAATGATTGATGACATTGGAATTGCAGAATGACAATCGAATTGTGCAATAGGTAAAGATGGTGATATCTGTAAAACCTGCCATGTAGGCAGTGGCCACGAGTTGGATGCATGCTCTCCTGGACATGGTCACTGAATACAGAAGTGGATTACAAATGGCTACGTAGCGGTCATACGCCATGACAGACAGCATGACACATTCCACAGCTGCAAAGGCACCAAAGAAAAACATCTGAACCACACATAGATTATATGGAATCCTCTTTTGCTCAGATAAGAAATCAGCCAGCATCTTGGGAGAGACCGTGGAGGAGTAGCAGACATCACAGAAAGACAGATTGCTCAGGAAGTAATACATGGGCGTGTGGAGTCGGGGGTCCACGTTGATCAGCAGGATCATCCCTAGATTGGCGATCACCGTGATGCCATAAACCAGCAGGAAGAGCGCGAAGAGCCCCTGCTGCACATCCTGTCTGCCAGAGAGTCCTAAGAGTATGAAGTCCGCAAACACAGTGCAGTTCTCAAGGGTCATCACTCAAGCCTGGAGATCCCTTGTTGTAGAGGAAGAAAATGCAAGTGGAGGGAAAATCATCTTACTGTCTTAGCAGTTAAACTGCTGGTTCTTTCTATTTATCAGTAATTAGAAAAAGATAAACAATGCATATCCTCTTTAAGTAAACTGACTCTCTGTAATATTCCAATTTAATATTAATTGGTGATAAGATAGTGACATAGGCTACATTTGCATCATACTATATAGAGTATATAGTACATTTTGATCCTAATGAAATAATTTTATTTCCATACCAACCGATGCCGTATTTTTCCAGGTTATAGATTAAGAAATTGATGTCCTCATTGTCAAGCAAGTTGTCTCACAATTATTTGGTTCAGATAACCCACATCTTATTACAAGTTTGTTTCTGCTCTTGATGTAGTATGTGTTGTTATATTCTGTAATAAAGAAGCATAGTGATGTGAAAAATGCAGGTAATGAATATATATCATTGCTTTTCCCTCATTATCGTATCTTGTAGAGGAGGCAGATCTATGGCTTTTTTCTTGATGTAACATGTCCCCACTTCCCCATTATCCCCTCATCCTATCCAGCTTTAATAAACAAAGGTTAAAGATAGTTTGTGACCCAGGGAAGGTTCTCCAGAGAATAAGTTGGAGGGGTCTCCACGAATGATACATTAGAGAGCACAAACTGGAATATGCCAGGCCTAACCATGTTCCCCCTGACAGCATTATCAGGGAGCTATTTTGGACCTGTAGTAGACATCCTGGTACCACAGGTGACAGAGGCAAGCATGTATTACTGTGTGTGACCTTCCATTTTATTCTGCTAGAATCCACTTAATCCATTCATCAGTAGATCAAATGGGCAAGATATGAGGTACATGTCTTCATGTGTCCACAGTCTCATAACCTGAGAGATTTGGGTCTGAATTATGCCCCAGCCCAATCTCCTAGAAACTGTAATATTGCTTTACTGTTTTTTAAAATTTTCTCCATTTCCCCCTGCCCAACCCCTGCCTTACCTATCTTCACCTCCCACCGTCTATCTTACCCCCTTTGGCTTTGTCCATGGGTCCCCTATACATGTTCCTTGATGACCCTTCCCCTATTTTTCCCTATTATCCCTGTCCCCTTTGGTTACTTTCAATTTGCTCTTTATTTCAATGTCTCTGGTTATATTTTCCTTGCTTGTTTGTTTTGTTGATTAGGTTTGACTTACAGGCCAGATCATGTGGTATTTGTCTTTCACTGCCTGGCTTTATTGTTTTTTTTTAAATCCTCTTTCTCTTGAGTATCTCTGAAATCTGCTTTCTTTTGGTTAAAAAGAGTTGGTCCTTGGGAGGCCAATTAAATTCTATGTTCTACTGTTATATTTTGCACAAAGTATATCATATATAATATAATACTTGATCTCCTCTTTTCTGTGGAAATTTAAGGAAAATGGAGTTGAATGTAGAACAAAGAATTACATCTGAATAATGATGTAGTGATCTATATGTAGGTCTCCAAAACACCTGGTCTGAACTCACCTAATTATTTGTGCTTGTAGAGACATTTAAAAAAAGCTTTCATTTCAAAATGAAAATATTTATAAAATATGTAAAATTACACATGAGACTAAAAACAAAAAAAATGTTTAGCCACATTTGTAATCGATATTTATATTTTATTGTCTTCCTTACCATTTGTGAACGTCTTTAAAATAATGAGAGTGGTAAAAGTAACTAAAAGTTTGTATAATATTTCACACCCCCCATTGGCTTCACAACATGCTTTCAGTCAAATAAAGATAAAATAAAGAAATCTAAAATAGAAACTAGAAAACCACGAGAAACAGCTGTACCTGTCGCAGAGCACCAACTTCTCTGTTGTCCGGAGCCTGTGTGCGGAGTGTTCAGCCCTGTCTCTCAGTGGCCTGCTTATTATGTTACCGGGGCTGTGCCTGGGCCTGGGTGCTGGTCTCTCAGGAATAGGTGACGGGTGTAATAAGACGTGTCATCATCTGTTACTCCCTACAGGCCAGGCGGTTGAGAAAGGAACACGGACCTTTTTAAAATGTTACTTCTCTCCCTGTCCCCCTTATTGCCTAAAATTGTACTTAGCAGAGTAAAATGACCACATTGAGGGTTCTTTACTCTCAGCCCACCAAGCCTTATACAGACATTTTGTTTTAATTCCATAATTTACAAAACAAATAACCACTCAGGTTACACACAAAGACTCACATAAACAAACGCTCTCATATTAAACAGGTTAACAAAATAAAGAGCTTTGTAAATACAGAAAAAACTGACTATAATTATTGTGCTTAGGGAAAACTAAATTTTGTCTGTTATGGGATTTTTAATATTTAAACTAAAATTAATCAGAATAAATATAACCTATATCTAAATAATTATTATGAATAATGCCAATACAACCTTTTCTGCATTAATTTGTTCATTCTTTCTTTCTTAATGGCCTGTAGGTTTATAGAATTTTCATACCATAGAATTTTAATGAGTTAATTTATATATACATAATTTTCCAGAGCTAAGTTTTTCTTAAAAATAAATTGTAAGAAATGACCTTTAAAAGCATGTAAATTTGACTGTAAATAAAGTCAATTTTGGCTTTTTTTATCTGAGTGATATGTTTTATATTATATAATAATAACCACATATTATCATATATTTTATGATACATACATCCTGAGTTGTTTCCAATAAACTTATTATATGATACAGAAATTGAAACTTAGAGGTAATAACTAACCTAGAGTCTTTTAGACATTTTCATGAAATTCATAAAAGTTGCTCAAAATAGGTGTTCTTTGAATGTTTGGTAAAATTCACCTGTGAAGCTATATGGTCCAAGACTTTTTTGGGAGGGAGTTTTTTGATTACTGCTTCAATTTCCCCAGTTGAAATCTGTCTATTCAGATTCTCTGATTCTTCCAAATTCAGTTTTGGAAGATTGCATGTTTCTAGGAAATTTATCTATTTCATTCTGATTGTCTAATTTGTTGCCATGTAGTTTGTAATATTTTCTTACAATCCTTTGTATTTCTTTGGTATGGAGAAGAGGGAACCCTTGTGCACTCTTGGTGGGAATGCAGACTAGTGCAGCCAGGGTGGAAGCAGTATGGAATTTTAACCCAAAAAATTAAAAAAGGAACTGCTTTATGACCTAGCAAATTTACTGGGAATTTATCCAAAAACACCCGAGGCACTAATTCAAAAGAATTTATGCACCTTTATGTTCATTGTAGCATTGTTTATACAATTGCTAAGATTTGGAAGCACCCAGATGCCCATCAGGTGATGAATGTATAGAAAAAGCAGTGGTGCGTTTATACAATGGAATTCTACTTGGCCATAAAAAGAAGGTAATGTCACCGTTTGCAAGAACATGGATGACTGTGGAGAGCATTATACCTAGTGAATAAGCCAGTCAGAGAAAGACAAGTACCATATGGTTTCACTCATGTGTGGAATCTAATAAAGAAAATGAACTAACAAGCAAAACAGTGACTAACTCACAGAGAACAGCCTGACAACTTGGAGTGGGGGCTGTATAGGGGCATGGAGGGATTGAGCAAAAATAAAAAGGAAATAAAAAACTCATGGGGACCAAAGTGTGGTGATTGCCTAGGGGAGGAAGAATGGAGGGAGGCAGAGGATGGTATATGTATGATAAATGGTGAGGGACTGAGACTTGACTTTGGGTGGTGAAAACACAACACAAGATGATGTGTTGTAGAGAACTGTGAACTTGAACTCTGTATAATTTTGTATAACCAGTGTCACCCCAATAAATGCAATAAAAATAAATAAATAAATAAATAAATAATACAAATAAAAAATTTGCTCAAAGTGGATTCCTGAATACAGTGTCATGAAACAAATTTGACTTAATAGATAACAGTTAAATACTGTCATAGAATGTTATTGTGTATTTACATTAAAGTGACATTTGAAAATGCCCAAAATTAATGACCCTAGACTCCTAGATTCCTGAGAAGACTGAAGCCTTCCAAGTCCCACATCTAAATCAAGGCAATATCTCAGCACTGACTAAGGGTGGAAGACAGCAAATAGGGTGGGTTCCACACTGGGAGGTTATCTGTTTTATTTCTGTTAGCTGGGCAATTGATTATAATTAAGGTTGGTGGGAAGAAGAACAATATGGAAAGCAGCTGCTTTGCACAGTTTCTGGAACAACAGGAAATAAAGAATTAGTGTCCCTTGATGAGTGTAACTGGCATCTTTGGGAAATATTCTTTATACTGTCCATTTATTGAGCAATATTTTATCATATGAGTGAATCATTGTTGTACATTTACAAAACTTAGGTTATTATGTATTCTTTAAACACCCATAGTTGATTCATCTTCCAAAAAAATGGAGGAAAATCGTGTGTCTTAGTTCCAGATTTTGAGTCTTAATGCAGTTAATTTAATTGCACAAAACCTATCCATGCAAAATTTGTGGATATAAGGCAGGTAGAATTTGTGCCTTCCAATACTCTAGGAAGCCTCATGTTTCTTCTGAAACCTTACCTGGATTAAACATAGGTTTGGTGTTGTTCATGCTTACTTGTTTTTCTTGTGTGTTGTTATGGAGTTTTTCTGCTTTCTATAGAAATAGAATACTCTTTAGGCAAAATTCAACAAAATGAATATATTTTTAATTTTTGGAGAAGTGTTTTAAGTGGCCAGTTTTAATTCATTTCATGATGTGTTGCACTTTGTATGATGGTTCCAATACTAAAACACCCAATGTACTCCTGTGGGACATAGTGTTAAGGCAAATCTCAAACTAACTTAGTAGTTTTCCACCAGGTAAATGCAAGAAAGTGCTACATCTGTGGGACCTACGAGTTTTACTAGCATTCTCTGCTTCTTCAGGGTGTCTTTGGTGGAGGAGGAAGTCGTCCTTGGTCACCTTTTTCTGATTCCCTTCCATATTTACCTTTTCCTCAGGTTCTCTCCATCTCCAGACTTACCAGTTTCCTCAGGTTGCACTCCCTTTAGATGGGATCTAAACTTTAAAGTGAAAAACATGGGAGCCCCTCCAGACGTGTAGTCTAACTCCCACTCCCCATTACATTCGGAACATGGGTAACAATGTATTGCTGAAAATTGGGTAATCTGAATTCCTTCCCAAAGGAAGTTGTATGTAATAGGGATTTTTTTAAAGCAAAGGCAGTGGGGGAAGACTTAAGGTAGAATTTAAGATGTCACAGATAAAAATGTGAAAAAGAGTCTGTATATACAAGATCTTTCTGTTAATCACTTGTGCTGCTAAATATGATACCATGTAGGCAACTGTCTGTGTATAAACTCTTTCCTTCAGAATATATTTATGGCCCTGAGACTGGCCATCTTGACTAAGTTCAGTGCTTGGTAATGACACTAAGGGACACCAGGATTACTAGTCTCCTTGTTTATGGGAACAATATCAGAACTGCTCATGGTTTGAATAAGACATATTTGCTTTAAAAATATACAGTAATCGTTTATAACCAAAAGAAATATATTTTCACAGGAATAGTTTATAAAAGGTGCTCCAATATTTTACAAGAATATACTTAACTTTATTGTAGACAAGGCAGCAAGGGAAATAAATATTTTACAATAATAAATTTCTGCAGTTTCTTAGAATCTAATGGTGCATTCATAGATTTGCTTTTTGGAAAACCTATTGATATGTAATGTACATGAGATACTTAAGTGATAAGTATATAGGTAAATAAATTTAAAAATACAGCATGGATGGAACTGGAGAGTATTATGCTAAGCGAAATAAGCCAGGGGGCGAAAGACAAATACCATATGATCTCACCTCTAAGTGGAACCTAACCAACAATACAAAGATGCAAGGAAAATAAGACCAGCAACAGTGAAAGGAAAAGAAATCAACAAAGACAAGAGGGAAGGGGGGGGGCGGGGAAAAGGAAGGGAAGGGGAAAGTCAAGGAACATATAGCAAGGACTCATGGACAAAACAAAAGGGGAAGAGCTGAGGGAGGGAACGAGGGAGGGGGCAAGGGAAAGTGGTGGGGGGTAGGCAGAGACA
The DNA here is from genome assembly GCF_021234165.1 of Pteronotus mesoamericanus. NCBI lineage: Eukaryota > Metazoa > Chordata > Mammalia > Chiroptera > Mormoopidae > Pteronotus > Pteronotus mesoamericanus. The sequence continues at coordinate 42,170 of NW_026555299.1, read as the reverse complement.
AATGTATTTGAAAAAATAAATTAAAATAAAATTTAAAAAAATACCCTTGTAACCAGGACCAGACCAACAAACAGAACACTACCAGAATCACCAAAGCCTTCTATTGGAGATATCTTTATTTTAAAAATAAAGATTTCATTTATTTATTTTTTAGAGAGAGGGGAAAGGAGGGAGAAAAAGAGGGAAAGAAACATCAATGTGAGAGAGGAACATCATTTGGTTACCTCTCGTATGCACCTTGACTGGGGACTGAACCTGCAACCCAAGCATGTGCCCTGCTTGGGAATCAAACTGGTGACCTTTCACTTTGTGGGACAACACCCAGCCAAGTCACATTGGTCATGGCATGAAGATATCCCCTTAAGTCACTACTCTCTTCACCCAAAGAAGTAATTACATTCTTGGTTATTATCACGGTAGATTAGTTTTATGCTGCTTTGAACCATACACCAGCAGACACCTAAAGCATGTGCTGCTTAAGTCAATTATACATTTGTGCACATTGTTGCATTCAGTTGCAAAACACTGATTTCTATTGTTGTATAGCATTCTTTTATACAACTATATTCTCATTTATTTACCTACTTTAATGTGCATGTAGACAATTGAGTTGTTTTCTCTTTTGTTATCACCAATAATTTTAGTGTATACACATTTCTAATACCTTTTGGTACACATATACACTTATTTATCTTGTATATAAAATCAGGAGTTGAAAATGTGTATGGGCATGTGTATAAAATTTAGGTTTAGTAAATGTCATTATACAGTTTTCTATCAAGTCTGTCAATCCAGCCTGCCAATAACACACTATCCTTGTGTGAGTCCCTTGTTGAACATCCTCACCAATAAAACTTAATACTGCCTGTCCTTTAATTGTAGCCATTACTTTGAGTATTTTATAGCCATGACAATTAATAAAGTTGAATATTCACTTTTATAAAGTGTATCTTAGATGAAGAATGTGGAATTGAATGCCTGTTAAGTAGTGTTAAGTAGGACTGGTAAGTTTAAAGAAAGTACATGAAATGTGTCCAGAAATAGTCCACCTATTGTTAATATAAGGAGAATGGTTTGTGCCACATCAATATAACCTGGCAGCCAAGGAGAGTGGACTGGAATGCACATGAGTGAACAATGATCACTTCCCTGAACTAGTCTATTGAGGCAATAGATGTGATTGAGTGAGCATGTGTGCAGTGTGGCCATTGCATTAAAAATGACTGATCAAGTAGAGCAACGAAGATGCATCAAATTTTGCATTAAGCTTGAATATTCTTCTGTTAGAAATGTTGGGATGATTCAGAAGGCTGCAGTGATGGGCAACTGGTGATTGGCAGCTTCATCACCACAGCGTGTCCCCTTGTGCATATCTCGTGTGGAGTTTTTTTGACTAAACATCCAATAACCCAGGTGACTCAGCCCCCCTACAGCCCAGATTTGATTCCCTGTGACTTCTGGCTTTTCCCAAAACTAAAATAATCTTTGAAAGGGAAGAGGTTTCAGACTATCTGTGAGATTTATGAAAATACAATGGGGAAGGTGATGGCAATTGGGAGAATTGTGTGAGGTCTATGGTGCCTACTTTGAAGGGGACTGAGGAAAACCTTCTGACAGTGAAAATGTATGTTGGGTTATAGTCTAGATCGCAGTTCCTTTTACTGCAATGCAAGGTAGCTTTCCTAAAAGGGGTTTGTCTTTGAATATCAGTGGTGAGCTAGCACTCTGGCCAAAGTAGGGTTTCAATAGAGAAGAATGGAATGGCTGCCCGAGAGTGACGAGAACCAAGTGTTTTTTCCTAAATACTGAGCAGAAGATGTCCAGAGTGCAGGAGTAGTGAATGACTATTGGTTCCTTTGTAGTTTAATGGGCCATTATAGTCACAGTCCTTGGGACAGGGACAAATAGAATAACATGAAATGAGGTACTCTGGGATTAATTATCTGAATTGCTTCTTGGCAGTGCGGGGTCTGGAACTTAGATTAGTAGAGTGGGCCCAGGGATTTGGCCTGGACGTGGGAATGGTGTGGCCAGCATGGGCAGCCATGAACAACCTCTACTCAGCGGTAAGAGTGAAGGCATTTCAGGAAAGACAAGCTGTGGGATGGATGGCAGAGAGCCCCAAAGCACCCGAGGCTGGGACTCACAAGGGAATCTGCCAGTGGGGTGAGCAGGCTGTAATGGATCTTGGAGACTTCACCTCCTGACATAAAGCTGGGGAGGAAACCGTCTCTTCTTCCAGCACGAGGGCTTTGGCTCCTGATTGGGAGTTAGCTGTCTGTGTAAGACCTTACGAATGCTCTTCGGCAATCATAAATGCCTGATTTTATATATATTTCTCCTTATAATGTCTATATTATGCCTGTGATAAAGAGATGAGGAAACTAAGCTTATACCACAGTTAATAAGGAAATAATTTTTTCTTTTTCCCCCTTTTTATTGCATTTAATGGGGACAAGGAAAGGATTTGAACAGATTTGAAATCTGATGTGTCTCATTTCAAAGTCCAGTTCTTATCTTAACCTGAGTACCATATTGATCATTTCCCTCAAATGAAAATAAGACACAAACAGAAACAAAAATTCTGCTTTCCTGCCTATGTGTAAAAGCTATTATTTCAGTATCTTAAAAAAAAGACAAAGAAAAAAGTATGGTATTTTTTTCTCCTAAATGTATATGCAAATGATGACCAACAAATCTAATTTTATACAACATAAATAGATATGAATATATTTAGAATGTTTTTAATAAAATAATTGAGAGTGGAAGAAGTTTGGACAATGATTGAGAGGTCCTGATGTGCTAAATATTCTATGAACAACAAATAAATAAGTTGATATAAAAGAAAAGAGTTAAGAGTAATAAAATATTTTTGTCTTACAACTCTCTCCAATCAATACCCAAAGACAAGTAACCTCTTAAAAATTGCATGTTTCTAATATACTGTTCCATTCCTATCATGCTTGGAAGTACATGACATTCAGCACTTTTTATACACCAAAGGGATAGATAAAATTAGGGATGAGAACCTAAATGAAAAGCCTTCTCTTAATCAATACTCTGTCCTTCTGGAACCAAAAAAGAGTGTCTCCTTGTTTCTTTCTTGACAACAACATAAAGTAAAATAAGCACTCATTAGAACCTGAAATTGTATTATGTTTTTCACAGCTTGATTAACTGTCAATTGACTGCAAGGAGAACAACCTAAGCAATTAACTAATTAAGTTACTGGAATAGCATTAACATACTCAGAAATGACCACTATTAAAGTGGTGTGCATAATATGGTTCTAGTTTATTACACAACATACAGAGAGCAAATGTAAATCATTACAAATAGCGTACTATGATTTATCCTTATTTTTCCATTGAACACATATTTTTGTTTATAACTATGCCTTTACAATTTAAATGGTATCATTTGGGCAATTCATTTCTTAAAATTTATTTTTAACTAGTGTGGAGCTATGTACACATCAAGATGGAGTATACTTTTCTGGAGACATTGAGGAGGTCGTGGTGCTATTAAACCTAACTTCCATTCATGCAGTGTCTGTCTGTTTGTCAATAAGGTCATGTCTGTTCTCCACAGTGAGGGCAAGAAGGGAAATCCCTAGGCTGATATGAATACTGTGAGGTGCAATATAAATCTACACCTCCTGATCTTTTGTTAATGAGTCTGGGGCAGAATGATGGGATTTAGAAGATCCAGGAAGTTCTCTGTATCCTGTGATCTCTGTCCTTGAAACTTATTCAGCCGAGGCCAAAAAACAAAGAGCACCCATGAATTTTGTCTAAGGTTAATGTATTAGAATAGAAGAAAATGAAATAAAGGGAGCCCTGTATTTAAAAAAAATTTACATTAGTTTTACAGAGGACACATTCATTTATTCAACAAATGTTTTAGAATAACATTCTGGAAGAGAGCATTGTCAATAGCAAGGCAGAAATATTTGTGAATAGACAGGAGAGGGTCAGCATTCATGAAACTGTTAGGGCCAGAATTTATAAAAATTCTTATTTACTTATATACTACTTATATTTCTAAGTGTTATGATGAAGTATTTGTAGGGTGATAGAAATACATAACAATAAGACAAAGTGCCTATTTTAACCCATAAGCTCCCCCTGAATGAGCAAGTTTATTATACTCATTGTACAAAATAAATAGAACCTTGGGAGGGTGAACTGACTTAGCTGTAGGGGTTGATTTGCCTGTGATGTCTCACTGACACTACTCATGCACAGAGAAGGGAGGGATAAAAACCTTTGAAAAAGGGTAAAACAAACGTATAACTAGTCTCCTTTAGCTTGCAGAAGAGATTAAGATCAATAATGACTGGTCCCTACATTTAACTTAGACATAATGAAAAATGATGGAAAATACCTAAACAGAGGACTGGTGGGTTGATAGAAATGTATGCCAAAATACCTGAACTTCAAAACTTTGGTACATTTACACAATGGAATACTATGCAGCATAAAGAAAGAAGGAATTCATACCTTATTAAACAGCATTGATGGAATGGGAGAGCATTATGCTAAGTGAAATAAGCCAGGTGGTGAAAGACAAATTCCATATGATCTCACCTATAAGTGGAACCTAATCAACAAAACAAACAATGAGCAAAATAGAACCAGAGACTTGGAAATAAAGAACAAACTGAGAGTGACCATACAGGAGAGGGGAGGGAGACAAAGAGTAAAAAAAGGGGAAGGGGCAAGTCAAGGAATATGAGTGGAAGACACAAGGAATGGACAATGGGGAGGATTGATGGCGGGAGCTGGGGGGGTGGGGTAGGGGAGAGCAATAGGGAAAAAGGTGGGACAACTGTAATTGAACAACAACAACAAAAATACCTGAACTTTAGCTCTCAGGATCTTGAAATAAGTACTTTGGGTGAAATCATGGCTTCAATCAGACATAATTTAGTGCCAACTGCTTTTTTCAGGGCATCTTTCACGTCCCTATTCCTTAAGCTGTAGATCAGTGGGTTTAACATGGGAATGACAACTGTGTAGAAAACAGAGGCCACTTTGTCTGTGTCCATGGAGTAACTCGAGCTGGGTCGGAAATACATGAACAAGAGTGTCCCATAAAATATAGCCACAGCGGTTAAGTGGGAGGCACAGGTAGAGAAGGCTTTGTGTCTGCCCTTGGCTGATTTCATTCGCAGGATGGTAGTTATGATGTAGCTGTAGGAGAGGAGGACAGTGACGATGCTGGTCCCCAGAACACAGCTACTGTAAGTGAACATCACTATCTCATTGATGGTGGTGTCAGAGGTGGAGAGGGCTAGTAACGGTGGGATGTCACAGAAAAAGTGATTGATGACATTGGAATTACAGAATGACAATTGAATTGTGTAATAGGTAAAGACTGAAGAATACAACAAACTTTGGATGTACACAATGGCCACTAGCTGGGCACAGACTTTTCTGGACATGGTTGTTGTATAAAGCAGTGGATTACAAATGGCTACGTAGCGGTCATACGCCATGACAGACAGCATGACACATTCCACATCTGCAAAGACACCAAAAGCAAACATCTGAACAGCACATAAATGATATGCAATCCTCTTTTGCTCAGATAAGAAATCAGCCAGCATCTTGGGAGAGACAGCGGAGGAGTAGCAGATATCACTGAAAGACAGATTGCTCAGGAAGTAATACATGGGCGTGTGGAGTCGGGGGTCCACGTTGATCAGCAGGATCATCCCTAGATTGGCGATCACCGTGATGCCATAAACCAGCAGGAAGAGCGCGAAGAGCCCCTGCTGCACATCCTGTCTGCCAGAGAGTCCTAAGAGAATGAAGTCCGCAAACACAGTGCAGTTCTCAAGGGCCATCACTCAGGCCTGGAGGTCCCGGGTTGTGGAGGAAGAAAATGCAAGTGGAAGGAAAATCATCTTACTGTCTTAGCAGTTAAAGTGCTGGTTCTTTCTTTTTGTCAGTAATTGGAGAAAGAAGTAAACAGTGCTAGGACTCCATATGGAAACCTGACTCCTTGGAAATACCTGCTATATAATGTAAATCAATAAGTGATAATGATAATATCTCTTACATTTACATAGCATTATACTGAGTTTCTGGCACACTTTTACATCAAATCCTGATATTTCCATAGCAAATGATTTAGTATTTAAGATAATTTTTGTTACTCCTTTCTTTTAGATTAAGAAATTGATGTTTTTACAGTTGAGGCAATAGTTCTTAAATTAATTGGTTCAGTCACCCACATCTTCTGATAGGATTGTTGTGGTTTTCCAATATTGTGGAGACTGTGTTATATTTGTAATTGAGAAACATAGCTAGGTGATAGGTATGAATAATGAATATATTGTCTTATATTCCCTTTATTTTTACAGTTGTGGAGTCGGCAGAGACCTGGTGGGTATCTGGACCCCCCTACATCCCTATTAACCCCTCAGGTGCTTTCCAGTCTCAGTAAACAAGGGTAGAGAGAGTTTGTGACCCAGGGCCCGCTGGCGCAGGAGGTGGTGGCTGCCGGAGAGGAGGCTGGCAGGGTCCTGAGCGCGACACGTTAGGCTGGAATGGCCTGGGCTCCCCATGCTCCCTCTGGCAGCTGTTGTTGTTCAGCAGAGCTTCGGAGCAATGTTTGGGACCTGACTCTGGGCATGCTGGTAGCTAGGGTGACAGAAAGAGAGGGTGATGTATTTCCCTGTGAGTCACTGTCCTCTAATCAACTGGCATCCACACGATGTATCACCAACAGAACAGATATGTCAGACACACGATAAAAGTCCTCATCTGTCCACAGACCAGTAACTTCAGAGAGAAATCATGTTTTCCCCACAATTGAAATTTTGCTATTGTTTTCTTTTTCTGCATGGTTTTTAATTATGGGTGTCCCTATTTCCCTCCCCCGCATTGCTCTCCCCTTCTCTACTGTCTCCCCACCTTCCACTTTCATTCTTCCCCTGTGTTGTCTTTGTACATGGGTTCTTTATACATGTTTCCTGACTTGACCCTTAGCCTTATTTCCCTGGTTATTCTCCTTTTTCCTCCCCCATCCCCACTGGTCATTGTTGTTTGTTCTTTATTTCCAAGTCCTGGTTCTATTTTGCTCATTTGTTTGTTTTGTTGATTATGTTCCACTTATAGGTGAGATCATATGATATTTGTCTTTCTCCCTTTGGCTTATTTCACTTAGCATAATACTCTCCAATTCCATCAATGCTCTTTAGTAGAGTATGAGTTCCTTCTTTCTTTCTGCTGTGTAGTATTCTGTTGCATTAATGTACCACATCATTAACTGAAGGGCACTGGGGCTCTTTCCCATATTTGGCTATTGTAAATAATGATGCTGTGAACATCAGGATACATAGGTTGTTTTGAGTTGGTGTTTCAGAATTCTTAGGGCATAATCCCAGCAATGGTATTGCTGGGTCAAAATGCAGTTCCATTTTCAGTTTTCAGAGAAAATTGCTTATTGTTTTTTTGACCCCTATTTTTCTTGAGTAGCTCTGAAATCTGCCTGTCTTTATAAGAATTGGTCTTTGGGAGGCCAACTGAGTTCTTTCTGCCAGTTATAATTTGACCAATGAACATGTTATATATGTCACATATGATCCCTTCTGTGAGAATACAATGACCATGAAGTTCAAGTTAGAGGAACAGAAAAAGAAAATCTGAGTAAAGACCTAGTGATCCATGTGCAATCCTTCAAACACTTGGCATAAAGTAATTTCTATATCTATCCTTAATATACACATCTTTAAAAAAATGCTTTCCATAAAAAAGGAAATATTTCTTTTAAAAATATATAAAGTACAGGTAAGAGATTAAAAATAAGAAATCCCACCACCTCCACAATCCATTATTGCAGTTCATTGCATTTTCTGCCTTTATGTATATGTCTTTAAATTTAGATGGATAAAAGTAATTAAAATAAAAGTTTCTATAGTATTTCACACTTCTTAAAGAGTTATCGCATACTTTCCGTCCAATAAAGGTAAATATTAGAGAAATCTAAGGCAGAAAGGAAAGCAGCAGGCCCCGGTACCTGTCCCAGAGCGCTGGCGCCTGCATCCCATCCAGTCTGTCTGCGGAGGCTCCGCGCTGTCTCCGGACTCAGCTGGGTTATAGCCCCAACTTCGTGTCTGGTCACTGGGCGCTGCACACGCTGTGGCAGGAAAAAGTGACAGATGTAATGATATGTTTTGTCACGTGTTATTGTCTACAGACAGGGTGAATGGGAAAGAAATACAGACTTAAAAGCATGTTAGGTGTTTTAAAGGCCACAGAAGTGATTTTCCACGAGGTAAACACAAGGAAGTGCTGTACCTGTGGGACCGAAGAGCTTTACGACCATTGTCTTGTCTCTCGTGTATTTGTGGAGGAGGCAGAGTCACCCTGGGCCCCTTCCCCCGACTCCTCCCCATACTCGTTTGCCCCTCAGGTGCCCCCTGCCTCCAGGGGTGCAGGTTACCTCAGGCTCCACTCCCTTCCAGCAGGAACCAAGAGTCATCGTCATAAACATGGAAGCCCCTGTAGTCCACCTCCCACTCCCCATTAAATCCAGAGTTGGATCGCAATACATTGTTGAAGATTAGATAATTTACATCATTCCCAAAGGTTTTATGTTCTTTAAAAAAAAGTCATGTTTATTCTATTACAATTGTTTCAATTATCCCCCTTTGTCTTCCTCTACCCATCCCTCCCACTCCGCTCCCACAGTCAATTCTCACTCTGTTGTCCATGTCCATGGGTCACTCATACATTTTCTTTTTCTAGTCCCTTCCTCTTCGTTCCACCATTGTCTTCCTTCCCCATCCCCTCTGGTCACTTTCAGTCTGCTCCATGTTCCATGCCTGTGGTTTATTTTGTTCGTTAGTTTATTCTGTTGAATAGATTCCACTTATAGGTGAGATCATATGGTATTTGTCTTTCATTGACTGGCTTATTTCACTTAGCATAATGTTCTTCAGTTCCATCCATGTTGTTACCAAAGGTAGAAGTTCCTTCTTTCTTTATTTTTTAAATGCAGATTACTTTTATTTATTTATTTTTTAAATGTCAAAATCCATTATAAAATATTAAAAAATTAAAATCTATTATAAAGTTTCAGCGATTACCATGACACTAGCACAGAATAATCAAGAAAATCAATGAAGAAAAATGAGCATTCTGGAAACAAACATATATATCCGTCTAACAATGTAATATACGATTAACAGTGTAATATATGATTAAATTGATATTTCAAATCAATGGGGAAAATAAGGCTTATTCAACAAATAAAGTGCATAGACCACTATTACTTGAAACAAATGTAGAGGCCTCTTACACTCATTATACAAAAATCATTCAGGTGAGTTAAAAATCAATATGTAAAATCTAAGGAGTTTTAGGAGAAGATACAAAATAATATTTTTCTTACCCTGAATTAAAATATTCAAACCCAGAAGCTATAAAGTAAAATATTGACAATATGACTATATGAAACATTTAAGACTATAAATAATAGGCATATAAAAAAAGTTAAAGAACAAGTAATAGAATGGGAAAGTATTTGTAACACCTCTAAAAAAAGGTTAATGGTTTTTATTTTTACTAAATGTTTGTAGAATTTTTTCCCAAAGGTTTTATGTTCTAATAGAATGGCTTTCTTTAACTACAGGTTGAAGGGGAAGATTTCCAATAGAATTTAGGACTTCAGAGCAAGCAGGAGAAAAAAAATTCTGTATCTACTTTGCTTTCCTGATATCACAGGTGCCCCCAAACACAATACAGCATCGATAAGTGTCTACTTATAACCCCCTTCTTCCAGACAGTGGTGGTTTGGCCCTGAGGTATGGCTCATTCTCACATGGGTGGAGCGCATGACACATGACAATACTCCCAAGGAAAACCAGGCTTAGTAAAGGCTTCCTGTTGCAGGAAACAAGAAAAGCAGGGACGGAGGGCTGCTAAAAACATCTCTGATATATAAACAAGGTAGTACTTTCTGGTAACAAAAGTCAATCGTTTAATGGAATAGTTTATGCAAGTTGCACGCTTTGTTAATTTTACAAAAATATTTTGAAAACGTGTGTAGAGGAAACCGTAAGAGACTTAAAACAGTAATGAAATCCTGCAGTTGCATATAATCTGATAGTAAATAGCCATTGTTTTTAGAAAATCTTTAAAAGATATGCATGTGTATGTTTTTTAAAAAATGCATTTTTAAAAATTAAAAGATAACATGTGTCTGCTTCCAAACCCTGAGCAAAAATCAGAACACAAGCCCTTCACAGACTGCCTCTGGACCTTAACAAAACTGATACCAATATAGTACATAGTTGTGCATGTTTTTATAAAGCACACAGTATTAAAATTGTTCTGTTTTTATCCTATCATGTTTGTATTCTTTCATTCAATATTATGTATGTGAAATTCCTCCAAGCCATCGCATGTGATGATAATGTATCCATTCTCTTTGCTGTGTAGTATTCAAAGAAACAATCATACTACATGTTTCAGTTGTCTTTTGGGAGAGTGATGTGCTAGCTAGTTGCTACTTTTATGCTTTTAGGGTTGACACCCATCTTCGCTTAGGCTTTAGTCTAGTTCAGTTGTACTCCTGTTGGTGTTCAAACAGTACATAGCTCATAGGTAAAACATTCAAAGCCATGTGTTAAAATGGAGATGTTGTTACTACAAGAAACATCTCCTACTGTTTTTCTACCCTATTGTATCTCAGAATCCCAGAAACAATACCTCCCTAGATAACAGAGCAGTGTCATTGTGCTCATGGGGTTTCCCTAGCAATCTGAAATGTTTTCCCTCTAAGGCATTATATAAGGGCACCTAAGTATTGACTGACTTCTGGCTTGGGTAATTAAATGTTGTAGCCAACATTTAAGACTGTCCTTGCAATCTTATGATTGCTTCTTGTGTGATCCTTCAAATTCATGTCTTTGTTCCTGTTTACTAACTAAGCCACGTCGAGAGATTTGATCAACAAAGTGGAGCAGAGGCATGTGAAACTGTCAAGCATTTGAGAAATGTTTGCTTTAATTACTTTCCAAAAAATTTATCTGTATCTTTTTAACTTATTTTAAATTCCCTTATTTATAAATTCCGTTATTTTAGCATCCACAACCACTTTGTGTTCTTGCATAGAAGATTCAAAAAATGAATTCAAGGCAACTACTAGACCATTGGTGAATTTTTTTTGCCTTATATGTACAAACATTCAATAAAAATTAACTTTTTTGATATCTTTCTTTCAGGAGCGAGGCTGGTTCTTGGGTAAAGAAACAAAATGCACAGCCTGAACCTCGGAGTGTTTAAAAGCCCACTTTGATGGTAATGATTTAGGAGACAGAGTTGTAGGTTCAACAGTGTTCTACGGCAAAGGCGGTGTATGAACCAAGCTGAGAGCTCGCTGGGGGGAGGGAGAGCCCCTGGAGGCAGGAAATGGATTGGGAATTGCAGTGCAGGGATTGACTCGTGCGACAAGTCCCCTGTTCTTTTTATACCTTAGTCACACTGGTCTTCATTAAGCTTTGAAATCCCAGAGAAAACATGGTTTTGTCCAACTTGAGGCCCCTCTACTAGCTGATCCATCTGTCTAGAGTGCTTCTCTAACTGCCGGAAGCTCTCAGGTAATTCCCACTTATTGTTTAGATCTCAGTTAATTGTTTATACCAGGGAGAACAATTTATCTTCCTTCCTTATACTTGATCAATGTGCTTTGGGTGTATAGTGTCCAGTCTTTTCACATATGGCATAATCATAGTTTATTATAAATAGTTTGAATGATCACATATAAAAATTTGTCCCTTACACTAGATGATGAGCTTCTTCAGTATAAAAGCTGCTCGAGCTGCTGTGAAATTAAAAGCACATAGAAGTGCAACAGACACTTTGTAAACTCAATAACTTTAGAAAATAATTAAATGCACAAATAAAAGATAGATGCAATAAAAACATGGTAACTGAAAGTCCACAGCATTTCTAAAAATAAGGAGTATCTCATATATATTCAAGACATTAAAGAAACCATGGAGTATTAGCAAATGACACATTTTGGAATAGCTGAAACATAGTTTAAGTAGTTATTGGATCATACAAATAAATTTTAAAGAATATAGTGTATGTACAATTATATATACATGATTATATATCATATACATAACATATAACTTTTCAATGGAACCACTTTTTGTTTCCAAGTTTTTCCAGATCCCCTTTCATATCCTTTGTATAGGCTATGAGTCAGAGGGTTTAACATGGGAATCACAAAGGTGTAAACAATGAGCTCATTTTGTCTTGATCTATGGGGTAGGAAGAACTTGGCCTGAACTACACGAAGAGCAGAGTAGTTCCTCTGGGAAACTGCCAACACAGAATTTAAGGGGGAGGTGCAGATGGATTAAGGTTTGAACTTCCCCTCAGTGCAGTTGATCTTCATCACTGATAGGATGACATAACAATTACACACAAAAAGTCCTGATAGACTCATCAGTTTAGTGAAGTCCAAAATTGAATATCAGCAACTCATTGACCTGAGAATATGAGCCAAATTAAGAGAAGGTGAGGTGGGCCATCACAGAAGAATTGGTTAACTTTGTTTGAGCCACAGAAACAAAAAGCAGGATATTAATATTGTATTATTGAAGCGTCCCTAACTCCCTTCATGTGTTCCCCAGCCATGAGCAGGGAGCACACTCTGCTGGACATGGGGAACGTATAGAGGAAGGGGTTGCTAATGGCCTTGTGCCCATGAAAAGCCATCATCGCCAGCTATGGACACTGAGACTCTGCCTAGGAGCAGAAGATCAAGAATTGCAGTGAGTAGTCACAGAAGGAAATTGACTTCTTGGCAATGAAGCCTGCCTGTGTCCTGGGTCCAGTTACTGTGGTGAGCAGAGGTCACTGAAAGAGCGGCGGCTGAGAAAAAAATACATTGGCAGGTGTACCCAGAACGAGGGCAAAAGAAAAAGAAGTATTACTAGCATCTCAGAAACTTTACCCACATTTATCACAAATTGTTGTCCAATATGATAGATGATTTTGTACATTTCTGAGGTATACAGTAGTCAAACCATATAATTTTTTACACATCTACTTGTTCTGACTTGTTCACTCAATATTATGTGTGTAAAATTTCTCTATGCTATTGCATTTGCAAGAAGTTTGTTCATCTTCATTGCTGTGTAGTTTCCCAATATACAGACTCATCATGAAGTAATTTACTGAATTGAGACCATGTGTCAATGAACTATAGCGCGTCAAGTGTTATTGAAGCTTGGACACACCATTTATTTAAATATTGCTGATGGCTGCTTTTATGAAACAAAGGAAACTCTCAGTGCTTATAAAAACATTTTATGGCCCACCAATCTTAAAAATGTACATTAATTAACACGTTAAGGAAAGGTTTGTCAACCCCTGATCCAAAGTGTTGAAAAAAATTGAGTTGTGTTCAGTTTACACTATTGTAAATAATTCAATGGTGAATAATTTGTACATGGCTTTGGGTAAGAGTATTCATTCATTTCTCCTGGGTATAATTCTAAGAACATTATTGGAGTCACTTGCTATATATATAGTTTACTTCTCTGAATTGCTTGAAATGGCTTAGGCAGTCTTCTCTGCATTCTGACAGCTAATCATGTAGCAATCGATGATGCAGGTAATATATTCTTCCCAGTTCACAGCTAAGTTAACTGAGGCTTAGAACAACTAAGTAAGTTGTTGAATGTGCCACTCAATAGCTGGGTACAGACCTGGCGTATGAGTCAAGGGAATCTGGCTTCTTCCCTCATCCAGTAATCTACCCTTGTCAATGGATAATCAGTACCTGATCACACACAGAAGCACACACATGCTTTTCTGAGGTATTTACTTTATCCTTTAAGACAACCAGCTGCAATCCAGTGTAGCATTAACTTCAAGCAGCAACATTAAACCTTGTAAATGTTTTCTTATATGTTGGAGTTATAAACTGCAATTGAATGTGTGAAAAACGAATATTTAGTGAAATTCTTTTGAGAGAAGTTGTGTGTGTGGTTGAGGGTGTTGTGGTTCCCAGTTAGAATTTGTAATTAGGGAATTAGATGACTCTTGGAAGGTCATATGTCACACAGAATCTACCTGCAGCCCTGTGGCTTTCTTAGAAGTGTAGTCTCCATATTTGTTTGTCAAGCTATAGATCAGCAGGTTCATCACAATGATGACCGTGGTGTAGAATGGAGATAAATTTGTGAATAACGGGAAAAGAATCCCCTCATGGGTGGCCACAGAATTCATTTGAGAGGCCCATGTAGAGAAGATTTCCTCCTCCCACAGGAAAAGCATACTGTAAGACCAAGAAAAGGGTCAAAAATAGGAGATGAAGATTTGATGAAACATGCATTTCCATCAGCTGCCCTTTGTGAGGAGAAGCCACTCATTAATTGATGTGCCTGTGCTCGCTAGCTTAAACAGGGGAGGGCATCACGGGAAAAAATGACTAATAACATTTTTATCCCAGTACTTCAGAGTAAATGCAAAGGGTGTGTGAACCAAGGAGCTGTGGTTGTCTCCAATGTATGACAAGACACCAGCTTTCTAAAGTAACTGTATTTGGAAATGATCAGTATGCCCAAGTGGCATAGTTGGGGGTGGTATATTCTGGTCTTCTTGAATTGTTTAATTTTGAATTATCTTGATACCCAAATATTGTATTTTGCCTATGTGTGTGTATACACACACACACACACACACACACTCATATTTATGTATTGTAAAAATATCACTCTATCTAATCTACATAGGTATACATATGTTTTCTATATTCTCACAGTGCCTCATACAATTTCCATGAGTAATGACTCAGTAAAAGTGTATTTTAAATTTTTCCTTTGTTAAGTTGGTGGATATTCAACAAAGTGTAGAAAAATCAGCTATAGAAAGCTGATTCTGCTAATGTAGTTCATACGTGTAGGATGATTTTTTTATTGTATTTTTTCATTACCATTTATCACCCTTATACCCTTGCCTCCTTCCACCATCCCTTTAAAAATGATCTTTGATAAAAATATATGTTTTTGGATAATGCTTTGAAACATACAATGTTCTACTATACTGTTGCTCATAGGATTCAGATGGAAACTAGAGCAGAGAGATAGGTGAACTAGCCAAATGTGAGAATGTTCAGAGATGAATGCTCTTTACTTAGAGCATGATTGATGTGTAGGCCTTCACAGATCCGTTACCTTAGTGTCCACAACAACCATTTCCTTGCTCTCTGAAGAGTGATGAAATATGTATTGCCAAGCCTCACCCTGAAATTTGTTGTTTTAGTAACATCTAATAAAAGCTAAAATGTTATCTAACATTTCATTTTTGTATATATTTGTCTGCTTTCTCATTCTGTGTCACTGTGTTACCCATGCAGGTGCTTTGGGTCATAGACATGAAATGCTCAGTCCTTGGGCGAGGAATGCTCGCAGTCTCACATAGGAGATTGTGATACAATAACGGAATGATCTCAACACAATGCTTGAAGGAGAGAGTTGTCTGTGATTTAAAAATGGGACATTTAAGCAGAGCTGAGAAGGGTGTTGTTTCACTCTTACGATATTTGACGTACATACACTAAGCACACTTCATTTTAACTTTTAAATTATTAATTAACTTTTAACTTTTATTTTTTAAAATAATTATTTAAATAATTATTTAATTATTAATTAAATGTTAACTTTTTATTATTAATTTAAGTGCTAATCACTTCTAAGTGTTATGATAGCAAATTTATAAGATAGTACAAGCACATAGGGAGACACCAAGTTAAGATAAACCACTCGAAATTTATACATGGAGGGAAATGGTAATGTGCCCATATCTCTCTGGGATTTATACCCATGAATAGAGCAGAGCAGTACAAAAGATCCTCTTTGGAAAACTATAAAGTAAACCTTCCTTAGTTTGAAGAGATAAAGATTCATTATGACTATTCTCTACAATCAGTTTAGGCACAAAAGTAGATAACGAAACATTCAGAATTCTATTGGTGAGGCTACAGAAAATGGTGCCTGTCAACATCACTTAAAGAAAACTTTTTGGTCGAACACACTTTTATCCAGAGAATAATTTTTTGCCAATTGCTTTTTTCAAGGCGCCTTTCACATCATTATTCCTTAAGCTGTAGATCAGTGGGTTTAACATGGGGATGACAACTGTGTAGAAAACAGAGGCCACTTTGTCTGTGTCCATGGAATAACTCGAGTTGGGCCGGAAATACATGAACATGAGTGTCCCATAAAATATAGCCACAGCAGTTAAGTGGGAGGCACAGGTAGAAAAGGCTTTGCGTCTGCCCTCGGTCGATTTCATTCTCAGGATTGTAGTAATAATGTAGCTGTAGGAGAGGAGGACAGTGATGATGCTGGACCCCACCAGACAACTACAGGATATGGTCATCGCTATTTCACTGGTGGTTGTGTCTGAGGTGGAGAGAGCTAGTAAGGGTGGGAGGTCACAGAAAAAATGATTGATGACATTGGAATTGCAGAATGATAATCGAATTGCGCAATAGGTAAAGATGGTGGTATCTATAAAACTTGCCATGTAGGCAGCAGCCACGATCTGGATGCACACTCTCCTGGACATGGTTACTGAATACAGAAGTGGATTACAAATGGCTACGTAGCGGTCATACGCCATGACAGACAGCATGACACATTCCACATCTGCAAAGGCACCAAAGGCAAACATCTGAATGACACAAAGATTATATGGGATCTTCTTTTGCTCAGATAAGAAATCAGCCAGCATCTTGGGAGAGACAGCGGAGGAGTAGCAGACATCACACAAAGACAGATTGCTCAGGAAGTAATACATGGGTGTGTGGAGTCGGGGGTCCACGTTGATCAGCAGGATCATCCCTAGATTGGCGATCAGCGTGATGCCATAAACCAGCAGGAAGAGCGCGAAGAGCCCCTGCTGCACATCCTGTCTGCCAGAGAGTCCTAAGAGAATGAAGTCCGCAAACACAGTGCAGTTCTCAAGGGCCATCACTCAGGCCTGGAGATCCCTTGTTGTAGAGGAAGAACATCCAAGTGGAAGGAAAACCTCCTTACTCTCCTGATGGTGAACTTCTGGTTTTTTCAATTTGCCAGTTATTAGAAAAGGAGATAAACAATGCAGATCCTCTTTAAGTAAACTCTCTCTGCAATGTATTTAATGTAATGTGAATTGATAATATGATAATAACACAGCTTACATTTTGATCACACTATATAGATTATGTAGCACACATTGATCTGAATGAACTAATTTTATTTCCATACCAACCAATGTAGTATTTTTCCATCTCCTGGATTGAGAAGTTGGTGTCGTCATAGTCAAGCAAGTAGCTCTTACATTTATTTGGTCAAGATAAGCCCCATCTTATAACAAGGTTGTTTCTGTTCTTGATGTAGTATTAGTGTTGTTATAGTCTGTAATAAAGAGGCATAGTGAACTGAGAGATGCAGGTATCAAATATATTTCTTTGTTTTTCCCAATGATCCAATATTTTAACAGACTCATCTTCAACTTGGTTCTTGATATAACATGTCCCCACTTGCTAATTATCTCCTCGTCCTATCCAGACTTAGTAAACCAGGGACAAAGCTAGCCTGTGACCCATGACTCCCAGAGCAGGGAGGGTTCACTAGAGAAGGAGTTGGAGGGGTCTCCATGAATGATACGTTAGAGAGCGCAAACTGGAATACGCTAGTGTGAACCATGCTCCCACTTACAACTTTGCTCAGGGAAATTATGAAGAAATTTCAGTACTTGATAGCAGGCATCCTGGAAGCACAGGTGACCCAGAGACAAGTATGAATCAATGTATGAGACCTTCTGTTCTAATCTGCTAGAATCCACTCAATCTCTTCACCAGTTGATCAGATGTGCAAGATGCGAGGTAAATGTTTTCTTGTATCCACAGTGCCCAGCCTGAGAAATTAGTGTCTGAACTGTGCCCCATCCCAATCCCCTAGGAACTGTAACATTGCTTTATTGATTTTTTTGATCCCCTTGCTTTTGAGTATCTCTGAAATCTGCTTTCCTTAGGTTAAGTGTGTTGGTCCTTGGAAGTCCAATTAAGTTCTATGTTCTACTGTTATATTTCACACACCAAGTGTATTATATATAATACAATATGTGACATTCTGTCTGTGAATATAGAAGAAAATGAATTGAACTTAGGATAGAAAGAGAAATACATTGGAATAATGATGTAGTCATCCACATACAGGTCTGCAGGTGACCTGGTGAACTCATCTAATTATTTGTGCTTATGAAGACATATTGTTAAAAAAGCAACTTCATTTCAAAATGAAAATATTTGTAAAATATATAAAAATACAGGTAAGAGATTAAAAACAAAAAATTTCGATCCACCGTCATGAAAGATATTCACATTTTATTCTTCCTTGCCATTTGTGAATGTCTTTAAAACAAAGAGAGTGGTAAAAGTAACTAAAAGTCTGTATAATATTTCACACCCCCATTGGCTTCACAACATGCTTTCAGTCAAATAAAGATAAAAAACTAAAGAAATCTAAAATAGAAACTAGAAAACCACGAGAACAACTGTACCTGTCGCAGAGCACCGACTCCTCCGTTGCCCGGAGCCTGTGTGCGGAGGGTTCAGCCCTGTCTCTCAGTGGCCTGCTTATTATGTTACCGGGGCTGTGCTTGGGCCTGGGTGCTGGTCTCTCAGGAATAGGTGACGTGTGTAACAAGGTGTGTCATCATCTGTTACTCCCTACAGGCCGGGCAGTTGAGAAAGGAACATGGACCTTTTTAAAATGTTACTTCTGTCCCTGTCCCCCTTATTGCCTAATATTGTACTTACTTAGCAGAGTAAAATGACCACACTGAGGGTTCTTTACTCCCAGCCCACGAAGCCTTATACAGGCATTTTGTTTTAATTCCATAATTTATAAGAAAACCACTCAGGTTACACACAAAGACTCACATATTCAAATACTGTCTCATCAAACAGGTTAACAAAATAAAGAGTTTTGTTACTCTTTACAGTGTTGTTATACTGTACCAAGATACAGAAAACTGACTATAATCATTGCGCTTAGGGAAAACTATGATGGGATTTTTAATATTTAAACTAAAATTACATCAGAAGAAATATAACTTATATCTAAGCAATTATTGTGAATAATCAATGCAACCATTTCCACATTAATATTTTCATTCTTTGCTAATGGCCTGTAGGTGTATAAAGAATCTTCATGCCCTAAAATTTAGCCATGAGTAAAATTATACATGCATAGTTTATCATAGATAGTTTTTCCTGAAATATAAATGGTAAGAAATGGCCTTAAAAAACATGTACATTTGCATTTAAATAAAGTCAATTTTGGCTTTTTTGCCACAGTGAGATGTTTTATATTGTGCAATAATCACCACATATTTTCATATATTTTATGATATATATATATCCTGAGTTGTTTCTAATAAAGTCATTGTATGCAACAAAGGTTGAAACCCAGAGGTAATAAGTAATCTGGAGTCTTCTATGCATTTTCATTAAATTCATAAAAGTTGCCCAAAAGTTGTTCTTTGAATGTTTGGTAAAATTCACCTGAGAAGCCATCAGGTCCAGGACTTTTTTTAGGGGGGAGGTTTTCATTACTATTTCAATCTTCCTAGTTGAAATCTGTCTGTTCAGAATCCCTGATCCTTCCCAATTCAGTTTTGGAAGATGGTATGTTTCTAGGAATTTATCTATTTGATCGTGATTGTCCAGATGGTTGCCATGGTGTTATTTGTAATATTTCCTCACAATTCTTTGTAGGTCTTCGGCATGGGGAAGAGGGAATCCTCATGCACTGTTGGCGGGAATGCAGATTGGTTCAGACAGGGTGGAAAGCAGTGTGGACATAACTCACAAAATTAAAAATGGTACTGCTTCTTGACCTAACTATTCCAGTTTTGGGAGTTTATGCTTGGAAATGGCACCAAGGGAAACCAGGTTGACTGGTCCCTTGTTCCTGCAAACAGTAGTAGAAATGCTCTTATTTGAATAAGACTTCTTTGCTTTAAAAAAATACAGTAATCATCCAGCTCTCCGAACACCATTTGTTGAAGAGGCTGTTATTGCCCCATTTTATGCTTCTGCCCCCTTTGTCGAATATTAGATGTCCATAGAGACCTGGGCTTATTTCTGGGGTTTCTATTCTGTTCCACTGGTCTATGGGTCTGTTCTTGTGCCAGTACCAGATTGTTTTGAGTATAGTGGCTTTGTAGTAGAGTTTGATGTCCGGTATTGTGATCCCTCCTACTTTGTTTTTCTTTCTCAAAATTCCTGAGGCTATTCGGGGTCATTCATGGTTCCATATAAATGTTTGAAATGTCTGTTCTATTTCTGTGGAATATGTCATTGGTATCTTAATAGGGATTGTGTTGAATCTATAAATTGACGGGTACATGCAAAAAATTGAAATTGGATCATCAGCTGACACCATACACAAAAATAAACTCAAGATGGATGAAAGACTTAAATAGAAGTCACAACACCATAAAAGTCCTAGAAGAGAACATTGGCAGGAATCTCAGATATCTCGTGCATCAATTTTTTCACTGATATGTCTCCTAAAGCAAGGGACATAAAGGAAAGAGTAAACAAGTGGGAGTTCATCAAAATAAGAAGCTTCTGCACGGAGAAAGAAAACATCAGCAAAATGAAAAGGGAGCCAACCCTATGGGAAAATATATTCGCTAATGATACATCATAGAGGTTTGATCTCCAAGATATATAAAGAACTCACTCGACTCCACTCCAAGAAGACAAACGATCCAATCCAAAAACGGGCAAAGGACCTGAGCAGACGCTTATCCGAGGAGGAGATACAGAGGACCCAGAGACATTTGAAAGGATGCTCAGCATCACTAGCCATCAGAGAAATGCAGATCAAAACCACCATGAGGTACTACCTCACACCGGTCAGAACGGCCATCATAAACAGATCCACAAACAACAGGTGCTGGCGAGGCTGTGGAGAAAAGGGAACGCTAGTCCACTGTTGGTGGGAATGCAGACTGGTGCAGCCACTGTGGAAAGCAGTGTGGAATTTCCTCAGAAAGCTGAAAATGGAACTGCCTTTTGATCCAGTGATTCCCCTGCTGGGACTATACCCTAAGAATCCCAAAATGCCAATTCAAAAGAACCTATGCACCCCAATGTTCATAGCAGCCCAGTTTACAATAGCCAAGTGTTGGAAGCAACCTAAACCCATCTGTAGATGATTGGATCAAAAAGTTATGGTACATATACACAATGGAATACTAAGCAGCAGAAAGAAGAAAAGAACTACTAAACTTCATGACAGCATGGATGGAACTGGAGAGCATTATGCTAAGCGAAATAAGCCAGGGGGCGAAAGACAAATACCATATGACCTCACCTCTAAGTGGAACTTAACCAACAATACAAAGATGCAAGGAAAATTAGAGTAGCAACACTGAAAGGAAAAGAAACCAACAGAGACAAGAAGGAAAGAGGGGCGGCGGGGAAAAAAATGGGTAGGGGAAAGTCAAGGAACATATAGCAGGAACTCATGGACAAAACCAAAGGGGAAGAGCTGAGGGAGGGAAGAAGGGAAGGGGCAAGGGAAAGGGGTGGGGAGTAGGCAGAGACAAATGTATTTGAAAAAACAAATTAAAATAAAATTAAAAAATACAGTAATATTGATAACAAATATTCACAGAAATAAATTATAAGAGTTGCTCCATTATTTTACAAGAATATACTGAACTTTATTTTAGACAAGGCAGCACTTTAAGTAAACATTTTACGATAATAAATGTCTGAAGTGTCACAGATCTACTGGTGCAAAATTAGACTTGTTTTTTGGAAATCCTTTTTAATATGTAATGTAGATGGGAACACTTAAGTGATATGTATACAGCTAGCATAATTAAAAAATAAATACTGTTATAACCAGGGCCAAAACCACAAATAGAACACTACTATCATCAACAAAGTCCTCTACTTGAGGTATCCTTTTTTTATAAAAATATTTATTCATTTTTAAAGAGAGAGCAAGAAAGGGAATCGAAGAGGGAGAGAATTATTGATGTGAGAAGGAGAGATCAATTGGTTGCCTCCTGCATGTGCCCCGACTAGGGACTGAACCTGCAACCCAAGCATGTGCCCTGACTGGGAATAGAACTGGCGACATTTCACTTTGTCGACAACACCTAAGTAATTGAGCCACACCGGTCAGGGCACGGAGCTATCCTCTTAAGTCAGTAGTCTCCTCACCCCAAGGAATAACACATTGTTGGTTTTTGTCATGATAAATTAGTTTTATGTTGTTTTGAGCCATACACCAGCAGACACCTAAAGCATGTGCTGCTTTAGTCAGTTACACAGTTGTGCAGATTGATACATTCAGTTGGAAGACATTGATTCCCTTTGTTGTATAGCATTCTTTTTACAACTATATTATTAATTCATTTACTTTAAAATGCAGAGTAGGATGCTGAGTTGTTTTCTCTTGTTATTACTAATAATTTTAGTGGGAACACTCGTAGTACCTTTGGTAGGCATATACGCACATTTACATTCTATTTAAAGCCAGGAGTTGAAAATGTACGTGAGCATGTGCAGAAAATTTAGATTTAGTAAATATCATCATACTGATTTCTACGAAGTCTGCCAATCTACGAATGTCAGAAATGAGACAATACGTACACAGAAAGCATGTATAAACATGATCAATATAGCATTATTTGGGATTTGACAAAAAATATATAGTATGACTATTCATTGGAATACTACACAGCAAAGAGATTAAATACACTATCATCACATAGAAGTGCTTGCAGAAATCATATGCATAATATTGAATGAAAGGATACAGACATGATAGAATAAAAACAGAATGATTTTCATCCTGTCGGCTTTATGAAAACACACAACTATTTACCGTATTGACAGCGATTGTGTTAGGGTCCACAGACAGTCTCTGAAAGGCTTGTTTGCTGATTTTTTTGTTCGGGGTTTCCAAGAAGGGACATTTAAATAATCAAAAATGTACCTTTTAAAAATATACAAATGCACATCTCAAAAAATTTTGGGAAATCAAAGACTATTTACTATCAGACTGTATGCAGCTGCAGGATTTCATTACTGATTTTTCAGTCTCTAGCTGTTTCATATAAACACAAGTTTTCAAAATATGACTGTGAAATTAACACAGCATACAACCTGAATAAATTATTTCATTGAAGGATTGAGCTTTGTTACCAGAAAGTACTAGCTTGCTCATATATCAGAGATGTTTTCAGCAACCTTCAGTCACTACTTTCCTTGTTTCCTGCAACAGGAAGCCTTACTAAGCCTGGTTTTCCTTGGGAGCTATGTGAAGCGTCATGCATCGGCCCATGTGGTAAAGAGCCATGCCTCAGGGTCAAACCACCCCTGTCTGGTGAAGGAGATTATACGTACACAACTTTCAGTGCAATCTTGTGTTTGAGGGCACCTGTGATACCAGGAAACCCATGAAGATAAAGAATATTTTTTCTCCAGTTTGCTCTGAAGTCTTAAATTCTATAGTATATCTTCCTTCTCAACCCAGAGTTAAAGAAAGCCATTCCAATAGAACATAAAACCTCTGGGAATGATGTAAGTTATTTAATTTCAACAATGTATTGCGAACCAACTCTGGATTTAATGGGGAGTGGGAGGTGGACTACAGGGGCTTCCATGTTTATGACGATGACTCTTGGTTCCTGCTGGAAGGGAGTGGAGCCTGAGGCAGGGGGCACCGGAGGGGCAAACGAGGATGGGGAGGAGTCGGGGGAAGGGGCCCAGGGTGACTCTGCCTCCTCCACAAATACACCAGAGAGACAAGACAATGGTCGTAAAGCTCTTCGGTCACACAGGTACAGCACTTCCTTGTGTTTACCTCGTGGAAAATCACTTCAGTGGCCTTTAAAACACCTAACATGCTTTTAAGTCTGTATTTCTTTCCCATTCACCCTGTCTGTAGACAATAACATGTGACAAAACATATCATTACATCTGTCACTTTTTCCTGCCACAGCGTGTGCAGCGCCCAGTGACCAGACACGAAGTTGGCGCTATAACCCAGCTGAGTCCGGAGACAGCGCGGAGCCTCCGCAGGCAGACTGGATGGGATGCAGGCGCCAGCGCTCTGGGACAGGTACCGGGGCCGGCTGCTTTCCTTTATGCCTTAGATTTCGCTAATATTTACCCTTTATTGGACTGAAAGTATTCGATAACTCTTTAAGAAGTATGAAATACTTTAGAAACTTTTATTTTAATTACTTTTATCCATCTAAATTTAAAGACATATACATAAAGGCAGAAAATGCAATGAACTGCAATAATGCGTTGTGGAGGTAGTAAGATTTGTTATTTTTATTCTCTTTCCTGTACTTTCTAGATTTTTTAAAGAGATGTTTTCCTTTTGGTTTAAGGAAAGCATTTTCTTTTTCTTTTTTTGTTTTTTTTTTAGCTGTGTCTACAGGGACAGTGAAATCAGTTCATGCCAAAGGTTCAGAGAACTGCACAAGGATCACTTCACTAGGTCATTCGTCAGATTTTCTTTTCCTGTTCTTCTACCTTCCACTCCACTGTCATCATATTCTCACAGAAGAGAAGGGGTCATATATGACATATGTAAGTTATTGATTGGGTAAATTATAACAGTGGGACATAGAACTCAATTGGCCCTCCAAAGACCAATTCTTTTAAAGCAAAGAAGGGCCTATTTCTGAGTTATTCAAAGAAATAGAGATCAAAGAAAACAATAAGCAATATTTTAATTTTTAAGGAAACAGGGGCACATTTCAACATAGTTTCCCTCTGAAGTTACTGGTCTGTGGGCAGATGAGGACTTTTATCGTGTGTCTGACACATCTGTTCTGTTGGTGATACATCACGTGGATGCCAGTTGATTAGAGGATAGTGACTCACACGGAAATACATCACCCTCTCTTTCTATTCACCACCAACAGTGCATGAGGATTCCCTCTTCCCCATGCCAAAGACCTACAAAGAATTGTGAGGAAATATTACAAATAACACCATGGCAACCATCTGGACAATCACGATCAAATAGATAAATTCCTAGAAACATACCATCTTCCAAAACTGAATTGGGAAGGATCAGGGATTCTGAACAGACAGATTTCAACTAGGAAGATTGAAATAGTAATGAAAACCTCCCCCCTAAAAAAAGTCCTGGACCTGATGGCTTCTCAGGTGAATTTTACCAAACATTCAAAGAACAACTTTTGGGCAACTTTTATGAATTTAATGAAAATGCATAGAAGACTCCAGATTACTTATTACCTCTGGGTTTCAACCTTTGTTGCATACAATGACTTTATTAGAAACAACTCAGGATATATATATATCATAAAATATATGAAAATATGTGGTGATTATTGCACAATATAAAACATCTCACTGTGGCAAAAAAGCCAAAATTGACTTTATTTAAATGCAAATGTACATGTTTTTTAAGGCCATTTCTTACCATTTATATTTCAGGAAAAACTATCTATGATAAACTATGCATGTATAATTTTACTCATGGCTAAATTTTAGGGCATGAAGATTCTTTATACACCTACAGGCCATTAGCAAAGAATGAAAATATTAATGTGGAAATGGTTGCATTGATTATTCACAATAATTGCTTAGATATAAGTTATATTTCTTCTGATGTAATTTTAGTTTAAATATTAAAAATCCCATCATAGTTTTCCCTAAGCGCAATGATTATAGTCAGTTTTCTGTATCTTGGTACAGTATAACAACACTGTAAAGAGTAACAAAACTCTTTATTTTGTTAACCTGTTTGATGAGACAGTATTTGAATATGTGAGTCTTTGTGTGTAACCTGAGTGGTTTTCTTATAAATTATGGAATTAAAACAAAATGCCTGTATATGGCTTCGTGGGCTGGGAGTAAAGAACCCTCAGTGTGGTCATTTTACTCTGCTAAGTAAGTACAATATTAGGCAATAAGGGGGACAGGGACAGAAGTAACATTTTAAAAAGGTCCATGTTCCTTTCTCAACTGCCCGGCCTGTAGGGAGTAACAGATGATGACACACCTTGTTACACACGTCACCTATTCCTGAGAGACCAGCACCCAGGCCCAGGCACAGCCCCGGTAACATAATAAGCAGGCCACTGAGAGACAGGGCTGAACCCTCCGCACACAGGCTCCGGGCAACGGAGGAGTCGGTGCTCTGCGACAGGTACAGTTGTTCTCGTGGTTTTCTAGTTTCTATTTTAGATTTCTTTAGTTTTTTATCTTTATTTGACTGAAAGCATGTTGTGAAGCCAATGGGGGGTGTGAAATATTATACAGACTTTTAGTTACTTTTACCACTCTCTTTGTTTTAAAGACATTCACAAATGGCAAGGAAGAATAAAATGTGAATATCTTTCATGACGGTGGATCGAAATTTTTTGTTTTTAATCTCTTACCTGTATTTTTATATATTTTACAAATATTTTCATTTTGAAATGAAGTTGCTTTTTTAACAATATGTCTTCATAAGCACAAATAATTAGATGAGTTCACCAGGTCACCTGCAGACCTGTATGTGGATGACTACATCATTATTCCAATGTATTTCTCTTTCTATCCTAAGTTCAATTCATTTTCTTCTATATTCACAGACAGAATTTCACATATTGTATTATATATAATACACTTGGTGTGTGAAATATAAGAGTAGAACATAGAACTTAATTGGACTTCCAAGGACCAACACATTTAACCTAAGGAAAGCAGATTTCAGAGATACTCAAAAGCAAGGGGATCAAAAAAATCAATAAAGCAATGTTACAGTTCCTAGGGGATTGGGATGGGGCACAGTTCAGACACTAATTTCTCAGGCTGGGCACTGTGGATACAAGAAAACATTTACCTCGCATCTTGCACATCTGATCAACTGGTGAAGAGATTGAGTGGATTCTAGCAGATTACAAGAAGAGGTCTCATACATTGATTCATACTTGTCTCTGGGTCACCTGTGCTTCCAGGATGCCTGCTATCAAGTACTGAAATTTCTTCATGATTTCCCTGAGCAAAGTTGTAAGTGGAAGCATGGTTCACACTAGCGTATTCCAGTTTGCGCTCTCTAACGTATCATTCATGGAGACCCCTCCAACTCCTTCTCTAGTGAACCCTCCCTGCTCTGGGAGTCATGGGTCACAGGCTAGCTTTGTCCCTGGTTTACTAAGTCTGGATAGGACGAGGAGATAATTAGCAAGTGGGGACATGTTATATCAAGAACCAAGTTGAAGATGAGTCTGTTAAAATATTGGATCATTGGGAAAAACAAAGAAATATATTTGATACCTGCATCTCTCAGTTCACTATGCCTCTTTATTACAGACTATAACAACACTAATACTACATCAAGAACAGAAACAACCTTGTTATAAGATGGGGCTTATCTTGACCAAATAAATGTAAGAGCTACTTGCTTGACTATGACGACACCAACTTCTCAATCCAGGAGATGGAAAAATACTACATTGGTTGGTATGGAAATAAAATTAGTTCATTCAGATCAATGTGTGCTACATAATCTATATAGTGTGATCAAAATGTAAGCTGTGTTATTATCATATTATCAATTCACATTACATTAAATACATTGCAGAGAGAGTTTACTTAAAGAGGATCTGCATTGTTTATCTCCTTTTCTAATAACTGGCAAATTGAAAAAACCAGAAGTTCACCATCAGGAGAGTAAGGAGGTTTTCCTTCCACTTGGATGTTCTTCCTCTACAACAAGGGATCTCCAGGCCTGAGTGATGGCCGTTGAGAACTGCACTGTGTTTGCGGACTTCATTCTCTTAGGACTCTCTGGCAGACAGGATGTGCAGCAGGGGCTCTTCGCGCTCTTCCTGCTGGTTTATGGCATCACGCTGATCGCCAATCTAGGGATGATCCTGCTGATCAACGTGGACCCCCGACTCCACACACCCATGTATTACTTCCTGAGCAATCTGTCTTTGTGTGATGTCTGCTACTCCTCCGCTGTCTCTCCCAAGATGCTGGCTGATTTCTTATCTGAGCAAAAGAAGATCCCATATAATCTTTGTGTCATTCAGATGTTTGCTTTTAGTGCCTTTGCAGATGTGGAATGTGTCATGCTGTCTGTCATGGCGTATGACCGCTACGTAGCCATTTGTAATCCACTTCTGTATTCAGTGACCATGTCCAGGAGAGTGTGCATCCAGCTCGTGGCTGCTGCCTACACCACAGGTTTTATAGATACCACCATCTTTACCTATTGCACAATTCGATTATCATTCTGCAATTCCAATGTCATCAATCATTTTTTCTGTGACCTCCCACCCTTACTAGCTCTCTCCACCTCAGACACAACCATCAGTGAAATAGTGATGACCATTTCCTGTAGCTGTCTGGCGGGATTCAGTGTCATCACTATCATCCTCTCCTACAGCTACATCATTACTACCATCCTGAGAATGAAATCGACCGAGGGCAGACGCAAAGCCTTTTCTACCTGTGCCTCCCACCTAACCGCTGTGGCTATATTTTATGGGGCACTCGTGTTCATGTATTTCCGGCCCAACTCAAGTTATTCCATGGACACAGACAAAGTGGCCTCTGTTTTCTACACAGTTGTCATCCCCATGTTAAACCCATTGATCTACAGCTTAAGGAATCAAGATGTGAAAGGCGCCCTGAAAAAAGCAATTGGCACCAATGTATTCTCTGAATGAAAGCATGTTCTATCCCAAAGTTATTTTAATGACGTTGAGATGCAGAGTTTTCTGAAGCCTCTCCAATACAATTCTGAATGTTTCATTATCTACCTTTGTGCCTAAATTGATTGTAGAGAATAGTCATAATGAATCTTTATCTCTTCAAACTAAGAAAGGCTTACTCTATAGTTTTGCAAAGAAGATCTTTGTGTACTGCTCTGCTCTATAAATGGGTATAAATCCCAGAGAGATATGGACACAGTACCAGTTCCCTCCTTGTATTAATTCCCAGTGGTTTAAGTTAGCTTTTGTGTCCCTATGTGCTTGTACCATTTTATAAATTTGCTATCATAACACTTGGAAGTCATTAGCATTTAAATTAATAATATTGTTAAAATTCTCTTGCCTTAGCTCAAGGTCCCATATGCAAGACTCTTTTTCATCTTCTTCATCATTAATTCTACTTTGCTATTTACTTTGCTCATTTTCATGATGCCATTCACAAATATTTATTGAATGAATGTAGGTGTGTCCCCTGCAAGACAGATGTAAAAGGCAGGTTTTGTGAATGATAATGAAAAGAACTTTCTTAGTTTTATTTTATTCTAATATGTCCACCTACAAAAATCCACCTGTACTTATTCTTTGACGTAGGGTGAGTAAGTACTAGGGACAAGGGCCTTTTCTCCCCCAGCGATCGGCAGGATCAGCAGCCCTAGATTTATTCAGCTCATCATAGTCTTCACATCAAACTGTGAATTTCCTCTCTTGCCCTCACTCTGGAGAACAGATACATGCTCTTGACAACTATACAGAAACTGTATGAATGGCACTTGGGGGTATAGGACATTGACCTTCTCTAATAGCCACTATCTCTTTAATGTATAAAGTGTATAATGTATTTGCTTTATCTCCCTTCACATTATGTTCATAGCATTATACTAATTAACGTTTTTTAAAAAACTGAAATGCCCAATGGATGTAGTTTATTTTGAAAAGAATTATTAACAAAAATTTATGTTCAATGACGAAAACAAACAAACAAGTAGTATTTACATGAGTAGTGTAGTTGTTGTGTGTTAAACTGGTTTCCATGAACTGTGAAATTAATGGAAACCATTTATAACACATTTTTAACATTAATGTCAGTCATTGTTTAGCGGTTGGATGTTAAGCAATGCTAAAACTATTTTAATAGCTTAAGTTAATTGTACCTGATGTTTGCACTGTTATTGAATAACTAATAATACTGTTATTTTAAAAAAATTAAATAATTTCTAGTTCTCAGAGTATTCATTTAATTGAATGAGGTTGTCATTTGTAAAGAAAAGAAAAGAAGAGAAAAAGAAAGAAAGAAAGAAAGGTTTAAAATACACATATACATACATAGGCAAAATACAATATTTGGGTACCAAGATAATTCAAAATTAAACAATACAAGAAGACCAGAATATACCACCCCCAACTATGCCACTTGGGCATACTGATCATTTTCAAATACAGTTACTTTAGAAAGCTGGTGTCTTGTCATACATTGGAGACAACCACAGCTCCTTGGTTCACACACCCTTTGCATTTACTCTGAAGTACTGGGATAAAAATGTTATTAGTCATTTTTTCATGTGATCCCCTCCCTGTTTAAGCTAGCGAGCACAGGCACATCAATTAATGAGTGGCTTCTCCTCACAAAGGGCAGCTGATGGAAATTCCCTGTTTTATAACATCTTCACCTCCTACTCTTTCACCTTTTTCTCAGTCTTACAGTACACTTTTCCTGTGGGAGGAGGAAACCTTCTCTACATGGGCCTCTCACCTGACTTCTGTGGCCACCCATCAGGGGATTCTTCTCCCATTATTTGCTAATTTATCTCCATTCCACACCATGATCGTCCTCGTGATGAACCTGCTGATCTATAGTTTGACAAACAAATATGCAGACGACACCTCTAAGAAAGCCACAGGGATGCAGATATATTCCATGTGAGATATGACCTTGCAAGAGTCATCTAATTCCTAATTGCAAGCTCTAAATGGGAACCCACAACACCCTCAAACACACACACACATATTCTCTCACAAGAATTTCACTAAACATTCATTTTTCACACAGTAAATCGCAGTTTATAACCCCAACATATAAGAAAACATTTACAAGGTTTAATATTGCTGCTTGAAGTTAATGCTACACTGGATTGCAGCTGGTTGTCTTAAAGGATAAAGTAAATACCTCAGAAAAGCATGTGTGTGTTTCTGCGTGTTATCATGTACTGATTAGGAGGGAAGAAGCCAGATTCCCTTGACTCATACACCACGTCTGTACCCAGCTATTGAGTGGCACATTCAACAACTCACTTAGTTGTTCTAAGCCTCAGTTAACTTAGCTGGGAACTGGGGAGAATACATTACCTGCATCGTCGACTGCTACATGATTAACTGACAAAATGCAGAGAAGACTGCCTAAACCATTGAAAGCACTTGAGAAAAGGTAACCATATATATAGAGTGACCCCAATACTGCTCTTAGAATTGTACCCAGGAGAAATGAATGAATACCTTCACCAAAGGCATGTACAAATTATTCACCATTGAGTTATTTACAATACTGTAAACTGAAAACAACTCAATTTTATAGTCACACTGGTCTTCATTGAGCTTGAACACTTTGGGTCAAGAGTTAACAAACTTTTCCTTAAAGTGTTAATTAATGTACATTTTTAAGATTGGTGGGCCATAAAATGTTTTCATAACCACTGAGAGTTTCCTTTGTTTCATAAAAGCAGTCATCAGCAACATTTAAATAAATGGTGTGTCCAAGCTTCACTCACACGACGTGCTATAGTTTGTTGACACATGGTCTCAATTCAGTAAATTACGTCATGATGAGTCTGTACATTGGGAAACTACACAGCAATGAAGATGAACAAACTTCTTGCAAATGCAATAGCATAGAGAAATTTTACAGACATAATATTGAGTGAACGAGTCAGACGTAGATGTGTAAAAAATTATACGGTTTGACTACTGTATACCTCAGAAATGTACAAACTCATCTATCATATTGGATATCATTTGTGATAGATGTGGGTAAAGTTTCTGAGATGCTAGTAATACTTCTTCCTCTTTTGCCCTCCTTCTGGGTGCACCTGCCGATGTATTCATTTCTCAGCCACCGCTCTTTCAGTGACCTCTGCTCACCACTGCAGGCAGGTCTCATTGCCAAGAAGTCAATTTCCTTCTGTGACTACTCACTGCAATTCTTGATCTTCTGCTCCTAGGCAGAGTCTCAGTGTCCATAGCTGGCGATGATGGCTTTTCATGGGCACAAGGCCATTAGCAACCCCTTCCTCTATACGTTCCCCATGTCCAGCAGAGTGTGCTCCCTGCTCATGGCTGGGGAACACATGAAGGGAATTAGGGATGCTTCAATAATACAATATTAATATCCTGCTTTTGTTTCTGTGGCTCAAACAAAGTTAACCAATTCTTCTGTGATGGCCCACCTCACCTTCTCTTAATTTGGCTCATATTCTCAGGTCAATGAGTTGCTGATGTTCAGTTTGGGGCTTCACTGAACTGATGAGTCTATCAGGACTTTTTGTGTGTAATTGTTATGTCATCCTATCAGTGATGAAGATCAACTGCACTGAGGGGAAGTTCAAACCTTAATCCATCTGCACCTCCCCCTTAAATTCTGTGTTGGCAATTTCCCAGGAGACTCTACTCTTCGTGCAGTTCAGGCCAAGTTCTTCCTATCCCATAGATCAAGACAAAATGAGCGCACTGTTTACACCTTTGTGATCCCCATGTATGTTAAACCCTCGGACTTAGAGCCTACAGACCAAGGATAAAAGGGGCCATGGAAAAATTTAGAAACAAAAACTGGTTACATTGAAAAGTTATATATGTATATGCATTCCATGTATATGAATACGTATAATTTACATACACAATATCCGTAAAAATTTAACTGGTTTTGATTAATTTGGTATGATCCAATAACTACTTCTACTCTGGTTCACCTATTCCAAAATGTGTCATTTCCTAAATACTCCATGGCTTCTTTAAAGTCTTGAATGTATATGAAGTACTCCTTATTTGCGGAGATGCTGTGGACTTTCAGTTACCATGTTTTTATTGTGTCAATTTTTTATTTGTGCATTAACTTATTTTCAAAAAGTTATTGAGTTTACAAAGTGTCTGTTGCACTTCTATGTGCTTTTAATTTCACAGCAGCTCGAGCAGCTTTTATACTGAAGAAGCTCATCATCTAGTGTAAGGGACAAATTTTTATATGTGATCATTCAAACTATTTATAATAAACTATGATTATGCCATAATGTGAAAAGACTGGACACTATATATCCAAAGCACATTGAGCAAGTATAAGGAAGGAAGATAAATTGTTCTCCCTGGTATAAACAATTAACTGAGATCTAAACAATAAGTGGGAATTACCTGAGAGCTTCCGGCAGTTAGAGAAGCACTCTAGACAGATGGATCAGCTAGTAGAGGGGCCTCAAGTTGGACAAAACCATGTTTTCTCTGGGATTTCAAAGCTTAATGAAGACCAGTGTGACTAAGGTATAAAAAGAACAGGGGACTTGTCGCACGAGTCAATCCCTGCGCTGCAATTCCCAATCCATTTCCTGCCTCCAGGGGCTCTCCCTCCCCCCAGCGAGCTCTCAGCTTGGTTCATACACCGCCTTTGCCGTAGAACATTGTTGAACCTACAACTCTGTCTCCTAAATCATTACCATCAAAGTGGGCTTTTAAACACTCCGAGGTTCAGGCTGTGCATTTTGTTTCTTTACCCAAGAACCAGCCTCGCTCCTGAAAGAAAGATATCAAAAAAGTTAATTTGTATTGAATGTTTGTACATATAAAGAAAAAAAACCCCCACGAATGACCTAGTATGTGCCATGAGTTTATTTTTTGTATCGTCTATGCAAGAACACAAAGTGGTTGTGGATGCTAAATAAAAGGAGTGTTAAAGACAAACAGATGAATTCTTTAGGCGATAATTAAACCAAACAACATTTCTCAAGAGACTTCACAACTTCACATGCCTCTGCCTCACTTTGCTCAAGTGGCTTGTTTAGTGAACAGAGACAAGGACAGGACTTTGAAGGTTCACACAGGAAGCAATCATAAGATTGCAAGGACAGTCTTAAATGTTGGCCACAGTTACCCAGGCCAGACGTCATCCAATATCTAGGTGCCCTGATACAATGCCTTAGAGGGAAAACATTTCAGATTGCTAGGGAAACCCCATGAGCACAATGACGCTGCTCTGTTATCTAGGGAGGTATTGCTTCTGGGATTCTGAGACACAAGAGGGTAGAAAAGCAAGAGGACAAGCTTCTTGTAATAATAATATTTCCATTTTAACCCATGGCCTTGGAAATTTTACCTATGAGCTAGGGACTATCTTGAACACCAACAGGGCAGGAGTACAACTGAACTAGACTGAAGTGAGAGCAAAGATGGGTGTTAACCGTAAATGCATATAGATAGCATCCAGCTAACACATCACTTGCCCAGGAAACAACTGAAATGTATTTAAAGTCAGATTTCATATGCTTGTCAGTCACCCCAAACAGATCTGAGTCGAATGAGTGAACCAAAGTACAAACAGCAAGAAAGCAGAAGGCTTCACTGATTCTGATAATACCCTGTTCCTTAGTCTGGTGACTGATTACTGCGATATTTTTTAACACAAATGGTGTACTTACCCCTTAAGCATTTTCTGTATGTACATGCTGCACCATGACTCACCTAAAGATCAGCTACAGTGAAAAAGATTCTCAGTATTAACATCAAGTACCTGTTTGAATGAGGAATAACCACAGGTCTCACTCACTGACAGAACTCACAATGGACGTTCACCTTTGGAAATCTGTGCGGTAGCTTTCTCTTACAGCCTCCTTAAAATCCCCCTTCAGAGACATAATCAACAGAAAAGAGACAATATGTACACACAAAGCATGTATAAACATGATCAATATAGCATTATTTGGGATTTGACAAAAATATATAGTATGACTATTCATTGGAATACTACACAGCAAAGAGATTAAATACACTATCATCACATAGAAGTGCTTGCAGAAATCATATGCATAATATTGAATGAAAGGATACAGACATGATAGAATAAAAACAGAATGATTTTCATCCTGTTGGCTTTATGAAAACACACAACTATTTACCGTATTGACAGCAATTGTGTTAGGGTCCACAGACAGTCTCTGAAAGGCTTGTTTGCTGATTTTTTGTTCGGGGTTTCCAAGAAGGGACATTTAAATGATCAAAAATGTACCTTTTAAAAATATACAAATGCACATCTCAAAAAATTTTGGGAAATTAAAGACTATTTACTATCAGACTGTATGCAGCTGCAGGATTTCATTACTGATTTTTCAGTCTCTAGCTGTTTCATATAAACACAAGTTTTCAAAATATGACTGTGAAATTAACACAGCATTCAACCTGCCTAAAGTATTTCATTGAAGGATTGAGCTTTGTTACCAGAAAGTACTAGCTTGCTCATATATCAGA
The DNA here is from genome assembly GCF_021234165.1 of Pteronotus mesoamericanus. Taxonomy (NCBI): domain Eukaryota; kingdom Metazoa; phylum Chordata; class Mammalia; order Chiroptera; family Mormoopidae; genus Pteronotus; species Pteronotus mesoamericanus. The sequence goes on along the minus strand of NW_026555299.1, from coordinate 6,870 downwards.
GATGTTTTCAGCAACCTTCAGTCACTACTTTCCTTGTTTCCTGCAACAGGAAGCCTTACTAAGCCTGGTTTTCCTTGGGAGCTATGTGAAGCGTCATGCATCGGCCCATGTGGTAAAGAGCCATGCCTCAGGGTCAAACCACCCCTGTCTGGTGAAGGAGATTATACGTACACAACTTTCAGTGCAATCTTGTGTTTGAGGGCACCTGTGATACCAGGAAACCCATGAAGATAAAGAATATTTTTTCTCCAGTTTGCTCTGAAGTCTTAAATTCTATTGTATACCTTCCTTCTAACCCAGAGTTAAAGAAAGCCATTCCAATAGAACATAAAACCTCTGGGAATGATGTAAGTTATTTAATTTCAACAATGTTTTGCGATCCAACTCTGGATTTAATGGGGAGTGGGAGGTGGACTACAGGGGCTTCCATGTTTATGACGATGACTCTTGGTTCCTGCTGGAAGGGAGTGGAGCCTGAGGTAACCTGCACCCCTGGAGGCAGGGGGCACCGGAGGGGCAAACAAGGATGGGGGCGGTGTCAGGGGAAGGGGCCCAGGGTGACTCTGCCTCCTCCACAAATACACGAGAGAGACAAGACAATGGTCGTAAAGCTCTTCGGTCCCACAGGTACAGCACTTTCTTGTGTTTACCTCGTGGAAAATCACTTCGGTGGCCTTTAAAACACCTAACATGCTTTTAAGTCTGTATTTCTTTCCCATTCACCGTGTCTGTAGACAATAACACGTGACAAAACATATCATTACATCTGTCACTTTTTCCTGCCACAGCGTGTGCAGCGCCCAGTGACCAGACACGAAGTTGGCGCTATAACCCAGCTGAGTCCGGAGACAGCGCGGAGCCTCCGCAGACAGACTGGATGGGATGCAGGCGCCAGCGCTCTGGGACAGGTACCGGGGCCTGCTGCTTTCCTTTCTGCCTTAGATTTCGCTAATATTTACCTTTATTGGACGGAAAGTATGCGATAACTCTTTAAGAAGTGTGAAATACTATATAAACTTTTATTTTAATTACTTTTATCCATCTAAATTTAAAGACATATACATAAAGGCAGAAAATGCAATGAACTGCAATAATGCGTTGTGGAGGTAGTAAGATTTGTTATTTTTATTCTCTTTCCTGTACTTTCTAGATTTTTTAAAGACATGCTTTCCTTTTGGTTTAAGGAAAGCATTTTCTTTTTCTTTTTCTTTTTTTTTTCAGCTGTGTCTATAGGGACAGATAGTGGAATCAGTTCATGCCAAAGGTTCAGAGAACTGCCCAAGGATCACTTCACTAGGTCATTCCTCAGATTTTCTTTTCCTGTTCTTCTACCTTCCACTCCACTGTCATCATATTCTCACAGAAGAGAAGGGGTCATATATGACATATATAAGTTATTGATTGGGTAAATTATAACAGTGGGACATAGAACTCAATTGGCCCTCCAAAGACCAATTCTTTTAAAGCAAAGAAGGGCCTATTTCTGAGTTTTTCAAAGAAATAGAGATCAAAGAAAACAATAAGCAATATTTTAATTTTTAAAGAAACAGGGGCAGATTTCAACATAGTTTCCCTCTGAAGTTACTGGTCTGTGGGCAGATGAGGACTTTTATCGTGTGTCTGACACATCTGTTCTGTTGGTGATACATCACGTGGATGCCAGTTGATTAGAGGACCGTGACTCACACGGAAATACATCACCCTCTCTTTCTGTCACCCTAGCTACCAGCACGCCCAGAGTCAGGTCCCAAACATTGCTCAGAAGCTCTGCTGAACAACAACAGCTGCCAGAGGGAGCGTGGGGAGCCCAGGCCATTCCAGCCTAACGTGTCGCGCTCAGGACCCTGCCAGCCTCCTCTCCGGCAGCCACCACCTCCTGCGCCAGTGGGCCCTGTGTCACAGACTCTCTCTACCCTTGTTTACTGAGGCTGGAAAGCACCTGAGGGTTTAACAGGGATGTAGGGGAGTCCAGATACCCACCATGTCTCTGCCAACTCCACAACTGTAAAAATAAAGGGAAAATAAGAGAATATATTCATTATTCATACCTATCACCTAGCTATGTTTCTAAATTACAGATATAACATAGTCTCCACAATATTGGAAAACCACAACGATCCTATCAGAAGATGTGGGTGACTGAACCAACTAATCTAAGAACTATTGCCACAATTGTAAATCATCAATTTCTTAATCTACTATAAAGGAGTAACAAAACTTATCTTAAATGCCACATCAGTTCCTACAGAACTAGCATGATTTGATGTAAAAGTGGACCTTGACTCAGTATAATGCTATGTAAATGTAAGAGATATTATTATCATTTATCGTTTTATATTATATAGCAGGTATTTTCAAATAGTCAGGTTTCTCCATGGAGTCCTACCATTGTTTCCTTCTTTTTCTAATTATGTACAAAAGGAAAGAACCAGCAGTTTAACTGCTAAGACAGTAAGATGACTTTCCCTCCACTTGCATTTTCTTCCTCCACAAGCAGAGATCTCCAGGCCTGAGTGATGGCTCTTGAGAACTGCACTGTGTTTGAGGACTTCATACTCTTAGGACTCTCTGGCAGACAGGATGTGCAGCAGGGGCTCTTTGCGCTCTTCCTGCTGGTTTATGGCATCACGGTGATCGCCAATCTAGGGATGATCCTGCTGATCAACGTGGACCCCCGAATCCACACGCCCATGTATTACTTCCTGAGCAATCTGTCTTTCTGTGATGTCTGCTCCTCCTCCACGGTCTCTCCCAAGATGCTGGCTGATTTCTTATCTGAGCAAAAGAGGATTGCATATCACTTATGTGCCGTTCAGATGTTTGCTTTTGGTGTCTTTGCAGATGTGGAATGTGTCATGCTGTCTGTCATGGCATATGACTGCTACGTAGCTATTTGTAATCCACTGCTTTATACAACAACCATGTCCAGGAAGGTCTGTGCCCAGCTAGTGACCATTGTGTACGTCCAAAGTTTGTTGTATTCTGCAGTCTTTACCTATTGCACAATTCAATTGTCATTCTGTAATTCCAATATCATCAATCACTTTTTCTGTGACCTCCCACCGTTACTAGCCCTCTCCACCTCTGACACCACCATCAATGAGATAGCGATGTTCACTTACAGTAGCTGTGTTCTGGGGACCAGCATCGTTACTGGCCTCCTCTCCTACAGCTACATCATAACTACCATCCTGAGAATGAAATCGGCCGAGAGCAGACGCAAAGCCTTCTCTACCTGTGCCTCCCACCTAACCGCTGTGGCTATATTTTATGGGACACTCTTGTTCATGTATTTCCGACCCAGCTCGAGTTACTCCATGGACACAGACAAAGTGGCCTCTGTTTTCTACACAGTTGTTATCCCCATGTTAAACCCACTGATCTAGAGCTTAAGGAATAAGGATGTGAAAGATGCCCTGAAAAAAGCAGTTGGCGCTAAATTGTGCTCTGATTGAAGCCATGTTTTCACACAAGGTATTCATTTGAAGATCCTGAGAGCTAACGTGCAGGTATTTGACACTCATTTCTATTGGCCCACCAGTGCCCTTTGTACATATTTTCCACTTCTTATCATCGTGTCTAAAGGAAACATAGGGAGTACTCATTATTTATCTTAGTCGCCTCCATAAGCTAAACAGGACTAGTAGTAGGTTCGCTTAATTGTTTTTCAACGAGGATTTTTCATCCCTCTTTTCTCGATTCACGGGTAAGTCCCAGGGAGACATAAGGGCAGAGCAACCCCTCCAGCCATGTCAGTTCAACTCAGCCACCCAAGGTTCCATTTCTTTAAACAATGGGTGTCATAAACTTGCTCGTTCCAGGGGTTTTATGGGTTGACATAGGCTTCTTTATCTTATTCCTGTGTATTTCTATCACCCTGTAAATACTTCATCATAACATTTAGAAGTATAAGTAGTAAATAAGTAACTAAGAATCCAAACTCTGGCCCTAACTGAAAGTTCATAACTGCACACCCCTTTCTTGTCTTCTTCACAAATATGTCTTCCTTGTTATTGTCAATACTCTGTTCCAAGATATCATTCAAAAACAGTTGTTGAATAAATGAATGTCCTCTGCCAAACTGATGCAATAAAGAACCTTTTAACTTTTCTTAAATATACAGAGTTCCCTTTATTTATATTCTTCTATTTCATTATGTTTGTCTTGGACAAAATTCACAGGTGTTCCTTGTCCTTTGTCCTTGGCTGAAAAGTTTCAGGGAGCAGGGATCACATGATACAAAAATCTTCCTGGGTCCTCTATTTGTCACCACTCTGCCCCAAATTTATGAACAGATACCCAAAGGATCAGAAGGTGGATATTTATGTGGCACCTTGCAGCATTCACGTGAACCTATGGATCTCCCTTCTTGCCCTCACTGTGGAGAACAAGCATGACCCACTTGACAAATGTACAGAAATTGCATGAATGGAAGTTGGAATTAATGACGCCAGGACCTCTTGAAGGTCAGTGGAAAAGAAAACTTCATGAGGAAGAGTATGCATAGCTCCACACTGGATAAAAATAAAATTTTAAGGAATGTATTGCCCAATGGATACCATAAACTGTAAAGGCATAGTTAAAAACAACTATATGTGCTCAATGGAAAAATAGGGATAAATCATAGTGTTCCATTTGTAATGATTTACATTTGCTGTCTGTATATCTGTGCATTGAACTGGAATAAACTCTACACACGACTTTATTAGCGATCATCTCTGAGTATGTTAAGGTTATTCCAGTAACTTAATTACTTAACTGCTTATGTCCTTCCCCTCACAAAAATTAACAGTTAATCAAGCTGTGAAAAACATAACACAATTTCAGATTCTATAGAGTGCTTATTTTATTTTATGTTGTTGTCAAGAAAGGAATGAGGACACACTCTTTTCTGGCTCCAGAAGGACAGAGTCTTGGGTAATAGAAGGTTTTTCATTCAGGTCCTCATCCCTAATTTTATCTATCCCTTTAACGTATGAAAGTTTGGAAGGTATATACTTCCAAGCATGATAAGAATGAAACAATACATTTAAACATGCGATTTTCAGCAGGTTACTTGCCTTCAGTTACTAATGGAGTTTCAAGACAAAGATATTCTAGTACTCTTAATTCTTTCATTTTATAGTACCAAATAATGTAGTTGTTGTCCATGAAATAATTAACACACGAGGACTTCTCAATCATTCTCCAAAACACTTCAACTCTCACTTATTTTAATAAAAAACATAATACATATATCCATATCTTTAAAAAATGACCTCTTTATGCTGTATATATTTAGCTTGGATGCTCATGATTCACATGTACATTTAAGGAAAAAAAAACCATACTTCTTTCTTTAACTTTTACTTTAAAAATACTGAATTAATAGCTTTTACACATAAGGAAGAAAACAGAATATTTGTTTCTGTTTGGCTCTTATTTTCATTTTAGGGAAATGACAAAGATGGGACACAGGTTTAGATAAGAATTGGACTTTGAAGTAAGACACACCAGATTGTAAATCCTTTCCTTGTCCCCAATAAATTTAATAAAAAGGTAAATTTCCTTCCTTGTTAGCTTTGGTGTAAGCTAGAGTACTTAATCTTTTTAAGCATCACTTTCCTCATCTCTTGATGACAGGCCTAATATAGATATTAGAAGGAGAAATATATATAAATTCAGGCATTGATGATTACTCAAGAGCATTTGTAAGATCTTACAGAGACAGCTAACTCCCAATTACGAGCTGAAGCCCTGGTGCTGGAATAATAGACGGTATCCTTCCCGACCTAATGTCAGGAGGTGAAGTCTCCAAGATCCATTACACCCTGCTCAACCCACTGGCAGAGTCCCTTGTGAGTCCCAGCCTCGGGTGCTTTGGGGTTTTCTGACATTCACCTCAAAATTTGTCTTTCTTAACGCTGCCTTCACACTTAAAGTGGAGTAGAGGTTGTTCATGGCTACCTGTGTGGCCACACCATGCCCACGTCCAGGGCAAATCCCGGGGCCCACTCTGCTAATCTAAGTTCCAGACCCCACACTGCCAAGAAGTGAGTTCAGATCGTTAATCCCACAGAATCTCATTTCACGTTCTACTGTTTGGCCCTGTCCCAAGGACTGGGGTTAAAATCACCCATTTAGCTACAAAGGAACGAATGTTCATCCATTATGATAAACTCATGCTCTCTGGACATCTTCTGCACAGTACTTAGAAAAAAACACTTGGTTCTCATCACTCTCAGGAAGCCATTCCATTCTTCTCTATTGGAACCCCACTTTGGTCAGAGCCCTACCTCACCACTGATCTTCTAAGACAAACCTCTTTTAGGAAAGCTACCTTGCATTGCAGTAAATGGAACTGCCATCTAGACTATAACACAATATACATTTTCACTATTAGAAGGCTTTCCTCGCTACTCCGTCCCCTCTCCCTCTATTCAAACTCACCCAAGGTGTACTAGATCTGTCCAGAAGGTATACAGCCATGGAATAGGATAAACGGAGACATTTATTGAAGAAGATGCAAGGTATTTTCACATAGGACAATGATGCCTCAGTCCCCTTCAAAGGACGCACGTCGAGAACTCAGCAGTCTGCCAGTCACCATCAGTTGCCCCATTAAAAATTCGTGAATCTCATCAATGGTCTGTAATCTCTTCCCTTTGAAAGGTTATTTTAGTTTTGGGAAAAGCCAGATGTCAAGGGGCATCCTCTGGGCTCTAGGGGGTGTGCGTCACCTGGGTGATTGGCTGCTTAGCCCAAAAGATCTTCACGAGACCTGATTCATGAGGGGGCATGTTGTTGTAATGAAGCTGCCAATCACCCGTTGCCCATTGCTGCGGACTTCTGAATCATCCCAGCGTTTTCCACAGGGGAATGTTCAGGCTT